>NC_064566.1:68120000-70620000 GCF_937001465.1 Orcinus orca
AGCTTTGCGAGGAATTTATTTACAAATTTGTAGGTAAAATTTATTTTAAAATTAAGATTGGTGCTAGTTTTAAAATTCTGTTGTGTTGTTTTCTCTTCCATTTTCCCTCTCTTAATTGCATGGTGATCGTTTGTCAGAATAGAGATCGCTGTCTCTTACACCAGCCCACGTGGTTGTATCTTGTGAGTATCTTCCAAAGGTTCACCTCTCAGAGTATTTAGTTTTCCAGCTCTTAAAACACGTTAGTGTTTTACTAACGTAGTTGGTTAAAGGGGCTAACACAGTTTTGATCACCTTAGGATTTGAAGAATTGAGTCTTGCACTTTGAACCAAGTGGTAGGCATTTCTTCAGTATATTGCTCTTATAGAGTCTAGATGGTCTTTGAAATTCTGGCCCTAAAGATGAATTTAAGAACAATAAATGTATTGTTTAGCTCAGAGTTTCAGTAGCAGAGCTTAGGTGCTGAACTAGCTTTTTAATTTTTTTCCCTTAGAAAACATTTGTAACTTGGGATGGATAGTCAGAGAAACCATGGTATCAAAGCAGGGAGTGGGCTGGCTTCACCTCATCACATAAGCATTTCATTTTGGATGAAAATGTAGCACCTGGTGTTGAAAACCTAGAGAAAGTTTTGACAGCCTATTAAAATGTAATTTAGAGAGTTTTCGATTCTAGTAATATAATAAATATAGAAGCCTGTTTTAGCAGTTGTATGGTTATGTAAAGATTTTGACGCAGAGCTCATGGGGTTTGACAACATATTCTGTTTGGTGGTCTAGTGATTTTAAAGGGCATTTGCAGAGTATGTACCTGGAAAGTCAGGGAGCAGAGTGATGTGGTCTTCAAGCCACTCTCTAACCTTTTCCTCGTAAGACTTTTCCTTCCTTAATCCTCTCCTGGTGGTTTTCTGGTTCTCCAAGGCATGCCAGCTTGAGGAGTGAGCCTCAGGATGGCTTTCCGTGGGTGCTCAGAAGGGGGCTTGGTAGCTTTTTTGCTGACCTCTACCTCTATTCCTGCTGCCTAATGAATCAGGGTTCCTCCTGGGTCTAGATTCTACAGTGGAGAAACCTAGCAACCACTACCTTAACCAAATGATCAAAGTTATTTTTACACGACATAGCACTATCATGTAACCCTTGGTCTGATGCAGGAGAAAGGAGAACATCACTTCTAGGGTATTCTTTCCAAAAATACACACCCTGAGTTAATCATGAGTAGACATGAGGTGAACTCAAATTGAGAGACATTCTACAAAATAACTAGCTAGTACTTTTCAAATGTAAAAGTGATGGCTGTTGTGGAAATGTCACAGGTTTAAGGAGAGTAAGGACCCAGGACAACTAAATGCAGTGAGGACTCCTGAATTGGATTCTGGACCAGCAAAGGGACATGCCTGTGACAATCAGCAAAAATTGTGTAGTCTGTTGATTAGTTAAGAGTGTAGCATCAGTGTTAATTTCCTATAATTGTTATATGGTTGTATAAGATATGAGCATTTGGGAAAGCTGAGTGACAGATATATGGGAGCTCTTTGTGCTAATTTTTCAACGGTTTTGTAAATTTGAAATAAAAAAAGAAGTAAAACTCTTTTCTTTAGGAGATATTAAGCTTCATTGAACTAATGGTTTCACTAACTCCCACATATCCTGTCTCTGCATATACCTAGTCGCTCTTCTAAGAAAATTAAAGCGCATGGAGACTCCCCTTTGATGTTATCATTTTACTTGAATATCAGACTAAATTTTTTAGCTTCTCAAGGTTGCACTCTCCTCTCATCATCACCAATAAGAGAAGATACTCAAAGTTCTACCGAAGGGGGCAGGGACGGTCCAGCTTTACCCACCCAGTTACCTGAGTCTTCCTACCCCTAAGTTGCTCTGAAGGGAGACCCTATTGATAATAGGGCATATTTATCATGAAGTTATTGAAGCTTTGGCTTCAGAACGCTTCTCGCTCAGGGGCCTCTTCCAAACCCTTCTGACTTAATTTTGAATTGATAATTTTATACTTGTTTCTTAAAGAGGGTCCTCCACATGGTATAAGCTTCAGGCCCCACAATACCTGAAATGCTCCTGCTTCCTGGGAATATTTTGACCGAGGCGGCCCCACACAAGGTCATGCAGTCTCTTTCCGTTCTGGCTCACCAGTTCAAAACAGCAGAGAAGAAAACTATATCAAGCGGATGCCACAATCTAATTCAAAAGTTTCCCTTTGGGACTTCCCTGGTGGCGCAGTGGTTAAGAATCTGCCTTTCAATGCAGGGGACACGGGTTCAAGCCCTGGTCCGGGAAGATCCCACATGCTGCAGAGCAACTAAGCCCGTGCGCCGCAGCTACTGAGCCCGTACTCTAGAGCCTACGTCCACAACTACTGAGCCAGCATGCTGCAACTACTGAAGCCCATGTGCCTAGAGCCCGTGCTTGGCAACAAGAGAAGCCACCGCGATGAGAAGCCCGTGCACTGCAACAAAGAGTAGCCCCCTCTTGCCACGACTAGAGAAAGCCCGTGTGCAGCAGTAAAGATCCAACGCATCCAAAAAATAAATTTTAAAAAAAAAAGTTTTCCTTTGCTGGATTTGGTTCACTACTCGGCTAGGCAAAATTAGAATCAAATAAAGGCGAATGCAAATGAAAACCATCCATGTCAGCAGTCTGAACCTGAGCACATTTGGTCAGAAGATCAGCTTTGCTGCATCCAAAAGGTCACTGCCCAGAGGAGCACACTTTGGACACTTAGAAGCAACATGGCTTGGACTGACTTAGAGTTGCAGCTGATACTTGAAAATTCGACCCCCAGCCCCGCCACAAGCTCATCCCACTTCATCTATCTGTCAGATAAGCTCACAGCCCAGATTTTCAAGTACCAGACCTCACAAGAAGAGGCCAATTATCCATATGTAGAAATCTGTTAAATAAAATATAGGATCAAGCCAAGGAGCATGAAATTTGGAGCTGGTGTTGACAGCCCCTCATTCCTGTCACTTATTAGTTTTATTTCCCTCCTCAGCTTGTGTCATTGCCTAAAAATTATTTAAACATAGGTTTTCATATTCTGTGATTTAACTCTTGAAGACCTTTTGTAACACATGGGAACTAATGACCTCTTTCTCTATGAACATTTTAGATCGAGTTTATTCTTAGGGAAATTTGATCTTTAATAATTTTATCAGAGTGATTTTTTTTAAAGCCTAGCTATTCTAACCCTGAATTTACCAAAGACATTTTATTTTTCTGGCCACACACTTCTGAAATCGAAGATTAGAATTACAAGACACAAGGCATTCATTCTGAAGTTGCCTTCTCTCTCTTGACTTTTACAGTCTGTGTGTGTTCCGTGTGTGCGTGTTCAGAAGTTTTTACTTCCATATCTGTGTTTCCAGAGTAAGCAGGGGACAGAATATAGGAGTGATTTGAAATCACAAATTAAACTAGTCATGCTAGAAACATCAATAAAATATTGTTAAATGAAGAGACTGATGGTTTGGAACCCTCACTTGACAATGGTTCCTGTTTTTAATGAAATACATCTAGCAATATTTTAATTGAAGTATAGTTGATTTACAGTGCTGTATTAATTTCTGGTATACAGCAAAGTGATTCAGTTTTATATATAACTCTTTTTTTTTTTTTTTTTTTGCGGTACGTGGGCCTCTCACTGTTGTGGCCTCTCCCATTGCGGAGCACAGGCTCCGGACGCGCAGACTCAGCGGCCATGGCTCACGGGCCCAGCCGCTCCTTGGCATGTGGGATCTTCCCGGACCGGGGCACGAACCCGTGTCCCCTGCATCGGCAGGCGGACTCTCAACCCCTGCGCCACCAGGGAAGCCCCTGTTTCTGTTTCTTAAATAAGGTTATTTGTGTCCTATTTTAGATTCTCGTATACGTGATATTATGTGATATTTGTCTTTCTCTTTCTGACTTACTTCACTTAGTATGATAACCTCTAGGTCCAGCCGTGTTGCTGCAAATGGCATTATTTCTTTTTTATGGCTGAGTAATATTCCATTGTATATATGTACCACATCTTCTTTATCCATTCATCGGCCGATGGACATTTAGGTTGCTTCCATGTCTTGGCTATTGTAAATAGTGCTGCAATGTATCTATTCAGGGTGCATGTATCTTTTCAAATTATGGTTTTCTCTGGATATACTCCCAGGATTGGGATTGCTGGGCGTATATCCAGAGAAATCTGGATCATCTGGTAACTCTATTTTTAGTTTTTAAAGGAATCTCCTTACTGTCTTCCATAGTGGCTACACCAGTGTACATGCCCACCAGCAGTGTAGGAGGGTTCCCCCTAGCAATGTTGTGTTTGATGTTTTATCTTTGGTCTTTGAAAAAAATCAATTGTTTGATAATCAAATCAATCAGAGACAGAAAGAATACCATTTTTAAGGAAGACTTGCTATGAAGTATATTGAGGGAACCAAGTCAGGTTCTCTAAAATGTATATGAGTGAATTATTTGCCAAAACACCAGAATTCGGCTCTGAAGAACCCAGCAATCACCGGAGTCCCTTATGAGTTAAAGCTCAGGACACCTCACACGTGAAACAGCCTGCGGGCCATCAGAGACCTGAGGATACAGCAGAGATGATTTCATTGGCTTCAAAACTCTATTAGGGGGAATTCCCTCATGGCACAGAGGTTGAGAATCCGCCTGCCAATGCAGGGGACACGGGTTCGAGCCCTGGTCCGGGAAGATCCCACATGCCGTGGAGCCACTAAGCCCATGCGCCACAACTACTGAGCCTGTGCTCTAGAGCCCGCGAGCCACAGCTACTGAGCCTGCGTGCCACAACTACTGAAGCCCGCGCACCTAGAGCCCATGCTCCACAACAAGAGAAGCCACTGCAATGAGAAGCCCTCCTCACCGCAACGAAGAGTAGCCCCCACTCGCCGCAACTAGAGAAAGCCTGCGTGCAGCAACGAAGACCCAATGCGGCCAAAAATAAATAAATAAAACAAAACAAAAAATCTCTATTGGAGTTAAGCTTCTTAAAGATGTTCAACCAAGTCCTCATGCTCTTCTATCCTACATAATGTCTGGTATGTGTGTGGCTTACCCCCACCTCCTGCCACCCCCAGTTTGGCTGTCACTCTACAGAGGAAATGAAAAAGCAGTAGACCCAGTTTCTGGGCTGTGTTATTTTATGGAGATGCTAAAAGCCAGTTTATTTCATATTGATCATACCAGGGAGCTAGCCAAGTATGGTGTTAATTGGGTCCTCTGGAATTCTAAACCCTCGGGACTGAAAGCTTTCTAGTGAGGAGGGGAAATAACCCACAGGCTGCATAAAAATGAAATCCAGGAGCCCACAGTGTCCCAGTTGCTGGTGATTTGGCCAGCTCATTTTGTATCCAGTTGCTTATTTCAATTAGCTTGTTTTGTGTTATGTTTCCCCACACCCCCCTTTCCTGCAAAGCTGTGAAGACTTGTTTTGAAAACTGCTGCCCCAGAGTACACTGGTTTGGCTGTCCTGTCCTCATTGTTCTAAGGCTCATTCCATATGTGGGTCACATCCTAGCTCTCTCCTCCACCCCTCCCCCCAATCCCTTCAGTAGTCTCCCCTTCCCTGTCCAGGCATCCAGGCATTGGCATGCACTTGCTAGTTTCTCTCTCACTCACACACACACACACACACACACACATACTTTTTTCCCCTTATGAGGCAGAGGTAAAGAGCAGATACTTTTAGGAGCTTGCAGGCAGAGCCATTCAAACTTAATAAGCTGGTAGCTGTGCATTTAGTTTATGGCAAACACCACTTCACCTTCATGAAAGTCATTATTCTGTTCCTCTCCGTTTTTCCCTCTTCCTACCCCTTGCTCTTTTCCCTTCTGTTTTTCCAGGACAAAGGTCTTTAAGAAACTAAGATTGCTGCTTAGTTTGGCCCTTTCTTGTTACCGTGGTAGCGGGTGGGTATCTCAGACAGTGACGGATGGAGCAGGCAGGCTGGAGTTTTTATGCGCAGTTCTTTGGGGGCTGCAGAAGGAGTCCGCTGAGAAATGTGTGTTGCAGGCATGCCTGCTGAGTTTAGTCTGCTGGGTATCTGTCACTTATTCTGACTAAAAGGTAAGGGCTTCTGTAATTTGCTGCTGCAAAGAATTGGTGCATTGTTCTATTTCTAAGGCCTTCAACTAATTGGCTCTTAAGGGAAGATTGGAATGAGGGTTTTTGCTTGACTTCTGTGGCCTATCCTGTTAGATCTCTCTGATTTTTTAAAAAATATCTGAAGAAAATATAATCTTGGCTAATCTTATGGCCATTAATGGAAGGTCTATTTACATGTCTTCCAGGGGAATAAGAAAAGCAAAAAACTTTTGATTCCATGATGTTTCTTTCTTTTCATCTAAAACTTTTTATTTACCAGTGAAGAGGGATGGGGTACACGTAGTCACTATTTTCAGTGATTTCTGTAAACTTTCGGAATAGGACTTGTAGGTTTATCCCAAGCTAATAATATTTTCATCCAGCGGATTGCATTTTTACCAATTAAGAACTATAGTGCATTTGAGTAGTCAGAATGAGGAAAGTTAGAAACTATTTAAACAAGAAGTAGCATTTACAAGTAGTATTTAAACAAGAAGTAGCATAACTGATTGGTCAGTTACTTTAGCGTGTGTAAATATATGTTGATAAATAGAAATCACCAATTATACCTCTTGTTTTATGTGTGTTTAGAGGAAATTTTCCATTTCTGATTAGAATTCAGATATGAACTGAAATATAGGCCAAAAAATCTTAACAACAGAACTATTATAAAATTATAGAGACCTTAAACTTATGGTTCTCAAATTTACCTACTTAAAGTAATTGAAACTAGAATATCAGATGCCTGTTAAAGCTTACCTTTGGTTAAAGAAACATAATTTCAAAAACAGATTGCCCATCGCTATGGAATTTGTACAGTTGGAAACCAACTGAGTTTTATTGAAAAAAATGATTACACCTTATTTTCGTAAGCACTGGTGATTTATGGAGACTCTTTGGTAGGAGTGTAGGCTGTATTTTATTGGAGATGGAGGTCGCTTTAATGATACTTTCTTTTATGGTTGCTACTTGGGGCGTGTGATGTGTGTTGCAATCTGGCTCTATTTATCAATCTGTCTCATGAGCCATAAATGAAGGAAAGGTGTATGTTTGGACACCCAATTTAAGTCAACTTATTTTATTTATTACTTTATAAAATTTGGGCCAAAGGGCCTCTGGGAAATGTTTCCTCCAATATTGATGCATATTCCTCCAACATATTGATGCATCTACTTAGAAAACCTAGTGATATTAGCAAAACGAACTGGATTTCTTTAGTGATTAGACTTTGAGAAGAAACAAGAAGTAACGTGGATACTGAAGCGAGGATGCTGTCTGTAAAGGGGGAAAGTTTTAATTCCTTAACCCTGACTCACGTGTTCCTAGTGGGACTACTAGAGATTGAGTCGACAGAGTAGGGCCCAGATTTTAGAGGCTGTTTCTCTCCCACAGCTACCCCTCACCCTAACCCTCACTGTCCAGTGTCTTGTCATTAAGTCCCTCTGGTTTCTTTAATGTGTCAGCAGGATGGCTTACCTTCCATTTATTTATTTATTTTGGCCGCACATGGCATGCGGGGTCTTATTTCCCCAACCAGGGATCAAACCTGCACCCCCTGCATTGGAAGCGCAGACTCTTAACCACTGGACCACCAGGGAAGTCCAAAACTAAGATTGACCTTCCATTTGAGATCAACAGGAGATGGCTCAGATCAGCACATACTCCTGGAGACCTTAAAAATCTTTCCTCGGGCTTCCCTGGTGGCGCAGTGGTTGGGAGTCCGCCTGCCGATGCAGGGGACACGGGTTAGTGCCCCGGTCCGGGGGGATCCCACATGCCGCGGAGCGGCTGGGCCCGTGAGCCATGGCCGCTGAGCCTGCGCGTCCGGAGCCTGTGCTCCACGACGGGAGAGGCCACAGCAGTGAGAGGCCTGCTTACCGCAAAAAAAAAGAAAAAAAAATCTTTCTTCCCATGTATTATTCCAAACATCTCCTTCTTAATACAAAGAAAAAATAAACAAGGAGAAAAAAAAAGAAACCAGATACTTCTTCATATGAAAAATTGTTTTTCTCTTTCAAGTGTTCCATACTTTATTTTCTAAAGTTTAAACTAGATTTGTCCCTTATATAAAATTGGACACTTTTTAATGTACTAAATCAGTGACTGTCAGCCTGGGTGTGTCCATAGGACTCACCTGTAAAGTGATTGAATGATGCCACCGTCAGGGAGTTTGTTCTGGAACTCTACATCCATGCCTGGTACATGGTAGGTGTTCAGTAATATCCAATGAATGTTAAATACCGAAATGTTTTCAGAGTGGATTCTAACAGGCCACATTGGATAAAACTCATTGCAAAATCTGTTCCTCTTCCTCTTTAGTTGAATTTAAAGAAGGGCATGTCCCAGCTTCTATGCTTCCTACATGTAAGTTGAGAAATAATAGGGCTTCTTTTGAAAGGCTGGACTTCTTTTGCAGACTTTTTCAAACCTCTGAAAATAGATGAATAAGGGCCCTTTAATCATTTTCTAGCACACAAAACAAAGTGACTTCTATAGCAATGATACTAACATACCTCTTAGAAATTATTGTGTACTCCAGTCCCAGGACTCTCTCATGAACCTCAAAATGATACAATGGAGAGAACCCAGCCAATTGAAAACATTCTCTTTCCACATGTGTATTTTTGGGTTATGTGTGTATCTTCTCACTTGAACCAGTAGAAGTGTGCCTCTTGAATAATATTGGGTTGGCCAAAATTTTGTTGGGCTTTTACGGAAAAACCTGAATGACTTTTGTGCCAACCCAATAATTATTATGTATTTCCCAAACAATTCTGAAGGCACCTAGGTAGACATTACATATCAGATGAGGCTCTGTCTCCATAGACCTGGAATTGGTATGTGACCTAAGCATTTGTTTTTCCTATCAAAGTTTCTCTCCTCCAGTGTCTTTTCTACTTTAGACTCAGTCTTGAAAAATTATGAGAGTATCTAGACAATAGGGGCAAGACCCTTAACAAAAGTTCAGAGATACTAATATGTTAATATTATCTGTGATTTGAAGACTTGAATTAGAAGAGATGAGCCTTAAGTCATTCCCAGGTTTCTAATCTCTGAATTTTAGTCTTTCTTTTATAAGTTTAATCAATTCTCAGTAATCATTTCTGCTATAACACTTGTTTTGAAAATGCAGATTTGTTGCAAAGCAATTGACGTATTAGAGAACAGACATAAAAGAAATGTATTTGCTTATGTGCAGTTTCCTCCTAGAAAGACACTAGGTGAAGGCAGAAAACTGCAGCCAAGCTTAACGCCACATAGGATTACCCCAAAGTGTGTACAACACCCAGTTATCTACATACTCATTTTACTTATGAATTATGAGCCCCATCCATCCACATTTGGTGTGAAACAACTTTCCGTCCCATTTCAGATCGCTTTTCTACCACACTTCACAATAAACGCATCTCTTCCTGCACCCAAGTCCAAAGCAAACTGTAGTTTTTTTTTTTTAATGAGGTAAAGTGCCATGTTTATTGTAGTTCTTATGTGTTTCTTAACCGTTTAACACAAATAAAACTTTGATATTAAAGTCCTGCATTTTAATAATGTTACTGATATCCTTTTGGAGTGCTTACCCCTAACCCCATGCTCCCCCTAAGTCCTATGGTTTTTATTGCATGATTTGCATTGTATCATGACTTTTGGGAACACTTATGTTTTGTTATAGCAGAACTGACTGTAATGGATCTTGGTGTGATAAAATTCTTAGAGGCTAGTGATGAGGACATTTAGCATGTCCTAGCATTGTTTTCTATGAGTGTGGACAACTTGGCATGCTTTTTCCTATCTGCATTTTTTTTTCCAGTGCCTTTATAGGTTTGCTTCAGAATAATCATTTTCCAAAACTGCAAACTTCAGAGAAAGTTGTATGACATTCCCAAAAGTGAAGACCATTGAAAGATGATCATATACTTGGTGCAATCTTAGGAATAAGGAGAGTTTTCTGGTCTTGGCTAATTAATATTTAAGGTCATTGGACGATATAATTTTAACCGATTCTAAAGTTCAGATTTTAAAACATGTAGATGTTGTATTTTGCAGTATAAAACTTTATCAAATGAATGCAAATTGGATCATTTTTACATTTACCAAAAAATAAATAAATAAATGCTGGACTTTTCATCATACGAAACAAGGAAGAACGCTGGCCTGGTCTGGTAGAAGGGAAAGGCAATTGTCATCTTCAGACGTGGTAGAGAGGTAATCTATACTGTAGGGTTGTTGGTTTGTTTTCAGTGTCTGCTTACTGTAAGCCTGGGAATTGGAGGCTGTGTTTTTGTTTCTGATGCTTCTCAGGGTTCTGACTTTTGGCCACAAGCAGTTACACCATATGCTGCTCAGGGTATCCTCTTGCCACTACCTACTCTGTTAATATTTCTTTCACCACTGAACTTGCCCTCCAGAACTTTGCAGAACTTCTCCAGGGAACTGAACATGACGGCCGGAGTTTGGAGCTGCAAATGGAGCCCTTGCGTTGTCCTAGGGTCTCCTCTGTTTTCTAGCTGTAGTGCCTGTCAGGCCACATGGGCAGGCTCTTTCGTCCTGACTTGTAAAATGGAGCTTCTCTCCAGCTCCTTCATGAGAACTTTTCCCTTTGAACTGTAGCCATTTGAAAGCTTCCTGGGCACATCCACAGTCCTTAGGTCAGATGGCCATGCTCAGAACTTACTCACTTGGCTAGAGAGCAGGTGCCTTGATCATTATATATGCTTAACCTGTTTTTACTCTTATTAAATATCCTGTTAGGGACTGAACATTTGTGTACCCGCCTCAAATTTATATGTTAAAGCCCTAACCCCAATGTCACTGTTTGTGGAGATGGGGCCTGTGAAGAGATGAGGGTCATAACAATAGGGCCCTAATCCAATAGGGCTGGTGCCCTTGTAAGAAGAGAAGACACCAGAGTTCTCTCTTTCCCTACGTGGGGAAACAGTGAGAAGGTGGTAGCAGTCTGAAAGCCAGGAAGAGAGTTCTCACCAGGAATTGAAACAGCCTTCACTCCAGTCTTGGCCTTGTCGGCGTCCAGAACTGTGAGAAATAAATTTCTGTGGTTTAAGCTGCCCAGCCTGTGGTATTTTGTTATGGTAGCCAAAGCTGACTAAAATACACACACAGTTTAATTCATCACCTTAATGAATTTCTGGTTGAGGAGAGGAAACAAGAAAATTGACGTTGAAATACAAATAAGTTGCCAAGAAGCATAAAAATAATAATCCTATTAATAACCTTGAGATTGTCCTGAGCAGATCTTCAAGCTGAGTTGAACAGTGTTCTTATATAGCATATCAGGTGCTAAAAATAGAAGACACAGTACCTGCTCCATCCACTATGGCTCTTCATTCACCGAGATTAAAAATTATTCACAGGGGCTTTCCTGGTGGCGCAGTGGTTAAGAACCCACCTGCCAATGCAGGGGACACAGATTCGAGCCCTGGTCCGGGAAGATCCCACATGCCACGGAGCAACTAAGCCTGTGCACCGCAGCTACTGAGCTTGTGCACCACAACTACTGAGCCCACACACCTAGAGCCCATGCTCTGCAACAAGAGAAGCCACCGCAATGAGAAGCCCACGCACTGCTACAAAGAGTAGCCCCTGCTCGCTGCAACTAGAGAAAGCCCGCGCGCAGCAAGGAAGACCCAACACAGCCAAAAACGTTAAAAAAAAATTATTCATATCCACTCTATGGTTATTTATTGAGATGTGTGTGCAAATAGAAACCTGAAACCATGAAAATTACCAAAAAAAGCGGGTTAAGCCTATGATGCAAACATTTCAGCTATCAGATCACGATGTTTGTTTTTTTATTTTTCACGCAGTATGGTGCAGTTAAGCCTCAATGTACATGTTAATATGTGCTTGAGCCTAAGATGAAACCTTATATAATTTTATTTTAAATTTAAATTGTAGACAAATGATTAGTTTTCTTACAAACTTAAGGTAAATGAAATAGCATTTCTTACTTATTAAATGGGAAAAAACTGGAATTTGTCTTCATTCATAATGAATGTTATTAAAATTTTATTAAATGAACTTTAGATAAAATCTTTAATAATATATTGATCTCAAGTGAAATGCTTTATTTTAAATCCCTTATCATCTACCATGCAGAAAGGATGAAATGATTAAAAGTTTTCCTAAGGGGTTTCCAGTGGTGATACATTAGAGTGAAAAAAGGAGTCCCAAGTGAAAAGCGAATAGACAATGCTAGGCTGAAAGATCCCCAAGGCCTCTGTAGAGTCTATAGTTCTCTGATATGCCTGGAACAAAGCAGAATTAGGAATACAAAGATGGAAAGAAAGAAGCGATTCCTTAGGAAGTATAAAGAAGACACTCCACTTGGAGCTCCGTTAAGTGTAGAAGGTTTCATTGAGCTGAGAAAGAGACATTTCAGTTCTCAGACACAGGCTGCACCCTAAGATAACATGATTGTTGGCAGCAGTATAACTGTTGGTTGTTGAAAAAATATAAACAAAATACATATTTCTTAGTCGCTTTGATTTAAAAAAAAATCTGTCTGTTTTTGTGTTTACAATGGTCCTTTTAATATCATGCCAAAAATAAGCCCCTAGCTATCCATGCATAACAAGTTGAATTGGATTACCTCTTGACTACTTCATAATTAACTGATTCGGTTAGTCTTGGCAAATGAAAGTACCAAATTGTTGATCTATTTTCTAATATCTGTAAAATTAAGCTGAAAAATGCATACAGGGTAAATTACAGCAGGAATTGCAGTGCACCCACCTTCTCTTTGTGTTGAAGAAGAAAAAATAATGATTAGATCACACTTTAGATTCATTCGATTTCACATCAACTCTACTTATGATCATAGGTCTAGGTTAGGGAAGGTCTGTGGGACCTCTGTGCTGCTGTGTGTTGAGCTGAGTACACTATTTCATAGCCTCATGGTAGCTTTTAGGCAATGATTTCCCACATTCCTCTCCTTCACTCTGGAGCCAGGTGCCTTGGGAAGAGGGAAAGCCATGGCTTAATTTGAACAAAGAAGGAATTAACCAGTTGCCTTTCCAATCCTAGGACATACGGAGCATACTGGCTGTGCCACTAAGGAGTTGGCAGAGGAGGAACTGGGACCTCAGGACAGATGGCAGTGAAGGGAAGGAGGAAGATAGAAGGAAAGAAGGAAGGAAGGAAGGAAGAAAGGAAGGTGGAAGGTAGGAAGGAAGGAAGATGCAAGGTAGGAAGGAAAGAAGGAAGGAAGGTGGAAGGTAGGAAGGAAAGAAGGAAGGAAGGTGGAAGGTAGGAAGGAAGGAAGGTGGAAGGTAAGAAGGAAGGAAGGTGGAAGGTAGGAAGGAAAGAAGGAAGGAAGGTGGAAGGTAGGAAGGAAGGAAGGTGGAAGGTAAGAAGGAAGGAAGGTGGAAGGTAGGAAGGAAAGAAGGAGGGAAGGTGGAAGGAAGGAAGGTGGAAGGTAGGAAGGAAAGAAGGAAGGAAGGTGGAAGGTAGGAAGGAAGGAAGGAAGGTGGAAGGTAGGAAGGAAGGAAGGTGGAAGGTAGGAAGGAAAGAAGGAAGGAAGGTGGAAGGTAGGAAGGAAGGAAGGTGGAAGGTAAGAAGGAAGGAAGGTGGAAGGTAGGAAGGAAAGAAGGAGGGAAGGTGGAAGGAAGGAAGGTGGAAGGTAGGAAGGAAAGAAGGAAGGAAGGTGGAAGGTAGGAAGGAAGGAAGGAAGGTGGAAGGTAGGAAGGAAGGAAGGTGGAAGGTAGGAAGGAAAGAAGGAAGGAAGGTGGAAGGTAGGAAGGAAGGAAGGTGGAAGGTAAGAAGGAAGGAAGGTGGAAGGTAGGAAGGAAAGAAGGAGGGAAGGTGGAAGGAAGGAAGGTGGAAGGTAGGAAGGAAAGAAGGAAGGAAGGTGGAAGGTAGGAAGGAAGGAAGGAAGGTGGAAGGTAGGAAGGAAGGAAGGTGGAAGGTAGGAAGGAAAGAAGGAAGGAAGGTGGAAGGTAGGAAGGAAGGAAGGAAGGTGGAAAGTCAGAAGGAAGGAAGGAAGGTGGGTGGAAGGAAAAATCGAGGGAAAATGAAGGATGAAGAAAACCAGAAACATGTACTTTAAAAATGTTTTTGTCCTCTCCCCCCAAACATGTGGACATGGAGATTCACATATCTTCTTCCTCAACTTTAGTTGTATTCTTTTGTTTGTGTAATATAATGTTTAAATTTTTTAGAGGAAGTCCTTTCCGTTTTGCCTTTTTATAGCTGAATGACCTCAGGTAGGTAATTTTGCTGGGAAATCAAAGGATTTGGTTGTTTGAATTGCATTAGCATCAGAAAGGCAAGTGGCCTGGTGCGCTGGCTAAGGTAGCCTTGTAGAAAGAGGCTGAGCTGGTGGTGGGGAAAGAGATTGGAATTAAGAGAGAGCTGGAGTGGCTTTGTTGGGCAATCAGTAAAGCCCTGCTCACAGGTATTGCTGAATATCAAGTTCTCTTTGCTGGGCGGGGTAAAGCCTTACTGCAGTTGATTGTGGCTTCTTCCTTGTTGTCAGTAAGTATATACTTGAGGCTAGTGGCCTTATACTGTTTTAGTGCTCACAACTTTTTTGAAGGCTTTTCATGTCTTCAGACTCCTAGAATTACAGGCTACAGGGGACATGGTGGAAGAAAGTATTCTGGCCGGGGTCAGGAATGCAGTCACTACTCTTAACCGACTGCTTTTGAGCAGTTCCTTTTACCTACATGGCCTCAGCCTTATCCAGCTTTAAAATATGGGACCTTGACTCTAATAGTCTTTATTTTTCTGTTTGCATTTATTTAATATGAAAACTCCTGCCTGTGATTGAAGTTGGTCCAAAGTGACTGGAGGGAGAGAGTTATTCTTTAACAGAAATTATCTGCCTTTACCTTGAAAATGTTTTTTAAAGTACTTTGCAAAGTCCAAATCACATATCATCCCATGAGATAGAGAAAACACCATTTAGGCATGGATTTCTAGAAATGGGCAAACTGAGATACAGACAGGTGGTGTGGCAGCCTTGATATCCCAACTCGGATTTGGAAGTATTATGGGAATCTTCTTCTGAAACTCATTTAAAAATTTTATATATATCTATGATATATATATATCATATATATATGATGAGATTCTGAGAATACGAAGATTATGAAAACAGTGCATTTGCTTGTATTAGTGTTTACTGAACTTTATTTAATGGAAAAATGTTAATGGTTATGGGGGAGGGGAAGGGGGAGGACAGAAGGAGTTTCCCTGGTCAAAGCAGTTTAGCAAACATTGGGCTAAAGGAAGTAAGCAGGTTTTTCTTACACATGCTTTTTTGTAATCTTTAATCTGCTGATGTGCATTGTAAGTCTCCAACGTGGGTTATAGAGGTAGTTCCCAAATATGAAATCATAATCACAAATTTCTGGGCTCCAAAGACTCACTGCATCAAAACTGTGGGAGGTGGGAACTGGGGACTTCCATCGAAAACACCTTTGGGAGACCACCTTTAGGCAGTGAATTCATCTATTTCAGCAGGGGTCCAAGGCACCACTGTCAGCCAGACTGCAGCCCTCCTGCCCCAATTTATTTAACTGCCGAACTCCTTTTGTCTGAGAAATGCATGTCGACATTTATGGAACTAACAGTTTAGAAAATGCTGGTCAATGCATTCTCTTACTAAAGGCTTAAAGAAAAATACGACCATCAACAAGTATTGGTTTGGGACTTTCCTTTGAGTTGTGTATTTTGTGTGTGGTGGTGGTTCAGATAGCACTAAAGATCACGTGCAGTTTTTTGAGCCCACAGTGATGTGTTATTTATTATTTTTTATAGTGCTGTTTATTTCATTTATATTATCCTTAGACTTTTTTTTTTCTTTTTTGCAGCAGACTTTCCCAAGATGTTGAATGTAATATGTAGTAAACTGTTCTGTTCTCTCAAATTGTTAGGGAATAATGCTTAAACTTATTTGATTTCTAAAACTCAAATCTCCAGAGATAGGGAATTTTGTAATTAAAGTGAGTGTGATAAACTTTTTTTTTTTTTTTTTATCGGTACGCGGGCCTCTCACTGCTGTGGCCTCTCCTATCGCGGAGCACAGGCTCCGGATGCGCGGGCCCAGCGGCCATGGCTTACGGGCCCAGCAGCTCCGTGGCACGTGGGACCCTCCCGGGCCGGGGCACGAACCCGTGTACCCTGCATCGGCAGGCGGACTCTCAACCACTGCGCCACCAGGGAAGCCCTGATAAGCTCTTGGCATAAAATAAATAAGTCTTCCAAGAGAGGAGAGAGTGAATGATCTCAATTTAAAAAAAATCTTGATTGTTTCTAGTACTGGAGTCTAGATTATTAATTTATTATGCTGAAGGGGGTTATGACAATGACTTAATTAAAATGATATAATTAGACAAATACAATACAGAAAATACTGATCCTGAAAAGAAGATGATTTTTCTGAGGGGAAAAAAATTGGGAAAGCCCCTCCAAAGGGGTTTAACTTTCTCCTCATACATGTTCTGATGCCACATTTGAGAGCCTCAGAGCTGAGCTGTGGAACTGAGGCAATTCACTGCAGACTTAGGATTCTGTGTGGACATCCATGAAGACGTTTGGGATGCAGCTGTATTTTGAGAGGAGATGATACACTCTAACGGTAACTCCCTTCACAGCCATTAGAATCAGGTGAAAAGCAAATACAACCTTCTCTTCATTTTGAATATCCTTCTGTGTAGAAAGCTGTTTCTCATAAACTCACATTTGAGTCTCCGCTCACTTATTAAGACACTGCAAACCAGGTCACCATTTCTGTTCAAGCGACTGTGGCTGAGGTTCAGTACCATGGACCTTTGAGATCATAGGTAGATGAAAGGGCTTTGAAACTTTTTGTTCAGTCATCAAAAACCTTAATTGCTGAAGTGCAGACTCAGGTTCACTGTAGACCTTGTCTTAGGGTCCAGTGAAGCCACGTGCATGTACAATATGATAACAAAGCACCAACAGCAGTGCACACGTGGTGGCCTCTAACCCATTTCATGATGATAATAATTGATCTAAAGATTCTCTGAAGAAAAGACCAATTATCGCTGACATTCTGCAAGCTGGAACTCCCTGTGGGTTAGACAGAGGCCCTGACTGAAGACTGTCACCAGGAATTTGAAGATGATTCTGGCAGGGATACTCCAGGAACCAGGACCTTTAATCTGATCACATTTAAAACCCATTTCAAGCATGTTAGGTAAATTATGTCAGGGCTCTGGGGACATATCTCTGGAATCTGAACATTCTCTGGGGATTGCTGTTTGACGTTTAGAGCAGGTGAGAGTCCTATAGCTTGTGAAGTCATTAAGGTACAATTATGACCAGCTAGACTTTATCCTTTCTGATGTGCCTGCCAGACTTGACAGCTCCGAACAGTTGGTGGGGACCCGAAGACACCTCTTCTTGGTTCCTTGTAGCACAGCGAAAATATTCTGCTCCCTGTGGCTAGAGCTGCATGAAAGAAATTTTTTGCTGAGAAAAGGTAGAAGGCCCTCTGTTGATGGTCGCTATTAAGTTAGAAACCTTGGGCCTATTATCGATGACTCCCTAGGTGTACAGAATGGGTATAATTCCTCTTCTTCTTTTTCTCCTGTTTTTACTTGTGCTTTAATTGGAGGCTGACATTTCTTTATTCTGTCAGATCACTCCTTACCTTAACTCTCATTTGACATCTGGCTAAAATGGTGTCTGTGCTTTTGGAATGCAGGACTGTGGCATGTCTACAGCAGCTTGAGTGACATAGATTCAGGGTCATTCTTTTTATTGGCGGGGATGTGTGCATTTCTTTCATGCATGCCTAAGCCTTTGTAATTTAGGGCCTGGCTCCCATACCATATTCATGTTGGCAAAGTAGTTTAAAACAAGTACTTCTTGAGTAGGCAACATAATCTTGCTAAGAACTCTGAGCATCGGGGTCACCCAGGGTCCATCCTGTACTAGCTCTATGATTTAGCACAAGTAATTTAGTTTCTAAACCTCAGTTTCCCCAGCTGCCCATCTGTGAAAAGCAGCTCATTAAAACTACCTCCTAGGGTCATCTTAAGGTGAAATGAGACAGTGCATTTAAAACACAAGTGTGAGGTACAGAGTAAGTACTTTATAAGTGGTACTATAATTATTGTTTGGAGTCAATTTCACTAACATAAAATGAATGTATTTTTTATCTCTTTTCCTTGAAAGACTAAGTGGTAAATGATATGGATATGAACCTGGAATAGAATTTCTGAATTAATACATCTCTGCTCTCAGGAAATTATCTTATGTTGGTGGCTGTCTTTGGTCTTCCTTAAGTCTTAAGGTGTTCCTTAACTTCTCTTTTTTACTTTGGCTGTGTTTCGAGTTTCCCCCTTAGTTATATGTAAATGTATTTTATCTAACGCTTCATTTTGAAGAAGATAGAAAATGTTTGTATTCTTTAGAAATGCATTAGATAGCAAGTAATAGAAAACCCAGCTACAACAGCTTCAACAAATAGTTTATCATTCTAATATAGCAAGTAGTCCTGAGGTGGGTGATTGCTAGCTTTGGTTAAGGACCTCAGCAATGTGGACCTCAGTGCTTCTATGATTCTCGAAGATTTCCCTCCTTTTTTTCCCACATGGTTGCAAAATGGCTACTGAATTCCAGACATCACATCCCCATTCAGGTAGGAAGAAAGAAAGAAGGAGGAAGGGGCATGCTGCCTGTCACCCAGTATCATCCCTTATTTCTGCTAGTCTCATTGGCCTAAACTGAATCACATCCTACCTGCAAAGGAGACCAACTGTGATCATCACCTGGAGTTGGACATATTTGCTCTCTGAATAAACATGGTGTTAGTTAGGCAACAGCAGGATGATGAATATTGAGTAGACAAAAATGGTCTTCTGCAGTATTGCAGACCTCAGCTTAGTTTCTGTACCAGCTGCCTTCTGCACTAGAGGAATTAAATGCCTGGGGGAAAACAGTTAATCCTAATCGCTCTAACCCTCCTCCATGTGAACTGAACACGGTTAATGTCTGTATTATTTATTAGGTGCAATGGACAAGGAAGGAAGCACTTGAGCCAACCAGTTGCCTGCCCCAGTCTCCATCCTTTGCTTCAGGATGGCTTCCCTTCCCTTGGTTACATCCATCAGGATGGTTGTAGTTTATGATGGATATAATGGATGTGATGTTGGACCATCTTTGACCGTGACTGGTTCTCCACCAAAAAACATCCAAACAAGCATGAAGCCTGCTGCTCCCGACTCACCCTCTTGGGACCCTGGGAAGCCCCCTGGTGTATTCTCCTTGCACAGTCTGCATTCATCTAGGTGAGAGCCCACCCTTCCCCACCCCCACCCTCACTCCTACTTTATCAGAAACTGGAGGCTAATTTCCTATTGTCTTATGAACTCCCAAGACTCACTTAGAAATAGGGAAGTATATTGACTCAGTTTCATTACCTAGATTAGTGAGTCAAAGTTGGATAATTCTGTAATAGTTCTAGGGACTAAACCATTCCTAAAATCAGCACTCACTGGCCCAATACAAAGTAGCGACTTGCTTATCCTAGTATTGCATCTGAGAAGCAACCTTGAAGTTCCCTTTCCTTTCCTCTATCATTTTCTCGAGGTGAAACAGGCATAACCAGAACTTTAAGGTATTCCTTATACAGCCTAGATGCTTTTCAATTATATTTATGAAAAGACATGGAATCGCTTTTGCTTATCATGCAGCTTGTTACTGACTTTTTCTTTTCTGCATAAAAAGAAAAAAATACCTCTGTAGGCTTCCTATTCAAAGGCACTTAGGCTGAATGGAAGATTTCCTTTTATTATTGTTATTTTTTTCTACTTGCAAAGCCAGGAGTCAGAACCATGGAATCAGAGAATTCAAGTTTCTTTATAGTTCAAGCAGAGTGAGGCAGGGAATGGACAGAAATAGGTCGCATTGTGTTTGAAAGACCAGGACAATGGGGTTTTCTTGGAGTGCTCAGACTCTGATGGATTCTTATTTGCGGGCAGAGTGTTTCAGAAAAGTCAGAAGCCAAGAATTTATAGTATGGCAGCTTGTAAAACATTGAAAAAACATTTACTAGTCTGTGTGTTTTTTCCTAGTAAAAGGAATTTGGCAATTTTCTGTAATCATTTGTCAAGAAGAGCCAAGTGGCTTTTCCCAAGATAATTAGAAGATGAGTTGAATGTGTCTTTTCTGTTGCATGTAGCCCTTGAGTGATCTTCGGACATCACCAGCTCCCCACATGGCTGCGTAATGGAGACAGTAGCCGACCCCTTAGCTGAGATTCCTAGGTCCCAGCCACTGGTTTTGCCAGTAAAGATCATTTGGCAATGACTTTGAGGAAGTCACTTAATCTGAGAGTGTTCTTACCGATAAAACAATGGGTCTGTTTGGCCTCTTCAGCTTCTAAAATCAGGGTGTTGCTCTCACTTTGGGGTGTGCAGTTTTAAGGTAATCTGGGGATTCTTGGGTTATTGCTCTGAGTCTAAACAGATATAAAAATGGGTAAAGAAGAGGTGGAAGCTTCCATGGGCCCCTGTCACTTTGTTTTCCTCTTCTCGCAAGAGACAGGGTAATACCCAGAAAGGCTGTGATTTTTAATTTTGCAGACTAACTCTGAGTGTTGCATGGGCTTTGGTTTCTGTCTTGTTCTTGCTGCCCCTCCATCTGGGATTTAGGGACATTGCCCTTCTCCCTTTCTTCTCAGTTCTTCCCAGAGATTAAGCGCTTTGGATGCTTGTTCGCCACCCAGACATGCCCTCCTGCTTCAGAATGCCACTCCCCTCTCCAGGTAGCTTTTCCATTCTCTGAACATAAAGCCAGACTCAGCTAGCTGCCAGATTATTTGATGACATTGATGGACGTCAGGTTGTTAAATGATGCTGAACTTTAGCAAGGGTATTTGCATTTTTAAAGAGCATGGCCCTGAAAAGGATCTCTAGTTTGTGGGATATGTGGAGAAGATAAGAATAACGCTATGTGTAATGCTTTATCCACTTCAAAAGGCGTTCACATTAATCATCATGTCTAGTCACACCAGGAAAATGAACTAGATAGGGATATCCCTCCGGGACTTTATTTATTTCATTTGAGCAGCTGAGACGGGTTGAGCAGATAATGCTCAAGGCTGGCTGGCTAAAAAGTGAAAAACCAAGACCTTGCACCTAAGTCTTCCCATCCTGGGCTCTGGCTTCTGTAAGAAGCACCTCTTCACAAGTGCCACATCCTTTTCCTCATCTTCCTTTTCCCTGTTGAATCAAGTACATTGGCCAAAGGGCCACCATGTATTTAAGGGACATGCTGACTTTAGAAGATGACTTATAAATCAGAGGGTGTTCAACTGTATGTAGGATCAGCTTTGCAGCCTTAAAACATCTACCGCCGTGGGCTTTTTTAGCTTTCCCCATCTTTTAAAAGTGAACTCAGTGAAGACCAGTGTTGGATTGTGTGGTATTAGAAGCGGGGCAATTTTATACCATGACGTGGGCAGTTGTCTACCTGGTGACCGTACTTCATGTGACACAGGGAGGGCAGTTGTGGCACAGGGCTGCCATCTGCTTTGATGCTTTAGAAGATTGTGTTTAAACCACCAAATGAAAAATCACAGTTCTTTATGCTCCAAATAGTATGCTTTAAACAGCTCTTCATTCTTCAAACAATAAAGAAGAATGTAAAATAAAATGTCAAATCTCCTACCGCATTCGAATCCCTCTTTCGGGTGATTTTTGAGTGTGTAATCTTCCAGACCTTTTTCTACACCATACAGTGTATGTATCTGTACACATATTTTTAAAAAATGAATTGTAGTTGTTCTAAGAAAATCTTTCCCTGTTAGTCAAAAAGACTTGATTTTTCTTAACGGGTGCCTGATATTCTACTGGATGGAGTCACCGGAGGTATTTACCCTTCCTTACTGAAGGGCATTTAGTCTTTCTTTAGGACATCACTACTAAAAACAATGTCGTAGAACATATTATGCCAGTATTTCTGTAGATAGATTCAAAGAAGTGAAATTGCAGAGTCAAAGAAAGTGCCGTCCCATCGCCCTCCAAAGCTATCATCCCCAATTACCCTTCTAGTAGCAGGGTTTGAGTGTGCCCGATTCCCCGCATATTCACCAACATTGGGGAATGTGACTCTGGTTTGCCAATTTGATAAACAAAACAGGCTCTCATTTGATTTATATTTCCCTGATCATGTGAAGGTTGTACATCTTTTTCATAGTTTTTTTTTGCTATTTGTATGTCTTTTGCTGTGAAGGGCTAGTTCATGTCCTTGTTCCAAATTTCTTTATCAGTACAGTCCTCTCCCTCTCTTTCTCTCTCTCTCTCTCTCTCTCTCTCTCTCTCTCTCTGTATCCATGGGAGGTTGGTTCCAGCACCCCACTCCTCCCCTTGGAAACCAAAATCATTGGATGCTTAAAACCCTTACATAAAATGGCATATCTTTGCATATAATCTAGGCCATCCTCCCCTATATTTTAAATCACCTCTGGATTACCTGTAATGCCTAATACATTGGAAATGCTATGTAAATAGTTGTAAATACAATGTAAATGCATGTAAATAGCAAGCAGCAAGTTTTGCTTTTTGGAACTTTCTGCAGTTTTTTTTTTTGAATCTTTTTGATCCATGGTTGGTTGAATCCACAGATACAGAACCTGTGGATATGGAAAGCTGACTGTATTTGTTTTCCTCTGTAAGAGCTCTCTCTGGTCTGTCGTTAGTCTTTTGTTTATGGTATCTTCTGCTACTCAGATGTTTTTAATTTATATGTGGTCAAATCTGTTAGCCTTTTCCTTTATGGCTTTCTAAGCATTGTGCCATCTTTAGGGAGGACTTCTCCCTGCTAAGATTTTGGAAATATTATAATTTTTTTTTTCTAGTCCTTTTAAAGTTTTTTTCTTTTGCTTTTGTTTGTTTGTTTGTTTTAGGGTATAGATTCCTGATTCATGTATGACTGTAGGTAGACTTCTCATTTTACTATGAAGTGCTAAAAATTAACAGTTATTTAGGAAAGAAAATAAGATATAAAATTGCACCAAAAATAAAATGAACTCCTAGTTATCCAGGATCTGGAGGGCCATTCGGGGTGAGGTTGGTGGTCCAAATCACTCACAGGGTGTTGGGGTCCCTTGAAGCAATTTCCCCACCAAGATCTTAGAAGCTGTAAACTATCGCATGCCCTACTTTTAAGCCCATCATGGTGTGTTTCAGGACCAGTCCACGAGGGTTCAGTGACTAATGAAAGATAATGAGTTAGTCATTTGAATTGGTTCCTTAGTAGACAGTGCAAAAGAACAGGGGTGGGGCTTCCCTGGTGGCGCAGTGGTTGAGAGTCCGCCTGCCGATGCAGGGGACACGGGTTTGTGCCGTAGTCCGGGAAGATTCCACATGCCGCGGAGCGGCTGGGCCCGTGAGCCATGGCCGCTGAGCCTGCGCGTCCGGAGCCTGTGCTCCGCAACGGGAGAGGCCACAACAGTGAGAGGCCCACGTACCACAAAACAACAACAACAACAACAACAACAACAAAAAGGTGTGATGACCAAGAAGATATTTTCTAGGGGAAGCATCTTGAGATGAAGGGGAAAGTTTAGTGGAGTCTGAGAAAGACCTGCATTTATGCTGGATTGCAGAACTTAGTATATTTCTTCTGGAAGAGAATCCCACTCATAAAGCAGATGCATTGTTGTCAGTGCAGAATGAGACAATAGCGGAATTCATGAAAAATGTCTTCAAGTCACCCGAGTGTATGAATGACTTAGGGAACATATATAGGTAACTGACTTAGAGAATTGCTTATAGAGGAAATGAGGTCAGGACAAAAATGCATGCAGAAGGGATTTATCCTCAGCAAGTCCTTCTTAGAAAAACAGAAACCAGATCTTAGGTTAGGAAGATGGTGGGCTGCAAGGCAGTTGAAGATCACTTGTGAAATTTTGATCTATTTTGAGTCCCCTTTTCTCTGAATCTTTAGATTCACGAAAGGGAGCAGAAAAGGATATCGGGTTGTGAAGGATGTGGTCATCCCAAGGTCAGAGGTGAGAGCAGGGAGGGAACCAGACCCTGAGCTTTGCCGTGTCTCTGTCAGGGTGGAACAGACACACATAGATGCATGCCACATCACAAAAGGGCGTTCAAAATTTTTTTCAAGAGAAGTCTCTAAAGATTAGATTTTCACTAAACCAATTATAACTTAAACTAAAATCCTTAAACTAAAATCTACTGAAGAGAAACAAGCCGTCCTCATGAATTAATGCTTGTCTCATCTGACTTGAAGCATAACTGAAGTAATTTTGCTTGGGGTCCATAATAATCGAGACCTCTGTGAACCAAGACCCTGGGATGTTTGTCCTTGCTGTGGGCCTTAGGAGCTGACTAATTTTCCCAAGTCATTTAACCTCTCTGAGCCTCAGCTTCCCCACCTGTAAGATGAGAAATAATGCCTGCTTCAGAGAGTTGCTGTGAAGAAAAAGCTAGCTGGTCCATATAAAAATTACCTGAATAATTTGGAAAATTCTGTGCAGAGGGTGAGATTATAAGGTGTACTAGTGCTACAAATGATCGTGAACCTTTTTTGACCTTCTTTCTGATATAGGTCAAGTTTCCTCTGATGCCATTGAAGGTTGTATCTTGACTCATTGTACCCTGAAACATCTGGCATTATAGATACATTTTAAAGAACTATGACATTAAAAGGGAAATTTGAATTGTCTTTTCCACACTGTAAATATAGGGGTGATGAGTTAAGCTTTCTGAAGTGAAGTTCACATTGTCTACTTTTGTTTATCCCCCAGTGTCCGGCTAGCATAGTGCTGTGCACATAGAAGATGCTAAACAGAGGTTTGGTGATGATCACAGATTATCACTGAACTCTGCTCCAAATTCACCTGCAATGCTGAGAGCTGGGGCGTATCTGTGTCCCGCTTAGAATCTCATAGTGCTTCTGTATTGTTTCTGCACCAGCTCAAATTAAAATGCTGGAATTCCAGCTGGAGTGTCAAAAAGTCCCCCCACCTCTCATTTTGGGGAGATGAAGGGCTGTTTAGAGACAGGCACTAAAGCATCCATCCACCCTTTGGCTGCATTCTCACTTACCTGCTACAAAACCCCATGACTCTTCATTTACTCCAGAGCTGACATTTCCAAAACTAGACCTTGGAGAACTCTGTGGGAATTGGATCTTGGCAGGCAGTTTCTGAACAGGCACTAGTCTTTCTCTTTCATAGATCCTTAGGAGTTGTTTGCACCTAACACAATCTTGTCAGTTAAAACCTCAAGCCAGCTGAGCCCTGAGGATTCAGGGAGTTGCTGGGGGAAAACTGTCTCTGTTTGCTAACTTGTTTTAACTTCAGCTTCTGAAAGATGGGGGCCAACTCAAATTCTTCCTGCTGCGCTTCTGTTGCTGGGCACCTATCTTTCTTTGTTTCTTGTCTCAGACAGTAAACAGAGGGTAATCGTTGCACAAGCATCCAGTTCTTTTGTGATAGCCTGGGAGTTTCATGCAGGGAGGTCTGAACAGGTTGCAAAAAGGAGGCTGTTGCTGAATGAAAAAGAAACACACACACACAAGAAACAAAAGGCAAACCCCCAAACAGACACACAAAACCCCCCAAACCTCTTCCTTTCTAGATTGTTACCCTTTTCCAAGCCTTCTTGAGCCTTACCTGTGAGTGAGTCAGTACCTTGACAGTTTCTGCAGTAATAAGCTGTGGGGTAAGATTGAAACTTGTACACTTGGTGATATCATAGGAAGTTCTTACCTGGGCTTAATAAACGTCAGCCTCATTTGAATGTATTTTTCATAGTCGCTAGAAATCGGGCATGTTCTTAAACTCAAACATTAATGGTTTTGTACTTTTAATATTTTAAAGCAAGGGTTGTAAATCCTTAGCATAAGAAGAAAACTAACAGACAAACCCCAAAGCAGTGGTAGGGTAGTGGAAAGAAAACTGAAGGAGATAGCAGAAGAGCTGAATTATTATCCTAGAGACCATATGTAAAACAAAATAAAATGCTGTTTTGGGGGAAATGTCACAAGTCTCCATGTATATTGAAATTAAAATAATATATTTCTTGACCGTATGACTGCAGAATTTGGCATGAATTTATGGAAGCTACACTCTTCCCCTTTCTGCTTTGCTGATGCCCCCAAAATTGTGAGTCAGCCTATGGGGGAATCTAGCCCGGCTGTCTTGGCTCTGTTGCCCACTGGATTTGGACTCTGCAAGACATCTCCTCTCTCTTGTCCTTGGCTTCCTCCTCAGTATACTGAGAAACAGTTCATATGTTACACTTCTGGTTACTTTCAGATACATAGCTTCATAGTAGCTCTGTGTGATAGGAGAGGTGGAACAGGGTCAGAAAGTTGAAATGTTTTGCCCAGGGTCATAAGCAAGCAGGAGTTCACCTCCTACTCACTTTCCAAATCCAGTTTCTTCAGCTCCACTGCTTGGCTAGGGTTTATTATAAATTGTAAGGACCTGACATTGGGTAATGGACAAAAAACTATGCAAATAAATGGAGTACTTTATTGCTTCATTGTTATTTATTTGAGTAAATATTCATTTACATGTTGCTATTATGTCTCAAAATGTGTAATTGTTTTATTATTGGGAGCATTAGCACTTTGGAAGGAAAGGCTTTAAATATCTGATAAACAGAGCAAATATTGAATAACGTGAAGCATTTTAATGAGTTTCCATTGACTTTAGCTTGCAAATTATGGTAATGGAGTAAAGGAAGGGATTTCTTGTTAGTGAAACTGACAGGAGGACAGTGTGTATGCGTGTGTGTGTGTGTGTGTGTGTGTGAGAGAGAGAGAGAGAGAGAGAGAGAGAGAGAGAGAGAGAGAGAGAGAAACATCTACAACCACATTTACAGCTTTTCAGATTCTGTTATTGAATCTGTACAGAGTTGAATAAATAAACGTTAAGAAAATAAAACCTGTTCTTAACAATAAATGTTAAGAAAATAAAATACTTTATCATGTCAAATAAAATGTATACTTGGAGTGCCGTTTGAGATAAGTTTTCAGCCTATCTCTGGATGTAATAGATCAAGAGTCATTTAGCATTGTTTAGCACTCCTGTTGCACAGTTAAACATTATCTATGGTTGAATGGATCATGAAATGCAGTGCACATAAGGTATGTTTTCTTTCTTCCATTTTTTTCGAAATGTGGGTTCCATCGAAACCTCTCTACGATATTAAAAGTCCTTCTCTGATCTGAATAAATATTTTCTCTTCAGGCAGATCATATATTATAGTTTGACCAAATAAAGGCTTATGGCGGAGGCACATGAAATGCAGATCCTAGTAAAATAGCACTGGATACAGCCCCCCAGGGCAGGTGCGGGCTGTACTTTTGGCAGTGAACCCCTCCTTATGAAAGTCTCTGCCGCAGGGCTTCAGGAGAAGTTGATGTCCTTTTGAATCACAGTGGCCGTAACATTGCCTCCTCACTTCTTTGCCCTGATCATGGACTGAGATACTCCAGTAGTGCGATACTAACATTCTTGTCTTTAGCTTGTGAAATTCATAATACAATGAAACCTAATGTGAATGAAAACAGAATTGGAACGTTGCTTTTAAAGAAGAATTTTCTCTACTATATTCTTGTGACTTTTTTCCTTCCAAGAAAAATCATTTTTTACTTTGTTGAATAAAGGTAGTATTGATATGGAACAAGGGGGATTTATAAGAGGAGAAATAATACATTAGACAAGAGTGCATATACAAAACACTAAAGCTGAGATGAATTAACTTGACTAAAGGCTATTATATTACGTTTCTTAAGATCGCCTTCTCTTAGCTTAGTGTCCCTTATCAGACTTCCCTGGTTCTTATCTCTTTGTTTAATTGCATCCTACACATACCAGCTACAGAGCTATAATTTTCCTGAAGCAGCTCTTCCATCTTGATGCTTCCTTAATCAACAAAAACAGGTAGGGAGAAGGTTCCAGAATTGCCTCCAAGCTAAAGTTCATGATCTTCAGTTTGATATTTAAGGCTTGGAGGCCAACCACTTGAGCTTTATTTACCTCTTTCCCTATCGTGTCCTCTTGCTTCCTCTAGTCCAGCTACACTGGGTCACTGGTTCTTTCATGGCCTTGCACTTTCCCACATCTGTGTTTTCACTTTCTTGGAGTTGGGACCAAAAAGATTCCAATCAATCATTAGAATTCTTTGTGACCCACCTCACATGAGAGTGTAATACCGTGGTGGGCGAGAGCCTGGGCGTTGCAGTCAGACACACCAAGCTGGAATTGTAGTTCTATCATATGTGAATGAGAATGTGGGCAAGAACCTTAAACTCTCCAAACCTCACTTTTATCATGTGAGAAACAGAGGTAGTGATACCTCATGAATTTATCGTGAGAATGAAATAAAATGATATAGGTAAGGCATATATGATCACAATGCCTGGCATTTAGTAGGCACTCAGTAAAATATTATTAAACGCTTCCTTCTTCATGGAGTTTCTCTATTTTCCATCCTACAAAACAATTAGCCTCCTATTTGAATTCTTACAACACTTTGCATCTTTATAGTATTGCCGTGTTCTGTTAGCATTTTCCTTCCCTTAAGCTCCTTGAAGTTTATCTCTGCTAGATGTTTCATAAATGTTGGTTGAATTAAGTTAGGTTGCTGAACCAGGGCTTAATAACAGTGGGGGTTATATGATTTCATCATAAAATAAATGGGAATTTTAGATAATTAATGGTTCCTAGGTCATGCCAAAACCCAAGCATCATTTTTATAGGGTAATAACTAAAATTGAGCTGAAAATAAGCAGCACTGAAAGCCAGATACTTAAATTATAAATAGCTGGGGAGGACCGAAGAGGTCAAATAGCTGATGCAAGGTCATTCAACATGGAATCATAACCAGGGTATTTGGACATTGCCACCAGTGATTTGATCTGCACTCTTTGTGAAGTTACAAATATTTATTGTAATGGGGATTTCTCTGTGTTTCAGATTCTCATTAAATCATATTAGCAATGTTAGCTTTCTAATCATTTTAACTGACTTACCTGAATCACTGAAATTCTGGTGTAAGGGAGTCGGGCAGTCAAGTGAAGCAGCAACTTGCACCCCAACCTGTGCCCGGGAGGAAAGTATAGTCAGCGCTCACTGTTTGGCTGTCCCTCTACACCTCTCCTCCTCCTCTTATCTATACAGCTGCTCTTTCTCTCTGAATTTCCTTATCTGGTGGGGAATTTGGAGCTGCAAGTCCTGGAACGTATTCAGAATTCTCCAGATTTTTATCTTGAAGTATCAAAGACAAGAAAAACTGTGAAAGTTTTTTTCCAACCTTAATCATGTTCAAATTATCCTCCCTACATCTGCCTCATAAATGTAGGTTTTAATTTTAAAGTATTTTTTATTTCTCCATTAAGGCAGCAGTGAGACATTTTTGAAGAAAGGACAAGATATTAGGGCTCTCTCCGGTTATACCCCACACTCTTGAGCTGTGAAGCATTAGTACTCTTCCTAAAGCATCTGTTTAATCATGACCCTCCCCTGATTCCCACCTCCGCCCCTCCACAAAATCAAAAGGGGAGAAAACCTTTTTCATTTTGCTCCCAGTTAAGTAGATTACAATTGGTAAAGGACTGAGGGTGAAAATGGAATTGCTAAGCAAAGGAACTGACCAGTATTCCAGTATTTCCATATTGCCTTTCTTCTCTTTTAGAGTGACTTCACAAAGGAAGTGAGAGTCATAACTTAAAGAAAGTAACATCATTATCTTTGGTAGACTTTGCAAAATATCTTACTAATGGCTTATGACTTTTGTCAGGATTCATTTTATACTCCCACCTAAGAGGCTAATCTATAGCTGATGATTTTCTTTCTTTCTCCATTTTTAAATTTCAGTCATCTATAGAGGGATTCCAGAGAGTGTCGTTGATAAAAGAGTGATTCTTTCCTTGAGTTAGAAGGGTGCATCTTATGTGCAAATAATGCCATTCATATCAAGCTTATAATTCTTTCCCTGGTAGAATACGAAAACACCACCTTGAGGAGAAAAGATAGCTGCTTCAATTATGGGAAGCCTTTGAAACAGCCCTGGGCCAGCATTTGTGAAACCTGTTCAGAGATGCTCTCTTCTGTCAGTGAAGAGCTGACTCAGATAAGAACTGATCACAATTAAATTAGGCTTCTGTGAGGGAATGTCGGGCTGGAGGGACTGCCCTGTATGTTCACCATTGATTAGACCTGTGGAAATTCTTATCCTGAAGGCACTCTAGGCCAGGATCCTGAGGAACTCTGCATGTATTAGAAAGGAGAAGCGCTGACTGCGTTAAATGTCTGATGATGCTGCACCGGGAACACGAGACGGGACACCATCACTGTCATCTGCTCACTTTGAGAATCCCGGGAGTTACATTTAGCCCATTTCCTCCCCTCCTCAGTGTTGGATCCTTCTTCTGTTGATCTACATAGGGAAACCTACATACTTGTTTTTGTTCAAAAAAAAAAAAAAAAGGCAAACATTCCCCAACTGTCTTTCCCCTGACTCAGACACTGAATGTATGCAAAATTCCCAAATGACTCGAAACGGAAGATTTCACTCCTTTGACTTTTTATTTAGGTAAAGTGGTTGATTATGGTTTTCTTGTCAGGCAGTGGGGTTTTGCAATTGATTGATCGGATGGATGATGGACAGAGGTGATGTATTAGAGTTATTGGGTACTTCCGTGCGTTTGCGTGAGGTGATTGTTTGCCATTATGTAATCTACAACAATCACACCCACTTTCCAAAAGAACTGTGGCTTTTCCAAAAACCTCAGAGGCTTTGCATAGTATATCAGTATATAAATCTGATGTAAAAAAATGTAAGAGCATGGCTTTGAGGAAGGCTAATGTTTTTTATACTTTATTTTAAATTGGGGTTTAAAAACATATAACACAATATCTACCACCTTATCAATTTTTTTTTTTTTTTTTTTTTTTTTTTTGCGGTACACGGGCCTCTCACTGTTGTGACCTCTCCTATTGCAGAGCACAGGCTCCGGACGCGCAGGCTCAGCGGCCATGGCTCACGGGCCCAGCCGCTCCGCGGCATGTGGGATCTTCCCGGACCGGGGCACGAACCCGTGTCCCCTGCATCGGCAGGCGGACTCTCAACCACCGTGCCACCAGGGAAGCCCTCAATTTTTAAATATAGTGTTCAGTAGTGTTAAGTGTTTTCACATTGTTTTCTAACTATAGGCTAATTGTATTGAGGAGGTCCTAGACCAGAAGTAACTGCATACAATATGACAGAGATTGTGAACATGTTGTTAAAAACAAAAAGATTCTGGAACTGAAACTAAAATTAAATCAGTGGAAAAGGAAGAAGCTAGAGCAAGAAGGACATCCCAAAATTGTCCCCAAAATCAAAGTCCAAAGTTTCAAAGGAAGATTGATATGTATTGAATCACATGAGTATATATTCTATATAATCTGTGTCTGAATTGTGAAGGGCAAAAATATACAAATCATTTATTTGTTGGCTTCACTTTTACTTAGTGGAGAGATCAACATTATGATAATCTGGAACAGAACTGACTTTTGGGGGCCAGTTTTTAATAAAATCAAATCACCAGTAACTCTTCGATGGTAAAACCAGATAACCTTAAACTACCAAATAATGTTTCTTGACTCTTTCTTAGTGACATGTTGAATCCAAATAAACTCTGGAGTGGTAGAAGTAGGGTTGCAGACCATATGGCTTCCATTTGCAATTCCATCAGAGTATGGTAAATAAACATTCTCTTTGTACTTCTAGAAATTATTTTAAAAGATAATAGTTTTATAACTGTTTATTTTTGGTTTAGAGCTTGAGTTCTTATCCTGGCCCTGCCATCAGCAAGCCCACGTGATGAGTATTGAGTTCTGAGCATTATCTTTCGACCTCCATGGCAAGGTCGACGCACCAAACTGTTACCGAGCACAGGTTCACGTGCTCAGTGCACAGTGAGGCCAAACAATACTGAAAAGTCAGAGTTTGGAGCAGAGAAATGTTTATTGCAGGGCCATGCAAGGTGACAGGTGGCTCGTGCCCAAAAAACCTCGAATCCCCCCCAAAGGGTTTCAGCAAAGCATTTTGAAAGGCAAGGTGAGGGAGGGGCATGGTTAGTTGTTGCAAACTTCTTGGTATTGGAATCCTTTTCCAGCTGTTCTTGCACCTGTCCAGGTAGGTCATGTCATGATGCTCCTGTAAACCTCCAACAAGACAAATGTTATTCTCTGTTCTGCAACTTTTTATCTCTATATGAATGGAAAAATGTTACACATTTAAAATGGGCTTGAGAATGGGCTATCCTGTATATTTCAGGCTATAGGCAACATTCTTTTACAAAAGGTGCATAGCTAGCATGACTAAGCACAGGTAACAGAGTACAAAGGTTAAAGTAAAAGAAACAGATCTAATATGGAGTCAGATATGTTCTTCCCTATTACAAAACTACCTCCGAAATTCCTTCCTCCTTAACCTCCCTAACTCTGGAAGCACCAGTGTTCAAGTTATCTTAGATAACAAAACAGTGCACAATGTCTGGCCATGTGGTAAGCACTCATTCTGTGTTAGCTGTTATTACCATTTCCCAAGTCAACAAATATTTATTGAATGACTGGTATTTGATCTTGCAGAAAATATGGGAGGCAAAGTGTAGCGATGCCTACAATTCTAGTTAGGGACATTTAATCTAAGTAATTTTTCACTAATATCATTTGTTCTTTCTCCTAAAAACACATAAGTAGTGGAAGGATGGTATTGTAACCTTTGTGAGGCTGAGAGCTAGCACTTCTCTTTTGGATGTGGAAATAGAGGTTTTTGAAAACTATAGTATAGCCTGGTGGATTCGTGAAGCTCAGAACTTAAAGTGCTTGGTATACAGATTTTTCTGTTGCTACATTCTTTATTAATAATATTTACTCTTGTCTGTTCGCATTTACTAATAACACATGGACATTGAAAAGCATGCTTCTGGGCTTAACGTTTGTAATGGTTGGATGAAATTTGCTCATAATGGTCAAACCACTAGGGCTTCTTTCCTTAGTTAAAAAAAGGAAGTGGGAAAGGCATGTTAAACACACCAGAAATCTGTTCTAAAGGAAAATTCAGATCTGAACCCCTTAGGTGGAATGGTTTGATAAAGGTTAAACAAACCTTCTCTCACTCTTGTGGGACTTTAAAGTAAATTTCATCTAAATTCTTGTCAGCTTCCCTGTACAGCTGTCCCTAAACATCTGCCGTGGCTGCTCAGTATGGCGGCTTCCCCCTTTCACAGTTTACACATGCTTGTGTAAACTATTTATTTGTAATACATAATTGGTGGAAAAGTGTGGACTTGGTTTTTAACTACATCGACTCAGGGTGGACTGGAAGAAAGCTCTATTTAACTTCATGGAATGGGAGTAGTTGGTTTAAGTCTTGTTAGACTTGCAGCCCCATTTATTTTCCAGCAACTGTTGATGCAAAGGAGTGTTTAAAAATCTATTTAGGTTCTTGTAGCTTGGGGTAATTTGGGGAGTTGTGCCTGGCCTCTCAATCCAGGACTGGGTTTGAGAACTCTGCCTGGTAGACCACGCTGCTGAGGAAAATGACTCTTTTGAAGCCATGGAAAAGTGAGGCAGCTCAAAGCCTGGGGAGGCTGTGGTCTTCGTAGTCATGCAGAGAAAATTATGTGACCCTTGAGAGAGGTGGCCCTCCATTGACCTGGAAAGATCAGTCTCCCAGGGTCTTGGCTCTGTTGGCAGAATAAATGCTTCTGTAAAGAGTGAGATCCAAGTCAGGTTGCTGGAAAACTGGAGAACATTAGTCCTTGGGAGCAAACAGGGAGTCTAGCTGTCAGGGTGACTGATGGTCTTGCCACACGTGAATACTTCCTGGAGAAATCAGGTCAAATGGTTCCACCACCGAGGGGTGAAGGTTTCTTCATTCTGTGTTGTGGGCAGGTAGCTGAGAACCCAGCCAGGTTCACACTGTGGGGATGGAGGCCATCCCATCCCTCACAGAGGGGAGCTCAATTCTTAGTACCAGACACTCAGAGCTGTTCTCCCTGGGTCAGTATCCTGTGAACATCTCAAGGGCAGCAGAAGAGCTCTGTGCAGTGTCTCTTCCATGAACCATTCTTCTTGGGAGTCGTTTTATTTTATATACTTGCTACTACCCTTCTCAATATAATTGCCCTCGTTGCCCTAGTCCAGTTGCAACCTCAGCATTAATTGATATCTTACTCCTGATGCTAATTCTTTTTTTTTTTTTTTTTTTGCGGTACGCGGGCCTCTCACTGTTGTGGCCTCTCCCTTTGCGGAGCACAGGCTCTGGACGCGCAGGCCCAGCGGCCATGGCTCACGGGCCTAGCCGCTCCGCGGCATGTGGGATCTTCCCGGACCAGGGCACGAACCCATATCCCCTGCATCGGCAGGCAGACTCTCAACCACTGCGCCACCAGGGAAGCCCTGATGCTAATTCTTTGTTTGGGAGCCTGTCTTGTGTCTTGTAGATGTTTAGCAGCATCCCTGGCCCATGCCCACCAAATGCTAGTAGCACCTCTCTCCTCATTGTGACAATGAAAAATGTCTGCAGACACTGTCAAATGTACTCTGGGGACAAAATAGTCCCCAGTTGCGAACCACTGCTCTAATTCCATGGTTTCATAAGACATTTAGAGTTTATCCAACAGCAAGTATTGGGCACCTGTTATGTGCCAAACACTAGGTTTGGTGTGGGACAAGAATGATGACCCTAAGAGATGGTCTCTTCCTTCATATAGTTTATAGTCCAGTTGGGAGAGCAGATATTAATCAAATGGTCTTTTTTTTTTTAATAAATTTATTTTTTACTTAAAGAAAATTTTTTAACATCTTTATTGGAGTATAATTGCTTTACAATGGTGTGTTAGTTTCTGTTTTATAAAAAAGTGAATCAGTTATACATATACATATGTTCCCATATCTCTTCCCTCTTGCGTCTCCCTCCCTCCCACCCTCCCTATCCCACCCCTCCAGGCGGTCACAAAGCACCGAGCTGATCTCCCTGTGCTATGCGGCTGCTTCCCACTAGCTATCTACCTTACGTTTGGTAGTGTATATATGTCCATGCCTCTCTCTCACTTTGTCAAAGCTCACCCTCCCCCCCCCCCATATCCTCAAGTCCATTCTCTAGTAGGTCTGTGTCTTTATTCCTGTCTTACCCCTAGGTTCTTCATGACATTTTTTTCCCTTAAATTCCATATATATGTGTTAGCATACGGTATATGTCTTTATCTTTCTGACTTACTTCACTCTGTATGACAGACTCTAGGTCTATCCACCTCATTACAAATAGCTCAATGTCGTTTCTTTTAATGGCTGAGTAATATTCCATTGTATATATGTGCCACATCTTCTTTATCCATTCATCCGATGATGGGCACTTAGGTTTCTTTCATCTCCGGGCTATTGTAAATAGAGCTGCAATGAACATTTGGTACATGACTCTTTTTGAATTATGGTTTTCTCAGGGTATATGCCCAGTAGTGAGATTACTGGATCATATGGTAGTTCTATTTGTAGTTTTTTAAGGAACCTCCATACTGTTCCCCATAGTGGCTGAACCAATTCACATTCCCACCAGCAGTGCAAGAGTGTTCCCTTTTCTCCACACCCTCTCCAGCATTTGTTTCTAGATTTTTTGATGATGGCCATTCCAACTAGTGTGAGATGATATCTCATTGTAGTTTTGATTTGCATTTCTCTAATGATTAATGATGTTGAGCATTCTTTCATGTGTTTGTTGGCAGTCTGCATATCTTCTTTGGAGAAATGTCTAGTTAGGTCTTCTGCCCATTTTTGGATTGGGTGGTTTGTTTTTTTGATATTGAGCTGCATAAGCTGCTTGTAAATTTTGGAGATTAATCCTTTGTCAGTTGCTTCATTTGCAAATATTTTCTCCCATTCTGAGGGTTGTCTTTTGGTCTTGTTTATGGTTTCCTTTGCTGTGCAAAAGCTTTGAAGTTTCATTAGGTCCCATTTGTTTATTTTTGTTTTTATTTCCATTTCTCTAGGAGGTGGGTCAAAAAGGATCTTGCTGTGATTTATGCCATAGAGTGTCTGCCTATGTTTTCCTCTAAGAGTTTGATAGTTTCTGGCCTTACATTTAGGTCTTTAATCCATTTTGAGCTTATTTTTGTGTATGGTGTTAGGGAGTGATCTAATCTCATACTTTTACACGTACCTGTCCAGTTTTCCCAGCACCACTTATTGAAGAGGCTGTCCTTTCTCCACTGTACATTCCTGCCTCCTTTATCAAAGATAAGGTGTCCATATGTGCGTGGGTTTATCTCTGGGCTTTCTATCCTGTTCTATTGATCTATATTTCTGGTTTGGTGCCAGTACCATACTGTCTTCATTACTGTAGCTTTGTAGTATAGTGTGAAGTCAAGGAGACTGATTCCTCCAGCTCCGTTTTTTGTTCTCAAGATTGCTTTGGCTATTCGGGGTCTTTAGTGTTTCCATACAAATTGTGAAAGTTTTTGTTCTAGTTCTGTGAAAAATGCCAGTGGTAGTTTGATAGGGATTGCATTGAATCTGTAGATTGCTTTGGGTAGTAGAGTCATTTTCACAGTGTTGATTCTTCCAATCCAAGAACATGGTATATCTCTCCATCTATTTGTATCATCTTTAATTTCTTTCATCAGTGTCTTATAATTTTCTACATACAGGTCTTTTGTCTCCTTAGGTAGGTTTATTCCTAGATATTTTATTCTTTATGTTGCAATGGTAAATGGGAGTGTTTTCTTGATTTCACTTTCAGATTTTTCATCATTAGTGTACAGGAATGCAAGAGATTTCTGTGCATTAATTTTGTATCCTGCCACTTTACCATATTCATTGATTAGCTCTAGTAGTTTTTTGGTAGCATCTTTAGGATTCTCTATGTATAGTATGATGTTATCTGCAAACAGTGACAGCTTTACTTCTTCTTTTCCGATTTGGATTCCTTTTATTTCCTTTTCTTCTCTGATTGTTGTGGCTAAAACTTCCAAAACTATGTTGAATAAGAGTGGTGAGAGTGGGCATCCTTGTCCCTCTCCTGATCTTAGTGGAAATGCTTTCAGTTTTTCACCATTGAGGATGATGTTGGCTGTGGGTTTGTCATATATGGCCTTTATTATGTTGAGGAAAGTTCCCTCTATGCCTACTTTCTGCAGGGTTTTTATCATAAATGGGTGTTGAATTTTGTCCAAAGCTTTCTCTGCATCTATGGAGATGATAATATGGTTTTTCTCCTTCAATTTGTTAATATGGTGTATCACGTTGATTGATTTGCGTACATTGAAGAATCTTTGCATTCCTGGAATAAACCCCACTTGATCATGGTGTATGATCCTTTTAATGTGCTGTTGGATTCTGTTTGCTAGTATTTTGTTGAGAATTTTTGCATCTATGTTCATCAGTGAGATTGGCCTGCAGTTTTCTTTCTTTGTGACATCCTTGTCTGGTTTTGGTATCAGGGTGATGGTGGCCTCGTAGAATGAGTTTGGGAGTGTTCCTCCCTGTGCTATATTTTGGAAGAGTTTGAGAAGGATAGGTGTTATCTCTTCTCTAAATGTTTGATAGAATTCGCCTGTGAATCCATCTGGTCCTGGGCTTTTGTTTGTTGGAAGATTTTTAATCAGAGTTTCAATTTCAGTGCTTGGATTGGTCTGTTCATATTTTCTATTTCTTCCTGATTCAGTCTTGGCAGGTTGTGCATTTCTAAGAATTTGTCCATTTCTTCCAGGTTGTCCATTTTATTGTCATAGAGTTGCTTGTAGTAATCTCTCATGATCTTTTGTATTTGTGCAGTGTCAGTTGTTACTTCTCCTTTTTCATTTCTAATTCTATTGATTTGAGTCTTCTCCCTTTTTTTCTTGATGAGTCTGGCTAATGGTTTATCAATTTTGTTTATCTTCTCAAAGAACCAGCTTTTAGTTTTATTGATCTTTGCTATCGTTTCCTTCATGTCTTTTTCATTTATTTCTGATCTAATTTTTATGATTTCTTTCCTTCTGCTAACTTTGAGGTTTTTTGTTCTTCTTTCTCTAATTGCTTTAGGTGCAAGGTTAAGTTGTTTATTGGAGATGTTTCCTGTTTCTTAAGGTAGGATTGTATTGCTATAAACTTCCTTCTTAGAACTGCTTTTGCTGCATCCCATAGATTTTGGGTCGTCATGTCTCCATTGTCATTTGTTTGTAGGTATTATTTTATTTCCTCTTTGATTTCCTCAGTGATCACTTCGTTATTAACTAGTGTATTGTTTAGTCTCCATGTGTTTGTATTTTTTACAGTTATTTTCCTGTAATTGATATCTAGTCTCATAGCGTTGTGGTCAGAAAGGATACTTGATATGATTTCAATTTTCTTAAGTTTACCAAGGCTTGATTTGTGACCCAAGATATGATCGGTCCTGGAGAATGTTTCACGAGCACTTGAGAAAAATGTGTATTCTGCTGTTTTGGATGGAATGTCCTATAAATATCAATTAAGTCCATCTTATTTAATGTATCATGTAAAGCTTGTGTTTCCTTATTTATTTTAATTTTGGATGATCTGTCCATTGGTGAAAGTGGGGTGTTAAAGTCCTCTACTATGAATATGTTACTGTCGATTTCCCCTTTTATGGCTGTTAGTATTTGCCTTATGTATTGAGGTGCTCCTATGTTGGGTGCATAAATATTTACAATTGTTATATCTTCTTCTTGGATCGATCTCTTGATCATTATGTAGTGTCCTTCTTTGTCTCTTCTAATATTTTATTATTTTATGATGTTAAAGTCTATTTTGTGTGATATGAGAATTGCTACTCCAGCTTTCTTTTGGTTTCCATTTGCATGAAATATCTTTTTCCATCCCCTTACTTTCAGTCTGTATGTCTCTCTAGGTCTGAGGTGGGTCTCTTATAGACAGCAAATATATGCGTCTTGTTTTTGTATCCATTCAGCCAATCTTTGCCTTTTGGTGGGAGCATTTAGTGTATTTACATTTAAGGTAATTATTGATATGTATGTTCCTATTCCCATTTTCTTTACTGTTTTGGGTTTGTTATTGTAGGTCTTTTCCTTCTCTTGTCTTTCTTGCCTAGAGAAGTTCCTTTAGCAGTTGTTGTAAAGCTGGTTTGGTGGTGCTGAACTCTCTCAGGTTTTGCTTGTTTGTAAAGGTTTTAATTTCTCCATCAAATCTGAATGAGATCCTTGCTGGGTAGAGTACTCTTGGTTGCAGGTTTTTCTCCTTCATCACTTTAAATATGTCCTGCCAGTGACTTCTGCCTTGCAGAGTTTCTGCTGAAAGATCAGCTGTTAGCCTTATGGGGATTCCCTTGTGTGTTATTTGTTGTTTTTCCCTTGCTGCTTTTAATATGTTTTCTTTGTATTTAATTTTTGACAGATTGATTAATATACGTCTTGGCGCATTTCTCCTTGGATTTATCCTGTATGAGACTCTCTATGCTTCCTGGACTTGATTAACTATTTCCTTTCCCACATTAGGGATGTTTTCAACTATAATACGTTCAAATATTTTCTGAGTCCCTTTCTTTTCTTCTTCTGGAACCCCTATAAATCGAATGTTGGTGCATTTAATGTTGTCCCAGAAGTCTCTGAGACTGTCCTCAGTTCTTTTCATTCTTTTTTCTTTATTCTGCTCTGCAGTAGTTATTTCCACTATTTTATCTTCCAGGTCACTTATCCGTTCTTCTGCCTCAGGTATTGTGCTATTGATCTCATCTAGAGTATTTTTATTTCATTTATTGTGTTATGCATCGTTGTTTGTTTCATCTTTAGTTCTTCTAGGTCCTTGTTAAATGTTTCTTGCATTTTGTCTATTCTATTTCCAAGACTTTGGATCATCTTTACTATCATTATTCTGAATTCTTTTTCAGTTGGACTGCCTATTTCCTCTTCATTTGTTACGTCTGGTGGGTTTTTATCTTGCTCCTTCATCTGCTCTGTGTTTTTCTGTCTTCTCATTTTGCTTATCTTACTGTGTTTGGGGTCTCCTTTTTGCAGCCTGCAGTTTCGTAGTTCCCGTTGTTTTTGGTGTCTGTCCCCAGTGGCTAAGGTTGGTTCAGTGGGTTGTGTAGGCTTCCTGGTGGAGGGGACTAGTGCCTGTGTTCTGGTGGATGAGGTTGGATCTTGTCTTTCTGGTGGGCAGGTCCACGTCTGGTGGTGTGTTTTGGGGTGTCTGTGGCCTTATTATGATTTTAGGCAGCCTCTCTGCTAATGGGTGGGGTTGTGTTCCTGTCTTGCTAGTTGTTTGGCACAGGTTGTCCAGCACTGTGGCTTGCTGGTCGTTGAGTGAAGCTGGGTGCTGGTGTTGAGATGGAGATCTCTGGGAGATTTTCGCCGTTTGATGTTATGTGGAGCTGGGAGGTCTCTTGTGGACCAGTGTCCTGACGTTGGCTCTCCCACTTCAGAGGCACAGCACAGACTCCTGGCTGCAGCACCAAGAGCCTTTCATCCACACGGCTCAGAATAAAAGGGAGAAAAAGTAGAAAGAAAGAATTAGAAGAAAGAAAGAAAGAAGGAAAGAAAGAAAGAAAGAAAGAAAGAAAGAAAGAAAGAAAGAAAGGAGGGAGGAAGGAAGGAGGGAAGGAAGGAAAAAAGAAAGAAAGAAGAAAGTAAAATAAAATAAGATAAAATATAATAAAGTTATTAAAATAAAAAATAATTATTAAGAAAAAAATTAAAACAAAAACAAAAAATGGACGGATAGAACCCTAGGACAAATGGTGGAAGCAAAGCTATACAGATATATATCTCACACAGAAGCATACACATACACACTCACAAAAATAGGAAAAGGGTAAAAAATCATCAATCTTGCTCTCAAAGTCCACCTCCTTAATTTGGGATGATTCCTTGTCTGTTCATGTATTCCACAGATGCAGGTACATGAAGTTGATTGTGGAGCTTTAATCCGCTGCTTCTGAGGCTGCTGGGAGAGATTTCCCTTTCTCCTCTTTGTTCTCACAGCTCCCAGGGCCTCAGCTTTGGATTTGGCCCCGCCTCTGCGTGTAGGTCGCCGGAGGGCATCTGTTCTTCGCTCAGACAGGACGGAGTTAAAGGAGCCGCTGATTCGGGGGCTCTGGCTCACAGAAGCCGGGGGCAGGGAGGGGCACGGAGTGGAGTGCGGGGCGGGCCTGCGGCGGCAGAGGCCGGCGTGACGTTGCACCAGCCTGAGGCGCGCTGTGCGTTCTCCCGGGTGAGTTGTCCCTGGATCCCGGGACCCTGGCAGTGACGGGCTGCACAGGCTCCCCGGAAGCGGGGTGTGGAGAGTGACCTGTGCTTGCACACAGGCTTCTTGGTGGCGGCAGCAGCGGCCTTAGCGTCTCATGCCCGTCTCTGAGGCCCGCGCTTTTAGCCGCAGCTCGCGCCCGTCTCTGGAGCTCCTTTAAGCAGCGCTCTTAAACCCCTCTCCTCGCACACCAGGAAACAAAGGGGGAAGAAAAAGTCTCTTGCCTCTTCAGCAGCTCCAGACTTTTCCCCGGACTCTCTCCTGGCCAACCGCGGCGCACTAACCCCTTCAGGCTGTGTTCTCGCCGCCAACCCCAGTCCTCTCCCTGCGCTCCGACCGAAGCCCGAGCCGCAGCTCGCAGTGCTGCCCGCCCCGGCGGGTGAGCAGACAAGCCTCTCGGGCTGGTGAGTGCCGGTCGGCCCTGATCCTCTGTGCGGGAATCTCTCCGCTTTCCCTCCGCACCCCTGTTGCTGTGCTCTCCTCCGCGGTGCCGAAGCTTTCCCCCTCCGCCACCCGCAGTCTCCGCCCGCGAAGGGGCTTCCTAGTGTGTGGAAACATTTCTTCCTTCACAGCTCCCTCCCACAGGTGCAGGTCCCGTCCCTATTCTTTTGTCTCTGTTTATTCTTTTGCCCTACCCAGGTACGTGGGGGGTTTCTTGCCTTTTGGGAGGTCTGAGTTGTTCTCCCAGCGTTCAGTAGGTGTTCTGTAGTTGTTCCACGTGTAGATGTATTTCTGGCGTATCTGTGGCGAGGAAGGTGATCTCCGCGTCTTACTCTTCCGCCATCTTCCCGGAAGCCCTCCAAATGGTCTTATTAAAATATAATTAAAATGGTAATAACTGTAATGAAAGAAATGTTCTGGGTGCTCTGAGGACCGATAACAAGAAGCCACAGCTAGTCTTGGTGATCGGAGAAATGTTCCTGGAGGGATACAGACGCTGTGGTGACTGGGAACGTGTTTCCTGATGGAGATGGGGCTGGGAAGAGTTAAACTCAGGGGCAACAGCATGTACAAAGTGCGTGGGGCAGGAGGTGATCTGCCAGGAACAAGAAAAAGGCCAGTGTGGCTAAATGCAGAGTGGTTAGAGATGAGTCCAGAAAAGAAGCGAGGGCCACATTCAGCAGAACCTTCTCAGGCATTTTTAACAGTTTTGGTCTTTATTATCCTGAAAGCACAGGAAATGTGCCCTCAGTGGCACCCTCATTCTCGTCAGCCGTGAGTGAACTTTAATCTGCAGCTCCAAAGTCCTGGATTTGAACTTGCTGCATTCTTATAACATTCACTTTCTTTCTTTCTTTTTTTTTTTCTTTTCACTGTCTTTTTGAACCTACATTTGACTGGTTTTCCACTTCTGGCTCTCAGGTTCCAAAATGATACGAGGGTCCCAAGAAGCGGGGTGAGGGGATGTCCCAGGAAACCATTTCATTAGCCACGCCCACCACTTTGGGTCCTAATTCTTCCCAAATTGTAATGTGCAGCAGTATTGACAGAGATGCAGAAAGTAGCAGTTTAGCATCTCTCAGGGTGACTCCACTGACCAGCCTTGTCCGTGTGTGCTTAGTAGCTATTCTCCAAAGATAGGACCTACCCTTGGCCTTTTGGCTCCATTCGAGGGGGCACAGTTCTTGTCAAGCCAGCTCTGAGGCACTGGGTGCTCACACCTAGTCCTTTTACAAGTGCTTTGGGATAGTAACCCCGCCCTGGACCTAATATGTTAGGCTAAGGTTGGTTATGCTGAAAATTACTATCTAGGTGCTCCGAGGTTCTTTGACAACTCCTTCCATGTGGATGTACAGAAATGGTACAAATATCTCATCCCTCTCAGGAAATATGTTTTCTTTAGTGAACGTGAAGACCCCACTGACACATGATTCTGAATCCTTGGCCTTCTCAGTTGAGATGGAGGGAAGTTGATGCTCAGCTGTCCTTGATGACCTGTTATTAGGAAGACTCTGGGTAGTGGGGATTGAACCTGTGACCTTGGTCTCATTAGCACTGGGTACTAATCCAAGCAGTGTCAGTATAAACCCATGAATCAGTAACAAATAACCTTAATGGAGAGTATGGGAGAGCTGAAGGAAGCCAATCTGCATTTGTGCCCTGTTTGCTAAGGCACAGTTGTCAGTGATGTCAATGTGAGGAGACGTGACTGACAAGATTTCTGGATTGTCAGCAAACTTCGAGACTGCATTTTTTAACCTACATGTGAGCTGTTTTAAATCTTGGCCAGTTTTTTTCGTTGCTTATTCCCAAATCGTCTTCTTTGCCTTCTCCTGTATTCTTTACCTCTCACCATAGTGTGTTCATCTTCCATAAGTTAACCTGTTTTTTCATCTCTTCTCCTTTTTGAGTGTATTGGGATTGCTGCCTAGAATACCTTTTTTAAAAGAGTCTCACCCATTCCCGGATGTATTGTTTCTTCATTTCTTGCCCACGTATTCTTTTTCCCATCTTCATCTGCCCGTTCCCCAGCCTTCATGAGGTGACACATATAGTATCACGCCATTGTAGAGAGTTGAGTGTGTATCTCTTTTCTTTTCAGATTCATTTAGCAATGCTGTACTGTGCATAATATTTAGGGACCAGTGCTGCTGCCTTCTTACATTTGGGGGGGGGGCCATTTAGCCAAACACCTAGGCCTTTCCAGAACTGCCTTCTAGAACTTGTGACCTGCTTTGTCCGGAATAAGACCAGATCCCATGTGTAATTTTGGAAAACTTTGGAGTTGAATGAATTCTCCCAGAAGTCCTCCAGTAGTCTTTAGGGTGTTTTATCATTTTCACATCTTCCTTTGGTGATTAGGTTCTTTGGGATGAGGGAAACCTGATACCCCATTACCTTGTTTTGGTCCCAGAGCTCTGTGTACCTCACCCTTCCTCAGCTCTCCCAAGGATGCACTTCCTAACATTACCATCACTTATCACAGTGGGGAAGGGAGGTACTGAGGGATGCTCCCCCATATTCTGCTTTCCTGATGCCTGATTTTACTATGCAGAATACTCTTTTCCTTGAAGGAGACCCACTTTTAAAGGGGTACAGCAATTGGGATGGCTGAAAGGATGTTAACTTTTGGAAATAGGACAGACCACAGGGATTTAACACAGCAGTAAATATGGGTTGTGTCAGAACGTACTAAGCTAAGGGCTCAGAGAACACATTTCCCTTCAGCTGCATTTTGCCCCCTAACTATTGGAATGAACACTGTTAAAAACAATTGTTCCATCTGAAACTATTTGGGTTCTTTTTTCTTTCAGGCAGTTATGCAAGAGTAAATGCTATTACTTGGAAAAGGCTCTTTTTTGCTTTTTTTTTCTTCATTTAAAAAAAATCTTGAGCATAAGTGAACACTAATGTATTTACTCTTTGGTTTCTGTCAGCGAGGCCCACCAGAGAAAAATTGAAATCATGCATTTTTCTGGAACATTTTCCCAGACAGCCAAGCATAGAAGCAAATTATATCCACTCCATACATTTTTTTTTTCTCTTACCCCATGATGAATTTCTTTCTCCAGAGGGAAAAGTGATTTTTAAAAGGCTTGAACAACATGCTAATCTTCCTTCTTATAGCCCCTGGTTGAATTACCCCTGAATTTGAAGCATTTACTGATGAAATGATACTTGACATTAACCACTGTTGTATGGAAATATTTCTAGCACCTGGGGAGAAAATAAAGGAGGGTGTTCATAACACTGCCGCTGTGTGGCCTGAATCTTCCATTTTTCTCAGGACCAACTTGAATTACACTTGCTTCATGCTGACTGACTTTTCTCCTGAGAGACCACTCTTGGACAATAGAAAGATGTGCACAACTGGAAAAAATGAGAATTTACAGTATTATTATAATGAAAAAGATTGGGTTTGGGTAACATTCTGCTTGGTTGGTTGGCAGAGCCAACTGGAGGCTTTGGTTTGGGATTTGGTCCTTGTTCAGAATGACAGAAGTTGATATCTTATCCTTGTCAATGAAATACTCTTTTGCTTGTAAAACCCTGCTTAGGCTTGGGGCTCAAGTAGACAAGCACCATTTTCCAGAGAGGTGTGAAATATGAACTTGGTTTTAGGTTTTGCATCTCAGAATATTTTTGATTTGGCAAACTGCTTTTGATCATTGACTAAGTAAAAACAGATAATAAAAACTATGAAAATATAAGGATGATTATTTAACTTTAATAAGGTTCTTCCCCTCATACCAGTCTTTGTAGCTCATAGGACTGTGAAAATTCTCTATTTGCCTTTTTTTTTAATGAGAAAAGAAAATATACAACACACTATAGAACATTCAGCTTTTTCTTCAGTTGGAGCATGGAGATGTGTTTATATGACAAATAGTGAAGCAGTTTCTTCAGGGATAAGTCTCAGCTTAGTTGAAATGGGAAAACATACCCTGTGATATGGTGAAGAATAATGAACCAGTCTCAAGAATCTTGGGATTAGCCCTCACCTCCAAAGCTTTCCAGGCAGCTGTTTGACCTGTCTGAGCCACAATATCTAGCTTGGACTCAATCAGTGTTTCCCCAACAAAATATTGTTTCTTCTCCTGCTGGTGGTGGTATGGGGAGGGGGTAGGAATGGGGAGGAAATTCATGATCAAATACATTTTAGAAGTAGTGCATATACTATCCCTTGGGATCAAAATTTACATAGTATGTCTGTGTATGCAATGAGAATTTCTGAATCCTGACCAAGTACCAAGGAACTTTACTTTTCCTAGTGTAAGTAGACAGTAAATACAGATTGTCCTTTCCTAGGGAGTTAACAAAGCAGGGCAAATTATTAGAAGTGACTAAGGAAGGGAGATGGGGAAAGTTTATTTTGGAGCATAGTAAAGGCTCCAAGAAGTTCTAAATTAAGAAATCCGTTTAGCTTTGTTCAACCAGCATTTCCTAAAACGTTTTTTAGTTGCACACCTATTTTCATATCATAGAATGATGTGTCGTAGGACACAGTTTGGGAAATGGTGTACTATTTCTCCAAGGTGTCTAGGTTTAATGACTATAATTCCTGATTTGTCCAATGCTCATTTTCATCCTCTCCCTGGAGCATGTTGTGAAGTACACTGTCTAGACCGTGTACACTGGCTAGACAAGTCTCACTCGACAAAAATTGATTGAAGTTTTGCCTTTTCAAGTTAGATACTGTAAAAGAAGAAGAAACAAGGGAGCTTACTGTCCAGTATGTAATTTACAAACACACATAAGTAACTTTGATACAAGGAAGGCAGTGCTCTCAGGAGGTGCATATAGATAAGCTACAGACAGTTTAGGGCAGTGGTTCTCAGAGTACTGGTCGTCCCAAGACCAGCATCTCCTGCGAACTTGTCAGAAAAGAAATTCTCAGCCCCTACCCCAGACCAACGGATCCAGAATCTCTATGGTGGAGCCCTGCAATGTGAGCTTTAGCAAGTCCTACCATGTTGCCGACATTTGCTAAAGTTTAAGAATCTCAGCTTTAGATGTGGAGCTCACTTTTGGATGCAGGTGGGTATCTCCAGGATTGCTTCATAAAGTATGAGGCATTTTAGCTAAATCTAAGAAGATGGAAAATAATTATAAGCATGAACAAGTAGAGACCTGTATTATAAAGGAAGCAATAGCAACGAGACAGATTCACAGTAGAGATCTGAGGTCTAATTTTAGCTTTTTTACTGGCGAGCTGTGTGACCTTGTCCAAATTACATAACCTCTCTCGGTGTGTTTCCTCAACTCTAAAACTGGGTTGTTGGATGAGACAATTTTATGATCCTTGTGTCTGTAAAACTCATTGGGTTTCCATGCCTCTGGTTTAGTATATCATAATGTCATCTGAGTAATGGCATGACATGAATTATTTGTGACGCAAATGCTTAGTATATTATCCTGTACACTCTCTAGCTACAATGATTTGTATTAAGAAAACTACACAGTAAACATTTTTTCTACTTTTCAGGCAGCCATTACCATCAGCCAGAGAGTAAAACTTTATTCCCAAGTGTGTCATACAGCCAGTCTATAACTGATTTCAGGAGCAAGGACCCAGAACATAAAGTAGTGCCATGAGGATGGTAATTTAAGCCATATTGAAATATGCTGCTCTAGAAGATAGGGCTTAGCAGTATCTGGCTGTGCTGGGGCTCATCATTGCAAGGAGAAATCCTGCTAGAACTTGTCAGGAATTAAAGGCCAAATCTGAGGACTAGGTCCCTAATGCAGCTATAGTTTCCTAAGTTTGAAAGTGTACACTCAGGAGTTGGGAATGAGTTACAGAGCCTCAGCAAGAACCCTTAGCCTGTGTTACCATGCAAAAGACCCCTCCCTGCCTCTGACCCCAACCCATGCATGGCAGGAGCCTGGGTCTGTGGAAAGGTGTCTTTCCTATTAGGGATGGACTACCCCATGGATTGTCTTCCTCTTGACCCCTTATTCTCAGCCCAGTTTTCAGTTATTTTCTACTTCGTATCCCTTCTTCTGAACACCTTAATAATTATAGTGCCAGTACATATTTGTGACACATTTACTGTGTGGCAGACATAGTTGTAAGCCTGTTTCATGAGAGTGGGAACTGGTATAATCCCTGTTTTAAAGATAAGGAAACTGAGAATTAAAAAGCTTTAAGTGGGGCTTCCCTGGTGGCGCAGTAGTTGAGAGTCCGCCTGCCGATGCAGGGGACACGGGTTCGCGTCCCGGTCCGGGAAGATCCCACATGCCGCGGAGCAGCTGGGCCCGTGAGCCATGGCCGCTGAGCCTGCGCATCCGGAGCCTGTGCTCCGCGACGGGAGAGGCCATAACAGTGAGAGGCTTGTGTACCGCAAAAAAAAAAAAAGCTTTAAGTGTTACCCCAAAGTCACCCAGCCAGTAAGTGGCAAACCTCTATTCAAGTCAGATATCTCTGACCTTTGGGTCTCAGGGAGTGATCCTTTACTTTTAGTAAAGAAGACATCCTTTCCTTTCCCTTCAATGTGGCTTCTCTTGTTGGAAAAAAAAAATGTCACCGAAGGTTGTAAATTTCCTCCATTATCCCTCTCTTGTGACTCACAGATTTTGCCCTCTCTAAAAACTGCCTTAGTTAATGATATTAATAGCCAGCAGTTGTATACTTAAAACGTGCCATGGACTATTTTAAGTGCTTTATATTTATTAACTCAAATCCGATTTGGTAGGCAGTATCATTCTCATTGTGTAGTTGAAGAAACTGAGGCACAGACAGGTTAAATAGCTTACCCAAGGTCACACAGCTACTAAAGAGCAGTGCTAGGGATGTCCCTGGTGGCGCAGTGGTTAAGAATCCACCTGTCAATGCAGGGGACACGGGTTCGAGCCCTGGTCTGGGAAGATCCCACATGCGGCGGAGCAACTAAGCCCGTGTGCCACAACTACTGAGCCTGCGCTCTAGAGCCCATGAGCTACAACTACTGAGCCTGCGAGCCACAACTACTGAAGCCCGCGTGCCTAAAGCCCGTGCTCCACAACAAGAGAAGCCACCACAATGAGAAGCTTGCGCACTGTAGTGAAGAGTAGCCCCCAATCTCTGCAACTAGAGAAAGCCCGTGTGTAGCAACGAAGACCCAACACAGCCATAAATAAATAAATAAATAAATAAATAAATAAATAAATTTGTTAAAAAAAAAAATAATGAAGAGCAGTGCTGGGATTCAAACCAGGCAGTCATGCACCAGAGTGTGTGTTCTAGAACCAGTGTACACAGAGCGTTTGTGTAGGTTTCAGACACAGTCGCAGCACACCTGAGCCGTGACTGACCTTCCCTTTGCAGTTTGAACATAAGGCATCTTCGTCAAGGATGCCTGTAAAGGGGTGGCCCTTCAGAGACTGACTTTGTTCTTTGTTTCACAGGCTGTCATAGCACATTCCCCAAGCATCATCTCTGGCTTACAAAACCCTTTGAAAATCTGTAAGATACGAAGAGATGGAGTAAAAAATAGAATGCTTTTCTAAGATGCTGTTTCTACTGTTCAGATATCCCAACTGTTTAAAGAGGCCAGCTAACTGATGGCAAAATACAGCTTCCTCAGGTTACCTAAGCAAGTAGAGGCACTCCAGGACTCCACTGAGTCAAGGCACTCCCAGAGAGGTGGCCTTCATTGCCCTGAGGTCTGTGGTATTTTTTCATCCCTGGAAAGAAAATCCGCATGCCCTTTTATATCCCAGGCTAAGATCCCCTCTACCTGAGTGGACAGGGCTGGATGGTGAGGCATGCTGGACTGCTTCTGGAAAATAAATGTCTCGAAGATTGATGAGTTGATGATCTCTTTGGAGATTATATCAAAAATTATTGATTATGTTACTAAGTTGTAGAAAATAGGCTCTGAGGTTGGGAACTAAGTGCTTTCTTTAAAATAATCCAGAAGCAGTAAAATAAATCAATGTGCAGAGCTTCTCAAACACCATCACTATCATATTGGCTTCACAGATAGCTTGGCTTCAATGTGGAGAAAGCAGGACTCTTTTTTTAAGAAAACATCTTAACAGTCATCTTGGCATACTAAAAAAAGGAAGCCAAAAACTAATTCTAGTACTTACTTTGCAGAATTTTAAAGAAGTTCTCACTTCTAGCACTTGTTTATTTTCTAAATTGATGGAGAAAACTTCAAGGTTTTGAAATAATTTGTGCCATATAAGACTTTTTTTTTTTTTTCAAAAATAAAGATACCAAAACTTCATGAGATATTTTTTGGTTTTAACAACTGAAGCCAACAAGCTCAATCCTGCTCAAGTTTTTGGAGTTAAATCCAAATTTCAGAGCACAATAATACAGTTCCATTTCAGTGTGGTTTGAAGTCTTTTCATTTGCATTTAAGACCATTGGTTCTGCTTTATAAGAAAAGTATTCCAGCAGTGTATCTTGCTGAAAGAAAAACTCAGTATGCAAAAGTACTGATTTTCAAATAGTTAACATGAATGATGTTTTTCATATTATGACAGCATTCTGTGTTTTGAAGGATTCACCAGAAGGGTTTGTAAAAGTAACTCTCCCCCAGGGCACTTCAACATTTACTTATAAACAGTTAACTACTTAGAGGAGGCAGTAACACCAGGGAGACTAATAAGATGTCAGAAAACAAAGATGGCTGCAAAATGTTGATAAACCACAGCGCTAAAATTGTAATATAACTCAAAGGAAAACTAATGCAATTGACACACATTTCCATTTGGTATCAGCTCGAACCGGGGAGATCTGAGACCTCATGTTAGGGAATCTCGTCCTCTTTATGGGCCTCAGTTTCCTCATCTGTAAACTCAAGAGATTGAAACAGATGTTCTTTAAGGCTCCTTTGAATCAGTATAATTTCTTGATTCTGTTTCCTGAAGTAAGACGTGCTTATTTTGGGGATTTGGAAACTGAGCATGTTAAAGGCTTCTGGGCCTCTGTTTACTTCTGTACCTTAATATTCTGTTCAGCAAACCAGTATTGTATGCCTCCTACGTGATACGTGGTTGGTGGTACATGCCGGACTGCATGCTGGGAAGAGAGTGGTGCCCAAGTTCGGCTCATCCCATCAGGTTTCCTTCAATCTGGACTTAGGGTGGGGATGGGAGACAGACTAAGAAAACTTCAATTGAACTGAATTTACCATTGGAATGGTTTTCTTCTCTGGTGATCAAAGAGTCCAGACTCCTTGGGCTAAGTATTGGTGAAACCCCAGGAGTGCCCTGGGTGTAGACTAGTGAGTGGGAAACGAGGCAGAAACTTGCTTTGTATTTCCCTGGAGATGCTGGGAGTAACCTGTTTGCTACCTTAAGAGAGTGCACATGCCTTCGGTCATCCCCTTATAAAAACCTTGTCTCCTTCCACTGTGTTCATAGTGAACCTTAAAATACCTCTTCTGCTTTGGAGCATTCTCAGATGATGAAATAAAAGAATTTCATGAGTCATACGGGTTCTTATCAAAGCTTCTGCTGGTTTCTATCTGTGGTCTCTACAGAGGGCTGTGTCACTCCCATCTTTCAGCTGAGTGTCCTCCACGGAGAGGCACCTCCAGTCGCACTGGTCCCCTGGGATTCACTCTCCTGAACCTTCTGCATCCAAGCTGTTGCTTTGCACAGAACTTAGCACATGGGGCATTTCCAAAGGACAGCCAGCCGGAGGAACTGCATATGAAATTAACTTCTTTTATAAAAAGTCATCCCATCTTTCTGCTTTTCATTTTTATTGTCTATTCTGCTTACAAAATCCGTATAGTAAACTGTACTCTTTCTACCCACCTACTCAGTGTTTCCTTGGTACTTTACCGGGTGACAGCAGCAAGGCATATTTCCTCCTCAGTTGGAACCAAGCAAATGCAGGCCCAGAATTTCACTTATGAGAGTCTCCTGTAAGGCAGAGTTGGGGGGAAAAAAATGAGAAAGTGTATGGGGTGTGGAGAGAGTGTGCTACTAGGAAAATGAGGTTTGATGTTCTCATCCAAAAAAGGGTATAATAGCATGTGTCTTGCCAACCTTGGATATTTTTATAAACTACAAAGATATCTTTGTAGATGCTAAACTTCCATAGGGGATATTTTAGCTTGCAGCCAGTGATTGCAATTAGTTTAAATCCAGAATGGAGATCATCAAATAGAGAGGACGTGTGGGTTTTATGCTTTTCCATCAATGATAAATACTGACTAGTTCAACAGAATGAAATTATGTCATATGTGCTTCTAGGGAACCTTGACTATTTCATTCTTGCTTATAGATAATTTAGGAAGAATGGTGGTGTGATAGGAAAAAGCATGGCTTTTAGAGCAAGAAAGACCAGGGTTCGAGATCCTGCTCTGCTACTTACCAGCTGGGAGACATTGGTTGGGCCAGTGTTTCAACCAAGTGGGTTAACTTTTCTTTAAGTTTTCTAACATGGAGTTGGGTGAAATCGTACTTAGGGTGTTGTGAGGATTAAATGTAACAAAAGGGCTAAGTCACAGTGTGCCGGCTAAAGGATTCATTTCCTATCTCCTCTTCTCTCCCATTCTGTTTCCTATAGAAGAGATGGAGAGAGGAAATGGGAGGGTCCGGTGAATATGTCTTGGTGGAAGAACTAATACATTTGGTTGTTCTAAAAGCCATCATGGTATAAATAGGCTTAGCTCTTCCCTGTTAAATAGCATTTCCCCTCTCTATTTTTAAAGCACTTGACAGATTTTAGAGTTAATATAGGAAAATGTTTTGATAATCTACATAGTCAGAGCTGTGGTGACTTGGAAATTTAATAGTGGCTGATAAAAATAATTGGAAGTAATTCCTTCAGTGACTCTTAAGAAAATAAATCTCTTGTCATTCTTTAAATTTTTCTTGCACAAAATCTTTCTTACCTCCCTTGTCCTTAGTGGCACAGTCCACTTGTGAATATCACTTAGCTCATGCAACTCCTTAGGGATGGTCCTTCCTGCTTTGTTTGTTACATGCTGTTTGGTTCATCCTCATGGTAGTAGATTATGCCTTAATCTTGATCAGTTTAAAAGTCAACACAACAGAAGATGGTGATACCTTGAAAACATTTCTTTAAAGATCATAGTTATAAAAGTAATTACACAACCATAGATGAACAATGTTAACTGAAGAAATATTAGAAAATGCAAAGATGCCCCCAAACCCACAACACAGTTAATTCATTTTAAATGTAAAAATGCACTTGTATATATAAATGTTTAAATAATAATAGAATGATATCATATATACATTCTGTTTTATGATTTTTTTAAATTTAGCATTACATCTTACTTCATCAGAAAATATACATCTTTTTATCATTATTTATTTTTTATCATTATTTTTAATGGCTTCATAGTATTTTGTTTTATGAAATGTGCCACAAGTTAATTGCTTCTCTATTGATAAGCAGTTAATATCGTTTCAATCTTTTGTATTTTAAACTGTGCTCTAAATGTACAATTGTCTAATTATTTCCATAGGATAATTGCCTAGAAGGTAATTTTATGTCAGAGGTAAATGCACTTTTTAAGGCTTCCAGAACATATTTCTAAATTGACCTTCAGAATGCAAGAAATCTTCTACCAATAAACAATGCTGTCAGCAGTGTAAAAGTGTCATTTAAAAAAATCAAATAAGGTAAATTTAAATCCTAGTGGTTTTGAATTCCTTGCGGTATTCCATCTAGTAGTGGTAAGGATTCTAATTTTTTTTTCTCATATTGATGTTTTAGTAAAAAGATTTTATAATAAAGTTTTTAAAAAGCACTCTTTCATAACAGTTATTTCCTGTTCCTTCTCCCATGTTCCTCTAGGTTAATGTATCTTTTCTCTCTTTCTTTTTCCCCCTCCAGGATGGAAGTATGATGTGATGGATATAACTATGGGATACTGTGTAGGTACACGGCCTCCCTCTTGCCTCATCCTCCTGCTTCTCAAGCTTTTGGCCACTGTCTCTCAGGGGCTGCCAGGGACCGGGCCCCTTGGTTTCCACTTCACACATTCCATTTATAATGCTACCGTGTATGAGAACTCGGCAGCAAGGACCTACGTCAACAGCCAGAGTAGAATGGGCATCACCTTAATAGATCTGTCCTGGGATATCAAATACAGAATAGTGTCTGGAGATGAAGAAGGCTTTTTCAAAGCAGAGGAAGTCATCATTGCAGATTTCTGTTTTCTCAGAATAAGAACTAAAGGTGGCAATTCTGCCATATTGAATAGGGAAATTCAGGACAATTATTTATTGATAGTAAAAGGTTCTGTTCGAGGAGAAGATTTGGAAGCATGGACTAAAGTGAGCATACAGGTTTTAGATATGAATGATCTGAGACCCTTATTTTCACCCACAACCTACTCTGTTACAATCGCAGAAAGCACACCTTTAAGGACTAGTGTTGCCCAGGTGACAGCAACAGATGCAGATATCGGTTCCAATGGAGAATTCTACTACTACTTTAAGAACAAAGTTGATCTCTTTTCAGTTCACCCCACGAGTGGTGTCATCTCTTTAAGTGGACGATTAAATTATGATGAAAAGAATAGGTATGATCTGGAAATTTTGGCTGTGGACCGGGGGATGAAGCTCTATGGAAACAATGGAGTGAGCAGTACTGCAAAGCTTTACGTTCACGTTGAACGAATAAATGAGCACGCTCCAACTCTCCACGTGGTCACTCATGTTCCTTCCTCACTGGACAAAGAGCCCATATATGCGCTGGTGACCGTGGATGACCTAGATGAAGGAGCCAATGGAGAGATTGAGTCTGTTTCCATCGTGGCTGGGGATCCTTTAGATCAGTTCTTCCTGGCTAAGGAAGGAAAGTGGATGAATGAGTACAGGATTAAGGAGAAGAAGCAGGTTGACTGGGAGAGCTTTCCCTATGGCTACAATCTCACTCTTCAAGCCAAAGACAAGGGGTCACCTCAGAAATTTTCAGCAGTAAAGATAGTCCACATTGCCAACCCCAAAAGAGACACTGTTCCAGTTAGGTTTGAAAAAGAAACGTACGATGTGAGCATTAGTGAATTTTCTCCTCCTGGTGTCGTGGTTGCTATAGTGAAATTAAGTCCCGAACCTCTAGATGTGGAATACAAATTATCCCCTGGAGAGGATGCACAGTACTTCAGAATTAATCCTCGGTCAGGTCTGATCGTCACAGCACAGCCACTGAATACCATTAAGAAGGAGGTTTATAAACTAGGGGTGACAAATAAAGAAGGAGATTTAAAAGCACAAGTCACCATCAGCATAGAGGATGCGAATGATCACACCCCAGAATTTCAGCAGCCACTGTATGATGCTTTTGTGAATGAAAGTGTTCCAACGGGAACAAGCGTTTTGACAGTTTCAGCTTCCGATAAGGATAAAGGAGAAAATGGGTACATCACCTATAGTATTGCCAGCTTGAATTTGTTGCCATTTGCCATTAACCAGTTTACAGGTGTTATTAGCACAACTGAAGCATTGGATTTTGAATCCTCGCCAGAAACATACAGGTTCATTGTCAGAGCCTCTGACTGGGGTTCGCCATACCGCCATGAAAGTGAGGTCAATGTGACTATTCGAATAGGAAATGTCAACGACAACAGCCCTCTCTTTGAAAAAGTGGCTTGCCAGGGAGTTATTTCCTCTGACTTTCCAGTTGGGGGCCATATCACAGCTGTCTCAGCGATCGATATCGATGAACTGGAACTCGTAAAGTACAAAATCATCTCTGGAAATGAACTTGGTTTCTTTTATTTAAACCCAGACTCTGGTGTATTGCAGCTTAAAAAGTCACTGATGAATCCTGGAATTAAAAATGGAAATTTTGCCCTTAGGATTACAGCCACCGATGGGGAGAATTTTGCGGATCCTATGTCTGTTAACATTTCAGTCCTGCACGGGAAGGTGTCTTCAAAGAACTTCAGTTGCCGAGAAACTCGCGTGGCTCAGAAGCTGGCAGAGAAACTGCTCATTAAGGCCAAAGCAAATGGGAAGCTGAATCTGGAAGATGGATTTCTTGACTTTTATTCAATTAATAGGCAGGGGCCACATTTTGACAAGTCATTTCCTTCTGATGTGGCCGTGAAGGAGAATCTGCCAGTTGGTGCTAACATCCTGAAGATTAAAGCCTATGATGCCGACTCTGGCTTCAATGGAAAGGTGCTATTTACAATATCCGATGGGAATACGGATAGTTGTTTTAATATTGATATGGAGACCGGGCAGCTTCAAGTCCTTATGCCCATGGATCGAGAACACAGAGACCTCTATCTCCTTAATATCACTATCTATGACTTAGGTAACCCACAAAAGTCTGCGTGGAGGTTGCTCACCATCAATGTGGAGGATGCTAATGACAACAGCCCGATTTTTCTTCAAGACAGTTACTCAGTTAACATTCTTGAAAGTTCAAGTATTGGCACTGAGATTATTCAAGTGGAAGCCAGAGACAAAGACTTGGGTTCTAATGGTGAAGTGACTTACTCAGTCTTGACAGATACACAGCAGTTTGCCGTCAATAGCTCCACTGGAATTGTGTATGTAGCTGATCAGTTGGACCGGGAATCCAAAGCAAACTACTCTTTAAAAATAGAAGCCAGAGACAAGGCAGAAAGTGGCCAGCAGCTGTTTTCGGTTGTCACCCTGAAGGTTTTCTTGGATGATGTCAATGACTGCTCCCCGGCTTTCATTCCCAGTAGCTATAGTGTGAAGGTTCTTGAAGATCTCCCCATTGGCACTGTCATTGCTTGGCTGGAGACCCATGACCCAGACCTGGGACTGGGGGGTCAAGTGCGCTATTCTTTGGTCAATGATTATAATGGGAGATTTGAAATAGATAAAGCAAGTGGTACCATCCGCCTGAGCAAAGAGCTCGACTATGAAAAGCAACAGTTCTATAACCTCACCGTTCGGGCCAAAGACAAAGGGCGGCCTGTCTCTCTGTCATCCGTTTCCTTTGTTGAGGTGGAAGTGGTGGACGTCAATGAAAACCTCCATACTCCCTATTTCCCAGACTTTGCTGCTGTTGGATCTGTAAAAGAAAACTCACGGATTGGAACAAGTGTGCTGCAGGTTACTGCCCATGATGAGGACTCCGGGAGGGATGGAGAGATCCAGTACTCCATCAGGGATGGCAGTGGTCTTGGAAGGTTCAACATAGATGACGAGAGTGGTAAGTTTCATATTTTGTGCCAGAATTATTGTTTCTCTTCTCATGAATTGTCAACATTGGAAAAGTGAATGGCTATTCTTGCACTCAAATGGAATGACAAATGAGGTTGCATTTGGTGCAGAGGTGATGCAAGTAAAAGCTTTTCCGTAGAATGCATTGACTTGTAAGAAAACCTGTTTATACAGTGATAGCCAGTGGTTTTCAGTGGGAGTCCCTGGTTTTTGTTTTTCTTGTTCAGCGTTGCCATCACCAGGTTATCTTTCAATAAGTGTAAATAATTTTCACCTCTGTTGAGTGCACTTCTGACCTTCACTAAATTAAGGGCCCTGATAAAGTAAATTACACTTGAATTGGCTTTAAATTAGAAGTGTGAAATGGATTTTCAAATGGATCTTATATACCAGTGTTTCCCTTTATAGTAAGGCTTTTCTAAAGTGATATTGCATTAGTTGCTTCGTCTCTTGTGTTTCCCAGGCACATCTGGCCCTTGAATGACAGGCATTTGCACTGTATCGGCCCCATTAATGCATGGAGGCAACCTTCTACAAATGTTTTCATGATAGACTAGAGGAGGCACGTTGTGGCTTTTATTTATTTAAAAAATGGTTTTAAGATTTTATCTGTAAGGATTTACCTTTTACAGAAACACTTTAAAATATGGGACAAAATAGTCCCAATATTTTCGTTGTCCCCTACCTGTTTATTTATACACTGTCATAGATACAGGTATAGATTTTATTTCTATTCTTATTATTGTCATTATTTGCCTTTAAATGTACAGGTGCTTAGACACCTGCTTGTGTGTGTGTGTGTGTGTGTGTGTGTGTTCCTTGATCAACACAGTGCCTTTTTCTAATCTTCTCTAGATTGTACACATCTCAAGACAGGGACTGTGTCTTCTCTATTCCTGTGTGAATGGTACTATTAGCACTTTACAGTTTGGGGGCACATTTGTATCCAGTAAATCATTTTCTACAACACTCACAGGGTGTTTTGTTCCCGGTAATGATGATGAAGAAAACAGATAGTGGGAAGGTGTCATCATAGGGATGCTAGTTGTACATTAATTATACTAGAAAAAGGGTTTGAGAAGGTATTAAATATTGGATAGGAGTTATAAAACTGTGTATACTGTCAAAAATTTAAACTGTAAGTTGTAAATTTTTTGTATAAATGGTTTCTCATTTTGGCTAGTGTAAATTGTAAAATTGATCTCCATAGCCATAATGAAGGAGAAGGTAAATGTCAAGAAAACTGGGTTCTGATGTAGCCATATACTCTATCTTATTATATATAGCTTGTCATTTGATTAGAATATATTTTTACCTCTGAGGTACAAAATGAGAAAGAAAAAGTAGTAACCTTTACTGGGTGTCTATTCTATGCTAATACTTTACTATTAATAATAATGACTTCATCGAGTACTTGCAATAGGTGACACACCATATGAAGGGTTTTAGAGTCAAGTCTTATTTAATTCTCCCAACAGCCCCTCCAGAACTAATACTCATCAACTCATGAACTGATGTTCAGAGAAGATACCTGGTTTCAAGTGTAGCTCTGAGTAACTGCAGTATACACTGCTGTCTCACATCTAAAGACAAGTATGGGCTTCCTTGCATGATCCTAGATACACATGAATTTGGTGTTGATCTAAAATCTGTAAGGCAATAAAGTGTTAAACGGGTTTCAAAGTCCTTACAATCCTGGGCTTGTTGGCTGATGGCACCAGCCATTAATCACCTTCCTTCTTCCTCACAGTCCCATTGTTTGTGTGGCTCTTCAGTGTGAGAAGCTTACCTTTGGGACTCAGGTGGATGTAGGTAGGTAGGTCAACAGGAAGGTGTCAGGCTGAATCATTAACAACTGCAACCTTCATGACTACATCAAGCCACAATGAGTTGTTTTCATGAGTTTCATCTTGGTGTAGCTTAATGCAGAGAAGAGCAGGTGCAATTTGGTGAGAGTGGCCTAGATTTTCCATGTTTGTACCATGCTATTTTGTTCTCATCTTGGGTGTTATTTCAGAAAATGTGTGTATAGTCATCTGATGATGTAGCTGCTTTTATAATTCTTTACATAAATAGAAATTATTTTTATTGAAGTATAGTTGATTTACAATGTTGTATTACTTTCAGGTGTACAGCAAAACAATTCAGTTATATATATATGTGTGTGTGTATGTATATATGTGTGTATATATATACATATTCCTTTTCAGATCCTTTTGCATTATAGGGTATTTGAAGATATTGAGTATAGTTCCCTGTTCTATACAGTAGGTCCTTGTTGTTTATCTATTTTATATATAATAGTGTGTATCTGTTAATCCCAAACTCCTAATTTATCCCTACTCCCTTTCCCCTTTGGTAACCATAAGTTTGTTTCCTATGTCTATGAGTCTGTTTCTGCAACTCCCTACTTTGCATTATTCCCTTATATTCTGGATTGTATAAAGTAAGTTTTGCCATGAGTGATGATAATTCCATTTTCATTTTGACATTGCTTTGTGACTTAAAAATCTCTTTTCTTATGACATCAACTCCCTTGGGGTAACAAATAGCTAAGTGCGTTGTGCAAACCCACATACCCATTAGAGGATTTAGATCTAGAACCAGCTCTCCTCAGTCCTAACTCAGTGCTCTTTTCTTTGGATTCATTACCCATGTTTCTGATTTACTTTCCTAGAGAATTATTCATTTTTAAAACCATAGTGACTATTTCTTTTCTTCCTTTTTCGAATGTTATTTTATTTTTCTATACAGCAGTTTCTTATTAGTTATCTGTTTTATACATATTAGTGTATATATGTCAATCCCAATCTTTTCCTCCTTTTTATTTCATTTTGTTTCCTTCTTTTAGGAAGCAAAACTATCTTTTTCTCTAGGTTAGAGGAAAAAAGTTTCAACTTAATGTTGAAATCTTTATGAAGATTATAATTTCCATATGGTAATATTCTTAACCATCTTCCTTCTGTCTCACTTCTTGCAGATTTTAACATCCCAGCCCAAAAAGCTGATGAGGAATGATTGCCTGGACTTGTGCCATGGGGATGCTAGGGTTAGGGAGAAGTTTGGCAAATGTATGTCCAACAAGAGAAGCCATCACCATGGCGCTCCTGGGTTTGCGCTACTGTTGAATGATCAATCAGCTCTTTGCTTCCCAGCTCTAAAAATCATGGCTTGAGCTGCTGGTAGAATGAGTGGTTGTTTAGCCCTACAGCTGTTACTGGGTCTTAAGTTTGGACTCTGTTGTTTCATATGACCCCTTGGGTATAATAAAATGGCCTAAAGTTGTTGGGGTTTTCGTCTTTCAAGAACCTTAAGTCATCCGGCAAAGGTTCTGTCATGGCTTGCCTTGTTTAATGGGTCTAAACTTATGCATGCACATGAATCAGCTGGAGAGTTTGTCAGCAGTGCCGATCCCCAGGACTGATTCCCAAAGATTCTGATTCAGTTGGTCTGGGGTAGGAGCTGAGGGATCTTCATTCAAGCACTCCAAGCGGTCCTTCTGTGTGTGGTTCAGAAACACTACCCTAAATTTACCTGGGCTCCTTAGAGTGTGTCTATCAGATTATATCTTTTCTGTAAAATCCTGTTCCTTATTCTTTGGAAAGGCAGGGAATTGAGCTCATATTTTAGATAAATTTCTTTTCTAGTCAAGTTTTCCAATCGAAATAAATTTTCTGTTATTCATTAGTGGTGATAGTTTTCTGAATGCCTTCCCAATGGATCAAAATCTATTTCTGTGCTTCAGTAATTGCAGTGCTCCTGTTTTGTGAGACAGCTTATGCTGGGATTAGTTGATCCATTTAGTAGTTTTATGTTCTTGACCTTTTTGGAGCTCAGTGAACAAAACCATACCTTTGAAATTCTTTACCATGCATGGGCATTTAATAAATGTTTAATAATGTTCACAGTAACTGGATTAACTGAGGGGCCCCCAACTACAGTGGATTTGACGACAATTTAAATGACCAGTCTGGAAGATGCAATTTAATCTTTTTTTTCCTTCACAAAGAACGCATTCTTATTCTTTGACATAATAGGAATGCATATTCTTGACTACACAGAAGTTTTAGAAAGTTTATACAGAACACACTGTACATTTTAAACAGTGATTTTCTATTAGATTCTTTTGTAAACTGCAAACTTGAACAATGACTTCACTCTTTTATTTACCTGGTGTTAAAGAAGTATTTAATCCAGATAAACAATTTCCAGTTTAGCACATTAATCATGGGTAATTAGGAAGATATTTTACCATCCGTTATTACTAATTATATTATTGCTTCCATTTATCAAGTACCTATTGTGTGCTAAGCACTAGGTGCTTTGTGGGTACTTTCTAGTTGTCATAGTAATCCAGCAGGTGAGTTTCAGTGAGGTTTGCCCAAACAGGGTCAGGCATCTGGAAGTTGTTAGAACTGGATGCTCTAGTGCAATGGCCTCCAAATCGCATGTCAGTTCCCCTCTTTTCCACTGCAGTGTGCCATAATAACCTTGCTAAGCATACGTATTAGTCAGATTTTTTTCTGTATTATTACTGTATAACAAACAATCACAAAATTTCAGTGGCTTATAAAAGCAGAGATTTTTTTCTTCTTGCTCTTAAGTCTGGGAAGACAGTTGAAGTTGTTGCAGGCTGTAGATTGAGTTACGATTTGTTCTACATGTGTTTCCTACTTCAGGACCCAGGCTGAAGGGAGTACTCACTGTCTGGGATGTAGTGTTCTCAAAGTTCTCAAAGGAGTGCAAGAGGCTGATGGAAGTTTGTGGTGCCTCTTAAAGCCTCTGCTCAAGACTGGCCCACATTCCATTGGCCAAAGAAGGTCTTGGGGCCAAGTTCAACATTGATGTGGGGTAGAGAGTAGTACTTCTCTTACAGAGGGAGGGAGGAAGAGGAATGAATAATTACTGAATAATTAATAATAATAATTACTGAATAATAATACAGCCTAACATAGCATGTGACAGCTCTCACTATTTTCTTCATAACTTAACATTAGTTGGACACTACCTTTGTGGAAGGCACTGGGACAGGCAGTGGTGACACAGAGAGCTACAGGTATCAGACCTGGGCCTTCTATAGTGGGACCAGGATCTTTCGAGCTCTCCAGTGTTGAGATGCTGTACTTGATCTTCTATAGGGAGAAGGATTCACTTCAACTGGTGGCCAGGGAAAGAATAAATACATAGAGCTTTTATTTATTTAGTTCAACTGAAGAATGTTTACTGGCTGCCAGTGCTGAGTCTAATACTCTTTTATCTGCAGAGTAATAATTAGAGAGTCAAGAGTGGGTGGATGAAAACCAAGAACGGGAACATTTGTATTGTTAGAAATTTGAGAAGCTTTTGTCATTGCAGAAATCGGATGTCCCAACCCAGATATTTTAAAAGGTGGATAATATCCGTAGGGTCATGTTTCTTGCATAATGTCATAAAATATAAGCTTCCCTTTTCTGATATTCAGAGGCACCAGAAATCATATTTTATCTTACTGTCTTACTGTTTCTTACTGAAATCATATTTTATCTTACTAGCTTACTGGTAATCTTTCCAGTTTCTTCTCCCCAAACTTTCCTGTTCAACTCCTTTTTGACAATTTGAGGTGTAAGGCAGATGCTACTCGGCGGCTTTGGTGCAATTCATGATGATTCCAAACTAAATGGTGTTGCCCATCCTCATTCTTTTTTCAAGGTGATATTTTGTCTCTACCCATCTAGGTCAAAAGAGAATCACTGAATTTTGGCTCAAAATTTGCCCCTGGGACCAGAGCAAGTAAAGGAGAGGAATGACGTTATGATCAAGTGACAGCAGAAACTTTTCTCGGCTCTGGATTTTTAACCTTAGCTCTAGACTTCTTGATCATAATTATTTGAGAGAAATATAATGTTCCCGGAGGAGCCCTGAACACTCCATAACATTCAGATGAACGTAGTAGTTGTCATGTAAATCAGGCCAGAGAGAGGATTAGACGCTTCTGGAAAATAATGAAGAGCATGTTTTTATTACTCTTTTCAGCACGTGCCTCCTTCTTGACCTTTTTTTCTTAACTGCTGGCTGAAGGCAGTTTAGGTTTTAATAGAAGACTGTTGGTTCGAATCTGTAATTATGCCTGCCTTGTATATCAACTTTGAGCTGCTGTTGTCCCTAGGTAACTAGTAAATTATAAAACTAGTGACCAGCATAAAGACGAAATCCAAATAGGGTGGCAAGTCAACAACCTAGCAACTTGTGTGGTCTTTTCTCTGAAATCAGTCTTGTTTTTTATATATATATATATATATATATATATATATATATATATATATATATATATATATATATATATTTTTTTTTTTTTTTTTTTTTTTTTTATCGGTACGCGGGCCTCTCACTGTTGTGGATTCTCCCGTTGTGGAGCACAGGCTCTGGACGCGCAGGCTCAGCGGCCATGGCTCACGGGCCCAGCCGCTCCACGGCATGTGGCATCTTCCCGGACCGGGGCACGAACCCGTGTCCCCTGCATTGGCAGGCGGACTCTCAACCACTGCGCCACCAGGGAAGCCCTTCCTTTTATATTTTAATAATAGAAGTTTCCCATGGCTTACCTGGCCCTTCATGCCAGCGTCATGATTTCCTCAATGCCAAGTGATACTGAATTATATTTACTTCTTCAGTTAACAAAGAATGAAATTTCAGAGGCCTAGTAAGCAGAGGTTACAAAAACAATCAAATGCTTGCTTCATGTATTAGTGGCTCTCCAGAAGGTAGTGGAATAAATTTATTGCCTTCTGTGACTTCGGATAGCTTGCGTCTCATTTCAGTCTCCTAAAAATGTTTTTTCGGCAGGTGTTTTATATGCCTGTTGAAGGATATTTTCATTTATCATCACATTTGGAAGGTTTATAGAGTTTGATAAATATTTATGCGATGCCGCTACATTCACAGTGTTTCACTGAAAAGAAAATGAAAATGAAAATGGGCTGCAGCCTGTAGTTTTAGCTTGCCAGTTTTTATGAACGCATGTCTTATCGACAGACAGAATCTACAAAGAGTTGTGTGTGGGATTCAATTCAACTTATATTAAATTCTGGGCACTGGTATACAATGATTGAATATAATAGGACTCTCCAAATTTTCCCATTGGACATTGGAGGACTTAGTAGCTCCTCTAGGGCCACACTCTTTGTGATTAAATTCACCGATTTTCATTTACATAGCATAGTTAATATTCGAGTTGCTTTTAAAAAGCAGCATGCTAGTGAGAATAGTACCAAGTAAAAATAATATATTGAAGAGGAAATGTCTTGAGTCAAAAAGTGAATAAATGTTGAAGGAATGAAGATAAGAATTTGAGGTACACACACACCAGCATACACACACACACAAACACACACACACGTTATGGTAAAAACATAAAGGCTTTGTGGTTTAGCCCCAAGATCTATAAAATAGAGCTTAAACCATTTTCAATTTTCCCCCACATTCTTAAGTCTGCCTCTTTGCTCTCGCAGCTTCTCTGCTCCCTTTTTTCCTCATCCTCCACCTCTTCCTTCTCTACTTGCCACAGTTATAGTGCACAGATTCTCTGCAGGCACAGTGCTTTGCACTGAAGAAGATGCATAGATGATTAAGTCAAGGATGGGTAGCAGAGATAGAAAAGCATGTAATTGCAAACCGTGGGATACCCAAGTGACACAACGTAAGTGAGTGCCTTGTGCTGGCTATTCATCATATTCACTGCGGCCTTAGCATCACCCTTTGGCACAGTGGGATGATTTTTACAAATTCCAGTTAGAGACAAGGCAGTCTGAGAGATAACCAGGGCATTAAAGTCAGTTGATGATGATATATAAGCAAGGCTTAATTGTCAAGGAATGTATAACCCCAGAAATGGATCCAGGTTTTGTGAGGCTTAAAGCTCATGCAATTTGTGTGCCTGCTTTGAGAAAAATTATAAAAAGTATGACTAAAAAAGTCTTTGTATTTGTTTAGAATGAGGAAAGAAATCACAGTAACTCATGAGTTTGAAAGCCAACAAACACAAATATCACAAAGCTCAGGAAAAATATAATATTTTGTTGATTGTCTAACACACCTTTCTAATACTTATTTCCCCTGCATTTTTTGGTTGCCTTTTTTCTTTGATTGCCTCTTATAGGATAATAATCTTGTAATTGTTTCTATAAAAAGTGCAGAAAGATTATTTTTCCTCCAATGTGGTTGATTGAAGTTTGTTTTTTCACTGAGAGTTTAGAAATGTTTCTCTAGAGTCACAGCTTGTTATTGGTAGTGCTATGTGTATTCTCTCCATCGGTGTCAAAGTTGAAAACATCTCCATCAAGTTTATTTCTCGTATGAACTGTTGCAGATCTACTTGCTCTTAATAATAACTGCTACAGGTCTGTGCTCTGTAAACAAAAAACGTCTAGTAATTTCCGTGTCTGATAATCTAATCCACCAAAGGAAAGAACTCATGGTGCACTTATGCTGCATTTCAGGAGAAAACTTTGCTGCAAAACTTTGATTTTGACTCTATAGGCAAGAACCAAATCTTCTAATTACAAGTTTACATGTCTAATGATTGGGGAATTTTCCACAGACTAGCTCCTGGCTCTGTACGTTTTGTACCTAGTCTCTTCTTCCCAATGGCCGTAATTCTAGTGCTGGCCACCCCAGGATATGGTCATATGGTGATACAAGTTCTTTCCCTTCACTTCCATGCTACAATGCTGGGTGTCTCAGTGCAATGGGTAGTAGAAGCGTTTTGGGAAGCCATTCCTACACTGGACAGCTAACAACAATTTGTCTATACATGGAATTGATGGTGAACCACATAAATATATGCCACTAAATGCAAACCTAATGTATCTTCAACTCATTCTCCCTTAGATCCCTCAGATGCTTACAACTACTTTATCTGGTAATGCAGAGTATAATAGAGGAGAAGTTGAGGGGAAAGAGAAAGAAGTTTTAAATGATTGTGGTTTAGGTATATTACTTTTGCAAAATTTATAGAAATGTGTAACCCTGTGAATCATTGCTAGGGTCCTCTATGGGGCTTGGAAGCTTTGACTTTGATAGCTTCATATTAAATGTGCCTAGTTGTGTTGCCTAGGAGTGTTGGTAAATGAACATTTTTCTGAAAGAAGTTAAGTCTTCAAGATCATTGGAGGGAGGGACTGAGCTGGGCCAGGCCACAAAGGCTAGTCCTGATTTGTAGACTGCCGACCCCTAGACCAGGTTTACGGTTTTTGTCACTCTCATGTATTACTGAACCAACAGACAAAACTGTGCAAAGGACATAAAATCAAGGTTACATGTGAGTGGATCTGGCTCCCTGATATCTCCAAATATCTCAAGGAGGTGCCCTGGAAGTGTGTAGCCAAAGCAGCACTTGAAGAGTAAGAAGTCTGCAAGTTCAAAAAATAGAGTTTTGAGCTTCCTGCCTTTTCTGAGTGGTTGGCTGGTGAGAGAAATGCATTGTTTCTTGGGCCCACTCTCTTTTATAACACCTATTTGGGAATTCACTAGGAAGTATACACTAGGATCTGGAAGCCAAGAAAAAAGGGTCTTTGAGAGCTGTCTTAGTGACAGTCACAGAGTTCTTTTGCTTTGACTCATTATCTGTATCCTAAAAGCATGATTTTGAGGTTTCCCCTAAACCATTAGGGGTTTCACTTAATCAGAATTTCAACATTATTATGAAAGTGTTTTTTGATAATCTAATTTATTGCTACTATATCGTACATATCAGTAGCACATCTCACAATCGGTAATTTCCATCCCCATGGGCTGCTGGCATTGGTAAGATGTTTCTGGAACCTTGATAAAGCCCTGTTATTTTTAAAAAGAAACATTGACTTGAGGTCAGCTTTAACAGGGAATTCTATTCAATAGATATCACATCATATTGAGCCAGCATGAGGCCCTGAGATCTTGAATGAGGCTGTGGTGATACAAAGCAGGGTTAAGGTTTTCTTCCATGTTTGTCTATCCCCTGTTCCCATGCATATCAGCATCTTTCCTGGAACCTGGGTAGAGTTATTCATATCTTTCTCACACCTTGAGTATACTTCTAAAGAAATATTTGCCACACGATTAGACTGAAAGAGCCTTGAATTGAAAACACGGTGATTAACTTTTAGATGACAATTTCATAAAACATTGTCCTGATTGCTAAAAGTGCAGGCGTCGGGGTGTCCCTGGTGGAGCCATGGTTAAGAATCCGCCTGCCAATGCAGGGGGCACGGGTTCGAGCCCTGGTCCGGGAAGATCCCACATGCCGTGGAGCAGCTAAGCCTGTGCACCGCAACTACTGAGCCTGCGCTCTAGAGCCCGCAAGCCACAACTACTGAAGCCTGCGCACCTAGAGCCCATGCTCCGCAACAAGGGAAGCCACCACAATGAGAAGCCCACGTACCACAAAGAAGAGGATCCCCCACTCGTCGCAACTAGAGAAAGCCCGCACGCAGCAACGAAGACCCAACGCAGCCAAAAATAAATAAATAAAATAAAATACATTTATTAAAATAAATAAATAAATAAATAAAAGTGCAGGCGTCGTCCATCTGTCTGTCAGGTAGTTTTATCCTAGAAGGCAAATAATCAGAATTGGGATGAGTAGGAGTTTCATTTATGGTCACTAAATTCCTGTGTTTCACAGCTAGGATAGTGTAGACACCCAGTGGTGTTAATGCTAAGTCAGAATTCTATATTCCACAGTCATACCACATGACTCAAAACTGTATAATTAGCTAAATTGGAACTTGATAATTTGGTACAATATGTTCAAGAACCAGAGTGTAAGCAAAAATTGCTATTGGGAGCCTTCTAAATAATCTTTAGAATGAATTTGTTCTGCTTTACATGAACTCTTGGGTTTTTACCTAGACCTTTTCTTTTTCTCATTAATTAATTTTATTTTATTTATTTTTGGCTGCGTTGGGTCTTTGTTGCTGTGCGCGGGCTTTCTCTAGTTGTGGCGAGCGGGGGCTATCCTTCACTGTGGTGCGTGGGCTTCTCATTGCGGTGGCTTCTCTTGTTGCGGAGCATGGGCTTTAGGCGCGTGGGTGTCAGTAGTTGTGACTCGCGGGTTCTAGAGTGCAGGCTCAGTAGTTGTGGTGCGCGGGCCTAGTTGCTCCATGGCATGTGGGATCTTTCTGGACCAGGGCTCGAACGTGTGTCCTCTGCACTGGCAGGCAGATTCTTCTTTCCTGCACTGCACCACCAGGGAAGCCCTTTACCTAGAGCTTTTTAATTTTACTTTGCACACAGTTCTAGTAAGCTAGACTTCTTGATGTATAATACTACAGTATTTTAGAAACTGCACAGCATAGAAATTGCTGTAGGTAGGCATACTAACAACAACGAGAAATAGCCCTGTTCATCAGACAGGGAGAGAAATCAGTGGCTAACCCCCATTGCCACTGGTGTTTATTACGTGCCAGGCATTGAAGAGTATTAACTCATTTACTTTTCACAAGGATTCTGTAAGGTAGGTACCCCGATTATCGACATCTATGGATGAGGAAACAAAAGCTTGATTTTAAATTACTTGTCCAGGGTTTCACAGCTTGTGGTAGAGCAGGGATTTGAATGAGGCAGGCCAGCACCAGTCTGAGCTCTTAATCACTATACCTCAGACACTTTCTGGATGAACAGCCCTAAGTATCTCCTTAAGGGCTGACCCAAAGGGAGCCCATCACTTCATTACCTCACAGTATAAGAGATGATCATTATAATGAAGAGTCCCAACTATTGCAGAGGCCCAGATTCCCTAGAAAACAGAGCCCAAGGCAAAAATTACAGTACATGCTAATGTTTTATTAAGGGTGCAATCCCAGGGGAACAAGAATGAAGGAAAGAAGGAGGCCAGGCCTGAAGGAAGGGAGTCCAAATATAAATTGGTATATTAAATTAGTCACAGCTTTACAACAAAAACCAGCCTGTTTCTCAGTCACCCTGCCGTCTCCAGGGAGGCCACTTAGAACCTCTGCATCTTGGGCCATTTGGCCTGGAGTTGGAGGGAAGGGCAAGCAATTTTTCTATTGGCTCTTTCCTGTTTTTGACCTCTTATTGGTCAGATCTGCCACCAGGTGGGGGCATCAACACCCCAACTCTTCTGAGTTGCGTTGGGTATGCTTGGGCCGCTGGTGGGAAAGCCAATACTTTGTGGGTACAGCCTGGTCAGCATTCCTGCGTTACTGTGAGTGAGCTCCTTTTCCTGCTGTTGCACTGGGGGTTCCTCACAGGAAGCTGGTGAACAATTGAGGCTGTGGGAGAGTAGTGGAGCAGACTGAATTGAGTGGATCTTGGCGATGCCCAAACAGGGTCTGGGCAGAGAATTGCAATGTATTTGGGACAGATTTTTCGTTGAAACAAACAAATAAAATCTAAGCAACATGAAACACAACCCATAAAATTGTGATGCCTACCTGAGCAGATGCTAAGCTACTTACAAAACTCAGTTACACGAAATGACACATTTCCCCATAGCTCTGATTTGTCAGGGTGTTGTGATTCCTGCTTCTCTGGGCCCTGGACTGCTAAGAACTGCATGGGAAGAAGTACCAGCACTTCATGTTCTTTGATTGATGTGGGCAAAACCTGTTTTAACACCTCTCCTTTCTTGACATCTGAGTGCTATTTTATCAAATGTTTGTGCATGAATTCATGGGCTAGAAATGCAGGGGGAGGTAGAAGAGAGACTAGAAGCTGAGGATTTTGTGAGAATTTTGTCTGCTGAACTTACTCTCCCATCTTCGTTCCTTGTCACAATACAATCATCTTTGTTATCCTCCTCATTGGTATCATCACCACCATCATCTAGCACTTTATTGGAGAGCTTGTTATCTGCTAGAGGCTCTGCAGGGTGTTTTATGTACTGGAACTCATGCAGTCCTCACATTAAACTTATGGGCCAAGGACTCTTATGACCCCAGATTTATAGGAGTGGGAACTGAAGTTTAGAGTGGTTGAATAACTTGCTAAATTTCACAAAGCTAGGAAGTAGCAGAGCCAAGGTTTCAACTCAGATCATCTAACTCGCAGCCCTTGCTCTTGTCCTGACCACACACTGTTCCTGGAGCCCACATGTTTGGGTCCTCTTAGAAAAATGCCTGCCCCCACCCCTGCTGCTGCCCTGTGCATCGATTTTCTTATGTGCCTTTGTTGCTAGGAGCTTAAAGGGAATATCTACAATATTCAGCAGTTCATTAAAATAGGCATTGTATATTATAGCATGCAATATATAATATAATGAACATATATAAACAAAATAGAATATGTACTAAATATAATAATATATAATACAGTATATAATATAAATATAATATAAAATATATAATATAAAACAACATAATTTATAATACATATGTCATATAGTATTACATGTTATATAAGTTATAATATGTTATGTATTTGGTATTTTCATATATGGTATGTTATTATATACATTGAGCACCTACTATATGCCAAGCATTGTTCTAGGCAGCAAGCTAGACCAGCGAATCAAATGGACAGAAATCTTATCCTTTTAACATTCTAATGGAGGAGATAATAATCAAGATAAGTATAACATGTAAAATGTTAGGTGGGTTTAAGTGCTAAGTAGAAAAATCACGCAGAAAAATCAGGTGGTGGAGTGTTCCAAAGAAGGCCTCACTAAGAAGATGGTCTCTGGATTAAGTCCTGAAGGGATTTTAGATGTGGAAACTTATTATTTCAACTTGGAGGGAGGCAAGAAAGATGGAGCACAAACTCAGTTGATTGCCACAGACAAACCCTGTAACTACTCTTTGTGATTAACAAAATCACTATGAACTGTAGGAAGAATATAATTGAAAAGACACAATTGTAAATGCAGATTTGTTCAACACAGAAGTATCCTGTTTTAAAGTATTTTCCAGTGACTCAAAAGTCTTGATGTAAATGTATCCCATCTCAAATTTCCTTTAATTTCAACATGCCTACGTCATAAGAGGAAAAACTATTTCCCTTGTTAATTATATAACTATTTCCCATCTTCCTTCTAGAGTCTATTTTTCTGATACTGTTTCACAGCAACTGTGCTTTCATTTTTATCAAAGGTATTGTATTAAAACGTGTCCAACTGAGCAGGTGTAATGTCTTAACTGCTGGGAGTGGATCTTGGTTCCTTGCTTGGAGGACTTCTATTCTAGTTGGGAAGATAAGGCATGTGTGCAGGCAAAGTGGAAGTGTTCTGTCCTGTTTAATAAAATAAACATGTACACACCCTGTACCTAAATTACTAATTTTCAAAGAATTGGAGTAATTTAATACACTTCCTGCTAAAATTATAATTGAACTGGATTTTTCAAAACTCTTTGATGATTCTTTGGAGCACATTTCGCCCAGTGCCCTGCTTTGACATTTGAGGAAGATGAGACTTACTGAGATAAAGTGACTTTTCCACAGCCCCAGAGCTGGTCAGTGGTACCACTGAGTCTTGAACTGAGGACTTATAAGCATGCACACTGTTTTGCTCAGAGCTGTCTCGATGATTCAGAAGACGCTTTTGATGTCTTAGGTTGTCATCATTAACCATATTTATTACTGAGGTGTGGAGTTACCGAATTTGCCATAAGCCGACATCACCTTTCACCAGAATGGCTTACGCTGGAGTTGACTGTATGTTCACTTTACACTTGTGAAGATTTTGGGTGACCATCCTCTACGGTATTTTACAACTTATTTTACATTCTGCTGTATACTGCCCTAAAAACATCATACCTAGCATTTGAAGCGAAGATGAAAGCACACTTTTTTTTTTTAATCACACATGCTCAGTTTTTAGTCATGGAACTCTTGAAATGAAATCATTAGCATATGCAAACACTATTTTTCCCAAAGTGGTTTTCTACTCTGCAATTATTATGTTGTTTGGGGTAAGATAAATAAGCCCAACATGAAAACACTACACATTAAAATGAGAAACAGTAGCATTGTTGTTATAAAATATTAGGGAGCTATGAAAAACACAAACAAACACAACGATCGCCCTGTGGCTCCTGGCAGGGTCTGTTAAACACAGTGATGCCTGCCCCCAGTCCTGGTCCTCTGACTTCCCTGGGTGAACACAGGGCTGTTGAATATTCTCTGCTGGAATTGGCTGGCCAGGCCACTGGTGGGGGTAGGTGGGAGGGAGAGGTTTCTGCCTTCTTTTGTTCTGATCAAACCCAATGCAGTTTCTCCAGCTGTGAGGTCGAATTTCCAGCCCTTAGTAAAATTAAATCATCTGCTTTGTCTAGTACCAGTTCTGATTTCAGGCAGACAGAGCTATAGTGGGAAAGCAACCGTGTGGGTAACACAGAGGTAGTGTTGGCTTTGGGGCAAATAGTCCATCATTCTGGGGACCTTAGATACTCAATTAACATACAGAGCTTGGTACCCAGGTTTGAGTAGATGGCCTGTCACTTTCAAGAAGATTTCTCTCTGTTGCAGGGGAATCTTTCCTACTTGGCACATGGGATTCTTAATAAAGATGTTGGAAACAGCAGCCCTGCTATGTTTTGGCTTCTCACCAGAAGCCAAATAAAGATCAGAAGTTCTCTGTCCCTCTCAAATGGATCCTAGCATCTCTCACTTCGGAAAATGAGTGTGGTTTTGTTAGCTTGTGTGTTTCTTGTTATTGTTTTCTGTCTTTTAGTGTTTGTGAGTCACTCAGATTTGGCGAACCTTGAATAGACATGTGAACCACAAATAACTGTAGTAAGAAATGCAGAACATACCAAGCAGGAGGTTATTGGATTTCCTTTAGTAAGCAAATATATCCTAAGAGCTCGTGGGTGAAAATAGCTTTTTAGTTAATGAGTCATTTTTATTGGAAGGTAATGATTATGTGCAGGTCGTAAATACAGTGTAAATTCCCTTCAGTGGACATTAAAAACTTTCAGTTGTAAGCAGCTTTAAAGGCTTACGAATGCTCAGGCACAAATTTTCAAACCTGTGCATTCTGTACACATATGGTTATAAAGAAATGAATGAAACCCAACAAGAGTTCGTGCATAGGAGCCAATGTTTCTGACCACCAACTGTAGTTGAATACAGCAGCTTGAACGAGAACATATAATGTATAATGATAACAAGGTTTAAAGTTATTGTTGCATGTGGCATCTCATTTTATTGTTACAGCATCCTGTGAGTTATTAATCTCTCTCCATTTCACAAATGAGAAAAATGAGGCACAAGGAGGTTTGGTGACTTACCCAAATGCTTCATATTTCCAGTGTATTATATTGACTCTTCTTGTGTCTATGAATATGTAATTTTAGGACTAACAATTTGAACAATCTATCTTCAAAGTTTAATTATATTTTTCTTCCAGGAACACTCAACCAGAAATGGGAGTTATTGCTGGTGGATAAACTTAATAGCTTATACATGATAATTGTAAAAAATCCAACTGTGCTCCCCATTTACCTAGGAAATAAAAACTGTTGTCTAGTCATGTAAAATCATATCTAGACTCTGTATCCTGTATTCTGTCTGTATTAAGATTCTTCAGCTGCCCAGAAGGCAGGTGACAGAACTTTTTCAGAACTTTTTTATAGTCATACTACCAAGGTATTGAACTGGCTGTTTCCAGCTAACTCTCTGGAATCAGCTGGTTTTGTTGGAATAGCCGAGCATGTGCAAGATTTGGGTGTAGAGGCCCAGCTTGAACTACACCCATCATCTTGGTTCAGCATCAGTTGTGCATTTGTCTTATTCTTTCTGCTTGATTGTAAAGCTCCTTGAAGGCAGGATTTATTTCTCTTTTTTTCCTTCTTTTTAAAATTGCAGTATAGTTGATATATAATATTGTGTTAGTTTCAGGTGTACAGTAAAGTGTTTCAGTTATATGTGTATATATACGTATAATATACATGTTTTTTTCAGATTTTCCATTATAGATTATTATAAGATATTGAATGTAGTTTCCTGTATTATACAGTAAATCCTTGTTGCCTATCTATTTTTTTGTATATAGTAGTTTGTATCTGTTAATCCCATACTCCTAATTTATCCCTCCTCCCCTCCTTTACCCTTTGGTAACCATAAGTTTGTTTTCTATGTTTGTGAGTCTGTTTCTGGTTTGTATGTAGATTCATTTGTACTATTTTTTTAGATTCCACATATAAGTGATATCATATAATATTTGTCTTTCTCTGCCTGATTTACTTCACTTAGAATGATATTCTCTAGGTGCATCCATGTTGCTGCAAATGGCAGTATTTCATTCTTTTTTATGGCTGAGTAATATTCCATTGTGTATATATACCACAGCTTCAGATGGCCAACAGGCACATGAAAAGATTCTCCATGTCACTAATTATTAGAGAAATGCAAATCAGAACCACAGTGAGTCACGCTTCACACCAGTCAGAATGGCTATCATCAAAAAGTCTACAAATAATAAATGCTGGAGAGGGTGTGGAGAAAAGGGAGCCCTCCTACACTGTTGGTGGGAATGTAAGTTGGTGCAACCACCATGGAGAACAGTATGGAGGTTCCTTAAAAAACTAAAAATAGAACTACCATACAACCCAGCAACCCCACTCCTGGGCATATATCCAGAAAAGACAAAAATCTCTATTTCAAAAAGACACATGCACCCCAGTGTTCATAACAGCATTATTTACAATAGCCAAGACATGGAAGCAACCTAAATGCCCATCAACAGATGATTGATTTAAGAAGATGTGAGATATATACACTACAAAGGATTTCCAAAGATTTGTTTCTTTTTTTAAAACTTTTTATTTTATATTGGAGTATAGTTGATTAACCATGTTGTGATAGTTTCCGGTGTACAGCAAAGTGATTCAGTTATACGTATACATGCATCTATTCTTTTTCAAATTCTTTTCCCATTTAGGTTGTTCCAGCATATTGAGCAGAGTTCCCTGTGCTCTACAGTAGGTCCTTGTTGGTTAGCTGTTTTAAATATAGCAGTGTGTACATGTCAATCCCAAAATTCCAAAGATTTATTTCTTGTGCACAATTGTGTCCTATGTCTTGCCTAGTCAGAGCTTGGCATATAATCAATGCTGAGTAGAAATTTTTGGAAGGAAAGGAAGAGAAGAAGGGGCTGGCTGTGTATATCCAATAGCGCTCTATGTCTCTGTCTCATTCCTCTCGAGAGGTTGGATTAGATGAAGAAGATGTGTTTTCTGGCCATCAGCTTCACCTCTTGAGTACAGGAGGGTTTGTTCCAGTACCTTTTTCTTCTTCTGTGATTCAAAGCTTTGAATAACCAATACGTAGATTAAGAAAATTGAGACGTGGACTATCATGGAAGAGCTTCCCTGCAAATACTGGCTTATTTTTTCCCAGCCATCGAAGGTAGAGAGAAAAATTATGATAAAAGCTTACTTTTGAAAATAATTTGACTTTTTCATGATTTTCACTATGTCTCATTGACCACCGTAGGGTTTTTACTTCTATGTAAGCTTTCTTTCTCCCTACCTGAACACGACCAACAAAATGTCCACAGAGCTGCCCATTGCTTCCTTATAAATTTCATCCTCTCAGATATCCAGTGCTTTCTTGTTACCTGGCTTCTTCTTCTCTTGTAATGTGTTTAATGCCCTTATGGCCAGTTCTTAGGCTGACTCTTTCTATTTCTGTTATCGGAAGGACTTTGTCCTCCACATAATTCTTTTATTCTCTTTCTCTCCCCGCTATTTGTCAGTAAGACCCCATAAACCTATTATTGATCACTTCAGCTCACTAACCCTTTCTGCATCCTTGTCTCCTTGAGTGGGTGCTACCGCATACCCTGGCTGGAACTTTGAGTTCATTTCAGACAGCAGTTTTTATATAAGACTTTCCATACTATTTCCACTGTGCCAAGGGACTCCAGTTTCACCACTCTCTTAAAGGTTATCTTCATCCTTAATTTCTACTTTATATGCATTGACTTCTTTTGGTATTTCTTTGCAAAAGTACTTTACCGGTTTTCCAAGTTAGATCTTTGGCCTTGTCACCCTGCCTACCACCCTCCCGTCCATGTGCTTTCTGTCAGCAACACTTTTCTGACTTCTTTAAAAATCTTCTGTCTTCCCCTTCATTCCATCTTCTTTTTAGGTAGGAAATATTCTATTTTTCTTGGGATAACATAGTTTTAAGCTTGTTCCACAAATGATTTTGTACTATATACTAAATGAGTTACTTTATATACCAAACATGGTCAGGATTCCTTGTATATTTATTTTAGCCTTTCTCATTCTGAAAGGAATGTAATGGGCATCACTGGTGCTCAGTAGTACCTGTCCCCACAGACCCAGACATTCATAAATTTGAAACATAAGGCATTCAATTATCAGACATTTCTGTATTTACCAAGCCATAGCTTCTTTCTTCTCCTGGCAAGTAGTGTATGCCACTTTTGATGGGGTTACCCTGTTTCATGGGGCCAGGAAAATGGTCTCCACGAGCAGGAAACCATCTCTTTTGTACATACCAGGTAGTTCTAACGTTATTTGGTGGTAACCCAGACCAAGGCAGATTATTCTGTCTTTGCCTCCACCAAAATCACTTAGCTGGATTATAGATGACAAAAGAGCCTGACAATCATTAAATCAGATTCCTGTGTGTGTGTGTGTGTGTGTGTGTGTGTGTGTGTGTGTATTCAAGCAAGCCAGGAACAAAATGGTACAGATGAGGGTCTGTTCTCAAGATAACTGGTGTTAAATTTTATAACAGGGATTTTATGTGGGGAAGGTGCAGTTTGAAAACAAATGTGAACACGCCTGTCACATAGAGTGTGTCTCTTATACCTTCAAAATTCCCTTTTGTGGTTGACCTTTGACACTTACTGTGCCTCTTGCTAATGCCTGGAGTGAACAGTGTGGACCTGGTACGTGAACATTCCACTTGCTCTGTGGCCCTCAGCGTTTCGTGGTTCTTAATAGGTTCTGCATGCCCCCGTCATCCTTTTCCAGTCTTGGCCATCTGCTTCATCTGTCAACTGTGGTTATACAGCTGTTTCTTTTCTTCTTTTTTGAGCACCCCAAAAGAAACCATGTGAACTGTGCTTTGTCATGTGAGGTGGTGCCCATGTGACCTTCGCAGCCACCCTCTGAGGCATGATTATCCAGACTTCAGAGATACACAGCATAATTTAGCTCTCTTCATAGAGCCAAGGTGAAACCCAGATCCCTTCATCCTTAAGCCAATTCCCTTTTAGTAGATAACCTCCCGGTAACACGTCAGTCTTTTATTTAGCAGCCAGAATTCTTTCATAGGTTGGGAGAGATACGGGGTCACATTTCCATGAGTGGGTACCAGAATATAGACTCCCACTCTAGGCCCCATACCCGCAACTGACCTCTCTCTGTCAATGAGCTGCTCATGGGATTATGTCCTTAGGGAAACATTGGTATTTTCCTGATTTTGTTTTTGGTTTTTGTTTGATTGAGGTGAAATTCATATAACATGAAATTAGCCATATTAAAGTGTTCAGTTCCGTGGCATTGGTACAACCACCACCTGTATCTAGTTCCAAACTGGGTACCCATTAAGCACCCCTCTCTCCCCTGCACCTGGAGACCACCAGTCTGTTTTCTATCTTCTGTTTCGTTTTTTCATAAGCATAGAATATAGCCATATGAAAGAATGAGATGCCACGTGATTCAATTACCCCATTGTTAAAAGAGAAGGTGGGATCTTAGGGCCAGGGATTTCTTTTATGTTATCATAAATCCAGGAGGTGAGTTTCAAGAATAAAACCACATCTTGCTTTATCTTCCCTTTAGTGATAAAAGAAAGATGTTAATTTTCTGAAGCAGCTTTGATCTGACTTTTAAGGAGTAAACCCATATATTTTTGTTCAAGCAGATAGCGAGATGGCTGAAAGATAATTGAACTTTTTTTTTTTTTTTTCATTTTAGAATTGTATTTTTTGGAGGATCCTAGTAACATTCTGGAAATGTATGGATTAATTTCCCATTTTAAGTACCCCATTCTGTTTTCTCTTTCTTCTTAAAGGAAATATTTTTGAACACCGAATATTCATTATGGGAAGTCGAGTGTACCAGGCATTAAAAAGGGAATGAAAGAAATATGAGATGCTGTCTTTTTCTCAAACATTGGAGGGTAGTTTGTATACTTTCGGCAGGATTTTTGCTTCATGAGTTTTTGTTGCTTCTTCATTGCAGTATTAGTTACTTTCAGAGGGCCAGATCTCATAAAATGCCAGAAGATCCAGGAGAAAATTGAACCCTTTGGCTCAGATCAATTGCATATTATGTTAGAAGACAGCAGACTTCATGAAAATGCCTCCTGTTAGGGGGTAGGATCTGAATTTTCCTTTGATTCCAGATTTTAATATCGACTTCCAGTATTTAATAGTAAAAAGACATGGCTTCACATGTATTTTTAATTTCCTCCAGTTTGAAAGTTGCATGAGTCTTACACTGACTCTTGGAAGTGGATTTCAGAGTTGCTATTTAAAATATAAGAATCACAGAGACTTTTGCCGGGGGGTGGGGGGCGGGTGTCAGCTAGAGTGTCATTTTCAGGAACAAGCAATATGTATTTTGTCCTTTGTTCAATATTTTCTGCAGTTTTCATTTGGTAAATCTGGTTGTTATTAAAGTGCCAAAGCTAATGGAATTACCTGCTGAGGTACTGTCCCAGGAAGGCACTTGGAACAAAACCTTCCATTTACTGAGGGGAGATTCTTATGAGGTCCTGCCTCACAAGAGGGACCCCTGAGGGTTACACTGGAACGTTATTTCATTCTACCTGAGTGTCCTTTGGATTTAATCCTTCTGCCACCACCTAGATGCCTGTCAGCCTCCAGCTTAAATTCATTTTAAGATACTCCTTGGTCTTTCCTTGAATTAAACACAACAATAACAACAACAAACACTCTGGAGGGTTTTTCCTCCTTCAGGTTTTACTAATTTTGAGATAGCCATAGTTTGACGGCTTTTTTCAAGTGTGTATAAGGAAAGATGTTCACGGACCCACCAACTATAGGTCAGGACCTAATGTTTCAGGTGACTGTGTTCTTGTTCAGTGTTTTTTTTTTTAATTGATTTTTTAATTGAATGAAAGATTCTTTAAATTCTACAGTGCTTTACAATTTTCAAAAGTTTCACACACGTGATTTCATATAATCCCACAATAACCCTTTTTAAAAAATCCCCAACCCCTATATTGCCCCTCCTCCCTTCCCTCTTCACACTGGTAACCACTAGTTTGTTCTCTATATTTGTGAGTCTGCTTCTTTTTTGTTTTATTCACTAGTTTGTTATACCTTTTAGATTACACGTATAAGTGATATCATATAGTATTTGTCTTTCTCTGTCTGATTTATTTCACTTAGCATAAGGCCCTCCAAGTCCATCCATGTTGCTGCAAATGGCATTATTTCATTCTTTTTTATGTCTGAGTAATATTCCATTGTGTGTGTGTATATACCGTATATATGTGTATGTATATATATGTGTGATATATATATGTGTATATATATATACACCACATCTTTATCCATTCATCTGTCGATAGATGCTTAGGTTGCTTTCATATCTAGGAGATTGTAAATAATGCTGCTATGAACATTGGGGTACATGTGTTTCTTAAAGAGTGTCTGCCACGAGTCAGCAGGTATGGAGTGGGCCAAGCATCTGCATTTCAAACTGGATGATTCCTATTAAATCAGATGATTCTGAGATAGGTGATATGCAGACCATACTTGGAGGACCACCGTCCTAGCCTATGGAAGCCACTGGGGGCCTTGCTTTGTTATCCAGCATATCTGTTGTCCCTCCTTTTTGAGTCATGAGAAAATTTGGTGAGATATCCGTGACCTAATCCCAGTCATTAGGAAAAATGTTGATGGATGCAAGACTGGATTCAGAGTCCCGAGGCAAGCCGCTGGAGACTCTTTTCTAAGTTGACACTGCCTTGTGTGTACTGAAATTCAATCAGTTTTATACCCCTTTCCCTGGCTTGTCATTTGGCCCACATTTTCCCTGTCATGTCCTCTGGGATTTCATGAGAGATTTTTGTCAAATGCCTTGCTGACATCCAGCTATGCTAGATCTATAGAATTTCCCTGATCCACAGTTTAGCAAACACATTTTTAGAAAGGAAAGAAGTAAAGAGATGGGCAAATAAAATTTTAAAAAAGAAAAGAAAACTGAGCCTAATTTGGCATGCTGTCCCTTTTCCTGCTGATCCAAACATATAAATTTGAACCCACAAATTTCTTTGGTTATTTCATCTGGAACGCTCAGATTGTAAGGTATACTTCCCAGGAGTCACTAGAGCCTAACAAAGAAATCTACATGCATTTTACAAGGAGGTTTTGCCTCCCCACAGGAACATGTGCAGACATAAATGTGGTAAGTCATTAATACCAGCCTCCCTCTTTATGTGATGGGAAGCAGGGGGGCATCTTTTAACTCTGAAGCAGTGATTTTTTGGGAAGGGTATAGAGATGGGCATTTCCCTGTAAAAATCTCTGAAGGTTTCACACTGGTCATCCCTCATTTTCTCATCTGCATACCTGATCCTCCCATTCTTGCTAAATGGCCCTGATCCTTTCTCTGTTTGTCTTGTGTATCAGGGAGGAAATAGGTAAAGGGTTGCTGCCCAAAGAGAAAGGGAAATTCCTGTAGCACATTTGAATGACAAAACTGTATTTTTTAGAGGGTTTATTCCTAGAAAAAGGAAAGTAGTTGGAGTATGTGTGTGTCTCAGAATTCTGACCATGAAACCGCAGAAAAGAATTTGACTCACAACTCACTTAAGCTAATCCCTCCCTCAGCGCCCCCCTCCACCCCCACTCTCACAATGTGGTGATTCATTGTGGAAATCTGAGGCAAACTGAATTTAAGCACATGCAGAAGCTGGACTACCACGCATCTGGGGGATCACGCACTGCCATCATCCCTTGAAAATTGATGGTTCAAAAGCACTGCCCTTCTGATGTACAAATTTAAAAAGTGAGGGAAGCAAATTAATGATATTCAAAAGGAATTTAAAGTAGATTAACCAGGGCAGTGGAAGAGATGGGGAGATGTTTACAGATGTGCTGATGTAGAAAAATCAGTATTGGCTTTGTCTGGAAGAAGGAGTGGGGTTCTTCTCTAGCTAATTAAAATGGGCTTATCTGTAAATTTAGTCATTCATAAAGCTCGCTTCCACAAAGCTGCTGTTTTTCTAATAGGATGGGAAGGCTGGGTTTCTGTAAATGTGGGTCAGCCATGTGATTGAGTGACCCAGATTTCTGCAGACACCCAGAAGACAGAGCAGAGAGAGGATCTGCCAGTTCAGGCTGCACAGCACAGCATGGGCACACCTAGCGCCTACTCCCATGCGCTGACAACAGAGCTTGAACTTGAATGTTTTCACTTGGAAATCAGGTTGTAGTTTTCTCCTAAGAAAACAGCACCAACCACCAGGTCTTCCTGTTTTTTTTCTTGATCACGTCTCTTTCTTAAATTCACTTGTAAGCATTGAAATTACGGCAACATCTTCCTTAGCTGTGGCTCCGGCTGGGATAGCTGGCAGCACAGGAAGTGGGCTGGGGTCCCTGAGTGTCCATCAGTGGAGAGTCTGGAAGTGGACTCATGCTGATTTTAGACAGCTCATCAAATTAGCATTTTATTATCTCTCTGCATATTTTCTTTATAATGTAACAGCAACTGTTTTCATCTCATGGTCAGCCAAATCATTTTTTTTTGTTGTTATAAATTATCCTCAAGATGACATGGCTCAATGTAGAAAAACTAGAAAACACGAATAAGCAAAAAAACCAAAAAGGCGGGGTGATCAGAAAGGGAGATAAGAAAACTCTTACTGCCACCACTCAGAGATAACCATTCTTATTCTTTTGAAGACATGAGCAAGAGGTGGTTTTGTTTAGAGGATTTAAAAAAAAGGAACTCTGGAACCAGCTACCTGGATTGAAATCCCAGCTCTGCCACTTCTCAGCTGTGGGATTTGGGGAAATTAATTGATCTCTCTGTATCTCAGTTTCATCTTTGATAAAATAAGGATACCTACTTCAAGAAAATGCCTAATTAAAAGACTTTGAACATAGTAAATATTCAATAAATGTTTGTTGGAAAAGACACTGAAGGAATGCTTAGGTGGAGTGTTTCCCATGCCGTACAAAGTTATGTATCTGGTCCCTAGTCCAGTACCTAGAGCAACACAGAATCATAATGGAGGGCTTCCCTGGTGGCGCAGTGGTTGAGGGTCCGCCTGCCGATGCAGGGGACACGGGTTCGTGACCCGGCCCGCGAAGATCCCACATGCCGTGGAGCGGCTGGGCCCGTGAGCCATGGCCGCTGAGCCTGCGCGTCTGGAGCCTGTGCTCCGCAACGGAAGAGGCCACAGCAGTGGGAGGCCCGCGTATAGAAAAACAAAAACAAAAACATAATGGAGCCTGCTTAGCCCAGTATGTGTACCGTAAGTGCTGTGTAAGTGTCAGTTATGATTATTGCCTGACACATTAGTATTTGTTAGATATTTCTTGAATGAATGGATGTCAGTCACTGCCCTTTGGTCATTTAAACTTGAGAGAGAAGGCAAGAGAAGATTCATGAAATAATAAATAAGTTGTGAGCCACTTGGTACCCATTTGAGGGGAGAGCTCCCTGGGGGCTGTTTTATTTGGGAGGTTTCCTTGGTGTGCTCAGTTGATTAAAACGCTCCCACTACAGCCTGATTGTTACTGGGTAGTGGATCTGGGGCCAGATCATTCCATCACAGAATAAGAAATATGCTGTGCCTTCATGCATTCATCTTTTTCATTTTTTTGTTCCAACAAACATTTCCTGAGTCCTCACTGAGTGGCAGGAGCTCTGTCAGATTTTGTAGCTCCAAAGACGTTTGCAGGGAACACAGTTAGAGAGACCTGTGACTCAAAGGGGAATTATAATGTACTGTGATATATGGTGAAAGCTAGCAATGTCCAGGGGCTGTGGGAGCTGGTGTGTGTGTGCTTATGTGCGTTGGAGGGAGAGGGTATCAGAGCATCCTTTCCCCAAGGAGGCCCAGTTGAACTACATCCCAATAAAGACTAGGTATTAGCTTCATGCGGTGGGTGCGGCTCATTATAAACCAAGGACACAAGAGTGGCATTTGCAAACATTGAGGAGAGTAAGAACGCTGGGAAGGTGAAAAATCATCCTTAGTTCAGCATGGCTAGAGGTCTAGAGCGAGGAGGGGCATGGGTCTTTAAGTTTAAGGCTGAATGGGGCTGGTTGCCAATGAATGATTTTTAAGCAGAGAGTGACATGATCAGAGCAGCCTTTTGGAAAGCTAGTCAATAGCCACATGTACGTGGAGTGGCGGCGGGGGTGTGTGGACTGGCATCAGGAAGACTAGTTGTGGAAAATCCAGAAGTAAGTGGCTGAACTAAGGGTGGGGCAGCAGGGATGAGTGAAGGAACTGATTCGCGAGATATTAAGGAGGCAGAATTCATCAAATTTGGCAACCCATGAATGTGTCTGCGTTGGAAGGATGGGTGGTGGTGGGGTGAATTAATGATGGTCCTCAAGTTTCTGGCTCGTCATGAGGTGCATGGGATGGTGAGAACTTTTTTTAAAATATAAATTTATTTATTTATTTTTGGTTGCGTTGGGTCTTTGTTGCTGCGCGCGGGCTTTCTCTAGTTGCGGCGAGCAGGGGCTACCCATCGTTGTGGTGCGCGGGCTTCTCACTGCGGTGGCTTCTCTTGTTGCGGAGCACGGGCTCTGGGTGCGCGGGCTTCCATAGTTGTGGCACGTAAGCTCAGTAGTTGTGGTGCATGGGCTCTAGAGCGCAGGCTTCGGTAGTTGTGGCACACAGGCTTATTTGCTCTGTGGCATGTGGGATCTTCCCGGGCCAGGACTTCAACCTGTTGTCCCCTGCATTGGCAGGCTGATTCTTAACCGCTGTGCCACCAGGGAAGCCCAAGACCTTTCATCTAGATTAAATATACAGGGGAAAGGTCATTGTTCAGGTGGGAAGATGCCAAACATACCAGTGGATTTTGATGAGGCTCTGACACAACAGTTTCCTATGGGAGTGGCCCAGAGAAAGCACTGCTGTAGAGGTAATGCTGGAAAGCATGGCTTTTTTCATGCAAATGACCTTCTTCTGCTTGCATCAATGTATATCTCTTGGTTTTTCCTCACTAAGTAGTTGGGGAGTTACCGGCTTACGTTAAGTTCTGTCTTTTTAGCATAACTGTCCCGTCCATAAAGAACTGAGGTCTGCTGTGCTTGTTCTAAATACAGGACAAGGATCTCTTCTGGTGAAGGGAACTACTCTGGACACCTCATTTCCATTTTGGGGCTTTCTGCCAGGCTTGTGGGAGGCAGCACTTAGAAGCAGGGAGATGGAGATTAGCACTGACTTGTTTTTGATGCTTTGGGTCCAAGCTGATAAGGTAATGAAAGTTTTATGATTTCAGCATGGTTTTGTGGATGGATCATAATTATTTATGTGTTTGAAAGCGAAGGAAAAACCGGTTCTTAGAGGGAAATGTGCCTTCACCTTGTGGCTGAGTCTAGATCGGGCGCTGCCCTTTCCCCGCCAGCACTGGGCCAGGTCATTTTAATATGCTTCTCGAGAGAGAGGCCTCCTGATCTTCTGACCGTCGCCCAGGGGATGGAAGGTAATATTTCTTGCCCATTTGTTTTATAGTGCTCAAAGCCTCAGGTCAAGAGCGTTCCTGGAAGAGAAATGGTGGGAAAGAAAAATTAGTCTGGGATTAACATAAACACACTACTATATATAAAATAGATAACCAATAAGGACCTACTGTATAGCACAGGGAACTCTACTGAATATCCTGTAATAACCAATAAGGGAAAAGAATCTAGGGAAAAAATTTATATATATAATTGTATCACTTTTCTGTATACCAGCAACTAACACAACATTGTAAATCAACTATACTTCAATACAAAAAAAAAAAAAAAACTAAAGAAAAGAAATATTCAGAAACAGGAACCTGTGGCTATAATTTACTTCTTAATTGTTCTCAGGTTACATATAGAGGCAGGATACCAAATTGGGTTCATGTTTCAACAGTATTTATTTAGGACTTACTATTGTGTATCAGATATTGTAGTAAGTTTCCTGGTGGCGTGATGAAGGGGTTGCATGTATAAAGCAACAGGGCCTGGTAGTCCTGACCTGAAGAAGGTTACTAACTTCCTGGGGAAGATGGGTTTCCGAACAGATAAATGCAAAACAACGAGTAAAGTGTTGTAATAGAAGTGTATCCAAAATAGTACGGGGACTCAGAGCATAATTGCCTAGGGAGTGCTAAGGAATTCTTTTTTTTTTTTTTTTTTTTGCGGTACGCGGGCCTCTCACTGTTGTGGCCTCTCCCGTTGCGGAGCACAGGCTCCGGACGAGCAGGCTCAGCGGCCATGGCTCACGGGCCCAGCCGCTCCACGGCATGTGGGATCTTCCCGGATCGGGGCACGAACCCGTGTCCCCTAGCATCGGCAGGCGGAGTCTCAACCACTGCGCCACCAGGGAAGCCCGCTAAGGAATTCTTTACATAGGAATGCTATCTGGGCAGTCTGCATGCTTGTTTACCTTGTTTAAAATAGACTGCAGACTCGCGTCCTTTTCCCTGCACTGGACTTTCTTTACATTCTATCTGTGCTTCTTTGTATTGCAGTTTTTTCGGTCTGAGTCTTCTCTCCTCCACTATCCTGGAGCATCTTCAGGGCAAGGCCACTGTCTGTTCAACTTTCCTATTCCCTGCTGGGCCCAGCAAGTGCCATGGTAACACACAAAATTTATCGTCTCACTCTCAGAATAGCACCGTGGCACAGGTGTTATTGTTAGCCCCGTTTTTAAAGATAAGAAAACAAAGTCAGAGCATTGAAAACTGTTTTCAAGGTGTTTTAGACAATTCTGGCCGCTTTAACAAAATTCCATAGGCTGGGTGGCTTAAACAATAGAAATTTATTCTCTGACAGTTTTGGAAGCTGGGAGTCCAAGATTAGGGTGCCAGCATGGTCAGGTTCTGGTGAGAACCCTCTTCCTGTTTTGGAGACCGCTGTCTTCTCTCTGCATCCTCATATGACAGGGGGAGTGGGAGAGAGAGAGGGAGCAAGCTCTCTCCTCTTTATTTAAATTTTTTTTGAAATAGAGTTGATTTACAATGTTGTGTTAGTTTCAGGTGTACAGCAAAGTGATTCAGATATGTATACACACACACACACACACACACACACACACACACACACATATATATATACTCTTTTTTAGATTCTTCTCCATTATAGGTTATCGCAAGATATTGACTATAGTTCCCTGTGCTATCCAGTAGGGCCTTGTTGTTTATCTAGTATGTATATTTTAATTTCCAACTCCTAATTTATTCCTCGTTCCCTTCCTCTTTGGTAACCATAAGTTTCTTTTCTATGTATGTGAGTCTATTTCTGTTTTGTAAATAAGTTCATTTGTATCATTTTTTCTAGATTCCACATATAAGTGACATCATATGATGTTTGTCTTTTTTTGTCTGACTTGGCTTCACTTAGTATGAAAATTTGATAGGTCCATCCATGTTGCTGCAAATGGCATTATTTCATTCTTTTTTTACGGCTGAGTAGTATTCCATTATGTATATATACCACATCTTCTTTATCCATTCAGCTGTTGATGGACACTTAGGTAGCTTCCATGTCTTGGCAGTTGTCAGTGTGCTGCAGTGAACATTGAGGTGCACATATCTTTTTGAATTAGCGTTTTCTTCTGATATATGCCCAGCAATCTACCCAAGAAAGAGTCCAGAGTAATGATTGTAAAGATGATCCAAGAACTTGGGAGAAGAATGGATGAACAGGGTGAGAAATTAGAAGTTTCTCCTGTCTCTTATAAAGGCACCTAATCCCATCAAGAGGGCCCCACCCTCATGACCTAATTAATTACTTCCCAAAGGCCCCATCTCCAAATACCTCATTTTAGGGATTATGTCAACATAGAAATTTTGGGAGGAGAGAAACATTCAATCCATAGCAAAGGGTTACACAGCTAGTTGAGTGAAAGCCAAGACCAAATCTAGAACTTTTGACTTAGGCTCCTTTCACTAAACCACCCTATTCACTAGCATCACCGTACCTGAAGGTGGGTGGAGGGGTACTGCATCTCTGTGGAAGCTCTGAATAATGCACAGGTACAGGAGCCCCTCTCTTAGCTTGGGTTTCCCATAATTTGAATTTAAGGAGATTATTAGCAGGGAGCAAAGAGTGTTAGTACAGGGAGAGAGGAAGAAATTCAAGAATGGAAGGCAGCCAATGAAGGACATTTACCACAGAGAATAACTGGGGCTGATTCCAAGGAGAAACTCTGGGAAATGGTGTAAAACACATTTTGAAATTATTCTGTTCAAGGGGTGAGGGAGCTGAAGTATTGAGGTGCCATGTTAGTTCAGTCACTGGTTGGGGGCTGCTGGGGGATGGGGGCGATTAATTCCCTGGCACATTCAGCCTGCTATGAGATGGGCAAAATAGCCTTAATTAGTTTCAGGAAAATCTCTCAGACACAGAGATGCGGAGGGAAATCATACAAAGCACCCTGAAATGGCAAAGTCATTAGGATATCAGTGGGGGCCCTGACAGTATCTCCCAAGCCTCCTGCCTTCCCTGCATGGTTCAAGCTCATAGATGAGTTTCCTGAGCACTTGTTTTTTGCCTTTCAGGGATATAACAGTATTGGCTAGTGTTCTCTGTCCTGGAATCAGACTAAATACTCATAGCCGCTCCCGTTAATGATTATAACTTCACAAGGCACGTTATTCTTATTCTTGTTTTACAGGTGAGAAAACAGTAGACAAACTTAAAATCTAGTTGGGGAGAGAAGGCTCACATGCAAGGATAATGAAATAAAAATAGATTTAAATAATAAAGACTAATGATATTAGATATACCTTAAGGTAAAACATAATCAATTGTCAAATGAATGGTACACAATAAAAAACTCTCATTTATTGAGTGGTATGGCTGTGACCATCTTGGTGAAGTGCTTTATAATAATCTTCTCAGTAGCAGTTAGAAGCGCGTACTATTACTTTTCACTTTTACTGAGGATGAAATCAGCACAGAGAAGTTAATGATCACATATTAGTAAGTATCAGAGTAAATGTCAGGTCTGTTTGTTTCCAGTGCTTATTCTCTTAAATGTGCAATCACAGCAGTGTAACACCCTGACATATTAAACTTTGATTTGTTCTTTTCCACACTGGCTTATGTTCAGTCTTTCTAATCAGCTGGTGGTCTTCACATTGCCTTGTGGAGAATTAGGGGCATTCTAGGCAGGGAGCAGAATAAGCAGGAAGTATGTCCATAGAAAAGCAAAGAAAGCAAAAGCAAAAAAAAAGCTATATATATAATTTTTTACTTCCAAAATAGGCTTTTGAAGTCTACATCAAAAATAGCAGTTTTAAAAGCACAGGTTTTGATCTTAAGAGCTAAGTTTTGTTGGGAGAAGAAAAGCCTCCTGAGAATAAAAAAAGAAGGTCTCTGAAAAAGCTGACCCTAGACTTTATGCCATAATCACAGATTGGAAAGAGACTAGAGGAAGATTTAGAAGCTTCCCTCTCCCCACTTGATTCTCCCAAGACTAGCTGAGGATCCTTGGGTTGGTAGAGAAGGAGAGTTAGTTAGGACTTGAGCAGGGAGGAGGGGTCTGAGACTTGCAGTGATGGGACCAGACCTGGGCTGGTCAAGGAGACAAGCAAAACCAAGTGTGGAGAGTATGCCATATGCTGGCCATGGCTATGTCTGGGAGCTCAGCCAAAACCTACTCTCCTTCACCTTTGGAATGGGCACCATATGTCAGCTCAAAGAACCACGGTAGTTGCTTACCACTGCTTATCAAGCCTTCATTGATTGCTGTCTGCATGGTACTGGTGGACCACCCACTAGATCCAATATTTCCTCCTGAGATTCTGCTGAGCCTTGATGTGAACCGCCCAGTTTCGGCATTCCCCTTTTCATGACCCAGGATACTCAAAGCCTTGCAAAGGAAACCAATCTCTGACCAGGGTAGGACTGACTATATTTTGAAAAAAGTAAAGACACTCTATGATGGTTTCCAGGAGCAGGTGGGACCAAAGCTGGACCTTGAGGATGAGTAGGACCTGGGAAGTGAGAGGGTAGGAGAAGCCTTCAAGGAGGGCATCAGAGTGCATAGCTGTGGAAAAGCATAAGTGTTGTGGATGTACTTAAATCCTGTAGTTACAGGTTAGGGCTAGAAGCTGGCATCGGGGGCCTTGAATGTGAGATTAGAGTTCAGACTTCAGCCTGTGGGCACTGGAGAGTCACTGAGGCTATCTTTTGTGTGTTTGTTTATTGATCTTCATAGTGGCTTGATGAAAGGCTCTACTAAGCAATGACCCACTTAATATTCAAAAACAGCTCCAGAGAGGCTAAATAAATTGGCCTGAGGCTACATAACTGGAAAGAGGTAGAACCCAGCAGATGTGAACTCTGGGTTTGTCTGCCAGAGACAAAAATCTCGTGTTCTTCCAACTGTTCCAAGCCGTCCTTCAGCCTGTAGGTGCAGGTTGGGGCTAGCATCTTTGATAATGCTTGGAGTCTGGAGTCAGACAGTTGAAGATTCCGAAGTGTTCCCGCAGCCTTGCCAATGAGTGTAACACCCCTGTCCCCCAAAAAGTTTTCTAGCCTAGTCATTCCCAAGCTGTGTGGCCCCTCATTCTCCTAATTTTTATTCTGACTGAAAAGTGAAATCAGTGTCAGTCACCTATAAGCTTAGGCCCCACGGCTGAAGGCAAATGATTCTTTATGTTGACATCTTAGCTCCTGGATCTGTGCTTTGTACAAGATCCTGTGCATAATGTTTTTCTTCCCCTCGCTTCTTCAGAGTAACTTTGTTCCAGTGTCGAGGGAGGACAATTTGTATGCTTTACTGTGAGTTCTTATTTATGTGTGGTTTAGCTCTGTGTTCTGTCACCTCATTAATTTGTCTGCTTTTCATTCAGTTAGTGACAAATGGACACTACACAAATGTTTGACATTCAAAATAGACAGCTGGGCAGTTTTGTGCTTTTAGATCATTTACTCCCTCCCACTTGGAGATTTATCTAAATTAGCATGACAGTGGCCGTCTTTCCATGCACTTACTTCTACTGTCCTTTCTGGAGTTTTTCTTGGCACCTCAGAGTTAGGGATGGGATTCATTAACATCAACAATTCTTTGAGATAGATAGGATATGTGTCCTAAGGTTCTGTTCATAGTGCCCAGGAGTTATTCTGCTGTCCAGTGGAGTGGTGATGGTTGCCTGGAATGCTCAGTTGTGTCCATTCCATTGGAATTCAGCAGTTTAGCATCATGCTCAAGTTGGAAGTAACCTTGACATCTACTATCAGATAATCCATCTATTCTCTCTTTCTCCTTCTCTCTCCTCACGTCTTCCTCTCTTTTTCTCTCACACACATGTACACAAATACACATTATATTTCAGCCAAATTGAACCATGTTAATTTTCCAGAATGTTCCATATGTTTTCTTACCTCTAAGCATCTGCAAATGTTGCTGTTATTGTTATGATTAATACAACCATAGTAATGACAGTGATGGCTATGAATTATTGAGCCCCAGGTTCTTTCCTCACATTCTCTTATTTAACAGATGAAGAGGAAGAGCTTGGAGTATTTGACACACAAGAACAAATTTCTGCCCGGCTCTAGAACTGCTCCCTCTGCCTCGGCTGTGCTCCTCCCTAGCCAACTTGGCTGATGGTGTTTTCTCTTTGGGACTCAGTGTGCTGCCCACCCCTCAGCATCTCTACACCAGCTGATACCTTATTGCATCAGGATGCATGCTGCACTGTATTGGCCAGTATGTCTGGCTCACTCCTCTACTAGAGTCAGGGACCACCGCATCTGTCTTGTTTGGAACTGTTTCCAGACTGACTGTAGTGCTAGACTGACCCTGCTCAGTCAAGGTGGAATGAATGGCAGAAAGTGATGAACAGGTATGGAAGGAGGGTGCTGCGCAGCACCCCTCAGCTATTTTGTGGTTGTGACTCTTGAAGTCCCCTCCCCTTCAAGCCCATAGCGGTGATCAACAAGGATTTGTTGACCAACTGAATGAGTCTGATGAAGACGAATCTGAGCAATTTGTGACAGCTTTCGGGACCTGGCAGTGCCTCAGGCTGCCGGGAGACCAGGGGACTCTGATCCCATCTCTGAGTTGCTAACAGGCCATCTTTTCCTTGACTGTGAGTTGGGTGGAAAGCTGGTGGTGACTCCCTGTTTTCTGAATGGAACCTAAATGTCAGAGTTATGTAAGCGAAGAACAAAATAGTTCTCTAGTTGCCATTCCCTTTCCAGCTGGCTTTACACCATTAGAGACAGATGAAGGAGACCCACGGAAGGCCAACTTCACCTGATTTTGTGGGCACGTGTATGCATGTGGGGCATGAGCGTGTTTGTTCACACTCCTGTGTCTCTGCCTGTGGGGACTGGGGAGGGGTTCTGTTTTGCCACCAGCTTCTCGAGGAAGGCATTGCTGTCATCACAGTGAAACATGTGGCATCAAAGCAGCAGCGGCAATTATGCCACCATTTGGATGCCTGTGCTATGGCAGCATCTGCTGGTGCTCTGAGACTCTTCTGCCAGGATTTCTCCTGCCAAACTACCCAAACCATATGTTCTCATCAGCAGTAAGACCCGCATCCCCAAGTCTTTTAGGGGTGAGGCATCATAGATCAACGACCGGCATCTCGGTTGGGATAAGCACAGCTTGTGCTTGGCTTTGATAGCTGAAGGGAAGTGGTGGGATACTTTGTAATTTTGATTTCAGAAACAATAGGTATTAAAAATAATGTTGAATTTACTTCTGACCCACAGTAATTGACAGTGTAATGAATGGATTAATTAATTACAAAGAGAGCAGTATTTTTCCAAGGCCTAATCTACTGGCTTGTTAATGAGAAGCATCATTAAACAGAATAGCATGAAGCAGTTGTTTTCCTAAGTGGCAGGAAAGAGTGTCTTAACTTCTGGTTGGGGAGTATCCCACTTTCTATTGGCACTAACACATGAATTTTATATGCTATTGATGTGCTGCCTTGCAATATCTCAAGAATTGATTGCTTTCTAGTTGTTTCAAAGTATATGGTTTTTTTTTGTTGTTTTTTGTTGTTTTTTTTTGCGGTACGCAGGCCTCTCACTGTTGTGGCCTCTCCCGTTGCGGAGCACAGGCTCCGGACGCGCAGGCTCAGCGGCCATGGCTCACGGGCCCAGCCACTCCGCGGCATGTGGGATCTTCCCGGACCGGGTCACGAACCCGTGTCCCCTGCATCGGCAGGCGGACTCTCAAGCCCTGCGCCACCAGGGAAGCCCAACAAAGTATGTTTTATTTTCTACCCCCTCTTCCTCCTAAAGAAGTGATGAGCCTGTTAAAAATAGGGCTACTCGTGTTTTTCTTTTCTATTCCTAGGAGCCCACTACGACGTTGAGCCCTGAGGAGGTACTCAATAAATCACTCAGAGAAAGAATAATACTGACAAATAAGATTTATTTAGGAGGCATTACAGTATGGTTAAGTCACCAACAGATTATAAAAATTTAAACGTTTATCTAATGATCTGTATACAAGAATTAAAGTAGAAAACTCTTTTATCCCAAATTAGATTCACGATCTTTCCTGAGTTTCCACAATTAATAGGAATTAATATTTTTCCTTAATATACATGCCATAAAGCATTTGAATCTATCTATATACACACAGATGGAGGCTATTGGAATCTTTAAAAGAGGTTAAAAGTTTTTAATATTTTCCTACTTCTCTCTAACTTTTCAAGTTAGAACACCATAACTATATCCCTAGAATTCAGTATCCGTTAGAGCAGGGATGTTTGTCTGTTTTGTTTTTCTGCCTCGCCCATTGGCTGGAAGAACGCCTGGCACATAGCAGGTATTGGGTATTTGCTGAATGAATACCTGAACCCCAAATCCTTTCTAACCCAGTTAAGAGTGCTATAAATAACTTTTTTTTTTCAGTTTAAGACTATTAATTAAATATTTTCAGTAGTTCTAAATACTTTTTCTCTATAATTTCCCTAGATATATCCTCCTTTTGTCCTTTACTGATTTCTTGTTCTGTCTTTCTGTAAAATGAAGAGACTTAATGTTGAACTAGACACTTGAATTGTTTGACAGTATTGACATTATTCAGCATTTGGGTCACACCGATCACTTACTGGGTGCTCAATGACTATTTGTTGAAATATTGCAGCCCATCTGGTTGACGCTCAGTCCCCTTCTATATATGGGCACCTTTTTGCTCATTTGTGTTTACAAAATGAGACTGTACGCCCAGGTCTTTCTTACTAGTTTTCTCTCTTACCATTGTCTAAGAGTCCTGCATTCCAGTTTCACCACATTTCTTGCCGTTTTATAAAGACACACTTTTTTTTTCATGCCTTCTTTTTTCTCCTTACTTTGCATCCCTGTCACCCGGGTTCAGTGTCACCTTCTCTGGTCTTGGGCATCCCTGACCCCAAGTAATATTTAACCGGCTGTGCTGTGGTGTACACTTGTCTGGGTGTCTCTCTCTGTAGGTGTTGAGCCTGTCCAGCTCAGGGAAACTAGCCTTTTCACCCTTGTATCCTTCCCCTTCTCCCTTCCCTAACAGCCATCCCACCCTGATGCCTACTCAGTCCCGTGCCCATTCAGGACACTGAAATGTTTATAGAAGGACTGGGTGATAGCTTCCCTCACATAGAAGGGTAAGTTTAAATCAAAGATGCATATCGTAAGTCTGAGCCCATCTGTGAGCCAGGCATTTTACAGTTACCATCTCATTTAATTCTCAAAAACTCTGTGAGATGAGTATGATTGTAAATCCACCTTATTCCTGAGGAACCAGAGACGGGGAGCTACTGAGTAGAGTGTTACACTGTGAGTGATTTGTTTCCTTATCTAAACCTTTGTGGCCCTACTTGCTCTGCTGCCCTGCTACCTCATATGCAGGTATTTTATAGGGGCCAGAAGGGCAGAATTTAAAGGTCCATCTGCTCGTTCTCATCTTGATACTGATCACGGTTCTTGACCTTCCCTTAATCAATAGAAATTGATAAGAGGCCAGACGAGAAATTCAGGCAAGGCTTTATTGGGGCTCCTGCTGCAGCAGGCGGGAGCAAAAACAAGTAACAAGTTTCCCTTGCTGGCTCCCCAAGAAGGGGGGTGAGCTGTTTCCATCTATGGGGTGAGGGCAGGGGTGTGTCCAGGGGTCAGGCCAGAGGGGTGGCTTGGGTGTCTTGCCCACCCCTTAGGTGGTGCTGTGTGCAGGAGGCATGCGCAGTACCCTCCTTTTGCTCCCAATACCCTGTTTTTGCTTCCAGCTCTTCAGAAGTGGCAATTGGATTTTTGGTCTCTTTGTATCTTGTCCATAATTTGCCCCAGCCGCGCATGCGTGCAGTTGTTTTTAATCTCTCATAGTTTCTTTGTATTTTGTTGCTCAATGTTGTAAGCATTGCAGCACTGCAGCAAAGGGTCCAAGGTTCCAGGTCCCAGGGCCCAGCCTGTTTGAATCTGACCTGGGAGTGGGAGATCTGGTTTACACGGAGGGATAGCATCGTAGGATGGTTTGCTGCCGGTGGGTAATGGGTACTGAGGTGTGTATGAACCGGCGGCTTCCCCCAGCCCAGGATGCTACGCAAATACAGTGATCAGATGAGCAACTGCAGCTCACGAGTAAATCATGCTAGGCTACCCCATCTCACCCTCCTGTTCTGGTAGCAGAATAAGTCATTGGGTTTCCTTTTGTTGTCCCTTTGACACCCTAATTGACTGCATACATTTATGCATACATGAGATTTGGTAATAATGCAGTTTTTTCTGTTAATGATAATATAATGGTATGTTATAGGAATTTTGTGCCACATAATTTGTGTCACAATGTGCATTACAATAGCAAGCCTAAAACTGTTCACAAAGTGGTTTTTGTTTTGCCCTCTGTTAAAAAAAAAAAAAAAAAGAACTTGGAATTTTGGGGATTTGGGCATTAAGCAATACGTTTGCCCAGATGTGAAAAGTTAATTTCTAAGGGATCAGGAGATCTTGTTTATGGTATGTGAAGGAAGCTTAAAGGGAATTAGTTTAATTGTGTAGGAATATTAAGCAATCTTCTGCCGTCTGCTGTCAACAGCGCATGGGTCCCTGAAGGTCTGCTTTTCCATTACTCTGATTTTCTCCCTGTCTGGATGGAGTTCCCAACATCATTAACATGCCTCACAGTTTCTTTTGAAGCTTGGGCTGGGTTAAATCATTTTTACTTATGCAAAGTGGATTGGCAAAAACCTTTTCCCTAAATACCTGCCAAAAACAGCTATTTTTGTCTTCTCTTGCAAGTGATGCATGGCCAGTTTCATACAGTATATTACCCCGACCAACAGCTACTCTATTTAATTATACTGTTCTCCCTGCCTATCTTCCCAGAAAAGCTGGAACCTCCTTCCATTCCCCACCCTGCAAACGCTCCATCTTTCTTTTTTTTTTTTTTTCCTGTCTCCTGTCTTAAGGAGATTGCCCAGATAGATTTCAGTGATAGTATATTTGCCTGTGTTATGGAACACTGTTTCACAAACTTTTTTTGGCCACAATCCACAGTAGGAATTAAATTTTACATTGTGAACCAGAATATACATCCCTATGCACATAAGCACACGCTCCAAAGGGACTCTACAAAGACTTTCTCAAAACGGTATTGTGTTAGTTTCCTAGGGCTGCTGTAACAGTGTACCCCAAACTGGGTAGCTTAAAATAACAGGAATTTATTGTCTTACTTCTGGAGGCCAGAGTCTGAGATCAAGTTTGGCTCGGGCCGTGTTGTCTCTGATGACTCTAAGGGAGAATCCTTCCTTGCCTCTTCCCGGCTTCTGGGGTTTTGTGGCAATCTTTGGTGTCCTTGGCTTGTAGATATCACCGCAGTCACTTGGCTCTCTTCTCCCTGTGTGTCTTTGCATCGTCTTCCTTCTGTGTGTGTTCTGTCCCTGGTGAGATTTCCCTTTTTCATTAGGACACCAGTCGTATTGGTTTAAGACTCACCCTAATAATTTCATTTTAACTTGGCTACCTCTGTAAAGACCTTATATCCAAATAAGGTCACTTTCTGAGGAAATGGAGTGGGAGATAGCCCCAATTAGGATGCCACCGTATCTTTTTTGGGGGGACACAATTCAACCCATCATAAACACCAACCCTTAAATAATGTCTTAATATCTATTCTCTTCTTTTATTAAAAATGTTGCTTATTTCTCACAAAATTAATTTCATGTAAGTTTGAAACACTGTTTGGGACAGTGGTTCTGAGTTTGAACCTGGCTTCTCTGATCTTCAGTTCCCTCCTATAAAACATAGAGATTATAATCCCTACATTATAGGATTGCAGTGAAAATTAAGAGGAAAATATAATGAGATACTTGGTAAGTTAAATGTAATAAAAAACGAAGTGAAAATGAGAGGGAAATTAGGAGCAGTACCTTTTAATCTGCTCGGTGAAGCTACACAGAATCCATTATGTCTGACGTGATCGGGATCTGTAGTTGTTAATCAAAAAATTCAGACTATTAACAATTATATACACATACCGTACAAGATATAAATTATTCATTTATTCTCCAGTCTTTTAATGTTGGACCAAGAGTTGTGTTTGTTACTGCTGCTGTTGTTGTCTTAAGAGTCCCATGGTTGATGTTTCACATCATTTTTCTTGCGTAAAGCCCATATCACTTATAGTTTCCTTTTGGAGGGTTTTTTCAAAATAATGAAATGAGAATTTAAAACACAGAGCAATCTGAGTGTAGAATTCTGAGTAAAGCTTTTTCTACCGATGTAGAAAATAGTTAACTATTTTCCTGGAAAGTTTCACAGTGGTCTTACTCATGTCTAATTTGATGGCTAATTTAACAAAAATCCATTCTCATTCAACTTAATTTTCTTTTTGTTCACACTCATATTTTATTAGCTTATGCAATATTTGCTTAAATTATACAATGTTGTTAACAAGTAAAGCTGGCAAACCCAGCTGATTCTCAGCCTAACAGCCCAGTTGGTGGGGGTAGAAGACAAGAGATCACGGAGAAGGGCCTACTGGCTAAACCCATTCAGTCTAGCCATGGGTGTGGGTTCCTATTTTACCGAAGGAATCAAGAGCAGTGGTTGATTTGGTGAGTTGGTTAAGCGGTGGTAGATTAGGGAGCGTTTACATTTTGATGACCACTTGCATGAATCAGTTCTCCGTTCAGGGGACTCTTGTCTAAATCTTCTGCAGCCCTCCCCATCTGTACCTCTACCACAGATACAGGACATGTGGCTGGGAAAGAAGAACCCAGCAGTTGGGCTGCGCCCCCCAGGCCTACAAGGCCTGCACTTGCCCAGCTTTAAGACCAAAGAAAAAGCCAGGAGTCAGGGGAGCTTACATGTCTGAAGCGACACCCCACTGTCTGCTGTGGATGGTGGTCAGGATGTGGCTACTGTCTTCGCTCCCAGGGGAAGGAGGGATTGTCAGTTATAGGGGGAATTGACATCCAGTTGGCTCATTGGTTACCAGGGAAACTAGCAGAGGGGGCAGGCCCCTCACTGCCCCTTTGATAAGAACAGTCACTACCTGGGGCAGGGGCAAGTATGTAGGCAGGTGAGTAGGGTGTAGGTGAAGCAGGCACTGGTCAAGCAGGGGATGTACAGAGAGCAAGAGAACAGCCACTGTGAGTGGCCTGACCATATACCAGCCAATAGGAGACACATTAAATGTGAAACAATATGGAGAAAGAAATGAGCTTGATAGATGTGTTTCTTTGTGCCTGCTCTGCTTCAAGGATGCTCTTGGGATGTATGCTCTTATCTCAGTGCAGGGATTATTGGCTCCTCTTGGCTCTTCCTTAACACCTCTGAGATTGTAAGGAAGAGAATGCACAACCTCACAGAAAGAGCTTTCTCTACTGATGTAGGTGACTTTTTGCTTGTGTCAGTATTTTTATCTAGCAAAGTGGGTTTAAGCTGAACTTTTAAAAAGGCAGATATGTATCTTCACTAGGTATTTACTAGGAAATGTCAAGTGGTGTTTTTATTAACTCAGTGAGATAAAGCCAAAGAAACACACAGGAGATCTGCAGCCCGGCTTGAAACAACTAAGAGACGTTTTCTTTGTAACTGTCTTAGCCTTGGATCGCTTATCCACACAAGGAATATGCTTTGACTTTGATTGTGCTTTTTTAAGTGTTCTGTCTGCAGATCACAGTGCTCAACAAACAGGTCTAATGCTCAGAAGATAAGGTGGTAAGAAAGGGTAAAAGCACTGTACATGAACCAGATTATGGAAGCATTTAAAATAAAGATGTCTGAAATTAAAAGTATTGTGGGTTGGCAGTCAATGGTCATATCATCTTACATTTGTGCATTACTTATTCTTTGTCAGATGTGCATTTTCTTACAAACATCTCTATGAGAAAAGTATTCTCCATGTAGTTTTCTTCCCAAAGTAACTGAGACTTGGACATTTAAATGCCAGATAAATAACAAACACCCAAATAGAGGGAAGATAAAAGTAGAAACTGAGTATAATATATGATAAAACAATGAAAATTGATATGATCAACAAATGAGAGGAAACACAAATCGGTAATATTCAAAAGAATGCTTATTTACAGGGTTATTAGAAATTTAAAAATTTGTGTATGTGCATACACTCACAAAGAGAATGATATGAACAACTATGTGCCAGTACTTTTAAAAATCTAAATCAAATGCACAAAATTCCGGAAAATATATAGATTACTGAAACTGACCCAAAAAGAAACAGAAAACCTGAAAAGATTAAAACCATAAAAAGGAGACTTCTAGCTCCAGCTCTGACATGCAAAGAGCTTGGCTATTGTTACCCCCAACATTACAATGTCGATTGAAAAAATATGCACAAGCTAAAAGTTGAGAGTTACATTTTATTCTGCGGGCAAAACTGAGGACCTAAGCCTGGGACATAGTATCTTAGATAGTTCTGAGGGACTGCTCCAAAGAGGTAAGGGGGGAGCCAGGATATATAGGATTTTTTGCAACAAAGACCAGGTAGTTGGAACATCAAAAGATTACTACTAATGAAAGAAAACCAGATATCTGAAGTTAAGGTATTTAGCGCTTTTCTACGTATGGGAAGGTACAAGAGTCTGGGCTCACTGAAATCATTCCTTTGATATGCATCTCAGATATCTAGGGTCAGTATCCTGTGCTTCTCATCCTGAGTATCCTCAGGGTGCACCATGGGGGAGTGGCTGCAGTGTCTGATGGCCTGATGGCAGGCATTCTGTTTCCCTCCTGAGTTCCCTCAGGGCTTACCTTCGGGGGCAGCTGTAGTGGCTGATAGCTGCAGTTTCCTTTGTTTACTGACATGGCAGGCAGCATTCTTATACACATCAACAACAACAAACCTGATCAAACTGGAAATTGACTTTTCGTGGAATTTGGTTACCTGGAACAGACACCAACCAGTAAGTGCTATAAACTGGTAGGAACATTCTGATAGAAATTTTGACGAATTCCTAGTGGCTGAGTGTAGACAAGTGGGAGATTGAGAAGCTCCTGGGAGCTGAAATAGACCCAGGAGAATGTGTAGGTCACCACATTTTCACAAGCTTTACCTTTGGAACCTGCCCGGTGCTCAGAAGGAGGATCCAAGAAAGCTCCCGTCCTGGCTCTGGGAAAGGAGATGGGATGAAATAAAGGAAACCCTCTGAGACTCTTCTCCCTAACAAAGGTCTACTCTCAAGGGGGAAGGACTTCTCTAGAGGGCAATTCTAAAACCTTATCCCAGCTGAGGGAAGGGAACTGGCTCCACCACAGCTGCCTCCAAGCCTTTCCTCTCACCTAAGGGAAACATAAATAAATAAAAGCCATAGTCAACAGGGGAGGGAGCTTTAAGGAAATAGACTGGGAAGGTTATAGCCTGGGAGCTGAGAAATTAGGCTCTTCTCCTGGAGAGGGACAAAACACTTCTGAAAGCCACACCCCTGAGACACAAGCTCACTAAGCCTGAGACTTAAGCGAGGATTTGAGAACACTCCTCTCCCCCACAACCTACCATTACACCCACAAGCTTCCAGTAATAGTAACAGTGGGGTAGAGCTGAAGAGGCTGCAAAACACAGGTTCTTTCTGAGAAGAATAAAAAGGGAAGCCCAAAAGCTAAGAGAGGGGGAACACAGAAGCCCACTCTGGGGATTTGAAGCCTTGGGTACCAATAGCTACACCAAACATTAAACACAGCTTATCTCCTAGCCAGATTAGTATAAATTCTCACACTAAAGTCCTATTTATTTCAGTAACTATCCTATAGGACATGTCTTGCTTTCAGTAAGAAATTACTAGTCATACCAAAAGGCAAGAAAAAATTCTCTCACTCATACACACACACATAGGCACAGTCTGAAAAGACAAAACAATCATCAGAACCAGACCCAGATATGACATGGATTTTGTCATGATCAGAGATTTTAAAATAATTATGGTTAATATGTTAAAGGCTCTAGTGAAAAAAATAGATAAGGTACAAGCCCATGCGGTTAATGTCAGCAGAGAGGTGGAAACTCTAAGAAAGAATCAAAAGGAAATGACAGAAGTTTAAAAAAAAAAAACAGTAATAGAAACAAAGAATGCCTTTGATAGATTCATAGCTAGATTTAACATAGCCAAAAGGAAAGAATAGGTGAACTTGAAGGTAAGTCAATAAAACTTCCCAAACTGAAATGTAAAGAGAAAAAAGAATGGGAAAAAAGGCAAGTAGAACATCCAAGAACTGTGGGACAGTATAAAAGATGCAGTGTTTCTTTTATGAGCAGCAGAAGAGAGGGAGAGAACAGGGCAGAAGAAATATTTTAAGTAATAATGGTTGAGAACTTTCCAAAATTAATGACAGACACAAAATCATAGATCCAAGAAGTTCAGAGAAATCCAAGCAGGTTAAATACCATATAACCAACCAACCAACCAACCAAATACCAAAAACCCATACCTACACATGTCATATTCAAACTGCAGGAAACCAAAGACAAAGAGACGATCTTAAAGGAAGTGGGGAAGTGTGAGGTGAACATGAGACAGTAGAATCAGAAATCAAAACTTTTCCACTGTCTTCCCACTTCTACCCAGCCTGGCCTCCATCACCAAGGTACTGATCCATATTTTTACATCAAGTTTACCTAACTTGCAAGGAGTCCATAATCTCCATTTTATACAAAGTCTTCCGGGAAATTTTAAAAAGTGGGGATGGGGAGTGAAGCAGATGGCACAATTTGTTTTATAAGGCTAACCTTTTTCATCAAAACTGGACAAGCGGGCTTCCCTGGTGGCGCAGTGGTTGAGAGTCCGCCTGCTGATGCAGGGGATACGGGTTCGTGCCCCGGTCCGGGAAGATCCCACATGCCGCGGAGCGGCTGGGCCCGTGAGCCATGGCCGCTGAGCCTGCGCGTCCGGAGCCTGCGCAACGGGAGAGGCCACAACAGTGAGAGGCCCGCGTACCGCAAAAAAAAAAAAAAAAACTGGACAAGCCCAGGATACGAAAAATGTAGGCACTTCTCACTTGCAAATATAAATGTGAAAATCCTAAGCAAAATCTTAGCAACTGAACCCAACAGCGTAACCTACAGAAATACATTATGTCTGAGAAGGATTTCTCCTAGGAGATAGTTCAACATTAAGACATTTGTCAACTAAGAGATCTGATTAACAGATTAAAGGGGTTAGTTAAGCAATTGCTTACTCATATAGCTATAAATGGGTGAGTAAGATTTCAACTTGCACAGCTCAGAGCCTAAACTCTCATCTACTATTCTGTCTCTGAACAAAGACAAAAAAGGATGAGGATGGAGGCAAAAAGAAAACTGTAATGGCAACGAGTAGAAACAGACTGCGGTGGCTGAGCAAGATGTCTCATTACATTGATCTCTTATTAGGGTTTTTGTTTCTTTGCTATTTTACCCAATTTTCTAAGTCCCTACCCTCAGTGTCTTCTTAAATTGTTCCGTTCCTAGGTTTCTCACTGACTAGCTGTGTTTCCCTGAGCCACGCTTACTCCCACTTATTCCATAAGAAGAAGGGTTGCCCTTTGGCACAGAGACTCCCAGAAAAAGCAAATTAAATACAATTCATTGCAACATGTGATTAAGTGTCATGAAGATATTACAGATCACAAGTATAGTAGGAGTTTAGAGATGAAAGCTGGGGATAACGTTTAGGAAGTCAAAATAAAGGAGTTAGATTTGAACTAGACCTTAAAATTTGGGGTTGCCATTTTCAGAGGTAGAACGGGTTTATAAGGATGTTCTAGTCCAGGGCTTCAGCATTGTTAAAGGCCTAGAGGTGGGAATGTGTGGGTCAATGTAGGTCATTCTGCTCCAGTGGGAAGAAAAATGTTTATATTGAGGAGTGGTAGAAGATAAGTATGAGGTATGGATTTTATCCTATGAAGGAAAACAAAAGTTTTGGAACTTTCACCTGTGAACTTATTCATTTGTTCCTCCATTTAACAAATACCAAGCATCTATTCCATACCAGTCTCTCTGCCACCATTCAGAGTACAAAGGTCAAAAGGAAATGATTCCTGCTTTCAAGGAGCTTTGCAACTAAAAAGACAGATGTGTCTGTAACTAAAATGCACTGCAACAGGTGCCGTACTGGTGGAATGTATGACTGGGTATGGGAGGCCCAGAATAAGGAGTGATTAATTTTGTCAGGCGGGAGAAAGAATAACAAAGAGCTGGAAGAATCTAATCCCAAGTAAACTATCCCGAATAACTTCGAGTAGATGATCCATCCTTGTCAGATCCTCACACTATCCCTCACTGAGCATCTGTGGACTTTGGAGGTTTTCCATCTGTGTTTGGTCATGGCCTGACCCCGTAGTGTGTGGGTCACGGCCTCCAGAGCCCAGTATGACCAGTGGATGAAGCTGGCTTACTGGCAGTTGTCCTAAAACACCTCTTATTTACGGCTTCTTCCTGTGTTCTTCATGGCTCTTTCTTCCCAAGCAGAACTCTTCTGTTTGACAGATACTTCACTTCCAGGTGTGGGGGTTGCTTCTACTTTCCCCAAGTTTACATATATCACTCTTACCGTGGAAGATTCCATCCTAACGCCTTCCCGTGATGCTTTAGAGAAGCAAAGGTAGTACTGAGGTACATCCGGGGGCTGTATGTGACATTCATGGTGCACAGCCTCTCAAGCCCCGTTCAAAGACGTTTTATTATTTGGCAAGAACTGGCTATATAACGTGATCTCATCAAGTCCTCTTTTGAGTGGTATCAAAGGATGGCATGAGAATGAGGCTCCCGTTTATACGTGAAGAGCCTTGAACCAACTGGAGAACTTTTAGACAAAGCATATATTTGGTGGGGTAGAGAAAGTAACGAGTGGGAGTGGCTAGAAATTTTATATCCTTAGTCAATTTGCAAAACTTTAAAATTTTCTATGACCAGTGACATTTTGCTTTCTTTTAGCAAAATCGTTTTGGACTGTTCCGAGTTTCCTAGTTAAACCCATGAACATTCTGAAACTTTGACTCTTTCAGGACATAATCTTGACCCTTGAAATATGCCTTGTTATTGTAAAAGCCAAAAAAAGCCGCTTCATTCCTTGGTTCATGCTGTTTGATTTATATATGGCTGCTCATATATCCTTCTCGGGCGCCATTAAGAGTTCAATTTTCGCTTTTTAGTGTGGCAACAGCAGAATTTTTAAAAGGATTCTCTTTTACCATTTGAGCCTTACATTCTATGACTTTGTCTTAATGTTTCTATGGAGACTGTCGTGTTCCTTGAGAAATTGTTTTAGGAGTTAGTAGTCTCCAGAATTGGTGCTGTTTTGTTCCTTGTGTTACTCCAGTCCCCGATAAAACCATATTTTAGTAGTTTATACACTTCCTTTCTAATTGTATATTTAACACATAAGGGATACTTCAAAGTTGCTTTGTAACTCATTGTTCCCTTTCTTAAATAAATACCTTAGTGCTTCCTAAATCAGAGTAACCAAGGGAACAGCATCTCATTTCCCCAAACATAATCTGATTTCTTTCCTTCATGCACATGCTTAGTTTGCTGGCCTGAAAGTCGTACAGACTGCACGGACTTCCAGAATTGTTTCCAAAGGGAAAGATAACTCACGTGGAATCCTTCCTATCATGGGCCCCATGTGAGCCTCGCCTGGAGGAACACTGATTTCAGTCCCTTTCCGGGAACCAGTAACAGCACATCCTAGTAGCTCCCCAGTGGGCAGATCCCAGGTGCCTCTAGGACCCAGGTAACCGAGGCTGCCAACATGGATTAGATAGACACATCCTTCTAGGCAACAGCAGATTCTCCAGGTTTGTGCCCTTTTCCTGACCAGCCGAGGAATCCACCCTACAGACCCCGGAGAGGCCTCTGTTTCTTCATAGTGTTGTCAAGTTAATGATTTAAGGAATTTTCTCTTATATCTTAGAAGGCTAGACTCCTGGAGACAATTAGAGAAAGGGACTCTGGAAGGCTGAACTTTTTTGAAGATGACAGTTACTCTAATTGCCAGAGACCAGACTCAAGGGAACTCTGTCTGTTCAGGCTTAAGCCAGATGATTTTATTTGCTAGAAAAATTATTTAGGAGATACTGCAAGAGAGTAGGAGGGGCAGAGTATGTTTAACAGAGAAAGATTGGGCGATGGAGATTGGTTAGTAACACGTAAGGGATCCTTTTTGAGAAAATGTGTTTATTCATTTGTTTGGTGATGGAGCAGTGCCAAGTGCCGGGTGCTGTTGAGGAGTTGGGATTACAGTGGTGAAAAGAAAGGCAGGCACGGTGCTCCAGAGCTTCTTAGAACGATGCTCACATGTTATTGCTTCATATATATCTCCCAAACACCTAGAACACTCTCTAGCACGTAGTAGGTACTCAGTAAATGTTTGTTGAGGGAAAGCATGAATAAATTTTCAGTGAATTTCTCTGCTGTCGTCGAACTGTTATTTTCTAAGTTTTTCAGTGCTCGTACCTTGGCTTTGATTCATGCATGTAGTGTAGTCTGCCTGCGAAACCCTGGGTTGATTTGAGAGGAAGTGCCCTTGATTCCAGACATATAACTAGTCAGGACTGATCAGATTGAAATCTAATGTAGACCCCTAATTTAATGAGGAGAGAAAAAATTACCCAAACAAGAGCATGTGTAATTATGCTAAATTTCACGACTTCGGGGTCATAAATGGATTTTTCTTGATGTTCATCTGACATGAATCAAGTCCAGTTGTTGCTGACTGTTAAGCAGCGGCTTGTAGGGTCCCTTATAATAAGAGGACATTAATTCCTGTTAAATTGTGATGAGCCTCCTTCAGAATCATCCATTTCATTCATATAGATGCAGCTAATAAGGCGACAGTGAAAGAGCAAGGAGAACAGAACGAGGCTTTTGCTGCAGAAATTGAGGGGGAATGAACCTTTGCCTCCCGTGAGGCAAAGAGGCAAGGAAGAGTAGTTAGCTCGGACTATGGTAACAAAATACCACAGACTGGGGGCCTTAAACAATAGAAATTTATTTTCTCAGAGCTCTGGAGACTGGGAATTTCAAGATCAAGTTTCGAGCAAGATTCAATTTCTGGTGAGAGCTCTCTTCCTGGCTTATTCGGCTGCCCTGTCCTCATGTGGACTTCCCTCTGAGTGCATGCTGAGAGAGAGAGCTGGAGAGAGGACGAGATGGAGGGGGCAGAGAGAGGGAGCCATGCTCTCTGGTGTCTCATCTTATAAGGACACCAGTCCTATCAGATCAAGGCCCCATGCTCATGAACTCATTGAATCTTAATTACCTCCTATAGGCCCTGTCTCCAAATACACACACATTGGTGTGCTGGGGCTTCAGCGTATGAATTTGGGGGACACAGTTCAGTCCATAGCAGTTGGGATAGCCTGAGGTTTGAATTCCAGCCCTTTTTCTGCTTAGCTGTTTCGACCGTGGCTGGTTGCTTAGGCTCTCTGAGTCTCTTCCTCTAACTCCATATACCATGGGGGTAAGAATCACAGCCTGAGTCACGAGATTGCAATGAATTAAATGTGTTTGAGAGCCCTCACCCAGGCAGGGCCCATAGCAGACACTCACAAAGGCCAGCCCTCAAGCTCCTCCCTTACCCACTGTGCCCACTCAGACCTCATCCTTCTTTGCCTGGCCAGGCTGGGATCCAGGTTCTCAGGCACATTTTTGGTGTGGATACCCCTTTCAGTGATCCGTGGATCATAGTCTACGAGGGCAGAAAAATCCTCAGAAGCAGGGATTAAATGTGGAAAGTGTGACAATCTGCCTAAGTGGTGATGTTGAGAAAGTGAGAGGATTAGCAAGCACATTAATGCCAAAGGAAATTATGGAACAGTGAAGCTAAGGAAGGCATTTTTAATGACTTCAGTAAATGAGAGAGTGACTTTAATTCTATTCTATCAAATTATGGGATTAGGCTAAGGCCTTTCTTTGATGAGAAAATAAAATGGAATCATTTTCAGCAGAATTCTGTTTTAAAAGTATGCCCATCTTTAAATATTGTTCTTTAATAATCCTGTCAACTGTTAATGAATTAAACGTTATGTATAGACGCGTTGTTTTTATTTCCTGCTCTGCAGATAAATCTCCTAAGAAAAGATTCTACATCTTCTCTGGGCTTTCTTCTCATGGTATTTGAAATTAAATTCCTCCGGCCAAGTATTATATATATAATTCTTATTCCTGATTTTAACACAGATGTTAATAAATGTCACCCCAGTATATTTGCTTTCTTTATTAACCTGAATTAACAAAGTTTTCTTATATATATGTAAATGTAAATATATATAAACACAGTGCAGCGTGAACCTTGATATTTTTAAAGAGATAAGCATATTTTCCCCTCCCTTCCTCTGTACTGAAGAAAAAAATGTCATCAAGTGTTATGCCAGCTGCATTCCAATACCTTTGCAGATTTTTGTTAAATATACTGTTTGTGCTTGCGTATTAAGCCCTCTAATGAGCTAGTATCAGTCCTCTGCTATAGTTTATTTGTGGCATTTCCGCAGCTCAGCAAATACCTGTTCTTCATTCATTCATTGAGCCTGTGGAGTTGTTGTCAGTTGGTACTATTTAGTGTGACAGAAGGAAGGAAAATAGCTGTGCTTGAAAGTGCTGTCAAATTATTATCTTTTTTTTTTTTTGGTCCCAGTCCTTGTATTTGGTATACAGAAGAAACCCTTTATTTTAAGGCATTGAGTACAAAATTAGATCAGTTCCATAAGATAATGACCGTATTTCACAGTTTGAGCTGGTGTGATTGCAGGGTAGCAGTTACAGCTTAGAGTCACTTCTTGTTGTGGTTCCTCGATGAAGTGGACTCGTATTTTTTATTTTCTTTTGTGTTTTGCCAGCCTCAGACAGCGTTCTGTACTGGCAGTTGGGATAACAGACCTTGAATTTTCCTGAATGAAGTAGAGTGGAATGGACATCATCTTTCTGACTGCTAAATTGTGCTGGAGCATTTGTTTATCCACTCATTTGTAAGAAGTAACAAAGAGCATGCATTGTTTGGTTTTCGGAAAAGGAAAAAAAAACATTGCACGGAATAAACAAGTGTCAAGATGTAAGGAATAAAAACAAGTCCACTTTTTAGATTTCTTTTACCTGAGGATCTTTTTAGGATTATGACTGTATCTGCTCTTTGTAAGGTGGTCCGCGATATTTTTGTTGTTGTTTTTTTGTTATCATCAGATGTACTGCAGCTTTGGGATTCCACAAATCCAGAAATCCTTTGTACCATTTTCTGTCCTGGCTTCCTCACCTGTATACTAATTGCATAATGTGGCCATTTAAAATTTCACTGTACTTGAATTTCTTTTATGGTGTGTGTGTGTGTTTGTGAATAATCACTCTGGGACTAATCACGGGGGAGAGTGGAGCTTGAACCATGCTTTTGAGACATCTGAGAGATTATGATATGGGCATATAATCTGATAAACACCTTTGTTGAGTCAATTTGAGTTAACTTGAAGCCCAAGAGGCATTTCCCCAGTTTTTCCGTTAGGGGGTCCATATTCTTGCTGGTGTGTAAATTCTTGTGTCATTTTTTGCCTTTAGTTCTTAGCCAGTAAGTAAGCTTAGTAGCTGATGGGAAGGAGGGTGAGTTTATTGAATAACTTTCCAGATCAGTTTCTGGCCCAGACTTCAGCTGCAACCAGCACGATTTCAGACATGCCAGGTCCTCATTTCCTCATTGACCTCCTTGGCCTTCCTGCCAGAACCAGGCAAAATAAAAAATAAATTAAAAATATGGCTCCTTTCCTGCCGTTTTCTTGGAATATAGTCTTGGGGACATAAGCCAAAACTCTAATGAGGAAAAAGAAACCTTACTGGAAGGAAATTTTCATATATCACCCTAGATTTTTTTTCTTACTATTGAATGTTAGGTACAGTTGGTATATGTGACAATTTCCTATGCATAGATTGGAAGGTCCTGAAACTGTAGGGTCACTTAGGCAAAGAAACAGGATAAAGAAAAACATGAGGAATGATAAAGCCAGGAAAACCTCTAGGTAAGTTACAAAGTCAGAATGACCCACTTTTTGTTGTTGTTGTTGTTTTTTGTTTTTGCGGTACGCGGGCCTCCCACTGCTGTGGCCTCTCCCGTTGCGGAGCACAGGCTCCGGACGCGCAGGCTCAGCGGCCATGGCTCACGGGCCCAGCCGCTCCGCGGCATGTAGGATCTTCCCCGACCGGGGCACGAACCCGCGTCCGCTGCATCGGCAGGTGCACTGTCAACCACTGCGCCACCAGGGAAGCCCAGAATGACCCACTTTTTAAACAAATTTGTTTAACTATGATTGATTTACAGTATTGTGTTAGTTTCAGGTGTATAGCTTCAGATTCTTTTCCATAATAGGTTATTACAGGATATTGAATATAGTTCCATGTGCTATATAGTAAATCCTTGTTATTTATCTGTTTTATATACGGTAGTGTGTGTATGTTAATCCCAAACTCTTAATTTATCCCTCCTCCTCCCACTTCTCCTTTGGTAACCATAGGTTTATTTTCTATGTCTGTGAGTTTGTTTCTGTTTTGTAAATAAGTTGATTTGTATTATGTTTTTAGATTCCACATATAAGTGATATCATATAATATTTGTCTTTCTCTGCCAGACTTAATTCACTTGGTACGATCATCTCTAGGTCCATCCATGTTTCTGCCAATGGCATTATTTCTTAGAATGACCTACTTTTAAGGGAACAAGTTAAAGATGGTGTTACTTAGGCTCTGCATGCTACTCCCATTGTGCTAGGAACTGTAGAAATTTCAAAGTTGAATCAGACCAAAGTCTAGTAGGAAAGTACATAAAATGCCATAAGAACATTGTAGAAGAACAATGGCAGATGCCCAGAGAATTACAAATGTATTTTTAGGAGACATAGAGTAGGGAGAGATTGCATCTATTTCATTGCTTCTGAAAGTGTGTCTGCAGTCCTGCTGCTTGTTGGGAATGCAATTTCATTGGCCCCGCCTGAACCTATGCTGGGGCTGGGGCCCAGGAATCTGTATTTTAATGAGCCCTCCAGGTGATACTGGTGCTTGCTAAAATTGGAGAAATATTCAGTGTATAAAGAGCGACTCGGGGTTTTATGGGGGAGGTGGTATTTAAGTGGGGCAAGAGAAGCAGACAGAACATGAGTCGGCACTGCAGGAAAGCAAAATTTGCAAAGTCCTTAAGCCGCCATCTATTTTAGTGCCTCCAACTCTTAGAATGAAAGATTTATTTTAGACTTAATGTAAATTCATCATGCTTTTCCATAAGGCTGTTTCCTCTGTTTTCATTCTCAGTGGAATTGTGAACACGGTGATCATATTTTGTGTAACAGCCTTTGCTGTATTTCAAGTAGAATATTAAGTTCCCTACTGTCTTTTCTTCCCCAGGCTAATTAATCCTCATTCGTCAGCTTTTTCTCCTACCTTCCCACCCTTTTATCATTTTCATTGCCCTTGTCTGGGCTTTCCCCAAATCTTCCGTATTTCTCCAAAGTTACAAAGACCCAAATTATAGCTGGCGCTGGTTGAGGTCTTTGCCTCTGCAGGCAAGTGGATTAATATCTTGAGCCCCACATATTACTTTTCTTTGTGGGAATTTACCTACAGAAGTAAGAGAGTGTATTTTTCAACATATTGTCCTTGGATTCATGGGGAACTGGGGATTGTTCGCATGGAATCTTAGATCCATGTAAGTACTGGCCATTGTCTGCAGACTCAGTAACTATTGTGATTTCCACCTAAATGCATTTCTTTTTTCCCTCACTTATTTAGCTGTAATAGGGATTAGCAAAATATTATTTTAACTTCTTATGCTTTCTTAACACAGTAAAAGTCCAACTACCATGGTGGGAATCTATGGAATTTTTAAAGTCAGCAAAGGAACCCTTCTTGGTTTGAAAACACATTTATCTGGCAATAGGCCAGACAGTGAGAATGGTGCCCTGCCTTCCTCTGTACAATAGGAAGAAAAGGATCTGCCTTTCATGATAATCATCATGAACCATATGTCGAAAAGATGGTTATTGTATGTAAAAGAACATAGTAGGTGTTTAACAAATGGGAGTTATTATTTATGTGTACTGACACTTGTGTACCATGCGTGTCTTTTGTTTGCTTGTTTGTTTTTTTGTTTTTGTTTTTGCGGTATGCGGGCCTCTCACTGTTGTGGCCTCTCCCGTTGCGGAGCACAGGCTCCGGATGCGCAGGCTCAGCCGCCGTTGCTCACGGGCCTAGCCGCTCCGCGGCATGTGGGATCTTTTCGGACCGGGGCACGAACCCATGTTCCCTGCATCGGCAGGCGGACTCTCAACCACTGCGCCACCAGGGAAGCCCACCACACGTGCCTTTTATCCACCATTATCATTTGCTCATCTAGCCCTAAAATATTTAGATGGCATCTGTCAAAAGGTGCCACATTTTTCTCCATTTACACCTCTGTTCTTATCACTTTCTTGTGCTTAAGTTTCTGTGGGTAAGGGATGGGGGAAAGATTCCTTTTGGAGAGTGTCCTTAGTCTGAGTTGGGCTTCCCTGTGCTGTATCTTGCCATGAGAGGCCCCTTCATACTCCACTGGATGTCTAGAATTTCAGCATTTCCGGCTTGAACTAAAAGCAATAAAAGAGGAAATAGTGTGGGTGGGTTTGCTGAATGGCACAAAGTTGAAAATTTAAGACACTTTTCTATATAGTCATTTGAGTTTTCACCAAGAACATTATTTCCATATATGTTGACAGGCAGGAGAGGAAAATTTCTGACCCAGGAGTCTGTAAAGTGTTGAAGACTAAATAAATGTTCTTAGCAGAGCTGAGATGAAGGTGTGGCTGGTCTCAATGGAGCCTTTCATGAAAGAGATGCAATTTTCATGGCTCAGTCTCTTTCCAACTCCGGGATCTGTGTGTTTATCTTGGTGATGTTGGCATAGGTTGTCCTTTTCTCTGTTGCTATGTAAACGGGTGATGCCACACCTACCTTCTCTGTCCGCTTTGCGTTTTATGTGACGAGGTCTGAGAGGGCCCTGATACAGAGGCTTCTTTGATAGATCTCTGCTCTGTTAGTAATGCTCAGTTCTTATAATTCATTGTTGTGCTGCATGCTGGAGTATCATTTCCTCTCTTTGTCATTTCTATTTGTCTCCTATCCTTAGGCTTTGTTTCTTTTTTCTCCTCTAAAGATGTGGTACCTTTATTTTTATTTATTTATTTATTTATTTAAATTTCAAATACATATATAATTATTCCAAGTCTCCAAATTTTTTTTGTTAGTTTCCGCTTTACAACAAACTGAATCAGCTATACATACACATATATCCCCATATCTCCTCCCTCTTGAGTCTCCCTCCCATCCTCCCTATCCCACCCCTCTAGGTGGTCACAAAGCACAGAGCTGATCACCTTGTGCTATGTGGCTGCTTCCCACTAGCTATCTATTTTACATTTGGTAGAGTATACATGTCCAGGCCACTCTCTCACTTCGTTCCAGCTTACCCTTGCCCCTCCCCATGTCCTAAAGTCCATTCTCTATGTCTTTATTCCTGCCCTGCCCCTAGGTTCTTCAGAACCATTTTTTTTAATTTTTTTAGATTCCATATATGTGTGCTGGCATGTGGTATTTGTTTTCCTCTTTCTGACGTACTTCACTCTGTATGACAGACTCTAGGTCCATCCACCTCACTACAAATAACTTAATTTCATTTCTTTTTATGGCTGAGTAATATTCTGTTGTATAAATGTGCCACATCTTCTTTATCCATTCATCTGTCGATGGACACTTAGGTTGCTTCCATGTCCTAGCTATTGTAAATACAGCTGCAAGGAACATTGTGGTACATGAATCTTTTTGAATTACGGTTTTCTCAGAGTATATGCCCAGTAGTAGGATTGCTGGGTCATATGGTACTTCTATTTTTAGTTTTGTACGGAACCTCCATACAATCTTCCATAGTGACTGTATCAATTTACATTCCCACCAACAGTGCAAGAGGGTTCCCTTTTCTCCACACCCTCTCCAGCATTTATTGTTTGTAGATTTTTTGATGATGGCCATTCTGCCTGGTGTGAGGTGATACTGCTTTGTAGTTTTGTTTTGCATTTCTCTAATGATTACTGATGTGGAGCATCCTTTCATGTGTTTGTTGTCAATCTGTATATCTTCCTTGGAGAAATGTCTATTTAGGTGTTCTGCCCATTTTTGGATTGAGTTGTTTCTTTTTTTGATATTGAGCTGCATGAGCTGCTTGTACATTTTGGAGATTAATCCTTTGTCAGTTGCTTTGTTTGCAAATATTTTCTCCCATTCTGAGGGTTGTCTTTTGACCTTGTGTATGGTTTCCGTTTCTGTGCAAAAGCTTTTAAGTTTCATTTGGTCCTATTTGTTTATTTTTGTTTTTATTTGCATTTCTCTAGGAGGTGGGTCAAACAGGATTTTGCTGTGATTTACGTCATAGAGTGTTCTGCCTAATTTTTCCTCTAAGGGTTTTATATTGTCTGGCTTTACATTTAGGTCTTTAATCCATTTTGAGTTTATTTTTGTGTATGGTGTTAGGGAGTGTTCTAATTTCATTCTTTTACAGGTGGCTGTCCAGTTATCACAGCACCACTTATGGAAGGGGCTATCTTTTCTCCCTTGTATATTCTTGCGTCCTTTATCAAAGATAAGGTAACCATATGTTCCTTGGGTTATCTCTGAACTTTCTATCCTGTTCCATTGATCTGTATTTCTCTTTTTGTGCCAGTACCGTACTGTCTTGATTACTGTAGCTTTGTAGTATAGTCTGAAGTCAGGGAGCCTGATTCGGCCAGCTCCGTTTTTTGTTCTCAAGATTGCTTTGGCTATTCGGGGTCTTTTGTGTTTCCATACAAATTGTGAAATTTTTTGTTCTAGTTCTGTGAAAAATGCCAGTGGTAGTTTGATAGGGATTGCATTGAATCTGTAGATTGCTTTGGGTAGTATAGTCATTTTCACAATGTTGATTCTTCCAATCCAACAAGTATATCTCTCCATCTATTTGTATCATCTTTAATTTCTTTCATCACTGTCTTATAGTTTTATGCATACAGGTCTTTTGTCTCTTTAGGTAGGTTTATTCCTAGATATTTTATTCTTTTTGTTGCAGTGGTAAATGGGAGTGTTTTCTTGATTTCACTTTCAGATTTTTCATCATTAGTGTATAGGAATGCAAGAGATTTCTGTGCATTAATTTTGTATCCTGCTACATTACCAAATTCATTGATTAGATCTAGTAGTTTTCATCTTTAGGATTCTCTATGTATAGTATCATGTCATCTGCAAACAGTGACTGCTTTACTTCTTCTTTTCCGATTTGGATTCCTCTTATTTCCTTTTCTTCTCTGATTGCTGTGGCTAAAACTTCCAAAACAATGTTGAATAAGAGTGGTGAGAGTGGGCATCCTTGTCCCTTTCCTGATCTTAGTGGAAATGCTTTCAGTTTTTCACCATTGAGGATGATGTTGGCTGTGGGTTTGTCATATATGGCCTTTATTATGTTGAGGAAAGTTCCCTCTATGCCTACTTTCTGCAGGATTTTTATCATAAATGGGTGTTGAATTTTGTCGAAAGCTTTCTCTGCATCTATTGAGATGATCATATGGTTTTTCTCCTTCAGTTTGTTAATATGGTGTATCGCGTTGATTGATTTGCGTATATTGAAGAATCCTTGCATTCCTGGAATAAACCCCACTTGATCATGGTGTATGATCCGTTTAATGTGCTGTTGGATTCTGTTTGCTTGTATTTTGTTGAGGATTTTTGCATCTATGTTCATCAGTGATATTGGCCTGTAGTTTTCTTTCTTTGTGACATCCTTGTCTGGTTTTGGTATCAGGGTGATGGTGGCCTCGTAGAATGAGTTTAGGAGTGTTCCTTCTTCTGCTGTATTTTGGAAGAGTTTGAGAAGGATAGGTGTTAGCTCTTCTCTAAATGTTTGATAGAATTCGCCTGTGAAGCCATCTGGTCCTGGGCCATTGTTTGTTGGAAGATTTTTAATCACAGTTTCAATTTCGGTGCTTGTGATTGGTCTGTTTCTATTTTCTATTTCTTCTTGATTCAGTCTTTGCAGGTTGTGCATTTCTAAGAACTTTTCCATTTCTTCCAGGTTGTCCATTTTATTGACATAGAGTTGCTTGTAGTAATCTCTCATGATCTTTTGTATTTCTGAAGTGTCCGTTGTTACTTCTCCTTTTTCATTTCTAATTCTATTGATTTGAGTCTTCTCCCTTTTTTTCTTGATGAGTCTGGCTAATGGTTTATCACTTTTGTTTATCTTCTCAAAGAACCAGCTTTTAGTTTTATTGACCTTTGCTATCATTTCCTTCATTTCTTTTTCATTCATTTCTGATCTGATCTTTATGATATCTTTCCTTCTGCTAACTTTGGAGTTTTTTTGTTCTTCTTTCTCTAATTGCTTTAGGTGTAAGGTTAGGTTGCTTATTTGAGATGTTTCTTGCTTCTTGAGGTAGGATTGTATCGCTATAAACTTCCCTCAGAACTGCTTTTGCCGCATCTCATGGGTTTTGGGTCATCGTGTTTTCATTGTCATTTGTTTCTGAGTATTTTTTGATTTCCTCTTTGTTTTCTTCAGTGATCTCTTGGTTATTTAGTAGTGTATTTTTTAACCTCCATGTGTTTGTATTTTTTACAGATTTTTTCCTGTAATTGATATCTAGTCTCATAGCATTGTGGTCGGAAAAGATACTTGATACACTTTCAATTTCCTTAAATTTACCAAGGCTTGATTTGTGACCCATGATATGATCCATCCTGGAGAATGTTCCACGAGCACTTGTGAAGAATGTGTATTCTGTTGTTTTTGGATGGAATGTCCTATAAATATCAATTAAGTCCGTTTTGTTTAATGTATCATTTAAAACTTGTGTTTCCTTATTTATTTTCATTTTGGATGATCTGTCCATTGGTGAAACTGAGGTGTTAAAATCCCTGCTATTACCATGTTACTGCAATTTCACCTTTTATGGCTGTTAGCAGTTGCCTTATGTATTGAGGTGCTCCTATGTTGGGTGCATAAATATTTATGATTGTTACATCTTCTTGGATGGATCCCTTGATCATTATGTAGTGTCCTTCTTTGTCTCTTCTAATAGTGTTCATTTTAAAGTCTATTTTGTCTGATATGAGAATTGCTACCCCAGCTTTCTTCTGATTTCCATTTGCATGGAATATCTTTTTCCATCCCGTCACTTTCAGTCTGTATGTGTCCCTAGGTCTGAAGTGGTTCTCTGGCAGACAGCATATATACAGGTCTTGCTTTTGTATCCATTCAGCCAGTCTGTGTCTTTTAGTTGGCTCTTTTAATCCATTTACATTTAAGGTAGTTATTGATATGTATGTTCCTATTACCATTTTCTTAATTGTTTTTGGGTTTGTTTTTGAATTTTTTTTCATTCTCTTGTGTTTCCTGCCTACAGAAGTTCCTTTACCATTTGTTGGAAAGCTAGTTTGGCGGTGCTGAATTCTCTTAGCATTTGCTTGTCTGTGAAGGTTTTAATTTCTCCATCGAATCTGAATCAGGTCCTCGCTGGGTGGAGTAGTCTTGGCTGTAGGTTTTTCCCTTTCAACCCTTTAAATATGTGCTCCCACTCCCTTCTGGCTTGCATAGTTTCTCCCGAAGGATTAGCTGTAAACTGTATGGGGATTCCCTTGTATGTTATTTGTTGCTTTTCCCTTGCTGCTTTTAATATTTTTTCTTTGTATTTAATTTTTGATAGTTTGATTAATATGTCTTGGCATGTTTCTCCTTGGATTTATACTGTATAGGACTCTATGCACTTTCTGGACTTGATTTACTATTTCCTTTCCCATGTTAGGGAAGTTTTCAACTATAATCTCTTCCAATATTTTCTCAGTCCCTTTCATTTTCTCTTCTTCTTCTGGAACCCCTATAATTCGAATGTTGGTGCGTTTAATGTTGTCCCAGAGGTCTCTGAGACTGTTCTCAATTCTTTTCATTCTTTTTTCTTTATTCTGCTCTGCAGTAGTTATTTCCACTATTTTATCTTCCAGGTCACTTTTCCGTTCTTCTTCCTCAGTTATTCTGCTATTGAATCCTTGTAGAGAATTTTTAATTTCATTTATTGTGTTGTTCATCATTGTTTGTTTGCTCTTTAGTTCTCCTAGGTCCTTGTTAAATGTGTCTTGTATTTTCTCCATTCTATTTCCAAGATTTTGGATCATCTTTCCTATCATTTCTCTGAATTCTTTTTCAGGTAGATTGCCTATTTCCTCTTCATTTGTTAGGTCTGGTGGGTTTTTATCTTGCTCCTTCATCTGCTCTGTGTTTTTCTGTCTTCTCATTTTCTTATCTTACTGTGTTTGGGGTCTCCTTTTTGCAGGCTGCAAGTTCGTAGTTCCCGTTGTTTTTGGTGTCTGCCCCCATTGGCTATGTTTGGTTCAGTGGGTTGTGTAGGCTTCCTGGTGGAGGGGACTGGTTCCTGTTTTATGGTGGTTGAGACTGGATCTTGTCTTTCTCGTGGGCAGGACCACATCTGGTGGTGTCTTTGTGGTGTCTGTGACGTTATTATGATTTTAGGCAGCGTGTCTGCTAATGGGTGGAGTTGTGTTCCTGTCTTGCTAGTTGTTTGGCATAGGGTGTCCAGCACTGTAGCTTCCTTGTCATTGAGTGGATCTGGGTCTTATCATTGAGATGGAGGTCTCTGGGAGAACTTTCGTCCTTTGAAATTATGTGGACCCAGGAGGTCTCTGGTGGACCAATGTCCTGAACTCAGCTCTCCCACCTCAGAGGATTAGGCCTGACACCCGGCCGGAGCACCAAGACCCTGTCAGCCCCACAGCTCAGAAGAAAATAGAGAAGAAAAGAAAGAAAATAAATAAAAAGAATAAAATAAAATTAAAAAGTTATTAAAATAAAAAATATTAAAAATAAAGAAATTAAAAAGTAATGAAAAAAGAGACGAAAGAAAGAAAGAAAAAAGAGAGCAACCAAACCAGAAAACATATCCACCAAAGATAACAAGTGTTAAAATCTATACTAAGTAAAAAAAAAAAAAGGACAGAGTGAATCCTAAGACAAATGGTAAAAGCAAAGCTCTACAGACAAAGTCACACAAAGAAGCATATGCATACACACAAAAAGAGCAAAAGTAAAAAAAATATATATATATATGTCTAAAAAAAGGAAGATAGCAACCAAATCAATAAAAAAATCTACCAAAGTTAATAAATTCTAAATACTAAACTAAGATAAACATAAAACCAGAAACAAATCAGATGCAGAAAGCAAACCCCAAGTCTACAGTTGCTCTCAAAGTCTACCGCCTCAATTTTGGGATGATTTGTTGTCTATTTAGGTATTTCAGAGATACAGGGTACATCAAGTTGATTGTGGAGATTTAATCTGCTGCTGCTGAGGCTGCTGGGAGAGATTTCCCTTTCTCTTCTTTGTTCCCACAGCTCCTGGGGTTCAGCTTTGTATTTGGCCCCGCCTCTGCATGTAGGTCACCTGAGGGAGTCTCTTCCCCACCCAGACAGGACGGAGTTAAAGTAGCAGCTGATTCAGGGGCTCTGGCTCACTCTGGCAGGGGGAGGGAGGGGTACGGAATGCGGGGTGAGCCTGTGGTGGCAGAGGCCTGCATGACGTTGCACCAGCCTGAGGTGCGCCGTGTGTTCTCCAGGGGAAGTTGTTCCTGGATCACGGGACCCTGGCAGTGGCAGGCTGCACAGGCTCCTGGGAGCGGAGGTGTGGATAGTGACCAGTGCTTGCATACAGGCTTCTTGGTTGCTGCAGCAACCTTCACGTTTTATGCCCATCTCTGGTGTCCACGCTGATAGCTGCGGCTCGCGCCCGTCTCTGGAGCTCGTTTAGGCGGTGCTCTGAATCCCCTCTCCTTGCTCATCCCAAGACAGTGGTGTCTTGCCTCTTCGGCAGGTCCAGACTTTTTCCCGGACTCTCTCCCGGCTAGCTGTGGTGCACTAGCCCCCTTCAGGCTGTGTTCACGCAGCCAACCCCAGTCCTCTCCCTGGGATGTGACCTCCGAAGCCGGAGCCTCAGCTCGCAGCCCCGCCCGTCCCGGCGGGTGAGCAGACAAGCCTTTCGGGCTGGTGAGTGCTGGTCGGCACCGATCCTCTATGCGGGAATCTCTCCACTTTGCCCTCCGCACCCCTGTTGCTGCGCTCTCCTCTGTGGCTCCGAAGCTTCCCCCTGCCCACACCCCGTCTCCACTAGTGAAGGGGCTTCCTAGTGTGTGGAAACTTTTCCTCCTTCACAGCTCCCTCCCACTGGTGCAGGTCCCGTCCCTATTCTTTTGTCTCTGTTTTTTCTCTTTTCTTTTGCCCTACCCAGGTACGTGGGCAGTTTCTTGCCTTTTGGGAGGTCTGAGGTCTTCTGCCAGCGTTCAGTAGGTGTTCTGTAGGAGTTGTTCCATGTGTAGATGTATTTCTGTTGTATCTGTGGGGAGGAAGGTGATCTCCACGCCTTACTCCTCCACCATCTTGAAGGTCTCTCCCCCTTACGCTTTGTTTTGAGTCATTTTGTTTACAACAAAATTCACTCATCTAAAAACAATCTGGGAGAGATCATCGTGCCCCAGGCCCCCAATTTATGGGCAAGGAACTAGGAGCTCTTATGAAATCTGAGCTGCCCCAGAAACTAGTGAACAAGTGAGAGACTAATGTTTGTAGAGAGAACATGAAAAATGCTCCATGCGTTGGTGTTCTGGCCAATACAGGATACCTGACATTGATTAGAAAGTTAAACCTTCTAGGTGATTTCTCTGGCACTTGTGGTTTTCCATCGCAAAACAAAATGTAGTGATGTTCATAGAATTTTTACTTTAGCCTGTCCTTTCTTATTTTGCCTTTATAAAGCATTGCATCAGTTTTGTATTTCTCCACTTCCTGTTTGCCTACAAGCAATACATCTCGTGGGCTAGATGATTTTCTTTCTTGGAAATGTGTTTGACAAAGCTGCATATAATAATAGCGTAATTTTCTCATCAGGAGAGCACAACACACTAACCTTTTGCAACTGGGCTTTAAAAAAAAAATCTAAAGAATACAGTTACTTAGATCAATTTGGGCTGTGTTTTAATATTTTTGAAGTGGTGTCTTTGCTTCAGAACATTCCCAGTTGAAAAAATACGAAACTCTCTTTTACTGATGTCCTGGGGAAAAAAACGGATTCTCCTGCCAGTTTCAGCTTGAATAATCATGGTGCCTGTTTAACTTGTTCTCTTTGTAAATTATAAGCCTAGAATAATTCTGCCATTTCCCAAGTTTTAGAATATGTTCTCATTTGATCAAATTTACTCAGCAATGAGTGCTGATGGCGTTCCACAGATTGATCAGCCTCTCGTTTTGTTACATGCCTTGGGTACTGCATTCCTGGATGTTTGTGTGTTCTTGGCATGTCTGAACCAGTATGGGCATAGAATCAGAAGCCTTGGATTGGGGACAGATGGCCCAGGCCATTAGCTAATCTGTCCTCCTGCATCACTGGAGCAGCAGAATTGCAACTTATTCCCCTCATGTTGGCCACAGTTTCAGAAGAGTGGGGTCTCAGTAGACCATACTGTGCCTCCGTGCTTCATATATCAATGGCTATACTTTCAGAAGACCCTGTATTATCACGGTTGAACGAAAGAACATCTAGAGTGTCAGAAAGGAACAAAAATACCACCAGGCACAAGGCAGATGGTTCAAAGCATCTGAAGTGTAGGACTAACTTTGGGGGTTTCCCTGGTGCCATTGGCTTTGCAAGGTCCAAGTTGGCCCTTGAAACATGCTTTGTTATAGCCCCTATCACTTGGAAGGTGAGAAAGAGTGTGAATAATCATGTGGGTAAATGTACTCATTTTCCAGTATAAGATTTTTTGTTGTTGTTGTGTTTTAAACCCTGTTGCTTACAATCAAGAGCAAACCATCTTCACACAGACAGAACTCCTTGAAACCCGTTTGTTTAACTTTTCATGTTCACATTAATGATAATTTATATGACACTCGAATTAGTGTTTCTTATACATTTTTCTTTCATTGGGAAAATGGATATGCTGTGCCACCTGGATCAGATTATTTCTAAATTTTGTCAGTGCTTTATCCATTACACAACACTGACTTGACTTGTGACATAAAAAGCTCACCTAAAAAGTTGTCACCAGTCCCTCGAAAGGAATTAACATTTTACCAACCCACCCCAGAAACTTTGCCCGATGGATGAGATTTTTTGTGAGGCATGAGGTCACCTATGAGATACCCTTGTTTCGTGAGTCCCAGTTCAGAGGCAAGCACACAGAAACTGATGAGACCCTTTCTCAAAGGCTCCTCTACATCCTTCACAGGTGCAGGTCTGTCCGCATCCTGCTGAGAAAGATGGATGTGTCTGACTTTTGGTTGGAGAGGATGGGTGCCAGGACAGATGCTGGAGGTTAGGCAGTGGCCTGGGGAATTTGGCCAAGCCAGCTTGGATGTGTGCCTTGGAAAATACCAGCCATGCAGAATGATCCAGGAGCTGGAGCAAGGGAACGGAAGATAAAAGAGGGTATTTAAGCAATTGTTTGATTGTCTGAGCTCCCTTTTCAGGTTTAGAAATGAATTCCTAGTTATCATTGCCTTGATACAACCTGCTGTTTTGATAGTTCTTAGGAATTCGTGGTGATTTTATTGTTGTTTAGTTCCTACTTTTAAAAATGCTAACCTATTATGAAGGTTATTTCTAAATCACAGCTGTGGGGAAGAGTTTGCTGTCAGCTGGTAATAGGGCTGTTTCTCATTATATAATTAAACCCATTCCAGGGTCTCGATTTTGAATTGTACACTCTCAAATTCAACATTAAAAAATACGTATTGAATACTTCTTAGGTACTTTGCTGGATTGTGGAAATAGCAAAATGAGAAGAATAGACTTTGTTCTCCTAGAATGTATCATATAGTAGGAAGACAGATGTGTAAACAGTAACTACCGAGGGGTGTGATGGGTGAGTGTAGCCACAGAAATGCTAAGGTAAAAACTGAGCATGGAAGAGGCCATGGTCAACTTTCCAGGAGTGTGTGAGTCAGGGAAGATTTCAGAGAGGAAATGGTACCTGAATCGATTTATCAGATGGATAGAAATTTATCAGAAAGGGAAAAGATACAGTGGAGAAGTTACCGGGCAGAGCCACGCAGCATGGGCTGAGTCACATAGATGGGAGATTTATGTACTTAGTCTTAAACCACTCTTGATGGGAAAGAATTGACTTACAGAATCTTCAAAAATAAATTTGAAAAAAAACCCAAATAAGTAATAGATTCCGACTTTACTAATCATATCATACAGTATCATTGGTGCTCCCTGGGGATATTTAAGCAATAGCTGTTCTTCAACTTACGTGAGAAACACCTTCCTTAAATTTAGGAGAGGAAATAATAGTAGTAGGTTCAGAAGGTGCTTTTCCCTTAAACGAGCAGGTGCCCTGCACATACCTGTTGAGTGGGTGCTGGAAGGGGACTCTGAGGTGGGAATTCTAGCCTCCTTTCTGCAGTCACCAATGGGGGGTGTCGCCTCGGGCTTATCACTTAGCGGAATCTCACTTATATCTTGATCAAAATGAGCTGTTTCTGTGTCTGATATCTAAATTCTCCTTCCAACTCTGATTCCATCACCTATCAAAATACCTTTTAATACATTTTGACACACGAAGGAGAAGAATTCACACGTCTTGACAATTCTCTCATAGTGGATAACCGAGGTAGTATTAGTAAATGCTAATGCTAATGCCATGCTCAGTTTTTACCTTAGCATTTCTACGGCTGCACTTAGTAAATCTTTCACTTAGTAAATGTATTTTATGTAGTGATAACCTCATACCCTGAAGAAGCCAGCTTTTACTAGGCTAGAGAAGAAATTATTTTAACAAATAATATTTAGGAATAATCATAACAACAACAACAAACTTCAGTGAAAGTGTTAAACAACCTTCCTCTCTCCATAAAATAGAAAAACTTTTCCATTATAGCACCACCAGGCAGCTGTCAGATTTGGTGCCTTGCTGAGATCCTCGCTGTCACCCTCCAGGCGTCATTAGAAGGCGGTGAGCACCTTTGGTAAAGATGCAACTTAGAGCACGTCTGCCTCGCTGTGCCTGCAGGTCCCCAGGAAGCATTTGAAGGGCTTATTGACCCTGCTGCTCTGGGGACCACTCCAGCCAAGAGGGCTCATCCATGCCCGCAGTAACAGATGCAAAATGTAGTTTGCTTAGGGAATTTGTTTGAGTTCTTTATCAAATCAAAATTCTATTCTTTTTTTTTAAATTGATATAACTTTGCTGGAAATTGCCTTTGTAGTATATGACACTAAGAGAGATATTAGAACCACTGCCCTCAGAGTGCTTTCAGTCTTTGCAAAACATAGATGTACCTATTGTAGCTTTTAGGAAATCACTAGGCCTGGAGAAGAAAACATTTTTATAATATCTGGACCTCCTGGTCAAACATCAATCTAGCTTTTAGAAATTACCAGCAAAGCAAAGGAGTGTTCAGAAGAGGCTTTGACCTTTCCCTGTCTGCCTCCCCACCAGGCTTCTGACTTACTGGTTCTGAAAAACCTTTAGTGCAGGCTTCCTGCTCCCCTACCCCCAATTCATGTTCTATATTAAATGTATTAGTGGTCTCTATAGAAACTCTCCAGAACCATTATTATGACTTCTGGATTTTATTTTCTTTAGGTAAGCATTTAATGATAAAACAGATTTCATGAACACAACATTTCTGTTGCTGTCAAATTTTATGTTTCATGGTGGTATGCTGTGTTCATTTCTATGTAGTATTCTTAAAAGTGGTTTAAGGGACTTCCACATTTCTAAATTGAGCTGACGTCCAGGAAAACCTTGTACAGGTTGCAGGTGATGGGTATTTATATTGACCTACAAAGATCCAGGAAATTCATGGGGCCCTAGTTTTTGTTAATCCCATTATAAAGGGTGCCTGAAGCAGAAAGTTTAGGGCTTGAAAAAACTGAAGATCCCCATGAAGATAAATAATACGATATAAAGCAGAGATAGGAGGATTATATTACATTTCTTTAGGACCTCGGATTTCTTTAATCCCTAGGTGTGTTGGGTTAGTGCTTATCTCCATGATTGGATTAGCAAGGTAACTGAGGAGTTTTCAATTTCACTTTCTACCTTTCTAATGCTTTATATTTATGACTGGTGTCACTGTTGTATACTTGTTCATTTCAACTGCATACCCGTCACTAAAGCCAGGACCCCTGACTGGTCTTAAATGAGATAAGTGACGATCTGGAGCCAGCAAGTCAATTTCAGGTGTACTCTTTGTAATTTATTTGAAAGACTTCATGCCATCCCTCTGGCGAAATAACAAAATCACATGTTGACTAAAGGGATACTTGCCATCTTTCAAGGATAACCTGTTACAGTCCTAAAGGAATGTGGGAAACTTGTTTAATATAAAGATCATTCCTTTAAGGATGTCACAGGCAGGAGAAACTTGGAAAGTTCATTTAGATATATTTTTTAAACATCTTTATTTGAGAATAATTGATTTACAATGGTGTGTTAGTTCTGCTGTATAACAAAGTGAATCAGCTATACCTATACATATATCCCCATATCCCCTCCCTCTTGCATCTCCCTCCCACCCTCCCTATCCCACCCCTCTAGGTGGTCACAAAGCACCGAGCTGATCTCCCTGTGCTATGCAGCTGCTTCCCACTAGCTATCTATTTTACATTTGGTAGTGTATATATGTCCATGCTACTCTCTCACTTTGTCCCAGCTTACCCTTCCCCCTACCCGTGTCCTCAAGTCCATTCTCTACATCTGCATTTTTATTCCTGTCCTGCCCCTAGGTTCTTCAGAACCATTTTTTTTTCTGTTTTTTAGATTCTGTATATATATGTGTTAGCATACAGTATTCGTTTTTTCTCTTTCTGACTTACTTCACTCTGTATGACAGACTCTAGGTCCATCCATCTCACTAGAAATAACTCAATTTTGTTTCATTTTATGGCTGAGTAATATTCCATTGTATATATGTGCAACATTTTTATCCATTCATCTGTTGATGGACACTTATGTTGCCTCCGCATCCTGGCTATTGTAAATAGTGCTACAATGAACATTGTGGTACATGACTTTTTTTTAACTTCTTCATTGGAGTATAATTGCTTTACAATGGTGTGTTAGTTTCTGCTTTATAACAGAGTGAACCAGCTATACGTATACATATAGCTCCATATCTCCTCCCTCTTGCGTCTCCCTCCCACCTTCCCTATTCCACCGTTCTAGGTGGACACAAAACACCAAGCTGATCTCCCTGTGCTATGCGGCTGCTTCCCACTAGCTATCTATTTTAAATTTGTTAGTGTATGTATGTCAGTGCCACTCTCTCACGTTGTCCCAGCTTACCCTTCCCCTCCGCCCCGTGTCCTTAAGTCCATTCTCTACATCTGCATCTTTATTCCTGTCCTGGCCCGAGGTTCTTCAGAACCATTTATTTATTTTTTTTTAGATTCCATATATATGTGTTAGCATACGGTATTCGGTTTTTCTCTTTCTGACTTACTTCACTCTGTATGACAGACTCTAGGTCCATTGAACTCACTACAAATAACTTAATTTCATTTCTTTTTATGGCTGAGTAATATTCCATTGTATATATGTGCCACATTTTCTTTATTCATTCATCTGTCGATGGACACTTAGGTTGCTTCCATGGCCTGGCTATTGTAAATAGAGCTGCAATGAACATTTTGGTACATGACTCTTTTTGAATTATGGTTTTCACAGGGTATATGCCCAGTAGTGGGATTGCTTGGTCATATGGTACTTCTATTTTTAGTTTTTTAAGGAACCTCCATACTGTCCTCCATAGTGGCTGTTATCAATTTACATTACCACTAACAGTGCAAGAGTATTCCCTTTTTTCCACACCCTCTCCAGCATTTATTGTTTGTAGATTTTTTGATGATGGCCATTCTGACCAGTGTGAGGTGATACCTCATTGTAGTTTTGATTAGCATTTCTCTAATGATTAGTCATATTGAGCATCCTTCATATGTTTGTTGGCAATCTGTATATCTTCTTTGGAGAAATGTCTAGTTAGGTCTTCTGCCCATTTTTGGATTGGGTTGTTTGTTTTTTTGATATTGAGCTTCATGAGCTGCTTGTAAATTTTGGAGATTAATCGTTTGTCATTTGCTTCATTTGCAAATATTTTCTCCCATTCTGAGGGTTGTCTTTTGGTCTTGTTTATGGTTTCATTTACTGTGAAAAGGTTTTAAGTTTCATTAGGTCACATTTGCTTATTTTTGTTTTTATTTCCATTTCTGTAGGAGGTGGGTCAAACAGGATCTTGCTCTGATTTATGTCATAGAGTGTTCTGCCTGTGTTTTCCACTAAGAGTTTTATAGTGTCTGGTCTTACATTTAGGTCTTTAATCCATTTTGAGTTTATTTTTGTATACAGTGTTAGGGAGTGTTCTAATTCACTCTTTTACATGTAGCTGTCCAGTTTTCCCAGCACCACTTATTGAAGAGGCTGTCTTTTCTCCATTGTATATTCTTGCCTCCTTTATCAAAGATAAGGTAACCATATGTGTGTGGGTTTATCTCTGGGCTTTCTATCCTGTTCCGTTGATCTATATTTCTGTTTTTGTTCCAGTACCATACTGTCCTGATTACTGTAGCTTTGTAGTATAGTTTGAAGTCAGGGAGCCTGATTCCTCCAGCTCCATTTTCCTTTCTCAAGACTGCCTTGGCTATTTGGGGTCTTTTGTGTTTCCATACAAACTGAAATTTTTTGTTCTAGTTCTGTGAAAAATGGCATTGGTAGCTTGATAGGGATTGCACTGAATCTGTAGATTGCTTTGGGTAGTATAGTCATTTTCACAGTGTTGATTCTTTCAATCTAAGAACATGCTATATTTCTCCATCTGTTTGTATCATCTTTAATTTCTTTCATCAGTTTCTTATAGTCTTCTGCCTACAGGTCTTTTGTCCCTTTAGGTAGATTTATTCCTAAGTATTTTATTCTTTTTGTTGCAGTGGTAAATGGGAGTGTTTTCTTAATTTCTCTTTCAGATTTTTCATCATTAGTGTATAGGAATGCAAGAGATTTCTGTGCATTAATTTTGTATCCTGCTACTTTACCAAATTCATTGATTAGCTCTAGTAGTTTTCTGGTAGCATCTTTAGGATTCTCTATGTATAGTATCATGTCATCTGCAAATAGTGACAGTTTTACTACTTCTTTTCGATTTGGATTCCTTTTATTTCCTTTTCTTCTCTGATTGTTGTGGCTACAACTTCCAAAATTATGTTGAATGATAGTTCTGAAAGTGGGCAACCTTGTCTTTTTCCTGATCTTAGTGGAAATCGTTTCAGTTTTTCACCATTGAGAGTGATGCTGGCTGTGGATTTCTCATATATGGCCTTTATTATGTTGAGGTAAGTTCCCTCTATGCCTACTTTCTAGGGTATTTTTTTCATAAATGGGTGCTGAATTTTGCTGAAAGTTTTCTCTGCATCTATTGAGATTACATATGGTTTTTCTCCTTCAATTTGTTAATATGGTGTATCACATTATTTGTGTATATTGAAGAATCCTTGCATCCCTGGGCTAAACCCCATTTGATCATGGTGTATGATCCTTTTAATGTGCTGTTGGATTCTGTTTGCTAGTATTTTGTTGAGGATTTTTGCATCTATGTTCATCAGTGATATTGGCCTGTAGTTTTCTTTTTGTGACATTGTTGTCTCCTTTTGGTATCAGGGTGATGGTGGCCTTGTAGAATGAGTTTGGTAGTGTTCTTCCCTCTGCTATATTTTGGAAGAGTTTGAGAAGGATAGGTGTTAACTCTCCTCTAAATGTTTGATAGAATTCACCTGTGAAGCCATCTGGTCCTGGGCTTTTGTTTGTTGGAAGATTTTTAATCACAGGTTCAATTTCAGTGATTGTGATAGGTTTGTTTATATTTCCTATTTTTTCCTGGTTCAGTCTCGGAAGGTTGTGATTTTCTAAGAATTTGTCCATTTCTTCCAGGTTGTCCCTTTTAGTGGCATATAGTTGCCTATAGTAATCTCTCATGATCCTTCGTATTTCTGCAGTGTCAGTTGTTACTTTTTCATTTCTAATTCCTTTGATTTGAGTCTTCTCCCTTTTTTTCTTGATGAGCCTGGCTAATGGTTTATCAATTTTGTTTATCTTGTCAATGAACCAGCTTTTAGTTTTATTTTGTGATCGTTTCCTTTATTTCTTCTTCATTTATTTCTGATCTGATCTTTATAATTTCTTTCCTTCTGCTAACTTTGGGTTTGTTTTGTTCATCTTTCTCTAATTGCTTTAGGTGTAAGGTTAGGTTGTTTATTTGAGATATTTCTTGTTTCTTGATGTAGTATTGTATTGCTATAAACTTCCCTCTTAGAACTGCTTTTGCTGCATCCCATACGTTTTTGGTCGTCGTGTTTTCATTTTCATCTTTTTCTAGGTATTTTTTGATTTCCTCTTTGATTTCTTCAGTGATCTCTTGGTTATTTAGTAATGTATTGTTTAGCCTCCATGTGTTTGTATTTTTTACATTTTTTTCCTGTAATTGATATCTAGTCTCACAGCGTTGTGGTCGAGAAAGATACTTGATATGTTTTCAATTTGCTTACATTTACCAGGGCTTGTTTAGTGACCCAGGATATGATCTATCCTGGAAATTGTTCCATGAGCACTTGAGAAGAAAGTGTATTCTGTTTTTTTGGGATTGAATGTCCTATAAATATCAATAGTCTCTCTTGTTTCATGTATCAATTAAAGCTTGTATTTCCTTATTTATTTTCATTTGGATTATCTGTCCATTGGTGAAAGTGAGGTGTTAAAGTCCCTGCTATTACTGTGTTAACTGCAATTTCCCGTTTTGTGGCTGTTAGCAATTGCCTTATGTATTGAGGTGTTCCTATGTTGGGTGCATAAATATTTACAATTGATAAATCTTCTTCTTGGATTGATCCCTTGATCATTATGTAGTGTCCTTCTTTGTTTCTTGTAATAGTCTTTATTTTAAAGTCTGTTTCGTCTGATATGAGAATTGCTACTCCAGCTTTCCTTTGATTTCCATTTGCATGGAATATCTTTCCATCCCCTCACTTTCAGTCTGTATGTGTCCCTAGGTCTGAAGTGGGTCTCTTGTAGACAGCGTATATATGGGTCTTGTTTTTGTATCCAGCCAACCAGTCTGTTTCTTTTGTTTGGAGCATTTAATCCATTTACTTTTAAGGTAATTATTGAAATGTATGTTCCTATTATCAGTTTCTTAATTTTGGGGGGTTTGTTTTTTTAGTTCTTTTCCTTCTCTTGTGTTTCCTGCCTGGAGAAGTTCCTTTAGCATTTGTTGTAAAGCTGGTTTCGTGGTGCTGAATTCTCTTACCTTTTCCTTGTCTGTAAAGATTTTAATTTCTCCATTGAATCTGAATGAGATACTTTCTGCATAGAGTAATCTTGGTTGTATGTTTTTCCCTTTCATCACTTTAAATATGTCCTGCCACTCCCTTCTGGCTTGGAGATTTTGTGCTGAAAGATAAACTGTTAATCTTATAGGGATTCCCTTGTATGTTATTTTTTGCTTTTCCCTTGCTGCTTTTACTATTTTTTCTTTGTATTTAGTTTTTGATAGTTTGATTATTATGTATCTTGGCATTTTTCTCCTTGGATTTATCCTGTATGGGACTCTCTGCACTTTGTGGACGTGATTTACTATTTCCTTTCTCATATTAGGGAAGTTTTCAACTATAATCTCTTCAGATATTTTCTCAGTCCCTTTTATTTTCTCTTCTTCTTCAGGAACCCCTATAATTCGAATGTTGGTGCGTTTAATGTTGTCCCAGAGGTCTCTGAGACTGTCCTCAATTCTTTTCATTATTTTTTCTTTATTCTGCTCTGTTGTAGTTATTTCCACTATTTTATCTTCCAGGTCACTTATCCCTTCTTCTGCCTCAGTTATTCTGCTATTGATTCCTTCTAGATAATTTTTCATTTCATTTATTTTGTTCATCATTGTTTGTTTGCTCTTTACTTCTTCTAGGTCCTTGGTAAACATTTCTTGTATTTTCTCCATTCTATTTCTAAGATTTTGTATCATTTTTACTCTTATTACTCTGAATTCTTTTTCTGGTTGAGTGCCTATTTCCTCTTCATTTGTTTGGTCTGCTGGGTTTTTACTTTGCTCCTTCATCTGCTGTGTATTTCTCTGTCTTCTTATTTTGCTTAACTTACTGTGTTTGCGTCTCCTTTTCACAGGTTGCAGGTTCGTAATTCCTGTTTTTTTTGGTGTCTGCCCCCAGTGGCTTAGGTTGGTTCAGTGGGTTGTGTAGGCTTCATGGTGGAGGGGACTGGTGCCTGTGTTCTAGGGGATGAGGCTGCATCTTGTCTCTCTGGTGGGTAGGACCGTCTCTAGTGTTGGGTTTTGTGGTGTCTGTTGAACTTATTATGATTTTAGGCAGCCTGTTTGGTATGGGTGGGGTTGTGTTCCTGTCTTGCTAGTTGGTTGGCATGGGGTGTCCAGCGCTGTAACTTGCCTGTCATTGAGTGCAGCTGGGTCTTAGCGTTTAGAGAGAGATCTTTGGGAGAACTCTCACTGATTGATATCACGTGGAGCCGGGAAGTCTCTGGTGTACCAATGTCCTGAACTCGGCTCTCCCACCTCAGAGCCTTAGGTGTGACACCCGGCCAGAGTACCAAGATCCTGTTAGCCACACAGCCAGGTTCGTGGGGAGTTTCTTGCCTGTTGGGAAGTCTGAGGTCTCCTGCCAGCGTTCAGTAGGTGTTCTGTAGGAATTTTTCCACATGTAAATGTATTTTTGATGTATTTGTGGGGAGGAAGGTGATCTCCACTTCTACTCCTCTGCCATCTTGAAGGTCTCCCCCATTTAGATTTTAAGCCCATTGTGATTTCTATAGTTGATTATAGGAGCAGGGCTTAGCAAAGCCTAGCCTGCAGGCTGGCCGCCTGATTTTGTTAAGTTTTAATGGGACACAGCTTTTGCCATACAATGGCAGAGTTGAATAGTTTCCACAGAAACCGTCCAAATCTACAAAGCTTAAAATATTTACTATTTGACACTTTACGGAGGAAGTTTGTAGAACCCTGCCTTGGGGGTATTGTTGATGCTTAATATTTATTAGGGCAATTTAGCTGATAATTATAATTTGTAAAATGGAGGGGTCTTAGGTTAACTTATGCACTACTATATATAAAATAGATAACCGACAAGGATCTACTCTATAACACAGGGAACTATACTTAGTATCTTGTAATAACCTATAAGGGAAAAGAATCTGAATAAGAATATATATATATATATATATATATATATATATATATATATATAACTGAATTACTTGGCTGTACACCTGAAACTACCACAACATTGTAAATCAACTATACTCCAGTGAAAATAGGAAGAAGTCTTTTTAATAAGTCATTACATTATGGTTTCTGCTTTCCCAAAAGTGAATATTTTTTTGACCACTCATAAAGGATGCAGTGGTGGAAGGGCTGAACCAAGATTGCACGTAGATAGCTTCACTCAGCGTTCATTCATGGAGACATCCTAGAGCCCCCGTTCTCATATCCCACCCAATTTTATATTGAGCAGGATTTCACATCCAAGTTCTGGTCCCAAAGGATTCAACAGTTTTAGAAGACCCGGCTCGCGTAAGCGCTGATCTACCTCTCCACTCTGATGGGGCTTGGAGGGCAGAGAGAATACCCATCATAACTAAATGCTTACTAATTATTTAAATTCTACAAATTCCAGGACTTTTGCAGCTTTACTCAGTAAATCTTTCCTTTCTTGTTTTTAAAAGCAAGGGAAAAATAAACAGATTAAAGTGCACTTAGAAACCCAGCTGACTTGTTTTTAAGCTCCCAAAGGAGCACTTGATTCCCTGTTAACACTATTTTCCCTTTTTATCAAATTGGTAAGAAACAGTAACTCAGTTGATTTAAATGATTTCTATCACACATAACCTGTAAGACAAGTAATCGGTTTATTATGCTCCATCATAACAATGGTATTTTACTTCTATGAATTGTATTTTCAGCAGCACTTATAAAATACCCAGTTTGATTTTGTTTATTAACTTTCTCGTTTTTCCATTAACTAATGTTTTCCTGTCTCAGATAATTTTCCTGCCCATTGATATTGCATAACTCAATAGAAATGTGTCTTTCAAAAGAATGAACAGAGCATTCTTTGAGGTTTGGATAAGATGATTTTATCTGAATTTTATCTGAATATATCTTGAAGAATAATTCTTCGGTTTTTGTTTCAGTCGAATTTCACTTTTAATGTAATCTGAATATCATTTTGAATTTAATTACATTAATTTTTCTGCCTTGCTATTTAATAGTTTCTTATTGCTGAGAACCTAGGCATTAAAAAAAATTCATTTTATGCATTTTAGATAAGAAGATATGATTCAGTTTTCATTCATTGAGCTCTTGTCTGCAAAATTAATTAGAAAAGACGTCTGGTCTTATATTAATAAGTTTCAATTTGGTGTTTTATTCTCTGTTGAGTCTCTTTCAATCTGTTGCTGAAGCCATCTAGACCTGCATAAGGCATCTGCATTATTTTTATATCTTCCTCATGTTCTATTGGCAAGTGACCTTGTGTATGGTAATTGAGCAATTGTGTGCTTACATGGGTTTATGGAATTTGCCTCAGCAACTTTTGGAGATCTTAAATTTTTGTCTCTAAACAGACTTGAAGAGGAAGCTTTCTGAAATACTGTCTTTTGCTTAAAATTTTTTCATTTTATTGAGTGACAGTCAGTCTTAAAACATTAAAGATATATTTCCCTTTTCTCTTGGCCATATCTTCTTGTGCGTTTGTAATCTTGGAGACTGGAGCCAGAGGCAGCTTTTCATTTATGAGGGGGTACTGACTGCCAGGAAAGGGGACAAATATTCACTGAGCCCCAGGTAGACCGAGGTCAGCAAGGTAAGCCGTCACATGCTTCATCGTAGCCTCTCTTGTCCATAAACTGCTGTTCTTTCCTCCGTTTTAGACAGATGCAGATACTGACAAATGCAGATTGAGATAGTGAGGTGACCTTCGTCTGGGTCCACCAGTCAATGTAGCAGAACAAAGTTTTGAGCTCTGCTTTGTGTCTTTGCCACCTTTGTGTCACCTGTTCCTTGGCCTAGCTTGTCAAATGTGATTGATTCTGCCATCAAGAGAGACACCTAGTGGGACTTCCCTGGTGGCGCAGTGGTTAAGACTCCACGCTCCCAATGCAGGGGGCCCTGGGTTCGATCCCTGCTCAGGGAACTAGATCCCACGTTCATGCCGCAACTAAGAGTACACATGCCACAACTAAGGAGCATGCCTCCTGCAACTAAGGAGCCTGCCTGCTGCAACTAAGAGACCTGGAGCAACAAAATAAATAAAAGAGAGATACCTAGTTCTCTTTTGTAGCTGCTTCCACAATGTTTCCTCCTTTGTTTGAGTCCTGACCCATTCATTCTTGAACTAGACTGTGCCGTCCTGCCCCCTTTGCCTGACTCTTCCAATCCCATTCCTTCCCTTGTCTCTGACTTGTGCTTCTTTGATCTCCCTTCACTTTTTTGGTTCCTGAGGGCAATTTTTTCTGGGAAAGTGCTTGTGTTAAACTTGGGCCCCTCTGGCTTGAGACAAATTCCATCTTGAAGCTGTGGGGCTTGTTCAGTCACTGGCAGAAGCTGGAACGCCATGTCAAGGGGGTGGAGTCTGTGTTTCCATACACATTTTATAATTTTTTGTTCTAGTTCTGTAACAAATGCCATTTGATAGGGATTGCATTGACTCTGTACATTGCCTTGGGTAGTATGGTCATTCTAACAATATTGATTCTTTCAATCGAAGAACACAATATACCTTTCCATTTGTGTTGTCATCAGTTTCTTTCATCAGTGTCTTACAGTTTTTGGAGTAAGGTCTTTTGTCTCCTTAGGTAGGTTTATTCCTAGGTATTTTTTTCATTTTGACGAGATGGTAAATGAGATTGTTTCCTTAATTTCTCATTCTGATATTTCATTGTTACTGTATAGGAATGTGAGAGATTTCCGTATATTAATTTTGTATCCAGGAACTTTACTGAATTCATTGATGAGCTCTAGTAGTTTTCTGGTAGCATTGTTAGGATTTTTTATGTGTAGCGTCATGCCATCTGCAAACAGTAATAGTTTTAAGAAGAAGGGATGGAGGCTGAATGGCTTTGAAAAGAAGAAACTTGGTAGGGTGCATGGGGTGGGGGAGAAGCGTGCTTGACCAGAGGCTCGGGCAGGATGCTGGGGCCAGGGTACATGTATGGATAAGTGTGTTTGCATTGGGCATGGAAAGGTGTGTGGTGAGGGAGACAAAAGGCTGAAAGGAGGCTGAAGCTGGGCCATGGAGCCTGAAACACACCTGGGATTATGGCCGCTGAGAGCTGCTGGAACTTGGTGGCAGAGGAAACCCTGCCTGCCCTGTGCCTGGTAGGCAGTCAGTGGATATTTACTGAATGGCCACAGATGGGATCTGGACATCATGGGTCCTCCTGCAAGGGAAATTAACTGAGTTGGAGGAGAGTGAAACGAGAGGCAGCATAACCCAGTAGAATGGATTCATTTTTCCTGTTCTCTGTATGTAGGAGTCACAAGAAACTAGATATGCACTCAAGGAAAACACTCCAGAATCATATTGCTGGTTGACGGGTTTCTATTTACTATTGCTTCATTTATATTTAGGAGAAGTGATACTGAAGACTGGATGGAGTGTAGACAAAGTAAAATCTCTGATACACGGGCCTCACCCTTCCTCCTTCCCTGTCCCCGGTATGTCCTGAGGCAATTAGGAACACTGCATGCCAGCCAGCCCTGAATTCGTCCAAGTCAGTGCTTTTCAAACTGAGTTATGATCCCATCCATGGATCATGCAGTAAAGTTAGTGGGTGGCAGAGAGCATTTGAAATGACACATTATAAAATATAAAATAGCCCATTGCATTGCACATCATAAGGGTCAGTTCAGTTTTGTGACAGAAAATATATTTCTTACTGTGGGTCACCGAGAAATTTGAAACACAACATTGTAAGTGAAAAGAGCTTATTACTTGGGAATATCGTAAATCTATCTTTAGCTCTTTGTGTAAAGAGATCATATGATTTCTCATCCCAGCCAGGACACATTTCAGAGGGAAAGGGGTAGCTCTTAATTAGACCACAACAGGTGTAAACCGGGACTGCCTCAAGCTAATTAAGAAATAGTGTCACTCTGCCTGTATTAGAGTTCTCCAGAGGAACAGAACCAATGGGATATATAGATCTATATACATCTAGATCCATCTATCTGTATAGAGGGGGAGAGACAGAAAGGGAGAGAGGACGGGGAGGATATTGAGATTTATTTTAAGGCATTGGCTTACGTGCTTAATGGGGACTGGCAAGTTGGAAATGCGTAAGGCAGGGGAGCAGCAGGCTGGCTACTCAGCTAACAGTTGATGCTTCAGTCTTGAGTCCAAATGCTGCTGCAGGACAGCAGGCTGGGAACTCAGGCAGGGTTTTCATGGTGCAGACTTGAGGAGAATTCCGTCGTCCTTGGGAAACCTCAGTCTCTGCTTGTAAGATCTTCAGCTGATTGGATGAGGCCCACACACATTCTGGAGGGTAATCTGCTTGACTCCAAGTCTCTTGACTTAACTGTTTATCACATAAAAAATTACCTACACAGCAACATCTAGACTGGTGTTGGACCACACAACTGGGCATCATAGTCTAGCCGAGCTGTCATGGAAAATTATCCAGCACACCCCACTTACTTAAGAAGGGCAGATGGTGGATGAACATAGCTACAAAGCTTTCTTTAGTGCCCCAAGGCTCTGCTGAGGCTGGACAGTTTATCAGGCTTTTTGTTATGCTGTTTACTTTTATTCATAGTTATTGGCAATGAAGTTATTGAGTGTTTCCAATTTGACTTTGTGACTTCTTAAAATAATTTTTTTAAAAAGGTTTAACAGCTCACTTTCGTGGTTTCGATTACCTTTTACCTAAATGTGAGTTATATGTAACTTCGTATTTAAAGATGTTTTATATCTTACAAAATGTTTTTATGAAGTGTTTGGAGAAGACTACTCCTGAATAGCTTGGGACACACTGTTTATCCTATAGAAACTGCTACGAAAATTTCTCTATAAGTAGTCAACAACTTGCCACTTCTCTTGCTCCAAGATAAACTGTGAGGGCTCTGAAGAGCCAGAGAATTTGTGAAAGCTTTAATTCTCATGAAGTGGCAGGAACTACCCATTAGGCAGCTTTGCCCTATAGTTGGCTGCAACAGAGTAACTGGTAAACCCTGAGCAGAAAGCTGGCCTTGCTAGGATCTTTGAAGAAGGAGAGAGAATTCTGCAACTTTTCATATTGAAAAATATCCAAGTGAAACTCTTGTCCTTCATCTTTGCCGACCCGATAGTCAACTTAGCGCTGAATATCTTAAGTTTTGCATTTTCCCTAGTTTTAGAAGGATCGTTTGCCAATTATAGGACATTTGGAAGCTATTGAAGAAGTACGAAGAAGGAGCAGGAATGAAAAATGATAACTGATCATAGTGTAGTAGGATCATTAATGTTTGAGTATTTTCCTTCCACCTTGTTTTCTGTGAACTTTTAAAAAATTGTGAGATTGCATGGCTTACGTACTTCTGTATCTTGTGTTTTTGTCAGGTGAGTTAATAAGGGAACACTTTCCAGTGACAATAAGTACCTTTATAAGCATTATGTTTGTAGTCAGCATCGTCTTTCATCATGTGAGCACATCATATTTAAGTCATTTAGCGTTCTTCCCTGTTGGACTTTTAAGATACTTGCCAGTTCTTTTTTATTATTGTAAATCATGCTGCAGTGAACTGCTTTGTGAATGAAACTTTTCCCTTGTTTGGATTTCTTTAAAAGATAGCTTCCTAGTTGCTTTTGAATATAGGATTATAGCTTTCCTATTGGGCCCTGCGTGCTCTGGGTCCTGAGGTTGGCCAGGGGCGAACCAACCCTCAGCGTCCTTGGGTACCTTCATGGAGGGCTGAGCTGCTTGCTAAATGGCAACAAAAAGCTACTTTTTCAAGGGAGCCATTAACTCTGGTTGAGAGTGATAAGCTTCAGAGGATACTGACCAGGTGAGAGGCACTATCAGTCTTGGAGTGTTTCACCTCACAAGGGATTAAGGGAGCCTGGTGAGTCCAGGACTTGAAGAACTCACAGGCCAGGAAAGCAAGGTGGGGCTGCAGTGGAAATTGTTGTTGGGGATGCTCACGTTCCTCCCTGCCAGTGCATCACACGTGATTTTTAGGAAAGAGGATGAAGGGAGACCGTCGCTCTCTTAGAATCTCATGTTCTGGTTTATTTACATCATTTCTGCTGACAGCCAACACAATACGGGCTCATGCCCAAGTACTTCTTTTCACTCTTGAAAATAAATCTGTGTTGAATAGAATCGTCATCAGTAGTTAGTCTGAACAACCATCAGACTGCCTTATTTCTATGGAAAACGTGGTCAGGCAAGCTTGAGGTCATCACTTTAGAAGCTCGTGGTCATGATACAATGGGGAGAGAACCCAAGTAGGATTTAGGGACTTGGAATCTCTCCTGCATCTGCTGTTGTAGAACCTTTGCCTCAGTCTAGAGTCTTTGATGTTGGTTCATAGCACGGGTTCTCGAGCCAGGTAGATCTTGACCTAAAATCAGTCTCCTGTACTCATTAGCTGTGTGACACAAGCTGCTTGACCTTTTGTGCCTCTGATCCTCCGTAGCATGAAGATGTCACATCTGCTTCTCAGAATTGTTCTGGCAATTGGATAAACATAATGCAATTCTAGCAGTGTACACGTTACTTAGTATTGATATATGTACGCCAGGATTCGTTAAATGAAGCTGTTTTTATTTTTTTTTAATGGCTGTCCCAAATAATCTCTAAATTTTTGTTCTCATGTATGAAATTTCGGTGCCCCAGTGGGTAGCTCTTCCCTGGTGTCTCTACTGTGACTGATAGTAACTGGCGTTAGAATCACAAGAAACAGCCAAAGGTGATAACACAGCTCCTAAGGACTTTATTCTTTGGGATTCTCTCTGCCTTCCTGTTTTCTTTGTATTTTCATTGTCTGCTCTGTGTCCAGTACTGTGGTAAGTGCTTGGGATTTTAAGTTGAATGAAATACCATTTCTGACCTCACATCATCTTTGTGGTCTAGTAGCTCCCAGGTTTCTAACTTGCAAATGCATAAAGTACCTCTGATGATGCTTTCATTCATTTGTGACACACCCAGAGGATTCTCAGATGTAAAGCGCTCTTTATCTTCCCTGTAGTTTTTTTTTTTTTTTTTTTTTTTTGCGGTACACGGGCCTCTCACCGTTGTGGCCTCTCCCGTTGCGGAGCACAGGCTCCGGACGCGCAGGCTTAGCGGCCATGGCTCACGGGCCTAGCGGCTCCGCGGCATGTGGGATCTTCCCGGACCGGGGCACGAACCCGTGTCCCCTGCATCGGCAGGCGGACTCTCAACCACTGCGCCACCAGAGAAGCCCTTCCCTGTAGTTTGATATGCAAAGTTAACTCTACTTTGACAGGAATCTTTTCTGGACGGAATGGGTTCCCACCTGTCAGAGTTAAGACACTGTCTGCCAGCTTAGCATAACTTCAGGTACCTGGCTCTTCCTAACCCAGTTCCTAGTTCTATCAGGAACTACCTATCCTATGGACAGAGATGAAAATCTGCTTCTCAGATCCTGGAGCAAGGACCCAACAGGACATGGCTCTGGCCTTTGAGGTCCATCGGTTCCATTTTGGCCTCTGAGTTTCCAGTTTCTTTCTTTTTTTTTTTTTTAAACATCTTTATTGGAGTATAATTGCTTTACAATGGTGTGTTAGTTTCTGCTGTATAACAAAGTGAATCAGTTATACATATACATATGTTCCCATATCTCTTCCCTCTTGCATCTCCCTCCCTCCCAGCCTCCCTCTCCCACCCCTCTAGGTGGACACAAAGCACTGAACTGATCTCCCTGTGCTATGTGGCTGCTTCCTACTAGCTATGTATTTTACATTTGGTAAATATGTCCATGCCACTCTCTCACTTTGTCCCAGCTTACCTTTCCCCCTCCCCGTGTCCTCAAGTCCATTCTCTACATCTGTGTCTTTATTCCTGTCCTGCCCCTAGGTCCTTCAGAACCATTTTTTTTTTAGATTCCATATACATATGTGTTAGCATACAGTATTTGTTTTTCTCTTTCTGACTTATCTTTATGACAGTCTCTAGGTCCATCCACCTCACTACAAATAACTCATTTCTTTTTGTGGTTGAGTAATATTCCATTGTATGTATGTGCCACATCTTCTTTATCCATTCATCTGTCGATGGACACTTAGGTTGCTTCCATGTCCTGGCTATTGTAAATAGAGCTGCAATGAACATTGTGGTACATGACTCTTTTTCGAATTATGGTTTTTGCCCGTGTTAATTACACAGTGATTAATTGTAGGCAGAGAAACTGGGTTTGGATCCAGCTCTTCCTCTTATTAGTTATGTGACCTTGAGCAAGTTATTTAACCTCTCCAAGATTCAGTGTCCTCATCTGCATGAAAGTGGAAATTGTTTCAATATAGCTCACAGGGCTGTTGTAAGTTAAATGAAATAAGCCCCTGGTTAGTGCATTTCAGTAAACATTAGCTATTATTATGATGGAGCATGGAGAAGGGCAGGAACAAATCCACACTGAGCTGGGCTGCGAAATTACATTTTCAACAGGTGTTCGTGGTGGGTGAGGATATTCCAGGAAGGAAGGACACAGAGACAGGGAATTGAGGGTCTTAATGGGAACATTGGGAGTAATCCAGCTTGGCTCTGCTGTGTAATGCATGAGTGCAAGAGCGAGATGCAAACTCTAAAAAAGTAGTTGAAACCTGATCATGGCTGTCTTGGATGCCAACGTGGAATTTAAAGTTCAATCATTAGTATGTGTATGTCTCTGTGTGTGTGTGTGTGTGTGTGTGTGTGTGTGTGTGTGTGTGTAAGAGAGAGAGAGAGAAACGGACAGACAGACAGTAAGAAAGAAAGAGAGACTGAGATATGATTAGACCTGGGCTAAGGGAGAGTAATTGGGTGAGGATGGATAGGAAGGGAGGCTTTCTTTAGATAAAGTGGAATTATAGCTTGTACTCTGATAGTTTATGTTGAAAACTTACAAATGTGTCTCCGCCTGGCCTGGCAATTCTGATTTTAGAAAAGTATGCAGAGATGATGGTTTAAAACTAATAACCTAGGACTTCCCTGGTGGTGCAGTGGTTAAGAATCCACCTGCCAATGCAGGGGACACAGGTTCGAGCCCTGGTCCGGGAAGATCCCACGTGCCGCAGAGCAACTAAGCCGGTGCACTGCAACTACTGAGCCTGTGCTCTAGAGCCCGTGCTCTGCAACATGAGAAGCCACCGCAATGAGAAGCCCACACACTGCAAACAAGAGTAGCCCCTGCTCACTGCAACTAGAGAAAGCCCACTCGCAGCAATGAAGACCCAACGCAGCCAAAAATAAATAAAATACATTTATTAAACAAAAAACTGACAATCAAATATCTAATAATGGGGTCTTGGTTAAAGGATGTCAAATCTATATAATTTAATGTTATCTAGTCATTAAAAATGATGTTATTTATCAACAAAGATTACCAGAATAATGCTATAATTATTTAGAAGGTATGAAATGTTATGTTGGTATGATCTCATAAAAAATATATGTGGATGTATGATGGCCTATGCCTTCATTCATAAAAGTCCGGAAGGGATTTAAACAGAAATATTAATAGTGGTTACCTTTGGGTGACTTTTTAATTGAATTAAAATATACGTAAGATAAAATTTACTATTTAACCATCTTTAAGAGCACAGCTCTGTCATATTAAATACATTCACCATTGTTCTGCAGCCATCTGCATTCTCCATCTCTAGAATATAGGTGATTTTTTTCTTTATTCTTCATGCTTTTATCTACTGTTTGAATTTTTAAATTTTATAACCAAAACACAATTTGAGTTAAAAAATACAAAGCGAGGTTCCGAGGCTCACTGGGATATTATTGCTGGGATGAGGGAAATCACGTCCTGACTCACGATTATGACTGATGGAGTGGAGAGGAAGTGCAGGGATTGAGAGAAGGCCAAGTTGTCCTCGTGTTTTTGCTTATAATGTTTGATCCCCCTGGATTAGCTGGTGTTCTTTCCCCCAAGATAAATTTGGGGCACCAAGTTTATGGGAAATGGACTTAGGAGCTGCTGGGGACTTGCAGGCTTTTGGATTGTAAGACAGCTAAGCCACCAGATCCATGATCAAGCTGTCATACCAACTTCAGGAAACCAAGGGACCCATATCTGGTTCAGGTTTCATATACGAGGAAAAATTTTGATAGAGGCACAAATCGTTATTTTGGCCTATGGCTGCTTGTGGGAGAGCCTTCCTTTGTTATAGCATCAAGAATCTCCACGTCAATTTCATGTTGCATATAATTGAATTCTCTGATGCCCAAATTCCTTCACTTATAGGAACGTTTGTTTCATCAGCATTAACAAATGGTCTCAAAGTAACAAAACACAAGGCTATTTAAAAAATTTTTTTTCTGCAACACGCAGGCTCCAGGCTCCAGTACCTCTGATCTAAAACAGAATTGAGAGTATTTTAGCACTTTTCTTTCATATATTGTGTCTTATTAGGTATGTTTATTATACAATGTGAAAGCCAGATCTCCCCGTAAGATAGAAAAATAACTCCGTAAGGAAGCATCCTTCAAGAAGAAACACATGGTTTTATTTAGGGACATTTCTAAAAAGTTCACCTTTTTTCAGTAGACGTGGAGCAAAGCCTACCACATGGAACCACAGTTGCTCTCGTGGAGGTGAGAATGAACATGACAGGGTGTTGGCCTCCCAGGAGCTCATGATTTAGTCTGTGGATTGTAGTCAAAGTAAATACACATGTAAACATCTTCATAGGGGACCTGTGCTCCTGAGAGGTGCACAGTTCTCCGGATGGTGCGGTCTCCCTGGCTGATTGGCTAAGGAGGTTTGGGAGGGCAGAGCCTGGCCCAGAGCCTTGAGGATGGGTAACTTGGAAAAGGTGGTTACGCACAGGAGGTGTCTCCTGACAGAAAGAACAGCCTAAGTTGAAGTGCAGAATTAGAGATGTCCAGCATAGTGTTTGGTTAATGGGTTTCCCCAGAAGCAGAATTGGAGGCAAGGATTTGAATTCAAGCCCTTAATTAGGGGGGATCCTGGGCAACATTAGTAGGGGGTAAGGAAGTGAGGCCAGGAAGGGAAAGAAGCCAGTAAAGGGTGTGTCATGGAGCCAGTGAGCACTTTGGGCCAGTGGAGCTCAGCCCTGCTGGAAAGCTCTGGGAAACGATGTGTAACACACCTTAGATTTATCCCAGCTGAGGCCAAGGCAGCCCCTGTCCACAGCTCTCGGACCATTGCTGCTTGAGGACTGCTCCCAGGGACATGGATGCTGGCCCTTCCAGATTGTCCTGCACAGGTGGTTTGCACTTCTGTGGCTGGAATAAAAAGCTCTCAGGCAGTGATGCTCAGAGGTGTTTGTAATTAGAGTCTTCAGCATATAAAGAAGAAAGACTAGAGTGTTAAGGTGCATCCACTGCATGAGTGGTCATGGTGGACGGGTGTCAACTGAAGAAACTGAAATTAGAGACGGAGCGGAATGCCATGCAGTGTCAAAGGAGAGTTTCCGTAAGGAGGGAAAGTCGAAAGGAAAGTAATATTTTACCAAAAGCATGGTCATAATTGTGCTTTCAAACCCCCAAACTAGCCGATTACGTGTTAACCGAGTGGTTTAATGGAATAGGCTTGCTCTGAAAGTTGGTTGTAGTTCTGGTTTTGCTGTTCTCTAGCTGTGTGACCTCAGGAATGTCCCTTAACCTTTCTGGGTCTCAGGTTCCTGTTGTGTAAAGTAAGGTGGTTGTTTCCAATCTCTCCAAGTGCCAAGAGGCAATTTGTTTGGATTCAAAGATGTCTTGTGACTCCCGCCTCACTCCTTGTCGTCTATTAAGCTCATAAGCGTACTGCACATGAGACGGAGGAGTAATCTAATTTCACAGTTAAATAAAGAGCTAATTTAAATGACTGTTGAAATTAAAATGTTCATAGAATAAATTTGCTGGGTCTAATAAATGCACTCTCAAGCATTTTTCCCTGTTCTCTGAACCCGTCACCCTCTATCTTCTCTGTCTGCTTCTGTTCTCCAGCCTCCAAATGGACGCTAGAATTATTTTTATTTCGTGTTTGTTTACTTTTATCTATGGCTGTTTTGGCAGCAGGAATGATATCTGTTTCCCTGACAGAGAGTTTTACGTGGAGCATGTGTTTGAAAGATTAATATAAGCAGTCACTTCTGAAACAATTTAATCTTGCTTTCCCATAGTAATGAAAAATGAATAATCAAAAGCAATAAATTGTGTCTGGAAGATAATAAATACTTCTTCAAGCATTTTAGCACTGACTGTGAATTATAGCTGACCCCCAAATCGGGAAGGATGAATATGATCAATGGAAACTCCACAGTGGGTGCCACCGGCCTTTAATATCAGTGTTTAGCTGCTTGATTGATTTCATTGTTCCCTATCAGAACCCAGAGGATCTGCTGTCTGTCCTGCTGATTTAAAAGTCAAAATGGCATCTCAAAGGCCCATTAGGGGAGTCTGTTTTTAAACCACCACAAAACAGTTTTCTCTTTCTGTCCCTTAACTAACGTACAGACCCAAGTGGAGCTCCATTAGGATTTAAAATGTAAGTAGTAACAACTGAATAATTCTAGATCCAGCCACTGTAGACCAGGAAACTCCTAGGGATGTATTTTATCCAGGACCTCATCAATTTCCTGGGCATGAAACTACTTCAGTAAACTCTAGAAAGATCCCTCAGAGACTTAATTTTACTTTCAGCTGCCCACCTTCTGCCAGCACATTCATGAGCCAGGGCTTACTTTAGACCTGATATGTTTTGAAAAATAGTGCATCTCTTTCATGAGACATTCTGTGAGGTATTGAAGCCCTGAAATAAATTGTTGGCTTTCTTTTGAGATGCAACACTTAGGAAGTATATTTGAGCACCTGTGGCATTCAGATTGCTATGTGCAACACAACCAATAATACATGCATACATACATACATACATACATAAAACAGATGTATCCATACTGTCTCTGCATTGAAGAAACTTAAACATTACTTGGCAAATGTAGACTTAATGCACTTTACAAAGCAGCAGTCAGGCACAGACACAGAAAGTTTCCTGCAAAGCTGATGGATGGTAAGGGGAATCAAGACATGATCCTGGTCAAGCTCTCGCACTGTATACAACTGCCTGCATTTAATGTGTTTATATCTGCCTGCTGCTCTGGTACCCAGAGAGGCCATATTTTCACACTATTGAACCAAAAAGCAGGATGTGTCCTCCTTCTCTGATGAAGCTTGGCAGGTAATTATCATGAGCCCCAAAGTACATCTTTATAGTGTCCGATTTTTTCCATGCTACCTAGTAGTTGAGATATTTGAGCTGAGGTGTTGGGGCTTCAGCATCCTCTAAAACGAAGGTAAGGCTTCCCTTCTTTCTATTTCCAAGAAACGTTTCTAAGCACAAATGAAATAGTGTGTGATATACATAAGCACTTTGAAAACTCTATGGTGATGGGCAAACACAAGTTGATAGACCTGCCAAAAGTTGTTTCCTCTTATATTGCTGTTTTGATTCTATTGTAATTGTAAACATAACTATTTAAGAGGTTTTGTCAAGGAATATTTTCAGGTCTTGTACATTTATATGAGCTTATGTTTTCAAACCTGGAAATATAATTCTGAAATCTCCTAAATCAGTGAGAGAAAAATCAACTCAGCAAACCAGTCTTTTGAGAGAAGAGAGGCTCTCCCTAGTTCATTGTTTCTAAAAATAAGCTTTCCAAATTTAGCATGGCTGTTTGGGAGCAGGGATGGGACATCAGTAGCCTAAAGTCCCCAAGTGCATGCCGCTCTGTATTGTCAAATGCTTACAGAGCTACTGAAAAAATTCCTGGCATATGTGTTTCGTTCTAAGGACTTAACGCAACATGTTTTTTTTTTTTTTAATTTTGCTTTTATAGAAATGTTCGGGTTCTCCTGGAATCTTTTGAACTGTTGCCAGTATGTGATTTAAGTCCTTGACTTGGTCCTACAAACAGAAGTTGAAAACCAAAGATGAACAGCTATGTGGTCTCTTACACATGAGAATTGTCCAGTTAATACTTCAAGTCGCTAAGGCCAGTCTAGCAGGAAGCATGTATTTTATTTTTGTTCTAAAACATTTCTCTTTTGAGCTATTTCCTGAAGGGCTTTTGCAAGAAAACAGTTCATTGTATGTAGGGAGATAACTATTTCTTAATGAGTTCTTCTCTTTCAATTCCTTGTTCCAAAATGTCAAGCTGTTGGTGGTGGGGTTATAATAATAACAAGAAGAAAGAAAATAATGAGGAGAAGAAAAAGAAATTAGGAAGAATGGGAGGATGAGGAAGAAGAAGAGGAAGAGGTAATAACAATGTCCTTCAAGTCATTTATTCTTTTGTAATTTACAAAGCGAGTTAGTGAAGAAACTGACTTTTTGGTGTGACATTATTTTCTATGTGTCATGAAGCTTAAGTGACAGAGCTAGAGCTTAAACTTCTGATTCAAAGGCTGACATTTTTTTTTTCCTATCAGTTGATTCCATATTTTCATTCCTAGCTCTGCATGTACAGTGTGGAGTTTACAATGTGAGCTAATCTATTTGTAAAAAGGCTTGAACTAGGGTCCTCCATAGAGTGAATGCTACAGTGAAAATTTGATAAAGAAATATAATAAAAATTGTGTCATTAGAAGAAAGAATGAAACATAGATAACTGTTAGAGTTTGTCTCAGACAAAGGGGGAAATGTCCACCAGGTTCCCAAGAAGAAAAATACTTTAAGGATGTTAATGAATATTATTGGGCAAAATAATGCACAATATAGGTTATATTACTTTCTTAGAAGCACACATGTTTACGAATGGATGGCTGGGTTTCACAGAAGTCAGATAAGAATGCTCAGGATACTTGATTGTGGCAGCTGTCAATGAACATGCCCTTTCCTTTCTCAAAGATACATTGCGAGGAAATTAACACCACAGAACTGAAATGTAATGACTATTCCCTTTCAATGGCTTCTGTCTTAGAAGGAAAACGTTCTGTCATTTGATAATACACAATAAAATTCAAAACTGTTTATTATGCTCTGAATTGTGCCCCACTCCCCAATTTGTATGTTGAAGTCCTAACTTCCAGTGTCTCAGAATGTGACTGCATTTGGAGATTGTCTTTAAAGGGCTGATTAAATTAAAATAAGGCCAGTAGGATGGCCCCTAATGCAATCTGACTGGTGTCTTTATAAAAACAAGAAATTTAGACACAGAAACACACAGCAGGGAGACAATGTGAAGATGCAAGGAAAAGATGGCCATCTACAAGCCAAGGAGAGAGGCTTCCAAAGAAACCAACCCTGCTGACACCCTAATTTTGTACTTCCCAGCCTCCAGAAATGTGAGAAAACAAAATCTGTTGGTTAATCCACCCAGTCTATGGTACTTTGCTATAGCAGCCCTAGGAACTAATACTTTTTAAAATCAGTAGCTCTCAAACCCAGCTGTGTTTTAGAATCACATTCGAAATTTTTTCAGTTAATGCTCAGGGTACCATCCCAGAACAATGGAGTCAGAATTGCAGGAGATAGGACCTGGGTGACTGTGTTTTGCAAAGACTTCCCCAGAGATTCTGATACAGTTTAGGTTGAGAATCACTGATTTACATTTCCTTCCCAGAAGAGTTCCCAACTGGTTTCTTTTGGGGAGGGAAAGCAAATCTTCCATCCAGGTCTGGGTTGTTGAAGCTCGTTACTCAGAGCAAAGGAAGACATCCCACATGGATCCAGTGATAGTCCATCCTGGCTGACCCTTTCAATCATTTGAATGTCTGTTTAAAAATACTTATTCACAGGGGCTTCCCTGGTGGCTCAGTGGTTGGGAGTCCGCCTGCCGATGCAGGGGACACGGGTTCGTGCCCCGGTCCGGGAAGATCCCACATGCCGCGGAGCGGCTGGGCCTGTGAGCCATGGCTGCTGAGCCTGCGTGTCTGGAGCCTGTGCTCCGCAACGGGAGAGGCCACAACAGTGAGAGGCCCGTGTACCGCAAAAAAACAAACAAACAAAAGAAACTTATTCACAGAAATTCTAACTTGTGAATCTTTGGAGTTCTGGGATGGGGGGCAGGAGTTTGAATGTTTAAGAAGGTCTGTGAGTGATTCTGATGATATTTTAGATTAAGAATGGCTGAACATTTATTTTTATGTATGTGTGTATATATGTATTATGTATGTATTGTCTTCAACAAGGAAAAATTACCTATAATTCCACCAACAAGGGAACCTATTCACGTTTCTGATCTGTGATTGTTTCCCCATGCCTTTTTCCATCATTAGTTCAATGATGAAAGTATTAAGGACATTGGGAGTGATTTTCACAAGTAGATGTGGGACAGTTTGGTGTTCTGTAGTAATGACCTCAGGTTAATCGGTATTTTCTCTTTATAAAACCTGCTGTTAGGGCAAAAGGTCTGATGCTAACACATTATGTCCTTCACAATTGAAGTGTAAATTGAACTCCGAATCCATTTGTTTGCCTCCTTATGAATACACTAATCAGCCTCTTTGGGGAATTTATCTGTCAGATATCTGACAGAATTTATCTGACACTGAATGAAAATAGTCATATATTCATGCAACATTTCATTGACCCAAAGTCATTGATCCCCCAGCCAAACAAGTTAAAATCTAGCTGGAGGGAAAAAGAAGTCTATGGAAAGTGAAAGTCAGTTCAAAATAGTAACTGATATGTGTCATAAGTGATATAAATGTTTATATTCATAATCTCAAAACAACCTTGTGTGATGTGCTACTATACCCATTTTACAGATGTGGACATTGAGGCCAGGAAAGAGGTGTTGGGAAACTCACCCAAAGTCCTGCTGCTAGGAAGTGGCAGAGGCAGTTTCTGTATGCTCTTAACAGTTATACCTCTACTCGCCCTAAACTTACCAATTAACTCCTCCATGAGCCCTTTTCTCAGTCTCTTTTAATCTCTTTTATATCTAATTTTAACTAATTTTGGATTTCAGTTTTCCTAACCAATATCAGGTTTAAAACAAGCTTCCCAATCAAAGACCAGAAAGGATGCAATAGATATTTGTAGAGTGAGTGGTCCCTTTACACAATTCTCTTATTTTCACTTCTAAAAAAGTAATATGCTATGATCTTCTTGAATAGAATGTTTCTATAATAATCTTCTCATGTATTAAATTGTAAAGATATCCATACGTCTATAGGCTATATTCATAATCCCATCCTAATACGAAAACTATTTGTGTTTTGCGTACTATCTATAAGTCTTTGACCTGCTGGTGTTTTTTTATCATTGCAAATGGAACATATATTTTTTCATATTCAGTTTTTCACTTATGTAAAGACATTTTGTGTAGTTTCAAATAGTTGCAGGTAGTCATCAAAGTAAATATCTGCAAGTAGTCCTTGGAGTTGATACATCTGGATTTGCAGTCTTATGTCATAGCATTTTCAGCACTTCCTATCTCTTAAAATCAACTAGATTGTAAGGTTTTTGAGATTGACTATCCTGTCTAAAACCCATCTTTAAATTTGCAGTTTGGCATACTGCAGAACAAATTTGTAGCAAATAAATGTTGATTGAATGTAGCCTAATAATTGTTATTCACATATTCTGTAACTAGAAATGCTATACACACATAATACATATTTATATATAATATACATAACTATATATATATATGTGTGTGTGTATATATATATATAGTGGTTTAGAGCACATATTTCAGAGTTAGGCTGACTTGGACTAATACCCTGTTTCTACTATTCACTCCCTGAGTCACTTTGGGGAAGTATTTGAACTCTTCAAATCTCAGTTTTCTTTGCTGTAAAGTGAGGACAGTAATATCTACTTGTAGGTGGAGATTAAATGATAAAAATAGGTGGAGCTCTTCAAGATGTGCAAGCCTGGCCCACCAAATGCCCAGTAACAGCTAAACAGTTTTATAATGAAAATTCCTGTGACCTCAATCTGAAATACAGTAATTGTACAAAGCAAGGTAAACTTTTATATATAAGTACTATGAGGGTAAGGCACAGAGTGAAGTTTCCCTGGTCTTATTTGGAAATAACACACTTCTTTTGCTGAATATGGACAAGGTTTCCCTGTGTACGTTGCCAAAACAAGTGTCTTCATATAAGCATGTCCATCCCCCGCTGTGAGCGAGGACCAATAGTCAGGGATGTGGAAACACTTCTGGAAGGAGAAGTGGAAAGGAAAGAACCAGAGTGGCTCCTTTTATCCAAAGCTAATCCCTTGAGCAGTAGGAAGGGAAGATAGGCCTGTCTAGAGTGCTTGTACCTTTGTAGAAGGTGGATGCTGAATAAAATCTTGCAAACACAGAGACAGGTAGGCAGGATCCAGAATGAGGTTCAAATCGACCTGGAGTTGTAAAAGCTCATTCTAGAGCCAGAGGGAGGGCTTCTGGGAGATGGCTGAATGAACTCATTCTGGAACCAGATGGCCTGGGTTTGGCTCCTGGCTCAGCTATTTACTAGTTTTATGACCTTGGACAAGTCTTTTTGCTTTATTGTGGCCAATTCCCTTGATTGTAAAATGGGGGTAAAAATATCACCTACCTTCAAAGTTTGTTGCGAAGATTAAGGAAATTAATTTATGAAAGTGCTTGGAACAATATATGGCGAAAAGCGAGCATTCAGTAAATGTTAGCCATCATAATCTATCTACCCCTAGAGAGCTGAATGGTCAGTTTTGCTCTCGCCAAGTTTTTTTCCCCTGTTTTTTTCCATGATTGTACCTGGATTTATGTGCATTTCCACTTAAGAGGTGACTCTTGAAGGTTTCTTGTTTTCTGGGGGCAGAAAAGTGTATAGCATTATGAATGATAAGTCTTGAGCCTATTCTGTTATTAAAGTCATGGAGACAGTTATTTTTTATATTAAGAATGGTTCATCATCCTCCCTAATCTTCAAGATGCAAAATTTGCACTCTGACAGGCCTGGGTAGCACAGGACATATTTGCAGGCAGAACAAAAACTATACATCCACACACTTCTGAGGTTAGAACATGAATTAGTTTTTAGCAAACATGTTTGCTCAGGATTCCAATTTCTTTTCTCATTCTCTGTGATAAATTCCTTTAACCACAGCTGGAGTTTTCCTTCGGGCTGGATTCCCTCCCCCTTCATTAATTTATTGTCCTTGTTGCCTGCTGAAAGTGTGCTGGGGAAATAAGGCTGTGATTTCAGGCTTCCTCCTCCCAGCTTTCTTGCATTCAGAGTCTCTGGGATTAGACTACTGTCACTAAGCCCACTTTAGAGCCACTGATCTCTGAATTCTGCCGTTAAGTTTTTTGTGCTCCAAAATGTATTACAAGGATTACAGATGTTGCTGCCCAGGTAGTTCCCAAGGGCAGTGTGTGGCTACCCAGGTGCCAGCCTCTGTCTTGAGTCTGGAGATGCCTGTGGCTGGCTGGCCTATTGGTATGAGGCCCACCTGGGTCACCAGATCAGCAAAGGAGTGCAAGATTCCGATTCAGCCAATTTTCTGTGAAATCCGACTCTGAATGGAGCTCAGGGGTAGATGGTTTCAGATGCCTCCGCATTTACTCCTCACAGCATCCTGATACCTAGTCTGCAGATTGATGGGGGTGCCTGAGGGAGATTAGGAAAGAGTATCACTCCTCTCAGCCTGAGTTCTGAATAATTTGAGAAATAAAGCAAAAGAGCAAAGATGGAGGCCAGAATATCATCTTTATTGTAGAGACGCTAAGTTGGCAGATGTAAGTTAGTGTCAGAGCCAAATGAGCTTTGCAAAGAATGAATCCCAGAATTAGGCAGATGAATTGCGCTTCCCTATGGGCAGCTCAACCGCAAGAGGAGAAAGTGTAGAGCTGAGTAGAGTGCACCTAGTTTTCTTCCCAAATGTGCTAAACCGATGAGTCACTCCAACTAGAGATGGATGGAATGAGTCAAGTGTTGGAGAGGGGGCATAGGAGCATGTTTAGGGAATATATGCTCTCATGAAAACAGTGTAGGGTAAAGTTCAGATGAGAAAACTGAGGCACAGAGAAACTCAGTAACTTGCAAAAGGCTTCAACAGCTCCTTCAGCAGGGGAGCTGAAATTTCAATACAATCTTTCCACTCTTCCACCGAGGCTGAGGTAGAGCTTTTCTCCAAATTGAATGAGTGGAATCTTGACATAGGAAAGAACTGTAAAAGGTCATTCATCCTCTAGGATCCCAAACAAGATTTTACATCAACTATCCAAGAAGCATAGGCAGGTATTTTCTCCTTTGGGCTTGCTACTTCTGCTTTTGCTGTTAACTGGCTGTTGAAAGTTCTAGTGGCCTTGTTTTCCATAATATAGGTCACTTCCTTATGAAGTTATCTTGGCCACTGGACTTCTTCCTCTCAAAACTGACTCTCACCCTGTACACCAAAGCCCACGTCTGAGAAACTTGCTTTTGGACCACAGATGATTTGCAAATCAGCTTCCTTCCCCGTGACATCTCTTGCCCAGCCGTGCCACCTCCTTAGCCATAGAGGAATGCTGCCTCAGCACCAATGAACTGTGACAACCATCTGCATACCTCCTGCCTGACCTGATGTTCTCAGCATTAGCAGGCCAGCTGAGGACCCATTAACTGCCTTGAAGCCTTGCTGTTGTTGTTGTTTTTTAAATCCCTTTCTTTCACATGTGATTATCATGATGCTTAATATTTAATTGAGTTTTTAAACTTTTGGCATTAGATGGCTGAATGGCATCATCTTTAAGGACAGCTTACACAGTTTCCTGCAGAGGCGGGACCTTGCTCTCAAATTGCGTTCATGTTCAGAGCTCAGCTTCCTTGTGGCTCCGTGGGGGAGGTGTGGAGTGATGGTGGAGGGATTATGGGTGCAGTTTCCACTAGGAGGCTTGCTGGAAGATCTTTATGAATAAGCTAGATAAATGTCCTGAAGGAGATATGGTATCACAGCCTCTGGTTCCTGAAAGGCTTTATGAAGCACACAGGGCTGGAAGCAATTAGGAGCAGCAGCAAGATTTGGGAAGTAGGAAGAAAAAGGTAAATCTTGTACCCAGAGTTGGACATGGGAATTTGGAATCTCCTTCCAGTGAATCTGAAGTTATAGCCCAGAAGCCGTGAAATCCCAAAGCCTATTTACTTCTTAGTAATTTTAAGGAGCCTAAAATATCCTTTGCCTTCGTGGCTATGCTAAACTGATAGTATGGACATTTTATAAGTTATGTTCCCTTGAAATATTATTATCCAGATAGATTTGCATTGTTTAGAAACTCATCTTTCAGTATGGCCTATTTCCATACTGAAAGCTTCCAGATAAGTGTTCCTTGAGAAATCAAGATGATGTAAAACAGGATCCTGATTCTTGCTGGTCCATCTCTGGAAATTTTCTCTGGAGTTACTTTTCCCAGCAACTGTAGAACAGCTTTTATTTAAAATTCTACAGAACACTTCCTTTCTCTCTTTTCTGTCCTCATGGCTGAAACCTCAGCAGATAAGCAGGAAGGTTTAAGTGGTGTTGCAATAGTAAGCACTTGCCTGTCTGTAAGAAGTTGCAGCTTTGAGGGACCCTGGAAAGAAAACTGCGCTCCCTGCATGTGGCGAGGAAGTGTTTCCTATTTATGGCCAGGTTCATTGGCCGGTCACTCTGGGGAGCTTGTCCTAAACAATTTAATTCAGGTTGGGAAGCTAGTGAACCTTCAGCACAGCTCTGTGGATAAGGTTGTAACCAGCCTTCCATAACAAGTCCTGCCTCTGATTCCCTTGGGCTACGGTTATTCTTTGGACTGTCAAACTGGCACCTTTGGATATTTCTATGACCTTGAAAATTAGAATAATTAAGTTTCCTCTGGCACAGCGGGAGTTGATATGCATAATTAACAGCAGCCAGCAGTCCCTGGAGAACAAATTTATGAAAGACATTAAAGGAGGAAAGAAGCAAACCTTTTTGAATGAAGGGAAGTGAACATTAGTTATGTGAGTGTAGCAGTATTTGTATGTTCCTTATCATATGCATGTAGATACTTCTGTGAAATTTAATAATGAATTTTCCCTTTATTTTTCTTGGTAGCACCTATCATGTGAAACAGAGGGACGTGAACCATTGGCAACCAAATTAATGAACATGGGCGAGAACTAAACTTCCTCATAGGGGAGAAAAAAGTTAGTTGTAGGTTACATTAACGTTTTTGCAACAAAAACAACTTTTAGACCACAATAATTGTGTATGTGCATTTTCTTTTCTTAAGTTCTGAGAGTGCCTAGGGTGAATTGGTCACAAGTACCTGCCTAAAAAATGTGCAAGGAATGTTTTTGAGTGTATATCTTTTTAAACATTTCTCCAAACAACTGTGATTCTTTATAGCCCTGTTTTCTCTGAAATTTTCTTTAAATGTACATAGATAGACTGATGGACAAATGAGAGAGAGAGAGAGAGAGAGAACAATCCATTAGGATAGAATTCTATCTATCTACCTAATGACTGCTCTGAATATGGGTGTTTGCCTTCAGCCAATGGGAGTTAAAAGAGCAGACTGTAGATATGCTCTCAGCCAATGAGCATTAGCATTTCATCTGTACATACTCTGCTGGTGAGCTCTGGTAAAGGGTGTGTTCTTCCTCTGGACTCATTATGACCTTTATTTCATTTGGAGCTAATGCCAAAAATACGCAAGTGATAGTATCTGTGTGTCCGTAGAGTATCCTTCTAGCTATAAAAACATGGATTATTTTTTTAAACATTTATTTATTTATTTAGGCTGCGCCAAGTCTTACTTGCAACATGCAGGATATTAGTCTCTGACATGCAAACTCTTAGTTGCAGCATGTGGACTCTTAGTTGTGGCATGCATGCGGGATCTAGTTCCCCGACCAGGGATCGAACCCGGGCCCCCTGCCTTGGGAGCGCAGAGGCTTACCCACTGGACCACCAAGGAAGTCCCAAAACATGGATTTTTACAGAGACGTCACACACCTTCAAGGAAATGATCCAGGCATCTAGTAGTATTTACCAAGAGGCAATTAGAGATTAATGGAAATCCTTTGTCATTGTGAAGAGCGTCATAAACATCTTTGCCACTGAGGAGGGGTTGATCAATTACTTAGGAGTGGTAGTTGATAAAGAATATGGAAGAGGGGCTTCCCTGGTGGCGCAGTGGTTAAGAATCCGCCTGCCAATGCAGGGGACACGGGTTCGAGCCCCGGTCCAGGAAGATCCCACATGCCGTGGAGCAACTAAGCCCATGAGCCAAAACTACTGAGCCTGCACTCTAGATCCCACGTGCCACAACTACTGAAGGCCGCACGCCACAACTGCTAAAGCCCACGTGCCACAACTACTGAAGCCCATGTCCTAGAGCCCGTGCTCCGCAACAAGAGAAGCCACTGCAATGAGAAGCCCGTGCACCGCAGTGAAGAGTGGCCCCTGCTCGCCATAACTAGAGAGGGCCCGCGCGGAGCAGCAAAGACCCAACTCAGCCATAAATAAATAAATAAATAAGAATATGACAGAGAAGAGATTTTCTGAAAAGCATGGAGGATCGCTAAAGTACTGTGATGGGAACATGTATCCATAGGGACAGTGCTGTAATGATCTGTGCATTGTGATTCTGTTAATGCTAAATGGAACAAGCATATATTAGTTCTTTGATAGAAATGTCTAAAAAGAGGGCAGGGGGATAACTGCCCCATAAACATCCACTGTGGCAATGCTAAATTGATATCCCTGTTTTTGTTACTGATTTCTACCCACTACCACTCACACCACTGCTGATTAGCTCTCTACTTCTCGCCCAAAATAAATCAGCTTTGAGGCGATTTGAACGTTAAGAAATTAATGAAAAGATAATCTTAGAGCCTGGGTTCAGTGAATGGGTCATAGTAAGGCAAATTATTGCTCAAATGCTGCTTTTCATGCTATTCACCAATAAAACCAAATGCTATAAGTTAAGTATTTATCATTTACTACTATGTACTGTATACATTAGGCCAGTCCAAATGGGCATTTCCCCTTTCTTTGGGTCTTTTTATTGTGCTAATCAAATTCTAAGTTCTCTGGTCCTAAATAGAAGACTCATCTTTTTTACCTCTTCACAGTCCAAGTAAGGACTAGAGCCATTTCCCAAAACATTTTCTGAAAAAAAAAAAAAAAAAAAATTAGTCCCTTAAGGTGCTCAAAAAGAAAAAAAGAATAAAAATGATGTGTGATCAAATGAGTATGAGAAACAACAGGCCACATATCTTTTTTATTTTTTAACATCTTTATTGGAGTATAATTGCCTTACAATGGTGTGTTAGTTCCTGCTGTATAACAAAGTGAATCCGCTATACATATACATATATCCCCATATCTCTTCCCTCTTCCGTCTCCCTCCCTCCCACCCTCTGTACCCCACCCCTCTAAGTGGTCACAAAGCACCGAGCTGATCTCCCTGTGCTATGCGGCTTCTTCCCACTAGCTATCGGTTTTACATTTGGTAGTGTATATATGTACGTGCCACTCTCTCACTTTGTCCCAGCTTACCCTTCCCCCTCCCCATATCCTCAAGTCCATTCTTTAGTAGGTCTGTGTCTTTATTCCCGTCCTGCCCCTAGGTTCTTCATGACCATTTTTTTTTTTAGATGCCATATATATGTGTTAGCATATGGTATTTGTTTTTCCTTTCTGACTTCACTCTGTATGACAGACTCTAGGTCCATCCACCTCACTACAAATAACTCAACTTTGTTTATTTTTATGGCTGAGTAATATTCCATTGTCTATATGTGCCACATCTTCTTTATCCATTCATCTGTTGATGGACACTTAGGTGGCTTCCATGTCCTGGCTATTGTAAATAGAGCTGCAGTGAACATTGTGGTACATGACTCTTTTTGAATTATGGTTTTCTCAGGGTATATGCCCAGTAGTGAGATTACAGGGTCATATGGCAATTCTATTTTTAGTTTTTTACGGGACCTCCATACTGTTCTCCATAGTGGCGGTATCAATTTACATTCCCACCAACAGTACAAGGAGGTTCCCTTTTCTCCACACCCTCTCCACTATTTATTGTTTGTAGATTTTTTGATGATGGCCATTCTGACTGGTGTGAGCTGATATCTCATTGTAGTTTTGATTTGCCTTTCTCTAATGATTAATGATGTTGAGCATTCTTGGATGTGTTTGTTGGCAATCTGTGTATCTTCTTTGGAGAAATGTCTAGTTAGGTCTCCTTCCCATTTTTGGATTGGGTTGTTTGTTTTGTGATATTGAGCTGCGTGAGCTGCTTGTAAATTGAGGCTATGAATCCTTTGTCAGTTGCTTCATTTGCAAATATTTTCTCCCACTCTGAGGGTTGTCTTTTCATCTTGTTTATGGTTTCCTTTTCTGTGCAAAAGCTGTTAAGTTGCATTAGGTCCCATTTGTTTATTTTTGTTTTCATTTCCATTCCTCTAGGAGGTGGGTCAAAAAGGATCTTGCTGTGATTTATGTCATAGAGTGTTCTGCCTATGTTTTCCTCTAACAGTTTTATAGTGTTGGGCCTTACATTTAGGTCTTTAATCCGTTTTGAGTTTACTTTTATGCAGGGAGTGTTCTAATTTCATTCTTTTACATGTAGCTGTCCAGTTTTCCCAGCACCACTTATTGAAGAGGCTGTCTTTTCTCCATTGTATATTCTTGTCTCCTTTATCAAAAATAAAGTGACCATATGTGCGTGGGTTTACCTCTGGGCTTTCTGTCTTGTTCCATTCATCTATATTTCTGTTTTTGTGCCATTACCATACTGTCTTGATTACTGTAGCTTTGTAGTATAGTCTGAAGTCAGGGAGCCTGATTCCTCCAGCTCCTTTTTTTCCCCTCAATACTGCTTTGGCTATTTGGGGTCTTTTGTGTCTCCATACAAATTTTAAGTTGATTTGTTCTAGTTCTGTAAAAAATGCCATTGGTAATTTGATAAGGATTGCATTGAATCTGTAGATTGCTTTGGGTAGTATAGTCATTTTCACAATGTTGATTCTTCCAATCCAAGGACGGGGTGTATCTCTCCATCTGTTGGTATCATCTTTAATTTTTTTCATCAGTGTCTTATAATTTTCTGCATACAGGTCTTTTGTCTCCCTAGGTAGGTTTGTTCCTAGGTATCTTATTGTTTTTGTTGCAATGGTAAATGGGAGTGTTTCCATAATTTCTCTTTCAGATTTTTCATCATTAGTGTATAGGAATGCAAGATTTCTGTGCATTAATTTTGTATCCTGCAACTTTACCAAATTCATTGATTAGCTCTAGTAGTTTTGTGGTGGCACTTTTAGGATTCTCTATATGTATTATCATGTCATCTGCCAACAGAGACAGTTTTACTTCTTCCTTTCCAATTTGTATTCCTTTTATTCTTTATCTTCTCGGATTACTGTGGCTAAAATTTTCAAAACTATGTTGAATGATAGTGGTGAGGTGGACATCCTTGTCTCGTTCCTGATCTTAGAGGAAATGCTTTCAGTTTTTCACCATTGAGAATGATGTTTGCTGTGGGTTTGTCATATATGGCCTTTATCACTTTGAGGTAGGTTCCCTCTGTGCCCACTTTCTGGAGAGTTTTTATCATAAATAGGTGTTGAATTTTGTCAGAAGCTTCTTCTGCATCTATTGAGACGATCATATGGTTTTTATTCTTCAATTTGTTAATATAGTGTATCACATTGATTGATTTGCGTATATTGAAGAATCCTTGAATCCCTGGGATAAATCCCACTTGATCATGGTGTATGATCCTTTTAATATGTTGTTGGATTCTGTTTGCTAGTATTTTGTTGAGGATTTTTGCATATATATTCATCAGTGATATTGGTCTGTAATTTTCTTCTTTTGTAGCATCTTTGTCTGGTTTTGGTATCAGGGTGATGGTGGCCTCATAGAATGAGTTTGGGAGAGTTCCTTCCTCTGCAATTTTATGGAAGGGGTTGAGAAGGGTGGGTTTTAGCTCTTCTCTAAATATTTGATAGAATTCACCTGTGAAGCCATCTGGTCCTGGACTTTTGTTTGTTGGAAGAGTTTTAATCACAGTTTCAATTTCATTTCTTGTGATTGGTCTGCTCATATTTTCTGCTGCTTCCTGGTTCAATCTTGGAATGATATAGCTTTCTACGAATTTGTCCATTTCTTCCGGGTTGTCCGTTTTATTGGCATAGAGTTGCTTGCAGTAGTCTCTTAGGATGCCTTTTATTTCTGTGGTGTCTGTTGTAACTTCTCCTTTTTCTTTTCTAATTTTATTGATTTGAGTCCTCTCCCTCTTTTTCCTGATGAGTCTGGCTAATGGTTTATCAATTTTGTTTATCTTCTCAAAGAACCAGCTTTTAGTTTTATTGATCTTTGCTATTGTTTTCTTTGTTCTTATTTCATTTATTACTGCTCTGATCTTTATGATTTCTTTCCTTCTGCTAACTTTGGGTTTTGTTTGTTCTTCTTTCTCTAGCTCCTTTAGGTGTAAGGTTAGATTGTTTTCTTGAGATTTTTCTTGTTTCTTGAGGTAGGCTTGTATAGCTATAAACTTCCCTCTTAGAACTGCTTTTGCTTCATCCCATAGGTTTTTGATCATCGTGTTTTCATTGTCATTTGTCTCTAGGTATTTTCTGATTTCCTCTTTGATTTCTTCAGTGATCTCTTGGTTATTTAGTAACGTATTGTTTAGCCTCCATGTGTTTTTATTTTTTACATTTTTTCCCCCTTAATTCATTTCTAATCTCATAGCATTGTGGTCAGAAAAGATGCTTGATATGATTTCAGTTTTCTTAAATTTACTGAGGCTTGATTTGTGACCCAAGATGTGATCTATCCTGGAGAATGTTTTGTGCACACTTGAGAAGAAAGTGTAATCTGCTGTTTTTGGATGGAATGTTCTATAAATATCAATTAAATCTATCTAGTCTATTGTGTCATTTAAAGTTTCTGTTTCTTTATTTATTTTCATTTTGGATGATCTGTCCATTGGTGTAAGTGAGGTGTTAAAGTCCCCCACTATTATTGTGTCACTGTCGATTTCCTCTTTTATAGCTGTTAGCAGTTGCCTTATGTATTGAGGTGCTCCTATGTTGGGTGCATATATATTTATAATTATTATATCTTCTTCTTGGATTTATCCCTTGATCATTATGTAGTGTCCTTCCTTGTCTCTTGTAACATTCTTTATTTTAAAGTCTATTTTATCTGATATGAGTATAGCTACTCCAGCTTTCTTTTAGTTTCCATTTGCATGGAATATCTTTTTCATCCCCTCACTTTCAGTCTGTGTATGTCCCTAGGTCTGAAGTGGGTCTCTTGTAGACAGCATATAGATAGGTCTTGTTTTTGTATCCATTCAGCAAACCTGTGTCTTTTGGTTGGAGCATTTAATCCATTCATCTTTAAGGTAATTATTGATATGTATGTTCCTATGGCTATTTTCTTAATTGTTTTGGGTTTGTTTTTGTAGGTCCTTTTATTCTCTTGTGTTTCCCACTTAGAGAAGTTCCTTTAGCATTTGTTGTAGAGCTTGTTTGGTGGTGCTCAATTCTCTTAGCTGTTGCTTGTCTGTAAAGCTTTTGATTTCTCCATCGAACCTGAATGAGATCCTTGCTGGTAGAGTAATCTTGGCTGTAGGTTCTTCCCTTTCATCACTTTAAGTATATCATGCCACTCCTTGTGGAGTTTCTGCTGAGAAATCAGCTGTTAACCTTATGGGAGTTCCCTTATATGTTATTTATCGTTTTTCTCTTGCTGCTTTCAAAATTTTTTCTTTGTTTTTAATTTTTGCCAATTTGATTATTATGTGTCTCGGCGTGTTTCTCCTTGTGTTTTTCCTGTATGGGACTCTTTCTGCTTCCTGTACTTGGGTGGCTATTTCCTTTCCCATGTTAGGGAAGTTTTCGACTATAATCTCTTCACATATTTTCTTGGGTCCTTTCTCTCTCTCTTCTCCTTCTGGGACCCCTATAATGTGAATGTTGTTGCGTTTAATGTTGTTCCAGATGTCTCTTAGGCTGTCTTCATTTCTTTTCATTCTTTTTACTTTAGTCAGTTCCGCAGCAGTGAATTCCACCATTCTGTCTTCCAGGTCACTTATCCGTTCTTCTGCTTCAGTTATTCTGCTATTGATTCCTTCTAGTGTAGTTTTTTTTTTAATAATCTTTTTTTTTTTTTTTTTTTTTGTGGTACGTGGGCCTCTCACTGTTGTGGCCTCTCCCGTTGTGGAGCATAGGCTCCAGACGCGGAGGCTCAGCAGCCATTGCTCACGGGCCTAGCAGCTCCGCAGCATGTGGGATCTTCCCGGACTGGGGCACGAACCCACGTCCCCTGCATTGGCAGGCGGACTCTCAACCACTGCACCACCAGGGAAGCCCTCTAGTGTAGTTTTCATTTCAGTTATTGTATTGTTCATCTCTGTTTGTTTGTTCTTTAATTCTTCTAGGTCTTTGTTAAACATTTCTTGCATCTTCTTGATCTTTTCCTCCATTCTTTTTCCGAGGTCCTGGATCGTCTTCACTATCATTATTCTGAATTCTTTTTCTGGAAGGTTGCCTATCTCCACTTCATTTAGTTGTTTTTCTGGGGTTTTATCTTGTTCCTTCATCTGGTACATAGCCCTCTGCCTTTTCATCTTGTCTGTCTTTCTGTCAATGTGGTTTTTGTTCCACAGGCTGCAGGATTGTAGTTCTTCTTGCTTCTGCTGTCTGCTCTCTGGTGGATGAGGCTATCTAAGAGGCTTGATGGGAGGGACTGGTGGTGGGTAGAGCTGACTGTTGCTCTGGTGGGCAGAACTCAGTAAAACTTTAATGCACTTGACTGTTGATGGGTGGGGCTGTGTTCCCTCCCTGTTGGTTGTTTGGTCTGAGGCAACCCAACACTGGAGCCTCCCTGGGCTCGTTGGTGGGGCTAATGACAGACGCTGGGAGAGCTCACGCCAAGGAGTACTTCCCAGAACTTCTGTTGCCAGTGTCTTTGTCCCGACGGTGAACCACAGCCGCCACCCCCCGCCGCCTCTGCAGGAGACCCTCCAACACTAGCAGGTAAGTCTGGTTCAATCTCCCCTGGGGTCACTGCTCCTTCTCCTGGGTCCCGATGCACACACTATTTTATGTGTGGCCTCCAAGAGTGGAGTCTCTGTTTCCCCCAGTCCTTTCGACGTCCTGCAATCAATTCCCACTAGGCTTCAAAGTCTGATTCTCTAGGAATTCCTCCTCCTGTTGCCGGGCCCCCAGGTTGGGAAGCCTGACGTGATGCTCAGAACCTTCACTCCAGTGGGTAGACTTCTGTGGTATAAGTGTTCTCCCATCTGTGAGTCACCCACCCATCAGTTATGGGATTTGATTTTACTTGATTGTACCCCTCCTACCATCTCATTATGCCTTGTCCTTTGTCTTTGGATGTGGGGTATCTTTTTTGGTGAGTTCCTGTGTCTTCCTGTCGATGATTGTCCAGCAGCTAGTTGTGATTCTGGTGTTCTTGCAAGAGGGAGTGAGAGCATGTCCTTCTACTCCGCCATCTTGGTTCTTCCTCTTGTTTCTTGTGCTATAAACTTCCCTCTTAGAACTGCTTTTGTTGCATCCCATAGGTTTTGGGTCATCATGTTTTCATCATCATTTTTTTCTAGGTATTTTTTGATTTCCTCTTTGTTTTCTTCAGTGATCTCTTGGTTATTAAGTAGGGTATTATTTAGCCTCCATGTGTTTCTGTTTTTTACAGATGTCTTCGTGTAATTGATATCTAGTCTCATAGCGTTGTGGTCGGAAAAGATACTTCATACGATTTCAATTTTCTTAAATTTACCAAGGCTTGATTTGTGATGCACAATATGATCTGTCCTGGAGAATGTTCCATGAGCACTTGAGAAGAAAGTGTATTCTGTTGTTTTTGGATGGAATGTCCTATAAATATCAATTAAGTCCATCTTGCTTAATGTATCATTTAAAGCTTCACATATCTTTTTGATATATAGAGTATGTGTAAAGTAGAGTAGTAGCTCTGAGAAGTCCTAGACCAAAGAAATTTGCTTTATTTAAACCTACACTTTGACTCACTGTATTCAACATGATAAAACTATGTATATAAATGACTAACATTTATTGAGGGGGACTGTATTGTCCAAGGAATTATTTTATTGCCTATCCCAGTTTTGTTTTAATGTAACACCTATTAACTGTCTAATAAACCATCAAATGATTTTCCATTTAAGGGAAGCAAAATGTTGTACACACATGTATGATTTGAGTACCTCATGGTCTAAATCAGCACTATCCAATAGATAGATAATGCTCACCACATATGTGATTTTAAATTTTCTAGTGAAATGGACAAAGAAAACCCAGTTGAAAATAATTTTAATAATATATTCTATTAACCCACTAGATCCAAGATATAAAAGTTATATTAATATTAAAAATAGAGGACGTCCCTGGTGGCACAGTGTCTACGAATCCACCTGCCAATGCAGGGGACACGGGTTTGAGCCCTAGTCCAGGAAGATTCTACATGCTCCAGAGCAGCTAAGCCTGTGCGCCACAGCTAATGAGCCTGGCCCATGTGCCACAACTACTGAAGCCTGTGTGCCTAGAACCCATGCTCCTCAACAAGAGAGGCCACTGCAATGAAAACTCCATGCATCACAATGAAGAGTAGCCCCCACTTGCCACAACTAGAAAAAGACTGTGTGCAGCAACAAAGACCCAATGTAGCCAAAAATAAATAAATAAATGAAAATAGAAAAGTTATATTAAAGTATCTTATTAAACATATTTTACATTTTTTCCCCATTTTTCCTATTAAATCTTCAAAATTCAGGGCGTATTTTGCACTTAAGCATTCCTCAGTTCCCACAGCTTCATTTCAAGAACTCAGTAGCGACATGTGACCAGTGGCTACTCTTCTGGACAATGCGGGTCCATTCCAAGATGGCCCCTGTGGGAAAGTCTTCCCTGCCTTTCCTTCTAGGAGTGCAGTACATCCAGTTCTCCTTTACTCCCAACAACACCATCTGGAATGCAGATCATATGGTGAATATACGTAGCACACATTTCTAATTCTTTGATGTTGCTGTTTCATTCAGCTCCACTGTCAAGTTTCCCCAATGGAGAGGGAACACAAATGGGGGAAGCCTTTATTATTTAATGAAAATCAGCAGGAAGGCATCCAGAAACCTCATTTAACCTTGTCAGGATAACATTTAATTTTACTTAGGTAGGTACTTAAGTTGACTTTCTGGCACTTGATAATGATTTGCTAAATTTCAATTTAAGCAACGTTTACACCTATTTATCATAATGTGTTGAGACCGTTGATTACATCTCTCCATATTAAGAAGACAGTGGTTGACAACCTTGAAATGCAGATTGTCCTTTCTTACAGTCCTGTGACCCTCACTGCAGCAGGTCTGCTAAGGTGTGGGGCCATCTGTCCTTTGGAACCCTGATAGACAGGTGGATGTGGATTTTTAAAACAAGGTATTTCACTAGAACATTGGACTGGTCTTTGAGGGCCAGAGAAATTTCAACTACAGTGTAATTTACGTAGAAATGTGTGCATGCATTTATTAGGAAATAGATGATAATAGTAATAGTTAACCTTTCCTTAGTGTTTCCATGGGTCAAGCCCTATTAATATGCATCATCTCTTTTAATCCTTACAATTCTATGAATTGCCTCATTGTATAGATGAGGAAAATAAGGCTTAGGCAGGTTAGGAAATTTTGACTGAGCTTCCCCTGTTGTCAGCTCTATTCAGTGCTGGAGCCCATGCTCCTACAGAACATGGAATTCCCATGTGCCTTCCATTCAAGAATTGACAATCTTCTAGGATCTGAATGGAAGCCGAGTTTGGGCAGTCATGGTAGGATGGTTGTAGACCAACCACTGCATGAGAATGTGCTTCAGGGAACATCTCTGAATATCCTTGACACTAGGATGTTTAAATACTTTCTTCCTTTCTGTGAATGTGAAGATGATAACATTTCTATTTTAAAAATCAGGGGATAGTTTGAACCTAGTCTGGGAGAATCAAGATAATTCTCTAAGTATGGTTTCAGTTTATCCAAGCCTTGCAATTTCAACATGATGACTCTGTTCCCAGAAACTGTGGCTCTGACAAGCTCCTGCTGCAGTCACTTCATTAATCTTACTCTACCAGGACACCTGTTCACTACTGTGCAGTGTTGGCTGATATCATGCGGTAATTATGTTGTTAATTCATGGGCTGATGTTTTCCAGGCTGAAGCATGGCTTCCTGTAGGCAGTGATCTGGGAAATCAAATCAAGGAAGCAAGGAAAACATTGACAATTGTCTGCTTCTGCCAGCTTGAGGATATGGCATGACTTTGGGTGGAAAGAATGCCTTTTGGTGAATATAGTCTTTTTCATTTGACCACAGCAGAAGTTCTGTTAATTGAATGGTGGGATAAAACATGAATTCTTGAGTGAGATGACCTAAATGGAGCTAGGACCTAAATCCTAGCTCTATTCCTTAATCTGGGATCTTGAAGTTACTTAACCTCTCAGAATCTTTTCTTTTATGATAGAATGATAATAGAGCTAGTGTTATAAGATGCAAACTCTTAACCCAATAAACACTCAATATATGTTAACTTCTATTATTATTATTTAGTAAATATATATCAATGGCTACTATTAATTAGCAACATGGAAAAGCTTCTTGAAGAATATAATATTCTAGTTCAGCCATTTATAAATAAGTAGAGATAAGATAGAAGAGCATTACAGTTGGGGGAGCAAGGTTTGTGTGGTCTGCTGTGGTTTGGATCCTTGGGCTCTGAGAATCTGCAACGAGATTTTTGCCTTTCAGTTCTATGTGATGTTGTGATTTTGAAGGACTTGGACTAGAATCTTGCCTCTACTACTTCTTAACTGAGTGACCCTGGGCAGGTTTCTCCATCACTTGGTTCCTTCATCTAAAAAGGTGCAGAAATAATACCTATTTCATAGGGTCTCTATGAGTATTAAATAAGTAGAGCGTATCAAGCACCTAAAGCTGTACCTATCTCCTGGTACATACTCAGGAACAATTAGCTATTGCATATAATAATATTATTTTTTAAAATATTTATTTATTTATTTTTGGGTGCGTTGGATCTTTGTTGCTGCATGTGGGCTTTCTCTAGTTGCGGCAAGTGGGGGCTACTCTTAGTCGTGGTGCGCAGGTTTCTCATTGTGGTGGCTTCTCTTGTTGCGGAGCACAGGCTCTAGGTTCATGGGCTTCAGTAGTTGTGGCATGGGGGCTCAGTAGTTGTGGCTCACGGGCTCTAGAGCACAGGCTCAGTAGTTGTGGCACACAGGCTTAGTTGCTCTGCAGCATATGGGATCTTCCTGGACCAGGGCTCCAACCCATGTCCCCTGCATTGGCAGGTGGATTCTTAACCACTGCACCACCGGGGAAGTCCTATAATAATATTATTACTTCTGGAGTTTATAGTTTCCCTGGGGAGGCAGACCTAGCATATGAAATTATAAGCAACCTATGATTCATTGCCACATATGTGGTATAACTTGTAATCAAGAACAGTAATTTCCAACTTTTTCACCCCAAGTACCTCATCATTGCCTTCTTTAATGACTGTTAAAAAAAAAACAAAACAACAACACAAAAACTTTAATTTTTTCTTATTGTAAAAGCAATAAATTGGACATCATAGACAAATTATAAAATATAAATACACGAAGTGAGGAATAACATTGAAATCCATAATCACACTACTCAGAGATACACGTGGTTGATACCTTGATGTATAGCTCTTCATATCCCTGTCTTAGTGTGTATATATATACATTTTCTGAAAATGGAATTATACTATCCATACTGTTTACAACCTATTTTTATCCTTAATGGTGAATATTTTTATCTGTTAATAAATGTTTCTCAACAACAAATGTTTTTTAATGGCTGAAGTCTATTTCATTGTACGAATGCACTGTAATTCTTTCAACCAACCTCCACTTCTGGTGCTTTCCTCTGTGTGTGTGTGCCATGGCGAACAGCACTATGATGAAACTATCTTATGCTTAAATGGCATGCAGCTCATTCCAGTGTTTTGCTTGACCTAAACTTACGAGTAAAGAGGATGGTCATGGGTCTATAGCTAGGAGGTAAGGGCCAAGGTGGAACTGTCATCCATTTCCTGGGTAGAGGAGGACACAGGAGCAAGATGATCCCAAGCAGTAAATCTAAGAGTAAGGGCAGATGGAGTATAGAATGTGATATATTTAGAATGTGTTTTCCAAGGCAAGGAAAAGAGAGCCTGGAGGTCCTATAGATGAGAACTAACCCTTCTCTGCATTGCCAGTCACCTGAGCCCCTTGCTATTTGAGGCTATGACCCTTTGCCCCAAGAGGTCAGAGAAAGGCCAAAAGCTCTGTGAGAGAGGGCAGCTGGAAAACCTTCTTGAAGTAGATATTGTGGGTGATAAATACAAGATAAGTACAAATAGGTCCAGAAGAAACATAAGAGTGTTTCAGATGGGAGAATAGTGTGTATGGTCTGGTGTGGCTTGGACCTGTGAGCTTTGAGAAGCTAGCAGTGGGATTTTGTGGTTGTAATCACTCTGCAGAGCTTCTGGTAGTTGCATGTGAGTTGCTTTGCAAAAAGGACCCTGGCCCACCTTGCATGTCCCGAGAAAGGGAGAAGAGCTAATTGATGAATATTAGTGGATATCCTTGCCTTAAAATAATCATCAAAAATGACCTCATCCAAATCAGTCTGATCTCTCAGAATAAGATTCTATTTAATATAATTATACATTAAAACGAACAAACTGAAACATCTTAAGGCATTGGGTCAGAATTAAGCCAGCAGTTTACTTATCTCTCACAGAGAAACAGGTAAGAAAAAAAAAATTACCTTCCTCTTCAAAGCCTCCTACTTATGGCCAGAAGAAAATCTCTAGTTTTCCCCAAAACACCACCTTTTATCAGGTGGTTTCCAAATTTTTTCTTCTATGGTGAAGAGCACTATAATGAGACTGTGGTATTCCAGTTCCGTTGTTCTAAATATTTTAACTAATGGAATTTTATTGTATTTTTTCCCTGGGGACTTGAAGCAGTAGGTAGAACTATACAGGGCTAACTGATAAATAATAAATGCCACAATGCCCATTAATCTATATTTGGAAGCAGTGTTTCTGTTGCTCTTTCCAGGTTCTGACATTTACTTGTACGCTTTGCACCTGACTATGTAGGTTTACATTAGCTGCATTTTCCACGGAATCATTTTCTTTAAACTTCTAGGGCCCGTAACATATATTTTTCTCCACTACTTGTTCATTTGAGAGTGAGGTCGAACTTGTTTTCCATATTTTGCCAAGAAATTTTGAGAAACCCAACACTGCTCTCTGCACCCCCCTTATTTCTGCCATTCCGCTTTCCAGCCACAGCAGAGGGACTTTTCAGTTTCCTAAGTGGTGCGGGCCATTGTGACTGTCATTTGAAAGATAGATGGTTTTTCACTGGCTTTCCTGAAGATGTTTTACGTGATTAGCATTTATATGGTGTGATGTCCTGTTGGGAGAACTGACAAGAGGCAGCACGGTTTGCATGGTCTGGGGTCTGAGCAGGCTGCCAGGCAGAGCTGAACCTAGTCCTAAGGAGAACACAGGAGTCCTTGCACTGTGATTCCATCAGCATTTAGCCCATTGCCTTCATTCAGCGAAATTCATCAACCAACATTGTGTATGCCTTCTGGGGGCCAAGCACAGGCACTTGATAATGATTTGCTAAATTTGAATTTAAGCAACCTTTACACCTATTTATCATAATGTGTTGAGACCGTTGATTACACCTCTCCATATTAAGAAGGCATTGGTTGACAACCTTGAAATGCAGATTGTCCTTTGTTACAGTCCTGTGACCCTCACTGCAGCAGGTCTGCTAAGGTGTGGGACCATCTGTCCTTTAGCAGTGCAAGGACCCTGGTAGAGCACAGCCCAGGAAGGACAGCTTCCTGAATGAGGTGGCGTTGGCCCGTGCGAGCACAGCAGGGTGTGATGCAGCTCTCTCAGCCGTCAGAGCCTGTGGCTTCAGAAACCGCAGTGCATCCCCTTGCGCATAGGGCCTTCCAGTTGGTCCTGACAGCTGCTCCCGTAGTGCTCAGGAGGCAAAAGAGCACGAAATGCGGGAAACTGAAGGGGGCACTTTGGGTGCCTGCCTCCGCTCCTAGCCAGCTTCGCAGCTTGGGTAAATCTCAGCGCATCTCTGAGCCTGAGTCCTCTTCCACATTATAGTCATAATACACCATGTGTGCTTACATTCCAAGCTGTGGTCAGGTTCCATTAAATAAGCTCCTCGTATTCTTGGAAATGCTCTCTAACTTCCCTGTCTACGCCTGGAGCAGAAGAGGGGCTTGGAAGTATTTGATGATGGAATGAATTGAAAGCACTACATGGATCATTCTGGTCAAATTCAAATTTTCAAATTTGAGCAGATGGGGTCTCATTCTCCTCCTGCTCATTTGAGGGTAGAGCAAGGACCCCACTTGCTTAACTGGGGGAACAGCCAACACTGGTTTGAGGCCACCACACATCTCTCTGGCCAAACATCAAAACCCGTTTCCCTGGGGATCAAGAATGTGAAGCTAGCGGGCTTCCCTGGTGGCGCAGTGGTTGAGAGTCCGCCTGCCGATGCAGGGGGACACGGGTTCGTGCCCCGGTCCGGAAGGATCCCACATGCCGCGGAGCGGCTGGGCCCGTGAGCCATGGCCGCTGAGCCTGCGTGTCCGGAGCCTGTGCTCCGCAACGGGAGAGGCCTGCGTACCGCAAAGAAGAAAAAAAAAAAAGGGAAGCTAGCTGTTGCAGGACATGGTGTGTTTTTGCCATTGCTTCAAATACTAGTTAATCTTGAACTTTGCATGCCTTGTTGGCAAGCCTGGAGCTCCTTCAAACTGTAATATTAAACAAGAAGAGCTATGGTTAGTGCAAGCCAAAGAAAAAAATATGTTTTCCTTTGTTTTGCCTTTCGCTCAGAGTTTATTGCTGCCAGAGACCTATTTATTAGCCAGCTTTAAAAAGCAGCTGTTCTCTGTCTTCGTTTTGCCTCCAATGATGCCTGCCTTGGATATTTGGGCACAGCTTAATTTTAACAGTGCTCTGTAAAGTGAGTCCTGGGAAATGGATTTTGTATCTCTTTCAGAGGTTAGAGAAATGGAAGTATAAATATTGAATCCACATATTAAAGAGAGGGTAGGTAATTAAGCTCTTGTATGTTCCCTGGCAGCTTGTTGATGTGTTTTTATTTTCTAGTGAATGAGTGATGTTTTGCAAAGGGAGGTGCCAGTTGGGAAATCACATCTCTGCTGAAGCAGAGCAGTGATCCCTGCATTGATGCACAGCGTGCATCGTGTTCTGCACGGGTCCCGCTCTAACCCACAGGCAGGTGGCAGGGCTGGACTAACTATGCAGCTGTCAGTCACACAAATGAATGGACTGGGAGTGCTGCTGCCTTATCTGTGACAGTGTTTGTGGGTTTGGATTTCACTTTTTTTTTTTTTTTTTTTTTTTTTTGCGGTACGCGGGCCTCTCACTGTTGTGGCCTCTCGCGTTGCGGAGCACAGGCTCCGGATGCGCAGGCTCAGCGGCCGTGGCTCACGGGCCCAGCCGCTCCGCGGCACGTGGGATCTTCCCGGACCGGGGCACGAACCCGTGTCCCCAGCATCGGCAGGCGGACTCTCAACCACTGCGCCACCAGGGAAGCCCTTACTTTTTTTAACAGTGATCTTTTAGCAGGCAAGAAAGCACTCGTGTGAAATTGAAAACTTTCTGAAAACAGTATTAGAAAGTATATCTGTCTGTGCCTGGGGTCCCATGATATAGAGTGTGCTTGCTACCAGTCCAAAGGCACCACTGCTAGTAAGACAAATAGATGAAATTTAGAATCATGCTGCGAGTCAGTGACCTTTATACCTTGCAGGAACATGCTCATTCACGTGCAGGCACATGCACCCAGCATCTCTTCTCTCATTAGGTGTATGTTACGGATGTTGTATAAGCTAAAGTATAATTATGTTATAGACGTATAGTGGGAAGCTTTATGATGTAGAATGTTTCTCTGTGAACAGCGGAGGGGACGCCTCTCCTGAGAAGCCATCACCGCTGACGTACAGATATATTGTGAAGTCATCCAGAAACCAAATAGGAGATGCTTTTTGTTCTGAGCTGTAAGGACCAAGGAAGTGTTTGAAGGGCTGTGCCATGCCTTACCATCTTCGAGCCTGTTGTCAAAGGAAAAATCTGTAATACTGATCCTGCCTTTATTTAAAATTTTGATACTTTTTAATCAAGGATTGCATTAATGTTGATTTTTTTTTTAAATGTTGTATTAGGATATTTTCTGTCTAGATGATGGTGTTTTGGGCGGGCACCCTCTTAAGTTTTGCACCTGAGACAGGTACCTTGCTTGTCTCGCTCTAATCCTGGTCCCTTGGAGGGTCCTTTTGCATTTTTCTAGAAGATGAGAGCACAGAGATAGGAGCCTCCCTCATGCTGGCTCTGCTGCCTGGCACTTTCTCCTCCTTCCCCAGCAGGCCTGGTTGTGTGATATAGTAACTGCATCAGGCGTAGTCCCCACGTTCATGGAGTTAATGGTCTGGAAGAAATGATAGACAAAATCAGATTAAACACATTTATAAAATCAGAGTAAACATGTTTATAAACATTAGAGTAAACACATTTATAATTTGTTTGTTTACAAAACGCAAAGCCCTGTTTTAAAAAGAGAACATTGGGATATGAAAAAGGATGGGAGTTGTGATGCTGGAGAATCCTTAGAGCAGAGTTAGAAACAGCCACACATGGAGAAAGAGCTGGCATTCAGATCAACACCTGAGGTGACGATGAAGAGCTGGGGGGGGACTTCAAGGCAGAGGACACTGGGTGAAGGGCTGACTTCAGCGAAAAAAAGGTGGTCTTTCAGTAAATAAGTGGCAGATGGGGCAGAGGTGTAGTGAAGTAGCAAGAGAGGAGCCTGGAGTTAGAGGCAGAGGCCAGATGAGAGAAGCCTTTGAAGGTTAAGGTCAGAAGTCTATCTCCTCTGAGAAACTCTCCTCTCTCCCTCTGCCTCATCTTGGTGTACCCACAGCTTCCCAATCACGATACTTATCACGGTGTAGTAAGTGCTTTTTCACGTGTTGTCTCCTCTTCTAGACTGAAACAAGGAAGGTGACTTAACTGGTATTTCTCATGTCCACCACGGGGCTCAACAAGCATTGTGACATAACTAATCCTTCCTGTTCGGGAAGACACGCTGGTAGCCAGAGATCAACCTGGCTGAGAAAAAAAGCAGGGAGTGCCTTGATATTCTCCCTTTGGGACTGAGGGTAACAATCTGCCGGAAGAAAACGATTTGGGACTCAGGAAAGCAATTTGCTGTATCCATGGCTATTCTTAGGACCAGAATCCTATACTCCAAATCCGTGAGTGTTTTTATGTTGTTTACATCGTCTTTAGTTCATTCTTCTTCCCTTGGCTTATAAAGCAAATGCCCGCTCATCTTAGCTTTAAGATTTTATTTGGGTTGTTAAGGCAGATTCATCATCCTTCTGTGTTTAGAAATGGCGGAAGAAGGCAAAACCAGATGAGAAAACACGAAGGAGAAGAGAGAACCCAGGGGAGCGTAGAGGAACACATCGAGAAGTTCCACAAAGTACAGTCTCCTCCTTTTTTATTCTCAGAGAAAATCTAGGATGCTTTGTGCATGTTTTACCCAGAGTCATTCAGTTCATGCTGGAGAGTTCCAAATCTATATTATTAATTAGCTTTCAAGTTTGAATATCCTGATGCAGTGACTGATTCTCCTTTGATAATGCTTTTCATTAAGAATTATGTTTTATAGCCAAGATGTGGAAACAGCCTAAGTGTCTGTCAACAACGGGCAAAGAATGATGGGTAAAGAAAATGTAATATATTATATATATGTGAATGTTATTCCTATATATAATCTAATGGGATATTATTCATCCATAAAATAAGAAGGAAATCCTGCCGTTTACAACAACATGGATGAAACTTGAGAGTATTATGCTAAGTAAAATGAGTCAGAGAAAGACAAATACTGTATGATCTCACTTACATGTGGAATTTTTTTTAAAGTCAAATTTATAAAAGCAGACAGTAGAGTGATGGTTGCCATGGGCTGGATGGCGGAGGAAATGGAGAGATATTGGTCAAAGGGTACAAACTTCCAATTATAAAATGAATAAGTTCTGAGGCTCTAATGTACAGCATGGGATTATAGTTAACAATACTGTGTGGTATTCTTGAAAATTGCTAAGAGAGTAGTTCTTAAAAGTTCTAATTGTACACACACACACACCCACGCAACGTAACTATGTGAAGTGATGGATTTGTTAACTAACCCTATTGTGGTAACCATTTCACAATATAAACATATCAAATCATCTTCAACTTAGATTTGTTATATTCCAGTAGAACCTCAGTAAAGCTGGGGGCGGGGAGAATTGTTTTAGGAATCGGAATTCCAGTAAAATGTAAGAGGTTAAAAGAATGTTTGTCTTATTCCCTGGCCAACAAAACTTCCAACACCTCATGCTCTCTTTTGTCTCAGAAAGAAATACAGCTTTCCTGCAACCAAATCTGTTGTCCGTTTGGCACCTTTTATGCCCTTTATTTTTTTCCTCCCATAAACACACGCTGGTGTCTGCTGAGAACTGTGCTAACTAAGCACCCAGATCTACAAGTCCTGTGGCCTCTGGAAAGGCCCTGCAAGAGTCGGGGGGAGGTGGGGGGTGAGGACAGAGGGTAGTTTGATGGGCTTTGAAGCAACCGTAGAGTGAGAAGTTTATTTTTAAGGGGTATAAGCTTCATCAAGGAACAAATATTTGTGCCAGCACTTAAAAGATGCCTAACAAATGTATACAAATTTATATACTGTTTTCTAAATATAGTCTCTGGAATGCATTTAGTTTATATCAGCCTTTTCTCAACAAATGAGTGGCTGATACTCTTTAACAAATTATTGAATCATTTGTGTTTATTGGGAGATAATATAGTACTAGTTAAGAGTACTAGTTAAGAGTACTAGTTCCAGAAGAAAATGGCCTGTGGACAAATTCCAGCTCTGCTAGCTGACAGCATGTGTAACCTTGGGGAGGACTCTGAACCCCTCCAAAGATCAGTTTCCTTATCTGTAAAATGGGGACAATACTGCAGCTCCCTCCTAGAGTTCCTGGGAGAATTAATGAAATGGTCCATGTAAAGCACTTAGTGTAGTAACCTGCAATTAATAAGTGTTCAGTAAATGGTAGCCATTTTTATTAGCATCCGATTTGACTTCAGGAGTTTGTTAAAAATGCCAGCTCTTGGTTCCCACTGAAACTCACCCAGTCAGCTTTTCTAGGTTATTTTTAGAATCTGTGTTTGCACCCCAGGTTATTCTTACATAGGCACTCTGGTACCCATATCTGTGCTGAGACTTGTCAATTACAGGACTGCAAAGGATCAATGTCTGGACTTTACAGTTAGAAAAGCATGAGTTTGAACTGTAGTTCTCAACCCCTTTCTGTCTGTGTGACTCTGGACGATTAAGTTCTCTGACCCTCAGTTTCCTAACTTGTAAAACAGAGATAAGACCTTCTAGGTATCTCATGAAAGTCCATGAATGTGGTGACACAGTGAATGTGGAATACTTAGCACATAGTAAATGCTCAGTAAAGCATGGCTGCTGGTCTTAAGAGTGTGTGCTACCCACTGTGCTAGATGCTGGGGATATAAGACCAGAGTCATCTTTAAGTTTGCAGTCAGCAATGTAAAGGCTGACTAGGGCTTTAATGAAGAATAGCACCCAGTAGTAAGAAGGGCATTTAAAGATCACCTAGTCCTATCTGGTGGAGGGACGGTTACTCCTTTAACATTCCTCGGGAGTGATGGTCATCTAAATGGAACACAGCTCTATCACAAGCGGGCCTGCCTCCTGATGCAGTCTAATTATTGGCTCTGGCATATCTGCCCCTCTCTCTTCCTGCGGAGTAGGTCTCATCCTTGGTGGAAGTTTCCGTATTGAAATATCTGAGGGCAGATGTCATATACCCCCTGGCTTTGATTCTCCAAGTCAGCATCCCCAACCACTTCAGTTGTTTCTCATACAGGATGATTTGAGGCTCCCTCCCCATCCCTCCATTGGGCTCCCATTAGCAGGGATATCTTCAACCATGAGGGAAGCTCAGGGGACAGCTATCATGCCATGAATGCCTCAGTAGAGGTGCATCTAAAGCCCCTTAAAAGGCCTATGTGGGAACTATTTCTCATATGAAATAATACCATTGCATTTCATAATCATGGATTGACCAGTAATGCTGAAGCAGATGGATTTGGTTATTGTGAAAGAACATTGAAAGGGTGAATACGAAAATAACTACTTCTGAATATTTCTTAGACTATCCCAAACCTTAATCGCAGGCTCCAATTTTCGTTTAAAGTTATTTCTTTGAAATGTTGAAATATCTGTAACACATAAAGCTTGCCTGACTTTGCTCTGCTCCTAACAAATAAAGATACGCTCGGACCTGTTTGAGAGGACAATGCCGTTTAAACTCTGAGAGCTAATGAGAAGGCCAAAGCATGTATTTGATAAGCTTTGTCATCTTTTTGTCTTGTCTGCAGATCATAGACCTTGCATTTTAATTTACTATACATAATGCTTTCTTAATGAGTTCCAGTGGATGGCCATTGAAACATGCTGGAGCAGCTGCAGACATGATTATTGGGGGGAGGGCTGGGAGGAGGAAGTATTTATTTGACTTATGTGATATGCAGTTAGGGTAACTAATATTCGCAGCCAGGGTACAATAACGGCAAGGGAAAAAAATCCTCAGTATTACTGTGGACAGGAGAAAGGTGCTAAATCAATTTAATTTTCCTGTACGTGTGAAAACTACTAATTGGAAGCTAATGGAATTGCATTTTAAATGTTGAGTATCTTGCTAAACTATGGTTTGCTTTATGCCAGAAAGTTCGTATTAAGCCAGTATAATTATCAAAATTATTTTTAAAGTGAAAATTGAATTGAGGCTTCCCAGTACTGACTTCGGCTATGTTATAAAGCTCTGCCTTCAAAAATAAATTGTGGCTTGGCGGAAGAGAGGAGCAAAGATTGGGGATGAGTCCTAAGACTAAAACACGAACAAAGTCACACATGTAATTGCCACAGTTACAGGCACTAGTTATAGGGCTTTAGTGTTAATAAGTGTTGAAAAGCACATTCATATATATCACCTCATCTAATTCTGCTAACAATTCTGTACAGTAGGTACTATTGTTCTCATCTTCCAGATGAGGAAACCGAGGCTTTAATAGCTTAATATATTTATCCAAGGTAGGAAAGCTCAAACGGTGATTTGAACTCTGACTCTCTGAACCTCAGTTTCATTTTTAGGGATAATAATACCTGTCCTTGGAACATTGTTGTCTCAACAAATCATGCTTTGAATGTATTTATTAAATTATGGAGTACTATCTATGTAGATATACAGGATGATTATTACTGTTATCAATTATACAGTTAAACGAGAAGGTGGGAACATCAAATGGACAACAAGCAATCGAAAACCTAAAATTGAGGGGTGTACAGGCACACCTCATAGGTATTGTGGGTTCAGTTCCAGACCACCGCCATAAAGCGAGTATTGTAGTAAAGTGACTCACACAAATTTTTTGGTGTCCCAGTGCATGTAAAATTTATGTTCACACTATACTGTAGTCTATTAAGTGTGCCATAACATTATGTCTAAAAAACAATGTACATACCCTAATTAAAAAATACTTCATTGCTAAAAAATGCTAACCGCCGTCTGACAAAGCAGGGTTGCCACAAAACTTCAATTTGTAAAGAAGTGCAATAAAGCAAAGTGCAATAGAATGAGGTATGCTTATATATAAATAAGAAAATCATTCCTGGATGTTGAGTTATTAGAATTTTATCTCTAGGTTCTGAAACCATGATTCAAAATCTATCACTTCTGCACTCAGCATCCCTCACCTTGTCCCCATCGTGCTGTCCAATTGGCGTGGCCAAGTTGCCACATCTGTGACTCGTTTCCTAATGTCTTTTGACATGTATAATAACTATCTTCTTCTCTTTTGTGAACACACACACACACACACACACACAGACATGTATGCACCTTGGGGACCCTTTAGTTATTATCTTGCTTTTTCCATTAATCCTTCCCTTCCTTGGGTTAATGAGAAGAGTCATGATCCCAGCTTCAATTCCTACTCTGTGTAAAGAAGCAAACCCATGATGACCTCGCTCACCAGTCCTCCTTGCCCTTATCCCTTGGCCTCTATATAATTTAGTTAATCACGTCTGCATATGTCCAGGGCTCTGTAGTCAAAGATTTGTTCCTTTTTGTTGGTCTGTCGCCCATTGTCAGTTCCTTCAGGCTGTGCCTGCATCCTGTGCCCAGAATGAACCTCACACTTGATGATGAATGTTGTTGAAGGCTGACCTGACCGTGGTGCCCTCTAATCTGGAGGCAAGAACATCACCATCTCTGAACATTTGCTGAGGCTTCAGTGTTTCTCCAACCCTAAGGCTACAGCATTAACTTCCTCCTTCTTCCCATTAGAAGAAAGAAAAATACAAATGTTAACACAGGTCCATTATCCCATATCCAAACCCTTGGGACCAGATGTGTTTCAGAATTCAGAATTCTCCAGAATTTTTGAAAGGCAATGGGGGAGGGGGCATATACTGTAACATTTACATGACATCCTCAGCTGGGTCTAGGGCAGTAGCTTGTAATCAAATACTTTAATATTTCAGTGGCAAAACATATGGAGAGTCACAGTGGTGGGTTGAGTATAAGAGTCTCACATTGGCCCAGGTTGTGTTTAATCATTAAATTGTTTCTGGTTAGATCAGGTTTTGCAGTTAAATGAGTTTTCAGAGCTTTTGGGATTTTAGAATTATGGATAGATCAGGGATTGTAGCCCTGTACTAACAGAGGAATCACTGTATAAAGTAACTCTCCATGCCACATGCCTTTTTACAGAAATTTCACTTTCTTTTCTTCAATTAGACAACAGTAAACATTTTCTTATAATAAAATGCACCAGATTAGAATATGGTTGACCTAATGTGGTGCCTTATAAACTTGATAGAAGCCTTAGGAAGTCCTCTTGTCATATATACTCTTTCTTATAGCATCTATAATGCACTAGCTCTCAATATATTCAGAAGAGAGGTGTAACATAATGTCCCCTTTTTTCCCTCTGAGAAACTGAGATAAGATCAGCACAAAGGCAAACAATGTGTGGAGAGCTTGCATAGTTTTAGAGGCTTGTGTCAATCTTTATATATAACTTTTCTTTCCTGATCATTTCTTTTTCTTGGATGTGAGGTCATAGCCAAACTACCAAGGTGTCTCATCATCCCAAAGTTGTTTTCAAGTGTATTCTGAGTTTTAATGCTGAATAATAATTTCTCAGCACGGTTTCACTGTCTATTAGGGTCATAGCTTAATGAACCTATCATAAGGCTGATCAAGGTCAGTGTATATGTTAGTGATAATTAAAAGAGAAAAGGCAGGCATGTGGGATCTTGATTGTTTCATTCAAAAACCCAAAATTGTTCATGAACTCATAAATTAGCCCTGTTTAATGAAGATAATTAGGGAAAGATTGCTTCAAAGTAATAACTGTTATAAAAATGAGACCTTTTTAAAACCCTGATTTATAAAGCACTTATTTGCCTTCAAGACTTCTGGGGGCTGATTTATAAGCTGATTCACCATCTGTGTCTTCTTGGCAAAACAAAGGACAAATGGTTGGATACTATTTTAGGAGCTAGATTAAAATATTAATTGTATATTTTACAGGAGCAAGAAACCAGGGGAGCTAGGATTTGTCTTTGACTGTGGGTGACTCCTTTTTATAAAGTATCTTTTAAATCGTTCTACCTTGTGATTATTTAAGATGAAAAATAAATATAATCTAAATAGAAAAAATAAAGCTTGAAACCAACTGGTGTTGCTAGTAAGCTTTTAATCAAAGCTTTTAGAGTTTCATTTAGTTTACATACTGCAGCAGTTAAATACCTGGGGTATATTATCCAACGATGCTCCAATTCCATTTGCGGAAGAAACCACCGTATTCCTGGGATTCACCTTTTCCCCTTTTTGAGTGCTTCCAGCATGCTGCACATAGTATTTATTCTCATTATTTCTAAAGGTCCAATAGCCATGCAAGGTTGATACTGTGTTACTATCCCATTCTTATGATGAAGAAATTGAGTCTAAAGAGGTTGAGAAACATGCCCAAGGCTGATCTGAGTCCAACTATGAAGGATGTTCTCTCTCTTCTTTCCTACACTTGACCTTGATTCTTTCAAAAATGGGGGTGATTATAAGCAAGTGTTTCATAAACGAAAGACAGTTATGCCAGTGGTTCAAACCATTAGACTTCTGGTCGAGGTGTTTTAAAATCAGTCTTTTCGTTCTGAGTTGATGATGTCTTTTACCATCAACTGCATAAAATGTACTTCTTATAACCCTCAGAATCCACTTCTAGCTATATTTTCTACTTAGATCTCGTTTGACTCTCCTTAAGCTGTCCTCAAATACAAGCCTAGACATAGAAACCATATGCCCACTCCATGACTGAGGTACAAATTGCCTTTTCCATCCAGTGTCTGTTTGTCTTAATTGTGTCATCTGTCTTACTTAGATGGTAAATCCTTCGGGAAACACTGAGTCCTGCTGTATATGGAACCCACAGAACTTCTCGGGTTATTATTCTCCATTAAGTGAGACAGCAGTGATCCAAGGGTGATCATTTTCAGTGGGTTTGGCTGAAATATCTGGTCTTGGGAACAGAAGTCTTGCATACATGTACACACTGGTCTTATTTGTAGCTTTCAATGCTCTTTGCAATCTGGTGCTTTTCAAAATTGTCTCTTAGATTAATTTTTCTCCTGATAATCCAATTCTGAAAGAGTCTCCCCATTATATTTATATGCATAGCTTTAAAAAAAAACATTTTATATCCTTTATAGAAATTTTTGAAAAAAGATAAGAATAAAAAGAAGAAAATATACTTATAATCCCATAAACTAACAATGATCACACTGTCATATTTTTTGCAACCTGCTTCTCCCATTTAATATATTTTTAACATTCTTCTACACATTAAACATTCTTCTATAAATGTCAGTTTTAATGTCTATATAGCAGTCTATTTATGGTTATGCCAATTCCTTTTCTTGTTGTTGGAGAATTTCATATGTTTCTGGCTATTACTTAAGTATATTGCTTGCAAGTTTTGTTATTACAAACAATGTTTTGATGAGCATCTTTGAAGCCTAAATCTTTTAACAGACTTTTATTACTTTCTTAGTTTTAATTAATTAAGTGTAATTATTGGGTTAAAGGGTATGAAAGCATTTTTAAGGCCTTAAAGTTAATATATAACAATAATTTGTTTTCTATAAAATTTTTAAATGAAGGATTAGTATACAAAAAAGTAAGCCAAATGGTCAGTGAACATGAAAAGATGCTCACCTTCACTGGTAATCAAGAAAACAAATTAAAATGACAAGAACCATTTCACACCTATCAGCTTGACAAAAATTAAATTTGGCTCTAACCAAGTGATTTTGAGGCTGTGAAGCAATAGAAACTCATGCACTGCTGGGAAGGGTGTAAATTGTTTCAACAACTTTGGACAACAATTCGACAATATCTAGAAGAGTTGAAAATGCACTGACACTAATCAATATTGGAGAAAACTCTCCTAAAAGAGCATGAAGTTTATGACAGTGTTGCTTCTAATAATAAGAAACTGGGAACATCTAAAAAGTCCATTTCTGGAAGAATGGATCTAACATAGGGCAGTGTATTCATGCAGTGGAATACTATATAGATGTGAAATGAATAAACCAGAGCTACATTGATCAGTACAAATAAATCTCAAAAAACATACTGAGAGAAAAAAGAGGAATCAAAAAAGCCAGCTTTTTGTGTTTTATATATATCATTTAAATAATATTTAAAACAAACAAAACATCATATATTATCTTTGGAGATATTCACATGGAGTAAATATATTAAAAAGTGTGCATGAAAATGAGAAATTCACAGTAGTGATGTATGGAGGGAAATGGGGTGGGGTTTTATTTATATCTGTGAGTTTTAGCTCTTAAGCTAAATAAGCAGTACATAGTGTATATATTATATTATTCCACTGCACTTTTTAGTGTTCTGAAAAATGAATGATTTTTACTTCCACGAGTACTATAAGTGATTATCCATTCCTCCGGCCCTTTCCAACACTGGCCAACACCATTTCTGATGGCAGCTTGGTAATCTGGTCTCTGTAGCTTACTTTTGAATATTTTTTCTACCACTCGTGATAGGTTTGAACCCACACTCTCTAATCTGTCTTGTGATAACCAACAAGCGATTGAAGACGCTGACGAGTCAAGGGTATTTTTGAATGCAGCGGAACAAATTTTTCTCTGTAAAGAAAACTACCTGGCCCTTGGTTAGTTAGACTCCCAAGTTGTTTCCAGCTAAGTTAATAGCTCAAGTCAACACACGTTCTTGAGTGTCTACGATGTACAACCTATAGTGCTGTGAGCCTCCCTTGCAACTGAATTTTCTACATAAAAATTGAACTACCAACACCCTTTCAGAGTTTGAATCTACTCTTCAGTGTAAACACAACATAACTGTCATGGCCTCCAGACTGCCTGCCATCCCCACTTTGCTTCCCCTTTATCCAGTGGCCAGAAGAGTCTTTGTAAAGCTCTTATCTTGCCCTGCAGTTAAATGCTTCTGAAGATGCTAGATGATGTTCAGCCCCTTAGCCTGGCAGTGGAGGCCTTTAATCATCCGAGCTCTGCACTCTCCTAACCAGCTCTCACTCTACAGGCCAGATCATGGTTCTTAGAAGGCTGCTCACTCTTCCATTCATCGGTGATTTCCAGATTGTTCTTTCTGCAGGTTTGAAATTTTCTTTGCCCTTTATCTGCTTGGTAAACCCCACTTACCCTTTAAAATTTAGCTTAAATGGAAATGGCTGGGGAAAGTCTTCCCTGATCCTCAGTCTCTCCTGAGTACTCCTGGGTCCCTGTGAATATCAACTTCTGCAGGCTTTGGTCCTCACTTGTGACTCTTGGTGTGTGTATCTATTTCCCTAATTAGGCTTATAAACTTCTTAGAGTCAGAGACTGTGTCCTTCATGTTTGTACACTTAATTGGTACAGTACTTACCATACAGCAGGTACTCAGCAAATGTTTGTTAACCTAATTGCAATTAGCAATAATCTCAGTCATGTGTGTGTGAGAAGGAGTTGCTCAGGGAGTGGGGTGTAGAGAAAGAAAAGAGAAAGATCAAATCAGTCAGCCACCATCTTATCTTTTCCCATCTTCTATCCATCTTTAGCATTTCATCCTTTTCCACTGGGATCCTTTTTTAGTTGATTGCAAGCATTTCGAAGTGTTATCCAGTCATTTATAGTATTGGAATGTCACCTAGCTTAACTTGACCTGCAAATTTAGTAAGCACGTCTTTGATTCCTTCATCTTAGGCATCAATACGGACAGAAATAGATTGCATTTTAGGATTTATTCCTGTGACAAAATGTGGTAGAGCTCTCCAAGTGCTTATGAGACACTTGTTTTTGCACCGAAGTGAAAAACTAACTCCTAAAGCCGGGTGTCCCATGAATCATATATTTTATGCCTCATGCAAGTCAGCCAGTCCCTTCACAGAGAAAACACTGTGTGAACCTCGGAACTGGCGAGAAGCTCAGAATGGTTTTTCTCCGTAGGTTAAAGAGAATATGCCATTCCTGCAGTCCTAGTCCAGAAAGATTTGGGTTCTTCATGGGCGTTTTGTGTAGAAAGACTGTTAAAGAAGTGACTTCCTCAGGCATCCGCAGGATTTGTTTTTGTACCTATCGCTGTCACTTAAGGCTCTTGTCAGGACACTTCTGCTGCCAGCATGCTTGTGAAGCTGGAAATCACAAACATTGCTTGGATACTTTGTTATTAGGTGATGTTAACTCCAAATGGAAGGTATGATGCTTGACTGTCAGGAGATAAAGGAGCGGCCTTCTTTTCCTTTGGGATGAAAGGCTCTCCTGGACCACCCCAGTGATCTCCAATAAACCCTGCATTGAGGCTCACGCCTCTGGTTGTTCCCAACACAAGTGCAAGTCATTTTGTATCAGGGGCTCCTAGGCCAGCTAATAGGCTATCATAATTTCTCTTCTAATGAAGGATGGTTGTGCCAGTGATACATTTCTTTATCAGAAATTTATTACCAGGAGGAGATATAATAGAGAGATCTACCAATATGTTCCCTCAAAAGAGCATACGTAAAATATAAAGAATAGGTTAAAGAATAGTGAAGAATAGGTTAAGTCCTATGACAGCCTCAAGCCACTACAGCCAAACTAATTCTGGGTTTGAGACTAGTGAGGTGGGCACAGATTCTACCCTTATTGGTCAGAACTCACAGACTGAGTGTGTTCTATGCGCTGGGAATACAGGGTCGAAGGGATAGATGCCATCGTGCCATCTCTGCCCTCCAGGTGCTTAGAATGTAGTGTGGCAGAGGCAAGAGGCCTCAGACAAGGGATCAGAGGGTCGGGGTGTCTCAGAAGAGTTGCTGGGCTCCTAGAATAGGGGTGACTGCTGTAAGCTAGGGGCCCTCAAAAGGCCTTCTGAGGCAAAAATCAGAAATCAAAGCTAAAACCTGAAGTTCTCAAGTGAAGAGGGAAAGAGTAGAGTGTTTCTTTCCATTTAGGTGAGGCCAAGGTAAAGACTGATATCAGATTACTCCTAGACTGGTGACAAAAAGGAGTTAAGAAGCCTGGAAGGTGGGGATAATACTGGAGATGCCTAAAACTGTGCTTTGCTGTCTGTATACTCTGTTGTTCCTCACTGATTCTATCATAAGCAGTGATGTCATCATGACGACGACACATGGAAGGCCCCATGGGAACATCACCTTTCTTAGTTGTCCACTGGTCTTCAATAATTTTCGCTTCTCCATGCCTTACCTGGATACGGATGGCTCTTTTAGGTCTTACCGTTGTGGGTCTTGATTAAAGGCTGTTTTTTATTTGAGTATCTCACCATTTTCATGGCATGGTCCTTGAATGTAGAGATTGTATCTCTCCTCTAGTTTCTGGGATCCCACTCTTCCTTAGTTCTCCTGTCTCTTTGGAGATTCTAAGCTTCTCTGCATCTTTCTTTCTTTCTTTTTTTTTTTTTTTTTTTTAATCCTTGTGCTATTTTTAGTGACCTCTCCCAAGCTGCATTGCTCCCCTCCTGGCAGAGAACTCCACGTACCAGTAGCACTCTGCTGGCTATTCTGTTCCAGGCTGTCTGTTTATTGTCTTTGGGTCACTGATGAACAGTGGCCATGGATGTACCCTGGGATGCTGCTCTGAACTGCTATTCATGTGGGGACCCCAGGGTCAGGGAAACGGTGAAACAGTTCAGAAAGGACCCACATATACATGTGAAAAGCTGGCTGCATGTTCCCCACAAAGACAAAGCTGTACAATTCTCACTCTTAGGGGTGGAAGTTTTCAGTTCCTAACTTTACAAAATACTAAATTCCCTGTTAGTTTTCTAGCACTTACTTATTTTTTTTTTTTTTAACATCTTTATTGGGGTATAATTGCTTTACAATGGTGTGTTAGTTTCTGCTTTATAACAAAGTGAATCAGTCATACATAAACATATGTTCCCATATGTCTTCCCTGTTGCGTCTCCCTCCCTCCCACCCTCCCTATCCCACCCCTCCAGGCGGTCACAAAGCACCGAGCCAATATCCCTGTGCCATGTGGCTGCTTCCCACTAGCTATCTACCTTACTGCCTTTGTTAGTGTGTATATGCCCATGACTCTCTCTCGCCCTGTCACAGCTCACCCTTCCCCCTCCCCATATCCTCAAGTCCATTCTCTAAGAGGTCTGCGTCTTTATTCCTGCTTTACCCCTAGGTTCTTCATGACATTTTTTTCTTAAATTCCATATATATGTGTTAGCATATGGTATTTGTCTTTTTCTTTCTGACTTACTTCACTCTGTATGACAGACTCTAGGTCTATCCACCTCATCACAAATAGCTCAATTTCGTTTCTTTTTATGGCTGAGTAATATTCCATTGTATATATGTGCCACATCTTCTTTATCCATTCATCTAATGACGGGCACTTAGGTTGTTTCCATCTCCGGGCTATTGTAAATAGAGCTGCAATGAACATTTTGGTACATGACTCTTTTTGAATTTTGGTTTTCTCAGGGTATATGCCCAGTAGTGGGATTGCTGGGTCATATGGTAGTTCTATTTGTAGTTTTTTAAGGAACCTCCATACTGTTCTCCATAGTGGCTGAACCAATTCACATTCCCACCAGCAGTGCAAGAGTGTTCCCTTTTCTCCACACCCTCTCCAGCATTTATTGTTTCTAGATTTTTTGATGATGGCCATTCTGACTGGTGTGAGATGATATCTCATTGTAGTTTTGATTTGCATTTCTCTAATGATTAATGATGTTGAGCATTCTTTCATGTGTTTGTTGGCAGTCTGTATATCTTCTTTGGAGAAATGTCTATTTAGGTCTTCTGCCCATTTTTGGATTGGGTTGTTTGTTTTCTTGTTATTGAGCTGCATGAGCTGCTTGTAAATTTTGGAGATTAATCCTTTGTCGGTTGCTTCATTTGCAAATATTTTCTCCCATTCTGAGGGTTGTCTTTTGGTCTTGTTTATGGTTTCCTTTGCTGTGCAAAAGCTTTGAAGTTTCATTAGGTCCCATTTGTTTATTTTTGTTTTTATTTCCATTACTCTAGGAGGTGGGTCAGAAAGGATCTTGCTTTGATTTATGTCATAGAGTGTTCTGCCTATGTTTTCCTCTAAGAGTTTGATAGTTTCTGGCCTTACATTTAGGTCTTTAATCCATTTTGAGCTTATTTTTGTGTATGGTGTTAGGGAGTGATCTAATCTCATACTTTTACATGTACCTGTCCAGTTTTCCCAGCACCACTTATTGAAGAGGCTGTCCTTTTTCCATTGTACATTACTGCCACCTTTATCAAAGATAAGGTGTCCATATGTGCATGGGTTTATCTCTGGGCTTTCTATCCTGTTCCATTGATCTATCTTTCTGTTTTTGTGCCAGTACCATACCGTCTTGATGACTGTAGCTTTGTAGTATAGTCTGAAGTCAGGGAGCCTGATTCCTCCAGTTCCTTCTTTCGTTCTCAAGATTGCTTTGGCTATTCGGGGTCTTTTGTGTTTCCATACAAATTGTGAAATTTTTTGTTCTAGTTCTGTGAAAAATGCCAGTGGTAGTTTGATAGGGATTGCATTGAATCTATAGATTGCTTTGGGTAGTAGAGTCATTTTCACAATGTTGATTCTTCCAATCCAAGAACATGGTATATCTCTCCATCTATTTATATCATCTTTAATTTCTTTCATCAGTGTCTTATAATTTTCTGCATACAGGTCTTTTGTCTCCTTAGGTAGGTTTATTCCTAGATATTTTATTCTTTTTGTTGCAGTGGTAAATGGGAGTGTTTTCTTGATTTCACTTTCAGATTTTTCATCATTAGTATATAGGAATGCCAGAGATTTCTGTGCATTAATTTTGTATCCTGCCACTTTACCAAATTCATTGATTAGCTCTAGTAGTTTTCTGGTAGCATCTTTAGGGTTCTCTATGTATAGGATCATGTCATCTGCAAACAGTGACAGCTTTACTTCTTCTTTTCCAATTTGGATTCCTTTTATTTCCTTTTCTTCTCTGATTGCTGTGGCTAAAACTTCCAAAACAATGTTGAATAATAGTGGTGAGAGTGGGCAACCTTGTCTTGTTCCTGATCTTAGTGAAAATGCTTTCAGTTTTTCACCATTGAGGATGATGTTTGCTGTGGGCTTGTCATATATGGCCTTTATTATGTTGAGGAAAGTTCCCTCTATGCCTACTTTCTGCAGGGATTTTATCATAAATTGGTGTTGAATTTTGTCAAAAGCTTTCTCTGCATCTATTGAGATGATCATATGGTTTTTCTCCTTCAATTTGTTAATATGGTTTATCACATTGATAGATTTGCGTATATTGAAGAATCCTTGCATTCCTGGAATAAACCCCACTTGATCATGGTGTATGATCCTTTTAATGTGCTGTTGGATTCTGTTTGCTAGTATTTTGTTGAGGATTTTTGCATCTATGTTCATCAGTGATATTGGCCTGTAGTTTTCTTTCTTTGTGACATCCTTGTCTGGTTTTGGTATCAAGGTGATGGTGGCCTCGTAGAAGGAGTTAGGGAGTGGTCCTCCCTCTGCTATATTTTGGAAGAGTTTGAGAAGGATAGGTGTTAGCTCTTCTCTAAATGTTTGATAGAATTTGCCTGTGAAGCCATCTGGTCCTGGGCTTTTCTTTGTTGGAAGATTTTTAATCACAGTTTCAATTTCAGTGCTTGTGATTGGTCTGTTCATATTTTCTATTTCTTCCTGATTCAGTCTTGGCAGGTTGTGCATTTCTAAGAATTTGTCCATTTCTTCCAGATTGTCCATTTTATTGGCATAGAGTTGCTTGTAGTAATCTCTCATGATCTCTTTTATCTCTGCAGTGTCAGTTGTTACCTCTCCTTTTTCATTTCTAATTCTATTGATTTGGGTCTTCTCCCTTTTTTTCTTGATGAGTCTGGCTAGTGGTTTATCTATTTTGTTTATCTTCTCAAAGAACCAGCTTTTAGTTTTATTGATCTTTGCTATTGTTTCCTTCATTTCTTTTTCATTTATTTCTGATCTGATTTTTATGATTTCTTTCCTTCTGCTAGCTTTGGGGTTTTTTTGTTCTTCTTTCTCTAATTGCTTGAGGTGCAAGGTTAGGTTGTTTATTCGAGATGTTTCCTGCTTCTTAAGGTGGGCTTGTATTGCTATAAACTTCCCCCTTAGAACTGCTTTTGCTGCATTCCACAGGTTTTGGGTCGTTGTGTCTCCATTGTCATTTGTTTCTAGGTATTTTTTGATTTCCTCTTTGATTTCTTCAGTGATCTCTTCATTATTAAGTAGTGTATTGTTTAGCCTCCATGTGTTTGTATTTTTTACAGATCTTTTCCTGTAATTGATATCTAGTCTCATGGCGTTGTGGTCAGAAAAGATACTTGATACAATTTCAATTTTCTTAAATTTACCAAGGCTTGATTTGTGACCTAAGATATGATCTATCCTGGAGAATGTTCCATGAGCACTTGAGAAAAATGTGTATTCTGTTGTTTTTGGATGGAGTGTCCTATAAATATCAATTAAGTCCATCTTGTTTAATGTATCATTTAAAGCTTGTGTTTCCTTATTTATTTTCATTTTGGATGATCTGTCCATGGGTGAAAGTGGGGTGTTTAAGTCCCCTACTATGAATGTGTTACTGTCGATTTCCCCTTTTATGGCTGTTAGTATTTGCCTTATGTATTGAGGTGCTCCTATGTTGGGTGCATAAATATTTACAATTGTTATATCTTCTTCTTGGATCGATCCCTTGATCATTATGTAGTGTCCTTCTTTGTCTCTTTTAATAGTCCTTATTTTAAAGTCTATTTTGTTTGATATGAGAATTGCTACTCCAGCTTTCTTTTGGTTTCCATTTGCATGGAATATCTTTTTCCATCCCCTTACTTTCAGTCTGTATGTGTCTCTAGGTCTGAAGTGGGTCTCTTGTAGACAGCATATATAAGGGTCTTGTTTTTGTATCCATTCAGCTAATCTGTGTCTTTTGGTGGGAGCATTTAGTCCATTTACATTTAAGGTAATTATCGATATGTATGTTCCTATTCCCATTTTCTAAATTGTTTTGGGTTCGTTATTATAGGTCTTTTCCTTCTCTTGTGTTTCTTGCCTAGAGAAGATCCTTTAGCATTTGTTGTAAAGCTGGTTTGGTGGTGCTGAACTCTCTCAGCTTTTGCTTGTCTGTAAAGGTTTTAATTTCTCCATCAAATCTGAATGAGATCCTTGCTGGGTAGAGTAGTCTTGGCTGCAGGTTTTTCTCCTTCATCACTTTCAGTATGTCCTGCCACTCCCTTCTGGCTTGTAGGGTTTCTGCTGAGAGATCAGCTGTTAACCTTATGGGGATTCCCTTATGTGTTATTTGTTGTTTTTCCCTTGCTGCTTTTAATATGCTTTCTTTGTATTTAATTTTTGACAGTTTGATTAATATGTGTCTTGGCGTATTTCTCCTTGTATTTATCTTGTATGGGACTCTCTGTGCTTCCTGGACTTGATTAACTATTTCCTTTCCCATATTAGGGAAGTTTTCAACTATAATCTCTTCAAATATTTTCTCAGTCCCTTTCTTTTTCTCTTCTTCTTCTGGAACCCCTATAATTCGAATGTTGGTGCGTTTAATGTTGTCCCAGAGGTCTCTGAGACTGTCCTCAGTTCTTTTCATTCTTTTTTCTTTATTCTGCTCTGCTGTAGTTATTTCCACTATTTTATCTTCCAGGTCACTTATCCGTTCTTCTGCCTCAGTTACTCTGCTATTGATCCCATCTAGAGTACTTTTAATTTCATTTATTGTGTTGTTCATCGTTGCTTGTTTCATCTTTAGTTCTTCTAGGCCCTTGTTAACTGATTCTTGCATTTTGTCCAATCTATTGTCCATTCTATCTCCAAGATTTCGGATCAACCTTACTATCATTATTCTGAATTCTCTTTCAGGTAGACTGCCTATTTCCTCTTCATTTGTTAGGTCTGGTGCATTTTTATCTTGCTCCTTTATCTGCTGTGTGTTTTTCTGTCTTCTCATTTTGCTTATCTTACTGTGTTTGGGGTCTCCTTTTTGCAGGCTGCAGGTTTGTAGTTCCTCCTGTTTTTGATGTCTGTCTCCAGTGGCTAAGGTTGGTTCAGTGGGTTGTGTAGGCTTCCTGGTGGAGGGGACTAGTGCCTGTGTTGTGGTGGATGAGGCTGGATCTTGTCTCTCTAGTGGGCAGGTTCACGTCTGGTGGTGTGTTTGGGGGTGTCTGTGGCCTTATTATGATTTTAGGCAGCCTCTCTGCTAATGGGTGGGGTTGTGTTCCTGTTTTGCTAGTTGTTTGGCATAGGTTTTCCAGCACTGTGGCTTGCTGGTCGTTGAGTGAAGCTGGGTGCTGGTGTTAAGATGGAGGTCTCTGGGAGATTTTCGCCGTTTGATATTATGTGGAGCTGGGAGGTCTCTTGTTGATCAGTGTCCTGAAGTTGGCTGTCCTACCTCAGAGGCAGAGCCCTGCCTCCTGGCTGGAGCACCAAAAGCTTTTCATCCACAGGCTCAGGATAAAAGGGAGAAAAAGTAGAGGGAATTAGTAGAAGTATGAGGAAAGAAAGAAGGAAAGGAGGGTAGGAAGGAAGGAAGAAAGAAAGAAAGAAGCAAAGAAGGAAAGAAGGCAAGAAGGAAAGAAAGGAGGGAGGGAGGGAGGGAGGAAGGAAGGAAGGAGGGAAAGAAGGAAAAAAGAAAGAAAGAAGATACAGTAAAAATAAAATAAAGTATAATAAAGTTATTGAATTAAAAAATTCTTATTTAGAAAAAAAAAAAAGGGACGGAAAGAACCTTAGGACAAATGTTGGAAGCAAAGCTATACAGACAAAATCTTACACAGAAGCATACACATACACCCTCACTAAAAGAGGTAAATGGGGAAAAATCCTAAATCTTGCTGTCAGAGACCACCTCCTCAATTTGGGATGATTCGTTGTCCAGGTACGTGGGGAGTTTCTTGCCTTTTGGGAGGTCTGAGGTCTTCTGCCAGCCTTCAGTAGGTGTTCTGTAGGAGTTGTTCCACGTGTAGATGTATTTCTGGTGTATCTGTGGGGAGGAAGGTGATCTCCGCGTCTTACTCTTCCGCCATCTTCCGCCTTCTCCGCACTTACTTATTGACCAGAGGAAGGCAAAACAAAGAAACAAACAGAGAACCTCAGCAGAACAAGAAATATATGAGAATATTTCAAATAGTTAAGAGTTCTGATCATCCTTCGTTCACTTATTTATGTGTATGTGTTTGGAGCGTGATATTTTAAATCTACCGTTACAGACTAGAATCATCATAGTCATATATAAATTGAAGTTTACTTTTAGGGAGTCACCTCCATACAAATCTTTATAAAAAGGCTTTATTGAGAGAGCAGGTCATAAAATCAAGTGAAAAGGAAGAAACTAAAGACCTAAGGTTAATGTGCAGCAAAGGAAGAGGTGAGTGATTTATGAGACAACTCAACTGAGAGATCAACTCCCTTTCTAGGTTCACGTGTCTAATGGAGGTACCAGGCTGGCCAGCAGTGAGCTAGTGAGCCTGTGTGTGCACAAGTGTGGGTGAGCATGTGTGGGGCGGGGGGATTCCAGGACTGGGTTAGTGGGAGGTAAAGAGGCATCTACGAAACACAGAATATGACTGGAGGACTCATGTCAAGAGAGCAGCCTTGGGACTTCCCTGGTGGCACAGTGGTTAAGAATCCGCCTGCCATTGCAGGGGACATGGGTTCGAGCCCTGGTCCGGGAAGATCCCACATGCCAGGGAGCAACTAAGCCCGTGAGCCACAACTACTGAGCCTGCGCTCTAGAGCCCGCGAGCCACAACTACTGAGCCTGTGTGCCACAACTACTGAAGCCTGCTTGTCTAGAGCCCGTGTTCCACAACAAGAGAAGCCACCGCAATGAGAAGCCCGCGCAGCGCGATGAAGAGAAGCCCCCGCTCGCCGCAACTAGAGAAAGCCAGCGCACAGCAACGAAGACCCAACGCAGCCATAAATTAATTAATTAATTAAAAAGAAACCAAAAAAAGAGGGCAGCCTTTTGTTTTGTTTCAGCTTTGGCTAGATCACCACTATCTTTATGTTGGAGCCACCTGACCAGGTCAGCTCAAATCAGTTGAACAAATGGCAATGTTAGAGCGAGGATCTCTCTCATTTGTGTAACCCACTTTCAAAACCATTCTTAGAAGCCATCTAAATATATTTGGGTCATAAAATTACATCAAAGTCTACTATCTCTTCTGTCTCTTATTGTGGAAGCAGAAAGAAAGTTTGGAATTTTATGAGACTCAGCAGCGGAGCAGCACACACGCCATACACTATATGCGCAGAAGCAGGCAGCATGCCCAAAACGAGTCAATAGCATGCTAGTGCAGAAAGTGGAGAGTGAATGACTTAGCAGTTCACTTGGAGTGGCATAGAAGACATTTGACTGCACTGAATTGATCAAAATAAATTGAGTGAGCTATGTGTTAGGTACTGAGTGAGCTCTGTGAGAATAAGAAGCTAATCCTTGCCCTCATGAAACCCATAAGCTTTGTAAACTGGGACACCCAAAGAGCTTGGTGGGGGGAACATGGATGGAAGAGGGTAATGTACATTTACTAAAATAAGCCAGTTATTATGAGTGCTCTGCATTTGGAGTTGAAGAAAGTGGTACAGAGGAGCTAAAAACTAACTTGTTCTGGAAAATGGTAGAAAATTACCCATATCAAGTATATTTGCTGTGACTTTCTCCTCTACTTGTTTATTTCTTCCACCACCTTGACCATCATGTGAAGCCTTGCTTTGTGTAACCAGTTGTTTAATTCTGTTCAGACTGCCAGCAGTCAAAGGTAGTAATGTAAAATGTTAATGGTGTACTTTAATTGTGTTGAACATTCCTCCATATGCTACTATTTTTGTTTCTTAATACCTGGTGGAAAGTTCATTGATGAACTTTCTTGGTAAATCCAAAGGGACCATGATTGGTCTTTCGTTTATTATTTTTAATAGAGACAGCTTTAATCTGACAGCTTTATTTAAAATACTTTCCCACAAAGAGAGTGGGGTTTCTATGGTAACATAAGACTATTTGTTCTGTATAGCAGATGACAATGTAGATTTCACTCTTTGGGGGTTTCTGGTGTGAAGTGTATTTTTGTTGTCCATAGCCTCATGCTTTTTGTAGGTGGTGAATGCAATATTCTAAAAATACAAACTGTCAGACTCCTACTTTAGGGAAGTGAATAAATAGGTACAAAATGAGATATGCAACCTAACCCCCCAAATTAAGTGTGCCTCTCCTCTCTTTTCTGGGTAATTCATATACCTATGCTTTTGTGAGCACTTGTTCTTAGAGACATGTCTTCACTTCAAATAGTCCATCATGTTCTTTCCCTGACCTTATTTATTATCTCACTGGAATCAATTACTCTCTCACCCTTTATATCTACATCTCCTCTAGTACTTAATTTGTGTTAGTGTACTTATTTATTCTATTGTCCATGTGCAGGCTTGGATGTGAGCTTCTTGAAGGCAGAAAACATGTTATTCAGCTTTGAAGCTCTTACACTTGACACAGCTGGCGCCTGACCCCAGAGCAGAGGCCCAGGAAATGTACAGGGCTGCATCTGTTCAGGGTTCACTGAATTTTTCTATGTCCATATTAGAACATGAGATCGGTTAGACAGCTTTGGGTATGCAAGTCATAATCAGCCTTGACCTTGGTTAACTTACAAGAGCATGCTCTGGGAGGTCTGTCAAAATGGCAGGATGGTGTGGGTCTGTGAAACCAGGTGGCTTATTAACAGTCAGTAACTCTATCCCTGGTAATAGCCTTCAGAGTAGAAACCAGAAGGCCTTGTAGACTGAGTTGGCTAGTACAGTGAAGTGTTACTTCTCTGAAGTGTTCTTAAGGGAAAAATTACAGTGTAGAAAAGTTATTTAAGGCAGTTAAGAACCGCTGTGTTCTTACTAGTTAAGAACTGGCTATGTGAGGCCAAACATTTTCAAGATAAAATGCTTTTCTAGGCCTGGGAAATACTAATTTCGGTATTCAAGATATTTATTTCACAGAGAACATCGTGAGCTGGTAATTCATCACCTTGGCGCTCTCTCAGACTATACAGATGACAACATCATTTTCCCAGTCACCCCGACTTGACATCCTGAAGGCCATTTTTTCCTCTTCTTTAAAAGTTTCTTTCTGGACTTCCTTATTGAGTCACGAGCCAGATTCTGTGGGTTTTAACTTCAGCACGATGCTTGGTGTCCTTGTGTTTCTTCCAGTTTCACCAGCGTTGTCCTTCAGCTCATTTAGTGACTACCTGTGACTGCCCCCTGCCATGAATCCCTGCCTCCTTGCTTAAGCGGTAGCATGTAAATCTGGAACTTTCCCGTATACTATCTCACGGCTCGTGGGGATGTCTCCTAACTTCTCTGAACTTCAGATTTTTTCCCAATGGAAAATAAGGTCAATAATAGTATCTACTCTTGGACATTTGGGGAGTATTCATTGAGGTAATGTTGGGAAAGCAATTGAAACAGGATTGGCCCAAGTTTAATAACTAAAAGTCACTACAACCAAGCCTGTCATTAAGGGTCAGGAAATGGTGATTTGATAGGGCATAGTTGAAAATAGTTGTTCAAAGAATAAACTATTTGTATTTATACCCCATTACAATGTAAACACATGACAGTAGTTACAGGACGACGCTGCACCCCCCAACCCCTTCTACTGCTCTGGGTTATTAGTTTTCTTTTTTATAACTTTTTGACTTTTCTTTCCAAGAAGATGTAAACTTCTTGAGGGCAGAAACTTGATGTTCTACTTCTGTTTATGTGTACCTGAACCAGTTGACCCTGACAATATTAGATTGTTTTTGACCTCCAAAAATGGCTGTTTCAACCTAATTATAGACAACCAGTATGCCAGTGCTTAATTGATAATCAAAACGATTATGTTTTAAATCTTTCCCACTCATTTACTTTCAGGGGAAAGAACTTCCCTTGAAGAAAAGGTTTTACCCCCTTTGGTGGCAAAAATACCTGCAAACATTTATAAGAATGTATGTGTATTTCAACTCATATCTGTTGAGTTTGGAAAAATTATGTTGCTTTGCTTCTGTTCACTCTCTTGCATGTCAGTATGGGAACCCACCATGTTCAATATTGTCACACACACACACACACACACACACACACACACACACACACACACAAAAGAAAAGAACACTGCAGAAAATGCAGAAGAGAACATATATGGCTAGAGACCTGGATTTCACTCCAGCTTAGTTACTGGCTGCTGGTGTAACTTTGGGCAAGTCACTTCTGGGCCTCCATTTCTTCATCTTATAGACCAAATGATGAGGTCAGATGCCGTCCACAGCTTCTTCCACCAATAAAATTGTTCAGTTTGTGTAGAACTCTCTACAAAATTGAGAATTTTTCATGATAATCTGTTACCTATAACAGTTGGGAGAACTGGTTTCTTACAGACTTTTCTGGTTGTGTCAAATTCCATTTACACTGTAAAAAAAATGGACGTCTGTTAACGCTGCAAATTCTCCTCTTGCTTCGTAGGTGGCTGATAGGTTGCTCTGGCAGAAGCCAGCTCTTGGGCTGGGAAAGGTAAAAAAGCCTGAGTGATCTGACCCACGAGCCCAGGCCAAGTGTCCCTTCTCTGCAAGGCAGACAGCGCCACAGCTACGAGGCTCAGGGCGGGGAGGCAAGGTGGACGAGGGTGTAAGTGGACTCTCCCCACAGTTGAAGTCATGATAATTTTGCCCTTTTAATCGTGTGTCATGCTGATAGCTTCTAAGCATGCTTTTACAGTTGTATCACATTCTATTCATTTATTCCACCCACAGACATTTTTTTGAGCACTTACTGTGTGCCAGGCATTCAGGAGACATACATCAAACAGACAATTTCAACTTGAGTTGTAGATGAAATTCGGGGTGCTTTGAAAGCATGTTAAGGGAATATCTTTAACTTCCGTTGCTCTTGCATGAAGGCTGTGGAGCCATCTATGGAAAAAGGCCAGTGTGCCTGGAATATGAGGGAGATGGATGTGAAGGGCGACAGGTCATCTGTGGAGGACCCTTCAGGCCTTTTGAAGGCTTTGGGATGTTGTCCACATATGTTAATGATTTTATTCCCACAAACAGCCTCCTGAGATAAACAGAAAAGATACTACAATTTCCATTTTATAGACTTTATAAACGGCTGCAGTGCAGCTAAGACGTTCAGTGTCTAGCCCAAGGTTCCTCTTTCAACACTCATTCGCTCACTTGTTTAGCAAATATTTATGAGTATTTACTATGTGCCTCTGGGGTAAGTCCTAAAATTGGGGCTCAGTATTATGTGCTGCCCTAATAGCGTCTGGTCAACTCAGGAAAGCCTTACATGGCCTGACTGCAAGTTCCTCTCCCCACTCGGCTCCCTGGTCAAATAAATACTCTCCTTTATCAAAGGGACCTGGCCTGGCTCCTGCCAGCCTGCAGAATTATTCAGACAAGCCAATCACGTTGTCTGGTGAGAGACAGGGGTGGTCTTGGTATTAAAGCCTGTCTCCCATAGCCCCTGTGGCTTCACTTTGTTCCCAAGTGCAGCCCCTGTGTGGTCCTGTCTGGCATGCATTCCCCTTACCTGGCCTGTGAGTGTTTGGGACTATTAAACTGCAGTTGATCTCATCTGTCCAGTGTTGAGTGTCCTGTGTCCAGCCATCCCCATGACCGTAGGACGGGAACCCTTCCCTTAATAACAGGGTGAATAGGAGGCCATTAAAACAGTGCCAGAGACACACATTTTAAGTGGAGGAAGTTCAAAGAGTTGATGTATTTTGGAGTTGGCTGCCTCTGCATATTTGAATTATGAAGCAAACTAATACTAGAACTTTTACTATCAAATTAAGGAAAGCATTTGCATCAAAGGGCTCCCTATACCAAAATTGCACTGGTGAGTGTGTTTTGGGAATGCAACCCACAGGGTGAAAGGCAAGAGGAACAACTGACTTGGTGTTCTGCTTCCCTGGTAAGTTTACACAAAACAGATTTTCCAGTGTCCTCAAAGATCATGAGCAAAAGGTAGCTAATCCTCCATAGGTCCCCTTTCCGTAGCGTTATACGATGTACATGGATTTTTCAGGGAGATCAGAAAGGCTCCAGGATCATATAAATGGAAGCAGTGCCCATTTTATTGTGACCATAAGTGAATGTAAATGCTTTGTTATAAGCACAAGGGGAGTCAACCAGTTGCTGATTGTGAGTTTAATAAAATCCTTTCATTGAATGCTGCATAGCCAAGTAAAGAAATGCATAAATCATGTGGAGTGAAACGATCTTTGTGGATGAGCCCGTAAGAGAAGATGCTAAAGGGAGTTCCTGCAAACGTGTTGTGTGAAAGAAGCTTAGGGAAGCGACTAAGCTGCTGTTATCGTCCAATCCTTTTGTTCATTCATATGTGACAAAATATTGTTGCAAACTTAGAGTTTCTTCCTTAAAGATGACTAAGAGGGCTTCATTTATAAGAACCTAAACTGGTGATCAGGAAGACTTGGATCGTCAGTGTGATCTTTGCTTCATTTTAGCATTTGTTGACTTGCTGTCTCATATATGAGTATGCATCGCAAGGAAAATACTCAATTATTCCAGTCAGTTAAACTGGAATCATGCTGTTTCTACCCTTGCTCATCTTAGTAAAATTCCCTGGGCAATGATGATATTCCAATTATATATAGTTTGAAAAATTATGTTTGTCTAGTATGTTTACCTCTTTGTTTTATATATTGGGATCCTGGTGATATTTTTAGCTTTGCATTATTGCTTCAGAAATCAAATTCTAAAGCTCTGGGAAAAAAACAATCAAAGCATAAGCTATGAGGTTAGAGGAAACTTCTAAATTCAAGGGAATAGTATATTACCTATTTTAGTGCATGAATCCAGTTTATTTTGTTGCGAAATTTTTTTGAAGACTGTTTTTAATTGAAGGGGGACTTGGATTTGTTCATTTAGTATTATGCAAGGAAAACTACAGAGTAATGTTGAATTAGTTCTGCTAATTTCTCAGGATTTTCAGAAGCAAATTGACTAATGAAATGAATTGAGTCAACATCTAAAATATAAGTGTTTCATGCTTGTAGCTCTTGTCCTGTCAATTACTGCACTTTTTGATTTCTCTCTTTTGTGAGTTACCAGATCAGGGGTGGCTTTAAATTTCTGACTAGGAAGTAGAAAAATACCAGATATGTGATTCTAGTGCCCATAAGGACACCATGTAGCAAACAGACCATTGAGAAAAGACTATTAAGAAAAAGCTCAGCCATCCCAAAATCTGCTCCTTGAAAATAATAGTAAAAAATATGATTACAAAATGGATACATTTTTGTTAAAACACACTATGCAAAGTATAATTTAGAAAATTAAAGTCTCCTTTAATTTCACTCCACAGAGATAACCATTTCTAATAACTTAATGCTTATATTTTTCAAAATTTTTTAAATGAAATTTACTTAGAGGAATTGGCTGATACTATATATATTGTTGAATGTGGTTTTTACTTAATTATACATTTGGGCACCTGCCATGTCAGTGCACATGAGTAGATCTCATTCATTTTAATACAGTAAGGATGTACTACACCATAAACCCTGCTTCTGTTAGTGAATACTTGGATCATGTTCCATTTTTCATCATTTCCAACATTATTACAATGGGTAGCCTTTTGCACTTATGAAAGCATTTCTTCGAATTAAAATTCTTATAGTGGGGATCATAGATTTAACCGTAACAGCAGTCGCCGTTGGTAACTTTGGGGTCCTTACTATGTGTCAGGTCTTCTGCTGAGAATGCACAGTATTCCCTTCTAATCCTTAGAACAGCCTTAGTGGGCATGTTCTTTTATGTCTTCCCATTTTATAGCCAAGGAAACTACGTTTTAAAGAAATTTAAAAGCTTCCCCAGGGCTTCCCTGGTGGCGCAGTAGTTGAGAGTCCACCTGCCAACGCAGGGGACGCAGGTTCGTGCCCCGGTCCGGGAAGATCCGACATGCCGCGGAGCGGCTGGGCCCGTGAGCCATGGCCGCCGAGCCTGCGCGTCCGGAGCCTGTGCTCTGCAACGGGAGAGGCCACAACAGTGAGAGGCCCGCGTACCAAAAAAAAAAAAAAAAAAAAAAAAGCTTCCCCAAAGTCACCTAGTAAATAAGAAACGGCATCGGGACTTAAACCCCGTTCTTTCTGATTTTACAGCCCATCACTGTCCTCTGGCCCCATTGCCAGGTCTGCATCGGTACTTCAGTTGCTTCATCCCAGTGCATCCTTTTATCTCTGCTTGAGCTTCTTCTCTACCTTGCGGTGCTGCCAGCTTGCTGTAGAAACCCCCAAGACCTCTGCTTTCCACCTCACATCTGGAGACTGGCCTGGACATCCAGTTCCTCCCTCCTCTTTTGCGCCTGACCCTTCCCCAGCTCCATATCGGCCTCCGCTGCTGAGACAGCATTCCTGGTAGAAAGCGCAGCCTCCCTAGGTGTGAGAGGAGAAGGAGAGTTCCCTTTAGCTTTCCTGGATTTATAATGCCTTTGCTGTCAGCCAACAGATTTCAGCTGACCAGCAATCTCAGAGGCAGTCACAAAGAGCAGCTGTCATCATAAATCAAGGTGGAGAAAAGAAAGAAAAATTACTGCATGTACAGTACGGAAAGAGTCATAAATGCTCTTTGGTGCTTTGAATTACACTGGCACAACCAAGTATTGGGAGTAGCCAAGTAAATGAACTGGGAGATGTTGGTGCGTCTTTTGGTAAAACTCATATTGCAAAAATAGCCACCAGCCGGTGCCGATTCTTAGACAAGCTACATGAACTACAGTGCACAGATAACACAGTATTTGAACGAACTCTGAGTATTGTGTGGGAGGAGCACATTTTTCTGGAAATTTTCGGCATGTCCATCATAACCCAACTCCTTTCTTAATGTTTCCCCACTTCCCCTGCAAAACACTATTTTCCCTCTTTTATTTTCTTTTGTTGTTTCTAAACAAAGTTGTTTTCTAATATTTATTTATGCAACTCTATTAGACCGTGAGACTGTGTGGGTATGAATCCTATCCCATTTCTCTTTTATTCTCATCTATATTTTCCTCTACCCTTATTTTGCTCCCTTTCTTCCATGCAAGTGTATTAAGCATCTCTGCCATGTCAAGCACTGCCAAGCACATCATACCCCTAGAGGTTACAGTGATGCGTGCGGAAGATACATCCTCTTCTGTCACTAGGCTCATAATCTAACACAAAGGGTTGAATAACCTAGACTCTTTCATAGTATCTGACACAGAAAGGCACTCTGTAAATACTTATTACATTTATCTTTCAAATTCTTACAGATAATAAGGCAACTGATTTTCAAGATTATTAACTGACTTGCCCACTCTCTCACAGATCGCAAGTTTTGATTGCCTGTTGCCGTGACGTAATTCCCATCTAGCCTGCCCAGTTAAGGCAGTTTTTATTGCTGTTACACACTAAGGTGAGAGTGGTATATCATGTGTCATAATCAGTGTTAATGATCCTAAGAATAGCATGTGGGACAGACAGGTGGTCAAGGGCTGTCATTCCTTCACTTTTTCAACGTGACCATTGCACAAATTTTCTAAGAGATCAATCTTCTGTCCTAAGGTCTGTCTTCTTGGCATAGAAACTTGGGCCCTGTGCCTGCTACATAAATTATAAAAATAAATTCTCGTTACTTCACCAGTTTCACTGTGGTATTCTACCCCCCCTTAACAGTTTTATTTTTTGTTGTTGTTATTTTATATTTTATTTACTTTCTTATTCTAGAACTATTACCATAAAGTAGATTCTGAGGTTGGACAAATTTTACCCATGTTAGGATTTTCACTCGTGTTTGAGTAGTATCATAAAGAAAGAAACCTCTGGAAGATACTTCTTAAAGACTGTTAATAAGAGTGCCTCTTTGTACCAGGTGGATAGATACAGGTATAGTTTTCCACTCAAGATGAAATCTACCTGGGAAAGGGAGAAAATGAAAATCACTTTAGAACAATGGAATATTGCCTTCCTTAGGCCTCCTCAGGGAAAGAAAAACAAAGATTTAAAATGTTGGAGGATGATAATAACGACGCATTAATTTTATCTTATGTAAATTATGTGAACTACAGGAAAAAAAACAAATCATTTAATCTAAAACCCAGTTTATTGTATGTAAATTAGATTAGAGGGACTGAGTGGTTCTTGCCATCTCTCCGCAGAGCAGTAACTGCAAATTTCACTCTCTATGTTCGCCTCTAATTTGTATCTTCAGCTAATAACCACTATTAATAATATTCTGAAATCCGACACCCAGTTGCTAGATTGCCACCGTAGCTCATCTGTAGGTGAAGAGAATTTGTTCATAAAGAAGTTAATTAGACAAGTAATTTTTGAGAAACGTCTTTGAAAATGCGTGTGTGATGAAAGTGAATGAGGGAGTGTTCATGTGTATGTTTATAAGCCTAACAGTTTACTCAGTGTACAATTTTTGGAGAACAAGATTCACAGTTTAAAGTACAAAGAAGTAAGCCCATAGGTGGCTCCTCTAAGGAAGAAACAGGTCATATTTAATCTCAATTGACTGCAAATAGAACAATTCTTCAAATTAAAGAGAAGCTTGCCTGTATCATGGCAGCCAATAATGTAATGAAAACAGGCCATTTTAACTGCTTGGAATCCTAGTATTGGGTTGTATGTGTGTTCATTACTTACTCTCTGGAAACATATATAGTAAATAATGTTGAAGACTGAAATATATGTTGTTCATCTCTTCTCCGTGCTGGTTTCATTTTGGAAGACATATGGGAGCTTGGAGTGTCCCAAGTGTCTAGAAAAGCCCAGAAAAGTGATCTCTTAAGTCATGCTTCTCTTGATACAGAAAAGGACCAGACTAAAGCTGTGTTTAGACCACTGAAATAATTGGACCACATGTTGATATTTCAGTAATCTTGATAAGAGAACCAAATCCAATAGATCGCACAGAAATGAAAAGCCCCAAACCCCAAAGTAGTGTCTGAAAAGCGAATGCTATGGTCATGTATATATGATGTGAATGAAAACATTTGTCCCCATCCTGCCCTCCCCCCAACACAAGCACACAAATTTGTATGTGCTCAACAACCACAGGTCCTGTGGGAATGCTTGCCAGCCGCTGGAGCACACCAGAAAAGCATGGAAACACTTCTCAGTGGCAAAGAATAAAATACCAGCTTTTATGTACCCTAAGAATTCTACTGTTTTAAGGTAATCTTTAAAGATTCTACTGTTTTAAGGTAATCTTTAAATTCTACTGTTTTAAGGTAATCTTTAAAGATGAAAGGACTTCTGATTGGGTAACTGGCTCATTGTAACCTTATCAAAACTCTGACTCTGTTCCTAGATCAATACTGCTCATGAATAGTTCATTCTGAACATATCCTGCATGCAGGGAATAGAAAGGGTAGAGCCCTCATCTCAGATTTCATCCAGTGTAGCTGCGCTCGAACAAAGGGGATTTTAGGTTGACACTGTACACTGCAGGTAGGAGATATGGGTAAGATATGGATAATTTCCATGAGTTCCTCTAAGGACTCATATGTGAAATAGAGGAGAGTCTGCTGTTTTTTTGGTAGACTCCTCTTTGTTTTGCTTTAATTTGCTCTCGGAATAAAATACTCCAGAATTGTCCTTTGGGGGGCTGTTACTACGGATTGGTTAGTTACTTTATTGACTGTGGATTAACATTCTCTGAACTACGTGTTCTGTCTGTTTCTTTACTAAATTGTACTTTCCAACTTAGGCAGATGGCGGTGCCTATTTTAGATGGGCATCTTTTGGTGCTTGTTTTACACATGAGTCTGCTCTTGGGGCCATGTCCGTCTCTTATTTCAGCAGTCAGTGAAGAGAGATCAAATTACAATGTACAGGGAGAAGAATATGGCATTTGATTTCATTAATTCATTCATTCTGTAGTTGAATCTGTAAGCATTTTTAAGCACTTTCTTTGTGCAAGATACTGCAATCAAGTTCAGTCTAACAATCCCAGATAGTCTATCTTTCCTCTTTGCCTTCCCAAAGAACATTACTCAGAACTCTACAACCAATAGCTGTAAGTTTGGTATCATCCAGAAGTTTCCTCATGTCCTCCTCTATTGCATCCTCATCTCTATCCTCTGAGTCTTTGTTTCACCTTTGCAAGGCTAAAAGCCCATTCAGGTGGTTTTCCTTAACAACACAGCTTTCTTTACACAACGATGAACTCTATCTTTACCTTTATGGGCACAGAGAACTAGAGGAGGGTTTGAAATTAGTTTTCCTTTATATTCTACCAAGATCTTACCCCAGTGTCCAACTCTCTTCGGATCCCTACTCGCAGGCATTCTTAGTGCAAAGCTTTCCCCAAATATTGGGAAGTATAACCTTGATTGGGGAAGAGGGAGGGGACATGACAGAATAGAGGAAAAAAGGTGGCGTATAAAAGTCATCACCTCTTTCAGGAAGAATCTTCTCCTCCCCTTTATCCAGGGCAGTATGATGTGGTTCCTGCCTCCAAGGAGTTTTTAGTCAAGTAAGGGAGATAGAAAAGTAAATCCACAATGACAACACTTCATGGTAAATGCCTAAAGCACACGTTCCCATAGAATGGGATCCTCACTTAATAATTGCTTAGATACGTCCTTGAGGGTGTCTGTATGACTTGTTTTAATCGGTTTCGGATTATTTCGTTCAGAGGAGGCAAGTACAGGAACTGGGTCCCTGGAGGGTATACGAAGCTTTCGGGAGGTCTACGCAAAAGACCTTTCTCTAGCAAAAAGGAGGCTGGTGGGGCTTCCTTTCCAGTAACACAGTAGATTTACAAAAAAACTAAAAACCAAAAAACACACAGAAAACAAAAACCTCATAGTCTGGGTGTTGCTATTACCATTATAGGTAGCAGAGGAAAGAAAAAAAAAAAAAAACACCCTTCTGTAAAGCAAGATTTTTCATCTATAATATTTGAATTCTAGAATCAGGAGCCTTATATATTATGTGATCTAATCTCATTTTTACAGAGGAAGCTGAATCCCACAGATGTTTTTAATAGTAGCCTGCATTTATTGAGCATATCTGTGTGTCAGACATCCAGACATAGTTTACACTGATCATCAGTTATCTCTCACCACAACCCTAAACTCTAAGAAGTGGATTCCATGGGACTGCCATGATATAGGTAAAGAACCTGAAGCTGCTTGAGGTTAAGTAACTTGTCCAAGGTCACACAATCCAGAAAGTGGCAGGAACTTGAATCTAGATCTTCATGGCTCCAAAGGCCATGCTCATGACCACAGTGCTAAACTACATAGTCTAATAGAGCTACTACAGCATCTAGTTCTTTTGATTGTACCTTCTACATGCCCCTTAAATCCATAGTCTGGACTAGTAGTTCTTAACTTTGAGCATGCATCACAGTTACCTGGAAGACTTCTTAAAATACAGAGTATGGTGGACAGACTCTGAGGTGGTCCTCCACAATTTCAGCCTCCTGGCGTTCATACATTGATATAATCCTCTCCCTTTGTGCAAGAGATCTGTGACTTGCTTCTAACCAATAGCATTTGGCAAAGGTAATGAGTGTCACTCCCATGATTATGGGACATTATAGAAGACTCTGTCTTGCTAATGGATTTGTTCTAGAGACATTGCTGGCTTGATGAAGTAATCAGCCACCTTGAGCAAGCTCATGAGGCAAGGAACTGTGGGCAGCCTCCAGCACCTGAGAGCAGCCTCCAGATGACAGCTAGCAGGAAGCCACCAGGGCCCTCAGCTCTACAATCACAAGGAATTAATTCTACCAACAACCTGAACAAGCTTGGAGGCCGATTTTCCCCCGTTGAGCCTGCAGATGAAGACACAGCCCCGCCGATCCCTTGACTGCCACCTTATGAGACCCTGAGCAGAGGACCCACCTAAGCAGTGGCCCCCCAGACCTACGAAATAATAAGTATAAGCTGTTTTAAGCTGCTAAGTTTGTGGTGATTTTTTACCCAGCTGTGGATGACTAATACATCCCCAGAGTTTTTGATTCAATAGGTCTGGGGTGGGTCCCAAGAATTTCAATTTATAAAACCGTCCCTGGGGACAGTAATGGTGCTCGTCCAGAGACTGCACTTTGAGAATCACTGGCCTGGACCCTAGACAGTTGCTTATATCCTACTTGTTCTCTCCATACCTCCTCTGAACCTGTCTGCTGCCTCGTCCACACTGCAGCCAGAGAATTTCTTCAAACACAAATCATATTACTGCTTCCTAAAAGCCTTTCAGCAACTTCCCGCTGCTTTAGGATAAAGATGCAAATTCTCACCTTGGCCTGCAAGGTGCATGCATTACCCACCAGGGTTCTTGGATTCTCTAATCAATAGAAATGGATAAGAGGCCAGACAAGGAGTTCAGGCAAGACTTTACTGGGGCTCATGCTGCAGCAAGAGAGAGCGGAAACAAGTACCAGGTCGCCTTGCTCGCTCCCTGAGGCCGGTGGTGAGCTGATCCCTTATATGGGGTGAGAGTAGGGCTGGGTCCAGGGATCGGGCCAAAGAGGGGACTTAGGTGGTCTGCCCATCCCCTTGGCGGTGCTGTGTGCAGGGACCATGCACACAGTACCCTGTTTTGCTCCTGACATCTCAGAAGTGGCAGTTGGGTTTTGGCCTTTTTTATCTTGTTGTTCATAATTTGCCCCAACTGTGCATGCATGCAGTTGTTTTTAGTCCCTTATAGCTTCTCTGTATTCTGTTGCTGGAGATGTTTGACCAGGTACAAGCACTGCAGTAAAGGGTCCCAGGTCCCAGGTCCCAGCCAGTCTCACATGTTCTGCTGTTGCAGCCACTCAAGCCCCACTCCCTGCTTTCCCTCCTCTGCCTAGAACCTCCCTCCCCCCAGATTCACTTCTGATCTCTCTTTAGATGAACCCATAACCACCTTCCACCTCAAGGGTCACCTCCTCAGCAAAGCCTTCTCTGACTTCAGCCTGGACAAGGAGTCCTTGTTACACACCCACTTGGAGGTTACAAGTATGGCTGCTGAAATCCATCTGTCCGGGTTTCAATCTCAGTTCCACCATTTACGCTCTGTGGAATCTTGGACAACATTTGTTAACCTTTCTGTGCCTCCATTTCTTCAATACTAAAGCGATGAGTGCAGGTTCCTTCATCAAGTTAGGAACATTAACATCTTCTGCAGTAAAAGGGGGTGATGGTAAAGTGGGGTTACGTCATCAAGTTAGAAAAATCAAATGAGTTAAATGCAGAGGGCTATTCCTGGTACCTGGTATGCTCTCAGTAAATGGTGAGGGTGATGCTTTTTGTGTTGTGACTGTTGTGATCTCCCGTAGATGCATATTCCTTTACTTCACTGCTTGAAATTTTAATTTTTTAATGCACATGTCCATCTCCCCTTTTAGATTATAAGCTGCATGAGAGTAGGAACCGTGACCATTTTTGTTTCTCATCTCAGCTCCTGTACTCCCTGCAGTACCTGGCATGACATGGACAGTCAAAAGCTACAGTGCATAGGTGATGAGTGAATGATCAGTAACAGGGCCAGGACTTATTACCAGGAGGCCTATTCCCGGATCCATGTGTATCCTCTCCACTTGGATGGAATGCAGTTTCCTCTGAATTTCAATCTCTAATTGTACTGGCCCTTAAGCTCCACTTTTCACCCGCTGGGTTGTGTTGAGATCATATGGAGAGTCTGTTAGGTTCGTTCTTGATCATGGGTTCCAGTGAACTCTGTACCATCAGCTGTAATTTGTTGATTTGTTGTTGCCGTGGAGCACGGAGGAAAGGTAGTCTTGAGTAAGTGTATGAGGTCAAACACTTGAGCATCTTTGCTTCTTAAGATTTTCCTTCTTCCTTTAACGTATTTCCAAAGTTGTAACATCTACCAGATGCTAATAGGCATTATTCATCTAAACCAAACTATATTGGCTTCTCTCTGAGATCAAGTACTATGTGTCCAGAGCTCAGCTACTCTTCTCCAGGGCTGGTTAGAGTGCTGGAAAATACATTACAGCATAGCTCTCTTTGCAGTGTGCTGGAGAGGAGCTTAGTTCCAGCCTTGACTCCTAAAAGAGAAATGCATTTTGTAGCTTTTTTACTTATCCTGAGAGCAACAAAAGAGCTGGCCCAGAAAACTAGAGTCTGCAAGGTTCTCTGGAGATGTTTTCCCTCCCTACCCCATTTCATTAACCTTTCTTCTGAAAATACTTTTGAATGTCTGGGTTTAATTAAGAGTTCTTACATGGAGTTATGGCAGGAGCCCATCTCTCCCCTTGGTTTATTCCTTCATCTGATTTGGGTTGAACATATACATATTTTGAGAATTAATTATAATTGCTTTTGACAAAAGAAATAGCTCTTTTTTATGTCTACAAATCCTTAATCCTGGCTTATGTGCAACTAATGATGATAGCCATCGACATAATCAGTTCTAATGGTCTCCACTGTCTACCTAGTTGTGCATATAGGGATGTAATTCAAATTTCAGAAAGGCTGGGCTGAATGGCTCTTTGTTCTGTATTTAAAATATTACTTCAGTGCTCACTGGAAAGAGGGCTGTTCTCACAAACTGGATTTGAGTGTCTGCTTTCTGGCTCGGGGAACATGGGGCGATTCTTTAGTTCTTTCAGGTTGTCTCCTCACTTTCCAGATAACGCCAGCCCGAGCAAAGAGACCATCGAAAGAGACCATGTGTGTGAAAGGAGGTCATTATTATTGCTAATTCATATAACAGGGATTTTTAAAAATTTGTTTGAATGCTACATTGAGAAAAGAAAGCTCAAATTTTATTACTGATTTTTAAAAACCAGATAGTAACACCTCACCATTGTTTAGCACTTACAATTTACGAAGCATTTTCTCACACATTAACCCATTCCTAACCTTCTGGGGTAAGGGGAGATGTGGTCTTGCTAGGCAGCTTGATGTAAGTATTACACTTTTCCCAGAAACGTTATGAGGAAGCAAAAATTAGTTCCACTTTTAGGATACCTAAACTTAGGACAGGGTCCAAGGTCCATACAGCTTGAATTTATCATTCTCTTGTCCTCACTAGGATAGTTCTCTTCTGTGAAGAAATTTTAAAAATATAGGAAGGGATCTCGTGTTTGCCAGAGTGGACCACCTGGCAAATTCTTCTTTTTAAATCTCAACCTCACTTAGCATAGAAACATGGAACCAGAAGGGACTTCCAATGATTTATTCCTCTGCTTAGATTAAGGCTCAGCCAGTATGACCAAGGTACAGACCTAGCACCAGAATACTCTAGCTCAGTGGTTCTCAACTGGTGGCAATCCCTCCTACCCCAGCGCCACATTTAACTATATCTGGAGACATCTGTTATTGCAACTGGCCGGGTGCTATTGACATTTAAATGGTTAGAGACCAGGGATGCTGCCAAACATCCTACAATGTGCAGGACAGCCCTACCTCTCACAACAAAGAATTATATAGCCCAAAATGTTAATAGTGCCAAGGCTAAGAAACTTTACTCAAGCTGGAGGAGTCAGGGAAGGCTTCCTGGGGGAGGTGACACCAGAACTGTGTTTTTAAAAATAACTAAAAGTTCTCCAGGCAGACAAGGGAAGGAAAGGGCATTCCTGACAAAGAATGTGGTTTGCAAAAGTACAGAGGCCTGAAATTGTGCCTCATGTGTAAGAAATCCTGAGCTCTTTGGCATTGTTGCAGTGTTTCTGGGAGGAGTAGTGGGATGACACTAGAACGATGTGTTAAGTTCCTTTTTTTCCAGCAGTAATTCACATTAAGAGTTGGATTATAAATTCACTTTGTTCCTGAGAATAAATAATTCTTTCTGCCAGACAGCCTGTGAATATCACCAATTCTTAAGATGCTCATGCAGAGACTATACTGCAGTGATGATACAGTCAAGCCCAGCCTCAGGGCTTCACAGATCTGGGCTTGTTTCTCCTCAGTGGGTGTTTCTAAGAATCGAACCACATGTAGGTGAACATTTGAACACATGAGCCAAACACATCTTTCCTAGCTTTGTATCCATGGCCCCTGGTACAATGTCCCTTGCACAGTCTATACTGAAGAGAATTTTGATGGGCCAGGATGTGGAAGTGGTACCCAGTGTGCTCTTCTGCAGTAATGCAGGGCTGTGGATCTCCAGCCAACGCAACCTGCCAGCCCTATGTGCTTCTGAACCTATTTATAACTATGTATGTACTCATATCGCGGAAGATTTCCCTCCTTTGTATTATACCACAGCTTCAACTTGGTGAAAATCCATTCTATTTGATATATTCATCAACCCTATACATATGTGTGCACTAACAAATCTGGGTTTGCATCCTGGTTTGGGCTTTTGCTTGCTGTGTGACTTAGGACAAATGCTTTCCCCTAAGTTTCAGTTTCTACATCTCTAAAATGGAGCTCATAACACTTAATGAGCAAGATTGTATTCAGCATTAGAGATAGTATGCAAAGAATCTAAAACACTGGTAGCAGATATGCTGCATAAATGTTAGCTTTATTTTTACTGCTATTATGACGAGGATGATGACAGTGTGATGACAGCACCAACCATTTTAATTGGTGCTTTGGAGGAAACAAAGGTTGATAAGATAAAAAAAAAAAAAAGGTTGATAAGATGCATTCCTATCTTTTGGAGCTCACACTGAGAGCCTACCATGACAATAGTCCCACCATCCCAATCTGGTACTAACCCTGCAGCAGCAGCAGCAGCAGCAGCAGCGGTAAATCAGAGCGTTGTTACCTTGGATAAGTTATTTCACTTCTCTGAGTCTCACCGGCTGATTTGCAAGAACTCAATTAAATAAAGCATTTAAAATTCTTGGCACACGGTAGATGCTGAACAAATGCTGGTTCCTTTCTCCCTGAGGCAGTTATCATCAAGATGTTCTCTGGATTTTACTGCCGGCAAAAACAAATAAGGTTAAATAAAAGTCAGGGGTGAAAATAAGGGGAATTACAGAGTTTTTGTTTTCCTTGGCTTTGTTTTCTTTCAGTTTTGCATAAGATGCAGAGAGTCTTCTCTCCTCCACACTTCAGTGAATTTGACGTTTTGTCATTCTCCAAGGTGAAATTTTTCAGCATTGACCTCTAGACAACTCTAGACATTTCTCATGGATGATTTTCACCTTGGATGGAGGTCTCAACCTTGTCTGCACCGATCTCCCGGTTGCACTCCCTCCAGGCCTAGCTTGAACTCCCAGAATTTCTTCTCTGGCTCAGTGACTTCTGCCATGGCTTCTGGGGGTCTGCTTGCACTAGACCCCCAGGAGGTGGACAGCATTTTCTTATGTACACTCACAGCTCCTGTCCTTCGGCTCCTGGCCTTACTCTGAGCTGTAGCTACTGCCCTGGCACTTTACTGATGGTGTGTAGTTTCCTGTCTTAAGTCCTTAGAGTTCCCCTGGTCCAGATTGAACTCCACCTGGAGTTCAGGTATCTTAAGTAAGCTTTGGCCCAATCTTCTGTTACTTCTTCAGACACCTTCCTCTTCTTGCTGTTCCTTGAATATCCTGATGCTCCTTTCACTCTGGTTGTATTGCCCTTCCACCCTCAAGGATGGGCACGGCCGTCATTTCCAAGGCTCAACCCATAGTACTTTTCTCCCTCCTGTAATCACATAGCATGTGTGATCATCTTTATTATAATACTTAACAATGCTTGTTAGTTTCCTGTGTGTCCCCAACAAGACTTGGAGTTCTCAGGGCCAACGGGCTATGAAAAATGAATCTTCATTGAATTCACAGCCCTGGTACCTGTGCCCCAATGCATATAAAGAAGGAGACAGGGAAGGAAGCAAAAAGGATTTACAGACATGCTGAAGGATAATGGCAGGAATGGAACTATGAGTAGATCCTTCAAGCTTCATTGTCTTGGTGCCACTGGGAACTGACCATATATGAAGTCCAAGAGTTTCAGAGACTTAGCTAGAATCAGCAGTGGGCTGGGAGAATGGCCTGCTGGAATCAGCAGGAGCCTCACAGACCTGGGGGAGAGTCTTCACTCCATCACTTAGTAGCTCTGTGATCTCATGCAAATTGTTTAAGTTCTCTGATGCTTACTTGCATTTTTGGTAAAAAGGTGGTTAGTATCATCTACTTAGAGATAATGCATTTGACCCATCTTTGACACTAATTGAGAAGTCTATATGGTTAACATACCCAATGTGTGAGTGACTTTAGGGTGTCCCTTGCATATATCCGCTCCGTGGTCTGAGTTTATTGCATCTACCCTCTGGTTGCCATCATCATGATCATTAATAAACATTAATGTGCCAGGCACCGTGGTGGGCATTTTCTGTACACTTTCTTCTTTAAATTTTCCCCAATAACCCTGTAAGATAAGAGGTTGTATTGTCATACATACTACACAGGTGAGGAAACTGGGGATTAGAGAATGTAGGTGACTTGCCCAATATTTTCCATAATAAGTAATTGGGATTTAAAGGCAACCAGTCCTACTGTGGAACCTGCACTCCTCCCCCCCGCCCCGACCACCCTATATGTTACTGCTGGTGTTGTCAGGAAACAACCAGGGGAAGTTGTCCTGGGTAATGTGGGAGCCTTAACAGAATGTGTGGAAAATGCGATTTCTACCTTAAAAAACACTGTATTTCAAGTTCCCAATTCTACCCAGGAATGGACCAAAGGACCAAATAATCCTAACACATTAATAATCCTAATACATAAATTATAAGCTTAAATCATGAAACCACTGAGCATAATTTAGGGGCAGCATGAAAACTGGTTTGGGAGATGGAATTTAAAGGATTTTTTTTTTTTTTTTTAAAGCTGTCAGGTAAATAGAAATCTACAGCGGTCTAGTATGTTTTTCCTTCCTTGCTGGTCTATAACCTCCTCAAGGATAGGAGAACGTCTTCTGAAGTGCGTTTGTAGACTCATCTCATTTGCTCCTCATAGCAACTCAGCGAGGTAGGCAGGGCAAAGGACATCCTTCTTTGTGAACAGGTGAGGTGCTGAGGCTTTTCGCAAGGGTGAGTTATCCAAGGTCACACAAGTGATTAGTGACAGGTCTCTTGCCTCAGCGTGCCTCTTCTCCCAAACGCCTATTTTAATGGGATGGCACTAGACAGCTGCAACAATTTGTACACAATGAAATCTTCAGCAAATATTGATTGGCTGATTTGGCTCAAAACAACTGAAGATACTTGTCACTGTGATTTCCATTATTTCTCCTAAAGTAGTTTAGAGGCACATTATCTCCAGTTTGCCCATGTGCAGGAAAGAAGCAGAAATCAAGCCATTGATCAGTTTTGAAAGTCTTTTCCTCAGGCACCTACAACTTTTCAGAGCAAGGAAGTTTGCTGTTTGAGTCAATGGCTAACACACGCTCTCCTGTCTTTAGTCATCACTGGGAATAATCTCCTTGCAGCTAGTAAATGGAGTCCATATTGGAGAGGTCGTCCAACCAACTCCAGCGACTTCTGAGACATAACATCCACTGGAAGGTCCTGAGAGAGTAATAGAACTATGTACACAGTACACTATTTTTTCAGACCCTTGACAGAGTAGTTTAATAGAGTTCTTTGTAGTGCGAGCCATGTGGGATGGGGAAGATTTTGGTCCTGAGCTCTTAGCTATTGGAATCCAAATCAGCTGGTTTAAATCAGAGTTGAGGAGACATTTCCAAGTTTTAGCTATTAATTTTGGTAATCTGGAAAATCTTCCTTATAAGTGCATTTTCTCTGGTGCAGATCCATCCAAAAGATGAGCACTGACGATTTTCAGTGCAAAAAACTGGGGGGCTGTGGATTGATTAAACCTCTTGTGCAGGGTATTGGGTGAAGGCCTGGATTAGGATCGCTACCATCACATAACCACCCCGTCAGCTGCCCCACCTACTGAATGGACATTTAATAAAAGCCAATGGGTTTTACAGCATATGTAACTTTTTACCTAAAGAATATTCCAGTTGAATTGAGATTTTGCTCACGATTCTATCCCCAGTGCCTGGCACATAGCAGTCAGTAAGTGTTTGTTGTATGAATGTCATGTCATGGACCTTTGCCATCTGCTCCCCCTGCCTCTCCACCTCACCCCTGCTCCCTCCCTCCCCACTTCTAACCCTGGCACCCTCCTTTACCAGCACCAGACTTTCTACTGCCTCTTGGAAAACCTCTTCTCCCATAACTCCTCTCCTGCCTAGCGATCTTATTCATCCTGTGAACCCAGATCACATGCTCTTCCTCTGTGGGACCTTCTATGACACCTTTCCAAGGCGGAGTTCACAGCATCCCCATCTGTGCCTCTCTTTCCCCTGCACACCCTTCCGTGGCCATATCTTTCACACTCCACGGCCATATGTCAAAGTTCCTCTGAGCTGTACCCCAAGTGCAGGGCCTCTGCTCTAGTCACACTGGTGGTTCTGTCTCTAGGGCAGTGATGGCAGACACTTGCCAATTACTTGTTGGATTGAAGGAAGGAAGGAAGGAATTCAGCACCTAGCCCAAAGGTATTAGTCTTGCAAACCACTTTAGGAAAAGAGGGAGGAGGTTAAGTTTTACTTTCTAAGAATAGGGTTTGAAGAGACCCTTCTGTGCTGTTGGAGCCTGAAGGCAACACTCCAGAGCTGGGAAGTACTATTCCATGCCCAGCATTCACAGTGGTAGGTGATAATCATAAGGTGATTTCACACACTTGCACTCCGTCCTCCATCCCCTTCACTGTGATTACTTAAACGCTTCACATGCCACAGGATGGCCTGTGTTTAGCTTCCTCACTTGAGTAGAGCATGTTTTGCACTGAATCTGACTTTGGTGATGGAGTTCAGCTGCATTTGTCTAGAGTTTATCTGGAATTCTATAGCCCAGTTTGCATCTCTATTACCTGTTTCCTTAGGTCCCTGGGATTCCCCTTCCTTATGAACTTGATGTGTATCCAGTGACACACTTCATCTTCTCCACTGTGGTGGGTTTGGTTTCCATCCCCTCTTAGTCTTTTCACTCCATCAGAGAAGGGACCACAGCTGTTTCTCTGCTGCCTGGCACTTAATTGAGGTCTGAGCCATTTTTGTTTGATAAGTGAATCTCTGTTGGGAGGTTTATTTTTAGTGAAAGGATTCAAATCAAAGTTAATGTCTGTGCATTTTAAATACCACCAGCAGGTGCCTAGTGCAGAGCTTTGGTTGGGAAAATATCATTTTAGCCTGGAAAACTCGATGCAAATAGAAACTAAAGTCGATGCGGCTCTGGCACAAACATTTCTCGCTTAACTCCCCTGTGAGGTAGGTGCCATTCTCAGCTCGATTTTTATGAAGGGGGAAACCGAAGCCCTTGAGAAGTTTAATTATTGGCTGAAGGTCACACAGCTGGTTCATGACAGAGTCAGACCTTGACCTGGGTCTGTCTCCAAGACTTTCTGATATGACATCATCTGGTAATTATTAAGGTGACACAGCTTAAATTGGTCAGATACCATCAATCAATAGGACAAGGATACTGTATAAAGGAATGCAGTTTTGGGGCTTTTTTGTAAGGTCTTGCTTAAAAGCAAAGGTGGACTAAAGGGCTTCTCAGAGTTTCCTCTTTCCCCACTGCTCTGCAATGCGATGACTTGTAATGTTTAGTGCAGGTGTACTTATAAAGGCTATTTTGGTGTCATTCATATAGTAAACATTTGTTGAAGACCTACTGTCTTTTTGATACAGAAGTGACTGCTGTATGTCCTATGACCTTGAATAGATATGTTAAAAGGGATAATTGCTGTATAGCATGTGAGTGCTTTATTAGCGGTACAGAGAATTTATTATGGAAATCTAGTGGATGGAGTGACTAATTCTGCTGGGGGGAGGCAGGAAAGGAATTGGGAAAGTCTCCACGTGGTGTGAGCTGATCTAATCATTTGAGATGATTTTCTGAGTGGTAGCTAGGGACCATGTATTTTATCACAATTTATAAAGGGCAACTGTCATCTACTATCCAAATGTTAACTATAATTGATAACCAAGTGAAATCTTGCTAAATCGTACCCAGCAGAGTATACTTTTAGTAATCAGGGATTTAACACCAACGGTTCTTGAATAAGAACTGCTCTGAGGGTACCTGATATGAGCACTTCCTAATTTTGCGGAGAATCCAGTTGTAATCTCCTGGTTTTGGAATGCTGCATGGAAGCAAAGGATACGCAGAGTGAATGAGCCTGGCTGACTTCCCAGCAGTCACATCTGAACTTGGCTTTGTTGTTCTCCATGCCACCTTGAGTCACCTTGTACATGAGCAAAGCTTTGATTGCTTTGTTGCAAATGACCATCGTTTGAAATATTACGTCTTGAGAAACTTGGAAACCCAGTTATTAACTTGTGCTGGAAGGGAATGCACAAAAAATATGACTTGTCAAAAAAGTGATAGCATAGAAGTTGAAGAAGCTATAACAGCATCTGAGACTTGGAGTATTAATGCAGAATATCCTTTCCCTTTACAAATGTCAGGGGTCTGATAGATGAAGAAATTTTTCATACTCAGATTGAGATTGTACTGAGGCCTATGCAATATGCTAGAAAAAACTTAAATAATGTTGTAAAATTGAAAATGTTTTTAAGTCTCCTTGGGCTTTCACATTCCACACTGTATCCACAGACTGAGAAAGTGCATGCAATGTAGTAGATGCTCAATAAATATTTGTTGACTGGAATTAAAAAGGCTCATTGACACAAATACTAAGACTCATTACACACATTACATATTTATTTTTTCCTTTAAGGATCAATTCCCAAAGATTTGTATTGGGCCATAGAACATTACTTTAGATTAAGTTATTATATAATTTAGTTTAATTTTAGATATCTTATTATCATGAGGTAATTTTTCTTCTAAGGACAGATTTATCTTGAAGATTAAAAATAACCTGCACCTATTGGGACAGCATTGATGCTCTAAAGTGCTGGCCAACATGATTTGATTGTAAAAGGAATTTGAAGAAGGAAAAACAAGATGAAGTGTTTTCAAATAATGACGTCTGTTAACTCACATTAAGTGTCTAATGTGCATTTTTCCTTTGTTTTTCTCTTTCTCTCCCAGAAAACAGCCTTCTTGCAGGATTCCCCCTTATCAGAACAAAGTAGTAAGAGGTAATTTTTTCAAGCCAAATGTGACAGAACACACATCAGCATTCAGGAATGAGGTTTTGGCAGTAGGTAATAGTGTAATCGGTTTTGCCAGAAGCAGAATGTACAATCCTATTACAGTTGGGGAAAAGGAAAAGTATCACCTTAATTTACCTCCAGGGAATAGAGCAATAACTTGGGGTACCTAGGGCTGCCTGTGTAAAGGTACTTCAATCATATAGTAGAAACATTTTTAGTCTGCTGCCTGCTTTAGATGCAGGAAGACTCCCCTAAGTTAATAAATGAAATTCATCCAGCACACAGTCTGGCAATGATGATATGCTCTTCTTAATCTTTGTCAACATTAAATCTGTGTAAGAAATTTAGCAGGCTACAATGAGATCAATTTCCCCCCTACATTCCCTATGTTCATTGTAGAAAAATTGGACTGTGGCCTTTGGATGGAGTTGATACTACACAAGAAAGAATTGCTCCAAAATTAAGGGATGTCAGAGTTTCATTTCACAGCCTTCAGATAGAAGCTGCTTCCTATTGTCTTGTACCTTTGGGACTGAACTCATTATAGTAACCATCAAACTAGAAAGTCTTCAGCTGGGGGTATTTCTCTGTTTGCTCTTTGGCTGTATGGAGAAAGTGATCTTTAATTAGTTCAGGTGGTAAAATATTGCAGAGAATTTCCCAGGCACACTTTGCTTTGTCGTTTAGGTCAGCAAATGCAATTCTGTTTTAATTGTGGCTGAGCTATTGTCTTAGACTGGTATTCCTAGAGTGCCTTTTACCAATTAATGGTAATATACTACTGGGAAATCATGTTGCCTTGTGGAAACCCATTAATAGCAAGGCCCTAATAGGCTGTCTATTAATAGTAACACAAAGTCAAGGATCTAATGCCATTAAATGGCGGTATTCATGTGTGAAAGCCTTCTAGTAACTACTTGAAGATTTCACCAGTCAACTGTGTGTGTGTGTGTGTGTGTGTGTGTGTGTGTGTGTGTGTGTGTGTGTGTATGTAGGCATGTGCATGTGCATGTTTTCTTCCTGTCTCTTTCTCTTTGTCTTTCTGTCGGGCTCTTTTCTAATAAGAATTTCCATTTTCTGTCAACCCTATGATTGATTGGGTTCAGGGAAGCAACATGTGCCAGTCCTTGCCTTTGCACCCGTACTTCACATGTGTGGCGTTTTATTTCCTCTCCTGCCTCTTGGCTTATCATCAATTCTAGCAGTGAATTTTGACACGTGAAAATTAATAATCATTCAGTGAAAATGAATATGGTGACCTTTGTGCCCACACGATGTAGTAAAAGGAGAGGGATGCAGTGCTCATGAACTCGTGGAGTTTACAGTTTCATGAGAGAAGCAAAAATGGACGCTTTTGTGGGTGTATATATATATTTCCATCTGCTCAAATAGTCTGTCAACTTATAACGGTTTAATGTAACCGCATGCTTTTTACGCTTGCATGTGATATGCTCCTGAGAATAAGAGTTAATTTTATGAAAGACAGAATTAAGAATCGAAGTGACCTCTCTAGGCTGGAAAGCTGGGCCCAAAGCAAGGCAAGGAAATATTATAGGGACACAAATAAAACTTTCATTGAGGTTCAGAAGTGTGGTTGTAGAAATGCAGGGTGGAAAGATGGCCTGGCAGTTCATTTGAAAACTACTTTGATACTTTCGGTGACCAAAACCTGGAGATGACGCAGAGTGTGAGGTAGTTTGTTTCCAAGGAGCTTAACACAGCTTCCAAGGACAGGGATACACAAGTGTGGTTTTAAACAAACCAGTTCTCCAGTAACCTGGACAGGCCACATGCATCAGGAGTATTGCATTAAGGGATGTTTTCAGATTGAATATCATCTAAAAGAAGATGAACAGCATGTGGAAAATGGGTAAGAGTCATCACGTAAGAATGAAGTCCAAAGACAACTAAGAATGTTGACTCCAGAGAAGAAAAGACAGAGAGGAGAGAGTCATTCATCATATTAAGTTATGTGAGGTAGAAGAGACTGAATATATACTCTGTACTGTTTCAATGGGTGGAAAGTGTAGGCAGGCAAGTATGTGGGCCAGATATGAGAAACGGCTTTCTAACAGTCACAACTGCCTATTGATGGAGCAGAGGGTTTGGGGAGTAGGAAGCTCATGAATATAATGGGCCTTCAAACCCAGACCAAAAGGATGCTACAAGTTGAGGCCTGCCACAGGTGGATGTTTGGATTTGATGATCGTCATGTAACTTACCGTGTGGAGGGTCTCAAGATGTGCCAAATGGACATGGGAGCAAAGCTTGATTCTCTCACTTACTAATAATACGGCCTGGAAAACATTATTGAAACTTTCAAACCTGTTTTCTCATCTATAAAATGGGTTTAATACAGTGCCTATAAGCACTCAATACAAGGTAGCTATCGCTCTAACATTATTTACCTATCTTCTTTGCTTTAGTCTGGGAAGTGAGTTTAAGATCAGCTGATGAAATGCTAATACAGTGCTCAGTTCACAGTTCCTTGGTATTGTTAGCCAGGGTTTAATTTACAGCTGAACATCAAGCGATTTGAATGAGGAAGGGTGGCAAGGACAGAAAAAGAGTGCCAGTCTACTTTGCTTAGTGATGTCCAGTGAACGTGGAGAGTGATATTTGATTCTTACATTTTAGGCAATACCTGATCATAATACACATATTACCTTACATAACAATAGTAATCCTTTAAAAATAATAATATACAAAACAATTAATTGCTAGCATTTAAAGAGTGTTTATTATATACCAGGCACTGTGCTAGGCATTTTAAATAGTAAACAGTGTTCCCTACCATTATCTTAATAGGTGAATTAAGCACATTATATTATTTAAACCTCAAGTAACTTTATGAGGTACCATCCCTATTTTATAGGTAAGGAAACAGGCAGAGAAGTTGTTTCTTGTACAAGGGCACATCACCAATAAATGACAGAGATAAAATTAGGACTTTTCACCTGCATTTTCACCGTGCTTCCTGACTTCAGAATTGGAGTCCTTTACAGTTGTTTTATCAGTGGTTTTCTACCTTATTTGGCTATCAGCCTCAGTAAAAAATACATTTAAATACATTTTGTATCACAACCCACTGTACTTACTCTTTCTCTCATTCTCACACGTACAAGTTTTACAAAACACTGTTTATCCTTATCACACAGAACACACTCTGATTTTTCCATCCTATTATATTTCATTCAAAAACATATACAGGTTGGACCTATTAAATTGATTTCATATCTTACTAAGTGATCATTACTAATTATAATTTAAAAAATAATGCACCCCTTGTTCTTTCTCTGCCTGTAGGAAGAAAAAGTTCTATACGTTGGATAAATTATAGGACTCATATGTAAACGGATTTGCTTCTTACTCTTTCGAGGTGGTCTCATGAAACAGTGTCGTTTCATAACGGCAGAGGTTACAGTGAAGGAGAAGCACATTATATGAATCATGTTGTCCAGATGAATTACTGCTGTCATCTGAATTAAAACAGATACTTTGTTCCAAATCAGAGTCCTAAGTGACTTGAACATTTACATCAGAGATTGTGAATTATTATGTAATGGAAGCTAAATAGTTGTAGTTTTTCATTTTAGAACAGCCATAGCTGTCAGGTCCAGATCATACACAAAAGCTAGTTGTGCCATGAAAAATACAATGTAATAGCCAGAAGACCGCACAGATTCCACGAACGAGCCAGACTTCTTGGGAGGTCGGTGCTCAGACTCGGGCATGGAGGGAGCAGGTCTAACTTATTTTAGTGATTTTTTTCCCACCCATCTCTTTTGGATGCTGCCCAGAGAATATGACTGTTTGTTTGATGGGCATTTGAAACCTTTCTGGTCTCTGCTCAGGGCTCGGATTTGATAGCAGAAACAGAAGTAAGGTATTCCAGAGGTCCGCTGGTTGTGAACAACTGTGACTTAGGAGTTTAATACTGGTTCTCTGCAAGAAATCATGCAAAGGACAGATCAGTTCTACCCACTAAAAATAAAGCATTTTTATAGCTGATTTAAAAATCCTGTATCAGCCATGTCTTTGAAGCATTCCTTGAACTGGTTATGAATGAATATATTACACATTTGCCTCCTCTTCCTTGCTGTAATTTCTCTTTTCACAAGAACAATTATCCCGTTATCTTGGACTTTACGATCTTCCCAACAAGATTTACCTGTTGGCACGTTCCCTGGCAGGACATTTCTGTGAATGGCTGCAGCTCAGGAACGGGTTTCCTTTTCATCCAGTTCACACTGGCTAAGTGATTATGTGTGTCAGGGACCAAGAGCACAGAAGATGAATAGGACATTGACCCCCTTTAAGACACTCACTGAGGTGTCAGACATACAAAAAAAAACTGCAAAAGAGTGTATTCAGTGCCATAGTAAAGGCAGCTATAAATATAGTGGTGGAATAAGTGGCCAAGTCTGTTTTGGGGGTTAATGGCTTCACAAAGCAGGAAGTGCTGAATTTGTGTCTTAAAGGTGTAGGAGGGTGGTTCTTCCAGACAGAGGGGACAACATGAGCCATTCTAGGGTGTCTGGAGTGTCCAGGTGGATGGGGCGGGGGGTGGCAGGAGATGAGATTGGAGAGAGGAGTGGAAAGGTCTTTGAGATGGCCATACGTGCCTACTAGAGATTGCCGAGGTAGACTTGCTGTCTCCTTTGAACTAACTCTGGATTCTGGGGTTCACCTGCTCATGTACAAACCAAGTTTTTCTGAGCAAAGGCTCTCAGGTCTTTGCTGGAGAGAATGGCTCTGGCTGACTCTCCCTCTGCAACTGTTCTCGAACTTGCTAAGACTTTCTGTTGGAGACTGAGCAGATGTTACACTTGACTCATGACTTTGGCTGTTTGTTTACATCTCTGGTCGCAGCTTCCGGTTATGCACCAGATGCACGTTGGAGGAGCTGAAGCTGAAAGTTCCAGTGTGGTGCTGGTATGTGTCGCTGCCCTCTCTGGGACTGTCTCTGCAGTGGGGTGAGGTTACTGATCCACCTCTACTGCGGCTTTACATGGGTTATGTGAAGACCGTGACACCCGGTGAGAAGCTTAGACTTTCTCAGCTGGGCCTCCTGCTATTTTAATTAAACTTTGCTTTTAGCAGCTCTTCCTGTTTCCAGTCTGCTGGGGCTAACTAGGTGCTTTTTTTTTTTTTTTTCTTGCTTTTTAACTCATTGCCATATGTTGGCCACTGTTAATGGATTTATAATAATTCTTGGCTGGGCTCTTCCTGCACAGCCATCAAAGCTCCATTGGAAGTAGAAACACCATTCACTCATTCAACAAATATTTAATGTTCAAGTATTTTGTGCACAAACTGTCAGGGGCTTTTTGAGATGGGCTCTTTGAGATAGGTGCTGGGTCTGTGTTGAGTAAGACAGGCATGATCCTCTCTGCCCTGGGGGATATTACAGCCTAGTGGGGAGATAGACACTCAGCCCAGAATTAAGGTCACATGCAATGAAACCTGTTCCTCGGAAAGGCAAGGCAGTACCTCTGTGCCTATAAAGCATCCCTAAGGCTTTGAGCAGATAGCTGGTCAGAATGGACCCCAACACAAAAATTCCCTGTGCAACCTACAGTCCAGGATGATCTCCTGAAAATCCAAGGTTATTCTTCTGTTCTCTTTATATTAGTTTTTTAAAACTTATTTTATTGAAATATACTTGATTTACAATGTTGTGTTAATGTCTGTTTTACAGCATAGTGATTCAGTTCTACATATATTTGCATTCTTTTTCATACTCTTTTCCATTATATTTTATCACAGGATATTGAATATGGTTCCCTGCACCATACAGTAGGACCTTGTTGTTTATCCATTCTATATATAATAGTTTGCATCTGCTAATCCCAAACTCCGACTCCAGCCTTCCCCCATCTCCCCCTTGGCAACCACAAGTCTGTTTTCTATGTCTGTGAGTCTGTTTCTGTTTCGTAGATAAGTTCACTTGTGTCATATTTTAGATTCCACATATAAGTGATATCATATGGTATTTGTCTTTCTCCCTGCGTCCTCTTTAATGCCACATTTCCCACGTTGTTCTTTGCTGTTGCAACCTTCCACAGGTACCTGGGATTTCACCCCTGTTGGACTCTGAAGTGTAGATGCAGGAAAGCAGGAATGGTGGGTGTAGCAATGCCCATGAGAACCCAGAGAGGCCTCCTTTCTGAACACCTCCTCTCTTTTCTCTTTGACCTTATTTTGTCCATATTGTCTGACAAGGAGCTATCCTAAGTTTAACTTAGAGCCACATTTGTTGAGTGACACCTCCCAAATACCAGTCTCATACATTTTAATTTCAGTGACTAAACTTTCCTTTGGCTATTGGAAATTTATCAGTAATGTCCATACACTGTCTATACTAGCATCAGAACCCTTCGTGGGAGCCATTCACGTACATGTTTTAATCAGTATGTTAATGGAATATCATATGATAAAATAATTTTCATATTATCTTGAATTTGCACAGTAATACAGCGATCACATTATTACTGCTTTGTTTTCAGAGCTCGTAATATAGTTGTTTCTGATCCCATGCATATTACTTGAGTCACATTATGGGCAGTATCTAAATTAATGTTCTTACAAAGGGGAGAAAAATCAACATGATTTTTCATCTCCATGTTGAGAAAAGTGCAGAGCAATTTGTTCACAAATCTCAATAATTTGTCCTAAAACTAACATTTACCTGTATTGCTATTTACACAGCTTAGAATTGCTAAGCACTTTTAAATATAGAAATTTTGAAAAAGCTTTCCTACCTGCAGCATAAAATCAGCATGGTAACAACAAACTAGTCTTCATAGCAGTGTTTGTTCCCTCTTCTTTTCACTTCTCACTGCACGTCAACAGCTACATATTTACCAAAAATGCCTTGTGCTGTGCGCACTGATTTTAAGGACTATAGGTAGATGAGGAGTGTGCATTTGTTTTCTCCTCCAAGGCTGATCAGACAGAATGAGTATTTATCTGTGTCCTGTCAATGCCTCTGGTGCTGTCGACAGAGCAAGTGGGCACATTTCATCTCAGTTATGAATAGAAGATGAATCTGGGGTGATGTGCGCTTGTCAGAGGTTAGAACCATTTAATGGGATGAAATGCGAATGAAAATTGGAAAACAATCCAAGGGATCTATAGAAGATGAGAATGGGGGAGACTCAATTAGCGAAAACCAGACACTTTCCTCCTTCTGGGCCCTGGTTTCTTTGGGCTATTGTAGGTGCTTATTTGGTTATAAATAGGAAAACAAAGAGTTTATTGTTTCCATTGTGAAGAAAGGTAAGGTGGTTTCAAGGATTTTATTCATGTGCTCTAATGGGCATGTATAGTCCCTATAACCTAATCAACCTAACTTAATTACTTAAGTATGGCATTGTCTGTGTGATTTCCACAACATTGATCAAAGGAAAAGACAATTTAGTGAGATTTAACGTGAAAGGATGAAAGAATACAGAAGTTCTGTAGGGTACTTTTCTCCTAGGTAAGCTTTTATAAACGTATCCTAATAAACGTAGTTATTAAGTTTTTGGCCACATATAGCAAAAAGCAACCACAATACTAAACTTAGACCCTGATCCAGCTTTCTTTGTTTGCTCTGTGTTTCACTTCCATCACCTAGATTGTGTTTTTGCCAAGGGAATCAATTCAGCTATTTGGGTATCAAATATGCAGTTATCTGTGCAACCTCAGTAAAAATATTTTCTTGGTAAATATCCACTCAGCTGTGAAAGTCAGAGTGCATTCACTTGAGAAAAGAATAAGTGAGCTGTATGTTTTCATTATTTTATTAGGAAGTTACTGAAGGCTATTGCTCCCTGTGGGGTGGCAGATAAGAGCTTTGTATCTGGGTGGATGCGGCTTGACTTATAGTTTCCATATTCTGATAATAGGAGAAATCAAAAAGAAGGAAAAAGTGTTCCCTTTAACTTGGAGAAAAAGTTTTCCAAAAGGGAAAATTTCCAGAAAGTTCAAGTGGAGAAGTCCCATTTTTAAGAGTGGACTTTGTACCATCCTGCATTGCTTGCAGAGTAAACACAGGAGCTTTTGAGAATACGCCTGTATGTGCACACACTCCAAAGCATTTACCCAGTCATTTTGGTTCGGGGGTCTTTCTTCAAGTCTAACTTCTTGAAAGTGAAAAGCCTTTTCTAAGCAAAACTCAAATTCCCAGTCTCAGATTTTTTTTAAATTTTTTATTGTATCTACATACGATCATGGATGCTAACTAAATATAGTGTGGTAAACATTTCACAATATATGTAAGTCAAACCGTTATGCCATACACCTTAAACTTATCCTGGGATGTACGTCAATTGTATCACAATAAAACTGTGGGAAAAAATTTTAAACATTTCCCAGTCCAAATGAAGACTTTTATAGAGCTAGTCTGCTCAGAGGATCCAGGTGTCCTTTATGCTGAATGAAATTTGGTAGTAAATAAGTCTAAATATTGGATTAAAGTATGACTAATATCTAATATCTAATGTTACTTGAAGAGCTAAAGGTTGTGCTCTGACATTTCATTTAAAAAATCCCACAGCACTTTTCAAGGCTGAAGAATTTGGTTTTGTGGACAGATTTTAATTTAATTAAAGTTGTGCCTCATGTAAAGTCTTTCCTTTCAATAAAATTTTTAGCACCATCTCTCTGTCAATAATGTTTTATCTCACCACAAAAACATGGCGTTTTGTCATTGAGTCCAATGGTTAAAATACAATGAGAAATGGATTAAAGGTTTTTATAAGGTCAGCTGTTACCTCTATAGATGGTAAATTGAAGATTTTTTTAAAATTTTGGGTTTATTTTTAATTAATTAATTAATTTTTATTTTTGGCTGCGTTGGGTCTTTGTTGCTGCACGCGGGCTTTCTCTAGTTGCAGCGAGCAGGGGCTACTCTTCATTGTGGTGCCCGGGCTTCTTCTTGTGGTGGCTTCTTTTGTTGCGGAGCACAGGCTCTAGGCACGTGGGCTTCAGTAGTTGTGGCACACGGCCTCAGTAGTTGTGGCTCACGAGCTCTAGAGCGCAGGCTCAGTAGTTGTGGTGCACAGGCTTAGTTGCTCCCCGGCATGTGGGATCTTCCCGGACCAGGGATCGAACCCGTGTCCCCTGCATTGGCAGGCGGATTCCCAACCACTGTGCCACCAGGGAAGTCCCTATTTTGGGTTTTTGTTTCACCAACAATACAGATCTTATAAAGATTTAGTCAAAAATGTGATCAGAAACTGCTGGTAAGATTATAATTAGTGTAGCCTTTCTGGAAGACAGTTGATTCAAATACATTTAAAAATGTACAGACCCTTTGACTCATCGTTTCTGCTTCTAGGAATTTATCCTAAGAAATAATTGAAAAAAGATATAGATGCAAGGTTATTCATCTAAGCATGAGTTATAATAGTGAAAAATAAAATATGACCTAATAAATGACTTAGCAAGAGGGCCTTCATTATATAAATGATAAACACTGTATTTCAACAAGTATTTATTGAGCATCTAGTGTGTACTAGCCACTCCTCTGGGGTATACAACAGAGATGCAACATAGAAAACTCTTGCGTGTAGGGAGCTTACATTTTATTATTAGTGGGCTAATGGGCAAGTGGGCATTACTACACAGGCATTAAAAACAAAATGTATAGAATTACAGTTATCAATATGGAAAGCTGTTCAGTAGACGATGGTACGTGAGGATCCACAATTACAGAGAAATATGCTGCTTTGGAGTGAAAATAATATAGGACAAGGCAATACATCAAGGATATTAACAGTCATTATCTCTGAGTCATGAAATAATGAGTGTTTTAAAAACATTTATTTTGCATATTTTCTTCTACAATGAAGTTTTATTTTGTTTTCAGCACAGATTTACCTAAGTAACCAATGTGAATGCTCCAAAAGCTTCTGCTAGGCAAAAGAGTTCCTCATTATTTTTCTTCTTTCCCTTTCTTTCTCCCGTTCTTCCTTCCTTCCTTCCTTCCTTTCATTCTCTCTCTCTCTCTCTCTCTCTCTCCTATCACTGAAACATAGGAATAGACAGAAACTTCAGCTTCCCTCAGAGAGCTATCCCTTTGTTCCTCTCCATTACTATCAGAAAATATTTCTAGGTATCTAACCAAAATGCTTTGCGCTGAAGTTTATGCTCAGTTCTTCTAAAGAAACAGAATCCAGCTAATTACTGCCCTTCGTGAAGTAACCTCCATGTTTTTAGACACTTAACAAAATTACTTCTTGACTTTATTGCATATATTGAGATCATTTTCTCCATTGCTTTAAATTTCAATCTTCCTTTCTATTCGGCTGTGAGGATCCAGATCATTTTGCTGGGTATGGGGGTATGCAAATTAGCACAGACCACAGAAAGAATCTGAGGCTGGGAATAATCTGGGTTACAGAAAAGAAGAAAAAAAACAAACAAAGAATAATGCAAGCTGGATGTGTCGCTCACAGCCTGGTCCTCTGTCCATTTCCTGTTTTTAGGCTGTTGGCGCCTGGTGCCAGCTACACAGACCAGAATTACTGAAGAGAGAGCACAGGTGTACATTTTGAGTCCACTGAAAACAGGTCCCGAAAAGTTTGTCTTTAAGAAAAAATCAAATACCAAGTGTATGTTTACTGAGCGCACGGAACTTCACGTGACGCTTTCGAGCACGCAGCTAAGTTTTAGAATTTCTGGGTCCCAAACAGACAAGGAGAGCTGTCCATTTTCATTAACTCCAAATAAAAGCTTGAATTCAGCCTGCAGCCTTTCACCTTAATCTAATGTGCAGATCTCCAGCTTTGAGCCTTGTGAAATAACACGGAATGAAGGCGGCTTGCATTTCAGGACATAATTGTTCCCCACGACTGTGCTGTGGATGTTTGCTTCTCCTTCTGCAAAGATGAAAGATAGCTAATCAGTAGGAGTTGGCATGAAGAGGAGGGAACAGAGTAGAACAAAAGTGTCCGGTGAGAATCAGTGGATGAGAGGCCAGAGAGAGAGCACCTTGCTGGTTCTCTATCTGGGGGCCCGGGACTTTAATTCTGGCTGCCTATGGTGTGTGCCTGTGGGCAGTGCAGCATTTAAGTGCATGATAAAATCAACTGATGTCTTCATCAAGCTGCATCTTGGCTTTAAGCCTTGAAGATGTTACCATGACACCATCCTTATTCTTGGTAGTAAAGGGACAACTCAAAACTGGACATGGTTTTTAAGAAAATTGTCTTATCACATAGGATAATTCACAGATGGAGTGTTGACTTTCAGAGCCACTTAACTATCAGTTCTGCATATACGCTAGAGACGTCTAAAATCCATGACAAGCTCAGTCTATCCCATTTTATTCTGGCTAGTGATCACAGGCAAACAGGATAGCTAGATGACTCATTTTGTTTTTCCTAATGTAGCTTATGCGTCAGAGTGCTTGTCTGTAAAAGAGCCAGACATCCCAACTTGCCTGCATTTACCAAATATTATGATGTTATCCTTCATTCATTTATTCAACATTTAGAGTGTTCCAAATTTCTAGCCACCATCCTAGAATAGAGAAAAACAAGATAGAATGGTCTCTGCCCATAGGGAGCTTGTCGTAGATTGGGAAAGGGACAAAAATAAAGTGCTAAGATAAAGGCAGATGGAGGCCACCCCAGACCCCTGTCTGGCTGGGTGAGGGGTGTTCTCTGAATCTGAAACCTCCTTGAAGAACAGAGAAGAAGGTTTGGTTTGGGGAGACAGGGGCTGAAGGAGCAGTACGTGCAGACTGCTTTGTACAAAAGCAAAGGAGTACTGGATATTTAAGGAAGACTCAGTCTTCTAATTCTCCTGGTCTCAAACCATTCCAACAACTGAGAATCTTCTGAGAAGATATAAAAATGGATTCAGAATAATATCTTGCAGCAACTTTTAGAAATGGAGGAAAGTAATGAAACTATTGAATTTCCTGTTACTAAAGAGCTGATACCAACCCACTGAGAGCGCAGGGGCATGGAATTGCCTTCTTTTTCATGATAATGGACACATGTGGGTAAGTCAGCAGGCAACTCCAGTAATGAAAAGAGTGCATACTCCGATTCACAGCTCCAGATTCCAGGCCTGACTCTGCCGCTTGATTAGCTGGGTGATTCACTTAAAATTCCCGATTTAAAAAGTGCCTTAAATTATATATTTAAATATATTATGTGTCAAATACGTGATATATAAAGTATATAAAAGCATATGCATATATAATACGTGTACGCTAAAATGTATTTGAAGTATTTTAAACATCTAAGTTAAGATTTTCTCCACCCGCAATTGCTCTATGCATCTTGGTTCATCCCATTTTAGCTGATTTCAGTTGATTTCAGTATATTTCAGAGTGGTAACAGTTATAGGTATGACCATGGGTGTGCATGGACTGACCCTGGGTTGGGCCTATGAGGATAAAATCCCCATTCTTCCCTTAATTATCACCACACTCTGCTCAGAACAGTGATCCTTCCTAAGGCAATAAGAGCTTTATACAGGTCTGGGGATGAATAGGAAAAGAAAGAAAAATAGTAACTGTGTGATCCTCCTAAATAAAGGCAAGCAAGGGTTGGCTAAAGGGGGTTATGGAGCCCATGAAAGAATTCATATTCTCTCAGAAATAAATGTAGTTAAGTGTTTGATTCTTGAAGAAATAAGCAATTTAAAAATACATGTAGATGTTAACATTGGTGGAAGCTGGGTGAAGGTTGCCCAGGGACTCCTGTCCATTTCTTTGCACCTTCCTGTTAGTCTATAATTATTTCAAAATAAAAAGTCAATACAAATTTTAAATGCACTGAGAATTGGGAGTTAATATTTTGACTGATTGGGAATAAGAATTAAATATATATGCACAAGTAAACGTCTATTAGAGGTATCTACAAAGAATATGCAACCAGGGTGTTTTTAAAATTTTGTTGTCTTTTTTTTAACTGCCTCAGAATCTATAGTACTTATCCTGGCAGAGGGATTTTCATCATGTTATGGGCCCACAACCTCCAAAGCACTCCCTGAACCATTTGTTGACAGGTCGTTTTAGAGCTGTTGTGGGTATTTGGTTGCCATTCTTTGGGGGCAAGATGCCATTTGAGACTTTGGGTGCCACATATGGGGATATGGCTGGAAAAAAGGTAAATTAAATAACCCAGTGTGTGATGGCCATCTGATTTGAGCAGCTCCATACATGTTTTTCTTTTCATCTCCAATACGTAGGGCTTATTCTATGAGAAAAAGGTGCATATAGTTTTTCTAATATTTGTGAATAAGAAGGAACAATTACAGCTAATGTGCTTCATGCTGGGATCAACTAATTCCATTTCAAGCTGTGCACAGTTCTAATAAATAAATAAATAAATACTGTTTGTGTATCTGCTTATACAATTAAATATTAGGTTTCTCAAATAATTCTAGTCAGCTACTAGACTTATACAGCAAGTAAAGAAGAAACAGGAAAAGAAAAATTTTATAAACATAAGCTTATCTCAAAAATAAAAAAATCCCAACTGTATTTCTAAAGACTTTTTTTATTTTCGTGAATATCAGCATAAATTTGGCATCTCAACTGAATCCACATTGAGCATTTCTGTGATAGGTGAAAATGCAAAGAGGTTAAGGATGTATCTGCATCTGGGATATTCCACCTGAGTTCTTTCTACTGAGCAGCGCTCCCTGAAATTTGCTAGAAGCTCACTGTGGATGGTTTATTTTTTAAATAAGATTTATTAATTGCTCATTCTTGGTTCAGAGCAGAGACAAGGAAGAAGAGAATAGAAGCCTATGTGGCACATGAGGAAGAAATTCTTAGTCTGGAGAAGAAAAACCATGGAGAGGGTCATTTTTTGATATTTGAAGAGCTATCACAGGTGAATGGTGGTTTGCAGACTTGTTCTATTTTATTCTAGGATATGAGTTAGGAAAACATTTAAATTAGAGAGACTGAAGTTTTGCCTCAGTGTGAAGAACTCTGCATTAGCTTAAACTCCATAGTAAATGATGCGGACCCTGTCACCAAACTCAGAGCAGAGGCTGGGTGCTGGGTCAGGCATCATGTGGGAGCATATACCTACTGATTATTAGGGGTTTGGTTATACCTATTGATCTTCGAAGTCCCTTCCAGATCTGATTTAGTGAGGCTGACTTATCTCATCTGTGATGTAAACTAACCTACTGCTGATTCAGTGTGAGGATTTAAATTCATACATGAACATTTTTTGAGTGTCTGCTACATGCCAGGCACTGTTGTACGCAGTGAGACCACAGTGATTAAGCAGCCAGATACTCTTCTTGTAGAATGTACTTTCTCTAACAGGCAGATGGAAGGAGACTCTTTTCTGGGGATAAACACTCCGGGACTGTGTTAGGTAACGGACTACGAATATGTCACAAACATTTATGTTCTGCATATTTTGATAAATTAAAAAAAGACTCTCTTTGCAGAGAATCAGTACTGTTGTGATTGTGTTTTTATATTCTACAAAGAAATACCAAGAAGTACCTTTTTATGATTTCTACAGTCAATTTGGAGAAGTCAAATAGGAAAGTATCATATTAACTCAACACTGTTTGCCCAATTAATGACACTTCTCTAACAGAGGGGAAAAAAGAATTTCTTTGGACATAAAATACTATGTGACTCTGATGTCTATATAGATTAAAAAGACAATAATGAGATATGGGGATATATGTATATGTATAGCTGATTCACTTTGTTATAAAGCAGAAACTGACACACCATTGTAAAGCAATTATACTCCAATAAAGATGTTAAAAAAAAGAGAAAATAATGTTGTTTTGGTGAGCAACCAGTCTCAAGTTTGACAGACCAGTGTTTGAGAATGGGAGCTTCTGTTTACTGGCTGAGTCATCATTCATAAGTTACTTAACTTAAATCTCTTTCCTTACCTGTAATATGGCGATAAAAATAGTAACTACCTCATGAGTGCTTGGCACTAAGAAATACTTGCTGAATGAATGATAGGTTTAAAAAATTTAATGATGAATGCATTTATTGCACCTATCATAATCCCAGCACACAATGATTAAATAGTCATGAATGTGTAGGTGATGATAGTGGTTGTAAAACTGTCCCTATTTGGAGATAATATGATCATCTATGTAGAAAACACTATGGAATTTGTAAAAACCCTGTAATAACTAATAAGTGAGTATAACAAGGTTGCAACATACAAGATCAATATACAAAAATCAGTTGTATTTTTCTTTTTTTTTTTTTTTTTTGGTGGTATGCGGGCCTCTCACTGTGTGGCCTCTACCGTTGCGGAGCACAGGCTCCGGACGCGCAGGCTCAGCGGCCATGGCTCGCGGGGCATGTGGGATCTTCCTGGACCGGGGCACGAACCCGTATCCCCTGCATCGGCAGGCGGACTCTCAACCACTGCGCCACCAGGGAAGCCCCAAATCAGTTGTATTTTATATACTAATAACAAACAATTTAAATTTAAATTAAAATAATAATGCCATTTCTAATAATATCAAAATATGAAATGCTTAGGGATAAATTTGACAAAAGATGTGCTGGATCTGTGTTCTGAAACTATACAGCATTGCTTAGAGAAATACAAGAAAACATAAATTAATAAAGAGATACACCATTTTCATGGATCAGCAGACTCAAAGTTGTTAAGATGTCAGTTCTTTCCAAAATGATTTATAGAGTCATTATAATCCCAGTAAAAATCCGAATAGGTTTTTCTCAATTTCATATGGATTCTAAAGCTGATTCTATACTTCATATGGAAACACAAAGGATTTGGAATAACCCAAACAACTTTGAAAAAGAAGAGCAAAATTGCAAGACTTACACTTCCTGACTTCAAGACTAATTATGAAGCGTTATTAAGAAAGTGTGATATTGATATAAAAATAGACAAATAGATCAATGAAACAGAATGGAGAGTCCAAATGTAGACCCATACTTATATGGTCAATTGATTTTCAACAAAGATGCAAAGGCAATTCTGTGGAGAAAAGATAGTTTTTTTTTCAACAAATGGGGCTGGCACAGTGAACATCCACATATGAAAAATGAGCTTAGGTCCATAGCTTGTACCATATACAAACATTAACTCAAAATTCATCATAGGTATAAATGTAAAACCTAAGACTTTAAACTTCTGGAAGAAAACACAGGAGAAAAATCTTTGTGACCTTGGATAGGCAAAGATTTCTTAGCTACTTAGATAATATCTAAAAACTGAAAGCAACCTAAATGTCCAACAAGTCAATGGTTAAAAACAAATTGTGCTATACGTGTGCAATGGAATACTACTCATAAATTAGAAGGTCTGTTGTATTTTTAAATGTACAACAACATGGATGAATCAGAAATAATTATTCTGGGTGAAAGAAGCCAGAGAAAAAGAGCACATACTGTATCATCCCGTTTCTGTAAAGTTCTAGAAAATGCTAATTAGTCTGTAGTGACAAAGCTAATCTGGTTGTCTGTGGGTAGGGAAAATTTGAGAGCATTTTAATTAGATTAAAAATGGGAAGGTGAATACTTTCGGAGGTCATGGTCACATTTTTTATCTTGGTGGTGATGGTTTCACGGGTGTCAAAACTTACAAATGGCTTATTTTTAAATTCTTTTAGAGAAATTGTAGAGGATTTTATTTTTTTTTAAATTTATTTTATTTATTTATTGTGGCTGCACCGGGTCTTAGTTGCGGCGTGCCGTATCTTCAGTGCGGCACACGGGATCTTTTAGTTGCAGCACGCTAACTCTTTGTTGCTGCATGCATGCGGGCCTAGTTCCCTGACCAGGGGCTGAACCTGGCCCCCTGCATTGGGAGCGTGGAGTCTTACCCACTGGACCACCAGGGAAGTCACACAGATTGTTTACTTTAAATGTGTGTAGTTTATTGTATGTCAATTATGCCTTAATTGAAAAAAAGTAATAAAGAATGTATGGTAGTTGTTACAAAGCTATGGGCTTATGACATGATTTTGGCAGTCTTTGGGCAACCTCAGAAGTGAGTTTTTGCTTGATAGAAAAGCTCATGTGGATTTACATTTTTAATTGTGACCACGTGGATCATAATTAGCTGTGAAGCACTGGAGAAAGTGAGAAAATGCTATCACTAGGCATTGGTTGTTTAATATAGTTAATATGGAGCCTTGGATGAATCTTATAATAATTGTCAACACATTTCATAGTCCTTCTTTTCATTTTGTCCTCAAATTTTTGGATCATGAGAGCAAAGCCTGAACACGTATGTTCCAAGATACTCATTTGCACTTCTACTTAATGAGTAAATATAGCCATAGACATATTTTATCTTAATGAGAGAGAATTTTAATTTCTAGAGGACGTATCTGATGTTTCATTAAAAAATAGAGTAAAATTCCACCCATATATTTTAATTTGCATTAGTGGATGCCTTTCATCTAAGGACTTCTCAAAATCATTTAATGTCCAAAGCCTGTAAGGTCCAGAGCCTGTCCCAGTTTGACAGGTCCAAGAAAAGGGATTTAAGTGACTTCCAGGGATCCCAGAGCAATTCTGTGACTACAAATCTGTGTGTGTGTGTGTGCGCGTACGCACAAGTGCGTGTGTGCATGGTATGTGGTCAGGCGAGGTACAGACAAAGCTGACCTAACTTCTTTGATTTTGTTCCTTCTTAAGTTCTCTTTTTAGTGGACTGACTTTGCTGTTCCCCAAACTGGCCAGATATTTTCATGAAAAGGTATCATGGGCAAGTCAGAAAGATCAAGCAACAGTATGCCGCATGACCAGAGGAGAAAAAAATATCTAACAAGACTTTCCATCGCAAACTTCTCTCCTCTCAAGATTGTTCCTTGCTTTGGGGGATGGTTACTATTACAAGGCTTTGGGTGTTGCTTTTGATTCCTATTGATTTAACATATACTCAGCATCTACTGTGTTGCAAGCATTTTGCCAAACTCTCGGCATACATTTAATTACATGATTGCCACCACAGCACTGAGATATGGGTGATAGAACTAGGCTTGCTTGGTTCAAACACCTTGTACACGGTCAAAGAGGTAGTAAGTCATGGAGTCTGGGTTGAAACTGGAACATTCGAGGAAGACAGATCCGGGTTCTTCTGCAACTAGCTGTGTGACCTTGGACAAGTTACGTACTCACATCTGAGACTTGATGCCCTCATTATAAGAGAGAATTATAAAGCTTACAGAGTTCTTTGGTGGATAACTTTAGAACGGAAACTTCAGCATCCGTTGGGCGATCTCCCTTTGAATCGTATAGCTGTTCTGAATTACAGGCAGCCTTCACTTTTCTGGCCTGTTTCTGGAAAGATGCCCTCCTCCCTCCCAGGTGCTATACTTGGCAGTTTGCTTATGCAAGCTCTACAGGCCAAATTATGTGCCTAATCCAGCAGGAGTACAGAGGATAGAAGATTCAGGTCAGAACTGGAGAAGTGTTTCTTGACTGCTTCCATGGATCTTTTTTAGGGTATAAAGGTTTACATGAATTACACGCCTTCCAGGTGTATCCTGACTACTTTTAGAGATTTTGTAAGCTGAATCCCAGAGTTTTCCCATCGCAGTGGAAAGTACTTAACAGTTCCTGTAGTAAGTTTCTATAGCCTTGGTGGTTGGGTGAGGGCTGTAAAGATATTCAAGAGCACAGCATTTTCTCTTTGGCTTTTCTGTCAGATGTTTGACTTCCTGGTTGGTGCTTGTTTCAACCATGAAACGGGAAAGGTGGAAGGCAGCAGACTGGGCATTTTTCTGCTCCTAATTTAAAATGATTGTCCCTGAGTATCCCTCAAAGCGGCTTAGAGTTTATTTAGTGCACTCTGTAGAGTTCTTGAGGGGGCTAGAGCTCATTCAGAAAGTATGTTGGTATGGCTTACGGCTTCTTCTCTGATTCTTTTGGAATAACTGTGACATTAGATTTGTAGAGAAATAGTATCAAGGAGGTTTGTACTTTTGCATGCAAAATAGTTTCTATCCTAACAGGCAAAAGAATATTTTAAAGGTGTTTTTCATTTTTGTGAATGAACAGACAAAATAATGTATCCCAGGAAAGCTCTTTGTTGTATAGGAAATCAATCTGATATCAGGTCAAATGGAAATTTTGATGCGATAGTGCACTGATTTCCCATGCATCATGGGAAGTGTTTTGACCTCTGGCCCACTCTCTTCCCATTGCTCCCAACTGTCTCGTGTGTGTGTGTGTGTGTGTGTGTGTGTGTGTGTGTGTGTAGATATGTCTATCCCCGAAATTCAAATAAAGTATTTGTGAATATAATTATACTTCTCAAATGGTAGAAGAACTGGTTAGTACAGTTTTGCAGAAAATAGTCTTCTGATGTAAAGAGAAACACTTCCATTTAATTTTGTGTGATGGATTTTTTTTTTTCATATCCCAAGATCACTTAGCACAGCCGTCCTCAGTTTGGGGTGATTGACCTAATGTCTTCCTGTTTTGCTATAGCAGTTACACTTTCCCTGCTTTCTCTTAGGAGTCATCTCTACTGCAGACATTCTTGATCGAGAGACAACAGGGTCATACTGGCTGACTGTGTACGCCACAGATCGGGGCGTTGTTCCACTCTATTCCACGATTGAGGTCTACATTGAAATTGAAGATGTGAATGACAATGCCCCGCTGACCTCTGAACCTATTTATTATCCTGTTGTCGTGGAAAACTCTCCGAAGGATGTATCTGTCATTCAGATCCAGGCTGAGGACCCTGACTCTAGTTCCAGTGAAAAACTGACATACAGGATTACAAGTGGGAATCCTCAGAACTTTTTTGCCATCAACATCAAAACAGGTAAGGGAATGCTCGTACGACTGTTTCTAGTTGTTAGTCCACCTTTTAAATTCATGAGTCTGACACTTGCTATACCCTCTTATTTATTTTATTGTATGGAGAACAGCATCCTCCTTTCTGGGAATTGCTTGAAAAGGTGAGCGTTTTACCTGCCTGGTTTGGTATGTTTTAATTTCAACTGACATTGAGGTGAAGTGATCTAATAGAAATCGGAGGCTTTCACAGGAAGCCTTAGACTTGCTTTACTCATAATTGTAAAACGTGGTTCCTGAGCCATTCAGAGAGCCAGCTGCCCCCTTTCTCTATCTTGGGACAGAGTAACCTGGGCCATGCTGGGTTCTATGGGTAGCTGGCTTTGTCACACTTCTCTTTCTAGGAACTTCTCCCTTGCTTGGCCTTAGGCCAGCATGCCATAAATAATCTCCTTAGAGCCTTAACTTTAAGCCCCAGATGTTTTGTGATTTCTGTACTACCCATCAATGAAATGTCAATGTTTAGTAGAACTTCCAGTATCTAAATCTTTACATAAAACATACACATTTTAATTTTCTTGGGTTTTGCTCAAAATGTTTCTAGAGAGTGCACTGAAAGCTTAACTTGTTGACTAAGGACCAGAAAGGGCAGGTGTGGCGTTTGGTTGAATGCATTCTGAGACAAGTACATACACTGGAAAAAAGTGCTTTGCGGAGTAAATCTCAGAAGTGTGTTGCTTTCTTGTGACTTGTCTCTTTTAGATCTGAACAAGCAGGTAAAACACTCAGTGAGAGTTGTGATGGATAGAGTTTTAATTAAATGAAATTTAGAAGAATTAGAAGATACTATAGCTATCTCGCTCTGGGTGAGTTGATTTTGGTCAAAAGTTAGGCTAGGTGATTGATGTGTGTTGGCTGGGACATGTCCCACTTCCCTAACAAAGTACTGATCGAGTTGATAGTTATTTCTCCTGCTCATGTTTGTTCAAGTAGAAACATATAACTGACACCAAGCGTTTTATAAATGCCAGGTTCCCATTAACATAAGTTAAAGAGAATGCCAAGGGTTTTTCTGAAGCTATTGATTTTTTTCTAATTATGAGTGGGTCAGTCATTTTGTTAAGCAGAGTTTAGCATTTAAATAGTGTTGAATCAGGATCTGACTTTAATTTCATTAGAAGACAGAGAGTGGTCATCAGCTATCAGTGTCTGATTCAGGCATCCTTGAACTTGAAGGAGAAGACTCAGAGAACTGGAGCCGCGTCCATCCTTTCAGCACCCCCTTAAGTACGGGGAGCCTCCCATGCACGTGAGGACCCCCACCCTCCTGATTCACTTTCTCACTGTAACCTAGAGCTCTGTGTAATATGGTGACAGAGAAGTGAATTCAGATACTTGAGAGGGTCAAGAGGGAAAAAGAACAAAGACAAAAAAAGTCACAGGAAAGAAGTTGAGGGCATAGACGTCTTCACACTTCACAGCCCCTGTGGAGCCTGAAACACACCCGTCATATTCCGAATCCTCCCTCTTGATCCCATTGGCACTTGAGCCAGTAAGAGTGAACCCAGCACCCTCTTTTATAAAAGACACTGCACAAGGGCAATGTCAACTGGTCTCTTCCTCCACTCATGGCTGAAATTAAAGAAAGAATAAATGTCACAGGGAAGAATTTGGACTGGAAGTGAAGACCATAGACCACGCAGTATTTGGAGAGAAGAACATGGAGACTCATGTAACTAAAGCTGTCTTTTATCAAGCTTTGAAAAGTTTGCCCATGGATTTTCAGAAATTCCTGTATTATCGAAATTTGGACTGTATTACATAACAGCCTTAATCATATTTATAATTTCTCCATCCTAGCTGTAGATTTTTAAAAAGGATTTGTGCCAGGAATGACATTTTAGACCAACTTTTCTAATAGTCTAAAAGGAACATATAGCACACTTTGTAATTCTCAGACACACGATAAGAAAACACTGGATTTTGTTTATCCATTTAGTCATTCACCAAGCATTTATTGTGCCTACTAGTTTCCAAACAGGATCTTATAGAGAGAGTTATAAACTTAAGAGATGGCCCAAGCCTATCAGGGACCCAATGTACGTGAAATTACTAAACTGACAAATATTTATGACAGAGTGAAAGTAGAGTGAAGGTTTGCAATAATCGACTATGTTAGAGGAGTTTCACTCAATATGGGGTGGGCAAGAGTGGTAGTTAGGGAGTGTTTCATGGAGGAGGGTAGCATTTGGGATTAGAAGTCCTGGTTTTCAAACCCTTGCTCTGCACTTCTAACTGGGAAACACCATCAACCACAGCAGGGAAAACATAGACTAAATCAGACACTCCGGGCTCTGTGAGCTTGGGCAGGTTACTGAACCTCTCTGAACTTCGGTTTTTAGTGAGAAAGGATAGTTGCAAGGCATAAAGCGGTCCTCATGTAAAATGCTTACCACGGTGCCTGGCACAGTGAAACTGCAAAGAAAGTTGATACCCCATCCTGATTGCTGTAACTCTGATTACAGGCACATCAGTTAATCTCCTCAGATTCTTAATTAGAAAATGACAATGACCTTGCTTACTTCATACGAGTTGCTCAAGAAGTCTGAATTCATGATGTGTTTGAAGGCCATTGGTGAAGTACAAAGTTCTAGAAGAATCATGTTATTACTCTTCTTATTTCTATTGAGATTCGCAGAACCATGAGCCTGGTGTAACCCTTGTTAAGATTGTTGCTCTAAATATAATGCTGCCTATGGAGCAATTTCCATCCGATTCAACAAGCTCTCCAAAAAGATGGTTTAATTTTGGGCATACTTCCTGTCTCTCTAAAGTCCTTTGTCTGCAATAGTTATGTTAATGTAACATTTTTCAGGAATGAAGGGGGAGGTGTACCTAACTGGTATATTTAGGTAATATTTATGCTTTAGATTTTTTCAACTGGTTGTGGACTCTGGTAAACTGACCTTTCATTCCTTCCTCTGTGGTAGAGCTGAAATTTATAGAGTTCCATTTTGCTTTGGCAATGTGCTACATAATAAAGAAAGATTAACATGATTAATGCGAACTCGAATAATGTCAATACTTAGGGTCCACAGCTTGCAGCAGATAACAGATGTCCGGGACCCAGAAAGGGAGAGAGATTTCTTTAATGAACACTCTGTTCTCTACCTAAAGAACTGTTTTCTTTTTTCCTACCAGACCTAAAATCACTTAGAGTCAGTAGTCTGTGGACTTTCTTTGGTAATTCCTGTGGCTTAAGAAGGGAAACAAAAGCTGTAATGCTCTGAGGTCCCTTCTGGCCTGTACAGAGAACGCTTGATTAATTCCAGGCAGAACAGGTGATTTTAATCAAAGGCAGCTTCCTGCATGCGCCTGCCTTAGCTACTCAGTAACGGGAGTCCTACCCACGTGTTCTGAGCAGGAGACACCCAGCAGGCTGGTGCTCACCTGTCCCTCTGGGTGAGCAGGGACTTAAATGCTTCCTTCCAGCACTTGTAAAGGAATCCAAGCTGGCTGCTGAGTGGACATCCAGGCTGAATTGGGGAACAGGTGTGGGAAGTTCCTCTAGGATTTCAGAATGTTTATTGTAGCCGTGTCTCCAGTATGGGAACCATTTGGCATAGTGCCAGCATGCCAGCATTTAGTGGAGCACTCGATAAATATTGTTGTTTTTATTATTATTATTTTTTTAATAAGGGCTTCAAATGCTTGGCTTATTTATTTATTTATTTATTTATTTTTGCTGTGTTGGGTCTTCATTTCTGTGCGAGGGCTTTCTCTAGTTGTGGCAAGCGGGGGCCACTCTTCATCTTGGCGCGCAGGCCTCTCACTATCGCGGCCTCTCTTGTTGCGGAGCACAGGCTCCAGACGTGCAGGCTCGGTAGTTGTGGCTCACGGGCCTAGTTGCTCCGCGGCATGTGGGATCTTCCCAGACCAGGGCTCAAACCCGTGTCCCCTGCATTGGCAGGCAGACTCCCAACCACTGCGCCACCAGGGAAGCCCCTGTTGTTTTTATTATTATTAATCATCCTGTTTTCCCCACTAGAGTCAAGTTTGCATGAGTTGCAAGCATACTTCTCCCGAACCCCACTGTCTTTTTTTTGAAGTACAGTTGATTTAAAATGTTGTCTTGGTTTCAGGGGTACAGCAAAGTGATTCAGTTACACACACATACACACACACACACACACACACACACACACACACATTCTTTTTCAGATTCTTTTCCGTCATAAGTTATTACAAGATATTGAATATAGTTCCCTGTGCTATACAGTAGGACCCTGTTGTTTATCTGTTTTATGTATAGTAATGTGTATCTGTTAATCTCAAACTCCTAATTTATCCCCCCCTTTCCCCTTTCGTAACCATAAGTTTGTTTTCTATGTTTATGCGTCTGTTTCTGTTCTGTAAATAAGTTCATTTGTATCATTTTTTTAAGATGCCACATATAAGTGATGTATGATATTTGTCTTTCTCTGACTTATTTCACTTAGTATGATGATCTCTAGGTATAGCCATGTTGCTGCAAACGAGACATACTTGAAAGGCGGTGATGTCTTTCCTTCCTAATCAGTGTGTAGCACTGGAACCTTCCACGGGGTTTTATAAAGTGTATTGTGCACTACTGTGTGCCACTGCTGTTCTAGACTCCAGGTATTGGTGGGATGGGTGATAGAACAGAAGTATAAGACATTACTGCATTCAGGGAATTTATTGTCATGGGAAAAATAGGACCCTCACACAGACTACGTACTTTAGCAAAAATGTAAGGCAGTTTATAAAAAATAAATGGTCAAACTCTGTGGAATATGAGCTGTGAACAGGATAACATGTCTGGGTGGGGCAGAGTTCAGTGCCAGCTGGAGTAGGAGAGGATGGTGTGAGGACTTTGCAGACCCCTGAAATGGGCCCTGAAGAATGGGTCAGTCTGCAAAGAGAGAAGCGAGAAAATTACCCAGGGACTATGAACAAGTTAAGCTGACCTTGAAAACCCATCCGTTGCTACTTGAGCTAGTTGGAGAGGCCTTTATATCATTAGAAAAGGAATTTTAAAAGACTCATAAATGTCTGGAGTGTTGGAAGACATTAGAAGTAGCAACTATTCACATCTCTTTTATTCTTGTTTGATGATATTTAGATTTTTAAAAGCCTTGGGTCTTATATCTTCCTTCTGAGAGGCCTAAAAAAATAACTTTTTAGAGGGAAAAAACATACCTAAGATAGATCCCTTTATTCTTTCCTTTGCCTCTGTTAAACATAGATCCAGGATTAGGGAATGCTGTATTGAGAGCCTGTGTTTCTGGAAGTGAGCCTTATTTAATCCAGACCTTTTAATGGTTGACTAGCCAGGGCATGGGCTTTCTAAATTCCTTCCTTCAGTTGGGAGGTCTCCCTTTGGTCCATGCTCTGGCCACTGGCATTGCCACCTAAATTTGAGCAGAGGTGAAGCTCAGCTTGCTTTCGCTTTGTGTGAGCCTCTTGGGATTAACCTGACCAAAGCATACTTATGTGTAGGAAGACTTGCTGCCCTCTCCTCTTCTCAGGCGAGCTGACAGAAAGTGGACCTCTTCAAAAGCATGTGTGCTGTAGGAATACCTCAAAGCCTAACCTTAACGATTGATTCCCTTGGGCTTAGACATTTTTCCCTATACAAAGAGGAGGGATAACTTATTATAATATTGGATGTTATTAGTTCTTTAACCAACTCTAAATAATAGCAGCTTGGGACTTCCCTGGCGGTCCACTGGTTGACTCCATGCTTTCTGGTTCCACTGCAGGGGGCATGCATGGGTTCGATCCCTGGTTGGGGAACTAAGATCCAGCCTGCTGCATTGCGTGGCCAAAAATAAACAAACAAACAAACAAACAAATAAATAATACCAGCTTGCCTTTCAGTGTATGGTATAAGACGAAGCCGGTAAGTGTTACCTGGAGGAGTAACAGAGAGAGAAAAATCTAGACCACATTTCAGCATGATGATGATTGACTGGCAGGCTTGTTAGACTAAGGATTCCTGGGGTGGAGCTCAATCATTTGCATTTCTAACAAGTTCCTGTGTGATGCTGACATTGCTCCCCTGAAAACTAGGTTAGCAAGACTCTAGACTTCAGTATCCAAAGAGAAACAAAAGACGGAGGTAACACAGTGCTGAGCGATGACCTGAGGACAAGGTAGCCAAGTTTGTAATTTATCCGTACACTCCTTTATTTTAAATTTTACTGGAGTGTAGTTGATTTACAACGTTGTGTTAGTTTCAGGTGTATACTCTTGACTTACAGTGCTGGGGTTTTGAAATTTGACCATGAATGCAAAGTGCTCTCTGTACCCACCCCCAGAATCAACTCTCATACCCTTGCTTATACGTTCTGTTTTATGAAGTAGAGAAAAATGAAAATCCTGTCTCTTTAATGGTCCATGAGCAGAAACATTGTGATACCTAAGACTTGTGGTTAATAAAAATTCTGGGTTATATTAATGTTTGGATACACTTCTCTTGTTTCCAAATATATAACATTAAACAGAAACTGTTGCTAAATGGAATTCCGAAATACTTTAATGAATCAACAAACATTTGATATTAGTTTATCATTATAAAAAGAGCAATGGCTCATAAGAGAGTGGTGCTTAAAAATAATCTGGTATCATAAGTAAGCTAAGCCTTCTGTTGATGCCCAGCTCTGTTTGGGGATAATCTGCTTAACAAACTACCTTTTCCTGGAAAACAGAAGGAGACCTGGCTTTATGTTATAACATCAGAGATTACAAAGAAAAAAACACACAAGGTGAAGGACAAGGGGACAAATATTGATGATTTTTCTTTCAAGTGAACATTGCAGAAATCTCTTGTTACAGTCTCTTGTTCTTTGTTCCTTCCTAATGGAAAGCTAAATTCTCCTGAATGGGTAGAAATGACCGCGGGATGATGAGTTGTTATTCATAAGTCCAGGCACAAAGCAGATAATGTAGCGAATAAGTACGTATGAAACTGTAAATCACCCTTGCTCCTTCTTTCAGCCATGAAAGGAGGCCTTGTCCTATAGAACATTAAATTGTGTTCATTTAATCCAACGAGTCCAGTAGAACAAATCGGCCTCATGCAGATTTATCACAGGAGGTTATTTAAATTCAGCAGTGACCTTTGCATCCCTGTGAATGTGCTTCACATGAACAAGGACAAAGGGAACTTTTCTGCACTGTCATTGTGTCACTGGGGAGATTGTGCATTTCCCCATTTGATCAACTCATAAGTGTGAACTGGGGGTGGCGGGGTTCTGAGGGTGCAGAGGGGGACATTGCAGAGGAGAGCGTGCTTTCACCTAGAGTGGACTGAGGTTCTGCCTTCCTGTGCCTTGATTTTTTTTTTTTTTTTTGAATGCTCTTGTGAATGTAAGTACCGATTTCAGAGTTTCTCAACTTCAATACTTTCGACATTTTGGACTGGATCAGTCTTTGTTTTGGGAGCTGTGCTAGGCATTATACGATGTTTAGCAACATTTCTGGGCTTCTACGAGATGCCACTAGTGCCCCTTCCCCTAGTTGTGACAGCCAAAATACCTCCAGACATTGTCAAGCATCCCCTGGGGTAAAAAATGCCCCGGTTGAAAACCACTGAACTAATGTGGAATATTTTCTAAGACTCTATTTCACTTGCCCTTAACAAAACACCCTACAAAATGAGTAACTAATTAGGGAGGTGTGGTGGTATTGTTAACATTTTCAAAAAGTGCTTGTCTGCATATATCTATATATAGAAACAGATGCAAATATATATTATTAACAATAATAAAATGATATAAAATAAAAAAGGAAGAACTCCAAAGCTGCCTCTCACTTCCCTCTCACTCCAGGTTCTTTGTATTTTAAAGGCTTTATGAATATTTGAAATCAAATCCATTAGCAAAAAAAGAACAAAACAATAACAAAACTTACAGCAGAATGAAAGTGGAGGAAGTTATTGTTTTCTCAACTCTGAGTGTTTGGACAGAATTCTCACCAAAGTCGGTTTTGCACAGCATTCTTCAGAAAACAGCATCAAGGGGTTATTTTGAGGGTCCCAGAGTTTATTCCCTTGAAATACTTAAGTAGCTCCAAATCCTGTTCCTGCTTAATGTCAGCCTTCTGACAGATAAATATGAGGATTGTTACTTCCCTGGAATGAAAGGGAGTGAAAAAAAAAAAAAATCCTTTTGCCCTCAGTTGGGGAGTCTGCAGTCCTGTATCTAGATTAAGGCTCTCTGAGGTCTTTGGCATCCCTTGTACGTATGCAGTGTTCATTTACAAACCTCAGGGAACTGGTAGATTTGTGGGGACTTAGACCAGCGTTTCAGATCACGGTCCTTGTGTACACCATAGGTTGTGAAGACTTTGCTAACTGGTGCCACCATCAGTCATAGGAAAGAAAACTTTGACCCCCACATTGAGTCACGTTTTGATGGACGGCTCTGCTAATTAGGCAACAGCATTCATGAGAGACAGATTCGGATCTTTGAGTTAATATGACTGTTACTCGGAAAAAAAGAGTTTCAGGTCTTGACTTTTATAAAATTGAATTCCAGCGCTTCCCTGGTGGCGCAGTGGTTGGGAGTCCGCCTGCCGATGCAGGGCACGCGGGTTCGTGCCCCGGTCCGGGAGGATCCCACGTGCCGCGGAGCGGCTGTACCCGTGAGCTGTGGCCGCTGAGCCTGCGCGTCCGGAGCCTGTGCTCTACAACGGGAGAGGCCACAACAGTGAGAGGCCTGCGTACCGCAAAAAAAAAAAAAAAAAAAAAAATTGAATTCCAGGCAGGTTTGAGGAACTTCAGTAAAAGAGAGGGAAGACTGAACAGACACGAGCTGGAGCGAAGAGATGCCTGGCTGGAAACCGCCCCTGCACATGCAGGTGGCTCAGAGGCGCCTCCCCGAGGCGATGGATGCTGCTCATTCTGTGTGGCTGGTGGTGTTGCTTGGGCCTCCATGCTCTTCCACGTCCTCTAGCCCACTGAGGAGGGGTGGGAAGGAGGGGGCGGTGTTCCTAGATCTCCGGAAGATACCCAGCCTGCTCCTGGGGCTCAGCTGCAGGCGTAGCTGCTGCTGGAAATTACTGAGAATTATTTGGGAGGGTGATAGAGTCACGTAAATAAAGCAGATGATGGAGTTATATGTATATATGAAAAAAGAGATTGATTAAGGTCGTAAATTTCCCTTTTATTTCTTTTATCTGGGCATTAATTCCACAGCAGTAATTTACTGCATTGGTTTATTACTTTCTTCTGTTCTGAGAGAAACAGTGAATTTTAATTGAAACCACTGCCCACCTCTCTTCATTCTTCCCCGACATTGTTAGGGGGACTCCTGGATACCCCCTGATGTGTGCCCCCTCCCTCCCAGGGGTGATGGAAAGGTGGGAAGAGGAACCTTAAGCCAGGGAAGCCAGAGTGCAGGTCTGCTCTGTGCCCAGGCCAGACCTGTGTTTTCAGATATTATCTAATTTAGCTCTTACCACAGTCCTGGGAAGAAACTGGGCCTCTGGGCACCTTGGTGACCTGCCCAAGGTCACCCAGCTGGTCATACAGAACTAGGGTTGCGCTGATTAATGGTCTCCAATGCTAAAGACATATGCCATTGAAAGTGAAAACGTGAGCAACTCAATGAATGCATTAATGATCTGAGGACTCTGGTGCTCAGGGAATTCCTTTCGATGATTGTACACACTCTTTGTTTTGCAGGTATTTAGAGGTTGAATTGGGTCCCCCCAAAAGACATGTTCATGTCCTAATCCCCCTCTACCCATGAATGTGACCCTATTTGGAAATAAGGTCTTTGTAAATGTAATCAAGTTAAAATGAGGTCCTATTGTATTAGGGTGGACCCTAATTGAAGGACTGCTGGACACAGAGACACAGACACAGAGGGCAAATGGCCATGGGAAGCTGGAGATAGAGGCAGAGATTGAAGGTATGCTGCCACGGGCCAAGGAATGCCAAGGATTCCCAGCATCCACCAGAAGCCTGGAAAGGACTGGCTCCCTTCAGAGGGAGCATGGCCCAGCTGACACCCTGATTTTCACCCTCTAGCCTCCAGAACTGTATGAGAAGTTTCTGTTGTGTTCAGCCACCAAGTTTGTGGTACTTCTTTACGGCAGGCCCTGGAAACTATGCAAGGGGCAGTCCAAGGGTACAGGTGGGAAGCTTGAGTTCTCCTGAGGGAGTAAAGGTGGTTGGTATAAGCAAGGACTCATAGTATGTGGTGCTCTTCTTACTACACCAAATGTTAAGAATTTAGCAGGGTTTTTTTTCCAGTTTTTTTTTTTTTTAATATATTGTTCAGATTTTTTTCCTGTTGAAGTATACTTGATTTACAATGTTGTGTTAGTTTCAGGTGTACAGCAAAGTGATTCAGTTATACCTACATATATATATGCGTTTTCAGATTCTTTTCCCTTCTCGGTTATTACAAAATACTGAGTAGAGGTCCCTGTGCTCTACAGTAGGTCCTTGTTGTTTATCTATTTTATATATAGTAGTGTGTATCTGTTAATCCCAAACTCCTCATTTATCCCTCCCTCGCCTTTGCCTCTGGTAACCGTAAGTTTGTTTTCTGTGTCTGTGGGTCTATTTCTGTTTTGTATATAAATTCATTCGTATCATTTTTTTTTTAGATTCCGTATATAAGTGTTACACGGATGGACCTAGAGATTATCATACTAAGGGAAGTAAGCCAGACAGAGAAAGACAAACATCATATGATGTCGCTTAGGATGGAACCTAAGAATTTTAGCAGTTTTTGCGTTAGTCAATCCAGGCTTTAGTTAGATAGATCGTTTTTGTTTGTTTTGCAGTACTTATGATCTGGTTAAGTTTAATGATTTGGGGAGTTCTAAAAGGGAGAGTATATACACTATTGATACTATGTATAAAATAGATAACTAATGAGAGAACCTACTGTATAGCTCAGGGAACTCTACTCAATGCTCTGTGGTGACCTAAATGGGAAGGAAATCCAAAAACGAGGGGATATATGTATATGTATAGCTGATTCACTTTGCTATACAGTGAAAACTAACACGATATTGTAAAGCAGCTATACTACGATGAAAATTTTAAAAATAAATAAATAAAAGGGATAGGGGATTTGCTGAGTGATTTGTGTGGCATTGAGTTGCTATAATCATTTGCTATAATCATTGCTATATATGCTATGATCATTCAGGACTCCTGAAAGATCATCCGTGGGTGGTGCTCTCGTGCCCTACAGGGCCAATTGTGGGAGTATTTTCTTTTTTTTTTGCGGTATGCGGCCTCTCACTGTTGTGGCCTCTCCCATTGCGGAGCACAGGCTCCGGACGCGCAGGCTCAGCGGCCATGGCTCACGGGCCCAGCAACTCCGCGGCATGTGGGATCCTCCCGGACCGGGGCACGAACCTGTGTGCCCTGCATCGGCAGGTGGACTCTCAACCACTGCGCCACCAGGGAAACCCGTGGGAGTATTTTTATGTAACTCAGAAGGCCATGTGGAAGTTACTATTGAGTGTCATTGGTGTGCTTCATAAATCAGAATCTCATCAGAGTCTCATTTATTTTGTCACTTTTCAGTCATTTAAAGTGGATTCTCTGGAAGCACTTTTCTTTCAAAGCACTGGAAGTTTCTACCTGAATAGTAAATACAGGATGAAGTGTAGTTTCACCATTGACCTTGAGAACCCAAAGTCCGGTTTTAGTATTGTTGCTACTTTATAGTCTGGCCTTGGTATTTGCTGTCATTTTTAAATGACTTTGTTCCTAGTTTCTCAACATTCTTATAAAAATGAACAAGTGTTTTAAAAATCCATAAATTTTATTCACGTTGAGGTAGATTATTCTAGGAAAGCATATGGAAATATAACAATAAAATTACAAAACCAACCTGGGGTGAGTTACTGATAGTAGTCTCGTGACTTAATAGCACAAGGACAAATGTCTGTTTAGCACTTTGCCATTCAGTATCATGGTTGGGCTTCATAATAACACTGGCAGGAAAGAAGCCACAAGGAGTAGTGTCCAAGAGATTGGACACTGAAATCAGATGTCTTTGCATTTGAATCCCAGCTCTACCACTTCTTAGCTGTGTGATGTTGGGCACATTACTTAACCTCTCTGAGCGTCAGTTTACTCCACTGTGAAAATGGGGATAAGTTCATTAACTAATGAATTGGCTCACCACCAAGATTAGATGAGTTAATATATGTAAAATACTTTAATAAGCATTTAGCGTGTAGTAAATTCTCAGTAAATGTAAAGTGATATTGTCTTCATATGTATGGAGTTTATTTTAGCTAATTTGGCATCCATATTGTCTGATTAAGTCTTTGAGTCTTTAGGTGACAGTGACATTGAAGGGAAGAAAAGAAGGGGACTGATAGGAGAGACAGAATAGAAATACAGTTAACTGGAACTTGGTAACTCTGAGAAGGGGTGAACACAAGAGGTGAAGACAGTCTTCGGGGTGCAGTGAAAAGGAACATCAGGCTTGAAATCTCACAGAGAAGATACCTTGTTATAAATAATGTTAGAGATATCTGTGTAGCCCACAACATCATCCCTTTTTCTCTGAGTACTGACCCCCAATCCTTCCCTCCTTGACACTGGGACCAAGATTCTCTCTCCCAGGAATTTATTGCTGGGATTCAGAGATAATCTCTAGTGGGGGTAGAATTGAAGAGTTGTAAACCTGACAACTGTGGTTGAATATTTGTGTCTCCCTAAAATTCATATGCTGAAACAATTTGAAGTATTTGAAGGTGGGGCCTTTGGGTAGTAATTACTTCATGATGGTGGACCCCTTATGAATAGGATTAGTGTCATATAAGAGAAACTTCAGGGAGATCCCTCTCCCCTTCTGCCATGTGAGGATGCAGCTAGAAGATGCAGTAAGTGGGACTTCACCAGACCCCGAATCTACCACATCTTGATCTTGGACTTCCATCATCCAGAACTGTGAGAAATAAATCTCTGTTGTTTCTAAAACAGTGAGCTGATGATATTTTGTTAGAGCTGTCCAAATGGACTAAGACAGAGGCTGTGGGCATGAAGCAGCTGAGGGAGAGACAGACAGGCTCTGATAGGCTTGACCCTGAAGGCTTTCCAATGGCTGGTCCAGGTGTTAGTGACACTCAGCTGTACTCTTTGCCCTTAGATTCTCTAACGTACCCTGCAGTAATAATACGTACTTTTTTCCATTAAAGTCTGGTATAGGTGTCTCTTTCGTAAATGAAAGGACCATAAAAGACTGTTGCTGTGGAAACCAAGTCAGGAGAGAGGCTCAAGAAAGAAGAACTGTTCTCTAGTGTCAGTTGTGCACAAAGGTTAAAGCCTAAAAGGAGCCTTTAGGTTTAGTAATTAAGGGAGAAATCAGTGAAAGGCGTTTGTCTTTATAAGTCACATCATTGCTGGGATTTTTCATCTACATTAGCTTGAATGTTGACCATCACTTTTCATCTTTTATTTGTGAAATTCTGTGAGTCATGACCTAAAGTATCTGTGGTCTCCAGCATGTGCTTGGATTAAGCCCTGTCTCTCTTTATTACTAGTTCTTAGATGGATATTTGCTGGTTTAAATTTTATCTGTAGTGTTCCATAGGAAAATATGCCAACAATTCTGTTAAAAGCAAATTATCCTGTTTTAGACAACCCCATTTATCCTTAATCTTTTGAACAAGATGTGCATGATAACCACCTGTTTTCTCTGAGTTTCACCCTGTGAAATTCGCCAAGTACACCCGTGAGAAGCATGGATTCTTCCTGGATTGGCGCCCCATCTCGTTCACATATTAACCTTATGGTGATAGACAAGTTTCTTAACCTCTTATGGATCACGTTGTCCATCAGGAAAATGGGGATACTAACTCAGTTGTTGCTAAGATTTAACAGATCAATGTATTTTATAAAGCACTTAGCTAAGCCTTGTACATATGAAGCGCTCAACAAATGTTAGCTATCATAGTTATTATTAAATGCATCCAACATTCTTGACTTTCATCAAAATGTGCTTTATAAAGAATACTTTCTTGAAAATTGATGAAGAATCAGTCTGATTAAATAGCCTTGAAGGTATCAAATATATACTAAATGTTCATTTTTTTACGAGTGCTTACTGTACACCAGTATACTGTGCTAGGCATAGAGGGTCCAAGGATGATAAAACAAGAACCCTACTCTTTCAGATCTCATAGTGCAGAATTATTTCACCATCAGCTGTCATTCATTGCTGCTGTCACATAGCTTTAAAATGAATAGATTAAGTAAATAATATCAAGGGCTTATACGGGACATTTTTCCGGCAGTAATAAATGTTATAATATTTATAGGCTATTTTTGGAAGGAAAACATCTGAGAACATGAGTGAGGAGATGTAAAATAAATCCATCACTTTAGAAACTTACTATTACAGGTAGAAAGTGCTGAGCCTTTGCCAGTGCACCGTTTTTAAATATGTTGCCATTACAGATACTTCAGTTAAGGAAGGCAAATCCAATTTTACCTCCTACCACTTAAGTTAATTTCTCTTCTCTGTAAAATTTCCTATTTTATAAAGACATACTTTATCTTGGCAATGTACATACTAAATTGTTCATTTTTTTACTTAGTTAAATTGTTTTCTGTCACAGTGAGAAATGCTTTTCTCTGAAGAAATGATGTTCATGCACGGGAAATAGGGTTATTTATTAAAATGGTTTATTATGAAACTAGATTTAGACGTATTTCTATAATTTTGTATTTAAGTGTTTTTAGTGTCCAATGAAATGATTTTCAATGTAAAGTGGGCTTTGATAATCAGTCTCCAAAGTCTCACTTTTATAGTTAATCAAATATACCTGGTGGATTTATATTTATATGTTTAGAAATACCAGAGATAGTTTCGATAGATCTCTATCAGTACTTTACTGGGTTATCATAATTAGTAGATGGCTTAAGTTATTTTGTGTTTTCATTGCTGTCTGATTTAATACGCCTTTGTGGATTTGGGACTCTGTACATAGGTGTGGGAGGAACACAAAGATATAGGAAACTTCTCAGCCCTAAAAAAACAAACAGGCTGTTTTTGCAAGACAAAAAACCACTTTATAACAAAGGGAAAACCCGTGTTTGAGGCTGAATCTGGAGCTTGTTATTGAAGTTACATGTTGGAATTTTAGTCATATCTAGTACCTCCCAAGATAGAGGAATTACACATAAGTGGTTTTCCCACGTAACTGAAGTTTAACCCTTTAACTTATCTACAAAACAGAAATAGACTCACAGACATGGAAAACAACCTTATGGTTACCAAAGGGGATAGCGATGGGGCAGGGCAGGGGAGATAGATTAGGAGTTTGGGATTAACATATACACACTACTATATATAAAATAGGTAAACAACAAGGACCTACTGGGCACAGGAAACTATACTCAATTTCTTATAATAACCTATCATGGAAAAGAATCTCAAAAAGAATATATATATATATATATATATATATATATATATATATATATATATATAACTGAATTACTTTGCTGTACACCTGAAACTAACACATTATAAGTTAACTATACTTCAATTAAAAAAAAAAAAACCTTTAAGTGCCAAAACTACAATAAACACCTGTGTTTCTGGATCACTTTCTAAAGTGTATTAAATGTGTCTTTCAACTCAGCAAGCATAGTATGCTGAACATGACGATACCAGCAGTTCTGGTTTCATGGGCCTACAACCCAGACAGTTACCTAGGGCCCATGTTCAGAAGGGCCACTTATATGGTTTAATGCTCTGCTGGCACTATCTGGAAATGCTTAATAATTTTTGAACACGAGGCTTGGTGCTTTCATTTTGCACTGGGCCCTGCAAATTACGTAGTCTGTCATGGATACAGGATTTCCCTCTGGAATCTTAATGGTTGTCTGGGGCCATCAAATGTACTACTGTTTGGGTTTCCTCACTTAAGCTCAGCTTGACAGCACTGGCTTCTATTATCAGCATGCCTCTCTCTCCCAGGGCTCTGTCTTCTAATTTGATGCTTCTCATCTGCTGAGACATCGTATAAATAAGGGATTCGAATAGTAAGTAGGTTGAGAATCACCAGGCTCTGAAGGGTGACTTTGAAGACCCCTCCCACAGAGTAAAAGTGCACAGCATCAGTAACCAGGCTTTGTGGCGTTAATTTCAGTGATCACAGGGCTGGTTTTGCTCCTCTCCTGGACTGACTGCTTTGATGAAGAGGCTGCCTCTGTATGAACACCATGTGGGACGGTACAATTCTGGTCCATTTCCAGTAAAAGAAAATTGTAGGAAACAAATTATTTTCAAAACCCACTTTATTTTCAAAATTAATCATAGGTGGTAAGATGGTGAGGGAGGTTTCTTTTCATGAAACTCCTGTCACATAAACCTTATGAGCTCTGAAGCTTTCCCTGTTGACTGAGGGAGAACGTTTTTATTCCAGTAATTTCTGTCCCTTCAAACTGTTCGTGTGCCTTCAAAGCATTGTTCTTGCTTGATGTCCTCTTGTCCTAAAGGAAACCATTCTATACTTTTTTAAAAAAATATAAGTACCTTTGTATATCACAGTATTCTGGATGATTTTCTTCTTCTTCTTTTTTTTTTTTTTTGACATAGGCCATAGTTACTAGGCTTTCCCTACAATTATGCAACTTCATTTTTCACTGTCTACTTGGATTCCTATTAGCTAATCTCTGAGGTGATTTCTAGTTTTCTTCTGGTACGGTTTTCTGGTTTCCAACTTCCAAGCTATCTGTGGCAAAGGCAAGTAAAGCCAAGTAAATGTTCTGTTTTTTTTTTTAGGCTGTTCATAGTATAAGAAATGTGCTGGCATTTGTATTATAAGAAAACAAGAGTCTTCAGAGTAGAAAGGCGTGTTTCTTACTTATCATTTGTTTACTTGTTCATTTATTCAACATTCAGTGTTGTTTATTGAGCCCTTACTGTGTGCCAGACACTGAAGTAGGCACCAGGGTACAGTGGGAAATAGGGAGTTGTTTTCCATTCCAATAACAGTGCTTTACACACAGCAGATGCTCTAAGGAAACATGGAAGGAAGGAAGGGAGGGAGGGAGGGAGGGAGGGGGGAAGGAAATACATACTTTGGATAATACGTATCATTTATTAACATTGCTCAGGGATTTCTGAACTCCTTTTGTAGCAAAGAGTGCTTACACCTTTCTGAAGTCCAACCATGGCTGAAATTCTCCTGCCTAATTGCTTTTGTTTAAACTTCCATTTGACATTTGAACTATTTTCAAAATGTCATCTCTGGATTCAGTTGCCTCTGAGGAATTGAAAGAAAGTTTATATTGACACAGTCTACAAGTCATCAGAATGTACACAGTCCTGGAAATTTCCTAAGTATTCACAAAAGAAAATTAAGTGGTCCTTAGTCTTTTTTTAAAATCAGTTAATCCTAGGTTATCAAAGTGCTTTGGGAATTGCAGCATCAATTTTGTGGCAGGTCTTAACATTAACTGAAATGGTTAAAGGTGCGGGCATGGTTAAAACAATGTCACAGTGACCTTCTACCTCTGTGATGCTGTCCTTCTAATATGTTGGATTTTAATGTGATTTGACATGTGGAGCGGGGAAAGCAGGTCATTATTTGGGAAATGCCTTTTACTTTTATAAACAGGAGGAAAATGGGAGTTGGTCTTTGCTAATAGATATAATAATAATTGCAATCATAATTGTAATTTATATGATGCTTCACGGTATTAAAACTCTCACACATTTTATCTATGATAGGTTTAGAATAAACTGGTTTGCAAGATGAAAGTCTACCTAGGCCACCTATGGAAAAGTTCTCTAGAATTAGAATTTTATACCTGAGAATCAAAAGCGGCAGACAAATCTCGGTTACTAAGCAATCTTACTTAGATCCTTTATTTCTGAGGAAGGCCAACCATTGTACTGAGAGTTAAAATAAAGAAAGGGGTTGTGATAAAAATACGGCCAGATGTCTATAAACCTCATTAGAAACAAAATATTGGAAGCAGCGTGTTGTGTACCTGTGGGTTTGGTCTGTATCATAAATTCATCGTAACTAAACTCAGTATTTTCTGGCCTTCCATGAGTTGATATTATTGTGCCTTGACTTATGTAATAATTATGAATTAATTGATTCAGCAAACACATATGGAAAACCTTCTCCGTGTCAGGTGCTGTGCTAGGCCCTGGGAGTGCAAAAGGAATAACACGTCATCCCTTAAGATAGGCAGGGTCTTCAGACTTTTGTTACAATTTTTGCAGTACTTCATGTCATTTTTATTGATCCCTACTGAACAAATGGCTCCTTACCCATAAATAGCTTTAATTTCTCCTGCATCCTGGGTTCTTTGTCAAGACAAGAATGACTGTAAACCAATACTTCCATGCACTGGAGGAGCATGCCTGAACCCTGGCGTCAGGCCTCTTGTGGAATGAAGAATCTCAGATGGTTCTGTTTGGGGGTATACAGTTCTCAGCTAAACGTTAAAGTGAATACATTTCTAAAAGGATGTTGGTGAGGAGAAGCTGGTATCCTTTCAAAACTAAATGTAGAGCTGAAACAGAAACAGACTCAGAGAACAGACTTGTGGTTGTCAAGGGGGAGGCGGTGGGGGAGGGATGAATCGGGGGTTTGGGATTAGAAGATGCAAACTATTATATATAGGATGGATGAACAACGAGGTCCTACTGTATAGCACAGGAAACTATAGTCAATATCCTGTGATAAACCATAATGGAAAAGAATATGAAAAAGAATATATATATATGTATAACTGAATCCATTTGCTGTACAGCAGAAATTAACACAACATTGTAAATCAACTATACTTCAGTAAAAGTTTTTTTAAAAAAGTAAATTTAGAGCCACGGATCTGTTTTAACCACAAATCAGACAGACTGTCATCACCTGACCTGTCTCCTCCAACTCAGGAAGTAAATCACACTGTGAAACCTGGACCTTTAGCAGAGTCATCACCCTTAGTAGAGGTTCCCAGAGTCCTGTCCCCAACCAGGAGAGCTCTCAGAATTGACAAAGACTCCTGGTGCTTTCGATGGGCAGCGCCCTCCTCTGGGGGCAGGCAGGGTTAGTCGGCCACCTCAGCCCTCAGGGAGCTCCTGTTTGAGCGGGAATGGCCATTCTTGTGGTTGGATCTTATGGCAGTGAAGCAACTAACTCCCTTCCGACAGGTTTTGAGATGAGGTGAGCCAGACACCGTGCCCATGTCTTATTGAACGGTCAGAGGCAGGTGCTGTAATTAACGTTCACTGTACCACAGATGCTCAAAAAATTTCGGTCTTACTAGGTCAAAGCATGAGCTTTCCCTTGGCCTCTAAGGACGGTTCTGATGGGTTCCCCTCTCTGGCCCCCCACGCCCCACTCCTCACTGCTGTGTCACCTGTGCACTTGGGCACACTCTCGCCCTGGGGCTGTGGCCCCCTCTGGTCCTGATGCCTGGAATGCTTTTCCCCTTGATCCCCCGCATGATTGGCTCACTAGTTCCTTCCTCCAGTGCCACCCTCTAAAGCAGCCTTCCTTGCCCACCCCATCTAGTACTGCAATTCCCAATTCTTCCTATGCCCCTCCCTGCTTTATCTCTCTCATAAACACTTACCACCATCTAACAGAGTATATCTGTAACCTGTTTATTTTGCTGCTTCTTTATTTCCCCACTAGAATGGAGGCTCCATGAAGACAGGGCTTTTGTCTGTTTGTTGACCCCTGTATATTCTGTCTTGAACAGTGACTGGCAAGTAGTAGATGTTTAGTAAATTATTTGTTGAATGAATAAATAAATGATTGGATAGATTAGTGAGAGAATAAATTTGCCAGAATTCTTACTCTGAAAGGTTACAAATGAGGGGGTCCAAATTTGTACTCTCTCTGTCGAGAGGCCATGCATTATACCTTCCAAACCAAAATGCTGGGGAGTAGGGACGATGTGAACTTGATTTTTAAAATGTGCAGGTGTCAAGGAGAGAAGAGACCTATACGTGAAGGTGTGGAAGCAGAGATGGTCAGGTACATCTGTTACCAAGACCAAGCTCACTCTGCTCCCTGCACGACAAGCCAGTGAATCTGGAGACGAGGTGCTGAGGCAAGGAATACGACTTTATTCGGAAAGCTGGCAGACCAAGAAGACGGCAGACTAGTGTCTCTTGAAAAACCATCTTATTGGGGTTTGGATGTCAGTTTCTTTTATAGCACAGAGAGGGAGAGGAGATGAGCAAGTGAAGTAAAGTAAAAAGGCCATAAGATTTGCAATTGTCCCCTGGAATGGCCAGCCTCGGCAAGGGGATGTGTTAATTTCTTCTTTATTGCAGCCATTCACAGGTGGACAGGGCCAGGATGTTTCCCTGAACAAACGCGCTTTGGTTTAACATTCAGGCAGAGGGGCAGTGTTCCCTGAGGCAGGCCATTGTGTATAGACAGCGACCTTTTAGTTAACAAAAGCAACAGGAAGCAAAGGTTAAAGTAAAAGAAACAGATCCAACATGTAGTCGGATTTGGTTCTTCCCTGTTACACAACCTTTCCCCACTGTCCTGGGTTTGTATGGGAATTTGCCTTGCCAAGCATCTATTTAAAGATAGCATTTCCCCTGTGCAGTCATGGGTGTTTCATGCTCTATACCAAAGCCATTTCTGAGCCACCTCTGGATATGTTGTTGCTTAGCAAATAGCCTTCCCATCCTGAGATGATAACTGATAGTAGGATGTGACCGGGCATTTCTAAAGTTAAGCTTTTGATCCTGGAAACATTTACAACTGCACTTAGAGAAATTGTCATTTTTTTCCACTTCTCTCTCTGCGTGCTTGTTAGATTTTCCATACGTTGTTTATAATAACTTTTCCCTGTGGTTGAAGATAACAGATTTTTGCTTTTAATTCAAGAAATGTCATCTGCCGTAATGTTTTGCAACATGATACTTTCCAAGTTTCAAAGTGAGAGTGTGTTGTCTGATTGTGTTTTTGCATGTGAAACTGTAGAAATGGTGATACTAGCCCCAGAACTGCAGCGTGCAGCTCCTCTGCCCTTCCATTCTTGTCAGTGTGTTTAAGTGAATGTAAAGGATTTTTTTTTGTCATTGTAATTTAAATTCAGAAGGAGTCTATTTGTATGGTAATTGTAAGCTAAGGAAAACAGTGTTTCATTTCGCTCTGGGATTTGTTTTCTGACATCTTCACATTCTCTAGTACTTTAACCTGGCAACAGCATATTAACAGCAATTCATACTTTGTATTTTAACATGTAGAACAATCCCCAGCAGATTAATACATGATGAGGAGAAAAAAACCAAGAAGGGATGTTGAAGGCATCATTAATTTTGCTTTCATAAACCATATCTTGGTGCTTTCTGATCTGAACTGAAATTAGAGTCACCCTAGAGTTTTCAACATCCAGAAAAAATATTATTGTCACATGGAAGCACAAATAACATTGCCCTTCTTTTAAAGACAGACTCCAACACGAGGATACAAATGATATTCTCATTGTTTGAATTCATTATTTTTCAACAAAGCTTTTTAAGGGGGTAATTTTCTTTTTGTGAGCACAGTCAGGAAGGACCTCTTTAACTAACTGCTCATCCAGTGTGCCCTGAACCGGAGAAAGATGGAGAATTAAAGAGACTTCTCTCTCAATTCAAGTGATTACAGCATGTTCTTGTCTTAAGTGAGAGAGTTGTGAGGCCAGGGGTTATATCTTCAGTCACATCAAATCACACTTATTTGTTTACAAAACAAGCTCAGTTAGATTAATTTTAGGTGAGGTGATTCAGCTAATACCTTAAGGTTTCTTCAACTCAGGTGTCTTGTGCTCAGATGCCTGCCAGGACAGGTAGGTGGTAACATAAGGGAGCAGTATGAGCCTGGTCAAATAGCTGCACAGAAAACAGGACATTGACTACACAGGTCTAGCTGGCAGCTTTACCTGAAACCACTGAAGGTGGCCAAACAGACAATCCTGCCCCCCGTCCCCCAACCCCCATCTATTTGGATTGGCCAAAAAGTTCCTTCGGTTTTTAAGTAAAAATAAAAGACACAGTTTTCATTTTCACCAAGAATTTTATTGAACCACGTATTCACCTTTTTGTTCCACTACCTTCTGACATTTTTCAGGCAACTTCATAATTCCATCTTCCCAAAACTTTTTATCTTTGTGAGCAAAGAACTGTTCCAGGTGCCTTTTACAGTCTTCCAGGGAATTGAAATGTTTTCCATTAAGGGAATTTTGTAAAGACCGAAATAAATGGAAATCCAAAGGTGCAATGTCTGGGGAATATGGAGGATGAATCAGAATTTCCCAGCCAAGCTGTAACAGTTTTTGCCTGGTCATCAAAGGAACATGCGGTCTGGCGTTATCCTGGTGGAAGATGATGTGTTTTCTGTTGACTAATTCTGGATGCTTTTCGTCGAGTGCTGCTTTCAGTTGGTGTAATTGGGAACAGTACTTGTTGGAATTAATCATTTGCTTTTCCGGAAGGAGCTCATAATAGAGGATTCCCTTCCAATCCCACCATATTCACAGCATCACCTTCTTTGGATGAAGACCAGCCTTTGGTGCGGTTGGTGGTGGTTCATTTCGCTTGCCCCACCATCTCTTCTATTCCACATTATTGTACAGTATCCACTTGTCATTGCCTGTCACAATTTGTTTTAAAAACAGAACATTTTTGTTACGTTTCAGTAGAGAATCGCATGCGGAAATACGGTCAAGAAGGTTTTTTTCACTTAACTTATGTGGAACCCAAACACCAAAGCGATGAACATAACCAAGCTGGTGCAAGTGATTTTCAACACTTGATTTGGATATTTGAGTATGTCAGCTATCTCCTGCGTGGTATAACGTTGATTGTTCTCAATTAATGTCTCGATTTGATTACTATCAACTACAACTGGTCTACCTGACTGTGGATCATCATCCTTCGAGAAATCTCCAGCACGAAACATCGCAAACCACTTTTGACACGTTCGATCAGTCACAGCACCTTCTCCACACACTGCACAAATCTGGTTTTTTTTTTTGCATTTCATTTGCGTTCTCACCTTTCTTGAAATAATAAAGTATAATATGCTGAAAATGTTGCTGTTTTTCTTCCATCTTCAATACTAAAATGGCTACACAAAAATTCACCAATTTTGGCAAGTTTTTTTTAAATGCACACTGATATGACAGCTGTCACCATACAACTAACAAAATTGTTTCAAATGAAGTTAAAGACAACTAAGCGCTACTAGAGCTAGCATACAGAAAAATATGAACGAACTTTTTGGCCAACCCATAAAAGAGGGTTGCCACTTTTTAATCCCAAAGGATGACTGAGTACAGAATGTTGCATTGAAGTGGCCAGCTCTTTCTTCAAGGGATGCTATAGATCACGGTTTTCATGCAAAATCCCTCAATTTTTATATAACGTTAGTTAAATCTAAAAGAAGCAGTCGTAGGCACCAACCTAACAAAACGTGCCTATGGCCTTAACTTTCGCAGGTCCAAGGTCAAAATAAGAACAAATAGAGACCCACATGCCACAAGTATAAATATTTAAAAGTAATAAATCAAGCTAGCAAAACTTAATAAAATATGTTCCATCCTCAGACTTTGACAAATATTCAAAGCTGAAAGGCCATATTTAAAACTAGAGTTCTCTGCATCCTACGAGTACCAGACAAAGTAGAGTGGAAAGAGCAGGCCCTGCAAGCCCCTGCTCCTACCCAGCTTCTCTCCTCACCCCCGTCTCTGTTCCAGGTGCACATGTGTGGATACCTCAGGCCACGTGGCTAAGCTCTGCTCTCTCACGCTCCAACACTTGCCTCCTATAAACAGCTGCCTCTTAACCAACCCTGGGCAATGCGGAGGCGTGGCCTACCCCAGGGAGAATGGATCCAGTGAAGAGACCCACTCAGGCCTGGAAACAGGCTATAGGTGGTCATTGAGGCAGAGAATTCCAGAATCCCTAAAACCAGAGCTTGGTCCAGAATCTAGACTTTAGAATGTGTGTGGAGGGTCATGCAGTGACACCAAGTGGGCACATCTCCTTGGTCCTCAGACTCTTGGTTTTGTTGGGGGATGCATGGCTGAAGGAGGGCCAGGGGGTGCCTTCTGCATTATAGGAGCAGGGACTTTGGTGGCTGGAATCTCAGGGCAGTGTTTAGGCCCTTGATTTATAGAATATTTGTTCCCAGTGAGATCTTAGAGATCATCTTATTAGTCCAAGACCTCAGTTTACAAAGGAGGATCCTGGCTAATGAGAGGCAGTGTCCATTCATGTAGAATCAAAGGCTTTTTAGTCAACTGTATCGGACGTTTTTGAACCTAATCCTTAGTCCAGTCATTTGCCAGATCAGTGACATGTTACCTAGCTTCCTTGAGCCTTGGTTTCCTCCTCTGGAAAATGGAGATGAAATAAATTTTTTTCTGGCCTATCAAGGGCTTTTCTAACCAGTTATGGTTGAGACCTTTCGTTACTGGTTCATCCTAGCAGAACTTCCTCCCTAGGGAATGTCTATGGAACTCTCTCTCAGCCGCAGTTGTTTGCTTTAGGCTCTTCTGGTTAAACACAAGGACAGTCTGAGACTGCCTTTCTAGTACTTGAATTATCTTTCACTTTTCCATGAGAAAAGAACAGCATAAGGAAATTAGCTTGATGATGTTGTTTAAATATGAAAAAGTTCATGTCTTTCCTCTGAATCTGATGGTGATAAGTTTTCAATTTTTAGGGCCCTTGTAACCATTTTCAAAGCTATGTCTAATTTCTAAAATTAATTTGTTCAAAGGACTTGGTGCTTAGATTCTTGCTTAAGTTTCCCTGGAAACGTATACCCGTGTAGCTTTTATGTATCAGTAAACGGTCTTTTCAAAGACAGACTTTTGTTTATGTTTTTGTTTTAGGAAGACAGGAGAGAAAAGAGGGAGAGACAGTTTCCTTACTAAGAGGAAAATATTTTAAACACAGTTTAAATCAAAGCTTTTCCTAAATTATAAGGCTAGTTATTTGGTGTGGAATTTAGAATGTAATACTGAAGTGAGAGAAGTTGGCATTTGCAGGTTCCATTGGCCACCAGCAATGACCATTGAGTGTTGACATCGGGCTTATACTCTCTTTTATTTAGTATATTAAGTCAGTTGTTTTAAAAAAGAAAGTCTGGCTAATTAGCCTGCCGAGATCATAATACTATCTGGTTCTAAGGCTATATAAGCCTGAAAACCCCATTATGGAATACTTCTTTTATGTGCAGAATAGTCCCTAATGCCTGAAAATGTCATAATTGCCTCTTCATCTTGGAAAGGCAATAGAGATTATTGGATACACACTTCCTCACAGACTCATTCACATTTTTCTTATCTTAGGCAGTGTCCCCCACTATGAGGACATTTTCCTTTAGGACAAGCGATAACCCATATTTTAGTACGAGCGGATCTAGTTGTATATAAGAATATTTCAAACGAATAAGCCCATTCAAAATATTTTCTGCTCCTTTAGTCATAACATAGTTTTATTATGTTGGAGATTAAGGTTGTTATTGTTCACCTGCCATCAGCCTATTATTGAAGTTCCTTTCTCTCCTCATGGTTTCCATGACCCAGTGAGCTGGAACACAGATTAAGTAGTGGATCCCAAATAATAGTAGAAGAAGATATACGAGAACGTTGTGATTTTGGCATTTGGTGAAGGTATAGGTTGATGATGTTGATGACTCATACTTTGGTGTATCTGCCAAGCATAGTTAATGATCAATATGATCGTTCCCAGTTCATCATTGAAAAAAAGGAAATTCAGGAATTGAACTCGCCAGGGTCGCTCAACTAGTAAGTAGCAGGATAAGGACTCAAGGTCAGAGCCAGTGACTCAAGAGCTTGTGTTTTTGTCCAGTACACTGTGGATACAGAGACAGAGATGATAGCCAACATTTTTTTGGTAATAGGAGCTGCCTTACACATATGCTCTCACTCCATTTCATTTCAGCCAGCCGGAGAAGGGCATTATATTAGCTGCATTTTATAGATGAGGACACTGAAGCCCGGAGAGTTTTTCTAAATGTGCCCAAATCACACCGCTTGTAAATACAACAGTTGGGATTTACTCCAGGGCCTCTAGAATGCTGGGCCTTTTGACCAGAAAGGGGAGAAACCTTCAAGAATTAAAAGCCAACTTTTGTTTTAAATCATTTTCTATGGTAGTTAGCAGACAACACTAGGGAGTTAAGCCATAAAGAGATGCCAAAGTGTCTATATTTGAGTTCATCAGACAAAAATTTCCCAGTGGATTCCTTCATCCGGTTGTGTGAGCTATTGTGTGGTGTATCACCACCCAGCTTAAATGAATAGACTACCAGCCAAGCGAGAAGAGCCAGCAGGCTGCAGGCTCTGGTTTTGTAAATGTTCAGTGATTAGAGTGGATAATTATTAATATTATTTTGATTTATTTTGCAGAAGACATAATCCATCTGTATGTATATACATATATATGCGTATATATGTATATGTATATATTTATATTTGGCTAAAGATTCAGGAAATTTTTCAGGGAGATTTTCACACGTGTCCTCTTTCTCAAGTTGCTCTCTTGCGACTTCTCTACATTAGGCAGTGATGACCCCTGCGAGTATTGGCCAAATCCAGTTCCCTGCTGTCCTGAGTAGCCTCTCTGCAGAGTCCCTGCTAAGGTAGAAATTCACAAACAATAGGTGGCCATTGCCAGCAATTTGAACACAGCAGTCTTGGTCCTTGGCAGCAGTAACCAGCAATTGGCAAGCTATTACCCAAATCCCCTGCTAAGAGAAAGCTAGGACTTTTGAAATTACCTTGTTCCTTCCACCTGGTTGCTACATTTCTCTCTTTCAAAACAGGCTTTGCTGTGCTCTGCAACGGGAGAGGCCACAACAGTGAGAGGCCCGCGTACTGCAAAAAAACCCCCCAAAAAACAGGCTTTGTGTGTGCAAGTATGTTATTTGATAGCCTTCATGCTAAAACTGTCCTTGGCATGAGCAGATTTGGGTCTTTACAGGTGCTTCGCAAAATGAGTGCCCTTCCATATGGAAATGCAATTCTTTCCTTGGATACAGGATTTGATTTGGGAGTCCTCTGCTTCTTGATATCCTATGGCACCTTAATTGAAAATTATAAGAAGACAGATTGTGTATGTGGGTCTGTGCTGTATATCAATGTGTTGAGTGGTAATTCACACCTGATTTTTTTTCTTTTAGTACAAGCATAGAATCAAAGGTGTCCGGAGCTTATGTAACCATTTTACCAGGAAGGAAACTGAGATACACAAAGTTTAATCGATTTGCCAAAAGTCATGAACCTAATTTAATTCATTGGATGTTTGTTGACCCCCTGCTAAATGTGGAAGAGGGTGGCAATAAGAAAATTTAAAATATATTCTTAGGGGTATACCTACGTATATGCAGGACATAAGCCACAGTATAAATCTGTGTAATTAAGAAAAAATATTATCATGGGTAATAGCTACTTTAATTGAGAAAAGGAGAGCTCAACATTGTTTAAGAGATTACAGAGGATCCAGACCCTGAACTCGTTCACTCATTTATTAACTCAGCAAAGTTAATGCTTTGCTTACTATTTGCCAGGCACTTCCTAGAGTTTGGAGATGGCCCAGCAAATAAGGTGCATGTGGTTGCTGCCATCATAGAGTTCAAGGTTCAATGGGGCACAGAGATAGATGTGGAGGAGTAGCACAGTGTGATGAGTCTTCTGAAGAGACAGGACGCTGTGGAAATCCAGGGTTGGGGGACACTAAACCCAGATTCCAGGAGTCTCAGGATGGGTTGTGTATAAACCCATAGGTGGAGGTGTGATGGAGGGCATTCTGGGAGGGAGCCAGCATAAAGAGGATGAGAACATGAACTGCCTGGGGAAGAGCCCTGCTCTGGGCACTGTGCTAAACACTTTCCATACAGTATCTTTTCTAATTCTCACAACAATGTTAAGTGGTGTGTATATTATTAACTGAGGTCAAGTGACTTTCCCAAAGTCACACAGCCAGCAGATAGAGAAGCAGGTTCTAACTTAGGTCTGCATCGCGGAGAGCTGTACTCGTAAGAAACCACTTATGGAAAAGGATTTTAGTTAACATTTAAAACATGGTTTTAAACATGGCTTGATAGGATGATGTGTTGACATACATTGGTCTTTGGGGTATCTTGGACCTGGGATGATCCAGGAGACACTTGCCTTTTGGTCCCAACTGGAGTATACCCTTGGTCTTCTGGCAGCTCATTATGGGTTTCTTTGTGTTCAGCAGGCCCCTTGCTTGCCCCTCTGACCTCCCTCAGCAGCACTCCAGCTAAGCTGCCTCTTTGGCTCTGAGGTGTCTACCCACCCCACTTGCTGCTTGTCACTAGGTCCATGAACCAGCACTTGTTTTCTGCTCTTCTCCTGGTACCTGAGCTACCATTTGGATCTGACCTCAGGCCCCTCACTAGCCTGTCTTTGAGTGTGGCCCAGCCTCCAGATTCCCAAATTCTATGGCCCAGATGAGTCTGAACCTCAAAGTACATTTTCCTTTCTATCCATCATCCTCTATCTGTATCTTCGATTCGATCCCTCTGGGGCAGGGCTAAGCCCCAGTGGTTTCTATAGACCAACTGGAGGCCAGAAAATATCCTCAACTTCATCAGATGTCTGGGTTCAGCCTGGGGGTCATTCTCTGAAAGAACCTGTAGTGGAAATATATGGTTCATATTTGCCTTTCTTGGGACTTTCTAAATCCCTCTACTCTAAGAAAACTATTATGTCAATACCAATGCTCTCAGCCAACTTTAAAACAGAGGATCTAATTTTCTCTCACCTTTTGCATTTAAAACAGGGAGACCTATTCCTTAGGCTTCCTCCCACCTGACCGGTTTCACTATTGCAACTTGCTTGGGTGATCTTTGTCTTTTTCCCGTGAAGTGTGTGTGTGTGTGTGTGTGTGTGTGTGTGTGTGTGTGTGTGTGTGTGTGTGTGTGTGTGTGTGTGTGTGCGTGTGCGTGCTTGTGTGTTTTCTCAGCCATTTTTCCTCAACTTCCCTACTAAACTTTGGAAAAATATCATTTTCATGGACTTTGAAATCCAGCCTTTCTTATTTTTTTTCACATTTTACAACGAATGCCTGTTATTGTAGAAACAGAAGACAGGCCAGGAATTTTTAGTCTTTTACAGTTCTCTATTACATTAGAACATGCAATGAAATCATTTCTTATTGAAACTGCTACACTTGGTCATGTTATTACAGGAAACACGCTGTGGACTTGTTTTGAACGTGAAACATCTTTAGATTAAAATTTTAAATTACTCATCCAGCTAAGGTTGGTTGAACGTGAAACATCTTTAGACTAAAATTTTAAATTACTCATCCAGCTAAGGTTGGTTGATGTTCAGTAATAATTCTCAGGAGTTACTTGTTTCAAATTTCAGAATTTTTTTAAAAAGATTCTATCAAGTAAGGATAGAATGTGCCAAATTCAGTGAGGTATAAGATAAGCCTGTCTTTATGTCTCTTAGGGCAAATCATATTTTGTCTTAGCACAGCCTTCTTGCCTTTAGTATGCTCAAAGAAATTAATTTGACTGTTTACGATGTTATTTAATTTTCAATAATTATTCAAGCATATATAACCACAGACATCTATGTAGTAGGCAGATGGATCAGCAATTGTGCATGTAATTAGAAATAACCCTTGAAATATAAAAGTAGATTTTAATATTCAGCTTCCAAAGAATTGCTAACATTACAAATTGCTCATACCCTGAAGTGGCAGCCAGTGATGTAAAAATTTAAATATAAGAATTCAAATGAAAATTTCAGCCTTCTCAGCACCAAGCAGTTATTGAATGACAGTAGAAAACCATGGCAAAATCACTTAAAGGGACACTCTTTCTTTCTTTAACATAAAAATATGATGTGTTGGGGCTTCCCTGGTGGCGCAGTGGTTGAGAGTCCGCCTGCTGACGCACGGGACATGGGTTCGTGCCCCGGTCCGGGAGGATCCCACATGCCGCTGTGCGGCTGGGCCCGTGAGCCATGGCCGCTGAGCCTGCGCGTCCGGAACCTGTGCTCCGCAACGGGAGAGGCCACAACAGTGAGAGGCCCGCGTACCGCAAAAAAAAAAAAAAAAAAAAAAAAAAAAAAGGTGTGTTTGTAACTAATTATCACTTGAATAATTAAATTTGAAATTATTTAGTTTTGAGTGTCTCTTTTTATAGCAAGTCACACACTCAAATGGAAAAAGTCATGTTTAAGAATCATATTAGTAAATTCCAGCTCACTTGAAGATTTTTACAGAGAGGAAAACAAAATATTCTGCTTTTAAAACGAAGGACAGCACTCATATTTACTACTGTCAATAAATATAAAGAATGTACTTCATTGACTGTTGAGAGAGGGGGAGAGGCAGACTCTTATGGTGAAATGAATTCTGGTTTTAGATTAATGAGTCCTGGATTCAAGTCCTTGGTCTGCTATTTATAAGATAACTTGAAGTTTCTTAAAGGCTCAGGACTTATTGGTATTTTTGCTGAAGAGGCTACTCTCTTCTTCTAACATGGTCTCTAACACCCTTGATAAAGTCTTTTTTTTAATATAAATTTATTTATTCATTTTTTCACTGTGTTGGGTCTTCGTTGCTGCATGTGGGCTTTCTCTAGTTGTGGTGAGTGGGGGCTACTCTTCGTTGTGTTGCACAGGCTTCTCATTGCAGTGGTTTCTCTTTGTTGCGAGCACGGGCTCTAGGCACACGGGCTTCAGTATTTGTGGTACGCGGGCTCAGTAGTTGTGGCTCACGGACTCTAGGGCACAGGCTCAGTAGTTGTGGCGCACGGACTTAGTTGTTCCTCGGCATGTGGGATCTTCCTGGACCAGGGCTCGAACTCGTGTCCCCTGCATTGGCAGGTGGATTCTTAACCACTGTGCCACCAGGGAAGTCCTGTCCTTGATAAAGTCTTAATAAAAAATTTAATGAAGAAAGAAAAGAAAAAAGAAAATAGAAATGGGAGAGGGGCATAAAAGAAAATAGAAACAGAAAAAGAAAGAAACCCCCAGTTTTCAAGGAATAATATTACTCCCTTATGGCATTTGATAATATTATGGCTAAAAATAAACAGTCCAGTTGTATTTTTGCAAGTATAAGCATCATCTCTTTATACTTAGGTCAAAGGCTAGATCTTGTCCAAATAACAGATATTTTCCTTTTGAAGTAATAATAATGTTTGTGGAGTTTCTACTTTGTGTCAAGATAATGAGATACAAGTATTGGCTTAAAAGAACTTAGAGTTTAGAGAGGTTGTTTCTTCCAGAAAGAAGGAATTCACGCTGGGAATACTCTGACCCTGGAGTTACCAGGCACCTGTTTAGCTTTCAAATGTGGAAAGGTTGATATTATTCATGAAAACCAGAAATTTATGTGCAGAACAGAGAATGAAGCTGGGTTTTTTTGCCACACTAGGAGCAAATCTAAGCCCTAGAGGGGCACTGATGGGGAAATCGAGGACAGAAGTTCTAGAATTCATTATTTCTTTATCATTGTGAGATGCAGGGTGGGATAGGATTTAGTTCAGGAGAGAAAGAAAATGGAGGACTTGGCAGCATTGGTTGTGTATTTCAAACCCACAACTAGAGAAGATATAGCAGAAGTAGGTGACTTGGTGGATGATATTAATGCTTGTAATATCTACAACCTAACTCTAACCCCAATCTTTGATCTCACTTCCTCCTAACATAATATAAAAGTCAAGAAGTGTGTCCTCCTGTGCCCTGCTTTTGTTCCAGGCCTTAAGTTTCCTATGGCCCATGTGTGCTGATTATAAGGCAGAAGAGTCCCCTTTCCTTAAAAGGAACCATATGTGATATGTGTCCTGATGTGTTGTTGCCAGTTTCTTTGCTGGCTGCGAGCAGTTCCGTGGCTGGCATTGGAGAAAGTATGAAACATCCTCCCCACACCTTCTGATTCTGTGTCTGCTGCACAGAAACTTATGTGATTTGGGGTAATGATGCCACTGGGGATTAAAGAGCTGGTGGCACTTTTTATTCATTCATCTGACTGTGCTAATTCACTAGTATCTTAGAAAGAGAATACCTAATATTACAGAGGCATGTTTTACAGTCCTTTGGTCATAACAAAAGCTTTGAGACCAAAAAAAAAAAAAAAATTCATTCCAGTTTTTTCCTGTGATATCTAGAACTAGTTGGTGCTTTAAAGTGAAAATTTGCAGAGATACCATAAGCCCAGATACATTTTTCTCTTCCTGGAAAACATGATGGCTCGATGTGATGATTCTGAGCTTCTGCGATTATCACTGCTATGGTATGGTACTGCAGTGTTAACGATTTAAGGAGCTGAGTGCAAAAAATAAAAAATGTTTCCTTTGGTTATGGTTAGGAATAATATTCTTATGTAACTTTACATTGGAAATAACTTGAACTGCATGCCACAAAATTAGTTTTAAATGGAAATGGGAAGTTGTGGTTGTTTGAAGATGTTTTCCTTTGTTATGAAGCCAAGTGCCTTCTGGGATAACAGTTTGTATACTTTAACTCCTGGGACAAATTTGTTTTTTCTTTAAGGTTTGTATTGCTTTGTCCATTCAGGCGTGTCTAGGCCACCTTCTGGTCAGTTAGTTCTGAGCTAACGCCCACAGCCCAGCCAAGCAGGGAAGCTGCTCTTATCACTGCCCCTTTGTGCCTGGTGTTCTGAGCAGAAAGGGAGAGCGGTGGCCTGGGTTGACTAATCCTGGCAGCCACCCACCCTCTTCATGGCTGGTCCAGAGCGAGACTCGGCTCAGTCATTCACAGAATCAGCAGTACTCACAGATTCATTTTGGGAAGTTTATGCCATTTTATGTTTTTAATCAAAAACATACAAACACACATAAATTATCCCACTCACCCCAAATCTTACACTTATCATCCTTTTCTGTAGCCTATTGGTTAAGAGTACACTTTGTGTTGACATCCTGGCTCTGCTACTATGGGCTTATGATCAGGCAAGTTCAACAAGAATCCGGAAAGCCTCAGCCTGCTCATTTTTCAAATGAGACTAACAGTGCTGTCCATGCTGGGTTATGGCGAGGATTACGTGGGGCAATGGCATGCACCGTGATTAAATCGGCACCCGGATGTAATAATTAGCGCTAAACAAATGTTGGCTATGACTATTGTTGTTTTTATGAGTTTACCCATAGCCACCTCCCTGTAGAGGATTTCACTCTGGAAACCTTCTCAAGTAGAGGCTATTCTCTTATTCTGCGTAACACGGAGGAGGAGGGTTGAAGAACATGTTCAGTCTCTTGCCCTAAATTCTCTCCATTCTTTTCGCTGTTATCTACCAGCCTTCCAGATGTTTTCCCATGAACTGTGTGTTCCGTACCAACATCTTCTCTATCCTTGCCTTCACTGTTATCCTCAGGGCGTATAATGACTTCATGATGATTATCAAAAATGCATCGTTTCAAACAAAATCAACTTCTCTACTCTTCAGGTCATTAACAACGCAAAGCCAGTATGTTTTCATTGAGTCCTGCCCCTGAAACTGAATTCTCACAATCCCTTTGTCTTCTTTCTCTGTTCACATGCCTCCCTACTCAGTGAAAAGCCATGATGATTTATTCCTTAATTCATGTAATTGTGTTCTAATTCCCCCACCAAAAGTCGGGGGTGGAATCAAAGCTCTTCACGGATCCTGGTACTCTCCAAGGTGCTGAAACACAATAATGAACACACTGTTTCCACACCCAATTTATCAGTCCATACCTCTGGGTCACTAAAGTCCTCAGTTCTGTTAATTTTAGGCTGCCAAGCGCCACTAGAGGAAGAAAAAAAAAAAATCAGAGCTCCAATACAGATTATTATTCACAAATGCCCAATCACACACTAACCACACGATCACAGCACTAACCACACACTGAATTGTAACTTCCTATTTACTTACCTGTCTCCCAACGGAACTCTGAGCTCCATACACTGTTTCATACATCTCTGTGCCCCGATCCAAACTTGGCTTATAGTAGGGATTCAATTAAAATTTGAATTCCTGTCAATTAATGCATTTATCACTTTCAACTTTTAAAATAGTCTCTAACTGCTGGTTGGCAAACCCATTTTTCATATTTTTTATCTTCCTTTTACTCTCTGTCCCATTCCTCCCAGTTTCTCTTTCAAGTATTCCCACTGAACCCTTCACTCTTCCATCCTCACTTTCTACAGAAGAATCTGGCTCGTATTTTATCAAGGGTGTTGACACTGCCTTATGTGAGTCCCCTTGGCTTCCCGTTCAGTTGCTTCTACCTTCAGTGCACCCCACTACCACGTTATGGGAAGCAGTGGGATGGATTGTGGGATCCCTCTTCCTCCTAGGACTCTCCTCCACCTGTGTTTTCTACTGTGATTAGGTCGATAACCTGCAAAATATCACAGGCTCAAAGGAAGTTTAAATTTAACTATTAAATTCCTTCCCAAATTAATTCCTTCCCCAAAAGCTGTTAAATTAAATTCCTTCCCAAAAAGCTGTTCAGAGTACTGACCTTAAACCAATTAAAGTTCTTCTGGTCACTGTGGGTCCACCTTCACTGCCTGCCTTGGGCCTTGTGGTCTGTGACCAACCAACAAGCCAGAAGTCAGCCCCGACTTCCTCCCTGCTTAACCCCAGCCCCCTTATCTCTGCAGCCCTGATCTTGCCAAGATGGGATTGCTCCATTCTTGATAAACTCCGGTGTTGATGCAGGGCCTACCCTGAATCCAGCCATGGTCTGGGGACAGCCTGCAGCTCTCTGCCCCAGTCAGACTGCAGGGAGCCTTTGTAAATTCACGAGCAATAGAGGGAGTGATAGAACTTATGGTTTAGTAAGGCTGTCCTGGTTTGGAAGAGAGGAAAATAGAATCATAGGATGCCTTAATATGTCTTGAAATATTGGCCTCTTATGTGCTAAGAACCTAGAAATGTTCTGAATTTAGTAAGGAAAATAAAAGAGTTCATCCTCTATTCCTGAGGGGTGACTTATTTTGGGGTAAAGATTCACCAGGATTGCCTTTGACAAAATGTGCAAGTTTTGTAAGCCTGAAGGCTTTTTTATGGGCCTTATTTTGGAATGGCTTTTTTTATTTGGCCAAGGTGGATGGTTCCTGCTATCATATCAGGCATTTGCTGCCAGCCTCTGGCTTGTGAGAAATGCTTTGAGATGTGAAGCATCCCGTAAAGGGCCATCATTCTCTAGGATGGGTCTGGGCGTGCAAAAGACTTGGATCTCTGGAAGAGAAGGGGACATTTTCTGTCCTCTGAGAGGTACTGGTTGTCAGGGGGCTTATTCCAGGAAGCATAATTACTAACCGCTGATAGGAATTTATTTGAATAACTCCAGAAAATATTTGTTTAGGTAAAAGGGAGTTTTCCTTTCCTGAAGATAAGCTCGTGCCTAACCAGCATTACATTACATTTCAAATGGTCTCTCAGAAGCCAAAGCGTGAGTGCAGAGCATGATGTATTTTGTATGTACTACTGGTGTATGTGTGTGTGTGTGTGCGCGTGTGTGTGTGTGTGTGTGTGTGTTTAAGCTGCTGAGTGCTTAAACCTGCTTTTGTATTTTGAGGGTTATTTCTAGTAGGAGATGAGTCTGTCCAATTTATCTCTGGCACCGAGCAAGCCCTATTTGTCTCTGGCATGAAACAGGCTTAGCTCATCTGGTGCCGTCTCTGGTTATCATGCTACTCAGCAGGGATAATTTGTTTTGTTTTATTTCTGTCCTGAAAGGTAATTAATAATACAGGGGCAAAATTGTTTGTGTGGTGTTTTTATATTTTTGATTACCCAGAGAAGAATTTTTCAGGAGCTTTTCCAAATAGTTGCTCAGCACCTGCCTGGATAATTGCTTTCCTCGATGGCAAAGAGCTAATTTGGGGAGACCTTCCAGGGTCTATTCCTTCACCTTCGCATGCCTCCAAGCCCCATTTAGTGTGGGTCAGGGAGAACTTCAGAGGGTATTAAAACACAGATCAGTGAAAGTAACACTGAGCCAGAGCCTTCATTGTTCAGCACAATTTTCTGGCTTCTGCCAATGGTTCAGAGAAATCATTCAGAATGCTCTAACACGCTAGGTGTTCTGTGTGCTCAATTCCTTCCATGCATCTTATTTCATCTTCATAACAACCAGTGAAGTCTCTCCGCACCGGAGATGAGGGACTTGAGACTTAGTAACATAGTATTTAAAAGTTGAAGTTGCTTTTGCATTTTAAGAGTAATTCTTCTTCTTCAACCCTAAGATCTCAATTACTGTTCCAGGAGTGCCACACTCAGTGGTCTAGAGGGCCCAGACCTGTAGGCTGGGGATGTAGGTACATAGGCGAGCACTTGCTCCTCTTAAGGACGCTGTTTGTGTTTTGCACTTGCTGGTAGCTGTAGGGGTCTGTGGGCCACTGAAACGAGGTAATTCTGAGTTTTCAGTGCAAACTGGAAATATGGTGCTCATTATTATAATTCTGTAGGTTTGGTGTAATTGTTACTTTCTTTTCAGAAGCGGTAAATTGAGGTTTGAGAGAATAAGTGACTGTCCCCAAATCATTCAGTTAATAAGTATTTTAACTGGAATCCATACCTATGTTTGTCAACCTCAAAACCCCATTATGTACTATATTTCTTTTATTTCTGTGGTACCGTGTGTATTTTCACCCTCAGCCTCAGCCCCTGGCAACCTCCAAGTAACTTTTTTTGTAAGAGCTTTATTGAGATATAATTCACATACCACACAATTCACCTATTTATGTACAATCGGTGTTTTTTAATATATTCACAGAGTTGTACAACCATCACCACGATCAGTTTCAGAACTTGTACACACCTGGACCTTATAGCTGTCACTCTCCTTTCCCCTTGTGCCCCAGCCCTAAGTAGCAACTAACATTTTCTGTCTCTATTTTCTTGCTTATTCTAGACATTTCATGTAAATTGAATCATATAATGTGTGGTCTTTTGTGACTGACTTCTTTCACTGAGCATAGTGTTTTAAGGTTATTAATGTTGTTATATGTATCAGCACTTAATTTCTTTTTATGGCTGAATGTTATCTGCATATACCACATTTTGTTTACCCATTCATCAGCAGATGGACATTTGGGTTGTAGTGGCTATTATGAACAATGCTACTATGAATATCCATGTACACGTTTTTATGTGGATATACGCTTTCACTCTCTTAGGAATATACCCTAGGAGTGGAATTGCTAGGTCATATGGTTATTCTATGTTTAAAGTTTTGAGGCATTCCCTACCGTTTTTCAAAGTGGCTATCCCATTTCATATTCTTACCAGCAGAATTTGAAGGTTCCAATTTCTCCATATCCTCTCTAACACGTGTTATTATCTGACTTTTTGTTTTTAGCCACCCAACAGGGTGTTAAGTGGTATCACATCGTGGGATTTTGTTGGTTTGTGTGATTTTTATTTTTTATTGAAGTATAGTTGATTTGCAATTTGTGTTAGTTTCTGGTGTACAGCAGAGTGATTCAGTTATATATATATAAACTGAATATATATATTTTTGTGTGTATATATATATATATTATTTTCCACATTCTTCCTTTATGGTTCATGAAAGGATATTGACTATAGTTCCCTGTGCTATACATAGGACCTTGTTGTTTATTCCTTCTATATATAGTAGTTTGCATCTGCTAACCCCAAACTCCCAATCCATCCCTCCCCCACACCCCTCTACCTTGGCACCCACAAGTCTGTTCTCTATGTCTGTGGGTCTGTTTCTATGTCATAAATAAGTTCATTTGTGTCATATTTTAGATTCCACATATAAGTGATATCATATGATATTTGTCTTTCTCTGTCTGACTTACTTCACTTGGTATGGTAATCTCTAGGTCCACCCACGTTGCTGCAAATGGCATAATTTCATTCTTTTACATGGCCGAGTTGTATTCCATTGTATGTATATACCACATCTTCTTTATCCATTCATCTGTTGATGGACATTTGGGTTGTTTCCATGTCACATGGTGGTTTTGATTTACATTTGCCTAAGGGCTGATAGTGTGGAGTATCTTCTCACGTACTTCTTGCCTATTTTTATACCTTCTTTATAGATATATCTTTATCTATATAGATACTTCTTTCTAGAAGTGTCTATTCAAGTCCTTTGCCCACTTTTTAATTGGGTTATTTTTCTTTTTATCATTGATTTGTAAGAGTTCTTTATATATTCTAGGTACAAGTCTCTTATCAGATATATATGATGTGCAAATATTTTCTCCCATTCTGTGGATTGTCTTTCACTTTTTTGATAGTGTTCTTCGAAGAATGAATGAGAGTTTTTAATTTTGATGAAGTCCAATTTATCGGCTCATTTCTTTTGTTTCTTGTGCTTTTGCTGTCACATCTAAGAACACGTCGCCAAATCCAGAGTCACAAAATTTTACCCCTATGCTTTCCTACTTACTTTTATTGTCCTAAGACATAGTTTCCTTTTTATGGGTATAGTCCTTGGTTTGAGAATACTGGGATTTGTTGAAAAATACTGTTTCTACTGTGCATGATCATAGAAACTTCTGTCATCTAATTTTATCCTTGGGTTTTCTAAAGATTTCCATCCCCACAATCACATCATTTTTGGTCATTATAGGTGCTGGGCTACCTCTGGTTGGTGTTTTGATGTTGTTTATTGGTCAATTTTTTTTTTTTTTTTTTTTTTTTTGCGGTACGCGGGCCTCTCACTGTTGTGGCCTCTCCCGCTGTGGAGCACAGGCTCCAGATGCGCAGGCTCAGCGGCCATGGCTCACGGGCCCAGCCGCTCCGCGGCATATGGGATCTTCCCGGACCAGGGCACGAACCCGTGTCCCCTGCATCGGCAGGCGGACTCTCAACCACTGCGCCACCAGGGAAGCCCCTATTGGTCAATTCTTGACTGAGTTATATATTTCAGCTCCTGTGATTTATCTGTTGCTTATTTTTTTGTTATTATTCTATTGCTGTCACCAATTGGCCTTCTAAACATTTCTTCAGAAATACTGGAGTATTTACTGCAAAAACTTTTCATGCTTTAGAAATTCTGAGAGAAGCTTTTAGAAAAGGAAGAATGCCTGTCAATGCACTACCCTCTTATATTATCAACTTTTTTGACAGAATATTTAAAAGGTGATTTAAGACTGGTTAGGCAGCACTTACCAGTAGGAAAGAAAATTTCTCTTTCAGTTACTTAATAGCCTATCTGAGGCACCTACAAGGAAAATTTTCCAAATTTCACGGATGTTTTTGTCACTACAGTACCCTAGTGTGTACAGTGTGGCTGACACTTTTCTAGTTCTTCTCCTTCAGTATTGACAGTCTTTCAGATTCTTCTACTGTGTGTGTGTGTGTGTGTGTGTGTGTGTGTGTGTGTGTGAGGGTGTGTTTGTGTGTTTACCCTAAATGGTTCCGTTGTGACATTTTTATCTGCCTCATACATGAATGTTATCTGCTTTATGTTTTAATAATGTTCTGAGAACTCTTTTAAGGAAAGTATAGCATTTATACAGAGAAAATTAAACTGTTTATTTGTTTAATTTTCATAAAATGTCCACCAAAATCCATGCAGTTAAAAGTACTTTATAATGTTGAGCTATATTTATTTTACAGGTAGGAATTTATCCAACTCCATAAAAACCTTGTCTTTCATAGCTACCATGACTTTCTCCTTTTGTTTTCTCAGAGGGAACAGTAAATTTGTTTCTGATTGGCATCAACCATTTGATAATCTTAAATGGTTCTTGGCCATGAAAAAGGGGTATTTGGAGATGTTGATCGTAATAGCATCTATATTCATTCACTAAGTTGAGTAATTAAAGTTTATGCCCAAGGTAATTTTTCCCTTTACCCCTCTGCTCTATTATCTGGATGCTTTCACCTCTCAACAGCAGTGTTAATTGATCCCTTACCTGGTTCTGTTTAACTCTGATTATCACTTTTCAGCCTTTCACCATTTAACATGAAGTTTTTTCATATATGAGTCAGTACCTGGATATTTGTTTATATATGATGTGTACATGTGGCTGCCTCCTATACTAGTTAGCCACATAAACTGTACAAAACAGAATTTTTTTTTATGGCAACTATCCTGTCTGCCTGTCTCTCTCTCCTCTTTCTGCATTTTACATATTCTCTAGAATAACCTCGTGCATATAGAAAGCTGAGATATAGATTTATAATGTTAATTCATATTCTCCCAGTTACTCTGGTGTATATTAGTACTTAACGTTGCTGAGCCTCAATCATCTTACCTGTATAATGGATATAACATTTAACACTGCTTCAGAGAGTATGCATTGAGATAATTTTTATGAGCAGCTTTGATTTTTGGACTATATTTGGGAAGAGCTGGAGTAGGGGGCTTCTGCCTCTTCTTTCTCTGCTGTCTTCTGCCTGTAGATTCTTCTCCCCCAAGCCCAGTGTCATCTGTGGAGTAATTGCTCAGAAAATGTTTTCAAAATGGTTTCTGGGTAACTACTTTATTCTTTGAGTATAAAAGGAATTCTCTGTTCATAATATTGGCTCTATGGAAGCAGCAGAAAATATGTGAGGAAGAGGGAGGGACTGTAAGTAATCATGTAAGGGACTGTAAGTAATCATGGGGGTTTACTAAGTAACACAGTGGTCTCCCAACTTTTTGATCATGTACTCCTATCAGTAAAACATTTTTGAGCAGTCATCTCAATATCTTGTGATTGATTGGAAAACATATTTATGTCAACCAACTTCAAAAACTAAAAGGTTATCCAAATATATTGTCATTATTATTAACAATAATAAAAAAAAGTCTCAGTGTTCTTTAACTTTCAGCCAAGAGATATGAGCCAAGGATCGACATTATGATAAATGACTCATTTTAGCTGAAAAAATCAATAAATTCTTGAGACTGACTTTCCCTCCACCTAACCTGCTTTAAAACCCAATTTAAAATTCACCCCTTTCATGGGGGTGGGGCAGGAGGAGGGGAATTATAGGGATGGGGGAGTGGGAGGTACAAACTATGAGGTGTAAGATAGTCTCAAGGATGTATTGTACAACATGGGAAATATAGCCAATATTTTCTAATAACTGAAAATAGAAAGTAACCTTTAAAAATTGTATAAAATTTTTTAAAAATTAAAACAAATTCACCCCTTTCAGTCAATACAAAATATTACTGGGGGGACTTCCCTGTTGGTGCAGTGCCACCTTCCAGTGAATCCACCTGCCAATGCAGGGGACACGGGTTTGAGCCCTGGTCCGGGAAGATCCCACATGCCGTGGAGCAGCAAAGCCTGTGCGCCACAACTGCTGAGCCTGCACTCTAGAGCCTGTGAGCCACAACTACTGAAGCCCACGTGCCTAGAGCCTGTGCTCCACAACAAGAGAAGCCACCGCAATGAGAAACCCGCACACCGCAACGAAGAGAGCTCGCCGCAACTAGAGAAAGCCCATGCACAGCAACGAAGACCCAACACAGCCAAAAATCAATCAATCAATCAATAATTTTTAAAAATTATTATTGAATCTCTACTCTGCCACCTGGCACTGTTCTAGGCACTGAGAATATAGCGAGGAACAAATACATACAGCATGTGTCCGTAGGCAAATGGAGCAGCAGAGTGGGCACAAGCAAAATGCATTTTGTAATTTCTAAATACATTTACTTTAACCTCTCCTGCAAGATCAGAAGAATTTAAATTTTACTCATATTTAATACTCAGATTAATGTTGGCACTGCCCCTTATCCATGAGTTAGGTGGCGACCTGCCACTTGTAGTATTCACAGTATCCTGCAGGCATCATCAGATACTGGAAAAGGAGACAATTAAGCCATTTTTATATTGTGCATATGCTTTAGAGTGAGCCAAAAATTGTAGGTGACGATGCTTTGTTGTGATTAATGCCAGCAATGCAAAGAACAGAAAATGTGTTCCTATTAGGCTCAGATACACAAAAGTGTAACAGATCCTCAGGCAACCATTAGATCACCGTGGCTAGACTGGTTATCAGCCCTTAAAACCCTTGAATATCTCCCAGTCGATGAGAGGATGAAGTCCATACTCCTTAGCCTGGCATACAGGCACCTTCACTCTCTGGCCACTGTTTGCTTTTTAGTCTTGTTAAGTCTTTTCTTTTACATTTGTACATGCCTCGAATGTCATCTTCATTCTCTTTACCTGATGGTTTTCAACTTGTCCTTCAAAACTCTGCTGAAAGATGCCCTTTGTGAAGTCACCGTGGATGTTTCCAAACCGTTACTCACACGGTGCTCTGACCTCTGGTGGCTTCTCCACCTGGATGCCTGTCAACCCTCAGCTCACTGTATTTTAATTATCTTTACTTGTCTCTTTCACTGACTAAAACTGTGAACTAGTGTCACCACCCGGTCCTCATGAAAACCAGTGGTTTTGGCCAACAGGCACATGAAAAGATGCTCAACATTGCTAATTATTAGAGAAATGCAAATCAAAACTACAATGAGGTACCACCTCACAACGGTCAGAGTGGCCATCATCCAAAAGTCTACAAATAATAAATGCTGGAGCAGGTGTGAAGAAAAGGAAATCCTCCTACACTGTTGGTGAGAATGTAAACTGGTGCAGCCACTATGGAAAACAGTATGGAGGTTCCTTAAAAAACTAAAAGCAGAGTTACCATATGATCCAGCAATCCCATTCCTGAGCATATATCCAGAAAAGACGAAAACTCTACTTCAAAAAGATACATGCACTCCAGTGTTCATAGCAGCGCTATTTACAATAGCCAAGATATGGAAGCAACCTAAATGCTCATTGACGCATGAATGGATAAAGAAGTTGTGGTATATATTGATATATAAATGAAATATTACTCAGCCATAAAAAAGAATGAAACTGCCATTTACAGCAACATGGATGGACATAAAGATTATCATACTAAGTGACATGTCAGACAGACAAAGGCAAATATCATATGATATCACTTATATGTGGAATCTAAAAATGATACAAATGAACTTATTTACCAAACAGAATCAGACTCACAGACGAAGAAAACAAACTTATGGTTACCAAAGTGGAGAGATAAATTGGAAGTATGGGATTAACAGACACACACATAGCACAGGGAACTATATTCAGTATCCTGTGATAAATTATAATGGAAAAATAGAATAAAAAATAATACAGGTATATACATATGTATATGTATAACCAAATCACTTTGCTGTACGCCTGAAACTAACACACTATTGTAAATTAAAAATTTTTTAAAAAATTTTAAAAAGAAAGAAAACCATTGGTTTTGCTTCCGAGGACATTCTGGGTATAGCTTGACTTTCCGGAGTTAAAAGGTCTTCTTTTCCCCCATTGTGTCTACCCCATCAGGTGTCACGGGACTGAAGTTCATTGAGCAGGTAGCCAAGCCCTGTGTTTACACATAAGGTCGAAGCTTCTAGTGCGTCTGTATCTGACCCAGTGGCTAAGCTGGGTACCAGCCAACCTAGGAGCAATCGCTGCTCCCCTGCATACTAGCTCTGTGATCTTATGTTACTTAACCTTAGTGCCTCAGTTTCCTTTTCTGTAAAGTGAAGATAACAAGCATACTTATTTACAGCATCGTTCTTAGGTAGGAGGAATGTGCTTAAAAAGGCACAGCTCCTAGAACATTGAATCAATGTAGCTACTGTGGTCAAAATGGAAACTCTACGCAAGTCCACGTAAGTATACATAGCTTTCAGTCAAAGTTTAAATGACGTTATCATTTATGTCATTAAGTTCTTGCTTGTTTTGAATATTTGATGTGGTGGATGGAGGGAGGGAATATTAACCACGAGGAGAAGGGTAAGGAAAGATGAGACTGGGACACTAAAAATACTATTACCCCTACTTTCCCAACTGGTAAGTTTGGTAGATTTCCTGCTGTACTGGAGGGAAATTGAGCAGAAAGACTGCTGCTTGTGTAATTTTTGTTGTCGTGGTTCTTATTGTTGTTTTCCCTAACAGAAACTGCGTTACATGTCCTATTGCATTCATCAGAAGTGGAGTGGACACATCCCCACTCAATTAAAGTTCCCCCCTTTAATTTGATCATTTTGCATATTTAATGAAGCTAGCGTGCTCACTGCCTCGTTAGGAGACTGGTGTCTGCTGTGGGAATTGCAAGCTTTTACCATCTCAGTGACTCATCGCAGTAATTGGTTGGAAAAGTGATTTCCAACAGCTCAAGCTATCTGGAGCTACGACTGAGGGCTTCATCTCACCGCAGGCCTCCTTGTCAGCCTGTGATGTGTTATTGCTCGCTTTTGTCTGACTATGTATGTTCCTTTAATGTCTCTGACAGCAAGGTGTCTGAAATTCACAATTTCACTTGGTGATGAGAATTGTGATCAGTGCGTCCTTAACACAGTTGTGTGGGCACCATGTAGTAAAACTGGATTTTGCTGTTGAGCAAAGGGTAAAATGAGCATGCAGTAGTTGGCTAGGATGCAAAATTATAATTAAGTTGAATTCACTCTTTAGCCCTATATTCACTGGCAGCGCTTTTCAGCCTCTGCCATGTAATAATAATAATAGATGCACATGTTGTAGCTCTCCTCTAGAGGGTAAGCTCCCTAAGACAGCCTTGGTCACTCTGTGCTTGCGTATAAAGCAGCTTCAGCATATATTACGTCTCAGTAAATGTCTGATTAAGGACTGCGTGAGTGAGAATCTAAGCATGGTGTTGGATAATCATTAGTGATGTTATCTTGGGAAATTTTCGCAATGTTTTGATTATGAAAATTGTTAAACATACACCAAAAGAAAGAGAAGAGTATAACAAACTTCTGTACACCCATTTTCCAGCTTCAGTAGCCATCAACCCTTGGATAATCTTGTTTCATCTATACCTCTAGCATTCCTTTCACCCATCAGACTATTTTGAAGAAAACATATAGGAAAGATTTTGACACTTATGTGCAGAAAATTCAGTAAATTAAATAAATACACAACTTACTTTGCATTGTCCGCCTTCAAGGGATATTTGCAAAGAGCAGGCTCTACTTGGCATTTTAATGCCACTGATTAAAAGAGGCACAGTGCCTATCTATTTGGACCCTGTTCTGATCACACAGAAACAGTCTTCTCCAGGGTTTCTCAAGATTCTCATTGTTTAATAGCTGGTGGAACTGAACTTCCCAGCAAGATGTAATAGCAGTGTCAGAAGCTTCTTAATTTGTTGGTGCATTTATCCTCTGAGGATGAAATTTCTGTCCTCTATCCAGTTTTCAATAAAGGTTGTCGACTACCATTTTATTTTGTTCTATTCCAGGGACCGTATTGGGTGCTTGGATTAAAAATAAAGAGCAAACTTCTTAGCCGTTTCTAAAACTCTCTAGCTATAAACATTGGGATCTTTTAGATTTTTTCAAAAGAGCCTGGAAGTGCAGAATGAAAGAAGGGGAAAGAGGGGAAAACCAGGGCATCGACAAGGGACCTGGATGAACAGGCGAAGTGCCCAGGGAGGGAGGCTCTTGAAGTGTCCTTCCCCTCTCCTTAGGGACAGATGTCCTGCTCCAGGTCTGTGCTGCTCGGGTGCTGGGGCACAGGCAGCCAGGGGCCAGAGGGGAGGACGGCCAGTGGCTCCCTCTTGGGCTCTGAGAGTCAGTGACAAGGGGCAGCCGCCAACCACAGGACCTGTACCCCAAACCGAACCGTCGGCAGTCATGAGCTCAGTTAAGCCACGTCTCCCCAGCTTAAAGGTTGCTCATTCACGGAATGACTGTCACCACCGTCCTCACCGTGCAGGGGCAGCTTGCTTCTCTTTGCAGGTTTTACCATGACTTAAGACAAGTTTTGCAAAATGTTACTATTCGCTGGAATTTGAACATGCGATACTGTTGTCAGCTAACAACAGACACTAACGTGTCTTCTGCACAAGGCCGTCAAGACCAGGACAGACGCTGTCACTTTTGCTTTCTCTCTATCTCTAATTTTTCTCTCCCTTTCTCCTCCAGTACTTAGCTCTTCTCTCTGGTCCTTGGTTTTCTTTCTCTGTCTAAATCTTGCTTCTCTTTTGTTGCGTCTTCCCCATTTTGATTCCCTTCCACATTTGATTTCTTCCTTTTCTCTCACCATCCTTCTTCCTGTTTTCTCCTGGCTTTACTCTTGGGTAACTATGTGAGAGTTTTCAGGGATGTAGCATTTTTGTATGTCTGAAAACATCTGAACTACAGCATTGCCGGTCACATACTTGGGGATGGAAGGAATGCTTGAAGTCTCCACCTCAAAATGACATTTGGCTTTTACAGCCCTCATAGGTACCTGACCATAAATCCCCTTTTTCATTCAGACAGTGTTGGCTGAGTGTCACCTATGTCCCTGGCACTGGAAATTCACATGGGCATTAAGGAGACACAGCTCCTGTCTTCATGGGGCTCACCACCCTTTGTGATTTATGGTAAAACATGGGGAAAGACATCCTTCATTGTACAATTTAAATTGAAAGATCTTATTAGAGGTCTACTGTTTTAAAGGTATAATTTACTTAAGTTACTGTATTATTCTACCAACAAATTTCATGGGTAATCTTTATGCTTAAAAGCCTACAGATTCTCAAATGAGATTCAGCCTGAAGCCAGCCTGGACGAAATGATAACCCTGAGCATCTGACGACAAAAATAAAATGAAATAAGCGCTACAGATAGTTCAGCATTTTCTCATCCATGCCCTAAATGTCAAGGGATATTTTTTTTAAATGTCTCTCTCTGTGCTATTTGAGCAGAGTATTAACAACTGACCACGCTTTTTAAAAAATCTGTCAACATTGCAATCTTAATAACATAGTTAGATGAAAGGCAGCATATGGCAATGAATCATTAGGACCACTCACATGTCAGGAGAGCTATAAAACTGAAGTCTCTCCCAGGAGTAAGAGAATTAAAATGACTGTGTACGTTGAGGTGTTTTTAACTGGTTAACCAGTCACTGAAGTAGCTAATTGCCGAATGGGTGAGTTGTTCAGCCTGTTCGGTTACCATGACAACAGAACCCTTCATCTTCTGTAATATACATTGAATTTTCACTACTTACAATTTAAGCATTTGATTTCCTGATGAGTTAACTGATAATCATGCAGTATCTTGCTAACCTATTTAAGAAACATGCCATATGAAGATGGTGCCTGGAATGCAAGTGAAAAAGAGAAGGTGGATTGTTAGAAATAGATTCATGTCAAAACTGAGAAATGCCATGGCTTGGTTTAGGCAACAGTGATGAGTCGTACAAAACTGATGCTATTTTATCTTCTATCTTCTATTCCAGTTTCTTTAATTTTTCCCCACCTTCCCTGTAGCTTAACTGTGTTAATTGTTATGTTCTGGGACCTGTGCAGCTGCTAAGGCACAAAGATGAAAAGGGATGTTCTTGTCTCTCATAAGCCAAAAGACTAATAGGGAAGCATCAGCTAAATTACTATCTTGGGTCATAAATGCTTAAATAAATGTGCTGTGGGAAGATCCTGAAGAAGTGGCTAATTCAGCCTCTGCTCCCTGACCCCCTAAGGGTGACTATGCTGGTAGGGAATAGAAGAAATTTCCCTAAAAGATCAAACTTTACCGCAACAGGAAGTCTCTCCATGACTCCTAGAAACATCTCTCCACTTTCAATTTTGTTGGAAGTGAACACAGACAACCACAGACTTTACTGGTTACACTGGGTTTTACTCCCTCCTTAAAGATATGTCCAAGTCCTGGCCCCAGTACCTGTGAACATGACCTTTTCTTGGGAATAAATGTAATTAAGGGTTTTGAGATGAGATAATCCTGGATTTAAAGTGGGCTCTCAAATCAGGAGTTTGGGATTAACATATGCACACTACTATATATAAAATAGGTAAACAATGAGGACCTACTGTATAGCACAAGGAACTATACTCAATATCTTATAATAACCTATAAGGGAAAAGAATCTGAAAAAGAATATGAATATATAACTGACTCACTTTGCTGTACACTTGAAACTAACACATTGTAAATTAACTATACTTCAATTAAAAAAATAAAATAAAGTTCTCATTGGAATAACTTGAAAAAAATAAAGGGGGCTCTAAGTCTAATAGTGAGTGTTCTTAAAAGACACAGGAAAGGAGAAGACACAGAGACACCCAGGGAGAAGAAGGCCACGTGAAGACAGAGACAGTGATCGAACTTACGGAGTTAATTCAGCTCCAAGCCAATGAAAGCCAAGGGTTGCCAGCAGCCAGCAGAAGCTGGAAGAGAGGCACAGGACAAATTCTCCCCCAGAGCCTCCAAAGGAAACCAACCCTGCTGACACCTTGATTTTGGAATTGTAGCCTCCAGAACTATAAGAGAATAAATTTCTGTTGCTTTAAGCCACTCAGCTTGTGGTACTATGTTCCAGCAGCCTTAGGAAACTAACGTACTGGTCAATTAAAAAAACCAATAAAGAAAATTGAAATCACCTCCAATGAAAGGTCTCCATCCAGCCACAACATATAACTGACAGATTCCATTCAAGGCACGTTTAATAAAAGAGCAAACATTAGTTTTCACAAGGCTGACATGCCTCCAAACATTCCAGGGGCCTTCAGAGGAAAGCGAAATTTGATTTATGTCTCCCTGCTAGTTGAAAATAGTGTAGCAGTAGGTGAGGCTCTTTGCCACAGAGCAGTGCTACACACCTGTTTTATGTGTTATGGTCTCTGGCGGCCAAAGTTAGACACACGTGTCTGAGATGATACTGTATCAACAGAGCAACAGGAAATAAAAATCCCTCCCCAAACTCCCCATTCTGACATCTAACTTAGAATTTGAAATGTGTTCATGGTGCATGTCAGAGATGACAGAAGTGTCTGCTCCCATGATGGTGTGCCCCAAATCCCTCAGTGGACTCCAAACACCTTCACCTGGCCGTAGACTCAAGTAGAACGAGCCCTGTGCACTCCTCAGCCTCTCATTTGTGCTTCTGAGCCTGGAGTTTAACTTTGCAGGGCTTTGTTTCTCTGTCAATAAAATGGGGATAATAATGCCACCACGGGAAGTGTTGTCACCAGCCTCCTTAACCAGAGGGGAAGCAGCTATACTTCTCTTTAGCAGTTGATCTGTTTTCTGCTAATACAAGCTGTAAATCTGGAAGGAGATCTCTTTTCTTCTTATTTCAGTGTGTTGGAGATTGAGCCAAATCCTGGTGAGCTTCTAGTAAATGTACTGGGTCTTTGGCACACCTCTTTGTACACTGCGTAGTGTGCACTATTTTTAATATCGATGGCTAATGTGTGTGGAGCGTTGCTTCATTTTAGTCACTGTGCTAGGTATTTATGTTCTTGACTTTATGTCTTATCCCAGCCCTGGGTGGGAGTAGTGACGCTCCCATTATCATTCTCCCCTTTGCAGAGGAGACTGAGGCTTTGAGTTGTGTCTGTCATTGACTCGAGGATCCACCGCCGTTAAGGAGTGGGGTTGATGGCTGGCCTGCACTCGGATTCGGATCTGGTGTCTTCAGAGACCAAGCTCTCAACCACACAAAACAGATTATTATTATGATGCCTATGACTTGCTTTTTCTTTTTTTCTTTTTAACATCTTTATTGGAGTATAATTGCTTTACAATGGTGTATTAGTTTCTGCTTTATAACAAAGTGAATCAGTTATACATATACACATATTCCCATATCTCTTCCCTCCTGCGCTATGACTTGTTTTATTAAAAACTGTCCTATCAGGGCTTCCCTGGTGGCACAGTGGTTGAGAGTCCGCCTGCCGATGCAGGGTACACGGGTTCGTGTCCCGGTCCGGGAAGATCCCACATGCCGTGGAGCGGCTAAGTCCATGAGCCATAGCCGCTGACCCTGCGCGTCCGGAGCCTGTGCTCCGCAACGGGAGAGGCCACAACAGTGAGAGGCCCGCGTACTGCAAAAAAAAAAAAAAAAAAGAAAAAAAAAACTGTCCTATCATTGTTCTCTGTTTACCCTGATTTTCTCATTTATTAATAATTTATACTGTTGTTTGCCATGGATATCGTTTAGCTACTTCATGAATTTTGAGGGACGATATATAAGACTAATACAGGTGATGTAAGGGTTACCTGAAAGAATATAGGTAAACTCTAGCCCAGTTTCTGACACATTAAAGGCACGAAATAAACACTTATCCCTCTGGCTTCCCGTTCAGTGCCTGATACCAGCATAACCCTCAGTCTGGTTTCTTCTACTTCTTTCTACTTCTCAGGCAACACCATAAATTGATTGCAAATGATCAGAAGAAATAATAGTAATAATAATACACTGTGTGCAAGTCTGTAATGAGATGTCCTGAAATGAATCAAATTTGCATTTAAACACCATTTCTATATTTTGTCTCTCATATTCTCAACTTAATTATCCAAGTATATAATTATCCCTTCTAAAGATCTTGTAAACGAATTGGTTGAGGTTTTTATTTGTTTGTTTTTGTTTTTTGGTATTTTTGGGAGAGTGGGTAGAGGGGGTTCTCTTTTTGATAATATTAACACTTCTCTTCATTAAGTCTCAATTTCTTTATCCGTAAAACGAGGTTGATAATAGTTACTTCACTGAATTGTAATTATAATTTAGTGATAAGGGCACATGCTGACTCCATGTACTTAGAAGTACCATGTACTTCTAAATGGTACAGTTTCAGCAATAAACTGAAACTCCTCTCTCCCTCTCTTCTTCCCTGAGAGAATCTTCTTCTTATAATTATGCTATTTTTTTTTTTTTTTTTTTTTTTTAATGCAGAAGTGTTAGTAGGCAGAATGAAGAAGACTTTTCTTCAGGACTATTTTCAGTTTTTTGAGACTAGAAATGGAAAGTCAGAATTTGTGATAAAGTAGAGATACCTAGCCTTTTAGGTTGTAGTAAAATCTGCCACACTTAGTTTGAGGTTTACATACGAATTACTTTAGTTTAATAATGAGCTGTCATAAAAATGAATTATAAATTGAGAGTTTAAAAATGTGCACTGGGCTTCCCTGGTGGCGCAGTGGTTGGGAATCCGCCTGCCAATGCAGGGGACACGGGCTCGAGCCCTGGTCCGGGAGGATCCCGCATGCCGTGGAGGAACTAAGACCGTGCACCACAACTACTGACCCTGCACCCTAGAGCCCGCGAGCCACAACTACTGAAGCCGGCACGCCTAGAGCCCGTGCTCCGCAACAAGAGAAGCCACCGCAATGAGAAGCCGCGCACTGCAAAGAAGAGTAGCCCCCCCTCACTGCAACTAGAGAAAGCCTACGTGTAGCAGCAACAAAGACCCAACACAGCCAAAAGTAAATAAATAAAATAAATAAATCCAAAAAAAAATGTGCACTGATCCTCAGTATCATCTTTGCCAATGTAGGTAATTGCTTCAACCTGGGATGGGATTCTGCAGCATATGCAAATGATCAGAGTAGTTTTTTAAGGAAGGACCTCAGGTCCTTAAGGGGTGAAACTGAAGAAGCAACACAGCCTTCCATTTCTCTGGTGGTTGAGAGCCCCCTAAAGTTAATTCCTAGAGAATATTTAGTTACTTGGTTTGGTTTCAATTACTTGTTGGTCCCAACCTTAACACGACCTTACCTATGTCATTGAATAGCATCTTGTGGTGAGGTCTTTGGGACATTTTGACAAACAGGTGGATTGTATCACAAGCAAATTTATAAATCTTTAGCCCGAGAAGAGAGTTAATATTTCCGTGTTTTAGACCACATGTTCATTCCCAAGCAGGATGTGTAAGCTGTTCTTATTTCAGTAAGTACAGTTCGTGAAATGTTTTTATGCCATAGGAGTAATCCATTCAAATTCTAGCCTCTGTGAGGAAATGCTAAAAATGGCAGATTTGGGCAAAGCACACTAAGTTGGCATCCTCTGAGGAGTACCTCCTCTGAAAGTTGGCATTAACTTCCAGGCAAAAGTTCCAATCAGTGGAGCCTTTGTCACGTAGAGGAGGGAGAAACATAGGGAGAACTATTTATACCTTTCCTGCAAGTGATAAAAAAACAGCTTAAACAACAAGAACAACAAAAAAAAAAACCTTCCTTCTCTAACTTAGATTTTACTTTTGATAACCTCCAAGAAGACATTAAGCAGTACATGCATTACAATAAAATGTTAACCTCCTCAAGAAAGAAATGATGCTTTAAAAAACAATTACTACTGTGGCACTGAGATTCCTGCAGGTAGACTGCCTGGAACTCAACAAAGAAATTCACAGGGCATCGGAATGTTGGCAGATAATGGCCATTTCCAAAGAAAAACGCAGATCTATTTGTGATTTTTTAAAATTTTTGTGGTATAATTTTTTATTGTTTTATTTCCTTCACTTGTATCTTGTGGAAAAACTGGGAGAGAAAAGAATTGAGGTTTAGATAGAAAAAGAGATAAGGAGAGAACTGTGAAAAGAGAGTGCACACACTGAAAAGTAAATTATTTGCAAGTAACCAATATATTAGAAATAATCTAGCAGATCCTTATGCAATACCTATAGTATGCACGGTATAAAGGGACACATAGCTTTTATGTAAGCTCTGAGCTTCATGTTTAAAAATTATGTGCAGGCTAAACAATTATGGACTCAAAGAGATACTGAAATAGTTGCAAGAAAAGTACTATTTGAATATTAAATATTAAGGATAAAAAAAAGAAAAAAATAGTAATTTGACCAACACTCACTATTAGTGTTTGCAGGATTATTTTACCAACACTGACTAGTAGTGTTCACAGGGTTACTTGGTTCTCTTTATTAACAGATTGTGCGTGTGCCAAGTCATTTTAATTAAGTATACAATGCATTGAAGATTCGAGGATTTGAGGATGGTTTGCTCATTTGCAGTGAAAACTTCTGTAGCTAGTTTGGAAGTCCTGTTGTGTACTCTCTAATTTACCCTTGATAACATTTACCCTGTTATTGAGACCACTTTACAGAGCAAAAACCCAGATTGCGTGAGTGACCTACTAGAAGTCACACCTTTAAGAAGACTTCAGAACACATACCACGTGGGCTTTCCACCAGGTGATGTTGTTCCCTGCAGCACCGTTACATGGGGTTGGAAATTTTTCCTATTTTGATAATGGACTGCAAATTTGAGAGAGTTATTATCCAGTGCAATCTTCCAGCTGCATTAGGCAGCAGAGAGCTGGGGATGTCCACCCCAATTCTCACCCCTGTTTTACCCGTCTGTCAAACCTTAATCATGTCTTCTTCTGTAGGCCTCACTTTGCCTGTTTATAAAATAAGGAGTAATAAAACCTTCCATCTCTCAGAGATGAGTGTTTTAAGGACACATTAGATCACTTGTGAGAGAAGCTTTATGTTCTTTCGAAGAAAAGCACATGGCAAAGTAACATTTTTCACCATAATTGTCTAATATGTCATAAAAAACCAATGCTGGAAAAATAATTAAGTATGTGGCTTTGACAGAGGAGTTGAAAGGAATGAAAAACTGATGAAAATAAAAATAGTCGGTTATCTTGGTGACTGGATGGTATTATTACCTTATAAGGGCGTTTCTGAGCCAGTGGTTCTACTAAGACAGTTCTTTATTCAAAACCAGATGAGTATCTATAGCCCCATTAATAGTGTTGTAAGCTAAAATCCAGACTAATCTGGGAGTAAAATTTGTAACATAAAGATCAGTGGTCTGTTCTTATTAAATTGCTATGTCAGACCTTATGACAAATGAAATATTTGGAAAAGGTCAGGAATGGATCAGTGAAAATGACTCAGAATTAGGAAGCAGAACTTGTTAGGGAAAGGTTGAAAGGAGAGAATAAAATAAGAGACAAGGCTGCAGGATGAGAGAAATATGAGAGATGGATGGTGACTGGAGGATAGAATGAAAAGAAATTGGTTTAAATTATGACCAGAGGATTGTAAGCAGTGCCCAAGGGAGACCCTGATGCGTCTGAAGGTTGTAAGCTACTGGAATGCACTATTGATTGAATTTATAGACTCTCTCTTTTTTTTCTGGAGATCTATTTAATAATAGGCCACCTTTCCATCTCAGCGGATTGCTAGAGGCTGTGGATAAAAGGGTACATTCTATCATATCGTGTGGTCATGCCCTAAGATAATTAAATTTGGGGACAGAGTGTTTTAGTATGTGGAGTCTCTCACTAGAAGAGCTGCAGCATTGCAGGACCCCAATCAAATGCTACTTGGCATATTAAGTAAAGACCTCTGTTCCATTTTCGAGAAGAAATAATACCGTTACTCTTTCTCATAGCTACAGAAGTCTGACTACCTTGGCAATGGCATCAGAAAAGCTGCCCCATAGTCAGTACCTGTCATGGAAAGATTTTGGAAGTTAGGAGACTAGCCACACTCCATCACCTTATGAAACATCTTTGTACCCAGATGGCAAAGAAAATGGGATGCCTTCTTTGAAAATTATTAAAAGTTTATAAAAAGCAGTAATTCTGTAATCTCTGAATATTTCAATATAATTAATATGCTTTAAAAAAACTCCAGTAGTTAAGGTAAACAAATAATTTGGCATAGACTAGAATATGACATAAGCCTAGTTATTCAGGGTACATTATATGCCCAATAGTTTGAATTGCTTAAGGCATGTAAGGCGGCCTCCATCATAATCTTGTTTTTGTTAAGTTAGCATGGAAAAAAGTTAAATATAAGCTTTCTATTTGTGTTAAGTAGAAGATTAGGTCAGGAAGAAGAATGACTCATATCTGCTGTTGTGGTTCTCATTTTCACCTTAACTCTAGTTTTGTTTTTCCACCCAATTCCAGAGCAGCCTTACTTAGATGCCTCAATATATCCTGGACCCATAGTTCCATTTCATCTGGTGATGCTACCATGATCGTTTGATGTCACCTTTGTTGGAAATGCTCTTTCCCCAACACTAGCTGCACCTGTTAAAATCCTACTCATTCTTTAAGATTCAACTCAAAAAGCATTTCTCCGATTCCCTCCTCACCCCCAATTTGGTAAGACAGTTTCCTGTCTTGGGCACATCCATGGTACCTGGCTCATGCCCTCTCTTGACCTTATCAGAATCTGGCTGTTTATTGTTCTCTATCTTAATCTCGCTCTTTTCCCCCTTGATCAGGAGCATTTTGAAGGCATTGATGTTTTACTTATCCTTCTCTTCTTTGCAAAGCCTAGAATGTCATCTTGCACATATTGGATATTAACTAAATATCTGTTGAATCTGCTTCCCCTCCTGCGTCCTCTTTATGCACCATCCATTGTCTTGCTTTTTATGCCTTTGGATTGAGTGTCTTCTGGTCATTCTTCCTTTTGGCATCTTGTTCTGGGCTTCTCTTGGTGATTTATAGCTGAATTCCTGCCCTGGCTACCTCATCAGAGCCTGTTTGGATCCCTTGGCAGTCTTGCCCTCTCCTGCTAAGCTTTGAGAACCCATAAAAACCCCACAGGTACAGTTTAGTAGCTCGGGGAGCTTTTCCAACCATTACCTTTTTCATTCGATTCCATCTTCCCATGTTTGCTTTGAGGTTCCTAGTTTCTAACTTGTTTCCACATGCTTGAGCTTGGCCTCTCTGGATCATTCCATCATGTCACAGCCCTCACTGGGCAGCTCTCTTGGTTTGGCTTTCCATTTCAATTCTGCAAAGGAACTGGCTCTTGGCTCTACTTTCCCTATATTTGTTTCAGCCCAAATGCAAGTCACAATCCAGCATCCCCCAGATCCTAGCAGGGACACAGAGGTTTGCTGTCTTCTTGTAGGAAAGGGAATTATAGTTGTTATGGAGCTAACAAATCAGCTTCTTACACCAGCATCCAAAACCTTGTGTAATCTGCCCTCACCCTCTCTAGGTGAACTTCTTTGCCCTGTTCCGTCAAATAGTCCCATCTCTTGGATGGCCTATTCTTGGTGACCCTTGAGGACCACAGGCTCATACCTCTTTGGGGAAATTTGCTTGTACTGGGATGACCCCTCGTGTAGAACACCCTCTTCTTTAGTCATTTTTTTTTTTCATAAGAATTTCTTTAGAACCCAATTCAAGATACATTCTTTATGATTTTTTTTGTCCTAAATTCAGGCCATCTGACTTTTTCTCCATCCTCACCCATACATTGCATTTATGATTTTGGCCTTGGCTGACTTGTCATTTTGTGATTGTTCCAGGAATGCGCATCTCATCTTAACGGCTAGCTTATAAAGTCTTCCAGGGGCGATGATTCCACAGACTTCTCTTTTGCCATTGCACCTCCCCCAGAAAATATGACTGTACCGGTGTATATGTATGTATGTGGGTACACACACACACACACACACGCACACAGTATGTACCTCAACATGAATTATTTAACTTAATATACACAAGTAGGGTTGCCAGGTAAAATATAGGATGCAAATATTGAGTCCTGTAATACACTAAAGAATGATCCTAAATGTTATCTGTTGTTTATCTGATATTCAAATCTAACTGAACGGACTGTATTTTAAATCTATTTGCTAAATCTAGCAACCTTTTTACACAACATCCCTAAGAGATAAGCGTTTATTACATCTGTTATTTTATAAATGAGGAAACTGAGGCTCAGTGACATTCAGTCATTTGCCCAGAGCTAGATTTCAGATGAAATCTGTTGGCTGGAAAGATTCTTTAAGCACTATACTTAGCTTAGTAAGTGTGAAATAATGTGATGGCACACAGAATGGCATGACACCTTTCAAGATAACCTAATTCACTTTGTCTTAAAGGAGTGAATCATATTAACTCCAGTTCAAGGTAACCTAATTTCACTTTGTCTTAAAGGAGTGAATCATATAAACTCCAGCTCATCTTCGGATATTCTGTTGTGAAGATAAAAGGGCTGTTCAATACTTGGAAAATGCATTTCTCTAATTTTAACATGGGAATGGACCTCTTCTGAGCATAGAAGCAAAACCTAGGTGCAAAACTTAGCCACAGTAGGTACTGTGGAAAGCAGTGGAGGTGAAATATCTTGAGCATGATAAGGCACCTATTAAATACTCTTTAGCAATTTTGTTACACTTAATATACTTCCCTGTAAATATTGGTTTCCTTTATTAGACAGTTATTACAGTGAAATCACATTAGCACTTTGCAGAATATTTTTTTTAAAACCACCCATCTCCTACAATTATGTTAAATCAAATTTAATTCAGGCTCCCTTGTCTAAAAGAAAATATCTTTGCATTTAGTGACTCTAATTAGCATTACATAGACCTTTCCCATTAGGGAGGACGCCTTGGAATATTCTCCTTGAATAGAGAAACTCTTTTCTCTATTAATGAAGAAAAACAGGGGAAAAGTGTAGGAAGCTTTGCAAGATAGCCTTCCCCTTCCTTTGTATTTCCCTCCTTTCTGTTGGGTGAAGGCAGGGATTTGCTGGAAAGCTTTGCTGTGGGCTGGTCTGTGGAAACCAGACTTAGAGGAAAATGGATGGAAGTCTGTAACCTCTCAAACTAAAGTACTAATAAAGCTCAACCAGGGACTTCCCTGGTGACGCAGTGGTTGGGAATCCGCCTGCCAATGCAGGGGACATGGGTTGGAGCCCTGGTCCGGGAAGATCCCACATGCCGCGGAGCAACTAAGCCCGTGTGCCACAACTACTGAGCCCGTGTGCCACAACTACTGAAGCCCGCGTGTCTGGAGCCCGTGCTCGGCAACAAGAGAAGCCACCACAATGAGAAGCCCACTCCCCGAAACGAAGAGTAGCCCCCGCTCGCCGAAACTAGAGAAAGCCCGCGCAGCAACGAAGACCCAGTGCAGCCAAAGATAAATATATAAATTAAAAAAAAAAAGCTCAACTAACCTAGGATAAAGGTTGTGACCACCCTAGGATAAAGTTCATCTGACACATATTCTGCCTTTAGGATCTTTAACGAAACTGCAAAGTGTAAATGGTACATCTTTTGGGCCTTCTTGCCTCCTATTCTGAGTCTTTCTCCCTTCTCTGCCCCTCTTTTTGCCAACACTTCTGTTGATGACCCTTGGTCTGGAAAGTTACACAACTTTCCCAGTCGTGTCTCTAAAACTCCAAAAAGACCTCCCGTACCCTTTGACCACAGGCCACAACTCCGTTGTCATTGTTATCAGCTATATCTGAAGTTGATGTTCTGCTTATTTTTGTCTAAGATTTTAATTTTATGCGGCTCCCAGGCAGCTCAGCAACTGAAGAGTCTTCCTTCCTCCCTCCCTCCCTTCCATTCTTCCTTCTTTCACTTTTAGTTGAAAGGACTTTTAGAATTGAGGTTGTCTGACTCTACTTGCCTACAGAAAATGATTTCAAACAGCATACTGAAAACCAGAGAGACAGTAGATGAAGCATTTTAATCGAGTCATCGAGGTTAGACAAAATTCTTATGGGTGCTAAGCAAAGTGCAAATTCTTGTGGCAAGGCAAGGATCACCCTTAGATAGAAAAGGGTTTAATTTCCAGCTCTGCCCCTTGCTATCTGGGTGAACTCAGGCAAGTTTCAGAAACTCTTTAATTCTCCCTTTCCTTGTCTAAAAAATTGTGATAAAATATAGCTGCCTCTCTGTATTTCTGAGACTATTAAAGGACATTGTATGGCTTGGCTAGTTTTGACTCTCTGTAAACAATGGCTCTTATTATCATGCTTGTTATATACTATGGATGGTTGGGAATTAGGTGTGCCCTTTGCTCAGCAGCCACTTGCCCACAGCTTCCTCACCTCCCTCCCAGGGCACAGAGACTTCATTTTCACAAGGACGTTGGTGATCAAAGCGGTGGGCCCTGGATTCTGCAAAGACCCAATCTTTGTATTTTCAGTCATTAAAAAAATTGATTTAACTGTGATTCACGGAGTTTATTGAAGTGGTTTTTATGGTGCAGAAAGCCTTTTCTGCTACTTGACATTTAGCTAAGCCTGTTCCTGGGGGCTAAGCAATACATTTGGGGGAGCTTTTTTGCCTTGTTGCTCATATGTGCCTGTCTTAGTCTGTTCTGGCTGCTATAACAAAATAGCATAGACTGGGTGACTTATAAGCAACAGATATTTATTTCTCAAAGTTTGGAGAAAATAAATATGGAAAGACCAGGATCATGGTGCCCACAGATTCAGTGTCTTGTGAGGGCCCGCTTCCTCATAGACAGTTGTCTTCTCACTGTAATCTCACATGGTGGGAAGGGCAAGGGATCCCTCTCCTGGCTCTTCTTATTAGGTCACTAATCCCATTCATGACATCTCTGCCGTCATGACCTAATCACCTACCAAAGGGCCCACCTCTAAACACCATCACACTGAGGATTAGGTTTCAACATATGGATTTGGGGGGACGCAAACATTCAGTAAAAGTTCCTGAACCCGTTTGTAGAGCCAAAGGTGAGAGCACAGGCTGAGTTAATGTTTCACTTTGTGGCCATATTAGTGCCATGAGACTTGTGAGATCGTTATGCCCAGGAATATGAAATAGAGGTGGAAACCAGTCTTAGGCAGGCTACTGATACGGTGAGCATGATAGTAAAAAGAAAAGTGTTACAAAAGAATGGGAATGCATATACTTTAATTCTTTGATAGTTTGTGATCCTCACAGAGATGTGTGTGGTAACTATTTATAAATTAGAATATTCCACTTCATTTTCTAAACATGCAGAGGAACGTTTCTTCAGTAGATTGGAAAAAAGCCAAAAAACAACCCTGATTGGAAAATTAAGTCATTATCTCAGCTGGAGGGCAGTATTTTGCCTTGAGCTGTGTTTTGAATAGCCTGTGGAATTTACTTAGATTATTTGAGCTAGAGATTTATAATTTAAAATGATACCCTTTTGTATTCATGTAGAGACCTTCATTTTAGAAATGCTAACTGCTGAGAAAACACCTAATTTAACATCCTGTGGGAAGAAAAATTATGGAAATGATAACAGCAGTCATTGACAATGAAGTTATTGGGACAGTAATTAATATTTACAAGTCTTTGATAATCAAGATAACCCAGTCTCTGTTCTTATGATGTGGACATTCTAGAGACCTGAGGGATTGAAGAATAGGAAGGAGTTAGGGCTGGATATTATAATGAGTTTCATTTTCATTGTTTCTAATTCTGGTGACTATAAATTTGATTTTGCACTGTTTCTCTATAGTTTCCATCATCAGTATACTTGCCAGGACATCTTAAGGTAGAAAGCTTGACTGAACGCATTATAATGATTGTCTCACAGTTACATCTCTTATAGTATTACCTTGAGGAGAAAAATGATGCACTTCTATACATAGGTAATAAAATAGCTAGCATTCAATTATTCTTACAAAGTTCCAAATGCTTTTCTAAATGCTTTACATATGTGAACACATTAGTCTTATAAGATAGGCACATGATTTCTGTTTTAAAGATGGGGAACCCAGGCACAAATTGGTAAAGTAAATTCCCCAAATTTTCACAGCTACTCAGTAGCAGATTCAAGATTCCAACCCAAGTTTGATTCCAGAGCCCATGCTCTTACTCTTTTTTTTCATTTTTGGTCCCTGAAATGTACCATACCTATTGCTACCAAAATTTTTTTTTCTTCTTCCCTCCCTCCCTTCCTTCCTTCTTCTTTCCCCCTCCTTTCTATTTCAGAAGAAAGGAAAAAAAGCCCAAGTTAAGGGGGATGCCAGGTTGGAGTTGGGCCTACTGAGGTCAAAGCTGGAGAGAGGAAAGTGCTGAGAAGATCAATGGCTGGGTCATGTCAGTAGATGAGACTAGTGACATATTGGGTATTGAGCAAATAAGTAAGTGGATAATGGAAGCCAGTTTTCTTACTGTCAGAGAAGAATGATGTTGCAAATAGGAGAAGAGATAGGCTAGACTGACTCTGTGATGTTGGATTGGAATTAGAGGCGTTGGTATGTTTTCAAGATATATAGGTATCTGTAGAGATAAATATAGATGTAAGGGCACGTGTGTGTGTATTTATATACAGATAGTTCTTAGCTCTGTTCAGTAGGGACACTTCAGTATCAATAAGCACACCTGAGCCCAGCCTGCATCATCAAAAATGATAAGGTCATGAAGGTCAAGAGGGACTGAAGAATGTCTTCCTGATTGGAAAAGACTAAAGACTCATGACCATTAAGTGCCACATGTGATCCTGGATTAGATCCTTTGACTGGAAAGGAAATTATTAGGACTACTAGTCAAATTTGAGTGGGGTTTCTGAGTGAAGGATGTATGAAAGTTCTTTACACTCTACTTGCAGCTTTTCTATAAATTTGAAATTATTTTGAAATAAAAATTAAAAGAAAGAAATAATAATTATTATTAATTATTAATAGCAATGGTATTAAATAATAATATTAAATATTAAGAATAATATTAAAAGAAAGAAATAATATTGGGCAGTAACAGTTGTCTTCTGACTTTCTAGTTTTTTTGGTCAGTAAATTTAAAATTTTGGAATTTAACCAAGTCCCCAGAATCAGGGATTATTAAACTCCACTAATTGTGGATTAAAAAGAGTTTCTGTTAATTGCAAATAATGAGTCTGAATAATGACAATATTTTTATATGCTTTCTTTTGAGAACGTACTCTGATTCACTGAAATACCATGCTTTTAAGAAATGGGCTATATTTCAGCAACCTCTTTTCCTAAATTGCTTTTGTGAAAATCATGTTTCTGAATGATACTAACTGGAGAATTTTTTAGAACATTGGTTCCAGGTAATTAAGGGAAAGAGGTTTTTCTTGTCTTTGAATAATTTCAAATGTGAGAGGCATGGCAGAAATGAAATGTACAGAGCTACACACCTGATTTCTCATTAGTATACATTTACCTGCAGTGGTAGTGATGAGAATCTTTACAGCTGATGTTCTTCTCTTTACTTCACTTTCTTCTAGACATGGGAAAATATCAATGTGATATTTTCTAAGGATTTTTAACTTGATACTAAAATGGGCCCACTTTTATAATCCTCTTAAATTCAAAAGAATTCATTAAATTATATTCATGATCCTCAAGGAAAGGACCTTGATCTGTAGAAAGTGGAATATTTAATTATACTTCATTATTTAATATTTAATATTGAATAACTTCGTTATTAATGTTATTTCATTTCAGCAGATCCCATGTACCCCCTTTTCTTTTGTCTCCAATATCCAGGGTGGGGCTGTTTTAAATTTTTTACTATTATTAAAAAGGTGCTTTGTCTGTCTGACTTACTTCACTCAGTATGTATGATATCCCTTATATGAGGAATCTAAAAAGAAAATGATACAAATGAACCAATTTACAGAACAGAAACAGACTCAGACTTAGAGAACGAACTTATGGGTATGGGGCGGGGGAAGGATGGGGGGAAGGGATAGTCAGGGAGTTTGGGACTGATATGTACACACTGCTATATTTAAAATGGATAACCAACAAGTACCTACTGTATAGCACAGGGAACTCTGCTCAATGTTATGTGGCAGCCTGGATGAGAGGGGAATTTGGGGGAGAATGGATACATGCATATGTCTGGCTGAGTCCCTTTGCTGTACACCTGAAACTGTCACAACATTGTTAATTGGCTATACTCCAATATAAACTAATTTTTTTTTTTAAAAAGGTGCTTTGGTCAACATCTTTCTAAGTGGATCTGTTTTTATTTCCCCTTTAGAAAAAAATTCCTAGAAGCACACTTGCAGGTGAAAGAAATGCATATTTTTGAGACTTTTGATAAGTGTTGCCAAAATACTTGCAGTCACACAAACTGAAATGTCCCCCTCTCACTTTAACTACTTAAGCTTTTTTTAATAATTAAAAATGCTAAAGTATACCGTATTTAACTTAGCAAAATGAAATATTGATCTTGAATGTTGCATCGTGATCTTAGAATGGTGAGTCTGTTGACTCAGACCACATCATGGTACTAGAACATAGAACTTTCATTCCTAGGGAGGCTTGGAGAAGACGAGATTGCAAGCTTTGCCTAATGCTGAATCTCAGCAAGGAACAAATTTGTTCATTTTTCCTCAGCAGTGGACTTGGAGCAAGGTTGGCCAGCAACACGAACTAACAACTCTCCATTTATTAAAAGTCTGCTGTAAAATCCCTCACCACACCTCTGAGTCACTTAAAAACATACAAGGGCTTCCCTGGTGGCGCAGTGGTTGGGAGTCCGCCTGCCGATGCAGGGGACACAGGGTCGTGCCCCGGTCTGGGAAGAATCCCACATGCCGCGGAGCGGCTGGGCCGGTGAGCCATGGCCGCTGAGCCTGCGCGTCCGGAGTCTGTGCTCCGCAACGGGAGAGGCCACCACAGTGAGAGGCCCACGTACCGCAAAAAAAAAAAAAAAAAAAAAAAAAATCCAAAACTTTAGGTCTCCTACTTTGCTTTACTATCAAAAGGATGACCATACAAGGTCTAAGGATCTTTTCCAATAGATTTGTGCTCCAGACTTGGAGAGCATGCATGTTTTCATCAGTGATGTCCCTTTTCTGTCATTCACCTTGAGTCCATTGTAGAGTAACAGTGTTTCTAGCTATGGCCTCTGTTATTCTTCCTTTTGATGTTATTTGGCATGATGCACAGATTTTTCATTTGTTTTTTGCGATAAGGTGTTGTTCCAGGGCAAAGATGGAATGTTTTCCTTTTCCAGTAACTCGCCAGTATGGTACATCCATTAAATTCAGTTACACATGTACCAGAATATACTATCTTTATTGGCAGGGAACTCATTGATTAATTACAGGCTGACCCTCTTGACAACTTCCTACTGATTTTACTTCCTGAGTGATTAGCTGCAATGTTGCTTATGCAGTTGCAGTAAAGGAGGCTTAGTAATATCCTGCTTTGGAACACTCTCTGCTCTACTGATGTGAATTAACAGAATAGTGCATAGAGGAAAATGGGTATTTATGCTGTCGCAGATGAAAAGAGTTAAGAAGCTTCTTCCAGACCATTCAGCAACTCACTGGTATCCATCAGAGCAGGTGAGAAAGAAATCAGCCAGTCTTTTTTTCAGACGTCAGCCAGATGAGTTTGGATGGAGCAAAAGTAGACAAAGATCCATAGAAGAGCAAATAGCATATGACACATTTCCCACAAAATATGATCATCATAGCCTGGTCCCCATTCTGACTCTAGAAAAGGCTAAATGCAGCCACATTCCAATAGTTCTGGGACAATTTATATTAGGGAATAATGAGGAATTTTATTAGGATAAAAATTAAGCTGCCATCATGAAGAAACTTCCAAAGTACAGTGGCATAATGAAGACAGTTTATTTCTCTTTAATGTGACAGGTATGAGGTGACAGTCCACATAGATGGGGTGGCTCTGTTCCATGTGATCAGTCAAGGACTAGAAATTTTCCATCTTATGACCTCACCATTTCCTTGGGTATTATCTTGACCTCTATGGTTGAAGCTGAGTCCTAGGCACATCCATGTTTTAGCTCACGAGAAAAGGAAAGGAAGGAAGTCCAGGGCATATGGCTTGACCTCTACATTGGAGATGACCTAGGAGTTACATTCCATTGGCCAGAACTAGCCATACCCAGCCGTAAAGAGGGGTAAGGAATGAATGTGGTTTCCAGCTGAGTGGCCATGATTTTCCATTACTGTGAAGAAAGAGGACAGATAGTGGTGGGCAAGTGACAGTTTCCACCACAGATTTATTTTCTGCAGCACTTCCCCTTTTCTAGTGAAAGTTTTGTCAAAGAGCATATAACTAGCACTTATGGGTACTCAGTATATTTTCACTGAATGAGTTAATTCAGGTATGAAGAAGTTTACCAAGTTTCAATCTATAGATCCCAAATCCTGACCCTCTCTCCCCTAATGCCACCTAGGCACAATTTTCTCCTCCTAATTAAGTTGTGCTGCTTATTTAAACTTAAACTTGCTCACTTGTTCAGCAAAGTGGATATATCAATCATATTTGCTTTACTTGAGCAAGCTTATCTTTTAGAATGACTTCTGATTGTCTCTCTCTCTGTGGCCACATAAAGGACATTTCTTCCCCTCCGATCTCAGTAACAAAGATGTGACACGTCTAACTGAGGCCTAATTGAGGCTATTCATATTGTGAGGCTGCTGTCTCCTTCCATATCAAGCACCGTTTGTCATAAAAGGATGCTTAAATACAGGAAATCAATCTTGTACCATCAGCAAGCCCATGGAATACCAGCCTGCTACATCAGACCAATACAAATAGGTACCTAGGTGCTCACATCTACCCCAAATAAAATTTCAGTAGAATTCTAAGTTGGAACAAATTTCTCTCCCTGTGGAATCTTTTTTTCTCATTGTTTTCTTTTGGTATCATTTCTATAAATATTCTTTAAGCAGCTGCTATGATTCAAGTGCTGTGTATACGATTCAAGCGCTTGGTACATGGAGGCCAACACGTAGAGATTTTTTTTTTAGTTCAGGGAACTTACTCATAAGTGATATAATCAAGGTTTCAGCAATATACTGTAGGAGGTTGGGAGTGGGAGCGACAGAGTAAATCAAAATGAGAAAGTGTGGCAGAAGCTTCTTGGGAGAAGGAAGATTCGAACTTGGCCTTTAAAATTTAGGTGGGCACGCATGGTAGGAAGGCTTTGCCTGTCAGGAGGAAGAGCTGAGCTACAAGATAGAAAATTCAGAAAGAGAGCACACTAGTGTGTTTGGAGGGGGTGTGGAGGGTAAGGGAGAAAAACCACATGAGTAGGTAGAGGCCAGATCGTGGATGGATACGCATCTGAGGAGTCGTGTGACAGAAGGTCGTCAGGCTCACAAAGTACAATTTCTCATCATAAGACCAAACTCAGATTTTAAGCTAGTTATCACTGCTTCTGTTATACCTTAAAAATAGCTGACTTTATATAAAAAGACTGAAGAAAGAGTGCTCGAAAGCTAACATTTATTTATCCATAGACTAGTCCTCTGTTTTACAGTAATCATCTCATTCGATCAGGTACAAATGCTTCCAAAGCATTTGCTTATTGAGCCTTAACTATGATAGCTTATCAGCATTCACTATGTGCTGGGCATAGCATGCTGATGTAGAGGTACAAAACAAAGGAGATATTTGTTGCCTTTTTCCTACATCCTTTCTTTCCCTTCATCTTTGAATAACAATCCCTCTATGCGTTTATATGGTTAGGGGAGCTAGGATTTTGACCCAGAGGCTGAGTTGATCACAAGGGAGAAAGGGGTAGAAATTGGAAAGCAGCCAGCCCAACCCATTTCTACTGCTGGACTTAAAATTCAACCATCAGCCCAAGGAGGCTGACCTCTGTGGGTGTCTAAATCAAATACAAAAGAGAGGAAGCTAATGGCCTGGCCATTTTCAAATTCAGGACCCTTTGAAAGAATTCTATAACCAGCCAAATGTAAATTTACCTGGCCTAGGAGCCAAACAATAAAATCCACTTTAAAGTACTTAGGACGGCCTCTGGCTTTGAAATGTGGTTTTGGTGACCTCATATCCTCTAAGGCTGAAGTTTAATATCCCTCATTTCTGAAGTAAGTGCCGGAATAGCTTATGGTTCCTAATGGGCCCCTGTGCTTCCCACAAATGGGCTTCTGCATTGGGTGTGTCCATAGTACAGGCCTTACATGTAAGGAGCCCTGTAAAAGAGGAATATTCTCGGAGAGGATTTTGGAAGGATTCTGGAACACTGTGGAATGTATTCATGTATTTCTATGCGTCCCAAGAATGCATTCATTTGATGTAACAATCAGATCAGAGCAATAGAAGCATAGCAGCTAGGATTCAGTGTGTTAATTATGTCACTCTCTTTTTTAATTTTAATTTTTATTAATTTTTATTTTTTTTACTGGAGTATAATTGCTTTACAATGTTGTGTCAGTTTCTGCTGTACAATGAAGTGAATCAGCTATATGTATACATATATCTCCTCCCTCTTGGACCTCCCCCGCTGCCCCCATCTCACCCATCTAGGTCATCACAGAGCACCGAACTGAGCTCTCTGTGCTATACAGTAGGTTCCCAATAGCTATATACTTTACACATGGTAATTTATTTATATCAAACCTAATCTCCCAGTTCATCCCACCCTTCCCTTCCCCCCACTGTGTCCACACTTCCATTCTCTACCTCTGCGTTTCTATTCCTGCCCTGCAAATAGCTTCATCTGTACCATTTTTCTAGATCCCACATATATGCATTAATATACGGTATTTGTTTTTCTCCTTCTGACTTACTTCACTCTGTATGACAGTCTCTAGGTCCATCCACATCTCTACAAATGACTCAATTGCATTTCTTTTTATGGCTGAGTAATATTCCTTAATATATATGTACCACATCTTCTTTATCCATTCATCTGTCGATGGACATTTAGGTTGTTTCCATGTCCTGGTTATTGTAAATAGTGCTGCAGTGGACATTGGGGTACATGTGTCTTTTTTTTTTTTTAACATCTTTATTGGAGTATAATTGCTTGACAGCATTGTGTTAGTTTCTGCTGTATAACAGAGTGAATCAGCTATACGTATACTTATATCCCCATATCCCCTCCCTCTAGAGTCTCCCTCCCACCCTCCCTGTCCCACCTTTCTAGGTGGTCACAGAGCACCAAGCTAATCTCCCTGTGCTATGCAGCTGCTTCCCACTAGCTATCTATTTTACATTTTGTAGTGTATATATGTCAGTGCTACTCTCTCACTTCGTCCCAGCTTACCCTTCCCCCAACCCTGTGTCCTCAAGTCCATTATCTATGTCTGCGTCTTTATTCCTGTCCTGCCCCTAGGTTCTTCGGAAACTTTTTTTTTTTTAGATTCCATATCGATGTGTTAGCATATGACATATGTTCTTCTCTTTCTGACATACTTCACTGTGTATGACAGACTCTAGGTCCATCCACCTCACTACAAATAGTTCTGTTTCATTTCTTTGTATGGCTGGGTAATAGTTGATTGTAAATATGTGCCACATCTTCTTTATCCATTCATCTGTTGATAGACGCTTAGGTTGCTTCCATGCCCTGGCTATTGTAAATAGAGTTGCAGTGAACATTGTGGTACACGACTCTTTTTGAATTATGGTTTTCTCAGGGTATATGCCCAGTAGTGGGATTGCTGGGTCATATGTTAGTTCTATTTTTAGTGTTTTAAGGAACCTCCATTCTGTTCTCCTTAGTGGCTGTATCAATTTACATTCCCACCAACAGTGCAAGAGGGTTCCCTTTTCTCCACACTCTTTCCAGCATTTATTGTTTGTAGATTTTTTGATGATGGCCATTCGGACCGGTGTGAGGTGATACTTCATTGTAATTTTGATTTGCCTTCCTCTAATGATTAGTGATGTTGAGCAACCTTTCATGTGTTTGTTGGCAATCTGTATATCTTTGGGAAAATGTCTATTCAGGTCTTCTGCCCATTTTTGGATTGGGTTGTTTGTTTTTTAGATATTGGGCTCCTTGAGCTGCTTGTATATTTTGGAGATTAATCATTTGTCAGTTGCTTCGTTTGCAAATATTTTCTCCCATTCTGAAGTGGTCTTTTCATCTTGTTTATGGTTTCCTTTGCTGTGCAAAAGCTTTTAAGTTTCATTAGGTCCCATTTGTTTAATTTTGTTTTTATCTCCTTTGCTCTAGGAGGTGGGTCAAAAAGGATCTTGCTGTGATTTATATCATAGAATGTTCTGCCTATGTTTTCCTCTAAGAGTTTTATAGTGCCTGGCCTTACATTTAGGTCTTTAATCCATTTTGAGTTTATTTTTATGTATGGTGTTAAGGGAGTGTTCTAATTTCATTCTTTTACATGTGGCTGTCCAGTTTTCCCAGCACCACTTATTGAAGAGGCTGTCTTTTCTCCATTGTATATTCTTGCCTTCTTTGTCAAAGATAAGGTGACCATATGTGGGTGGGTTTATCTCTGGGCTCTCTATCCTGTTCTATTGATCTATATTTCTGTTTTTGTGCCAGCACCATACTGTCTTGATTACAGTAGCTTTGTAGTATAGTCTGAAGTCAGTGAGCCTGATTCCTCCAGCTCTGTTTTTCTTTCTCAAGATTGCTTTGGCTATTTGGGGTCTTTTGGGTTTCCATACAAATTGTGAAATTTTTTGTTCTAGTTCTGTGAAAAATGCCATTGATAGTTTGATAAGGATTGCATTGAATCTGTAGATTGCTGTAGGTGGTGTAATCATTTTCACAATGTTGATTCTTCCAATCCAAGAACACGGTATACCTCTTCATCTGTTTGTATCATCTTTAATTTCTTTCATCAGTGTCTTATAGTTTTCTGCATACAGGTCTTTTGTCGCCCTAGGAAGGTTTGTTCCTAGGTATTTTATTCTTTTTGTTGCAATGGTAAATGGAAGTGTTTCCTTAATTTCTCTTTTAGATTTTTCATCATTAGTGTATAGGAATGCCAGAGATTTCTGTGCATTAATTTTGTATCCTGCTACTTTACCAAATTCATTGATTAGTTCTAGTAGTTTTCTGGTAGCATCTTTAGGGATCTCTGTGTATACTATCATATCATCTGCAAACAGTGACAGTTCTACTTCTTCTTTTCCAATTAGTATTCCTTTTATTTCTTTTTCTTCTCTGATTACTGTGGCTAAGACTTCCAAAACTATGTTGAATAATAGCGGTGAGAGTGGGCAACCTTGTCTTGTTCCTGATCTTAGTGGAAATAATTTCAGTTTTTCACAATTGAGAATGATGTTGGCTGTGGGTTTGTCATATATGGCCTTTATTATGTAGAGGAAGTTTCCCTCTATGCCCACTTTCTGGAGAGTTTTTATCATAAATTGGTGTTGAATTTTTCAAAAGCTTTTTCTGCATATATTGTGATGATCATATGTTTTTTATCCTTCAATTTGTTAATGCGGTTTATCACATTGATTGATTTGTGTATATTGAAGAATCCTTGCATTCCTGGGATACACCCTACTTGATCATGGTGTATGATCCTTTTAATGTGCTGTTGGATTCTGTTTGCTAGTACTTTGTTGAGGATTTTTGCATCTATGTTCATCAGTGATATTGGCCTGTAGTTCTCTTTTTTTGTAGTATCTTTGTCTGATTTTGGTATCACGGTGATGGTGCCCTTGTAGAATGAGTTTTGGATTGTTCCTCCCTTGCTATATTTTTGAAGAATTTGAGAAGGATAGGTGATAGCTCTTCTATAAATGCTTGATAGAATTCGCCTGTGAAGCCATCTGGTCCTGGGCTTTTGTTTGTTGGAAGATTTTTAATCACAGTTTCAGTTTCAGTACTTGTGATTAGTTTCTTTATATTTTCTATTTCTTCCTGGTTGAGTCTTGGACGGTTGTACTTTTCTAAGAATTTGTCCATTTCTTCCAGGTTGTCCATTTTATTGGCATATATTGCTTATACTAATCTCTCATGATACTTTGTATTTCTGTGGTGACAGTTGTTACTTCTCCTTTTTCATTTCTAATTCTGCTTATTTGAGGCTCCTCCCTTCTTTTCTTGATGAGTCTGGCTAATGGTTTATCAATTTTGTTTACCTTCTCAAAGAACCAGCTTTCAGTTTTATTGATCTTTGCTATTGTTTCCTTCATTTCTTTTTCATTTATTTCTGGTTTGATCTTTATGATTTCTTTCCTTCTGCTAACTTTGGGTTTTCTTTGTTCTTCTTTCTCTAGTTGCTTTAGGTGTAAGGTTAGATTGTTTATTTGAGTTTTTTCTTGTTTTTTTAGGTGAGATTGAATTACTATAAACTTCCCTCTTAGAACTGCTTTTGCTTTCTCCCATAGGTTTTGGATCTTCATGTTTTTGTTGTCATTTGTTTCTAGGTATTTTTTTATTTCTTCTCTGATTTCTTCAGTGATCTCTTGGTTATTTAGCAGTACACTGTTTAGCCTCCATATGTTTGTGTTTTTTACAGTTTTTTTCCTGTAATTGATTCCTAATCATGTAGCGTTGTGGTTAGAAAAGACACTTTATATGATTTCAAATTTCTTAACTTTTCTGAGGCTTGATCTGTGATCCAAAATGTGATCTATCCTGGAGAATATTCTGTGAGAATATTCTTGAGAAGAAAGTGTATTCTTCTGCTTTTGGGTGGAATGACCTATAAATATTGATTAAATCTATCTGGTCTATTGTGTCATTTAAAACTTGTGTTTCCTTATTTATTTTCCATCTGGACGATCTGTCCATTGGTGTAGTGGGGTGTTAAAATCCCCCACCATTGTTGTGTTACTGTCGATTTCCTCTTTTATGGCTGTTAGCCCTTGCCTTATGTATTGAGGTGCTGCTATGTTGGGTGCATAAATATTTATAATTGTTATGTTTTCTTCTTGGATTTCTCCCTTGATCATTATGTAGTGTCCTTCCTTATCTCTTGTAACAGTCTACTTTAAATTCCATTTTATCTGATATGAGTATTGCTACTCCAGCTTTCTTGTGATTTCCATTTGCATGGAATATCTTTTTCCATCTGCTCACTTTCAGTCTTATGTGTCCCTAGGTCTGAAGTGGGTCTCTTGTGGATAGCATATGTATGGGTCTTGTTTTTGTATCCATTAAGTCAGTCTGTGTCTTTTGGTTGGAACATTTAAACCATTTACATTCAAGGTGGTAATTGATACGTACGTTCCTATTACCATTTTCTTAACCGACTTGGGTTTGTTTTTGTGGGTCTTTTTCTTCTCTTGGTTTCCCGCCTAGAGAAGTTCCTTTAGCATTTGTTGTAAAGCGGGTTTGGTGGTGCTGAATTCCCTTAGCTTTAGCGTGTCTATAAAGCTTTTGATTTCTCTGTAGAATGTGAATGAGATCCTTGCTGGGTAGAGTAATCTTGGTTGTAGGCTTTTGCCTTTCATCACTTTAGATATATCCTGCCACTCCCTTTTGGCCTGTAGAGTTTGTGCTGAAAAATCAGGTGATAACCTTATGGGGATTCCCTTGTATGTTATTTGTTGCTTTTCCCTTGCTGCTTTTTATATTTTTTCATTGAATTTAATTTGTGTTAGTTTGATTAATATGTGTGTTCTTGTGTTTCTCCTAGTGTTCATCCTGTATGGGACTCTTTGCACTTTCTGGACTTGGGTCCCTATTTCCTTTCCCATGTTATGGAAGTTTTCGATCTCATCTCTTCAAATATTTTCTCAGACCCTTTCTCTTTCTCTTCTTCGGGGACTGCTATAATCCGAATGTTGGTGCATTTAATATTGTCCCAGAGGTCTCTGAGACTGTCCTCAATTCTTTTCATTCTTTTTTCTTTATTCTGCTCCTCGGCAGTTATTTCCACCATTCTATGTTCCAGTTCACTTATTCCCTCTTCTGCCTCAGTTACTCTATTATTGATTCCTTCTGGTGTATTTTTCATTTCAGTTATTGTGTTGTTCACTTCTGTTTGTTTCTTCTTTAGTTCTTCTAGGTCTTTGTTAAACATTTCCTGTATTTTCTCGATCTGTGGCTCCATTTCCAAGATTTTGTATCATCTTTACTATCATTACTCTGAATTCTTTTTCAGGTAGGTTGCCTACTTCCTCTTCATTTATTTGGTCTTGTAAGTTTTTACCTTGCTCCTTTGTCTGTAACCTATTTTTTGGTTGTCTCATTTTTTTGATGAATGGGACTGTATTCCTGTCTTACTGGTTGTTTGGCCTGAGGCATCCAGCACTGGAGTTTGCAGGCAGCTGGGCAGAGCTGGGTCTTGGTGTCAAGATGAGGACCTCCAGGAGACCTCACTCCGATCAGTATTCGCAGGTGTCTGAGGTTCTCTGTTAGTCCAGCGGTTTGTACTCGGCTCTCCCACCACAAGACTCAGGCTCAACGCCCGGTCTGCGAATGAAGATCCCACAAGCCACATGATGTGGCAGAAGCAAAGAAAAAAAAAAGGAGCAGTATAATAACAAAGAATAAAAAATAAAATAAAATAAGAAAAATAAAAAATATGTTAGGAAACATCAATATGTAAGTGAAGCAACTACAGCAAGGTAAAACAGAACCACAACAGAAAAAGGAAAAAAAAAGGGGTTGGGGGGAACAGCCAAAAGGAGCAGAACAATAACAAAGTATAAAGAATAAAATAAAATTGGAAAAAAAATTATTAGAAAAAATAAAAATATTAAAAAATCAACAACGTAAAACAGAACCACAACCTAAAAAAAAAAGGCCAGAAAAGGCCTTGGCTGGGGGGGGCGGAGCTTAGGTGGGGACGTGGTTTAGGGTGGGGGCAGGGCCTAGGCTCAGGACACTGCTTGGTGGGAAAAGACCTTGGGGGTGGGGCCTAGGTGGGGGTGACAGGCATGGGGTGGGGCCTGGTCTCAGAACCCGCAGCAGTCAGGAAAGGCAGCATGGCTGGAGGAGGGGCCAGAGGGGGGGCTCAGAGTTACAGGGTAAGGCCTTGGGTGGGGGTATGCAGCCGTGGTTCAGGCCATCGGATGGCATGTCAGAGTGTGGCATGTAGAGAGTTACGTCACTCTTAATTGCCTTATTCCACCTATAATGTTATCCTCTCAGAAAGAGTTTTTTTAATGTCTAATGCAGTTTCACTATTGCAGAGACTAGTAGGAATACCAAGTCAATTTTTCCTAAACTATAAGCATACCAGTTGTTTTACAAAGCTCATGACAGGAACTTAAAATATTTTTACTCCTAAAAAGGCATGCAATTTTATCATCTTGGCTGCAGGCAGAATAGCATCCAGCTTCTGACATATGAATTGTTACAAAGGAAAATGAACATTTTCTGTTTCTTTGGACCTGTCTTGTTTCAGCAGTAGTTAAAATGAAAGAATGCACTATCTGTCCATTTATTCAGTGCTCCTCCTTAGGCTTTGGGGATACAGAGTAAATAAGACACAGCCCCTGCCTTCAAGTCCTTCTTATCTTGTGATCAAGGAACATGTGTCATTTTTAAACTTGTCTAGACACTAACTCCTTTGTAGACAGTCATATGGCCCAACAATAGATCAGGAATCTTCTAAATCTCCTAATTCTTTTTTTAAAAGAATATGAACCATTTTTTTGGTACTGATGAAAACAAGCTCTATTTAAAGTATTCATTACATTTATGGGACCATTGGACACTTGACTGCTGATGGGTATTTGATGATATTAAAGAATGATCTCTCTTTAGGTGTTGTGGATATCTTTTTTGTGTGTTTCTGTGGATTTATATTTTTTTAACTGTGGCAAAATACAATAACATAAATGTTACCGTTCTCACATTCTTTAGTGTACGGTTCAGTAGCGTTAAGTACGTTCACATTGTCTGGCAGCCAATCCCAGAACTCTTTTCATCTTGCAAAAGTGAAACACAGTACACATTAAGCAACTCTCCATTCCCTCTCCCCAACCACTATTCTGTCTCTGTGACTCTGACAACTCTAGGTACCTCACATAAGTGGAATTACGTGCTATTTGTCTCTTTGTGACTAGCTTATTTTGCACGCATAATGTCCCCCAAATTCATCTATGTTGTAGCATGTGTGGGAGTTTCCCTCACTTTTAAGGCTGAATAATATTCCATTGTATGTATACACCACATTTTGTTTATCCATTCATCTGTGGATGGACACCTGGGCTGCTCCCATCTTTTGGCTATTGTGAATAATGCTGCCATGGACACAGGTGTGCAAGTAACTCTTCGAGACCCTGCTTTCAATTATTTTAGGTATATACCCAGAAGTGGGACTTCTGAATCATATGGTAATTCTATTTTCAATTTTTTGAGGACCACCATACTGTTTGTAGATCAGCCTCACCATTGTACATTCCCACTAACAGTACGTAAGTATTCCAGTTTCTCCACAACCTTGCCAACAGTTGTTATTTTCTGGGGGGTTTTTGATAGTAGCCATCCTAATGGGTGTGAGGTGGTCTAATTTGGTTTTAATTAGCCATTTAGCAAATGTTTATGGAGCGCCTGCTGGTGAAAGACCCTGGGCCGGGTTGTACTGAGCTCTGAGAGTGTTTCTCTTGTAGTCAGTTGACTGATCAAAAGTTACCTGCTGACCTCAGCTAACAATCAGATGTATTCTGTCCCTTCCACATTCTGGAAGGGTAACTAACAACAGGTTAAGAGTGGGCAACACTGACCCTGTTGCAAGGTGTAGCACCCTGTCTCAAGATTTCACATTGAAAGGAATCCTAAGATTATGAGCAGATTATATTTCAAATGTATTTACTAATGTCTTATTGGAACACATACCATCATAATACAGGATTTGATTCCTGAGCTAGGTCAGGAAAGACTATTGAAGCAAAAAGTAATAACCAGGTATGATAAGTTTTATTTTAAAGCATTATCTCAGTTACATATGTTCCCACTTCCAGGTTGTGATTTCAGAGACACAGATCGTTACTCTGCACTGCATCCACAGCCTGAACAAAAATAGGTGGAGCAGGGACCCCTTCTCCCCAATCTTCTTTTCACCCATTGGTAAGCAGTGGCGTGTGTAACAGTGAGGGCTCAGCATTAGAACCAGAAGGAATCAGAGGCAGGATTCAGGGAGCTGGGGGTGGGTGTGCACTGCAGGGACTCTGGGATCCCAGTAATTTAACTTGCACATCTGCATAAGAGAATAAGAGAATGATTGAATAGTCTTCCTTGCTCCCCAGGTGTTCAGAACCATGAAACCCAGACCATTTGCCACTTCTGTGTACTAATTCCCCTCATACCTTTGTCATTCTTCACTTAGTCAGTGGACCACATTTGTATTGAACACATACTTTCAATGCCTCGTGGGTCAGGCACTGTGCTGGGCGTGGGGATATGGTGGTGAGAAAGATAACAGTTCCTGAACTTGTGGATGGCACTTAGGGTCTGTTGGTACTTATGGATTACTCAGAAGGCAGAGGCTCTTAGTGGAAAGATTGCCTATACAGTTTGCAACGATACCCCAGATTGCTTTACAGTAAAACCCAGCCCCCTTCCCCACCCTTGACGTTTGCTGCCAGAATCCACAGGACGCTTCAGAGCGCTTTCTATTTTGGTAGGGCTTCTGAATGAGCGTGAGGTGGATTGCTTGCAGGAAAAAATAGATACAGGCAGTAGGGTTCACTTAAAATAAGATATAATGGTAGAAAAGGCATACGTCTTAAAGTACTCATTCATACATATAGTATTCCTTTGGAGCCAGGAATAAGGATCATCTTGCTGCCTGCGTGTACTCTGCATAAACCATGTGAGCTCTTTAATTTCACTCCTCTTTTCCTTGGTAAGATGAATGCTTCTTTTTGGCAGGAAGGATGGGACTTGTCAGGGATGTGAACCTCTTGGTTGAATCTGATTTTAACAGCATGTGAGTTCAGAAGAGGGTGGTGGAGGCAGAGTGTCTGGTGAAGCAAGTATTGAGGGGCCCGTGTCCCCGTCGAGCCTCCTCTGGGGCACTTGCCCTCCCTAGCTGTGTGTCCTCTTTGGCTTCACCTTCGATTGCATTTCTGAGAAGGCTGGAATCTGTTGAATTGAGTACAGGGATGTGGGCAACGGAACAAAAAGTGTTTTATTTATTTCCTGACAGGCTTTTAACAGGCTGTGGTTATAACGGTAGAGAAATGCATTCTGTCCACAACACAAATTGCTTTTCTTCCCGAACATCATGGTGGTACTTCCTGGCCCAGGATTTCCATTGTTGAATTTGGTCTCTCTTTTGTTGGTTTGTGAACTAAGAAAGAAAAGAACAAGACCTTTGTAACCCAAATAACGGAGTAATAATTAAGTCCTTTATAAAGGCAAGCTTATTCCCACATCTTATTCCAAGGTACAAGGCATACTTTCTCATTAGGAAGCATTGTATGTACTCATTGGTAGTGTATCAGGCATTAGATGGAATAAATAAATATGACCTCATTCATATGCAGTTTCACCCCTGAGACTGACACCTCATGTGCTTACGGGCACCTTCTCAAATGCTATTAATGTTAGACAGTAACGGTGTTGGTCAGAGTCCTAGACCACCTCCCCACCCTCAACTATCATGTTTTCATGCTTGACATCCAGGTTCCTGGGTCCTGGAGGAGTAATCGATACCATTTTTTATTGATTAGCCTAAAACAAGAGAGAGCATTGGGTAATGTTTGTGTGTGTGGTCCAGGAAAGATTGGGGGGATTGAGGTGGTGGAGAGAGAGCTCATTGGTGTAAGAAGGCTTCTGAGAGTGATGTTTTCCAGGTCATCCTTATCAACACACAACTCCCACAGGGTAACCCCTATTTTGCTAAGAAATATACTACATTTTAACATATGTTCTTTATTTTTTAACATCTTTATTGGACTATAATTGCTTTACACTGGTGTGCTAGTTTCTGCTGTATAACAAAATGAGTCAGTTATATGTATACATATATCCCCATATCCTCTCCCTCTTGCATCTCCCTCCCACCCTTCTTATCCCACCCCTCTAGATGGTCGCAAAGCACCGAGCTGATCTCCCTGTGCTATGCAGCTGCTTCCCACTAGCTATCTATTTTACATTTGGTAGTGTATATATGTCCATGCAACTCTCACTTCGTCCCAGCTTACCCTTCCCCCCCCCATGCCCTCTTGCAGCACTATTTACAATAGCCAGGACATATATTCTTTTTAAAATAATTCATTGGGAGAGCCTAGCCTTCTTGGGCCAGTACACGGTTTGTGAGGCCTTCCCCACTGTGGAACCCAGCTCCACCACCTTCTCCCCCGACCCGCCCACCACTTGCACCCTCCAAATCTCACTTTCCAAGACACACCAGTAACAGCTCTGTAATTTTCTGTATAGGATAGGGGGGTAGTCAGATCAGTGGGGACCTCAGGAGCTTGCCTTGGGCCACATTTTCGGAACCAACACAATTTTTTGTTTAGATTACACATATGTTCCAGATGACCCAAGGGGCTGATGGTGGTTTGGTGTGCCATGCTTTGGTGATATGCTTTTCTGAATTGGGTGGCCAGCGGACCGTATTCAGTGCACGATGATGTATGATGAGAGACATAAGCATCTTGCTATTGACCCTCTCATGCACAGTGCAAGGAAGTGAGCCATGGGTACAGTGAGAATGGGCTTCCTTCTCTATTCTGCTGAGTCAGATACCATGCTCTTTGGTATCTAATTATAAGAACAACAAACTTGCTTTCCTCCCGGCTTCCTAGTGGCCATGATTATCAAAAAGCTTTTTTTTTTTTTTTTAAGTCTTTATTGAATTTGTTACAATATCGCTCCTGTTTTATGTTTTGGTTTTTTGGCCACAAGGCATGTGGGATCTTAGCTCCCTGACCAGGGATCGAACCTGCACCCCCTGCACTGGAAGGCGAAGTCTTCACCACTGGACCACCAGGGAAATCTCTATCAAAAAGTTTTGACTAAACAACCTATATCAGGCTTCAATACTGTCAGACATCCCTCCTTTCTTAGTACCACCAGCTGCTGGGGCCCAGTTCCCCCAACAAGGCCACCTGAGTTCTCATGAGCTTTATCACAGTTACTGAGTAGTTCTTTCCTAGTGTGCCCACCCTGTAGTACTGAGATTTAGTGATTTTCTTTCCCCATGTTCCTCCCCTTCATCACTTGAATGACCAATATTGAATGTGTGTGGATTTTGTTCCCTTCACTTTTGAGTTTATCCTCTTCTTTTCTTCTCTGTGCCCGTTCCTTACTTCACTCTGTTCCTTTTAACACTTCCCCTGCTCCAGTATTCTTTCTCATTAAACCTATCTCATTTCATCCTCTTGGATGTGCTTATGGTTTACACAGTGTTTTCATAAATTAGCTCAATTGCTGAGAACTTGTCTGCTGTCACATTTAACTGTGTCATTGATGGGTAGATGTTCTGGTTAGAAATGACTCTATGGAGGTCTTCTCTTACAGCTGCATTAAGTTATAGCTCAACTGATAGCCTTTACATAGTGATCCATCAGATCTTCTCAAAGTTAAATGAATGCATCCTCTTTTTTGGCTAACATTTTATTGAGCACCTACAAGTGACAGGCAATTTATAGGATACCATTATTCCCATTTTATAGCTAAGGAAACTGAGACTCAGAGTTTAAGTCTTTTCCCTAGACTCACATTGCTGGTGAAGGGATAGAGCCATGATTTAAACTCTGGTCTCTATGGTTTTCGCCAAGCCCTACCATTTCCATTATGGAGGCCCCTTCGTGGATTTAGAGTTCTCGGTTTGGGGAAGCCCCTTTGACCATTTCTTAAGCAATTCTTCCTTAGCTGTGTATTTGCATAGAGAATAGGAGTAAAAGGTTTGGCATATTTCTTGCCTTCCTTGATTGCCAAAAATGTTGTTTCAAGTATGTTCTGAGAAATGTAGACTTTTCTTCTGAAGTAGGTCCTATTGTATATTATTGAGAACAGGATGCAAAACAAATGACCCAGGGATGCATGACTAGTCTCAAGTTTATAACTAAGTTCAACATGCCAGACCTATATGAATCAAAAGAAGAAAAAGCCTTTAGGAAAATATTTGAAATATGGAAGCAAAATGCATCAGTAACCCATGGGAATACAAATGGCCTCATTCATTTAAAAGATCTGTATTTTATTTGGAGTTTCCTAAGAGAACAATCTCCGCAGGGTAACTTTTTCTTAGAAGCTCATAGTTGGAGAACAATTTTGAAATCGATATTGAAGACTCTGATGAGGGGAAAAAAAACATATGAACTTGTTGTATAAAGTCTAGGTACATTTTCCTTTTATAAATGGTTTCTTAGGCTTGAGAAAAACATGTTTTTTGTGCTACGTGGGTATTCACATAGAAATCATCTGTATAATCAGATATACAGAGCTTACTTTTGTATGTCATGTAGAAGTTTCCACAGGGATTTGAGGGCATCATTGGAACTTCACACAACTCTGTGAGGGAGAGAGTGGGGATTATTCCCATTTTATAGATGAGAAAACTGACGCCCAGAAATTTTAGGTGATGCGTAAGACATCCAACTAGAAAGTGGTGGGACCAGGTCTGGATTTGAGGCCTGGCTCCTCTGTTTACTACCTGGCTAATCTTAGTCAGTTACTAAGCTGTCTCTTCCTCAGTTTCTTCTTCAGTGTGATGATGGTGGTGGTGGTGATAGAAAAGACCTAGTAGAACTATTCTTAATATGCAGTGAGTTAATGGTTAAAAAGTACTCAGCACAGTTCCTAGTACAAAAGAAATAATAAGTGTCAGTTTCTCTTGCCTCCTAGCTCTGTGCTCTTTTTTTTTTTTTTTTTTTTTTGCCTCCTAGCTCTGTGCTCTTTCCTCCTTACCATCCTGCACCTGCTGGCCATAGAATAAGCTTCTGAGAAGAGGACATCCCCTCTGGACTGCTTCACATCTGGAGATGAGAATGTTCCACTGCTTCTTCTCACCCCTTTGTTTAGTGTTACTATCCAGGGAGTTCATTTCTTTCCTAAGGGCATGGTCTCAACATCCCAGGAAGAAACTTTAGTAGAAAGCTCAGAAGTGCCAATCACCAACCCCCATCACAATCCCAGAAAATATCAGATCAAATGGTTGTCCCTTAGCAAAGTGAATGAGGGATTGTGGAGATTAGATTTCACATTCTAGGCTGTCGGTTCCCCAAGGAAACAGTTCCATCAGTAAAAAGTATGTGCCCAGGGCTGTGCTAAGCTTACAACAAGAATGCCTTATTTATTTGACCTCATTGGAAAAAGGTGTCCCACCCAAAGGGGAGAATTCTTATAACTGAAACCTATACTTTTAAGTGCTTATACCTCAAAGGACTCCTTTTTTATTTATCCCAATAATATCTTTTTTTATTGAAGTATAGTTGGTTTACGATGTTGTGTTAGTTTCTGGTGTACACTTTCTCTTATAGCAAAGTGTTATATATATATATACTGTTTTTCAGATTCTTTTCCATTATAAGTTATTACAAGATATTGAATATAGCTCCCTGTGCTGTACAGGGAGCTGTAAGTGTTTGTTGCTTATCTGTTTTATATATAGTAGTGTGTATATGTTAACCCCAAACTCCTTATTTATCCCTCCTCCTCCTTTCCCCTTTGATAACCAGAAGTTTGTTTTCTATGTCTGTGAGTCCATTTCTGATTTGTAAATAAGTTTATTTGCATCATTTTTTTAGGATTCCATGTATAAGTGATATCATATGATATTTGTCTTTGTCTGACTTTCTTCACTTAGTATGATAATTTCTGGACCCATCCATGTTGCTGCAAATGGCATTACTTCATTCTTTTTTATGGCTGACTAGTATTCCATTGTATATATGTACCACATCTTCTTTACCCATTCACCTGTTGATAGACATTTAGGTTGTTTCCATGTGTTGGCCATTGAAGTAGTGCTGCTATGAACATTGGGCTGCATGTATGTTTTCAAATTATGATTTTCTTGGTGTGGCCACTATGGAGAACAGTATGGAGGTTCCTTAAAAAATAAAAATAGAGCTACCATATGATCCAGCAATCCCACTACTGGGCATACACCCTGAGAAGACCATGGACCTAGAGTTTGTCCAGCCATGGATGGACCTAGAGTCTGTCATACAGAGTGAAATAAGTCAGAAATAGAAAAAAAAAATCGCATATTAACGCACATATGTGGAATCTAGAAAAATGGTACAGATGAACCTATTTGCAGGGCAGGAATAGAGACACAGACGTAGAGAACAGACGTGTGGACACAGGGAGTGGGGCCGGGGGATGAATTGGGAGATTGGGATTGACATATATACACTACCATGTTTAAAACAGATAGCTAGCGGGAACCTGCTGTATAGCGCAGGGAGCTCAGCTCGGTGCTCTGTGGTGACCTAGATGGGTGGGATTGGGTGGGGGGGGTCCAAGGGGGAGGGGATATATGTATACATATAGCTGATTCACTTCATTGTGCAGCAGGAACTAACACAACGTTGTAAAGCAACCATACCCCAATTAAAAAAAAAACTGGTTGTGATCCCCAGCACATCCATGATTCCATGGGCTGTAATGAAGTCGCTTTCACGACATTGTTGAGGTAGGCAGAGTTGGCCCTCACCATGTAATGCCGTCCCCCTCCCACACATGCCTTTTGACCTCTTCTACCTACTTTTTACTTTTACAGCTGTCTTCTTTACCTCTTATTCTTAACTATCATTTCTCATTGTCAGAATCTGCTTGGATGCTGAAACTGTGCCTAAAATAAGAGTATATAGACGCTTAGTGAGACCCAAGCAGCCTCTCCCCTAGCTGAGTACATGAACTTCTGATCACTCCTGACTTGCAGCTGTCTCTGAGATGGTCAAGGTTGCTGCTCTCAAGGAAGTTAGGTGAGTGGGGGAGAGAAGATGCACATTTCTTCAGATAAAACAGGACAAGTATGCTCATGAGAAAATGCCTAATTGTGAGAGTAGGTGCATTGGGAGTTCACATTAGGTGAAGCCATTAGAGAAGACTTTGTAGAAAAAGAGAAGAACTCTTATTCTGCTTATTCTTGAGTAGAACCTCAAAGAACTACTTAGAGTTGTAGATCCCCTCCCTCCCTCACTCCTTCATGTACTTGTTCAATAAATACTTATGGAGTAAGATTATGGGCAAGGTTGTACTATAGGTGCAGAAGTTACAGTATACAAGCAAGCAAGGTTTCTGTTCTCCTGGAACATGTATGTGAGAGTAGAAAGACAATAGGACAAGTAAGGGAAAAATATAGAACGCATCAGAGGGTAATAAGTGCTGGAAACAAATGAGATAGAAAAATAGCAAAGATAATGATAGAGACTGATGGGGTGCGGCCATCAGGGGCTGCTTTAGAGAAGGTGGCTGGGGAAGGCCACAAGAGAGGTGAGCTTCTGGCTGGAACTTGAATGGCGAGACGGATCTTGCCATGGGAAGAGCAGAGGAACAGAGTTCCAATAAAAGAAACAGAAATGCAAGGCCTTGAGGCTGGAGCCACCTTAGCAACGTCAAGGACCAGAGGAGAAGATGCTGAGGCAGCAGCCAGGGGGTGGGTGGGAGATGTTATCAGAGAGGGAGGAGGGCAGGAGCGCATAGGAGTTTAGATTTTGTGATAAGGGCAACAAAAGGCCAGGAGAAGGTTTTAAGTGGAGAGTGATGTGAACCAACTGTTTTTTGAAAGGTCGCCTGGATGCTGTGAGGAGAAGAAGGTGGAGGTGGGGCAGGAGTGGAGATGAGTGTATAGACAGGTGAAGCCATTCCAAGCAGGCATCTTCGAAGTAAAAAGCATAGTATGCAAGGGGTGTGTGTGTGTGTGTGTGTGTGTGTGTGTGTGTGTGTGTGTGTGTTTATGTGAGCGGGGCGGTGTGGGAAGATAGTCTGAGAAGAATGGCAGTGAAGGATATAAAGTTGGAGGGAGGGACGTGTGGAATCTTCCAATGGAATCTGTTACATATGGAATAAACTTCTGTAGCTGAGAAGGCTACATCTCTCTGTTTATCCTTCTGCAGAACAGCTTAGAGTTGGTATTCACACCATCAGTGCCAAGACCTGATTGCCTCTGAGGGTTCCCGTAGAAGAAGTTACACTGCACCCAGTTTCTCATTCCAAAAGAGCTCGTCCTTAAACTCTGCTAGCATGTGCACTCTGTGAATCTGGGGCTTTGGAAGATGAAACTGGGCCGATGCCAGCCAGGTATTTAGAACACACTTGGTTCTGCTTCTCCCTCAGTAAGAGTAATCATAGCTGACGTTTATTAAGTTTCTACCATGTGCAAGGCACAGTCCTCCGTGCTTATGTGTATTACCTTACTTGAGACGCCCATCCCTTTTTATCTCAATTGGGCAGATGCGGAGACAGACACAATAGGCCAGTTAGTTTGTTCAGGGTGACAGATAATGAGAGATGGCGTCAGGATTTGAACCCAGACTGCTTGACTTCTGAGTCCCTGCTCTTCACCACTCTGCCTCCCCCATGCTTTATGTTTCTGCAAGAATGCTTAGGGATACAGGTGCACATGAAGCATGTGGTAAATCCGAGAGGCGCAGATGAGCTGCCACTTGGTACTCCTGGCTTGCTATTCAGCTCGACCCTCATGCTTGTTTTCCTCATTACTAAACAGCTATTGGAATCTACTTCAACCCCAAAGCAGCCTCTTCCTTGATAGAAGGGATAGTAGATATTTATTGCTTGATTTGTTGAAAAAAAAAAAGAAGAAGAACATAGTGCAAGGTTTCTGAGCCCTTGAACAAAAGATTCAGTGGACTCAGGGTTGGAGGCAAATTTTCATTTATTTGTTGGCTCTGCCAGGTGTCAGCCAAAAAATAAAAAATAATCATCCAGGCAGCTTCGACATGCTTTTCAACAAAGATTTACTAGCCCTGTGCTATAAGGAAAGTTCATATTGCAAAGACTTCATTACTTTCAGTATGCATACTGTGAGACAGGGTGATAAATCACTTAGGCCAAACTTTACTAAGCAGAATTAATGTACAGAAGTCTTGTTGTGATGGCTTATGTTTTCTCAGTAACTCTCAGACTTTGGTAAGCTTCACTGGGCTTCCAAGTCATTAGTGAGAATGGCAGGCTCTCTCCAGCTGTCTGCTGCTGCCCCATCTACCCTCGTGGTAGCTATGCCTGTCACATGCTGTTTTGGGAAAAGCATTTCCAGGATCCCACAGTTCCATAGTGACTTCTGCTTTCCTTCCAAAGGACTAGATTGTATATGAATGAGTTAGGCCAAGAGCCTTCAACTCACCAAAGTCTCAATGATGGGAGAATAATGAACTGTGTTTGTTCATTTGCAACTCTCAAGGGTAATCGCTTGGCCATTTCAATAAAAGGAGTTTGCTCTTTATTAGAGCCCCATGAAATAAAACTGCACCTCAATTTCGAAAAGGAGTTGGAATTTAAGAAGTTTTACATTTCTCATAAAGGGATAGAGTCCATTTAAATCATTAGATATTTCGAGTGCATGTTTTTTATTTTTCCTCTCAGAGCCCTTACTGGGGTCTGCTTCTATCCCATCGATTTCTGTGCCCCCAAGGTCTTGCCCTATATTTGGATCGTCACAACACCTAACACCAAGCTTCGTACGTAATACGTGTCTACTGTATGTTTGTGAAATTGAACAGCTCTGAACAGTTCACCAGCTTGTACTTAAATAACGAGCATTGAAAATATAGTACCAGAAAGAAGCATGATTTATCCTTTTATGATACATTTTTCTTCCTGACTTTTAGACATTCTAAGATCTCTGTTTTCACATGTACTGGATTCTTATATTCTGCATCCTGATAACAAACTAAGATATGTATTTTTATCTTACACTTAATGCTCAGTCTAAAATACCCTCCCAGCTGCTTATATATGAAATGCTGTGATATGCACCAGAATTTCCCTATGTAGAGGAGGTCAACACAGGTTTCATTTACAGTGAAATGCATGTCACATATATATTTCCTTGAGGGTCCTCTCAGTATTTATATGTGTTTTGTTCTGTGAATGTGCCCATCAGCTGTGCTGATGAGTTTTCAGTACTCCCACCCAGAGGGGCAGATCCCTGAAAGTATATTTCCCAGGGTAACTTTGCTAAACGAATAGGAAAATATTCAAAAAATATGTTATAAAAAAGTGAAGTGTTAATATGTATGGACCAATTTGCTGGCAAGGATTATTTTTTTCTCTTTTATTATGAATTTGTGCTTGAGGAGTGCAGAATAACCTTATAAACTTAATTATATTTAATTATACTTTAATATCTTCTACATCTCCACTACCAGGCTGGGAATCACAAAGGAATAAATGACACAAGAATTGTCCTCTTTTGCAGGTGATTAGTTTATAATCCTCCCTAGGTGGTCTCCAATCCCATAGTCTTTCCCCCAAGCCAAACCCTGCTCTACCTCACGACCAATCACTGTTCCAAGAGGAGAATTTCCTTTCACTACTTAAACTTAGAGATTTTGTCATTGACCCCAGTTGACCCCAATGTATATGCCCATCCTACATCATATTACTCTGTTCCCAGCAGCAGTGTTGAATTCCAGGAGGGCTGGTCGCTGGTCCCCTGCATCCCTCACTGGCACAGTGCCCCTACTCCTCAGAAAAGCCAGGGCAGTAGGGACATGCAGTAATGCTTAGAGCAGAGGATTCCGGGTCAAACAGGCCTGGGTTCAAATGTGGGCTCTGATATCTACTAGCTGAGTGCCCGTGAGCAAGTTATTTAAACATTTTGAACTTGTACTTCCTCATCGGTACATGTAATGCCTCCTGCGAGATGTTTATGGAGATGGAAATGAGGTAAGTATACAAAGCACCAAACATAGTGCCCAGCCCACAGTCTGCATTCAGGGCGCGGAGCTATAACGGGGCCGGCCACGTGCTATGAAATTTGCCCCAGTGCCTCCAGCATCATGAATATGTCCCCTTCCAACTTCCTGCTGCACTCGCAATCAGAATTCCTGCGAGGCAGAAGCCTGAATTGTGTCTTCCTTTGAATTCTCACATCCACATAGTCTGACAGACAAGAGGAGCTTGACAAATACCTATTGATTCCTGTCTAAGTGACAAAATCGAGCCAACCTCCTCCGGCCAAGGGTTTAGATCAGCAGCGTGTGTGTCAAAGGAGGGTATCCTGGAGCACCTGGGACCACGCTTCTCTGACGTCTAGAGTGGGCTGGGCAGTGACCGGGGTTGGTGGGCCCTCATCCCACAGTATTTACCAGGTGCTGACTCTTACCCAGCAATGGGCACGGCCTTGCAGAACAGTGATGAACAAAACAAGCATGATATCTGCCCTTAGACAGGTATCATCTGCAGAAAAAGATGCTTCAATCAACACACATTAGTAAATATTGAGGGACAGAAGAGCGTGCTATGAGAAAGAATAAAGTATAAAGAGAAAGCCCTCTCTGGAAATTCAGAGAAATCCCCTCTGAATGTACAAATGACATAATAATAATTGAAACAACTTACAGGTTACTGCTTTGTATGCTTTATACAAATCAAAAAAATTAAACCTTACAAAAATTAAATTTCAAAATAATGCAATAAAATAGCTACTATTATCCCCATTTTACAAATGAGAAAACGGAAACTCAGGGAGGGTCATTCTTACCCAAGTCAACTCATGAAAGCCAGAGCCTAGACTGCTGCCAGGAGTGTCCACAGTCCTGGGCCCATAGTCCAGTGATGAGTATGTAATAGTCTTCGCCAGGGCCCCTTCGCCACATCGCCTGCAAGCATCAGTTTTTGGAACGGGTGACAAGCCAGGGAAGCATGTTAGAGGGGGCAGACAGTAAATTCAGTGAACAAAGAATGTCATCCTTTAACCGAAAACTCATGTTCTCTCCTCATTTACAAGCTGAATGAGTTAGTTGTGTGATAAAGCGTCTGCTTTTTCCCTCATTAGGCCATCAACAACTGGTGACTGATTCCCAGACCTCAGCTCCCTCCAGCTTGCTACTTATTTCCGTAAAGTCAAGAAAGCTTCAGTGTTTTCTCAATCCAACGAGTTATGAGGTTTCTGTTACTGCAGTGTGCGAGCCTCATAATTCTGTCCTAAGAGTTTCCTAATGAGGTTTTATTTTATTTTTTTAAATTACTAACCAGAAAATTCTGTTCTCATTCGGGGTGAAGCCTCATCATCCTTTCCAGGCTCACCCAGTTTGCAGTTATCCCTCCTCCTGCCAAGGCAAGAGTGCAGTCTGCATGTCCTTGCCCGAGAATGGACACTTCTCTAGGTCAAGGACCTGGCACCCCATAGACCCAGTCCCTGGGCATTGCCTGGAACTCCAGCCTGCAGGAGAGGTGGACTGCTTTGGACTGCTTCTGTCCTCCCACCTCCTCTTTCCAGCTCACCAGTGAGCAAACATCTCCATTTGCTGAAGATGATAATAGCAGTAATAAAAGCACTTTTCATTTGTTGAGTAAAGCACTCTGTGCCTGTTGTTCTAACTTCTTTATATGCATGGTTTAATTTAATCTTGAGGTTGTCATTATTAAATCCCATTTTACTTTATTTATTTTTTTATATTTTTTTTCTATTTATTTATTTTTAGCTACATTGGGTCTTCGTTGCTGAGCGTGGGCTTTCTCTAGTTGCGGCGAGTGGGGACTACTCTTCATTGCGGTGTGCGGGCTTCTCATTGTGGTGGCTTCTCTTGTTGTGGAGCGTGGGCTCTAGGCGCATGGGCTTCAGTAGTTGTGGCTTCTGGGCTTTAGAGCACAGGCTCAGTAGTTGTGGCACACTGGCTTAGTTGCTCTGCGGCATGTGAGATCTTCCTGGATCAGGGCTCGAACTCGTGTCCCCTGTATTGGCAGGCAGATTCTTAATCACTGTGCCACCAGGGAAGCCCTAAATCACATTTTAAAGTTGAGGAAACTGATTTGCTCATGACTCAAACCTGACTCTGTCTTAATTCCAGTCTGGTTCTTAATCAGTTCCTGTGAGCAGATGGGGGTGGGAAGTACCCATACCTCTCTTCAATTTCATTTGGTTTGCAGTGGGGACCCCTTCCCAACTAAGACAGTGACATGGGACAATGGAGGGTAGAACAGTGACCCTAACACATTGTTAGATTACAGAGCAGCTTGGCAACTTCCTGCATCTTCATCCTCTCTGTTCCAAGCCACCAACCATTAGCAATGAAGATGTGTAATCTAACCATCACATCCCATTGGTGACCTTAGTTTTCACCTGAGTAGTCTGTTGTAATGTTTGTATCTCTTGGTTTGGAACCCACTTAGTATTTTTGGTGGATGTGAATTTTCTGTGATGCTTAGAAATGTTTGTTGGTGATCAGTGAAAGTACTCGCTGAAATTTACTTCATGAGATTTTCCCATGGAGACCCATCATTTCTCTTACACTCTCTCACCTCTTTCTCACCAGCCTGGAAGCAGGGTAGAGTGGCTGCTGACAGAGGAGACTAAGAGACGGGGAAAATGACTTGCTCTAGTGCAGCTAGCTGCCTTAATCTGTCATCATTGATCAAAGAAACATGGTAGCAATTACACTGATTTTTAAAATTAACTTCTAGAGACATTTGAATATAACAATTGGTTAGTAACAGGATATTATGTCTCCTTGGGGAACTTTATCTGTTCTTCCCGCATTGTTTTCAAACTAGCTTAGAAGCAAATGTTTAGGAATTTCTTGCATATCTGAAGGGATAATGATTGTTTTGCTGTTCAGTCTTTAAACTAATTAACCAAGCAGAACTATATTTTAAACATGTATTTAAAATAAACAATTCAAATGCTGAGCAGCCTCTTGAATACCATGTGGTTAAAATTGCCCCCATATTTCATGTATTACTATAAACTTTTCCTGGCACATGAGTCACATTGGTCAAAAAATTATTATTAATTTCTCATTTACATTTTCTCATTTCTCAATTTTCCATTTTAAAGGTAGTTTACTTTTCTTGCTGATTCATTTGTGAGGCAAGTTCTCTGTATACCTGTGAGTAAATGTGAGTATGTGTTTGGTCACCCTTAATATTACTGGTTTCCACTTACCATAGCCCTGTCCAATTTCCTTTATCCTGATAAGGCTTTGGACCAAGATCTCTCATATCTACCTAAATTTCCTTAGAAATGTGGTCAAGTAAACAAAGAGTGCCTTCCATTTTGGAACATTTATCTTTTTCACCTTAAAATGAAATACCACGACATCTAACATTGTCATTGAGGTTTTAAGTGTGTTCAGGAAATTAAAAGCTGGGATCCCTGCAGGAACCATAAGATAATGACACCTGGATGATAAGTGTAACAAATTTCACATATATCTGAAGGAGCTGAGTCATCACTGCCTTTTTGCTGTGAACAAATACCAATTCCCTGACCTTAAAAATCTTCAGACATTAGGCTAATGTATTTTATTTCCATTTCCAGTGAGTTGTTTGAGGCAGTATTACACACATGAGTTCTGATGGGTTTTATATTACCGGGATATTGATACTTGCCAACACTCAGTTAATTTACTTTTCATTTTCAACTCCTCACAGAAAGATATGCTGTTAGTTGTTACTTTTCAATCTGTATTCACACTTTCATACTGCAATTACTCAGCTTTTAATGGAAAACGAAATGGAGAAATCCTGCTTGGGTGTGAAATATGTGAATTTTCAGGTTACATACTTTCTGCCTGTGTCTTCCTTTTGCATCCTACCTCAAAACTTCTCCAGCCTACCTCTTCTCTCCCCACAGCATCATGAAACAGGATATAGCTTTTCTAATGGGCTAGCTAGCTGATTGCCTAGGAGCGTTCCTGGGTAATTATGCTTGTAAGAATCAGGGAATTAAAAAGAACCTGATAGTGAGATAATGTTCTTTGTGAAAATACAGTCCTGAGTTCAGCATTAAAAACAAAACAAAACAAAACTCCTGTCTAACTCGGCAGTGTTCTCAGTGCCTAGGGGACAGCATCTCAGCCAGGGAAGGTGGAAGTAACCACAGAGAGTCAGCCAGCCAGGGAACACTCAGAACCTACCTTTGCAGGAGCTTTGGAAAGGCTGGAAGCAAGCCGTTGCCAGGCTTCCCCAGGCTACAGCTTTGTGGCACAGAGCAAGGAAGGGAAAGCATTAAGATAAATGGAAACCTTTCCCAGAGATATCTCCTAATTTTTTACTTTTGTGTCTGAGGTTTATGAATGCGGCTGCTTATAACATAGTTGTTTTGTTTTGCATACATTTTGAGCAATGTATCCTTGAGCACTTACTGAGCAAAAAGGTCCTTGCTTTCCCACTGATATTTGCTCGCGATCACTGAACAATTAACTGTGGTTCCTTCGGTTTTCAGAACTCAAATGGACTAGGTACAGCCTCTGTTCCACGGTGTGTCTCTGCAACTCCCATAGCAGAAATGAACTTTTAAGTAATTCCTTGATAATAGCAAAGCACTTCCAGAGGCATAAAATGGGGGTTGGAGAGTTTCTAGTTCATAATTATTGTAAATGTAGGTTAAAACTTGTTTGGAATTTGCAGGTTGTTCTGTGTATTTGCTTTGCGCGTGTGAGAGTGTGTGTATATTTGGAGTGAAGCACATGATCCCTGATGGAATCTGAATGTGGATTTGCTTTGTGCATTCACGAAAAACAAGTGTGCCAAAAGCTCATTCTAGCTCAGGTACTGTCTAAGCTGAGAGACATTGTGGGCAAAACAATGTACTTTGGTATCAAAACTTGTGTGGGGATTAAAAAACAAAACAAAACTAGAGATCAGATACAAAAGTGAAAACCAGCAGTTATGAGAGCTGCAAATAAAAGTTTTTTCATCTTAAATAAACTTATGGTTACCAAAGGGGGAAGGGGGGGAGGGATAAATTAGGAGGTTGGGATTAGCAGATACAAACTACTATATATAAAATAGATAAACAACAAGGTCCTACTATATAGCACAGAGAATTATATTCAATATGCTGTAATAAACCATAATGGAAATGAATATGAAAAAGAATATATATATATGTACATATATACATATATATAGACGTAAAATCTATATCAGAAGGAGTATTTCAGTCACCCTTACAGGAGGTATTTACTGAGCATCTAGTCTATGCACGGGTTTTTGTCAGACAGATTCTTCTTAAGGACACTATCTTTTGACTTTTTTTAAAGATACTAATGGGATTCTGCAGAGTAATTCTAATGAGTTCATACCTAGTCCTTAAAACAAGTTTGTGTTATCTCTGAAAACACTCTAATAGCATTTATTTATGCTACATTACATATTTGAAAAGAATAAACCTACACTCTTTTAAAGATATTCTAAAGTTCAATCATTTGTATATTTCAGTTCAGTATTTAGGCCCAATTTCTCTTTTTTAGACTTTTAGTGTCTCTTAAAACTTTTCCCTTTTAAGTTACAGGCTTCCGATCTTCCTCTCTTTACCTGTGAAATCTTGGTTTAAGTGTCTTGTCCTCAAGGGAATCTGTCTTTGGCATCTCAGATCAGGTGAGGTTCCCCTCTTTAAGATCTCAAAGCACCCTACATTTCTTGAGAGCACTTATAATTGAAATCACATCATTAAAGACATTGCTTTAGTGCTTCCCTCTTCCATCCTAAAAGCTTCACTGGATAAAGACCATGTCTGTCTGACTTGAAGACAATGCCTCACACACAGTAGGCACTTAACAGATACTCCCCCGGAGTAAAAGAGCAAATGTGCAAAGACTATTACTGGTCTCAGTCCTTGGCGTCCTTCATGTGAGATGTTCTTTTCTGAACACACTTAATTGGAGAGTATTTCAAAATCCAGGATTAGGAGAGATTAAAGCCAGTTTAGTTTCTTTCTTTGACTTTGGATCTCTAATATGTCCTATTTGGCTTCAGATCTTCAAAGAGGTTTTTTTTTCTGAATTCAAGGAAGAATTAGTAAATGGCCAAATAAGATTATTGAATGACTGTCTTCTTTCTGTTTCTTGATATACTTCGGTGGTATAGGAATAATTGGGGGAGGGAAGAGATCCAATTGCAGTGGCCTCAACAGAGGTCATTCAGGAAATATTGCGAAGGGCCAAACATCTCTACGCCTCAGAAGAAAGAAGAGTTGAGACTGCATAAGGAAACTTGACTTGCACATTTGCTCTCACTGTGTGACCTCTAACAACGTTCTTAACTTTTTATGTCTTAGTTTCCTCCTCTTCAAAATGCGGGAGAAAGATAGGACCTACTTCATAGGGCAGCTTGAAGATTGAAAGAGATAATACATGAAAAGTGGTTAATCCACACAGTACTAGGCACACTGGGGACACTCACTGTTAGCTATTTTATTGTTTAAAGTGTCTCCACATTTTTCTTCCCTTGTCTTACTTATTAAGGTGTTCCGTACAAAAACATTTCAATTTTATACTAAACCATTGTTTTCTCTTTGTCTCAGAATAACCATAAAAATGACAACTGGTTACTTACCTCTCCATCCCACCGCCACAAAAACCCCCCATTTTGCACATTGACTCTGAATCCATACCTGATAATGAGAATGATATGAATCTATTTTATCAGTTTTACCAGTGGATTTTTTTTTTTTTTCTCAATTAGAGGAATGGGAGAAAGTTGGAGACTATAACAGGGCTTGGAGTGCTGGTTAATTAGGGAATATTCATAGACACAGCAGGATAAGAAAAACAGTAAGAAATAAGTGCAGGGACTTCTCTTACCTGAATTAAGCCAGGATTTATATGCAGGTCTGTCAGAAGGCTTGTCTTCATGCGGGGAATTGAATTGGTAAAGATTGACTGAAGAGAAATGACATCGATCGTGTCAGAGAGAAGCGATGGTGTTCTTTCTCATTTCACAAATATTTGAGAGCCTTCTCTGAACCAAATCCATTGCTAACTTAAATTCTAGTGTAGGGACAATTTAAGTACATACTTTCTGTGACATAAAATTAAATAAGAAAAAAAATTAAATAAGATATGTTCAAAGGAAGTGCTATGTAAAGTTCACAGGTGGGAGAGATGGCACTGATTGGAGAAATCAGAAGACGCTTCCTAAAAGACAGTGGCATTGAAGACAGAACTTGAACGATGGCTGCAGTCTTTTTTTTTTTTTCAATTTATATTTTATTGAAGTGTAGCTGTTAATTTCTGCTGTAGAGCTAAGTTACTCGGTTATACAAATATATACATTCTTTTTTATATTCTTTTCCATTATGGTTTATCACAGGATATTGAATATAGTTCCCCATGCTATACAGTAGGACCTTGTTGTTTATCCATTCTGTATGTAGTAGTTTGCATCTACCAACCCCAAACTCCCAATCCATCCCTCTCCCAAGCCCCCTCCCCCTTAGTAACCACAAGTCTGTTCTCTATGTCTGTGAGTCTGTTTCTGCTGCATAGATAGGTTCATTGGTGGATGGCTGCAGTTTTGATAGGTGAAGATAAAACCCTGAAAAGTCACCATAGGCAGAGGGAAGAGTATAAGCAAAGGCACATAGGTGGGTAGATGTGTGAGAAATAGTGATGTTTCCGTTAAGCGTGAATGTGTATTATGCAGGTGTTGGGGAGAAGAGACTGAGTAACAAAGCTAAAAAGTAGGATGGGGTCCTGGAGTAAACTTTACTTACCTACTGAAAGTATCTCCTATATTTAGAGTCACTAAAGTTCTTTAAATGAAAATCATAGCCTATTATCAAACTCAAGGATCACCTTCTTGGATTCTAAGGTAAGAGTTTCCTGCAGCTCATGTGGAGTATATAATAGGGTATATATGTGCAACGTTTCTGTTTTGTTGGTCTTAATGTTTTTTTAGAATAATGTCTCTTGGCCTTCTTCGGTCAGGAAGACTTTGGAAGTCACCAGACTGGGTCATTCACAGTTGTTACTTCTTAACCTCTTCCCTTTTCCTCATTTGTGGAATTTTCTAGCTATTCTATTTAGGACTTAAGAAAACCAGAGGGACTTCCCTGGTGGTACAGTGGCTAAGAATCTGCCTGCCAATGCAGGGGACACGGGTTCAAGCCCTGGTTCAGGAAGATCCCACATGATGTGGAGCAACTAAGCCTGTGCGCCACAACTACTGAGCCCATGTGCCACAACTGCTGAAGCCCACGTGCCTAGAGCCCATGCTCCGCAACAACAGGAGCCAACGCAATGAGAAGCCCGCGCACCACGACAAAGAGTAGCCCCCACTTGCCACAACTAGAGAAAGCCTGCACACAGCAAGGAAGACCCAATGCAGCCAAAAATAAATAAGAAAGAAAGAAAGAAATGAATAAATAAATTTAAAATCTAAAAAACAAGAAAACCAGAGAGTTAATTTTAAAACACCTTTATCAAGGGTGAAAATAATCAAGTTCGAAAGTAATTAAGCGTAAAAAATGAACTGTTTTAAAATAACGCAATTAAATTCTAAACCAACTTTAGACTGATTTAAAAAGCAATGAGAAGAAAAAATGGTTCTAACTCCTCTTTTAATCACTGGTTTTCAATATTCATTTTTGAAAATCCCATGAGCACATCACACACACACATATACACACATAAACACAATACTCATATTTAAGGACCCATCAACTCTCCTCTCTCATTAATCCTTTGGGGTTACTCTCCAAACCCCACCTTTCAGCCTCTACTTGGGAACTGGCCAAGGAAAATGAGGCAGGTGACTCCCTAAGAACTTCCTTCATCAATGTATCAGACAGCTTAACTGAGAAGCTGATAGTAATAAAATGAGTGATGAAATATGTGCCTTATTTGCTTATTTTTAAATTGTACAGTTCGATCATTTTTAGTGCATTGACAGAGTTGTACACCCATCACCACAACCAATTTTAAAACATTTTCATCACCCCAAAATGAAAGCCTGTACCTATTGTCAGTCATTCCCTACCTCCCTCAAATCCTCCTATATTCTGACAACCACAGATCTACTTTCTGTCTTTATACATTTGCCTACTCTGGACATTTCATATAAATAAAATCATATAATATATGGTTTTTTATGAGTAGCTTTTTTCACTTAGCATAATGTTTCCAAGGATTATCTGTGTTGTAGCATGTATCAATTTTTCATTTTTTTATTGCAGAATAATATTGCATTGTATGGAGTATTTTGTATGTCCATTCATCAGTTAATGGACATTTGGATTTTTTTACTTTTTGGTTATTATGAATAATTCATGTACAAGTTTTTATGTGAATATATATTGTCACTTCTTTTAGGAATATACATAGGAGTGGATGTGGTCATATGGTTACTTTATGTTTATCATTTTGAGTAACTGCTAGATTTTTTTCTAAAGGTGCTATGCCATTTTACATTCCTACAAGCAATGTATGAGCAATTTCTCTACCTCCTCACCAACACTTGTCTTTATCTGTCTATTTTGATTCTAACCATTCTACTGAGTTTGAAGCAGTGTCTCATTGTGGTTTTTATTTGCCTTTCTCTATGGCTAATGATGTTAACTATCTTTCCATGTGCTTATTGAGGATATGTATTTCTTTCTTGAAGAAATGCCCATTTAGGTTCTTTGCCATTGTTTGTTTTACTACTGAGTTGTAAGTGTTCTTTAGATATTCTGGATACAAGTTCTTTATCAGATAGATGATTTACAAATGTTTTCTCCTAATCAGTGGGTTATCTTTTCACCTCCTTGATGATGGTCTTTGAACAACAAAAGTTTAAAAATTTTATGAACTCAAATTTTCTTTTTTCTTTTGTCACATGTGCTTTTAATGTCATATCTAAGAAGGCTTTGCCTAAGCCAAGGTCATGAAGATTTAATCCTGTATTTTCTTCCAAGAGTTACATAGTGTTAGCTCTTGCATTTAGGTCTATGATTCATTTTGAGTCTTTTTTTTGTTGTGATGTGAGCAGAGATCCAAATTTATTCATTTACATGTAGATATTCAGTTGTCCCAGAAGGATCTGTTGTATAGACTATTTTGTTCCTTTGAATTGTCTTGGCATCTTTATTGAAAATCAGTTGATCATAAGTGGAAGTGTTTATTTCTATACCCTTAATTGTAGTCCATAGAACTATACATTTATCTTAAGGCTAGTACCACACTGTTTTGATTACTGTAGCTATATAGTAAGCTTTGAAATCAGCAAGACTGACTCATCCAAATTTTTTCTTCTTCTTCAGGATTGTTTTGGCTATTTTGTCTCTTGCATTTCCATGTGAATTTTTATTATTAGCTTGTTAATTTCTTAAGAAAAAGCCAACTGAGATTTTGTGGGTATTCTGTGAATCTCTAGGTCAATTTGGGGAGTATTGCCATCTTAACTGTATTTAGTCTTGTGATCTATGAACAAGGGATATCTTTCCATTTATTCGTCTTAATTTCCTTCAACAACACTGTAGTTTTCAGAGTACAAGTCATACATTTGTATGTATGACTTAATTATTTGTTATATTAATTTCCAAGGATTTCGTTCTTTCTGATGCTATGGGCTCCTATAGAATTACTTTCTTAATTTCATTTTGGATTGTTCATTGTTAGTGCATATAAATTCAATTGATATTTTTGTGTATTCATCTTGTACCCTACAGCCTTGCTGAACTCATTAGCTCTAATGTTTCTTTTTGTATTTCTCAGGGTTTTCTATATAAAAGATCATGTCATCTACAAATAGAGGTAGTTTTACTTCTTCTGTTACAAACTTGATGTCTGTTATTTCTTATTCTTCGCTAATTGCCCTGGCTAGAGCCTTCGGTACAAGTTGAATTGAAGTGGCAAGAACATACATCCTTGTCTTATTCCTGAACTTAGAGAGAAAGCATCCATTCTTTCACCATTACGTATTATGTTAGCTGTGGGGATTTTTCAGATGCCTTTTATCAATTGAGGAAGTTCCCTTATATTCCTAATTTATTTAGTGTTTTACTCATGAAAGGGGTGTTGGATTTGTCAAACACTTTTTCTGAATCTATTAGTATAGTCATATGGTTTTTGTTCTTTAGTCTATTGAAATAGAATATTATATTAATTATCAGATGTCAAACCAAACTTCTATTTCTGGGATAAATCCCAGCTCAACATGTTGTATAATCCCTTTTAGACATTGCTTGCTTCAGTTTGCTAATATTTTGTTGAGAATTTTTACATATATATTTATAAAAAATATGGGTCTGTAGTTTTCTTATGATAGTTTTGGCATCAAGATAATGCTCTATAATGAGTTGGGAAGTGTTCCCTTCTCCCATATTTTTTGGAAGAGTTTGTGAAGATTTGAAATTAATTCATGTTTAAATGTTTGGTAGAATTCACTAATGAAGCCATCTGAAATTGGGCTTTTATTTTGGGGAAGATTTTTTTAAATTATTATTATTAATTTAGTCTCTCTACTTATTATAGGTCTATGTGTGTGTGTGTGTATATATATATGTATATATATATTTTTTTAAGACTCCTGGGTTTTATTTATTTTTTTATTTTTAATTTTTTTTTTTTGGCTGCATTGGGTCTTTGTTGCTGCACGTGGGCTTTCTCCAATTGTGGCGAGTGGGGGCTACTCTTCGTTGCGATGAGTGGGCTTCTCATTCATTGCAGTGGCTTCTCTTGTTGTGGAGCACGGGCTCTAGGCCCACGGGCTTCAGTAGTTGTGGCACGCAGGCTCAGTAGCTGTGGCTTGTGAGCTCTAGAGCGCAGGCTCAGTAGTTGTGGCACACGGGCTTAGTTGCTCCATGGCACGTGAGATCGTCCTGGACCAGAGCTCGAACCCGTGTCCCCTGCATTGGCAGGTGGATTCTTAACCACTGCCCAGGGAAGCCCCAGGTCTATTTTTGTTATTTTGGTATTCCCACTATCTTCTTTATTATTTCTTTCTTTCTACTTGCTTTAGGTTTACTTTTCTCTTCTTTTTCCAGCTCCTTAAAGTGGAAGTGTAGGTTATTGATTTGAAATTTTTATTCTTTTTAAATACAGTCATGCACAACTATAAATTTCCCTTTAAGCACTGATTTAGCTGCATCTCATAAGTTTTCGTATGTCATACTTTTGGTTTCATTTATCTCAAAAGTATTTCTCGTTTCCCTTGTGATTTCTACATTGACTCATGGGTTATTTAGAAGTGTGTTTAACTTCTATATACATGAGGAGTCCCACAACTTCCTTTTATTATTGGTTTCTAATTTCATTTCATTGTGGTTAGAGAATGTATTTTGCATGATTCTAATCTTTTAAAATTTATTGAGTCTTGTATTATGGCCTATCCGCAATCTATCCTGTTCCATGTGTTCTTGAGAAAATGTGGTTTGTTGCTGAGTGATATATAGATGTCTCTTTAGTCTAGTTAGTTTATAGTATTGTTCAAGTCTTCTATTTCCTTGTCGATCTTTTGCCTAGTTGTTCTATGCAGTCTGTGCTTTGACACAGAAATCTCAATAGTATAAATTTTTTATTGACTTAAGCCCCATGTTTAATTTTTTCACCTTTCTCTTCAGTAGCTTCCTTTAACAAAAATCTTAGCTTAGCTTCATTTTTTTTAACCAAATTTCAATCATACTATCTCCTCAGATAATGAGGGAAAATGTTAGTTGGTTTCTTTCTTTTATTTACTACACTCTCAACATTGCATTATTTTTTTAAATTCTCTTGCAGTGCAGATTTTTAATTGATGTTTGAGTCCATTGTGTTTATTTCCTTAAAAGACATTTTTATTTGATTTTTTGTGCTGTTTTTTGTTCCCTCTGTCACTGCCTTAGTCTTTTTAGGCTGCTGTAACAAAATACCATAAACTTGATGGCTGAAACAATAAACATTTATTTCTTACAGTTCTAGAGGCTGGGAAGTCCAAGATCAAGGTGGTAACTGATCCAGTGTCTGGTGAGAGCTCTCTTCTTAGTTTGTAGACAGCCATCCTCTCATTATATCCTCACATGATGGGGAGCAGAAAGAGGAAGGAGACTTTTTTTATAAGGACACTAATCCCATCATGAGGGCTCCACCCTCATGACCTAATTGCCTCCCAAAACCTCATCTCCAGATATCACATTAGCCATTAGGGTTTCAACATATGAATTTGGGAGGAATACAAACGTGTAGTCCATAGAAAGTACCATCCTAAATCAAGGCTTGACCTTGAAAACTACTTCCTAATTTGACTACAAAATTTAGCCCTGCCTTTTATCCCTGAATATCTCTTCCCAGTCAACCAGGGAATGTATTTACGTGTGCTCTAGGTTCATCAGGGAATCAAGAATATCCAAACAAATGGAGGTAGCAGAAGAATTCTTTGTCTTGTGGAAGAAGTTGGGAGAAAAGAAAAATTAGTTTTAAGATGAATATTTCCCAATGGATTAAATCACCAGCACTTCTAGCTTATCCTTAAGGTTTATATTTCATTCCCTAATCCTCCTCCTTGAAATGCTGAACCTCATTTAACCAGATCAGTTCTTTGGGGAAGATGGAGAGAATCACCCACAGACACTTGACAAAATCTTCACTGTGTGATGTGGCTTGGTCCTCCACATCATTAATTTCCACAGCACATATAGCTCATGACCAACTTGTTTCCTTTACCATTAATGATCAGGATGGTTCTTCTACTTGTTCTTTCACTTTAAAGGCTTACCCTTGTAATCCATGCTGTTCTTTGAATGTTTGTGATTTTTAAAGTCTGTTCTTTGAATTGCCTGAGTTCATGTAAGAATGACATGAAAGTTGTATGAGCCTGTAACAAAAGCCATCCTGAATAAATATTCACAGTGTTGTTTCTTATGACTTGATCAGCAGTAACCCTCTATCAGAAACTCCTGGGATTCCTGTTTCAAAAATCAGATGTTGGCATGGTACTCTGAGTAGAGGCCCAAGAATCTGCATTTTAGCAAACCACATAATTCTTATATATTCAAGTTTTAGATCCACACTTAGGGGCTTATTGTGGTAAGCCCCTAAGCCCATTGCAGGTAAGAATTCTGCCCTCACCTTTGGCATCCAGCACCTTAAAATTTTTGTAGAATATAATTATGAAAGAGTTCCTGAGATCGGTCCCTGTTATTAGTGCAGTTATTTTCATACTATTATATATGTTATTTATTGATCCTAGACAGTATTCCCAATAATCCTTTGCTGAGCAATTCTTTGGAGGCAGTAGAGGACGTACAACAGCAAATGTTTACACAAGCAAATAGAGAGATAGAGGGTGAGATCATTGTTGAGTGATTTTGATTGTGAATCTATCGTTGCTGCTTCCTCAGCCTTGACTTCTGGGGAGCACGCGAGGTTTTCCCTTGTGATAAGAAACAGACATGTTGTGTGTATTTATATATCAACCTTCGGGCGGAAGCATCACACATCACAAGTCATGCGTGACCTGTTTTCATGAGGTTTTAGGAAGAAGAAGTGAAAAATCAACTGAAAAGAGAGGAAAGGAGGGCCTCTCAAGTGCAGGGTCATGTGGAGTTCTCCTTTGAGCCCTACTAGTTTCACAGTGAAGCCACAGAGGTTAATTAAAAGGAGTTTAAATCTTCTGCCTGAAATGATGCTCTGCTTCCCTGAGACTCTCTATATGAAACTTGACTGCAAAAGCAGCCTCATGTCTGCTTCTGCTGTGTGAACAAGCTTCCTCTTAAAGAATTATGGCTGTGTTCCTGGGTGGTTCCATGAGGATATATCAGTCACTGACTGAGACCTCCCCCAGGGTGGCCTCCCAGTAAGTCTGGATTCAAGACACCTCCTGTAACGAGGCTGACCCCAGGGATGTCTTTGAGTGCCTTTCACTGTCTGCTCTTGAAAGCCTTAGTGTTCAGCCCTGACATCATCTTAGAAACTTAGAAAAGAATGTGAACACAAGCCATTTCTGTCATGTCTACCCTACATCGTTCCATGTAGCAGCTTAATTGAATATTGCAGAGAAGGAGGTATGCCTCCCCCGATGATTGGTGAGCTTACAATGATCGTTGAGCTTACACAGAACACAGGGACCTTGCTGTTCACTTTAGTATTTCTGATCTTTCCCATGCCATCTGCCCTGCTTACTCCCACCCCTTTCAGTCCCTTACTTAACGTGCAACATATACAGCAGTACTCACCGTGCATATGTGTTTGTTAGAATTGCACTGAATTGACTTAAATCAGATTGGTATTAATTAGTCGTAAATCAGATGGATGAGCAGAGTATACGTGGACTCATGTTTTTGGTTATGAGCACCAAAAAGAGATTGGGAATATGCTATATCAATGTTGTATGAGGGCAAGATAATCTATCACTTGCTCACTGCTGTATAAAGGATACTATCAATAAATTGGGGCAGGGGAGAGGAAAGATACTGTGATGTTTTCTTAAATTGTAGCATTTAGAGTGTTATAGAATTAGTATCACCTGCTTTTAAATATTAAAACTTTTCTCCCATGCAACAGATGTGTATGAAGTTCTTAATATGTGTCCAGCACTAGGCTAGATACAAAACAAACAAGGATACAAGAGCACACGAGGCATAGCCTCTGCTCCCAAGTTGTTCACAGGCCAGATGCTATTAATGCGCACTGTAGCAAGACTTTTGGTAACACCATGCACAGAAACTATGGAAGAAGTTCAGGAAAGGAGCTAAGCCTACCTGGGATGAGAGAAGGCTTCCCCGAGAAGCCCCCAGAAGTGATAACACCTGGCTGTGGTAGGACAGTATTTTGCCAGGTAAAGAGCAAGGGGAAGGATGTTCCCTGCAGAGAGAATAACATCAACAAACGCATGTAGATGGGTGAGCCTGTCAGGTGTAGGAAACCAGGTAAGGCTAGAAGCATGATTTTGAGGGAGGGAAAATTAAGATAAAAGTCTAGGAGAAGCTGGCTGGGTCAGATCCTGAAGGGTCTGGCACGTATAGGCTAAGCATACTTTCTCTACCCTGATGCCAAGAGGTATGTGGTGAAGATTTAGAAACAGATTTGCAATGTAGAAAGACCACCTTGGCAACAGTGGGAATTGGAGGATGATGAGATCTGAGGCCAGCCAACCAGCTGGAAGCCTCTGGTGGGGACCCACGTGAAAGACGATGGTGGTCTGAACTAAAGTCTAACAATGGGTGGAGAAAAGTGAATGGATTCTGAAAACATTAGGTAGGTAGAATTAGTGGGACCAAACACTGCTTGGCTATAGGTCCAGAGAGAGAGACAGAGGAAATGTCAATGTCTGGCTTGGTGGGAGTTTTCCTTTGCTAGGGCTGCTGTTAAAAGTACCACAAACTGGATGACTTAAACAGAAACTTATTTTCTAGGAGTTCTGGAGGCTAGAAGTCTGAAATCAAGGAGTCAGCAGAGCTGTTAGGGCAGAATCTGTTCAGAGCCTCTCTCCTTGGCTTGCAGATGGCCATCTTCTACCTTCGTTTATTCACATCATTGTTCCTCTATGTGTGTCTGTCCCTGTATCCAAATTTCACCCCCATTTTTTAAGGACACCAGTCTTACTGGGTTAGGGCTCACTCTAATGACCTTGTTTTAACTTGATAACCTCTGCAAAGACCCTCTCTTCAAGTCAGATCACATTCTAAGGTACTGAGGGGGTAGAAATCCAACATATCTTTTTTTGGGGAATACAACTCAACCTGTGACAGTGGGTGTGGAGCCAGTCACCGAGAGCAAAAGAGAAGGAGATTTGGTAGATGCAGGGGTAGGAGAATGAGACTGGTTTCATGCTATGCTGCCCGTGCCATGTTCTGCTTAAATATATTATAGTATTATGGTCACATAAGCGGCTTGCTTTTGTGACTTTCGTTTTATGCCTATGCAGCACCTTTGTTTCTGTGTTCATCTTACTTTACTGGTTTAGTCCCCTGACAGTGCCTAAAGGAGTGGCCCTGTGGAGAAACCATGAGCTGTCCAGCTTATTCAAGGGCTGTCAGATTCTATGGCATTGAAGACATTCTTCTCGGATGACATTAATCCGTGCTTCAACTCCCTCCTCCTCAAGGTAGCGGCTATCATCCCCGGCAGTGACACCTGAGGCCAGCAAAAACAGCCTCTCTAAGCTCTCCACAATCATATTGTCAGCTGGAGCACCCAACAAAACTCAGACGGATAGCCCAGAGAGCAAAGATGTCAAATTTAGCAGTTAAATATACTCAGACACCATACTGACTCTTTATTTTCCCCCAAGTTGTCATTGGCTATGGTCATTTCATGCTCTGTGGCGTGAGGTAGGGTGAGTACATTGTCAGCCTCTAAGTCAGTAAACCAAGTATCTGTCCTTCACTTTTTTTTTTTTTTTTTTAAAGCAGATTAGTCAGTCTTGCCCAAATCCTGAGACATACGTAGCTAACCCCAGGCCTGAGATTCCACACCTTTGTCGCTTTGAAACATTGGGTCCTGCTGAAGGCGGAGATAAATTGCGACCCAGAGAGGAGAATCACATCGGGCAGAGGGACTTCCTGGATTTAATTAAAGTACTGACATTGATGAGTATTGTAAGTGACTTGCCAAATCGCCTGACAAAATCATTTCCACGGATAACTCCTTGTTTTCAGAAAAATACAAGAAAGTAGCCAGAGCTTTGAAGTGAACCAAACGAATGACATCCTAATGGAGGATTAGCTGGAAGAGGCCTGAGGTTTGGAAAATGACCAAGTGTTACTCTGGAAAGCTCCTTTTATTATAGCCCCTGGAGCAGCCTCAAAGTCTGACTTTGGATTTATCCAAGGTTCTTTTTCTCCCCAACTGAAGAAAGACACTGGTATTGTATTTCCTAAATTATTCTTACTGAAAGGTCCTTTTAAAGAAAGACAATTGAGATAATAGTTTCAAAAGTTAAGATTTCATTCGGTAACCTGATATAATTCCCCTGATTTAATCAGGGAATTTGGAGAAATAACATGCTGGGTCTTTTTAGGTTAGAGAGTTACAGAAAAAGAATTTATTTGCATCATTTTGTTGGCTAAGCAGAAAGATATTTTAGATCAAGGAAAAGGGAGTTTGACATTGTCATGGCACATCCAACTTTGGGGGTTCTTCCAAACATGAACCTGATGCTTTCCTTAATTTCATTTAAGGAAATGAAATTAAGCAAATGACTCAGTGGCTTCTGTTTCTGACACTTGCTTGGGTCCTTTTGGGGCCAAATATTATATCCCAGAAGACTCTCAAGTTTCTCATACATGCCAGCTCCAGAATGAATGAGGAGTAGTTCTAGAACTTTGTCTTGATGGAAAAGTGACGTGAGCTCTCACAAAGAACTGGGGTGATCGTGAAGAGGTTTGAATTTTCTCCCCAACCCAACAAAGAGTTAAGGAGAGTATGGAGTAAATGGGGTGGTTGTCACAGGGCTGTCAAGGCAGATATCCTTCGCTCCATTGGTTCTGCCAGCTATTAAGGTTGCTTATTTTACTTCTCATAAACTATGCATGGTACTTGTTCTGATATGGAGGGAACCCAATCACTAAGGCTCTTCATCCCAGTAAGAGCCATTTGATATAACTACACTTTTAACTCACCCAGGGACATACAGTTAAGAAAAAAATGAGTGAATCTTACTAATGAAGCTGCAGCATTGTTGAAATAGACATAGACTTCCTCTCCCTGTGAATTTTAATCAGCCTGCAAATCCCCATTTATTAGTGATGGGTAATCTAGACGTCTTACTTTTTAAAGGTCTTCAAAGGAAATTGAATGTTGTGAAAGCATCGGGGTCTTCTTTGATATGCATGTAACTCATGTTAACATTAATCAATGTTCCTGCAGATTAATGAAACAGACCTCTTTATATAAAGGTTAGCAAGGAGGACAGAGGCAACATTTCAGTGGCCCTCTATGAACAAATAAGGTCGATGGCTTGATTCATAGGTGAAGGTTCTATTACATCAGAGAAGAGAAATACAACCTAAAGATGTACAACTTTATGATGTACTGGGGAGGGATGGAAAAAGGCAGCCAGGTCCTCTGAAAGTCTCCTTTAAAGCAGTTAACAGAGTGAAAGGGAGTCCTTTGTGAAATAAGTCCCCAGGGTTTAAAATTTTATGATATAAAATGTCTCCTAAATCTCCAGGAATTTATAGTTAGCAGAGACAAAGCAAGAGAAAGGAAGAGGGGATAGAGAAGCCCAGTTAGGAAAATAATTTATCAACAGTAAATAACAAGGATTAGGTCATAGGAATGTGGGTTGGGGAGAAGCTGGGGTTCGAGAGCCAGGCAATACTGTGACTCAAGTCTCACTTCTGTGGAAGGAATTTACTCTCTTTGGACTTTGGTTTCCTGAGCAATAAAAAAAGATAACTTGGACAGGCTCTCTTGAAGTCTCCCTTTTCTCTAACAGTGGATGATTATAACGTAGAGAGCAAAATGTGCACGCTCTTGATAAATAGGTTGACGGCATTATAAGGATGAGTTGACACTAATCATGAAAGGATTACAGGAAAAAGTACGGTGTGAACAGCTTTGTAAGTAAGCAGCCTGGGCAGGGAGGCTACTGAGCCCAGAGCGCAGAGTCAGGGGCTTTGGAGTCAGGAAACAGGTCTGAGTCATAGCCAGACACCTACCGTGTGTCCTGGAAAATGTTTGCTCGCGCTTCTCATGTGACACCCGAGACGATACAGTCTTCTTCATCTGGTCACTGAATGGGATAGTTCAGATACTGATGCCCAGGGTGTAGCAGGTGACTGCACATAGTGGGCCATTAGCAATCTCATCTTTACTTCTGAGTAATGAATATGCTCACTGTCATTAGCAGTTGAGCAAATTATTCCCTAAAACTGTTTAAAAAACTCTCAGGGGCTTCCCTGGTGGCGCAGTGGTTGAGAGTCCGCCTGCTGATGCAGGGGACACGGGTTCGTGCCCCGGTCCGGGAGGATCCCACATGCCGCGGAGCGGCTGGGCCCGTGAGCCATGGCCGCTGAGCCTGCGCTCCGCAACGGGAGAGGCCACAACAGTGAGAGGCCCGCGTACCGCAAAAAAACCCCCCAAAAAACCTCTTAGAAGGTACATTTTATCATCCGTTCACGTGGGAGCTTGCTGTTTCAAAGGAGTCTATCTTGACTCTCTTCATAACGGGATTTTTATAATGCTCGTTACCTACTCATAATTTATCTGGCTTCTTAAGTTAGGCTTCTGTTCTTTGGTGTTGTCTTAAAGTGGGAGCAAACCTGAACTGATGATATCTTGCTCCATTCCCATTCGCCCTCTTTTGTGAGCAGCTGTGATGATATGTGATGACCGACCTCAAGAAAAATGCCTCTGCCCTCCTTCTCTTGAAGCATTAAACTAGGGGAAGCTTTTCTTCCAGCGATTATTCTCATAGGTTGAATGGTCTTTAAATTGCAATTGACAGAGTGCTTAGTGAAATGCTATATTTAGGAACCATTGTGTACCTATGTCTATTATCTGTTTCCTTTTCTCTTCCACGAGGTGGTGTTTCCATGGAAAAAGCACATTTGTTGCTTAGGAGATCGCCCACTCCTGTCTTCTTGCATATCTTTCCTATTTAGTCCCAGACAGGTTTGTAATATCATTCACAGTTGCTGTGGATACTATTATGATGTCATGTGTGTGGAGCTATTATTTAAAGTGGTGACTTAGCAGCCTGATCTCCTGAAACAAGAAGGGCCCATGCACACGCCCGCGGGCACACACACACACACACAAACACACTGCACTGCAGGAATTCTTGAAATCATCCTATCACAGACTTTTTGAAGGAAAAACTGCATCAAATTTTCTTTTCCTAATTTAGTCGAACTTCTATTCGCTCTCAAACAGCCTGGCTTCTTGGACATTCAGGATTAAAACAGCGACAAGAGAAAGAAGGATGTACAACTTTTCTTACGTAAGATACTACGTAAAACTGTAGCACTCGCTAGCAGAGCCAATTAATGTGTAGCATGCACCTAGATCATCTCCTACAAGCTGATCATTCTTTATTAATCAGTGTAACTGGAAATGAATCAAGGTATAGTAGCAGGGAGAGAATTCAATGACTCATAACTATGCTAGACATTTCATTCTGCTAAAGGGAAAATGAAGAGAGAGGACTGACATTTTGTTGCGTTCTTCCTATGTGATAGGCAGTTAACATCACCAGGATCTTCTTTCTGCCTCTTCTTTCCTGACCTCTCACTTGTCTCCCCCGACACCAACCTTTAAGTATGTTCAAGTCTCTCCTGTCTTGATTCCTCCTTCCCCCTCCCATCTAAATCAGACTCCCACCCGTCTCTCTCATTCTATTTTGTGCCAAGTGTTTTGAAAGAATAGTCTACTGTTCCCAACCAACCTCTATATCAGAGTCACAAGGGGAGCCTGATAAAATACAGATTCCTAGGTTCCTCTTGATTCAGAAGAGATTTGATTCAGAAGATTCAGAGTGTGGCTCAGAGATCTGTTTCTAGCATGCTCCCTGGGTGACCCTGTCAAGTATTGGGACACTAATCTATACTTGTCGCCTCTTATTTCCTCTCTTCCTGCCCACTCACCAGCCCTCCTCCAACTGACTTTCATCCTTCTCATGCCAGTGAAAGTGCTCTTGCCAGGGTCACTGCGGTTCTTCCTAACTGCTGGGTGCAGCGGCACATTGGCCCTGTTGTTGAGCCCTGGACATTGTGGGTCACACCCGTTTTGGAACTCTCTCCCCACTTGGCACCTGTGACACTGTGCTTTCCGGAGCATCCCTCCTGCCCCTTTGACGGTTCCTTCTTGGTATCCTTTGTGGATTCTAATTTCTCATCCTTATCCTCAGCTGTTGGTTTACCCCAGGATACCATGCTTAACCTTCTAATCGTATTTCCCTACGAAATTGCTCAGACACTGAGCAATTTCATCCCCTCTTATGGTTTAACTACCTCAGATATGTTGATGACACCCAAATGTCCCTACAACGCTGACCATCTCTTAATTAAGCTTCAGATTCTCATGAAAATCTCCGTGTGCTGGACGCAGGTGCCCAGATACCCTGTAAGCGCCTTAGACTCAGCTTGTCCAAAACTTTTCTTCCTCCCTAAATTATCCACAGCCTGTTTTCTCCCCGGAGAGATTCCACTCTCAATGAAGCCAAAACTTGAAGTCATCTTCGTCTAATTTTTCTTACCCTTAACATTAAACATTGCCAAATCCTTCCAGTTTTTCTCCTGAATATTTCTTGATTGTATTTTCTCCTCTCCCAGCTTCAGGCCTTTATTACCCTTTGTGACAGACTTTGAACAGTTCTGCCAGGTATCTAGCAGTAATTCATGCTCTCACCACCCCCGTTGGATGGTTAGAGCCGTGAAGTTAGAAAATATGGCTGCTTCATGCTATATTCTCAGCATCTAGCTGAATGTCTGGCAGGTGATCAATAGAATTAGATAAATGAAAGCATGAGCCATCCAGCACACAGCTTCTTTGGGAATTCTTACTTACAGATCAAACACACAAAGCGATGAGCTTTCAGGGCTAGCATGTTTAAAACCCGAATTGCCAGCCACCAGATTGGTATTGGTATTAAGTCGAGAATTTTTCAATTTATTTCCCTCCTTCAGGTCCCCAGCACCAAATTAGGTCAGCTGGAATCTTTCCCTCACGCTGCAAGAGCCAGCTATTTTGTTTAAAACTGACCTTTCTCTAGTTTCATTGCTATGAATCACAACTTGACAATGAGTTACTCACCCTTGTATCTTCTCTCCAGACCTACTCCAATTAGCAGGGAATTACAGGCATGGTCAGTGTGGCTTGGGTCTTCTCTGTCACAAAGGATCACTATGGCAGTCTCCTCACTGAGTCTCTGATTTCCCTGTTGGATCTGTAACAAAATATCATTGAAAAACTAAAACCTGTCATTCTTTTTTTTTTTTTTTTTAACATCTTTATTGGGGTATAATTGCTTTACAATGATGTGTTAGTTTCTGCTTTATAACAAAGTGAATCAGTTATACATATACATATGTTCCCATATCTCTTCCCTCTTGCGTCTCCCTCCCTCCCACCCTCCCTATCCCACCCCTCCAGGCGGTCACAAAGCACCGAGCCAATATCCCTGTGCCATGTGGCTGCTTCCCACTAGCTATCTACCTTACGTTTGTTAGTGTGTATATGTCCATGACTCTCTCTCGCCCTGTCACAGGTCACCCTTCCCCCTCCCCATATCCTCAAGTCCGTTCTCCAGTAGGTCTGTGTCTTTATTCCTGTCTTACCCCTAGGTTCTTCATGACATTTTTTTTTCTTCTTAAATTCCATATATATGTGTTAGCATACGGTATTTGTCTTTTTCTTTCTGACTTACTTCACTCTGTATGACAGACTCTAGGTCTATCCACCTCATTACAAATAGCTCCATTTCGTTTCTTTTTATGGCTGAGTAATATTCCATTGTATATATGTGCCACATCTTCTTTATCTATTCATCCGACGATGGGCACTTAGGTTGTTTCCATCTCCAGGCTATTGTAAATAGAGCTGCAATGAACACTTTGGTACATGACTCTTTTTGAATTTTGGTTTTCTCAGGGTATATGCCCAGTAGTGGGATTGCTGGGTCATATGGTAGTTCTATTTGTAGTTTTTTAAGGAACCTCCATACTGTTCTCCAAAAACCTGTCATTCTTTTCCCCTGGGGACAGGCAGAAAGCATAGCTCAGGGCAGCAAGCCCTTGTCCAATCAGATGATGACTTGGGAGAAATGAAAGTTCCATCTTTTCCTTTGATTTTTATGGAAGCTTCCTTCTGACCCTACGCCTCCCTCTGTAAGACCTGCTGGGTTTTCTGGCCCTTTGCATGATAGCTGCGTTTGTAGTTTATTGGAGGAAATATGTCAACTTAAATAAGTGGTTATTAGTGTAGCCATGGGTGATAGTTGACATTTGAGAGGCCATGTTTCCAGTTACTGCTTTTAGGATTATATGTGCAGTATTTTTCTTGGCTTTCAGCCACTCTTTATGGAAAACCATCCACATAGAATACCTATGAAGACTTGTAGGCTCATTTGCTGCATAACCTGCCATATAGTAAATATAGCCATTCTAGCAAGACCTTGACTATCCATGCTAATGAGGACAAGGCATGGTATGGATAATTTAAATCTACAGATAATATAAGAATCTTGAGTCATTCTGTATTATCTGTCTTCTGCTGCTGTCAAACTGGCAGTCATACGAATTTCACATTTTTTCCTTCCCAGTTTACTTTCATGAAAGGCGCTAATGAGAGGCAAAATGGCCAAGAGGTAGGCAGGTAAGTGGGGAAGGAGCTGTAGCTCGGGGATGAGCTGAGGCAACAGCTGGATAATCAGCTCCTGCAAAATGGTTTCAAAAAGCATTATTCGACTCGTCTGGACTGCTCCTGAAGGCGAGGCAGTCATTTCTCTTCTGCAGACGTTAACCGAGGCCTCCTTAGGGCCAGCTTCTGTTCAGGGGGCTGCAAAAATGTCGAGAAGGTAAATAAGACATGGTTGTACACAAATTCCTCTAATAGAACACAGCCCCAATCTGTGTCATCAGGGAAATTCCATGTGCTCCAGGGTCAGAGGCGGGAGACAGAGAAGCATTGACACGGTTTCACCTTCTGGCCTGTAAATTTATTCTTCCAAATTTCACTGTGGATGTGTAATCAGAGGTTAATTTCTATTCTGGGCGTAAGGTCAGAAAGGAAGTGCCTATCTTCATTTCTCGGGTCTTTGGAGAAACATAGGTTTTAGACCATGTGGACACAGTGGGCTGGGAAGTAGGTACAGTTATTTTCACTGCCTCCGAAAAAGTGTCTCGTATTTGAGAGGACATTGCCACCTATGGTTATTTTCTACATGCTTTTCCTTATTTTGTACCTGCTACCTTTACTTATATTAATTCACTGAAATGTTGGTAGTATAATTGACTATATTTATTTGATAAATTAATTGTGCATTCCTGGTTATTTTCCTTCATTCTCTCATACTTTATGACACATTGGGGGGTTGACTAAATATAACCAACTCTGTGCATAAGTAGGTTCACAAACATAAGGTGCTTCTCACTCACAAGAGGACTACAGTTGAAGGGGTTTTAATCCCTCGTGGGTCAATAGCTTTTAATATCAAAGAGAGAACTTTCCCAGGTTTGATGTAAGCGAGTCCTGGCTCCATGGAGCCTCAGAGAGCCATTTCTTGTCTGTTGGGTGTTCCTAGAGAACAGTGGATTTGATGGTTACATTTTCCAGACCAAAGTAAGCCAAATAGGATGTCAGAGAGTAACTTTAAGAGCCTTGTTTGTTGCCAGCGTCCTAAAAATCAGGATAATGGCCCTGTGAACTCTACAATGTCGACGATTGAGTAGGGACTCAGCATAGTCCAACAGACTTCTGAATAATTCCACGGTGTGTTATTCATTCTCTGTCCTCAAATTCAGGGGACTGACTTGGTTTCGGAAAGGAGAACAAAAGGTTCAAGCCTAAGAGTGAAAGATAATGAGCTCCCCTTTTTAAACAATAGATTGGTCAGCAAAGCATGTTCTATCGGGCCCTTATTCATCTTGCTACTTACTCGTCTTGGAGGTTAAGGACGGAAGGCAGTAGATCACTTGATAAATCTGAGTCTGATCACTGTTGATCTCCATTCCAATGGTGTTCTTCAAGAGAGACCCTCAATAGATGAGGTTAAAGATACAGGAAAATTGAACGTGTCAGGGTTCAGTTGGGTTCCTCCTCTGCCTGTAGGTGTCACTATTTTTACTCCAGGAAGGAAAGATTTATTTGTCCTTACCTGTATGTACTGAGTACTGTGCTAGTAAGTGCTGTGGATATAGGCATTAAATGAACTGTTTCTTCTCTCAGGGGACTTGGACTAAAGCAGAGATGGGTACAGGAGCATAATATAATGATCGTGGTATAACATAACTTTTCATTCCTTATGCCAAGGAATTGAGGCCCTCTGTCCTCTGCTTGATAGAATATTGTGTTATAAACAGTCTTCTTCTTGACCATGGCAGCCCTTCACAGGCCAGGACAGATTTGGAAATGCAGAGATTCCAACAGTAAAGTCTGAAATGGATAGCATTTCACACAACAGAACTCTTTGTTTCTGATCTACCACTACTTCTTCCTGCCATTTTAGACCCCTGTTTCTTTCATTTTCTGCTTTTTATTGAAGTATAGTTGTTTTACAATATTGTGTTAGTTTCTGGTGTATAGCAAAGTGATTCAGTTATATATATATTCTTTTTCAGATTCTTTTCCATTGTGGTTTATTACCAGATACTGAATATAGTTCCCTGTGCTATACAGTAGGCCCTTGTTGTTAATCTATTTTATATATAGTAGTGTGTATCTGTTAATCCCAAACTCCTAATTTATCCCTCCCTTACCCCCTTTCTCCTTTGCTAACCATAAGTTTGTTTTCTATGTCTGTGAGTCTGTTTCTGTTTTGTAAATAAGTTCATTTGTATCATATGTTAGATTCCACATATAAGTAATATCATATGATATTTGTCTTCCTCTCTCTGAGTTACTTCACTTAGTATGATCATCTCTAGGTCCATCCATGTTGCTGCAAATGGCTTTATTTCATTTTTTTATGACTAATACTCTATTGAATATATATATATATATATATATATATATATATATATATATATATACACCACATCTTCTTTATCCATTCCTCTGTCGATGGACTTTTAGATGGCTTTCATGTCTTGGCTGTTGTAAATAGTGCTATAATGAACATTGGGGTGCATGTATCTTTCAAATTAGAGTTTCTCCGCATATATGCCCAGGAGTGGGATTGCTGGATCATATGGTAGTTCTATTTTTAGTTTTTTAAAGAATCTCCATACTGGCTGCACCAATTTACATTCCCACCAACAGTGTAGAAGGTAGCCTTTCCTCCACACCCTCTCCAGCCTTTATTATTTATAGACGTTTTGATGATGGCCATTCTGACAGGAGTAAGGAGGTACCTCATTGTGGTTTTGATTTACGTTTCTCTGATAATTAGCAATGTTGAGCATCTTTTCATGTGCCTATTGTCCACCTATGTTTCTTCTTTGAATAAATTGGACCCCTATTTCTTACAGCTCCTGGAAGCCCAAGTCCCCGCTTTGTAATCTATTTTCCTATCTCTCAGTCCTCATGGTCAGGTGACAAATTTGTACTGTCCAACAGTCTATCCGTTATATCTCATTTAAATCTCTCCCAGTGTTGTAGCTGAATTCCCTTTTCTCCTGATTGGCCCCCAGTAGCAAGACGGAGCAGCTGGTCAGAATTCTGTGCATACTGTCTCCTCCTATATTAAAGATTGTTAAGTCCCCTCCATCTTCTCTTCTTTCAGCTATGCAATTCTTGTTCCTTTGACCTTTTTCCATGAATTTCATTTTCTAATCCCTGAATCATGCACTGCTCATGTCCTTCAGGGTGTAGAGTATGGGGTTTTCTGTAGAGCCTCAGAAAGCAGAGAGGTGGTGAGATCCTCTCCAGGCTCTCCTCAGCTAGGGACAGTCATGCACACTCCAAGGACCTGGAACTCCACAAAGGACAGGAAAGAAATGAACACCGGAATGAGATGAAGAGTGTTATGGACTGTATGTTTGTATCCTCCCAAAATTCCTGTGTTGAAGCCCTAATCTCCAATGTGACTGTATGTGGAGGTGAGGCCTCTAAGGGGGTAATTAAGGTTAAAGGAGCTCATAAGGCTGGGGCCTGGTCTGATAGGATTAATGACCTCATAAGAAGAAACACCAGAGAGCTTGCTCTGTCCTCCCCACATATGCACTGAGGAAAGGCCATGCAAGGACATAGCCAGAAGACGACCATCTGCAAGCCAGGGAGAGAGTCCTCACCAGAAACTGACCAAGCCCTTACATTGACCTTGGACTTCCAGCCTCCAGACCTGTGAGAAAATGAAACTCTGTTGTTTAAGCCACCCAGTCTGTGGTCTTTCATTATGGCAGCCTGAGCAGACAGATACAAGCTGTTTCTTGGGCAATCCTTACTCTGCTTCCTCTGTGCCCGGATTCTCACAAGCTTTATTCCTGCATGAGCCCGCTAGGATGCTGAGATTTCTTACCCCGTCATTCTGATCTACTTCTCCAGCAGAATATTTAAGACAACATTTTCAGTAGGGCATTTTCCTGTCACTGATATTGAGGAAACCATTATGCAGAAGAGTTGGTTGAACCAGGCTTTTCCTGGATGCTGTAGTTAGTCTTTCCACTAGAATTGATTTAATCTGTAGTATGTTAAAATCTATAATAATAAGGTATATCATGAGGATATTCTACTTTATTATTAAAATATCAGGAATCATTGCCTGATGAGGTCTTCAGCATTATGTTTTAATTATATATAGAGAAAAAGAGTTCTTAGGCTTCAAGTCAGGGTGTAATTTTTTAAAAATTATTTAAATTGACTTTGAAGCACCTTCCAGTCATTTGTTGAACGGTTAAATTCCCCTGAATGCCTGCTGTTTTCTCACTAATTTTTTGACATTATTATCTTTCTGGAAACAGAGCTGCTGTTTAACTCAGCTAATACTGAACAGAAACTGATTATTCTCTTTTGGTGTAACTGGAGTGACTTAAATACTTACAGTCTTTTGTGTTAAGGGAAGATTAAAGCAGAGGAGAAAAGTGTTCTGTCTTACAACTCAAAATAAATATTTCAATATGACGTGGCTATAATTTCTTTAGGAAAAGCATACCAGGTGTTCAGTAACACAGCCTAAGAGAGAGATGTAAGTGGTTCCTACAGGAGTCTTTATTCTTAAAAGATGCAAAGGCATCCGTTGACTTTGGTCATGATATAGGACTGAGCAGAAGAAGGTGAGGGTAAGTTATACCATAGACTCTTCTTTCTATAAATCAGAGACTTATCATTACCTTATCCATAATCCCTACTCCTGTCAGAGTTCTTTGTGAAATACAATTCCTTTCAGTCATTACAGCTTCTTAAAGGACTTAATGCAGCAGAGACGAGTATGGCTTGAGAGGTTTAGATAGAATTTAGACAAATTAGATCTCCCTAACTATTGGGCAGTGAATTTTAGCAGCTCTCAAAAGCATCCCTGGGCATCTACTAGTTTCTGAGAAGCAAAGATCCAACAGTAAAGGAGAAATCAACGTGTTATTTAAAAAAATAATAAAGTCAGCAAGATTCATAACAGCTCTTGGGCTTTCTGTTGACAGCACAGTTTGGAATTCACTGAAGACTTTGCTCGAACTGGCTTCAGACGTCCTCCTTTTGCTTAGGTGAAGGTGCAGGCTAGATTGATCAGTAAGCCCGTTTCTGGCAAAAGAACCATGGTGACAATGCATCTGTGTCCTTTTCATTGTTAGCCTCAGCTAGTTCATTCTTCAAATGACTAATGACCAATCCTAAGTAAAATTAAGTTCTCTTGGCTCCAAATATCAATATCACCCAGAACTTCAGTACTGGTCCTGTCCATCCTTTCTAACTGGGCATCTTGCTGTCACTGCAAACTCAACAATGTCTTATTTCTACCATTCACATTTTCTTCTCAGAGTGGTTTCTCCACCCTCCTCCAACTTGCCCATTTCTGTCAACGTTCAAAGGATCCCTCATTCAACTACAGCAAACCTTTACTGGGTAAAAATTCAATTCCAGGAGTTCTGTTGGGAGAGTCAGGACCAAAGTGAGAAAGGGGGCGGGGTCCAAAGACATATGAAAAGGAAAAGACAGCCCCTGCCTCCATGAAGCTGACAGCCTGTGGAGGAGGTGGTGTAAGGCATAGAATGAATGATTGAAAGACCAATGTTCCATCAAATATTGGTTTAATAAAAAGTACCAAACTTCTTGTACTTCTTAGAACCCCATGCCGTTATCTTGGAAAAGAGAATGGCTAATGGGGCGGGGGGAGGGGTGGTCCGGAAGGATGAATCCCATTTCTACACCTTTTGTTTCACTTAATAACAAAATTAAGACAGTGTAACCTGCTACCTATCTTGCTGAAAACGTTGTTATGTTCTCTCACTTTTGCAGTGTGTCATTGCAAAGACTAATAATCACTGTACGGTGTCTCCATCATTAACCGCACTGAGGTCACCAATGCCTTCTTCACAGCAGGGCTTGATAAATAGCTACACAATGTTCATTTTCACTGCATAGGCAAGTAACTTATGATCAGGCATCAACATACATTGTTAAGAGCTGAAAGAGCTGTAGGAACTTTGTAAGTGTTCACTTCCATGTGGTTTATGAAAATCTCCCAAGAAAACAAGAGCAAGGTAACTGTGAATAAGGGGGTTTATCTTGCCTTGCTGAGCTACTGAATACTTCCTGTACTGTGGAAATAATACTGACTCTGTCATGTCTCTGGATAATGATATCTTCTCGGTATATATTATACATGGGCTTTTGTTTTTAAAATAAATGAACCAGCATGTCAGGCATAGGAGGCAGCTGGAAATAAAATTGACTCTTAGCAAAAGCTGCATGTCATTTGAATATTCTTTTTTTACCTTAATACAGCGCATACCCCTCCTTCAGGTAACTTGTACTCTTGAGGTTCAGAGATCCCATGTACTCCATGTTGTGTGTGGTGCATCCGCTGGCATGGGTCATGTGAAAACATGAATCTCATCACACGGATTTTATTGACTTCAATTTGCAATACACACCGCTCACTAACATGCTTTTTAAAAAGGTTGAGAGGGACTCATTGGACTGGGTGATAGGGCAACCATTTGCATATTAAATTTAAGCTACATCAAATAATATGGAAAGCAAATAGGCATGTGTAAGCAAGTATATACATAACCTTGAACTCCTGTGCCTTTTCATGATCTACTGAACATGATCTTGACCCAAGTGCAATATAGTAGTCAGAATCCTACTTTAAGACTTTTTTCTTGAGCATTCTTGACTCGTGTTTCTGCATCAGTTGGTTTAAGATCTCAAGTATATCCCATCTTGACTGTCCATCTTGATAAAACCTCTCTGATTCTCCCTTTACCTCTGAGAGAATTGAGTACGCTCTGTTGTATCATAACTTTGGGCTTTATGGAGTCCAGATTTTATAAATGGGGAAAGCCATACTTGGCACTGTGGGATTTAAATCTAAATGAATAGGAGTTCTGAAATGTGGTTTCTTCCAGAAACCATTTGGACGCACTGTGAATCTTACAATTGTATTGGAAACCTACTAGTATGCATCACAGCAAATATCAGTGTCAGTAATAGTTTTCAGAAGTCATGAAGACATTCTGATGTGAATTTTGCTTTTCTGGATTGTATACATACATGAAGCAAGAAGTGAAACTGGGCCCATTATGGGCTGCAGACCTGGTTTCCAATGCTCATCAATCCCTTCTTCCAGAAGTTCAACCTGATACAATCAAGGAACTCGATGATGATTGGTCTGGTAATGATATTAGTCATGTTTCAGAATGTTATGGTACTTGTTCACTGATTCATGATTAGCCTCTTAGAGCCTCTACTAGTCTGACATTAGCCCTGTCTAACTGAGAAGGTACAGATTCCGTATTCCCAAGCACAGTCGATGTATGTCATTCCCTATGTACCTACATTTCTCAATTAACTACATTCTCCTTTAACTACATTAATTAGTTATTATAGTATGGTAACTATATTGATGCTAATAGCTCGAGGCACAGACATTGATGAAATAAGTCAGGCTGCGTTCCAGACCAAATCCCCTCTTATCCTGGAATCAACCTTCTAGCCCTTCCCTTCTATGTGAATCAGCATATGCACGTGAGGGGAGAGAAATAAGGACAGTGCCATAGGGGGATCTCAGGAGCTTCATATTTAATACCTGCCACTCTAGAGCAAGATTCCCTGGCACTGTCTTTAATGTTCCCCCCATTCTGCTTACGTTGGGGAGTCAACAAAACCTGATTCCTCTAGTCTAATAAATGAAACTCTAAGGATCATGAATACACAGAGAGCCGGGTGGCTTTTCCTGCAATTCAGGTAGAATCACAGCATCCTGTAGTTCTCAGCACATAGCACTGCAATGCAGTTGTGAAAAATTCAGTATCACACCTCTCTCCTCTCTCTCCTCTCTCTCTCTCTCTCTCTCTCTCTCTCTCTCTCTCTGTCTCTCTCTCTCTCTCTGTCTCTCTCTCTCTCTCTCGTATCTAGCCTACCACTAGCCTGCCACTTCTGCTGGGAGCCATTTACTGTTTCATCATGGTACTTGATAATATACCTGAGCCGAGTAATATCCCTAGCAGTAGTATCCCTAACTCATAGCAGAAATGTCTAAGAGTTGTGTGAATCTCCTCAACCAGTGAGGAACATGAGTTTGAGTGCCTCTGGGGCCTTCGCTTCTAAAGATACTGTGCTTTTCAGTCCTTTACCAGCCAGCTGTGGGGTTTATTTACAGGTAGTCTCTGTTGCCATTGAGAATCACCACTTTATCTTATGAACTACATGGCTTTTACTCACTCTTAACCTCTTTACAAGTGTGTTTTCTAGATAGTAAATTTATTTAATCACCTAATAGGAAAGGGCTTGGGCTGTACTCAGATGCATGAGTTTGGCATTGGAGGCGTCCATGGTCAATGCCAGGACAGATTTCCAAATGAGCCTTAGCATTCTACCTCCCAATTCTTCCTCCTTGGAGTGCCTTTCTCCCCACTCTCCCTGTCCAAACTCTATTCGTCTTTTTAATACCTCCTAGTTCCTGGAAGTCTTCATTTCAGTACTGTGGAGTTTTGTTTGTTTGTTTGTTTGTTTAGTTTTTTCTGTCTTCAACTAAATTGGGGCAGGGAGTTTGGAGAGGCCACATCAGGGTCTTGTCACTAATTATAAGTATATGAGAGGATCCCACAACAGATTTTAGGTTCCACCTGCCCCAGGCCCACTATGTACTTATTAGGTCAGGAACTCTGGACAGCAGAGGGGCAGAGTCCTATCAGTCCTGCTTGTTAGAACAACCGCCAGCTTGGGTGAGTCACTTCATGTTGATGAACATGATGTTTACTTCTTTACCTGAAAAACAGGTGTAATGATCCATTCCTCGCTGGACTTCTGTAGGGATTCATTAAACCAGATAATGCATGTAAATAGTTTGGCCTGTTGCCTGAATCAAAGTAAATGCTCAGTAATCATTAATTATGAATTAATACATTACATTACAATGGTTAATTAATGGTTATATTAATTCACCATTGTAACTATTATTATTTGTAGAACAGGTTAGAAACATATCAGGAAGTTTTCCCAAATGCATCCACATAAAAACAAGGACATGGAATTACAAAATACTTTATATGAACCGTTACTCTTAAGTTTCCTGCTGTATATCCCTTTGAATATTGAGTATACCCTACCTTTCCATTTGAATATATTTTTTATTAATGCAGTTAGCTCAAATTCTTTCAGGTACACTAACTTTATTTAGTATTTAATGATTCCTTCTGAGTAAGAGATAGCCCTGTATGGATTTATTTCTACTCAATTCCCATTTTAAGAGCCCCAGTGTAATTATATATTTTCCCCACATAAGCCACAGGTGTTGAATGCAGTTGGTCAATGGGTGACAGTCTCTCTTGTTTTTTGTCCCATCCTGCAACCTGGGATGATGAAGGACTTTAGATCCTATGTGATAAAACAATAAATTCACCATATAATTCACATACACACTGGAGAGAGAAAGAGAGAGAGAGAGAGAGAAACACAGATATAGATATAAATACATAGATATAGAGATCATATATCTACATGTTATAAACATACTATATTAGTTTCCTAGGGCTGCTGTAACAAATTACTACAGACTTGATAACTTAAAATATCAAAAACGTATTCTCTCACCATTCCAGAGGCCAGAAGTCCAAATTCAAGGTATGACAGAGCCAGGTTCTTGCTGAAGGCTCTAGGAGAGAATCCTTTCTTGCTTCCTCCAGTTTCTGTGGTTCCAGGCCTTCCTTGGCTTGTGGCTGCATAACTCCGCTTCTGCCTACATCTTCATATGGCCTTCCATGTTTCAAATTTCTCTCTGCCTTTTTCTTTTAAAGACACCTGTCTTTGGATTTAAGGTCTACCCAGATAATCCAGGATGATCTCATTTCAACATCCTGAATTACATCTGCAAAGATTCTTTTGGCAAGTGAATTTACATGGACAAGTTCTGAGGGTTAGGAGGACATGGACCTATCTTTTGGGGTGCCACCATTCAACCCACTACACACACCTATCAACTATTGTGCCTACAAGTTATAACCATCCTATTATTTTATCATTTGTGTTAAGTTTGGAAGTGAAGTTTATCACTATAACTTTGAAACACAGACAAAAATTAGCTGTTAGGTTAGCTGAAAAATTATTTCAAAATACTAATTACTACTAAGATACTGGGATCTATGGAACATGAGGTTGAAGGAGATCACAAAGCACACTGTTGGGGTCCTTTGAGGAAGACTGAATCCCTGTGAAAGGCATGGTTTAACCTGGACCACATGTCTGTACCCTGCAAATGGGAGCAGCTGTGGTAAGTTGTGAGATGCATGTATTTGAAACAGGGGCCTGTGAATCTTCCTTTGTGATTTGCCTTTGTGAAAGTTGAAGAAATGACCCAAGGCAGCCATGGATATAGGTGGAGAAAAAGTACCTGCCAGAAATGCCTTGGCCTTAAGCTCCATCCTCTTTCCCATCTTCACCCTGCACCATGATTGTCTTTGGGTCCCCGAGTACCATGACTCAAAGATGCCTTCATGCAGGAGCATGGCCCACCTGCCCCATCAGCCGAGCAAGTTGAAAGGGTGCATCACCATCAGGGCACAGAGCTGATGCAATCTGCTATTTTAACCTCCAGTACAAGACTGGACTGTCATCTCAGTAATTGTCCAGGCCCTACAAAACTCTTTGACTGGCAGGAAGCCCACTCTGCTAGACGGTTGTTAGAAGGTGATTCGGATTTTATCCTAACCGGAGGATTGAGAATATATTTAAATCAGCAAGAAATGCTTATGATATTGCAAAGATGGTTGCTATTATCTTCTCCCCTTAGTATGCATCCCTGAACAAGGGCACACTCCGAAGCACTGCTGGCTATTTGAGGACCGGCCAAGCATACCTGGAGAGCACTGGGACATGGCTTCTACCCCCTGCCCTCCTGGGGAGACAGAAGACTATGTCATGGCCTGACACTTCCCTCTGGCTTCCTCCCTGACATTTAGCCAGAGCAAGGCTCTCCCTAGACGCCTAGAGTTCTGGGGCATTCCCATGGTGGGAACTCTTAAAAACCCTTTCCTCGCCTTTTCAGAATAGACGAAGCCCACAGGGGAGTCTGATGGAAAGAGGAGCAGAACTAATCCTTACCCTGTGCCAGGCTTTGCACCTGTGCATTATTCCCATCATCTCCTTCCATGCTCGTTGTGACCTGGTGAGGTGGTATGAATGAATAAATGAAGTAGTGTACATGATATCAGCCCCAGGATGCTTTTGGTTCACTATTAATTGCTACATACCCACAGGTATGATTACCTGTGAGGAAGCAGACTCCTAAAGAGGTTATTTGATGAAGCTCATCCAGGCCACTTATTCTTGCCGACAGTAAATCTTTGCTCTTCCTGCTGTATCAGATTACATGTTAATTAAAGCAGATACCCTGGTCCTGCCCTGATTCAGATTCCTTGGGACCCTGGAATTGCAAGCTCAGAAGCAAGAGGGACATTCATGATGCCTAGCAGCCCTCGCATCCAAACTTCCATTTGGAGGCTTCAGCGAAAGCCCCATGAGACAGGGAAGTGTCTGGAAAGTCTGTATTTATCATGAAAAGACCTGGTTGTGAGTCCTGCTTAGGCTCCCTCCTTGCTGTCTAGCTTCTGGCAAGTCCTTTCATCTTGCCTCTGATCCATCTTGTGCATCTGTAAAATTGGAACAATATCACCTGTCATGCTTCCAACAAGAGCAATGATGATAGTCAAGAGATACTGTAAAAATTGCTGTACAAATGTTAAGATGAGATTACAAGAAGGTGCATGAACTCAGAGATAGACAGACAGTCCCTTGCATGACAAATCCCCCAACACAAAGACTTCACCACTGCTTGTGCACACACCTGCCAGGCCATCAGAACTGCTCCGGGCACTTCGACTCTGCCACAGTGTTGGGCTTCGTCTCAAACGCCTTTTATGATGCCAGTATTTGTAAGGCCAATGTCTTCATTGACACCTGAACTTGCATAGATCACCTCACACCGTGCATAACCCTAAGAAGATGCCTGGTAACTATTTGTTTATTAAATGGAAGAGTGAATGCATGCCTTGGAGATTCTTTTCAGTGGGCTGCAGGGTTACTGCAATCCTATCAGGGAATATAAAGTCTTAACTTGCAGTCATCCTTGTCAATGTCTGGGTGCCTGCACTGCTGCCTGCAGCCCAGGGCAGTCTCCAGGGTGAAGGGTCCAGGTGGCAGCCCCAGAGCCATCCTTCTGTCAGGCAGGTCAGGGGGGCCACCTCTGAAACCTGCATCGACATACAGCAGCCCTCTTTAGTAGAGGTACCTCCCCAGGGCCAGGCATCCCCCTCAGTTCCGGTTCATCACCTGGCTTTTTCTCTCTGTCAACTATTTTTGGATGTTGCCCTCTGGACCAGTCATCACGATGCCAAATTTTGAGATGTCAGCCAGACATTCTGAGTATTGTTGACCCTCTTCCCTGGGAGCTGTCGCAGGAGAGGTGCCGGTTCTTCATCACTTGTCAGTGTCCGTGTTTTGTCCTGTCAAGGAAGACACATGTGCCCCTGATCACCTCTAATCCTTGGCCTTGCGCCTGAAATGAAACAATTGCTTCCTCACACCCCCCACCCCCCGCGCCCACGTACTTCTCACTGGAGATAGATTTTGATGAATTCTCTATTATGAGTTCACTGGCGCACATGATCGTGTCTCCCCTCGCCTTGCAGTCCAGAGATGCTGTTGTCATGTGACTTGACTGTCCCGAGGCCAAAAATCCAATAAAGATGACGTGCCAGCCTTGTTATGTGCACTGCTTCTTTTCCATAGCTCATCGCCAGCCCAGGTATTGCACTTTGGGGGCAGAGTCAGGAGTTCATTTAAATGGCTGGCACGTTGTATCTCACAGAGAATCCTTTCTCTAACATGCGTGACTGGTTTTGTCTCCATGTAGAAATTCTTCTCTTCTGCTGTGCAAAGCGTAAGTGGAAAACTAAAGTCTCAGAGAACAGGGACTTTATTCTCGATTGGAGTGAAAACGTGACAGAAACAGGACTCTGGTTGAGAAAGTGCTTCGGTGGTTGTCAGCACTTTCCTCTAACGGAGTGATGCATCTTTTTTTAAAAAATAGTTTTTTATCATCCTCCTGCACTTTATTTACTTCGGTTCATGTTAAGAAGTTTTCTGAGTAGATGGCAAAGAACAATTCTTAAAATATGTGAATACCAAATGTAAGATAAAAACCATAATTGCAGTTTAGACTTCAAATTTATTTGAAAAGGGGATAATGATAGTAATTACCCAGTTTGAGTTTTGTAGAAGGCTAATTAGATCCCTAAAGCATTTGTATGCACAAGGAAAACCATAAATACAAAAGACCATCTGGTCCTTATCAGCTTACAAGACTAACACTGTCTGTAATTATTTTTTCTATATTGTTTTGATGTTGATATTTTATGGAGCGATACGCTCTACACTGGTTAGGGAGTAACCTACATTTCTGAAGACCTGGAGGTTTGCCCTCATTTTCCTAATAAAAGTTTTAGGGCTCCACAGGTAAAAGAGACACTGCTTTTGAGAAATAGGTAGACATCCTTTCATTATACCTATCGTTCCAGAAACGTGTTGTTTATCAACTTCTCTGGCTTATCTGACTTGTTAATAACTTAGTCTTCAAATACTTGGATTCAGTTTCAGCTACGTTCTTTTGGTTGTTGTTTTTCAGTACAATGGAGAGTGACACATTGACCTGTGTTGAGGGCACAGAAGTAACAGCATCCCTTAGTCACTTTCTATAGTTAGCTCTGTACCTGGCAATTTGGATGTTACAAAAGTAACATTATTTGTTTTCATGTTAATTGTCTACCTCCCTCACTAGAATGTCAGCTTAAAAAGGGCAGAGATTTTGTTGTATTTCTTTGGTTGTATCTCTTAGCTTTTATAATAGTGCCTGGTACATGGTGGATACTCCATGGTTATTTGTTGAAGTGAATTAAGAAACTAAGTAGAAATGCATGATTTCAACCTCAGGATGTTTATGATTTGCTACCAAATATTACATAATAAACCACCCCCAAAATTAAGTGGCTTAAAACGACTAACATTTCATTAGCTCTCAAGATTTTGTTGGCTAAGGATTTGGGCAGTACTCCACTGGGAGTTCTTTTGTTCTGCATGGTGTGGATGGAGGTCATTTGGTGGTGCTCAGCTTCATCGTATCTAGTCCTTGACGGGGATGGATGGAAGGCTGGGCTCAACTGGGACTCTTGATTGTAGCATCTACGTGGCCTTTCCACATGGCTTGGGCTTCCAACAGGGTGGCAACGCCAGGTTTCGTGAGGGCAAAACAGAAGATGCCAGTTATCTGAGAGGATAAACCTGGAATGGGCATAATACCACTTCCACCATATTTAATTATTTAAGTGAGTCCCTAAGGTCAGCCCAGATTCAAAGGGAGGGTAAGTGACTCCCCCTCTAGTAACAGAAATAATCGCAGCCGTCTTGAATCTACCACACCATCTAACTGAAAAGCAAATTTACCGAACAACCGGAAAGCAATATTTAGACAAGAATGGTATGTGCTATCTAGGTGACCGTCACATGAATGCAGAGTAAGAAATCAGCAGTTTGAAGGAAGACTTCATGGAAGCCATGGTGAGCTTTGGCCTGAGCCTGGAAGAAAAGATAAGATTTCAAAACCTAAAACAGGTTGAAGGAGGGTATTCCCAAAGAAGGAACATCTGCTTAAATATCGGTGTAGAAGAAGGATCGACAACATTAACAGCATTTCTTTAATTAAAAGTTGTTATTTGGCAGTAAGTTGGAGATAAAAGGACATGACCATCACCATTTTGGGAAGGGCACTGTAGGAAACAACATATATAATTTTCGACTGCATTTCCTGTGAAACACTGACTGCGTCCCTCCTTAGAGAATACCTTGCAGAGAGTTATCTTTCAGAATCGTGCTAAGAATAAGCCTTGTTAGATCTGTTCTGCTTTCTTCTTTCTGGTAAGAACCAGGACAATTCCTCTTTGCTTCGTCCCATTAGCTTCTGGAGGCTCAGAACCCAACTTGAACCTCTGGCAATTATGTTGAGCCTTCCGTGTGGCATTTCTGAATCATCTCCTTTTCTTTAATCCTAATGTTTTAATTCCCTTTCCGTTTTGCTAGCTCATTGTATGAGCTTTTGCTTTAATCTACCTCAAAACCATCCACAAAATAAATTGAGCAAACAGGAACTGAGTGCTTATGCAAATTGTTAGAGTTAGAAAAAAGATATAGAAATCACTAAGAACAAATAACATAGATCCTCATTTAAAGAGAATATATAGTTTAGGTTAGGATCCAGGTACAGGAGGATGTTAAGAACAATAGCAAATGTGAGCCATGGACTTCAAATGAGGTAATTGCTAGAAATAAAATGAACAAGGTGAGTGTGATCACCCGACTGAATCCTTGAATGCTACAATAAAGGAGCCTGCCTTAACTGGAAAACTGGAATTGTCTGACATCAGTATGACAAAGTATTTCAAGCTGATACAGCCTATATGTTTCTCAAGGAATTGAGTTTTTCATGGGTATTTTCTTCTAAATTATTTCCTCATTCAGAGAGTAACTCAAAATTCTTATAACATTGTTCAGTTCCTCTGCACTGAGCAGCAACCTCTGCTGGGGCGTCTGGGAGGTCCCAGAACAAGTAAGATAACATTTTGCACTTCCAGCAAGTTTAGAGTAGAGGTGGAAAGACAACACTATGCTTTATCGCCAACGAGCAGTCTATCAAATAAGCTCTGTTTCCCTTATCATATTTCTGGATCTTAATTTTTCTGGCTTTCTAAACAAGGAACACAGGAAATAGTAGATAGACATTTGTCTCATGTTCGATGGGACAAATAGACCATTCCAGCATGCGCAGGGTTTTTTAATAAATGTCAGACGTGCAGAACAGGAAATCGCTAAATGAAATGACAGTGTGCTTGTTTACCATGCTGTACATTCACCCTATGAAAAGCAAACCTAGTCTCATCTCACCGGTATACCTGGATTTCAGTAGATTACTGTCACCTCCCAGGGATAGAATGGGCTGAACGAAGATTTCAGTAGAAATTCACCTGGTAATGTCCCAGGAAGAGGAAAGTGGTTAAGAGACCAGGGCTATTGGAATTGGAGAAGGCATTTTTGTCTTCATTCTGATGACTTGGTCTGCCATATCTGTTCTGGTGAGTGGAGGGGTGAGTGGGGTAGCGAAATGATAAAATTCTTTCTGGGTTGTAGAGTAAATAGCAGATGAATCAAGTTGCCCTATTTTTGTTGGGAGGAATGAGACTTTCTGCAAAGAAGGTGAAAATGGTGAGTTGAAGGGTGATTACAGTCGTTGACAGCCCTGAAAATCAGACAAGGCACTCTGATAGCATTGTATGCCTGTGGCCTCTTTGACGGCTCTTAACTATAGTGGTAGCTGTGGTGTGCTCTGCAGGCTCCGTAGGGCTGAGACACCATCCCTCCTGCTTCTGGGAGTGCTGGCAGCGATGACCCTCTGTTGATTCCATCTCTGGGAATAGTCTTAGCTGAAGAGAACCAATATGCCCTCTCCAGACACAGTTTGCATCCAGGGATATACCGATGCCTGCTTTCCTCAAGGTAGAACAACTCTGCAGGGTCATCCTGGCGCCAGAGCTGTCCTTGGATCAGCTGAGGCTTTTGTTGCCTTTCAGTTCCTCCATCTGCCTAATCTACGCCTGTCACAGCTTCATGACTGCTGATCCCAAGAAGCTCCTCAATAAACTGCCTAAACACAAATCTTCATCTCAGTCTACTTCCTGGGGGACCTGACCCCAAAACACAGGCCATCTTCAAAATTGTGTCCCAAGACCAGGATCCAACAAACAACTGGAAACACAAACTTTTGACCAGGGACTCATAGCAGGCATGAAGATGCACATTTAAATAAGGCCTATGATGACCCCACAGTGTGAAGCTGTCAAGAAACAACAGGGATTGGGGCTTCGCTTGTGGCGCAGGGCGGTTAAGAATCTGCCTGCCAATGCAGGGGACACGGGTTCGAGCCCTGGTCCAGGAAGATCCCACATGCCACGGAGCAACTAAGCTTGTGCGCCACAACTACCGAGCCTGAGTGCCACAACTACTGAAGCCCACACACCTAGAGCCCGTGCTCCGCAACAAGAGAAGCCACTGCAATGAGAAGCCCGTGTACCGCAACAAAGAGCAGCCCCTGCTCACTGCAACTAGAGAAAGCCTGCGCTCAGCAATGAAGACCCAATGCAGTCAAAAATAAATAAATAAATTTATATTTACAAAAAAAAGAAACAACAGGGATCACCCAGGAATGCTGCAAAGTATCCCTGGGTAACTTTGCAGTTGACTCTCCTTTCCATCTGTTTCCCATCCCTTCTCTCCACAGTCCTATTCTGAGTCCCTTTGCCTCTATTTGTCTTTATAATTCAGCTTCATGTACCTGCCCAGTGAGGCATAAAAGGTGATATTTGTCTTTCATAACTAGTGTGTGAAAAAGTGTCCGGGCATGTGATGAAACAGGTCTCACCCTGAATTGTGATGAAGACCAGCATTTCTTACTAATTATGAAGAATATAGGATCACTGGGTCTATTGATTTCCGTTATGAGAGTTATGAACCTCAAAATGGAAGTCCACAGCTACAGATACCTTAGGATGGTGTTTTATAGCAAGCAAGACTCTAGGGAGTACCATAAAAATCAGCTTCTGATGCTCGTCTGGAGGTTTATGACTTAAAAAATTGCTTGTGCTTTATCTGCAAACGCCTCCCACTCATCCTTGGGAACTGTGGCCTGACCGAGGCAGAGGCTACACCTGAGTTGAATACCGAGCTCTAGAACTCTTGTGCAATGGGCTGTTTTCTTTCTTCACTCCCCATTTCTTGTACCTGTGGTTGAGGACTTATCTCCTTGTCAGATTGCCAGCAGGTCCCTATTCTGGCGTCCATCCACCATGTTTTAGAAGGATCCTCTCCAAAGGTACAGAGCAGGCATCGGCATCTTGGCCGAGTGCTTTTGTTGGTCAGACTCTAATCTCAGAGGGCTTCATAGATTTGTCATGTAGTGCAAAGGATACCAAATGAAGGAAAATGGGCCTTGTATCCCCATGAAGCCAGATTGAGCTGTCTTAGACAAGTTTTGATATCAGAGATCTAGATATGAGATACTTAGGATCAAATTAAAACCGTGATTTTTTTTCACTACCTTTTCTCCTTTGTTCGTCAAGCATTGATTGAACACCCACTTTGTACCATTGTGTATATGACCTCCTTTGCCATTCTTGCCTTTTTCTTTCTCCCGTGTCAATTTCTAGAAGAAATAAATGAAGAGGAAGTCAGGTTCCTCTGAGGAGACTGCTGGGTTCTTATCTTTGTGTATAGAGACGAGTGCTTTCATTGGACCACCTAGGGGTCAAGCATTAGAGAATGAGTGACCAGGACCACCAGGAGCTGACAAAAGTGTCATTTTCGGTCATTACAGTTGAGTGTATAACTTTCTAACAACCAGAATGCTGGAGTCTGCTCTTCCTTCCAAGTATCAGAAGTCTGCTAGGAATCAGAGAAGGGGCACCAGTTGATCTTGAGAGATATTTGTTCCAGCCTGTGGTGGAAACTAATGAACTATTCCTTCTGCTTTACAAGAACATAACTTTCTGGTGGCTTGGGTCTTTCAGGCACAGTGTTCACCTGCTGTGTGTGGGGCTTCCTGACAAATCTTAATACTCAGTGTTCATTTTCTAGTCTCCCCACATACCTCTGTCCTTCTGTCTGCAGTCATCATTACACACGGCCCTTGTCATGCCAACATGCAGGCATTGCCACGTCCATGCAGTATTGTCTATTGATTACATATGGGGTAATGGTTCATTAGCAGAGAGACTTTGGAATCAGACAGCCGTAGTCAGTGGATGTGCTGGGAAGAATTGGCTCACACACACACACACACACACACACACACACACACATAAAGACCTGATTTATAGTGCTTGCTGATTTCCATGGTGATATACTCCCACCACGGCCAAGTTCAAGCTACCCAAGTGAAATTGCTAAATACAGTTAGCAAAAGATGAGAGCACAGCTGGTTCTCATGTGCTGGTACCAGACACCAACAACCCTAGGACTGAGCCCATGATCCAGCCCTTTTCAGCCCTGGGAGCATTACTTACCCTCTCCAAGTCCCAGCTTCCTTGCATGCGAAATGTGGTTAAAACGAAAATAATTGCTCCAAAGGGTAATTGTGAGGATTCAATGATATTTCATACATAGAGCTTAGCTAAGCACAAGGAACATGGTAACCATTCAGTGAGGGATACCTAGTTAGCTAGGAGTACTAGGCACCCTTATCTCATCAGTAATCCAGCCCTCTCTCTGCAATAGCTTTATTTCTGGTGAACTTTCTACCTATGAACCAACCCAGCTCACGATGTTGGTTGCAGTTATGGGAAGGTACTGTCCTCCTTTGGCTTAGGGGACTCACTCGAGAAGCAAAGTGGGGCTGGCAGCCCTGATCATCTCCTGTAGCTCCATCATCCTATTTATTTGATAACCAATTATTGGTTATTAAATGGCAGCTGTTCTCAAAAGAGATACAGTGGGGAGAGATACCTGAGCGGGTCTAGACCTCACTTAGCAACTTACTGTTCAGTGGAGGGAGACAGATGTGCACAAGGGACACAGAATTGTGAAGCCGGCTGGGCTGAGGTAAGTCAGGGCAGCACTATTGGTGCTGCAGGCTGATTGCTCCCAAGAGGACTGCTGGGCTTGGTCAACACACCCAGCTTCAGGGACAGGTAAAACGTGGAACAAGCTTTCCTGCTGTGTGAACTCAGTCTCAGTATGGAATAAAAAAATGCCCGTCACTCTTCTAATCCCATCTGGGACTGTGTATTGCTTTAGACTAGAGTCTCAGTGGGGGAAATCTGGGTCTTTTAATATGAGTTCAGACATAATTTTTTCGTTCTCAGAATACAACCACATAGCCCCTACTCCACAGAGTTCCATCTTGGCCAGAGTTGAGGTGCACAGTCAGTATCTGGAAATGAAACTGATGATGATAACAGATGCCTCTGACAAAAGAGTGGGTGACCCACTGCACACTTCCCGGTTTCCCAGTTTTTCCTCCAATCTATTGCTATTTACCTCTTCTGGACAGTGTGGGAATGAGCATCTAACAGGTCAGCACTTGTCTCCCATAGGCAGTGCCAAAGCCCTCCTTGTCAAATCTTTCCTATCCAACTCCTGAATTCCTGAGATTTTGAAGGTTGACGTCTAAGGGATGCTTTGGTTTAAAGAGATGGAAATTGATTTGATAATTTGCATAACGTATTCGTTTTAAATTGTCCACCTTCCTGTCTGGACTGTAAACACTTTGAGAGTAAGGGACTCACTCATATATGCCCTGACATTATTGAACACGTAGCCTCACTGTAGTCATCCCAGTAAACCTGTGAGGGGGGTGCCGTTATGATGCCTTTTACATACCTATTGAAATACAGGGTTTCTCACCTCCCCAAAACTCCACAGTTTGTCCTCGGTGAAACCGGGGCAGCTGACTCCAAAGCCCTGCTCGCAAGGCTGGTGCTCTGATCACCTCCCACTTTTTGCCACTGACAGAAAGGCCCCTCCAGTCCAGCCTGAAAGGAGCTTGGTTCTTATCAAATCTGTAAGCCATATCCAGACATATGCCTGTCGCATTAAGGAGGTCAGATATTCAAAGTGACATAATTTTTAAATTTTTAATTCCAATGCCACTTTTAAGGCCATCAAACTGATTTTGCTTTCAAGAATTTACTAGGCCACTTTGAAGAGATGAACTTATGCAAAACCCTGGCCCACATTTTCCAATAAAACTGTTCCTGTGTTCCTCAGAGCTGCAAACAGGGCTTTGACTAAAATCAGAAACCAGTAGCTTACGTGGGATAAAGAGCTGTGGAATGCCATGCTTCTCCTATTCTCTCCCACTTACCCAAAAGACTGTCTTCTTCAGATGAATGTTTCCCTTTGTTTTAATTGCACCTCAGAAACAGAGAGAAGAAAAGAGTCTGAAGGCACTTGGCTGGGAAATGGTAGCCATCGTTTTGTATGTATTACTGCAACAATTTTGCATCTCCCATTTAAATATAGGAGTTGGGGAGATGCTCCCTGAAGTATTACCACCTCTTCTGGCCCTGGCTGCTACCTCATTTCCTTTGCTTATATCTTGCATTTGGGCTCACAGGCTGCTTAAAATCCCCTTCTCTGCTTGTCATGCAGTGTTTGTGTGTGCACATCTTTCAATAACCAACTAAAATGTTCCTTCTCCATGAAGCCTATATTAATCCCCAAGCCAGAATTCACTGAAACTGCTTCTGTGTCCCAGTGGCCCTTTCTACCATTCCAGTGGCCCTCATCTGCTGTCTGGCGTTAACAGCAGATGGTGTTACAAGCTGGGGTGTAGTGGACTTTCCAAACCTCACTCTAGGTAAGCTTCTTGGAAATAGGAGCCCCGAATCATCTCTGTAGCCCACCTCCCCACCAGTATGATGCTCTGTATGTATTAGCATCTGACAAAGGCTATCAAAACCAGATCTCTGCTTTCCAAAAATGTATTAAATTATAAGTGTGTTGGGGAGCACCCAGAACTCTCTTTCCTAAAGCAATTGGTTGCTCTGGCAGTATTAAGAAACAATGGAGTCTGGTTTACGATCAATCTTAAATCATTGCGTTGTTCACTGTTTCATAAATTGTAGTTGGAAAGTCCAGTTCCTTGTTATGCCTTCCTGATGTGAACCTAAGAAATTACATCTTCTCTTCTTGGCCGCCGAAGTATGACTCTAATTAGCATTAATATTTCAGTGAATTTTAAATACACACACTTTCCTTTTTTATTTTTCACTGGAATAGATTAGTTGTACTGCCTCTAAAAACAAGGTCTCTCGTGGTTCTAGAAAAATGACACCTATGCACATTACCCACCATTTCTCAAAGCTCTCTGGAAGTCTCATGGAGATGTTGTAATATTTCTAAACCTTTTAATATTTTGTCTTAAAATTTGCTTATAAATTACTAAATCACTCCATTTTAAGCTATTGTTCCTTTATTTTCTTGTGGCAGTTTTTCAGATTAGTTTGACTCTCTTTCTTGGTCAACGATGGCAGAAATCCACTTACTTAAGGGACTTTACATATTGCATCCTCGGCAGTGTTCAGGAGTTAAATTAGTAAGTAATGGATACATTTCCTTCAGTATTCCAACCCCCTGGGAGGGCAGCAACAGTATCAGTTTTGTAAAGCTCTGTATCCCCAGCACCTAGAGCAATTTCTGGCACTTTGTAGACACTTAGTGAATAGTAGATGAACGAAGGGATACTGGCTCTGTCACTTTGTGTCTGTGGATGTATTGCTTAATTCTTCTGCATTTGTTTCTTTATCTATAAACGGGTTTGTTGTCAGGACAAAACGTGATAGTTATATAAGCCTTTTAACAAAATAAGCAATAATAAATGCTTGTTATCACTGTTGTGATTTTTCGGTACACGTTTGTCTCATTGTCCCATCTGTCCGCTCCAGATCATTCAGGCTCAGCTCTCACTTAAGGTGCTCCAGCAACCTTCCTTGGTGGGAAGTATCCTCTCCTGACTATGACCTGCCAGAGTGTTTGCTTTGAACATGGCATCTACCCCCTCTGCCTCGTGTTCAGCTATTCAACTTTCTTTAAGTACCCACCAGGTACTGAGCTTTGTGCTGGGTGCAAATGTGTTTATTTTTGTAGTTTGTTATTGGTTGATTTCTGAAGTTTGGCAGGAGGCTCCTTGAGAGTAGTTCTGTGTCGTGTTCAGCTTTGTAACCTCACATTGTCCAGCAGTACACCTTGCATTTAGTCCTCATTGCATATATACTGAATGAATGAATGAATGAGTTGAGTGAGTGAGTTACCCTAACTAAATCTTAAGCTCCTAGATGCACTAAATCCATTCCATCCTGTCCATCACTGCATCTCTTGGGGGGCACAAGATGGATTGGGCTGCGAAATGCTTGAAATCTTTGCCCACACGCTGGCAAAGGCTCACAGACCTCTGAATTTTGGGTTTGTGAGTCCATGGAATTGTGTTCCTTGACCTCACATTTGATTCAAACCATTGCCTCTGCTCCCTTTGACAAATGTTTCTGCTGGGAACGATGAGTGCTAGGTCATCTTGGGTATAGAAACAAAATTATGTAATGTTCAGTGGTATGAAGATGGGGCTTGGTTGTTAAATTTCCCTTCGTCTCAACTGTAGCCTATAGATAGCTAACTGGTGATGAATTTGCTTTGTTCCATTAAAATCCACTCTATAGCTCTGGTCTAGGGACCTGGGGGCTCGGAAGTGATTTCTTGCCTTGGGCTAGGTCCTCAGCCTCCAACATATAGATGCTTTCTTTTTTACTTTATTCTTTGCACCTGCATGGATGTCTTGTTTGCTACATACTTGTTTTTATAACCCAAACCATCTGCTTATGGCATATAGCCCATCTTCTTGACGTAATGACACAACCAAACCACCAGATACTGACATAAAATTCTCACAACGATGGCTTAGACCACCATGAGTTCTGCCTTTTTTGCCATCCCAATAATGAGTTCTCAAGTTTAAATTTACTTTCTAATTCAGAGCAACCATCGTTTTGCTAATTACTTTAAGTGGTTTCTGTGTAAAAAAAATACCTAGCAAATACTTAGCATTAATGGCATTCTTTGAATTTTTAAGAGTGAGTTACAGTCATTAATTAGCCAATTAATACAGCATCCCTGGGTGGAAGACTTTATCAGCCCGGATTCCATTTTATAGATGGAGGAACTGAAACAGATCAATTGAGATGTGCGCCTTGGAGCTCTGCCTTTTCCTATTTATTTCTCTGCCCCCTCCTCTGCTGCTCATTTTACCACGTTTCCTCCCCCTAAACACCTGCCTTACAGATTGCTCTGTGTGTGTGTATGTGTGTGTGTACAGGACGGGGAGAAAAGGTAGGGAATATCTATGGCACAGAAGAAAACTTGATTACCACCACCAAGAATTAAGCTAGAGAAGACTCTGCCCTAGGAGAGGAGAGGGTGGGTTTGAATCGAAAGCTTATATTTCCACTGGAAAGTAACACTGTTAAGCATTTTTCAGATCTCTTTGTATAAAGCATGTCTGTTTTTTAGTGGCATCACAAAAGACGCACCCTCCACCCCCAGAATAGGGATTGGGCTGATCCCCTATTACACTGAGTGGTTAGTCATCCGCAAAATACATCTCCTGTAGTGCATCCAGTCATCTGCCATCACTTAGAGTGAGTCAATTTTGCTCAATAAAGATAATCGTGAGAAGGTAAAAGTATGCATTTAATGTTTCTTAGGTCATAATTCTGATGGCAGAAGGCACCATTTGATTATTATTTGCACTGTGGGCACACAGAAAGCAAATAGTGGGTGTGGCCCTGGAGTCTGAGTTAGCCAGGTTCTTGGTGAGGGCTATGAAGTCAACATGTAGAGTATAGAAGAGCCCCTTCCGTGGGGCTGTGGAGGGAGATGTCTTGACTGTTACAAATGATGGTGGGAAGTTGGAGCGTGCTGTGGCATTCACATGTCTTCTTTGAAACCCTCTCAGATGAATTCCACAGCATTTTGTCATTCAACCGAATAGTAGAAGGCATATTTATCAAATTTTCAGAGGACCTAGAGATAAAAGGGAAAGAAAATTCTTTCGAATCTTGTATCAGAGTTCAGGGAGACCTCAGGCAATAAGACACCGATGATATCTAAATCAGTAGAAGCCAGATTTAAATTCAGCTCTAGGCTCCAAAGCCTTTGCCCTGTTAGCCCTGACAAATCCATTACAAAAGATATGATATTCCCAGCACATTTTTAACAGTCGATAATATTGGAAATGTTATCTCCATTTCTGGAGTGTATAGGCCAGTGCTGTTAAATAGAAATATAATATGATATACATATGTAATTAAAATTTTTCTACTAGCCACATTAAAAAAAGGTGAAAATAAACAGGGAAAATTAATGTGAATAATATATTTTATTTAACTTACTATGTACAAAACATAATTTTGATATGTAATGAATATAAAATATGAATGAGATATTTTACATTATTTTTCACACCAAATCTTCAAAATCCAATGTGCATTTTACACGAATCGCACATCTCAATTTGAATGCTGTTTTCATCAGAAATTCTTCATCTGTATCTAGATTTCATAAAATTTACAGTTGAAAAAATAGATTCACATATCCAGGTGGTTCCAAACCTATTTAAAAGTTTTCCAAAACTAGTATCGGTTTCTAAATTTTCTAAATTTTAATTTGAACTACTTAAAATTCAGTGAAATTTAAAAGTCAGACCCTGAGTTGCACTGGCCACATTTTATGTGATCGGTAGCCACATGAGGATGGTGGCAAGTGTATTGGGCAGCATGGGGCTAGATTCAGAATGATTCCGAGTGTGGGCATTAGGATGAGGCAGGGTCTCAGTCAGGAACAAGGGACGGAGCAGAAGGACTTGCTTGGCATCCATCAGTGATATGGTGGGAGGAAGCCGGACTGAATGGCCTCTGGCTTCCTCTGAGTTCATCCAGTTTTGCAAAGCCCCAGTCCACTGATCTTGCCATTTTGCCTGGCTGCCTTCCCAGAGGCTGTTGGCTCAGTGATTACGTAAAACACAAGGCCCAAGCATTTTTAGTCTTTGTGAAGTTATGCCACTGTTTTCTCAAGTTCTTCTCTGCAATTAGACATGCTTCAAGGACCCACGACGTTTTCTGAGTAGGTAAATGCTCTTTTGAGGAACCAGCTGGTTCAACCTGCTCCATCAGCTTAGTCTACGGCTTGTTGAATGAGTTGTAGGTGCCTTAGGGGTAAAGGGTCTAAAAATTAGTCCTTGTCCTCAAGATCTTGGCCATTGTCATCATCATCATCAGTGTTGTCATCATCCCTTTCCCCCTTTCAGTCTATCAAACCCTCACTATCCTGGGCTTCCCCGGTGGCGCAGTGGTTGGGAATCTGCCTGCTAATGCAGGGGACACGGGTTCGAGCCCTGGTCTGGGAAGATCTCACATGCCGCGGAGCAACTAGGCCCGTGAGCCACAACTACTGAGCCTGCGCGTCTGGAGCCTGTGCTCCGCAATGAGAGAGGCCGCGATAGTGAGAGGCCCGCGCACCGTGATGAAGAGTGGCCCGCGCTCGCCGCAACTAGAGAAAGCCCTCGCACAGAAACGAAGACCCAACACAGCAAAAATAAATAAATTAATTAATAAACTCCTACCCCCAACATCTAAAAAAATAAACCAAAAAAACCCTCACTATCCAACTGAAGCTCCTGTTCGGGGATGGGGAACCTAGATTCTCATGCTATGTATCAAACTAGGAGTTTATGGAAGAGAGAAAAGAAACTAAAATATGCTAGGCATTCTTACATAACCCTCACTGAGGGAAGCCTGGCTAGCTGTCCCTCCCTCTTTACAACAGTTGGGAATACTAAAATTCACGGAGGTGAATTCACTTGTCCAGGATCAAGCAGCAGAACTCAGATGTAAATCCAAGGGGGTCTGACTCCCAACTCCATGCTATTTCTGCTGTTCATCCTTATTGGAGGACAGAACACAGGGAATGTAATAACACAGCAAGTCCTCAGTGTAACACAACTGTGTTGTACGTTCAAGTGTCTACTCCCAAATGAGGGTGCAGTTGTTAGACCAGAGAGCTGATAGGAAAACTACCTTCCTACCCATTTGTTATAAAGCCGGGCCGATGAACATCAAAGAATGATTCTTCTTTCACTTTCTCTTTCTAAGAATGCTCACAGGGCTTCCCTGGTGGCGGAGTGGTTGGGAGTCTGCCTGCCAATTCAGGGGACGCAGGTTCGTGCCCCGGTCCGGGAGGATCCCACATGCCACGGAGCAGCTGGGCCTGTGAGCCATGAGCCATGAGCCGTGGCCGCTGGGCCTGCGCATCCAGAGCCTGTGCTCCGCAACGGGAGAGGCCACGGCAGTGAGAGGCCCGCGTACCGCAAAAAAAAAAAGAATGCTCACAAGTGCTATCTAACAATTTCCCTCACAGCTTCCCCATCATTATCCCCATTTTGCCAGTGAAAAATTCTGAGAGGAAAAACAGTCAAGTGTTAGTGTAGGAACATTGGTTTCTAGAGAAATAATATCTTAGGAGGGCTGCTGCCTCGGTCGGACCCCTACTGTAAAGCCTGGAGCATAAAAGAAAAGAACAAAGGTGTGAAGCTGATGGTAGTAGATGACCTTGTTCCCAAAATGTGAGTGATGAGTGATGATTGACAATGAGGAAGACACACTGCAGGGAGTATCTAAGCGGGAGGGGTGATGGAGCTTCTGCCAAGAGCATCTCAGGGCGCTCAGATTGGACGCCCGGTATGTGTGGACACCAACCCTATGGGAATGCCTCTGTTACATAGTAGCTCTCTGAGGAATGTTGGAAAGGTACTGGGGAAAAAAAAAACACAGAAGCAGCAGCCAAGATTTAGAGCTTTCTTGGGACTCTCACAGAGCCACCTGTTGGGAATACGGTTGTACTTTCCAGGCAGCAAAAGGAAAACATGAAAGGAAAATTAAGGAAGACAGTGTACCAATTATGTGCACCACTTAGGGTTTTTTTTTTTCACAGTCTAATAAACTGTAGGGTGCTCCACTTAAGTATGAGTAAATATAATAAAAACCCAGATAACTCATTGGATTTCTACTGCCTTTTATTTATTTATTTCAAAGTGTTTTTTTTAAATTGAAATAGAGTTGATTTACAATATTGTGTTAGCTTCAGGTGTACAACAGAGTGATTCAAAATGTTTATAGATTATACCCCATTTAAAGTTATTATAAAATATTGGCAGTATTCCCTGTTCTGTACAATACATCTTTGTAGTTTATTCATTTTAAACATACTAGTTTGTACCTCTTACTCCCCTACCCCTATGTTGCCCCTCCCCGCTCCCCTCTCCCCACTGGTAACCACTAGTTTGTTCTCTATATCTCGGTGGGGGTCTGTTTCTATTTTGTTATATTCATCCTTTCGTTATGTTTTAAATTCCACATGTAAGTGATAACATATAGTATTTTAGCATCTAAGCTAAGAATAAATTGATGCTTTGCAATACAAGAATATTTGTGCTGTGGGTCAGGGGGGAACAGGGCTTATAAAGGTATCTTTAAATTCACGAAAGGGATGATTTCCTAAATTAACACTAGAGTCCCGACTGAATACAAATGTCAAGAGCATTTCATTTTCTTTGCCATCTTACCAAGTGGTGGGGGCAGGTGCTGGGTGATGATAAGTAGGCATTATTCTTCTGAGGTTCAGAGTAGAGGTCTGTCCACTAAAATGTCCAAAAGTGATGACCAGTCCTGCTCGCCCCAGACTGCAGCCCACTTGCTAATGAAATCTCGTTTTCAACATGGTGGAGAGGTGTCCCAAGGCCGTTCCTTTTTTTTTTTTTTTTGCGGTACGCGGGCCTCTCACTGCCGTGGCCTCCCCCGATGCGAAGCACAGGCTCTGGACGCGCAGGCTCAGCGGCCATGGCTCACGGGCCCAGCCGCTCCGCGGCATGTGGGATCCTCCCGGACCGGGGCACGAACCCGTGTACCCTGCATCGGCAGGCAGACCCTCAACCACTGCGCCACCAGGGAAGCCCCCGAGGCCGTTACTTTTTCAGAGCGACTGTAATCATTGTGAGAGTCAGTGTTACGCTAAGAAGAAAGCAGGGGATGAGAAGTCTGGGTCTCTTGCAGTGTTTTAAATTGCGGTCCTAAACTGTGGAATTAGCTTTTCCTTGTTCTGGGTTTCACAACTTTGAGACAAAGGGAAATAACAGTGTCAGCCTGCCACCGACATCATGGGCTGGAAGTCTTTCATCATATAGCTTTCACCTAAATTTTTCTCCAAAATCAGAAGCACACAAAATATATCATGTTCTAGGTTATGTCTTAAACAGCAACAGATGTCTTCACAGTGGGGATTCTTCAACATTTAGGTCCCATGGCAAAAAGAGTAGTATCAACAGACCTAGTAAAACGTAATCTTTAAAAAAATATTATTCTACTTCTCTATCTACACATATATATTTTTTCTAATCTGGCCACTTCATTTTGTAAGTACTTGATAATGAAGTAAAAATAGTTGTGGGATTGAGCCAAAGAAATATGTTGAGTGGTATTGGAAATGGCTCCGAACCCAAGAGGAGCAGGTGGAGTTGGGATGTGTGTGTGTGGGGGGGGGGGGGGGGCGTGATAGGGGGCGGGGCGAGAGGGGGCGGGGCAAGAGGGGCTTTCCAGGAAGTGCCTTTGTGGTAATAAGCTAATCAGACACAAATTGTCGGATTCCACAAGCAACACACAGTTATATCTGAGTCAAGGGTACGCAAAAAATATTCATGGGTTAAACTTGATAAAATGTGATCACATCGAGGGGACAGAAAGTCATGTGGTCTTTTGAACCCTGGCCATGGTCCATGATGTGTCCAGAACTGCCCCACTGTTCTGACGAGGAGATGCCATCACCATATGTGGCGAAGCCCTGAAATGAATTCAATTCCAAGATCCACATCCTGCCTCCAAGGACCCCCTAGAGTCATGAAGACAGTTTCACACATGGATTCCAAGGCATAATGGATGGGCATTAAAGTATGTGGCTGGCAGTGCTCCTATGAAGAATCACTGGTGTCCTTTTTTCTTTCTTCTTTTAGAGCATGTTGACACATGTCCTCTTACATAAATAAGTGTTCCCATCTCCACTGACCTGTTTGGAAACATCAAGAAATTCACGTAGGGGAAAAACTCAGTTGTCTTTAGAAATTGAAAAAGTGCGTGTTTCAGAAAGAACTGGAGAGGGGGAAGAGACGTTTTACAGATGATCAATAAATTAGCATCTAATTTTTTACTAAAATAAGAACTGACTATTTATATAGTCCAGGCGGAGATTGTGAGAAAGGAATTATAAGATGGGAGATGCAAAGAATCTTTGTATTTTGTTTAACAGCCAGAAGATCTTCAAGCAGATGTAAGATGCATGCCTTACACATCTGTGAATGTGGGTGATTATTATACAAAAGAATTGGCTTTCTTGGTAGCCAAGCAGATGATCTGTGTTTCTTCTACCTCTGTATTAACATTATTACTACAGTTACTGTAATTATTAGAATAACATTAACATGCTTGACCAGTATAAATATAGAAGGAGCTATGTTTTAGCTCCTTCTAAGGACATATCCATCCAGAATCTAAGGACATAGCCATCACGTTGGCATTCAGAATCTAAGTTGCTAGTGTCTTGTCAACTAATGTAGAGTGAGACTAAGGCATCTTATGCCAAGAGCCATTATCAGTGTGGTATCAGCCTGGCAAACAACAGAAACTAGAGGCAGCAGCTGGGGCGTGGAGAGCATCTTTCTACTTGTTTCTGCATCTCTTAACTCTTAGGTGATGAGAGAATTTACAAAGAAGAAGAGGCTGCCTCTGCTCCGAGGTCCACCCCTCATTAACCTGATTCCTTTCCAGAATAAATTCCTTTATAATTAGAGGTCGAGTTGTGTTGTTTTCCTGGAAAGATCTTAAGCTGTTGACAGCTGAGGTTACAGCCTGAATTTAGCCATCGTCGGGGTCACAGATGCTTATGTTTTCACACAAGTGGCAATAATCATTTTTTTTAAATCTAATGAGTATATAAACATGAAAACCTCACGCTTAAATTGCCAAAGAAAACACATTTTTGCCTCTTCTTGGGCTCTGCACATGGAAGTCTTAATGCTCAGGCATGGCAGGAAGGGTCGTGACAAGTAGAGAAGCTGGATGAACACCAGAAAAGAGAGAAGGTCTAATCTTTGCAATTGTGTCAGTTCACTAAGTCATTTGTCATGTTTCATCACATCATCCTGAACGGTCTATTCCCCACTGGGGCCCAAGTGATCAGCCCTGAAGCTTTTAGCTTCCGATGTGATAGCAAGACCCTGTGTTCCCAGGAGCAGAGAAAAGGACGTTCAATGCTGGAAGCCCAAGGAGCCTGCACTCCTTTATTTAGCATGTCCTATGGGGATGGCCCTGCTCTGGTAAACTCCCATTACAATGTGACTTATGGAGACAGTGATGGGCCAGGCGGAGGAGGCAAGACCATGCATCAGAGGTGTGAACTGCGTGTTATGGGCGGCCAGAGGAAGAGGAGGTCGTTTATCACTGAGAGGTACCATTGGGGGAACATTGGATGGCTGAGATGGGATTTGGGATGAAATCTGAAATACGTCAGATTTCAACAGTGAAGTGAACGCAGGCAGGAAGGGAATGCTGAGCTGGGGAAACAGCAAATACCTAAGGATGTGTTTAGGAAGCAGGCAGGTGGTTTGCTTGGCTTGAGCATCCAGGTTGAGGGAGAGAAGGCTGAAGAGGTTGGTACTAGTTCAGGACAGTCTTGGAAAGCCAGAATAAGGAGTCTGCGCCCAATTCCATGGGCAGTGGGGGAGCTAGAGGAAGTTATTGCACGAAAGTGACAGTTCAGGAGGAGGGTAGTTGCTGACTGACACCCAGGTACACCATCACTGCCCCTGCCTTCTCTCCTGAGTTGGAGACCTAAATATCTAACTGCCTCTGGTGTCCCTCTAGCGGGATGTCTCATGTAGAATCTTGCGTCCGGCACGTCCAAAAGTTCTACCAGTCTAAACTCTTTCCTCTTTTCTGAGAAGCAGCACACCCACCCACTTAGTTGGTCAAACCAATCCTCCTTACATGCCCCATCTCTCACTTCCCACAGCACACCAGTCATCACATCTGATAGATTCTCACTCCTACTTCATGAACCTGATTGTTTCCTCTTATTCATTGCCATCCTATATCAGCTGATTCAATTCTATTTTTTTTCCTCCCTAGTCAGCCTCCATGTGGCCACTGGTTATTGTTTGAAAACAGATAAGCTCGTATGACTTGGAGATTCTAAAATCACCACTGGCTCTCTGTTACCAAAGTCTAAAACCATGCTTCTTACAGTATAATAAAAGAACCATCACAATTTGGCCTTTTCTACCTTTGGCCTATCTTAACACCTCTACCCCCCAACACATCACACACCATGTCTGGGCTTGTGTTTTCCAGGTATACATGCTTGTTCTCATCTACATGCTTCTACACAAAATGCACATTCGGCATGGCGTGTCCTTTCCCTGCTTGGCAATCTCCTACTCATCGTTTGAAACCCAACTGGATTCTTCCCTTTGTTTCCTCTTCAAAATGACCAGTCCATTCATTACTCTGTGCTCCTGTAGTGCTAGTGCATAGAGTGAGTAGTTTAGCACCTTTAATCTGTTGCATTTTAACAAGCTCTTTTCCCATATCTGCCTCTCCCACCAGGCTGTAAACTGCTTGAAGGTAGTGACATAGTCTGATTGACATTAGTTCTCCTGCTGCTGCCTGATATACAGGAGACTCTAATCAATGTCTGTGAAATGAATGAAGGACAGAGATGACTACAATCAGAATCACGGTGTGTGACGGATTCTTGATATGCCATTTCTTAACCCGGCTCTCAAATCTCCTTTAAATTTACTTTTTATTCTTCTGTAAAATGAGTTAGTAGAGATAAAACATCTAACACATTGTCTGCACTTGGCAAATGTGTCATTCCTACCAACACACACACACACCACACACACACACACACACACATGCACACACATACACTTTTTTTTTTTTGGCGGTACGCGGGCCTCTCACTGTTGTGGCCTCTCCCGTTGCGGAGCACAGGCTCCGGACGCGCAGGCTCAGCGGCCATGGCTCACGGGCCCAGCCACTCCGCGGCATGTGGGATCTTCCCAGACCGGGGCACGAACCCGCGTCCCCTGCATCGGCAGGCGGACTCTCAACCACTGCGCCACCAGGGAAGCCCCACATACACTTTTTAAGAGAAATTTTATATCTCTTTAGAGAATAATAATTACCATTATAGCTTATGGATGAGAATGTGAAATAGGTAATGCATTTGATATATACCTTAGTCCCAGAATTTTAGTTGTTAGACTAACTTCTGATCCTGTAGGAAAACATCTTCCTTATATAAAATATTCAAATATTATATTGTTTATCTGTTTGCCATTTGAATGTTTTATAAATTCCTCTCCCCCCGTTCAGTATTTCCTTCCCATCTGCACCCACCTTCACTGCCAACAAGAGTGGATTGGTTATTTGTTTGGGATTTTGTTTGCAGCATTAGATTTAATGAAGAAGGAACAGTTTTCTTTGGTTGTATGTTTGGTCTGAAATTCGTATCCTAAAATCCTCAGCAAGGAGTCATATTTGTCCCATTTGTCATCGATGACAGTTGCTGTGCTGATTTGTGCTCAAACTCCTCCAAGAGCTAGTTAGGTCATTTTTATCCAATTATGTTCTACAGCCAAAATCATTTTAATACTGTGAGACAGAAGAGGTTAGAAGAGTCCCTGTTTGCCTCAAAAATAAATTAAGATTCCTCAGGAACCTCCCACAAATGCATGTTGGCAGTTGGTTTGAATGCCACGGCCCTGCCATACCTGACCTCCAGTCATCTTTCTTGTGCTCTTGCCAGAGAAGAATGTTTGTCCAGATGCATCTCACGACGTGATGTTGTCAAGTACAGAAGAACGACTCCAGTGAAAATAACAGATTTTTGAAAATGTAACAAGTACCAACTGTAGTTATGTTCATCTGGTTCTACTGACAGCAAGGCTTCTCTTTCTAATTAGTAAAAAAAAAAAAAGAAGAAGAAAATACTCAAGATAGGGAAGACTGGTGATAGCAATAGGTATAGTTCCCAACGAGTCCCCAAGAGAGTTCTTCTAGGGTTTCTATCACTTTCCTCAACTGAATTATGGAAGAAGTGGTGTCACCTCAGAGGCAGGTCTCTGAACCCCTAAAAATTAAGGGAATAAGCAGAGATCAGTCAAGCAGGAACTCGGTGTTTCATTTCCTGGTCTCAGCTTCAAGGGAAATGAGCTATGTGTGCCTATTCTCCTTTCTGACTCATTGTGGTCCTCGCCTTCTCTGTTCTCCACCAGCCACCTTGAGAAACATTCCATGTCTACCTGTATAACCAGGGTCTTCCAAGGATGCTGACATTTTCTGTGGGGGAAAATGCTCTAATTGGGTCTTCCCTTTCTTCCACTTCAAAAATTCGCTTGCACTCCAAGCTTATCTTTTCTCTTTTAGCACTCTATTCTGAAACACCTTCTCTGCCTCATTTGATGCAAATTTTATGACATTGCCTGTTGGCAACTTGCTGCTAAAAAGAGGCTTAGAAAAGGGTTGAGTTATGAATGTAGTAAAAGCAGTGAACTAGGAACATCAAGCTTGAGAGGAGTCTGGGTAAAACATTTGTGTTTGATGGTTTAATTGATCAGGATGTTAATTTGGCAGGGAAATAGATAATACTTGATAGATTAATTTATCCAGATTTTATTTCTTCTTTTTAAATTTTACTGAAGTATGGTTGATTTACATTGTTGTGTCAATTACTGCTGTACAGCAAAGTGATTCAGTTATACATATATATATATTCTTTTTCATATTCTTTTCCACTATGGTTTATCACAGGATATTGGATAGAGTTCCCTGTGCTATACAGTAGGACCTTGTTGGTTATCCATCCTATGTATAATGGTCTGCATATCCAGATTTTATTTCTAATCCATAGTTAAGGATGAATTTGAAGGGTATTTAAAATATATCCTTAAGGGACAGGTTGCTGATGTAAATTGCTCTGAGGGGAGGAGGGGAAGGTAGGAGAACTGAACTATACTCCAGCCTTAATGTTGAGTGCAGTAAGCCAGCAGAAGGGGAAAAAGCATGAAGGCAGGGCATGGAAGGTTATCCTTTGGAAACCTGAAAGTGACATACATCCCATCTCCTCATATTCCATTGGCTGGAGTCAGTCACATGGCCGTGTCCAGCAGCAAGAGAAGCTGGGCAGTCTAGTCCAGCTGTGTGCCCAGGAAGAAGAGGAAACCAGCTCTGGTGAGCAGCTGGCTAATGGCAACAGAGGACCAGGGCCAAGACACAGCATCTCTGAGCCTGAGTTTACTACTCACTTGTAACCTGAAGGGGTGATGCTGAAGATTCCACTTGTATCTATAACATCTATGATTCCAAATGGACAGCAGATCTTTTATATGACTGCCACACCATTTGCAGTTAATTCTTTTTTTATTACTTTAGTTGAAGTATAGTTGATTTTCAATGCTGTGTTAGTTTCCAGTGTGCAGCAAAGTGATTCAGTTTTATATATATCCTTTTTCAGATTCTTTTCCATTATAAGTTATAGGTTATTACAAGATATTGAATATAGTTCCCTGTGCTATACAGTAGAGCCTTGTTGTCTATTTTATATATAGTAGTTTGTATCCATTTGCAGTTAATTCTTAAAGAAAATTTCCAGCAATTAAACATTTAAAAAAAAAAAAAAAGTAGTGAGAAGTGGGCTTTGGCACTTATGTTAAAGTGTTTCATTGGACTTATTGTTACCAAACGCAAGTTCGTGTGCCCAAAGCACAGTGAGGCCAGACAAAACCGAAACACGGGAGTTTGGGGCAAAGAAAGGTTTATTGCAGGCCAAGCAAGGAGATGGGCGGCTCTTGCCCAAAGAAATGGAAACATGTTATACTCTTAAAGGTCAGAGCCCTGAGAATAGGCTATCCTGTATATTTCAAGCTATGGGCAGCCTTCTTTTACAAAAGGTGCAGAGCTGGCATAACTAAACACAGGCAACAAAGCACAACGGTTAAAGGAAAAGGAACAGATCTAATATGGAGTCAGATTTGTTCTTCCCTATTACACTCTTTCCTATTCCCATTACACTGGATGAGGTAGGTTTTTCTTGTTCTTCTCTCCAGCCCTTTATACCCTTTCCTCTCTCCTACTTAACCCCCTCAGGCTTGTAAACAAACACAACAGAGACAAAAAGCTGAGAGAATATGCCCACACCACCCTCACCCCTCCCCTCCAAGGTAATTTTGAATGCCAGCCAAGTCCCTTTAGGATGGAGGCCAGGCATTTTGGCAGATGCCTTTGGAATTTTGAAGCCAGAGTGCTGACAGTTGAGACCTTAGTGAATGGGGCTGCAGAGGAGCCAGTGCTGATTAACGACTTACACACAAGCTGCCCAAAGAATGTTGGCTCTTGCTGGGGTGGTGATGTCATCCCTAGCAACAGGTGGCAGCCCTCTTTCTCCGAGCCCTCCTCTCGGAGGTCCTAGTGTTCCCAAGTATGAATGAGGAACAATAAGGCCACCACAGGGTTAACTGCCACTTTCACTCACTCTTTTGTGGATCAGGGGCCTTTCCCATAGAAATGTTACTGGCTTGAACTGATTCCTTTTTTTCTGCTTCCCAAATGTCAGACTCTCATATAAAAGTGGATCGTGAGCGACTTTCGCCACCGAGGCCCTTTCAAGAGCAGCTAGTGATGTGTGTAAATAGAACCTGGCTCAGGGAAGGGTGGAGGGACGAGAGACTGCCTTGGGCTCCCTATTAGGAAAGATCATCTGAGAAGCATGAAACCTGCCCTGGCTGGTGGGTTGGTATTTTGCCTTTTTTGTCTCCTCTGGTTTGGGAGTACAGTGTGTCTTCAGAACTGGGTGGCAGGACAACAAAGTTGTCAGGACTCACTAGGAGATCTTACAAAAGCTGCTCAGTGGACCTTCCCATAGTCACCTGTCCCAGGACTGAGGTTGGCTGAATGTGACCTCAATCCATCACTCTCCATCCTGTTACCCAGGAAGGGAGCCTTTTCCAAATGCACATCCTCAGTTCCTCTCGGGAACTCAGCACAGAAAGTGGAAAACACAAAGAAGAAGACGTGATCCCAGACTTAGAGAATGAACTTATGGTTACCGGATGGGGGGAAGGGTCGGGGGAAGGGATACTTATGGAGGTTGAGATTGACATGTACACACTGCTATATTTAAAAAGGATAACCAACAAAGACCTACTGTATAGCACAGGGAACTCTGCTCAATGTTATGTGTGGCAGCCTGGATGGGAAGGGAGTCTGGGAGAGAATGGATACATCTATATGTATGGCTGAGTCACTTTGCTGTGTACCTGAAACTGTCACAACATTGTTAATTGGCTATACTCCAATATAAAATAAAAAGTTAAAAAAAAAAAAAAGGAAGAAGACGTGATCCTTGCCTACAGGAGGTTCGTTAGGTCTGTCAGAGAGGGTCCGGGAATCTCTGTTTTTAAAGTGATCCAGGCTGTTCTGAAACACTCTGGCCTCAGGCAGTGGTCGGGGTCTCCAGTGTAGAAAGAGAGATTGAACTAGAGAGGGAGAAATAACATGGGCTGTGGGCTCACACAATGAGGGTTTAAATCTGGATTCTACTACCTGAAAGCCATGTGACCTTGATCAAGTCCTCACTTTCCTGAACCTGGCTCTCCAATAATCTATAAAACGAGGGAAACAATACTTTTCTCTAGGATCATTGTGAGGTTTAGAATGAATGTGTGTCAAGCTCCTAGCACAGTGCCTGACACCAAGTAAGTTGCTTAGTAAACGGGTCTCAGTTTCTTCAATCTCTATCTGTAAAATGTGAGAGTTTGACTAGATGACATCTAAGCATCTTCTAAGCTTTAATATTCCACGGTGCTACTCTGGCATTGGGGTCCACTTTCAGAGTGGGTTGTGTCCAAGCAGCATGAAAACGTCCCCAACCAGGGAAGGAGCCCCTTGACTGAGCTGAAGTACAGACGTCATAAACCAAGCAGGGTACTTGAACAACTCCAAAGGCTGTCTAGTGAGGACATAGCTGTCTTCAGTGACTTTAATTTACAGGATTACAAGGGGGCCTGTAAACCATCCCTGGCTTTCCGAGACATCTTTTATGGTACTTTCAACCACGATTTATCTAGATCTTCTTTCAGCTTTTTGATGGTTTCACACTACTCTGTTCCCTAAGATAAAGGGTCGAAGTTGACTCTTGCCATCTCAAGTAATCCCTTCTCTCACTTGCTGTACACTGACTCTTTCACCCTTCAGGGTTTGGGCTTGGTTTCAGACAGACAGACCTTCGCTCCAGAGCTTTCTAGCTTTGTGATTTCACATAGTCACTCAGTGCTCCTGAGTCTGTAGAGCGGTGATCACAAAATCTATGCTGTGCAGTTGTGCTAATTAAATGAAATAATTCACTCCCTGCCGACAACCGCCTTCTGAATTTCACTGGCACCGTGTTTACCATGTCCATGGCTCTGTGAATATACAGATTTTGATCCTAACCCTTCTCTTGTCTGTTCTTCCTAGACCTGGTCTGTCCTACACAGAATCCATGCTTTGGACACATCAATTACCAGTTCCTTAGTACTTTGCCGGTCCCTGTTATGGCCCGTATGAGCAAACAGCCCATTTTTCCTATCTGAATTAGGAAAAGTTGGCTGGACTTCTTATCCAGAAGCTGGTGGCAATATAAAAATGGTAAGAGCCTATACTTTGCAGACAGGCAACTGTGGTTTCCAATTCCAGCCCCATCACTTACTAGCTACAGGCCCTAGGGCAAATCATTTTACAGAGTAAAATTCCCATCCATAAAATGGGAATAATCATGCCAGCCTTGCAGTGTGATGGTAGAGATTACATGAGAGCTAGCTAGTACTACTGCCCTTCCAAACAGGCAGCATGGGCTGTAGACAGGAAATGGATCAGAAGTCAAAGACCTAGTTTCATCAACAACTGGCCATGTGACTACAGAGGAGCCGTTTAACTCCTCTGTGTCTGTTTTCTTAGCTGTCAAAAGGCATGATAAGTCTTCTCATATGGATACCACAGTGGTGCTTTCTGGCTAAAAGGAAAAACCAGAAGTTGTATCCTTATTTTTATTAATGTTCTAACGCTTCCTCTTGGCGCTGCCCAGAGATGGCTTTCATTCCTGATGACCCAGCATCTGCTTTCTAGACATGCTTTTAAAGCATGGGCAACCTCTAGTTTATCTTCAGTGAATGTGTTTGTAATAGGGGTGTTTCATTCCTTTGGGTTGAGATAACTGCTTTCCATTCTGGAGTATTCCTTAAAGCAGACTTCCTGTTCACAAATTTCACTTGACAAGATACTGGTCAGCACTAAAACCAGTGCCTCTCCCTGCCCAATTCAACAAAACCACTGTGCAGCCTTTTCTAGATACAGATCAGCAACCGCATTACATGTTCCTTTATTAATGAAACACAGCAAATCGCACCCTTTTAGAGGATGCTCAAATTACCTCTGGAAGGAAGTACTTTGTTAATGAGCTGAACAGCCTCATTTAGGGGATGAGCTGTGTTGACATATCAGATGTCCTTTTGAGCCAGCGGGCCTGAGTGCTTGGGAATTGGGGCCAAATAGTGTTTCATGACAGTTTCCTGAATTCCATTGCCTGAAATTTTTTTGTAGCGAAGTGGGTGCTAGATTATTTACACTGTGATCGCATCTGCAGAAGAAATGGCTTGAATTGCAAAAGAGAAAAAGCATTTTATAAATGGGTCACACCTGTAGTGGGGAAGTGAGACAGGTTAGGGTAGACAAATTGGACACAAAACCACTCCATGTCTAGCCGGAGCTTACTCACAGGACAAGAGGAAGGCTCTGGAAGCCTCCAGTTCCCGAGCTGATAATCAATCATGTCACTTCCTTCCTCAAAACCCTTAAGTAGCTTTCCATTGCTGTAAAAATAAATTTTAAAAAAGTCCAAAATCCAACATACAAAGCCCTTGCCTGGTCCTCTAGCCTCAGCCCACCCCATGACTCCTTGGCTCGGTCTTCTGCAGTCACGCTGACCTCCTTTCTTTCTTTCTTTTTTTAAGATTTATTTTTTATTTATTTATTTTATTATTTATGTTTGGCTGCGTCGGGTCTTAGTGGCGGCTCGCGGGATCTTCGTTGAGGCATGTGGGATCTTTCATTGCGGCATGTGGTCTCTTCGTTGCGGTGCACGGGCTTCTCTCTAGTGGCGTGCAGGTTTTCTCTCCCTAGTTGAGGCGTGTGAGCTCAGTAGTTGTGGCACACAGGCTTAGTTGCCCCGAGGCACGTGGGATCTTAGTTCCCTGATCAGGGATCGAACCCACATCCCCAGCATTGTAAGGCGGATTCTTTGCCACTGGACCACCAGGGAAGTCCCCCGACCTCCTTTCATTTTCACTAATTCACCGAGTTTTTTTCCACCTCACGTTGCTACTACATACTGGTTACTGCCCAGAATGTTTCTCCACTTCTCAGGCCAACTAAATTGTGCCTATTCTCCAGGACTCACCTTTAAGATCTCTTGCTTAAACTGGCCTCTGTACCCTGCAGTGTAAATTTGGTCCCCTTTTATCCATTTCATTGCATCCACTGATTTTCCTTCAAAGCACTTACTATAGCAACCCGTCCTATGTGTGTGTGTTATTTGTTTAATGTGCATCTTTCCTACTGGACTGTAAATTCTATGAAGGCAGGCATTGTATCCGTTTTGCTCTTTGTTATATTCTTTTTATATCTGAGTGCTTAGGCAATAATAGAGGCTTATTAGATAATTTCTGGAATAAATTAATGAATGAATGAGGTCTTTGGCAGGGCTCAACGCTAAGCAAAAAGGACAAAATATGCAGTGGGTACCCTCTCATCCCCAGACTCTCCATCAGTCTAATCATGGTTCACTTGACCCAGCACCCTGGCATCATTATCCCATTTGAAAGACCCTTTCAGAGTCAGGCCCTCCATCCATGTGGTCTGCAGGCTGCCCATTACTGGATGGGCAGGAAAATCTAACAGACGCATCTTTAGAGCAGAAATGGGTTTTGCAGCGTTTCCAAACGTTGGAAACCTTGAAGTAAATACTGCTGAAGACTCTGCCCTTTGTGGTTTTTTTTGTTTTTTTGTGTGTGTTACGTGGGCCTCTCACTATTGTGGCCTCTCCCGTTGCAGAGCACAGGCTCCGGACACACAGGCTCAGCAGCCATGGCTCACGGGCCCAGCCGCTCTGCGGCATGTGGGATCTTCCCGGACCGGGGCATGAACCCGTGTCCCCTGCATCGGCAGGCAGATTCTCAACCACTGCGCCACCAGGGAAGCCCTGTCCTTTGTTTTAAATGGTCATGATTTACGGTGGGAAGTCTCTGGCAACCATATTGTTTTTATCTCTTTATGATCTAACCAGATATACAGATTTGGGTAGCTTGTTTTGAGGAGGGTGACCATGACTGAACATGATCTGAAATCCTTGAATCAGAGGGAGAAACAGGGACATAATGATTATTCTTGAAAAACAAAGGAGAAATCTAGTGTTTGTCATTAAGTATTTGAATAGGTGCCGTGTAGAACAGGACAAGATTTTTCTGTGTTTTGCTGGAGGGAGGGCTGAGGTGAGCATTATAGGGATACACATTTTTATCCCTAGAAGGAGGAGCTTATGATCCCCTTTTAGATTCAAAAGTGAAGGATGATCTGTCATGACACTGTGAGTAGAATTCAGGTAGAGGTTGGTTGACTGTCTGGTAGGAATATTGCGAAAAGTATTCATGTACTGGCTCTGAAATGGACTTTAAAGCTCTTTCCAGCTCTGGGAGTTAGTTATTCTTATTCTGCATGGGGTTATTCTTAAAAACCATTCATTAGTTTGATTTGGCTTTCGATTTAGGCTACTTTACTTCAGGCTTTGGGATCAGAAGGTCAGGCTAATTTTCTAAAGTGATTTAAAAGGGGAATTAAATTGAAATTAGATTATTTCCTCATTTTCACATGACCAACTCATATTCAGTACTCGGCAAAGAAGTTATAAACTATCAAGCTTTTTCCAAGTGTCATTTTAATTTTAACTTTTACTGTTAACTATCCAATTATGTTCAATTCAACAAACACTAAGGAACACCTATTGTGTGTATTCATCCAACAAGCCTTTATTCCATATTTACTGTGGGTCAGACAGTATTAGACACTGAGGACATAGACTTTGTCATGAGGAACTCATGGTCAAGTTCAGACAAGTATCAGTGTATCAGCAATAACAATCCTGGTGGTACGTGCCATGATAGATGTTAGCATGTGGCACCGTGTGAGTGCAAGAAGACTGTATAAGACATCCTGGGGGAGAATAAGGAATTAGGGAGGCTTCCAGGAGGCGGTTAACTGGTAGGCACCCAGATGCAAAAAAGGATGATACATGATTTCTCTCCTCCAAAAGTTTGCAATTCAGTTGGTATTTTGGCGTCTAGGAGATGCCTAAATGTTCACAAGGTGCTATGTTAGTTCATTACGTATTGAGCTATTATTTCCTTCGCTACAATGTGATCATTATATACTACTTTTCCACCTAGTCTGGACTCTAATTCTGCAATAAAAAGTCTTAGGAGTCTGGGGCTTCCCTGGTGGTGCAGTGGTTGAGAGTCCGCCTGCCGATGCAGGGGACATGGGTTCGTGCCCCGGTCTGGGAAGATCCCACATGCCGCGGAGTGGCTGGGCCCGTGAGCCATGGCCACTGAGCCTGCGCGTCTGGAGCCTGTGCTCCGCAACAGGAGAGGCCACAACAGTGAGAGGCCCGCGTACCGCAAAAAAAAAAAAAAAAAAAAAAAAGTCTTAGGAGTCTGGAATGGAGACGGTCCGAAATCTGAAGATTGGTATGAAACCCAGGTGAGTGAGGAGCCCTTCTTGTGTGGTCCAGACAAGGTGCTGGATGTGATGTGGGAAGCAATGAGGAATTTGGAGATGTAGAGGACAAAGTACTGTGTCATTGGTGCCTCCGAGGACTGGGGGCTCCTGAGGTCTTGGGCAAGGAAAGAAAGGAAGAGGTTTCTGGACACGTGCTCTGGCGCACAGAGAGGTGTGGATCTGAGTGCAAAAACATTGAGAACCTGGGGTCAGTATGTCACTCCTCCCTTTTCCTCCCCTACCCACTCCAACCTGCCTCTTGGATCTGAATTGTGTTCCTTCACTTTGCTTCTTAAAGGCACATAGTGATCTAGGAAAAATGTACATAATTAGAGATTTGGAAGGAGCAGGATAAATGTTATGTTTATTAAGATGTTTTCATAATTAGTGCGCCCTCTGGGAACAAGATCTGCTAGACTTTATTCCTGTTTCTCCTCTGAAACTGATCTTCCTCTGACTCCATTTTTTTATCCTTTTAATGGGATATAAATGCTTGTTAACCTCACAATTTAAAGACATGTCCTGAAATTTGCTTCCTATGGCTTGAGTGGCTGAGAAATCTAATTCTCTAGCCAGAAGCATGCGTGTTACTCTTTGTGATCCTTGAGAAACATTTATTGTCCATTTGCTCTACTGAGAAGCCGAATGAACAGCAAGAAAAATTCATCTTCTTAGGTTCAGGGAGAATCTCACCTGCACGACTGCAGGGAGAAAACAATTCCTAAGAGTACGGCTAAGGTCATTTGAGAATCTGCTCTTTGCGTTTGATAGCAGTGAACTTCTCAGGATAGAAATAGGACCTAAGTCCATCTCAACAGCACTTAAACTTAGAACTCAATGGATAGCAATTAGGAAAAAATTAAAGCGCACCCTGGAGGCTCCAAAAGTAAATATTTCTCTGGGCAGATGTGTTATAGCTGAGTTAACTGGGTGTTTGTGCAACTGCAATGAATCTGAGAGATAACAAACAGTCTTTATTGCCTGTAGATGTAGCCTGTGATTTCAAAATACATGTGGTGTTAAATGTTCCCAGTAGAGGTTCAGACAGTTTGCTGAGCAAACCGGAGCTGCTGCCAGGTTATAATCACACTGCCGTAGGTTATTTGTCCAATTCTAAATAATGAGGTTCCCATCATCCTCCATTTGAGGAGTGTTTATCTTATGAGAACTTGGGTCAAATTGAACTTAAATTTCACTTGATTGTATTCTCCGCTAAGAATCCTTCCTAGAGGAGTTAAACACATGATTGATTTCTCTCATATTATTGCTTGTTAAAAGTTTTCACAGGAGAAAAACAAACGCTCTCCCCTTTTAGGTCAGTCGGGTGATTTGGGGTGATGCCTCCAGCCTCTTGCTTTCACAGGTGAGAAAGTTATAAGAGGATGCAGCTGCCTGGATACTCGGGTCTTTTCTGTTTTCATCCTGAGACCACTTGACAGGAGCAGCCTTTTGTGACATCCCTTCCGGGATGTAATAACAGGGGAGCAGGCAATAAGTGTAGAGGTGGAGGTTGCAAGCATCAGAAAAAAGAAACAGGGAATGCCTGTAAAGCACTGAAGGCAGCTATCTGTTCTGGCCTATGATCACTGTTGTTACCTTTGCTGTAATAGGATGCATTGCACCAAGATGAAGGCTCCACTACCAATGCGTGGTTTAGTTTTGGTCCAGCCAAGGCCAGGATAAGGCAGGTATTCACATGGGCTCATCACCTGCTATGCTCCAACCCTCATGCTTCATGCTTTTATGTGTATGATCGTAATTTATATTTACAGGAAGACATAAAAGGTTGGTATTATTCCCCACCTAACAGATGAGGAAAGAGAGTCTGCCCAATGGCACATGGGAAGTAAAGAGCAAGGCTTGGACTGGAATCTAGTCTGTTTGATTCTGGTCATCTTAACCTAGATTTGGCTGAGGTCAGCATCATTGCCACAAAGACACTTCCCGCTCAGGCACATGAAGTGGCAGGCGTTGTACCCAAATGGTCATACGTGGAAATTTCCCAAAGGAGTTAAGGACCCCTGGTGCATAGCCCAAAGGCATTCAATACGTTTTTGTAGACTCCATAAATGAGATGAAAGTTAGACTGGGTTTTGAAATAGGTACGGTTAGGAGAAGTAGATCTTAGTCAAAGCATGACTGTTTAATTACAGAATGTCTGTAGAGTCTATTATTATATAACCTTTTTTATTCATATCTCTGTATATGAAAACCAAGAGACTTTAATCACTGTCCTATTTTTGTTAAAGTAACACTTTTTATTTGAAATAGCTCTTTTAAAGTTGTCTTACTTAGAGCCTCTCATTTTCATTCATTCTCTCAACTGGCATTTATTAAAACCTATGTCTGGACACCGTGTAGAGGAGATTTAGGGCTAGAAAGGAAGCCTGGGAGCTGATCACAAAAGGGGCTGAACATCAGGTGGGGTTGAGACTTTGTACTCAATAGGCTACGAAGATACGGTGGCAGGGATGATGATAAATGGATGTGCTACATGGCTAGAAGTTGTTATTATCCCTGTGAGAATGCAGACACTGAATCAGAGTGGCTATGTGACTTGCATAAGATTATAGAGTATATAAGGGGAGAAACTGGGGTTTAGCCTTGTTCTCTGGGCCCTGGAGTTTTCTCCAGTATCGTCTGCTGCCGTCTTTCTTACCAAAGGCCACTAATGCCCTTAGCAAAACAACAGGGGCAGGGTCAAAAAAAAGAGAGAGCTGAAAACTTCTACCTGTGGGCTTGCCACAGAGGAGCCCATTTACTCAGGTAGAAGATTACAACTGAGGGAATTCCCTGGCAGTGGTGGTTAGGACTTGGTGCTTTCACTGCTGGAGCCTGGGTTCGATCCCTGGTCAGGGAACTAAGATCCCACAAGCTGCACAGAGCAGCCAAAAAAAAAAAAAAAAAAATTACAACTGAGCAGAAGGGATATGGATGTAAGAGGTGCCTGCCCAGAGGAGCAGAGAGCTGTTCTGATGATCTCATTTGCAGGAGATTAACATCAACTCTGAGATTTTAATTCAGTCCATTGACTCAAATGAGATTAGATCGCTTAACCCTCACACTAGCCTCTTTGGTCTGTGGTAGAAGTTACATACTCTCCCTGGAATTTCCGGCCAGCAGGGTGCTGACCTCCAGACATTGCTATGGAACCAAACTTGTAACGGACCTTTCCTGACAGTTGACACTCCAAGCTCCTGGGTTTTTGAAAGAGAATAGAGAATTCTAAGATATTCCTGAACTTCCATATATTCTTCCTATTTTCAAATTCATCATTTATTTGTTCAGTACGGACAGATAGTTAGGTAAAATTATAAAAGTTAAATATACTTAATAACTATATAAGGAGAGAGTAAGGAGCACATCAAGTCCTTCCTTGTTGCATTATAGGTGCTTTCAGGAGCCTTGAGCACCTGAAGCTCAAGGAGTTTTGAGTCACTTGCTCAAGATCATTTAGCTGGGAAGTGGGGAAGCTTGGAACCAAACCTGGATCTTTCTTCACTCCCGTCCACTGTCCTTCAGGCTAGTTCCCAAATGGAGAGCATCCAGAAACTTTTAGTCATGTAATCAAAACCCATACCGAAAACGTTCACTGGGGAAATGCAAGTAGAAAGAAAAGTATGCAAAATATTTAAAGGCAAGGACAGGAGAGCTTCAGCAATGTTTACAAGTATTTTTTCATAGAGGCATTTCTCCTTTCATTCAACAGTCATTTACTGAGGGACTACTATGTGCCAGGCAGTCTTCTAGGTGCGGCAGATATGACAGTGCATAAGAACTCAAAGCTCCTGCCTTTGCAAGGCTTACATTCTAGAGAAGGGGACAGACAATAGATAAGTAAACAAGTAGGCAAACAGGATAATTTCAGACAGTAGGGTCAGAATAAAATAAAACAAGGAGGGGGAGATATTAGATGTGGTGATCAGAGAAGGGAAGTGTTCTCTCTGTGGATGATATTTGAACTGAGGTCTGTGTGATGAAGAAGGAATCAGCCCTGCAGCTGTGGGGAGTGGAGGGGGTGTAGGGAGATGGATCCTGGCCCAGGGAAGGGCAAGGGCAAAGGCTTAAAGCAGAAATAAGCTTTACACGTTCAATGTGAAGGAAGAATTGCTGAGTAGCTGGAATCTAGTGATAAATTACCAATGTTTTGGTGAATTGAGTTGAATTTGTTAAGTGTGAAGACTTTCTTTCAAAAGAAAGAGATGAGCAAGGAGACATGGAAGAGGACAGAACCTAAGGAGAGAAACCCTCAGAGAAGATCCAGCAGAATCCAAATTATATGGGTCTGGTCTTGGCAGAGTTCTTAAGAGAAGCATGGTGTTTGGATCCCTGTAGGGTATCCTTCGGTTAATTGTGGGGGGCAGGGGTCCCAGTGACACTTAATTGAATTGATCATACTACAGCTCAATGGCTTAAGACAAAAACACTGTCCACACACTAAATTTGCACTTTTCTGAAGCAGTATTGTAACGGAAAGATTTGATGTGGCCCCGAACCCACTGGGAACTGAAAAGCAAGTATAGACACTTATCTGAAGATGCTTTTCCAGTGAATGGAATAATGAATGAGAGACAAAATAAAAGAATAAACAAAATCATTCCTATGCTTTTTCAAATATTTTGGTTAAATGATGGAGTCATTTTACGTGAAATAGTGGAAGATAAAATTGAATCAGAAGAGAAGTCTTGTGTCCTTGTGGTTAAGAACAAGGATTCTGGAGTCAGACAACCTGATCAAGTTTCAGATCTCTCACTAACTGTGTAACTTCTGCAAGTTGCTTGGTCTTGCTGAGAGTCCATCTCTTCATCGGCAAAACGGGGATGGGGATGATAATAGTATTTACAATTTAGGAACAGTAATTTAGAACTGTTAGGAGGATTAAATGAGATGTTGCATGTAAAGTGCTCAGCACACCACTGGCAACATGGACAATAATTAGAAAACGATGCCAGTTGTTAGCTCTATTAGGAAAATGTGTGATCATGGAAGGAAGACAAAAAGAAGTCATAAAGCAGTTGAGTGGTTTTGAGCAGGGCCATCACCTGATTGGAGCTAAGCACTGTGGAATCTGACAAGGTGCTGCCACTCTCTGGGCCTCAGTCTCCTCATCTGCAAACCCAAGGGGGATACCAGGCCAAGTAGTAAACACTCTGAAGATGTGTCTGGCCTTGAAAATTTACTGTTTGAATAAGTTCATTGCAGAAACCTGGCGTTCGGTTGTGATCTAAAACTATGGCGACCAACCGTCCTGATTTGCCCAAGACTGAGGGGTTTTTTGGGATGCAGAACTGGGACTTTTGATGCTAAAACCAGGATAGTCTTGGGCAGATGGTTGCCCACCTTCCAAAAGTGTTGCTTCCTAGAGGAGGCAAAGGGAGTGGGGAGGAAGCTCTGTTTAAATGGTAACTCACCGACGTTCTCCTAGCATTCCCAACCTGTCCCTCTGTTAGGCTCAGGTACTTGCTTGCAACTTAGTCTTGGTCCCTTTTTTCTGAGTCTGACAGAAGTAGAGAGAGAACTTTGCCCATCGTCATCTACAGTGCTGTAAAAACACTTCCATGTTAAAAGTTAAAAGAGCACCTTGCAGAGCTGACTGATTGAATGCATGTAAGAAAAAAGGTATTATTTTCTTTCCATTTCCAACAATAAATAATACAAAATTCCAAGGTTTCCCCTAAGGTGTCCTGAAGTAACTTTGAAACAGGACTGGGGTCCTTCTTGTCTGTGTGCTTTTGTTACCGAGTCCAAACTTGTACTGCTCACCACACAACAGGCGAATAAATTGAGAGACAATGTGTTGGGGCAAGGAATAGCAACTTTATTCAGAAAGCTAGCAGACCAAGAAGATGGTGGACTAGTGTCCCAAAGAACCATCTTACCAAAGTTAGAAGTCAGGCTTCTTTGATACTAAAAGGGGAGGGGGTGTGGTTGATTGCTGCAAACTTCTTGGTGTCAGAATCCTTTGTTCTTGCATCTGTGCACGTAGGTCAGGTCACAACTTTCCTATAAACCCCCAACAAGACAAATGTTGTTCTCCATTCTGCAACTTTTTACCTCTATATGAATGGAAAAGTGTTATGCCTTTAAAGATCAGAGCCTTGAGAATGGGCTATCCTGTATATTTCAGGCTATAGGCAACATTCTTACCTTGTAGCAAAAGCAATAGAATACAAAGGTTAAAGTAAACAGATTCAATATGGAGTCAGATTTGTTCTTCCCTACTGCACTTTTCCTGTCCCATCAGAATACTGTGAAAGGTCCTCTCTTCCGTGTCTAGCTGGCAAACTGCTGTTTCAACCAAGAGAAGTCATCATGGGAAGGCTTCCCTTGCACTCTCAGGTGGAGATCAAGGCTGACTCCTCTGTGCCCCTGTGTTACCTTTCTTCAACAGTTTAGCTATAATTATCTATCCGCCGCCAGTACTGTCAGCGTTCTCTGAAGGCAAGTACCCCAGTGGTGCCAAGCCAACACTCGGGCTTAAACTGTAGTCCATGTTATATTAAAAATTCAGAGCCTAGAATGGCTGATGAGACACTACAATGCGTCCTGCCCTCTGTCCTGTCTGCTGCTCTGGTTTTTTAATGCAGAACCTTCCAGCAATTTTCTTTTCCATGGGAAAAATGAAACCCATTAATATAATTTCAAACCTTAGTCTAGCTTGAGTTCCAGGTCTTCTAGTGCCAGGACACCAATGTGACTCACAAGAATGAAAACTGCAGCAAAATTAAATAATCTTGTTGAATGGGTGCTAAACTGGGCGCCAGTTCCATCACGTGTAGCATCGACACGTACAAGTACTAATTATCCACTAATTACAACCACAGCAGAATTGAGCTCATTTTCACTGAGAAAGAAGGACTGACACTGTTTTGAATGGTTTAAAAATCCACTCTCAGACTCTGTATGCACAGCCATTTGTTCGGAAGATACTGAATTACTCAGAATGCCAGCAAAGATGATGATATTTTAACATGGGTGGTGTTTTTATTTGGCTTGCTGGTTTTTTATATGGGTACGTCTTGTGTACACACCCAGTACAAACTGTTAGCCCCAGGGCTTCCCTGGTGGCGCAATGGTTGAGAGTCCGCCTGCCGATGCAGGGGACACGGCTTCGTGCCCCGGTCTGGGAAGATCCCACATGCCGCGGAGCGGCTGGGCCCGTGAGCCATGGCCGCTGAGCCTGCGCGTCCGGAGCCTGTGCTCCGCAACGGGAGAGGCCACAACAGTGAGAGGTCCGCATACCACACACACACAAAAAAGTAAAGGCAAAAGAGGAATAAAATACATGTTAGAAAGAGTAATGAAAAAGTCATTAGCATTGGCAATCTGCCATTTCCCCCCCTTAACCTCAGCCACACAGCCTGCAGACTCTGACATAGATACCAAAAAACATGGCTTTATGAACTTGTAACATTGTATGTTAAAAATCCAAAATACTAATTATCACAGCATATAATTCCATTTAGAATTTATTTGGAAGCTTTTTCCAAAAGGCATGGAAGCTTTGCAAGCCACAATATAAATGCTGAGTGATCATTCCCATGAATGTGGACCATTACCTGCTTTGGGTGGTGTTACACATACCTATGTTCACACACACTTCCATACACATTTTCAGTAGGATAGTTTATTCATCCAATAGGCTAATATTTATTGATCACCATCCATATGCCAGGAACTTTGAAAGATATACAGATAAGCCTTAAAAGATATTCCTTTAACAAACATTAGATGAGTAAAAATATAATGGCCTGGAGAAGCCACAGTCTATTGAAGAAAACAAACATGCAAACAAAATACAAAGTGATAAAGCTATAATGGAATTGTTCATAAATTTTTCTACAAAAGAGTAGAGGGAGTATACAACTCCTCCCTGAATTGATAAAGCATTTTTCTCAAGGAGTTAGAAAGGATTCTAATTCCGCCTTTATTTCCACTTATATTTATAAAGGAAAAAATAGCATATGTTATTCATAGTAAGGAAGAAGTTAATTGCTTCCCCATTAAATCATTGCTATGTTGCAGAGGAAGAAACTGAGGCACACAACATTTTTAAAGGCACACAACATTCTAAAAGGCTTGACAAAGTCGTTGCATTCATTGATGAATGATTAAGCACAAATTTCATCATTCTTGCAAGAGATGGTAGTCTTCCCAAAGAAGAGAAGGACCGTGGAATTCCATTAATTCAGACTCTCATTGAGGAGGATTTAACAGAAGTTGAAAATGCAGATTCTAGAATATTTCAGGAAACACACGTTTCCTGCTTTCAAATAAACACATAAGGTTAATGCTAGTGTTAACAAAATGTTGCCAAACAAAAGACCTGCTTGGATGGACTCTAATGAATAGTTACGTGGGCCATTTGCAATTAGAACATCAAAATGGGGGTTCTTAAAGTGCTTTGCAAATGGTTTGTCTGGAGTACATTAAATATTCCCCTGAGAACTTTCCACCCTATTAATTTACCTAGGTAGTACAAAGGTAAACTTCAATCAGCCACAGACCTATTACAAATTCTCAGATAGGTAGAATGAAAAGTAATAAGGTTTAGGTAGAATGAAAAGTAATAAGGTATAACAGTGTATATAAAAATTTAGGACAAAAGAAAAGGATTGACTTATGTGAAAATTAACTGGAAAATGTGTGATATCTAAAAAAAAAAGAGTGTTGTCAGTCTTCTGATAACTTTCAAAGCTCTCCATAACAAGTGATGTTTTTCCCAGATGTTTTTAATTGGGTTTCAAAACATGGCTCTTACCTAAGACCTCATAGAGCAGAGATGATTGTAAAGGATTGCACACCTACAAAGCACGTGTGTGTTTTCAAGACTCTGCACGTCCTCTGAGTAATTTGCACTTTAACCGTCCTCCTGATTTTATCTGTCATGTGAAAACAGATGTAGAGACGTTATTTGCAGTGAAATCATTTCTAAGGGGAGTGCAGTGGTGGCTTTCACACCTCTGGAGTCTGGCAGGAATTAATGAACTTTACAGCGTTCATTTGAATAAGCAGAAGGAAACTTCAGCTTTTAGCTGTTTGGTTATTACATTTTTTAGACATTGTCAGAGGTGAACAATCTAGAGACAATAAGGTGTTCCTTTAAAATGTGATCAGAAATAGCATCCCAGTGCTCTTCAGGTTTTTAATACAAATTAAAGGTAATGCACTGCCTTTTATAGATGCTGTTTCTATTTTTCAAAACAGCATCTGCTAAGTGCAAGGCACCATGCTAAGCACTTCATCTGGATCACTTTTAACCAAAAGCCTATGAGGGAGTTATTACTATCCCCACGTCAGACATGACAAGACTGAGATCAGAGAAGTGATGTAACTTGTCCTTGGTCACACAGCTAAGAAATAGCAGAGCCAAGATTTAAACCTAGATTTACCTTTTTCATTAACCTTCTGTCTCATGATTCTTAGCTACAGATTTGACATTTTAACTTCTTCCAACTTCTCTGTTAGAATCTTATTCACCATTAAAAACCAGGACAAATTCAACTTATTCCCTCATCTTTTCTAGTTGCACAATTCTGCAGTAATCCTTCTTCAGGGCACCCAGAGTTGTCCAGGGTGTTTTGCTCACACCTAGTATCATAGTTATTTGCGTACATGTCTGTTTCCCTTACTGGATTGTTAGTTTCATGAGGGCAAATGTGGGGACTTACTCTTGTATCCTCTTGGCTCTTCCCACGGTGTCTCAAGTAAAAATATGCTTTTGTGGGAGAGAGGTAGCATCACCACGGAGGTGGGGTTTAACCTCTGCTATGAGGATCCTGAGGGCCAGAAGATGCTAGGAAACGTGTAACACAATATAAGAAAGTGTGCCAGGGTGAAGATGGAAAACTGTAGCTGAGGTAATCCAGTGTATTAGGGGAAGACACCAGGCCTGTAGCAGATGTGAAGTCAGAACAGATCTGGCAAACATAGTTTAGTCCTCTTCTTGGAGGGTTCAGCATAGAACCTTGCAGAATTCATAGGAAGATATGCAGGGGTCCATGTGCCAGGTGTCTCACTTTACTGGCCTTTAAATTATCTTATATTATAAAATTGAGTGTTGTTCATTGTGGAGAAACTAGACCATTTAGATAAGCCAGAAAAACTAATTACCATAACCCCAGCACCTATTGCTAACGACTGCATGCATATACAGTGATTCTCACCCCTGGCTTACTGTTACAACCATCCAGAGCTTTTTAAAAATCCCTGTACCTGGGCCCCCATCCATACCAAATAATTCAGAATGTCTGGATGTGGGACCCTGGCATCAGTATTTTTTAAAGCTCCCCAGGTGATTCCAGTGCACAGCCAAGTTTGCACAGCAATGGTCTAGAGTCAGGCTTCTCAAAATTTAGCATAGGTACAAATCACCGAGGTATGGGAGGAGCCTGCAGTTCTGCATTTCTGACTTAGCTCCCAGGTGATTCTGATGCTGCGAAGCCACGTCACACTTTGAGAAATAAGAATATACACTCACCTCTCAATAAAATTTAACAATGCACGGATGAAGGATTTCTTATTAATATATCTTTGAACAAGTTATTTAAACTGTGAGCATTGGTTTCCTTATCTGTCAGATGACAGGGTAAGAAGTAGAAAGTTTACCAATTTTTGTTGCCCCAATGTTCAGACCCATGTGAGGGGAATCTCAAGATGGGAAGGAAGCAAGATTAGACCATTGAACACATATGATACTCCAGGCATTATTCTTGGAACTAATAATAAGAGCAACATTTTTGAGCATTTAATATGTCCCAGGAACCAAGCCAAGCATTTAAAATTGATTATTTAATTTAATAAGCCTCATTTTACTTAAAGAAGCTAAATAACTCACCGAAGAACAGGCAGTTGCCTAGGGCTGGTAACGGGGATGTGAAGTCAGGCAGTCTGATGTCACAGCCTAAGTATTGTTTACTTGATGGTACATGATGGTGGTTCATGGTGCCTCTCAGGCTAGATAATCTTTAAAACCCATCCATATAGTATAATTTAGATTGCCAGCCACTTCTTCCTTATTTTGATCATCCAATATTCAGAATTCTGTAAAAAAATATATCTTGGCAGAAAGAGAAATGGGGAGACGTGCGCCATATTGCACATCTGAGCACACACATCAGTGGTATGTTAATGGCACCTAAAATGGCATCATTTCTTGCGACATCCCTAATATTGGTTCACCATCTGTAGCTTAATTTCTCTGAAGAAATCCAATATGGCATTCAAGGTTTAGCTAAATCGCCTAGAGACTTCTTCAGGTGCACAAATACTTCTTCATCTAGGCTGAATTAGAAGGCAGAGCCGGAGGGCTGTGTGAGACTGGGAGGGAGAGAGCCATGAGGATTGGTGATGAGGCGAGGAATTGAGGGAAGAACAGATGGGACTGGTAAGTATCCAGGTATTCTGGCAAAATGAGACTCGTACACAGCATCTCCGGTCCTAAGTGTATGTGTGTGTACATGTACATGTGTGGGGGGGGGCGGGTGCGTGTGGCAGGATCACCTTGTATGAGAGAGAATTACTCAGAGGAGTTGGCTTTTGGAAATATTCTCCACCATACGTCCTCAGCATTACCCCTCCCTTGTTATCCTATCCTTCACTCTAATGACAGGTTGCCTTGACCCAGATCCCCCAATCGATTTCATCTGTAATGAGTAGCACAGTGAGGGAGCGGGATTTGCCTGAACCTCAGAACTCTCCCTCCAGGCTGCAGGCAAGTCCATCTGTCATCCAGGCCTGAAGGGAAGGTGCAAGGTATGAGCCAGCATGAACACTTTTCCTTTACAAGCTGGCTTTTCCCCTTTGCTACCTGTAGTACCTACAGAATACTGTATCCAAAGGGGAAAGTGTTTCTGGCAGGAGAGAACTGCCTGCGATTTCCCTACTGCTAAGGCAGAATTGGGAAATTCTATCCATTGGCTTGCAAAGAAAAATAAGTGAAAGTTACCTGTGACAGAAAACCAACAACTATGAATCATGTTTGACCCACAAGGTCTTTCATACTTCGGTTTAAGATGCATTCTCACTTATACAGCTTTAAAACTTCTATCAGCATCTTGGAAATCACTATTTATAAAGAAAAGTCCAAGTTGCAGGCTTAGAATTCCATCGATGATTTCTCCTGTCAGATTTTCTTTTTTTTAAATTTATTTTATTTTATTTTATTTTTTGGCTGCATCGGGTCTTAGTTGCAGCACGTGAGATCTTTGTTAAGGCATGTGGGATCTTTCGTTGCGGCACAGCATGGGCTTCTCTCTAGTTGTGGCACGTGGGTTTTCTCTCTCTTGTTGAGGCTCACAAGCTCAGTAGCTGTGGCGCGAGGGCTTAGTTGTCCCGCGTCATGTGGGATCTTAGTTCCCTGACCAGGGATCACACCTGCATCCCCTACATTGGAAGGCGGATTCTTTACCGCTGGACCACCAAGGAAGTCCCCAGATTTTCTGAAGGAAATTTAATAGCAGCACTGTGTGCCCAATTGAACAACTCCAAATCCTTACATCCGATGAAACAGCACTTACTTAAGAAGAATGCCTGATGGGGCCAGTTCCCAGAATCCTTTTTTTAACCCCTCTCATATGTATATGTTTTTTTCCTTCTGGTTTTTCTTTTGAAAGAAACATCATGTAGTCCAAACAAACATTATTTTGTCTTTTTTAAGCAAACCTGATATGTGTTTTCACCTCAACTTTAATTTTTTTCTACAACCTGAAACTTTCATGTACTGTGTCCATTTCATTCTCTTTGAATTAATTCAGTGCACAGTCTGATGTCCATCTGTAAATACTATAGGGAATATTTTAAGCCTTTCTAATAGGCTGAAATGAGAGGTAGAAAAAGACTTTCTCTTACGGAGTCCAAGCTCTTACTGCTTGCCACATGATAGACCAATAAATCGAGAGATGAATTGCTGGGGCAAGGAATAGTGACTTTATTTGATAGTCAGCAGACCGAAAAGATGGTGGACTAGTGTCCCAAAGAACCAACTTACCTGATCAGGCTTCTTTTATTCTAAAAGGGGAAGGGGTGTGGCTGGTTGTTGCAAACTACTTGGTGCAGGAATCCTTTGTTCTCGCAGCTGTCCACATCTAGTCACAATATTCCTATAAACCTCCAACAAGACAATTGTTATTTTCTTTTCTGCAACTTTTTAATCTCTATATGAATGGAAGAGTGTTATGCCTTTAAAGGTCAGAGCCTTGAGAATGGGCTATCATATATATTTCTGGTTATAGGAAACATTCTTTTACCCAGATGCAGAGCCCTAGAGCTAAAGGAATAGATCCAGTATGGAGTCAGGTTTGTTCTTCTCTGTTACATTTCTAGAAGTTAGAATCTTGTAGAAGAGACAATAAACCTGAGAATAACAACAGTTTTTTTTTTTTTTTCCTATTTAAAAACATACATTCATAGTTAACTGATGTTTTTATTTTGCTCCTTTTAGAAATATGCATATGAGTGCTTAAGTGTTGATTTTGTGGATAAATAAAAACCAGAACACAGCCCCTCTTGTTCCTGCCTGGGTGACCCTCCCATGTCCTGCACAGCTGGACTCAGGTCCATAACAGAAAGTGGGGTCCAGTGAGGGAGCAGGAAAGGAAGAAGAAGAATGATCGCCTTGTAATGTTTCTATATTACTATAGACTCTTCACATCGAAAAGAGACTTCAGGATATTCCTAGATGAGGAAACAGGTCTAGAAAAAAAAAGATGTGATGGCTCAAATCTCATAACCAGTTACTGACCAAGGTGAAACTGAGACGCAGGTCTCCTGGCTCCTATGCAGGTGGCTTTGCCATGGCTCTATATCCTTTTCTGCTAGGAACATAGTGGAGAAGTTTCAGAGTTAGAGTCCCTGAGTTTGAATAATGGCTCAGTCATAGCTGACCTTGAGCAAGTTATTTCCCTCAGTTTCCTACTCTGAACAGAGTCAAAATAGTTGCTGTGTCTCTGAACTCTTGTGAGATTAAATGAGGTCACATATGCAAACTGTTCAGTATAGTGTTTGGTACATAGTACTCAATAAATGTTGTATACTACTGTATTATTTTTTGCCCGCCTTTCCCCATAAATTAGATAGAAACCAGGATGTTGGAGAACCATAGAATGGGCAAGTAGCCCCTGTATCTAACATTAAAGATTAAAATCTTTAACTAGCCACTGAAAAATTAAAAAATAAGACTATCAGGAACTGTTCTAATGATCTCCAACTATCAGCACAGAAGAGGTTGTCCAAAAGTTGGGAAAACATTAAAATTATTCAAAGAATGGATGAAAGCATTCAGGTAACTTTAACTCCCATGCTTTGGGGCCATTGTGGCCATTCTGTATAAAACAATATTGGACTTCCCTGGTGGCACAGTGTTTAAGAATCCACCCACTGATACAAAATTAATGCACAGAAATCTCTTGCATTCCTATACAATAATGATGAAAAATCTGAAAGAGAAATTAAGGAAACACTCCCATTTGTCATTGCAACAAACCTGCCAAAGGAAACAAAATACCTGTATGCAGAAAACTATAAGACACTGATGAAAGAAATTAAAGATGATACAAACAGATGGAGAGATATACCATGTTCTTGGATTGGAAGAATCAACGCTGTGAAAATGACTATAATACCAAAAGCAATCTACAGATTCAGTGCAATCCCTATCAAACTACCAGTGACATTTTTCACAGAACTAGAACAAAAAAATTCACAATTTGTATGGAAACACAAAAGACCCTGAATAGCCAAAGCAATCTTGAGAAAGAAAAACGGAGCTGGAGAAATCAGGCTCCCTGAATTCAGACTATACTACAAAGCTACAATAATCAAGACAGTATGGTACTGGCCCAAAAATAGAAATATAGATCAATGGAACAGGATAGAAAGCCCAGAGATAAACCCATGCACATATGGTCATCTTATCTTTGATAAAGGAGGCAAGAATTTACAGTGGAGAAAAGACAGCCTCTTCAATTATTGGTGCTGGGAAAACTGGACAGCTACATGTAAAAGAATGAAATTAGAACACTCCCTAACACCGTATACAGAAATAAACTCAAAATGGATTAAAGACCTAAATTTAAGGCCAGACACTATCAAACTCTTAGAGGAAAACATGTGCAGAACACTCTATGACATAAATCACAGCAAGATCCTTTCTGACCCACCTCCTAGAGAAATGGAAATAAAAACAAAAATAAACATATGGGACCTAAGGAAACTTAAAAACTTTTGCACAACAAAGGAAACTATAAATGAGATGAAAAGACAACCCTCAGAATGGGAGAAAATATTTGCAAATGAAGCAACTGACAAAGGATTAATCTCCAAAATATATAAGCAGCTCATGCAGCCCAATATCAAAAAAAACAAACAACCCAATCCAAAACTGGGCAGAAGACCTAAATAGACATTTCTCCAAAGAAGATATACAGATTGCCAACAAACACATGAAAGGATGCTCAACATCACTAATCATTAGAGGAGTGCAAATCAAAATTACAATGAGGTATCACATCACACCGGTCAGAATGGCCATCATCAAAAAATCTACAAACAATAAATGCTGGAGAGGGTGTGGAGAAAAGGGAATCCTCTTGCACTATTGGTAGGAATGTAAATTGATACAGCCACTATGGAGAACAGTATGGAGGTTCCTTAAAAAACTAAAAATAGAACTACCATGTGACCCAGCAATCCCACTACTGGGCATATACCCTGAGAAAACCATAATTCAAAAAGAGACATGTACCACAATGTTCATTGCAGCACTATTTATAATAGCCAGGACATAGAAGCAACCTAAGTGTCCATTGACAGATGAATGGATAAAGAAGATGTGGCACATATATACAGTGGAATATTACTCAGCCATAAAAAGAAACAAAACTGAACTATTTGGAGAGAGGTGGATGGACCTAGAGTTTGTCATACAGAGTGAAGTAAGTCAGAAAGAGAAAAACAAATACCATACGCTAACACATATATATGGAATCTAAAAAAAAGATGGTTCGGATGAACCTAGGAGCAGGACAGGAATAAAGATGTGGATGTAGAGAATGGACTTGAGGACATGGGGAGGGGGAAGTGTAATCTGGGACGAAGTGAGAGAGTAGCATTGACATATATACACTACCAAATGTAAAATAGATAGCTAGTGGGCAGCAGCTGCATAACACAGGGAGATCAGATAGTTCCTTTGTGACCACCTAGTGGGGTGGGATAGGGAGGGTGGGAGGGAAATGCAAGAGGGAGGGGATATGGGGATATATGTATACATATAGCTGATTCACTTTTTTATGCAGCAGAAACTAATACAACATTGTAAAGCAATTATACTCCAATAAAGATGTTAAAAAACAAAAAAGAATCTACCTGCCAGTGCAGGGAACATGGGTTCAAGCCCTGGTCTGGGATGATCCCACATGCCTTGGAGCAGCTAAGACTGTGCACCACAGCTACTGAGCCTGCGCTCTAGAGCCTGGGAGCCACAACTACTGAGGCCACGTGCCACAACTACTGGAGCCCGCATGCCTAGAGCCCGTGCTCTGCAACAAGAGAAACCACCACAATGAGAAGACTGCGCAACAGAACGAAGACCCAACACAGCCAAAAATAAATAAATAAATACATTTATTTTTTAAAAAAAAGAAGAAAAGAAAACAATATTGAGCGTTCTGAGAGACTGCATCCCTGTCACCCTCATTCAAACAATTTTGCTTGATACCCTCAATGTACCAGGTTCTATATTAAATGCCAGGGACATGAGATGAATAAGATCTATTAACTACGTTTACTTATATCCTGTTAGGGAAAATTGACTCTTTAACAAATAAATAGAGCCAAATATTGGGTGCTGTACTAGTCGTACTGTTGTATTCAACAAACATAATAGGCACTGATTGAGGTTCCTGAGCTCAACTGGTGAACCACCCAAAGCCTTCCTGAAACTGTGGTCTAGAAAAAGATCCAAACAATAGATGAGTTACTTACCACATGCTAGAGGAGGCAAGGTCAGAGAAGGCTTTGCAGATAGGTGACATTTGAACTATCTGGAAGGATGGTGAGAGGGTTAACCAGATAGCCAGGGTAGGCATGGAGAAATGGTAAGCAGACGAAATTGAATATGAAAAAAGATAGAGAGTAAGCACTAATTGTAGCTCACAGGGCTGATACTCCATTTGTATTTGTAATACCAAACTCAGTTTCCAACAGTCCTGGAAAATTATGCTGAAACAGCTAAGACCTACACTGTTTCAAGCGGTACTTAAGGGAAATGTCAATGTCATGACAATAGATTACACAGCTGAGACCCAGGACACCCACAGGCCGGAAAAGCAGGGGAAATATGTCATCCTTACAAGTATCACTTCTCTGACCATAACTACATAGAACATTTTCAGTTCTTTTTGGAAAAGGCAGCCATATTTTCATGCTCAGACTGTTTATCAGAAAGGTCGTTAGATTCCCCCATTTCCACAGCAAAAAAAATCAAAAACAGTCCTTTTTAAAGTAATTGCACGGTTCCAGCCATATGCTCTCCCGTCCTCTTTAAAGCATATCATTCACTTAGGACTGGCGTAATTCCCCTCCTAAATTGGAGGTTTGCATATGTAATTATATCAAATGATGTGTTTGTTTATATCTCCAAACCACATTCAAAAACTTGCCTATGATTTATCTTTGAAATTCGATTTCATCATGTCAGTCCCCAACTTACTGTGCCCAGTGGGTCTACAGTTACATGTGTGATGTATACGCCTCTCTCTTGCAGAGATTACAGGATAAGGGTGCCTTCCACGATGATGAATCAGAGCAGTTGAAGAGGGAGATTGATCTGTTACAGTTTCTGCCCTGTTCTAAGACATTCAGCTACAGCAAAGTTGTTTAGAAAGGAAGATGCAGCTTTGGCAATTTTGACTAATTCCTCTGGACCCGGAGGAATGGCTCACTTCGTTGCTGTCTGACTGTAAAACATACCGTGCAGCTACAGCTCCATAGCTCATCCTAAGTACACAACTTTAGAAGGAAGAAAGCTTTTGCCCCTTCTTAGGTTAGCTGGCTGTGTCTTGACAACAAGGTTTATTTTCAGTGCAAATAACTACCAGTTGTGACTTTAACCCAAAATGTACCTTTCATTATTTTTATGTTCTAGATTCCCCATGGACAAACCTGATGGCTCTATTCATTCCAGCCCCTCTTCCTACCAGATTCCTAAACTAACTCATTCATTCATTCACTCAATCATTTAAGTATTTTTTAATGTATTTTTTATTTGAAGTGTAGTTGATGTTGAATATTATATAAGTTACAGGTGTACAATATAGTGATTCTCAAATTTTAAAGGTTATACTCCAGTTATAGTTATTATAAAATATTGGCTATATTCCCCGTGTTGTATAATACATCTTTGTAGTTTATTTTTTACCTAATAGTTTGTACCTCTTAATCCCCTACCCCTATATTGCCCCTCCCTGCTCCCCTCTCCCCACTGGTAACCACTAGTTTGTTCTCTATATCTACGAGTCTGCTTCTTTTTTGTTATATTCACTAGTTCGTTGTATTTTTTAGATTCCACATGTAAGAGACATCGTACAGTGTTTGTCTTTCTTTGCCTGGCTTATTTCACTTAGTCATTCAACCGTTTAAGTTTTTTTTGTTTGGTTTTTTTTTGTTTGGTTTTTTTTTTTTTTTTTTTTTTTTTGCGGTACGCGGGCCTCTCACTGTTGCGGCCTCTTCCGTTGCAGAGCACAGGCTCCGGACGCGCAGGCTCAGCGGCCACGGCTCACGGGCCCAGCCGCTCCGCGGCATGTGGGATCTTCCCGGACCGGGTCACAAACCCGTGTCCCCTGCATCGGCAGGTGGACTCTCAACCGCTGCGCCACGACGGAAGCCCCCGTTTAAGTATTTTTAAACTTCTGTCTTCTCTAGGGACTTCCCTGGTGGCGCAGTGGTTAAGAATCTGCCCGCCAATTCAGGGGACACGGGTTCGAGCCCTGGTCTGGGAAGATCCCACATGCCACAGAGCAACCAAGCCTGTGCACCATAATTACTGAGCCAGCGCTCTAAAGCCTGTGAGCCACAATTGCTGAGCCCACGTGCCACAACAACTGAAGCCCGGGTACCTAGAGCCTGTCCTCCGCAACAAGAGAAGCCACCGCAATGAGAAGTCCGCGCACCGCAACGAAGAGTGGCCCCCGCTTGCCGCAACTAGAGAAAGCCTGTGCGCAGCAATAAAGACCCAACGCAGCCAAAGATTTAAAATAAATTAATTAATTTTAAAAAGCAGGTTGAATTAAAAAAAAAAAGATCTGTCTCTTCCAAACATGGAAGACGTGTTCAAATCTAAAAGGCACAGTTTGTGATCTCCTACTGATTTTTAAATGGCTTTACTGATACATAATTTACGTACAATAACAATCTGGCTTTACTGATACATAATTTATGTACAGTAACAATCACCTGTTTAAAGCGTACAATTCAATGGTTTTCAGAATACTTATGGAACTATGCAACCATCACCATCTGTAATTTTAGAGCATTTTCATCAGCCCCAGAAGAAACCTTGTACCCCTTAGAAGTCACTCTCTGTCCCTTGCCCCAACTTGTCCCATTTCCTACTGATTTTCACTTTTTTTTTTTTTTGCCGTACGCGGGCCTCTCACTGCCGTGACCTCTCCCGTTGCGGAGCACAGGCTCCGGACGCGCAGGCTCAGCGGCTATGGCTCACGGGCTCAGCCGCTCCGCGGCATGTGGGATCCTCCCGGACCGGGGCACGAACCCGTGTCCCCTGCATCGGCAGGCGGACTCTCAACCACTGCGCCACCAGGGAAGCCCTGATTTTCACTTTTGACTTAGATTTTTTCCCCTGCCTTTTACTTTAGATCTGTGAAAATAAAGGTGATAGAAACCCAGAGAAATGCAGAGGTTTCCTTGCCTTTCCTCCACAAGCAGAAACTCCTTGGCTTTCTCACAGCTCCAGGTTCACTGTTTATGTTGTTTCAGACTTTTCAGGAAGCCTGTCTTCTTCCCTGTTGGCTGATAAATAGGTGAAAAGCACATCCTGGGGGAGGTAGGCAGATGGAAGGGAGCCACATTGCTCTCCCACTTATACCTGGGCATTGTGAAACGAAGTGGCTTTCCTAAAGAATTACCCTCAGGATAATCGGGAGAGGAAGCTGACCTCCTTCCTGAGCACCGTCATACCACAATGGGCTGTGGCTGCATGACCTGGGCAAGGAGGACCTGAAATGACACGAGATCCTACAGGGGGTGGGGAGTGCAGACAGAGGACAAAAGGGTTCCTGGTCTTTTGTTCCTGGAAGGGCAGCAGGCGAACAAGAGCAGAGGCTGACAGCCCTTTCACCCGTGTATAGCCTCCATATAACAAGTATTTCTCATTCCCGTTGTGACCTCTAACAGAGGATGCCCCCTGAAGAGGTGGTGAGGTCTGTGAAAGCCTCCCAGCTCCTTTGGAGAACACACTTACATCTCACTTGGAAAGAGGCACCGTGACATATAATCTTCTGGGATAGCATGGCCTGAAAATGCAGGCATCGGATTTGTGCTTTAGATGCTCCCTGGTGTGACCAAGCTGACCCTTAGTCAATATGACTCAGAGAGCAGGCTCCTCTTTATTCCTCCTTTATCACCTCAGTGCACCAGTGCATTCACACATCTCCATCCCGCCCTCGCTCACCCTCCCAACACACACACACACACACACACACACACACACACACACACACTGAGCCCAAGGTCTGATCCAGATGCTAAAGCTTCTCAGGTGTATTTCATCCTTGGATGGGCAGAAAAATTCATGTCAATAAAAAATCATAGTGAGATTCAACAAAGGATGGTGGAATTGCAGAAAGCCTTCTCTTAGAATCAGAGGACCATCTCAAGGTATCACCCCAGGAGATTTAGACACAGTAAATGAGGGATGGAGTGGGGCACAGGATCTCTTTTTGAGTTTCCCGGGAGGTTCTGATGGGTAGCTAGAGAAAGGGAAGTTACCGATTCTCTCCCTTGAAACTCTTGAGAACGGTCTTCTCTCTGTCAACTCTGACAATAGTTCAGAAGTGCCTAGCACTGTGCCATTCCCATAGAGGAATTTAGGAAATGGTTTAAATGAATACTAAAGGCACACACTCCCTCCCCATCCACAGATACTCTCCCCCCACACAAAAAAATACCCTCCAAAACAAACACTTTCTAAGTCTGTCTGTAGCAAAACTGAAGATTAGAATATGAATAATCCATCTTTTCTACAGCAACTTTTGTCAACTGATCCTTAATGAACTTCCTGTTTTGTTTTAGGCCAGGGGCTTAGGTGGACCGCAGGGCTTCTGAATCGGAAGGCAGGTGTTTCCCATGAAGTCACTCTGTCAACCTGTCTGGCGGTAAAATGTAGACATATGAGCAAAGGATTGCAGTAAAAGGCCAGGAATGATACTGTGGTGGAGTCTACTCATTCTGTTAGTATGTATCAGGTGGACCCTTAACGCTGGGAGAGAGGGTCACCTCTCCAACACCTGAGCTAACACCTGAGCTAAATTCGAAAAAATCTGTGGATGAGTGGGGCACATTCCAGAAAGCATTCATGGAGAGACAGATCATTTATGCAATGGGAATGTGGGTTTCCCTCCCGTGGGGAGTGTGGACAGGTGAGAGTGGAGAGGAGTGGGTTTGAAACCACACAGGTCAGATTGGGGCTGGAACCCAATCGCACCTCAGATGGAACTCGAACCCAGCCAAAACTCAGACTGGGACTTGAACTCACGGAATGGAACTCGAACCCACTGTCTTTTAGTTAAAATCACTCACCTGGGGTCAGGACTTACTAAAACTCAAGCTGTTTATGTCTCTGCACAGAAGGAATTCAGCGAGAGGTGAAGTGATAGGTAAGAAGTAGATTTATTAATATAGGGTGCTTTTGAGGGATACAGGTGGGCCGGCAAGGGAGCTCTGCCCCAAGAACTAAGTGGGAAAGAAGGTGTATTTAGGGAGATACACATTCCATGGACAGAATGCGGTACATTTCAGAAGGCAAGAGTGGCCCGAAATACGGGGTGGTTAATTTTTACAGGCTGAGTAATTTCATAGGCTAACAAGTGGGCCAACACTTACAGAGAAGGGGTGGGGATTTCCAGAAACTGGGCACCACTCACTATTTGGCCTTTTAAGGTTAGCCTCAGAGCTGTCATAGTGCCTGTGGGTGTGTCATTTAGCTGATACTAATGTATTACAATGAGCATATAATGAGGCTCAAGGTCTACTGGAAGTCTAATCTTCCACCCTCTTGGGCCTAATCGGTTCTAGCCAGTTTTGTTATATCCTCAACGGCTATGTCACTCTTTGAAAGGTTGTGCCCTGTGCCCTTCCCTCCTGTCTCAGGGTCAGCTTGTAAATAGCCATGCCAGCTGCGGTGGGATTTTATTTTGAAGGCCATGTGAAGTCATCTAACCTCTGGTAGTCTTACTCCCACCTGAAAACAAAAACGTGAGCTCCTCAGCAGATTTCGATAAAATACCTTTTCTATATTTCATGTACCTCACCAGCACTGGGAGTGAGCTTTTCGTGTGATTTCTCTGTTATCTCATGTCAATCAGCATATGCCATGAAAGGAGCCCAGTCCATGGTGTCTTATCTTCAGGGGCATTGAAGAATCAAAAAATAGAATGTAAATTTGACCTCCTCATTGCCATTTGACAATAATCATAATAAAACTTGCAATAGACAAATTGGGTGTCCTTGACGGTTTTGTCTTCTCCTTCCCTTTTCTTTGCCTTTATACTCAAAGGGGTGATTCATTTATGGGAAATGCCATTCATAGGAAAGATAGATATTTCCCACGTGGAACTTATTTTGTGTAAAGATTTAAACAAATAATACAAAGTGATAAAACTACAGTATATGAGATCTTCTGTATGTGAGATATTATATTTGAAATAATTATGTGTACAAGTAGTTATTACAGAAATAACCTTCTTTGTCAAGTATAACCAAAAAGATTATATAAGCAGAAAAATGTTAAGTAAGAAAAGTTCTGTTTTATAGCCTGCCTCTAATCAGCTTCAACAACCTATTAATTGTTCAAGAACTCTTAAAATCTTTAATAAGTTTCCTATGGTAGAATATCAGTCATATGCAAATGAATCATTGAAGTTCCAGAAAAACAATGGTTCTTTAGTGAGGTTTCATATCCCCAAAGTGATGAAAATACCTCATATGTGGTAAGCAGAACTGAGAAACAAATTTTTCAAGTTTTCTTTGTAAATTTTATTTTGTTTGAAGAATAATTCTGAGACCATCTGACTGTCACTAAGGACTGGCCAGTTATACTGTTCCCCATTGCTTTTGCTTTTGCTTTTGCTTTAACTGGACTTGCTTCCCACCCTCAGTAAGCTGCTTGCCCCAGATATTTAAAAGTCAAATATTCTCATTTCTACACAGGTCTGATTACAACAACTTCAAGGAAATTGGATCGAGAACAGCAGGCAGAACATTTTCTGGAGGTAAGCGCCTAGAGGGAGCCGGTATTCATTAAAAGTGACTTTTCCTCAACTGCTTTAACCTTCCACGGGAACTGGAACTTGAATGTGTGTGAACAGTGGGTTGCAAAATGCGGCTGTTTCTCTTGGGCTGGTTGGTTCTGAAGTTGGAGATTTCTGGTGCATTCCTCTGAATGCACTCCTGTGTGCAGAAAGTAGATGGCAGGGTGGGGACTTTGCGTTTCCTGAAAGCAAGCAGATGTATGGACTTTGTGCCCCTTTGTCAATAACTGGAAAAGAAAGTTCAGGAGCAGAGCCCTGTAAGCCATCATGGCCTCAGAGGTAAAAAGAGAGTGGGCCGAAGTGCCTCAGTAAAAGTGAAGTACGTCCTTTGTGAAGAAGTGCTCTGCTCAGCCCCTCGTTTCTTTTCTTGGGAGAGGGATTGAGAGAGAGAAAGCTGCCAGTTGATTCACTGCCTGAGAAGACTGTTTCTGAAACCATGAAATGTGCTCCTATAATTCATGAAGACAGAAACAACAGCAATAAAAACTATAAGAGCGTTATTTCTGGAGGAAAAAAGACCAGGGATGAGAAAGTAGATATGAAAGAGTCTTGTGGAACATTCTTTCCATACATAGCGAGTATCTTTATTGGGAAGCTTGAAGCCTGGGTAGTACGTATGACGCGGCGATTTAAGTGTGACAGTCTGATACCGAACGGATGACAATGCTTAGGAGGTAGAGCTTTGTTTTATTGTGCCCATGCTGCTAAAATGATTTGTCAGTCCCAAGAACCACTCGCTGGAATCCACAGGTCCTATACACACTCACACACTCCTCAGATCTCTTCTGAAATTCCCCTTTAAGTCAGTTCAGCAGTAATGATTTATTTAAAGAACACTGGACTAGGAATCCGTGCCTTGGGTCCTAGGGCTTCCCTGCTATGATTAGGTTGGAGCCTTGGAAGCTGTTTCATTGCCCTGGACTTCAGTGTGGCACATAATTGCTACTCCATATACCTCAAAGGATCTCTGTTAGGATCAAACTTGATATTTTATATCAAAGTATTTTTAAAACTCCTAAAGCACTACACATAATAAAGGATTATTATTATTATGCAGCCTTGTGATAAGCCTTTTAAAACATTGCTACCGTCACATAAAGATGAAAGACTCCAGGCTGCTGAAAAATAATTATTTTAATTCTTTTTCAAAATCATCCTAATGGGCTACATACCTGGTCCAGAATTAGAGTCGGTTTGCCAGAATAAAAACGCCTTATGTTATATTCATGGGCTTCTTTCCTTTGCAGCAGTGTCCAGGCCTCCTGGAGAGGCTATGTTCTCAGGTAGTTGAATCTATTACCTCCCAGCAGGGAAAACAGAGGGTGTCTCATTAACTGGGGGATCTGCCTGAGATCACTTACTGCCTTGTCCCTGGAAAGGTGGTGTTCTGGGGGTGTTTGGGGGCGTGCAGAGTGTGACTCTAGGGAAAAGAGGCAAAAGTGTTTTCCAGGCATTTGAATACACTTCCCAAAAGAATCCTAAACAGTTTCACATCGTTTACAGACTTACATGAATACTCACTCAACACTTTGGTCCTTTGGACAACACAGGTGCTCAGTAAAACGTAGTTAATATCATTGTGGTTTTATTATCATATGGTGTCACAATACCTGAACTCTCCTACAGATTCAGCTTCATCTCCACAGTCCAAGACAGACAGTAGCTCCAGGCAACTGCAGGACTGAAGGAGCCACAGGCAGCAACCACTGGACTCAGCCCGTGTCCCCAGGACTGAGCTGTGTCTCAGGGATACAGAATGAACAGGAAGGATGGGGAGACACGTGATCAATGAATACATGCTATCACTTCAGACACAAACTCTCTGAGACCACTCAAAGAAGGTTCCATAATAGTGCTTGAAAATGAGGGGGTGATAGGCAACATTCAATGGGGCGGTTAGGAGGGCCTCTTTGAGGAGGTGACATTTGGTGACATGAAGCCAAGTTTCTGTTGGAGAAACAGAACCCAGACCAGTGTGATTGAGTATAAAGTTAGAGGGCCGTAGAGGTGGTAGGAAATAAGTTGGAAAAAGCAAATAGGGCTGTAGTAAGGATTCTGAATTTTCTCCCAAGTGCAGTGGAAAGCCAGTAAGCAGGGTGGGTCGGGGCATGATAAGATTGCAGAGTGAGAGATCACTGGCCGTTCTGAGCAGAATCGGGCTGGGACAGGGCTTCCGTAGCAGGAAGACTGGGAGGCGGGTGCTTTGAGAGGGACCCAGGTGAAAGATGACGGTGACTTGGATGAGGGTCTAATACAAATCCCATCATGATTCTAGCTAGCAAGCAGATATGGGTTTTCTGAAGTTTCCAGGGTAGAGATTTTAAAACCTACAGGTCATCTGAATTACACTAACTCGCCCCCCAGCTCTGCCCCCATGCCAGGATTCCCCATCACAGGTGCTCTTTCATTTGGTAAACTACCCTGCTAAGGTTTTCAAAAACCACTTGAATCTCTATCTCCTACTCTTTCTGTCTCTCCTCCTCTTCTCTCTCTCTCTCTCACGTACAGTCTTGCTCTCACTTTCTAAATTGTACAGTTCTTAGCCACATTTTTTTATATATATATATAACATTGCTGTGAGCATTTGAATGGCCTTCATTTCTTTTTTCTGAATGGATCATGGACAGAATATTGCTTTAACTCAGCCCTGCAAAAAAAGTGAGTAAAATAATATCATTCAGAGTGCAGAAGAGAGTTCTCTGCTGTACACAAATTTCTGTAACTGCTGACACATTTTGTGAGTTGTAAGCACTGGGTGTGGGTAATTAACCTCCTGGAAAGCCTTTAATTGCCAAGATAACCCTATGCTCCTTTTAAACTCACATTAACCTTCTGGTTCTATTGCATATCTCTCCTTCCCAATCAAATAAAATGGACTCTTCTTGAAAGGATCCATTTAGAAGCTGACCTGGCAGGTACACTTCTGCATAGGTAGCCAGAAGGACATTAATGATTTGTTTATAGTTTGCTATCCCCATGATGGAAAGCACTTCAATTGTATACTACGGGTACTCTGCCTGTGCATTAATTTCAGATACTTAACTTGACTGTGTATGCGCTGTAAGGGTTTTGGAGTCTGTAGAACATTCATCTCAAATCTGTGACTATAAGACGGGATTGTCATTACCAGAATCTAAGGAGCTTGCTAAAGAAACAAGAGCAGCAAAGGACTACAGAAAACTTCACAAGTACAGCTTATATTTCTCTGGTGAATTCTAAGTGTTACTTCTTGCCTAATTTGGAAATCTGTTATGTGAAAATATTGGCCTGATCTTTTCTCCCTACCATGAAGTGCAAAAATATGGAATTTTCAGCTCATTTATTCAAAGTCATATGCATTCCTTGATAGCCAGTTATGATTGCAGTGGAGGTAGAAGGCTAATTCTAGCAAATAGATGCACAAAGTTGAAAATGATGCGCAAACTAAACGGTGAATTAACATTTTAGCTTAGTGGTTGTGACTTTAGCCCTGATTACCTCATTAACAGAGAAGGCAGCTGTGAAATAGGGGAATAAATGCACTAACGCTTTCTTATGTTATAATCACTTGTATAGATTGTTTCCTCACCTACTAAATTTAATCTCCTTACGGGCATGAAACTTGATTTATCAAGATAGTGCATGGAAGTGGTGTGGGAAAGCATGGATGTTCCATTCAGGCAGGCCTGAGGTTATATGTGGGCACTGCTCACAGAACTTAGACAGGCTCTCAACTCTCTGAACCCCCTTTCCTTCATCTGTAAAGAGCGGATAGTGGTTTCTAACATGGGGTTGGTGTAAAGAGCATATGAAATTGTTACCGAGTCCAAGCTCATACTGCTCACTGCATGACAGGCCAATGAATCAAGAGACATGATGTTCCTCCAACAAGACAAATGTTATTCTCTGTTCTGCAACTTTATCTCTATATGAATGGAGAAGTGTTATACCTTTAAAGGGCAGAGGCTTTAGAATGGGCTCTCCTGTATATTTCATTCTATAAGGCAACATTCTAAACTTGTAGCAGAAGCAATAGAATACAAAGGTTAAAGTAAAATAAACTGATCCAATATGGAGTCACATTTGTTCAGATCAGGCATCTGAACTATGAAGAACAATATCTTATGGAAGTCATCAGCGGTTAAATGTTTAGAAACCAGAGAATGGGGACGGTTATATTCTATTTTAGCAAATACGTTTTACAAAATACATAAATTTTAGCAAAATAAAAGATTTCAACTTGAAAAAAAAAGAAAAATGAAAGGTGAGACGTCCCCAGGATGACCTCTGTAGGACAATGTGTTCCACGGACAGTGGCGGGTGTTGTCAGCACCAACTGTCTTACTCACCTCTCTATTTAGAGCATCTAGTTAAGTACCTGGAAAGCAGGGGGCACTCAATAAAGGGTGTGTGAATGAATGATTACTCTGAGACCTTTATTTTACTCCTAGATGAGATCACGGAGGTGGGTATTAGCACACAGGAAAGTGCATAGGCTTGGAGACAGAAAGAATGGACTGTTCTGCCTCTCTCCATCTGCTTTGCCAAATTAAATTATCTCTGATCCTCCATTTGCTCATCCGTAAAATGGGGCTACTACTAATCCCTACTTCATCAATGAACTACACAGAGGGTCTGGCACGTAGGGACACTATTCTGTTAAACCGTTGTTTGCCCCACACTCTTTCCCCCTCCCTGCTCTCCTTGTCCTCAATAAACACCTTGTCAGTTCCATTTCTTTTTCAGAGCTGGCCCGTGTTTGAATAGCTTACAGCAGTTTGATTATTCTTAAAAGTTATATCCATTTAAATAATACTATAGTCCCAGCCTAATTATGTGTGAATCTTTATCTTGTTTGCTAAAAGAGTATGATTTTGGGCTTCCCTGGTGGCGCAGTGGTTGAGAGTCCACCTGCCGATGCAGGGGACATGGGTTCATGCCCCGGTCCGGGAAGATCCCACATGCCATGGAGCGGCTGGACCCGTGAGCCATGGCCGCTGAGCCTGCGCGTCCGGAGCCTGTGCTCCGCAACGGGCGAGGCCACAACAGTGAGAGGCCCGCATACAGCAAAAAAAAAAAAAAAAAGAGTATGATTTTGCCTCTCTTTTGATCTTGAAATGCTTCTCTGTTCAGGGGCAGATGGTTCTGGTAAAAGTCTCCCGAAGAGAACAGAGAGAGTATTTTATTTGAAAATCAAAAAAGATGACAAGGCCCAGTATAAAGACAGAGGATGAGAAATTATGTTGTCTGTGTGGGTATATCTTGAAGTAGCCCAGAGAAGGTGGTGAGATTTTATAGTGCAGTCGGTATAAATAACAAAACACATTACAGAGGAATATGCTAGATCTATAGGAATGTAAATTATTTAGTATCTGTCTCTTTAGAATACTCATCCATCGTCCTCTGTAAGGTGCATCTCCTGTGACTATTTTTTCTTCCTGTCTGAAATTCTCATCCCTTTTTATAGTTTTATTTTCTGAGGGGAAAGAAATATTGCTCTTCGGTAAGTTTTTATAACATTTCCTCTTGCCTTGGGATGCAAATTGATTTCTTTAGTGAGTGCACATCCTTAGTGGTTTCTTACTTTAGTAAGCAGCCGCTTTTGAGGTGATGGTACTTTCTGGTGGTGAAGAGTTGCAGGTCTATCTCAACCCATTAAGCCATCCATATTTTGATAATTTATCTCCAAGTGAAATGGCAGTTTCTCTCATTAGGCTCTTTTTTCTGCCACCCTCAGAAAACTTCACAGGAAGTACCAGTAGGCCTTCAGGAAAAGATGTGTGTCCATGCACAAAAACAGCACCTGTAGCAGGCACGGGCCTCGAAAGCAGAGTGATCGTGACTTCTGTTCTCCAGAGCTCCCAAGAGAGCCCCAGAACCCTCTCTTACCGTTCTTTACTTCTAGGACTGTACCTTCTCTAGTCTTAGTTGTTCGTGTTTGTGCTGTATCAACTTCGATGGAGTTAATGGCAACTCACTCTTTTTTTTCTTCCTTTCTTCAAGGCTTATTCTGAGCCTGGTATTGGGCTAGGCACCAAGGTTCTGTTTTTGGAGTTAGTATGTTTTTCCCACTGGATGTTTGTTTCTTTGCCCTTCGTGCTGAGGTCTATTCGCAGAGATTACATTGCTGATTATTTATGAGCTACTACAGTTAGCTGCTGTCTTGGAATCAGGGGGCTGTTTTTCATTCAGGTCATCCAAACTGCTTCTCTCCCATTATATAGATGCAGAAACTGAGACCTAGAAAAGAGAAGAGACGGGTCCAAGGTCACACAATCACTTCATAGTAGTGTCCAGTATAGGTCTTCCTCTTCTTATAGAACATATATAGGCCTATACGTCCATCAGTGTGTTAAAGTGTGGCAAATGGAATCATCTTTTCCCACTCTCGTTTTATAACAGATTTACCCAAGGCTCAGCTCAGTACCCCCATCAAGGATCAGCATACACGTGGAGGTTTTCTCTTACACTCTTTGGCTGTTCTTTTACCACCCCCTCAGCTGTTTGCTCTTCAGAGTAGTAGGCCCAGCGTTGGACAGGGGCTCGCTCTGCTGCTGGGCCCCAGCCCAGGCTCCAGGACAAAGTCCATCTGAGAGGATGCTGTGCCTGTCTTGGGAGTGCCAGTGTGGACTCCAACAGAAGAGTGACTGTATACCAGGTGTTATGGGCTGAACTGTATCCCCTTAAGATTCCCCTTAAAATTCGTATGTTGAAGCCCTAACCCCCGGTACCCCAGAATGTGACTGTATTTGGAGTCTTTAAAGAAGTAGTTAAATTAAAATGAAGCCATTAGGGTAAGCTCCGATCCAGCATGACTGGTGTCTTTACAAGAAGAGGAAATTTGGACGCAGACACATCCAGAGGGAAGACCATGTGCAGACACAGGGAGAAGACGGCCGTCTATAAGCCAAAGAGAGAGGCCTCAGAAGAAACCAACCCTGCTAATACCTTCACCTCAGACTCCTAAGACTGAGTCCCCCTAAAACTGAGTTCCTCTGCTGGGTTTATGATTAACCTCTCTATCCAAATCTTTACTCCCTTTCTTTTCCTGAACCTGTCCCCCTCAAGATTGAGCAGTATCAAAGAAAAGGGGGAATTGAAACTATGCAAGGCCCTGTGTCCCTGTCCTTTGAAGAAAAAGCCTTTTGCTTTAGTCTCCCAGGCCTTCCTTGAGTCTCTAAAGGCTGACTCAATCACTAATGATTAGAAAAGGTGAAGAGGTAGAAACAAAGAAGAGCTGTTGGGCTGGGAAACTGGTAACAATTTAGACTATAAATCTGCCACACCGCAGAATCACCAAACTCCCAGTTCCCTGAAAGATATAGATGAAGGCCTGACACTCACTTCTAAGCTGTTTTTACAGGAAACAGACCCCTACCAGATGAAAACCACTGACCGCAAGAACATAGACCCCAGACTGGTTGAAACCAGAAAGTTGATGATGCTTGAAACTTCACCTTGATGCCAACGAATCTGAGATTGTGCACAAGCTGATCACACACCCTGCAGCCCCCTCCTTCACATTGCCTTTAAATCTCTTCCCTGAAAGCCATTGAGGAATTCCAGGTCTTCCGAGAATGAGCTGCCTGTTCTCCTTGCTCGGTGCCCTACAATAAATGCTGTATTTTCCTTCACCACAACCCGGTGTCAGTAGATTGGCTTTACTGTGCACAGGCAAGCAGACCCGTTTGGTTTGGTAACACTCCTAAGCCTCCAGCATCGTAAGAAAATAAATTTCTGTTGTTCAAGCCACCCAGTCTGTAGTCCATTGTAATGGCAGCTCTAGTAACTCATACAGCAGGCCAGACCATTCACTGCCTGTCCCTGCCCCTCTCTTCTCACACCACCACCTTACAAGGCTACGTACACGCATTAGACTTTACTAAGGGACCAGGGCAACTACACTTACAGTGTAGGAGGCTAAAACCTCCATCTAAATATGATTACCTCCATGTTCCACACTCCATACTACAAGGCGGGGGAGAACCTGCAAGTGAAAATTCTTCACAGAAGGTCTCTCCTGCTTCCCTAGGCTCAAGCAACTGCCTTTCTGACTGCCTGCTTCCTCCACTCTCCTCAGGGAGCATTTCCAGCTCATCTTTCCCAGAAATCTTGTCTCTTTACCCACAGGAATTGTTCTTGCTCAGGAACAAACCCTTCCCCATCAGTAGAGTTTCCTAAATCAGTGTCATTTTTATGTCTTATCAGTGCCCCAGCAAACCAGGCAGGGATGGCCTTGGGCACTCCAGTCTAGTTAAAAAGGAGTATTGGTGGTGGTGGTGTATGTGTCTGTGTGTGTGTGCACACACATGCATATGAGGTAAGAGCAAGGGTTGCCGTTCTAATTCCTGCAGAGCAGTCTAGGTTTGTGTGGGTCCTTAAGAATGATCTTTTGTGAGAACATCCCCAGCAGTGTGAATTGCAGACGGACCACTTGATTTTCCCAACTGACGGAAGAGTAAATATTGAATCAGACACACAAGCAAATTTTTCAAAGCAAAAATTAATTCTAAGATAGTTTGTTCAAAACAGAGTTTGCCAGATGCCCACAGGACTGGGCAGGTAATTCAGAGGACCAGCATGTGTGCTGGTGAGGGTGGAAGGGAGAAGTACTGTGGGTCTCACCTGCCCCTTCTATAAAAGTTCAGCCAGTGGCAGATGAAGCAGCCAGTTTTACCAGAAAGTCTTATTTTTTCCAAAAACAAAAACAAAATCAGATCTGCATACCAAATTTGGCACCTCCATTTTTTTGGAACACTTGGTAAGCCAGTGAGCCCCTGTTTTGCAACATTTGATATAAAGGAAGATTTCTTACTTGCCTCATAATATGTAATCATCTCACAGGGGAAGTAATTCACATGTATTGTAGAATGCAATTAATTTCTTGTCATCTTTTCACCCATTTTTTCACAGCATGACCCTTTGGGCCCATAAAAAAAATAAGAGATGAGCTCAGGGCTAAGTCTTAAGAGAGCCTGCTGAGGTTGGAAATGATAGAGTGTACGGAGTTGGTTAGGATCTCAGCTGAGGGCCGTCTTCCCACTCAGCCTCCATGTGAACCGAGGGAAGGAGGGAGCGGTTGCTTTGGGTCCTTGGGTGACAGAGAGTTGCTTGGGCATCATGTCTGCTTTGTCTGCCCCTGGCAGTTCTCCACCTCTTAACCTTGCTTGTCTGTGCCCCTGGTTAGCCTCCAAGTTCATAACCTGCAGGCCAACACTTACATATGCTAGGAGAGTTGTCTGAAATAAATCTTTGATTCCATAAATAACCACCCTCTAATTTACCTATTTGCGAAAGGTTGCATTTGTTTTGTTTCCCCTTAAGTCTGAACTCTGATTCGTAGAGTAACAGTGAATGAAACCTGTTCCCTTGGACCTGGGATGGTCCTTCCAGCCAGTGGCTCAGTCTGGAAAGGAGCGGGCTTTTGCGCTCTGCTCACCGGGGATGTGCGGGCAGATAGATAATTGCTCCAGTGGGATCGCAGCTTGTTGAGTTGCACACACAGGCTGCAGGGAGCCAAGACTCTGCTTTTGTTTTCATTTAGGAATGGTTTCCTGATGTGGTACCATACTGCTGCTTCCTTCAAGTTTCGGGGGCAAGCGATGGTTGGGTCCTGTGGGCCGGTGGGGGGACCCCTTACCCTGCAAGCCTGGTATCACACAAATGGCTTATCCCATTTCAGAGAAGAGGTTCAGATTTCCTGCCTGGCTCTGAAAACTCATGAGAACTCCCAACAAACCATACGGCCCGGAAGCCCGGACTGGCTTCTCCACAGTGCCGAGATGGTAAATTGACCCTCTGCCGTTTGCTTCCCTAGCTCCTTTTCCCTCTTCTCCCACTGTGTTGCTTTTCTAGTTTATTTGTGCAACACACTCTGTGAGCTACAGAATGATCCGTCCAGTCTGATTTCATTGGGGCGCTGCAGAAACCACCCACACCCATGCCTAACACCGTATATGACCCAGCTGAGCACTTTAAGTCTGTCTGTGGGAAAATAAAAAATGGAGTGGCAGCAGGTTCAGAACCTGAGATTTCAACTCAATTGCCTCTATTAGTAAAAAGGAAAACTACTTTGGCTTGCTTCCTGCATGCCGCAGACAGCTTTATTCAAATGAGCTGTTGTTTTGGGACCTTTCAAGGGACTTGCTTTCATGGCAAATCAGGGGCTACCAACCTCATCTATTTTGCAGCAGGACTGGTTTAGTGAAATGCTGAGAGGGTTGTAAGCAGGATACAGATGATTGTAAGGAAGGTAAGTCAAGAGAGTCCCAGATTTCAGAGCCCAGGAAAATAGGTCAGTATGTTGGAGCAAATACAGTTCCTCTAAAATTGAGAAAACCTGTAATAAATTTGGTTATTTCATCTTTTTGAATGTATTTTGCACAATTATTTAATCTGACTCAGTGAGAAATAAAGCATCTCTCATAACAATGTCCTAATTATAGTAGTCCTCTTAAAGTTTACATCAAACTAATCATGTACAACAAATGTAGACAGAGAGGGTTAAAGCCTAGGATTTGGAGACAGAGAAGCCTAGCCACTCACTAGCCACGTAACCTTTCTTTCTTATCTACCTAGCCTCAGTTTCCCCACCTGTAAAATTGGGATAATAATAATAATATTTTTTCATAGGATTTTGTGAGGATTGGCATGGTGCATGTACATTGCGCATATTAAGAGTTTAACATGTGTCAGCTATTATGATTAGAAGCTTACAATTTTCCCTTTTGATTCCTGAAGCAGTCTTCTTGTGGCAGAATTCAGAGCACTTAGTGTATTATATTACATTGCATGTATAGTTTGGCTCATGGTTGTTGAATATATTTATAGTACTTTAGCAAGACAGCATCTATGAATGTACCTAGATGCTGGCATATGGTGTGCACTCAAAAGAGTACTAATTTCTTCCTTCCTTTTCTGGAGACAAGCCCAAAGTCTCAGAGATTTATCCTCTTCCATTTGCCAGCATCCATTTAAATGGATTATGACCATCTAAATTGGAACAGCTCATTCTCCAAAGATGGGCAGAATAAGGAGTCAACCATGGGTCTAGCCTGGCTATGAAGAAGGTCACTGGGGCTCTGCTGGATGATGTGCAGTTCCCCTGGCTTTCTAAGCCAAACTCTGAGATGGGAGACTAAGGCATCCTAGCTCAAATGGCAGAGCTGTAGCATTCCCAGATCGTTAATTTCTCCAGGTTAGCCATCTCTAGGCCTAGCCAGCTTCATCACTAACTCCCAAGCTTTCCCCAGAATTATAGTGACGTTAAGGCCTTAAATTGTGTTTAGTTGTTAATATTTAAACACATGATGGGAATTTTTCCTGATTCATTCAGATGTCAACACCTCAGTTGAATGGAAATAATAAAACTGATCATGAATAGGCAAGAGATTCTCCGTAGAGGTCTTCCACACCATGGTTAATACCCAGTGACAGATGCCGTAATTCAAAATTCGTTGCCCTTGGTAGTTTCAAGTTCGGCCTCTCCTTCAGGCCATCTCAGCTCTGTTAGCAAGCTGCAGGATGGGCTCCCTAGAGATTCGGCAATGTCTCCCTTCCTGGCCCTGTCTTTGGCAGAGGCCAGCAGTAGGATGGTGGGGGGGCAAGCTAAGGAGTGCCCCTCTTTGTACTCCCAGCACCTAGAACAATACGTGGAACATCATGGGCATTAAAGTTCACAAAAGATTGAACTTTAAGTTTAGGGCTCCAGGAAATCTACAGACCAGATAACCCATGCTTCCCAGGCTACAGTGATCTGTACTGCCCAGAAACCCACAAAAGTCGGTGCCTAGGCAAGAGGTTGGCAGGCCTCCCCTGGTGCCAGCTGCCATGCAGGAAGGGAAAAGCCTTCACCCCACTGCATCCCTGTCAGTACAGAGGCCTCTTGCAAACCCCTGAGTGTGTGTTTGGAGCCTAAAAGCAGTTCTTACATCACATTTACCTCCCTGAAATCTGTCATCCTCAGGAGGTCATAAATACATAATTCAGAAGGAAGACTTTTCATGAGGTACCCTGTTATAACTCTTGGCATGCCACTATACATTTTTAAAGATGCTAATAAATCTTTAAATTGCACATGGGGCTAAGTTCCATGCTATGGTATACTTTGCTAATATGTAATTGAGATAAAATCTACTTTTAGGATACTATTTCAAATGAAATAGGAAAAGCTCAATATTTTTTTTAATGTATAAGTACTCATTAATAGCCCTCTTAAGAAGCGTCACAAAGACATTTTTAAACTAAGAAACTAGTACCCACAGGGCAGGGGGCCTCTGATCAATCAAGCCCTGTGTTCTGAAAAAGCAGAATGTCTTCTCCATATAGAGAGAATTGATCTTCTCTTGTGTTGCCTTTAAATTGAGTGTTGTGAAAGCAACTTTTGGTATCCCACAGATACCAGATGACTGAATTTTTCTCTTTACAATGTGGGGCAGCCTCTTTGCCATGGTGAATAAGTTTGGCAAAGTCTCACCTTTATCATCACTACCATCAAGTCAGAAAGGCTAAAATTAAGTTTAAAGCACATTATAGCATTGCCAGCAGGGAGACAGGGCTACGGCAGACAGACTCTTGTGGTGTCCAGGAATTAGAGAGGTGCTTTCAGCTAGAGAACACGATGGGGTTTTTATTTAGCATTTTTACAACAGGAGACGTTGTTCTGTCTGTCAGTGGTAGCAGGACGTGCTTGCTCCACCTCAGGATGAAGAATTACAAATCTCTCTGTGCAAGACTGTGACAGACTCATGATATGTGCTTAGATACTTGCACAAAACCATTTACCCGTCTTCAAAAATGACGCTTCCAGGAGCAACTCATTTAAAAGTTCCTGTCATATCACAAGGACATCCGTATGTAAGGAAGATTGACCTCAGTTTCTAATGGTTTAAAGCATGTGTCTATACACTTCAGTGAAAGGGAGAAAATTAGAGTTTATTTCAAAACTCTTCTTTGAGAAATTACTTAGTGCCTATGGTAGGATTTTCTTTTTTAAATACAGTTATTTCAAATTACAGAATAAGTAGAAACATGTAACTATGATGTACCAGAAGCATGTTATATATAATACACATTCATTGTTTAAAAAATAGAGAGATAAAGATAAGCAAAAAAGAAGAAAAATGTAACACTCATAATTTCCGCATGAAATGATGTTTACTTTTTAGGTTTTGGAGTATAAACTTTAGGAACTTTTATTTTGCATTTATGTGTATAAGCTCGTATATTACATATAATCCTGCATAAAATTTGTCAAAAAGATTGAAATCGTACTATACCTATAGTTTTATACCCTCCTTTTTGCATTTATCAGTTTATTGTGGGAATTTTTTATGTTAAAAGATTCAGATTCAGTATGCCTTTTTTTTTTGGTTGCATGAGATCTCATTAAATAGCAGTCTGTGGTAGGGTTTTTAATGACCTTAAGTAATGGACCATCATCACTTATTCTGGAAGACTGCATGGATACAGCCTAGCCTCCTAGCTCTCCTATTAACACTTCTGTAGTGTGGGTTTGGAGTCCACTTTCAAGCAGGCATTTCCTTAACCTCCTGCTTGTAGATCAACTAAAAGAAAGACCCTGGACATGATCTAATATCACTTAGCAGATTGTTTCAGGCCCTTGACCAGCCTGCACAGAAATATAAGCAAAAATCCTTCCCTTGGCTGAAGTTGTGAGACCCTACCTTATAGAATTCACTTATTGAAGGCAAAAGTATGCAGCGTCAGAAAATATTTACATAAATATCTCCAAAACACTTGAAAAAAAGGGACTACTGCATATTCACTCATGTCATTTGGAAAATTTTATTGGAAACCTGAACACGTAAACTAAATAGGTACGTTATACTTCTGAACGTTTTTTCCACAAACACGAACTATCCCCATCTGTTCCACTGTAGATTAATATTTTCCTTTATAACGTTTTCTCAGTGAAGGCAAAATGATGTATTGTCAGCATCTTTTCACAAAAGTGCAAATAAATCCCACAGAATCATAAAATTTCGGCGTTAAGCAGGCCTTAGATATCGTCTACTAGATGATGAACTGTTTAAATCCCAAATTAAAGATCTGGGTCAACATTTGCCAAATATGGGCATGCAGGCGACATTCACATTTGGCATGGCTGTCTGCATTCTCTACTGCTGACAAACTGTGGTGTCAAAAGAGGGAAAGGATCCAAACCAAACTGTATCTGAGGCTTGACACGTCTTTGAGAGGGTACATACGCCTTCCCGTGCTTCAAAACAAAATCCCATCAAATGATGGCAAGGAGAGCTAGTAGGAAGAAGGGCAGCCCTGACTCCCTATACATGTCACATCAGTTTCAACTTGGCGCTGGTAAGTAAAAGGGACTCTGGAAAGACTCTGGTGCGCATGCCAAGAATAAGTCATCTTTGCACCCAGAGAGACTCCACTTTCAGACAACCTTGAAGTGTGGTTTTTAGTGAGGGAGGGCAGGAAAAACAATATGCTTCTATGAAATATCCCTTCTTAAGGTAAAAATGGAAAGAAATATATCAGTCATGAGTATGTCTGTGTTATGAGACCATAGATTACGAAGTCCTTAATGACAATTTCAGTTTTCCTCCTGGCACTGAGGTTACACTTATTAGACCCCAAGTAAGTATGGGTTGAACTGAATTGAAAAAAAAAAATGTTCTTTCTCCATCCTCTTTATTGTGGTTAGACGGAGGAAGGAGAAAATGAATCTCAACTCAGTTACAATTAGTTCTTATCCGCGAGGAGCTTAAGCTGCATAGGCCTGGGCCCAGATATTTCCGATGACATAAATATGTAACTTTAGTCATTTGACAAGTGGCAAGGCCAGTTCAGAAACCATAGAAGGAAGCAGCATCTATGAGGTTGCCTGTTGGTAAGACAAATGTATCTGGATCTTGTTTCTCTACAGTTCAGCTTCATTATATTGTCCACGTTAGGGTCACTTAACCCCAGGACAGCATGCACTGGATTCTGTGTTTGTTTAATAAAGGTTTTATCTGGAGACACCATTTCCAAAGGCCAGACCCAGCCTATAAGGTTGAAATCTGACCCATTTACGTGAGACATCATACACACTTCTTACCACTTCACACAGGTGTTCAGGCATGAAGCCTGATAGCACATTGAGGAGGCAAGCTGGTGGAAAGGACAGCTACTGGAAATGATAAGTAGGCCCAGACGTAGGCTCATAGGATCAGGAATGATAGGTGAATCATTGAGAAGAGAGCCGCCTTTGACTGCTGTAGCCAAGGTTTGGAACAAGAGTTCAAAACCACAAAGAATTATAAGCAGAGGAAAAGCATTTTTCCCGCTGCTTTTCTGTTCTCTCCTTGACTGTCATACGTTTCATTGGCATCCAGATGTTCCATTACTTTAGCTACCAACTTGAGAAATTACATTATAGTTACTTTCAAAGTTGTCAGAACACTAAACTCAACAGTGACAGTTTATAACCCATTTTCTCTAAAATGCTTAATTTTTTCTTCTTCTAACCCTGATGGGCTGGCATTTAAATAAAGTTAGGATTCTGAAATTCAGTTAGTTTCTGTGTATGCCAAGTTATTCTTGAGTCTCATCCTCATGCATATTGCTTCTTGCGTGTACATATTGGGTACACTGTACTTGAACTTTTCCTCTATTTGTGTCTAGATTTGTTAAAAAAGGAAATTTGCTTCATGCTTCAACTTTGAATATTTTCACTCATCAATTTTTAAATTCTTTTGGCATTCAAATGTATGCACTTTTTTCAGAAAATTGAAGGCTAGTTAAAAAGAGCAATATTATTAATTTTGAGAATGCGTATTTCCCCAGTCAAATAAAAAACATAGTGGCACATAATATCATATTTTACAGCTGATTTAAGATTTCCCAGAAAACTCCATTTGTAATTTCCAGTTGCAAGGGGATGAAGTTCTTCATTTTAATGCCTGCAGCATTCTTGTGGTAATTTTGAAATTGGGAGACTTGGCTACATTCATAAATGGTAACTGTGGAAAATCGGCCACTTTCCAATCAAACAAAAGCGTAGAAAACCTTGAGGATGCTTTTGAAAAGAGGAGATTATTTCTAACAAGTCTAGTTACACTGTCTATTCCTAAAGCAGATGAATGGGAGGCTGTTATAAGACTACTGCTGTTGCTTTTCTCTGTATAGGCTGCTTGTATTATCTGTCTGTACAGTACTTAGCACCCTGTTGAACTCAATAAATATGCAGTGGTAATAATATTATTGCTCAGAATTCATTTAGCACTTCCACATCTTTTGAGTATCACAATGTTCTGCCTACTAGGTGCAGGGAATTTTAATTTAATGCTCATTCTGAGGCTTAATGCTTGGAAGTGTAATGACCCATGTGAGATTATCCTCCACTCCAGCAGGCCATTTTTGGAGCAAAGCCATTGGGTTGTCCAAGAATTCATTTAAACGCAGAGGAATTTTACTTCCCACACTAAAATTTAGAGGCTCAATATCCTGGCTTTTCCAGTCTCTATCCTCCAAGCCATCTACATCACAATCCCCTAACACAAAAAGAAGGAAACAGAGAAAATTCTAGTAGATCTGTGACAGTTAAATAGCTCTGACCAACCTCAATCAATCTGTGTCCAAGGAAGAGGTTGAAATAGAAATCAAATGGAGCTGGAACACGATTTTTTAATCAGGACAACCAAGTTTGTGCGTCAGCCTAATTCAGCTTTCGTTAGACTTTATAATATCTTGATAGTTTCCACATATTTTCTCCTATGAAATTGCATTTTCCTTTTAGCTTAATAGAAACTACCCATAGAGAGCTCTGATACCAGTAATGTCCTTGATACCTGACACAGTATCTGGCATCCAGTAAGCATTCTGGAACTATATACTTGTATGAATGAATGAATGATCTATGAAGGGAAACCCCCATCTGTTCTAGAACCTCATTTAAAAGGAGAAAACTGTTGGGGTTACCTAAAAAAATCCTTAACTTTTCTCGTATCTCATTTGAGGCTTGTCGGGCAACTAGCCTACTTCTTTTTTTTTTTTTTTAAACATCTTTATTGGGGTATAATTGCTTTATAGCCTACTTCTTAACAATCTATTTTATCAATAAGTGTAATAAAATGCTCTGGGCATATTTAAATTGACTTTAAATCTATGTAAATTATCATTCATGAGAATATGCAAATATTTGGTGTGAAATTTGATTAACAGCCCATGGTTAATACAATAAATAAGTAACTACAGATACACATATTTGTGTACACACACATATACACACATACATGTGAGTACTTGCAACACATAAAACATGGTAATTACACTCAAGTTTACCCTAAAACAGTTGGAGGTCACCAGAATAACACAAGTGAATCAATAATTAACTGCAGAACAGTACGTAATAAAATTATGCACCCAGGGGCTTCCCTGGTGGCGCAGTGGTTGAGAGTCCGCCTGCCGATGCGGGGACACGGGTTTGTGCCCCGGTCCGGGAAGATCCCACATGCCGCGGAGCGGCTGGGCCCGTGAGCTATGGCCGCTGAGCCTGCGCGTCCGGAGCCTGTGCTCCGCGACGGGAGAGGCCACAACAGTGAGAGGCCCGCGTACCGGAAAAAAAAAACAAAAACAAAAACTTATGCACCCAATTGTGAGAAACAATTTGTATGTCCTACAAGAGTTAAGAGCTGGATTTATCAGGGAAGACTTAATCTGGAAACTTCACTGTTTCTAGCAGAGGTGAGTTTGACTTAGCGTCCATGTATTTTAATTTCCTTCTTTACTGCATGTACTTGGGACTTGACCCTGACGAGCAAGCAGTTCATTCACCAGGGCCACGTTGTCTGATGAACCCATCCTCCCATGGAATCGCAATTGTGTAGAGGTAGAATCTAAAGAGAGATTCATTGGGGGAAGGTAGGGAGGTTTTCCTTTAATAACTGTAGTACTGGTCTAGTATTCTAACAAAGAATCGAAACTGATGGAATATTTGCCTAACTGGACTAAACCTGTTGTTATAGGCTGGAAAGAGCCTGGGTGTGTAGGTTGAAGTTGACCAGGGGTTGAATCAAGATTCTGCCATATATTTGGTGAAAGACTTAGAACAAATTCATAATCTATAATATTAAAACCTCACTGGGCTGTTGTAAGTGCTGCGTAGAAACGATATGCAAAGAGACTAGCATAGAGCAATATATCAACTATCGTTAGTTTCCTTCTTCTTCAAGGCAAAAACCCCTGTATGTTTCATCGTTCCTAAGGCTTAGCTCAGTCCTAGCGAAGTCAGTAAGTATTTTGCCCAATGGATGCAAGATCAGAAGGGCATTTTGAGAACTAAGGAAGGCAGCGGCATCCATAATCAGATACACACGTTTGCCTTCCAACGGGGGAAGTTAATTCAGCACTTCAGCTAGCACGCGTCCATAGAATTGCGGGTGTGTGCATCACACTTCCCAAGGTGAGCCCTTCTATCCCATCTCACAGGTCTGTCGGGAGGCTCATGATGACTCACCCTCCTACAGATCAGGTGCCTAATTATGTTATTAGAGTGTCAGAATGATCTCCAATGGCTTTGTCATCCATCTAACAAGAGGCCTCAGTTTGACACTGCTGAGTTCAAAATGACTGAAAAATGTGAATGATGTATGAGATGATGTATGGACATATATGGAAAATTTTTCAAAATGTTTCATGACAGGCATGTTTCCCTTTTACTCCTATGCTTTAGCTATGACATTGTGCTTAGCTTAAAATGCACTTTAGTTCACGTCTATAATAATTTCTTCAGTGCCTAGGATATGCAGGTTTTATGCTCAGCTTCACAGGGATATAAGGTGATAAGACTTGGCCCCCTGGGACCCCAGCCCCGACCTCTTGCAGAGTGGAGAAGCCCTTCATCAGGACAAAATTATCCGTCGTGATATTCATCAAAAGACTTTTACTCACATTACCACGAAATGGGTACACTGTGTGTTGCCCAACTGCACTCAGCTAGATGGTCGTGGTGGATTGTAAAAATGACCACACATTTTCGCAGCTCCTCCTATCAAGAGGTGAAGACCTGGCTTGGTGACTTGCTATGACCAATAGCATTCAGCAAAAGTGACATTGTTCAGTTTCTGAGCCTAGCCCCAAGAGACCTTGCTGCTTTTCTTATAGTGCATGTAATCCTGAGACTTTGCCCTGTTTTGTGATGTGATCACTTCTCAGAGGCAATATGGCCCCTCCATCCAAACTTTGGTTCAAATGTCAAGACTCATGTTGCCACACATTCACCAGGAGGGTATGAAAGGGTCTATTATTGGAGTAATGTGCTTTCTGGGGTGAGCAGGGTGAACGCCTAAGCTGGTCCAAAAATTGCTTGAGAAAGCAGGGAAGGGAGATGGGCTTGGGGTTATATATATGGCGGTTGGGGTGAGGCTGGGGTGAGGGTTCCTGCCCTTGAGCTGGGGCTGACATGGCTTGAATTTCTTGCCGACACCAAAGGTGCACCTGAGCTTTCTTATCAGCTTGCCCAGATGTGGAGTGTAAGGGGAAGAGAACGTGGTGAGGCCTGAAAGCCATCAGCAAGCTGAAAAATGGAGTCAGACTCTTTGTTACTCTTTATTGCAAGGGTCTTCATAGCACTTAGTGCCTGAAATTATCTTTTAAACAAAATTATGTGTATATTATTTTATTTCTCTACCTTCTCTGCCCTCTATGGATTGTAAGCTCAGTAATGGCTGGGACCAAGTCTGTATGTTCTCCCCTGAATCTCAGCCTCTAGATTAGTGCTGGTACATAATAGGTGCTCAGTAAATATGTGTATATGAATGAACTTCTACTAGTGAACATTAGTTTCTCTGTATCCAGTCCTGATGCTTAGAGTCCCATCAGAGAGCAGTTGCACTGCAGGTAATTCTAATGATCTTAAGTTTGAGTGACCTGCTCTGCATCTCCTGTAAGTTGATGCCCCCAAAGGAATGGCTGAGGAATGTTAGCCTTTGGTGCTCTATGCTTTGAACTATATCCTTGTATCAAGTCAGATTGCCAGAACACCGTCTACCTGGATTGGTTTACTCTGGCTTCTCATGGAAATATTTTTACAGCATTATTTTCTTGATTTTTATTGAAGTTCTTATGCTACAGAGCCGTATCCAGCTCTCTCTGAATATTTTTTAAAAGTGCCACTCAGAATACTGTTATCTATGTTATTCACTGTTTCCCAGGAAGGACCCTTGCAGCAGGATCTCAGAGTTTAGAGGTGGGGCTAAGGGGCATTTCCTCCTCTCTGAGATAAAGAGTTCAGCCCTCTTTTATGGAATGAACTGTTGTGCTAAACAGTAGTAGCTTCCCTTATCCTAGGTTTTTTCATATTATTATCCCCCAACCCTTTTCTTTTTACCTTTCTTTTAAATATGTATATATAATTTATTTTTTTAATTTTTCATTAAAGCATTTTTAATTGAAGTATAGTTGATTTACAATATTGTGTTTCAGGTATACAGCAAAGTGATTCTTATATATATATATATATATACACATACATATATTCTTTTTCAGATTCTTTTCCATTATAGTTCATTACAAAATATTAAATATAGTTCCCTGTGCTGTACAGTAAGCCCTTATGGTTTATTTTATATATAGTAGTATGTATCTGTTAATCCCAAACTCCTAATTTATCCCTCCCCCTCCTTTCCCCCCTGGTAACCGGAAGTTTGTTTTCTATGTCCGTGAGTCTGTTTCTGTTTTGTAAATGAGTTCATTTGTATCATTTTTTTAGACTCTGCATATAAGTGATATCATATGATACTTGTCTTTCTCTCTCTGACTTACTTCACTCAGTATGATAATCTCTAGGCCCATCGACGTTGCTGCAAATGGCACTATTTCACTCTTTTGTATGGCTAAATAATATTCCATTTTATTTATATAAATATATAAATATATAAATATATATATATATATATATATATATATATATTCCACATCTTCCTTATCCATTCATCTGTCAAAGGACACTTAGGTTGCTTCCATATCTTGGCTATGGTAAATAGTGCTGCAATGAACATTGGGGTGCATGTATCTTTTTGAATTAGAGCTTCTGTCTTTTCTGGATATATGCCCAGGAGTGGGATTGCTGGATCATATGTTACATATATACCTAATTTTAATGATTAAACGTATACACACGCTTCTCCTATTAAGTGTTCTCAAACCTTATTTGGAAGTAAGTTTGGTATTAGTAATTAATAAATGGATGCTTCCTCCTGAGACACACAGAAAAGTCCAAGGAAGACTTTACTTTCCGTTGTCGTTCCTCTGTTTAAGGGAAACCTGACCCTGAGGGAAAAGCTGAGAGTCATGCCTTCAGGTTACTCCATGGGGGACAGATTGTTTTTCACCTTGTGTCTCCCATAGCACATTTGAAGTGGTTGATAAATGTTTGTTGCATGACTCTCCCTTGAGATGTTTTCCATGCCATCGGGGCTTAATTAATGTTCCTAGTTATGACCAGAACGTGTAGAATGCAGGGATCTAGAATTTGAAATCCATCCACTTTACAGAGAGATCCCAGGGGATATCTCTTAAGTAGAATAAGAGGTTGATTGTCATCTGTATCCTCCCACTGCTTATCATAGCATCTAACTCTTAGGCACTAAAACCTGTTGTGGAATAATTACTAATTGATCTTCAGGAGCACTTTAATATCTTTGAAACTCTTGGGTTGATTATCTTCTTTTACCTAGAGCTTGATATACTGGAAATGAATCAAGAAGTCATTGCCAGTATAGCTGTTTTAATCTATAATTTAAAATGCTTTAAAAATGTAATCTTGTTAACCTTTCTTTAGGAAATAGATAGGTACACCTAAGGTGAGCTGTGGTGTTAGTTTCTATAAAATGAATCTATTTCCCTGCCATTTTGTTTTTTAACCATACAAATAGAGATATGTTTTCATTAAAAACGTGTCTTGAAATACTGAACTGTGAAATATTTGGTGAAGGAACACCCTTAATTGGACAGTATTGCACACTGGATGATGGAGTGGCCGACATGCTTTCTAACACTTCTGGAAGTGTGCAACATATCTCAACTCTATTCCACATTCCCATTTCTAGATTCCACACTCCAGCTTCTGGAACTTAACTCTTCTTCATCTTGTTAATAGCAATTTGAAGTGTCTTAATAGCCATCTAAATTTGCTTAATATTTCTGCATTAAAAATAAATTACTAAACTACCATGGGACTTCAAATTCAAAATCTGCTAAATAAGCTCCTTTAATGCAAATAACATTTGAACTCAGCGGTTGTTTTACTCTTCGGATTTCTGTGTGATGGTCCAGGATTCTAAATGCCATAGCATGGTTTTTAGTAACAAGGCACGCTGCATGTGTTTCAGTATAGGATAATTGGGCTGATGCAGGAAATACGTTATCACAAATTAAATGGGATGTTAAAGGTCCTTATTAGCTATCGGTATTAGAAAATATGAAGCAAAAAGCTGTGTGCCTTTTGAGGTGATGAAATGTTCTAAAATTAGATTTTGGTGATGACTGCATGACTCTGTAAATATACTAAAACCCATTTAATTGAACACTTTAAACAGGGGAACTTTATGGTATGTAGAGTATATCTTGATAAAGCTGATTTTTTTTAAAGCTATGTCCTGATGCAGGAATGAAATAATGGTTTAATTTACATATACTTATAAAGGCATCAGTGATCCTAAAAAACCTCAGTTGAAACAGAGTAACTGCAACATTAAAGGTGAAAACATCAACTTCCTAGGAAATTTCCTAAAAGTTGTGTCTTATCTGTGGCCATGGCTGCATCTTAAGAGATACAAATGCTGCATCCTTGATGCTCATGCCAATTGGCAGGTGTTTATTGAGCCCCACTGTGATGGGCCTGCTCCCATAGAGTCAAAAGTATAAAAGATGAAACATCTGCATCAGTTACCTATTGCCATGTAACAAAAGTTAGTGACTTAAAACAACCATCATTCTATTTAGCTCACAATGCTGTTGGTTGCTAGGTTGTTCTTATCTGGGCTGGTTTGGTTGATCTCCGCTTTTTCAAGAGATTGTATTCAGTTGACATGAAGGCCAGTTGATCTGGGACAGACTCACTCACCTGTCTGGCAGTTGGCAGGCTGGCATCCAAGGTGCTCACTTTTCCTCCATGTGGCCGCTCATCCTCTAGCTTCAGACTTAGGATTGGAACTTGCACAGGGGGTCACTCCCACTACATTTTATTGGTCAAAGCAAGTCACCAAATGCTTTACTCAGTTTGAGCTGCTATAAAAAATGGCCATAGACTGTTTATATCGTCCATGATCAGGGTGCCAGCATGGCATGGACAGGGGCTGGTGAGAGCCATCTTCCAGGTTGCAGACTGACAACTTCATGTTGTACCCTCACATGAAGAAAATAGAGCAAGCTAGCTTTCTGGGCTCCTCTTATAAGGGCACTAATCCACTCGTGAGGACTCCACTCTCATGACCTAATGACCTCCCAAAGGCCTCACCTCCTAATGCCGTCACAGTGGGGTGGGGGATGGGGGACAAACATTCAGTCCAGAACACCAAGCAGCCCAGATTCAAAACATAGGGAAATAGAATTCACCTCTCGCTATGAGGAGCTACAAAATTTTGTGGCCATTTTTACAATCCACCATGACAAACAATCTAGCTGAATCTAACTGGTGCTATTCAGTTTACCCCTTACATTTTCAATAAAGTAAGTTTCATGATGAAGATAATTTGGCCCTGGGTGTTGTTAAATGTACAGTCATAATATTTACACGTGTATTTGATTTTATATTAATCACCCCATTGAAAGTGGCAGGGATAACAGCAGCTATGGCTAAAATTGTTCAAATTTTGCTTTTGAGTTTTGCCACAGATTTACCTAGCATACATATTTCTTTGTGTTCCTAAAGTGAATAACATTAAATAGAAGCCCAAAGCTAGAGGAGCAGGGAGAACCCAGGATGGGATTAAAATGATGCTGTAATTAGTACACATTGTCTAATTGAGAATCAACTTCATTTTAATTTTTGTTCTGATTCTGGTTACTTACCAGCTAGAACTTCTCTTGCAGCAATGGGGAAAGTTCCGGAGTAGACCAAAGCATTCACATGAAAACAACAAGAAACATATCAAGACAAGAGTGGGAAATAACACCCTATATCCTATTGACTAATGTTAGAAAAGAAATAGATAATATCCACAATCTTGTTTAAGCTACTCATCAAAAGGAAAATCAATAGCAACTAGTCAGAATTTGCCAAATATGATCTCACAACCTTGTTAAATCTGTGACATCATCATCTTACTGCCAGTTGTCCCTAAGAGAGGGGCACTCACCTTATAGGTGAAAAGCAGACGGCCGGGGTCGAGTCAGAAAAGCCACTCAGCTCCACAGCATTTGACATTAGTTAAGAGAACCAAAGACCTTTGTGCATAGTCATTAAAAATTTTACAATCCAACTTTGAAAATCCTCTTCAGGTTCAAGCTTTGGTCTCAAGGAGAAAAATCCATCACCCAGCTACCTAATCAAAGTGGAGTGTTCAGTTTGATTTCCTATCCCTAGGCATTCATTTTCTATAAACACAGCTCCCCAAGTGATGGTATCATATTAAATGCCTGCTTCCAAGATACCTGATAGAAGAAGAAGAGAAAAAAAAAGACCTTCTTCCTTTAGACCTTTTAAAAGCTCATTCTATAGATAGAGAAATCTAGCGTCTTAAATGGTATTTTAAATTTTTCTTTCTATAATCTGTTGCCTCAGATACAGTTGAGATTTTTCTAATAAAAGTACTAGGCAAATTTCTTAATAGCATGTTAATTTAGGATTATAAAGAGCTTTTATTCTTTTCTTCAAAGCAAGATCCTTTTTCTTTGCTATAATCCTCAGGTTTACAGTTATATAGAGGCTCTTTTTCGACATTTCTGTCTATCGAGTCAGGAGTGGAATAGTGGCAAAAACCTTGTCAGGGTGCCACACTGGAGAGATTTTACATCTCTCCGTTATCTCTCTGCAAGTAGACCATTTATTTTTTCAATTTTAAAGCTTGTTTAATTTTTAAAACTTATAATTAATCAATTACAAAAAACCTCTCTTGTCTAGAGCTTTAAGCCACTTCATCAAATGTATTAAAATACCAACTATAAAGTTTACAGAACTTCACATTGGGTTGAATTGCTTTAACAGCTTTGACAGTTTCTACAAAGTTCAAGTTTTTCTTTTCTATATCCAGCACTTTAAAAAGATCTAATTTCTCAAAAACTAAGGGTCACAGTTTAATTTTCTTGTCAATATGTTTAATCTTTAGAAAAAATATATTTTATTGCCAACAACTACAATTTCAGGATGACACTAGTTTCCTATATATTCATCATAAACATGAATTTGCTGAGGAAAGACCCAGAACAACCATATCAATAAGATATGGTGAGTATGGTTACTTATTGTTAGAATACAAATCTTAAGGGACTTCCCTGGTGGCACAGTGCGTTAAGAATTCGCCTTCCAATCCAGGGGACATGGGTTTGATCCCTGGTCCTGGAAGACCCCACATGCCGTGGAGCAACTAAGCCCATGTGCCACAACTACTGAGCCCATGTGCCACAACTACTGAAGCCCACGTGCCTAGAGCCTTGTGCTCCGCAACAAGAGAGAAGCCACCACAACGAAGAGTAGCCGCCTCTCACTGCAACTAGAGAAAGCCCACGTGCAGCAACGAAGACCCAACACAGCCAAAAATAAATAAATTAATTAATTAATTAAAACAACAGAATACAAATCTTAAGTTGAAACACCCTTTGTGTCATTTGTCAAAGAATGATTAAATGATAAAATTTGAAATATTTTTAATTGCAAAGGATGGACGATAGATGCCCCAAACCACCCATTCACACTTGACATGATAAAATTTAACGAGTTGCCAAAAACACCAAATTAAGGCTGATAAGTCATTCTGGTTGAAAGTACGAAAAAGGTCAAACTCTAGCATAACAGAAAATGACATTCAAAAACAACTAAAGAAATCTGGAATGTCTAAAGCCTTTCCGTCTCAAATGATAAGCCTGTTTGTTATTATGTAGCCACTGGGATATCTGAGAAATGGGATATGTCACCATGGTAGCAGTGGGCAGGCAGATTTAACGTGAAAAATGAGAACTGTCCAAAGCAGTAGAAAGGAAATAGGATGGGACTACTCAAAAGATTGAGAAACTATTAAATTTATCTTAATATTAAATCTATTCAGTAGAAATCTAAATCACTCTGATTCTTAACTCTCTCAATAAAATGAACATTCAGTAAAATGCTGCTCTTAAAATAAAATGAAAAAAGTCATCTAATGTTTCCTTAAAATCGTCAAAAGCTATTAGAACCACTCAATGTAATATGAATTTTCATTAACTTTGTAAACAGTTACAAGAAATAAGATGTTTTGGTAAGTTTAGCACATTGATTTTTGCCAAATTGGCTTTGGCAAACTTGTCATTCTGTGTATTGTTTATTTCAACCTATCGATTTTTAGCAATTTGGTTTTCTTCTGGTATCTGGTGCCCTCAGGGAACAAAGTAGATAATCAAAGACTTATTCTTTTTTTTTTTTTTTTTTTTTTTTTTGCGGTTCACGGTCCTTTCACTGCTGTGGCCTCTCCCGTTGTGGAGCACAGGCTCCGGACGCGCAGGCTCAGCGGCCATGGCTCACGGGCCCAGCCGCTCCGCGGCATGTGGGATCCTCCCGGACCGGGGCACGAACCCGTGTCCCCTGCATCGGCAGGCGGACTCTCAACCACTGCGCCACCAGGGAAGCCCCAAAGACTTATTCTTTTAAAATAAATATCAAGTGCCACAAGTTATGGGCTAGGAAGGTAGGTGTACAGAGGTGACTCAGACAGATGTTGCCCCTGAACTCATGGGAGCTACCGTCTGTAACAGGGAAGACACACATTAAATAAAAGTTACACAAATAGTTATTTAGCTTGAGTTGTAATAAGAGCTTTAAAAAAAATAAAAGCATGGTGTGAAATGAGCGAGTCTGAGAGGAGGACCTGTTAGCCAGAGCTTTTTATTTTTAAATGAATAAAAATAGAAAATGCAGTGTCTGCCTGCCGAAACAGACTACGGGAGTAGAGTTGAGCATCACCACATCTGTTGTCATGGGTGATGCAATGGGGCTGCCGGAGCAGGTGCAGACCGAGGGCCAAGTGGGCATTGACAGAGGAGCAGGGGCTGGCTTTCTTTAAAGTCTCTCATGTTCCTCTTGTGTAGGGGCCCTTTCTGTTTCCTTACGTGCTCTAAAGATGATCTTTGTCCTTAAGGTGACATCCTAAACTTCCTACATGTTTCTGTATTTTGTCTCACTCACCTGTAAGCTCCTGGCTTCCCTCTGCCTGCTGCCTGCTGTTCTATAACTGCTTCCCATTGCCTTCACTGGGGCTGATCTCACTGCTTCCCTTTCCTTTTCTTCTTTTTTTATTCTTATAATTCTCTGTCACCTTCTGCCCTTCTCAGAGTTCTCAGCCTTCGAGAGAACATATTGGCTGGTCACAGCATTCCTGGGCTTCTACACAGCAGGGTTGAACACCTAAAATTCATTAGATGTGGCCTTTGGGTCTCTGACACTTGCTAGGGAGTATTTTTACGCTGTTGTAGTGTTTTAGAACTTATATTCCTGGGAAGTCTTTATTTAGAACGTTAAGGATTGTCAGAGACTAGATTTGAGATCACTAGGTTTGTAACTAATCCTAGAAGACAGGTTATCCTTATTATTAAGAGAGGTCTTGAATATTTAGAGTTTCTTAACAAAGATAAATGAAAGACCCTAGATGAAACTGTATGTACAATGTGACTAAGACATACCTATCCATATATAATATGTAAATAGCTATGTCAAAAAAGAAAACTCATAGTAAAAGTCATTAAGAGAGAAAAAATGTTTTTAGTGCATACGAAATGCATATAAAGAAACTAACTGTTGGTTTGCGTTTCAGTTCTCAAACCCCGAAGTTCTTCCAAAGCACAACATAGATCACTCGTTCTCAACAAGGCACAATTTTGCCCCCAGGAGACATTTAGTAATGTTTGGAGACTTTTTTTTTTTTTTTTTTTTTTGGTGGTGGTCACAAGGGAAGGCGACATCTAGTGGGTTGAGGCCAGGGATGCTGCTAAACACCCCAAGTGCACAGGGTATCCCTCACAGCAAAGAACTATACGGCCCCAAATATCAATACTGCACATGTTAAGAAATACTGGGGGGCTTCCCTGTTGGAGCAGTGGTTGAGAGTCCGCCTGCCGATGCAGGGGACACGGGTATGTGCCCCGGTCCGAGAAGATCCCACATGCCGTGGAGCGGCTGAGCCCGTGAGCCATGGCCGCTGAGCCTGCGCGTCCGGAGCCTGTGCTCCGCAACGGGAGAGGCCACAGCAGTGAGAGGCCTGCGTACCGCCCAAAAAAAAAAAAAATACTGGGATAGAACAACAGCACCCATCTTTCAGCTCCATCTCACAGGAGTTCCCAGCTCTTTTCCCACTGAAAGGCACAGAGATGCAGGCTTTACAAAACATGCATTTAAAACAGAGGGTCCAGCATCATTTAAGAGATCCAGATTCACTCTTACTTCTTCTCTGTAACTTTTGCATAGCAAATGGCTCCCATATCATCTCAAATCTAAGGTAATGAAAGTGTTTTGCTCTCTGGTGGCTTAAGAATTTCTATGAGACCTTAGATTCATTTTGGGGGGAAAAAAGAATTCAGGACAGTAAGAAGACCCTCGAGAGTACAGTTGGTTGCTCCTTCATCTGTGTTCTCTCTTTGTATCTCTAATAGAATAGGTTTGGGGGTTTTTTATTATAATTTCAGGGTGATTTTTTTTTTGGTCAGTTCATTAAATTAAATTATGGCATAATGCCAGTATCTAGGGTAATGGCAGCACATAAAAACCGCGTAATAAATGTTTGTTAATTGTATTTAGAGTTTCGTATTCAAGTTATAGATCATAAATTTCAGTTGCCTGTGGTTTCCCATCAACTTCCGCAGAATGACTCTGCCTTCTAACTTCAGTTTTACTTTTTCCATTGGTTTTATTTTTGCCATCTGGGGATCTATTTTTCACCCAGTTAATTCATTCATCAATTTACTAATTATTTCTTATGCTAGGTGCTCACAGCATTGCCAGAAAGGCATAAGAGACCTATCATTCAGGAATGAGAGAGCAAGACAATATGGCAATGTAGAATTTAATTATAATACAGAGAATGGCTGGATGCTATAGGAATCCATGCATAGAAAGATCAAAATAGAATTGAACCATAGAGAAGCCTGTGAAAGTGAATTGGCCCAATCTACACTCCTGAAAATAGGATGAGATTTGGACAGGTATTCTTTTGTCCATCACTCACTCACTCAATAAGCATATTTTGAGTGCCTTCTATGTTTCTAGAGATTACAAAGATCAGTAAGATATTGTTTCTTCCCTCAAAGAGGCCATGATTTGGTGAGGAAAAAATGGACAGTAAACAAACCTTCTAGGATAGTTTGATAAGTGCCGTGCAAGCAATCACAGAGCAGGTTTGCTGGGAAAGTGACAAAGGACAGCTTCCTGAGGGAAAACCACTGAATTCGATGTTAAAAACAGTTGAAGTTCATCCCAGGAAGAAACTGAACAGGGTGTTCCAGACATAAAGATGGCAGGTTTGTTGAGGGGTAGGTAGCTGACTGAAATCTAGGGGAGACAGGAGACAGAGAGAGAGGAAAGGGACAGGAACAGTGGGAACACCAGAGTAGCAAAGATTGAGGAGCAAAGCTGGATGTCAACAGGCTTTGCGGGTCTTACTAGAGAGTTTGGATACAACTGGGAGCCACTGGGAGACATAGGGTGCTTGGTAACCATATAATGGATGACTAAAATAGTCGTGTGTTCTGGAAGGGCTTGGGATGAAGACTCAAGTAAACTTTGCATATTCTGGGGTTACTAGCCCAAGGCTCATGTTTGAAAGTTCAAGAAACCAATCTGAATAAGTATGATGAGGCAAGACTATAATGGAATTTGGTCATCATGGTGGTCTCTTATCTGCAAAGTGATATACCAAACATGGTGCTTTAGCACCATGTATACAGTGTCCTAGATGAGGAAGAGACTTGAGGCTTGATACCGGGTATGTAATTGTTATTTAGTTATGAAACTACAGACCAGGTGTTGGGGAGAGCAACAGAAACAGAAATGAAGAGATGGATAGAAGTCTTCAGGAAAGAAGAACCAATAGTGTGAAAAGGAGAGGGGAGAGCCTATTAAGTCTATAAGCTGAGATAGATGAGGGCATGGTGGTTCCAGGATGAAATAGGCAGATGTGTTTTGAGAGAGAGAATAGTGAGTTGAGTTTGGCACATTATGTTTTAGATGCAAGGGAGTCAAAAAAGCGAAACTTCCCATTTGGACCTTGGGTGTATGTGGGAGAAACAAAAAATTGAAACCGGAGGTACAGATCTGGGGATCATCAAAACATAGATGATTGTTCAAGAGTAAGTAAATGATTCTTCACGTTCTTTATTTCCGTTTTTTTAAATAAGTTTTCTAGTGTTAATTAGTTGCTTCAGTCTGACATTTTATTAACAGAGAGGCACTTATAAGTATACTTTTCTTTGCTGGAAAGCATCTGGTTAATAAGTGCTTCCACTTAATAAGCCAGCATGTTCAGGGTCCTCAGTAACTCCCTTGTGATAAATTGGCACTTTTGGAAGCTGCATTAAATTTTCCAGACTCCGAAACACTCTCTGAGTGTCTGATGTTTTAATCCATAGGGGAACATCACTACTTTAATTATGGTGAGAGTTCTTAATAACCAGATCCTGTGTATGGGACTCTACCTCCTTCTTCTGGAAAAAACAAAAATCTCTGGTGGGGATAAAGAAGCAAGCTGAAGTTCAGTTTGGTGTCGGTGATGTCAGTAAGAATCCCACATATTTGAGTGCCTAATATGTATTGGGCAGTGGGTCAAATACTGGGGACACAGCAAATTCTTCTTGGGGCAATTCAAGGGAACAATCACAGTGAACGTGGATAAGGGCTCAAATACAGGTCTGTACCAAAGGCTGTAAAGCTCTAGAGGAAGAAGAGGTCTCCTTGATCAGGGAAGCAGGGTAGAAAAATCAATCATTTGAATTGAACTCTAAAGGCTAAGGCACATTTGCAGTTAAATGAGATAATGTCAGCTGTCACCAAATGTATATATTGAGCATCTAGTCTGTGCCAGGCACTGTTCAGGTACTGAGGATAAAGTAGAGATGAGACAGTTACAGTGCCTATCCTCATTTAGCTGGTGTTGAAGTGGGATGAAATGGACAAGAAATATATTAACCAGTAAAATAATATAGTTGAGTGAGCAGGGGAGTTGCTTTAGCAAATATAGTCAGCAGATGACCTCTCTGAGGAGATCCTATTTGAGTTAAGACCTAAATGAAAAGAAGGCAGGTAGGGGATAATATTTACTGAAGCCAGGCTTCCCTGGTGGCGCAGTGGTTGAGAGTCCACCTGCCGATGCAGGGGACACGGGTTCGTGCCCCGGTCCGGGAAGGTCCCACATGCCGCGGAGCGGCTGTGCCCGTGAGCCATGGCCGCTGAGTCTGCGCGTCTGGAGCCTGTTGCTCCGCAGCGGGAGAGGCCACAGCAGTGAGAGGCCCGCGTACCGCAAAAAAACAAACAAACAAACAAAAAGATTTACTGAAGCCACAGCAAGTACAAAGGCCCCAATCAGGAATGAACGTCTCAGGGGCAGAAAGAAGCACACTGTGAGTCGCTGGGACCAATTAAATGGGTAAGTTAGCAGCAAGAGATGGAGTCGGGGAAGCAGTAAGAGGAAGCACTTAGACGTGGTTAAGAAAACACTGTGTTTAAAAAAACAAACAACAACAAAAAAATAACCCTCTGTATTTTACTCCAAATGTAATGGGAAGCCATTAAACGATTTTACACTCTAATTCATTCAAGGGAATTAGAGCTCTAGGAAAAGATTCAAGTCTGGAGATCTACACCTGGGAGTCATCAGCATATGGATAGTTTTTGAAGCCATGAGACAGAGAATGTAGATAGACTAGACGAAAGTGCTGAAAGCTTTGGGCAGTCCAACATCTTAGTGAGACAGCAGAGGGGGAGACAGTGAAGGCAGCAGGGAAGCAGGCAAGCAGGGGTGTCTTAGAAGCTCAGAGAAGATTGTGTTTCACAATGGCTATCGTTGGAGGTGTCAGAAGTAGTGAGGAGTCAAGTAAGATGAAGACAGAACAGACCATTGGCTGTGGCTAGTGTAGGGCATTGGTGACACTGATAAATCTGTTTCAATGGAACTGTGCAGGCACAAGCCCGGTTGACTGGGAGAGGGGGTCAGGAAGTGGTAATAGCAAGTAGACTCAAGTCTTTGGGGGGTTTTGCTATGAAGGAGAGTGAAGAAATGAAGCAATAACAGTAACAAAAAAGCTTTGAGTTAAGAAACGTTTTTGTTTCATTTTGTTTTAAGATGACTACTGCTATTACTTATTCTGAAGTAATGATCCAGTACTGAGGGAATCAAAAATGGTGGACAACTGTTATTGGAAATATAAATCTTTGTAGCCACTATGGAAAGCAGTATGGAGGTTCCTCAATAAACTAAAAAGAGAGCTGCCATATGACCCAACAATCCCACTCCTGGGCATGTATCTGGACAAAACTATAATTCAATAAGATACATGCACCCCTATGTTCATAGCAGCCCTATTGGCAATGGCCAAGATGTGGAAGTAACCTAAATGTCCATCGACAGATGAATGGATAAGGAAGATGTGATACACACACACACACACACACACACACACACACACACACCCCAATGGAATACTACTCAGCCATAGAAAAGAATGAAATAATGCCATTTGCAGCAACATGGATGGACCTAGAGATTATCACACTAAGTGAAGTAAGTCAGAAAAAGAAAGACAAATATCATATATCACTTATATGTGGAATCTTAATATAACACATATGAACTTATTTACAAAACAGAAACAGACTCACAGACATAGAAGACAAATGTATGGTTACCAAAGGGAAAGTGCAGGGGGAGAGAAGGATTGGGAGTTTGGGATTAGCGGATGCAAACTATTATACATAGAATGTATCAACAACAAGGTCCTACTGTATAGCACGGGGAACCATATTCAATATCCTGTGATAAACCATAATGGAAAAGAATATGAAAAAGATTGTATATATGTGTAAAACTGAATCCCTTTGCTGTGCAGCAGAAATTAACACAGCATAGTAAATCAACTATACTTCAATAAAATAAATGTTTTTAAAAATGGTGGTACAGGGAAAAGCAGTGAAAATTGCAAGAGCAAAGACCTTGAGTGGGCTAGAATAGAATCCAAGCTGAGTAAGGAGGGGATGAATGAAGGACATGGTGGATAGTGAATCTGTGAAAAGGCCAGTGGATATCGGGTCTCACAAGTAATAGTGACGTTTGAGCAGGAGTGCTGAGGGAGGCAGGCTGGGAGGGTAGGAGGTGATGTCACAGAGGGTTATGTTTGAAATTGAGAGATTCAGAGCTCTTGCAGTTATTGGTGATGTCAAATCCAGGGCACATTTATTATACGTAATATCTAGCTATAGCTAAGTTTATATCATAAGCTTGTTTATCTGACTTAGTTGACAAACAATGTTATGACTAACAAAATATTCATTAAGCACATAAATGAAATGGTACTTGCATTGCCTGCAGATATCTGAAAATCATAGTAGTCATAGAGGTTCTAGTTCAAGAACGTCAACACCTGATATAAGAGAGTTCTTATAAGCATTGAGTTCATTACAAAGTTAATAGAACCACTTGAGCTGGCTTTCAAAAAAAAAAGTGGAGGTAAACAACAATGAAATACATGCTACACACCTATCGGAATGACTAAAATCCAAAACACAACAGTATTTGCTGGTGAGGATGTTGAGCAATAGGAACTCTAATTCATTGCTGGGAATGTGAAATTGTACAACCACTTTGGAAGGTAGTTTGGATGTTTCTTACAAAATTAAACATAGGACCCAGCAATCAGGCACCTTAGTGTTTACCCAAATGAGCTGAAAATTTGTGTTCACGCAAAAATCTGCACACAGAGACTTCCCTGGTGGTCCAGTGGCTAAGACTCCGTGCTCCCCACGCAGGGGGCACCGGTTCGATCCCTGGTCAGGGAACTAGATCCCGCATGCCACAACTAAGGATTCTGCATGCTACAACTAAGGATTCTGCATGCTACAATCCCGCGTGCCACAGCAACTAAATATCCCGCACGCTGCAACGAAGATCCCATGTGCGGCAACCAAGACCCAACGCAGCCAAATAAATAAATATATATATATATATATATTTTTTAATCTGCGCACGGATGTTTCTAGCAGCTTTATTCATAATCGCTAAAACGTTGAAACAATTATTATATCCTTCCATAAGTAAGTGGATAAACAAACTATAGTATATTCATACAATGGAGTATTACTCAATGATAAAATGAAATGAGCTGTCAAGCCTCCAAAAGACATGGAGGAATCTTGAAAGCACATTGCTAAGTGAAAGAAGCCAGTCTGAAAAGGCTACGTTTGATTCCAATTATATGACATTCTAGAAAAAGGCAAACTTTGGAGATAGTAAAAAGTTCAGTGCTTGCCAGGAGTTTTCAGGGAGTGAGAGAGGAATGAATAGGTAGGGCACAGGGGATTTTTAGGGCAGTGAAACTAATGTATGTGATACTGTAACTATGGACATATGTCATTATTCATTTGTCAACCCATAGAATGTACAAGACAAAGAATGAACACTACTGTAAACCAGGGACGTTAGTTAATAATAATATATCCATATTGGTACACCAGTTATAACAAAGGCACCACAGTAATACAAGATATAAACAATAGGGGAGGGGCTTCCCTGGTGGCGCAATTGTTGAGAGTCCGCCTGCCGATGCAGGGGACACGGATTCGTGCCCCGGTCCGGGAAGATCCCACATGCCGTGGAGCGGCTAGGCCTGTGAGCCATGGCCGCTGAGCCTGCGCGTCCGGAGCCTGTGCTCCGCAACGGGAGAGGCCACAACAGTGAGAGGCCCACGTACTGCAAAAAAACCCCAAAAAACAATAGGGGAAACTGGGAAGAGGGGGCATGTGAAAACTGTACTTTTCTGCAGACCTCATGTGAAAACTGTACTTTTCTGCAGACCTAACACTTCTCTAAAAAAAAAAAGTCTATTACATTTTTTTTTAAAAAAAGCAATGCACTTGTTTCCTTGGACCATTATAAGTGCTCAAAAATGAAAAAAGAAATCTTTGCCAGATAGGTGAGAAGAAGAAGAATAAGGTATGTTTATTTCCAGAAAGAAGGAATGAGGTGTGTGTACACATACAGAAAGAGGAAGAGTGGGCATGGTATGCAGATGTGTTGGGAGGTTGTGCTGAAAATGCTGTCAAGCAAATGATCAGGTTTGCTGTACAAAATGATCCCTGAGCCTGCAACAGGGAGGAGGGTTATGGTTGGAACAGGACCAGGATAAAACAGACAAGTCAGGAGGCTATTGCCCCGGTCTGGAGGGGAATGGATACGATCTGAACTAAGGTAGGGATCGAGAAGAGAAGATGGATTTTTAATAGATTTGGCTGGTAGAATTAAAGGAACTTGGTGGCTGATCAAACAGGCAAGGGTTCTCAAAAGCCACCATATGGAACTCTCAGTAGAGCCCGGGCAGGTCGTGTCTGACTTGGAGCATGCAGATCTGACCCCACCTTGTGCTGAATGATGAGCTTGATTTTTCCGGCACCAATTCTCTTCTCCTTGATTGTTTGCTTGACACCTTGGGAAGTAGCATTAACACTTTCAGGTCACTAGGGGGCTAATCATAGCCATTTTCATGATTGTAAAACTGAATTGCAGTTCAGAGAGAGTAATCATCACAGTTCACACAGGGGTCTTTCCTGGAAGAAGATTTCACTATCTTAGGGCAAAGTCATTTGCTTAAGACCACTCCATGAAGCTAGTGTCATGAAAGTCATTATTTATACAGCTTTTGCCCTCAAATTTTCAGGCACCCCAGAAGTCCACTGAACACTAAATCCTTTGTTCATTCCAGATGTGTGTGTGTGTTAAACTGATGGACACAGACTGTACATGAATGAATGATTAGAAGGATGAATGGATGGACGTAGGTAGATAGATAGACAAGCAAATAGAAATTAATGATATGGTAAAGTGGCAGGATACAAAATTAATGCACAGAAATCTCTAGCATTCCTCTACACTAATGATGAAAAATCTAAAAGTGAAATTAAGAAAACGTTCCCATTTACAACTGCAAAAAAATAAAATAAAATATCTAGGAATAAACCTACCTAAGGAGACAAAAGACTTGTATGCAGAACACTATAAGACACTGATGAAAGAAATTAAAGATGATACAAATAGATGGAGAGATATACCATGTTCTTGGATTGGAAGAATCAAAATTGTGAAAATGACTCTACTACCCAAAGCAATCTACAGATTCAATGCAATCCTTATCAAACTACTACTGTCATTTTTCACAGAACTAGAACAAAAAATTTCACAATTTGTATGGAAACACAAAAGATCCCAAATAGCCAAAGCCATCTTGAGAACAAAAAACGGAGCTGGAGGAATCAGGCTCCCTGACTTCAGACTATACTACAAAGCTACAGTAATCAAGACAGTATGGTACTGGCACAAGAACAGAAATATAGATCAATGGAACAGGATAGAAAGCTCAGAGATAAACCCACCCACATATGGTCACCTTATCTTTGATAAAGGAGGCAAGAATATACAGTGGAGGAAAGATAGCCTCTTCAATAAGTGGTGCTGGGAAAACTGAACAGGTACATGTAAAAGAATGAAATTAGAACACTCCCTAACACCACACACAAAAATAAACTCACAATGGGTTAAAGACTTAAATGTAAAGCCAGACACTATATAAAACTCTTAGAGAAAAACATAGGCAGAACACTCTATGACATAAATCACAGCAAGATCCTTTTTGACCCACCTCCTAGAGAAATGGAAATAAAAACAAAAATAAACAAATGGGACCTAATGAAACTTAGAAGCTTTTGCACAGCAAAGGAAACCATAAACAAGATGAAAAGACAGCCCTCAGAATGGGAAAAAATATCTGCAAATGAAGCAACTGACAAAGGATTAATCTCCAAAATATACAAGCAGCTCATGCAGCTCCATAACAAAAAAACAAACAACCCAATCCAAAAATGGGCAGAAGACCTAAATAGACATTTCTCCAAAAAAGATGTACAGATTGCCAACAAACACATGTAAGAATGCTCAACATCATTAATCATTAGAGAAATGCAAAGCAAAACTACAATGAGATATCATCTCACACCGGTCAGAATGGCCATCATCAAAAAATCTACAAACAATAAATGCTGGAGAGGGTGTGGAGAAAAGGGAACCCTCTTGCACTGTTGGTGGGAATGTAAATTGATACAGCCACTATGGAGAACAGTATGGAGGTTCCTTAGAAACCTAAAAACAGAACTACCATACGACCCATCAATCCCACTATTGGGCATATACCCTGAGAAAACCATAATTCAAAAAGAGTCATGTACCACAATGTTCATTGCAGCTCTATTTACAATAGCCAGGACAGGGAAGCAACCTAAATGTCCATCAACAGATGAATGGATAAAGAAGATGTGGCACATGTATACAATAGAATATTACTCAGCCATAAAAAGAAACGAAATTGAGTTATTTGTAGTGAGGTGGATGGACCTAGAGTCTGTCATGCAGAGTGAAGTAAGTCAGAAAGAGAAAAACAAATACCGTATGCTAACACATATATATGGAATCTAAAAAAAAAAAAAATGGTCATGAAGAACTTACAGGCAAGACAGGAATAAAGACACAGACCTACTAGAGAATGGACTTGAGGATACGAGAGGGAGAAAGGTAAGCTGTGACAAAGTGAGAGAGTGGCATGGACATATATACACTACCAAACGTAAAATAGATAGCTAGTGGGAAGCAGCTGCATAGCACAGGGAGATCAGCTCGGTGCTTTGTGACCACCTAGAGAGGTGGGATAGGGACGGTGGGAGGGAAGGAGACGCAAGAGGGAAGAGATATGGGAACATATGTATATGTATAACTGATTCACTTTGTTATAAAGCAGGAACTAACACACCATTGTAAAGTAATTATACTCCAATAAAGATGTTAAAAAAAAAGAAATTAATAATAGTAGTTACTGCTCTGCTTCCATGAGCATGTTAACAATTTTAAAGGAAAATTATAAAAATAATAAAAATTTTAAAATAAGTTTTTTTACATTTTAAAAGAAAATAATTTAGTAGAAAGCAAACGTATTTATTAAACATCAGCTACATGCAAGGTACTGTTTTGTACACTTATGTACACTACTAGACTCAAAGCTCTTGGTCATAACACTTTACATCCCCACCAACAGTGCACAAAGATTCCCTTTTCTCCACATCGTCACCAACAATTTTTATCTCTTGTCCTTTTGATGGTAGCCATGCTAACAAGTATATGGTGATAGCTCATTGTGGTTTTGATTCTGATGATTAGTGAGCACCTTTTCCTGTACCTGTTGGACATTTGTATACCTTTTTTGGGAAATACTGTGTTATATACTTGAAAGTTGCTGAGAGAGTGAATCTTAAATGTTCTCACCACAAGAAAGAAATAGTAATTATGTGATGCAATGGGGGTGGTCAGCTATAGTGGTAATCATTTTGCAATGGGGGAAAAGAAAGCTCTTGGAAGACAGAGGTGGAGGATATATTATCTTTTTATTCCCAGGGCAGGTAGTTGGTGCTCTAAACATGTTTTCTGAATAGCTAACAGAACATTTCATTTAATTCTAGATCTCTATGAGGTAGATATCACTATTCCCATATAACAGACATGGGCATTTGAGGCATAATTTAAATAACTTTCCAAAAGGTTGGATCAGCTCGGAAGCAGTGGAAAAACTGGAATCGAACACAAACCTCTGTGATCCAGAAGTATTGTTTTTCTCTTGCTCTCCACCGTCTTGGAGATGGCTCTTTGAAGGTATAATGTGATCCTCCTTGAGCTTCTGCACAGTGCTGTGATTGGGAACCGAGTTATTCTTCCAGATCACGGAGAAGTCCCACTCTTGGCAGCCGACTTGTTTGCACTGACAGACATTTCACATCTCCATCTGGAGCTGCCATTTAAGAAACACCAGCAGAGAGCCTGAGCTGAGGTGCCCCCAGCCCACCAACTTTTTGAAATGAACAAGATAATGACTTTTATGACCCCAGCCTTGCAGGATGCTCCCCAGGCCCAGATGTTCACCCTCCACAGAGCACACTGTAATCTCCTCACCCACAGGCCACCAGACTGCGTTCAGATAACCATGAAAACGATTCCCATTGATTCAGTAGAACCCAATTACACTGCAAAAGAGTGAAATGGAGTAGAAGAATGGCATGTGGAGGCAGAATTGTTAAGTAATAGAAAATAAAGAATGCCAATTGACCCTTTAGGTGTTTGGTCAGACCCACAAGAGACTGCTAAAAGAACAAATCCATTTTAAGGCTATACCTATGCCTTCTCTCTGAATCCCTGCTGCCAGAGGCCATTAGCATTGTCTAACCAAAAACTCCAGAAAGTCCCCAGCCCTCATTTAGATACTGAGATGGTAGAAAGTTTGTCTTTGGGAAGAAAGTCATAAATATAACAACACCTGTACCTTTTTGAAAAAGAACGATTCCTAGTATTTGAGCTATCTGGTCAAAATCTGATCCATTCATTTAAAAGATCTGTCACTCAGATGCAATTTCAGTCACTTCCAGGGTGGTCTTTTTTTTTTTTTCCTCCTTTCATACGTGTAAAAGGAGATACGACCCTCCCACCCCACTCCTGCTCATCTCATTGATGCCTTTAGAAAGCTGGAACCAGGCTCTGATTACAGACCTTTGTCGCCACAAAGAGACAACAGAATGTGGTTAAGGAAGAAGAAAGAGTCTTAACTATGAATTCATTTCCTCTGAAGGCTAATTTTTTTCTCTTATACCTTTCCAAAAAGGTGGCAAGGTGACATCTACATAGAGCGTACTTAATTGCAACTTTCAGAAGACTGAAGCAGTAATACCTCACAGAATTCTCAGTCACAATTCAAAATGTTTGGCAAAGCACAAGATGAAGTGTACTGTCAGCAGAGGGGGAAGAAATTGGAATTTTGAATAATCTGCCTGGTCTGCTGATTACGCTCTGTAACAAAGAGGATATACCAGCCCTGATTTTAGTCTCTGATTTCCATTTATCTGGGATCCTTTCATTATGAACAGGGTTTCTCTCTGGGTAGCCACAGTACTTATAGTCTAAAGAATAGCAAAGAGCATTTTGTTCTATTATGATGTGGTGGTGTCAGATGCAAGTAATTTGATCCTAATCCCTACCTACAGCATCCAAAGGCAGGTTAAGGACCTCACCCAGAGCATCTTCCTAAACCACAGTTACAGAGTGTGTGTACGTCTGCATCACTGTGTATATGTGTGTGCTTGCATGTATGCGTAGGAAAGTTTATTCATAAAGGAACACATGATAAAGCCATGTGAATAACTAAAATTGATAACCCAGCCATTAGATAACAATTTACCTGGCTAGTTCAATTTTGACACAGAATTTCTAAAAATGAACAGTCAGAAATCTCAGTATATTTCAATGAAATATAAAAATAAAAATTCAAATATTTAATTATTTTAACTTTTTGTTTATTTAATTCAGTGGAATTAGTTACTGAAGTTTGGGAAGAATAAACTTTAAGTTACAGAAAATGTATTACTCACATAACTCACATAACAAGAGTCCAGAAGCCATGCAGTGCTAGGAATTGCTCAGATGTATAAAGATGCTAAGAAACCTAGTTCTTCCACGCTGCTGTCCTTGATGTCAGGTCATCCAGAAGCTAGCATCCCTCTTGACCCTCTTGGTTCTAAGAAGGCTATGAAACAACTAAGACTACTTATTTCCTTGTTCACATTGACACAGGACTAGAGGGGCAGGGGAGGCGGGGGAGCTGAGAATCAGTGGTAAATAACCTTGATAGCCTATAAACCCATTAAAAAAAAAGATGTGTAAGGCTATGAGCTTTTCTTCTATAGCATTTTTTGTGAGAAGTACAGGTCTTAAGGACAAGCAGAACCTTGAGAAATCCTCTGGGCAGCCCTCCAAAACAACACAACTACATCACTCCAGATACACTTAAAAACATTTCACTTTTTGAGGAAGACTTCCATAATCGCCTTAGAAAAAGAAAAATCAATAATATAGATTTCTTTTCTGGGACTTTGATTTTCCAAAAGTAAAGGGCATTCCTTTAAAACACCGGGTTCCCTGGGACACCCCAGGCGCCATTGCATTGATGACGCATTAAGAAGTTTTAGACGGACTACTTCCATACACAGCCCACATAGAGAGCTTTTTCTCTCTTCCATCACCCCTTCATTATTTGTAAACATATCTGTTGTCTCTTCCAGATGGTAAGTTCACATAAGGCAGAGACTGTGTTCTTATTTATCTTCATAATCTCTCCCTGCAAGAGTGCTTTCTCATTGCAGGTCCCCAAGAAGTAATTATTGAACACAATGCATATTTCAGATTGATAATAGTGAATGCAAAGTATTCTAATATAAACGATACACTTGCGTATATAAAGATATGATACTTCCCCACTTTTAGCTGATTTTCCCTAGGAGTGTATGTGAATTCGAGCTGGTGTCCTGTGATTCTGTGAGGGTGTCATAGCATCAGCCTGGACTGGACCCTGTGCTGTGCTGGGTCTTCCATCTGCTGTCAAATGGGATTAATATTGCTTGAGCAACTTCCCTAGTCAATTCATTGGGAGAACAAATGTGAAAGTGCTCCAAAGGGGTGGCATGAATGAGGTGGCGTCAATGATGTTATTGTAGTGGCTTAGGGATCCAGAATATGAAGGGTCCCTGTCACCCTGTGGTTTTCAATAGTCAATCACCCTGGCGACAGACCCACCAAACTCAAAAGCACTGAGAAAGAGCCCTGAGACTTGATCTGGCTCAGGAACCCAAAACGACAGAGGGGGACAGCTTTGTGAGAGCACAGGTTATCTCACGCTCAGCCTGCCCTGGGCTGCAGCGTTGTGTCCTGGGCCCCTGACCATCAGATTTCAAAACCAAAAGGACCAGAACCTGGATAACAGCCATACATCATTCACTGCCAGGTAGCCTTCAGCTGCTGCTGACACAACGTCCTGATGCCTTGTGTGATCTTTCTGTTTGAATAATTTCTGGAGATTTCCAAGGAAGGCTGTGGGCCTATTCATTGGAGCACGGAAACTGATAACTATTTATGATCAATATATATTCCCACCCTCTTTAAGTCTATTCAAGAGTCAGTTTTTTCATAAGCTCTCTGCTGACTTTTTTTTTTAATTCAAGAATAGCTGATTTATAGTGTCGTGTTAATTTCTGCTATACAGCAAAGTGACTCGGTTATACATATATACATTCTTTTTTATATTCTTTTCCATTCTGGTTTATCCCAGAATATTGAATATAGTTCCCTGTGCTCTGCAATAAGACCTTGTTGTTTATTCATTCTAAATGTAATAGTTTGCATCTAGTAACCCCAAACTCCCAGTCCATCCCCCTGCCTCTTGGCAAGCACAAGTCTGTTCTCTATGTCTGGGAGTCTGTTTCTGTGAGGTTTTTCTGTTTGTTTGTTTTGTATTTTTGCGGTACACGGGCCTCTCACTGTTGTGGCCTCTCCCGTTGCAGAGCACAGGTTCCAGACGCACAGGCTCAGTGGCCATGGCTCACGGGCCCAGCCGCTCTGCGGCATGTGGGATCTTCCCGGACCGGAGCACGAACCCGTGTCCCCTGCTCGGCAGGCGGACTCTCAACCACTGCGCCACCAGGGAAGCCCTGTTTCTGTTAGTTTTTTATTCTAGTAAAAATCCAATCTGCTTGGGAGCTTCATAAGCCAGTTCCTCTTACTGTCAAACTATAATGCTTCCTAGGACATTTTCCATATATTTTAGTGAATTCTTTTTTCTTACGTTGGTCAAATATTGGGATCCCTGAAACACTCCTTAGACAAAGCCAGAAGGAGAAGGAACTTTGCACCTTCACAGAGTTCCATGTTTACGTCCGGAATGAGATTTTTCAGGACAATTGGAGCAAAACACCTCAACCTTCCCTGAGTGTGCAGTGGTGTTAAATCTCACCCAGTGCTTGGCAATCTCCGCTGCCTCTCACACATTTTGAAACGTGGTTTGGGAATATTTCTCTCAGAGTGCTTTTGCCATAAAGTAAAAATAGTTTCAGCTCCCTGCTAAGTAGAGTTCTTGCAAAGAGACATTCATTATGCATTATTCACTTTTCTCCAGCGCTGCCCACCAGGGATCTCAGGTTTCACTCGTAGGTACTTGTGGACATGATTTTCTGAGAAAAAGTCTGGGGAGGAAATAGAGAAAGTAGAACTGTCCTGGCAATGGCAAGCCGCGGTTCACAAAATGAATGGGGAGGGTGTATCTGTTAAGCATGGGGACAACGGTGGCCCGTCTGAATATGGTACATTCTAGGGAGTCATATCTGATCATCATCATCTCACTCCAAGAATAAAATTCAAGATTGTAAAGTATCATCTGTGGAAACTACTGTATTATATCTCCACCCAGCAGAGAAACTGAGTACTTCTTGGAGGTCTTTTGTTTCAAATGCCTTTTCAGTAGTTTTGACTGGGCAAAAAGACTATTTCTAGAGTTTATAGACGCACAACTGAGTTCTACTTTTATTTATTTATTTATTTTTGTGGTACGCGGGCCTCTCACTGCTGTGGCCTCTCCCACTGCGGAGCACAGGCTCCAGACACACAGGCCCAGCGGCCACGGCCCACAGGCCCAGCCGCTCCGTGGCATGCGGGACCCTCCCAGACCTGGGAACGAACCCACGTCCCCTGCATCAGCAGGCGGACTCCCAACAACCACGCCACCAGGGAAGCCCCTGAGTTATACATTTTTAATTGCTTCCTGCGCATTGTGACTCATTTATCTTTGATGATTTAACACATTTAATCTATTTTGCTTTTGACATGGGCAGAAAGTTCACCAGCCACTGTTTTTCATTACTTAGGCCTGGTGATAAGGGCTGCCTGGGGCATAATGATGAGAATGTTTTTACTTAGCCCTCTGCCTCTACTGCCGAAGAGTGAAAAGTGAAGAATTAAGCTTTAAATGGGATTTCAATAGGTAGTGTTGACGAGGAACAAAGTGGAAGTTTTAGTCATTTTTTTTTAAGTTTTTCACGTGATTATTTATTTTCTTAAGTTATTGGATTGGTGAAATCTATTTGATTCCATGGTCAAAAGATAATTTGGCTTTTTTCTTTTCCTTATCTCTGGAAGAAGGGATTTTTAAAAAAATATATAAATGCTTAAAAAGAAAATTGTTGCCTTCTTGATTTTGCAACAGTCATTCATATTTTCAAGAATTTATAATAAAAGGAATACTAGAGCATCCGTGTGATTTTTTTCTTTCACATTCTTCACTACAATATGAACATTTCTAGGCTCTTTGATGGATAGGTTTTATATTTTTTATTTGTGATTGTTTTCATTTTCTGGGTACAGCATGGAATTCTTTTATTGCTAGTATTTTTCATGGCTGAGTTTTCATAGCTTTGGCAGTTTACTTTTCCATACATTGCTTTCATTCATCTTGCTCTAGGTACTGAGAATGGGAAAATGAAAGACACAGTTCCTGCCCTCAAGGAACTCACAGACAGTTTTAATACAGACTTACAGATGGTTTGATAGAAATAAGCATAAATTCTGAAGGCTCCCAGAAGAGGAGACATAGTTTAGACCTCGGACTGGGTATGTGTGTCTTATATTCCCCTGGAAGGCAAAAGCTGGATGAATGTAAATACACATCTGACAAATTTGCTGAATTCAGATACGTGATAAATACTTCCTAAATAGTGCATATTCATTATATTCACCCTTGAATTTATCTTTGTGAATCTATTTAAGTCTACTGAATTGATCTTTATTTAAAACTTGCATATGCTCCCTTTTGTCTTGTGAAAGTAATTAAGATGCTTTAAATATCTAAGAGGAACCATCTTTCTCTTTTAGTAGCTGTATCCTGAGCCATGTTTCCCCGGGGATTTTTATTTTATCATGTATAAAGAACAAACCCTACCTGTTCTGTGTTGAATACAAGAGAACACAGGCTTCTTAATGGCTGTGTTAATGGGATAATGAATAATGTTTGTTTCTAACCCATAGGGTATCTACCTAATTTATCCTAATTTATTAACAATCTCTGCTATGATTCAAAATTAAGATAACATGCCAGTAGAATAAGGAACAAAAAACAGGATAGATAATTCCTTCACCAAGGCAGGGCTTTTTTCCCTGACGCCTCTTATGAACACCAAAAGAAACTGATGTTAGTTTAGCATTTATTATGTATCGGGACATCATGCAGGATGCTGCCAATATAGTGATTGATGTGGAATTGCCTTCATCCCCAGGGAGCTTACAGGCTGGTTCAATGCAATGGTGTTAAAGAGGACAGACATGTAATAATTAGATGTGTGATCAGCATTGTATTAGTATATGAAATCAAGTGAAAAATGAAAAGGAGTAATCCTATCTGCACATGATCTCTTGAGAAGACGTCATAAAAGAACAGACATTTGCATGGAGCCTTGGAGGATTTTGTAAGAACTGCAAGAACAGGGAAGTAAAGGGGATTCTATGCAGTGGGAACCCCAGCAAAGCTGCAAGGGTGTTGAAGTACACGCTTCATGTTAGAAGAACAGGTAGACCTTGAGGTCCCGGAAGGAAGGGAGCCCATCTTGCTGACCACTGTATACCCCATGTCTAAAACCCTGCACATTGTAAGCACTGTATGTATTTGTTGAATAAGTGATCTGATTATGTGATTAAAACTTTAGGTATAGAGTGGGTGGAAACTAGAGGTTGAGAATAGCCCAGTGGACAGGCTGTATCAATACTGAAGAATCTTGAAGGTTAATATGAAGAGTATGGGTCTCCCCTGGTGGCGCAGTGGTTAAGAATCCGCCTGCCAATGCAGGGGGCACGGGTTCAAGCCCTGGTCTGGGAAGATCCCACATGCCGCGGAGCAACTGGGCCCGTGAGCCACAACTACTGAGCCTGCACGTCTGGAGCCTGTGCTCCACAACAAGAGAGGCCGCGATAGTGAGAGGCCCACGCACCGCGATGAAGAGTGGCCCCCGCTTGCCACAACTAGAGAAAGCCCACGCACAGAAACGAAGGCCCAACACAGCCAAACATAAATAAATAATAAGAGTATGGGCTTTATCCTGTAATTCAGCACTTTCCAAAGTATGTTCCTTGAAATGTCAAATATGAAGGATGTTAATAAACATCACTCAGCAAAAGCATTCTGTTGTCAAATAAGCTTGGGCAATGCTGGTTTAAACAACGTTGAGGCAACTTCCTTGCTTAGATTTTCTCCGAGCCATCACTCTGCTTCTGTGCATCGTGAAGCTCCAAGAAAGTTCTATAGTGTTCTTCAAACTTCTCGGATCCTGGACCCTCTTCGCCTTGCAGGATTCGTGTTCTCCATGACACATTTTATGGAAATCTGTCCTAAGTAATGGAGAGCCATTAAAGACCTTTCAGCAGGAGATTGACATCATCTGAATTTCATTTTAGAAGATTCTCTGGTCTTCTAAAGAATGGACTCAGGAGAGGCAAGACCAGAGGCAGGGAGACCAGGTTGATGACAGGTGCATTGGTTTAGGCAGGAGATAAGGATAGCTGGACCCCAAGAAGAGAGAAGAAAGAACCAAGAGCTACAATTGACGTTTCAGAGGTAGAACTCGTCAGGGCTGTCATTGGAGTGACACAGGTTGTGCCCTGCTCAGGGACTCCTGGCCAAGGTGGTCCCTGGGCATGAATCTGGCCTGCACTCTTTGTCACCAAGCTGTGCCTCCAGATGCAGGGCTGCACCCATCCTGAGGAAGGACACCTGTTTCTATTTCAGAGCTTCAGTATCCCTAATTAATGACTGGTGAGATGTGGGAGGAAAGCAAGAGAAGTGTTCAAGATGACTCATGTTTCTTGTTTAAATGATCGCGTGGCCAAAGATGCCTTAATTTTTTTTTTTGCAAACTTTTAATTATTCTAAAACCATAGTATCTGCAATCATAATACCTGGAGAAGGAATGATGATGAAGGTCCATCTATATTCCTCTTAACAGACTCTGCCAAGAGCTATGTTTTTCTCTCTACCACACATGAAAATATAAATACATCCTATCATTAGGGAGAGATTTTTACCAAGACCTTCAACCAAGGGTTACACACTCAAATGTCTACGGAGCCCACTCGGGCATCATAAATGAGTCAAGTATGTAGCAGGCTGAGTGTTTGCATATTAAACTTATGAGAATGTACTTAACTTACCAAAAGAAATATGCTCTATTCCATTTTTGCCTTTGAATATACAGTTTTCTCCATCTAACTTTTATAGCCTTTTTTTTGGCGGGGGAGGGGGTACGCGGGCCTCTCACTGTTGTGGCCTCTCCCGTTGCGGAGCACAGGCTCCGGACGCGCAGGCTCAGCGGCCATGGCTCACGGGCCCAGCCGCTCCGCGGCATGTGGGATCTTCCCGGACCGGGGCACGAACCCGTGTCCCCTGCATCGGCAGGCGGACTCTCAACCACTGCGCCACCAGGGAAGCCCAGCCCTGCCATTTTTGATAGGAATGTGGATAGTGAGAAATATTTCTCTACTCCAAGAAAAATGTCCGCACAGTATTGATGATGAATGACACCTGACATGGCGGCAGTTAGGAACACAATAGAGAGGGGTGGGCCAGTTATTGTGATTTTTTCAGGAGACACTGGGCATTTGAATTTTTATGTGATATCTCTCTAGTTTTCAATGGAGACAGAAATTTTTTCAATAAACTGTATGGGCCAAATAAAAGTATATCTCTTGGCCGCCAGTTCATGATACCTCCCTTAGTCCATATGTGCGATCATATATACACATGGGCCTCAATTTTTTAAATTAATAGCCTTAAAATTCATATTTTTAGGTAGACAAAGTATTAAATGACCCGCTAAGTTGCCCTGCAAACCTAGGTTGAATTGCTGAGAGGAGAAAAGCTGTGTTTCCTGAGCTGGTAATTAGAACAGTGTCCTTATCTTTGCATTAAGCCCTTACTGTGGAAAGAAAGACCAAAAATCTGGTGCCTGGAGAGTGTTAGAGCTTACAACCAAATCACAGCATCAATGGAGCTAAGGCATGAGAGTCTGCCAGGATAAAAGTAACGTAAGGTGTGAGGTCCGGTGCTGTGAAATAGAGGGGAAAGCTACTAATATACACTTCCCATTATAATTCATACCTGGTGGATTCTGTTTCACAGAGAGGGGAGCGTGGAATCGTGTATTGATGGACTGAGGCCTTGGTGTCAGGGGAATTGCGAAATAGGGCAGGGGGATTTAGTCCCAGGGATAATGTGATGTCACACCTTGGTTCATGGCAGAACTTTCTTAATGGCCCACATGTGAGCACACAGGTTGGCCCCATCTGTTTGAAAGGGGGAGTTAGCACATGTGTGGTAATCACCATCCTTCTAAATAAACTTTGAGGAGGTGTTTAGTTCCCGCTGATAGGGAAGATTAGAATCAAGCAAGTTTTATGAATAGAAAATGATGAGTGGATGAGCCTGGAAGGAAATGGAAATGTGATGAGATTAGTAGCTGATGTATACCTCTCTGCAGGGAAAGAAAAGCTTTAAGAGATGTCAGGCTGGGAAATACTTTATTTCCTGAAGTGCAAAGAAGGGATTTGGACAAAGATGTAATATTAGCAGCCACTGTCCAAGTGAATCGGTCAAGGATCTTTCTTAAAAAGCTGCCATTTAGCAGTTGCTGGGTCTACACATGACAAGCAAAAGATGCCTTCATTGTCCTGAGATACAAGGTTCAAACGTGCATTCAACCAACAAATACTTACTGACCACCAACTCTGCGCTAGCACTGCACTAGCCCTGGGAGTGGCTCACAGACTTGTGGGAATCAATGCCCTGCAGAAGACAGACCACAGGCGCACTGTCTCTGGATGGACTGTGAGCAGATTTTGTCCTGGGGCTCCCCAGTAATGTGGTGTCTCTGGGCAAGGAGAAAGATCACAAAAATGAGGAGTATGATTCAGTGGCCTGAAGACCTAACTTCCATGGTTCCATGGTTCCATGGGTCACGGAGCCCCTCTGGTTTGTACCTTTCCAAAAACAACTTTTTAGGAAAAACAAACTTTCTGAAAGACAGTTCAGAGCAAACTCTCATTCGATTTTTCCAATCTGTTCCCCAAAGATTGGCAATCCTAGCATTTAGTGAATGGATTTTTTTTCAATTGAAGTGTAGTTGATTTACAATATTGTGTTAGTTTCAGGTATACAGCAAAGTGATTCAGTTATATATTTATATTTTTTTCAGATTCTTTTCCATTATAGGTTGTTACAAGATATTGAAGATAGTTCTCTGTGCTATACAGTAAATCCTTGTTGCTTATCTATTTTACATATAGTCATGTATATCTGTTAATCCCATACTCCTAATTTATCTCTTTCACCCCTCCTTTCCCCTTTGGTAACCATAAGTTTGTTTTCTATGTCTATGAGTCTGTTTCTGTTTTGTGAATAAATTCATTGTATTATTTTTTTGGATTCCACATATAAGTGATATCATATGATATTTGTCTTTGACTAACTTCACTTAGTGTGATAATCTCTAGGTCCATCCATGTTGCTGCAAGTGGTTGCATTCTTTTTTGTGGCTGAGTAATATTCCATTTTGTATATATACACTGTATCTTCTTTATCCAAGTGAATGAATTTTCTCGTTTCCATGACTTTGTCAATGGCTTTCTCCTATTCTCTTCAGAAAACTGCTCTATTCCATCCAGATTCACCTCTTCTTAAATCTTACCTACCTACCTGCCTTCCTTATTTCCTTCCTCCCCTTCTTTCCTTCCCTACTTCACCGCATACTTTAATGTTTTCTTCCTCCTTTTCTTTTCCTTCCTCTCATCTCTTCCTCCCCTCCCTCCTTTCTTTCCTTTCATTCCTCATCCCTTCCTTTTTAAAAATTTCAGATAGAGACTCTTCCCTTATAAAACAAACCGTTCTCTAAATGTATTCAACCTAGTAAATATACATCTCCCGAAATACCTGAGAGTATGTCCCTCAACTGTACCTAATAGATAGCAACATGGGATAGGGAATGCAGCGTGGGAAGGGACCAGGATACTTTCCCATCCCCACATGGTTTCTTAATGCCAAATTATAGGTCAAATAAGAGGAATTACATGTAATAAATCTAAAGGCAGATAGTTTATGGCTGGTTTTTTATTTCTTTTCCTCCTCCATGGAAAATATGAGTGATACTGGGAGTTTCAGAAAGTTTATCTTCAAGAGTGGCTCCTAGGGCTTCCCTGGTGGCGCAGCGGTTGAGAGTCTGCCTGCCAATGCAGGGGACACGGGTTTGTGCCCCGGTCCAGGAGGATCCCACATGCCACGGAGCGGCTGGGCCTGTGAGCCATGGCCGATGAGCCTGCACATCCGGAGCCTGTGCTCTGCAACAGGAGAGGCCACAACAGTGAGAGGCCCGTGTACCACCAAAAAAACAAACAAAAAAAGAGTGGCTCCTCCTTTGAAACCTACCCTCTAATTTACTGTTTGCTCATAGTTTCCTTTCTAGAAATGGCAGGAAGCACTTGTCTTCCCAGCAATGCAGGAGTCTGAACCCATAGGCACACAGGTCTGAATTCCACCCCCTGCCTTGGTATCAGCCCCTGATTATTATTTGAGAAGGTCATTCTCTGTTGCTTCACTTGTGAGGAGGAGATAAAGTTGTTTTCAACCTCTCCTCTGCTATCTTGGGTGGATTAAAGATTTAATGTTTTGGAAACATTTTGAAGATAAAAAGTAAACATGAAAAGTAAACATAACATCTACTCTAAACACATTTCTTTTATTGTTTCAAGAGTCTAGCATTTTGAAAAATACCTAAATTAAAGCCTCTGCCATATTGAAATCACACAGATATTTATATCTGAGAATTTATGAATGTATGCCTCATTTGAAACTCAAAGGGCAGCTTGAAATTGTGGAACTAATTTCTTGGAAAGATTGAGGTTATTGCCAGTAACATGACGTTGGGTTAAGAAGCTCATTGGTCTACATCCATTTCCTCATCTGTAAAGTGAGCAGATTGAGGCAGAATGGGGTCTAAACTCCACGTACTCTTGAATTCTCTTAACGTCTAGTGACTGTGCTTTCCTGAATATAATAGAGGTAAGGAAAGAGACTTTCTCCTACCCTGAGGTTCTGCAATACATATGGCGACATGGCAGGGATAAGAAAATACTCAACAGTGGTCCTTTCATCCATTTGCCTACCTGTGTGGTGACCATAAATGGAGACACCCAAGCACAGGTAAGTGGTAAAAACTGTGCTATCCACAACTGGTCCTTGGTGAAAGCAGATAGGCATCCTCACCAGAATTAACTGTCAGCGGCACCAGCATCTAAAATCCTACCCATGGAGAGAGTGTCCTTTGAATCCAGTGACCTCCAGGCATATTGTGGTAGAATATAATCAGATCCAAGAGAAGGGTGACATTATTTGTAATTTATTACAGGGCTTCCTAACCATTTTCCCTTTATGGTGCACATAGAAGATGATAACATTTGTGTGATACCTTTAGGTAAAGGGAAAGGCCAGCCCCAGTTAGAGATCCAGCTGTAAGAGGTCACAGGCATCTACTCAAGAGTTAGGAGGATCAAATATTGCAGCACATCTGACACTGACTTGCCTCATGTGGTTGGAAACTCTGCCTTAGTTTAATTGGCTTTATCTTTAGATTTCTTCCTTGCACAGAATCTATTAGCCAGGTCTTTAGACTTTTGATAATGAAACGGGGGGAGGTAAAAATAACTCTCCTTTAAGCTTTGTCTTCTGCTTTAGAAAAGTATCAGGTGCTGAAATAGCTCAGACCAATCAGGAGACTCAGAAAAAGGGCACAGAGTACTTCGGAAGAAGAAAGGGTATTGCCAGATGGGCAGAAGGTATGTGGCAGCCAAGTCGGGATTTGGGGCGTGTTCAGCCTAGACCGTGGCAGATGGGTCGGTAGTAACAGCACTCTGGATGATTTCATCCTAGATGTGTGAGGCCACATCCCACCTGCGGTGTGAAGAGTGAACTGTTGATGCCTACTGTGGCCCCAGGGTGTAGCTGCCAGATTGGAGCTGCCAGGGCCCACGTGCCATAGACTTGCCAGCTTTGCTCAAAGCTGAAACGATGGTGCCGAGGCCAATGAAAGGGCATGTTCCAACCGTGTTCACAGGAAGGAGTTGGGACGAGCACTTAGCTGAGAGAGAGCATGGGGTGGTGGTTAGGGGCACAGACCCTGGCCCAGGTTGAATCCACTTTACTTTCTAAGCCTCTTTTTTTTTTCTTTTTCTTTGATGTGGACCATTTTTAAAGTCTTTATTGAATTTGTTACAATGTTGCTTCTGTTTTATATTTTGTCATTTTGGCTGCGAGGCATGTGGGATCTTAGCTTCCCGACCAGGGACCGAAACCGCACCCCCTGCATTGGAAGGCGAAGTCTTAACCACTGGACCTCCAGGGAAGTCCCACTAAACCTCTTTCTGATCTGCCGTGTGGGGATAATTATCCCACCTTCCCTCTGGGACTGATATAGGGATAAATGAGTTAATATTTATTAAGGACTTAGAAGAGTGTGTGCACAGAGTAAACACTAAGTGCCTGATGAGTAAGAGATAACAGAAATGGCCACTGGGGACCACTCAGTTTCACCCTCCCTCCTCCCACTGCCTTTATCAGGGTGAAGGGCATGGCAAATTCTGTAAGAGGGAGCTGAAGGTGTAGACGTGTAACAAAATAGTAAGAGAAGGTGTAGCTGCGCTAAATAAGTCTTGGAGAGCTGAAAGAAGTTGTAGCCACGACCCATGACCTGGTGGCAGTCTTTCAGCAATTGAGAACAGGAAGGGTGCCACAAGGCAGGAGACGAAGATGATCCCAATTATCAAAGGAGGGAAAAGCTTGACTCTAGAAGCACAGCTACGAGCTTGATGCTGATCCAAAGCCACACTTGGGGAGGGAATTTTAAACAGATGGTTAACAGATGCTTCTACACGGGATGGGCTGCTCAGGATAGGGAAAAGAGCAGGAGCTGGGACGCCAAGCTGACTGGGGTGCAAACCCATGTCCCGTCTTACTGGCTGAATGGCCTTGCAAAAGTTACATCGCTTCTGGGTCTTATTGTCTCCAGCTGTAGAATAGAAATGGCAGTGTCTCCAGGGTTCCTGTGAAAAATCGTGCTAATGTAAACGATCACACAGAGGACCGAGCAAAGCAGACATGCAGTCAGTGATATCCGTGTAACCAAAGAGGCAGCGGAACACAAGGTTTAGAAGAGAGATCGTGGCAAACTTTTCTGTAAAGAACCAAATAACAAATATTTTAGGCTCTGTGGCCCATACAATCTCTACTTCAAGTACTCAACTACCCCTTTAAAGCAGGAAAACAGTCATAGATAACATGTTCATAGATGGTATGAATGGGTGTGGCTGCAACCCAATAAAACTTTATTTACAAAAACAAGTGTCCAGATAGATTTGGCCTGTAGTGTGCTGATCCGTGGTTTAAAATCAAGCAGCTAGGAATAAAACAAGGCCTTGCCACGATGAGCAGTGTGACCTTGGACAAGTCCATAAATTGAGTTGCTTTGTCTATCAAATGGCTTGTAATAGTAGTACCTATCTCATGAGATTGTTTGAACTTTGCAGTACGCGGGCCTCTCACTGCCGCGGCCTCTCCTGTTACGGAGCACAGGCTCCGGATGCGCAGGCTCAGTGGCCATGGCTCACGGGCCCAGCCGCTCCGCGGCATGTGGGATCTTCCCGGACCGGGGCACGAACCCGTGTCCCGTGCATCGGCAGGCAGACTCCCAACCACTTCGCCACCAGGGAAGCCCCCTAGTAAGCTTTTGATACCTGCTTCCTGTCATCGTTAGGATTATCCCAGTAACCTAGGATAGGGAGCCAAAACCTCCAGTAAGATGAAATTGAATAGGAATGAATGTAAAATCCTGTACTTTGGCCTTCAGAAGGAAACCACACACTTATAGTTTAGTGCTTCTCATAAGAAAAAGACCTAAATGGTTTAATTCAATCATGTCACAGAGCTGTGTGACAGGACTGCCACTCAATATAAGTAGAGTCATGAGCTGAATAAATGGACTTGAGATTGTCTCTAAGACTACAGCAATTTACACAAGTCTGAGTAAGGTTGATATGCTATTGTTTTGTCCTGGCCATCGTATTTTAAGAAGGAAGCTGGTATATAAGAAAACATCCTGACAGAGGCAACCAGTATAATGAATAGCAGTTCATTATACATAATGAATGACCTGAGAGAACATTATATGAATTAGAATTTTTTCAGTCTGGGGTGTGGATTCTCAAATATCCTTAAGGATTTATGAGTATAGTAGTTTTAAAATATAGCTCCCAAATTACTTGACCCTCTTCTCATCTAGAGGTGGGGTTTATGACCCCACCTCTTGAATCTGGACTCTGCGACTGCTGGCCAACAGAATATGGATCAAGTGCTGCTGTGCCAGTGTCTGGTTCAAGCCCTAAGAAACTGGCACCTGCCACTTCCTGTCCTTTAGGGCTTTTCCTCAGAACCCAGCCACCATGCTGTGAGGAAGCACAGGCCACACAAAGAGGCTACTTGTAGATATTGGGCCCGTTGACCTCAGCCCCAGCTGAGGTCCCAGCCAGTGGCCACCATCAACCAAAAGACTTGTTTGATGACCACAGGCCCAGATACCTATGACTTGAATTGCATGAAAGATTCCATACAAGAACTGCTCCATTCAACCCCTAGAACAAGGAGAGTTAATAAAAAGATTATGGTTATCTTAAGCCACCTAATTTGGGGTTACTCAGCAGTAGATACCTGGGACAATGTGGGAGAGGAATTTGAGTTTTTCTGTAGAGTTACAAAGAGTAGAAGTAGTCTATAGGAAGCTACAGTCACTCTAGGCTAAGAATTGGTAGATAGAAACAGGTTCAATAAGAAGAAGAACTTTGGGAAGATTGAACCTATCAAACAACAAGTAGACTGCTTCATAAGGGATTAGTTCTTCTTATTGAAAATATCTAAATTAAGGCCAGATGATTGCAGGTCGGGAACATTGCAGAGGATTTGGGGCATGGGGGAGGGGTAAATTTGATAGGAATCCATGCTCGCTGGTTGGTTGGTTGGTTGGTTGGTTAATGTCCCAATTTGCCTAGAAAAGAGTTTTGTACCAAGAAGGCACTGGATGAATATTTTATTAATTCATTTAACAAATATTTATTGAATGCTTATTACATCCACTGTTGTAGATGCTCAGGAAATATCTGTGAACAAAAGAGATGAAAATCCATGCATATACAGAGCTCATAGTCTTAAAGAGGGAGACATGCAATGAACAAGCTTATATGTGAAGTGTATATAATATTTCAGATGATATAAAGTGTCAAAGGCAAATATAAAGTGGAGCAGGGGGGGAGATATGTAATTCCTGAAGAGAGGTTTATCATTTTAAATATAGGGGAATTCCCTGGCAGTCCAGTGGTTAGTGGCCTGGAAATAGCCATTTTTGGTAAATTAAGGGCTGAAGAGAATGACAGAATTGAACTCTTCATCTTAGACATATTGAATATATTCTCAGACACTCTTGTAATCACTGGGAACAAGGCAGTGGACGAAACACAAGGTCTCGGCTCTCAGGCAGCTTATGTACTTATATTCTACTACATGGAGAGGTAAAACTAAAATAAATACATCAGGCAGTTTCAATGATTGAGAAACATGGCCTTCCAACAGCTGCCATAACTCCAGAATTCTCAACGTTCACGCATTTTTGGTCCTATAAAGCTCTTGCATCTTCCATGGATAGACTTAACAACAGGTTCCTCTTTGTAATTTTGTCCTCATAATGCATTGGGCCATGCTGATTGCCTTCTGGCTCTGCCTGGTATTCACAGACCACAAGGGTATCATAGAAAAGTGAAACGGGCTGTGCTGTCCTTTCAGGGGTACTGTGTTATTTCTGGTTCCTTTTGTTAGCTGTAAATAACTAAAGAAATTAATCTTTCAGAACGTTGATTAATTGCCAAGCCACTGACTATTGATCAATGATGAGAACAGAAAATCTAGGTTAGGGTGGCAGAGTGAGAGGACACATGGATAGTTTCTAAACAATGGCTAATTCCTTGCATCATTAATGAAAAATGATGCAGAGGAGGAGATAATGGGGATTCATCTCAGTTTGGCTTAGGTCTCCAGTGCTATTCCTCCTTCCATATAGGCTAATTCCACGTGATGGGCTGAGGTCTAGGGCAGCATGAAGTGTGAAGTCTGAGGAGCTGACGGAATTGTCAACAATTAATATTCCAGGTACCAACATGGCTGGAGACATGAGTGGGTCTAGAGGAGTGATAACGGACCTTAAGACTTTGAGTTAGTTCAGTTCAGCAAACGTTTATCAAGAGTACACTAGTTTCCAGGAAAGAGATGAAGAAAACAAGGTTCCTACCTTCGAGTGGCTCACAGTGTCCTGAAGGAGCCAACACACAAATAGATCATTTGAGTAAACTGTAGACAAGTGTCCACAGTGTCAAGCACAGTTTTGGAAGTAGCTAGAAATCGTTATGAGTAATCATGGGATCGGCAATGTCCTCAGTGACGCAAGATGGGTATGAACCCCAGAGTGCACAGTTAAAATTGTGCCTACCTCTACCTGACCCCCATTCAGAGAATCATAAAGCACTTGGGAGATCTTACATTATCAGTCTCTTCATTTCCTACAGGTAAAGAAGCAGAGACCCTTCACTGTCTGAATGTTCTCTCCATTTATTATCATAGGGAAGAGTTTGGGGTAGATTAATTCTCAGTTTCACTCAACAACATGTATTTGGCACTTAGAACTGTCCCAGGTGTCAGAACAGAACAAGGAATGAGATGGTTCCTGACCTCAAGTTGCTCATGGTCTGGAAGGATTGAGCGCAGACCAACAAGCAAACAGACACAAAAAATTGTAAGATGATAATTAGCGTCCTGGAACTATGCACGTAGTGGAGTGGGAACAAGGTGAGGGCGTCTACAGCAGTCTGCAGGAGGCAGGAATGGCTTCGCAGAAGGAGTGTTTGAATTCAAGCTTCTGGAATGAGTCAGGCGTATTCCCAAAAGAAGGCCTTCTATGGAAACAAACAGCTATGCAGAGGAATGGAGGTGTAAGAGCATGGCATACTCAGGACCCCCCAGGCTCACCGTGTAGCTGAGCATGGAGGGTGGAAAGGGGCAGGTAGCACATGTTGAGAATCAAGGCAGGCCAGATCCTCAGCCTCAAGGAGCCCCTGAAAAAATGCTGTGCAGGTCAGTGACATGATCAGATTTTTGAGGAAGAAATAACGCCTTACAACAAAGGTGAAGGCTAGAGGCTGGGAGACCAGGAGGCCCCTGTGGGAGTCCAAGCAAGATGCAAATGAGGCCTGTCCCAGGGCAGTATGGCAGAAGAGGTTGGCATGAGGGGTGCACGTGAGAGATGCCTGCTGGCCTTCACATTTGCTTGGATGTGGATAGTTAGAACAGGGACACTAGATGGATGCCCAGGATTCTGGTGCAGACCAGTGTGTGAGTGAATGTGGGGGGGGGTGGTCGTCACTGAGACGACACAAATGGAAAAAGGAGGAGGTTTGAGGATAATGATTTGTCTGTGACTTTTGGGGGGTTGGGGTGCATGTGAGAGGTCCACAGAGAAGATTCCTGGGAAATAGTTGAACGCATTGGCTTGGAGGTAGGGAACGTGGTTTAGACACAAGAGTGCATATCGGGGAATGATCAGCAAACAGGTGGTGGTTAAAGCCTTGGGTAAGGAAATGGAGGCGTTATGGGTGGAGAGGCAGCTTGGGGTGACTTCATAAAGGGCCTTGAATGATCTACGAAGCCTTTACAAGGTGAGACAGCTTTGGCTAAAGATCTTGTCCAAATAGGACCTGAGTTAGAGTCTAATTTATTAAATAAGTAAACATGGAGCACGGCTTGACACAAAGGTGAGAGCAGTGAACAAAAAGGCAAAATCTGTTTTTGCCCTTATGCAGCCTATCAGCTTGGTGGAGAACCATGTATTTAATTAATTTCCACAACCGTAAGTGTTGCAAAAGAAAACTATAGGGTGAATTAAGAGTACATAATTCAGGAGGTGGAGAGAGTGGGGGGCCGGCGCTTGGTCTGTGAGGTCAAGGAGGCGTCTCTGAGGAAATGGCATTTCAGCTAGATCCAAAGGATGAGTAGGCAAGATCCTGTGAAGGGAGGGGGAGAGGACGGCATGTGCAAATGCCCTGAGATGGAAGACACTGTGTTGGAGCACCTGAAGGATGCCCACGTGGCCTGGGGGAGCATGAGAGCTGGTACCCAGGGTGAGGCGGTGATGTAGGTGTGCCTGCTTCCCATCTCATGCGTGGAGGCTGCTTCATGAGCCTCTGCAGCTGCCACCCTTCGCTGCCTATAAGCAGAGACCTCGAGGACCTGGGTTTTTAAATCCAGGTCAACCCTGAAAGGAAGCATCTTTATAGCAGCAGAAGCCTCAGGTGAGCAGTGAACTGCAGCCAGGAGGGCCTCTCTGTTCCTTGGCAGCCACCTGGCCCTGAGGCAGCCCCAGAGCTCCACCTCGGAGCCCACTGCAGGGAGTTTGTTGACAAACAATGAGGAGGTGATTTTGTGCACGGTAAAGACAGCGAGAGTTGTCTGGATTTGGAAAAGGAGCCGTTCAAGCAGTAAAGAGAGGCAGAGGAGTTGAGCAGCCAAGAAATCAACATGTTTTGGTCAACACAGCTCACCTGGGAGTATAACATTTTAGTTCAGCAGCAGCAGTAAAACATGCCTCTCCAGAAATTACCATGTCCAAGAATTAGCTCAAGAGTCAAAATCCAGCCTTGGCACCTAATGGCCTGACGTGTTTCTTTTGTAAAACATAACAAACCAATTGGGAAAATAACCTTGGAAGGAAACTGGATGGATTTTTCTTTTTTTTACACAGAAGGTTCTTATTAGTTATCTATTTCATACATATTAGTGTATATATGTCAATCCCAATCTCCCAGTTCATCCCCCCCACACACACACTTTCCCCCCTTGGTGTCCATGCGTTTGTTCTCTACATCTGTGTCTCTATTTCTGCCCTGAAAACCGGTTCGTCTGTACCATTTTTCTAGATTCCACATATATGCATTAATATACAATATTTGTTTTTCTCTTTCTGACTTACTTCACTCTGTATGACAGTCTGGGTCCATCCACGTCTCTACAAATGACCCAATTTCATTCCTTTTTATGGTTGAGTAATGTTCCATTTTATTTATGTACCACATCTTCTTTATCCATTTGTCTGTCGATGGACACGTAGGTTGCTTCCATGACCTGGCTATTGTAAACAGTGCTGCAATGAACACTGGGGTGTATGTGTCTTTTTTTTTTTTTTTTTTTTTCTGTACACAGGCCTCTCACTGTCATGGCCTCTCCCATTGAGGAGCACAGGCTCCGGACGCACAGGCTCAGTGGCCATGGCTCACGGGCCCAGCCACTCTGCGGCATGTGGAATCTTACCAGACCGGGATACGAACCCGTGTCCCCTGCATCAGCAGGCAGACTCTCAACCACTGTGCCACCAGGGAAGCACGCATGTGTCTTTTTGAACTATGGTTTTCTCAGGGTATATGCCCAGTAGTGGGATTGCTGGTTCATATGATAATTCTATTTTTAGTTTTTTAAGGAACCTCTATACTGTTCTCCATAGTGGCTGTATCAGTTTACATTCCCACCAACAGTGCAAGAGGGTTCCCTTTTCTCCACACCCTCTCCAGCATTTATTGTTTATAGATTTTCTTATGATGCCCATTCTAACCCGTGTGAGGTGATACCTCATGGTAGTTTTGATTTGCATTTCTCTAATAATTAGTGATGTTGAGCAGCTTTTCATGTGCTTCTTGGCCATCTGTATGTCTTCTTTGGAGAAATGTCTATTTAGGTCTTCTGCCCATTTTTTGATTGGGTTGTTTGTTTTTTAATATTGAGCTGCATGAGCTGTTTATATATTTTGGAGATTAATCCTTTGTCCGTTGATTTGTTTGCAAATATTTTCTCCCATTCTGAGGGTTGTCTTTACATCTCATTTATAGTTTCCTTTGCTGTGCAAAAGCTTTTAAGTTTCATTAGGTCCCATTTGTTTATTTTTGTTTTTATTTCCATTACTATAGGAGGTGGGTCAAAAAAGGTCTTGCTGTGATTTATGTCAAAGAGTGTTCTTCCTATGTTTTCCTCTAAGAGTTCTGTAGTGTCCAGTCTTACGTTTAGTCTTTAATCCGTTTTTAGTTTATTTTTGTATATGGTGTTAGGGAGTGTTCTAATTTCATTCTTTTACATGTAGCTGTCCAGTTTTCCCAGCACTACTTATTGAAGAGACTGTCTTCTCTCCACTGTGTATCCTTGCCTCCTTTGTCATAGATTAGTTGACCATAGGTATGTGGGTTTATCTCTGGGCTTTCTCTCCTGTTCCATTGATCTATATTTCTGTTTTTTGTGCCAGTATCATATTGTCTTGATTACTGTAGCTTTGTAGTATAGTCTAAAGTCAGGGAGTCTGATTCCTCCAGCTCTGTTTTTTTTCCCCTCAAGATTGTTTTGGCTATTCGGGGTCTTTTGTGTCTCCATACACATTTTAAGACTTTTTGTTCTAGTTCTGTAAAAAATGCCATTGGTAATTTGATAGGGATTGCACTGAATCTGTAGATTGCTTTGGGTGGTGTAGTCATTTTCACACTATTGATTCTTCTAATCCAAGAACATGGTTTATCTCTCCATCTGTTTGTGTCATCTTTGATTTCTTTCATCAGTGTCTTATAGTTTTCTGAGCACAGGTCTTTTACCTCCTTAGGTAGGTTTATTCCTAGGTTTTTAATTCTTTTTGTTGAAGTGGTGAATGGGATTGTTTCCTTAATTTCTTTTTCTGATCTTTTGTCGTTAGTGTATAGGAATGCAAGAGATTTCTGTGCATTAATTTTGTATCCTGCGGCTTTACCAAATTCATTGATTACCTCTAGTAGTTTTCTGGTGGCATCTTTAGGATTCTCTATGTATAGTATCAGGTCATCTGCAAACAGTGACAGTTTTACTTCTTCTTTTCCAATTTGTGTTCCTTTTATTTCTTTTTCTTCTCTGATTGCCATGGTTAAGACTTCCAAAACTATGTTGAATAATAGTGGCGAGAGTGGACATCCTTGTCTTGTTCCTGATCTTAGAGGCAATGCTTTCAGTTTTTCACCATTGAGAATGATGTTTGCTTTGAGTTTGTCGTATATGGCCTTTATTATGTTGAGGTAGGTTCCCTCTACGCCCACTTTCTGGAGAGTTTTTATCATAAATCTGTGTTGAATTTTGTCAAAAGCTTTCTCTGCATCTATTGAGGTGATCATACAGTTTTTATTCTTCAATTTGTTAATATGGTGTATCACATTGATTGATTTGCATATATTGAAGAATCCTTGCATCCCTGGGATAAATCCCACTTGATCATGGTGTATGATCCTTTAATGTGTTGTTGGATTCTGTTTGCTAGTATTTTGTTGAGCATTTTTGCATCTATATTCATCAGTGAGATTGGTCTGTAATTTTATTTTTTTGTAGTATCTTTGTCTTGTTTTGGTATCAGGGTGATGGATTTTTAAAAGAAAGCAAGAACTCCTACGAAAATTTATCTGAAGTCTATTAAATCCATTCTCCTAAGCTGCTTGTAAGAGAAACCTAACTAGATTGCAGTTCCATTTTGTAAAAAGCCATAAATTTGTTTTTCCACATTTTGGGCCTTTTTTTCCCTTCATTTTTCCTGTCAGGTTGCTTCATTAGGTGGAAAACTGGATGACCAGAGGCTGTAATTTACTGTTGTTTTTCTCCTATTGATGCTGAGTGCATCTTTATGTTCCTTCCAGCCTCCAAATATGTATTTTGAGGTAATAAGCTGTCTTATTCAAGGTAATGATTTAAAGATTGAGTAGAGGTTCCTCTAGGTTTTGTGGTTAAACACAATATCAAGAATTGCCAAAAGTTCAATACCTGACTTTCGGCTTCATAACAATGAGACCTCAAGCCTCTGTTTTCTCACCTGCAAAATGCGAGTAAACAAAACTGCCCCACTTACTGAGGAGAGTGTTTTTGGAAAATGAATGAGATAGTACGTGGAAGAGTGCTTATATGGCCCCATCTGCATATTAAGTATTAATATGATAATAATCATCATCACTATGACCAAGAAGAAGATTATTCACACTAAGACTCAAAGACATTTTATATCTGCCATGCAAATTCCTTATCTACATATTCTTCTTTTCTCTCTTCTGTCAATTTTCACAGACACGCATAAGAATAGCATCTCAGATATGGAAAGGGGTTGGCCATCCCCCCCACTTCCCATAGAGGAAAAAAATTATATTGTGACTGTTAAAAACATATTTTAACTGTCAAAGGTGCTTACAACCAGCCATTAAAATTGTGAAGTATACATCAGAGTTTTCCTTTTGTTCGGTGACAATGTAAAAATCACAATTTTTACAGGAAGATGGAAAAGAAAGAAAGGAACATGAATACTGAAGGAATTCGAATGCTCATAGCAGTTCCCAAGAATTAGATGAAATACCCATGGGTTAACATATAATAAAGGTTATATTGTTTTTTGTGTCTGTTGAGGGGAGCATATTTTAAGTCTACTGCAGCTATATCACCTGACACATTTCATAAAGTCAATCCTATTTCTTCTCCCTCTCCACTCCACACCACAATAAGAGCCTTGCCTCCTTCCTGCCCTTTCAGCAATGATTTCCATGACTGGATTTAGGGCCTTCCCTGCTTTTATGGATGAACTATGAAGAGTTATGCATTTGACATGAGCTACAGGAATAAGAGAAGTTGAGATGCCCTAAGGCACAGAATAGACCTTTCATGGGGTGGCAGGGGAAAGAGTGGCGAAAAACGTTTTTCTCTTTTCTAATTGTAAAATGCTTTCTCTTTCAAAACTCAGGTGACTGTGACAGATGGTGGTTTCTCTCCAAAACAGTCAACCATTTGGGTGGTGGTTCAGGTTTTGGATGAAAATGACAACAAGCCCCAGTTCCCAGAGAAGGTCTACCAGATCAAGCTGCCAGAACGTGACCGGAAGAAGAGGGGAGAACCCATTTATAGGGCTTTTGCATTTGATAGAGATGAGGGCCCCAACGCAGAAATTTCCTACAGTATCGTGGATGGGAATGATGATGGAAAGTTCTTCATTGACCCTAAGACTGGCATGGTTTCTTCCAGAAAGCAATTTACAGCAGGGAGTTATGACATTCTAACGGTAAGATTTTTCTGAACCTCAATAACATTAATGCGGGGGAGGAAGTTATTTCCTTAGTCATGTATATTTTTTAAGCAAAAAATCTCTGGGGTAAAAAGTGCAGCCACACAACAGTGGAAGGCTACTTTCTGTTTCAGTGGTATTCTTAATGAGGCCGTTTCCTTTGGTTGTGTCCTATCAGCCAAACTCCCCATTCCCAGTACACAGCCTGCTCCATCATTTACTCAATTACACTTCCTGTGGCCCCAGATCACTTCAAGGTACTGAGCATAGATGTAAACTGAGGGGAGGGGAATAGCAGAGTGACATAACCTTCCCACCACTCATTATGTCCTGAAAATCTCCCAAAGAAAACAACTCTTATAATTGTTGACAATGGGTTAGAACATGAATTTAGCTGTATAAATTGTGAGACACAAATCATAGCTAGGCTCATTCCGTAAAAAGTGAAGAAACTTAAGTAAAAAATGACTAAATTTTTCATTGTTAGAAAATTAAAAATAAAAACAAACATGAGCACCATCTCAAATAGAGGCTTAAACTCCCATACCTAAGGTGCCAGCCTGCACTCCCCACCCCTAACCACTTTAGACTTGTAATGCCTATGCCCAAAGGGGGACTGCTCAGCCTCACAGGTGTTGGGCACTTCCCAGGGTCTCAACAACTGTCAAGAGTTAGCACCATCTTCCATCCTTCTCTTAGTCTTCAGCCTTGTCCACTGTGAATGGTCAATCCTTTATTATTTTAAAGGATAGTCAGAGTGCATTTATTTATCTTTGTTACTCCTATGGTCTGGAGTTGGATTCCTTTCCCTGCTCAGTAATGTATCCAGAAGAGTGGGCAGAGAAAAGAAAATAACAATAATAATAAAAAACAGCCCTGTTTCTACCATTAGCAGCTCTCATGTAATATGTGCTGTTGCAGCTGTGTGAGACTTGCCAATGGGAATCTTTGAGGACTGGATGGATTGCAGTGGATACTGTTGGTACCCTGTCCAGATCCCCGTTATCAGGCTGGTGCAGACATCCCCCAACTGTTGTGAGTGTTGGCTGCTAAGGGCTCACAGCTGCCCCCTTCTCCAGAGGGTCATCCTTGGCTGAACTTTTTGGCCCAAGAGGTTCCACACTCCTACCCCAGCCCAGCAGCCCACAGCCAATAACTACTAACTGATACCAGATATAAAAGTCCAACCTCCTTGCCTCCAGGTGGATCCAACACTTTGATACAATTATTCAGAGCTCCCTTTGGGATCAGGCTGAAGTTAGACTTCAGCTGAGACCACACCCTTGCTTAGCATCTTCCCCATCCATCCTGCTTTCTTCACTCCCTTTCTCCTGGGAACACTTCCTCCTGAAACCATTTGTGCACAAATCCCTATCTCAGACTCTTCTCCTAGGAAACCCTACCTAAGACATCTACCTTCAAGCGTCCTTCATCTCACAGGAATTTTCTGGGGCAGAGTGTTCATCCATGAACATAGCATTAGGGAGCTATGAGTTGTCACTGTTTTTAAAGGCTATAGCTATTAGCTATGCACCTAAAAATGTTTTTACTGATGTAATATTTTTAAATCCATTTTTTTATTTTGATTTTTAAATTTCTGTCATTGATGTCTGCTTGTCGGACTTAACTTCATTCCCCCCCACCCCACCCAACACACACATTTAAATCCAGGACACCACAGCTGTTAACCCTGCATATCTGAGCAAGGAAACATGCTTTACTCAGTCCTTATATCAGACCATAAAGAAGAGTCATTAACACCCTCTTCCTTACCCCACTGGCTCGAGGAGCCCATGTTTCCACCAAGAGAGGTCTCTTTCACCTCTTCAGAGTTAGCGTAACTGAAGGGCCTCTGAGACGAATTTTGCAAGGCTGATGCCTTTCCCACACCCCCTCCCATTATCCTCCTGGAATCCTATGTGACAATTCTATGTGTCTATGTGATGCACTTTGTTCCCTTTCCAACACTACCACCAGAGGTATAAGGAATCAAATTAGCTCTTGCTACTCATGTAACTATCATTCGTGTCCGTAAAACACTAAAATTTGTAAGTGCACCATTTATTTTTCAAGTTTTCCACATCTGCAAGGTTGGCAGTGATTCAAATCACCTTCTGGCAGATGTGGTGTGGGTCCCCTACGTGACCAAGTTGTTTTCCCCAATTCCTGAGCCCATTCTCTTCAGATCTCCATTGTCTTCTTCCCCTTGCTGGCCCTGTGATAAGGAAGGACTCTCAGCCCAACAACATATGAGTGACAGATCGAGACTTCCACCAGGATCCGGGCTCTAAGACAGTTTTCTGTTCTCTCCGTGTGTGAGTAGATAAAGGCAGTGGACAATGGGCGCCCTCAGAAGTCCTCCACGGCCCGCCTCCACATTGAATGGATTAAGAAACCACCTCCTTCACCTGTACCGTTGACCTTCGATGAGCCATTTTATAACTTTACAGTCATGGAAAGCGATAGAGTCACCGAGATTGTAGGGGTGGTGTCTGTGCAGCCAGCTAACACCCCCCTGTGGTTTGACATCGTTGGTAAGTTCGAGTCCTCCAGAGCAGTACTGGGCAATGTAATCATTGACTGTTCAGAGCAACTAACAAAACAAACAAACAAAAAACACAACGATTAGCACTAAGATTAAAAGATATATAGTGCTGGAATGCAAAAGAGCCAGTAAAATGAATAATCGACCTGTGCTTTCATTCTGACTCTGTAGCTAAGCTGAACAGAAAGTGCTCTCTGGCTGGATTTTCCATAGTACGTTATTTACTGCAATCTTAATGTCTTTCTGTGTGTCATTTAAATTCTATTGTCGCACTTGGCTAATCTCATTTCTAAATGTATTGATGGTACTGGACTTGCTGTCCTTCATTTCTCTCTTTTTCTTCACCTTTTTCTGCATTCTGTTCTTTTTTTTTTTTCTGCTCCCGACTGCCCTGCTTCAAGGTGGCAAGCATGCTCGAGAGATGTTCTATATTCTACAGACAGCTTGTGGGCAGAACTGTTCAACAGAAGGTACCCTTAGTGCAAACACATTTGCTAAAATACAGCTATCCAATCTGCCTTTTACGGGTTTTTTTTTTTAAGCAAATTAAATTACATCTTTCATAACTGCCTGTGACAGGCTGAAGTGCAGCCCACAAATTTCATACATGCCTCTAACAGCTATTGCATTACTCGTATCCAGTGACTCCTTTGTTTGAGGTTTGATGGGTTTGGATTTGGGGCAGGGGTGGGAGGTTGTTTTGATTTCTTAAAAAAATTTTTTGTTCTTTGGTTTTGAGGTATGTGGGCTTTTTGTTGTTTTGTTTTGATCTTTTTGTAGGTTGCTTTAACTGGGCCTTTTCCAATTGAAAATTAAATTCAAGTAGATCCCAACCCCTCGGTTTTGCAGCAGGAGTGCCATTCGTAGACCAGAAGGCCCCACCAGGAGAGTCCCTGGCTGCTGTCCACAATAGGAAGAGCAGGAAATGCAGCCTAGATATATAGCCAGGGAGAGCTTCCCGTGAGAACCGAATACAGAAAGCAGATGGATGCAGGCAGGATAGACCTTGGAAGCCAACCTTTAAATTCCTTGAAAGAAAGCAAGCAAGCACGCAAGGCTACAAAAAGAGAGGGCAAAACAGCACCACTGCCCTCCACAACCAGGCAGTGAGAGGCAGTGGAGAGGAAATAAGTGCTGAGGGCCAGGAAACAAAACGAGGGGAGAGAGCGTGCGTCAGCCCTGGATCTGACACTGCGTCGAGCTGGAGCTGACTTCCCGCGGTTCTCCGTGGAAGGCAGCGAATCTAGAGAGCTGGTCTGGGGGAATCATTTCCTTCCACATGTCACTGCTTGGATAGGATGGGTAGGAACCTGCCTCTCTTCCCAGGAATGGCTGGGTCTGGGGAAAGCATTTAGAACATTCCACATCTGTTTCAATGAAGCACAGAAAAAGAACGCCCCATGGCCCCCAGTCAAACTTCAGTAGAGGGTCCTCTGAACTCCCCAAAAGAAAGGACTTGTTTTCTGCCTATTTCATTTTATGGAATGCCAGTAGAACATCTGTGTTTTACTTAATGGGCATTAATCACACCATCCCTGTACATGACCATCCTCATCCCCAAGCTTTCAACTCCGTCTTCATTTCCACTTAACGCATTTGAAATGGAACCTCTTCTGATCCATTAAAGATGTCTCCGCTTCTGTATCTTCTCAGTCATTTTCAGGTCATTAAGTTATTATCCAATGCAGTGTCTTCTTTCTTTGTGAAACAGAGGGTCACACCTATGCATCGTCTGGTTGTCTGTGCTGTCACCTTTGGTGATTCCTTCAGAACCACCCTCAGTCAGTCACAGAAGATGCATCTCAGTCTCAATGTGTCCCTGGTGCAATCATGACTTCTTTTAAATAACTTGAGGAAGAGTACAGTGGAAAGCCAACAGGCTGCAGGGCTCCTGCCATGCTGTCCCGAGATGTGAGAGGAGTTGCCCTCTGCCATCAGCCACCATTTCATCTCCCTCCTCCCCTGACGCTCCAGTTTGCAAGCACCTCTACAGCCTGACAGCACTGCTTCTCTCCCTGTGTGATGCATGCATGCAACCTCCTGACGTGCAGCACATCCCACCCACCCCAGGATGCCCTTGTTTGCACTTCTTGTCAGAAATCTTGCAAGCACAGCTTTTGCTGATGCTCCGTCTGACCAACCACCTGACCCCAGTTATCCAGTCACTTTTGCAATTCCTCAGCATCCCTGCATGTGTGTGTATGGTGTATATAGGTAAGCATGCCTAGTGGTGCTACATGTAACCTTACTTGCATGAATTCCATGCCAGAATTATTAGTGCTAGTGTACATTTTCATTTGTGTTTATCTTAGCTTCATTGTTAACCCTTAAGGTCAAGGTCTTTTCCTCCTGATTCCTTCCTTCTGCCAATGCTTCTTTTGATGTCCATCCACGGTGAGTGGAATAAACAATGGTGACCGATGGAGATGCCCCAGGCAGCCCATGTGTTAACACTACTGATGCCCCCTGAGACCCATCCAGAGTCAGTGTGACCTTCCACTGTATTCCCAGCCTGAGCAACACAGCACCTTTGACCAAATGAGGACTGGTCCAAGAAGAGACGGGCAGTTGACAGATGAAAGTCCTCACTGGAAGGAGTCCCTTTAGGCTGCTTCAAATCCATATCCAGGAATCATGATCAAAAACATGGCTATCCGTTTTCATGTTTCTCCATCTTTATTCCTAAATCTATACTCTTTTTATAGAATCCTCTCAGTTTTAGTACACAAGTACTTCTCTTAATGAAGACCTACCGGGTTGTTCCTCTAGTGTAGATACTTCCATCACAGATGTCACTGTATATCTCGTAACATCTAGTCAAGCTTCTCCTGAAAATTGAACTTACTGGGCCAGATGCTCAAACAGAACGTGATTTTATTTCCATCCCCGCATCCAGCCAACATATTAAAATGTCAACTCTTTATTTCACGGCAAAACTACAAACTTTTCCCCGGGTGCTGGCTGCGCTCAGAATGGATATGGTCCTCCTTCCAGAAAATCCCCCTCCTGAAAATCCTTTCTGATCTGACAGAGTCATATTTTTTTCAACCTGCTGACACCACCTTTCCCCTTCTCTAAAAACCTATTGTTTCCTTTATCATATTCAGATGTTTCATTCTTACTTTCAAGCTTTCTTGCTTGTTTATCCTTGGCCACTGAAACTCTCTGCTGTCTCTTCCCTTCCTCCTTACCTAAACATCTTCCCTGGCCAGGCTAACATAGAGGAGAGAGAGGGAAAGTGATTCTCAGTACTTAAGAAACATAGCAGTGTACTATAGCTGGATAGATACCTATACAGACACTTATGGTTACAGACAATACCACCTCCCGGCCTAACAGTTATAGCTTACAAATGCTATAACTAATGAATTCTCATTAAATCAGCAGAAATAGTGTTCCAGCATGCCTTTTCCCCTGAGAGTATTGTCTCCTCATTTCCATATTTTGAAATCTGCCCGAATCTTGTTTAACTGCATTTCTTTTCCTCCCACTGTGATATGAATTCACAAAAACCATGTCGAGAGCAAGATTTCGTTCCCAAGTCCAGATCCCGCCAACAAGGACCTGCCAGATACTTTCTTGTGCCTCCAAAGAGACCACTGCTTACAATGTTACGGAGCTGGACTCTCCTCAGCTTCCAGAAACAGAAGCCCACTTGTAACCGAGTTAAGAAAGCTATAATTAAAAGGAAACATTATAAAGTTCAGCTGTTCTGTGGTTAAACAGCCCATTGCACAGCATGTTCCTTCCCTGTGTTAAAAGGGAAAGAAAATGAAGGGAACAAAACTAACCCACAATCCTTTGTGGCTTTATCACATATCTTCACACTTCTCAGGAGACTATGATTTCAACTCAGCAGCATCTTGATTTACATACTCTCTAATGTGCGTGCAATCTGGTCCCTGTATCCTTATCCCACGGGCAAATATTTGTATTGTAGAGATCACCGTTATTACACACTTGAAACCATTCCTCTTTACCTCCAGTTTGATGGGGGAGGCTACCACCCACTTTTCTAGCTTTTCCCCTGACTTAGACTAGAAAAACTGTTTTCCTTGTAGACAGTAAGCACTTAAAATATCTCTGTTCATTTGCCTCACCCAATATGTAGAGGAGAGAAAGGCTGTTCTTTGAAAATAATCCTCTGATGGTACAAGGGAACACATGGGTCCAGCTCTAGCAGAAATACATTTCTGTGTTGCAAGTTCAGAAGGACTGCCTGGGCCCTTAGTTTGTCATAGGTTCCTGCGGAATTTGGGTTCTTGACTGCTTCTGTCTCATAAGCTTATACCTGTCCTTAGACAACCTTGTCCCTAATGGAGCCATCCCTTAATAGGGTTCCATCAAATAGGCAAGGTAAAGTCTTTGATGGTACCCTGACTAGCACTTCATCTCTCTGGGTCTTCTCTAACCTCGTGGCCAGATTTCTTTATCACAAAACTCCCCCACACCCCTCCCAAGTGAAGCCATGTCTGTGTCCCATTTTTAATACAGCTCTTCCTCCATCACGATGACGCTTGCTCAGAGTCATCAGTTGACATCATTTCTTCTAATTGGATCCCGAACATGCCTCTCTTTTCTCCATAGCAACAATGTGGTCCATAGGAACACACCTGAAGAGACTTTAGGAAAATAATAAAAAGCCTAAAACAGCTTCGGATATTATCGTTTGTAAGAAAATGAATTTCAAACCAGATTCCAGACATGATTTTCCTTCCTACCACTGTTTCCCACCTCCAGCCTGCATCTCCTGCCTTCCATGTAAATATCCGTTTTAGCCCCGTACTGTGCTTGCTTCATTCCAAGGCAGAAAATTATTCATGATCAAGCCATAGAAATGGTGTTTAGCATTTTTCCTTAAGTTAGGTGTACATGCTGAACTTGAATGAACAGCTTGCGAACAACTCCTGTAATTCATTGAGATTCAGCGGCTCAGTGTTTTGGAAGCTTCTCCCATAGCTCGTCTCCCTTGGTGACTACTAGATGATTTTGGTTGGTATTTTTACCATCGCACGTAGAGTGGATTGGAATCATAGCTAGGGGAGAGGCCCGGAAGCTTCTCTAAAGGGAAAGCTGTGAGATAGTCAGCATTGGATCTCATTATGGAGAGATGGTGATTCTTTAAAGAAAAGCTTAACTAAATCATGGCCCAACACCCTGCTGCCCGGTATATTCCAGCAGTAGCTGCTGGCTCAAAGTAGTTTCATTCCTGTCCCATTTTTAAAGCTTTTTGGGACACTCCGACTTGCAATGTTTAACTTTAGAATCCAATAGAAATCCAACACGCCTCTCTCGTGCTCTTTGTTTACTCCTTAACACCCGTCTTGACCAAAAATGGTCAAAGAGAAATGTCCCTGACATGAATTCTCTGTTATGTGGGCTGTTCACAACCTCGCTTTTAACCATCTCTGCCTCACACCCCTGCAGCAACGCTCAGGCTGTGACTTCTCTTAATTCCCCACTTTGTTGAAATCAGACCAGCTCCGCAGTGTCCTCCCTCCTCCCCACCCTTTGTTTAGCCCAGCGCTGCTGCCCCAGCACACTCTGGCTTTGCATGTTGTTACTGGCTCTGAGGAAGCACATCTTCTTTAAACAGAATGCTGCTAGTGAAAGCAGACTCCTTCCATTTAATATTCTTACCCCAGATGAATTGGACATGGGTTCCTACAAAATGAAATAACCTTTCAGGCTAAAAGGGAGCCTGAAAACTGAGGCCTGGGGGAGAGAGATGGAGTCGTTCATGAAATGGGAGGCTTAAGTGGTAGGTTATGAAATTGCGGGAGGGTTGATGGTGAACTGCTGGTCCAGATTCTGTATCCCTTGTCAGAAATTCATTTTAAAACTCAGGGAAGATTTGGGGAACCTGGTTTTACATGAAATCTTGGTTTAACTAGGAGCTAAAGCCCTGGAAGTGAGTATCAGAGGCTGCTAGCCTTATTGATGGATGGAAAGACACTCACAGGCTTTCTTTGTCTATCTCCCCTGCCCCTTTCAACTTTTCTGTTCTAGAGTATTTGAAACAGTAAAGGTGAATGGGGGAGATACACACACACACACACACACACACACACACACACACACACACACACAGGCAGGAGGAGAGAAAACTGTAAAAAATCACTACCATATTGAGGAGAGTTCCCTGTGCTCTGCCCAGTGTTCTCCAATAACCTAAATGGGAAAAGAATTTGAAAAAGAATAGGTACATGTATATGTATAACTGAATCACTTTGCTGTACACCTGAAACTAACACAACATTGTTACTCAACTATACTCCAACATAAAATAAAAATTAAAAAACACCACCATAAAAGTAGCCAAAAATGTTTTTTGATACAAAAAATGACTAATAAGAAGGTACACAATCTATATGCCATATGTAAAATATGTAAATTTTATGCCACTAAGCACATGAAACGATGATGTATTTCTGTATAGGGAAGGCCCCGAGGAAAATGTGACTCTAGGGCAGTGAGGGAGAGGAAATAGAGTTGCCCCATGGAAACAGTAACTGAAACTGGAAATCTTTGCTTGTGTGTTCTCTAAATTTCATTTTTATTTGTCTTCAAACTGGAGCAAATTAAAGGCTTATAGTTAGTGTAGTTTCTATTTTACTTTGACCTACAAATTTTCACTTTCCAAAATAATTGACCCTCCTCCACTCCCCCCCCCAAAAAATCATAGTACTCAAATTTAAGAAAGTAAAAATCTTGGTTAGGAAGACATTCTAAAGATGATTTTAAATGTGATTTAAAATATGATTTAATACCCACTAGAAATGGCTTGAGAAGTTGCTTTCCCATCTTTCCTTCTACACAGTCTGAGGCAATTTTATGTCTTTTCTTTGAAAGTTTCCATGGCAGAGGTTTTTTTTTCATAATATACCACTTGATAGCAAATGATTTTTCTTTGCTCATTAGGAGGGTTATTCAAGACACTTGAATCAGTCGTACATTTCATTTCATGTGATTATCAAGATGAAACATTCCCTTTGAAATAGGCATGGTGACCTAAGGCTTACTTCCCTTTCAGCCTAGATTTCCTCCCCTTTCTCTTTATCCTGTTCTTCAAAAGACATTTTTTGGAGTTAACATTTAGTATTTCTCAGTAAATCAATTAAAGATATTAAGTGGAAGATGAGTCTCTTTTTGAGATGAAATTTTTGAAAACTACATCTCCAAGCAATTCTCTGGTACACCCATATCTCCTTAACTTTAATTAAATGTCAAGGGCAATTATGTTCTCTCTAGCAATTAAATAATCTCAGGTGTATATGACAGCTACACGCAATAAGTATCTGAAAAACCTGGTCATATGTATGACCAGGTTTTTTTTAAATACACCATATTATTTATTTCGTGTCATTATACATCAGATTCCAGCAGTTCAGGTAAAATTCTCTTTTCCTTTAACTCATCTGCCCATTTCTAATTCTAATATCATAGAAATTGTATATTGTTGACTGATAATCAAAATTAAATGCAAAAAAGAGAAGCCAAGATTTCTTTTCTAAAATATGAAATTCAGTAAATGCATTGCCCTACGTGCTGTAGTTAAATAAAATTACTGTCCAAAAACAAAATTTGTGGACATGATGAAATTTCAGGCTAAAGTAAATAGAGCTTGTGAACATATACTGATACTTAATTAAAATCGTTCCAGCACTTATACCAATATCTTCTCTCCCCTTAAAAAAAAAAAATCTTTCATTTTGAAAAAGATCATAAACTATACTTTGGTTCACAGAGATGGAAACACCTACAGTAATTTCCACAAAGTCTATGCTGTCTTAGGCACATTAGTTACAGATTATGGATTACACCTAGTTCAGGGGGAGAAAAGTAAAGTTTTCTAAACTTTTCTATGGATTATTTTATCAGTTGATGTTCCATAGCTGATGTTTTCATCTCCTTCTTTCCAGATTTCATTTTGTAAATCTCCCATAAACTTTCTATTTTGGGGGGAGGAAGTTAAGTCACACTGTCAAGATGGCAAAAATATATTTCTATAAATATCCCAACTTACAGAGAGAGAACTTTTAATAAGAAATTCAATTTTATTGCTTTTTCTTATTTTCTAATATTTATAACTTTATTTCTGACATCTAATTGAGGGAATCTGAACTCTACCAACCACATGTTTACCATCAATCCTGGAATGGATTTCAGAGTGTCTGCTCATTTTTGTTAATAATAATTGGACTGTTTGTTTACCTAGAATTTAATCTATCAATACTTTGGAAAAGCAAAGGATCTACAAATTCCTAGCCCAGAAGCCACAAGGGGTTGAAGGGACTTTGGCTTTCTAAATATTTTCTGGAGTCAGTTTATGCTTCACTGCTATAACATTAGTGCTGAGGGGATTTTTGCAATACATTCTTTTTTGTGATATTTGTTATGCATTGTAGAGGCTGTGCTTTGAAATATGAATTAAGTTAAAAAACAAAGGGTCCCATTTAAGATGTACAAAATTGAGCAATAGGGATGCCTGTCAAAAAACGTTTCTATATAAGATGTCCCTTTAAAGCTGTATGCTTCAATATGTGTAATAACTTTTCAGATATGCTAATTTCCTGTTGTTTTTGTGAACTCGTCAGGGGGCAATTTTGACAGCTCTTTTGACGCAGAGAAGGGCGTTGGGACCATTGTCATTGCAAAACCTTTGGATGCAGAGCAGAGGTCCATTTATAATATGAGTGTGGAAGTCACCGATGGGACAAATGTTGCTGTCACTCAGGTAAGATGTCAAATTACTAAATAGTGGGAATGCCGAGAAGTCTGCTAAAGTCAGAGGTACAAGCAATTAAAATATGTGTTGAAAGTAGTAAATTATGTCCATGGATTTTTAGCACTTAAAAAAAAAGCATTTGCAAGAACAGCTTAGACAAAGGATTCTATCAACAATATTATATAACTTAGCTGCCTCTTTCAAGAAATTATGATTTTTCATGCATGGGAGAGTGATGTGTATTTGTTTCCCGATCATTTCCTGTAAGATTTATCTCTTTGACAACAAAGTCAGCTTTCCTTGAATTTACAAAGAGAAGGACATCTGTAGTGTCTGAGTTAACACACCATGCTATTCTTCACCTCCTCATGCTTTAGTCACAGAAAGTTAAAGCTAGAGAATGCCTGAGTCCAAATTCATTTTACAAACTAAGATAATCTAAGTAATATATCCAAGGTCACACAGCCTTAATAAAGAACAAGAGAGCTTGGTGTCCTGGCTCCCATCTCCCGTTCCAGACCCTATGCCAGTGGTTCTTCATCCTGGCTGGACAGTAAAATCCCCTGGTTGTGGAGGATGTTAAAACCAATAAAGCTTGGGCCCCATCCCCAGAGGTCCTATGTGATTCTAACATGCAGCCAGGGTTGAGGACCATCACTTCTACTCTGCTACTTGAGTGTTCATGAAAGGGTGCTGAGAACAAGGAAGAGGAGAAAAAAATCTCTGGGTGAGGGCTTCCCTGGTGGTGCAGTGGTTGAGAGTCCACCTGCCGATGCAGGGGACGCGGGTTCGTGCCCCGGTCCGGGAGGATCCCACATGCTGCGGAGCAGCTGGGCCCGCGAGCCATGGCCGCTGAGACTGCGCGTCCGGAGCCTGTGCTCCGCAACGGGAGAAGCCACAACAGTGAGAGGCCCGCGTACCGCAAAAACAAAACAAAAAAAAAAATCTCTGGGTGAGACTAATACAGTGTTAGATATCAATATGGAGCAGATTTACCCTACATATGAGATTTTTGTTTGTTTGTTTTGTATTTTAGCACCAGAGACCTTAAGCCAGTTATAGCAGAGGACTGGCACACACACACAGCCCCTAACCCCTCCCACCCTCCCTGCCTCTCTCTTCTGTTCCCATGACCCCAGAAACCATCACTAATGGATCAAGGGTCTTTGTTTGTTTGTTTGTTTTGGTTTCTTTCCTGCTGAGCGCAGATGTGGCCTCAGAATCCTTCTCAACACAATGCTTCAGGTATTGAAGATGAAATGTTTACCAACCCTAAAGTAAGCAAGTGTTGATTTATTTCAACTATGATGTAAGCTTTTATAACAGTGTGGTTTTTAAAAGGGGAGAGGAGAAGGGTTTTATGTGTTTGTCTGTCCAGCTGTCTCTCAGTTTGAAGCTGTTTCAAAAACATAATGAGACTCTTTCCTTTGAGACTGTTTGTAAGCATAAAGTGGCGGAGTTTGAAGGAAACAGTAGCTTTGGTTTTAGTACAACCCTTTTACTTTTCATTCAGATAAACTGAAACCCAGAAAGGGGACGTGACATGCACTTGATAAGGCAGCCCGTGTGTATCAACTCCTGATCTTTCAACCCATGTCCTTTCCTAGGATGGATATACGACCCTATTTGCCTGACAGAATCCCATTTATACTTATTGCACTGGTGTAATTATCACACTCAAAGTTGCCCCAGTTGAGACAGTAAATTGTATGGTCACCCTACCTAAATCCAGACTGCTTCAGAGTATCTTCAAAAGATAGAGATACCTGGAAAAGACCCCAAGATTGAGATCCTGCATGAATCACACAATCTAAAGACTAATACAAAACAACCCACTTGTAGCATTGCTAAGTCTTTAGTGCTAATTCACTTTAAATGGGAATTCAAATTAGACTTTTTAAATTAGCCGTGTCTTAACATATCCAACTTCAACCTTTTAGCACCACTTAGAAACATAAGACGTATTTGGATAAAATACAAATAAAAGCATGGAATCCTATTCATTACTTACTTTTCTCCAGAGTTTCATAACGGTGGAATTAAATGGTGATTCATTGTGCCCAGAATGTTATAGATACATATTAAATATTTTAGAATGAATTAATGGATAGTAGATATTACATTTTCAATAGGGTCTGAATGGCAGGTATGCTGGATCTCCAAAGCACACAACTGATAAATGTTAACCAAAAAAAAATTATCTATGAAACTTTTATTTCAGAAATTCATTAGGACCAGATGATAAATCATTCAACAGCATCTTTTCTACAAATATTTCTTGAGTTCATACCATGTGCAGGGAACTGTAATACATGCCTGAAGTCACAGTGGTTCAGAGTTTTAAACCCAGATAACTGATGTGCACCCACTTAAAAAAAATTAATATGGAAGCATGTATTACAAGACTTTGAATGTACACGTTGTTCACATCCTGCTTTTGCTGATCTTACTTCAGACTAGTGTACAGTTAGGCTTGTCTCTAGAGCCATTCAGGAATTAGAGAATCGGGGTGAACTTGGAGGTTCCCTTTGGCAAGCCCAAGCTCAATAGGTTAATAAATTAGGATATCAAGAGATTTTCTTGTCAAAAGCTCCCAAGTTACCCTGTGTCTCCAGGGCCATGACCTTCTCAAGAAGTGAGAACTAACAGTTTCCAAAGCAAAATAATGTGTGCCAACATTATTACCATCAGAAAACCAATATTCTGTCTATCTGGGTGTATTTGAGCCTGAGGACCCACCAGCCTCTGCCAGTCCAGGCCTCTGCTCACATCTGCCATGGCTCCTCTGGCAGTGCTGACAGGAGCAATTTCTGAATTAGTCAAAGCCCTCAGTGTCAAGGACATTTTTACTAAAAGGATATTTGTGGAAAGGAAAGGCATTCTAGGCTTCTTTTAGAAACCACTAAAGCACACTCCAACCCATGACCTCAGGCAACTTAATGATTTACCATCAAATGGAGATTCTTCACCATATAACAGAAATGTCCTGTAGCCCCCAAAACACCTGTTCAGTTTTCTTTGGGGAACTTTTCTCTACTTTGTTCATTTGGAACCATAAAACATGGTATGACATGGGCTTCAAATCAGCCATAAAAAACCTGTTGAATTTCACTTCACAAATGTCAAATAAATCACAGCCTCAGGGACCTCTGTGTCTACAAGAAAACCGTTCCTTCATCTTCAGTTTTGGCCTGTTCTCCCAGAATTCTTGTGCCTCAGAGCTACAATATCTGGTGACGAATAAACATCCTTTTCCTCTCTGAGATTCTCTAGCATGAGTACAGAATGTAAAAGGGTTCGGTGGACTTCAAGTTATAAGGATGCAGACGTACTAAACACAAGAACAAAGCATCCTCTTTACAAAAACCTCCTGGACAGGGCCTCAGTAAAAAGAGTTGTTGATTTTATGTAGGATATTATTGTGCTTTATATAAATAGCATAGTATTTGACAAACTGGGCTTTGTAGGGAATAAATCCATGTCCTAATCCCAACTCTGCTATTTACTAACTGAGTCACCTCCAGCTGGTGCAGGTCACTTAATTTCTCTGCACCCTAGTCCCTTCATCTATGAAATGGGGGTACCAGTACCTACATCATTAGAGGTGCTGTGAGGATTACATGAGTTTACATATACAGAATAATAGCAAGGGAGATTGGTTCAAAATGGCAGAGTAGAAGGATGTGCTCTCACTCTCTCTTGCAAGAACACCAGAATCACAACTAACTGCTGCACAATAATCGACAGGAAGACACTGGAACTCACCAAAAAAGATACCCCACATCCAAAGACACAGGAGAAGCCACAGTGAGACAGTAGGAGGGGCGCAAAAACAATAAAATCAAATCCCATAACTGCTGTGTGGGTGACTCACCAACTGGAGAACACTTATACCACAGAAGTCCACCCACTGGAGTGAAGGTTCTGAGCCGCACGTCAGGCTTCCCAATCTGGGGGTCCGGCAACCGGAGGAGGAATTCCTAGAGAATCAGACTTTGAAGCCTACTGGGATTTGATTGCAGGACTTTGACAGGACGGGGGAAACAGAGACTCCACTCTTGGAGGGCACACACAAAGTAGTGTGCACATCAGGACCCAGGGGAAGGAGCAGTGACCCCATAGGAGACTGAACCAGACCTACCTGCTAGTGTTGGAGGGTCTTCTGCAGAGGCAGGGGGTGACTGTGTCTCACCATGAGGACAAGGACACTGGCACCAGAAGTTCTGGGAAGTACTCCTTGGCATGAGCCATCCCAGAGTCCACCATTAGCCCAACCAAAGAGCCCAGGTAGGCACCAGTGCTGGGTCACCTCAGGCCAAACAACCAACAGGGAGGGAACCCAGCCCCACCCACCAGCAGACAAGTGGATTAAAGTTTTACTGAGCTCTGCCCACCAAAGCACCAGCCAGCTCTACCCACCACCAGTCCCACACATCAGGAAACTTGCACAAGCCTCTTAGCCTCATCCACCAGAGGGCAGACAGCAGAAGCAAGAAGAACTACAATCCTGCAGCCTGTGGAACAAAAACCACATTCACAGAAAAACAGACAAGATGAAAAGGCAGAGGGCTATGTACCAGATGAAACCCCAGAAAAGAAACTAAATGAAGTGGATATAGGAAACCTTCCAGAAAAATAACTCAGAATAATGGTAATGAAGATGCTCCAAGACCTCGGAAAAAGAATGGAGGCAAAGGTAGAGAAGATGCAAGAAATGTTAAACAAAGATCTAGAAGAATTAAAGAACAAACAAACAGAGATGAACAACACAATAACTGAAATGAAAAATACACTAGAAGAAATCAATAGCAGAATAACTGAGGCAGAAGAACAGATAAGTGACCTGGAAGACAGAATGGTGGAATTCACTGCCACGGAACAGAATAAAGAAAAAAGAATGAATAGAAATGAAGACAGCCTAAGAGACCTCTGGGACAACATTATACGCAACAATATTCACATTATAGGGGTCCCAGAAGGAGAAGAGAGAGAGAAAGGACTCGAGAAAATATTTGAAGAGATTATAGTCAAAAACTTCCCTAATATGGGAAAGGAAATAGCCACCCAAGTCCAAGAAGTGCAGAGAGTCCCATACAGGATAAACCCAAGGAGAAACATGCCGAGACATGTAGTAATCAACTTGGCAAAAATTAAAGACAAAGAAAAATTATTGAAAGCAGCAAGGGAAAAATGACAAATAACATACAAGGGAACTCCCATAAGATTAACAGCTGATTTCTCAGCAGAAACTCTACAAGCCAGAAGGGAGTGGCATGATATACTTAAAGTAATGAAAGGGAAGAACCTACGACCAAAATTACTCTACCCGGCAAGGATATCATTCACACTCAACAGAGAAATCAAAAGCTTTACAGACAAGAAAAAGCTAAGGGAAATCAGCACCAACAAAACAGCTCTACAACAAATGCTAAAGGAAATTCACTAAGTGAGAAACACAAAAGAAGAAAAGGACCTACAAAAACAAACCCAAAATAACTAAGAAAATGGTAATAGGAACATACATACTGATAATTACCATAAACATAAATGGATTAATGCTCCAACCAAAAGACACAGGCTTGCTGAGTGGATACAAAAGCAAGAACCATATATGTGCTGTCTACAAGAGACCCACTTCAGACCTAGGGACACATTCAGACTGAAAGTGAGGGGATGGAAAAAGATATTCCACATAAATGGAAATCAAAAGAAAGCTGGAGTAGCAATACTCATATCAGATAAAATAGACTTTAAAATAAAGAATGGTACAAGAGACAAGGAAGGACACTACATAATGATCAAGGGATCAATCCAAGAAGAAGATTTAACAATTATAAATATGTATGCACCCAACATAGGAGCACCTCAATACATAAGGCAACTGCTAACAGCTGTAAAAGAGGAAATCAACAGTAACACAATAATAGTGGGGGACTTTAACACCTCATTTACACCAATGGACAGACATCCAAACAGAAAATTAATAAGGAAACACAAGCTTTAAATGACACAATAGACAAGATAGATATAATTGATATTTATAGGACATTCCATCCAAAAACAGCAGATTACACTTTTTTCTCAAGTGTGCACGGAACGTTCTCCAGGACAGATCACATCTTGGGTCACAAATCAAGCCTCATTAAATTGAAGAAAATTGAAATCATATTAAGCATCTTTTCTCACCACAGTTTATAGCTATACAAGCCTACCTCAAGAAACAAGAAAAATCTCAAAAAAACAATTTAACTTTACACCTAAAGGAATTAGATAAAGAAGAACAAAAAAAGCTCAGAGTTAGCAGAAGGAAAGAAATCATAAAGATCAGATCAGAAATAAAGGAAATAGAAACAAAGAAAACAATAGCAAAGATCAATAAAACTAAAAGCTGGTTCTTTGAGAAGATAAACAAAATTGATAAACCATTAGTCACTCATCAAGAAAAAGAGGGAGAGGACTCAAATCAATAAAATTAGAAATGAAAAAGGAAAAGTTACAACAGATACCACAGAAATACAAAGCATCCTAAGAGACTACCACAAGCAACTCTATGCCAATAAAATTGACAATCTGGAATAAATGAACAATATCTTAGAAAGGTGTAACATTCCAAGCCTGAAACAGGAAGAAATAGAAAATATGAACAGACCAATCACAAGTAATGAAATTGAAACTGTGATTAAAAATCTTACAGCAAACAGATGTCCAGAACCAGATGGCTTCACAGGTGAATTACATCAAACATTTAGAAAAGAGCTAACACCTATCCTTCTCAAACTCTTCCAAAAAATTGCAGAGGAAGGAACACTCCCAAACTCATTCTATGAGGACACCGTCACCCTGATACCAAAACCAGACAAAGATACAACAAAAAAATAAAATTACAGACCAATCTCACTGATGAATATAGATGCAAAAATCCTCAACAAAATACCAGCAAACAGAATCCAACAGCACATTAAAAGCATCGTACACCATGATCAAGTGGGATTTATCCCAGGGATGCAAGGATTCTTCAATATATGCAAATTAATCAATGTGATACACCATATTAACAAATTGAAGAATAAAAACAATATGATCTTCTCAATAGATGCAGAAAAAGCTTTTGACAAAATTCAACACCCATTTATGATAAAAACTCCCCAGAAAGTGGGCGTAGAGGGAACCTACCTCAACATAATGAAGGCCATATACAACAAACCCACAGCAAACATCATTCTCAATGGTGAAAAACTGAAAGCATTTCCTCTAAGATGAGGAACAAGACAAGGATGTCCACTCTCACCACTATTATTCAACATAGTTTTGGAAGTCCTATCCATGGCAATCAGAGAAGAAAAAGAAATAAAAGGAAAACAAATTGGAAAAGAAGAAGTAAAACTTCACTGTTTGCAGATGACATGATACTATACAAAGAGAATCCTAAAGATGCCACCAGAAAACTACTAGAGCTAATCAATGAATTTGGTAAAGCCGCAGGATACAAAATTAATGCACAGAAATCTCTTGCATTCCTATACACTAATGATGAAAACTCTGAAAGAGAAATTAAGGAAACACTTCCATTTACCATTGCAACAAAAACAATAAAATACCTAGGAATAAACCTACCTAGGGAGACAAAAGACCTGTATGCAGAAAACTATTAAGACACTGTTGAAAAAAATTAAGGATGATACCAACAGATGGAGAGATATACCATTTTCTTGGATTGGAAGAATCAGTATTGTGAAAATGACTATACTACCCAACACAACCTACAGATTCAATGCAATCCCTATCAAATTACCAATGGCATTTTTTACAGAACTAAAACAAAAAATCTTAAAATTTGTATGGAGACACAAAAGGCCTCGAATAGCCAAAGCAGCCTTGAGGGAAAAAAATGGAGCTGGAGGAATCAGACTCCCTGACTTCAGACTACACTACAAAGCTACAGTAATCAAGACAATATGGTACTGGCACAAGAACAGAAATATAGATCAATGGAACAGGATATAAAGCCCAGAGATAAATGCACACACTTATGGTCAACTAATCTATGACAAAGGAGGCAAGGGTATACCATGCAGAAAGGACAGTCTCTTCAGTAAGTGGTGCTGGGGAAACTGGACAACTACATGCAAAAGAATGAAGTTAGAACACTCCCTAACACCATACACAAAAATAAGCTCAAGATGTATTATAGACCTAAATGTAAGACTGGACACCATAAAATTCTTAGAGGAAAACATAGGAAGAACACTCTTTGACATAAATCACAGCAAGATCTTTTTGATTCACCTCCTAGAGTAATGGAAATAAAAAGAAAAAGAAACAAATAGGACCTAATGAAACTTAAAAGCTTTTGCAAAGCAAAGGAAACTATAAACAAGATGAAAAGACAACCCTCAGAATGGGAAAAACTATTTGCAAATGAATCAATCGACAAAGGATTAATCTCCAAAATATATAAACAGCTCATGCAGCTCAATATTAAAAAAACAAACAAACCAATCAAAAAATGGGCAGAAGACCTAAATAGACATTTCTCCATAGTGGAAATACAGATGGCCAAGAAGCACATGAAAAGCTGCTCAACATCACTAATTATTAGAGAAATGCAGATGAAAACTACAATGAGGTATCACCTCACACCAGTTAGAATGGCCATCATCAGAAAATCTACAAACAACAAATGCTGGAGTGGGTATGGAGAAAACGGAACCCTCTTGCACTGCTGGTGGGATTGTAAATTGATACAGCCACTATGGAGAACAGTATGGAGGTTCCTTAAAAAACTAAAAATAGAATTATCATATGACCCTGCAATCCCACTACTGGGCATATACCCAGAGAAAAGCATAATTCAAAAAGACACATGCACCCCAATGTTCATTGCAGCACTATTTACAATAGCTAGGTCATGGAAGCAACCTAAATGCCCAACAACAGACAAATGGATAAAGAAAATGTGGTACATATATACAATGGAATATTACTCAGCCATGAAAAGGAGCGAAACTGGGTCATTTGTAGGGACATGGATGAATTTAGAGACTGTCATACAGAGTGAAGTAAGTCAGAAAGTGAAAAACAAATATCGCATATTAACGCATATATGTGGAACCTAGAAAAATGGTACAGATGAACCGGTTTGCAGGGCAGAAATTGAGACACAGATGTAGAGAACAAATGTATGGACACCAAGGGGGGAAAGCAGCGGGGGGTGGTGGTGGTGGTGTGATGAATTGGGAGATTGGGATTGACATGTATACACTGATATGTATAAAAAGGATGGCTAATAAGAACCTGCTGAATAAAAAAATAAATTAATTAAACAAAAAAATAATAGCAAGAGGTTGAAACATAATGAATGCTCAATAAATAGTAGCTACTACTGCTATTATTATTACCATTATCACTTAACGTCTCTGAGCATTTGTATCATGGGGACTGCCCCACAGGTTGTTGTGAGAAATAAGTGAGTGCCTGAGACAGTGCTCTGAAAAAGGGATTATCCAGTGCTGCATCCCAAGCCTTTAGTGGAGAACCATCTTGGAAACCATCTGACTAGTCTTGGGGTAGAAAGTGAGAGATGATCCATTAAGGCACTGTCAATGCTGATGAACCATATAGAAATTGTCAAGAGCTCTGTAAGCACACAAGACCCAGAGTATGTTAGTGAGCTTTTCCTGGTTCCTGATGGTCCCTCCTGGGTTGGCCACATTTGACAGCTCTTTGACAGTCTTTGCTTTGCCTAAAACCAGCCAACATTTTTGAGTGCTTTCTGTATTCCAAGAATTATCCCAAGTTATTAAGAGCTGACTTCCAATTTCTACAAATATAATATTGTGGAATGGTAGCAAATAATTCATGACGGGCACCAGAAATAACATTCATTGGTCTAGACCAGAGCATGAATAATGTTGAGTGGAGAAATTTAAAACCAACACCCTGGTTCCAGCTATGTTCCCTTCTGTCCACACCCCCTCCCAACCTCCACATCCAGCTGCTTCCAACAACCTGATGCAAATCAGAACCTAGTTGTGCAAACAAATTAGACTCTTCAAGATAGTTTGAGTCCCTGGCAGATCCTTGAAGCTTATGAAATTGTTGATATATTTTGGTGTGCATGTATATTTTTTCAGAGAGTAGCCCCTTAGTATTTATCGTGTTTTTAAGTGGGTAGGTGGCTCAAAAATGGTTAAGGTAAACTAACTCCTCAATATTTTCATTACTCAGAAACTCTAGTTAACAATTTCAACATGCAGTCACCCAGGCTTCCTAGGAAACATACATACCTGAGGGGGTTGTTGGTTTTCTGATGCCTCCCTGCTCTGGTGACTGGGCTGGCTGCTGCCATGGTGTTTCAAAGCACTGTTGTTCTGGGTTAAGAAAGAGTTAAGTTTGCCTACCAAAGCCCTGGATAGCAAATAGGAAGTTAGCTCCCTTCAAGAAATTTTTTTAAAATAGAAATAATCTGTGAAAAAGGGTACCACTATTCTTCAGCATTATGGAAGTATTCCCCACTTGATGTCGTAGAAGGTCAGAGATGAGCAAGGGTGTCTGGCTTAGATGAGAAGAATGAAAAAATTAAGAGAAGTGGGACAGTCTGGTTGGCGGAAAGGTGAGGAATCACAGGAACACTGGCTGTTACAAATAAGAGGGGAAGTGAGACCAGAGGTTCATAAGGGACAGGAATAATGAGATGCTGAGAAGGATGAAGTTATTGTCCAAACATACAAGAGCACTACAAATCCATTTGAAGAGAGATTCTACTCTTAGCACCCAGACTGTGGTCTCTACATACCATTTCCCATGGAAAGGAACCAGGATTCCTCATAGAAATAGCTGATTCCAGGTTTGGGGCAGGAGCCTGGGCATCTTATCCTGCCAGAAAAACCTAGTGGAATCTTGTTAGAAGGTGACGAGAGACAACTTGAACTGCCTTCCACTGGTCAAAGATGGGATAATTTGAGCATCAAAAAGAATAATTATTATAATGGACTGAAACACTTAAAATAGATTAAAAACCCAAGTGTTTATATTATATTCAAAAACAAACAAACTCACTTAACTCTCACAATTACTCCATGAGGCAAGTACTATTTGTGGTGGGCAGAATGCACCCACGTCCCACACCCAAGATGTCTATGTTGTCCTAGTCGTCAGAATTTGTAAATATGTTACATGGCAAAAGGGGCACTCAGATGTAATTAAGGATACAGATCTTAGGACAGTGAGACTCTCCTAGATTATTTAGGTGGACCCAGTCGAATCACATGAGCCCTTACGCAGATGATTTTGTCCAGCTGGAGTCGGAAGTGATGCAGCAAAGGGGAAGTCAGAGATTCCAAATATGAGAGAATTTGAAACATCATCACTAGTTTGAATATGGAAGATGCAACACAGCAAGGAATGTAGGCAGCCTTAAGGATCTGAGAGAGGATCCTGCTGACAGCCAGCAAAGATGCAGGGACCTCGGGCCTTTAACCTCAAGAAACTAAATGCAGCCAACAACCTGAGTGACCTTGGAACTGATTCATCCCCAGAGCTTCCAGAAGGGAACACATCTCTGACGACCCCTTGATTTCAGGCTTATGAGACTCTAAGCCACACTATACTCAAACTTCTGACCTGTAGAACTAGGAGATAATAAATGGGTGTTATTTTAAACTGCTAAATCCATGATAGCTTATTACGTTGGAAATAGGAAACGAATCCCCTGTTGGCATCCCCATTTTACACATAAGGAAATTGAAGCAAAACGAGGTTAAGTAACTTGAGTAGATCAGGGTTTAGATGTAGGCAGTTGGATTCTAGAGACTGCTCTGCACTCTCAACCACTACACCGTGCTGCCTCGCAAAAGTAGGATTAAATCTTTGCTACCTATCCTAAGGCAGGAAGAGACGCTCATCTGGCTCTACTAGTTATGAGGGGGACACTGTTTAAGTGGTTGCCCCGTAAACATGGCACCACCTATGGCCATTAGAATGTTTCATCGCTGGTCATACATGCTAGGAAGAGAGCAAAATACCCCAACCTCTTTATAGCCCTCCCTGCCACCCACTGAGCTTATGAGCTACAGAGACACACACTACCAAGGATGAGAAATGACAAATTTTAACAACTTTCCCCATATATCTACCAAACCCATATGAGCTGCTGCATCTTCATTGCAAATTTAAATAAATCTAGAGCCTGGCTCGTCCAAAAGACCAAGAGATGAAAATTAATATATAACACCTGTTATTTGCATAATAGCACTTAACAAGCTTCATTTCCCTGACACTCTGGGAGTAGTTAAATCAAGTTTTATCATTACATTCATTTTTCCAGTGAAAAACTGAGGCACAGACAGGTTAGGTGGCCACCCTAGGTGTACACAGGTAGATATACAAAGCCACTTCTTCCTTCTCAAAATCAGATACCATCTTAGGAACTTTCCCTTACATGTCTATGTATATAAAATATACAGCTTAATTCATTAGGGGAAGTATTTTGTCTAGTGGAAGGAGCACTGACCCTGAATCAGGTGACCCAGGTTCAAAGTCAGCATTTAACCAGTGGTTGACTGTGTTACCACAGAAGGAAGCTCTATCTCTTGTGAGACTCAGTTTCTCCAACATAATGCAAGTGAGATCTTACATACCTCAGGGGTTATTGTAAGAATAAATAAGATATTATGCGATATCATGAGAGCTGTGACGTGTCAGACACATGTAGGTTTTATTATTGTAGTCTTTTCTCAACTTAACACTGTAATAATATACCTACTAACTATAAAATATTATGTGTGTGGCTTTTACTGTTATTCATGAAAGGCAGCAGAGATATTCATGCCCAAATAATAATCTAAAAATTACATCGATTTTATTCAGGGACTTATGATACGTGCTTTTGTGATTTTCGTACGCTTTTCTTATTCATGTCCTGCTTTGATCTATAAAGATATGAAAATCAGCTTGTATTTGTATGCTCCACAGCCAAACCTGAGATTAAAACTCTTTCAGATCATTTCCACATTTCTTAAGCCCCACAAGGCAGTTAATTTAGATTGGCCGCTAAGTCTTCCAGCCAGCGGGTCCCTATTCTCTGGGGCTGGGTGGTCTGTGATGTGCGTTCCTGGGTTAGCCTTGCCCTTGACGGCCATGGGGATTCCATTCCTCTCTTATCTCTAGGTGATGTTGGGAGTTCCTAAGTGGCCTCCTTTCTTACAAAGCAGACTTTAACTTGAAGATTTGGATTTTGTCTTACCCTTTTCCTCCACTTTGCACCAGCTTAAAAGGAGGTGGAGGGTAGAAACAAATCACTTTTGCTAATGCCTTTCCATGATCCCTGGATTGAGGGGCTTTCAAGGGACACCCTCATCAAGGGTTTTCTTTTGTTTCCTTTAATATCATCTCCCTCTTAGCAGGTGAAAAAGGCAGTGGCCCAAAGCTTCCTTGTATATTTAGGCTAAGACAATGCTGGAACAAGTGCAATTATATAGATGAAATAAGGCAGCAAGCCAACTCTACTGTGAGACTTTCTGTTAAAAAAATAATAATGATAAAATCTCACTGAATGTAATAGATCCGTGCCTGACAACTTATGAGTAAATCAATTCTTAAAAATGGATTCCAATTTTAAAGGCAGCAGGGAACTTTCTTTATTTTTAATGTATAAATTTATTTTATGTATTTATTTTTGGCTGTATTGGGTCTTCGTTGCTGTGCGTGGGCTTTCTCTAGTTGCGATGAGTGGGGGCTACTCTTCATTGTGGTGCGCAGGCTTCTCATTGCAGTGGCTTCTTTTGTTGCGGAGCACGGACTCTAGGCGCGCGGGCTTCAGTAGTTGTGGCATGCGGGCTCTAGAGCAGAGGCTCAGTAGTTGTGGTGCATGGACTTAGTTGCTCCACGGCATGTGGGATCTTCCCAGACCAGGGCTCGAACCCGTGTCCCCTGCATTGGCAGACGGATTCTTAACTACTGTGCCACCAGGGAAACCCAGCAGGGAACTTTCTGTTCAGAATAATCCCTGATTAATGTTCCTGAAATGAGAATGGTCGTGTCAGTTATGTGTTTGGTAAATTAGGATTTCTGTATTGCAAGGTACGTAATATTTGCACACATGTTTGTTCACATGTATGTTTTGTACATTTATAGTTAATGTGTATATAATTTAAGTGCACATGGAAACTGTATAATGGAATGCATACAGAATTTGGCTCCATAAGACCTAGATTTGAGCGTGGCCTTGCCCTTGTGACTTGGGCACATCCCTTAATTTCTCTGATTCTCATTTTCCTCATTGAGAAACAAGAGATAATACAGTTTAAGAAATGAATATGGTACAGATTTATAAACTGGAAAACAAGCACACGATTTTTCTCCTTAGGCATTCAAAAACAAAACTTGTAAGCTTGGAGAGAATACAAGAGGCATCATCCTTGAAATCACAACTGTAGAATGTTTTAAGTTTGGTTTTGAAATGCAAACAGAGGCAGGACAGAATTTTCAGTAATTCAGGATTTAATTGGTTCTAATAAAAGACAGAGGCCTTACCCTCCAACTCACCCCATGGACACTTCATGCCATGAGCCTTTGTAAGGCTGGACTTGGCATCTACCCAGACTTAGCTTAGACGAGCCTGCAAAACCCAAAGTGTTTGTGGTGAGCAGCACTGAAACCAGCTCTGAAGAGGCTTCCCACACTCAGGTTTCCTCCTGCTTTGAATCCATTGTACTTCTTTAGGCATTTCAATTACCATTTTGAACACAACATCTTTGAGAGTTACTTTGCTTTGTTTGGTAGTTCAGGAGCTCACAAATGGCCCCAACTGTGGGAAATAAAAAGCAAATGAGGAAAGGGAAGTCTTTTACAGAGAAACACTTGTTCAGACTGTAGATTAGGCTCAGGACAAAGCAAGCAGAAAGAGGCAAGCTTTTCAAGAGCACATCAACTTTGAAACCTCAGGAAGGTCAGGGCAGGCTTGCTGGCCGGAAAGGCTCTTTTATCCCATTAATATGACTGCTTCTGTGAACACAAATATTTTAGCATCTTGACTAAGTTAACTGGAACTTTTTAAAGGAAAGAATTGGCATTCAAAGAATCTAGTATGGCTTTCCAAATACAGTGGAGATAAAACAATACCCAAAATGCTATAGGCACACTTCTCTAAACTTTTTCTACCATAAACTACAAGCAAAGCTTGTCCCCGCGTCAAGCTCACTCCCACGGCAAGTCGTCCTGGCACAGAAGTCGTAGCACAGCCCTTTTCCTCTCACTCAAAAAAGCACATCTCCACCAAAGTGATGGATAGTACAGTTATTTATAAGAACAACCATGGTCTGACTAAATTTATTTCTAAGAGTAAATAATTGTCTAGAATGCAGCCAGATGCTTGCATATTATTTAATGGAGAACCACTAAAGTCTTTCTTATTAGTCAGGAATAAGACAAGAATATCACTGTTTCCACTACTATTTAACATTGTGCTGTAAGTATTAGCCAATACAATTAGCTAAGATAAAGTAATTTGTGTTATAAGAATTATAAAGGAAAAGGTAAACTGACCTCTATTTACATGTAGTGTAATTATATATCTGAAAAGCTCCAAGGAGGGAATGGAAAAACTACTTCAAATGATAGGAAAATTAGTAAAGCAACAGGTTATAAATTTAACATACAAAAATTAATGGCCTCCATATATAGCCCACCCCCCCCCAAAAAAAAAAACAGTGAAAAAGTGTAATGAAAAAGAAACTATTTAGGTTAGCACATATATAAACTTTAAAAGTGTTCAAAACCTATCTGAGGAAAACTAAAACACTCCTGAAAAACAAAATAGTAGATTTGAACAAATGAAAAAAGACAAACTATGTTCTTGGATAGGAAGACTCCATCATGAAGAAATTAGTTCTTCCTTAATTATCCTGTACTTTTAACATAACCCCAGTTTAAAATGCTATCATTTTGTCAGGTGCTATAGAAGTTGACTATAAAGTTAATTTAGAAGAACAACAATCGGGACTTCCCTGGAGGTCCAGGGGTTAAATCTTCACCTTCCAATGCAGGGGGTGCGGGTTTGATCCCTGGGTGGGAATCTACGATCCCACATGCCTCATGGTCAAAAAAACAAAACATAAAACATAAGCAATATTGTAACAAATTCAATAAAGACAAAAAAACAACAACAACAACAATCAAGAATAACCATGAAAATCCTGAAGAGAACAAAGAGAAGGCCTAGCTTTTCCAAACAATTAAAATATATATAATGGAAATATGGAATCACTATTTGTGCACCAGGAACTAACATAGTATTGTGGGTCAATTATACTGCAAAAGCAAACAAATAAACAAACTCATAGAAAAAGAGATCAGATTTATGGTTACCAAAGGCAGGTGGGAGGGAGAGGGGGAACTGGATGAAGGGTAGTAAAAAGGTACAAACTTCCAGTTATAAGATAAATAAGTACTAGGGATGTAATGTACAACATGACAAATATAATTAACACTGCTGTACGTTATATGTGAAATTTGTTAAGAGAGTAAGTCCTAAGGGTTCTCATCACAAAGAAAAATGTTTTTTCATTTCTTTAATTTTGTATCTATATGAGATGATAGATGTTGACTAAACTCATTATGATAATCACTTCATGATGTATGTAAGTCAAATCATTATGCTGTACACCTTAAACTTACACAGTGCTTTATGTCAATTATGTCTCAAGAAAACTGGAAGGAAAAAAATACTATAAAGCCTCTGTAATTAAAACATTTTGATGTTGTTGCATGAAAAGATAGATAAACCAATGGAACAAAATAGAAAAGCCAGAAATATACTATCTGCATAGGTAGAGTTAGTATACAGTAAAAGTGACTTCTCAAATCGGTAAGGAAGTGATGGTCTGCTAAAAAGTAGCATTGAAATAAATAGAGAGCCATGTGGAATAAAATAAAATGGGACCCATTCCTCACATAATATACTAGGAAAAATTCCAAATGGATTAGAGATGTAAATGTAAGAAAAAAGAAGCATTTAAATTCAATTTTTTTAAAAAAATAAGCATGATCACCAAAATCTGGAAATGTAGAAAATACTCTAAACTATGACTTAACATCCAGAAACAATAAGGGAAAAGACTGATGCATTCAACTACATGAAAATAAAAATAAAATCTTTTGCATGGCAAAAAAAATTACCATAAACAAAATAAAGATAAATGACAAAATTGAAAACATTTGCAATGTGTATCCTCATGCTCCCAAAATAAAGGGAAAAAAGTACCATCTAACCCGTAGAAGAATGAACTTATATAGTTTTAACAGAAAAAGAAATGCAAATGGTTCTTAAACATATGAAAAGATGCTCAACCTCACTCATAACAAGAGAAAGAAAAATTTAAAATACATTGAGATGACATTTCTCATCTATCAGCTTGGCCAAAACCCCAAAAGTTTTACAGCATCCTCTGTTGGCAAGGCTGTGGGAAGACAGTCATTCTTAAATACTGCTATAGAAAGGCAAAGTAATCAAACTTATAGGTAGGGGAATATGGGAAGTATCTCACAAAACCATATAAGCACTTCTTTGTTTCAGCGATCCCAATTGGGACAGAAATATATGTTAGCAAAAATGTGAAAAGACACAAGCACAAGGCTCTTCATTGCACGGTCATTCGAAGAGCAAAAATAGGAATGCACGTCAATAGAGGACTGATTGAGTTAACTAGATACATTTATCCATGGAGAAGTATTTCTGTACTGCTGTAGCATGGTCTTCATGATATAAAGCAGCAACAGTATTGACCTTTTGAGTCAGATAGCTCTTTGTTGCAGGGGTTATCCTGTGCATTTTAGGATGTTTAGCAACTCCCCTGCCTTCCATCCACTAGGTTCTAGGAAAATTCCTCCCCCGAGCTGTGACAACCAAAAATGTCTACAGACATTGTGAAATGACCCCAGGAGACAAAGTCATCCTCAGTTGAGAACTATTGATATAATGCAGCAGTCCCCAACCTTTTTGGCACCAGGGAGCGGTTTCATGGAAGACACTTTTTCCACGAGGAGGGGAGGGGGAATGGTTCAGGTGGAAATGTGAGTGATGGGAAGCAATGGGGAGCAATAGATGAAGCTTCGATTGCTTGCCTGCCGCTAACCTCCCGCTGTGCAGCCCTGGTTCCTAACAGGCCACGGACTGCTACTGGTCCACCGCCCAGGGGTTGGGGACCCCGGATATAATGTTAAGTGAAATAACCTGTTGAGGGGAGTGTATACAGTATGTTAATATTAATAAAATAGATGGATAAAATGTAACATTACTGAAAAACAAAAAGGTTACCTGAAGAAGAAGGGAATACATGAAAGAGAAAGATACAGAAGCTAAGCTTGACTATAACTTTTTGTAAATTTAACATTGGTAATTTACATATAATATAAAACAAAATTAAATGTTAAAAAAGCAAGTCTAAAATTTGAAAGTAAATGGAAGCAGATGAACATATATGTGTATCCAGTTGGGAGCATGTATGCACAGGGAAGAACTATTCTAAGTGGCTTTACATATACTAATTTGACTGTATATGCCTAGTGGGATAAATCCAAGGGACAAAAAGACAAAATAATATTAAATTAGTTTGAATGACCATAATTGTAATGTGATTATAATAACAATGTTGGTGTTATTCAGAGACTTGGGCATGTATTTCAGATATGTGAACATTCAGATAGGTGAATAATTATGGTGATGTCATTGAGCATGAGAAATGTCATCATGAGAGAAGGAAGATAGGTAAAAAGAATGAGATTAAGTAAAAACCTTGATGGGTACCTTAATATTGTCTTTTGTTTTGTTTTTTATTGAAGTATAATTGACTTACAATATCGTATTAGTTTCAGGTGTGCAACATAATGCCTCGATATTTTTATGCATTACAAAATGATCACCATGATAAGTCTACTTACCATTTGTCACCATAAAAAGTTACTATAATATTATCAATTAGACTGTATTCCCTTTGCTGTACATTACATCCCTGTGACTTATTTACTTTGTAAGTGGAAGTTGTACCTCTTAATCCCCTTATTTCACTTATTTCCCCACTCCTCTCCCTTCTGGAAACCACCAATTTGTTCTCTGTATCTATGAGTCTGTTTCTGTTTTGTTATGTTTGCTTTGTTTTTTAGATTCCACATATAAATGAAATCATAGAGTATTTGTCCTTTTCTGAGATTTTTCACTTAGCATAATACTCTGTCTATCCATATTGTCGCAAATGGCAAGATTTTATTCTTTTTTATAGCTGAGTAATAGTCCATTGTATGTGTGTGTGTTTCTGTGTGTATGTATACACACACACACACACACACACACACACACACCACCTTCTTTATCCATTCATCTATTGATGGACACTTAGGTTGCTTCCATATCTTGGCTATAGTAAATAATGCTGCCATGAACATAAGGGTACATATGTCTTTTCGAATTAGTGCTTTTTTTTCTTCAGAAAAATACCCAGAAGTGGGATTTCTGGATCATGTGATAGTTCAATTTAAAAATTTTTAGGAACCTCCATACTGTTTTCCATAACAGCACTACCAATTTACATTCCTACTAACAGTGCATGAGGGTTTCCTTTTCTCAGCCTCTTCATCAATGTTTGTTATTTGTGGTCTTTTTGACCATTCTGACAGGTGTGAAGTGATATTGTGGTTTTTATTTGCATTTCCCTGATGATTAGTGATGTTGAGCATCTTTTCATGTGTCTGTTGGACATCTGCATGTCTTCTCTGGATAAATGTCTATTCAGGTCCTCTGCCCATTTTTTATTCAGGTTGGGTTTTTGATGTTGAGTTGTATGAGTTCTTTGTATATTTTGTATATTAACCCCTTATCAGATATATCATTTGCAAATATCTTCTCCCATTCAGCAGGTTGCCTTTTTGTTTTGTTGATAGTTTCCTTCACTGTGCAAATGTTTTTCAGTTTGACGTAGTCCCATTTGGTTTTGTTTTTGGCTTTGTTGGCTTTTATTTCCATAGCCTGGAGAGACATATTCAAAAAATATATTGCTAACACAACATTAAAGAGTGTTATGCCTATGTTTTCTTCTAAGAGTTTTATGATTTCAGCTCTTACATTTAAGTCTTTAATCCATTTTGGGTTATTTTTGCATAGGGTGTAAGAAAGTAGTTCAGTTTGATCTTTTGCATATAACTGTCCAGGTTTTCCAACACAATTTACTGAAGAGGCTGGCTTTTCACCATTGTATATTCTTGCCTCCTTTGTCATAGATTAATGGACCATATAAGCATAGGTTTATTTCTGGGCTATCTGGTCTATTCCATTGATCTATGTCTCTGTTTTGGTGCCAGTACCATATTTCATTGATTAATGTAGCCTGGTAGGATAGTTCAGGTAGCATGATACCTCCAGCTTTTTTCTTCTTTCTCAAGATTGGGGTCTTTTGTATTTCCATACAAATTTTAGAATTATTTGTTCTAGTTCTGTGAAAAATGCCAATTTTTTTTGATAGGGATTGCATTGAATTTGTAGATTGCCTTAGGTAGTATGGTCATTTTAACAATATTGATTCTTTCAATCTAAGAAGATGGTATATCTTTCCATCTGTTTGTGTCATTGTCAGTTTCTTTCATCAGTCAGTGTCTTATAGTTTTGAGTACAGGTCTTTTACCTCCTTGGTTAGATTTATTCCTAGGTATTTTATTCTTTTTGATACAACTGTAAGTTGGATTGTTTTCTTAATTTCTCTTTCTGATAGTTCATCATTAATGTATAAAAATGCAGCAGATTTCTGTATATTAATTTTGTATCCTGCAACTTTACTGAATTTATTTATCAGTTCCAGTAGTTTTTTGGTGGTGGTGTTAGCATTTTCTATATATAGTATCATGTCATCTGCAAACAGTGACAGTTGTACTTCTTCTTTTCCAATCTGAATTTTTAAATTTCTTGTCTGATTTCTGTGACTAGGATTTCCAATACGTAAAAGAATTTCCAATTGCATGAAAATGGTGAAAGTGGGCATCCTTGTCTTGTTCCTTTCTTAGAGGAAATGCTTTCAGGTTTTCACCATTAAGTATGATGTTGGGCTGTGGGTTTGTCATATATGGGCTTTATTATGTTGAGGTGTGTTCCCTCTATACCCACTATGTTGAGAGTTTTTATCATAAATGGATGTTGAATTTTGTCAGGAGCCTTTTCTGCATCTTCTGAGATTATCATATGATTTCTATTCTTCAATTTGTTAATATGGTGTATCACATTGACTGATTTGTGGATACTGAACCATCCATCCTTCCATCCCTGGGATAAATCCTACTTGATTATGGTGTATGATCCTTTTAATGTATTGTTGAATTCAGTTTGTTAATATTTTGTTGAGGATTTTTGCATCTATGTTCATCAGTGATATTGACCTCTAATTTTCTTTTTGGCAGGTATCTTTGTCTGGTTTTGGTATCAGGGTTCCACTGACCTCGTAGAATGAGTTCAGTAGCATTCCTTCCTTTTCAATTTTCTGGAATATTTTGAGAAGCATAGATACTGACTCTTGAAACATTTTGTAGAATTCACCTGTGATGCCATCTGGTCCTGGACTTTTGTTTGTTGGGAGTTTTTTGATTACTGATTCAGTTTCAATACTGGTAATTGATCTGTTCATATTTTCTACCTTCCTGATACAGTCTTGGGAGACTATAAGTTTCTAGGAATTTACCTATTTCCTCTAGGTTGTCCATTTTATTGACATAAAATTTGTCATAGTAATATCTTATGATCCTTTGTATTTCTGTGGTATCAGTTGTAACATCTCTTTCATTTTTAATTTTATCTATTTGGGCCCTCTCCCTTTTCTTTTTGATGAGTCTGGCTAAAGGTTTTTCTTGTTTCCTGAGGTAGGCTTACATCATTATACTTCCCTCTTAGAATTGCTTTGGCTGCATCCCATAAATTTTGGGTCATTGTGTTTCCATTTTCATTTGTCTCCAGGTATTTTTTTTATTTCTTCTTTGATTTCCTCAGTGACCCATTGGTTGTTTAGTAGCATATTGTTTAACTTCTACATCTGTGTTTTTTTCAGTTTTTTTCTTGAGGTTGATTTCTAGTCTCATAATGTGGTGGTTGGAAAAGATGCTTGATATGATTTCAATATTCTTAAAGTTGTTGAGATTTGTTTTGTGGCCTATCACGTGATCTCTGCTGGAGAATGTTCCATGTGTGTCTGAAAAGAATGTGTATTCTGCTGCTTTTGAATGTAATGTTCTATATATTATATATATATATATATATATATATATATATATATACACACACACACACACACATTATATATATATATCAATTAAGTCCATGTGGTTAATGTGTCATTTAAGGCCAATGTTTCCTTATTGATTTTCTGTCTAGATGATCTGTCCATTGGCAAAAGTGGAGTGTTAAAGTTCCCTACAATTATTGTATTACTGTTATTTTCTCCCTTTATGTTGTTAATATTTGCTATATGTATTTACGTGTGCCTATGTTGAGTAAATATATATTTACAATTGTTATATCTTCTTGTTGGATTGATCCCTTTAACATTATGTAATACCCTTCTTTGTTCCTTGTTACAGTCTTTGTTTTAAAGTCTATTTTGTCTAAGTATTGCTACTCCAGCTTTCTTTTGATTTCCATTTGCATGGAGTACCTTTTCCCATTCTCTCACTTTCAGTCTGTACGTGTCTCTAGATCTGAAATGAGTCTCTTGTAGGCAGCATATATGTAGGTCTTGTTTTCTTTTTTATCCATTCAGTCACTCTATGTCTTTTGTTGGAACATTTAGTCCATTTCCTTTTAAAGTAATTATTGATGGATATGTACTTATTGCCATTTTGTTAATTGTTTTCTGATTGTTTTTGTAGTTCTCCTTTGTTCCTTTTATTCTCTTGCAATCTTCCCTTGTGATTTGATGACTATCTTTAGTGTTCATTTGGATTCTTTTCTCTTTATTTTTTTGTGTTTGTTAAAGGTTTTTGATTTGTGGTTACCATGAGATTCATATATAACATCTAATATGTACGGGTATCTATTTTAAGTTGATGATTTCTTAAGTTTAAATGCATTCTAACAGCCCCACATTTTTACTCCTTTCGCCCCACATTTTATGTTTTTGACAACATATTTTACATCTTTTTATTCTGTGTATTCCTTATCTACTTATTATAGATAAAGATGATTTTACTGTTTTTGTCTTTTCACCTTCCTACTAGCTTTATAAGTGCTTAGTCCACTACCTTTACTATATTTTGCCTTTACCAGTGAGATTTTTCCCATCATAATTTTTTAAATTTCTATTTGTGGCCTTTCTTTTCCACTTAGAGAAATCCCTTTAATATTTCCTGTAAGGTTGCTTTAGTGGTGATGAACTCCTTTAGCTTTTGCCTGTCTTTAAAACTCTTTATCTCTCCTTCAGTTCTGAATGATATCCTTACCAGATAGATTATTTTTGGATGTAGGCTTTTTTCCCTTTCAGCACTTGGATATATTATGCCATTTCCTTCTGGCCTGCAAATATTCTGCTGAAAAGTCAGCTGAGAGTCTTATGGGAGTTCCCTTGTTTATAACTAGTTGCTTTTCTCTCGCTGCTTTTAAGGATCTCTCTTGGGACTTCCCTGGTGGTCCAGTGGTTAAGAATCTGCCTTCCAATGCAGGGGATGTGAGTTGAATCCCTGGTCAGGGATCTAAGATCCCACATGCCACAGGGCAACTAAGCCCGAGCACTCTGGAGCCCATGCACCACAATGAAAGATCCTGCATGCTGCAACTAAGACTCGTGCAGCCAAATAAATAAATATTTAAAAAATAAATTATAAAAAATAAAAATGATAAAAAAGGATGAGTATCTTTAATTTTTGACATTTTTATTATTATTTTTCTTGGCGTGGACTCTCTGTACTTCCTGGACCTAGATGTCTGTTTCCTTTCCCAGGTTAGGAAAATTTTCAGCTAGTATATCTTCAAGTATGCTCTCTGCCCCTTTCTCTCTCTATTCTCCTTCTGGGACCTTTAGTATGCTTGTTAGTGTGCTTGATGTTGGCCTAGAGGTCTCTTAAATTATTCTCATTTTTTGTAATTCTTTTTTTTGTTGTTTTCTGTTTAGCTTGGGATTTCCACTACTCTGTCTTCTAGTTCACTGATCCTTTACTCTGTATCATCTAATCTACTGTTGACTTCTTCTAGAGTATTTCTTTACTTCAGTTATCATGTTCCTCAGCTCTGTTTGGTTTTTCTTCATATTTTCTAACTCTTTGTTAAAACTTATGACTCTGCTCATCCAGTCTTTCCCCAAGCTCGTTAAGCATCTTTATGATCATCCTCTTAAATTCTATGGGAGTAGATTGCTCATCTCCCCTATGCTTAGTTCTTCTTCTGGGGTTTGGTCTTGTTCTTTCATTTAGGACATATTACTCTGTCTCCTCATTTTACCTTATTTTCTGTGTTTGTTTTATGTATTAGGTAGTTCAGTTATGTTTCCTGGTCTTGGAGAAGTAGCCTTGTGTAGGAGACATCCTATGCAGCCCAGCTGCACACTACCCTCTTGTCACCAGGGCTATATGTTCTAGTGGTGCCTCCTATGTGGGCTGCATGAGGTCTTTTGTTGTGGCAAGGTCAACTACTGTGGATGTGCTGGTAGGCTCTCAGCTCAATTGGCTGCCAGGCCCTGCCACATGCAGTGGCTGCTGTCCCACAGTGGATGGGGCTGGATCCCAGTGCAGCTGGCCACATGATTCGGGGGGTCCCAGGGCTGGTGCCATGCCACTGATAGACAGGGTTGTTGACAACTTAATTTTGAATTGGTAGTATCAATATGAACTCATGAAATAATTGTTTAAAACAAAACACTTTCCTGACTCTGTCCACTGAAAAACTAGCAAAGCTAGCAGCAATAAGCATTCCTAGCCCCAGACTGTGGTCTCTAAATGCCACTTCTAACTAAAAAGAAACCAACACTTCTTGGAGAAATGGATAATTCAAGACTGGGGCAGAAAATATGTACAAGATGACCCTGAAAAAATTACCAGCAGCAATTATTGGAAAGCAAGGAAGCTATCAAAGACTACTTGGGTTGTGTCAGAACATTGCAGAAGCCAACTTGAAGAGGCTCCCCATGGCCAAGGAAGGACCATTTGTGCATCAATAAATATAGTAACTACAGTGGACAGAAACACATCAGATGTGATTAAATTCATGAGCTCATAATGATGCTTGAAAAAAAATACCTTATTGATCACTTTGGGAGGAGCTGAAGAACAAACTCATTATTTTGAAATGATCAAGGAAAAGAATTCTCCTTCCTTTTCAACATGAAGTGTACTTCAGAGTAACCGAATAACTGAAGAAAACTTCCTTTTTAGAACTATTCTAGCTAATAAGTGGGGAAGAAATCATAGAATTAAAACACTACTGTTTTGTATTTTTAATGAATTAATATTATCTATATCATGATCATCAATGGCTGCTAATATCATGGAACAAGATAGAGAACTAGACATTATGTTTCTCCAGATGGAAATATATCACCCATAAAAGATTTTTGTCAAGAAAAAAAGAAGGAAATTGAATGTGAATTTTATTGTCTCCTACATAAAACTACCAAGTTATAAGAAATACACGGGACAGAGGAACATGTAGAACAAAACCATGGGGATACAATAAGCAAAATTCAGACTGTGGGAACTAAAGAGGAAAGGGCTCAATTTTTTGATTGCCAACAATAACAACATAAAAATTGCTAGGAAATCGATGAAGATAGAGGGAGAACCTACAAATTAAAAGATAGTTAAAGGAAATGTCAATCAAATGCAATGTCTGTGCCTTATTTGCATATCCTGGTTAAAAGAAACTGAAAATATATATGCACATGTACGCAAACATATATAACTCATTACAAAACAATTACAGAAGTATGAACACCAACTGAATATTTAAAGACATTAAGGAATTCCTGTTTTCTCTGTTTAGATGCAGTAGTGGTATTGTGTGTATGTGTGTGTTTATTTTGAGTCCCTATCTTTTAGAGATGTATACTGAAATTATATGATGTCTGGGACTTGCTTCAAAATAATATGAGGGAGCAGATGGAGATGAATGGGCATAAAGATGAAACAAGGTTAGCCATGAATTGGTCATTATCAAAGCTGAGTGATGAATATTCAGGGTTAATTAAGCTATTACTTTTATAAAATCTGCCTGAAAAATTTTGAAACAACTTGGGAACTTCATATTTTAACTATCATTAGTACCATGTTCTTTGCTAGACACCTCCCATCTGAAGGAGAGCCACCTCTGTATTCACACCTCCCTTTCCTCTGCCTCTTTGTTACTTATCTTGTCACTGCCTCCACATTAGGTCTACTATAAGAAGCACATAACAAGAATGTAAGATAATAGGAACTTAACAAACTAAGGTCACCTTGTGATCTCTTACATTGTGCCTCAAATAATCTCCTAGAATTATCACCCCCCACCCCAGAGGCTGTCTCATCTGTTCACTTAATCGTGAGAATATTGATCCTCATAGTTTATGTTCCTGCTAATGTGAACTACGGGTTTATCGTCAACCTCTAATTACAGAGTGCTTTCATAAGAATCTTCCTACATATTAAAGTAGTTGCTAGAAGCTGGGATCCAGGAACATAGAGGGAGGAGAGAAGGAGGGAGCCTCTTTTACTAGAAATGAGTAAATTGGCATTAGTCATCACTCTTGTCTCCTTTTAACTATAGGTATTTATCAAAGTGCTGGATAATAATGATAATGGCCCAGAATTCTCTCAGCCAAATTACGATGTGACAATTTCCGAGGATGTGCTTCCAGATACCGAGATATTGCAGATTGAAGCCACAGACAGAGATGAGAAGCACAAGCTAAGTTATACTGTCCACAGCAGCATAGATTCTGTCAGCATGAGGAAGTTCCGGATTGACCCCAGCACTGGCGTGCTCTACACAGCCGAGAGGCTGGACCACGAAGCCCAGGACAAGCACATACTCAACATAATGGTAGGACCAAACTGCTTAATATGCTCTCCTAGCAGAATCACTGACCGTCCAAGGCACATGCCTTAGCCTTCAGATGTACAGGGCCCTTGAATTTTGTAAGTAGTAGTAAATTTGGTCTTTTCAACCACAGGGTTGCATTCATTCTTGCCTTTTTAGTTCAGTGAGGAATTACTATTGTTAGATAGTGACTCCATATGTTTGCCAAACTGAAATATTAGATGAGCTCTACAGACAGTGGCCGCTCAGTAAAGGCTGCTGACAGCCTGATTTGAGCAGGAAGGAACAGGCCGTGTTTCTGTACTGGTTCACATCCAGAAGATTTTGTGGAAAAGTTTAAAAGAAGTTCCTTGAGAAGTTAATTACAAGGGTAATCATTTATCAACCTGTATAATGCTCAGTCCTTGGAAGCATTCAGAGAACTGATTGATTACTTATTGCACTGGCATTGGACTTAGTGGTAAATACTGGCCCACAAAAGAGATCTCAAAACTCACCAAAGCCTACAGAGAATGTTGAATTTGGGTTCATGGGGTCTCCAAATTATGTAGAAGATGCTTTCATTTTAAAACAAAGTTTGGCTAGTTTACATAATTGGGAAGTAAAGATTAGTAATAAACACCCTTGTCTATGACCTAAAACCTGTCCCTTTAACTATCCAAGAACCCTATGGACAATTGTACAGCCACTGCCTAACAGGGCCCCCTGAGTTCCTTAAGACCAGGTAGGATGGCAGAGATGTAATCTTTGTACTGATTGGCTTTAAAATACACTAAGATGCTACCAATTCCCAAGCAGCTGAAGTACTGTTCCACTAAGTACTACTCTTCCTTTCCAAGTCTCTGGGCAAGAAGAAACTAGAGTTCCATGCCTGTGGCTATGGTTTCCAGATGAGACTCCAGGGAACAGAAGAGGGACTCAGGGTTCATCAGATCCATCCCTCTGGGCGTTCATTCATTCATTCAACAGATATTTCTCAAGCACCTACTGTATACTAAATTCTGTTCTAGGCACCGAGGATATAAAAGAGACAAAGTCCCTGCACCTTTGGACATTCGATTGGAACAGACCTAGATTTCAATAATCCCAAAGTACAGAGTAAAGTTTGGTCCTTGGGTGGGGCAGGCTGGTCTACAGACAGGGAAACTCATCACACTCACCGGCTAGCTTTTGCATATATCTCTTCAGGAGCAGAACTCTACTGCCAGTGACTAACTCTATTCTCACGATTTCTTCAAACCATTTCTGTTCATTCTTTCCTTAACAAACTTAGAATTCAGTGCACTTACCCTGTATCATTTATCATTTATGTAATTGAATATTTAGAGCAAACAACTCCTTTATGCTGCCTTTCTCCAAGCTAAGCCCTTACAGTCATTTTGCTCAATTCCTTTTAGGTTAATATTTCTGAAAAACCCTTTCCCTTTGATAGCTTTTCTTGGTATATTTTCTAATTTCTTCAAATCTCTCTGAAGTTAGGGGATCTAAAATTGAACAAGCAAAAAGCACGCATTGGATTAATGCTACATACAATGATAGCAAAATCATGTGTTAGAGTTAAAGAATTGATTAGTTGCACGCTTCTGCCATATGCAAACCAGGGAAAACTTTAAAGCAGTCAGGCAAGGTTCTTTGGTGATTTCACAGTGCTGGGGTCTCACATTTCAAAAATTAAGATTTGGTTCATCTTCCCAGTGGTCGGCGTTCTCTCTTAGTTCTGGGACTTTATTTATGTTGGTTCTTCTTGCCTGAAATGTATGCCACGCACCCCGCCCCCCAGCACTTTACTACTTCTACTTGGTTTTGTTACCTTTTCCAAGCTAGGCTAACATCCTTACTAATTACTCATATTCTGGCACTTACCTCTGGGCCTTGTATCTTTCTACTTATTTGTTTGGATTCCCCAGTCAACTATAAGGTTCTTGAGGTCAGGAACTGTAGCTCATCCACCGCTGAACCACAAGAGTCAATCCCAGGACTTGGTAGATAATAGATGATAATAAAGGTTTGTTGAATGAATGAATGAATGACAGTGGCTACATTGCATTCATTAATTCCACATTTTAGTTTCCCCTTTACAAGGGCCTCCATCCACCATTCCATTAGCAACTGTATACACAAATTCCGGGGGGTGGAGGGTGAGGGGGGCAGAGGAAAGTGCTGTGTTTGCGATATCCTGACATCAGTTCTACAAGCACAGACTGAACACAGACCAGAGGCCAGGCGTAATGCTGAGCAATAAAGACAGCGTGGCCCCAGCTCTCACTGTGTTCACAATCAGCGTCCTCGCTCTATAATAGCACTGCTTACTGAGTACCTTCTCTGGGCCTGGGACTGGGTCCGGCGGTTTTTGTGCATTATTTCATTTTGATTTCACTTTAGGCACAGCCAGGTGAATTCTTTGCAACTTAAAGATTTTAGTCCTACTGCTTCTTATATTTTGCCTAAAGGTCAGAGATCAGGAGTTTCCTTATCGAAGAAACTTGGCCCGAGTCATTGTGAACGTGGAAGATGCTAATGATCACAGCCCCTGTTTTACCAACCCGCTGTATGAGGCATCTGTGTTCGAATCGGCTGCTCTGGGATCAGCTGTACTGCAAGTGACGGCTCTGGACAAAGACAAAGGGGAAAATGCAGAACTCATATATACCATAGAAGCAGGTGAGAGCTGGTGCAGATTGCAGTGTCATGCGTGGCATTGGACCCTCAGTAGTATTTATCACCATGTAAAATTCACATAGTTACCACTGGAAAGTCTCCGGATGAATTTTTTGGCCAAGCAACTGCCCTATTTGCACAACGATGGTGTATCAGGTTCTTGGCATTTCAGTAAGATGTTTTCCATCATTGACAGCGAAGAAGGAGTTTCCTTTTACTGTGTTCAATCTCAGATTTTTCTGGAATGGAGAAGAGAGAAGAAAGTGTAATAAACTCGGTGGCTTTTACTGATGGGTCAACAAGCCTTGGCCTCAGACTAAAATAACCAAAGCCTCCCGTCATTTGAGGGCTGCCAGAGAGTTCGGTGAATTGAATCTTAAAGGTCAATGCTTACTTGTCAGTAGGTGAGCTGTGGGCTGTGGGCTTCAGAAATTCCTAGGGTTAGGGTTAGGTTTAGCACAAACTCACTTCATTGGAGGTGATCTGAGTAGCAGAGTAGTTGGTAGGTACTGAACTGCTTGCTTAACCTGACAGATAAATAAATGCAGATTCTCGTGTTGTTAAATTTGAGATTTTTTTTAAAAATCAATTTTAGTATCTAGAAAGCAAGACCGTAGTTTCCTGATGGTTTGCAGTTGGACAGTTAGAAAACATTTATGACAGAGAGATGAATGTCCAAGCAAAGACAGGACTGTGAGCCTAAAAATTACAAATATCCTTTATCTGCTCTATTTTCCCTTCCCCTGTTCTGTCTTTTTTGAATATTCAAGACTCATATTCCCAAAACGTTCTGCAACATTATGTCTGTCGTGCATAATGCCAAATGCTGTTTCCTTTCATGCCAGCACTGGAAAGGCTTCTTTCCCTTGATGTAAATATGGAGCATTTTTGTGAGTGGTTGAATTAAAATATGAATGCTAGAATGACAGTTCTGGACTAAAAAGTATTAGAAAAAAAGCCAATGACTTTCTTTAAAAATAGCCCCTGTATTTAATGACAATCTAAATCTATTTCCTTTATTAGGCACCTACATTTTACATGAGTCTGTGCTAAACTCTATACCAAAAAAGAAGAAAAGATGTTGGTTCAGAACAGCCAGGTACCCCAAGAGAATTCACCCCTTTCTTTTCCAGATTTCCATGGAATTTCCTTTTAGCCTAAAGCCTGACAGTACTCTTTTTATAAACGCTATTTTTCATCTCTTGTTTGTCAGAGGATATTTTAATTATTTCATTACACAGTCCTTGTTCTTTTAACTTCACAAATAATATAGGGAAACTTTAAAATACATATATTTAAATATTGCCACAGGAAATGGCACCTAACCCAAGAACTCTTTATGTCCGTTCTATAGTTTTCCCCTAATCTTATGTATTTTTCCTTTTCTCGTAATTCATTCATGCATATACATTGTTTCATGACATTGTAATCATTTTGATATAGGGTTTTATTTCTACTTTTCTTAACATCTTCTAAGCATTTGTCTGCGTGTGTACTTGCTTTTTACATTTGTCATGAAGGCTACTACATATACTCCTCTCAGATAGCCAGACGTTTTGAAACCAATTTGGAGGTTCTCAGAGTAATTTAAGAGTAATTTACCATAAAGCTGAAAATTCTGCCTCGCTTATCTTTCAGCTTCCACAGACTATAGCCGGGTGCTGAACATAGGGAAAGGACTCAGTCATTTCTTCAACAGTTGGCTAAAACTAGAGAGAAAAGTTATTTCCTTAAAACATCTTTTATATAGAAAAGTCGAGTTTCCAGAAATCCCACAGGAATGCTTGGTATCTCAAAAAGTATCCTTTGATTGGATGTGTAAAGAGCTAATGAGAATTACAGGACAGACAGACCTACACTTGACCTGGACTGGTTTTTAGTTAAGTCAAGTTTCTTCACGGATCATGGTAGGATACAAGCAGATCCCAGATAGTTCAGGACTTTGAATCAAATAACAAGAGGTTGGTGTAAAGTATATGTTTTATTTGAGTGCTCTCAAAAACCTCAGAGAAGCAAGATTTTACTCTGTTTACTGGTGGGCCATACATTTCCTATCCCCTGTCTGGCCTAAAGCAACTACTGAACCTTTTCATTTTGGCCCGAAAGACTGAGGTGGAATTCAAGTGCAGAACTTCGAGTCTTATATTTAGTTCAGGTTTGACGTTTGGTGCCAACAGTGGTTCATGGGTGGCTCAGAGACAGGGCAGTACAGGAGAGACCAGGACTAAGAAAGTGTTGAGTTAGGATGGGGGCATATTGGACCCCAAGATATATATAGATAGAGACTTAAACATCTTTTTTGATCTACCTCTCTCAATCATTCAACAAATATTTATTGAGCACCTTTTATTTGTGCCAGGCACTGTGCTGTATACCAGATTAATAATGATAAGTAAGGTCAGCACAGCTTTTGCCCAGTTGCCAAGAGTCTATAAGAAGTCATAGATTCCAAGAAAGCAAGCAGAGATTAGCTTCCAAAGATTTAAGTACAGAAGAAGAGAATAAGCAGGAAGTGGATTCTAAGAAAATGGGACAGTGCATTGGAGAGGGAAAGAGGCAAAGAGCCCATTTGGACCTGACATATGAGCACAGCATCCTGGAAGGGGGTAACAAGCAGGTCAGCAGCCATGGAACAGCGGGATGGGGAAGCTCTACTCAAGGTCGGAAGCTGGCCTGCCTTCATCCCTGCCATATATATCTTGCTGTGTATGTACGAGCCTGGAGTAAGAAAGGACTCACCTTGAAACTCCACATGGGACACCATAATGAGGATGTGGCATTCATCATTCAGGGTTGCGTGTGTTGCCACTGCTGGAAGGTGACCATTACTCAGGTATCTCTATATTTTCCTCCCCTGAGATGCTAACGTGAAATGATTCCTGCCTCCTTGTGAGGGTCTATGAATCGAATATTGGAATCACACGTAATTCCACGGTGCTATTTATTGAAAATTTGCAAGTCTGTTCGTGAGTTCATTGACCTTCTTGTTGTCACCACAAAATGGTCATGTTCAGGTGGCAAAGTAAAAAATCATGCTGACGTCAAAGATAATTTTGTTTAATATTCATATTTGGGGTCTAGAATCAAATTCTTTATCTCTTTGTTGGACTTGCTCCCTCTTGAGAAATAAGCATCTTATAGAAATAGATTTTATACGAACATGACAGTTTTGTTTTCAGACATGGAAAAGTTTAAGTAATAAGTATGTAGTAAGAAGTGTGCAAACAGCTGTATGTGTTGTATATTTCAAACACATTATCTAACTGCGCTCTCAATCCTGGAGCCTATCTTAATGATAAGACATTTAAAGTCTCTGTATGTTGCCATACTATGGCACTTCAAAAAGAAAGAAAAATTCAGATATAATTGAATAACCAAACTTTTAACTTGTGATGTAAAAGAATCTAGACACACAAGCATGTGTTCTTTGAGAAGCATGGGAAAGCCTCATGAGAGAAGCAAAAAGTAACATGGTGAAGGATGCTGCTTCCCACTGTTCACTACCTGTGAGACACATCCTTTACATTCTTCAAGTTTTGTGTTCCCCATTCTCTCCTCCTCTTTTCCACAGTGTCATGGTTCACAGCCCTTCCCATGTCAGGTTTGTCAAAGTGGGGTGCCAGTTTCTTCGTTTCATAAGGATTATGCTCAAGTTCTTGGTTTCTGTGCTGCTTCAGATTTTTAACACTTTCTTATTTCATCAGAAACGTCTCAAATATTGAGCAACTAGAATGGTTACAGATGGAACCATTACACATTTCGTGTCTACTTTTATGTCTGTGTGTGCATATGATGTGTGTGTTGGGGTGTAGGGAAGTGAAGAATAGAAGGAGAGTCAGAAAAGATTCTCACAGCTTACAAGCAAATGGTGACTTGAGAAGAATTCTCCATACCTGAGCAAACCCCCGTCACCAAGAAGTGTTTGGGATGAAGTTGGTTTTGATGATACGTATGAAACTATACCAACTCCACATAGCAAAGCTTACCTCTGGGAGACTCTTAAACCGAATGACTATATGATAATGTTCTGAAGCGATTCCTACAACCCTCTTCCTTTTTAAATTTTTTTAAATTTATTTATTTATTTTTGGCTGCGTTGGGTCTTCGTTGCTGCGTGTGGGCTTTGTCTAGTTGTGGCGAGCGGGGGCTACTCTTTGTTGCGGTGCGCGGACTTCTCACTGCAGTGGCTTCTCTTGTTGCAGAGCATGGGCTCTAAGTGCATCGGCTTCAGGAGTTGTGGCACGTGGGCTCAGTAGTTGTGGCTTGCGGGCTCTAGAGCACAGGCTCAGTAGTTGTGGCGCATGGGCTTAGTTGCTCCGCAGCATGTGGGATCTTCCCGGACCAGGGATTGAACCTGTATCCCCTGCATTGGCAGGCGGATTCTTAACCATTGCACCACCAGGGAAATCCCTACAACCCTCTTTCTTATAATGTAGAACACAGAATTATGGCACTGGTTTCAGGATAAATGCCTTTTTATCAGTGTCATTGGCATGTGCCAGCCCAGTCTGGAAATAAGAAAATCCTAAGCAGGAAAGTCTTTCCTACAAACTCTCCTGTTTCCCAGTTTGAATGTACACAGAGCTGTGTTGTTGTTCTTGTTAACCTGAATTAAGAAGATACTGATCTGAAATTCACAATTTACTGGAAAACTCATTTCAGTTGCTTTTGAATACCCCTAAAAGGGAAGTCTCTCGTTTTATTTCAGAATGAGGAGTGAAAATGAATAATTGCTGTTTGCCATGTTGTGTAAAGTAGCCTTAAGGTGAAGAGTTAATCTTCAGAAAATGACCCACTTGAACTCATTTCCCTGTTGATTTTTCTATTGTAGGGAACACTGGGAACACATTTAAGATAGAACCAGTCCTGGGCATCATCACTGTTTCTAAAGAGCCAGACATGACAACAATGGGTCAGTTTGTCCTGTCAGTCAAAGTCACGGATCAGGGTTCCCCGCCGATGTCTGCCACCGCGATTGTGCGAATTTCTGTCACCATGTCTGATAATTCTCACCCCAAGTTCACTCACAAAGACTACCAAGCAGAAGTAAATGAAAATGTTGATATTGGAACATCAGTCATTCTAATCTCTGCCATCAGTCAATCCACCCTCATTTATGAAGTCAAAGATGGAAACGTTGATGGGGTTTTCACCATAAATCCCTATTCTGGAGTCATCACCACACGCAAGGCACTGGATTACGAGCATACCTCCTCTTATCAACTCATTGTCCAGGCCACGAACATGGCAGGAATGGCTTCCAACATCACAGTCAATATTCAGGTTGTTGATGAAAATGATAATGCACCAGTTTTTCTCTTTTCTCAGTATTCGGGTAGCCTAAGCGAGGCAGCCCCCATCAATAGCATCGTCAGGAGCTTGCACAACAGCCCGCTGGTGATTCGAGCCACCGACGCCGACAGCAATCGCAATGCTCTGCTTGTGTATCAGATTGTTGAGTCCACGGCCAAGAAGTTCTTCACAGTGGACTCCAGCACAGGTGCGATCAGAACAATCGCGAACCTGGACCATGAAACCATCGCCCATTTCCATTTTCATGTGCACGTGAGAGACAGTGGTAGCCCCCAGCTGACGGCAGAGAGTCCCGTTGAAGTCAACATAGAAGTGACAGATGTGAATGACAACCCACCTGTGTTCACTCAGGCCGTGTTTGAGACTGTCTTACTTCTACCTACCTATGTCGGAGTGGAGGTTCTGAAAGTTAGTGCCACGGATCCTGACTCCGAGGTGCCCCCGGAACTGACGTACAGCCTAATGGAAGGCAGCTTGGATCATTTTTTAATTGACTCAAATAGTGGAGTGCTCACTATTAAAAACAACAGCCTCTCCAAAGATCACTACATGCTGATAGTTAAGGTGTCTGATGGAAAGTTCTACAGTACTTCCATGGTCACCATCTTGGTTAAAGAAGCCATGGACAGCGGCCTCCACTTTACACAAAGCTTTTACTCCACCTCCATCTCAGAGAACAACACGAACATAACCAAAGTTGCTATTGTCAATGCAGTGGGAAATCGCCTTAATGAGCCCTTAAAGTACAGCATCTTAAACCCAGGAAATAAGTTCAAGATAAAATCTACCTCAGGGGTCATTCAGACCACCGGAGTCCCCTTCGACCGTGAAGAACAAGAGTTATATGAGCTGGTTGTGGAAGCCAGCCGAGAGCTAGACCATCTGCGGGTGGCAAGGGTGGTGGTCAGGGTCAACATCGAAGACATAAATGACAATTCTCCAGTCTTCGTGGGCCTCCCTTACTATGCTGCTGTGCAAGTTGATGCTGAGCCTGGCACCCTGATTTACCGAGTGACAGCCATTGACAAAGACAAAGGTGCAAATGGAGAAGTGACCTACCTCTTACAGGATGACTATGGCCACTTTGAAATTAACCCTAATTCAGGGAAAGTTGTTTTAAAAGAAGCTTTCAACTCTGACTTGTCCAACATTGAGTATGGAGTCACCATCCTAGCCAGAGATGGTGGAAAACCCTCTTTGTCCACATCCGTGGAACTTCCCATCACTATTGTCAACAAAGCAATGCCTGTGTTTGATAAGCCTTTTTATACAGCGTCCATCAACGAAGACATCAGCGTCAACACCCCCATTCTAAGCATCAACGCCACCAGCCCAGAAGGCCAAGGCATCATATACATCATTATTGATGGGGACCTTTATAAACAATTTAACATCGACTTTGACACTGGGGTCCTGAAAGTCGTTAGCCCTTTGGATTATGAAATTACATCTGTTTACAAGTTGACAGTAAGAGCCAGTGATGCCCTTACTGGGGCCAGGGCTGAAGTCACCATTGACTTGCTCCTTAATGATGTCAATGACAACCCCCCTATTTTTGATCAACCCACGTACAATACAACGTTATCCGAAGCTTCTCTCATTGGGACACCTGTTTTACAAGTTGTCTCTACGGATGCAGACTCAGAAAACAATAAAATGGTCCATTATCAGATTGTCCAGGATACTTACAACAGCACAGATTATTTTCACATAGACAGCGCAAGTGGCTTAATCCTGACAGCGCGGATGCTGGACCATGAGTTAGTGCAGCACTGCACTTTGAAAGTCAGAGCCACAGATAATGGCTTCCCGTCACTGAGCAGCGAGGTCCTGGTTCACATCTACATCTCGGACGTGAATGACAACCCTCCAGTCTTTAATCAGCTCATTTATGAGTCCTATGTGAGTGAATTAGCCCCCCGGGGCCATTTTGTAACTTGTGTGCAAGCCTCCGATGCAGACAGCTCTGATTTTGACAGGCTGGAATACAGCATTTTATCTGGGAATGACCGGACGAGCTTTCTGATGGACAGCAAGAGTGGCGTCATCACGCTCTCCAACCACCGGAAGCAGCGGATGGAGCCTCTGTACAGTCTCAATGTGTCCGTCTCTGATGGGCTGTTCACTAGCACTGCCCAGGTGCATATCAGGGTCCTCGGGGCCAACCTGTACAGCCCTGCCTTTTCTCAAAGCACCTACGTAGCTGAGGTGAGAGAGAACACGGCGGCTGGGACAAAGGTGATTCACGTTCGAGCCACGGATGGGGATCCAGGGACATATGGGCAGGTCAGCTACGCCATCATCAATGACTTTGCTAAGGATCGATTCCTCATAGATGGCAATGGACAGGTCATCACAACAGAAAGGCTCGACCGGGAAAACCCTCTGGAAGGAGACATCAGTATTTTTCTGAGGGCCCTTGATGGCGGAGGGAGAACAACTTTCTGCACCGTGAGGGTGATTGTGGTGGATGAAAATGACAATGCCCCCCAGTTCACGATGGTGGAATACAGAGCCAGCGTCAGGGCAGATGTCGGACGGGGTCACCTGGTCACTCAGGTTCAAGCCATGGATCCAGACGATGGAGCGAATGCAAGGATTACTTATTCCCTCTATAGCGAGGCCTCGGTCTCGGTGGCTGACCTCCTGGAAATCGATCCTGACAATGGCTGGATGGTCACAAAAGGCCATTTTAACCAGCTGAAAAACACAGTGCTGTCCTTCTTTGTCAAAGCAGTGGATGGGGGCATTCCGGTGAAGCACTCCCTCATCCCCGTCTACATCCACGTTTTACCCCCTGAAACATTTTTGCCGTCCTTCACCCAGTCTCAGTATTCCTTCACCATTTCAGAAGATACAGCCATTGGGAGCACGGTGGACACCCTGAGGATTTTGCCCAATCAGAAAGTCAAGTTCAGCACAGTTAATGGGGAGCGGCTGGAAAATAACAAAGGAGCTGTCTTCATCATAGAACAGGACACAGGCACCATCAAGCTGGACAAACGTCTTGACCATGAGATCAGCCCAGCTTTCCACTTCAAAGTAGCAGCCACTATACCCCTGGACAAGGTAGACCTTGTGTTCACGGTGGATGTAGACATCAAGGTACTGGATATGAATGACAACAAGCCAGTCTTTGAAACTTCAAGCTATGAGACGATCATCATGGAAGGGATGCCTGTGGGCACCAAACTCACGCAGGTGAGAGCCATCGATATGGACTGGGGAGCCAATGGGCAGGTCACCTACTCCCTCCACTCAGATTCCCAACCTGAAAAGGTGATGCAAGCGTTCAACATTGACAGCAACACAGGCTGGATCAGTACCTTGAGAGACCTGGATCACGAGACAGACCCCACGTTCACCTTCTCCGTGGTGGCCTCCGACCTCGGGGAGGCCTTCTCTCTTTCTTCCACAGCATTGGTCTCTGTCAGGGTGACGGATATAAATGACAACGCTCCGGTCTTTGCCCACGAGGTGTACCGAGGGAACGTGAAGGAGAGCGACCCTCCGGGCGAGGTGGTAGCTGTCCTCAGCACATGGGACAGAGACTCTTCTGACATCAATCGACAAGTGAGCTATCATATTACAGGTAAGTCTGTCACCCTTGCTTTTCACTATGTGCTCTGCTTTCTAAAGAAAGATGGAAGGTGGCAGAGGGGTAAGAGTGGGAGAGAAGAAGGAAGATGAGATGAGGGTTTGAAAAGTTACCTTACCTCTCTGGGGCTGAAGAAAATATCTGAGTAGCGTCAGTTTTTTAGTTGTTACTAACTCAGCCTTAGTTTGGAGTTCATTGTTTTGCCTATGACAGATTACCCAGATTGGTACTCAGTCCTTGAGTCAATGTTTATCATTTAAAAAAGAGTCCAGCCAAATATCTCAGTGGAAGAAATGAAAATAGCAGCTCTTTTTGATTGGGGGCAGGGGAATGTATGTTTTTTTTTAAGTATATGCCTTTCTCCTACTTTCTGTAGCAGTAAGAAAAATAAATAGCTTTACTTACAAGTCTTTCCTGGTAGTAAAAACTCAGATGCGTGCACGCACACAACACACACATACAAATCAAAGGACATGGTTTGACCTTTTGCTGAAAAATGTTCAATTATAACTCCAAGTCAAAGGGTATGTCTTCTGACATCACAATTTTCTTGGATCCCTTTTCTGTCTTTCCAGATAGTAAACAGCAGTTCAATAGGAAAGCCAAGCTAGACAAATGAGGTCACCCAGAGTGCCCAAAAAGCATCACCATTACTCTAAGGGGCAGAGGATCTCATGTCAGAGTGAAGAAGAGGTGTCACTGATCAGGAAGAGCTTTCTGGGGGTGGCTGGCCTTAAACTGCAAAGAGGAGAGGGTTGGTGGTATGGGAGCAGTCTTCCTGAAAACTATTTGGGGGTTTTAAAGCTAATATTTTGATGTCATGACATTCAAAGGCAGAACATAAGCAAAGTGCCAAAAGATTTTAAAGAATCCATCCGTACTTGTAGTCAGGTGGCCTCCCTTTAGAAAAACTACATTATTCAAAGAGAAAAATGAATTAATTAGAGTGCCCTCAGGGCACAGAATCTGCTTAAGTATGTTAGTGGGAAAGTTAATTAATCACTGCAGAATAAGATCCACAGAAGAGCGTATGTGTCATTGCTCGGGACCACCACACCTCCCCTCCACAGCACTACTCTTTTTCTTTATGGAACGGTTTTCTCGGTGCTGTTTTCTGTTTAAAGGTCTTAATGCATTTGTGCTTTGTCTGATACCGTTCATTGTGGGTTTTTTTTTCATTGAAATGTATATTTCTGCAGTAAAGACATGAGTGATAGTGGTAAGGAAAGAAAGGTGAGTAAAGCAACAACTTTGATTCATTTGCATTCAGTTTCAGACAAAAAACTTCTTAGGCATTCTTTTTTTTTTTAAGTTTTTTAAAAATTTTTATTTATTTTTGACTGTGCACAGGCTTTCTCTAGTTGTGGCGAGCGGGGGCTACTCTTCATTGCAGAGTGCGCGTTTCTCATTGTGGTGGCTTCTCTTGTTGTGGAGCACAGGCTCTAGGCATGCGGGCTCCAGTAGTTGTGGCGCGCAGGCTTAGTTTCCGCGGTATGTGGGATCTTCCCGGACCAGGGCTCGAACCCGTGTTCCCTGCATTGGCAGGCAAATTCTTAACCACTGCGCCACCAGGGAAACCCTTCTTAGGCATTCTGAGGATACTTTTCTGTTTGGAAGAATGGTTAAATACTCAGCTTTAATTATTTACACATCGTCTCTGAATTCTCAGTGGATGGTTGAAGGGACCATCCCACTAACTTTACCAAAGTAATGAGAACAGAGTAGCTTCAAGCTACTGCTACCATTAGCCGTGCCAACCACCAACGGATTTTTATTAGATTTAACTTTTGCTCCTGATGTCACACAACTTGGCTGACCTGCCACTGATGAACAAAGGGCGATTAATCATTTTATTTCGCAAAAGAGCAGTGTGGGCCTGCACCAGAAGCATTTGATAGAGAGGTTACATTTGTGCATGCTGAAATCATATTCAACTGAAGTAAAATTGCATCGTAGCCCGTGGTAGAGGAAAGTGATTTTCCAGGGAGGACCCCGTGCCTCACCAGAGCATGTTTCTCAGCCTCAACATTACTGGCATTGAGGGCTGGGTAAGTCTCTTTTGTGGCATTGTAGGATGATTACCAGCACCTCTGGTTTCTTTCCACTAGATTCCAGTAGCACCACCACCAGCATCACCCCTGATGTGACATTCAGAAATGTCTCTAGCTGACAAATGTCCCAGGGGTTTGCGCACAGCCACTGTCAGTTGAGTTGAGAACCACTACCCTAGAGGAATGTGCAGCCCTCACCTTCTCTGCACTGTCTGCCCAGTACGGTCCATTTATCCTGTCATTGTTTTGCCAAAGTTTGGCCTCTGTGCACCGGTGCCAGATTAAATCTTGGAGACAGAGTTTAGGGTGAAGTAGAAAGAAATCGCTTTATTGCTTTGCCAGGCAAAAGGGGCCACAGCAGGTTAATACCCTCAAGACTGTGTGTCCCACCCTGGAGAGGGTAATGAAGAGTCGTCTAGTGTTCAAGGAGCAGGGCGTGATCAGCTCACAGACATTCTGATTGGCTGGTAGTGAGGTAATGGGGAGTCAGCTTCATCAACCTCCTGGTTCCAACCGGTCTGGGGTCTACGTGCTTGTGGGCAGCACACAGTTAAATTCTTCTACCTGGTGGAGGATTCAGTATCTGCAAAACAGCTCAAAGGACATGGCTCAGAATATTACCTATAGCCCTTGAGGAAGAATAAAGGCCTTGACTTTGTTTAATGGCTAAAGTATTATTGTTTTGTCTTGCTTGACTGTTTTCCTTTCTTTCTGCATTTTCTCACTTCTCTGATTGAATTTATTCTTTGGTTAAAGTTTTCCTACAGACAAAAGGCAGGTGGAGGTCTTGTAGGAAGGCCTCACAGGGTCCTGCTTGGTTACAGTTGTTCCACACTGCTGAGCCCCTGGATGCCCGTCCCCCCCACCCCCCATGCCTTATATCCAGAGTGCAGTCTGGCGCTCAAGGTTCCACTACTTCTCACTCAGTCCCTCCGGCAGGACCATGGGTTTGCCCTCTGTTCTTTTACAGATTCATTGTAAGAAGATAAGGTGGCTCCCCTTTTTCAGTGAAGCAGCAGCCAGCAGGCAGTAGGCTTTCCTTATTTATTTGTTTATTGTCAGTCTTTCCCATCAGAAAGTGAGCTCCACCACAAGAGCAGGGATTTTGGTCACTTTTGGCCACTGCTGTAGCCCCACTGCCTGGCACAGTGCCTGGCCCAGAGCAGGTGACAAATACGTGTGAATGCTCAAATAAACGAGACGGCGATGACCTAACTGGATTCCGGACTTCTGCCAGTTGTCTCTTCCAGTCTTCCTCCGTGTTTGAAGCGACATTGTTTCCCCCTTCAGGTTTGGAAGGTCAAGGTGGTTTTCTTCTTCCTTCCTCCAAGCTGCTTTTGTCTCCCTGTAATTCAGTGACGTGGGAAAGTCATATTGCTGGGACTACATTCATTGTTTCAGCCTCATCAAGAGCGGTTCCACTCTAGCTTTTCTACGTGTTTCTTCCATTTTCACCAGCTTCACTGTGTTAAATTTGATCTAATTGCAGTGCTTATCTTTGAACGGCTCCTTCAATGACCCTGCATTGGGGCTATTTAATCCTAATGGGTCTTCCTCTGTCACACAGACTTTTCTTCCCCAAACTTCAGTCCTTATAAGAAGAGCTGCTGTATGATAAAGGCTTCATTAAGATTCCTTAATAGAACTGACTGCCTTTCCTTGATTGCATGATCATCGGCTAATGAAATTGTCTTGGTAACAAGAGCTATAGTGTATTACATCCTCTCTTGAGACGAAGTGGAAAGACAGTTGTATCAGCCCGATAAGAAGATTGATTGTTCACAGTTTGAATTTGATTGTCCTTAAGGGGAGCTAAACAAGAGATCATCTCCAGCTTCTCTAAGTGCATTTTCTTCTCTTGGAAAGTTACTGTTTTACTTTCCACACAAGCCAAGCATATAAATATCGTGCTTTGTTGCAGGAGCGTCAAAAGGAAGTGAGTGTCCATTTTTTTCAGCATCGTAAACGATGCAGTTTGAGAGGCACCTGGATGACCCCGCACAGGCCTCTTGCTGTAGGTGGAGATCAAAGCTTTTCATTTCATATCTTCAAAAACTCTTTTTCACCACAGGAGGGAACCCCCGAGGAAGGTTTGCCCTGGGCCTGGTGCAGAGCGAATGGAAGGTCTACGTGAAGAGACCTCTAGATAGAGAAGAACAAGACATTTACTTCCTCAATATCACCGCCACTGATGGGCTCTTTGTCACTCAGGCCATGGTGGAAGTGACTGTCAGTGATGTGAATGACAACAGCCCAGTGTGTGATCAGGTGAGATTTGTGGCTGTGTCGGATATATCACTGCTTTTTACTCTGCTTATCTAAAATTAAGTCAAAACCCATTTCACTTTTCTCCTTAAAGCCAGGCTGCTTTCTCATCTTATCTCCTTAATTAACGAGCTCCAAATGGTTATAAGAGGGTAAGAGGCGGACTCTAGGATGAAATATTATAAACATGAAAAGAGTATAGTTAGCACGATCAGTACCTAATTCTGCCCACCAAAAAAATCAAACAAACAGAAAAATAAAACCAGGAGTCTCAAAATTAAATAATTTTTAAGGACTCATAAAGGACACTATGAATTTTTCTGTCGGAATCACCTATTTCATAAAAGAAGAATGGACCACTCAGAAGTATGAATTACTTTTTTTGTATAAGGTTACACAGCTGGTTGGTAGCAACGTTGGTAATGAAGCTGGGTCTCCAGACCCCTTATGAAGTGGCCTTTCCACCACAGTTCAAAGCGTGACAGCGAATGCAAGGTGCCAGTAATTGATTTTATTTCCTTTCTTACCAAAGTTAAATCACCCTTCATTTACCTTTTCCTTACATGTGGATTGAGAGACAGTATTGGTGCTCTTTAGCTCAGAAAAGTGTTGCAAATAGATTTAGTCTCTCATACTAATGCCAGATGTTAGTAGTGGCTCTTTAAAGAGTGGAAGGGTCCCAAGGACTGAGAGGGGCATGATCAATATGTGATGTGGTCATGGTTCCACAGGGGTGGGGATTTTTGTCTGTTTTCTTCTCCGTTGTACTTCTAGCATCTCAGTGGTACCTAGCACATAGTAGGTGCCCAATCAGTAGTTGTTGATGACGAGCATGGGAGGCGCAAAGCAAGAGATATTCTCTGTTTCATCATATGGTATAAGATGATTCTGTGGTAAAGGAAAAACATAGCTGAAGATAAATTATGCGAATGCATTTTTAAAGAAATCATTTATAATGCTAAATATGACAATTGCCCCACAAACACTAATGATTCAATTCCCTTTCTTTACCTTTGCCTAGGTTGCATATACAGCATTATTTCCCGAAGACATTCCATCAAACAAAATCATCCTGAAGGTCAGTGCCAAGGATGCTGATATTGGATCCAATGGAGATATACGATACTCACTCTATGGATCTGGAAACAATGAATTTTTTCTAGATCCACAAAGTGGTAAGGCGAAATTTATTCTTTGGGTAAATGCCATTGTTAATCCACGAGAGAAGTTAAACTCTCACATGGTCTTATTACTAGGGGGTAGTTAGTATACAAGAGCCTTGATATGATGCCCTGCTATCTTGGACTCTTAAGAAATACCAGTAGCACATGGTGTTTGGAGGACAGAAACCTCACGTGGCCTATAAAACTTGCCCTGACTTTACCTACATTTAGCAGCACCAAGTAATCGGATGTGTCTGTTTGCTTCTTCTCTTTCTCATATCCATGAGTTAAAGCAGCTGACCTATAAATAGTATAAATAGAATTCTATCACAAATGCAAGTTTCCATGCAAACCAGACAGCAGTGCATAGTAAGGAGAGTTTTGCCCTGTTGAAATCCCTTTTGGGGATTTCATCCATAGGGATGAAACATCCCTATGTTTACATCCCTATGGTTTACATCCATAGGGATGCTTATTAACATACTTGTCTGTTTGGTTTTTTTTTTGCGGTATGCGGGCCTCTCACTGTTGTGGCCTCTCCCGTTGCGGAGCACAGGCTCCGGACGCGCAGGCTCAGCGGCCATGGCTCACGAGCCCAGCCGCTCCACGGCATGTAGGATCTTCCCGGATCGGGGCACGAACCCGTGTGCCCTGCATCGGCAGGCGGACCCTCAACCCCTGCGCCACCTGGGAAGCCCTTGTCTGGTTTTTATTCATCATTCCTGTCTAGTTTCTCCAAAGCTATGAGTCCTCAGACTTGCTTACATATTGAGGTAAAATTTATAAGGTGAAAGGTTATGTACCCTGAAGGCAGATGCCCGCATTGAAGGCCATAGATAATGGAAAAGGCATTGTCTATGGAGGTAAATTATCTCCGTGTTGTGTATTGGATGGCCCATCCATTGACAATTTTTCAATGAAGTGTAAAGATTGAATAATTTGCATATTTCCAGTGTTGTGTTCATCATAATGAACAACAACTAATTTCTGAGTCTCCAGGAGGTATTAGTTCCTCCCTAGCTCTCTCCCATGTCCGGTGCATCTTACTGGGAAGGGCTTAGCTACATAACAATATGCTACTTGGCTAAAGAGGCCTGGCAATTTTTTATTGAATAGGTAACATTTATTAACTACTAGACCTAAAAGTACTTTATGGGATATTTGTGTTCGATTCCAAGATGAACCAAACAAAGCATCCCCAAGGGATTTTGTAACCCAGTGGAGAAGACAGAGCTGTAAGTCAATACTAATAATAACAGAAATAACAACAATAATAGTGAAAGACAGAATGAGTGCCCGGGAGAGATATATCGGGGCACAGAGGAAGAAGTAGCTAATATTCTGATAAGAGGGAAGGAGAAACATTTAAAGCAGAGCTGGCATTTGAAATGAGCCAGGATTCTAGGAGCTAAAGCAGGACACTGCCGGTCACGGGGGCAGCGTGGGCAGAGAGCACGGCACATCCAGGGAAAGCTGTGTACAACATTGTCACTGGTCAGAGGAGCCGCAGAATGGCTCGTGAGAAAAGTGGTGGAAAAACAACTTTAGGTCAGATTTTGGAGGGTCTTGAATGCCCAACTGAAAACCCCCTGGGTGTTTTGGAGAAGGGGAGAATGATCCAGGCTAGATTTGAGAACTGGCTGCAGTCAGGAAGCCATAGGAGGAACAACTTTATAAGTATAGATGGCTTCGTCCCAGTGACTTCTACTGATTTTGTTAAGAGTACATAATAGTATTTCATGAGTCCTACTTTTCACCAAACAGTATTTATTCAGCTCTGTCATTGTGCTTATTGCCATCATCCATTGAAATTTAGGTAGCAAGAATAACAAAATCCCCCCAGGGGCTGACACTCAGGACCAGTACAGCTATCTGAGTGATTAAAATACAGACATAACCTCCCTCCATGTTGGTTGCCAAAGAGCTGCTGCTTTAAGCTTCTCAGATAAGCCCCCACTGGAGTCCTCCCCCAACAGCCACAGGCCCTACCACTCTCCAGCAAGTGGGGTTCGCCTGGCACAGTAGGACTCCTTCATGACCTCTTTCTGCTAAAGCCAGCCTGTTTTGACTGTTTTTCTCTAAAAGATGGGGTAAAAAAAAATGTTAAATATCTGGAAGCAGACAGACTGCCCCTTCTGAGTTTACAAATCATGGACCTGATTGACCGTTAGAGAACTAAGGATACTGGTCCATTTTTCATGCTTTTTTTCTGGAGAAAATCCAGAAACAAGGCCGATCTCCAGAGCAGTTCTTGAGATGTTTAAAGAGATGTGGAGCTTCTCCATGCTGCCAAGAGAAGGAATCCCTGAAACAAGAGTCTTCACAGTGGGATTAATTCATCTGAAGGTCGTACAGTTGGTTTTTTGTTGCGTCCAGAATCCTATCACTTTTCCCCTGATGCTTAAAAAAATTGAACTTGCTCGATTTTTCAAAGCATGACGCACTGGAGCCAGATGTCAGCGATCCTTCCTGTACTGGGGATTCTGTATGTACAATAATTGATTCTCTGCTCTTCAAAGAAAGACAGTTTTTGAAAAGCTACGTCATTTATTTTCACAGGTGAGTTAAAAACTTTGGCTCTGTTGGACCGGGAGAGGGTCCCTGCATACAGCCTCATCGCCAGGGCCACCGACGGGGGTGGCAGGTTCTGCCAGTCTGACGTCCATCTGATCCTGGAGGATGTGAACGATAACCCCCCAGTGTTTTCGTCCGACCACTATAACGCCTGTGTCTATGAGAACACAGCCACCAAGGCTCTGTTGACCAGAGTTCAAGCAGTAGATCCCGATGTCGGTAAGTCAGCTGCACTGATGGGATGCCTCCCTGTTTGTACATCTGACACATCTTCAGGTGCTACCTGTCCTTTAGTTTCATCAGCCCACCCTGGCTCCTTACCATGAAAACAAGTACATTAAACCACATTTCAGCTCTTCCACTGACACACTTCATATGCACAAGAGAACTCTGCAAGGCATCTTCCCGCCTCTTTCTAGGATTTGAAGAAGCGATACTATGAATTCCTTTACCTTTTAACAAAGATCTTGCGGTTTGCACTTTTTTTAACCTTTAGCATAAAAATAATAGCTTTCTTACTTGCCCATTCCTCCTGAACATAGTTAAAATGCTGTGTTGTGTGGCAGGGAGAATTCATTTCCATTTCTATAAAGAATTGCATCCCATGCTTTAGCTGAAATACGGCAATCTCGATTTATGGTGGTACCCCATAGTGCAAAGACCAATTACGAAATGTGCTGCCAGTCCAATGTGGACTTTTTTTAACTGCCGTTTTCCAGAGTATTTTGCTCATATAAACTGACATTACTAGGAGGGGTGTGGGTGTGGGCGATAAGAAGGAATTAGAATTGAAAGTTGCTAATAAAGTTTGTGTTCCAATCCACTTTACATAATGAGATGGTGAGTTAGAAAAGATCGGAGTTAATTGTTAGGTAGTCCTTCTGAGAATGCATAAGTTATTGAGGTGACTGCATGATGGAATCTAAATACGAAAGGGCATATAGACAGCCTCTTGGTTGTGCATTTTAAGAGCTGTAAATCAGGGGACTGGGGGATGATGGGGTGTGTCTGTTATGCTAAACAGGCCTTTATATAATTCAGGGTCTTATTGCTTAATTCTGAATTGAAAGAAAAATTATTGGACTAATGGAAAAGTAAATACATGATAATTAGTTGAAAACAAATGTAGAGCCCAGGGTCTCTGCATATTTCCCCTTAGAGAAATTAGTGGCTACACTATGAATTATTGTTCTTACCTCATTAGCATAATTTCTGAGGCTGAGAACCAACCCTTTAAAAATCTGCATATTGTAAAGCTTGGTTAAAAAAAAAAAAAGATAAACAGGAAAAGACTCTTTTCATTTTGACTGTGCCACGTGGCTTATGGGATCTTAGCTCCCCGACCAGGGATCAAACCCGGGCCCTTGGCAGTGAAAGCGCCGAGTCCTAACCACTGGACCACCAGGGAACTCCGGAAAAGACTCTTTTATTGATTTATAATTATGTAATACTTACAAATACTCTTTTTTAAATGAGTATTGGAAAACATTCTGTGGACTCTTGATAGCAGACTTTTGGGGAAAAGAGGACAGAAATCATGCAAATGAATCATTAATAATTTAAATTTGACTCTGAGAATGTGTAATTGGGCCAGAGATGAAATTTTAAGATCTAAAAATGTTTTAATTTAAACTAAAATTTCAATTTTAAGATATTGGAGTTTTTCTACTCACCTCCTTCCTAAAGGAACTGGGTATGCTCTATGTACTAGAGATTGTACAGAACACAGAGGGAGTCTGATCAGTGCACATGATGTTTCAGACAGTGGAGGTGGGGAGAGGTTATTGACTCACAGATGTGGTTGTGCTGGAGGGTATGCAGTTAGCTCCGTCCTTCTCACTTCTTCTGAGTCAGCTGTCCGGGTTGGCAGTTGGGGAAGAAGGGTTGACCAGACTCTGGGCATTAGCAGGACAGAGATGATAAAGTCTTTCAAAGACCAAACCCAGAATAACGACCTTATCGGCACCTCCCTTTGCTCATTTGCACTAATTAGCAAAAAATTAGCTTACGCTCAGAGCTTCAGACAGACACGGAGTTATGAGCGCTGCTCATATAAGATGTGTTCACCAGGCTATTGTATTCGCTTCCGGAAAACCAGAGCATAGGATACCAGATTCTGGGTCATATTCTCAGTTTTTGTAGAATTCATTTAGCTTTAAAAAAATAAAAACTAAGACAGCCGGAAAAGAACAAATGAACACCTCTAAAAAGGCAAGCTGAGCACCTGCTATTTCCAGGCACCATGCTGAGGAGGTGGGTGTGAAGGTCTAGGTCAGAGCCTGCAGGGGGATTCCAGAGTCAAACCCGCATTCTCCAGAGTCCCGGGTGTCAGTGACTGGGGGCTCATGCCATTTTCATTAGCAGCCTGCTTCCCCATTTCTCCGTCTTCTGTAAGGCAGCACAGAGGAGCGTTGAGCCGCGTACTGAGATGACCAGTGTGTGGAGTGGGCGAATCATCTGGTGGCCAAACTCAGCCTCTGGCCTGAAGCTGAGTTTGCACATGAATCGTTAAGACTGAATCCAGCCCTCCAGTATCTTTAGTTTGGCTTACATACAGTGTTCCAAAAAGTTTGAATTAATTAATTGTCAATAAAAGTCAAGAGATACTGATTTGAATTTTCAATTTCTGGCATTTTCTAAAAACAGCACTCAGAAGACTCAGCAATTCCAGGTGCACAGTCCCACCATGGTAGGAGCCTAGTAGCAGCTGCCTCCTTGATACCAGCCAGTTCTCACCCTCCCAATCCCCAGCCACCTCACTTCCTTATGTTACCACCTGACTTCATAGGCCCCTCTCTAAAGTGACAAGGAAATGTCTGATTTTTAAAGAACTTCTAATTTTGAAATAATCATAGGTTCACAGGAAATTGCCAAAAACAAAAATGTACAGGAGGTGGCGTGTACTTTTCACCCAACCCTTTCTCCCAATGATACCATCTTGCATAACTGTAGTACACTCAGATTTTGGCGCAGGTGCGTGTGTGTGTGTGTGGTTGTGTGTGTGTGTGTGTGTGTGGGTGTGTGGGTGTGTGGGTGTGGTTGTGTGTGTGTGTTTGTGTGTGGGTGTGGTTGTGTGTGTGTGGTTGTGTGTGTGGGGGGGTGGTTGTGTGTGGGTGGTTGTGTGTGGGTGGTTGTGTGTGGGTGTGGGTGTGGTTGTGTGTGGTTGTGTGTGGGTGTGGTTTTATGCAGCTTTATCACCTGTGAAGCTTCATGTAACCACCACACCCACCTCCTCCGCACACTTCCTTCCCAGTTTCTAACCCCTGGCAACCACTAATCTCCGTATCTATAATTTTGTTATTTCACAAATGTTATTTAAATGGAATCGTGTAGTTTGTCACCTTTTAAAAATGGCCTTTTTCACTCAGCATCATTCCTTTGAGATCCATCCAAGTGGTCTAACTGGTTTCTGACCCTAGTGAAGAACATTGGTTCCATTTGTAAAAATGACAGGGCTATTTGGTTCATGAAACTTCTTTTGTTAAGCATATTCCTTTACCTAAAGTTACAAACGATTTCAACAGCATTTGGCTGCAGTATATACTAAGTCACTATAAACTGCAGAGAAAAGACAAAGATATATTAATCTGAAATCCGATTCCATTGCTTCGTAAATTCAAAATGCTTACAGTGACTTGCTAACCTTTCATATCCTGGTTTCCTAATTTTAAAAAATATTATTGCTTTTAGCCAAACAACTCTTTTCCTATGCCAAATTCATTATTCATAATGAACCAACTGCCTAGGTCAGGAATAAAATAAAAACAGAGGAAGACAAGACCATTTTAGCACCCAATTTATGAGTTCTAAGAAATAGCATGGCAACTGTCTAGATTTCAGCGTTAAATTCTTAGTTTTCCTGTAAAATGGAAACATCCTCAATCCCATGAACTAATGACATGACTTTAAGACCTAACATTTACAAAAATTTAATACTTTCAGTAAAGATTAGGAGACTTTTTGTTGCACCACCTCTTTGGGGTTAATATTTTACTATTTACCGTACCTCTTAAGATAGGAATTGTGTCCAGGTTCTCAATTTTGAGGGTTTTTTAAGCTAGCAAATGGAATATGCAGAGGTGAAAATTGGAGCTAAAATCTGTGACCATTTTAGGCAAAGTGACATGGAAATAAAATGTAAACTTGCACTGGAAAATATGCCAGAGACCATGATTTATTGAGAGGCGAATGTCCAGATATTTGAGATTCAAGAGGACATATTTTTCCTCTTATGGATGAGGGACATAAAGCAAGGAAATGTTCTAATGAGCAACTCACCCCTTTCCTGTAAAATATTTCCTACAAAGGTTAGAACTTCTTTCAGGGATTTTGGAGAAACTTGGAAGCTTGTAACATTCATTACATTTATTTTCCATTCAATATAACTGATATTTAATGAGTAGCTACGTAGCAGGCATTCTGGAAGGAACGATACAAGGAATGTGCAGTGACAGGCCCAGGTTCTATGCAGTAGTGAAGGGCATAAATCAGCAACACATAGACCTTGAATAAAAGGCATAGCTCGCAGAATGAATGGGATTCAACAGGCAGAGGGAGAAAGGCCTTCAGGAAAACAGGAACCAGGAGGATGAAGTTGCAAAGCTGGGAAACTCTGGACCCAATTAAATAGTTGGGAGATCATCACATGGTCAAGGACAGAGAGAAGGCAGTGAGATGAGAGAAGGCATCTGGGCCTGATTGTGGTGGTTCACAAAGACCAGGAATTGTGTGCTTAAACCAATAGATAGAAAAGAAACACGGAGCACTTCGGAGAAAAGAAATTCATCAGTTCTGGGTTTGGGAAATGCTAATCTGATAGGAGCATCTAACATGGGCGTTAGGAAATCTTCTAGGAGAGTATCAAGAAAGATCACAGGGGCCAAAATTCGAGTAGTAGCTTTGGGATTTAAAAGGAAGAAGCAGGGACTTCCCTGGTGGTCGAGTGGCTAAGACTCCATGCTCCCAATGCAGGGGGCCCAGGATTGACACCTGGTCGGGGAACTAGATCCCCCATGCCACAACTAAGAGTTCACATGCCGTAACTAAAGATCCCGCATGCTGCAATGAAGATCCTACACACGGCAACAAAGATACCGCATGCCGCAACTAAGACCCGGCACAGCCAAATAAATAAATAAAAGGAAGGGGCAGAGGAGAGAGAGATTTTACATGTGAAATCTGTCGATTTTGGTACTGACTGGATTGAAGGCACAATGGACAGGCTAGACAAGAACTCAAACTCGTGCACCAGGTGCAAGTGCTGTTTGCATAGAAATGGCTTAGGTGGCCTGAAGCAGGACCTGGTGTAGAAAGCTGAAAAACTGGAGACACATTGGGAATTAAAGTACAGTCCTTCAGGAAAAAGTCAGGAATAAAGATAATAAGTTTGTTAATCATGACAGAGTAGGGAGGCTTTGCCTTTGAGTGGTTTACAGTCATAGTGGGAAACAGGCAAGCACAAAAGAACATTCAAAGAAAAATGGAATCAATGTTATAAGAGAGTTGCATCTGTAAAAGTAGGAATTTTGCTTATTTTTAAATTTAATTTCTATTTTATATTGGACTACAGTTGATTTACAATGTTGTGTTAGTTTCAGGTGTACAGTAAAGTGATTCAGTTATGCATATACCTATATTCATTCTTTTGCAGATTTTTTCCCATATAGGTTATGACAGAATATTGAGTAGAGTTCCCTACACTATACAGTAGCTCTTTGTTGATTATCTGTTTTATATATAGTAGTGTGTATATGTTAATCCCAGACTCCTGATTTATCCCTCCTCCCATGTTTCCCCTTTGGTAATCATAAGTTTGTTTTCAAAGTCTGTGAGTCTGTTTCTGTTTTGTAAATAAGTTCATTTGTACCATTCTTTTAGATTCCACATATAAGCAATATCATATGATATTTGTCTTTCTCTGTCTGACTTACTTCACTTAGTATGATAATTTCTAGGTCCATCCATGTTGCTGCTAATGACATTATTTCATTCTTATTTGTGGCTAAGTAATATTCCATTGTATATATGTACAACATCTTTTTGTCCATTCCTCTCTCAATGGACATTTAGGTTGCTTCCATGTCCTGGCTTTGTAAATAGTGCTGCAATGAACATTGGGGTGCATGTATCTTTGGGATTATGATTTTCTCCAGAAAAAATAGGGATTTTTGTAACGATTAGTCAATACATGTAAAATGCTAGCACAGATCCCTGTGGGAACATGAAAACATGAGCAATGAATTTTCAAGTGGGACAATTCAGGAAGGATTCACAAAGTGGTATTAGCATTTAAGTTGGGTTTTAAGGGTTGGGGCTTTTCAGAGACCTTCAAGATGTCAGCAGAGTAAGGCGAGGCAATCACCTTCCTCCCCACACATACACCAGAAATACATCTACATGTGGAACAACTCCTACAGAACACCTACTGAACGCTGGCAGAAGACCTCAGACCTCCCAAAAGGCCAGAAACTCCCCACGTACCTGGGTAGGGCAAAAGAAAAAACAGACAAAAGAATAGGGACGGGACCTGCACCAGTGGGAGGCAGCTGTGAAGGAGGAATGGTTTCCACACACTAGGAAGCCCCTTCACTGGCGGAGATGGGGGGTGACAGGGGGGAAGCTTCGGAGCCACGGAGGAGAGCACAGCAACAGGGATGCAGAGAGCAAAGTGGAGAGATTCCCGCACAGAGGATCGGTGCCGACCAGCCCTCACCAGCCCGAGAGGCTTGTCTGCTCACCCGCTGGGACGGGCGGGGGCTGGGAGCTGAGGCTTGGGCTTCAGAGGTCAGATCCCAGGGAGAGGACTGGGGTTGGCTGCGTGAACACAGCCTGAAGGGGGCTAGTGCGCCACAGCTAGCCGGGAGGGAGTCCGGGAAAAGGTCTGGACCTGCGCAAGAGGCAAGAGACCATTGTTTTGGGGTGCCTGAGGAGAGGGGATTCAGAGCACCGCCTAAACGAGCTCCAGAGACAGGCGTGAGCCGTGACTACCAGGGTGGACACAAGAGAGGGGCATGAAATGCTAAGGCTGCTGCTGCAGCCACCAAGAAGCCTGTGTGCGAGCACAGGTCACTATCCACACCTGCCCTCCCGGGAGCCTGTGCAGCCCGCCACTGCCAGGGTCCCAGGATCCAGGGACAACTTCCCCGGGAGAACACACGGCGCGCCTCAGGCTGGTGCAACATCACGCTGGCCTCTGCCGCCACAGGCTCACCCCGCATCCATACCCCTCCTTCCCCCCGGCCTCAGTGAGCCAGAGCCCCCGAATCAGCTGCTACTTTAACCCTGTCCTGCCTGAGTGAAGAACAGACACCCTCAGACGACCTACACACAGAGGCGGGGCCAATCCAAACCTGAACCCCAGGAGCTGTGCGAACAAAGAAGAGAAAGGGAAATCTCTCCCAGCAGCCTCAGGAGCAGCAGATTAAATCTCCACAATCAACTTGATGTACCCTGCATCTCTGGAATACCTGAATAGACAACGAGTCACCCCAAAATTGAGGCGCTGGACCTTGGGAGCAATGATATATATTTCTTTTTTTTTTTTTTCCTTTTTCTCTTTCTGTGAGTGTGTATGTGTATGCTTCCTCAAGTGATTTTGTCTGTATACCTTTGCTTTTACCATTTGTCCTAGGGTTCTGTCTGTCTGTTTACTTTTATTTTTATTTTTTTAAGTATAGTTTTTAGCACTTGTTATCATTGATGGATTTGTTTTGTCATTTGGTTGGACTCTTCTTTCTTTCTTTTCTTTTTTTTAAATTAATTTTTAATATTTTCTTTTATTTTAATTACTTTCTTTTCTTTTCTTTTCTTTCTTTCATTCTTTTTTCCTCCCTTTTCTTCTGAGCCATGTGGCTCACAGGGTCTTGGTGCTCTGGCCAGGTATCAGGCCTGTGCTTCTGAGGTCGGAGAGCCAAGTTCAGGACATTGGTCCACCAGAGATCTCCCAGCTCCACGTAATATCAAACTGTGAAAGCTCTCCTAGAGATCTCCACCTCAATGCTAAGACTCAGCTCCACTCAACCATGAGCAAACTACAGTGCTGGACACCCTATGCCAAATAACTAGCAAGACAGGAACACAACCCCACCCATTAGCAGAGAGGTTGCCTAAAATCATAATAAGGTGACAGACACCCCAAAATACACCACTGGACGAGGTCCTGCCCACCAGAAACCCAATATGCAGCCTCATCCACCAGAAAATAGGCACTACTCCCCTCCACCAAGAAGCCTACACAACCCACTGAACCAACCTTAGCCACTGGGGGCAGACATCAAAAACAATGGGAACTACGAACCTGCAGCCTGTGAAAAGGAGACCCCAAACACAGTAAGTTAAGCAAAATGAGAATACAGGGAAACACACAGAAGATGAAGTAGTAAAGTAAAATCCCACCAGACCAAACAAATGAAGAGGAAATAGGCAGTCTACATGAAAAAGAATTCAGAGTAATGATAGTAAAGATGATCCAAAATCTTGGAAATAGAATGGAGAAAATACAAGAAACATTTAAAAAGGACCTAGAAGAACTAAAGAGCAAACAAACAATGGTGAATAACACAATAAATGAAATTATTCTCTAGAAGGGATCAATAGCAGAATAACTGAGGCAGAAAAACGGAGAAGTGACCTGGAAGATAAAATAGTGGAAATAACTACTGCAGAGCAGAAAAAAGAAAAAAGAATGAAAAGAATTGAGGACAGTCTCAAAGACCTCTGGGACAACATGAAACACACCAACATTTGAATTATAGGGGTCCGAAAGGGACTGAGAAAATATTTGAAGATATTATAGTCGAAAACTTCCCTAATATGGGAAAGCAAATAGTCAATCAAGTCGAGAAAATGCTGAGAGTCCCATACAGGGTAAATTCAAGGTGAAACATACCAAGACACATATTAATCAAACTATCAAAAATTAAATACAAAGAACAAATATTAAAAGCAGCAAGGGAAAAACAACAAATAACATACAAGGGGATCCCCATAAGGTTAACAGCTGATCTTTCAGCAGAAACTCTGCAAGCCAGAAGGGAGTGGCAGGACATATTTAAAGTGATGAAAGCCTACAACCAAGATTGCTCTACCCAGCAAGGATCTCATTCAGATTCCACGGAGAAATTAAAACCTTTACAGACAAGCAAAACCTAACAGAATTCAGCACCACCAAACCAGCTTTGCAACAAATGCTAAAGGAACTTCTCTAGGCAGGAAACTCAAGAGAACGAGAAGACCTACAATAAAAAACCCAAGACAATTAAGAAAATGATAATAGGAACATAGATATCGATAATAACCTTAAATATAAATGGGTTAAATGCTCCAACCAAAAGACATAGACTGGCTGAATGGATACAAAAACAAGACCCATATATATGCTGTCTACAAGAGACCCACTTCAGACCTAGGGACACATACAGACTGAAAGTGAGGGGGTGTAAAAGATATTCCATGCATATGGAAATCAAAAGAAAGCTGGAGTAGCAATTATCATATCAGACAAAACAGACTTTAAAACAAAGACTATTACAGGAGACAAAGAAGGACACTACTTAATGATCAATGGACAATCCAAGAAGAAGATATAACAATTGTAAATATTTATGCACCCAACATAGGAGCACCTCAATACATAGGCAAATGCTAACAGCCATAAAAGCAGAAATCGACAGTAATACACTCATAGTAGGGGACTTTAACACCCCACTTTCACCAATGGACAGATCTTCCAAAACGAAAATAAATTGGGAAACACAAGCTTTAAATGATACATTAAACAAGATGGACTTAATTGATATTTATAGGACATTCCATCCAAAAACAACAGAATACACTTTCTTCTCAAGTACTCATGGAGCATTCTCCAGGATAGATCATATCTCAGGTCACAAATCAAGCGTGGTAAATGTAAGAAAATTGAAATCATATCAAGTATCTTTTCTGACCACAATGCTTTGATACTAGATATCAATTACAGGAAAAAATCTGTACATAATACAAACACATGGAGGCTAAACAATACACTATGAAATAGCCAAGAGATAACTGAGGAAATCAAAAAAATCCTAGAAACAAATGACAATGAAAACACAATGAACCAAAACCTATGGGATGCAGCAAAAGCAGTTCTAAGCAGGAAGTTTATAGCAATATAATCCTACCTCAAGAAACAAGAAACATCTCAAATAAACAACCTAACTTTACACCTAAAGCAATTAGGGAAAGAAGAACAAAAAGACAGCAAAGTTAGCAGGCAAAAGAAATCATAAAGATCAGATCAGAAAAAATGAAAAAGGAATGGGGACTTCCGGGAAGATGGCGGAAGAGTAAGACGCGGAGATCACCTTCCTCCCCACAGATACACCAGAAATACATCTACGCGTGGAACAACTCCTACGGAGCACCTACTGAACGCTGGCAGAAGACCTCAGACCTCCCAAAAGGCAAGGAACCCCCCACGTACCTGGTTAGGGCAAAAGAAAAAACTAAACAGAGACAAAAGGATAGGGACGGGTCCTGCACCAGCGGGAGAGAGCTGTGAAGGAGGAAAAGTGTCCACACACTAGGAAGCCCCTTCGCAGGTGGAGACTTCGGGAGGCGGAGTGGGGGAGCTTGGGAGCCGCGGAGGAGAGCACAGCAATAGGGGTGCGGAGGGCAAAGCGGACAGATTCCAGCGCAGAGGATCGGGCCGACCGGAACTCACCAGCCGAGAGGCGTTTCTGCTCGCCCGCCGGGGCGGGCGGGACTGGGAGCTGAGGCTCCGGCTTTTGTCGGAGCGCCGGGAGAGGACTGAGGTTGGCGGCGTGAACACAGCCTGCAGGGCGTTAGTGCACCGCGGCTAGCCGGGAGAGAGTCCGGGGAAAAGTCTGGACCTGCCGAAGAGGCAAGAGACTTTTACGTCCCTCTTTGTTTCCTGGTACACGAGGAGAGGGGATTAAGAACGCTGCTTGAGAGAGCTCCAGGGACGGGCGCGAGCCGCGGCTAAAAGTGCAGAGCCCAGAGACAGACATGAGATGCTAAGGACGCTGCTGCCGCCACCAGGAGGCCTGTGTGCGAACACAGGTCACTAGCCACACGCCCTTCCGGGGAGCCTGTGCAGCCCGCCACTGCCAGGGTCCCGGGATCCAGGGACAACTCGCCCGGGAGATCGCACGGCGCGCCTCAGGCTGCAACGTCACGCCGGCCTCTGCCGCTGCAGGCCCGCCCCACACTCCGTGACCCTCCCTACCCCCCGGCCTGAGTGAGCCAGAGCCTCCGAATCAGCGGCTCCTTTAACCCCGGCCTGTCTGAGCAAAGAACAGACGCCCTCCGGCGACCTACACGCACAGGCGGGGCCAAATCCAAAGCTGAGCCCCTGGGAGCTGTGAGAACAAAGAAGAGAAAGGGAAATCTCTCCCAGCAGCCTCAGGAGCAGCGGATTAAAGCTCCACAATCAACTTGATATACCCTGCATCTGTGGAATACCTGAATAGTCAACGAATCATCCCAAATTAAGGAGCCCTGTGGATGAAAGGCTCTTGGTGCTGCAGCCAGGAGTCAGTGCTGTGCCTCTGAGGTGGGAGAGCCAACTTCAGGACACTGGTCCACAAGAGGCCTCCCAGCTGCACATAATATCAAACAGCAAAAATCTCCGAGAGATCTCCATCTCAACGCCAGCACCCAGCTTCACTCAACGACCAGCAAGCTACAGTGCTGGACATCCTATGCCAAACAACTAGCAAGACAGGAACACAACCCCACCCATTAGCAGAGAGGCTGCCCAAAATCATAATAAGTCCACAGACACCCCAAAACACACCACCAGACGTGGACCTGCCCACCAGAAAGACAAGATCCAGCCTCATCCACCAGAACACAGGCACTAGTACCCTCCACCAGGAAGCCGACACAACCCACTGAACCAACCTTAGCCACTGGGGACAGACACAAAAAACAACAGGAACTACGAACCTTCAGCCTGCAAAAAAGGAGACCACAAACACAGTAAGATAAGCAAAATGAAAAGACAGAAAAACACACAGCAGATGAAGGAGCAAGATAAAAACCCACCAGACCTAACAAATGAAGAGGAAATAGGCAGTCTACCGGAAAAAGAATTCAGAATAATGATAGTAAGGTTGATCCGAAATCTTGGAGATAGAATGGACAATAGAATGGACAAAATGCAAGAATCAGTTAACAAGGACCTAGAAGAACTAAAGATGAAACAAGCAACGATGAACAACACAATAAATGAAATTAAAAGTACTCTAGATGGGATCAATAGCAGAATAACTGAGGCAGAAGAACGGATAAGTGACCTGGAAGATAAAATAGTGGAAATAACTACTGCAGAGCAGAATAAAGAAAAAAGAATGAAAAGAACTGAGGACAGTCTCAGAGACCTCTGGGACAACATTAAACGCACCAACATTCGAATTATAGGGGTTCCAGAAGAAGAAGAGAAAAAGAAAGGGACTGAGAAAATATTTGAAGAGATTATAGTTGAAAACTTCCCTAATATGGGAAAGGAAATAGTTAATCAAGTCCAGGAAGCACAGAGAGTCCCATACAGGATAAATCCAAGGAGAAATACGCCAAGACACATATTAATCAAACTGTCAAAAATTAAATACAAAGAAAACATATTAAAAGCAGCAAGGGAAAAACAACAAATAACACACAAGGGAATCCCCATAAGGTTAACAGCTGATCTTTCAGCAGAAACTCTGCAAGCCAGAAGGGACTGGCAGGACATATTTAAAGTGTTGAAGGAGAAAAACCTGCAACCAAGATTACTCTACCCAGCAAGGATCTCATTCAGATTTGATGGAGAAATTAAAACCTTTACAGACAAGCAAAAGCTGAGAGAGTTCAGCACCACCAAACCAGCTCTACAACAACTGCTAAAGGAACTTCTCTAGGCAAGAAACACAAAAGAAGGAAAAGACCTACAATAACAAACCCCAAACAATTAAGAAAATGGGAATGGGAACACACATATCGAAAATTACCTTAAATGTAAATGGACTAAATGCTCCCACCAAAAGACACAGATTGGCTGAATGGATACAAAAACAAGACCCATATATTTGCTGTCTACAAGAGACCCACTTCAGACCTAGAGACACATACAGACTGAAAGTAAGGGGATGGAAAAAGGTATTTCATGCAAATGGAAACCAAAAGAAAGCTGGAGTAGCAATTCTCATATAAGTTTTATATATATATATATATATATATATATATATGTAGTTTGCTTGAGTGCAGTGTTTTTTGTTTTCTGTACTGAATTCATTAGCATGGGTCGGTATAAAATTTAGCATAGGTCAATATGTAATTTGTAAACTAATAAGGTCTTAAAAGTGAGGAATTAAGTCTTTTAAATTTAATTATTTATTGTAAAGAGCAGAATAGCATACATAAACAGGTGCCTAAGGAAAACTTGTATTCTAATATGGAACTCTCATGAACACCTTTTTTTTTTTTCTTCTAACGGTATGATAGTAGGCCATTTGATTATTTTTATGGCTTTAACTTTACAACAATGAAATATTCGTAAATTTAAAAAAAAAAAAAAGAAAAAGGAATGAAGGAAACAATAGCAAAGATCAATAAAACTAAAACCTGCTTCTCTGAGAAGATACACAAAATTGGTAAACAATTAGCCACACTCATCAAGAAAAAAGAAGACTGAAATCAATAGAATTAGAAATGGAAAAGGAGAAGTAACAACTGATATTGCAGAAATACAAAGGATCATGAGAGTTTACTATAAGCAACTATATGCCAGTAAAATGGACAACCTGGAAGAAATTGACAAGTTCTTAGAAAAGCACAACCTTCCAAGACTGAACCAGGAAGAAATAGAAAATATAAACAGACCAATCACATACACAAGCACAGGACCAGATGGCTTCACAGACGAATTATATCAAACATTTAGAGAATAGCTGACACCTATCCTTCTCAAACTCTTCCAAAATATAGCAGAGGGAGGAACACTCCCAACCTCATTCTACAAGGCCACCATCACCCTGATACCAAAACGAGACAAAGATGTCACAAAAAAAGAAAACTACAGGCCAATATCACTGATGAACATAGATGCAAAAATCCTCAACAAAATACTAGCAAATAGAATCCAACAGCACATTTAAAGGACCACACACCACGATCAAGTGTGGTTTATCCCATGAATAATCCCAGAAAGGATTCTTCAATACACGCAAATCAATCAATGTGATATACCATATTAATAAATTGAAGGATAAAAACCATATGATCATCGCAACAGATGCAGGAAAAGCTTTCAACAAAATTCAACACACATTTATGATAAAAACCCGCCAGAAGTAAGCATAGAGGGAACTTACCTCAACATAATAAAGGCCATATATGACAAACACACAGCTAACATCATTCTCAATGGTGAAAAACTGAAACCATTTCCACTAAGATCAGGAACAAGACAAGGTTGCCCACTGTCACCACTGTCATTCAATATAGTATTTCAAGTTTTAGCCACAGCCATCAGAGAAGAAAAAGAAATAAAAGGAATCCAGATCAGAAGAGAAGAAGTAAAGCTGTCAGTGTTTGCAGAGGACATGATACTATACATAGAGAATCCTAAAGATGCTACCAGAAGACTACTAGCGCTAATCAATGAATTTGGTAAAGTAGCAGGATATAAAATTAATGCACAGAAATCTCCTATACACTAATGATGAAAAATCTAAAAGAGAAATTAAGGAAACACTCCCATTTACCGTTGCAATGAAAAAAATAAAATACCTAGGAATAAACCTACCTAGGGAGACAAAAGACGTGTATTCAGAAAACTATAAGACACTGATGAAAGAAATGAAAGATGATACAAACAGATGGTGAGATATACCATGTCCTTGGATTGGAAGAATCAACATTGTGAAAATGACTATACTACCCAAAGCAATCTACAGATTCAATGCAATCCCTATCAAACTACCAATGGAATTTTTCAAAGAAGTAGAACAAGAAATTTCACAATTTGTATGGAAACACAAAAGACCCCCAATAGCCAAAGCTATCTTGAGAAGGAAAAACGGAGCTGGAGGAATCAGGCTCCCTGACTTCAGACTATACTACAAAGCTACAGTAATCAAGACAGTATGGTACTGGCACAAAAACAGAAATATAGATCAACGGAACAGGATAGAAATCCCAGAGATAAAACCACGCTCATATGGTCACCTTATTTTTGATAAAGGAGGCAAGAATATACAATGGAGAAAAGACAGCCTCCTCAATAATTAGTGTTGGGAAAACTGGACAGCTGCATGTAAAAGAAAGAACTTAGAACACTCCCTAACACCATACACAAAAATAAACTCAAAATGGAATAAAGAGCTAAATGTAAGGCCAGGCACTATAAAACTCTCAGGGCTTCCCTGGTGGCGCAGTGGTTGAGAGTCCACCTGCCAATGCAGGGGATGTGGGTTCGTGCCCTGGTCCAGGAAGATCCCACATGCCGTGGAGCGGCTGGGCCCGTGAGCCATGGCTGCTGAGCCTGCGCGTCCGGAGCCTGTGCTCCGCAGCGGGAGAGGCCACAACAGTGAGAGGCCCGCGTACCACAAAAAAAAAAAACTCTTAGGGGAAAACATAGGCAAAACACTCTACAATATAAATCACAGCAAGATCCTTTTTGACCCAATTCCTAGAGAAATGAACATAAAAACAAAAATAAACAAATGGGACCTAATGAAACTTAATAGCTTTTGCACAGCAAAGAAAACCATAAACAAGACGAAAAGACAACCCCTAGAATGGGAGAAAATATTTGCAAATGAAGCAACTGACAAAGGATTAATCTCCAAAATATACAAGCAGCTCATGCAGCTCAATATCAAAAAAACAGCCCAATACAAAAATGGGCAGATGACCTAAATAGACATTTCTCCAAAGAAGATATACAGATTGCCAACAAACACATGAAAGGATGCTCAACATCACTAATCATCAGAGAAATGCAAAACAAAACTACAAAGAGGTATCACCTCACACTGGTCAGAATGGCCATCATCAAAAATCTACAAACAATAAATGCTGGAGAGGGTGTGGAGAAAAGGGAACCCTCTTGCACTGTGGGTGGGAATGTCATTTGATACAGCCGCTATGGAGAACAGTATGGACGTTCCTTAAAAAACTAAAAATAGAACTACCATACCACCCAGCAATCCCACTACTGGGCATATACCCTGAGAAAACCACAATTCAAAAAGAGTCATGTACCGCAATGTTCATTGCAGCTCTATTTACAATAGCCAGGACATAGAAGCAACCTAAGTGTCCATTGACAGATGAATGGATAAGGAAGATGTGGCACATATATACAATGGACTATTACTCAGCCATAAAAAGGAACTAAATTGAGTTATTTGTAGTGAGGTGGATGGACTTAGAGACTGTCATACAGAGTGAAGTAAGTCAGAAAGAGAAAAATACCATATGTTAACACATATATATGGAATCTAAAAAAAAAAGAAATCTTCATGAAGAACCTAAGGGCAAGATGGGAATAAAGATGCAGACCTACTAGAGAATGGATTTGAGGACATGGGAAGGGGGAAGGGTAAGCTGACACGAAGTGAGAGAGTGGAATGAACATACATACACTACCAAATGTAAAATAGATAGCTAGTGGGAAGCAGCCGCATAGCACAGGGAGATTAGCTTGGTGCTTTGTGACCATCTAGAGGGGTGAGATAGGGAGGGTGGGAGGGAGGGAGACACAAGGGGCAGGAGATATGGGGATATATGTATATGTATAGCTGATTCACTCTGTTATATAACAGAAACTAACAGACCATTGTAAAGCAATTATACTCCAATAAAGATGTTAAAAAGAAAAGGGTGGGGGCTTGAACTTGGGTCAAGAAGAGGGGAACGATCCAGTAGCAAAAGAGAAAGAAAGAGATGAGGATTGTATTAGCCAAGATAGGCTTGACGAGACTGAGGTAACTTTTTAAAAATCTCAGTGGCTTAGTCCAGCAAAAGTTTATTTCTTGCCCTGAAGTGCAGGTTAGCATGAGTCCATTCAGTGACGTGGAGATCTGGTCCCTCCATCCTGTCAACAGGATCTTCTTGACCTTTGGTGCCCAAGGTCACTGCAGCAGGAGAGGAGAGGGATGAAGGAGGCACACAGGCTTTTAGCTAACTCAGCCTGGGAGAGACCCACATCACTGTCACTTTCCCTTGCCCAGAAGTAGTCAGAAGAGGCTGGGGAATTTAGGAGAGGCCATGGGGTATTTGGTGAGCACTTGTTGTCTCTGCCACAATGATGAAAGCAGGAAAGGACAACTGCCCCAGCAGATCCCAAAGAGACTGGAGAGGGTAGCATTACTCATATGAGTAGGGAGGGTGAGCCTCAGCAGTTTGGAGAGACCACTTGACCTTAGAAATCAAAGGAAGGAGAGGGGCAAAAAGAAAAAAAAACAACTGACACTCAAAGGAAGAAACTAAGAGGGAGATGCTGAGGATAACCCAGTTAGGAGGCACACATCCACCCTTAGACATCTCCATGTGGTAAGAGGAGACTAACGTGGCGGCAGCTGGGCTGGGCGCTCTGAGGTGAGGGAAGGGAGCTAGTTTCAGGGGCTAAAGGCAACATGAGAGGGAGTCACAAAGAAGTGGGGAAGAGAAGTTCCTCACCCACTGAGGGCTCTGTAGGTGCTGGGTTATAGAAATGAACAGACCCAACCAGTAGAGTGAATTACATAAATTGAAAAGATGAGAAGTTCTCTCTCAGAGTCTTCCAGAATGATGCTTTTCCCTCTAAAGTTAATAGTTAGATCTTCATATTAACAGAGAACAGGAAAGAAACAGAGAACACGTACCTCTTGACAGAACTTTTCCATTTTTTTTTTCTGACTGCGTCGTGTAGCCTGTGGGATCCTAGCTCCCCAACCAGGAAGTGCGGAGTCCCAACCTCTGGACCACCAGGGAATTCCCAGAACTTTTCCATTTTTACCCAAGTGTTTGTTTTCCAGCAGCCCTCAGCGTCCTTAATTTTGAACTGTCATTCACTGTAGTAATGTAAGCTTGCAGTCCATTTGGGGATTCATTTTCTGCATATTTCACGAGGGAGATAGATGGCATCATGACTCCAAGCGTGCTCTCATGGGGCAGAAGCTGGAATGAACTTGGTTTTCCAGAGAATGGATCTTGTTAGAATGAAGGGCTGGCCCAGTATCTCAGAACATCATTTGCTCTGAGCGTGTAGCTCCTCATGAAAGAGCAGGAAATTATTTACCTGAGAGGAATGTTCACGAAAATAACCACTGAGGGTTATTAAATAGAGATCTTTCTGACCAAACCACTTTAAATGGATCTCTCCAATTGTTTCTTGCCTCTTCTGACACATTCCTAGCCTTGTGTGGCTGCCACTTGTTGAGCCGTGAAAAAAGACTCAGGAAGAACAGCTAAGAGATGAGTTAAGTGCAAGTGCACCATAAAATGCTGGAAGGATGACAGAAAAGCATGTGGGTCGAGCGCTCTGGGCTGGCTGTTTCCTGCATCGTCCTGGGATGAAGTCTGAGGGAGGGTCATTCAGACCAGTCTGTCAGAGTCAGAAACATTTGTCTACTGGAGCTCTCCCTTACCTTCAGATATGATGGCCAAAGCGTCAACTCCTGGGATGGTGTTAGATTTTAAATATTCCCTCGTCACCCTTCTGGTCTCACAGAGGTCCCTGTAATGGAGTTTGATTTTAAATCTTTCATCATCACCTTCTAGTCTCATGGAGGAAAACAAATATCCATTCAGCATGTACTCTTGGAAGGACTTAGCTGAATATGTTACCTTTACACTGGGCCCCAAAAGCAAAAGAAAAATGTCACACCTGACAAAAGAGATAAATTCTGAAGCATTCCTTTTCCATAGCCTTTGGCACCCAGCTGTGTGGGGCAGAAAGAAGTGTCAGTCTGTGGAGTCTGTGAAGGAAGTTGGAGGTACCCATGTATCCCACAATGGAGGCATGCAGGTGGCCTGCCATTTTTCTCTTTTAGGACTTCCCAAGTAGATAGCTTCTTGGCAGCCTCATACCTCAGCTGAGCCAGCACCCCTGGCCTCCTCTAGACCCTGCATATCATGGGGTTAATCCCTAAATGTCCTTCAGGGACACATCTCCTAGTAACCAGAGTTCAAGAGGCCACAAGGGTGTGTGGAAAGCCCTGGATGATTAGTGCCCTGTGCCGTGTGCAAGCTTCATGACCTTCAGCTAGTAACTGGTCTCCCTCAGACTGTTTCCTCTTTTATGAGTATAATGTTAGAAGGACAAGTGTAGTGCTTGCTTTGCCAACCTTGAAGGGTGAGTGAGAGGCTCAGCCAAGAGTGACTAGAAATGAGGGAACTACATTGAGCCACATCTGCCCTCTTTGCAGCTGGATATCCTGCTCTAATCTCCAGCAGCATCTCAAGATTTTCCTTACATGGAACTGCTTGCATATCTCTTCTCTCCTACTCTTAAGCCCCGAAAGGCAAGACTGGGGCTTGGTAAGAATTTTAAATGACAAAAATCATAATACGACTAATAACATTTACTTTGTGAGCTTCTACTATATACCAGGCACCATGCCAAGTACTGCAGATATATTATTTCCTCTTCTCACAACAACTTCTGCAGGTTGGCAGATATTTTTGTTATTGTTCTATTTAACATATGAATAAACTCTGAAGGGTTAACTTGCCCTGAAAGAAAAACTAGTTAGTGGCACCAAAGGAGGCTTGGTTAATAGATATCAATAGTTATATTTTAGTCAAGGGCAGTGGTTCTCAAAAAGTGGTCCCTGGACCAAGAGTATCACCTGAGAGCTTGTTGGAAATCGGACTAATTTCCAGGGGATATTAATGCTGCTGTCCCAGGACCGCACTTGGAGAGCCACTCGCTTAGGAATTCCTAAACTTTTTGTGCCACCAGTACTTTAACAGTTTGGTGACACCTACAGATCGTGTCTCAGGATAATGTTTTACAATTCATAAAATAAAATACAAAAAGTTACAGAAGAAATGGGGTCCAAATATTTTTTAAACTTGTTATATAGTAATATGAATTTCTGCCTTAATACATTAAATAAGATCTAACACAGTAGATCTCATAACTTTTATATTTTGGAGTAGTGGTAAGCAGGGGGGGTATGTGCCACAACTATAAATTATGAAAATAGTTGTGATTTCTGTTGGTTACAGAAGCACAGCTGCTGCCCATACTACTGTGATCAGTTGCCAACATTTACCATTGAATGTTGTGCTAAATCCAGTTAGAGGTTACTGAAAATAAAGATGTAAATTTTTCCCTCGGTGGTAGGCAGCTTCTAAGATGGCCTCCAACGACCACCCCCCTACCTCTTGGTCTTCCCACCTCTTTCCTTGAGAGTCCGCTGGACGTGCTGACTCCTGACTCACTTCTAATGAATAGAATATGGTAGAAGTGATGGCTGATATCACGTCTGAGATTAGCTTACAGAAAGACTGTGACTTCCCTCTTGGGCATGCTCTCTGTATTAGTCTGCTTGGGCTGCCATAACAAAATACCATAGACTGAGGGGCTTAAACAGCAGAAACTAATGTTCTCAGTTCTGGAGGCTGGATGTCAGCTCAGCGTGCCAGCATGGTCAGTTCCTGGCTCACAGGTGGCTGCCTTCTCACTGGGCGCTCACGTGACCTTTCCTTGGTGTGCGCAGAGAGGGAAAGAGCTCTCTCTGCCTTCCTCTTCTTATAGGCCACCAATCTTGTTGGGTTAGGACCCCACCCTTATGACCTTTTGAACCTTAATATCTCCTAAAAGCCCTATCTCTAAATACAGTCACATTAGGGGTTAGCTCTTCAACATTCGGATTTGGTGGGGGACACAATTCTGGGCAAAGCAGTCCCTCTGACTCTCTCTTGCATCGCTCATTCTGGGGAAGAGAGCTAGGATATGGTGAGGCAGCCCTGTGAGGGGCCCACATGACAAGGGACTGGGGACCACCAACGATTGCATGAGTGAGCTTGAAAGTGGACCCCACGCCTGCCTCCACTGGAACCTTCAGATGAAACTGCAGCCCTGCCCAACAGCTTGACTGAAGCCTCATGAGAAACCAGGATCCAGCTAAGCCATTCCTGCCCCACAGAAACGATGAGGTACTAAATATTTGTTGTTTCATGCTGCTAACTTCTGGGGTAGTTTGGCATAGAGCAATAGAGAACTAATACACTAGTGCAAGTTCATGGACCTCCTGAATTCTACCCACGAATCCTTAAGAATTCCCCACCATAGCCATTATCCTTTCACAGGCTTTACCCAGAGGGAAGAAGGGCTCCCGTGGGTCAGGGGCAATCAAAACAGGGCCTTGCCTCCAGGAGAAGCGGCTCAGCAAAGCTGAGAACACGGCTGCCATGACGTGGGCAGGGTGAGTGATGACGTAACAGCTGTTGGCTGCTCTTTGCTGCTGTTCTCCTGGGTTCATGGATTCTCCCTGGGGCACTAGGCCTACTCCTTCTGTGAATCATAGTCCTTATAGATCTTGGGGTGTTATGCTGGGAAGGACCTGAGACTAAATCCAGTCAAAGCCCTTCTTTTTCTGAGGAGGGAACTGGGGCTCAGAGATAGAGACTTACCCAAGATGACTTCATTAGTGGCAGAGCTGGATCTAAAAGGAGGGTACCCTGACACCTCAGTTCAATCCTCTTTTCTGTTCTCTAGTCATTTCTACCAGAAGATGTTGTGGGGTTTGTTTTTTTTTTAATATTTTAATAGTTGTTTTTTTTTTTTTTTTGCGGTTCGCGGGCCTCTCACTGTTGTGGCCTCTCCCGTTGCGGAGCACAGGCTCCGGACGCGCAGGCTCAGCGGCCATGGCTCACGGGCCCAGCCGCTCCGCGGTATGTGGGATCTTCCCAGACCAGGGCACGAACCCATGTCCCCTGCATCGGCAGGTGGACTCCCAACCACTGCGCCACCAGGGAAGCCCTTAATAGCTTCATCAATTCTTCTGACAGAAATGAAAATTTTATTTTATTTTTAAAATTAAAAAAAAATTTTATTGAAATATAGTTGATTTACAATGTTATGTTAGTTTCAGGTGTACAGCAAAGTGGTTCAGTTATACATATATAAATATATATATTCCAGAAGATGTTTTGAGAAGGATTCAATTCTGATGTCAGCCTGTGTGCTCTTAAGTATCATGTATTCTATGTCTTTCCTTAACGCCTTAGAAATTATTACCTCTAAGCTGCATAAATCAGTGATTTAATATGTTTTTTTTCCTTCCCCAAAGCCCTGCTATTTTCTTTTTTTTTTAAGAACTCTTATGATTTATTCTCTTAACTTTCAAGCCCTGCTATTTTCTGAAGTATTAAATCTTTGAAGGCAGCTGAGAAACTGTTAAAATGTTTGTAAAAACTAAATAATCCCCCTAAAGACAGAGACATGAGCTGTTCTCTGGAGCACGTTGTAGCCAAAGCCCTTTGCCTGTTGTAGATATCAAAAAAGATAACCTCATGCTCAAAGCCTTTCTCCAAAGAGCCCCAAACCCTTACACATGTAATCTTGCTACGGCTAGGGCAGACCTTGATACTCCCACTGACAGGTGGAGAAACTGAAGTTCAAAAAGGCTTCGTGCCCCCTCCCAAGGCGTCTGTAAAATGGGTAGTAGTCCTGAGTAAAGAGCTCCAGGGCGCCATAAAACCCTCCCCGAATTCTTTACCTTCCACCAGCATCAGGACGTCTGCTGCACTACATGCAGCTACGTGGCAGACTGTGACACCCCATCACCTCTGCGTCACATTGTCCTGTCACTTTGGGAATCACAAAGGGGCTTTGGGATGAGACCAGATTAAATATCCCAGTTCCAACCCTTACTAACTGTCTGGCCTTAAATAAGTTCCCCAACCCCTTTGAACTCCTCTTCCTCCCTGGAAAGATGAGATATTAATTACTTGTTTTCTCTCCAGACTGTGAGCTCCTAGAGGGCTGGCATACCAGCCCAGTCACCAGTGCAGGCAAGGCACCAGCCACCCAGTACATGCTCGATACATGTCTGCTGAACTGCCAAGTTGTTGGGAGAACTAAGTAGACATTCCACCTAAATCCCCTAACGTCATGTCTAGAACATATGTGGATTCCTTTCTCAAGTGTTTTTACACACAGAGCCTGGGCTCCCTTGTGTAGAAATCTCAGAGGCTGAAAATTCCCCTCTCCAGTCATTGGAGATAATATTTCTGTCACACGGGGCTTAATTTGGGAATGGACTGACCTCCCCTATGCCCAAGAAAATAGGATGCCTTCAGTTGATTAGGGCACTAGGAACTGCCCCCTCCCAAATCCAGAATCCAGCAGCAGAGATAAAATAACCCAGAAAAATGAGACAAATTGGTTGTCAACCCTGGCTGTACACCAGAATCCCCTTGGGAGTTTTTAAAAATAAACATACAGGCCAGGGCTCCATCTCCAAAATCTGATTCAGGAAGTCTGAGATGGGTCTGGACGTACATTTTTTTCTATAGTTGACTGTGATGTCTTGCCTGGTTTAGGAGTCTTTGCATTGGACACATATAAGTTATTATCATTCCTCTTTTTAAAATCGTCCAAGCAGGGGGAGGTCAAAACAATAGTTACCAAATAAAACGGCACATTCCTTTCAGAAAGGAGTATCTTAGTGAACTGTTTCAGTGGTCACCTATAGGCAGGGAATTCTGATTTCTTAGAGTTGACCTCTGCGACTCATTCCCGTGAATTCACACGTTCACACGCTGTCTCATCCATAGATGCCACAGGTTGGTAACAGCCTTCTGAGCTGCTCCTTTGAATCGATCCTGATCCAACACACAGCAGTGCACAGGATGGGTTTAAGGGAGCGCTAGCTGTCTGGAGGAATTTCTAATCACCCCTGTGCATTTTGTTCAGAATCCAAGGACCCCAGCTTCGGTTCGGTGCCTCTGCAGGGGATGTTGAGAGTCAGTGGAGTGTGCTTACCAGCTTTGCTGCAGGATCCGTGCTATCAGTTCACCTTGTGAAGCCTCCTTGATGGGGGCAATTATGTTGTCCATCAACAGTGGGGAGCTCTTGGAATAACTTCTCCCATAGCACATAGCACTTCCCACCCACACACCCTCTCCCTCTCACCCCTTCCAATCTTCCTTCTTCTCTCTCTGCTAATGTATCCATTAACTTCTGCACAGTTTTTCATTTACTATAGCTATAATTGCTTATAACAGCTCTGGTAATTTGCTAGCAGCTCCGAAAACAGACAGCTTCAACACCTGCCCTTCTAAATGTGTAATTTTGCAATACTGATCCCTTAACCCTTCTCTGAGTGCCCCTTGCAATTTCATCTTTCTTAACTTCACATATGTTCACATCACCCGAAATGCCCTTTCTTCTTGTCACTTTCCCACTTTGGTACTCCTGACAACTCCTGTCTTTCCTTCATGGTTCAATTCAGTTGCTTCCATCTCTGGGAAACTTCCCCTGGCCACCTCTCTCCAACAATCAGCTATATACATGTTTGTCTCCTGAGAAATAGGAGACATTTGAGGGTAGAGATACTGTGACCCTCTTCTTTGTATCTCCAGTGCCTACCATATGGCAGAAGTCCTGTTAATATTTATTGGATGGATGAATGAATTGATCCAATGGTCAGAGTCAACAACCCACCCAGGAAACATTTTTAGTGTTACTGCTGAGTAGCAGTTCAGCATAGAAGTTCTGTGCCCCAATAGAGATGGAGTTTTGAGTACGTGGTTGATGGATTAATTTATTTATAAAATAAATTAATAAATTTATTAATACATAAGTAAATTTATTGACTATCCCAGTTAGCAAAGTGCCAAGCCATAGATGCTTGAAAGAGTTATACCCTGATGAGCTGCAACTTCTGAGGGATCACAGAAGGCAATCTCAGCAATGGGGCCAGCTTCATCAGTGTGCAGCCTTTGCAACTGTACAGGGCCCCGTGTTTAGAAGGGCCCCACGTTGGTTTAATGTTCTGCTGTGGCTGCACTGAACTTCTTCACTCTTTTTTGTAATTGAAGTATAGTTGATTTACAATATTATGTTAGTTTCAGGTGTGTACAGCAAAGTGACTCAGATATATATATATATATATATATATATATATATATATATATATATTCTTTTCCATTACAGGTTATTACAAAATATTGAATATAGTTCCCTGTGCTATACAGTAGGTCCTTGTTGTTTATTTTATATATAGTAGTGTGTATCTGTTAATGCCTCCCCCTTTGGTAACCATAAGTTTGTTTTCTCTGTGAGTCTGTTTCTGTTTTGTAAATAAGTCATTTGTTAACATTTTTTAAACAAGTGTCCCTAGATTCCACATATATGCGTTAATATAAGACATTTGTTTTTCTCTTTCTGACTTACTTCACTCTGTATGACAGACTCTAGGTCCATCCACATCTCTACAAATGACCCAATTTCATTCCTTTTAATTGCTGAGTAATCCAAAAAAGAGGGAATATATGTATACATATAGCTGATTCACTTGGCTGTACAGCAGAAACTAACACAACCTTGTAAAACAGCCATACCCCAATAAAAAAATAAATAAATGAATTTATGAAGGATAAACAGAAACACACACACACACACAAGGACCCCTGCATTTTTATGTTCTGTGAGAACTCACATCTTGTGGCCAGTCTTACCCAGCAGAGCCGGTGCCAGCCCAAATGACAAGTCCCCAAGAAGTTTCTGGTACAGTCAGGATCTCCCTTACTCTGTGGCTGGTGCCGCCTTCTGTCTTTTTTTTTTTTTTTTTTTTGACTATTCAAAAAGAGTCAAAAGGGACTACTGAACCCCAGAGTTGGTATTTTGCATGTGGGAATGTGTCAGGATTAGTTATCACCCAATGAAAAACTTTTAAAAGGCACTTAAAGCAGACATAATTAGAGAGTCTATTTAAAAGTCATTTCTGACTTCAGAAGTAATTGCAATTCCATGGAACTCCTCAGGGCAACTTTCTGCTTTATTTCCTATCATCTGAAGGCATATTTTAAAGACAGAAAAGAACGTTCAGTTTGAGCTCTTTCACTGTGATAGAATTTTATTTGCCTCCCACAGACAATGAGAGAAGAATTTGAGGCTAGCAACTTTCTTCTACTGCTTAAATAGTTTTAAGAATGTATCCCTTGAAATAACTTTATAATAAGAACTTTGACCCCCAAAAAAGTGATTTTCTAAGTAAAGTCAGTGCCTTTCTGAGCAAAAACTAAAATGAGGAATGGAAAGATCCAGAAAAAGAATCTTATAAAAATACCTTTTTCTACAATTATTTCAAGTAGTATGTATGTTGAGAAATAAACTGGCCTGGAAAATAACCTGAAAATTTGACTACTCTCTAAGATTGATACTAAAGAATTATTTTCTATGTACATGAGTCTTATAATAGTTCTTTTACTTATTACAAACATGATCTGTGTCCACTGTGTAAAATCTGGAAGGACAGACAAAAAGAAAAAAACAGTCAATTCTAAGCAATGTTACCATTTTGATAGACATCCCTTCCACCTTGTTCTTTACAAAAATGGGCTTCTAAACTAGATACTGTTTTGTAACCTTTTTTCACTGGCTTGCAAACATATTTCTGTGTCACTATATACTCTTTTACACTCTTACGTAATGATATATATAGTATTCTGTGATATGAATGTGCTGTGCTCTATTCAGCCAGTCCTTATTCTTGGAAAATTGTGTAGTTACTAGTTTATTTCACAAATGAGAACATCTATTTAGCAATAGCTTTGTATATAATCTATGAATGTTTTTTGTTGTTGTTGTTGTTGTTGCTGTTGTTTTTGCGGGCCTCTCACTGCTGTGGCCTCTCCCGTTGCGGAGCACAGGCTCCGGACGTGCAGGCTCAGCGTCCATGGCTCACGGGCCCAGCCGCTCCGCGGCATGTGGGATCTTCCCAGACCGGGGCACGAACCCGTGTCGCCTGCATTGGCAGGCAGGCTCTCAACCACTGCGCCACCAGGGAAGCCCTATGAATGTTTTATGTACATTTTTAGTATTAAATATTTCTGACTTCTCCACTTCACACTGTTTGGAGGCTCTTCAGTTCTTTGGCCCATGCATTTGCGGTGGGCATGTAACAGCAGTGTGCACACCACCCCTACCTTCATCGTGTTAGCAGGCTCATCATACGCTTGCTGTGGTCCCCTGGCTGTTTCTTCTGCAGTTCAACATTCATTCTCTCCTGTTGTGTGCCAGGCCCTGGTCTCAGAACCAGGATACAAAGATAATAAGACACAGCCCCTTAGCAGGGGGTGGGAGTGGGGAGTATCAGATGGAAGCAGTCAAAAGGTACAAACTTCCTGTTATAGTTATAAGATAAATAAGTACTAGGGATGTAAGGTACAACATGATAAGTATAATGGACACTGCTGTATGTGATATATGAAAGTTGTTAAGAGAGCAAATCCTATGTGAGTTCTCATCACGAAGAAAAATTTTTTTTTTTAATTTCGTATCTACCTGAGAGGGTGGCTATTCCCAAACTTACTGTGGTAATCATTTCATGATATATGTAAGTCACATCATTATGTACACCTTAAACTTACACAGGGCTGTATGTCAATTATATCTCAATAAAACTGGGGGAAAAAGTAAAGTGGAAAGGAAAAAAAAAGACATGGTCCTTCTGCCTAAATGATACATTAATCTAGTGGGAGAAAGGATATAAATATAACTAATGAGAATGCAATAATGATGTTAAGGAAGCAAAGGGAAGGGGGCAACTGGGTAAGTTAAGGAAGCTATCCCAGAGGAGACCCTGCAAAGAATATGTAGGATCTTGACAAGTGAAGGCGGGGAAGAGGATGTTCTGAGTAGAAGGGAAAGCATGAGCAGAGACCTGCAAGAGTAAATGTGAGTGTGTCTTCAGGAGTGACTGCAGTAGACCACCCAACAGGGAAGTGGGGCAGGAAGTGACCTGGAGAGTGTGGGCTGGGACCAGACTGGAAAGGACTGGAAAGCCATTCTCAATCGTTTTTACTTCTTGCTGTAAGAAGTGAGAAGTCGGTAACTATCTTGAGCAGGTGGGGCAGGACTGGGCCCAGCGTTTTAGGAACTTAACTCTGGTTAAATTTAGCCAGGAAGGGATGGAGTCCGAGTTTGCAGTTAGGGGTCTCTTGCAACAGTGTAGGTGAGAGAAGGTGGAGCCTTGCCTGACTGTGAGTCCCGGCCACAGACGTTCAAGAGGTCTCTCAGAGGTAGAATCAAAAGAACTCAACATTCCAGTTCAGGTAGGATTGGAAGACATGCAGGAAACCCTAAACGATCTGATAGCTAAGATATTACTTTAATACATAGTTAATAGTTTACGTAATTCCTTGTCAGGTTGCTAAGCTCCTAGAATTAAGGAAGCATCTTTTGGGCTCCACTTCACCTCAGCATGGTGCCTGGAATAGTCAAACAAGTGGCACTTGACAAATCCTTATCAAATGGGAGGGTCATAGCCAGTGTCTCCGGTGAGAAAGACAGAACCCTTGTGCTTCTCAAAAGTACTATATTTTAAGGATAAGGCTATTGCAAAGGAATGCAATGACATATTCAAGAACCAAAGCTTTGTTTAGCATTTTTCTTCAAAAGGTAATCCTTGTAGCTTAAATGTGTCTTAATCACCACGCCTGGGTCCTAAAGACTGAAATCTAAATGTACTTGTGGGATTTCAAGCACTGATAAATAGACATTCATGAAGACGGGAGAAAGTGTTGGTTCAAAACAACTTATTAGATTGCCTAGGTCATGGGATTGAGGGACTGACAGCCATGGGACATGAAGGAACTGTAAGGGGCAATTGCAATGCTCTGTATCTTAATGTGGATAGTGGTTCCACGGAGATGTACATTTCTCAGAATTTATGAGCTAGACACTTCAAATGTGTTCAGGTTATTGTACATAAATTATGACACCTCAGTATATCAATCAAGCTGATATGAAAGCACATGATTAGAACCAAAATTAAAAGTGTTTCTAGAGTATGATTGTTGAGACTGTTTCAAATTACTTTTTCCCCGGATATCTATTCTGTATAAATTCAAGTCCCTTTAGAAAAGCCAGTTTACAGCAATTTAGTACAACCCCCATTTTCTGTGTGCTGCCTACAGGCCAGATCCTGTGCAGCCACTGGAGGATAGAGTGTGAAGGTCACAGACATGGCCCTGCCCTGACAGAGTCAAAGCAGTAGCCATCATGAGACCCCCCTGAGTAAGAGCAGAGCTCTTGTAGGTTCCTTAAGCCCAGGGAGCTTGATCTCAGAAGGAGGGGAGAAAACATTTTTAAAGACCAGGTTAAAAAAAGTCTCAGTGTCCTTGCTGTGTTGGCTGCTCTGGCCATTTGGTTTTGGTACTGATTCTAACAATCTCAAGTATCAAGCTGAGCTCTTCTGACACTAGGTGAGATCCTTGGGGATGATCCTAGCAGTGGGCGTTATTTCTCACTGAGGTATAAAAGCCTTGCTGTAAACTATATGTGTGAACTCTCAACATGTAACTGAATGGTATGAAACTACTGTGTTAAGTTTCCATCCCATCCAGAAGAGTCCAATAGCTCATCATCACTGGGTTGAACGTGGACTTTTCCTTTGGCGACTCAGCCCATTTATGCCCAGGTCCAGGAACTTCATGGCCAGTTGGAGGAGAGGGTCAGCCCTTTGAAAATAAAAATGAAACCAACTCCATTAATTAACTTGCAAATGAACCACAGTGCTGGAAGATCATCTTACACTTCAATGGACTAGGTTCTATCATTTAAATAATGAAGACACCTGAGACACAACGAGGTTAAGCTACACGAGTATACTTGGGAAACCCATGGGCTACAAGCAAGATCTCCTGTCTTCCAAGACTGCACCACACTGCCTTCATTCCTAAGCATTTAAAACTTTGACTTTTCTGTACAGTCCATGCTCCCCAAACAGTCCCTCTTTTCATTTGGCCCAGTTGAGAGGAACCTAGCCTCCATTTAGAAATCTTCCAAGGGAGGGAATATAGATGCCCCTGGCAACCCACCCGCCCCAGGATTTCATAGCCTTCTCTCTGGGAATTTGTACATGCTATTTCTTTCCTCTCACCCCACTCCACAAAATGCCACTACCTGTTACTTCCTTTGAGCAAATCGGGATTTTAAGCATTCTCTGTTTACTTGATTTTAATCCTCTGAAGGCCTGCCCGCTCCATGTGCCACAGTTAATGCGCAGAAACTTCACATGCGATGAAAATCATACTTCTCTTGGTAGTCTGGCATTTCAGCATCTTGAGAAGCTGAGTAGCTCCGTCCTCATTAAATTAAGTGCAAATTGGAGAAAAGAATTACGTACTTAAAAACACAGACACGAAATGATGGATTAACGTTATACCTTAATATAACACGTCGTGACATGCAGTGAGAGCATTAGACCAATTAGCAAGCAAGTCTTCTGCTCGGGTTCATCTTTTCTGCCTGGTACGTAGCGAAAAGCTGGTGATTTGAAGAATGGCATTTATCAAACGCCCTTGGATAGAAAGTTTCCACTTTAGTGACGGGACCTGCATTCATTTAACAAAGAGCCCCCATTGCCTGGTAATACAGCAAAAGACCCGAGTGCTCCAACAGAAGTATTGCCTGCACGTTGACATTTATGCATCTGACTTGATTTCTAGAAACCACTGAAATCTGTTGCAATTGTGTCTAAATTGGAGTTTAGATACATTCCAAAAATATATCCTGCTCTTTTCTTCAGAACTACCAAATCACAAGAGATACCACTTAGCAGGTTTGTTGGTTTGGGTGCCCACCCTGCCCCAACCTTTTCTAGTCTTACTTTCATATAAGTCTGACTGGTAACAGAAAGGAGAGGTAAACCGTAAATCTCCCTGTTCCTCCTGGTGTGAATGCACAAGATACTGTCAGAAGCAAAATATACGGGGAGTAGGGGGAGTTTGGGTCCGCAACTTGTTGGGGATGGTTTTCTGCCGTGATAAAGCAGAAACTCCCTGTCCCTAAGCTTTAAAGGAACAGAACCTACCCAGAGGGGAGCCGTGGTCTTTGTGTGGCTGGTCAATGTCAGCCTTGTAAACGCAGGGTTCCAACAACAGGGCTAACCGGCTGAGCTGGAAGCTCTGAAAACACGGCCTCTCCTGCTTGGAGGCCTGAGCAGAGCCGAGGGCCTCTGAATAGGGCTGGGAGAGAAATCTGCAGACTGGGAACACAGGCAGTATTTTTAATTAGATTTCAGCTATCTGTCCCAGTGAAGGAAACACAGGCGGTCATGAAAAGCACCTTCCCTTTGGGCCTTGCTGCCACAGAGAGCGGCAGTGTGCAAACCCAGCCCCTACCTCTCCTAACTCAGTGGGTTGGAGCACCATGGCTTTCAGAACAGGGTCAGAAATGGCCTTCTTCCTACGTGATCTTCAAGCCTGAAGAGGAAGCTTATCCAGGAGCACATCTGAAAATAGGACTTTGTCGCTCCTGCTTACCTACATATGCTAGTGGCCCCAGGGAAATCCCTGCGTCAGTGAAGTGGGTGTTGTCAGCAGATGTTCAGAGGAAAGATCCTGCATGAACTTCCTGCCCCATCTTATTGTTGGTGAGAGTGCTCTTCCATATGCTGGGGCTGGGAGTCAAATCCCCAGGGAACGTGTGTGATTTGAAAACCCATGTGGTGTATTTACGTCAATCACTGATGTGTTTCCATAAATGCATTTTTGTGTCTTTGAGAAGTGTCCTGACACTATCCCGTCAGTCAAGGCAGCTTCCAGGGCACACAGTCAGCTCCGACACCCAGGCAGGGTTATTGTTTTTCAGGTGCAAGCTTGATCACCTCCGCGATCCTCTGTGTATTCACCCCAGGAATTTATGTTGAAAAGTTTAATCTTGCAGCCACCTGTGAAAGTAGCCAGAAAGCATCCCTAAAACACCTGCTTTGGGGCCTTATTTCAAGGGACAGCAAGGAAAGAGCAAAGACTTCTTGTTTTTCATCCCAGCACCAATAAAATCAGAGGTTGATGTTTATATATCACGGGGTGGTTGTTTTGAAAGAGAAATAGAAGTAAATGATGAAACTTTGGAAAAAATGGACTCTCTGGAATGGAACCATGAACAAACTCTCAATGTTGACCTTCTGGTTAACGCCACATAATGCAATTTCTGTCATTCCCTCCAGGTACATGATTTTATTGGTTTGCTTGGAATTTTGGCTTAAGGGAAACTGTACATTGAGGGAGTGAAATGTTTAACTCTTATTACTGCCAAAGACCTGTCCCTATGGTGAGATGGTGGATGGTGCAGTAGAAAATGACAGTGCGTAGGCCCTCCCTGTAAGAGCTTATATTCTAGGGGTCCATGATTCGCAAAAGACATTTTCAGGTAGTTGTCATAGCTAAAGTCATGACTGATGACTGTCTTCATTAAGAGCGTTTAGGCTCAACATGATGCTTTTTCGGCCTGTGAAGTTGTTATGTTTTCTTTCTTATAAACTGTAACTCCTAGTGAATTTGAGGTTTATAAACCATTTTGAAGTGCTGAGCTCCTCGGATGAAAACAGTTAAATCAATCTTCAGAATCGGAAGTTGGTCCAATCATCATTCATTGATTTGTTGGTTGTTAATGAACATTTCCTGGTTGGTAGGTTTTAGCTTCAGTATCTATTAAGGTAAAATGGTATTTTGATAACTACGTGCATTTCTTTAAGCCATGGAACTAGAGACCACCCTCTGACTAGATCCTCTCCCTCCCTTGATGGGGTGCTCTAGGCTTACTGGCCACTGTATTTCTTTTTTCCCTTTATATTCCCTTACGACCGCATCCATTCTTTTCTTTTTTTTTTTTTTTTTTTGTGCGGTACGCGGGCCTCTCAGTGTTGTGGCCTCTCCCGTTGCGGAGCACAGGTTCCGGACGCGCAGGCTCAGCGGCCATGGCTCACGGGCCCAGCCGCTCCGCGGCATGTGGGATCTTCCCGGACCGGGGCACGAACCCGTGTCCCCTGCATCGGCAGGAGGACCCCCAACCACTGCGCCACCAGGGAAGCCCATGACCGCATCCATTCTTATGGCTCTGCTGGCTCTCTGAATGCTGAAGACCCTCAAAAATGTAACTCCAGTTTGGACCTCTCCTCTGATCTCCAGCCTCCTCTGCTAACTTCCTACTTGAATCTCCACTTACATATAAAATGTCCATCTCACACTTAATCGATGCTAAACAGGGCCCGTGATCTTCGTCCAAATCCTATCGTCTTCCCGCAGTCAGTCCTCTCCATGGCAACTGATGATAACTCCCTCTTTTCAGTCGCTCGGGCCCAAACCTAACAGTCATTCTGGGATCTTCTCTTTTGTTCACATCCCACATCCTGCCAGCTCCACGGTGAGAAAGCGATCTATTCTCACCACCTCCAAGTTCAGAATACATTTAGGGCCCCTCACTTCTCACACCCACGTGTTCAGAGTACATCTGGAACCCGACCACGTCTCACCCCTTCCAACACCACCGTCCATTCCAGCTGCCCTTATTGCACACCTGTCTTCCTGCAGGAGACTGCCAGTGGGTCTCTGCTTCCTGTCTTGCTGTTCTGTTCATAACCAGCTGCCTGAGCCATCCTGTTAATATCTAATTCATACCGTGTGACTCCCCTCCTCAGAGCCCTCCAGTGCTTCCCAACTACCACCAACCACCACCCCTCCAGGCAATCTGCTCCCCAGTGCGTCACCACCCTGCTCTCATCGCCTGCATCTCTCTTCTTCACTCTGCTCACACTGGTCCTCTCCCCCGTGCTCCTCAAACACACGAGCTCGGCTCCCACCCCAGGTTTGCCTGGGTCCCTCTGCCTGCGGCATTCTTCCTCAGATTTCTGCACTGCTCACTCCCTCCCTCCCTCCTTCGGGTCTTCACTCAAATGCCAAACTTCCAACCACCTGTATTAAAAGGACCACCCTTCTCCCCAGCTCCCAAACTCCCTCTCCCCCCAGCACTCACGATTCCCCCCCATTATGGCTTCATTCTTCTCCCTTTTTATTCCCAAACATACCATGTATTTTACTGATTCTTTGTTCTTGTTCATTTCTTATTTACTCTCACCAGAAAGTAAAAATTTCCCTCAGGAAATGTTTGTCTCTTGTCCATTATGAGAATCTCTAGTCTTTGGAATAGTGCCTGATAGAGTCTAGATAAAAATGTGTCGAGTTAATTAATTAATTTGTCTTTCTCTTTCTGTGGCACATCCTGACGCTTATACCTATTGGCATCTTAGAGTTTCTCTTAAGGATGCATGGTGTTCTTTAATATATTGAGAAGATCCAACTATTTCTTTTTTTATTAAGTTGCTGGATGGTTTATTAGGAGACGCATAGCGATCCTCAGGATAACAGTTTCAGATGGAGGTTATAAAGATATGAAGAAATTGCTTGAGGGCTTGAATAATAATAGGTTAGATGTTCTTCGCTGTTTTCAAAGCGTTTTTCATCTTCCTTGTGGCCTAGGCAGGTAAGAAATACTGTAACTTGTCCAAGCCACACGAGCCAGAAGAACTGAAGTCAGTTTCTCTAACATGATCAAGACAGTTGGTCAGTTATTTGAAAACATTGAAGGAAGGACTCATAACAACGTGACACATGCATGCAAAACGTTTTGCTTTAGATCCAACTATTTCTGATATTTCTTACCAATATTTTCCGTTTCTTTACCATTTGGTTCAGTTGTATATTTGTTATAAACTGAAGTCGTCGTAGGACCAAAGCCATTGGTTTCCATAGTTACCGTTTTTCTTTGTGTGGCCGTTAGACAGTCATCAAAGCCACAGTCTTCTAGTGCAGAGAGCGTCTGCCTGCGTCACTCTCCGCTCACGCTCTCGCGTCTCCCACAGGCACCAACAGGAAGGTCGTGTACTCCCTGGCCGACTCGGCCGACGGGTTCTTCTCCATCGACAGCTCGTCTGGCATCATCATCCTGGAGCAGCCGCTGGACCGAGAACAACAGTCCTCCTACAGCATCAGCGTGCAGGCCACCGACCAGAGCCCCGGCCAGGCCCTGTCCTCTCTGGCCACTGTCACCATCACCGTCCTGGACATTAACGACAACCCCCCTGTGTTTGAGAGGAGGGACTACCTGGTGACGGTGCCTGAGGACACCTCCCCTGGCACCCAAGTCCTTGTTGTTTTTGCCACCAGCAAAGATATAGGCACAAATGCCGAGATTACGTACCTCATCCGGTCTGGAAATGAGCAAGGGAAATTTAGGATCAACCCAAAGACAGGTGGGTAAACAGCAACCAACTTAGAATCTAAGGCTTCTCTATACCCTGGTTCTCCTCCTAACCCTCTAATCAACCGCCCTTCTTGGTGGAAACAAGTCTTCTCAGAGCAGGACCTGCATGCCGACCCCAGAGTGCCCTCTGACACTCTGTTCCAAGGATGCCCCCTGCTAAGTTTCAGCTCCTTGCTGTGGGCTCACTGGGCAAATACTTGGCCCCTAGGTTGGCTCCAGGATTTTTCAGATTGACAAGCTCGGGAACAGTCATGTGGTTCAAGATGGGGAGATAGTATTTGCAGATGGAGCCTCAGGGTCTGTTTCTCTCTCTTTTCTGTTTGCTTGTTTTTGTTACTTGGGTCCTATATTTCTGTGTTGGAACAGCTCCTGGGGATTAGCCTCCAGTTGCCACTGTCCACGCTCAGGTGGCCACTCTCTGGTCACCTACCAAGGCAGATGTTAATGAGTGATCTGCACAGTGACCTTCAGGCCTTCTAAACCCAGCACCCGACCGGCTGGAATGGGCATTGTATTTGATTCCTACTCACTGCTCCCATAGTCAGAACACTGCCATTTCTCACCACGCCCTTTTCAAACTCTGCGGGAGGATGTGGCATCTCCTGGGGAAGAGATGTCTAGAAAGAAACCAAGAGAACAAAGAGAACCCTAGGGCTTTCTCTTCCTCGGGGAGTAATAACTATTAGGGCTGTTTTGAGTAAGTGAAGAGGATAATTCAGAAAAAAGTTTGGCTATTCTTTGAAAAGTAAACATACTCACCCTTGCGTTTTCAAAGAGTGTTTATATTAATATTTTCAAAGCTCTTTTGTGGATATTCTTATTTGTTTACCTATCCCCCTATGAATAAGCAACGCAGCCCATTTCACAGATAAGAAAGGTGAGTCCCTCATACCTTCTGGCTACTGGACGTAATTCCGTTATCACTCAAGGAATATGTGCTTGTTGAGCAAGAGGGCAAAGGAGGTCTGTTTTCTGTTGGATAATCCAAGACATATGAGCAAGAAACTATCGCAATTAGCAATGTTCATGTAACGTGGCAGATACACCAGATTCCTATTAAGTCGTTAGTTATTTCTCCCATTTTCTGTATGAGCAAATCGGCTTCAGAGAGGTTAATTTTTCCAATGTGAGTAAGTTGTGGGTGGTGCAGGGATCCAGGATTTGAAGTCAGATCTCCCTGACTCTGGAATACATGCTCTAACCTCTATATAGCACTGCTATGCCATGGGGGTGCAAAAATTGCAGGACACGTAGTCCCTGCCTTAGTATAGGAGGGCGGAAACATTAATGGAAGGATTGCATCAACAGCTTCTCCCAGTAGTAACCCTGTTTATTAAGTGCATTACTTCAAATTAAAATGTATGGGGATTTTCCTCATTTAAATGTGTGTTAGCCTTAGCATGTCTAGTTATGGCCATTGTATATGAATACCATGGGGAAATGGTTGAGTACTGTTTAAATCTGGCTCTGGATAACGAGGCTGGGATGCGAAATAAAGCGCTAGGGGTGGTAATTGCTAAGAAAACATAATTATGGAGAGAAAGAGGCTCTTGCTTTAGGTATGACTTCTATTTCTCTCCTTAAGTAGAAGGGCAGGCTTAGCTCCCTGAGAAGCTGCCTGTCTGGAAAGAGAACAGATGTGATGTACTCACCTTGGTCCTAGTGACTGTTTTCCAGGTGGGAGAGAGAGGTGAATGCCCTCGAGAACTGCTCTGCAGACGGTACAATGACCAGCTACCAAGTGCAGGAGGCAGGACTGGGTCGCCCACCAGAAAGGGCTAGGATGGGAGGGAAAGAACACTCAAGGAGCCCCTCGCGGAGGTGCCCCCACCTAGCTGCTTTCACCTGTTCTCCTTGCTTAATTTAAGAACTCTGTGCCATGGGTATTAGCTCTGCTCTGTAGTTGTAGACACTAAACTCACGCTTGCTATTCGGTAACAGATCCCCAAGTGTTTCCTTTTCCGTCACATCACTACATCCTGAACTTTCTGAGGTCTTTGTCCTCTTTGTGCCATAAAAGTTTCAGAAAAGCGGCTTATAAGTAGGGGAGGCACCTTAGTGGTTAATTCAGTTTAAGAGTTAGGTTAAGTCTGCAAGTATATACTTACTGATGAGGGACGGGGTCATACAATCACGTCCACGCATCTTGGCACATTCTCAGTCTGCCTGGGTCCACCTGAGGAATCCTGGGGAGATGCTCATAGGGGATGCTTGCTCCGGTCCCTCCTCCCAAATTGCCTGAGAGTGAATAATGCCAGAGATTTTCAGGCTGCCCGAGGGAAGTTCAGAAGCTATTGCGGAAACATGCAAAGACCTGATTTCTTAAGCATTGTGTCTGATGGATAGCAATGTTTTAACTGACAGCATTAATCAGACTCTGGGTTGCTTTGAGCTGGGTATTAAGTAAACCAATTCCTGAATATCTCAAACTCTTGGCTGGAAATGATGTTACAAATATTACCATGATTGTGGGACTGCTGACCAGAGTTTCTCCTCATCAAATCTAAAGCTCCCCATTTTCCTTCAAAGGGAGTATCTCTGTGTCTGAGGTCCTGGACTTTGAACTATGCAGAAGGTTTTACCTGGTGGTGGAAGCGAAAGATGGGGGCACCCCCGCCCTCAGTGCCATGGCCACTGTCAACATCAACCTCACAGATGTGAATGACAACCCTCCCGAATTCAGCCAAGATGTCTACAGTGCTGTCATAAGTGAAGACGCCTCGGTCGGGGACTCTGTCATTTCGGTAGGTGCCAGGGGCGTGGTCCAGACACCTGGGACTAATAATCCTCAAGAGAGTGAAAAAGGGAGCAGAGTCTATCTTGGATTCTCTTCGCACTTCCTCTTTTCAGCGTCCTTTGGTCCCCAAGAACTCTAGTCAGACACCAGCCTTTCAACTACTCCTTCTCCACATTCTGTTAGAAAGGGTCTGATGAAGTTCATTTATATCAAGGTGTAAGTGATCACTCATCACGTTCCTCCCAGGAGTGTATTTTTTTGAGAAACAAAACAGACCATGGAATGAATTTCTAATGATAGCTCCTACTAGCTTGTGACCTTGGATGACAAGTTAGTAGATGGCTAAGGACAGAGTAAAAAAATCCTTCCCACCCCCCCAAATACACATACACACACACACACACACACACACACAGACACACACACACATACAGAAGGGCAGCTACAAATGGGATCAAGCTTAAGACTGACTGGTTACTCTTAAAGGAGCTCTTTCTGGAAGGAATTTTTTCTATACCAATAAGAGCAAGCTATGTATTAGGAGGACACAGGTTCTTAGAAATTACATAGAAATTACATTTGGGACATAGAAATTACATTTGGGAACGGTGAGTCAGTCCCGTCCTCAGCACCCTCATTACCCCTAGGTGGGAGAGGTCCCTTCCACCCACCCTCACATCTGGCTCCTGCAGCACCAGGTGTTCATTCTTTACACATCCAAGGTAGACTTCCCAGGCCATTTCTCCTGGGGCCTGAAACAATTACAAGACTATTTCCATACATATAAATCCCAACATCACCAATGTGGAGCAGCAGACAGTGGGGCTGTGTGTTTGCCATGTGGGAAAGGGAATTTTCTTGGATTTCCTTAACATGAGAATGCATACATTTAGAAAATACCTGACTCAGTGGCAGAGACCATTGTGTTGCCGAATTGGGAAAGAATCCCCGAAGTATCCCTATCAGTTAGTGTTGGGTCTATCCTTACTGGCTCAAGGCCTGAGGAAAATCAGGCCTAACAAGCATCAGGCTGTAGGCAGATAAAAATGAACATAAATAAAACGGCAGCTCTAGTAATGGTGCTTTCCTCCTCCGGCCAACGCCAAATCTCTTCCCCTGGCATTGGTGAGTAGAACGCCTAAGAAAACTCTCAGAGTTGTGCCCATTTGTACAGACCTGGACCCTAAGAATAAACCTTTTCTCTGTCTGTCGTGTCATGTCTTTGCTTTGTTTTGCTTGTGTCCCGTGAAGCTAATAGCAGAAGATGCAGACAGCCAGCCCAATGGACAGATTCGATTTTCCATTGTGAATGGAGATCGAGACAGTGAATTTGCTGTGGATCCTGTCTTGGGACTTGTGAAGGTTAAAAAGAAATTGGACCGGGAACGGGTAAGCTAGTTTAGGCCTGCTCCCTTCCCATCCACACCCACCCCTTCACTGAAATCAGACACAGACTCCATGAGTATAAGTAGGAAGGTTCTCCATTCTAAATAACGTGAGTGGGAATTCCCTGGTGGTTCAGTAGTTAGGACTCTGCGTTTTCACTGCCGTAGCCTGGGTTTGATCCCTGATCGGTGAACTAAGATCCCATCAGCCTCGAGGTGCAGCCAAAAAAAAAAACAAACAAACAACGACAACAAAAAAACACACGTTGAATAATGGGAGTAAATGGGGATGGACTAAAATGCAGCAGGAAGTATTTTCATTAGACCTTAGAAAGAATTTGTTGCCAGTAGATGCTGGTATTTTCTTATTTTTGGAGGCTTTAAAGAAAAAGCAAAAACCTGACTTTCTAGATGGTTTGAATTTTGGTCCTTCCAAAGCAAGAAAGCAGAAAAGTATAGTCAGCGTCGGGATCCTGTGGTCCTGGTTTCATGAACAGCATTGACCCTAAGTGAGCAGATACAAAAGGATAACCTGAAGGTATCTAGGTCAGAAAGAATGGTCCAGCGGATTCCTCTGCCCGAGGTTAAACTAAGTTTCTAAACACTGCCTTTTTGGACCAAAAATATGTCTTCAAAGTGAAATTTAACTATGGAAAAAGATGCCATAGGCGTGACGCTTAAACGTAGAAAGACTTCACTGGGTAATAGAAGCCCGTAATATACTCCCAAAGTATGAAATGTCATACTTAGGACAGATCAGTGACAACTGTTATAGTTTGAACGACGGCCAAGAGCTGTGGTTCTAACCCGGGCTGATTTTACCCCCAGGGGACATCTGGCACTATTTGGAGACATTTTTGGTTGTGACAAGCAGGCAGAGGCAATATTGACTTCTAGTGAGTAGAGACCAGGGACGCTGCTAAACACCCTGCAACGCACAGGTCCGCCCCCGACAACTAAGAATTATCTGGCCCCAAAGGCCAGTTGGTGCCGAGGTTGAAACACCCCGGTCTAGAGACTCAACGTGAAGATGGCTCATCTTCCGCAAAGCCCTGTGAGCCTGCAGCGCCTGAGCGAGCCCAGAAGGAAGCAAGCGCTGCGATTCTTCACTGTCGGCCCTTTGTGCTTTGGCAGGTGTCTGGATACTCCCTGCTCATCCAGGCAGTAGACAGCGGCATTCCTGCGATGTCTTCAACTGCCACTGTCAACATTGATATTTCTGATGTAAACGACAACAGCCCAGTATTTACACCTGCTAACTATACTGCTGTGATTCAGGTGAGCAAATCTGGCCTCCCAGGCTCTTGTCCTTATGCACTCATCCTCCTTCCTCCGCTGTTAGTTACTCATCATGGTTTACTCTTGTTTTTACCTAATATCAACTCATCCCATCATAGGGCTAGTATGAAAAGAGCCTGATTCTTCTACTGCAACTGATTCATAAAACGTCGATCAGTGCTATGGCCAATGGGGTTCTTTCAAGTGTCAGGTGCTTTCCGTACACGGTCTATCCTCACGACCACCCTCACTTTATAGTGAAGGAGGTAAGGATCTGAGAGGTTAAGTAGCTCAACCAAGATCATGAAGCTGTTAGGTGATAGAGTCAGCATTTGAACTCGGGTCTGTCTTCTGAAAAGACTATTCTCTTCCCACAGGGACAGGCTGCCTTTAAGCCACTTTGTGCTATTCTAGCAGGGGAGGGAGGTTGATACGAACCATCTTGTTTGTCAAAGGGAGACTGGCCATCAGGCTAGAGCTGCTCCTCATTAAAATCAGTCTTCCAGGGCTTCCCTGGTGGTGCAGTCATTGAGAGGCCGCCTGCCCATGCAGAGGACATGGGTTCGTGCCCCGGTCCGGGAAGATCCCACATGCCGCGGAGTGGCTGGGCCCGTGAGCCATGGCTGCTGAGCCTGCGCGTCCAGAGCCTATTGCTCTGCAACGGGAGAGGCCTCAACAGTGAGAGGCCCGCGTACCGCAAAAAAAAAAAAAAAAAAAAAAAAAAATCAGTCTTCCATAAGCAGTTTGTTTAGCAGTTTAAACCCACTTGCTCTCTAAAATTAGACTGCAGGAGAGAGTGACTTACTGCTGGTGTTCTGCTCTCAGAGAGAACGACTTTTCTTCCCAGCTATTTTTTTTTTTTTAATTCAAAAGATATCTCGTGAGCACGGTACTAAGCGCCAAGCTACGTCCATTTCCCAGTATTTCTAGAAGCTGAAAGTCCGACTTCAAGAGGATCAGGAAATCCAGTCCAGGAATACTGTCAGCATGGAGGACTTCCAGGAGACCGGGATGGATATATGTGTCTTGTGGGGACCACGGATACTTTAGGAAATCAGCCTCAGAATCACCCGCCCATCTTGAGGGGCGCCTTTGGAACAACATTCAAGACTTTGAGTCTGGCCATCTATAGGCCCCCAGCTCCCCACACCACTGAGCCCCCCCAGAATCAGGCTGAGCAGCTCTCTGCTCCCTTCCTACCCCTTTCTCAGCGAAACCTGATTCCTTCCCCAGCGGTATTTTGGTTTCCTCTCCTCTCTGATGCTCATTCCAGCAGCTGTGCATTCCTGCCCCTCTCCAGCTTCCACAGAGCTCCCCCCCAGGCTCTGCCCCTTCCCCTACTGCCGCGTCCCTCCATGGCTCTGCTCCCCACCTGTCCCCACGATGGTGCTCTCTGCCCCCCCTCCCCCACCTCCGCTCACTAGCCCAGCGCCAAATGGGCTCTGCCTACTCAAGGTCAGTGTTATGACACGCGTCGATCAGCTTGACAGACTGTTCTCACACGCGCTTCAGGAAGTCAGCAGGGAGAGAACAGAGACTCTGAGCCCACGAGCAGGGACCGTGGCTTCTTGTCTGCAACACTGGGCCCGTCTGTGTTCTCTTTCACCCTCCTTCCTCGGATGCGACCCCTCAGGCACACATACTCTTACCCTCTCTCTTGTATGGAGGAAATGGCTTTTATAGAGAGAGCAAACAAATCAATAAATCTTCTGTGTTGTGTGGGGCTGAGGATACTGTCAGCTTGCACTAATAAATCTACGCCGGGCTGGGACGTTTCCACAACTTATTCCAGAGGGAGACGGTGTCTAGTTCCTGATAACCAAAAGGCCACTTGAGAGGAGAAGCAACATGAGAAGTATCTGAGGTTCTTTTCTCCTGCAAAAAAAATGCTCCTCCCATTGTTCACCCCAGAATGATTTTCTTTTTCCAACACATGGTTCTCATAAGACTAATTCAGCGCCTAACACATGAGTGTGCCCACCCCGCCCGTGACTGCTGTCATGTAGGGTATCATTGTCTCCATCTCTGGGACCCAAACTCAGTTAATCCAAAGTCAATGTCATCAGAAGGCCTGAACGAATGAAAATGACTTCAGGCCCGAGCTGTGGGAATGCTGAAGTCTAAACAGAGCAGAGCAAGGAAACCAGTGCCTGAGCTACCGAGGAGTTCAATTTGGTGTTTTCAAAGTAAGGACAACCTTGGGCCCAAGAAGGAGTAACTAGGAGCCTTTGTGTTTCCATCTGGGGTAGAAGGCAGAGTTTCTGCAAAATCCTGTTGGCATAATGACATCCGGACTTCCGAAACTTACAGATTCCTTTTCTCTTCATTCGCTAACTGAGGAATATCCATCCCATCCCCTTTCCCTTCCCTTAAGAAATAGCAAAACTGTGTTCTGATGGCTGGGGTGAAAAGCCCTGTTTTTCACCTGACACCCGCCTTTGTATTTTTCCTGGGAAGTTGCCAGGATGTCCCCCTAAAGAGTCCGGTATTGTGACTTCGTGTCACCATGTTGGGCCTCCGCGTAACTGTGCTGTGGTAAGTGTGACGAAGTGCTTTCCCATCCTGAAAGGTTGATGTTTTCTTGGCCCAAGAGGATTTCTGACATCGTCATGAAGGCTGATGAGCACCGTGTATCTCTGGAGCCGTTCGGGTGAACTCAGGGCAATTCCAGCCTTTCGAGGACAAGGTATAACCAGCAGTATCCTTGGAACCTGCAAACCCATTCAAAGCCAAGTTCTCATGTTTTCACCTGCAGCTCACTGTCTCACAGGGCAGCTGTGGAGTGGCAGCAAAGGATGGGAAACATGACGCTCACAGAGGCCAGCACATTTTCAGAAGACAAGATAACATCACAGGGAATCCCTTCCGCAAAAAGCCCTGTTTCTAGCACAGCACTCTCAGCTGGTAATGATGGGTTTTCTTTTTAAATGTGAAGAGAGGTGTAATTTTATCTTCCCTTTTAATATACTCTCTTATGCAGGAAAATAAGCCAGTAGGCACCAGCATTTTGCAGCTCGTGGTGACAGACAGAGACTCCTTTCACAATGGGCCTCCCTTCTCCTTCTCTATTTTGTCGGGAAACGAAGAGGAGGCGTTCGTGTTGGACTCGGATGGGATCCTGCGCTCAGCCGTGGTCTTCCAGCACATGGAGTCTCCAGAGTATGTGCTGTGTGTCCAGGTACAGCCTCATCCTCTGGCCGCATCAGGCCAGCTTTCTCTCGTGCTGGTTGCTGGGCCCATTGGTTGGGTTTTCTTTGTCAAGCAAGTCAACATAACTCATTACTGATTTTAATCTCAAATTCAATTTCACACCAATAAAAGTGGCCTCTGTATGTGAAGTTGAACAGGAAGGAAAGGAAGCATCATTGTTGAAGTGGGACGTTCCCGTAGGGTGTGCCGGGCTGACGGTCACTGGGCTTAAATCTGCATTCTGAAAATTCCTGGGGTTCTAGCTGAGCCCCAAAGACAACTGATTTGTCAAGCCTTGCTGCTTGGTACTGAGAAGTATTTCCCAGGTCAACCCGAGTGGGGAAGGAACCAATCCTTGTCCTAATGTGATTGAGCTATTTCATGGCCTCTGCTTTTGAAGAGACCTCAACTTGGTAAGTTTCCCCAGTGAGATGGGAGGGGAACAGGGATTCAGATGGCAATGGCCTCCCAACATTTCAGCTTCTTCAAGGTCATGGTGTAAAATGAAGTGAGACAAAGAGGCAAAAGTGGCAGTTATGGGAAGGGTGTGGATAGGAGCAGGAAAGAGGGAGCACCAAAAATTCACTGGGTGCAAATTTTGCCAGTACCAAGATGTGGGTCCCATCAGTGAAACTGAGTGACTTTTTTTACCCACAGTTGGCACAGAGGGCAACCTAAACTCATTATTGATGGTGGCAATAACAACAATAGCCATTCTTTATGTAGCATTTCATTGTGTACCTTATTTCTCTGGATAAACTATGGCTTACTCTACTCCACGAAACCTTCCAAATTAATGACTTTTGGGTCCAAGCACATTGATAAACTCTTCAGTTGCCAACCACGCGTCCAACAATATTATGTGAATGATTTTATATCACAGTATAGGTCCTCAAGGGCAAGGAGAGAGTTTTAGTGCCTTCTCACAGAAGCTAGTACAGTTCTTTGCATACCTTCTCTGGTTGTTAGAGAGCATATTTCACAACTCAGGCTTTGTAAACACCATGGAGAGCTTCCTCCTACTAGTCCCTTATATTAAACTACCACCAAGTCGCACGTTTCTGCCTTCATAAGGTCCCCGTGTGCATCAGATATGTTCCCTTTGCCATCACCCCACTTTATTCTATATCGCCCGATACTCATACTATTGCAGAAGCCTCCCGGGTGTTCCTCTGGCTTCAGCCTCATTCTTTTCTGATCTATCCCTACACTCCTCCAGGCTAATCATTCCACTTTGATTATATCAGTCCACTTTGATTATGTCATTCCACTAAACCAGAGGTCAACAGACTATAATAGCCCCTGAACCACATCCTGTCCTCGGCCTGTTTTTATAAATAAAGTTTTTAGAACACAGCCTCACCGATTCATTTACATATGCTCTGGGCTTCTTCTCTGCTGGAATGATAGTTGAGTAGTTGATAGAGATCATATAACCCCAAAGCCTAAACTATTTCTTATCTAGCCCTTTACAGAAAAAGTGTGCCAACCCCTAAACTAAATCCGTCTGAGCTCCCTAGTGCCTGAAAACTTGTGAATTCTGACTCTTTCAGACTTTAGGCAGGCATGACTGTGCAGTCCTTCTCAGGCCGCAAGCCCATGAGTCTGCCACCTTACACCCAGTGGCTTCATGCCTTTCTGTCACCTTTCTGGTTTTCAACATCTGAGTGGGCAACCTCTGGCCTATAGAGTCCAAACTCATCACTGTCTTTTTTTTTTTTGTGGTACGTGGGTCTCTCACTGTTGTGGCCTCTCCCGTTGTGGAGCACAGGCTCCAGACGCACAGGCTCAGCGGCCATGGCTCACGGGCCCAGCCGCAGCATGTGGGATCCTCCCGGACCGGGGCACGAACCCGCGTCCCCTGCATCGGCAGGCAGACTCTCAACCACTGCGCCACCAGGGAAGCCCCATCACTGTCTTTTGAGGCCATACACAGTTTCACTTCAAGTTCAACCTAATTTGCTAAATTTATCTCTTCTTACATGAATTTTCCATTTCAGCATCTCCGGTTCATATAATTCATTTTTAAAAGCATATGGTGATGGTAATAATAAAAATGACAACATTACATTAACTGTCACATACTAAGTACTTCTATGAGTCAAGCCTGTGCTAAGTACGTTGCAATCACTCTGTCTGTTAATCCCCGCAGTACAAGAATCCTGTGAGGTAGATATGACTATTTTATTCAAATTAAAGATACAGAAATTGAAGCTCGAAGAAGTTAAGTGACTTACTCCAGGCCAGACACATAGAGGCAGAGCCAAGATTCAAACTCAGGTCTCTGTGATGAGCAAGCCTGTGCTTTTCTACTGCCTTCTACAAACAAGGACACATCTCCTCAGATGGTACCTGGCCTGCAAGGTCCTTTGCAGCCCCACATCTCGAGATACCCGCCCTGGGGACCCAGCCCCTGAGAATCTGCCCTTCTCAGAAGTCCTACAACACTGACTACCTTCACATTGCACATGGCAGGTTCTCAGTAATGATCTGTTTCAGGGTAGTGGTTCTGTCAATTCTTATGTAAAGAAGGAAGTCAAAATGGGTTTTTTCAGGCTACCTATTTTGCCCTTCAGTGTACCATCTTTTATTCTAAACCCTGATATTGTGTACTTCTCACTTAAAATAACATTGTTTCTTAAATGTGCAGAAAAGTGCTGTCTGGTCCAATCAAAAGCAAAGAAGCCAAAGAGAACAAAGATTTCTCCTACAAGTGGGAATGCCACTTTATGGGGTTCCCCTGTGGCTTCTGTCCAAAATTAAAACAAGGCCAGCCTGTTGTGGGCATGCTGGATCCTATAGCACCCTCTGTTCTCCCTCCCAATTCACCCCCATGGCTTTATTGTGTTGACACATTTTATTGTCCATAACAGAGTGTACATATGGGGACCCCAGGTGATAAATCACTCCTCTTACTTAAATGCACATCCTCAACATTTTGCAGAATAGTGGCAGGGGATGGAGGAAGAAGCAAACATGGTTAAAGGAACAGACATCTTCAGAGTTTTGTTGATCTTTTTTTAATTATTATGTTTTTTTTCTTACTTCCTTGGCTTTCTCCCTCTTGGTTGTTTTAGGCAAAAGACTCAGGCAAACCTCAGCAAGTTTCTCACTCCTACATCCGCGTGCGGGTCATCGAGGAAAGCATCCACAAGCCCACAGCCATCCCCCTGGAAATTTTCATTGTCACCATGGAGGACGACTTTCCTGGTGGGGTCATTGGGAAGATCCATGCCACAGATCAAGATGTGTATGATGTCCTCACATTTGCCCTGAAATCGGAGCAGAAAAGCTTGTTCAAGGTGAACAGTCATGATGGGAAAATCATCGCCCTAGGAGGCCTGGACAGCGGGAAGTACATCCTGAACGTGTCAGTGAGTGATGGCCGTTTCCAGGTGCCCATCGACGTGGTCGTGCATGTGGAGCAGCTGGTGCACGAGATGCTGCAGAACACCGTCACCATCCGCTTCGAGAACGTATCCCCCGAGGACTTTGTGGGGCTGCACATGCACGGGTTCCGGCGCACCCTGCGGAACGCGGTCCTCACCCAGAAGCAGGACAGCCTGCATATCATCAGCATCCAGCCCGTGGCGGGCACCCATGAGCTGGACATGCTGTTCGCGGTGGAGACGCCCAACAGTGAGTTCTACAAGCCGGCCTACCTGATCCAGAAGCTGTCCAACGCCAGGAGACATCTGGAGAACGTCATGCGCATCTCAGCCATCCTGGAGAAGAACTGCTCCGGGCTGGATTGCCAGGAGCAGCACTGCGAGCAAGGCTTGTCGCTGGATTCCCACGCGCTCATGACCTACAGCACAGCTCGCATCAGCTTCGTGTGCCCGCGTTTCTACAGGAACGTGCGCTGCACCTGTAACGGTGAGTGCGGTTTGGAGAGTGCCCTCCCCAGTCCTGAGCTTTCAGAGGTGGCCTGGATTACCATCCTGGCATGCATGCATTCGTTCATTCACTCGTTGGACAAAATATTTACTGACCGCCATGTCTTGCACATTGTAAATAGTGCTGCAGTGAACATTGGGGTGCGTGTGTCTTTTCAGATTAGAGTTTTTGTCTTTTCTGGATATACGGCCAGGAGTGGGATTGCTGGATCATACGATAACTCTATTTTTAGTTTTTTAAGGAACCTCCATACTGTTCTCCATGGTGGCTGCACTAAGTATCGTATGATATCACCTACATGTGGAATCCAAACACAAATTATATGAACGAACTTATTTACAAAACAGAAATTGACTCTCAGTCATAGAAAACAAACTTATGGTTATCAAAGGGGCAAGGTGGAGGGTATAAATTAGGAGTATGGGATTAACAGATAACAGTACTATATGTAAAATAAACAATAAGCACTTACTGTATAGCACAGGGCGCTATATTCAATATCTTGTAATAACCTATAATGGAAAAGAATCTGAAAAAGAATATATATATATATACGTAGAACTGAATAACTTTGCTGTACACCTGAAGCTAACACGTCACTGTAAATCAACTATATTTCAATGTTAAAAAAAAAAAAAGTAGGAATTAGACGTGTGATAACAGGTAGGGGAGGGACAGCATTCCAGTGGAGGGGCTGTTTGTATGAGGCTTAGGGGCAAGACAGCAACCTACAATGAGGGGATTGAAAGAGATTTCCAGTGATGACAAAGGAGACTTGTGAGTCAGCCCAGTGATCACAGAAGAGCCATTAGCCAGGGTGAAGTTCTAGAAATTATCTCAAAGCAGTGGGAGCCATTGGCTCATCTGAGGGGGGAGAAGTGACAGAATCAGGTCTGTATTTCATGAAGAGCCTGCTGGCTGCAGAGGTGAATGGGTTAGACGGGGCCGGGCCAGAGGCAGGGAAACAAATTCAGAAGCTATCGCAGAGGGGAAAGGCAGCTGGATTTGCTTCAGTGAAAAACAGGGGCCAGATATTCCGGAGCACAGTCAAGGGGTGGATTCAGCCCTCAGAGCGGCAGAGATGGAATGGTTTGTATTTGTCGACGTAACTAGAGTCTCTGAACCTTGACCTTCCCTGGTCAGAGGCCCTAGCTGCACAGAGTCGCATGACCACAGTGGTCAGCAAGAAACCTTGCTCTCTCCCTCTTTTTCTCTCTCTGACATGTGGCACCATAAATTCACTGCCCTCTTCGAAGAAAATTGCACCTGGAGTTTTTCTAGCCAGTGAAAACTTGGCCTAAAGGTACTGTGGCCAGAAGAGAAGCCATTTATAAAACATCCTTTAGGTAATTGAGGACAGGCAGGGCCCCTGCCCTCTTCCCTTGTAGAACGTTTTGTGTTGCACTTTGGAGAATGAGTTCATCAGAGGAAGGCCCCAGAGATCACAGCTCCCTCGAGAGACCTTTTGATGACCTCCGAGCAGCCTAGAAGAGTGCTGGCCACTCACTTCGTGGTCCCCAGTGAATTCTGTTTGTGTTTTCATCACGTAGATGCAGTGATATCCAAACTGTTGAATATGTAAATTAGCTCCAAAGTAGCTCCAAAGGAACTCCAAGCATGTGTGCTAGGTGAAATGCATTTCTGGCAGCAGCCACCAACATGCAGGATTTATGAATGCCAGTCGTCCAGACCCTACCTATATTTCCTTTGTAGGCAAATTGATTTATGTACCAGAGCTCTGCTAGAGCCTTCCTGCAGTGATTCACAGCAGGGTTCAAAAGAGGTTCGAGACGGGACAGTGCAGACTCTGCAGGAGAAACTAAACCAGCTAATTAATCCTTGTGCTCTGGGAACTCATTTCGTTCAGTAGAAAACTGTGGTGCCGGCAATGTCCTAGGCACTGCAGATTCAAAGTGAAAAAAGACACAGTCCATGCTCTTAGGAGCTGGCTATTGTGAACTCAGCTGTTGCAAGTACCTGTTTGCATTAATGGTGTTATAAGGAATGCTGGGGAGGAAAAAGGACAGAGTCCCTATCATGGCCAGAGGAAAGCTTTCTGTGACATTTAGGCACCAGAGACCACCTATATTCTAAGTTTTGAGGGATGAGTATGAGTTCTTCAAGAAGAGACAAGGGGAGGGCAGGCTTAGCTGTTTTCTTCAAAGCAGGGATTTAGATTTTGTTGGAGAGAGGGGTCTTGCTCTGCATTTTGCATGAGACACTGATGTTTTAAATGCAATGAGTTTCAAGGTGGTATCCTGGCCCAGGACTCCTGTCCTCGAGTCCCCATAAATCTTTCCACTCCCGGGAAACCCAGAATGCTGGAAGTTTTTGTGATTCAGCCCCGAGACGTCCCAAGAGGAGGCTTTCTCGGTTTAAAAAGTGAGCATTTCCTGAACAAGAACTCTGTGCAGACTCAGCCCCTTTGCACCTTTAAGTCCCTCTTGTAATTAAGCTGCAAAATAAAATACTGGATGTTAGTGGTAAAAGGACCTCAGAACATCATCTGGCCCAATCCCCATCTTCAGCAGCTGATATACGATAATCTCCCTTTTATAAATATGGTAGCTGCCTGCCTTGCCCAGGGCCATACGGCTGGTGAGAAGGGCATGCTGATTCAATAAAGGTTCATCTTGGGCCCTTGTTTTATTCCCTGCATCTTAAGAACAGGAACTCTTCCATTTTTTATAGGATTCATAACCCCAGTGCTATGTACTCTGTAAGAATATTCAAATAACCCCATTTTTCCTGACTGATCACCAACCTCATAGACCCATGGCAGAATAGCAGAGGATCTCAGACTCCACTATGCCTGTGGCTTACTAGAAATGCCCACTCCTGAGACCCACACTCAAATATAGCAGGAGGTTTTGGGTGGAGCCTGGGAGCCACTATATATGTAGCCTGGGTGATTCTAATTCTGGCGAGTTTGGTGAGGAAACCAAACTCTAAGAAATCTCACATCAACATAAAATAGAAACAATTTCCTCTGGGTTCAGAGGGCAAACTCTTAATTATCATAGTAATGGCTCTCTCGGTTTTTCTGAAGTATCCTCGTAAATAAAAATACAGTGAAGAACTGTTAAGGAAAGCATTAATCATTTTAGACATTTTCTCATTTATTGGAAAGGAGAGGTAATTGAAGTCAGTAAATGCCCCCAGGCCCCCAAACACACACACATACACACACACACACGCACACCCAGTACTGCTGCTTGTCTGTTTACCCTAGAAGGTTGGCAGATACAATAAATGGACTTTCCCACCACTTGGTGGAATAATTAGGATGATAAATAGAGGTAGCTGCCCATTCTGGGCTGTGTAGTAATATTTATACAGATTTGGCCTCAATATTCTGCCCTCCTCCCAACTTCCAACCCATCTTTCTCTCATGCAGACTTTTGGGTCAAATTAACATCATTTACATCTTAAACCAAAATGCTGAGTTGCTTTGACAAAATGCAAACAGGCTTGAAATTTAGTGCCAAAGAGCCTCATGATATTCCAGCCCCCACAAAGCATCACGTTTGAACAAAAGTTTGAGAGCTACAGAGAGAGTTCTGAGGTCGTGCGGTGGCTCCTGGTAAACTTTAGATGTTCGGTGAACTTTGGCACTTGGGTAAGAAAGCCCGACACCAACCTAAACGATGGGGAATGATAAAGGCCCTTGAGCTCCTCTGCGGAAGCCAGAGGACAGAGCATTGGGGCAGCCCATGGGGCAGTGATGATTGTCCAGTTTGGAAAATTTTCATTGATTTTTCAAAAGTCTAATCTAGAAATAGATCAAAAAGGAGACGCTTTGTCCAAGAGAATGGACTCGCCACGAGACCATCAGAGTTTAAGACCAATGTGTTTATGAGAATGTTAGTGGAAGTGGATGCCTGATTTGTCTAGTCCTGGTTCAGGTATGGAACCCAGACTCGAAACTGGAGCTCCAGTAAAACGCATGGAGCGTCTGCCGTGGGTGAGCTCTGTGCTGGCAGGGCTGAGGGTGACGGCAGCCGTGCCCTCAGCCAGTGGTGTATGATGCCACTGTGAGGGTTTGCAGGGCAGGGAGAAGAACACTGAGGGTGATGCCACCTGCACTAGGTCTGAAAGGATGCCTAGAATTAGGTAGGTGATGGGGAGGGAGTGCTCAAGCCTGAGGAACATTAGAGCCAAGGAATAGAGGCGAGAAACCGCGTGCGGTGCAGTGCACAGATAAAGGCTGGGACAAACATAGCAACTAACATTTAGTGAGCAGTGACCTGTTACTGAGCTGTGTTTCACACAGGTGTCATTGCATTTAACCCTCATCATAACCCTCAAGGGTAGGTATCATTAACTTTCCTCAAAAGCTAAGGAAACTTGGACTTGGAAAGGTCAGTTGACTTGCTCAAGGTCACAGACTTAGTAAGGGTCAAGCTAGGATTCACACCTGGCAGTCCTAACCACTGTACCCTATCACCTCTGCACAGATGTGAAAGGAACTTGAAATTCACCCAGTCCAACCTCCCACCCACTACAGACATCCTGTTTACTGTACTCCTGGCACAATAATTCAGCCAAGGTTTGAACCCCAGTCCGGGCACTCACTACCTCACAAGATGGACCTAAGACAACTTCTCTCTTCTAGGGCACCAAAATCCACCTCCTTGTGATGTCACCCAGCTCCACCATTTAGAGCCACACAGAACCCGAGCTGTCTAACCCCTCCTATACAAGATGCCCTCCAGTCATCTAAGGATAGTTTTTAGGACCCCTTGAGTCTCTTTTTCTAGACAAACAACAGAAGTTCCTTTGCTCCTTGGCTGTGAAAAATAGGAGCTAGAAAGAGTTGTAATTCCTTTAGTAGTTGGGGCACAGAAGAAGCATAAAGGAAGGAATCCTCTGTCCTACTTGAAGGAGTCCATGAAAGGCATTGGAAGCAATGAATAGTCCTGGGAAGGTATTTTGAGCAGAGAGAGAAGTGAAGAGAAAAGCCCAGGGATTCGGGGCACCCTTTCATTTGCTCACTCACTCAACAGTGAATTAAATACTTTTCCAAGCCCTAGGCGGGCTGCTGAAGATACAGTGGTGAGTGAGGCTAACATGGTCCCCATTCTCATGGACCAAGAACCAGCATCATGTACTGAGCGAACAACAGGGAGCTCAGTTGGATTGAGTTGGATGGTCGGGAGTCTGGACAGTCTTGGAAAAATATGGTAAGACAGGTAAAAGGAGCCTGTGAGAGGCAGCCACAGTGATGTACTTCTCATAAGCACAATAAAATAAAATAAAATGATGAACGCTTCTGCAAGGCAGTAAGACACTTAAAACTTAGCCTTGATGAGTTTTTAAAAAACATAAAACAGGGCTTCCCTGGTGGCGCAGTGGTTGGGAGTCTGCCTGTCGATGCAGGGGACACGGGTTCGTGCCCCGGTCCGGGAAGATCCCACATGCCGCGGAGCGGCTGGGCCCGTGAGCCATGGCCGCTGAGCCTGCGCGTCCGGAGCCTGTGCTCTGCAATGGGAGAGGTCACAACAGTGAGAGGCCCGCGTACCACAAAAAAAAAAACAACAAACAAACATAAAACAACCTGAGATTGGGTTTGCACTTGGGCTGGGGATTGTTACTGCTAATTCTCAAAGGACAGAGCCCATTGTCCCAACCCCAGGGATTCTGAATAATTTAGTGTTATCTCCGAATCTTAACCAGATTCCCCCTAAAAACTGGGAAGTTTTTATTTCTCATTCACAACAGATGTGTCTCTGCAGATCCCTGATCTCCAGCATGCATGAGTCCTGGAAGTGCCAGGAGAGGTTTGGAGGTACCCAGTGTGGAAGTGATACCAGCTTCTCACCATGTGGATCACCCCTTATATATTCCATCCACACACAGCTGCCCCAGAGAGGATATGTTGGATGAAACTGTACTCAGCCTTTAGCAGAATCATCCAGAAAATATGGCGGAGCCAAGCAAACACCAATCAACATGATTCTGTGCTTCTGGGAGAACCACGAGAAACCACTTCAAAGCCAAGGGACCTTAGGAGAATGTGTTTTAAAACTTCATGCAGGCCAGGAATTAAGAAGGAAGCTTATTGACTTATGTGGCATTGGCTGAGACGTGGCATCTTGGCAAAGCATGCGAACTCAGGGTGTAGGATGTTTACCATCAGTCATTAGATTCTCAGTATAATGAGGCAGTGATATAAATCAAGAGGTTGAATAAGCTCAAAGTGGCAGCAATAATAGTCACAGCTAAATACTGAGGTATTAGCTAAAGGCATAGACTTAACGCTGGGAGCTGTGGGAATTCTGGGGAGATAAGGAGAGGAGAGTCATACATAGGGAAGTAAGACCCTTTTAAAACCACGGGAGGATCACCTTCCTCCTCCCTGCAGGTTCCAAAGCTCTGAGCTTCTGCTCAAGTGAATTGTATATTGTCAGCTCTGTAGAAAGTGACCTAAATTTCCAACCGAGCGAAGTTTCAGGGGTGGGAAACCTTGTGATGAATGGCCACATCATGGGCACATTTCTCCTGGTAGAGAGACTTTGTGAAAAGAATACCTCTGTCCGAGATAAGCTTGTGGAGGGGCTAACCCAGCTGCACATGGCCTGTGACGCTGATTAATAAAAAGCTCCTCCCGTGCACACAGTATTTCATATCATCTGTCAGTTTACAGATCGTGACTCTGACCCAGAAAGAACAGCAAGAAAAGGATTACACTGGAGTTTAGATCTCTGCCATATTGTCAGCCTAGTGTCTCTAGTTTGGGGACATTGTAGTAATTTGTTTTTATTCTAATTTTTTTTCTTTACAAGTTGCTTTCACGTACATTAGCCCATCTAATGCTCACAACTCTACGAACAATCATTATCCTCATTTTTCACAAAAGAAAAGCAAGACCCAGAGAAGTCAAGTGACTTGTCCAGAGCCACACAGGAAATATGTTGAATAACTAGTCAGGGCCAAAATCCAGGGCTGCTGCCTGTCAATGCCGCACCCTTTCCTATTACAGTGCCCCACCTTCCACAGGGGACCTAGGGATGGGAAACAGAGATTTCTCTGCCTGCTTTATGCTCTGACAATTGCTAAAAACATCTGATCCTTCTGCCCTGCCCTGACTCACCACAAATGATGTCAGTGGGTTTGATAAAGTGGGACCTTTCTCCCTTCATGCTCACTCTGGCACCAAACTGATGGATGCCTGGAGATGCAGATCATGAAGGTCTAGAGCCTGCATTCCCCCCAAGCTGTCACTGATCACAGAACAAGTTAATTAAACCTGGATTATTTAACGACAGTTAATAAGATAAACTTCCTCCCAGAAGCCAATGGGAGCAGACACTGTTGTCCCTTAATGGTTGTACGGGAGTGGATGAGGCACTTTCCTCCACCAGAGAGAGGGTCTTTAAGACTCCTAACGATAGCAGGTATGAGTGCTTCTCTGCACAGGGGATGATGTGAGCATATGTTTTCTAAAAACAAGTTAACCCCTCAACACCCATTGAAAGCATACTGGATTCTGTGTTGCTGGAAACTTTACGGCTTTGGCTGGGAAGAGGGTTGTTATCCCCAGGAAAGTGTCCCAAAGACCCAGGCCTGGGTACATCGGAGGTCAAAGGACACACGGCACTGTTCAGGGTTGGCGTATGAGGGTCAAGTCCCTCTCACGATAAATATTTCAGAAAGGACCTAATTTCTTTTCATAGTTGAAGAGAGAGAAGAACTACAGTATCGCATGTGGGGAGTATTTGGTTTGGGGAAACCTGTTTTTCAGTAACCAGAAGTCTTTCTCTACTTGGAAAAGACTGCATTTCGTGCACATGCTCACATCTGTCCCCAGCTAAGGAGCATGTTACATTTACACTGACGTCCAGACTCTAATCTGCCTTCATACTTCCTTGAGCCACAAGAGAGCAGACGGTGAACAGAGCAAACTGACAGCAGCAGCTGGAGCCAGAACGTTTACGGCTACTCCCGTCCCGGGCCGGGAGGCAGGGAGGAGGCCCCCTAGGATTTTTAAAGCATCGAGAGACAGATCGCTTGCCAGAACTGTCCCTTCTGCCTTAGGAAACCTATTAAAAAGAAAAGGAAGGAAAAATAACCTATCAAAGTCAATGACTGCTGGAATGAATAGAAATATACATTATTATATGTTTAATATTTATATTAATTTAGAATGCACTTATTATAATATATTAATATATTTTCTATCTGTCTTCCAGCTAGAGTTTTTATAAGGGGGGCTGGATCTAATGCAGTTCATTAATTTAATGAATTTAACTATATGGGTTCTATGGTTATGACATAAGGAAAGAAGAAGCAAAAGAACTGTGAATTTGAACTCCAGTTACTGATCTAAGTGACTTTGTGCTTTAACCCAATATAAGCGATATGGGTGATAAAGTGAGAAGCCCAATGCTAACTACCAGGGCAGGACTGGTGGTAAAATAAAAGGCCAAAACATGTGAATAAAAGGGAGAAGTACTCAAATGCTGTGTTTATTCTGAAATACAGTGTTTAACCTTTATTATATGCACTTACAGCTGGGTTTTTTTAAATTTTTTCTTAAATTTTTATTATTATTATTTTTTTACCATAACTCCTGGCAGGAGAAAATAGCTTTGCTATCATGGGTTTGAAATTATCTAGTCCTCTTTTCCCCTTTAAAACAGAGGCTTTGAAACTGCATTATTGATAATGCAAGTTTTCTAAGCAACGTAGCCATTGCATTAGGGCAAAAAAGACTCTGAATGTAGTATATGTAGCTGTATCTCAGAAACAAACACAGACATTTATAGAAAGGATATCTTTTGGCCGGTTAAACTAGGACATGGGAAGAGGCACGTCCACAGAATGGAAAGGAACAGACTTCTTAAATACATAAATTACTGTTCCCATGTCTAACTGGAAATTAATGCCCAGGTAATTTAGAGTTACATCCATTTGATGGGATGAATTCTGTGATTCCTTTATGCTCATTGCTACCTCCCTGTGGCGTGGTTCCATTTTTGAGCCCATGCTGACTAGTCAACAGGTAGGAGCCACCTAGGAGTTCGCAGGCCTCAGAAACGGAAATGAATCCAATCATGGAGACAGCACAGAGTAGGCTGGGAGAGTTGTGAACTTACCGTAAGTAAACATTAACACGTGCATGCGGTCAAGCCACTAACGATGGTAGATTCATTCCCAAGAAACACAGTTCCTTGCTACTCAAAAGAGCTCATCCTTCAAGCCAGAGTTTTTAAAATGCTTTCTTCCTCTGCAAGGACTTCGGACATTCTCCCAGGAAACACAATTGTTCCTTCTCTAGGGCTTCCCTTGCACTCACATACCTCTCGCAATGCAGTTACTTTATTGTACTGTAATCATGTGTTTGTGTTGTTTCCTGTGGGGAGGAAGAGATGGGACCTTTTTTTTTTTCATCTTTATATGTCCAGGCCTATTACCTTGCTGGCCCTAAAAATTTTTTTTTTGTTGGATGAATGCATCAAAAATTCCAAAACTGGTTATCAAAAGCCTCTTGAAGGGACTTCCCTGGTGGTCCAGTGTTAAGACTTTGCACTTCCACTTCAGGGGGCACGGGTTTGATCCCTTGTCAGGGAACTAAGATCCCACATGCCACATGGTGTGGCCAAAAAAATTAAAAATTAAAAAAAAAAATCTGGTATCAAAAGCCACTTGAAACAGATCATAAGGTGGCTGAACAGCTGTTTTAGGTTCTATAAATATTGATAAATACATGGCAGGAATAAAGATTTCTTGGAATGAAATGAGGAAGATGTATTTCAGGGCACTTAGGTCTTCTAGAACCATTTGTGAAGATCAGTCCGAATTTTCAGTTAAAAATCCCTTCATCTTCTAAGACTTTGTAAGCTGGGTCATTGCCAAGAGTATCTTTTATGGCTGAGCTCTCAACCAGTGGAAAATAAGATTTATGAACTCTGAGTTTGCTAGTGCTATACTTACATCTCTCCCCTCCAGGATTACAGTTCCTAAAATGTTTATGTGTAGTTAGCATTAAATGTCTGCTTTCTCCTGGGCAAAGAAATGACTGTATAATGGAATGATATGCTTAATGAGGAGGAAAGAGTTGGTATAGAAAGGAAGATGAGAATGGGCCAGATCTTGCTGAGGAAAGATGCTGCTGAGGCCCAGTGTGTTCTTGGTTCACAGAGAAAAGGTGCTTCTTTAGTCCACTGCTAACCCAGCTGTGAGTTGTTTTCAATTTGTGTCTTCTTTTCTACAGTCTCACCTAATTACGTTTGAAATATCCAAGACCTTTGGAAAGTGCGTTTTCTTTGGTGGACCCATAGTTGCCGTCACCACAGTTCTGAAAAACTCCCTTGGGTCCTGAATTCCACCTTAATCAGATAATCTGCCTTCCAGAATTTCCTTTCTGAGGAATTAACCTTTCATCTCACTGTGCTATGAACATTGAACAGGTGAAAAGGAAGCCTTCCTTTGCCAAGGAAAATTCTGCTATGTTTGATAGCCAGCAGGGCACATTTACAGCTAATCAATACAATAGCACGGAGCAGAAGGGATTAGGAAACGATGCGAGTTGTGCTTTCACAATCTAGAATGAGTCATACTTTTCTTTAGAAAAGTCTTTTTTCCCTCAATCTGAAAACAACAGCTGACGTCTTGTGAAGTCTACCTAAGATTTTCAGGGCTCCAGGCAAGGAGCATAGAAGAAGTCTAAACTCAAGTGATGCATTCAAATGGCCCCCAGTATGCAGGAGCCCCATCCAATAAAGACACGAGAGCCCATGTGGTATGATCTTTCTTCACCAGAAGTTGGCCCAGTCACAACCTTAGCATATTTTAGCCTAAACAGAGGAGCTCCATTGACTCTTTGCCCCCAACGTACTTCACTCTGGCAGTGAGCTTTTGGCAGATGCAGGGATGTTTGATGGGCACCCACACCAGGTGAAGCTCACGCAGGCATTCCTGCTTCTGGGCGGCCATTTTGTCTCTCAGCTCAGAGCCTATAGAGCCCAGCTCTTGACCCATTCCTGTGCTTCCTGGACTTCCTGGAGTGTAGCGTGATTGCCTTTCTACTGATCATGCGTGTTCCCCTCTGTCACAGGAGGACTGTGCCCAGGGTCCAACGATCCTTGCGTGGAGAAGCCGTGTCCAGGGGACATGCAGTGTGTCGGTTACGAAGCCAGCAGGAGACCGTTCCTCTGCCAGTGTCCACCGGGGAAGCTCGGAGAGTGCTCAGGTGCAGAGCGGGGTAGGGTGACGAGGGTCTAAATTCATATTCTGTCTGCATGCAACGTTTTCCTTCCGCATGGACTCCAGCTAGCCTCCCCCCTCAAATACTTGAGATTTATTACAGCTGCAGCCTGTGCTCAGGAAACATGCAATGCCTGTGGGCTCCTTATATAATGGGGGGTCACAGCGTGTGTTTCAATCATGTCACATGGATGTTAAGGGTGTGAAATTATGGAAAATAGAAGGCTGTTGGTTAGGCAGAGGAGTCGGAGTATCTGTGGCATGGCCTTTGATGTTCAGAGCCTCCACCTTTCAAGGAAAGCCTCCACCTTTCAAGAAGGTAAAGCTGAGCCAGTTCAGTTGACCTTCTGTAGGGTAAGTCCAGCCTAGATCAAGAGACTCTCCACTGCACATGTACAACTAACTGCGTGTTCCCAAAAGGCGAGGGAGGTGTTCACCTCTGTTTCTTAAAGAAAGAAAAAAAATCAGTATTTGTGTTACTTCAATCCAAATGATCCTCCATTTCTGATTATCACTCAACTTCAGTACTTCTTTTGATTCACATATGCTCTACCACTTCTTTCCTCTAAAAAGAGTCCTGTTCATTTTTGGTACCAATAGAACCTTTTTTTTGGTAGAAGATGTATTTCAAATATAGGCACACTGATACCAATTTTGGAATCCAAGAAATATTTATTGAGTGATGATTATAATAGCCATTATAATGGGAATAAATACGCCTAGTATTTGCAAGGCACTTGTTAAGCACTGGGTTCTAGAAACTCAGCCTTTGCAAAGACAAGCACCGTTCTTAAAAATGGAAGCCAAAGCTCTTTCAGAGTTGACTTCGAGAATGGAGCTGCCCCTGAACTGAAGAGATCACCCGCATACTTGCCTTTGAAGGCTTCTAAGGTTTAGACTTAAAAGATATTTATGCTGACCTCACCCCAACACACCTGCTGTATACACAGCAGGTGGGTCTGCAGGGTGACAGTAAGGCCAAGTCTCCTAACTTCAGGTGTCCCTTTCTGCCCTTCTCCCTTCTCCTTTCCATATGGAAAACTCTTCATAATCCACGATTATCATCCATTTGGCATATTTCCACACTTTCCACCCTTCCCCCCCCCCCCAGCCAGAGGGCTTTTCAGCCATTACTTTGCTTGTTAAAACATAAAGCTGGAGACAATAAAAAAAAGAGAGGGTTAACTCAGAATTGGGTGATGTGGGTGCAACTAACGATTCTAGGAAGGGGAGCCTTGAAATTAATGGTCAAAAGGCAGAGCTGTGACTGCACAAGACATGAACTTCCTTTATATCATTATCCTTATCAACATTTGTGCAAATGACCTAAGTTGTCTGTTCTGCATTAGGATACTTGGGGAATATGCATATTCTTTTTTTGTTTGTTTTTTTGTGGTACGCGGGCCTCTCACTGCTGTGGCCTCTCCCATTGCGGAGCACAGGCTCCGGACGCGCAGGCTCAGCGGCCATGGCTCACGGGCCCAGCCGCTCCGTGGCATGCGGGATCCTCCCGGACCGGGGCACGAACCCGCGTCCCCTGCATCGGCAGGCGGACCCTCAACCACTGCGCCTCCAGGGAAGCCCTGGATATTCTTTGAGAATAGTTTTGTCTTTCCCTTGTTTCATAGCATTGAAAATTCTTAAATATCTAAGTGATGAGGGTGGGCATACAGGGATATCTTTTAATAGTGCTAATTTTAGAAAATAGGAATTGGGAATTTAGTGACACTAAGATAATTCAGGTTAGAGAATATACCAAGTTGTCCTTGACATGAGAGAGCTAAGATTTTTCAGCATCTGACTAGTAAATTTTTTTTCACTTTGAAATTAGAGTGTGACCTGAAATGCAGAAACAGTTTTTAATCCAAAATGGTTTCTCCTCAGTGGCTTCCCTAACTTCCCATGGTCTTTCATCCACTTGCTTGGTAGTTGTTGGGTGGTTTCATGTGTCCCTGCTCGTTTCTGGTTGTTAAAAGTATCTATATCTCCTCATCATGGTCTTTTCAGGGCACACTTCTCTCAGCTTTGCTGGAAACAGTTACATCAAATACCGGCTTTCTGAAAATAGCAAAGAAGAGGACTTTAAACTGGCCCTGCGTCTGCGAACACTGCAAAGCAATGGGATTATAATGTACACCAGAGCAAACCCCTGCATCATTCTGAAGGTAATGAAAATAGGTTCTCTTTTCCTGCAGTCAGTTCTCATGTTAGTATTTTGGCTCTTGGATTGGGGTCTGAAATCCTTTTGTCTTTTAAGTTCAGAAACCAGAAGCCGGCTTTAGGGCCAGGGGAGCAGCAGCAGAAGTGGGAAGTGTGCCAACACTCCATTTCCTTTCATACATTCAGCTTCAAAATTAGCTCTTCAGAGACTGGGGCACCTCTCTCTGGAGTAGGTTCAAGAGCCGGCCTCCTCTGAGTTGTAATCACTCAACAGTTCATTAGAATGTGTTTCCTGATCAATTCCACGGCAGGGTGGTCCTTTCAAAAGACTGACTGTATCCTCTCCTACCACACGGGTCTATCCCCAATGACCCCTGAAGGTCACTTGTGTTCTCGCTCAGGGAAGAACTGGACATCTGGGCTGTAGAAGATTCCATAGGCCCTCTTATGGCCCAAGTAGCCCAATTTTTAAAACATGCCCAGCCTCAGAAACCCTCCAAAGGCACCAGATTTCCTTTAGAGCAGGGGGTCCCCAAGCCCTGGGCCGTGGCCTGGTGCCAGTCTGCCGCCTGTTAGGAACCGGGCTGCACAGCAGGAGGTGAGCGGCCGGCGGGTGAGCTAAACTTTATCTGGCGCGCCCCATCGCTCCCCATCGCTCCTCATCGCTCGTGTTACCGCCTGAGCCATCCCCTCATCTCTCCAATTACCTCCTGAACCATCCCCCCATCGCTCGCGTTACCGCCTGAAACACCCTCCCCGCCATCGCTCGCATTACCGCCTGAACCATCCCTCCGATCGCTCCAATTACCGCCTGAACCATCCCCCCCTCACTCCAATTACCGCCTGAACCACCCTCCCCCCATCACTTGCATTACAGCCTGAACCATCCCCCCCATCGCTCGCATTACCTCCTGAACCATCCCCCCCATCGCTCCAATTACCACCTGAAGCATCCCCCAATCACTCGCATTACCTCCTGAACCATCTCCCCAACCCTAACCCCACCCCAGCCTGTCTGCGGAAAAATTGTCTTCCACGAAACTGGTCCCTGGTGCCAAAAAGGTTGGGGACCACTGCTTTAGAGCAAGTCTGGCATTTGTAGTCAGATCAGAGCTTCTGGTCCCTTCATGAAAACAACAACAATAATACTAACAGCATGACATGCCTCATTTGATTTGTGTCATAAAGCTAATATAATAAATGTGTTATATATATATACGATCGGCCCCATTTGATCAAGGAGCATATAGAGGTTCAGAGAGGTTAAGTTATTTACCCAAAGTTGTACAGCTAATAAGTGGCAGGCCTGGACCTGACTTCCAGTGTCTCTCACACCATGCTCTTTATCTCGATGCTCTCCCCAGCTCTCAGTTTTGTAACTATAACTCATTTCATCCAGAATCACATCTGGGCATCTGTAGACAAGATTAAGCCTTCCAGGATGAGAGGAGAAGGGAAAAGTAGGAGGAAGACATGTTTAATTGAATGTTATTCTCACCAGGCTGCTATGCCAGCCCACCGTAAGTGTGTTCAGAGACGGGTGAAGTCTGTCCAGTAGGAGATACCCATCCAAGTGGAAATGGCTAGCGATTTTCTCCTTCCTACTGTTCTGTCACTAAGCTTAACTGGGATCCTGGTGGGCTTTTTTAGCTTCTGTTCTTTGATTGCTAGGTCACATCCAAGTTGATTAGATGACCCAGGCTTTAATCCTGGAGGGAGGAAAGTATGTAGAACATTAAATGCCTGTGGCTTCTCCTACCACATAGACCTTTATGTACCTCCTTCTTGTACTGCCAGGTATTACTTGGTGTCCAGAGGGAGTGAGCACAGAGCTGGAGTTTAAAGTTGGCCATTTTCGTGGGCAATCTCCCAATACCCTGACTCATTCAACTCACAATAATTTCAGCTCTGTTAGGAAAGCAGTGTTTTCAAAAGAAAACAAGCTAAACGCTCTGGATGCACAGTTTTAGAAAACAATGAATTCCAACCAGATCTTCATGGCGGAAGAATATAAATTCAAAAACCTAAGTTCTGTCTTTTTAACCTCCTAGCCTGTGAAGCAACCTGCCTAGGGTCCTTAGCTCACTTTCTAACTAGCCCTGAGCAGTGGGGTTTGTATAATTACTGGGAAGGTGCTCTGCCCATTCAGACGTACCAGCCCCCAGGGGCTGCGCCTGGGTGTCGCTGACCTCGCACCTCTCCCCTTCAAGCTTCAGTAAGGCTTGTTGCTGAACGTCCTTAGGAGGCAAATACTTTCTATTAGCAATTCTCTTAAATGGCATTAAATTTGAAAGAGAACAAAAATATTGGACATGAATGGCTCGATTCTAAAGTGGAGCTTGCCATTTGACACTTCACTGGCAAGTGTCTAAAATGTGCAGAACCCTGGAGATGGGAAAGAAGAATAATTAAACCTTTTAGTCAGCGCTAGCTCCTAAGGTATATTGTATTTCGTGAAACAAGCATGTTTCTGAAAGTTGTGTCAATTGAATCTCTATAAATGGAATTCTAATAAACTAGGGATGGTTGCTATTTGAAGGAACCCTTCCCTTAGTCCCTCTGTGATGCGAATGCTCACCCCCATCTGTCTGTTCTGTAAGTTTGCTTTTCATATGTTGGCTTTGCCCAAAGCAGGACAGAGCTGTACTGAACTACTGCAGATACTTTCCTACAGTTGCCAGGAATATCCACTTAGGGGATTTGAATCTGTTTGCTTAACATTTTCAGCCTCATGCAAGATTTAATTTCATTGGCTTTAGGCACAGTATGTGCCTTGCACTTTGGTTCAATGACTACGCTGAAATGCTTTGTTTAAACTGCACCTCTTGGTTGTTTATATTTTCCCGGTTAAAGCACATTCCCTAAAAAGTACTTAAGACGATCTGTGGGGTGAAGGGCACCCCTTCAAGACAGTTGAAGAACTGCATGGAGACCTCGGGAAGTGAACATTCTCATGGACGAGGAGCAACGCTGTCTTTTAGCAGCAGTAAAGGCGCTCGTTCTTCTGTTCATCATTGATACCCTGTCTTCTTCCAAAAGAGATTCCAGGCTTACCATAAATACTCAAATGCAATAAAATCAAAGCACCATTAAGATGAAAGCAAGGATAGGTAAAATAGGGGAAGGGGATTAGGAGGTACAAACTTCCAGTTATAAGTCATGAGGATGTAATGTACAGTGTAGGGAATGTAGTCATTAATATTGTAGTAACTTTGTATGGCAACAGATGGTAACCAGACTTATCGCTGATGATCATTTTGTAATGTATCAAAATATCGAATCATGTGGCACATCTGATAAGTCAATTATACTTGAATTTTAAATAAGATGAAAACAAAAGGTTAAGACTCAACCAATGAAATAGGGACGGACAGAATATCGTCATTGAAAAATCTAGACCAGGGGTTAGTTGAACACAAACCATAACTCTGAGTTTCCTGGCAGCCAAAGTCAGGATGAAAATGGTGGGATAGATGCTGTGGCTGTCCTCGAACCTATAAAAGAAACATGTCAGATCACCAGGAGAGACACAAGTAACTTTTTCCCTATGTTAGTCTCTCAGGTGCAATATTATAGCAGAAGCACAAGAAGTACTTGCTTGTTAATCTAGAAAGATCACATTTGACCTTTGGGGAAAGTTATAGATAAAACATGGCTTCATTTTGATGATTCTCAGACATGGCTAGTTAAGACCCCAGGACTAAGAGGAAGATAGTCAAGGAAAGCTCATTTGGTTTATAAAACAGTCCACTGGGAAGAGTCAGATCCTTGCAACACAGATCAGAAGAGTAACAAGGAAGACCTCACAAGATTCCAGAGTTTCAAGGATATATGAAAGCTATCACTGAGAAGTGAGCTAACTTATAATTACACGTTATAGTAATAATGAAATACCTAAGAGTTTATGAAGTACTTTCACGTACATATATTTGTATTCTCACTCTCCTGTGCATAGATGTGAGTGCCTACTTTTTCGCCTGTGAGGAAACTGAGATTCAGAGAGAATCATTGACTTGCCTAAACTAATCAGTAGTGGACCTGGCCCTCTGGCAGTGGCAAACAGGTCAGGAGTACAGCAGTGTTTATCAAAAGAAGAGATTTGAGGGAATGAGATTTATTCACTCATGTATTCATTCAAAGTGTATTTTTTGAGCATCTACTGTATGCCAGATAGCTATTCATGGCTGCCTTAAAAATAGGTTTTCAAGAAGTTCGCTTTTCAAAGACTATTTAATGACCCTCTTAAAAGTTTTATCATGATGGTGCATTTGCTAGAGCCACACATGAACAATCTGAAGCAGTAAGACTTATGCCATAATTCATACTTTTTACTCAAAATCGTACTTTCCTACAAGATGACTTCTTACAGCTCTGATAGCTTGTCTCCCAAGCTCCAGGCCACAGAAGATCCAGGTTAAAGCACATCACCGATTTCAGACAACCCTGAACACCTGCGTATTTCGTAACAGTAGGACCACACTCTGAATTATGCATTTCATTGAACACATTGCCTACGTGCCTCTGCCCCCTCCCCCGTCCCCCGCACATCATTCAGATCCTCGCTGTAGACTTTTCTTACAGTTTCGTGCACACCTCAGTTTCTATTAAAATAGCTTGCCCTCTGCTTTGAGAAAGCTTTGTCCTCTTAAAAGAGAGATCCTTTAAAATTGGATAAACCCTATTCTGAAGACAGAAATACTAAATATGATCGGCACATAATTTTCCAAGATGAGAGGACTCAGATGTGAAAGTGTTCTTTCCTCTCCCTGGCATAATATACTTGTGAAATGGCCGAACATTAACTTTTTGCAAGGTAGCTTTTGTCATCCACATTCTTGTTTGTCATTTAGACAAGGCTTATAATTCCAAACTCCTAGAATTTTGAAGGTACGGATCATTTTTGTTTTCAAAAGCCTGAGGCTCATGTAAGCATCTGGCTTTCTATTCATTCAGCGGTGTTGCCGCTCTTATTATTTTCAACAGGAAAGAAAAAGGGAAACTTAACCATGCTCGGTGTTACCATGGGAGAATTTTCTGTTCCTTAGTGATAGAACGTCGATGTATGTGAGGCTGTCAGAGCCACATCAGTTCTCCTGGATGAGTTTGTAACTTGGTTATTATCCCAAGAGGTAGGGCGTTAGGGAGGGGAATGGACCAAGTCATACATTAATTGAATACATCCTTTTCCAAACCTTAGATGAACTGCACCCTCACCACAAGATTTTCCTTGATAGACTGGGGACCCCACCCTGTAGCCACTGAGCAGAACAGCAGATGGACTGTGTCAGGGGCAGGTAGTCCCTAAAGTCACATCTGATCATTTGATTACCTACACTGAAATAAAGATACGGATATTATCCAGGAGTTGTCACTGAGCAAGTATTCTGGCATGATTTACAATATTCATTCAGTCCATTTTGTTGAACAACAACAGAAAAAATGACAAAGGCAACAGCAAAGATTACACATGAAAGGTCTCTGAAAAGAAAATTAAAATTTGTCTCCAGTCTTTTCACATTCGTACATTTGCATTACAGAGCGCAGGATGTATGTACTAACTGTGAATGAGGGGCTGACCGTTCTGCAGTGGACACAGTCAGTCTCCTTGTAAAATAAGTCACAGCTTTCCATAGAAGGAGTCTCAAACCCAGAGGGGCCAACCAGTGCTCTCCAAGGGACCTGGACGATACATGACAAAGCCAGAATTAGATTTCTCATTTCTAAATTCCCAAGGCTCTGCCTGGTTCACAGAGCCCCCTGCCTTTCATATACACACATTTATGTGGCATAAACTTTACATGCAGGAAGAGAGGGTGACAGCAAATTCATAGAGCCATAGGGGCAGTCATGAGAGACCCTAAGAATTAGTTGTCTGCGGAAGACACTGAAGCGTAGAAAAATACCCCATTTGTGAGGGTGGGTGAGGTTGTGATCATTCCTAACAGATCTATCAGTAGCCAAACGCATTTTGGAAAGACTGGTTCAGTTTATTTCTATGAATTCACTTGACATTTGTACCTCCTTGGCACTTAGTGCCTGGAAGGTCTGTCTTCCCTCCCCTTCTGTCCCTTCCCTTCTCTTTCTCCACAAGTTCATGTTCTCTACCCAGGTTTTCACATAGGACTATACATAGATCCTAAGTAAAGGCCAGCTGCCCTGGCGTGACTGAGACACTGGCCTCCACGAGATCCAGGGACAAAGACCAGAAAAGTAGCTTCTGTTTCACAGTTTTCGAGCTGTGAATTCCTTCATGGACCAATAACAATTTGTTGACTAGACATGGGTCCAGCCCTCAATCCCTGGATCCTCAAACCATCTTGCATTTCTGAGAAATGCAGATGACGGTGGACGACAGAGGATTCAAAGGCCAGCCTGTGTCCTCGGCAACAGTTGAACCTGGGTCTCCATGGAGGACCAGTACCTGCCCAACAGCTTTCAACTCGCCAGCATCCTTTAGTAGCACGCTTTCCTGATTTTGGTGTCCCTCTGGGGTCAGGCTGCTGAGGGTGGGGGGACTTAGATGCCCTCTCTGCACCAGTGCAATAAAAAAAGCAGGCAAGTCTCTGTCGTAGCTGACCCCAGATCAGAGGCTGGAAGTATCTACAAGGTGTAAAGAGTTAACCAGATCCTTCTGGAGTTCCAGAGGTCATCAAATATACATACATTCTTAGCAAATGGCCAAGCCCTGAGCACTTTGTGAGATAATCTTAACCTAAATGATGAGCAGCGGTCCTGAAGAACTGTTTTAAGAAGATGGCTAGTGTTTAATAGGAGGGTTTTTACATCTTAAATATGTATGATGCTGCGAAGTAAGAAATCTACCTGGCCTCTTTCTCTCCCCTACAGCACAGTCACACAAACTTACCTGGGGATATATATGTATTTCTGTGCTGATCTGATTAATAGCCATCTCCCTCACTCAAATATAAGCCCCATGAGGGCAGACCACTTTTGCTAACAGTGGTCCCCATAGCACCTAGCACATTGCTTAGCACATAGTAGATGTTCAATAAATATTCGTAATTAACATTAATGAGTCCACAGAAATCATTCCTGTGCTGGTAGTAACTAGGAAGGGTGCAGAGAATAAACAGACTCCCTAAACAAGAAATAGCTGTGAATTTTTAAAGGATGAAGACGGAAAGAATAGGAGCATTCTTAAATATGTAAGTGTGGCTTTCTGAACCTGCGGTCATATTGCTAAATACAAGAAGCTTTGTGAAATATCAGGCATGCATTTGCACGGCGTATAATGAGGAGGGAGAGTTACTATTAAAAATCAAGCCACAGCAGATTTATGGCTGGATCAAAAGCGTTGTCCATTCTAAAGCCCAGGCTGGTTGGGAACAGGGTGTCCAGGAACTTATTGCCAGATGCATATTAAAAAGCGCTGCGGTGTTCGTTCCCGCACAGATCGTGGACGGCAAGCTGTGGTTCCAGCTGGACTGCGGCAGCGGCCCCGGAATCTTGGGCATCTCGGGCCGCGCTGTCAACGACGGGAGCTGGCACTCGGTCTTCCTGGAGCTCAACCGCAATTTCACGAGCCTGTCCCTGGACGACAGCTACGTGGAGCGGCGCAGGGCGCCCCTCTACTTCCAGACGCTGAGCACCGAGAGTACCATCTACTTCGGGGCCCTGGTGCAGGCGGATAACATCCGCAGCCTGACCGACACGCGGGTCACGCAGGTGCTGAGCGGCTTCCAGGGCTGCCTGGACTCCGTGGTGCTGAATAACAACGAACTGCCGCTGCAGAACAAGCGCAGCAGCTTCGCCGAGGTGGTGGGCCTGACCGAGCTGAAGCTGGGCTGCGTGCTCTACCCTGACGCCTGCGAGCGCAGCCCCTGCCAGCACGGAGGCAGCTGCGCCGGACTGCCCTCCGGGGGTGAGTGCGCCTGCACCCTGGGCACCTGCCCCTGCCGGGAGGGGGTGGGGGGAGGTGGGGGGGTAGGGGCGATGGGGGGCAGACCTGAAGGGGGACTCGCTGTCACAAGCATGACCAACCCAAGTGCTCTCCCAGAGAGGTGTATGCACCCATAATGCTGGCCCAGCTTCTCAATCCCCTTTAAGGAAGTCACAAAGCTTGACAATTAACAGGAACGTCCAGTTTAGCCAATCCGTTTGCAGCATCCCACAGGAGCAGTGAGCTGGCTGCAGGAGCCCAGAAGATGCTGGCACGGCTGCCCCCTTCCCTGCCCACTCCACACCCTTCCAGGCCTCAGCAGCCTGGAGGAATAGGATCTCCTTTTAAGTATCTGCCCCCTTTGGACCACTTGCAAGTCACTGCAGAACAATGGGTAGCAGTCTGAGTTATGGCATCCATGCACTATCCTTTCACGGGTAGCCATATAATTTTACTAGAAGCTAAAGGATGTGTGGGGTGAACTCACCACCCCAGAAATAGAAGTGTAGTGGACATATTTTAGAGCATGCTTTTAAAACGTGTGTATTACAAATAAGTCTAGGGACAACTCTATGAAGGATTAGAAAGTCGAGAATAAGGAGAGGGCAATTTACATGAAATATCAGGACAAACCAGTCAGTGAGGGCAATGATACTTTACCCCTGTAAAATTCCCCCCAGAGATACATCATGAAGACGAAAGAAAGAACAGGGGAGGCCAAAAAAGAGGGGAGGAGTGGTGTAGATTTATAGAGGGTTTCTATTGTTTGAGGGAAAAGCCAAGGTTATTTAAGTCCTAGGAGTCTGACGATGAAAGCATCCCTGACTTTACCCAGATGCAGGATCCGTGTTGATATAAACTAGGTCAGGCGCTCTCCTGGTTGAAGGCTTTGCCACCGCAACAGCCTAACTCCTGATTCCACTTTAGCTCCTCTGCAGAGCCTCTCAGTGGGAGTGTGATTACCAAATTTAAACCTTCCTCACAAATCACTTAGAGATTCTGCTGTGTGCATTACCATCTAATGTTCGTGAAGCCCAACTCCAAATGTAGAGTCGATTTTATTATTAGAATGTTATAAACTGCCCATGAAATGATGCAGTGCCGAAACACAGACAACGAAGTTACTTAGACTTGCATATGTTACTGCCACAATGAGGGCCAAGTGCCCTGGGGGGAAATTTCTGCTGTCTCGATTTAAGAAATCTATTTGCTGTTTATACTGTCTCAGCAGTATATGTAAGTAAAGTGTTGTTACGGCGCCATAATTCCTGAATGAAGGGCAGTAACTATACTTCAGTGGTTCTATAAACCAGCCCATTATGACAAGTCGTGGCCAGTTTTTCACCAGGCAAAATAATGCTGCTACTGTGAGCCATCCACGATATATAAAAGGAGCATGTAATTAAATTTGGGCTGAAATAGAACACCACTCCATGTCAAATGCTGGGTACATAGCCACAAATTGTAACATACTTTTAACGATGGCAGGACGTTGTTTTTGCCGGCAAAGCTATGGGCTTCCACAATGGGTTAGCTTTAAAATAGTAATAATCACTGTATTAAGGAAAAAGACTGAGGAATCTTGCTTTTTCTTCAGTGTACATTTTAATTTTTTAATTGCCATGAAATCCCTGAGCTAAATATTCAGTGCAGGTATGTTCATTAAATGACTATGACCCACATCAGAAACAGCAATTTTCCTCTATTTTTTTAATCTCGTTTGGTTTAACCAAATTTCAGGACTGAGGACCCACCTGCCATATACTTTTTCACATGGTCTAAAGAACCTGCTTTCCCCTCCCCAGGGACCCAACTTTACCCATGGGTTGCATCCTCTCTCAAACTCCTCTTTGTTCCCTGTTCCTCACTTTCCCCTGTGATTGGGCTTGGGCTTGGGTTTGGGATTCTACAGGAGGTACTCTTTCTTCCAAGGGAATAAAGCCTTTCATCAGCTCAAGCTCTCCTTTGTACCAGGAGGCTAATGTTTTCCTTAAACAAAGAAAGTGTCTTTCCTCACCTCCATCTATACAACTCCCTTCTCTCAAGCCTACTACCTGTTTAGTTGAGAGGGCCCAGTGGTCCTTATTTCAGGAGCCCCCCGGGTGTGGTCCAGATGGGGAAGTACCGTGCTCTCATGCATAACAGTACTGAGCCCAGGGCCACCAAACTCGTGGCCACTCACCAGAAAATCCAGGAAGAGTGTTTCTGTTGCTTCCCTGGGGAATCAAAGGCACAGGAGCCTTTTTTTTTTTGGCTGCGTTGGGTCTTCATTGCTTTGTGCAGGCTTTCTCTAGTTGCGTCAAGTGAGGGCTACTCTTCGTTGCGATGTGCGGGCTTCTCATTGCGGTGGCTTCTCTCGTTGTGGAGCACGGGCTCTAGGCACGAGGGCTTCAGTAGTTACAGCACGCAGTCTCAGTAGTTGTGGCTCGCGGGCTCTAGGGCGCAGGCTCAGTAGTCGTGGCACACGGGCTTCATTGCTCCGCGGCATGTGGGATCTTCCTGGACCAGGGATCAAACCTGTGTCCCCTGCATTGGCAGGCAGATTCTTAACCATTGCACCACCAGGGGAGTCCAGGAGCCCTCTTCTGATGTGTGAGGAGGTACCTACCTGCTTCCTGGCTGTCAGGATTGGGGTTTTGGTTTCTAAGAAAGAGGAGAGAGAATCCATTTTCTTGCCCCCATTATCAGAGGAATTCTTGGTAGGTCTCCGTATCCTATCTGCAAATTCCCTAAATTCTTGCCAAATAGTAGGGAGGGATGGGAGGACAAGAAAAGGAAGAACCAACAATTTTCCCTTTACCTCATATCTATGAAAGTATTTCGCTAATTATAAGCTTATTTAAAATAAAGGAGGGCTTCCCTGGTGGCGCAGTGGTTGAGAGTCCGCCTGCCGATGCAGGGGACACGGGTTCGTGCCCCGGTCCGGGAAGATCCCACATGCCGCGGAGCGACTGGGCCCGTGAGCCACGGCCGCTGAGCCTGCGCGTCGGGAGCCTGTGCTCTGCAACGGGAGAGGCCACAACGGTGAGAGGCCCGCGTACCACAAAAATAAATAAATAAAGGAAAAGTCATCTTAGTTGTGAGTGATGGTTTAAGAAGAACAATATAAATAAATAAATAAATAAAATAAAAAGAACAATAATACTGAGTCATTAATGAAAGAATATTCATGCCTGGAAGAATTCCCTCTGGCTACCAGGGTATCTAATCATAGGAAAAGAGTCTTGCTTCCCCAGATCGAAGGCTAGGATGCATGGAGTATTCAGATAGGAAATGTGAACTGGAGAAAGTAGAGTGAGGTGCTTAAAGTGACTCCATGTGAGAATGTTGATAACACAAGTTCATGGTTTGAACATCTTACTGTTGTTGGAACCCTGAGTTATGTGTTGCTCTAAAATTCCATGAGACATATTTTAGCATAATCATTCTCTTGGCCCTTCAAGAATGCTGGGGTATTGGTCATTGGCTCTCCTGGTGACAGACTCCACTCTCTAATTGTGACAATCCTAGCACCAGGCCCTTGTTCCAGAGCATTCAGAGTTTTAATAGCAGGCACCCCACAGCAAGAAGCAGATTTCTTTCAGAGAAGCAGGATTCTGCTCCAGCCACCTCCAAACCCAACCAAACCCTTGGCATGAGGGGCAAGGAAGCCGAGTCTACTAGCTTGGAATGGCATGGTCAGCAGATTTGACCAGGGTTATCCCTCTGACTGTCCCAGGAGCAAACCACGGGAACCCCAGGGGAGTCAAAGCCCAGAATGCTGACTTGTAATAAGAGGTAAATATGACTCTGTAAATCAACCACAGAGGGAAGGCTCTCTCTTGGTAAAGCCTTAAAATTATATGTATTTCATAAACATGACCTGGAAATAGCAACCACCATGGAAAAGGAATGGCCTAGTCCCATCGTGACCCCTGCGTTTCCAGACCCAGTGGGTGGGCAGCAGCCCAGTGAGCACCCACGTTCTGAAAAGGAGGCCCCAGTCCTTCGTGCCTTATCCTATCCTACTCAGCTCAAGCCCATGACCGGAATGCCAAGTTGAGGCTAAACTATAATTTGGCGAAGCAAGGCAGCAACTGATGACTACCAGGTCAGAAATAGTCATTCAGATGACTTCCATGAGACTGCAAGCTTAACTCTTAAAATGAGAAGTTGATAACTTTTTCGATGGTAGAGTTCCATTTGTTATTTTGTCATTTTGTGCTTGGTACTGTGTTACTTGTGCTGTGACACAGTTCTCACCCCAGTACTCTGGATCGGTACTATTCTTTGCTCCCTTCAACCCCCATGTTTCAGATAAAGAAACAGGCCAGAGAGGTTAAGTAACTAGCCCAACATCACACAGTAAAGTGAAGAAGCAGGATGTGATCCAGGTTTGTGGAACTCCTCCCCCCCGCCCAGCCCCCCAGCCTATGCTCTTAACCCTTGTTACTCAAAGTGTGTTCCAGGGACCAGCAGAAGCCACATCACCAGAAATGTTAAAAATGCAGCAACTCAGGGGCTTCCCTGGTGGCGCAGTGGTTGAGAGTCCACCTGCCGATGCAGGGGACGCGGGTTCGTGCCCCGGTCTGGGAGGATCTCACATACTGCGGAGCGGCTGGGCCCGTGAGCCATGGCCGCTGAGCCTGCGCATCCGGAGCCTGTGCTCCGCAACGGGAGAGGCCAGAGCAGTGAGAGGCCCGCGTACCGCAAAAAAAAAAAAATGCAGCAACTCAGAATGAATCAGAATCTGTACTTTAACAATATCCCTAGGTGATACGTTGATTTCTCTCTCTGTCTCTGAACTGCCCTGAAACGCCAAAAAGAAATGAGTTCTTTTCCGTTTTCGTGTGTTGTATATAGTGGTTCTCAAACTCCAAGGTGCCTCTGCACCATCTGAGGACCTGATTAAAACAAGACCTTGTTATAGAAGAGTCTCTTGGTTGTTAAGGGAAAAGGAGAATCTATTGACTTGTCTCTGTCATCCACTGTCCACATCCAAGGAACATTCTCCTAGGTCACTGAGTTGTATTTGCAAGTTACTGAATTTACCACCAAGAAAAAATTTCTCAGTGAAAACTTTGGAGGAAGAAAGAGACCCAAACCTACGAATCAGAATCTCAGAATCTGCAAGTGTGGAATTCGGGCATCTCTGTTTTTAACAAGCATCCAAGACAGTTTTATGCAATTCTGAGTTTGAGAACCACTGACATTTGGGAATCCCAGTAAACTCTGTATTTGCCAGAATGTGAATCAGTGAATTACAGGAAACATAAGACATTCAGAAATTGAATGTCAGATGCACAGCTTGCATTTTTAATAATTGATTTAGTGTAAAGATTGAACTTTGTTCCCCAGACAGTCAGAAGTTTGGGGTCGCCTGAGCCCCGTTTCAAAGATAAAAGTAATAGTGCATACCTACTCCCTCTAAGCAAGGTGCATAAAACAACAAGTTCCCAGATTTTGTTAATAGTTGGGCATAGAAGCATCTTCAGCTACAGAGTGACCTGTGCTACTTTGAGTAGCACATCATTTTGCTGAGTATTTTGGGCCCCTGACTTGTGTCTAGATTAATTCAGTCTATCAGACTTAATCAAGTGACTGATTTGTGTCGAGCTCTGTGTTAAATTGTGTTGCTGTCTCTGTGACCAGTGGATCCAGTTATGTGGCCTCCCACCCTTCACAGCTGGCTTAAGGGAATTAGACAGGTTCCCTGTATGTGCTCAGCCCACTGGCCCACTAAGCACAGGGGGACAGAGAAAGGAAAAGCCAGGCTCCCAGATAATATACTATGGGCAAATTTGACTGAGCTTTGCAGCTAATGGGGAAAAAGTGTTTTTTTCTGGGTGACTTTCTTCTAAATACTGAGGTAATTTTGGGGGGTACTTTAGAAAAGCCTCATGGTAACAGCATTAGTAATATAATATTGATATTAATAGAAAAACCCTAAAGCAGCCAGGTTATGTGCAGACACAAAAGAACATGCCAGAAGGTGAAAATTTACTTTGTGCTTAATGTTAACACATTAAATGTTTCCAGGTCCTCAAGGAAAGTATTAGAGTTTCAGCCCAATATACAATATGTGAAATGTGGGCCAGCTTTCCTAGGGGAAATTAGAGGTCTCACCTGCAAAGGTTTTCATCTTACAAGGTCTAAAGGTATTGCATGGACCCTGCTTAGGGAAAGAGAAAGGTCAGAGTGACTACAAGTTGAGAGGGTGAAGTAATGACAGAGGCCATAGTCCTCAGCTAAGCTCACGCCACTTATGATTAGCATCTCACGTGATAACGTGGCCACCAGTTTTCTCAAACTCATTGAGATTCACGTGGACTAGAATTTTCAGTATTTCCCAATATTCAGCCTAAAAGTCAGAGTGAAAAAACCCCCATGGCTTTCTTTTGTTTGCTTTATGAGCAACCCAGAAATGAAGCTGATTTCAGAATCCATAGTAATTACAGTAATTACAACAATAAAGCACCTAATGTTTGTGGGCTGCATTGTGGTTGATGAATCCAGAAACCTCATTATCCCCTATGAAGTGGGTATTAGTGAGGCTTAATTATCAGATAAAAACAGGGAGGTCCCTAGAGGTCAGGCAGCTCGGCCATGATCACACCCAGCTGGTGAGGAGCAGCCCGAACTTAGACGTGGACCCACCACATCACAGCTGCCTCCCCAGACTGTAAAGTTCCTGGAGTGTCTAAATGCAGTCGTAATTCAGCAAGCATAGTGGTTGACGCTGACTTCAGATCCCAAGTGCTAGTTGCACATCTGTCATTACTTCCACCTTTGTGCGGAAGGTAGAGTTTCCTTATCGAGGCAGCCAAACTGGATCAGAATGATGTTCACCTACCCCAGGTGAACAGGGCCGAAGGTGGACGCTATGACTTGGGTGAATCAGGTCGGAAAATGACTTAAAGTCAAAGGAGTAAGATAGGAATTATCTTGATTATTTGCCTACACAGCCCAAATTCATTCTATAATTGCTCAAACCACTTCTGTTTTTGCATTTCATAGGTTTTGCAATGTTCTTCTTTGAGCAAGGAAAGGAGGGGGCATTTTAAGTTCATCTGGGTGCAGATTTCAAAACCATCTGTGTCGGCTGTAACTAGAAGGATTGTAAACAAGAGCACAGCTTTGAGGCAAGGCTTTAAAATACACTTCTCGATGTGGCACATGTATACAATGGAATATTACTCAGCCATCAAAAGAAACGAAATTGAGTTATTGTAGTGAGGTGGATGGACCTAGAGTCTGTCATACAGAATAAAGTAAGTCAGAAAGAGAAAGACAAATACCCTATGCACATATATATGGAATCTAAAAAAAAAAAAAAGTTGGTTCTGAAGAACCTAGGGGCAGGACAGGAATAAAGACGCAGACATAGAGAATGGACTTGAGGGCACGGGGAGGGGGAAGGGTAAGCTGGCACGAAGTGAGAGATTGGCATGGACTTACATACACTACCAAATGTAAAATAGATAGCTAGTGGGAAGCAGCCGCATAGCACAGGGAGATCAGCTCAGTGCTTTGTGTCCACCTAGAAGGGTGGGATAGGGAGGGTGGGAGGGAGACGCAAGAGGGAGGAGATGTGGGGGTATGTGTATACGTATAGCTGATTCACTTTGTTATAAAGCAGAAATTAACATGGCATTGTAAAGCAATTATACTCCAATAAAGATGTTAAAAAATTTTTTAAATAAAATAAAATACACTTTTCATTTCACAAGGATTTGAGGGGAGAGAAGCTATGGCATTGTTCGTTTGTTTTTAATAGGTATTTCAGTGCTAGTGTGACAGTTATCTTTTTTACATCTGGAAACTGGTACGAAGTAGCATCTGCCACTTACTGACTGTGTAACTTTGGGCAAACAATCTTATGTAAGCCTCAGTTCCCCTTTGGTAAAATAATAGTACTCTCAGCAGAGGGTTGTTGTCAAGTATTAAGTGAGATAATGCATGGAAAATTCTTAGCATTTTTCCTAGCGCATAATAAGCTGCTGTTCTTGGTGATAGTTTACTTATTTGACATTCTCCCCCAACCCAAGACAAAAAATCTACTCTTTTTAATAAGACTTTGAGATTATCCCCTGAATTTTATTTTTCTTTTACATTCACAAAAGTGTTAAAATATTATTTGTGATCAAATAATGCCTGGCTATCTTTGGGAATTCTGTTCCCTCTATTTGTGTTTTATATCAACATATGGTAATGCTTTGGGAGAGCAGAAGCTTTATTATGCTATTAGCTTTATTATTTGATGATTATTTGGCTCCCAGAAGGATGTCTGATGCTGTCCGTCTCACTGCATCTCATTGGCTCCCTGGAGAGTTGTGGGGAGTAACTACAGGCCCCTCCTGATTCCTAGTAAGTTGTGAGTTCTGGCTTACTGACAAATTCCAATGCCAATACAGTCTTGTAGAAAGATTTGAGAATCTGAAAGCCTGGATTCAAGTTCAAACTCATCATTTACTAGCTATACATAGTTGAACTAAGCCACTATTCTCTCCAACACCCCCATAGAGTAGGGATGTTAATGGGGCCTCTTATTTTCCTTTCATGGGGTTATTGTGATCCTTCATAGAATGCCAAAGTGATTTTAGACATTACATCACTTAATATCATTATGGCAGACTTGTTGACATTTTAAAAATTATTAATAATAAGGCCCAGGCCAGGATAATGAGATCATAAATAATGCTTCGTTAGAACAGGTTAATTTTATCAACAAGCCTCTTTCACAAAGGCTAAATAGCAAATATAACTTTTCTTTCATTAAAAAAGAAAATCTGACCACTTTTTAAAATCCAATTGCTTTTCCCTTTCATCATGTTGACATAAAAATCCCTCCAAATTTAAAGTTTTTTCTTGCTTTTAGGCAAGATTTCTTCAAAAACCTCCCTTGTCCCATGGGTTTGACATCACGAGAACAGATTCTAGAAAGTTTGCTTCTCTTTTTAATAAACAGAGAAATCCAGATAGAGAGTGTAATAAAGTATGATTGTTAAACTTACAATTCAGGATAATACTGAACAACTCAGGACTCTGGAGCCAGACTACAGGGGTTCAAGTCTACACTAGTTTCATGACTGCAAATAAGTACTCTACTTCTCTGTACCCTGGTTTCCTCATCTATAAAATTGGAATAATAATAGTACCTTCACTGAAGGCTTGTTTTAAGATTTAAATGAGTTAATACATGTAAAGTGCTTAGAACTGTTCTTGGTCCATAATAAATGTCACTAAATGTTAGCTACCACCATCATCATCTTCTTCAAAATGGACAGCTAGTTTTCTCAGAGGTAGAACAGGGCTTCTGCCTCGTGCAAAGTTTGTAGTGCTCTCTGTGCTCGTCGATGGTGTTTTTCTGGCTTTGTACCCCCAGTCCCTATTTCAGGGGTGTGCTGGAAAACCAAATCTCTAAAAACAAAAGCCCTGATCTGCCGTGTTTGCTGATTTCTGTGGTGTAAATATTCCCAGCCTTGCTGGCATCAGGCTACCAGTGGTTTAATAACTGTCTGCCAAATTCTTGAATACTTAAAATTCAGTACCTTCCACCCTAGATGAGCTGGCTCCAGGAGCACACCACTGCCGATGGCTTCGACACTCAGTGAATAGGTTAATCAGTCAGGCTGACGGCTGCATCAAGTAGCTCTGGATATCCCACAGAAGATAATGAAAATGACAAAATGCAGAAGGAAATGTGTGAGAGTAAAACAGTACACTAGAGGGAGTGCCTCGTTTTTTGTTTTTTTGCGGTATGCGGGCCCCTCACTGCTGTGGCCTCTCCCGTCGCGGAGCACAGGCTCCGGACGCGCAGGCTCAGCGGCCATGGCTCACGGGCCCAGCCGCTCCGCGGCAGGTAGGATCCTCCCAGACCGGGGCACGAACCGCAGGCGGACTCTCAACCACTGCGCCACCAGGGAAGCCCCAAGGGGAGTGCCTCATTTTAAATTCTGATTTTCCAAGGCAGAAAGACACCCAATCAAAATAATCAAACCCATGACCCTCGTTAGAATCCAGTTTCCATAATAGTGATTCAAATGTCCCTTATTTCCAGACAGTTCCTCCTTGCCCCTCCCTGGCCCCCTACTACTGCTGCTATGGTTTTATTTGAGAAAAGGCCAGGGCTTGTCAAATAGGAGCTGGAGAAGGAGGAACTGTACCTGAGCTGACCCACCTTGCCTTACGTTCCCCCTCCTGACTGCCCTCCCTACTCATCACTGCCCTGCTTTGCAGATTCCCTACTGTGGTTGTTCCGCCCCGCCCTTTAGTCTTAAAAGGAATTGAATTCATTCTCACAAGTCACTCTCCCTCTAAATGGCATGCCATCCTCACCAAAGACTAGCCAGGTGACAAAAAGAAGCATTTTTCCCAGTTCCAACTGCTTTCAGCAATCCCCACTTCCATTTAGGTGAGCAACTGCCCAAATTGGAAAAAAAATTACCCCAAGTCAGCAGCATAAGTTGAAGCAAGCAGACCCCAGACTAATGCATCCTGCCCATAGACTTCAGGCCGCCCATCTCTGGACACAGTTTGCATCAACAGTGGTCTTTCCTTATATATTAGTTCCCTGGTATTTCATTGGTGTTGCATTCAAGAGTATTATGTCTCTCAGAGCCTCAACCTCTGGCCCTCTGGGTTCTTAGTGCCAGGGAGGCTGGGGCTACCCAGTTCCTCCCTCTTAGGAGTGTAAAGATTTCTCTCTTGCCTCTTCCACTTGCCTCCTGAAGATGAGTCCTTCTCTCTCCAAACCTATGAACACCCACACACAGTCATAATGTCCTCCTGTATGTGAGAGTTCTCTGGAGTGGGGATTCAGTAAAACGTCCATGAGAGCATGCTGTATTTCAATCTATAGATTATTAGCTATCTTATACCTATAGAGATCAATCTACAATATCCCAGCATCAGTCACTGACCACTTGGGGAGCAGAGGTTGGCCCAAGAGCCCTTCAGATAAGAGTGAGGATGGTTATTTGCGAACCAAAGTAAATATGATGTGCTTGTTGGATGCTGAGACCCACTAATACTCTTCCTCTACTACCACCCACTCCCCCAAACATTAGAAACCAGGCCTTTACCCTCCCTCTGGGCAGATGATAGAGCCATTAATGTGGAAATTAACCAACCTTGACCAACCCAAGGATACTGACACAGTATTGTTGTTGACAGGCCCCACTGATGTGCTTAGAGCTTCCTATCAGATTTCGATTTCTAGTTTTCTTCGACCCCACTCTTCAATATGAGCTGATAAGCCAGGATTACCAGAAAAAGGAAATCCTCTCATGTGGAAGAGATGGACTGTATTAAGGTTCTCCAGGGACACAGAAACAATACGATAGATAGACAGATAGATAGATGATTGATGGCAAGGTAGATAGATACATTATTGATAGGTAGGTAGAGAGAGAGATAGACTGACTGACTGATTGATTGATTTTTAAGAAATTTGTTCACAAGATTGTGGGGCTAGCAAGTCTAAAATTTATAGAGCAGGACAGCAGGCTGGAAATTCATGAAGAGTAGGTTTTTCAGTCTTTACTTTGAAATCCTCGTAGCTGGAAATTCAGCCAAGATTTCTGTGTTTCAGTCTTGAGGCAGCATTCCTTCTTCTTAAGGCCTTCTTTTGAATGGATAAAATCCACCCACATTATGTAGGGTAATCTGCTTTACTTAAAGTCAACTGATTATAAACGTTAATCACATCCACAAATACCCTCACAGCAACATCTAGACTAGTGTTTGACCAATAACTGGGCACCGTAGCCTAATCAGCTTGATACAGAAAATCTACCTTCACAGAGACCAAATCACAGAAACAGAGAAAAGCAACTTGGAAGAAACTATTTATGATAACATAAATGAAAATCTCAATAAAAGTTTCAAAAGATGAGAAACTCTCTCGGAAAGTAAAGCAAAACCCCACAGAAGTGTAACATGAGAGAAAGATAAAATTAAAGGAAGATCCAAATGATCTAAGATCCAAACCATAAAACTTCCATAAAAACAGAATAGAGAAAACAAAGGAAATCATCAATGCAATAAAGAAAGTTTCACAATTTCCAGTGAGAGAAATTGTGAGAGCCCAGTACTGGTTCAAGTTAAGTGTACATCATTGTGAAAGCTCAGAAAATTGTTGGGGACAGGAGAAGCCCCTCCAAACTGTTAGCAACAAAAAGAAACTAGGTCACACACAAACTTCAGGAACCAAAACAACTTTTGATTTCTCAAAAGTAACATAGAGGGAATTGCTTAGAATTCCATACATAATTATCAAAGAAGTGTAAGGGTGGAGTAAAAACATGTTCAAGGTCTCACAACATTGACTACTTATAAACCCCTTCTCAGGAAGCTACTGTAGAATGAGTTCTAATGAAATGAGTATGGAACCTACGATAAACTCCTTCATGGAGACATCCTACCTTTTACAGTAGCAGCCTGGTGGGGAAAGCATCTTCTGCCCCATCCTGGTTTCTGTTTTTGGGATCTGTTCCCTGGGTGTCGCTTACCATTCTCACTAGCATTCATGTATGTGGTTAATTAGGTGAATTTTTGTGGACTAGCACAAGCTCCAAACCATTACTTGGCATTTTTGTGGCAAGATGGGTTCCAAGTTCAAAATAACCAATTTGCTAATCATCTTGGGAATTTGGGCCCTGCCTAAGATTTGATTCAGAGGAATTAGGCCATGTCTGGCCGAGTCCGTGCACTCTGAGCATTACCAGTGGCATCCATGGCTCATGAGTTCCTCTGTTTCTCCAGGTTATCAGTGTACCTGTCTCTCCCAGTTCACCGGGAGAAACTGTGAATCGGAGATCACAGCCTGCTTCCCAAACCCCTGCCGGAATGGAGGCTCCTGTGACCCCATAGGAAACACTTTCATCTGCAGTTGCAAAGCTGGGCTCACTGGAGTCACGTAAGTGAGATTGTGCAATTAGTCTTTCTCTACACTGCTTCTTGTTGCTAAGAAAACCAAACAGTAAAAAACTAACTGGGATTGGGACTTCCCTCGTGGCCCAGCGGTTAAGACTCCACGTTCCCAATCCAGGGGGCCCGGGTTCAATCCCTGGTTAGGGAACTAGATCCCGCATGCCACAACTAAAAAAGATCCTGCACGCTGCAACTAAAGACCCCGCACCGGCGATTAAGATCCCGCCTGCTGCAACTAAGACCCGGCGCAGCCAAATAAATAAATATTAAAGCAAAAAACAACAACAAAAAAACACCTAACGCACATAAAATATTCACCACTAATAGGATGGGCAAAGGGTTACTATCTGAATACAAAGCGTGCTTACAAATGACTAAAATGTTATCAGGGATTATCTCTGGGTAGTGGGGTTATGGGTTAATTATATTTTTACTTTATACTTCTCTATATTTTCAAAAATTTATACAATTACTATGTGTTCTGTAATCAGGAAAACAATCCTTTTAAAGAAAGTCTTCTCTGACCCCTAATATTTCCAGTATAGCTCTGAGGCAGATATACTATCCATTTCCCCAGAACTCATAAACTGGGCTCTACTTTCTAGCATTTTATGATCATTCTGAGAAACTGAAAACTTACGTTTCCTTTGCAAATCTTTTTTTCCCCCAAGGAAGAGGGAAATTAAAGTGTGAGCCGAATGGAAAGGGAATGTTTTAAGTTCTTAGTAAAACAATGCTTTCAACTCTCCTTGATGGTTTTAGAAGTATATATATATATATATGTATACGTAATCTGAAGCAAAGTGATATTCTAATTACAGATCAGTCTTACGTATTCATTAAAGTAAATCTCCCGAGGACTTTACCAGGAAATACTTAGCTGACTTTGAATTGTTGGATGTAATTTAAAGTAATAAAGCTGCATTTATTTTTAAATACTCTGTGATTCTGACTAATTTCCAGCTGACCTGGCCTCAATCTGTTCAAATTAGGGACATTTGACTACATTTTAAACGGTGGATTACCAAAGATAGAAGTGATCGGGCCTTTTAAAATGAACATACCAGAATAACTGGGGAAGTAGAGGACAGGGAAGAAGAAAGATCTATGTTCTTAAATGATGTTAAACTAAGAAAGAGTAAGACTTACATGTTTGCCTTATAATTATACTCAAAACAAGTCATGGATTGCTTTAAAGAGAATAAAATGGATTTATTTTTCGTTAGAATGCTTTAATCATTTTTCCTGATAATATGCGTTAGCCTTAGCCTTTAACATAAGCATAGAATCCAGAAGATACGATGCTTTAGCCCTCCACCCACTGCCTACATATGCCCTATTACCCCTGCTTCCCAGAGAGACCAAAAATGACTGTATCTATTAGAGAGAAATGTCAGAACCAAAAACTTTCTTCTCCCTGGAAACTCTATTATAGGGTGTCTAGCTTCACAGCTCTTTAAGTGTAGCTCTACAATACCAGAAGCTCTGAGAACTAAAAGGACTGAGGATAAATTCGTGGCAAACTAATTTGGTGGCAAAGTCAGCCAAACCCATTCCGAGGCTACTTCTAGTCTTTATTTCCCTCATTTATTGTGAATATCCATATGCTTTACTGTAGAAACACTGGCATATTTGATTATGGGGCCTATGTCAGCACCAGTTCCTGGGATGGGGTGGGTATTCTACATAATATGAAAGATATGAACTGTATGTCATTTCTAAAATTGCAAAATTTTACATTCTGAGATGCATCTGGCCCTGAGCATTTTGGAGACCAGTACGTCTTCAACAGCATCTGTGGTTTCTTTTTCTGCTCCTTCTCTTCTCTCCCATGGCAGCCGTTTCCTTCCTCCGACCCGCTAGGGTCAGAATGTGGGAGAGATTGCATTGGGAGAAATCCCTTAATGCATGATGATCACCGGGGTCTACGGTGGGTGCATAAATGCTCACCCACCTCCCATATACACTGCATCACATCATTTTTGTCTTGCTTCAGGTACCCTTTAGGTATTTTTTCTCTTTTTTTTTTTTTTGCGGTACGCGGCACTGTTGCGGCCTCTCCCGTTGCGGAGCACAAGCTCTGGACGCGCAGGCTCAGCGGCCATGGCTCACGGGCCCAGCCGCTCCGCGGCAAGTGGAAATCTGCCCGGACCGGGGCACGAACCCGTGTCCCCTGCATCAGCAGGCGGACTCTCAACCACTGCGCCACCAGGGAAGTCCGCTTTTTCTCCTTTAAAGATGTCGCTTTAACATGGAACGTCCGCAGGTCCTGATGTTTGAGGGGGGCTTTTGTGTGTTCTGTCGCGAAGGTGCGAGGAGGACGTCAACGAGTGCGAGCGGGAGGAGTGTGAGAACGGCGGCGCCTGCGTGAACGTGTTTGGCTCCTTCCTCTGCAACTGCACACCAGGCTACGTGGGGCAGTACTGCGGCCTGCGCCCCGTCGTGGTACCCAACATCCAGGCCGGCCACTCCTACGTGGGGAAGGAGGAGCTCATCGGCATCGCCGTGGTCCTCTGCGTCATCTTCGTCCTCGTCATCCTCTTCATCTTCTTCCGCAAGAAGGTCTTCCGCAAGAACTACTCCCGCAACAACATCACACTGGTGCAGGACCCTGCTACGGCCGCCCTGCTCAACAAGAGCAACGGCATTCCATTCCGGAACCTGCGGGGCGGCGGGGACAGCCGCAACGTCTACCAGGAGGTGGGGCCCCCGCAGGTCCCTGTGCGCCCCATGGCCTACACCCCGTGCTTCCAGAGCGACTCCAGGAGCAACCTGGACAAGATCGTGGACGGGCTGGGCGGCGAGCACCAGGAGATGACTACATTTCACCCCGAGTCACCGCGCATCCTGACGGCCAGGCGGGGTGTGGTCGTGTGCAGTGTGGCCCCCAACCTCCCTGCCGTGTCCCCCTGCCGTTCTGACTGCGATTCCATCCGGAAGAATGGCTGGGATGCCGGAACTGAAAGTGAGTCGGAAGTAGTAATGCATCATTATTTCTTCCGCTCGTGTTTACTGGAAGGAAATTCGGGAAGGGAGAGCGCCCCGGAGGCACAGAGCTCTCAGTAGGACATGTTCTGACCCTAAATGTTCACACCAGCCCTGAAATATTGCCCTGGTTCTTATCCCCATTTACAGATGGGGAAAATAAGGCTCAGAGAACATACATAATGTGCCCAATATCACACAGCTAGTAAGAGGAAGCTGGTACTCCAATACAGGGCTGCCAGCCTCTAAAACCCATGCTCTTCTTTTTTTTTAAAATTAAAAAAAGTTTTATTTTATATTGGAGTATAGTTGATTAACGATGTTGTGATACTTTCAGGTGTACAGCAAAGTGATTCAGTTATACATATACATGTATCTATTTTTTTCAAATTCTATTCCCATTTAGGTAGAACCCATGCTCTTCTCACAATAGCACACCATTGGCAATAAAACAAGCAGCGTAGCCACTTATGTGATATACAGGAAGTGTGCTATGGAAGGTCAGAAGAGAGTATTTCTAGTCTTAGGGTGAAGACTTGAGGGGAGCAGAGGGACATTTGAGTTGGACCATGGTGGATCAAAGGTCCAGGAAAAGGAGGGTGTTCCACCACATAGAGGCACCCACATGATCAGAAGAAAAGCAAGTCCGTCTGTTTGGCTGGAATGCAGGGTTCAGGAAACAAGAAGGTGAACCACAAGCAGGAAAAGTGGTCCAGGCCAGATGCTAGTGTTTCCCTCTCCTTTTGGCCTCATTACAGCAGAATTCTAGGCAAAGAGAAGAGCCACAAGTGCAAAGGCCGTGGGGTGGGAAAGACTTTAGTATATTGAAGAACATAGACAAGGTCAATGTAATTGGAGCTTGGTGAGCAGTGGGGAGAGTGGATACATTTTAACAGCAACCCTAATGCAGTTTTTAATCAGGTAAGTAGCTTGATCTAATTTACATTTTTTAAAGATGGCTCTGACTGATCCATGGAGAAGAGACTAAATAGGCCCAAAGAGGGAGGGAGCAGAGACCAGTTTGTTGTCCTATATGAACACCTGGGGAGAGGTGGTGATTGTTTTCTCTGTCCTAACATCAGTCGGAATGAAACTAAGGCAAGCTCCGTTGTATCCTACGACTTTTCATCAGGCCTAATGGCTTTATATTCGAGTAGCAGTGACACCCTGGGTAGCAGGAGTTTCCAAAGGCTAGGATTACTGTACTATGATGTATGTCGGGGTAAAGGGGGGAGGGGGGAGGCTGGTTTCAAATGGAGCTAGAAAGCACAGGGACCCAAGGAGATACAGGGCGTCTCCATGAAGGAAGGGGGTATTCCTACTGGTGTCTTTAAGCATGAGTAAGATTTGAGTAGGAAACTACTGGAGAGGGCCTAATGGGAACAGGAAGCAGCTCAGTCAGTGCAGGGGACATGTGAGGGGTTACCTGAGGGTGTCTGGCTCTGTTGCTTAGGAGGAAGGCAGCCAGAGGTGAAAGTTTGGACACCAACTACATGAAAAATGATTGAATCTCTGAGAGTGTGAGCTCACCGAGGGAGCAGGAACAGAGAGAGGATGGTCCATCTGGGCCTCAGAAAGGATCTTGGAGATGCCTACATGTGGGAGGTGGGCAGGGAGTTGGGGCCAGGAAGGGAAACAAACACATGTCAACAAAAAGAGGGCAAGGGAAGCAGAAAGGGCAGCCAAGCAGAAGCCAGTAAGGTCAGCAATAAGGTCAGCAGGGTTGAGCACCGTAAAACCATCCAGGAAGACACAGTCTTAACAAAATACTGCACTTGACACCTAGAAGTTTCTTAGTGATCTCAAGAATGTCCCAATGAGTCCTCAAGACAGAGTTCAGCATGCAAGGGTTAAGGATGAAGAGATTTGGTGAGAAAATAGAGGCAGCAGATGAACATGAAAAACCACCACTGCCGTGTGCTGGCTCGTCTCCTTAAATCCCCACAGCTGCCCCACATGGGACCAATTGGAGGAGTGGATAAGTGAAATGACTTACTTTAGAGCGGTAACTAGGAAAGGGAGAGGTGAGGATTGGCATCTGGTGCATCAGGGTCCAAAGCCTGTGCTTTTACCCAGACCGCTCTTGGGAGCTTTACCAGGGAAGTGGGAGAGGGACGGAGAGAGAGAGAGTCTGCTGATGATGGAGGACAGCCTCTATTCTAGTACCACTCCAACTATGCTCTCTGCTGACTCCACCTCTGAGTAGACACACTTATACTTCAAGTCTTTCCCCTTGGATTTTAACCATAAATATATTCCCGCTCGAATTAGTGGTAGAGTTAGACTTTACTGCAGCCTTGCCAATCCCCTGGTTAGTAGAAAGCCTCCTTTCATTTAGCAGTGAAGATTTTGAATAAATGGAAGAGTGGAGAAAGGAGTTTTGCGCACAGCACTATACTCACCAGGGTGGATCATTTGGCATTTCCTTCCTTGTGTTCAGGGCTAAGCCTGGTGCCCACCTTGTGCTCTTCCAAGGCACATGTTTTCTGCCACATGGCTGTTGGGAGGTGAATATCTCCCTAGCATCTCTGTCCACTTGTATCGGTTGCTTATCCAACTCATCGTTTTGCTGTGGCTTCAGCATCTGATGGCAGATGCAGAGCTGCAGTGCCTGCACGTTTTGTGGAAGAAACAGCGATTTCTCTAGTCATGAAGAACAACTGTTCCCTTAATCACGAGTCCCCATCTCTTCATACCGTCACATTCCGTGATGATTTTCCTGGTGATCAGTTCCCTCCACCCACTTCGTAATGTGACAGCTTTATTTCCAGAATCCACCTCAGGCCAAAACTCACATGTCCCCCCAAAGTATTGTTGAGCTTTTATCGACTACATTTCCCCCTTTGTTAAGCAAGGCAGAGCTAGCTGGCGAGACAGTCTCTGGGTGACTAATTCATTTTTCACTGGACAACTTCAAGATATGGGTTTTTATTGCTTCTTTTAGTCCATCAAATAAGAAAGTAGCCCTGTAGTGCGTGCGTGTGTGTGTGTGTGTGTGTGTGTGTGTGTGTGTGTGTGTGTGTGTGCAGGCTCTCTTTGTATGGCAAAGAAGGAGAAGTGTATGGCTAAGAGCACATCCACACTGCTGACTGCTGTCCTCCAGAGTGCCAAATGCTGTCATTCCCAAAAATGATGTGGCGCTGCCCTCTAGAAGGCAAAGCTGAGAACTCCACTCGCTCCCCAGAGAGGGAAGTTCGGATTAGTGTAATGGCATTCTTGCCTATAAAATATTTATACTCCTATTTTAAAAGTAATCTCATTTAACCTGGTGTTGACACCACATCAGTTCATGTAAATGATCTAAATTAACTCTGAATGGCAAAGAGCAGCCCAGCCACTTCATCCTAGCTTTCCTCTTCACTTAGTCGCTTCCCTTTGAGGATGGAACAGCGACTTTCGGCTGTCAGCTATTTGGAAGCTCATTTACCACAGGTTAAGGGTTTCGAATCCATAATGTAAATTTCTTGATTGACAGATCTTTGCCCCTGATGGTACAGTCAGTTTTCTATTGTGCACTAAATTATTTTCTCTAAGCAAATGAAAGTGCCCCAAGAAGTGAACTCTGGCAGGGGGCGGGGCTGGAAATATGCACAAGGTAACCAGTGTCATTTCTGCTTTCTCTCTGGCTGTCCACGAAGACAAAGGGGTTGATGACCCAGGAGAAGTGACCTGCTTTGCAGGCAGTAATAAAGGCAGCAACTCAGAAGTTCAGTCCCTGAGCTCCTTCCAGTCAGATTCTGGTGACGACAATGGTAAGAAGTCATGGAATTTGTCCCTCCCGGTGGGCTCTGTTTCCTGTGCTGGCGATCACTGGTTGAGAGGAAGGTGTTGGGACCCATCCTGTTTCCTGGCCCAAGCGTGGGCTTTTGCTTATGCTCACAGCTTTCGCTGGGCTCCACTGTTGCGTGTCTGCTGAAAAAGCAAGCACTCATTGAGCCGCAGCTGGGAGCAGGCACAGAAGTAGAGGAGGTTCCCGCAGACCTCCAGTAATGCGTCCTCCTTGACTTAGTACATGATGGCACTACCTCATCCCAAAGGATACTCTCTAGCAAAGTGTGATTTGTTTCCTTTTTTATTCTAGCTCATGACGATCTCTTCACACTTCACTATCCACCCAACCTCCCCATCATTAGAAATTAGTTCAGAGGCAAGACCTCCTTCTCGTAGAACCTCCTTCCCAGAGAGGTAGTATCTTCATTCTTCTTCAATCATTTGAGGTCATGGGCCTTTGGAGAATCTTATCTTAGATACGATGGATCAGCTCCTTAGAAAAATGCACATACCCCCAGAATGTTGCATACGATTCCATGTCGTTCATGAACCTCACTGACACCCCAAAGCTGCAGCCTCTACCTCCTGTGAACCCGTGTTTATGGAGAGGGCGTTCATGAAGGACTGGGTTTTCTGAGCTTGAGGAACCAGCTTTGGAGGATGGGTTGGTCTCCCCAGGGCAGGGAAAGGGTGCAGAAATAGTCATAAAACAGTGAGAATTTACCACATGGTGGTGAACAAAGAATAATTTCAAGTAGTCATTGACAGTGACAGGCAGGCTTACCTTAGTCTATACCTTATTCTACTTTCCCATTTATCAACAATTGGCAAAATTGGATATTTATAATTTATGTAATCATTCACCCCATAAACCCTTGCTGAGTTTCTCCTGAATGTTGACTCCTGTGCTGGGCATTTTGTAGCCCGAAGAACAAAATGAAAATGACATAGTCTTTGCCAACCACCACCCGCCCCCGGCCCGCCCCAGGTAAGGACAGGAACAAAGGAGCCCCGAGGCCATAGAAGCAGTCATGGAAGTCAAATAGTCTGCTTTCCCCATCACCAGCCCCAAATCTCTTCCACCTCCATCCCAAATCCCTGGCACTCCTGAGAGGTGCGGAAACCTCAGTGTATCTGACCATCGGGGTAACAAACCATGTAACAGTGGATTTCTTCTGAGCAATCTCAGAAGGTCAGAGGCAGGCCTCCAGATTTCTTTACCTTGGTGTTTACTCCCTTCTTCATCCCCAGCCAGAAGAAAAGTTGTTGCTGGTTTGCATTTTATGTAGAAGCAGCTAAGAACGTAGTGTTTCCAAACTCCAGGCAGCAGCTCCAGCGATGATGCCTGGTTGACTATTCTCACAGGCTCTTCTTCATCACACACTTGGGCTTTCAGGCTTAGCATTCTAGGTTGGCCCTGACTAAAGCAGGCTTCCTAAAGTGCCTGGTCACCTCTCCAGAAGCTACTGGTATCAGGTGCTCAGGCAACCCATATGAGCACAGAAATCTCCTTCCCAGTTTCTGACTATTTCAGAGGCCAAATGCTGACTCTCATCTACACTTTACGGGTGGGATCTGGGCCTCGGGTCGTTCTAGGCTATCGGTGACGTCATGTGAGTGTGAAACCATCAGTGCTGCAAAGGTTATCCTTCATCACTGGCATTTGGCTCAGAGCAGCATGGCTGACCAGCAAGTAATTACCCCTGGGAATAGTGAGGTCTTCCTTGGAGCCTTTGGGAGTCACTAATGAGAAATTAGCGTAAGCTTATGGCCTTTGCCTTCCTAGATTGATTTCACTGGGCCACGAGGTGTGAATTTATGACCCAGCAATTCCTGCCGATCGTGCCTTTCAGGAGGACTGGCCCCGGATTTGTTGCTGTTTCCCTTCCTCCAAGAAGCCGGGGGGATGAAAGTGTCCGCTGGAGTCCAATGGATGGACTATGGGAAGCTTTGGGTGTTTGCATGCTGTGCCTTTGTTGTTACCATTGTTGTTGTTAAGACAAGTGAATGTATGTTTAAAGTACATAACTAACCTGAAGGTGTCCTTCTCCTCCCTCCTGTCTTCTTTTCCTGGCCACAAGCATCCATAGTGACTGTCATTCAGCTTGTCAACAATGTAGTTGACACTATAGAGAATGAAGGTATTTACTATTTTCTTCCATAGCATTTCTTTGTGCAGAGTTAACCTTTTGGAAATATCACTTCCTTGTTACTTTGAACTAGGGGTGACTTTTTTTTTTTTATTGAAGTATAGTATAGTACAATGTTATATAAGTTTCACGTGTACAACATAGCGATTCACAATATTTGAAGGTTATACTCCATTTATAGTTATTGTAAAATATTGTCTATATTTCCTGTGCTGTACAATATAGCTTTGTAACTTATTTATTTTATGAACTAGAGGTGATTTTAATCAGTTGGCAGCAGAGGGGGCGGTACAGGTGGTTTCAGTGAGACGCTGAACGTCTCTCTCTGGATTGGAGTGAATTTTACAATTTCGAAAAAAAATCCAGGTCATAGTTTTTTTCATATGTGAGGTACTCTTTTTATAAAATCCCTTCCGAGAGAAGAGTACCCACTTAATCGAAATCCAGATTAATACTAAATTCATTCTTACATTCAACATGTATTGATTGAGCACCTACTGTGAGCTGGGGATATTTAAGAAATCATTCAAAACTACAATATTATGGGAATTGATTTCAATCGGGTAACTTTTATTAGTGATTTAATACTATTAGGGCCTGGTACAGATGCGACTTATCTTTTCGTTTCGCAAATAACAAGGAGAAATAGGAACATTTTTTTACATCCTCTAAAATGTTCTATTGTACCTTCTTCGCATGACTTGGACTGTCAGTTTTACTTCTCACTTTGTATTTAAACAGTGTCTGTCACGGATCAAGGACAGAACTACAACCGAGGTGATTCTGCCATGCCCCCAGCATAATATGTTACTTATGCGTTTGGAATTGCTGAGTTTGTTCTTACCCTGTCACTCTCCTTCCATCTTTTCTGAGTTTCTTTGATCTGAATTTTGCATGTTCCAGGTGTCTTGTGTGCTTGGTACTGGAGGTGAAAATCCCAGCCCAGCATCCTCCCTCCCCCAGCCTCTCCCCTGCTCCAGCAACTCACTTGTTTGCACGCACATCTCCCTCCCTCCTGTGGTCCACAGGACGGCTGATGCATCTACCTCTTCGAGCATGTTGCCAGCCTGGATGTGCACTTAGCCTATGGCTAGGAAGAGGAGAGAGGGTTCTAGAACTGTTGTTTGCTCGGCATGCCCTCGCTGGCCATCGCTTCCGGCATGGCTGAGTGGGAGATGCTGCAGCAACCAGGTGTCATCCTCAGAGTTGCCATTGCCTTGTACTTCCCGGGCCAGAGCATGGCTGGTCCTGAGAGACCCTTGTAAAAAGCATGCGGGTGACCCTGGCTTCTTAGGGTCTCCTGGATGTTAAGAATTGCATGTCAGGTTCCTTGCCTGCTCCTTTCTGAGCCCTGACTCCAGCTCCATTCTGGAGGAAACTAACTGACACGGCTTCTCTCTCACAGCCTATCACTGGGACACCTCTGACTGGATGCCGGGGGCCCGCCTGTCGGACATAGAAGAGGTACCCAACTACGAGAACCAGGAGGGAGGCTCGGCGCACCAGGGCAGCACGCGGGAGTTGGAGAGCGATTACTACCTGGGCGGCTACGACATCGACAGCGAGTACCCACCCCCCCACGAAGAGGAGTTCTTGAGTCAGGACCAGCTGCCCCCACCCCTGCCAGAGGACTTCCCGGACCAGTATGAGGCCCTGCCGCCCTCCCAGCCGGTCTCACTGGCCAGCACGCTGAGCCCAGACTGCAGGAGAAGGCCCCAGTTCCATCCCAGCCAGTACCTCCCTCCCCACCCCTTCCCCAACGAAACGGATTTGGTGGGCCCTCCCGCCACCTGTGAATTCAGTACTTTTGCCGTGAGCATGAACCAGGGCACAGAGACAGCAGCGGGCCCAGCAGACAGTGTGTCTCTCTCCTTGCACAATTCCAGAGGCACCTCGTCCTCGGATGTGTCAGCCAGCTGCGGCTTCGAAGACTCTGAAGTAGCCATGAGTGACTATGAGAGCGTCGGGGAGCTCAGCCTCGCCAGCCTTCACATTCCCTTTATGGAGACCCAGCACCAGACCCAAGTGTAGAGGATGCGCTCGGGTGACGCGCGCGGTTTGTTACAGAAACGCGGAGGGAGACTGGCTGGGCTCGCATCTCCACGAAGGGTCCTGTGTTGAGCGAGCGGGAAATGCGGTATTTTCTTCTGGGAACTTCTTCCCGAGCCATACTGTCTCAAGCAAGCTCGACTCTAGCTGGCTGAAAAGGAAAGGTTCAGAAATTGTTTCTGAGAGGTGACCCATCACCCTGGCAGTGCGTCCCTGCGCTCATGACCGACAAGACGCACCTAGTTTTTAAAGGGGGAAACAATTTCACCCATTGTTATACAGTCCATCTGTATGGCTTTGTGCAGTACTGTGCCCTGGAAAAGTGTTACAGCATCGGTCCTTGCAGTATTAATAACTGGCAACAAGCCAAGAGGCATTGTTGCATGTAATTTTGAGCCAATGGGGAGGGGGGAATGAAAATAGTAGTTATGATTGTTGGAAAAGTTAGTCTCTTAGGCAAAAGAAAAGAGGAATAAATATTATTAAATAAATAAGAAAATGGGATGAAGGCTTTCAAATCAACTCTCTTTTTTTTTTTTTTTAATAAGCTGCCCAATTTTCAGCTATAAAATTAGGTTTGGGTAACATGTTTAGTATGCTCAGTTATTTTTGTTTGTTTGTTTGTGTTAAGCATCCAATATAATATAGTTGGATTTTATGATCTTTGAGAAAGATATCAATGAAGAGGAATACGTGAGGGTATTTGGGTACCATTCTGTAGGTTGTGCAAACGTTAGAAAGAATGTGATTATCTGTCTTTGTGTTTTCCAGTAAATATTCTTGGCTGTAACTTTAATTTTAACATTGCTGCAGAAATTGGGCTTTGTTCTGAGAATCAGGAAATAAAAAGACAAATAAAGGAATATTTTGGTACATTGTTCTCTAGAATGAGAGATATTGAGAGGTTTAAGCAGAATTCACAAATTCAGGGAAAAAAAAGAAAATATAATACTTTCAAAGTTTTCAGCTAGATAATCACAATTCTTGATAATGCAGATAAAAGGTACGTGTTGTTTTAAACTGTTAGCATCATCACTATAAATGCAATTATGTTTTTAAAAAAGGAGAAGAAAGTAGATAGTTCTTGTGTGTAAATTATAATAGTGTGTGTTTCTGGTCCTATGTACAAATATGTGCTTGCACTCAATAAGGCTGCTCTTGAGGAAAGCTGACGGGAAGGTTTTAGGATATAGACTATGTTAAAAATCCTGCCAATGAGGCCAACCTTCCAATTTCTCTGATCTTGATGATATCAGAGAAACACCAAATGCCGTATTTTATTCTGGTTCAGTTAACTTTATTTTGGTACTGCCATTTATATGAACTTGAAGCAAAACTCTGCTTTCTTAGGGAAAAAAAAAAAAACCTGTATTTTGTTATAATTTTCCAGAACTAAACTCTCATTTGAAAAATGTGTAAAGTTTCATTACACCCTGGGGTTCTCCTCTCATCTGACCTGTGGGCTTCAGCCTTGAGTTTCCAAATTTGACAGGAGAATCAGCCCACTGGAAATACAAAAACCCGGTAGTCGAAGCTTAAAGTTGATGAGTTGAGTGACTTTCCTCTTTTGCTTCAATCAGATTGTGGCCACGGGCGCAGCGGCCATGGTTAAATAAATGCATATTTGCACTGTCTGCATATGAGCAAATCTCTGTGTCCACAGTTTCTGATGACATATGGCATTGGTGTGTCCACCGTACTGTCCTGATCTGTGTGTCATCCACTCAGACATATTTTTAATTGCTTCAGTTGTGTTCAATCCACTTCTTTGCAGGAGTCAGTGTTTCTGAAAGATCGTGGTTAAGAAAAAAAAAAAAACTCCTTTTCATTCCCAAGCTTCCTGAGTATATGCATAAACTTCACAGGTTTCTCAGCTTTTCTCCTCTTCCTATCTCCTAGTCAGACCTACTCATGGAAGCATTATCCGCACTGTGGTCTTGAAATAAATGAATTTCACTAAGGCTGCTTGGGAGAATAAAGTCTTTGATATTTCTCTTATGTAAGAAACCATTTGCAAGAATCATGGAGAAAATGACGAACTAATGGTCTAGAATAGAACTGCTGCTACACTTTCGATAATGCAATGACATAAAAAACAATCAAAGTAAAACCAACAATTCATTTCTTGCCCCCAGGAAATACTAGAAGGAGATTAATGCCCATGAGTCAGTCCTGCTTACACAGCATCCCCTCCAGGCAGAGTGCCTAACCAACACAGTAATGAAGGAATAAATAGACCCTAATGCGGTTGTGAAATCACCCATGAGAATTGTGGCCACTCTTGGCTCTGACCTGTATAAAATACGTCTTTCTTCAGGATATCTTCCCCAATTTTCTGCAGAGTAGCTCTGTAGCTAAATGTATCCCAGATAACCTTGTGTCATACTTCGATTCATTATCTTTAAACTCGTGATATCTTTTCACTTTTTGGATAGCTTTCCCAGGAGATTCTGAAATGGTTTGCAGTCAGGCCAAGATGGAACTAGGTGGGGTGACCACTGACTCAAGGGCTGGAAGGGTCCTTAAGGTCTCCTTGTCCAACCCCCTTATTTTATAAAAGAGTAAACATACCCAGAGAGGGGAAGGGACTTCCCCAAGCTCACACAGGCAGGTAAGTAGCTGAACAAGAACTAGAACCCATCCATTTGGCCTGCTTCTGCTAGACCTTCTGATTTCTCACCATTCCTGCTTTGGAATATACTAGAAGAGAGAACTCATGGAGAGTATTTTTCTGGAAGCCTCATGATCCTAGGTTTCCTTGCAGCCCCCATAGGAAAGGTGCAGTTACAGAATTCACACATTTCTTTGGACATCTATCAAAACTGCTTTCGCCAAATGAATGTTTACTAAAATGAGGATGGAATGATAATTACAGAATGGAACTAAGACCAGTCAGCAAATTCAGTAAAACTTTGATTATATTACCTACTAGGTGCATTTATTTTTCTTCTTTTTCCCCCATCCCCGCCCTGGTGTTTATTCCTAACCCATTCACCATGCTGAACCACGTGGGAAAGATTTAAGCCAATTTGTATCTTTCCCATACGTATTTTTCTAACATGTATGTGCTACCTCTGGAAGCCATTTTCCATAGCCTATTGTAGGCATTTTACTTGCATTGCACACATTCTGATTAGGTTGAGGATAGCTGGACTAGTGATGTTTGTCATATAGTCAGCAGAAGCTATAGGGCTGTAAAAGGTAAATAAAATAGGTGTTGAATTTATTCTCTTCTATGAGTATTTTTCTGCTGAGTTTCGTTCCATGCCAGCTTTCCATGTACTCATATCCTGCCAGTTCATGAAATGCCATTGAGGTAGACTTAGTGATATGAATAGGTCAGGTCTATGCATCTGAGGTTTACCCTATCAGACAATCAGGGTGAAGACCTAGAAAGGGAATTGATGATGCATTCCTGGAACTTACCTGGAACCACCCTAGGGAATCACTAGCAGAGCCTGGGATAAAAAGCAAGGAAAACACTATTGGCCAACTCCTGTTTACTTCCCGCCCTCACCCCGCCCACTGCCCCCACTAACGCTGAGTCTACATAATCAACGTCGGGGAATAGACATTAGCAAAATAAATCACTTAGGACCCAGAAAGCACTTTCATGGGAAATAATTCAGGAAGATCTGGTGTTCATTTTGCATGGGTTGCCCAGATAATTGTCTGGGCTGTCCACTCGGCTGCCTTCCCAGTGCACAGATATTGCTAAAGTGGTTAGGCTTCTATGTTTTATGTTTTTAGCTTCAAACCATGAGAAATGGAGATTTGAAGAGGCATTTCTTTAGCGTCATCATTTTGTGTGGTCTGTGAGAAGGCGGGTTCTGTGTTTGTGTTGGGTTTTGTCCTGCAATGTTCAACTGCACAGTATTCTGGTGGAAATCCACAATGTCTTTAAGCTTCTGGTTGTATAATTCTGGGGTTTAAAGTCTCCATGTGTGGATTTGGCATCAGTTAACATTTAGCCAGCTAGCTAAGAGACAGGAAAAGAATAAGATTTTCTTTCCTTATGTAATAATGAAAAAGCAATAATTACAAGTATGTAATATTACACAAAGGCCATAATTAGTCTCTTCCAGTGTTTAGAATGCACTCGAGAATCATAGAGTCATTTGGAGCGTGTTTGGACCCATTAGTATGTACTGTAGTACCCTTCTGGCAAACAAATACCTGAATTGCTACTATTTAACAATTTTATGAGCCCATAATACTGCATTTCGGGAAGTGACAAATGTGTTCAAATGTGTTTGGAAATGGAAGCAGTTCTTTTTAAGCACTGTATCAGAGAGATTGTCTTGTAAATTTACCTGTTACAAACAGGCTGGTTTGTAAAAGATGTATGTTTTGGTGTTTAAAATGTTTATAAAATTGTATATAATGGTTTCAATTTTCCAGGCTTTTGTAGATATACTGTATTTGATGCCTATCAGGATGCTTTAATTTGGGGGGTCGAATATAATTCTAAGTCATCCATGCTGTTGTTCTGCAAACTTCTGAGGTAACTACACACACACACAAAGCATTTTACGTTTGAAAATGATGTTTTTAAAACATTTCAAAAAGTACTGTAACCTTTCTTTGGTTCTACTATTTTCATTTAACTCTCTCTGTTTCCAAGAAAATGCTTTTATTGATATTTTAGAAAACAAGTGTGTTTTGCTCAGTTACTAAATACCTGATTCTTATGCCATTTCAGATTCAGAATGAATTACATCATTTCTTCACACACATGTGCACTCACCTAAACTTGCACACACATCACACACCAAACATTATGCAAAGGGAAAGCTAACACTTAAAGTGGGTCTTGTCCCTTATGGAAATAGATTTTTTTGTGCATATAATGCTGTTGGCAGTATTCAGTCTTGTGTTCTTTTTCTAAAAAATAAAAGAAAAACAAAAAAAGACAGCCAAAAAAAAAAAAAAACCAACAGTGTACAGGTTTGTAACTGCCAAAATTTGATGGTTAAAACAAGTTTTCAAGTAAAAAGAAAAAAATGAAATTAGCAATTGTGTTGACTCTTTTTAAGTGTTGCCTTTTATTTGTCTTCAGCTAATTGCTCCCATGGCACTTATATTTGTCGGGATGGTAGTTTTCTCAGAAACTTCTTACCTCCAGAAAGATTTCCATTGGCTCTGGTGCACCTGTGCCGGAACTTTTTGTAGCTTCTTACCGGGCACACACCCTGTAGGGTTTTCTCCTGATTAGAACGAAAACAGTGCTCGAGATTTGAGCAAATAAGGGTCGTCGAGCCACATCTCTGCAGAACTCATTCGTAAACACATCCCCACGCATTCTAGGCAGCTTTTTCCAACAAGCCTCGTCCCCCCTCAAAAAAAAAATAAATAAATAAATCCAAAAGCTTGGGGCACAATTAGCACTTGAGTTTTCCTCCAAAGACCAGAGCTCTAGAAATTTTTTTATACAGAGTGAAAGTCAAAATATATACAGGACAAGTTGGGGAGGAGGGACAAACTGACCTTTCAGAGAAGTGACATTACAAGAGGTTAGCTTGAGACCAGGAAGGACTCCAGAAGGGGAGGGGCACCCTCTGCCCAGCCTTGGTGAGGGAAGGCGAGGTCCTGCTGTAAGAACCACACAGTCTGAGCACCAGCTGCATAAAGGCCCCTCCTCAGGCCCTGGGCCACCCCTGGAGTTGGCCCTGCCTGCACCAGCAGCAAAACTCCACCTACCTGCCCCTGACCAGGATCCTGGAGCCCTGGAGCCACTGTCCCCTGGCTAGGCATTCAGTCTCTTCTTACTGGAAATCCTTACCGCGGGCAGAGTTAGGTGTGCTGCATCCTCTGGTTACTTGTCCGTCCACGTATTGGTAGGCACGTAAATGCTTAAGAACTGGATAAAAGAGAGGGTGCACCAATTTGTTGCATTTGCCAACTTCCGTGGTATCGATGCAGAAAACTCAGCCTCTGTGCACCAGTGCCAGATCGAATCTTGGAGACAGAGTTTTGGGTGAAGTAGAAAAGAAGAGTTTTATTGCTTGCCACGCAAAGGGGGATACAGTGGGCTCATGCCCTCAACACTGTGTGTCCCAACCCGGGGGAATTTGGTGAAGAGTTTTATAGCAGTGGTTCAAGGGTGGGGTTACTGATGACAATCAGGGTGTGCAGTCCTTTAATCTGGTCTCAGGTGGTCTCCTGATGAGCTTCTGTGGTTCTCCTGAGGTTATCAAACTGTGACCTTCTCTCTGGAATGAAGAATACTTCATCAAGTAGTTAACATCCTCCACACTGTTATGTGTATCCCTTGAGGCAGAACCAGGATCCTGTCCCAAGGCTGCACTATTGTTTCTTGGTGGCTTCTCCCTTGTCTCTGCATCCCCTCCCTTCCCTGATTAACAACTGCTTGAACCTACTGTTTGGAACTCAGGGAAGGTCATGGAGGCTGAAGCCTATTCCCTACAAACAAGAAGCGGGGGACACAGAAAGACTTCCATGCCCAGGAACCCCACAGCGTCCTGCTGGGTTTCAATAGAAACACTTGTATCATGGCGGGTTTCAAACTACCAAGGTAATGTGAACTGGCACACAGATTCCTGGGACTCTAGAAAAGCGGTATAAGCCAACACCAGCAGACCACTGGCTCCCCCATTAGACCAGAAGGCAGAGTTGAGCCTTCACTGTCTTTTTTTTTTTTTTTTTTTGCAGTATGCGGGCCTTTCACTGCTGTGACCTCTCCCGTTGCGGAGCACAGGCTCCAGACGTGCAGGCTCAGGGGCCATGGCTCACGGGCCCAGCCGCTCTGCAGCATGTGGGATCTTCCCGGACCGGGGCACGAACCCGTGTCCCCTGCATCGGCAGGCGGACTGTCAACCACTGTGTCACCAGGGAAGCCCTGTAGTTTGTATCTCTTAATTCCACACACCTATTTTGTCCCTCTCCCCCTCCCTCTCCCCACTGGTAGCCACTAGTTTCTTCTCTATATCTGTGAACGTGTTTCTATTTTGTTATATTCATTCGTTGGTTTTACTTTTTAGATTCCACATATAAGTTAATCATGCTCTTCTAGATGGACTGCTTTAATGTTTGGATATTACAGACAAGGCTCTCACAAACATTCTTATGTAAATGTACACATGTGTTAGGATTTCTGAAGGATGGATTCTGGAAGCAGAATTTTTTGGTCAAAGAATATGTCCATTTTTAAGTCTGAGTGTTTCTCCTACTTTAATTGCTTTCGAAATGGTTTCATCAAATAATAATCCCACCAATAGTTACACACAATACGTAGCAACATATAACTCACTCTCTCCACCAAGTACATGGAGCTGGCCCCATGTTCCAGAGGCCATACTGCTGCTCTAGATTCTTAGGAGCTCCTAGGTTGGGGACTGCTACGGCAACTTGCTGCCACCATGAGAAATGACCCATTAAGTCTCTATAAATATTGTCACCTGTGCCACTCTTCTCTGCCTGTGCAGGGCAGGGCTCACAGAGGAAGGCCAGACAGCTGACTGGCAGAACCACCTAGAACTCATTCTCACTGGAACACTAAATGCCTGGCTTTCAGGCTGTACATTTGAACAGGAGGGTCCAGGCAAGACAGATTTTGGCAAGAAAAATGTAAGCAGATTCTACAGAGCTTGAATGCTGAGGTTCTCATAACATCAGTCTGTGTCTGAGCCATCGTTATTCCACAACCTTGAACCTGAAGATTATCTGTGTGATGTAGAAAAACTCAAAGGAAGCCTTAAGACATGAATTTCCATATGAGCTTCTGTCAGTTGAAAACAAAAAAGGACCATCGACAGGAACTATAATGTATTGCTTTAGAGGCTGTGGAGTTAGGCTCTACCATCCTGCTTCTCAGACAGTGGTCCATGGGCCAGCAGCATCACCCTCAGCAGGGAGCTTGCTAGAAGTACAGAATCCCAGCCCCACTGAATCAGAATCTGCATGTTAAGAAGTTCTCCAGGTGATACGTATGTATGTACATGAATGTCTGGGAAGCACGGCTGGACTTTTGACTTGGACTCTGATACATACCAGCTGTGTGAACTTGGGTGAGTTACTTAATCACTCTGTATGTACTTCAGTTGCTTCATCTGTGAGACGGGCAGGTTACAGGAAGACAATGATGCAATGCACACAGTGTCTGACAAATAAGAAACACTCCAATCGTAGCCACATATGATTTCTCCTAATGTTCATCCTGGTCCTCCTGTATAGAAGCAGCTTTCATCATTTCCAAGAGCCCCAACTAGTCTGGCTGCTGGAGGAACAGTTCAGTTCATAAAGATTAAAGCTATTAATAAAAAAGACAAATCCTTTGAGTTAATGCTCCGGTGTTCTCTGGAGTCATGCTTTGCCAGAAAACTCTTTGGAGCATTATCCAGCCTCTTATTTAAATAAATGTGTTTTGCACAGATAAGAGGTACGGGGCCTTGATGCGGCTGCACATCCGTGTTGAGGCCCATCCTTTCTCTCACCCAGTTATTTTCTAATGAAGTCGAGCCCCTGATCAATTTCAGGAGCTCCTTCTCCAGGCATAGATTTTTTGTGTGTGTGTGGTACGCGGGCCTCTCACTGTTGTGGCCTCTCCCGTTGCGGAGCACAGGCTCCGGACGCGCAGGCTCAGCGGTCATGGCTCACGGGCCCAGCCGCTCTGCGGCATGTGGGATCCTCCCGGACCGGGACACGAACCCGTGTCCCCTGCATCGGCAGGCGGACTCTCAACCACTGCGCCACCAGGGAAGCCCCAGGCAGAGATTTTTAAGGCTGTATCATTCCTGTGACCCCCACCCACCCAAAAAAAGAATGTCATTTAACTAGGTCACAAAGGAATTCAGTGACAGGTGACGAGATCTTGGTATGTGGGGAGGCTAACTGTCTGAATGCTTGTTCTAAATGGTAGGAAATTGACTCTGAGAGGAATGAGATTAAAATGACCAAAAGGGCAGCAACTTCAGGGGCAAAACTGAAATGCAGTGATAAGATTTACTGTGTAAATAATTCACCTAGCACAGGAAAAAGCTTAGGATGGGCTCTGAGCACAAAGGGACTTTTTCATGTCTCAGAATATAATTAATTAAGAATTCAAGATACAAGGTAATTAGAGAAACTGTAACCTGGAGGCATGCTTCTGAATTATTCTGATCATTTTTAACAATGAGAAAATTTAATTTTCCTGTCATGTGGCATAGAGTTTAAATTTGGATAATGTAAAGAGCAATGTTCAGACAGTGCAATGAGCAAATTAAACTATTTCTTCTGATTTTGCAGCAAAAGTTAGGATCAAATGATTGAATCTAAATCATGGAAATGATTGTCAGAGCTGAAAAAATACTTGAGAGAAAAATGTACAAATTACAATTGACTCTCGTTTTCTCTAACACTAAGTTGCCCATGTTGCTCTCTTTGTAATTACTATGTGCATGTGTGTGTGTGAATCTATTTCATTACTTGCCCTGGGACAAAGGGGATGAATAAATTATTCTGATATATAATGGAGGTTATGTTGAGTTACCACCAAATTAAACTCTCTTTCCTTGACAGGAAGAGGCTGTCAACAGCTTTAGACCCCAATTAGTACTCATAGTTAAAAATTAAATTCACTTTTTAAAAAATTCACTTTTTGATGAACCCAGCATTCACAGAAGATGGGCTACAATCTACTGTGCTTAAATTACCCATTTTTCACATTCTTTCAGGCATCGCTTATGTAACTATTTCCAAGGGTACTTGAGATGCTTTTTCATACATCAATTATCCGACGTGCATTTTCAAGAGAGTTACAATGATGTTCCAATATCTGTTGCCTCATTTAGTACCTATAAAATCTCTAACTGTACTATCAAGATTTCAGAAGGTCCCACTCAGAATTTTGTCCCCTGAAAAGATGTTGAAATCCTAGCTCCAGTGCCTGTGAATGTGACCTCATTTGGAAATAGGGTTATTGCAGATGGAAGCAAGTTAAAATGAGGTCACACTGGGTTAGGGTGGTCCCTAAGCCACTATGGCTATTTTCCTTATAAGAAGAGAACACACACACAAGGAGAATGCCATATGAAGACGGAGACAGAGATTGAAGTGGCATGACTACAAGCCAGGGGGCACCTAGGATTTTTGTCAACCACCAGAAACTAGGAGAGAGACTCAGAACAGATTTGTCCTCAGAAATTCCAGAAGGAACGAACCCAGCTGACACATGGATTTTGAAATCTGGTGTTAAAACACCATATCTACCTTACAAAATTGGGATGAGATGCTGCTTACAGGTACAAACATGATAGGTGCTTGGCACCCGCTAAGATTCTAGTTTCTAGTTCCAGGAGACCTAGAGGTAAGAAACAAACCCAGTAGAGATAACTAACCCTGTCCTCCTCAGGCAAAATGACTGTTCTTTCATTTTGATTGAATATTTTTGATTGATAAGCAACAAGAGCAATATGAAATAAGCGTTTGTTGCAGGAGAGAACTCGCCACACTGCTACTACCCTAACAATTTCTGTTTTCATTTTCTATCATTACTTTACAGTCTTTCATTCATTTGCATAATGTTTCATAATTGTAATCACAGTATAGACATCATTTCATCTTCTGTTTTTTCACTCTGTTATATTTAAATATTTTTCTTGCTTCTACAAAGGCATCGTAATTAAGTGTTAATAAGTTACCTTTGAGAGACGGGCGCGAGCCGCGGCTAAAAGCATGGACGCCAGGGATGGGTGGGAGACGCTAAGGCTGCTGCTGCCGCCACCAAGGGGTCTGTGTGCGAGCACAGGTCACTATCCACACCCCTCTTCCGCGGAGCCTGTGCAGCCCGCCACTGCCAGGTTCCCGGGATCCAGGGACAACTTCCCCGGGAGAACGCACGGCGGGCCTCAGGCTACTGCAACGTCACGTCGGCCTCTGCCGCCGCAGGCCCGCCCCGCACGCAGTGCCCCTCCCTCCCCCTGGCCTGAGTGAGCCAGAGCCCCCGAATCAGCGGCTCCTTTAACTCCGTCCTGTCTGAGTGAAGAACAGACGCCCTCCAGCGACCTACACGCAGAGGCAGGGCCAAATCCAAAGCTGAGCCCATGTGAGCTGTGAGAACAAAGAAGAGAAAGGGAAATCTCTCACAGCAGCCTCAGAAGCAGCGGATTAAAGCTCCACAATCAACTTGATGTACCCTGCATCTGTGGAACACCTGAATAGACAAGGAATCATCCCAAATTGAGGAGGTGGGCTTCAAGAGCAAGATCTATGATTTTTTCCCCTTTTCCTCTTTTTGTGAATGTGTATGTGTATGCTTCTGTGTGAGATCTTGTCTGTATAGTTTTGCCTCCACCATTTGTCCTAGGGTTCTATCCGTTCTTGGTTTTTTTTTTAAATTTTTTTATAATAATTAATTTTAATAACTTTATTATACTTTTCTTTCTTTCTTTCTTTCTTTCTTTCTTTCTTTCTTTCTTTCTTTCCTTCCTTCCTTCCCAATTTTAGACAATGAATCATCCCAAATTGAGGAGGTGGTCTCTGAGAGCAAGATTTATGATTTTTTTCCCCTTTACCTCTTTTTGTGAGGGTGTATGTGTATGCTTCTGTGTAAGATTTTGTCTGTATAGCTTTGCTTCCACCATTTGTCCTAAGGTTCTATCCGTCCCTTTTTTTCTCTAAATAATTAATTTTTAATTCAATAACTTTATTATACTTAATAAAGTATATTAAACACACCAATATTCAAATTATAGGGGTTCCAGAAGAAGAAGAGAAAAAGAAAGGGACTGAGAAAATATTTGAAGAGATTATAGTTGAAAACTTCCCTAATATGGGAAAGGAAATAGTTAATCAAGTCCAGGAAGCACAGAGAGTTCCATACAGGATAAGTCCAAGGAGAAATACGCCAAGACACATATTAATCAAACTGTCAAAAATTAAATACAAAGAAAGCATATTAAAAGCAGCAAGGGAAAAACAACAACTAACACACAAGGGAATCCCCATAAGGTTAACAGCTGATCTCTCAGCAGAAACTCTGCAAGCCAGAAGGGAGGGCAGGACATATTTAAAGTGATGAAGGAGAAAAACCTGCAACAAAGACTACTCTACCCAGCAAGAATCTCACTCAGATTTGATGGAGAAATTAAAACCTTTACAGACAAGCAAAAGCTGAGAGAGTTCAGCACCACCAAATCAGCTTTACAACAAATGCTAAAGGAACTTCTCTAGACAAGAAACACAAGAGAAGGAAAAGACCTATAATAACGAACCCAAAACAATTTAGAAAATGGGAATAGGAACATACATATCGATAATTATCTTAAATGTAAATGGACTAAATGCTCCCTCCAAAAGACACAGATTGGCTGAATGGATACAAAAACAAGACCCTTATATATGCTGCCTACAAGAGACCCACTTCAGACCTAGAGACACATACAGACTGAAAGTAAGGGGATGGAAAAAGATATTCCATGCAAATGGAAACCAAAAGAAAGCTGGAGTAGCAATTCTCATATCAGACAAAAATAGACTTTAAAATAAGGACTATTAGAAGAGACAAAGAAGGACACTACATAATGATCAAGGGATCGATCCAAGAAGAAGATATAACAATTGTAAATATTTATGCACCCAACATATGAGCACCTCAATACATAAGGCAAATACTAACAGCCATAAAAGGGGAAATCGACAGTAACACATTCATAGTAGTGGACTTTAACACCCCACTTTCACCCATGGACAGATCATCCAAAATGAAAATAAAGGAAACACAAGCTTTAAATGATACATTAAAAAAGATGGACTTAATTGATATTTATAGGACACTCCATCCAAAAACAACAGAATACACATTTTTCTCAAGTGCTCATGGAACATTCTCCAGGATAGATCATATCTTGGGTCACAAATCAAGCCTTGGTAAATTTAAGAAAATTGAAATTGTATCAAGTATCTTTTCCGACCACAACGCCATGAGACTAGATATCAATTACAGGAAAAGATCTGTAAAAAATACAAACACATGGAGGCTAAACAATACACTACTTAATAATGAAGTGATCACTGAAGAAATCAAAGAGGAAATAAAAAAATACCTAGAAACAAATGACAATGGAGACACAATGACCCAAAACCTATGGGATGCAGAAAAAGCCATTCTAAGGGGAAAGTTTATAGCAATACAAGCCCACCTTAAGAAGCAGGAAACATCTTGAATAAACAACCTAACCTTGCACCTCAAGCATTCAAAGAAAGAAGAACAAAAAAACCCCAAAGCTAGCAGAAGGAAAGAAATCATAAAAATCAGATCAGAAATAAATGAAAAAGAAATGAAGGAAACAATAGCAAAGATCAATAAAACTAAAAGCTGGTTCTTTGAGAAGATAAACAAAATAGATAAACCACTAGCCAGACTCATCAAGAAAAAAAGGGAGAAGACTCAAATCAATAGAATTAGAAATGAAAAAGGAGAAGTAACAACTGACACTGCAGAAATACAAAAGATCATAAGAGATTACTACAAGCAACTCTATGCCAATAAAATGGACAATCTGGAAGAAATGGACAAATTCTTAGAAATGTACAACCTGCCAAGACTGAATCAGGAAGAAATAGAAAATATGAACAGACCAATCACAAGCACTGAAATTGAAACTGTGATTAAAAATCTTCCAACAAACAAAAGCCCAGGACCAGATGGCTTCACAGGCGAATTCTATCAAACATTTAGAGAAGAGCTAACACCTATCCTTCTCAAACTCTTCCAAAATATAGCAGAGGGAGGAACATTCCCAAATTCCTTCTACGAGGCCACCATCACCTTGATACCAAAACCAGACAAGGATGTCACAAAGAAAGAAAACTACAGGCCAATATCACTGCTGAACATAGATGCAAAAATCCTCAACAAAATACTAGCAAACAGAATCCAACAGCACATTAAAAGGATCATACACCATGATCAAGTGGGGTTTATTCCAGGAATGCAAGGATTCTTCAATGTATGCAAATCTATCAATGTGATAAACCATATTAACAAATTGAAGGAGAAAAACCATATGATCATCTCAATAGATGCAGAGAAAGCTTTTGACAAAATTCAACACCCATTTATGATAAAAACCCTGCAGAAAGTAGGCATAGAGGGAACTTTCCTCAACATAATAAAGGCCATATATGACAAGCCCACAGCCAACATCATCCTCAATGGTGAAAAACTGAAAGCATTTCCACTAAGATCAGGAACAAGACAAGGTTGCCCACTCTCACCCTCTTATTCAACATAGTTTTGGAAGTTTTAGCCACAGCAATCAGAGAAGAAAAGGAAATAAAAGGAATCCAAATCGGAAAAGAAGAAGTAAAGCTGTCACTGTTTGCAGATGACATGATACTATACATAGAGAATCCTAAAGATGCTCCCAGAAAACTACTAGAGCTAATCAATGAATTTGGTAAAGTAGCAGGATACAAAATTAATGCACAGAAATCTCTGACATTCCTATACACTAATGATGAAAAATCTGAAAGTGAAATCAAGAAAACACTCCCATTTACCATTGCAACAAAAAGAATAAAATATCTAGGAATAAACCTACCTAAGGAGACAAAAGACCTGTACTCAGAAAACTATAAGACACTGATGAAGAAACTAAAGATGATACTGACAGATGGAGAGATATACCATGTTCTTGGATTGGAAGAATCAACATTGTGAAAATGACTCTACTACCCAAAGCAATCTATAGATTCAATGCAATCCCTATCAAACTACCACTGGCATTTTTTACAGAACTAGAACAAAAAAAATTCGCAATTTGTATGGAAACACAAAAGACCCCGAATAGCCAAAGCAATCTTGTGAACGAAAAAAGGAGCTGGAGGAATCAGGCTCCCTGACTTCAGACTATACTACAAAGCTACAGTAATCAAGACAGTATGGTACTGGCACCAAAACAGAAATATAGATCAATGGAAAAGGATAGAAAGCCCAGAGATAAACCCACACACATATGGACACCTTATCTTTGATAAAGGTGGGAGGAATGTACAGTGGAGAAAGGACAGCCTCTTCAATAGGTGGTGCTGGGAAAACTGGACAGATACATGTAAAAGTATGAGATTAGATCACTCCCTAACACCATACACAAAAATAAGCTCAAAGTGGATTAAAGACGTAAATGTAAGGCCAGAAACTATCAAACTCTTAGAGGAAAACATAGGTAGAACACTCTATGACATAAAGCACAGCAAGATCCTTTCTGACCCACCTCCTAGAGTAATGGAAATAAAAACAAAAATAAACAAATGGGACCTAATGAAACTTCAAAGCTTTTGCACAGCAAAGGAAACCATAAACAAGACCAAAAGACAACCCTCAGAATGGGAGAAAATATTTGCAAATGAAGCAACTGACAAAGGATTAATCTCCAAAATTTACAAGCAGCTCATGCAGCTCAATAACAAAAAAACAAACAACCCAATCCAAAAATGGGCAGAAGACCTAAATAGACATTTCTCCAAAGAAGATATACAGACTGCCAACAAACACATGAAAGGATGCTCAACATCATTAATCATTAGAGAAATGCAAATCAAAACTACAATGAGGTATCATCTCACACCAGTCAGAATGGCCATCATCAAAAAATCTAGAAACAATAAATGCTGGAGAGGGTGTGGAGAAAAAGGAACACTCTTGCACTGCTGGTGGGAATGTGAATTGGTTCAGCCACTATGGAGAACAGTATGGAGGTTCCTTAAAAAACTACAAATAGAACTACCATATGACCCAGCAATCCCACTACTGGGCATATACCCTGAGAAAACCAAAATTCAAAAAGAGTCATGTACCAAAATGTTCATTGCAGCTCTATTTACAATAGCCCAGAGATGGAAACAACCTAAGTGCCCATCATCGGATGAATGGATAAAGAAGATGTGGCACATATATACAATGGAATATTACTCAGCCATAAAAAGAAACGAAATGGAGCTATTTGTAATGAGGTGGATAGACCTAGAGTCTGTCATACAGAGTGAAGTAAGTCAGAAAGAAAGAGACAAATACCGTATGCTAACACATATATATGGAATTTAAGAAAAAAAATGTCATGAAGAACCTAGGGGTAAGACAGGAATAAAGACACAGACCTACTGGAGAACGGACTTGAGGATATGCGGAGGGGGAAGGGTGAGCTGTGACTGGGCGAGAGAGAGTCATGGACATATACACACTAACAAACGTAAGGTAGATTGCTAGTGGGAAGCAGCCACATGGCACAGGGATATCGGCTCGGTGCTTTGTGACAGCCTGGAGGGGTGGGATAGGGAGGGTGGGAGGGAGGGAGACGCAAGAGGGAAGAGATATGGGAACATATGTATATGTATAACTGATTCACTTTGTTATAAAGCAGAAACTAACACACCATTGTAAAGCAATTATACCCCAATAAAGATGTTAAAAAATAATAATAATAATTTACCTTCTTTATATTTGAGGGTCATGGATGAATTCATAGAAAATGAAGTTTCCAAGCTGGGAAAGCTGAGAGGAGGGGAGAATGAGAAGAATCTTGAATCTTCTGAGGCTGGTATCAGAAAGGAGGAGGCCCCCTTCTCTCTGGACATTCCAGGATCGTGAGCCTGTCCACTGGGTTGGGAGGGTCTTGTGTTTGAGGATGAGCCCCCTTGGATACATTGATGCTTCCATGAGGCCTTGGGAGACCTAGAGACCAAAGCCCAGGGCCCTGCTGGTCATGAGGAATGGGTATGGGTGCTTTCTAAAACTCCATGCCTTGTTTTTCAGAGGCAATCTCCACAAGGTCCTATGAAGACTTTCTTGAAGCTATTTTTGAAGACCAAGCACACTCTTAGGTTTCACATTTATTTGGGGTGGCTGAAAATTATGGAGCTCTAAACAACCCCCAAGTCACTGTGTTGGTGTTCTCACTGATCACATGTTTAGCTCAAGGACTCCCTGGAGGATCCACCCCTCCCCTGGGAGAGTCATTAGTCCACTAAACCATATGCTCCTCATATTAGTCAGGGTTATCCAGAAAAACAGAACCAACAGGATGCATAGAGAGAGAGATTTATTTTACGGAATTGGCTCATGTGATTGTGGTGATTTAGTGGGTCCAAAATCTGATAGGGTAGGCGAGCAGTGTGGAGACTCAGGGAAGAGTTATAGTTCAAGTCCAAAGGCAGTCTGCTGACAGAATTTCTTCTTGCTCTGGAGAGATCAGTCTTTGCTCTGTTAAGGCCTTCAACTGATTAGGTGAGACCCACCCATATAATGGAGGATAATCTGCTTGACTTGAAGTCCACTGACTTAAATGTTAATCTCATCCAAAAAAACACCTTCAGAGAATACTGTTTGACCAAAATAGTGTTTAACCAAACACTATAAATAATGTTTGACCAAATATCTGGGCACCATAGACCAGCCAAATTGACACATAATGTTAACTTCCTCCAGGGCTGAATGCCATGTCCTCTTAGTCATCTCTGAATTCTTCATATGTTTTTATTTTAACTATAAAAGTTATCTACACACATTTAAAATCAGAAGACAAATAGAGAAGAAAGCTAAAATCTTTCCTATCTTCAACTCACTCCCCAAAGGGACCCCCATATAATAATTTGATTCGTATTCTCTGGCTTTTTAAAATAATGAAATGTAAATGTGTGAAATTTGTTTTACAAATATGGGACCCAATGGTACACACTGATCCGAAACATGCCCTTTTCACTTTGTGGAAGTCCCTGGACATCTTCCTATAATCAGTACATTCTTTCAGCAGCTGCATAATATCCTGCTGCAAGGATGCACCCTAATTTATTTAACAGTTCCCTTGTTGATGGATATTTTTGTTTCCAGTTTGGGACATTGAACACATTTTAGCAATCCTGTGCAAGAATATTGTACAATAAAGATCTAATAGCAAAATTATAAGATCAAAGATATACTCATTTTAAATATTGCTAGACCTTCCTTATCAAATTAACAGGTGCTTAAGGAGTGTTTGTTGAGTTGATCTGAAAAGACACAGAGTTCTGAAGCAAATCCAGCCTGGAAGGAAAGGAGAGAGAAAAGGAAAGGGAAGGAAAGAGGGAGATTAGGAAAAAGGTGGACAATGTTTGGCAGCCAATCAGCGTTTGGCTCTACCCATGCTGTAGACAGTACTTTGTATACATGAGGTTGTGCAAAATGACTCCCATGAGGTAAGCGCTAAGAAGGCAGGGCTTCGTTTTGTCATTGATGCAACCCAAGCTGTTCAAACAGAGCCTCATTGGGCTTCCCTGATGACGCAGTGGTTGAGAGTCCGCCTGCCGATGCAGGGGACACAGGTTCGTGCCCCGGTCCGGGAAGATCCCACATGCCGCGGAGCGCCTAAGCCCGTAAGCCATGGCCGCTGAGCCTGTGCGTCCGGAGCTTGTGCTTCGCAACGGGAGAGGCCACAACAGTGAGAGGCCCGTGTACCGCAAAAATAAACCCAAAAAACAAAACAGAGCCTGATTAAAAAGAAGAGGCTAGATAGAGAAATACTTGTTGAATAAATAATACAAAGAAAACCAAGACCCATGGAGGTTAAGTTAAATAAGAAAAGATATGTAGTAGTGTGTATCTGTTAATCCCAAACTCCTAATTTATCCCTTCCCTTCCCCCCTTGGTAACCATAAGTTTGTTTTCTACATCTGTGAGTCTGTTTTGTAAATAAGTTCATTTGTATTGTTTTTTAGATTCCACATATAAGTGATGTCATATAATATTTATCTTTCTCTGTCTTATTTCAATTAGTATGATAATCTCTAGGTCCATCCATGTTGCTGCAGATGACATTATTTCATCCTTTTATATGGCTGAGTAATATTCCATTGTGTGTGTGTGTGTGTGTGTGTGTGTGTGTATCTCACATCTTTATCCATCATCTGTTGATGGACACTTAGGTAGCTTCCATGTCTTGGCTGTTGTAAATAGTGCTACTATAGATAAAAAACAAGGACCTACTGTATAGCACAGAAAACTCTATTCAACATCTTATAATAACATATAATGTAAAAGAATCTAAAAAAAAAAAAAAATATATATATATATATATATGTATGTGTGTGTGTATGTATATATAAGTGAATCACTTTGCTGTACACCAGAAGCTAACACAACATTGTAAATCAACTATACCTCAATATAAATAAATAAATAAAAAGATATGAAAAGCATATTGCATGTTGTATGCACTCAGTGCATGGTAGCTGCCTTTATAAGAGCAGATACTAAATTGGCTTGTCAGTAAGTATTGAAACAGTGAGTACACCCCAGTTTGCTGCCTGCTAAGCAAGTGACTTCCCACTGCCCCCCATGGGGTGTCCTTGGCTGAGGGAAATCATCTAGAAAAAGTGGAATTCAGGTTCTATACTTGGATTGAAATTCAAGGACAAGGTAGAGTAACTGAGAGCGGCACATTTGGAGTAAGCAAAGCAGGGGGGCCTGAAAGACTTGAGCGTGGCCTCTGGTTCCATTTTTCACTTAGGCTCGGGTTGCCAGCTCTATGGGGCATAGAAGGAGGGAATACAAATGTTTTCTTCTGTAGAATTTCCTCTTACAATAAACAGACCAGTTTTAATCATGGTGTTAAAAGAGAGTGGCACAAACGCTGTGTCGGTTCTGCCACACACCCTGTAGCTGTGGCAATTACACCATTTTGGATAATTGTCTTGTAATTGCCGCTGTGATTTAAAACCTAATGTTATCCTCCAATTGTTCTGATGTCTTTTCATGAATAATGTAATCGTCCCATGAGCCCTCCCCCAGTTTCTCATTTAGATTGGCCCTGTGTTTGAGTTATGAACCATTGTCTTACACGCCATTGTCTCATAAAAGGAATGTGCCAAAGACAATACAGGGAATAATTAGGGCTTGGCTAATTACGGGAATGTGAGTGAGTAAGGTATGAAGTTTTTCTCTGGAAATATTTCCAACTTCAAATTGACCTACAAGTAAAGAGGAGGGGGGCAGATTTCTCTTTGAGGGTCTTCGTCTACTGCTATCTGTGAATGCTGGACATGTTTGTTCTGTCTGATGTGGTGGGATTTTTCTTTTCAGAGCAGAAGGAAAACAGATTTCCCATAGGGTGGCTTTTCTCAGTTGTGTTACGTTGTCATCATTAAATGCAAACCACTCTGTAAACATGAGCTGGTGCATCTCCCTACATGGCCAAAATGCCAATTGTTTATATGAATGGGCAATGGCGGCTTGGATTTGTGTTTCTGGAATCTGGGACTTGGTTTAGTATAACAAGAAGAAATCCATTGTATTCAGACAAATGACAAGAGAGCCATTTTAGAATTCCAATTTAGCTTCTACCCTGGGAAGGGACTATCTCAGTCTGGTAGATTTGCTCCTTTATTTCCATGCCAATGACATGGATGCCCTCACTAGTAGGCCCTCTCAGGCCTGACGAAAGTGGGCAGAGGGGTACCCTGACCACCTAGCCGAAGAGGGGAGTGTCAAATCAGATCTAGTCGCCGTGTTCTCTTTGCATTAGAGCCCAAGACAAGTTTCCGAGGCAGCTCAAAGCTTACACTTCTCATGCAGAGAAAGACTATTCACCTGAGCTTGGCTTCTCACTGCCTTCACCACCACGTCCAGACGCCCCAGCTTGACATCACAGCCCTTCAAAGACCTGCCCATTCTTGACATTTCCAATCCGCAAGCCCCCCATCCTGACCTCCGGGCTTCGGCTCCCTCCGGGCCTTTGTACATGTATTTTGTTAAGAGGTCAACATTTCCAGTAAGTTTTCTCTGATTCCTCAAGCTTTGTTGTTGCTCCTCCTGTGTTCTCCATAGCGTCCTGAAGTTAGCCCTGTCACAGCATTTCTTATATGGTGTTATACTTTTCTATTCACTTGTCTGTCTCCCTTGCCAGGTGGTGGGATCTAAGTGAACAGGATGAAGTGTACGATCCAGTTCAACCCCATTTGCCATCAATGAACATCTGGTGAAAGAGGGGATGAATGAATGAAAGAATAAGCGACTTTGTGTCTTCCTGGCCTCACTCAGGTGGAGGAAGCAGGGCATCCGCAGTGAGTCTTCAGGTTCGGGGGCTGTCAGCTGCAGCCTGGTGTGCTGAGTGGCTGGGACCCGGTGAGAGCTGTGTGTCAGCGCAGAACGAGCTCCCTTTGCGAAAGCACAGACCACCCCAAGGAGTGAGTTGGGAGCTGCAGAGCCTCCTTATTTGGCCTGAGGAGACGGGCTTACAGATGACCTGACAGGAAGCTTTTTAGAGCCCTGGAGTCTGACACAGGCACAGACTGAAATTTCAGAGCCAGGGTGCTTCCTTTTGGGTCTGAGGCTTTTGGGTGATCCAGTGACAGCAGGGAAGCTCCCCCAGCATCCATCCATGATTGGAAGGGAAGCAGCTGCCCGGAAAGTGAGTCAAGCCTCCCGGGAAGTGAGAGAGGAGGCTGGGTTGGGGCAACATGACCTCTCAGGAAAGAGTGGGCCCAAGGTGGCATGTCGTGACAGGGTAGGGTAGATTTATTCTGTACAGTAGGGGTGGTTGTTTAATATTTGAAGTTCCCTAAGTGGGACAACAGACTCTAGAGATGGTTATTTAGCATTTGAAAGAGTAATCAGAAGCCCCTCTGACCTCAGAGGTGTAGGGGACAGCATAATCACACGTCTCAACCGTATTTATCTCCAATCAGCGCCAAGGGTGTGTTGTTTGTTGTCATGGGTATTAGTAAAGAGTGTTCACTGGTGAAGGGAGCGGAGTTGACACATGGGTTGACTAGAACTATTGTACGGGCATCTTCCTGGATGAACAGGTGAACCCAGGGGACTTGACCCTTTGAAGTGGCAGCTGGAACCTAAGGATTCTATCCTGTGTTGAGTCATTTTCAGGGGGTTCTGTCCCCCACTAGAAGGCCAGCTGAAACCTGCTGCTGGGATGTCATCCACCTGCATACCAGGTGCTCATCAGAGACTGAACGGTCTCCAGTGGCTTAGAGACCTCATCAGACTCTACAACAGACATGTGATTGTTTTATGCCTGCTAATAGAAGCATACGTGAAGGAATTGTCTGAGACTCGGTTCATCGTACTAACTGGCCTCAGGGGTGGGCGTGATATCTAACAAGTAGAGGCCTCCAATACCTGCCCACCAAGAACCTAATCACTGTGAACGAACGGGGTGCCTTAGGTCCATTTGCAACATCATGTTAAGGACTAAAGGAGGGGGCCTGGGCCAGCACACACGACTTCTCAGGTAAAATGCCGGAGCTCTCACTACAAGCCTGAACTGCCGTAGCCACGGTTTGGTGCCAAACTCTGGTGGCTCTTTGCTGTGCTGCACAGATAGGCTCTTGGAGTTTCTAATCAGATGAGATTTGCTCACTTACCAGCAGTGGAATTACTCCCACCCAGTATGGAATTACTCAGTAGAGAATACGGTACTTAGAGGATTAACCATGACACTTTGTAATGTTCTTTTCAAATTGAATTTAAGGAATCTTTAAGAAACGAGGTCAAGACCGTGAGTGTTCTTGAAAATTGAGTAAATTGGCACTCAGACATTCACTTATTTCAACAGAAGTAGGTTGACGTTCACTCACGAATCAACAAACGTTTTTCAAGTATATATTAAGGACACATCTAAGTTGGAAGTTTAGTTCCTCAATCATTTTAAGCAAAGCTGTGGTTATGATTTTGAGAATTTTAAATAAAGTGTTCTGAGGACAAAAAGGACGAGCCATTTTCCACAGACCCCAGGAGGCATGAGGAATCCAACAGGTGAGCAATTTGCGCTCTATCCCAGCCACAGCTCCTGCACTGGCCTGGGTCTGGGTAGCCTTTGACATGACAGGCTTGAGGTACTCCAAAGCTGGTCCGGGTTCCATTAGGCAGAGTCATGCTGACAGCAGCTGGAATTTGACAGGCTTCAAGGCACTGGAGACAGGTGAGCTTTTTGATACCTGGCACAGAGACAGCTCTGATGTGTCATCCCACTATTATTTCTAGGTTTGTGCTGGGTGTGGGGTTTCCCTGGGGATTTGCACATGAAAGGAAGCCAACTTGACAGGCAGGAACAGGTAATGTTATTGATGAGTGAAAAAAAAAATAGATCACTGCACACTTGGTCTAAATCTTGGACATCAAAGTCCCAAAGTGATTGGGAATATCACTTCCTGCCCATTCCCAACATGGCTACAGAAAGGACTCCAACAGCCCTCTTAGGCCTTCATACTTTTTAATAGCATTCTCAATGTTTGAAGATGAATGACTTTTCCAATAGAGAACTGATTGCAATTATCATGCAGCTGATTAACTTACTTCCAGGAAGGCTGGGTGTATGTGCATGTCCTAGCACCTCCTAGCAGATGCTTCTGGGCAAGGGATCAAACTTCCATGTTTTAATTACGCCCCTGATTATCTCAGCCTGGACCTCTCCCCTCTCCAGAACAGCATCTCTTTTAGTTAGCGATCCACCCCCACCTCTCATCATAGAAGCTCCATCCTTCTAATTCCTCAGGCCAAGAACGTAAATGTCACCTTTAACCCCCTTTCCTTATATCTCACATCCAATTTTTAGATATTTGTCAGTTTCTAAATATAGTCAGTACTTCTCACTGCTTATCTCCATCATGACTATCCTCCCGGTCCAAGTTGCCATCTTGCTTGGGTGACTGGAAATCTTCACTGCCTTGCATCTTTCATGGTCTACTTTCCACCTTTACCGTTCTCACCGCTCCCTTGCTTTATGCATTTATCACCACCTGATATTTACTTGTCTCTACACACTAAGTAAGTCTAAGGGGTCACACTAACATCTGGCACAAATTCTGCCAATATCTGATGGATGGATGAATACACCACAGGCAGACCTCGGGGGCCTGATTCCCAGTATATGATGAATGAGCATGTAATTTAGCTTATTAAGTGCCATGAGGCGATACTCTGCTGCATCTGAAAAATGGAAAACAGAAATTAGGGAACAAAAGGTTACAGAGCTCCATTCATTCCTCACCCTCGAGGCATCGTAACCTAACCTAAGTGAACACGGTGGGCAGCAGGTTGAGCCCAACATCCATATATAGTACCTCCCTTCTGCCTAAGAGAAATTCGCATTGACTCTTTCAGGAGTCTGAATGCTACAGCACTTAGCATCAGGAATTGAGGACATGGTAGTGTTGGACTAACCTATTGGCACTGAGATCCCACCCTATGCCATCGTGACTATACTTTACCACATCCCCAAACAATTCTTCCTATGGGAAAGAGGAGAAGGATAGGATAGAGCCCTGGGTAGGAGAAGGCTGTTAAGACCTGAATGGTGTGTTCACCAACCAGAGCATAAAACTGCTTTGAAGCTTATGAGCCTTAAGTTAGTTGTTCTACCCAGAGGTTCCTCATTGACCTCATGCTTTCTTCCTTGGAAGAAACCGTGACAGCTAGTCTAAATTTTATTATTAATTTTATTCAGTCAATACACAGAAGTATCTAATCTACATGGTGGAGGTTGCTGAGGAAACTGAATTGCAGGGAGAAGAAGGACATGCTTCATTTCTTGCTGGCTTCACTGCTGACTTAGTGACCTGGCCACAGATGCTGTCTTCTCCATGGCCTTGATGACGCCAGTGGCCAATGTTTGCCTCATGTCATGCACAGCAAAACAGCCTGGAGGAGGAAGCAAGGAAGAAGAAAGAGTGAAATTTCTAGAAAGAGGCATAGAAGGAAAGGCTCCTTGGCCTCCGTCAGAGGTGCTTCCCTTCCCAGGACTCAGCAGCCATCAGTCCCTGGCTCACCTAGAGGTGGGAACTCAGAGAAGGTCTCCACACACATGGCCTGGCTGGGGACCATCTGCACTATGGCTGCGTCAGGACCTTGGGGTTGTCCTCCAGCTTCTTGCCTGAGCGCCGGTCAATCTTTTCCCTCAGTTCAGCAAGCTTGCAGGAGACGTGGGCCATGTGGCAGTCCAGCACCGGCATGGATCTGTCCCGGGTGATTCAAGACTATACCCTGGCGGGGAAGGAGGATGGAATTAGAAGAGATAGGATGGCACCTGTGATCTGGGGCCAACTCTCGGCCAACCTGTGCCTTCTGTAGAAGTTGGGGCTAATTTCTAAGAAGCATTTCCACCACCACCAAGCACCAAGGCCCGTGGCCTCCCAGGGAGCTTACCTGCGCCACAAAGCTGCCGGCCTCCGTGGGAGGCAGGGGGGGTCGTTCTTGCTGTCTCCGGCCACATTGCCACAACGGATGTCCTTCACAGACACGTTCTTCACGTTGAAGCCCACATGGTCGCCAGGCAGGGACTCGGGCAGGGCCTCGTGGTGCATCTCCACAGACTTGACCTCAGTGCTGACGCTGCAAGGGGCAAAGGTGACCACCATGCCAGGTTTCAGGAGGCCGGTCTCCACACGGCCCAAGGGCACAGTGTCGATGCCTGTGCAATGGGAAGAAGGGCAGTCAGAAAGATTCTAGACCCACCCAGTGAGAACTGGCTTCTGGGGGAGTCCCTTGTCCTGGGGCTCAAGGACCAAGGCCACCTACAGGACTAGTAGGAAGCACCAGGACCCAGGACCGGCTTAGTCATGCTACATATCTATCAGATACACTGGAAACGCTGGGGGCTTTGGCACGTCATCCTACCTTAAAAGTCAGGATCTGAACCCTGGCAAGTCAGACACCAGACCTCATTCTCAGCTCCTTCATTCCTTAAGAAGCCCTGTCACCTCGCCTCCAATCTTGTACACGTCTTGCAGAAGCAGCCTCAGGGGCTTGTTGACAGGGCGAGTGGGCGGGAGGATGGAGTCCAGAGCTTCCAGCAGAGTCACCCCAGTGGTGCTTTGCTCAACCTTCCAGCCCTTGAACCAGGGCATCTGCGGGAGGATGCAGAACGCAGTGGAGGTGAGCCTGGGTCATGGCTCCCGGTGTGCCCACCCCAGTAACAGGACCAGGACCGGGACCAAGACCCGCGACACGCACCTGCAGACCTGGTCTGCACTCACGTTGCTGCTGGGCTCTAGCATGTTGTCGCTGTGCCAGCCCGAGATGGGCACGAAGGCCAGGGACGCAGGGTTGTAGCCAATCTTCTGATGTAGGCACTCACTTCCTCCGTGATCTCCGGGAAGGTGGGCTCGGTCGAGTCCGTCTTGTTGATGGCCACGATCAGCTGCTTCACGCCCAAGGTGAAGGCCAGAAGCGTGCGCTCGTGGGTCTGCCCGTTCTTGGATATGCCCGCCTCGAATTCGCCCACGCCGCCGGCCACGATAAGCACTGCATAGTCGGCCTGCAGGACACAGACACTACGGGGTCAAGGGCTTAGTTAGGGGAGGGGGCGCCGGCCGGGCTGGGAAGCCTGCTAGAGTTCCGGGCAGTCCCAGGCCCCTTGGGAAAGCTCGGGGACAGGATGCTCCCCAGAAGTTGATAAGTTCGTGGGTCCCTTGGTTACTGCTCTGCGCAGAGGTTCCGCCTCCCAGTTAAACTCTCACCTAGTCCCATAAATGAGCTTGTAGTTCTTCCTCCCCAAGTGATCTACTTGTCTGGCCATCGGAAAACCTGGTCCCTGCCCCAGCCTGAAAGGGGGCCCGTATCTGAGCCTCACAGAGTCTGTCCTCCTCTGGTTCTTTCAGAATTGATGATTGGCATGGATGAGGAAAACCTTCTGAGGCTTATGATACCCTCCTTCCCAGAGTCCCGGAAGTAAAGCCTGAGTTTCCTCCCTTCCTCTGCGCCTGCCCCGCCCCCATCCGAAAGGGAGGGCCCTGGGAACAAGGGCTGCTTTACCTGGGAGGTGCCCATGATCATGTTCATGGGGCATCGATGATGGTGATGTAGTACTTGCTGGTTTCAAACGTCCACAGGGAGATGTGGATGGTAATGCCACGCTCTCTCTCTGCCTTCAGTTTGTCCAACACCCGGGCGTACTTGAAGGAGCCCTTACCCATCTGGGGAGGGGTGGGGAGTGAGTAGTGCGCATTGATGGCGAGCAGAGGGATCTATCCCAGGGAATTCAATGGCACCCTACAGCGCACCCTACTGTCCGCGCTCTGCCACCAGACCCACCCAGAAGTGGGACATCCATCCTCCAATCCTCCCCGCCCCCACTGCTAGACATCAACACCGCACGTGGGTGCCTTACCTCGGCTGCCTCCTTCTCAGACTTCTCGATGGTCCTCTTGTCGATCCCCCCACACTCGTAGATGAGATGCCCGGCGGTGGTGGACTTGCCAGAGTCCACGTGGCCGATGACAACGATATTGATACGGGTCGTCTCTTTGCCCATGGCGGTGGGTTCCTTCCTTCAGTCACTGCTAGAGCGGAGCACGGGGCAGGTGAGGCCACAGCGTTCCAGGCCTGCCTCTCTCCTCTCCTCCCCTCCCCTCTGCTCCTGCCCAGCACCCCCCCCCCCCCCCCACTTCACAGCCTAGCCTGGAGCCTGGGACATGGTAGCATCAACTGAAAAGTAAAAGACTTGCCAGGCTCACGCCCTGGCAGGGGTCAAAATCCCAGTTCCATAGCTGGTACTTCCAAGCAGTCCTGGCCCATCCATCCTTTCTCCCGTGTGGGCCTTCCTCCCATCCTTCCAATCCCCCCATCCAACCCTCACCCCCAGCACACTTCCTGTACAAGAAACCGCAACACGCCATAGTTTGCAACTTCTCTCCTGCCCCATGCAAGTCCCTACCTCCAGAGAAAAAGAAACAAAGTTAATCCAGCAAGAGCTGCAGCAGCTGTGCCTCCTGCTTTTCTAAACCTAGCACTGGACCCTCCTCTGGTTCCACCCAAATCCGATACCAGAGCTGGAACTGGTTAAGTAATGCCTCTCCCTACCCCCAAGCCCAGTTGCACAGACTACTTCTTGGACTGATTGAATATAGGGGTGAAGAGAGGGTGGGTGAGAAGGTGTGTGGGTGGAGTGGGGGAAGGGAAGATTTTGGAAATAGGAAAAAAATAGAAAGAAAGAGAAATCAATAATTTTGGCGGGAATGAATGCTGCATGGCGGCAGACTTTGCATGCGACTTTCCAAGACTAAGGTGCTGAGAGGTTGTGGCCATTCATTCATTCGTTGAGCAGTTTATTGAGAAGTATAGTGCTCAACACTCTGCCGGAGGCTGAGGCTTCCGAATTAGGAAGCAGTCATGGTCTGACTTCGGGAAAGCTCTCAGGCTCCATGACGGACAGCAATCCCAGCTGGGGCTCCGTCAAGTCAGCAGTCTGGGATTGCTGAGGGAAAGCTTGTGGGACTGCTTTGAGGCTGGCTGTGGTTATTTGGAGTTTTCTTCGAGGCTGAGCATGTCCTCTTCCCTCCCGGGGAAAGTTCTCAGCAGAGCTCCATCACTCACACACGGTCAATGCTGACTTTCTCCAGCCCCTCTCCCCAGCGCAAGCTTGGACCCAGGACGGCAAGAGGCCAATACTCTAGACTTTCAGTGTTCCCCATCCCATTGAGGCCCACCTCCTTGAGCATTGCCCATGTCTCATTCTTAAATCATCATCCCCACCTTTACCCCTAAAGAACCAAAAAGCTAGAATATCAGAGAAGTGGGGTCCTCAGGAAACATCTGTCCCTTCCCTTCCCTTCCCCAATTTTATAGAAGAATCAAGGTCTAAGATATTCAAAGGATTATCCAAAGGTTCTGCAACTCCTTGGTCCCCCACTATTAACAACTTTCCCTCACCCAGTCACTTTTTAGAAGAGAAGAAGCAGAGCTACGGAGCCCACTGATTCATTCCACTAACACGTAAGAGGGACCACTGCTTAGCTCTGCCTTGGGAGCTGTGGATTCAATGCGAGTGATGCAGCCCCTGTCTTTGAGGGGTTCACACTTTAGTAAGGGAGACAGACCACAAAGAAACTATTTCCATGTAATGAGTGCGTGATGAGGGCTGAGAATGAGGCTCTTCTGGACAGTTCCCAAGTGTGTAGGGTGATGAGGACCTCTTCACAGAGAAGTTTTAACAGGTCTTCAAGACCATGGCATCTCAAGGCTTATAGAGGAGGGAGGCGCTGGTCAGGTAGAATAATCAGTTGAACACAATTCTGTACTCAATTTGCCTGGAGGACAGGAAGTGGATGGGAGAAAACAATGGCTAAAGAGATGAAGGGGGAATATCATTATGCATTAATTCCTCAGAGTTTAGTTTTCCTAAACTGTAAGTCTAATTATGTAATCCCCCTGCTTCAATCTCTTGATTACCCTTTATTGCCCTCGGGGGAAAAATGACTCTTCCTTCAGTGATGAGAAGCTCAGAGAGACTGAGGCTGTAGGCAGGGAGCCCCTTAGGAGGCCACCACAGGAGTCCTGGCAGTGGGGAATGGGGCCTCAGCCGAGGGGTGCAGCTGACGTGTATGCCACATAAATAGAGGGGGGTCAGAAAAGAGTGGGGGACCCCGTGTCATCAAGATGAGGAACACACGACTTTGTCAACATCTTCTCCCTCATCCCAAAGTCGAGCTCAAGCCCCTGAAAGAGTACCCAGAGGACCCTGCAGTGAATTCTAAAGGGTCAGAGTCTAGACTCCTTCCTGACTCTGCAGCACTTCCACCTGGTGCAGTTGAGCTGATCTCTCCCTGGTCTGGATCTGAAATTCCCTAGTCTTACAATGAGACTATAGTACCATCTCGTTTTGGCCTCTTTGAAATAGCACAAAGGCAAATTCAGAATGTAAGACAATTGCACTTCGGAACCAGGTAGACCTGAGTCTAAATCCTGCCTCTTCTACTTCCCAGTTATGTGAATTTTCTATCTCTGAGCTTCCGTTGCCTCATCTGTAAAATGGGGATAATACTTACCTCCTGCTTCGCTTGAGGTTGAACTTGATCATCCTGCACAGTGCCTGGCACGTGGCCAGTGATCCGTAACCAGTATCTACTATGGTCCTGTCTTCCTTTCCCTGTCTTGTGCTGCCAGACTCCACTCACTGAGAGGTGAAGTGCTCACATACAGACCGAACAATTTGCCCAAGGTCACGGTACACATAAATGAAGAAACAGGAGGATACCCCTTAGTCTCGGGGTTTCCAGGCTTCTGCTGAGCCAGACTGTCTCCTCATTAAGAATTATTATTATTATACTTCTTCCATTTAAGCCATTTACATTACATCTCTGTGGCCTGGCTGACTCAGAACTGAAAGAATAATCAGAATGAAGAGGTTTTCTGACATTGGAATCAGCTGAAGGGTAAGTACTCCTGATAGAACGACTTTCCCAGCCTAGTGTAAATGGCGGCCACTAGGGAAATATTCCCATTATTTACAAATTCGAAGGGTCCTGGCAATTCATTTTCATTTTATTAGAAATAGTATTTACAATATATAAACAGAAAGTCATCAGGGTTTCTGGACTGGGACAGTTAAGAATTAGAAGTGAATCTATAGTGACTGTAATGCAGGCTTCAGAGGAGTTGGGATGAAATAAAATCATTTAGAATGACAAGCAGAGTGCAATGAGAATTCACTGAGACAAATGTAGTTATAAGATCAAGATGTGCTTGTTGGGCAACTGCATAAATACAAGAAGAGGTGACCTTGTAGTGAAAAGTTACTCCAGATAGGGTTGATTCATAAAAAACTAGACAATGTGACCAATATTGGCATATGAACTAAATACACCTATTAATTAATTTATCTACGTAACTATTAACCAAAGCCTCTTGGTCTTTAGAGTTAGTGAGCAGAGGTGTAGCTATGAGATCTCCTCAGTTTATTCAGGTTTCTAGAGACAGAACCCATCGCAGACATAGACTAAGTCTGCACAACAGTACCAGTAAATTTTAGAAGAAACCCACAAAGTGAAACAAACTGGAGTTTGTCATGGGGAACTTTAAAGGTAAAGGTTCAACACCTAATACTGATACAATAGCCAGGACATGGAAGCAACCTAAATGTCCATCGACAGAGGAATGGATAAAGAAGATGTGGTATATATATATATATACAATGGAATATTACTCAGCCATAAAAAAGAATGAAATAATGCCATTTTCAACAACATAGATGGACCTAGAGATTATCATTCTAAGTGAAGTAAGCCAGCCAAAAGACAAATATTATATGATATTGCTTATATGTGGAATCTAAAAAAAAAGATACAAATGATCTTGTTTATGAAACAGAAATAGACCCACAGATGTAGAAAACAAACTTATGGTTACTAAAGGGGAAAGGGGGGGGAATAAATTACAAGTTTGAGATTAACAGATACACACTACTATATATAAAATAAACAACAAGGACCTACTGTATAGCACAGGGAACTGAACTCAACATTTTGTAATAACCTAAAAGGGAAAAGAATCTGAAAAAGAATATGTATATTTCAGTTATATATATATATATATATCTGAATCACTGTGCTATACACCTGAAACTTATATGTGGAATCTAAAATACAACACTAGTAAACTTATCTATGAAACAGAAACAGATGCACAGACATAGAGAACAGACTTGAGGGTTGCCAACGGGGAGAAGAGGTGGGGGAGGGATGAAGTGGGAGTTTGGGGTTAGCAGATGCAAACTATTATATATAGAATGGATAAAGAACAAGGTCCCACTATATAGCACAGGGAACAATATTCAATATCCTGTGATAAACTATAGTGGAAAAGACTATGAAAAAGAATGTATATACATGTATAACTGAAATTGCTTTGCTGTACAGCAGAAGTTAATACATTGTAAACAAATTGTATTTTAATTTAAAAATTAATTAATTTTAAAAAAGAATTGTTTTGACTTAGTTCAGTCCAATTTCAAGTGTGTGCATGAGAAGAAGGGAAAGCTGACTTTCCCAGGGTCTGATCACCTGAATAAGGAGATATCCAGTTTGCAGACCTGCAAAAATAGGAAATCAAATCCTAAGAAAGAAGGAGTTATTTCTTTGCACAAATACTTATAGAGCGTCTTTCCCGTGGTGATCTTGAAGCATGAGGCAGACTAGGATATCCGCTCTCCCTGACTCAACAGCGCGAGAGAGAAGCAAGACCAGGCTCATCCAGCCCACACTCCAGGAGCTGGAGTCCAAGCACCGGAGAAGACAAAGAACTGGATATTGGAGTGACTCTAAATTAGTGATTTTCTACTCCAACAACTCCTTACACAGAGACAAAGGGAAAGGGCCTTCAAGTTCCAGAACTTGACAACTTTAAGGGGAAAGGGCAGTGTGGGAAGATCTAGTCAAGCCCTATTAAAATGGAAAGCTTTTCCTATGAGCTCTCTGAGCATCAGTCATTCAACAAATATTTCCGGAGCATTTTGTGTTACTGCATCCCCACCCCAAAGCTGTTTTTGCCTAACCTCCATTTCACATATGGCTCAGAAAAGTAAAATGAGTTGTCCAGACCACACAACCAGCATGTAGGCAGGAGTAGGGGTGGAATTTTAATCAAGACATGTTCCTTTCTAAAAACAACATACTCACCGCAGTCAGGACATGCTACCTCCTGGAAGTCCCCTAGGCATCATTCTAGTGCAGCACTTCATCCTAGATGTAAAAACTGAGTCTCAGGCAAGTCCTATTCAATCTGATTTGAATACGTAAACCTTTACGTGTCAGGTGTGGTTCAAGAAGGATCCGCACCTCTAGGAATTCCCAGGGCAGCTAATGTGACAGTCCCAGGCAGCTAGGGTGACGCACTCACACCCACACACAGTAGGCTGTCACAATACAGAGGTCTGTACACAGGCAGTGGGAGCAGAAGCCTTCAGTAGACCCTGCTGACAGACTTGATCACAGGTGCCTCTATTGAACATTCATCCAACAAAGGAAGCTCCCCATCATATTTATTTACATAATTGCTTTTCCTCCCCAACGTTCTAGGGGTGACATCTCTCTGCCAAGACTGCAGTTAATTTGGAGTCTCCCAATCTCTACTCACTTTGCATCATAAGCCAAATAGAAGTATAAATCCAAAAGCAAGTGAATTCTGAACTTCAGCCCAGAGGCAGCACAGGATGGAGACTGAAACTGTTCAAGGCTCCCCCTTCTCCAGCCCCATGCCCTGCTCAGAGAAGTGTCCCAGAGGAAGAACTGGGGCAAAGGAGGGGCTCCTTTCATCTGTGGTTCAACAGAGATGGAGACGGAAATAGGATGAGGTAGGGGTGGTGGTGGCATGGCTAGAAGAGAGATGCTACAGACACAGGTAAAGTTAACGTCCCGGGGGATTTCCTTTCAAAGCCAGCAAGAGTCTGAGAAGTCGGTGGAAGATGGCAGCATAGAAGTGCTCATTCGTTCATTCTTTCATCCATTCATGTAGCAATGTGAAAGTACATGTTTCCAATTCTAACTTTTTTCATTGTGAAGCATATGCTGTAGGGAAAATCATTTTGTGGGTATCCCATATATGTGAGCACCCTTCCCTCCCTTGATTCTAGAAATCTAAGTTCAGGTTCTTTCTCTCATTTATCAGTGTGAATTTGCATGAGCTATTGACACTCTGAATCGCAGCCTCTTCACCTATAGAATAGGACTGATAAACATTCCTGCTTTTCCCTCCACCAGTCCTTAAGAGAATCAGCCAATGGGTTGGTAGTGAAACTGTAGGGTCCATGAGGGATCCACAGAGCAACTGTACTCAAAGTGAGTAGAGATTGAGGACTTTAAACTTAATTCTGCAATGCTGGCAAAAAATAGATGTTACTTCCAGAGCACTGGAGGAGAAAAGTGATTATGTAAATATCATCAGACGCTTCCTTTTTTTGATGGGTGCTCAGGGATCATGACGAACTTATTCATTGCTGTCTCCAAGATGCCATTCACAGTGATTTGCATAGAGTCCACTAATGAAGGATCAAAGGAAGTACTCAGATATCGATTGTGTCGATTCGTTAGTTAATATTTAAAGCATCTTATAAATCTGAAATCATGCTGTTAGCCCCTGAACACATACATGTTTTATGACTACCTTGGTCTCCTTTGGAAATCATTTCATTTGGTCTACTGAGAGACAGTAAGATACAGACAAAAAAAAAATTAGAGGGTAAAGCAAGGTTCTCCTTCCTCTGGGTTGCTCCTAAGGCAAACACACTCTCTTCCTTACCTCCCCAGATGCACATCTGTCCTAATCCAGATGTTAATGCTCCAGAATTGACAGTACATCAGGTGAACATCTAAAATATTATCCTGAGGAATGTCAGGTTCACTGCACAGTGTTTATAATTTAACTGTTATTTAGCCTTTATGGATAACACACATACTTGCCTATTGTTTTACAGTCATTTTATAGTTGCTCTGTGAGAGATAATTAAAGGAAAGCCACTTTAAGTGAAGCTACTCAGAGGGACAAAGTTGTTGTTTTGCCAATAATGTGCTATATAAATGCAAATGATCAGGATGTGTATTATAGGGAAACTGCTTAAATCATTTTTCATGGGACCAATATGTAAATGTTATAATAGTTCCCTGATTTATAGAGCACTTTTCTCCCAAAAAGATAAACATAACCTAGCCATGCATTACTTAACAGAACTTCCCAAATTCCAGCAGGAGGAAATCCATTCATTTATTGATCCTTTCAATCAGATCCTACAACACTGTCCAGCCCATAGTAGGTCCTTAATGTTTAACAAGTGAACGAATGAATGAGGAGTTACTTTAACAAGGCCATAAACATTTGTAGCCTTCATGCAAAGAATGAGGGTGCAGAGGGGGATGTCATGAAGTAGAAAAGGTCAAGGTTGCCACCTTTGGTGAAGCACGGAAGTAGTCGAAAGACTTGGCAAGAACAGAAGGAATGAAAACAGAAAGAATGAGGGTAAGGTTAGGCAGGTGAGTTGAGGCTATTGTCAGCATACGGAGGAAATCTATTTTTCTAACCCTCAGAAAATGAAACTGAAAAAGAAGAAACAATGAGAAAATTCATTAGTAATTGGTGAAGTTAATGTTCTGGAGAAGTGCCCCAGCTGAACAATAATCCGTACAGGGCTTCCCTGGTGGCGCAGTGATTGAGAGTCCGCCTGCCGATGCAGGGGACACGGGTTCGTGCCCCGGTCCGGGAATATCCCACATGCCGCGGAACGGCTGGGCCCGTGAGCCATGGCCGCTGGGCCTGCACGTCCGGAGCCTGTGCTCCGCAACGGGAGAGGCCACAACAGTGAGAGGCCTGCATACCGCAAAAAAAACCCAAAAAAGCAAAAAACAAAAATCTGTACAATTTAAGTACCTGAGAAGCCAATAAAAATGTAGTGGCAGGAGAACTGTGTCTTCATTAGCACAGGGTAGAGCAGCAGCCTCGTCAGTGATGAGAACAGAGCAATTCATGCTTTAGATTCTATAGGAACCCTGTTTCATTGAAAGAAAACTCATTTTAAAGTTCACTCCATGTATTTGATTGGGGAACGCTTTTCTAGAGGTACACAATTAACCACTCATGGAACTAATTCACTAAGGAATACAGTTTGGAAAATAATGGTTTAGAGCCTAGAAAAATAGTACAGAAGAGCAGTCCCCATGGAGGTCATATTTCTTATATAAAGAAACAAATCACACTCCTGTTCATCTTTGGCACTTAACAATCACAAGAGATGTCCCCAAACCTTGAATCCCCAGACTTCTGAATACTACATATAATGTATGTACGTATAGGATATATGCTTATCATTTCCTCTGTGTAATGTAGTATGAATATAACTGGGACATTGAAATGACCCCTTCAAACCCTATTGATTCTGTAAACGTGAGAATAAAGTTTTTTTTAATGTAAGCTATTGCTGTCCTTTTTTCACACCATTAAAACACAAAACAGTGCCCTGTCTCTGACCATTGGATCCACGTAGATCCCCATCTTGGGTCTGGACTGGGAAGATAAAAGACTCATACCTCCAGCCTGTTTTGATGATTGTTGAACAAAGCAAGAGCCTGACTGTAAACTGCAAAGATCACCAGTAGACTTGTCACCCCAAAGACTGGGTTACCTGTAAAATAACAAGGATCATTAAGAGTATGTACTGGCCTTCCTAGTGGCGCAGTGGTTGGGAATCCACCTGCCAATGCAGGGGACATGGGTTCAAGCTCTGGTCTGGGCATATCCCACATGTCGCGGAGCAACTAAGCCCGTGCACAACAGCTACTGAGCCTGCGCTCTAGAGCCTGCGAGCCACAGCTACTGAAGGCCACGCGCCTAGAGGCCATGCTCCACAACAAGAGAAGCCACCGCAATGAGAAGCCCGCGCACCGCAAGGAAGACCCAACACAGCCAAAAATAAATAAACAAAATTTTTTTAAAAAAAGAGTATGTATTGACATTCTGACACGGTTTTGAGCACTCTTCATGCATTGCATCATCTCATCCTCACTATAACCCTATGAGCTGGACACTATTACAATCCCTGTTTTATAGCTGCAGCTGCTGAGATACAGAAAACCCGTTGGAATATTGCTTTCCTGGTATAATGCAAGTATATTTTGTTATTCTCAGGTCTTTATGGTAGAAGTGGTATTTCATGTAGGCCTATGGGAGCACACTGGATATTTTCGATCATAATGAATAGGCTGGGACCTTAACCAAAAGGAGATTTAAATGATCCTTTGACCTTGAAATAAAGGTCACTAGGTCATCTTTTGAAAGCTTCTGAAGGGTCCTCTCCCCTCCAATACCTTTTTCAAGTCGTGGCACCGAATTGATAGAATGATTTCAAGTTCAAGCTCATAACAAGAGATAGGGAAAACAATGGTGATGGTGGAAGAAACAGGATTTTTTAAAAGAATATGGAATGATATAAAAATAACATAAAGGAAGGAGATGAGGGGACTTTGCCAATACTTTATGCTGATGGTGGAAAATGATGAGATACACTTATGACTTTAAGGTTGTGGGCAGAATTGTTAGAAGTTAGGAGGATCTGGAGTCAGACCACTTGGGCCAAACCTCACTCTACTACTTCCTATAGATAAATGACTGTCAACCAGTTAAACCTTCATAAGCCTTGGTTCGCACCATAAAATTGAAATAATGATATTATCTACCCTCTTACATTTGCTTTGATCCTCTCATGGGAGGATCTATAGAATGGTGCCTGGTATATATTAAACTCTCAGTAACTGACGGTTTTATTATGCCTCCCTTCTCAACAAATCTGTTACACTTCCAAAGCTGGTTCCTACCAACCTTCCTCTGTTAAATAGGTCTTCAAAGAGAGAGAAGCCCATCGTGGTGATGAAGAAACCAATTCTACTTTGAAATCATTTTATAAATGAGGTACAACGTGAAAAATCCCTTAGCACAGCGTTGATTGAGCACATAGTAAGTGCTCAATAAATAAAAGGTGTTGTAGTATGAATCATTATTTATAATTGCACAATGAATAAGAAAGTAATATGAATCATTATTTATAATTGTAATATGAATCATTATTTATAATTGCACAATGAATAAGCAAGGATAGAGGTGAATTCACCCCAATTCTTAACCAAATTACATGTGCAAAGAATGTCAGAACCCCCATAACCGTCGTTCTGCTCACATATGACACACTGCTGGGAAGATGACTTGTGTGCTGAAAACCAGCCCAGGTACCCCAGGGGTAGGAGGGTCACAGATCCTTTGAAGGGACAGAGTGAAGGGAGAAAGGTAGCTGGTCAGACCCTCAGGATGAAAAAGCAGCAGGTGACAGGAGGATCCTCCCTACGGATGGTGGGGAGACACAGGCCTGATGTCACACACTCGGCGGATCTCAGTATCTATCCACATGAAAGGAAAGGGACCCATGGGCAGTCTCAGCATCACCTGTAATAAAAACAATATCTACTATTACTTTAGAGCAGAACTTGACCAACTACGACCCGTGGGCCAAATCTGGCCTGCACCAGCTTTTGTGTGGTCCGTGTGTAAAGAATGACTTTTACATTTTAAAATGATTGAGTAAAATCAAAGAAAAGAAGGATGATTTATGGTATGTGAACATCAGACGACAGACATTCCAATTTCAGTGTCCATAAATAAAATTTAATTGGAGTACAGTCACATCCATTCATTTACCTACGTCAATGGCTGCTTTGGGACACACCAGCCGACTGAGTGGTTGCAACAGACCCACAGAGCCTGAGCTATAAACTCTGGACTTTTATAGATAAGTTTGCCTCATTTAGAGCATTGTGCTTTTTAGTGTTTTCCCATTCATTCATTCATCCATTCATCAAACGTTCTTGAGCATCGCTCTGTCCAGGCACTAAGGAGACTGAGATCCAGGGATGCAGAAAAAGAAAGATGAGACCAAAGCATGCATAGTGCTTTAATAGAGAGGTAACACACAGCTAGGGTAGCGCAGACCGGAGGCGAGAGAGTGGGAGGGTTCAGTAAACGTTTCAGGAAAGAGATTCTCAAACATGACAGTCACACAGTGACCAGACTGTTACTCTTTTCTCGGATGCTCTGTGCATGGCATGTGGCACATGGGATCTTAGTTCCCAGACCAGAGATAGAGCCTGCACGCTCCCTGCAGGGGAAGTGCGGAGTCTTAACCACTGGACCGTCAGGGAAGTCCCAGACCATTACTATTTTGCAGATGTAGATACTGAAGCAGAGAGAGGCTGACAGCTTGCTGACGGTCAATTGCTAAAGCAGGGTCAGGACAAGGCCAGAAACTACTTCCAGGCTTCCCAAGTCCAGGCCCATGCGATCTACCTACCAAAACAGGCTGTGTGACAAGAAGGGAAGAACCATCTGTGTAGCAGGGTGGGAGACCAAGCAGAGGGGAAGACGAGGTGACTGTGTCAAGGAGTAGATCGGATTCAGTCATGGAGACAGCCAGTGCTTACTGGTGCAGGACAAATGTACGTTCTGAATGACCATTTGAGAAGGTAGGCAATTTCTGGACCAGAAGTAACTCTCCTCTGAGAAGTGTGTGCAGTTTATTTCAGGAACACTGCTGCCAAAACCTGGATTTTATTACCTGCTTTGAAATCACTGGGACCATCCCAAGCTTGCAGTCTGGTTTATTTCCATCACTCTGGTTTGGGACATATCCACAGAAGCTTGGAAGGGGAGAGCACTGTCATTTTAAGTCTAGCCATTTTCTAACCATTTTTGTTTTGTTTAGCAAATGTGTTCAATGTTTACCATATGTTAGGAAATTTTACATTACGTCATTTCAACAAATCATGGTTACTAGTAAATGGCAATTGTGTTGAGCAAAGAAAGGTTTTGTTTCATTTTATTCTCATAACGAACGACTCTGTGAAACACAGGTTTGTAAAATTGGAAGTGGAAGGTCAGGATGAGAGGTGAAGAGGAAAAGAGAATTGATATGCGTTGAGCACCAATCCCAGAGTTCAAAAGGTGTTTTCATTTTTTTGCTGTTATGAATAACGCTGCAGAGAATAACATTAAAATAAAAACATTTTTGTCACGCAAAATATCTAAATTGTTGATTAATATTGACATTGTCTGAAGCTACCCTATATTTTCTCTAGGGACTTCTTAATGTCCCTGAGAGCAGGGCGTATATCAATCTGATACTGAGCCTGACCTTGGTAATGGTCTCATTCTCCCCTCAACACACAGGAGAGAATGTGAGCATCTTTTGAAAATATGTAGCTGGGGACATAATTCTCTGAAGGATCCACAGCTTTGAGTCTATGTCCTGCCTCCCTTCTCTTTCCCCCATCCTACTTCTCTTACTCCAGCCCTGAAGCTTAGACCGCCCCTGGGGGGTCCTTGGAGCTACTACCAGTGATCCTATTGCCTGAGAACAGGAAAGTGTTTCTCTGTTTTCACTTTGGGATTTGGGTTTTCCCAGCTTAACAATAAATATCCACTCAGGTGAGACTAGAGCATTTTCAGGGAGTCAGTATATTTGCTAATTAAAGTTTATAGCCTGTAAAAAATTCACCTTTAAGGAACTATGATTTTTCCCCCATCCGGGCCCCTTGATGTCACGATTATTAAATGAAAATCCAATAACTTTATTAAAAAGTAATGCGATGCTCTTTGTTCTACCTCTGCATTCCTATAAGGCTACAAGAGGAGACTGAATGTAGAGATTGCGCGGAATGCTTCCCTCGTCGGGGTGGTATTAGACATCTGGCTAATTAACCTCCATATTTAATCCCTTATTATTTCTCATGCATTGCAAAGGCAACTCAGCATTAGGGAGTGCGGCCCTAACACCTTTAGATTCGGGCTTAGACTCCAAGAGCTCCCAGGGATTCATAACAAGGGAGAGGCACAGGAAGACTTGGGCTTCTGCACATACGTAGCCCAGGCTGCTGGGAACTTAACTCTAGCTTTGCTACTTACTAGCTGTGTGACCTTAGGCAAGTCACTTAACATTTCTGAATCTCAATTTTTCATCTGTAAAAAGAGGATGATAACAGTACCTATTTCATAGGATTGTGACTATTAAATGAATCAGTTCATGTAAAGAGCTTAAAACAGTGCCTGAACATAAGGGCCCAATACATGATAGCTATTGTGATTAATCATGCTTGTCATTGAATCATGGAAAGGACACATCCAAGTCAGAGCTGCGCCGAGAAAAATATCTCACCCACGGTAGACAGATCATACTCGGCAGCTCGGATCATACTCGGATCTTCACCTTAAATAAATAAAATGCATTTGCTATTGAGGGGATTGATTTGCATGAACCGTCCGTACATTTTTCATCTAGTCACTCCATGAGTTGAGCTGAGATCCAGGGATAAAATCTATTCATTTAACAGAACTTATTATCAGGCTCTGGGCTAGAATACAAATAGAGATCCGCATAGCATGTGTCCATTCAACAATTCTAAATCGAGGTAACAAGTCATTACATAAAATGGTTTATTTGCTTTCAAGCTGACCTGGAAAGCCTGGTTTGAATTTAGAATTCTTGGAATTCTCAGAGTTCTGTGCCCAAATGCGGCAGGACTGCTGACCTCGACCCCGCCCATGGCCTGACACCTTCTCCTCCCATCCCAGCTCGGTCTGCACACTGTGTCCTTGCACACGGGCATATGGGTGCCCTAGCTTGCGTGTCCCAACTGCACTGTGCAGATTCACCCACCCCAGGCCTAGGGGGGGCTCCCTCTGATGGCATCATCTACCATTGTGAGGGGAAACTCAGGTAAGAGGTGTTTAGGGGGGCAATCTAAGTGAATCCCAGGCCTTTGAGGTAAATAATTCCAGGGCCCTGGGCATCCAGAGCCTTGAATAGACAATTCCCTTGGTCCTGTAGATTCCTTGCGTCATGAGACGAGGTCTCACTGGAGCAGGGCAGGAGCAGGAGCCAGGCAGGGACCTTCTTGCTTATGTCTAAGGGCCTTTTCTTTGTTGCCCACACTGTCCTTGACACGGGAGATACCATGATGAGAAGACAGACAGGATACAGAGCATAGCATATGAATAAGCATTAAACAGCTACTTAAATAATTTCCTCCAATTGTGATGATGCTGTGAAAGAGAAATCCAAGGTGTTGTGAGTATATGGAGAGAGAGCTCTGACACCACCTAGGGTTTGTGGGAGGTCTTCCTGGGAAAGCTACATGAGCTGAGACTTAGAGGCTATAGAAAGTAAAGAGGGTGACAGAGAGTCTTCCAGGCAGGAGAAACATCACATGCAAAGGCCCTAAAGTGGGAAGCAACCGAAGAAGGTTAACACGTCTGGAGTACAGAGAAGGATGGAGAGGGTATGGGGAAAGATTGGAGACGCAGGAAGGGGTGAGGTGCTTCAGGGTATGTTTGGAATTTTGTTTTGTGAGGATTTTGTTTAGTAAGGATTTATCTAGGAGCCATGGGAAGGAATTTAAGGATTTTAAGCAGGGGTATGATCTGTTGAAATCTGTATTTTTAAAAGTTCTCTTTGCCTCAGCTTAGGGAAGGGGTGGGGATTGGAGGCACAGGCGTGGACATTGTGAGTCCAGTTGGGAGGCTAGTGCCAACACAATGGTGGCCTAGAGAAGATGTGGAGAGAAGTGGTGACTCCAAGGCATGGAGCTAGGTGAATGTGGAGGTGAAGCAGGGGGAGGTATCAAAGGTGAATTTCAAAATGTCTGGCTTAGCAACTGGGTGGATGGTGGCATGTCTAAGAGGGGCAAGACATGCAGACTTGGAGGTGACTTTAAGAACCAGATAGAAACACCGAGAAGAAGCTCAGAGAAGATGCCTGGGTAGGACCTGTCATTGAGCAGAAGGCAGTTGGAGCTGTGGAAGGAGATGGGGTCACCCAAGTGGCATCTCACTACAGGGCTCTCTCCTCAGGGAGAAAAGGTCATGGTTCTTCTCTTCAGGGAGAAGCAGCCATGGTTCTTCTCCCCAGGGAGAAAAGGTCAGTGTTCTCCTCAGGGAGAAGAGCCCTGCGGAGCTCCACAGTGCCCTGTTGGATTCCATAACTTCTCACCCTTATACCACCATCACTCTCGTCCAAGCCACCATCATCCCTGTTCCCCACAAGGCAGTCAGGGTGTTCCTTTTAGAACACATGTCAGATCATTTCTCTCCTTGGCACAAAACCCGCCAATAGCCCTCAGCTCACTCAGGGTGGTGGACCACAAGGCCCCGCACAATTTAACACTCCCCCACCTGATTTCCTCTCTGACCTTATTGTCAGCTCTTCACCCTCTTACTCTGCACTAGGGCATTTGTACTGGCTGTTCCCTCTGCCTGGAATGCTTTTCCCTCAGATGCTGCATAGCTTGTCTCCTTAGTTCCATGTCACTTTATCAGTGAAGTGACACTGGTCACCCTATTTAGCCCCACTTGCGCCTGGCATTCTCCTTCTACCTTCTCACTAAACCATAAGCCTCATGAAGGCTGAGATTTTCGTCTTTCTATCGTTCACTGCTGTTTCTCAGCACCAGAAAGAGTGCTTGGCACATACTTGGTAGTCAATAAAAATGTGTTGAATGAAAAAATTTAAAATCAGGTAGGATGATAAGGAATCTGAGCTATATCAGCCATTTAAGAGAAGTGGTGCCCAGCACAAGACATTAAAAAAAATAATAAGTGATTAGATTCCATTGAAGATGAAGTAAAATTAAAACAGAGCAGGACCCTATGGGGCCTTCCTAGAACAGAACCACCCCTGCATGTCCTCTGCCTGCCTTTTGTCTGTAGAAAAACTTTAGTCAAAGAATAAATTTAATCGGAGAAGTGAGAAAATGCAGAAACAAAAGAAAAGCAGTCAAACAGGACAAAATAATAATAGTTTAGTCATTAAACAAAGTCAACGACCTTCAGTTCCTCTCAAGCGCTACAGATAATCTTCTGAGCCATATCCTTTGGACTCTTCGGTAGATACTGAAGCCCCCACCAGATGGAAGTTAACTCCATGATGACCAGATTGTAACCATTACATAAGCTGACACTGTTCTGAGAACTGGCCCCAAAGAAATGGAACAGAAGATTAACTGTACCGAAAACAATCAAGACGACACTGACCAGACCACTGTATGATTAACTTCAAGATGACTGTCAAAGCTGACTCTACTGTTTCTGCATGTAGCCCCCTCCCTCTTCCTATACGCTCCTGAAACTCTCTTTTAAAAGAGAGTTTGATCTTTTTTAAAAGATCAGTGGGCAATCTTGGCTGCCCACTGTGGGGAGTTGGCTTCTGGACATGAGTCTGCCTCTCCCACTGTTGCCGGCCTCCAAAATAAAGCAGACTTTCCTTTCTACCAATACTTGCCTCTCGAGTATGGGCTTTCGAGTGGTGAGCAGCCAGACCTGAGTTTTGGTAAGAAAATGAAGACTGAAATGTGACCTTTGCACTCCCACATGACCCGCTGGTGAGCCACATGAGGACAGGGGTCTTTGCTATTTGCTTACAGTGTATTCTCAGTGCCTGGGACAGTGTCCGCAGCACAGCAGATACTCAAATACATACCTTGAATTCATGAATAAATTAACATAGCGGTCATCTGTTGGTGACCTTGGTGATGGCCCTGTTGGCTGTGCAGTGAGGGTGTGAGGCTGACTGAGGGGGTTGTGAAGGATGAGAGGTGAAGAAATGGAGTTCCATGAGCTTGGACAACCTGGAGAAAACTGGCTGAAACCTGGAGAGGAGAAAGATGAGGAAGTGGCTGGAGGGAGGTGTGAGATCAATGAAGATTTTCATTGGTTCTTAAAGATGGGAGAGGCAGAACCATGTGCAAATTTTGATTACAGTAAGTCCCCTACATATGAATCTTCAAGTTGTGAGCTTCCAAAGATGCGAACATGTTTGCATGTCCAATCACGTCAGTTAGTACACGAAGGTTGCAGCAGCCATTCAGAATGCAATCCAGTGTTACTGTGTCATCTATGACAAGGAAAAAGAGCTACTACCCATACATCACTGGATCGCTTTTTCAGTTGAAAAGGGGAGATAGAATTGAATCCAACAAGGAACCAGAACCTGTGTCAACAACATCAGGCGTGAATGAAATTGCAGCCTGGCCTCCGTCTCCTGTTGCTGACGATCCTTCAGCTCTACCATCTCCCACCTCCTCTCCCTCCTCCAGTCAGTAACTCTTCTTGCCTGTTCACTCGATGCCAGCCCCTGTATGCCAGCTGTTGTACCGTACTACTGTACTTTTCAAGGTACTGTACTGTAAGATTAAAAACATTTTTTTTTGTTGTTTGTGTTTGTTGGTTTTTATGTATTATTTGTGTGAAAAGTATTATAAACCTATTACAGTACAGTACTATATAGCCGATTGTGTTAGTTGGGTACCTAGGCTAACTTTGTTGGACTTAACGAACAAATTGGATTTACGAACGTGCTCTTGGAACAGAACTCGTTCGTATGTAGGGGACTTACTGTAGAAGGAACCAGCAGAGGGCGATGTGGGAGATTTATGAGAAAGCGAGGAAACCAATATGGTATAAGTTCCTTAAGAAGGCATGATGGCATGGTACCCAGACACTGCACTGGAAGAGACCCCTCTTCTCCAGGGACAGGCAAGGAGCGGCTGGTGCATCCGTGGAAGTTACAGGCATTTCCCCTCATGGCTTCTACTTTCTCTCTGTAGTAAGTAGGAGGAAGGTCAGAGGGAGATTTGGAGTCTTTCAGGGAAATGAGAAGACATTTGGACACAGAATGACAGAGGGTGGGTGTAGGCAGCGTTAATAGGTGGGGGAAAGTGTTTGGTGGAGCCCAGATAAGGAAGTCTCTGGTTATTACATAGAATAGATCAAAACAGATATAAGAGTGTGGGTCAGGGCTCTACGTTCAATGGACCTCAATCCCCTTCTATATTTGGAGGAAATGACCTACAGTCTCTTTCTACTTTTACGTTTTATAACTCTTTTGAGCCCAGGCAGGTATTAGGTATCAGAACAATGGTGTTGGCTCCCTATAGTATCTTAAGGTAACTGAGAAGGCTGTTTAGTCTCAGAAAGAAATTCCATTAAACACAGGGGCTTTTGTCTATCTTCCAACCTCTCCAGGAAGCAATAATGCATTATTTCATGGACTAGAAGTAATTAGCCTGAGAAGCTTTGCTGTTTATATTAGGGAATACTGGGTGAACCCTGGCTTCCATGGGCCCACTCCAGGGAGTTGAGGCTTCCAGTGGAGGATAAATTGATGTAGAGTGCACAGCCCCTACTCCCAGGAGACCCTGTTGGAGAACAGCAAAAATATGACTAGATCTGGAATCTTTATCTGGATTCAAATCCTGGATCTTCCACTTGGGGAAAGGAAGACATGTTGATTTTGAGGGGAACCTCTCTGAGCCTCTGTTTCCCTATGGTCAATCAACTACACACAAATACCTACTGGAATCCTTAACATTCTATGGACCAGCCACTATTGGAGTGTGTCTTCTATCAAGCCATTTATCTTCGCAACCCTCTGAGAGGATGCTGTTTTCATACTTCTCCGACAGATGAGGAAACTGAGGCAGAAAGATGTTAAGTAACTTGCCCAAGGTCACCCAGTTAGTAGGAGCTGAGCCATTCTGGCTGCAGAGCTGGTGTGCTTACCCACACTCTGCAGCTGCTTCCAGGCACCGGGGAAAATGACTGCTTACTGAGATTTGCCCACGTTACAGATGTTGTTGGGTCCCAGGGCAGGCTGCCCTCAAATATGCCTCAATGTCATATTGATTATTTCGAACTAGAGTTACTTGAGAAAGAGCCTGTGGGGGAAAAAATGAGATTAAAAAAACAAAACCCAGGGCTTCCCTGGTGGCGCAGTGGTTGAGAGTCCGCCTGCCGGTGCAGGGGATGCAGGTTCGTGTCCTGGTCCGGGAGGATCCCACGTGCTGTGGAGCGGCTGGGCCCGTGAGCCATGGCCGCTGGGCCTGCGCCTCCGGAGCCTGTGCTCCGCAAAGGGAGAGGCCACAACAGTGAGAGGCCCGTGTACCGCAAAAACAAAAAACAAAACCCAAAACACCTGATCCCTCTCTTTCCCCCAAATGCAGGAAATAAATCTCCCGTGTAAAAGTGTCCTCCCCATACGAGGAAGATAAAAAGCATCCTTATCACCAGAGTCAGGGAATTCAAGGCTAAGAAAGCTGTATAGAGAGACTTTGTTACTCCTTCATTAGTCTGCTGCCCCAAGCACAAGCCCCTTTGTTCTGTCAAATCTTCACAAATAGTTTCTTTGTCCGAAAATGATACTTTGGTCATTTCCTATTGTCCTATTTCTATAAGACCTCTGTGCATATGAATTAAATGTGTTGTTTTTCTTTTCTCCCGTTAAGCTGTCTTGTGTCAGTTTAATCATTAGGCCAGCCAAAAGAACTCATGAAGGGGTAGGGGGGAAATTATGCTTAATTATCCCAAGAACTGCAACATCATTATCACAGGTCATTCATGCGTGAGGCTATAGATGCTCTCAAGTGTTAAATCACTTGTCTGGGAGCACAGAGTCCCTCCGGGCACAAGCCTAGGTTTCTGGCTTCCTTCCACATCGAGGTGCCTGATCTAAATAAGGTAACACACGGAAATGCTTGGTAACTTGTAAAACACTGTATGGATAATGGTATCACCATTCTTGGCAGTTCTGGCTCTCTCCAGAGCTCAGAGCTTCACATGGCTCTTACAGATAAGAAAACTGTGTTTCAGAGCACGGAGTTGCTTTGCCAGCGTGACATGGACAGGAAACAGGAGAGCTGGGATTGGACCCAGAGGAGTCTGGCTCCTTGAGGACCATGACCTCTATGCCCTTCACACTGGGGACCCTTAGGCCCAGGGGTCATGGGTAAGGTGCTTTGCATAAAGATGATGAATCCTTCTACAGAGTTGATTTTATTCAGAGAGTTGGGTAAAATATCATTTTATGTTAAATATAGTGATATATTAGTGCATTGGAATGCAGCATTCACATGAGCTTTTTTATAATAAATCATGAAACTTCAAAACAATTTTGGGGGCTTCCCTGGTGGCACAGTGGTTGAGAGTCCGCCTGCCGATGCAGGGGACACGGGTTCGTGCTCTGGTCTGGGAGGATCCCACATGCCGCGGAGCGGCTGTGCCCGTGAGCCATGGCCACTGGGCCTGCGCGTCCGGAGACTGTGCTCCACAACGGGAGAGGCCACAACAGTGAGAGGCCCGCGTACCGCAAAAAAAATACAAAAACAAAAACAAAACAATTTTGGTTTGGCTACTGCAGCTTAGGACTATCCCCCCAGGCCCCCAGAGATATAGATTAGTCCTCCTGGCCAGTAGGGTATCTGGGAAGTTTGAGAAGCTCCTCCAACATCTTGCTCCAAAATACTGGGGACAAAAATGCAGATACAATAGGGGCATTTATATCTTCTGGACGTTTTTGTACTAGTGGAGGTGCTGATTGCTTAGAAGTGAATAAAGCTGCTTAACACGAGGTGAAAGGCAGGGTGTTTCATCGTTGTGTGTGTGTTGCTTTCACCCTCTGTGGACCGTTGTGCACAGTGTCAGTGGAGACTCCAGGACATAGGTGACAGATGCTACCTTCCAGCCTCCTAGACTCCACTGCTTGTATTTTCCCTTCTCTACCACCGGGGGTCACAAGCGCCCACAGTAATGCTCCATCTCTTTCTAAGAAAGCAAAGGACTTTGTTTTTTGTAAATGAGAGCTGTGTGTGGCTGCAGCAAGGTCCTTTTGCCCCTTCACTGATGAAAGGGGCAAGTGCGGGGACAGCGCGGGTGGGGAGGGGCAATAAGAGGGGCGGAGCTTGGAGCTGCAGGGCAGGAGAGCAGCCTCCTCCCAGGGAAGCCGCCACCTCCTTGCTGGTGACCCCTCGGGGTGAGGTGGGAGTAAGTGGATGGTAAAGCAGCTGTGGGGTAATGGGAAGTATTGCCCCATGTGGACCACATCTCCTTCACCCCTAGGCTAAATAGCCCCCTGATGCGCTGCTAAAGGACAGCCAGTGTTAAGAACTGGCTTAGATGAGGTCAGAGTTTAGAGGCGAATCAACTTAAAGAAAACATTGAGTAAGAAAACGTTTAGGTAACCGTAGGTTTGTTTTCTATGTCTGTGAGTCTGTTTCTGTTTTGTACATAGATTCATTTGTAATACTTTTTAGATTCCACAAAGGGGAAAGAGAAGGAGGGGAGGGATAAATTAGGAGTATGGAATTAACAGATGAAAACTACTATACGTAAAACAGATAAGCAACAAGAACTTACCGTATAACACAGAGAACAATATTCAATATCTTGTAATAACCTATAATGGAAAATAATCTGGAAAAAATATGTATTATGTAACTGGAAAACTTTGCTGTACATCTGAAACTAACACAATATTGTGACTCAACTATACTTCAATTTGAAAAAAGAAAGAAAGCAAGAAAAGTTTTACGACATCCATGTGTATGGCCAAATGAGTGAGGGACTGAGCTTGGGAAATGGTTATTTTTGTTGGCTCTTTCTAGGCTGGGCATCTCCGTGTTCTCAGGCTTTGTGTTGCCAGAGCCTGGTGTAGCTCCTTGGTGGTGGTAAACTCACAGTAAGTGCTGGAAGAAAGTAGAGAGGAAATGAGGGAGGATGGGAAAAGGAAGGAAGGAAAGAATGGAAGGTACATATGTTAAGCCGGTATAAGCGGCAGATGGCCCCCAGTGACTCCATCTTCCAGTATCCGTGCCCTTGTGTGACCCTCCCCTGAGTGTGGGCTGGTCCTAGTGACTCACTTCTAATAAACAGAATATGGCAAGTGTGGTAGAGTGTCACTGCCAAGATTAGGTAACGAAAAGGCTGTAACTTCTGTTTTGAGCATCCTTCTTGCTCTCTGCCTCTGGCTGAGGGAAGCCAGCTTCCAAGTTGTGAGCTGCTCCATCAAGAGCATGGTGTGGCAAGGTCTTGATGTCTGGTCAGCAACTTGAGAAGACCTGATTTCTGCCAACAGTCAAGTGAGTGAGCTTGGAAGCGGGTCATCCCTGTGAGCCTTCACGACTGCAGCTCCAACCAACATCTTGACTGCATCCTTGTGAGAAACCCTGAGTGTGAGACACCCAGTGCATCACACCGGTTTCCAGACACACAGAACCTGCGAGACAGTAAACGTTTGTTATTTTAAGGGGCTAATTTTATGATAAATTATTAGGCAGCAACAGGTAACTAATATAGATTTTGGTACCTGGAAACGAAGTGTGGCTGAAATAAATATCTAAAAATGTAGGAGTGCAGGCAGTGGAAGGAGGCTGGGAGGATTTTGAGGAGAGAGTTAGAGAAATCCTAAATGGCCTTGAACAGACGTTTTGTAGAAGTCTGGGCTTTAAAGCCTCTGCTCTTAATTATTATATCAATACATCCACACATCTCAGAGAATGCAGAGACTCTGCACATATGCAAGAATCTTTATGCAACTGTTTGTCTTCCTCTTCAGCAACTCCAGAGAAGTTATTCCTTTACATGTTTTTAAATATGTGCATGCTATTATTGTAACTATCCAACAGATATTTGAACTCCTTCTGTATGCCAAGCACATGCTTGGCAAGACAAAGGTGAATAAAATCATTTTTGCCCTCGAGAACATAATCTAGTCAAGTATTTTGTTTGTTTGTTTATTTATATTTTTTGTTTTAAAACTGGACCCCAAGTTGAGGAATCCTTGCATCTGAAAGCTACGTGTATTAATTTTATTGAGCGCAATGATCATTCCAGAGGCTCTACACCATTTGGGATATAATAGATTTGAGTTAAGCACACACACAGAAGTTCTTAGTAACTCACCATTTTCTCCTTCTCAGAGCCACGATATCATGTCAGCACTGACCAGCTCTAAACAATATGTTGAAGGTGTCACATTGCAAGAGCTGAAAAACATCTCTGATGTGCTTCTGCGGACCACATTTGACTGAAGGGTGGTTTAATCACTGTGCAGACCATAGAGGAAAGAGAACTGGGCTGAGAGTCAGAAGCAGGGTTCTAAGTTTTGTCTTTGCCTTTGACTGAGTGATGCTAAGCTAATTGCTTGGATTTTCTGTGCTTCAGAGAATCAATAAAAATGGAGAAACACACCTACAGGTTCTTGTGAATATCATATACAGCAAAATAGCTAAAATTTCCTTGAAAACAATTTTGTTCCTCACGTGTATGGTGATAATCTTGCAATGTTTATAGAGATCTAATTATAATTTTCCTTCTTTTTTTTTCTTGACAACAATTTCCTATGTTCTGACAACTTTCCCAGAAGTATTTCAGAGATAAGCACCAATGGCCAATAATATATTCCAGATTTAGCATTAATCTTATAAAATTTATAGAATCAAAATGAAATACCTCTTGTCAATGTTTTCCCCATGGAATCCAACAAGGCACATTTTCACTTCCTTCACATGCACCCGCCTCATTTCCTCTTTTCCCACTTTCCTTCTGTCTTCCCTCCTTTTCTTTGCCTGGAAGATAAAGGTGCTAAAATCCATTTGGCCAAATAAAGCAGATAGGTAATATTTAGGGTTAGCAAGGCAATAGAGAAGAAGACACTTTTCATACTCTGCCGATGGAACTATAGATTGGCCTGGCCTTTTAGGAGCACCAAGTGGCTATATTTCAAAATTTTTAAATTTTGACCCCAAAAGTTTACAATTTGACCCCAAAAGTTCACTTCCAGGAATTATTTCTACAAAAATTACTTGCACAAGTCATATTATGCATAAGGAGAAACAATCATTCCCAATTCCGTTTAAAATAATGAAAATTCGGAAAGAATATAAATGCCACCAAGGTGTTTATTTACAGTAACTGATAACATGGACTGGTATGCAGCCATTCAGAAGAATTCAATAGATCCGTATATCTACTGGCATGGAAAGATCTCTCAGACATTATGAGCAAGAAAACAAGTTTACTTTTTCACTTTACGCATGGAACAAATATTTATTTAACACTTATATGTCAAGCAGTGGTATATAACAATGAACAATTCGGGCAAAACTCCTGTCCTCAACAGTTTGCATTCTAGTTGAAGATCAGTGTTTAAAGTATGACCTCGTTTAGGTTAAAAAGAATCACATATGGATATGTTCGCAAATGAGTAGAAAATGACTTGAAGGATATAAAGATGAATCTGACATGGGCTTCCAGGGCTCAGGAAGGATGTTCCTGTTGACAGCATGAGCTCAGAGACAGGGACCCGGGTAGATGGGCACACCCCGAATGCCTGAGTCACAGGGAAGTGTGCCGGATCATAAGGTAGAAGTATGAGTTAGGCAGCTGTGGACTGGCAGGAAGAGTACTTGACGATTATTTCTCTCTTTATCCACGTGGATTTTACATACAGATAATATACTCTCATTGAAAAGATGCAATAACCCAAAGACCTCTGCAACCTTCTGGCCGCACCTAACGTGAGGGTAGCATTTGCTCCAAACGTCTTAAAGTTAATGAAGCTTTAGGGTCCCAAACTCAGATGCTTGCAGGAGCCGGACGGCACGATGGAAAAGTTGATCAGCTTAGTCTGGGCTTGAGACTCAGCTCTTCCTCAGAGGGCAGCTGTCACGTGGCTCAGCCCAGGGCGGGTGTGCTGGAAGACGGGCCTCGGACACCAGATCTTCCGATTTTTAAACCACGTAGACTCTGGGCATTTGTAAATGTTGGCTCAGAAATTTTTTTACGCTTCTGAAAAATCACAGCTGCCAATAGCACCTGGTTCACAGCCTCCAGTGTGTGACCCGCTAGTCTTCACTGCAGGTTCTTTGAAGGAGCCGTGAGAGAACTACCTTAGCTTAGCATACCACACAGCAAGCCTCTGGAGGGCCTGTGTAGACACAACTCCCGGCTGAGAGGTCCACGCTCAGCCACTGCTAGAAAGCTCTCCCTCCCAGCCTTTTTCAGCCCTGCCAGCCCACCTGTAGGAAAGTGTGCTTCACCTCCTACCTGGCAGCTTTGCTAAAAGAACAAGCCCTCCTGAGAGTCAAGTGAACTCAAGTGAAAATTTCTACTTCATTATAATAACACACACACACACACACACACACACACACACACTACAAGAATCCACAAAAGATGTGAACAACCTAACAATACACCCTGTCTACATCCTGTTCCAACCCACAACCAAGTCACATTCCTTCCCATTAACTCCTTATTCTGTAGAGCACTGAATTCTTGTCTATACTCCATCACTGTTTAATTTTGAGTCTTTGAGTCTCAGTTTCTTCATCTGTAAAATGGGGAGAGAGATTTCTGCCTCAGAGGACCATGAGGATTCAATCAAAAGACATGTGAGAGAGCTTTGCCATCTATAAGACATTGTGAAAATATAAAATATGTTTATTACTAATAAGGGGCCAGATTGGGGAACCAGGGAAAGTTTTCAAGTAGGTTTTTCAATGTGCTTCAGAAAGAACTCTCTGGTAACATTCAAAGCATGCTCTAGCGAGGGGAAGGGCTGGAATAAAGAGACCAGTTTGGACTGTTGCAATGGTGGAGGTGAGTGGTGATGAAGGACATTGACACTGGGATGAACCAAAGGGCCGCATGTGAGAGAGGCGGTCCAGAGAAGGAAGGCAGTGGTGATTTCGAAGTTGTCATCTGAGTGACTGGGAAGATAAGGATGACATGAACTGAAACGGGTACTTTATTTATGTGTTTAACAATGTTTACTGAGTGCCTGTTTTTTTCCAGGCACCGGTCCGGAGGCTTGGAGTACATCTAGGAGCACCATGTAAGTTTCCTGTTCTCAGGGCTTACATTCTGGAAGTGCACCATGGACCTCTGCCAGCTGTTAAAATGAGATGTGCATAGCCCAATCCAAGGATGAACTTGAGTTGGCATGATCTGAAGTGCAGACAGTGTGTCTCTGTCTAAATGAAAGAGCCTTTACGTCTATGACAGGTTTCAGAAAATGTTGTAAGAATTTTTTTCTTTCTTACTTTTCATTTTGAAACATTTCAAACATATACAAAAGTAGAAAGACTAGTGTAATGAACTCCCATGCATGTATTACTCAACTTTTGTAATTATCAACTTACAGCCAATTCATCAACACTCCTATCCATTTCCATCCCCCATTGCCCTGTTCTGATGTATTTTAAAGCAATTCTCAGACATTGTCTCATGTCAATATATAAGTATTAAATATTTTAATATATATTTCTAAAAGATCAAGACTTTTTAGATATATGATCACAATACCATTGTCATTCCTTGAAAAAGTTAGCAATAATTCTTTAATCCTTTTGCTGACTAAAATGAACGAGTTTATGTATGCAACTACAGTTTCAGGAATCCTCTCACCAAAGACAAGGAAAGACCCCAAACAATGTCTTTGAAAATCTGTGTGCTGTTAACATCTTGCAACATGGAGGAGGTGGGTAATAAACAAGTAAAGAAATAAGTGGAATAGATAATTGCAGTTAATACTAAGTGCCAGGAGGAAAATGAAGCAGGGCAGTGTGGTGGTGCTTGGGGGTGGCAAGGGGGCTTCCTCTCTTAGGAAGGAGCCTCCAAACACAGGGTGAAAGGGAATCATTTCAGAGAGAAGGTGCAGAGAGAGCAGAGACCGTGCCCATGAGGAGGCCAGGAGGCTAGAATGATGGGGAGAAGGGGACACTGGTAGCAAATGAGATCAAATCATGCAACCAGGGGAAGGAGCCTGGAGTTTTCATTCTAAGTGTGAGAGGAAACCATTGAAGGGTACTGGGCTGGGGAATTAGCTGATTTACATTAAAAAACAAAATAGTCCTGCCTACTAAATGGAAAAAGGGTTGGAGACAGGCAAGGTAGGAGTAGAGAGACTGACTAATCTGGGGCTCTTGAGTTGTCACCCTATCCTTATTGTCACCGAGCAGGATCCAGTGGGGCCTCCCCTGGACAGATCCCCTCCAAGTCTTCTGCCTGCCTCTTGTTTATAGAAAACATTTAGCCTCCTAAGCCTTTCCTGAGTTCCAAAGAATAAATTTAATCGGTAAGTGAGAAAATGCAAAAACATGGGAAAATAGACAAGAAAAAATAATAATAGTTTAGCCATTAAACAAAGTCAAGGACCTTTGGTTCCTCCTCTAGATAATATTCTGAGCCACATCCTTTGAGCTGTTTTGCAGATACTGAAACTCCCACCAAGTCTACTATATGCACGTAGACCCCAGACCAGTTAGAACCAAAAGGGTGATGATGTTGACTCCCGGTTACCTCACCACCAACCAATCAGAAGAATGTCCTCAAGCCAATCACTCACCCCTCACCCCTCTCCTCAGTGAGTAGTCCTTTTCCTCTTTTCCCTATATAGTAAGTCCCCTACATATGAACCTTCTAGTTGCCAACTTCCAAAGATGCGAACATGCATTCACATGTCTAATCACATAAGTTAGTTCACGTGCCTGCCGTACATTGTCACGTGTATGCATCCTCTACAAGTGGTTGTGCTTTTGTGTACTGTACTGTACAGTACTGTATAGAGTACAGTAGTACAGTAACTTTATTTCAAGCCCAGGATATCTGGAAGCAAGAGTAAAAGCAGCAGTGATGTAGCTGGAAATGGCAAGGGGATTTTCTTTATTTGAGGAGACACTGTTAGTTTTTGAGGCACAGGACCCAAACATAGAATGGTACACAAAGGTTGCAGCAGCCGTTCAGAAGCAATCCAGTGCTACCGTGTCATCTATGATGAGGAAGGAAGAGCTACTGCCCAGACATCACTGGATCGTTTTTCCAAGAGGGGAGATAGAGTTGAATCCAGCAAGGAACCAGAACCTGTACCATCAACGTCAGGCGTGAGTGAGATTGCAGCCTGGCCTCCATCTCCTGTTGCTGACAATCCTTCAGCTCTACCATCTCCCACCTCCTCTCCCTCCTCCAGTCAGTAACTCTTCTTGCCTGTTCACTCGATGCCAGCCCCTGTGTGCCAGCTGTTGTACTGCGCTACTGTACTTTACAAGGTACTGTACTGTAAGATTAAAAATGTTTTCTTTATTTTTTGTGTTTGTTTGTTTTTTATGTATTATTTGTGTGAAAAGTATTATAAACCTATTACAGTACAGTACTATATAGCTGATTGTGTTAGTTGGGTACCTAGGCTAACTTTGTTGGACTCACAAACAAATTGGACTTATGAACGCGCTCTCGCAACAGAAATCGTTTGTATGTAGAGGACTTACTCTATTATCTCTGAACAAAACCTGGGCAGTGGGGAGTTGGTTCTTTGGGACATGAGTCCACCTTCTTCCCAAGATTGCTGGCTTCCTCAATAAAACTATCTTTCCTTTTACGCAACACTTGTCTCTCAGTATTAAATTGTTGAGCAGCGGAACCTGAGTTCAGTAACACCTATAGGATGGTGCCAGCAAATGGAAAGAATTGGATGAATATGGGAGGTCTTCTTACAAGGAGATGAAAGAGAACCATCAGGTTTGGGGATGGCTGTGGTAACTTCATTTTTAAAGCATTAAGGATAAGATGCCAGTGGACTAGCTTGAGGAGGGCATGAGGCTATTTGAGGGCATCCATTAAAATAGCTGGGTTAGTCCTCACAGTGGGCGCACAGCAGTGAGGGACCAGGTGTCCAGCTGGCCACCCCTTCCTGTGAGCCCACACCCCCAGCTCACACGAGCATCACAGTCATGATACAATGATGCTCCTGCATACCTCACTTCCTTCAGAAGTGGGAAAAACTGCAGGTGGGTTTGGTTCTGGCTTCTTTCTTCCAGTGTCCCCACCCCACTCAGGGTCTCCCTCCACATGAGGAGGGAGCAGTGAGGAATAGCTGTGAGAGGGGACAGTGATGGAACATGTGAGAGTTTCTACTCAGCAGAAAAATATTTTCACTCATTCGCGGAGCAATTTTCAGCTTATTGCATGTTGGGTACCACGTGAGGAACTAATGGGGCTAAAAAAGGAAAAGAAGGTACACTCCATCCTCAAACTGCTCTGGTCTAATGAGAGGGAGAGGGTACATTTATTAGAAACCAGTAGGGAGTTAAATGGGGTATAAAATAAAAGTGAAGTAGACTAGAGAGAGAGGTAGGCACAAATAAGAAATAAAATCATCATTTTTCCGAGGAGGCTTGAGGAATACATATCTTATTTCCCCAGCCCTAACGTCACCCGGTGACCTTAGCCTCAGAATTCTTTGTGTTTCCCCAGCAAGTATCAATTTTATTGGGAAAGGAACTGTATAGTTTAACTATCATATAAAATCTAGACAGTGTGACAATGAATTTTTCTCCCTAATTATTAAAATTATTTATATGAAAATATTTATAAAGGCATAAGAATTAGATCACATTTAATTGCCCAATTAATAAGTTATCCTTATTTAAAAAGGCATAATTAGGGGTACTGGAAAATCTAGAACAGATGCCCTATAATATTATTTGTTGCTTTGTCAGTGTCTCTCCTGCCCACCCCACCCCTACTTGGCCAATTCTCTTTGAGAAAGAGGGCCTAAGCTGAGTGATTTAATAGATTATAAATCAATCTCTGGACTAAATTGGCTGATTCACAAAACTGTGAGCTATTTATATCTAACTTAGACTTGGCTTGTAACAACCCAGCAATTGGGAACTCCCTACCATGGTTTACTGATATCGTGCTGCTAAGATATTTTTGAAATATTTCTCCTGCTTACATAGTCATAGGTGTTTCAGAAGATTTTGGACTAGCTGGCCCAAAAGGGCACTCCAAGGTTTGTCGAGGGACCAAGGAGGGGCTACTTCTCTTGGGCGGCAGCAGGAAAGAGGGAGGGAGGATGCAGGAGAGCAGACATTAGACAGCGAGGCTGTCCCCTGGCCTGTGGGATTTAATCTGGTCATTCAATCCATCGGGAATTGTGGGATGTCTGCCACACATCGGCACCAGAACCACGAGAAACTAGGAAAGAAGCACTCAGTCATGTAGGCTCCCAACCTTGAGTGCTTACGGGAGCCAGGCAGGTGAGATCAATGAACTAGTGGGTAGGAGCAAGGGGCACAACCCCCGAGATCTCTTATGTACCTATGTTTAATTTTAACTATTTACCATAAGGAAATAGTACAAGCATGCTGATAGATGGCTGTGGATTCTCCCTTGGTATGAAGGGCACAGTAGAGAGTGGTGGTTCCCTGTGGCATGCAGGCCCCAGCTAAGGAAGGAGGGAGTGGCAGCTCCAATGAAGCTCTGACTATAGTCAGGCCAGGCATGTCAAAACTCCAATTTTTCAAGTGAAGCCAGATGTCATTTTTTTTGGTGCAGATCTTATTTATTTATTTTTTTGCGGTACGCGGGCCTCTCACTGTTGTGGCCTCTCCCGTTGCGGAGCACAGGCTCCGGACGCACAGGCTCAGCAGCCATAGCTCACGGGCCCAGCCGCTCCGCGGCATGTGGGATCCTTCCGGACCAAGGCACGAACCCGTGTCCCCTGCATCGGCAGGCGGACTCCCAAGCACTGCGCCACCAGGGAAGCCCCAGATCTTATTTCTAACGGTTGGCATCTACTTAAAATATTTAGAAAACACCTTTGGAGCCATAATTCTGTGGCCAAGCCAACCTGGTTTCACTCCCTGAAGAAATGGACCCTGTCCTTAAGCAAGTTGCTGTATCCCTGGATGAATAACACATACTAACTTGGGCAGGAAATGAGAATATCTCTGGCATATAATGGTTGCGTGATATATGTTCAACCTCTTCCTCTTTCTCATTATGAAACAATATTTTTTCATATCTTTCCTACTGCTTTCTAAGAAGGGTGAAATCCCTTCCTCCAGTTGGAGAAGGAAAGTGGGCAAGAAAAGAAACACTGAGAGTTTGTTTTGCTAACGAGGGTGACGGGTTAAGGAGGTTAGTAGAGACCTATATTTCTCTAGAATGGACTCAAGGCCGGAGAATCTGGAGAGGAAGAGAAAGGCTGGGGCAAAGGGGGACAGTAAGCAGCAGCAAAGAGATCCAGCTGATGAAGGGAAAACAACTTCAGGAAAAGAGAAGGCAAAGCTTAAAGGGACCTCAATATATTTTGCCGTGTGGTATGTACATAACCCCCTGTACATCCAAGACATTTAAAAAATAATCTACGGTCCTCTTCAATGCGTTTGTAGTCCTATTTGCGTTTTCTCTGAGATGAGAATGAAACACAGCCAGGGTTACCTAAGCCTGTGCCACAAAGAGTGGTCATGACTAAAGGTGACAAATGTGTGCTGCCTGCATTTTCCAACCAAGAATGGGAGGAACCCAAGGTCTGACAACAGAATGAGATATTTGACCATAAAGGAATGTCATAAAGAGTCGAGGTTCTAGGATTGGCTATGGTAACCAAAAAAGAAGGCTCATTAAAAAGGGAAGATATGAAAGCAGAGGGCAGGGGAGGTGAAGAGGTGCCTGGTGCATCCTGAGGATGGGGGTAAGCAGAAGCTTTATGCCCAGGATATGTCTCATTTTCATGTTAGGAGGGTGGGGCCTGAGTCATCATCAGCTGTAGGTTAGCTTTAATTTAGTCGAGGCTCCAAGCTTTGCTCTCTTACCCTCAGAGTGTCGAAGGACTGTAGGTAAGACCCTCAACATCACATCCTTAGAGACCAGGCTGTCAGACAGTCACTCCAAGGTTCGGATCTTAGAAACATTTGTATGCGTGCAATGGGCACTTGTAACTTCACCGGTTATATTTTTTCCTGCCTGTAGGATCTGGGTCTAGACATTCAGAACTAGCCAGTTCTGCTGAGTCAGTTGTCTGTGTGAGCCTGCACACAGCAAACTCACGAGGTTGGCTACTGAGGAGATGTCTTCGAACCCGGGTTGGGCCACCTGTCTCAGTATGCTTACAGAGTGAGAGAGGAGAGGTCCAGCGCAGGGATCCAGAAGTTGCCTCTGGCCTGGCTTCCCCACCAGCTGCAAAATCCTCCAGGACCTCAATGTCAAATGAGGACATTTCTGGATCTGTGTGTGAAGATTTTGCATTTTATATATTTTTCATTTTTATATATTACATGAAGAAACTAAGGCACAGAGAGGTTAAACAGCTTGTCCAGGGTCACACAGCTAGTGGTCTGGCTCTAGGGTTAACTACTACACTCTATATCTCAGAGATATTATTAACCAAGAAGACAAGTGGCTTTGGAATCAGCAAGCCCGGGCCTGCCAGTTCTTAGCTCCATGGCCTTGGGAAAATTAGTTAATGTCTCTGTGCCTCAGTTTCCTCATCTGTAAAACATGGATAATAAACTTACCTACATCAGAGAGTTGTTGTTTAGTAATGCACAGGAAGTGGTAATACATTATCTAAATATGCTCGATAAACAACTATTATTACTAGATGCAGCCCTGGCTAGGGAATGTAGGTGCAGAAGTAAAAAGAGGTGTAGGAGTAAAGGGTGACAATGAGAGGCCGGGGGATATAGACCCCACAAGAGGACCAAGCTTATTTTGCTTTCTCCTGTTGATGAAGGTATATCCTGAATGCCAGAGGATCCTGTGTATAGGGAGTGGAGGCGGGGACCAAAAGTGGGGATAGGTGTGTGCTGGGTGGAACAGTGGACAGTGAATTCCCAGGAACCTCAGCCAAGTGCCCATCTATTCCCATGATGTTCCTGGGCACAGGATGAAGAATCCAGTCTCCTCTCAGGACAGGCCACTTTCCAGATCAAATCATTCATGTCCTCAACAACAGATCACAGGAAGTCAATCAAGTGGTGGCTGGCAGCACTCTGCCCCCTGTCTGGTAGCACAGGTGATGACAGGCCCTTCCAAACAAGCTAGTTTTCCATGTTTAATCCATATGTTCTTTAATGACAACCAGGCTTGTCTGGTCTAGGTGACTTTTAGGCCAAAGATACAGGCACTGCCATGCATTATGGAGGGCTGCTTCTCCAAGTACAGGCACAGACTCAACTCTCTATAATCTAGAAGGCTTCAGCTGGCTGTGGATATTAGTTTGGGGACCAGGCCAGGCCTTGGCAAATTAACTTGGCTGGAAAATAATAGCATGAATTAAGCAATCACAGGGAGAACATAGAGCAAGTCACTCATGTTTAAAATTCTGCCCCAGGCTGAGTGTCCCATTCACTGGCCTTGGAGGCAAAGGTAGGACACTACTGACTGAGGCCCTTGGGGGCTGATAAGAGCCAGTCTCTGGGGAAGAGGCCTGGTCTGCTAACAGCACCTCTGCAGGAACACAGGGGTATTCTCCTAAAATAAACATGCCCCCACGAGACGGGAGTGTGGTTACACACCCCACCCAGCTGAGGCTCCAGGAGGGTACACCAGCACCCTCTGTCCCCGGAAATAGAATCCACATTAGCCTTTGGACGATATTTCCCTAATAGCTCGGAGACCTCTCTTCCCTAACAGCTTGTCCCTTGAATGAATTTCCCTGTGACTGGGAAATTTCCCTGTGACTGGAAAGCATTAAGATTCCAAGATAAACTTCCTTCTGCAGAAGTCAAAACCCTCCCACATTTGGTGTAGCCCTTTCACTGGAATCTTGCTGCTTACGATTTTCTGCTTCAATTTATTTTTACTAGGAAAACATACCGTTCTGGTTAATTGTAAACCATAAACAAAAAAATCTTCCAATAAAGCAAGAATTAAACAATTTAAATTATTTAGATAAATACATAAATGATACATATATGCTAAATAATTCATCCTAGATAGTGTGGGATAATAAACACTGATCTGGAGTTCACTGGATTCCAAGGCAAGGGTCAAGCCCTGCTGCTTGAACATTGAGCTGTTAGATTTGATCCAAATCTGAAGTAACCAGGACAGTAACTCTTAGGCTGATGCCTCCTCTGAAGGGAAAGAAAAGTCAGAAAAGGTAAAGATCATGCAACCAGCAGCGGAGAGAATTTGCTGCTCTGACCTTGCCTGGCCCAGCTGGGTCCCTGGATCACTCTGCTGGTCTCTGCCATGAGCACGTGCTGGGCAACAAGAGGAAGACTGTCCAGAGGTGGCGTTTTTGTTGTTTTCGTTGTTTTGTCTTGTTTTCACTCCTTTCTTGTACAATATCCCTCTTTCCAGATCACACCTCAGGAAAAGATTAGGGCAGCTTCTCGATGCTAAGCAGTGGTATATCTTCTAAGTTATCTAAATAAAAGCCATCGTTTTCAAAACTCACACAAGCTTTTTCTTCCAGGGTTCAACCTGTCCAACATTATCGAGCTCCCCTTCTCTTGAGGTGAAAAAGAGCCCAGAGGTTTTAATATTCCCCGATGCAAGGGAAAAAGTGTACCAGGTTTTGGAATCATCCTAGCTCTGAGACCTACCAGCTGAATCTCAGTTTCTTCACAGTAGACAGTAATCCTACCCATCCCATAGAGATGGGTGGGTTAAATGAAATTATCCATATGTCTCCTAGCACACAGAAAACACTCATTGTTAGCTGTGGCTGTTATGATTATTTCTTCTGGTATTACTAAAAGGGCAAGTGGCTCTTTCAACCATGTTGCAAACTGATTACCTAAAGCAAGTTTTGATTATATGCTTTGTATATTTCATATGGGGGAATATAAGCCATTACACATTCAATCAAAGAATTGGATTCTGGGACTTCCCTGGTGGCTCAGTGGTTAAAACTCTGTGCTCCCAACGCATGGGGCCGGCATGCATGCTGCAAATATGAGTTCATATGCCACAACAGAAGCCAGCAAGCTGCAACTCAGCAACCCGCGAGCTGCAACTAAGGAGCCCACCCGCTGCAACTAAGACCTGGTGCAACCTAATTAATTAATTATTTTAAAAAAAGAAGAAGAATTGGATTCTGTTAGACAGCTGGGTTACAGACTCATCTTGGCCATTCATCAGCCACCAACCTTGGCACATTATTTATCTCCAAGAGTCTGTTCCTTTCTTTTCCAGCTGGGCCAATCATACCTGCCCCCCCAGGCCTCACAGAGCTGTTGAAAGGAGATACAAGATGGCCTGGGTAAAAGTGGTTTGGAAAAGGTTTCAAGTACAATTCAGAGTGAAAGATATTATTGTTGGGATGTGGGAAGCTGAGCTTCTGTGAGCATATTTTGATTTGCATTTGAACTTGGGGGTCAGGCATAAAGAACTCCAGTACTGCTCATTTTTATAGCCCTAGGACACTCCATAGGTGTTCAAAATGTTGATTTACTTTTTAAAGAAACCAGCTAGGAATCTTGAACCTCTCTCCTTTGGCTCTCTCCTTTCCCTTCTCTCGGGTTTGAATTTTCTTCCCATATAATTTAATTTCACTGTTGGCAGTCACTGTTGGTTTCACCTATTATGAAAAGAATCCTCTTATGTTAAGAAGCCACGAGCCTGGAACACTGGAAGCAGTCACCACCGTTCTACACTTGGACGTCAACATGGGAATTGCTTTCTGTGGCAGACATCCTCTCTGCATTGGAAGGGAAAGCTGCCGGAGTGGGGCAGGATGCAGATGCCCGGCAAACCCTTCAACAGATTCTACTGTGCTTGGGATCAAGTCCAGAGTCCTCAAGGTGAACTTGAGGCCTCCCTGGACCAGTTCCTGCCCTATTGTCTAGCCTGATTCTCAGGCCTGAACTTACTTCTTTCGGGATGTCTTTTCAGTTCCTTGAATGTGATACCCTCTGTCTTAAATCTGGGCACTCCTGTCCATCACCTTGGATGTCATAGCTCCGATCTCCCCATCATCGTGACTTCTCTCCCTAGATTTGCTTTAGGTTGTCTTGTTGATAGTAGGGTGGATTCTGTTTCGCCAGAAGATGTATGAATCACCCAAAGTCCATAGTTGACATTAGAGCTCACTTTTGGTGTTGTATGTTCTATGGGTTTGGACAAATGTAATGAAATGTATACACCACTGTGGTATCACACAGAGTAGTTTCACTGCCCTAAAAATCCTCTGTGCTCTGTTTATTCATCTCTCTTTCTCCCCTAACCCCTGGCAACCACTGATCTTTTTAGTGCCTGCATAGTTTTGCCTTTTCTAGAATGTCATATATTTGGAAACATACTAGCCTTTTCGGATTGGCTTCTTTCACTTAGTAATATGCATTTAAGGTTCTTCCATGTCCTTTCATGACTTAATATCTCATTTCTTGTTAGTGCTGGAAAACATTTCATTGTACGAATGTACCACAGTTTATTTATCCGTTTACCTATTGACGGTCATCTTGGCAGTTTCCAGTTCTGGGAAATTATGAATAAAGCTGCTATAAGCATCCTTGTGGAGGCTTTTGTGTGGAGATGAGTTTTCAACTTCTTTGGAGAAATGTCAAGGAGTACAATTTATGGATCATGTGATAAGCGTGTGTTTAGTTTTGTTAGAAACGGCTGAATTGTCTTTTTTAAAAAATTTATTTGTCATTTATTTATTTTTTGGCTGCGCTCTTCATTGCTGTGTGCGGGCTTTCTCTAGTTGCGTCAAGCGGGGCCTACTCTTGGTTGCGGTGTGCCAGCTTCTCATTGCAGTGGCTTCTCTTGTTGCGGAGCGTGGGCTTCAGTAGTTGTGCCTCATGGGCTCTAGAGTGCAGGCTCAGTAGTTGTGGCACACAGGCTTAGTTGCTCCGCGGCATGTGGGATCTTCCCAGACCAGGGATCAAACCCGTGTCCCCTGCATTGGCAGGCGGATTCTTAACCACTGCGCCGCCAGAGAAGTCCCAAACTGTCTTTCAAATTGGCTATACCATTCTTCTGACCTTTTAAGGCACAGCCTGGTCAGCTGTGCCAGGAGACAGCATGGACTTCTTGGCGGCAAGCACCCCAATTCCAATGTCCAAAGGTCTTGAGGTAGTTGTGGCTATGTGCATGATCCCAGACCAGGGCAGCACAGGGCAAATACCCTGTGTTTCATACACAGTTAACCAATTGTGTGTTATTGGTGTGTCTGAACTGGGACAATCTATATTGTATTTAACTTACCTATTGCTCTGAGGGCCACTGACAGCCAGAGAAGTGCTATTCTATGTTTGCTACATGTGCACTTGTAAGAACAGGGAAAGCATGGCTGTCCCTTCTTTGAAAATGCCCCTAGACACCATCCAGCTGTGTCTCTTCCTCATTCCTGTTGCTCTCCTACAGACTGGCTGCTCATTCCTCCTTGTTCATTGGGGAGTCGCCCCCAAATCATGGGTTTCCTTTACTCTCACCAGCATAACATTCAGCCCGTGACTTGGGTCCTCGACCTTCTCATTTCAAACAAGCTTCGTCCAGCAACCCACTCTCATCATCACCTCAGAGCCCTCATATCAATAAAATCCACACTCAGAAACGTCAGTTTCAAACAAGTCACTCTCTCAATCCCACAATTTATGTTTTCCGATTCATCCACCACAACTCTTTGAATTCAACCCCTCCCATCCCTTGATCCCACCTCTTTCCCATGACCCACCAGCCCCCCCCACTGCCCCATTTTCTCAACTTCTCTTGTTTAATGTCCTCCTAGGGTCCATCTTCCCATCACACCCTCACACTTCCTTTTGTTAGTTACTCCTCACCGGAAAATCGAAATCCTGAGCGAAGTTCACTCTGCCTTCTCTGTGTCTATCCTGAGCGGCTCCAAGTTACTGCTTAATACAGCAAGGCTGACTGGCTTCATTCAAACCATCATCTTAAGCTGTGCAGTGGCGCATGATCTCCTGACACACCTGCCATGCTTTCCTAGTTAAAGTTTCTCTTTTCTGTAATGACATTTCAGACCTTCTCCTGTCTTCAAATCTTCCACACTCTTTTCCCCTGAATCTAATGAGGTAGCGTCGAACACCCTGAGAATACAGCAGCCAGAGAGGAACTCCCTCATCTCATGCCAATCTAGAAACACTTCTGAATTTGTACTGGCTTCTGCTTCATTTCTACTGTAGGGAAGAAAGCCTCTCTCTCCTAACAATAATCTACCTTCCTTGGGCTCCGGATGGGCTCACCTCTCAAGGAGTTTATTGCTTTAATTATTATCTTCTTCCGCATCATCACGCCATTAGAGTCCCTCCTCTCCACTGCATTCTTTTTTGTTTTTGTTTTTATCTGGGGGAGGGGGCGGTGGGAGAGTATAATTTACATATAATAACATACATACAAATAACATCCCAGAAATTCATTTCATGTTCTGTTCCAGTCAATCCTCACCCCCATGGGCAACCATTGCTCTGATTACTATGACCATAGATGATACGTTCCTCCTTTTGGCCATTCTATAATTGGAATTGTATAGAATGTACCCTTTCGTATCTGGCTTCTTTTGCTCAATATAATTTTTTTTAGATTAATCCATGTTGTTGTGTATATCAGTAGTTTTTATTGCTGGGTGGTATTCACAATTACCACAATTTGTTTACCCGTTCATCTCTCGAGGGACCTTTGGGCTGTTTCCATGTCTGGGTTACTGTAAGTAAGGCTGCTCTGGATAATTCGTGCACAGATCTTTTTGTGGGCATATGTTTCATTTTCTTTTCATTTCTGGTCATAGGATGGTATATGTTTAATTCTATAAGACATAGATTCTATATGTCTTAAAACATGAAAACATTAAAACATAAACATTATGTTTTAATTCTATAAAACATAAATTAAGAATTCTATCAAACTACCAAGCACTTTAAAGTGGCTGTACCATTCTGCATTCTCATAAAAGCGATGTATGAGAGTTCCAGGTACTGTACTTCTTCGCCGGATAGATAATCAGTCATTTTGATTCTAGTGATGCAAACAGAGCTTAAGACAGTGCTTGGCATAAATTTACCCTCAAGAGGGATGAGCAGTTGTTATTATCAGAGTAAAAGTGTTCAAGCATTTTAAAGGAAGGGCATCTAAGTTCCTTCTTTCCTATAACCATAGTGCACTCTTCTTCTTGTTCTAACCCCTCCAAAAACCACATTATAATACCCCCCAGTATTGACCATACATCTATTTAAGTATTATTATGTTTAAATAGATGTTCCTAAATCTATTTAAGTATTGTCATGGCTTTTTAAGGAGGACGGGGCAGAGATATCACCAATACTTCCCACATAAACAGCAAGTGCTCAATAAATAGCACAGGTTCATCTTTCTCCTGCAGCTGCCTAGAGTGTAACCCTCTCCCTTATTTTGCTCTGGGATCTTTCCCCATAGCCTGGAGTCACCACCTCTTTGGGGCTGTACAGCCGCATGGGGACCTCAAATCCTGCCCTTCGTTTTTTTTTTTTTTTTTTAACATCATTATTGGAGTATAATTGCTTTACAATGGTGTGTTAGTTTCTGCTTTATAACAAAGTGAACCAGTTATACATATACATATGTTCCCATAACTCTTCCCTCTTGCGTCTCCCTCCCTCCCACCCTCCCTACCCCACCCCTCTAGGTGGTCACAAAGCACCGAGCTGATCTCTCTGTGCCATGCAGCTGCTTCCCACTAGCTATCTACGTTTGGTAGTGTATATATGTCCATGCCTCTCTCTCGCTTTGTCACAGCTCACCCTTCCCCCTCCCCATATCCTCAAGTCCATTCTCTAGTAGGTCTGTTTTTCTCTTTCTGACTTACTTCACTTTGTTTTGTTTTTCTCTTTCTGACTTACTTCACTCTGTATGACAGACTGTAGGTCCATCCACCTCACTACAAATAACTCAATTTCGTTTCTTTTTATGGCTGAGTAATATTCCATTATATATATGTGCCACATCTTCTTTATCCATTCATCTGATGATGGACACTTAGGTTGCTTCCATCTCCTGGCTATTGCAAATAGAGCTGCAATGAACATTTTGGTACATGACTCTTTTTGAATTATGGTTTTCTCAGGGTATATGCCCAGTAGTGGGATTGCTGGGTCGTATGGTAATTTGTAGTTTTTTAAGGAACCCCATACTGTTTTCCATAGTGGCTGTATCAATTTACATTCCCACCAGCAGTGCAAGAGGGTTCCCTTTTCTTCACACCCTCTCCAACATTTACTGTTTCTAGATTTTTTGATGATGTCCATTCTGACTGGTGTGAGATGGTATCTCATTGTAGTTTTGATTTGCATTTCTCTAATGATTAATGATGTTGAGCATTCTTTCATGTGTTTCTTGGCAATCTGTATATCTTCTTTGGAGAAATGTCTATTTAGGTCTTCTGCCCATTTTCAGATTGGGTTGTTTGTTTTTTTGTTATTGAGCTGCATGAGCTGCTTGTAAATTTTGGAGATTAATCCTTTGTCAGTTGCTTCATTTGCAAATATTTTCTCCCATTCTGAGGGCTGTCTTTTGGTCTTGTTTATGGTTTCCTTCCGACAACCAATCAGCAGGTCCCTGACGAACTGCACCTTTTCTCGTCCGAAAATATGGGTGTCCCTAAACACAGCTTCTCTGACGGTGCGCTCAGGCACTGAGGCCCGAACTGGGCCAGGCACGTGCTGGGCTCCGGGTGGCAGTGCGGGGCGGCGCCGTCGCAGCTGCTCCTGAGCTAGCGGTGGGGGGGCGGGGGACGCGCTCCTTGGGCAACGCCTGCACCCCAAATCCTCCTCCCGTTCCTACGTTTTTTCTCTGTCCCTTGCCCATGTTTATCTCTTCCAGGCCCCTCCCCACTGGCCTTCTCCCTGGCCCGCGCGACCTGGGTAGGGAAGGGGGCGGCAGGAGCGCCAGATTTGGCACTGCACACCCAGCCTGCGGAGAGACCGGGTGCGTGGCGGCTGGCGCGGTGCGGGAGGGTCCACGATACCCGAGAACGGCTCCTTCGCCAACTGCTGCGAGGCGGGCGGCCGAGCGGAGAGCCGGGTCTGGACTGGGGCAGGAGGCGCGCGGCCTTCCGGGAGCCCCCGGCCGCCCTGAGTGGCGCCCGCGCTGTCCGCCGGGCTCATTATCACCACCGCGGTGGCCATCGTGGGCAACCTCCTGGTCTTCCTCTCGGTGCTCGGGAACCGCAAGCTCCGGAACGCAGGTGAGCGCCACGCCCGCTGCTGCGTCGGGCCCCTCTCTGGTGTCTGGTCTTGCCCCTGACCCTGATCCTGTCCCTCGTCAGGGCCCCGCGCCGCGTCACCAGTCCCCGAGTTTGGTCTTGAACTCAAAAGTTAGGGTGAGTTGCTGCCTTTCCCCGACTTGCGGCTCTAGCAAGTGGACCAGGAAGCACTGGTGCATCAGTGCCAGCGTGAATCGGGCGAAGTTTTTCTTGCGCACTTTTTGGCAGATCGGTGCGCTGTGGAAATCCAAGCAGCTGGAAGCCATAGCTCTCCAAGGCGCTCCAATGTGTGCGGGTCCCCATGGTGCCCCTCCCTGGCCACAGAAATCTCACCATCTTCGACACCTCCATCGCCTGCCAAGCACTGTGGTTCACGCAGCAGGTGCTTAGGAAATATTTGCTGAGACAATGAGTGAATGAATGGAAACGCTCCAGTGAATTTTCATCCTAGACTTATCTCCTCATCTTGGTTCCAAACAAGAGAGTGCCAAAAGCAGACATCTGCAGCCTCTGCTTGGATGGAACTAAATTGTTTTGTGATAACCGTGGTCTTTAATGAAGGCAGGGAATTCGTAGGACTAAACGAAGATTAAAATAGTGATTTGGCAAAATAGTTTTGCAATCCCGAGACTATTTTTCCCCTTTCAGTCCACTCTCATTTCAACTTTCCCATATTCAGGTGTGCCAGGGAACAAAACCAGAGGGAGGGAGTCTCTAAACTCTGGCCCTGAGGGTCACTGGAGCACACTGACCATTCCAGCTTGGGGAGAAGCTCAATGACCTGTTTGTCAATTTGTCATTTCCCAGTTTGGGTCTTGGAGGCAACTCAAATATTAGAGTGAATTAAAATGAAAAGATAGCAGAAAGCCAACTATATAGCTTAAACATGCTTTTCTAAGGAGGCTGACCATTCAGAAAGGCTATTTTAAACAAATTGTTATATATATTTTATGTGGCCCTGTGACTCCATGATTTTTATCCAAAGAACAAACAAAAAATAAAAATGTGAGCTTCTGTGCATAATATTGGAAACTTCATATTATTAAGAAGAAGCAACTGTATGGTGACAGATGGTAGCTAGACTTATCGTAGCGATCATTTTGAAATGTTAAGAAGCATCGAATCCCTGTATTGTGCCCTAGGAACTAACATATTGTTATAGGTTAATTATACTTCAAAAGCAAAGAAAGAAACTCATAGACAAAGAGTGGATTTGTGGTTACCAGAGGCAGGAGCTGAGGGGAGAGGGAGCTGAGAGAAGGCAGTCAAAAGGCGCAAACTTCCGGTTACAAGATAACTAAGTACTAGGGATGTAATGTACAACAGGCCACATATAACTCACTCTGCTGTGTGTTACGTATGAAAGTTGTTAAGAGAGTAGATCCTAGTTCTCATGACAAGGAAAAATGTCTTTTTTTCTATTTCTTTTTGTATCTATATGAGATGACGGATGTTCACTAAACTTATCGCGGTAATCATTTCATGGTATATATGAGTCAAATCATCATGCTGTACACCTTAAGCTTATACAGAGCTGGATGTCAATTATATCTCAATAAAACTGGAAGAAAAAAAGTAAGCTTTCTAACTCAGTCATTTCAGTAGTGGATGCTCGTATTATCTGCAGTAACTTTTTCAAGATATTATTGTGTCCTTTGAGTAGAGGCTTACCTCCTAGGAAAGAGCAGGTTACTCTCAGAAAGCTGTATTTAGTATTTCCATCCTATCGCCCTTTTGTAGTAGCCACAAGAATTCATTTCCTGCCCAGGGAGGCAAGGAGGAGGCAGGGCCTCTCTTCCTGACTAGCGGGGTGTTTAGAGGAGACCCGGTGGGCTGCTACCACGGGCGGGGTGGCTGAAGGTTGAGGGTGCTTCTTCCTTTTGCCTGAAGGAGACAAGCTTATTCTCCCCTCCTCCGTCCCGAGGAGGGCTGGCCTCTTCTTCTGTCCTAGCGAAGTTCATGGAAACCTTATTGATTTGGCCTGGGTGGGTAATGAGCATGTTAAGTTGCTGGCACGCCGTATGTCCTATCCTTCCTAACTCCCTTTGAGTCTGCTACAGCCCGGCACCAGAAAAAAATTTCACACTTTATCTAAATGATATTAATTCCTGACACATTCATTAAAGGCTGTTCCGGTCACACAACCAATTTTTATTTGACCCATGGCTGTATTGACGATAGTCATACATACTATGAAAAATCATAATATTAATGTAAACTAAATAACTTTGGCAGATTGAGATTTCAGAAGATGCCTGAAAACCTACAGCAGTTTGAATAGTTAGCACCCATTCCACTATTAATCAGGTCTTCTCTTACTGAAGGGTATGGACTTACTTTAAGAAACATTTATCTTAGAGCTTTCTGTAATTGAGTCTGGTTCCTTAATTCATTGTTATTAAGAAAATAGGGCTGTGACAATGAGAACATGTGTATTTCCAATGACTAAGGCACACAGCCCATATTAAAGTCACAGCAGCATTCTTAGCAGGTGTCAGTATCCTCTACTTGACTATTACAAACCCAGTTTCTCTGTGCAGCAGACTGTCATCATTCATAACACGGATGTTCCTGACAGCGGGGTAGGTGGTTAGATTAACTGTCCTTTTTGAGGGAGGGACTCCCCTGTCTTCAGGTTCTGTTGCTCGTGCTTTGGGTTGACTTTTTTAGAGATGGCACTAGAGCAGGGCAGACAGGAAGGGATGGAGGGAAGATGGGGGGCAGATTCAGGGCACTGCCCCAACCTAGAAGGTAAGGCCAGGTGTGTGTTACACTCTTTGCTATGTTTCCAGAGCCTCACACATTGCGTGGCACTGGTGGCATTTCATATTTCTCGGTGTGTGCTTTCTGGGGCCCGCCACACTTCAGGCTCTGAGGACTTTTCCTTGTGCCCGCCCCTGTCACTCATCCCCAGCCCAGACCTCACCAATGTTCATCCTTGTATTTTCTCTCTCTTCCTCTCCTGCTCTCACAGAACTTTCCTCCATCAAGTTCCTTCTCTCTCTTCTGTATTTTCCATTTCTGTCTCTTTCCCTTTAGCTTACACACACACACACACACACACACACACACACACACACACACACAAAAGGGGCTCCTTTGTTTAAGAGAAAAAAATCCTTCCTTGGTCTTATGTCTCCTTCTAACTTCGGGGCTACCTTTCTCTTTTCTGCCAGACATCTTAATATAACAGTTTGCATCCATTAATCACCTCATTGCTTCCCATTTCCTCCTCAGCCCCCTGGGCTCTTCCCTCATGGGAAATGCCCCTCTGTGCTGTGTGTGACACTGAGGGCCACTCCCTCCTTGAGACCTTCCATTCCCTCTGCTTACCCGATGCTAGTTTTTGGACCTCCTTCCTCTCTTCCTCTCTCGGACACCTGATCCCTGGGAGTCCTCTTTGGTTCCTTCATTCCCCAAGCCCTCCTGACTTTTGTCTCATAGCGTCTCCCCATTTCCCCCTTTCCTGCCCCCCTACTCCTACTGCCCCAATTTACACCCTCATCCTTCCTTGAGCAAACCATGTCCACAGCCACCAGACAGCTTTCCCCACTCCTCTACCCTCCCTGTTACCACGGCCAGGGTCACCCCTGCCTCCAGGGACCACCCTCCAACTACAGAATGGTGTCCAGCTCCAGAGCACGGCTGGAACAAGCCTCCGGGACCTGCCTAACCCCCTCAATGTCACAGACTTGTCTCACTTCTCCCACTCAATGCGACACGAGCTGCTGTCTTTCCCACACGGTCTGTGTTCTTCTTTTTCTTTTTTCTATTGGGGTATAGTTTTACAATGTTGTGTCAGTTTCTGCTGCACAATGAAGTGAATCAGCTATATTTATGCATATATCCCCTCCCTCTTGGATCTCCCTGCCCCCTGTCATCCCACCCATCTAGGTTGATGCTCTATCATCTTGGGAAGCTCCCTGCCTCTTTTCGGCTATTAATATCTCTTTCAAACCCCTTGTTCAGCTCCCCTGCGGGCTGTTGGTTTTTATCATTAATAGCATAAAAGGTGTGGTTACTGTCTTCCCCCCTCCCCAGCCCAGCCCAGGCTCCCGCGTGCCCTCCCCATACAACACCTCCCTCACTGTATTGCTCTTAGTTTTTTTTCTCTCCCCACTGGACTGTGAGATCCTTGAGAGCAGAGACTTTTATTCCATTTCTAAAACTGAATATAGACTTGCTGAAACAAATTGAAGTGGACAAGATGCCAGGAAGGCAGTGAGACAGAAGCTATTAATTTTGCTTCATTAGTTGAGGTCTACTCAGCACCGCTCACGCCATCAGTACAATTCTCATGGAACTGAATTGCTCTGAGCACTGAAAGCCCAAAGTACACCTGCCTCTTGTCCTCAGACACTGAGTGGCACCTGCACTAGGGTATATCTTGATCCCTGCTATTCCTGTGTGGCCAGTGGGCTCCGTAAAATTGTGCCCCAGTGACTCCTTAGGGAGTTTGTCTTTTTTTAAAATTTTTATTGCAGTATAGTTGATTTACAATGTTGTGTTAGTTTCAGGTATACAGCAAAGTGCATTAGTTATACATATACATATATATATATATATATATATATATATATATATATATCCACTCATTTTTTTTTTAAGATTTTTCCCATATAGGTCATCACAGAGTATTGAGTAGAGTTCCCTGTGCTATACAGCAGGTTCTTACTAGTTATCTATTTTATATATAATAGTGTGTATATGCCTCTTGCCCGTCTGGCTGGAGGCTGCCCGCTTTAAACTGCCTGTAAAATTGAGCCTCCTGCCCTTACCTGCGCCATCCTGACTGTCAACCACACAGAAGAGAGCTGAGAGAAACGTGTCCTTACTGTAACATCGAGATAGTCTCCATCAGCAAGGGGAGAGCACAACAGCGTTCATGATCCTTGGCCCATCAGCACAGGGACCCTAACTTCCCTGGTGACGACCAAGAGCCACGGTCGGACACTGGATTTTTGTACCGCAGATGGATTAAGAGGCTGTCGGAGAGGTGTTATGAGTGAGCGGAGGCATAGCCATACCTAGGACATCCCTGTGATTTGTAAGGAAAAAGGATGTGGACTATTAGACAGGAAAACATGGAGGATTTGGGGCTTCCCTGGTGGCGCAGTGGTTGAGAGTCCGCCTGCCGATGCAGGGGACACGGGTTCGTGCCCCACTCCGAGAAGATCCCACATGCCGCGGAGAGGCTGGGCCCGTGAGCCATGGCCACTGAGCCTGCACGTCCGGAGCCTGTGCTCCGCAACGGGAGAGGCCACAACAGTGAGAGGCCCGCGTACAGAAAAAAAAAAAGAAAATATAGAGGATTTGCTTGCCGAATACCCAGGTCCTTGTCTGGAATCCACTCTGTCCTCTGGATGCCCAGCGATGCGTAGAGTCTGCATCATCTCGTATCCAGAACCGGTGACTGCATTGCAGACTTCCTGATGGGGCTTTTCAGCCTGGCAAGTGTTGGCATCCCCAGTTACATTAGAGCGGAACCTGCCATGCGGCCCCTTTTCCTCCCACTTGTTGATCGAGGAGGTAAAGGATGATCGAATAAGCAGGCTGGCCCTAGGCAAAAGCTCTTGAAAGGCCTGGAGGAAATATTTAATAGACCCACAGCCCCTGCCCTTCAGGTGTTACAAGGTAAGGTGGAGCCCACTTCATCCAGGCTCTATCCTACCACTGAATACGCCTGGAGATGCCCCTTGGTGACAGGCGTCTTTTAACCTGCTGAGCTTTTGGGGTTCGGAGGGCTTCTTATCAGCTGAAAACCAAACTGGGCTCCATTAGACTCTGTCCCTGGTATTGCCTGAACTTTCCAACTTCACATTTCGGCTCTGAATACTTATTTTCTCTTTACCAGGCAAAAATGAAAGCATTTTAAACCTCTTAATTATGTCTTTAGCCAAATAATCAGGAAAGCTCATAATCCTCGATAATTCCTCCCATAGAGTCCTTAGCAGCCCCGCGTGTGAGCACTTTCATGTTAGGCTGCCTTTTTCCTCCCCCCCGCACAAAGTCGGAGTCTGTATTTAGCATGATATGCGGCAAAACTCAGAAGATCCTGATGCTGCTGTGAGGTCTTACAGTTTAAAATACTTACGGCTGAAAGAGGAAAAGTTAGGGGGTTGGGAAGTAAAGTTGCAGTTCTGAGGGTATTTACACTCTAGATGCAATGTCCTAATTTCTTCATCGTCCTCACCCTATAGGACTTCTCACGTCTTATCTCCCAGGGAGCTTAGTCCAACCTTCTGAGCCTCTTTCTTGTTCTTTGTAATAATAATATAAAACTGTTATAATTGTATATAATTATAATAATATAAAAACTAATAATAATATAAATAATAATGCAGCTGATAATATAAAAATTACAATAATAAATAATAGCTACGATTGTTATGTGTAGGGTTAGCAGATGCAGACTATTATATATAGAATGGATCAACAACAAGGTCCTACTGTATAGCACAGGGAACTATATTCAATATCCTGTGATTAAACCATAATAGAAAAGAATATAAAAAAGGACGTATATAGATGTATAACTGAATCGCTTTGCTGTATAGCAGACATTAACACAACATTGTAAATCAACTATACTCCAATGAGAAAAAGATTGCTATGTGCTTATTATGTGTCAGATACAAGCCTCTCTCATTTAAAAGAGAGAGAAAGAGAAGAGAAAAAAAATATCTTACACAATCTCTCCATCAAAGGATAGCCCTTTCCAAGTACCATCCATTTCTCTCGAAGGCAAAGCTGGTTGGGAGGGCAGCCTCCAGTGCAAAAGTTTATCCTCCAACACTCAACAGAATTCACCCTTGCTAACATCACTGCTGATCTCCTAACTGGCAGATGACATGGGCACTTTTCTGCTTTTTCTCATTCTTGTGGATGACCAAACACTCTACACCCTTAATCCCTTTGACATTTCTTTTTCCTGGTTTCCTCTTGTGCCTCTTTTTGCTTTTTCTCCCTCTTTCTCTGTTCACATATTCTGGGTGTTGGTTTCTTGATCTGTAAAATGGAAATCATGCAATCAACCTTAAAGGATTCTTGTGACAAACAATTGAGTCCGTTTACGTAAATGCACATTATAAACGTCAAGGTACTAGACCAATTGTGGTGGGTTTTTTTTTTTTTGTTATAATTAAAGTAATAAAATGACTCCATAAGAGTTTCCAAGCAATGCCTTGATGGTTATGGAATATGATTTTGTAATAAGCATCTCAGTTAATTATTGAAATGGGTGCATATGCTCTTAAATATATTTTATTCTTTTAAGTGGTTAAAATACCCCCATCCTATTTTTTTATATGATTAGCTTGCTTAGTAATCCTTTTCTTTTTAAATTAACGTGATGTTAGATTTCAACTCAGCCCTTGTATGATTCATCCACACGCTCCAGGGTTTTCACAAACAATGTGATTTGGGAAGAAAACAATCTCCACTCTCAAAGAATTTGGGAATCTAATTAGGAGCTTAGGTGAATATAAAAGTGCATTGTTTTAGTATTTGTGAGGAAGTCACATTTTTAATAAATTATCTGTTCAGTTATTTCAAATGCCTATCCCAGAATATAACTAACAAGAATATCTCACATTCGTTTGGAGACTGTTATTATGTCTTAAATTTTTTCCCATGCAGGATCCCATTTGAGGTGAACAGCCATCCTGGGATGGAGGCAGGCCTTTGTGGTTTTGTCCGGCCCCTTGCTGAATTGTCCTGCTTAACCAGCCGCATCCTCCAGTACTACCCTCAGCCCCAAGACGACTTAGTTCTTCCCCACTGTTCCCACCACCTCGTGCTAGCCTCCAACCCACTCTCACCACACTGAAGAGCCACTGTTTCTGTGTCTCTTTTCCCAACAGCACTGTCAGCATCTCAACGGCAGGGGCGTGTCTTTCACCCATCACTGTACCCTACCCAAGTGTGATAGGTGCTCAATAAATATATTACACGTTTGAACAAATGGAGGATGGAAGAAGACCTCAAGGCATGGAAAGTTTAACCCTGTTAGAAATGATAGATCATCTGTTTACTTCCCTATCGTAACCCTCATCACGTCTTGATTTTATTGAATTGTCTCTTCTATGAGACCACGAGCTTTGTAAGAGGAGGGGATGTGTCTCTCTTGCTCACCATGCCCCAGCATAGGCCAGAGCCAATACCTAGTAAATACTCTGCAGTATTTGTTGAGCAAATGACTCAATGACTATCTGTTTCTACATTGACAATTTTAGCTCAATGACCAGAGACAATTTAAAACCAAGAAATTCCTCTAGGAAAATAGGGTGGGTACAGGGAAGAGCTTTATCTTCCAGAATTCTCCTAGCTGATGAAAACTAGATAGCTGAACATCTGCTGGCTCCTTCTCAGATTTCCAGGTTCCCATTAAGGACTAGATTTCCCAAAAAGAAGGAGAAAGTAGGCCAGGGGGGAGGGGATTATGGTGGCTGTATGTGTGAAGGGACGTGCTTTGTATATGAATGCAAAGGGAAGGGAGTTCCATATTAGTACAAAACCTTGTTGTTGAGGTCTGTCTCCACTAATACGCCCTGTCTGATAGAGGCAGATGGAAATAAGTCACGCCAAGACTCGTGATATAAATATTCATTAGAAACCTGTGCACCGGATGTTAAGCAGTGCTGTGTGTCCTGGTTGATTTCTCACCTGTCTGGAGAAAACATGAATAGAGAACTCGCTCTCCCTTTGACTGTCATCTAGACAGGGTCTGGCTTCTTACCGATGGGAGACAAAGCAAGAATTTTATTCGTCTAACTTGGAATTGTGTCAAGAAAGTCGGGAGATGGTATGACGTCTGAGGGCAGATGGATCTACAGCAGAAACTGGTTGATTTCAGCCTTATAGGAACCCCAGGAGTAACGGGGGAGAGTAATTGAAACACTTTCCACGTGGAGTTGAATGTGTTCTTCCCACTAGTTACAAGCTGTTTGCCAGCTTCTGGGGCATTATTAGGGGATGAGCCACATGAACACGGCAGAGCTTGACTTGCTTTCCCAGGAACAGCTGGCTGAGCTAGCACCCGCCCCCAGCCGCTCTTGACTCTCTCCACATGTGCTTGCAAGGGCCAAAAGCTTCTTTGCCACTCAGCCAGGAAGCCAGTGGGCGCTGCAGAGACCAGTATTCCCACATGGGAAAGAAGGGATTTTCTTCACAGAAAGAATCATGTGGAGTGTGTGAGGAGGGGGAAGGAGGGCTCCAAAAGAAAAGAAGGGAACGGAAGAAACAATAGTCACAGAGAAAAGAAGTTCAGTGACTAGGTCAAGTTCAAAGTGGCAGGACTGAGATTACCCCAGATCACTCCAACTTCCAGCGCCACTTCCCAATGTCAAAACATTTAATTTTTTTTTTTTTTTTTTTTTCCTGTACGCGGGCCTCTCACTGTTGCGGCCTCTCCCGTTGCGGAGCACAGGCTCCGGACGTGCAGGCTCAGTGGCCATGGCTCACGGGCCCAGCCTCTCCGCAGCATGTGGGATCTTCTCGGAGTGGGGCACGAACCCGTGTCCCCTGCATCAGCAGGCGGACTCTCAACCACTGCGCCACCAGGGAAGCCCTACATTCCTGTCTTTTGATGATAGATTTAAAATTTGCAAGCAGTCAAAAATCATTCAAAGAGAAATTGGGTGTATCTGTTAAAGAAAGAGGAGTAATTCTCAGTCCTTGCTGCACATTAGAATGGTTGGAGAAGTTTGAAATAATCAAGAATGCTCAGCTATTCTAACTTATTGGCTTGTGGGAGGCCGGTCATGAGTCTTGTTTAAAGCCCCATGAGGTGAGTCTAAAGTGCAGCCAGCGTTGGAAACTACACCTGGAAGCTGAGCTCGATTTTCTTGTGCAGTTTATAGACCGACATCTAAAGGTAGTTCCCAAAGAGGAATTTCCACACGTCCCCTGGGACCACAGCATTGTAGGAACATGTGTACAATGCCCCAAGAGGACCGTCGTGAAGAACAACACACATTTGGATGTATGAATCTTAGTGCGTTTTCAAACACATATTTTGCCTCTTTAAGACCCAACGACCCAATGGAGGGAGACTAAATGTGAAAGATCTATTTATTGACTGACCTAATGACCTTAGCGAATAAATTCAAACGGTTAAATATAAAATTTTCCAAAACGCATTTTTGTTTTACTAGGGTAAACTAAGTAACACTATTCTTTGTTTTTTCAGTTTTGGGCAATGAAAAAGATTACGAGTAGTAATACAGTTCTCTATTTCTTCTCTTTAGAAAATCCCATGCTGACAAGTTATGATCAGCTCTGAGTACACTCATAGAGCAGCAGTGCCATTTCTTTTATGGTAGTAAAGTGGAAGCTTGGAGGTCAACAAGCCACCTGCAATGCTTACAGACGAGGCCCACATCTGCTTGCCAGCGGGCCCCACCCTGAAGCTAGGTCAACAAAGGGCCGAATAGATACATGTATATGTATAACTGAATCATTTTGCTGTACACCTGAAACTAACACAACATGGTTAATCAGCTATACTCCAATATAAAATAAAAATTCTTTTTAATTTAAAAATTAAAAAATAATAAAATTAAATTAAATTAAAAAACCCAAAGGGCCTAGTGGAATGAAGTAATTTGCAGATAACCTGCTTCAGATGGCCGCTGCGCACCGCCAGACATGCCTGGTGTGAGAGAGGGATGGTGGCGTTGATTTGCCACATGCCAAGTCAGCTGCACTCAGTGATTCTTACCTGTGGACTGCCTTACCTGTGCTTGGCACTGTTTGGTCAGCAGAAGGAGGTGCAGATGGTCTCGTCCCTCTGAGCAGCTCACAGTTCTATGGGAGGGACTTCAAAAGCAAGGAGAAAACTCTTCTAGGCTTTCCTTCTAAACCCCTGACTCTTTTGGTCTCCACACCTCTGTGGTAGAGAGGGGCAGTAAAGGGGGGGATGGAGGAGGTGGACCCCAGCAGGAGGTGTCAGTTCACATGGAAGAATCCAGGGCACTCTCCAAGCCTCAGTCTCCCCATCTATAAAACCGGACAATCACTTCTGCCCACCACGACAGGAGTAATGTAAGACTAGACTAGTTAGACACGTCACGTGACTGCTGAAAATAAGGTCCATATCATGGAAAGCCCCACTGTGTAAATATCTCATAAGGTACCTATTTGTTTGGCAGGCACACTGACACAGGTGTCAATTTAGATTATCTCTAAGCAAGCATCTTTTTTCTTCAAAGTATTCTTAACTTTGCTTCATTATCCACAGTATCTCTGAGGGGGCTCTTTGTTCCCAATAACCCCCTTCTCAGGGGCTAAATTCTCTTTAATAGCTATGGTAGCACATTTTTCTAATTGTGTACGGAAGTTTAAAAAAGCAGAACTTTAACGTTGGACCAAGTTGCAATTTCCAAATCAGGTTCTGTACCGCCAACAGCCCACAGCCTGAGCCCGTACACTGCTGTTGATGATGAATGCATTCTAAAGAAACCGGGAAATTCGTCTTGATGCAGGGCATGAAAATTCCCCAGCCCTCGTGTTTCCTTGGCTATCTGTTTTCCTTAGCATGGATTGCAAATCACGTCATTTTCATCTTCATCATGCGAAGAGGAATTCTAGCCCACTCCTGGGCTAGCGTGACCCATCAGGTGCGGAGATAGCCACCGTGCACACACAGTCAGCATCACTCATCTGAACAAAGCCTGGCCTGGGCCAGGAGAAGAAAACAGCTGGGATGTACCTGCTGGTTGCGAAGATGCTGCCACTGGGCAAGGCTTTCTGAGACCAGCGCGAACTTACAGACTGCAGTGAGCCATACAGCCTTGCAAAACATGTACTCTTTCTCCTTAGGTGCAAAGGCAGATTTAGGTAGGATGACCAAATGCTTTTGGAAATGAAAGAGGAACTGTTAATGATTCTGTAAAGACAATATGTCCAAATCAGACTATCCCGGGTAACGTGGAAACTATGGTCTCTAGGTTTAGAGAAAATCCACTGATACAAGGGAAAACTGCGAGAAAACTGATACGGTGGATCTGTCAGAACCAGTCATGCTAGCTTCTGTCCACCTGAAGTCAAATGCTTGCAAGAGAAATGGAAGAATTCAACCCATTAAAGGTTTAAATTGAAATAGTCCTTTAAATGCCTCACTCCCCATCCGCCTGCAAGGCTTTCTGTGAGAACCCAACGTAACAATGTTTGCAGAGCACTTAGACAAGCCTGGTCCAGAGAAAGTGCTCATGAATGTAGCCAAAGGTGGTGGTGGAGAGTGGGCGGAGAGTGTCAGGGGTTGTGACAGTAACAGCAATAAAGAGCAGGATCGTTGTGCTGCAAGAGAAGAGGTGTGGGCAGAGGCGTCTCCAATGGGGGGACTTAGCTGGCCACCAGGAGCAGCCTGTCCCTTGAGGAAGCAGCAGAAGGATGAAGCCACGTTGCTCTGGAGGTGGAGGTGCCGAGGGACCCTGTGCACTTTGGGTTTGTGCACTGAGCCTCTGAAAGGCAGCATGGGCTGGCGATCAAACAGATGTGGAATTCAATACTGACCTGCCACTTACCAGCAGTGAGAACTTACTCATTGTCTAAATTCTCTGACCTGCGTCAGAGGGTCCTCAGGCTCCTAATCTGTGAAATGTGGAGGTTAATAACCGCCTGCAACGCTCACGGGGAGAATTGATGACTGCATGTAGTCAAGGGCCTGGCACCAGTTTGTTCAGCAAAGTAGTTGTCCCATCCCTAGAACTTCATATATAATGCAGGAGAAACGACGGTAAGCAAGAGTGAGAGAAAACTCACGTGCTTTACAAATCTTTTCCTGAAACTAGGGTATTATTTTTAATATATTGAGCACCTTAGAAAGCTTCCTAGTAGGCAACAGTTTACTTATCAAGACTTGCTATTCCTAAACTATTATGTCACAAAACTTGTTACCTCAAATTAATTACCCACCGTGAAAGACTCACCTTAAACCACTTAAACGCAGACCCCCCACAAACCTTACAAATGTCCTCCCTGACCTCCCCCTTCTGAGATACTACTAAGTCCGTCAATGTGGTGTTCTCCCTTCCTGCAGCCGGCTGCATGAACTTAGCTTTGACCAAGAGGCTTTCTGGTGATCTTCTGCAGAGTTGACAAGCATCAAGCCAAACCCAGCCATCTGAGGTCCACCACTAGACAGGATTCCCTGTGTTTTGCCCGCACTGCCTGCTTGAATCCTGTCTTTCTCAGAGACCATGATCACACATGGTTATGCATGTTTCCCTCGAGCTCTGAGGCCTCTCCCTTCTCTGAAATGCCGTCCCCCTGGACACACACATTCTTGCTGTTACCTCCTTTACTTTGACTCATATTAGAGCTGTTTATGTATTTATTTTGTCACTGTCTGCAGTGCCACCTGTATTTCAATTGAAGATGCCAACATTGGGCCTTGCACATGACCAGGGCACAACAAGCTCATTCTAAAAGTGCTTTGAAAGATTTCCAAAATGTTTAAGGAGAATAAGTCAAAGGGAATGTAAAATCCTTATTTTTTTCCTTTTAGGCAAAAAGTATAAAAGCTAGACCTCTGTTAAAATTCAGAATTGCATTTGGCTTTACCAGATTGGCTTCTTCTAGTTCTTTTCAAAGTCTTTGGTGATTCTTTTTTAGTCTGTTTTGTATTCTTTACACACACACACACACACACACAAAATCCACACACCAAAGCTCATCAGCTTAGGTATCCTGGGATAGTCCTGTACTGTCGTTATAGCTGTCTTTCTCTTTTCTATCTTTTGTACCTTTGGTTTAGTGTGTTGAAACATTTATCTACTTCTTCCCCTTATTATAAATCCCCCTTGAAATGTGTCCCAGGCACTGTGTTGGGCGCCTTATGTAGTGAGGATCCTGCCTGAATGGAGCTCAGGTTCGGATATGCTGCTGGGGGAAAACAGGTGACAGCACACCACACAGTATCTAGACACATTGTTTCTAATGAAAGCTTCAGCATAAACAGACAAGGGTTGATGTACTGCTGAAGTGGTTGTGATGGAAGCAAGATAGCATGGGTGGGGGGAATGACAGAAAAATCATCAAAAGTGAGTGGAAGGCGTCAGGCGCAGTGGGACACAACCCGCATGAATGCCTGCATGTCAGTGTCAGGGAAGATAAAGGAGCCAATCCAAGGTCTTCTTGACCTCATCATGTCAGCAGGCTATGGATGTCTTAAGACTTGAGCAAGGTTAAATGAGAAGAAGCAAATATGCCCACAGCTCTTTTACCTTGCTGCATTTTACTCTGCTGTCCAAGTTTGCCCTCTCTACTCCCCCCACTCCTCTATGCTGTCACTATAACAACCACATCCTATGACAAGTAGCAGAACCATTATCAGGAAAGATAGACGATGCAAACCTGCCCGATGACTCCCGTTTTGTTCAGCCTCAGATTTCCTGTCTAATTCTCTTCCCTTGAGCTTTTAGTGTCTTGAGATAGATGATATCTGCTCATGAATTACTGAAAACTTTCCAGCTGGAGGTTAGAACCAGTTCAGGGGTGTTTCTTTGATTCTCGCCAAATATTAACTGATCGATTGATATTAAATGAATATAAAATAAAAATGTGGGTAAAGACAATGGTGAACATTTCTAACGCAAAAGGAAATGCCCGTGTTCTTTCTTAGTCTGTAAGAAAATGCAGAGGGACAATGGGTTGTATCCTGAGGACCAAGTGGAGATGAACTATTTTCTAAGCATATTGGCTTTCAGATCCCTGCTGCTTAAGTGGGGAACACCCCCTACCCCAATCTGATTGGAGCCCCTTTCAAGAGCCCTTGAAGGGTACTGCCTGCCTCACCAGTTATCCCAATACCATAGCCAGAATCATTGTTTAGAACTGATTGGATCTAAAGTCGTGTTTTAGACCTCAAAAAGATCGATGTCCCCTCTCAAAATTTCATCCAGGGAGAAGATTAGGTTGGATGGAATTTAAAATGTAGCCTGAGATTAAGTCTCCTTTATTTTGGTGACTCAGAAAAATCTTTCTAGGAGCTTATTTGTAGGCAACTTTTATTGCCCAGTTTCCTGTTTATGTACATACTTTGTTGACTGCTTTACCCATTACCGATAAAAATCAATATGCTAGCAGTGTATTTGTGAATTCATTATTTTGCCTTTTAAAATGATGAATCATTATTAATGTAGCTTGAAGGGCTATTTAACCTATTGAATGATGTGTGAACAACCCCCCCTCCACGTATATACATATCACAATAGCCTGGATGTTATGTGGCAACAATCTTTTAATATTGCTGTGGCTCTAATCTCACTCCCTTCTAATCTGTTTTTCATAATCCAACCAAAGTGATTTTTCCAAAATGTACAAATGGTTATTTCATCCTCCTATGAAAATCATTCTTGTATGTCTTCACATTTATGAATTTCACAAGCTCTTCATGATTTTTTCCTTGCCTTTCTCTCCAACTGCATGATCAGCTGCTCCATTGTCTCTTTCTCTTGTAAATGTACGTACCTAACAATTTAACTTGTGGGACGATTTGTACCATTTGGTATGAGAATGTATATCACCTCATTATTTGTAGCGCTGAAAAATTGGATTCTATATCAACAGAATTATGGTTAACTAGAAAATAGTACATAAAAACTATGGAATACTATGTAGGTGTTCAAGGATAGATTTACATACCAACATGGAATTGTGTCCATTATGAAAAACAACAACAAATTGAAGATAATCATGTATAGTATGGTATCATTTCCCCCCCTCAAATATATCTTTTTTATGTGTGTTCATCTGCTTATAATGTGTTTCACACAATAAAAAGTCTCGAGATACATTTACCAAATTTTTACCTTTGGAGAAAAGGATGGACTGTGGTTGAAGGAGAGGGACCCTCAGTTTACACTTTACTTCTTTATTGGTTTTTCCAATGTGAGGATGTCTTATTTAATAACAATTAAAGATTTAAAAACTTTTTTTGAGGGGGGGCCATGCTGCACGGCATGCAGGATCTTAGTTCCCTGACCAGGGATCAAACCAGTGCCCGCTGCAGTGGAAGCACAGAGTCCTAACCACTGGACCACCAGGAAATTCTCCAAAAATGTTTTTAAGTCTACTACATGGCTAGGACTTGTCATCTATCATGATATCACTGGGCAAGGATAGCTTAACCACAGCAAAAGAGGACAGACAGAGCAGGGTCTGGATGAACTCTTTGGATCTGCATGTACTAACAGAGCAATGGGGTGAGGGAGATGTTGTTGCATTGATAAGACTGGGAAGAAGTACATCCAACACCTAGAATCAGGTATTCAAGGACAATGGTGAGAGGTAACAGGTTGAGGCAAACCGCCAGTGTCTGTGGTCCCAGAGATGTACAGGATATCCTTACCCCCGGGTGGCTAGCTAGGAGTGTAGGCTGGAATGTGCTTGGCAGCAGCAATCAGAGGCCTAGCCAAAGCTTCAAGTGCAAGGGAAAGGTCTCAGCCCTTAGGGTGGAGCAGAGGGAGGTGACAAGAGCAAATGAGAACCTTCAGAGGACACATAAACTTGATTCAGGGAGAATGACAGGGCCACAGCCATGGACCTGTAAAGGAAAAGGCAGAGCCCAGTTTTAGAACAGAGATAAGAGATCCACTCACTTATAACATGACCACTGAGCAGTGTGAGGGGTAGGTCCAAGCCTACACTTGAGGGTCAAATGTTCTGAGCTCTGGGTAAGAAGGCTGTAGGGAGGGAACACGGGCAGACGCTGGTGCCATTCCAGGTGATTGAGAAAGTGCTGTAGACCTTAACCTCTTGGTTGGCTCTCCAAAGCTGTAGAGTCAGAATGTGCTGGGTCTGGACTGCGGCTCAAAAAAAGGAATCCACAACAATAAAGAAATATTAGAAATAGAATTGACTCAAAGTGAAGGCTTCTAGAATTGCTGATAATATTCCTCAGAATAGACTTCATATTTTGAGAGTCACTAGGAACTGAGAGTCTGGTCACAGTAATACACACCTCCACGTTAAGTCCATCAATCTTGATGGCTCTGTCTCCTGAACTTTCCTGAAGCCAGTAGCTACTTACAGTTGATGGAGTGGCAGGCAAAAGGAAGAGACACAAGTGCTGTCTTAGATTTATGACCTCCTGTTTCACTCAAGATAAAAACTCCAGAGTTTAGAATACTATATTTTTATCTGATACATGGGACTAGATTAAATGTTGAACTACATGATAGATGAAGGTGGAATTAATTAATGTCAGTTCTCATACAAATGGCTTATGATGAGAAACAATGAAATTAAGGTAAATAGATGTGATACATCATCATTTCTCTTCATTTAACCTAGCTTAGAAGTAGGCTAGGAGGAAGACACATTGCATAATGAGAAAAATGGGCACAGTTGGTGATAAAGTCACATTCATTTCCTTTTCAGGGTAGTCAGGAGTGGTTCTCATGAACCTCAAATTCATATTTAGTGTACAAACTAGCTCCACGGTTGCAGTTAAAAGCAATCTGCCTTGTTCTATCTGGCAATAATATAACCTTTTATTTAAGTGATGAACATTTGCAAGGAAAATTGGGAGAAATTTTCCATGGCTGAAATATTAAAGCTATAACACCTTTCTAGTTAAGTCTTGGATGGGGTGAGTTCCCTTGAAGCCTGGCACTCATGACAGCAGAAAGGATTTAGTATTTTTCCAGATTTGCTCACATGCATTCAGAAGTCAAAGCCAGACCATTTCCAGGAAGCATGGAGTCAGGTCTGATGATGGACTCTACAGTTCTTTCCCAGTTACCATCTCCATGTTGTCTGCATGGAATGGGTACTAAGAGGCAAAGCAGGGGAGGCTCCTGACGCAGAGGCTCCAGTATGGCAGGGCATCACCCAAATATATCAGAGAGGAGAAAGTACTTCAAACTACGAAAATCTAGTGTGTTAATTTTGTCACCAACTCACATGCAACCAAAATATTTTTAGTGTTCATTAAACAAGTACATATGGGCTAGGCCTGGTGTTGGGTGCTGAGGACCCCAAGGTGATTAAGGCTCCTGTCTTAGAGAAATTAATAGTCAGGAAGATAGACACCTAAACACATAATGTAGAACATGTAATAACAGAAAGGACAACGTGCTGTGGGAACATGTCCTCTGCTTGTGGGATTTATAGAGACTGGCCTTTGGGCCTTGCTCAGAGTAGATAGGCCACCGGTCAGAGAGAGCTGGGTGTGAGAGGCAGAGGAAACTACGAAAGCAATGGCACAGATGCCTGAGATGTATAGTCTGATTTCTTTACCTATCAGATTGCCAGTAATTAAAAAATGTATATGCTACCGTGCGATCAGCAGTGCTGGAAACAAACCCTCTTGTGTGTTGCTGGTTGCAGCGTAAGCTGGGCTGAGCCCTGCTGAGGACAGTTTGGCAGATCTCTCATGATTACAAAGGCACCGACGTGTCATCTAGCAATTCCTCTTCTAGGGAGTTGTCCTAGAGACACGCTCATCCTTGTGCAAAACATACTAGGTTAATTATTGCAACAGTGCTTGTAGTAGCAAAAGACTGGAAACAATTTAAATGTATGTCACAGGGGACTGTGAAAAGAAACATCAGTGTAGTCCTACAATGCAACAGTATGGCACCATAAAAGAATGACAAGTCTCCTTATAATTCGATATGGGATGATCTCCAAGATATAGTATAAAGGAAAAGCACAAGGTGCAGAACAGCAGGTAGGGAAGACCACTATTTATGTAAATAAAGTGGACAAAATAGAATAAAGAATAAACAGAAGTATTCAGCAATGTATGCATAAGATGTCTCTGAAAAGGAACAAGAAACAAAATGTGTAGACTCAGAGGAGGGAAACTGGGAGGTGGGGTGCAGAAGTGGACAGGAGGATGTTCATGATATACTTTTTGAATGTAACCATATTACCTGTCAAACATCGTCAGATAAATTTTCCCCAGTTTTAATGAACTGTAATTGACAGATAAAATTGCATACAATTTAGGTGTACAATTTGATATTTTGACATAGATATATATAGTGTAATAAATAATCACCACAATCAAACTAAATAACATATCTGTCATCTCACATAGTTACCATTTTTATTTTTGTAGTGAGAACACTTATAATGTACCTTCTTGGCAAATTTCAAGTATAAATTACAGTGTTGTTTACTGTAGTCACCTTGCTGTACACTAAATCTCCAGAACATAGTTTTCTAGCATAACTGAAACTTTATACCCTTTGACCAACATCTCCCCATTCCTTCTTCCCCACAAGCCCTGGTAATCACCATTCTATTCTCTGCTACTATGAATTTGACATTTAGGTTAATTACATATAAGTGAGATAGGCAATATTGTCTTTCTATGCCTGGCTTATTTCACTTAGCACAATGCTTTCCAGGTTCATCCTTGTTGTTGCAAATGTCAAGGCTTCCTTCTTTTTAAATGCTAGATAATATTCCATTGTGCACGTATACATTTTCTTTATCCATTCACCTGTCAACAGACAGGTAGGTTGTTTCCATATCTTGGCTATTGTGAATAATGCTGTGATGAACATGGGAACACAGATATCTCTTTGAGATCCTCATTTCATTTCCTTTGGATATATACACCCTTAGATAACTTTAAAGTGTATCGTGTATTTAGAGAATCGTCTACTGTGACTGAAGTTCAGGGTGTGTATGACTGTGTTGGGCGGGTGGAGGTATGGGAGATAAGCCCCCAAAAGTTGGAGGTGTAGGGCTTTTTATCCCAATTGTGGAAAAGGCATAATAGTGTGATGGTGTGATGTTCAGGGCACTGGCTTTGGCAGCAGAGAGAACCTAGTTTTGGAATTCCGCCTGACACTTCCTGACTACCTGTGGCCTTGAGCAAGTTATTAATGCCCTTCAGCCCTCATCTCTCAAGTGAGGTGTTAATAGCTTGTGTGATGGTGCCTGGACACAGTAGTCTGGGTAAATCTCTCCTTCCTTCCTTTCCTTTCTTCTTTTTGCTATGTTCTGGCTTCTCAGTTCTTGCATTTATATAAATGGATCAGAGAAAGAAAATGTTTGAGAAGGTCATCCTCCACTGACCCAGCTTAGCTTGGTAATAGGGCATTGAATGAGGTAGGCTTGAAGAGGGGGCATTTAACTCCATGGTACCTGGTGCTTTTCCATGTTCTTTTTCTATAATAGAAAAGGTTGTTACAAACTGAGACCTTTCATTTTAATTATTTTGTTAAGCATGGGACACATTACTACAGTTTTATGCAACTAACAGAAAGGTCTCATGAATCAATATGGCACAGAGAAAATGAATTGAAAATGGAATTGAATGTGAGAGGGTAATTCTGAACACAGAAGTGCATTCAGATTAGCTCAGGCAATTCCATTTACCGTGGCTCTCACCATTAGGAAAATATCATTACTCAGTACTTTACTTCCTTCCTGGGGTGACTAAGTGGTCAAGCAAGACTCAAGATGCAATGCGAGTAGTTTGTCATCATGGTACAGAAAAGGAAAAGTGGGTTTAGAATGTAGTGTGCTTTTTTTTTTCTTTTGGCCATTTATTTAAACAAGAGGAAAGCAGACACATGCTAAAGAATATGAAGAGCACAAAAGAGCACACAGTGATATGTTAGCAGCTCCATCCTATAGGTAACTGGTATCAAGTTTTTCTTCTTTCTTTCCAGAAATGCTTTGTGCAAATACACATATGTATTCTTTTTTTTTCTCATTTAAAGTTATTTTATTATGATGAATGTAGTGTGCTTTCTAATGAAGCATGGAGACTGTAGACCTGGACTGTCAGAAGTCAGAGCCCTCATGATGGCAGGGCCTGAGGACAGGAGGGACGGAAGACTGAAACCACCCTGAGATGGGAATGGGAGGGGCTGCACTTCTGAGGGACTTAATCATTTATTTTGGTGGAAAATAATATTTTGGTTTCTACAATTTTATAAATTAGAAAGTGCCTTTCTACTTCTCCTGGTTTCTTTCCTTTCTTGTTTGTTTTTGCATTTATTCAACACATGTTTGTTAAGTGCCTATTACCTTATTTGTCTAACATTGTATAAGGCAATCAGAATACAAGGAAAAATAAAACAAAGTTCACTCCTTGGTGTGCCCCTTCACCTCTTCCCTACTGAAATGGCATTCTTCAGTTCAGAATGTCCATCGATATCAACATCAAACACCCTACTCCCCACAGCACACACACACACACACACACACACACACACACACACACACACAGCTTGTTGTTGCTAACTAAAAGATAAGTAGTGTAAAAATGAAACCGAGCATGACCCTGTGGGAACTTCCTGGGGACAGACATTCCCTCCCCCACCCCTTTCCCCTGCTTCTTCTTTGTAGAAAAACTTTAGCCTCCTAGGCCTCCCCCAAGTTCCAAAGACAAATTTAATCAGAGAAGTGAGAAAATGCAGAAACAAAGGAAAACAGTCAAGACAAAATAATAATTGTTTAGCCATAAAACAAAGTCAAAGACATTTAGTTCCTCCTCATGAGCTATGGGTAAAATCCTGAGCCATATCCTTGAGTTGTGTTGCATATACTAAAAAGCCCCACCAGGTGGAAGAACTTAACTGCTGCCCACCATAGATCCCAGACCAGTTTAGAAGGTTTGATAATTAAGATTCCCCAAATACCATCTAGTGACCTCACCACCAACCAATTAGAAGAAGCAATATCCATGAGCTGATCAGGCACCCTGCAACCCTCTCCCTCACCTTGCCTTTAAAAACCCTTCCCCAAAAGCCATTCAGGAGTTTGGGCCTTTTGAGCATTTGCTGCCCATGCTCCTTGCTTGGTACCTTGTAATAAATGCTTTACTTTCCTTCACCGCAACCCAGTGTCAGTAGATTGGCTTTTCTGTGCTGCTTGGGTAAGTAGACCAAAGTTTGGTTCAGTAACCAAAATACAAGGAAACTTTCCATTTTTTGGTGGAGAAATCAACCCAGACATTGGCATGTGTGATTTTGATGCTTTGCCAAGAGAGATGGTCAAGAAGGTAATAGTGAGTCAAAAACTTAGTGTGCATATCTCGACTATGTAGCCAAACTTAGCATGACTGGTAAGAGAACAAACTGCATTATGCATCCCCAGATGTAATACAATGGGAAATACACATTATCTGAATCTAGTTAGAAGAAAACAATCAGCTCTAGAACGTGTGGTATCCTATAAGACAGTTGGCATGGACTTTTCAAAATGTCAATGTCATGTGTGATAGCCACAATCTAAGATGCCCCCTCCCCCCCCACAGTGATCCTAGCTTTTTGGTATCCATGCCTTTGTATAGTCCCTTCTCACACTGACTAGGGCTGACTTGTGTAAATAATAGGGTATTGCAGAATTGACTATGTAAGGCTTCCAAAGCTAGGTCATAAAAGACATTGTGGCTTCTGCCTTGTATATTCTTAGTTGTTCTGGAGGAAGGTAATCACCATGTCATGTGAAAGACACATAAATAGTCCTGTGGAGAGGTCCATGTAGTGAGGAACTGAGACCTCTTGCCAACAGCCAGACCATCTTGTCCACCATGTGAATAAGCCACCTTGGAAGTGAGCCCCCAGCCTCAAGCCTTCAGCTGACTGCATCCTCAAGTGACTTATGACTGCAGTCTCATGACCAACCCCAAACCAGAACTGCATGGCTAAGTCATTCTCAAATTCCTAACACACAGAAAATGTGAGTTAACAAGTGTTTAGAGTTAAATCACTACATTTGGGGTAATTTACTATATAGCAGTAGATAACGAATACATTGTGAAAGAAAATAAAGAGCAAAGGAATTGTTCCAAATTAAAGGAGACAAAAAGAACATGGCAACCAAATGTAACACATAACTTGTCATTGAATCCTGGAAATGCGGGTGACAGCTAACAGGAATTTGGAGGATAATTGGGGAAATTTGGGTAACATTTCTGAATCAATGTCAAAAGTTGGGGCATGCTACTAGTGTTGTGGTTAAAGGGTTAGTGACTTTTGTTCTTAGGAGATGTGAACTGGAGTAGACAAGGGTGAAACGTCATGTTTGTAGTATTTAATACTTTCCAAAATAAAATTATAGGGAGAGATAAAGCAAATGTGGTGAAATGAATTTGGTGAAAGTTATATGTTTATTGTACTATTCTTTTGTTTTTTCTCTACACTTGAATATTTTAAAAATAAAAATTTGGGAGAAAATGTGCACACAACTTGAGACAGTAGTTAACTTCCAAGAATTTATACTAGTGATGTAATTAAAGATAAGCACAAAGATTTAACTACAAGAATTTTGATCTATTTTATAGTAGTCAAAATGCAATTTTCACATGGATATTTTTGTGCAATTTTTAAAATATTGTTAGGTCTATTTTAAATATGCTCCAGGGGGACCTTCAAGATAGTGGAGGAGTAAGATGTAGAGATCACCTTCCTCCTCACATATGCGTCAGAAATACATCTATGTGTGGAACAACTCCTACAGGACACCTACTGAATGCTGGCAGAAGACCTCAGATTTCCCAAAAGGCAAAAAACTCCCCATGTACCTAGCTACGGTAAAACAAAAAAGAAAAAAAACAGAGACAAAAGAATAGGGACAGGACCTGCATCTCTGGGAGGGAGCTGTGAAGGAGGAAAAGTTTCCACACACTAGGAAGCCCCTTCAGTGGCGGAGACAGGAGGTGCAGGGGGGAAGCTTTGGAGCCATGGAGAATGCAGCAACAGGGGTGCAGAGGGCAAAGCGGAGAGATTCCTGCACAGAGGATCGCTGCTGACCAGCACTCACCAGCCTGAGAGGCTTGTCTGCTCACCCGCTAGGGCAGGTGGGGGCTGGGAGCTGAGGCTCGGGCTTTGGAGGTCAGATCCCAGGGAGAGGACTGGGGTTGACTGCATGAACGCAGCCTGAAGGAGGCTAGTGCGCCACAGCCAGCTGGGAGGGAGTCCGGGAAAGTCTGGAACTGCCGAAGAGGCAAGAGACCATTGTTTCGGGGTGTGCAAGGAGAGGGGATTCCTTCACTGTATGCCCACAGAAGGCAGAGCACCGCCTAAGCGAGCTCCAGAGATGGGCAAGAGCCACAACTATCAGCTCGGACCCCAGAGACGGGCATGAAATGCTAACGCTGTGGCCGCTGCCACCAAGAACCCTGTGTGCAAGCTCAGGTCACTATCCACACCCCCCTGGGAGCCTGTGCAGCCCGCCACTGCCACGGTACCGTGATCCAGGGACAACTTCCCTGGGAGAATGCACGGTGTGCCTCAGGCTGTTGGAAAATCACCCTGGCCTCTGCCACCGCAGGCTTGCCCCGTGTTCCAATTATGACTACTGTACTCCTCCCTCTCCCTGGCATTAGTGAGCAAGAGAGCCCTAATCAGGTGCTGCTTTAACCCCCTCCTGTCTGGGTGGGAAACAGATGCCTATGGGCAACCTACATGCAGAGGGGCCCAAACTAAAGCTGAACTGCAGGAGCTATACGAATAAAGAAGAGAAAGAGAAATTTCTCCGTGAAGCCTCAGGAGCAGTGGATTAAATTCCCACAATCAACTTGATGTACCCTGCATCTGTGGAATAACTGAATAGACAACAAATCATCCCAAAATTGAGGCAGTGGACTTTGGGAGCAACTGTAGACTTGGGGTTTACTGTGTGCGACAGAAGAGTTTCTGATATTTATGTTTATCTTAGTACTGTTTTTAGTGCTTGTTATCAATGATGGATTTGTTTATTGGTTTGGTTGCTCTCCTCTTTTTTTTAATTATTATTTTTTTATTTTAATAACTTTTTTTCTTTCTTTTTTTCTTCCTTTTCTTCTGAGCTTTATGGCTGACAGGGTCTTGGTGCTTCTGCCTGGTGTCAGGCCTGAACCTCTGAGGTGGAAGAGCTGAGTTCAGGACATTGGACCACAAGAGACCTCCCGAAACCTTGTAATATCAATTGGCAAGAGCTCTCCCATCTCAACACAAAGACCCAGCTCCACCCAACAGCCAGCAAGCTCCAGCAATGGACACCCCATGCCAACAACTAGCAAGACAGGAACACTGCCTCACCCATTAGCAGAGAGGCTGCCTAAAATCATACTAAGTTCACAGACACCCCAAAACACACCACAAGATGTGGCTCTGCCCACCAGAAAGACAAGATCCAGCTCCTCCTACCAGAACACAGGCACCAGTCCCCTCTACCAGGAAGCCTACACAAGCCATTGAACCAGCCTCACCTGCTAGGGGCAGACACGAAAAACAACGGGAACTATGAACCTGCAGCCTGTGAAAAAGAGACCCCAAACAACGTAAGTTAAACAAAATGAGAAGACAGAGAAATATGCGGCAGATGAAGGAGCAAGGTAAAAACACACCAGACCAAACAAATGAAGAGGAAATAGGCAGTCTACCTGAAAAAGAATTCAGAGTAATATAGTGAAGATGATCCAAAATCTTGGAAATAGAATGGAGAAAATAAAAGAAATTTTTAACAAGGACCTAGAAGAACTGAAGAGCAAACAAATAATGATGAACAATAAAATAAATGAAATTAAAAACTCTCTAGAAGGAATCAATGGCAGAATGACTGAGGCAGAAGAATGGATAAGTGACCTGGAAGATAAAATAGTGGAAATAACTACCGCACAATAAAGAAAAAAGAATGAAAAGAATTGAGGACAGTCTCAGACACCTCTGGGACAACATTAAATGCACAAACATTCGAACTATAGGGGTCCCAGAAGAAGAAGAGAAAAAGAAAGGGTCTGAGAAAATACTTGAAGAGATTATAGTTGAAAAATTCCCTAATATGGGAAAGGAAATAGTCAATCAAGTCCAGGAAGCACAGAGAGTCCCATACAGGATAAATCCAAGGAGAAACATGGCAAGACACATATTAATCAAACTATCAAAAATTAACTTCAAAGAAAAAATATTAAAAGCAGCAAGGTAAAAGCAACAAATAACATACAAGGGAATCCCCATAAGGTTAACAGGTGAACTTCAGCAGAAACTCTGCAAGCCAGAAGGGAGTGACAGGACATATTTAAAGTGATGAAAGGGGAAAACCTACAACCAAGATTACTCTACCCAGCAAGGATCTCATTAAAATTCAACAGAGAAATTAAAACCTTTACAGACAAGCAAACGTTAAGAGAATTCAGCACCACCAAAGCAGCTTTACAACAAATGCTAAAGGAACTTCTCTAGGCAGGAAACCCAAGAAAAGGAAAAGACCTACAAAAACAAACCCAAAACAATTAAGAAACTGGTAATAAGAACATAAACACTGATAATTACCTTAAATGTAAATGCTCCAACCAAAAGACATAGACTGGCTGAAGGACACAAAAACAAGACCCATATATATGCTGTCTACAAGACACACTTCAGACCTAGGGACACATACAGACTGAAAGTGACGGGATGGAAAAAGATATTCCATGCAAATAGAAATCAAAAGAAAGCTGGAGTAGCAATTCTCATATCAGACAAAATAGACTTTAAAATAAAGACTATTAGAAGAGAAAAGAAGGACACTACATAGTGATCAAGGGATCAATCCAAGAAGAAGATATAACAATTGTAAATATTTATGCACCCAACGTAGGAGCACCTCAATATATAAGGCAAATGCTAACAGCCATAAAAGGGGAAATCGATAGTAACACAATAATAGTAGGGGACTTTAACACTCCACTTTCACCAATGGACATATCATCAAAAATGAAAGTAAGTAAAGAAACACAAGCTTTAAATGACACATTAGACAAGATAGACTTAATTGATATTTATAGGACATTCCATCCAAAAACAAAAGAATACATTTTCTCCTCAAATGCTCATGGAACATGCTCCAGGATAGATCATATCTTGGGTCACATATCAAGCCTTGGTAAATTTAAGAAGATTGAAAGCATAGCAAGTATTTTTTCCAACCACAATGCTATGAGACTAGATAGATATCAATTACAGGAAAAAAATGGTAAAAAATACAACCACATGGAGGCTAAACAATACACTTCTAAATAACCAAGAGAATAATGAAGAAATCAAAGAGGAAATCAAAACATACCTAGAAACACATGACAATGAAAACGCGACAACCTCAAACCTAAGGGATGCTTAGAACATCCTAAGGGATGCTCTAAGAGGGAAGTTTATAACAATACAATCCTAACTAAAGAAACAAGAAAAAGTTCCAATAAACAATCTAACTTTACACCTAAGCAATTAGAGAAGGAAGAGCAAAAAAACCCCAAGTTAGCAGAAGGAAAGAAATCATAAAGATCAGATCACAAATAAATGAAAAAGAAATGAAGGAAACAAGAGCAAAGATCAATAAAACTAAAAGTTGGTTCTTTGAGAAGATAAACAAACTTGAACCTTTAGTCGGACTCATCAAGAAAAAAAGGGAGAAGACTCAAATCAACAGAATTAGAAATGGAAAAGGAGAAGTAACAACTGACACTGCAGAAATACAAAGGATCATGAGAGATTGTTAAAAGCAACTATATGCCAATAAAATGGACACCCTGGAAGAAATGGACAAATTCGTAGAAAAGCACAACCTTCCAAGACTGAACGAGGAAGAAATAGAAAATTTAAACAGACCAATCACAAGCACTGAAATTGAAACTATGAATTAAAATCTTCCAACAGGGACTTCCCTGGATGCACAGTTGGTAAGAATCCACCTGCCAATGCAGGGGACACAGCTTTGATCCCTGGTCCGGAAAGATCCCACATGCCGCAGAGCAACTAAGCCCGTATGCCACAACAAATGAGCCTCTGCTCTAGAGCCTGTGAGCCACAACTACTGAGCCCGCATGCCACAAGTACTGAAGCCTGTGTGCCTAGAGCTGTGCTCCACAACAAGATAAGCCACCGCAATGAGAAGACTGCACACCACAACAAAGTAGTCCCCACTCGCCACAACTAGAGAAAGCCCGCATGCAACAACAAAGACCCAACACAGCCAAAAATAAATATATAAATGAATAAATTTATTAAAACAAAAAATCTTCCAACAAACAAAAGCCCGGACCAGATGGCTTCACAGGAGAATTCTATCAAATATTTAGAGAAGAGCTAACACCTACCCTTCTCAAACTCTTCCAAAATATAGCAGAGGGAGGAACACTCCCAAGCTCATTCTACGAGGCCACCATCAGCCTGATATCAAAACCAGACAAAGATGTCACAAAAAAAGAAAACTACAGGCCAATATCACTGATTAACGTACATACTAAAATCGTCAACAAAATACTAGCAAACAGCATCCAATAGCACATTAAAAGGATCATACACCATGATCAAGTGTGGTTTATTCCAGGAATGCAAGGATTCTTCAATATACACAGATCAATCAATGTGATACACCATATTAACAAACTGAAGGATAAAAACCATATGATCAACTCAATAGATGCAGAAAAAGCTTTTGACAAAATTGACAAAAGCTTTTGACACCCATTTATGATAAAAAACTCTCCAGAAAGTGGGCATAGAGGGAACTTACCTCAACATAATAAAGGCCATCTATGACAAACTCACAGCCAACATTGTTCTCAATGATGAAAAACCGAAACCATTTCCTCTAAAATCAGGAAAAAGACAAGGTTGCCCACTCTCACCACTATTATTTAACATAGTTTTGGAAGTTTTAGCCATGGCAATCAAAGAAGAAAAAGAAATGAAAGAAATCCAAATCAGAAAAGAAGAAGAAAAACTGTCAGTGTTTGCAGATGACATGATATTATACATAGAGAATCCTAAAGATGCTACCAGAAAACTACTAGAGCTAATCAATGAATTTGGTAAAGTAGCAAGATATAAAATTAATGCACAGAAATCTCTTGTATTCCTATACACTGATGATGAAATATCTGAAAGAGAAATTAAGGAAACACTCCCATTTACCATTGCAACAAAAAGAATAAAATACCTGAGAATAAACCTACCTAAGGAGACAAAAGAACTGTATGCAAAAAATTATAAGACACTGATGAAAGAAATTAAAGACGATACAAACAGATGATGAGATATACCACGTTCTTGGACTGGAAGAATCAACATTGTGAAAATGACTATACTACCCAAAGCAATCTCCAGATTCAATGCAATCCCTATCAAACTATCAATGGCATTTTTCACAGAACCAAAACAAAAAATTTCACAATTTGTATGGTAAAACAAAAGACCTCGAATAGCTAAAACAGTCTTGAGATAGAAAAACAGAGCTTGAGGAATCAGGCTCCCTGACTTCAGACTATACTACAAAGCTACAGTAATCAAGACAGTATGGTACTGGCACAAAAACAGAAATATAGATCAATGGAACAGGATAGAAAGCCCAGAGATAAACCCACACACATATGGTCACCTTATCTTGGTAAAGGAGGTAAGAATATACAATGGAGAAAAGACAGTCTCTTCAGTAAGTGGTGCTGGGGAAACTGGCAGCTACATGTAAAAGAATGAAATTAGAACACTCCCTAACACCATACACAAAAATAAACTCAGAATGGATTAAATACCTAAATATAAGGCCAGACACTATAAAACTCTTATAGGAAAACATAGGCAGAACACTCTATGCTGTAAATCACAGCAAGATCCTTTTTGACCTACTTCCTAGAGAAATGGAAATAAAAACAAAAATAAACAAATGGGACCTAATGAAACTTAAAAGCTTTTGCACAGCAATGGAAACCATAAATGAGAAGAAATGACAACCCTCACAATGGGAGAAACTATTTGCAAATGAAGCAACTGACAAAGGGTTAATCTCCAAAATATATAAGCAGTTCATCCAGCTCAATATCAATAAAACAAACAACCCAATCCAAAAATGTGCAGAAGACCTAAATAGACATTTCTCTAAAGAAGATATACAGATTGCCAACAAACACATTAAACGATGCTCAAAGTCACTAATCATTAGAGAAATGCAAATCAAAACTACAGTGAGATATCATCTCACACCAGTCAGAATGGCCATCATCAAAAAATCTACAAGCAATAAACACTGGAGAGGGTGTGGGGAAAAGGGAACCCTCTTACACTGTTGGTGGGAATGTAAACTGATACAGCCACTATGAAGAACAGTATGGAGGTTCCTTAAAAACCTAAAAATAGAACTATCATACTACCCAACAATCCCACCACTGGGCATATACCCTGAGAAAACCATAATTCAAAAAGAGTCATGTACCACAATGTTCACTGCAGCACTGTTTACAATAGCCAGAACATGGAAGCAACCTAAGTGCCCAATGACAGATGAATGGATAAAGAAGATATGGCACATATATACAGTGGAATATTACTCAGCCATAAAAAAATGAAGTTGAGCTATTTGTAGTGAGGTGGATGGACCTAGAGTCTGTCATGCAGAGTGAAGTAAGTCAGAAAGAGAAAATCAAATACCATATACTAACACACATATATAGAATCTAAAAAAAAATGGTTCTGATGAGCCTAGGGGTAGGACAGGAATAAAGACACAGACATAGAAAATAGACTTGAGGACACAGGGAAGGGGAAGGAGAAGCTGGGACAAAGTGAGAGAGTAGTATTGACATATGTACACTACCAAATGTAAAGTAGATACCTAGTGGGAAGAAGCTGCATAACACAGGGAGATCAGCCCAGTGCTTTGTTGACCACCTTGAGTGGTGGGATAGGGAGGGTGGGAGGGAGACGCAAGATGGAGTGGATATGGGGATATATGTATACATGTAGCTGATTCACTTTGTTATACAGCAGAAACTAACACAACATTGTAAAGCAATTATACTCCAATAAAGATGTTTAAAAATAAATAAATATGACACCCAAAATTTAAAAATTCAATTGTCAACTATCTACATATTCAACCAGTAGAAGAATCATCAAGTTACATCAATGCTGTGGAATAGTATGCCATCATCAAAAATGATGTTGAAGATGAATAGTTATTGATATTTTAAAAACGTATTGTTGAGTGAATAAAAGGCACATAAATCAGCAGGGATAGCATGACCTTACTTCTAGAAAATATTTGTGTAAAAATGCATGTGGAAGGGTAATCCCTCAAGAGATTCCCCCAAGGGGCCATCTCTGTGTCACAGGAGAATGGGTATTTTTTCCTTCTTTTCACTTGTCTGCATCTTTTAATTTTCTTCCATGAATATAAGGGAGAGAAAAGGTTATCACTGATTTAAAATGATGGAGATGCTCCTTCATTTTGGTGTCATACACTTATATGCAAATTGGCTGGTACCCTCGCAAGAAAAATCAGATTAACCTCTTTCATGTAGAAGGCATGAATTGTAGAGATGATATGAATCTTGGTCAGGTTGGAAAGATCCACTGTTTCCCCAACAACTTAACATACAGATGTATCCTACCAACCGTAAGGAGTTGAATTTCTTTTCTGTGGTTAATTTGGACAGTCCAATACAAAGGTGACCCTATAATCCATCCTGTCCCTTTGCCCCAGATGCCTGAGGCAAAGGTCCCCTTCTGAGAGTCCCTATGAGGATTCCTTGGTTTCCCCTACTCTCACACTCTCTGTAGCTGCTCCTGGAAGGCCCTAATCCTGGTGTTGCCTCTCTTGAATAACTGTAATCCCCACTCATGAAGGCAGGAGGCTCCTCTGGGTCTTGCCCATTGGCCTTGTTAGTACCACTAGCTTTCACTCTCAGTGATTACAGGACCCTCTTTCCCCCCTTACTCAGAAAGAAGAAACCCCACATTTTCCCTAAGACTCATACTTATACCTGGATCGCACTAGGTATCACCCAGGTTTTTAGCCCAGGAGCTGAGACAAGATGGACTCTAAGTCACAGCCTTCCAGTCCCCATGTAGAGATACGTCCAAGGGCGAGTGAAGTGGGACATCTGAATCTTCTGACTGTGTCCCTCACTTTGCCTACCCCGGGGGAACTTGCCTTTCCATTTTAAATTGTGGCCTAAGGTCCCAGCCACTGAGGGCGCATGCAGATTCCCTGGTGTCAACAGCTCTTACTTCAAGGGTGTAGTTCAGGCCTCAGGGCTTCAGAGTTGTTAAAATGCCTTCACATTTGATTATCACAAGTACTGTGAGGTCGGCCATTCCCCTTTGAGAGAGGAGACAGTGGGCTCAGCAAGTGAGTGAAAGAGGCTGGTCCATGTGGTGTGTGATAGCCACCATCCAAGATGGCCCCCCAGTGCTCCTGGCTTGAAGGAGGCTGGTAGTGGAGCAGGCGGATAAGCTTTCCAGGTAGACCTGGGTGCAAATCCTGACCTTGCCACTTACCAACCACATGGTACTGGGCACGTTTTCCAAAGTCTCGAAGTTTCCTGAGTCTCAAATTTCCTTATCAGTAGAGTGGAGGTAAAAATATTTAGCAAATTGAACTGTGATGAAGATTAAAGTATTGGAAAATAGTAGGTGCTTAATAAATTTTAGTTTTCTCTGCTTAGTCCAGATTTCTTCTGGCTACACTGTGCAATTTCTCTTAATAGAAACATTCCAGCTCCTTCAAGCCTGGGGAATAACACTCATTTTTGATGAGATAGGTTAATGGCAGAAAAGAAGAGTTCCTGCCTGTGAAATGCTGCCACAGTTTGAGTTCCTATGAAAGCCTCCTTGATTCTAGCATGAGCATATGCTGCTGAGATTTGCTCATGGCAGAAGTCACCTGGAAGCCGGGCACCCAGCTGTGTGGGCCATTAGTTAGCTGTGCAGCTCAGCTGTGGGATGTCAAGAGCAGAGGCTCGGCTGGCTTTGAAGCAGGTGCAGGCTTGTCATCAGTGAGGCAACAGCTAAAGGTAAGCAGAGACCCAACAGGTTGGCTATCCCTTCCAGGTCCTGGGAGCCCTGTGAATACCAGTATTAAATATCAGTGCATTTGCATGGATTATTTCCCAAGGAGAATACAGAGAGCCCACCTGGTCTGCACTTGGGGGCCCGGGGGGGTCTGTGAGGAAGCCTTCAAGCTGTGCTGGCCGTGGGATGGACAGGCAGGTCTGGAGAGCCTTGTGAGTTGACAGATCCACTGAAGTTTGCTGTTTCTCCCTTCCTGGGTGGTTAAGGAGCAGGGGAGGCTGCCGGCGAACCTACAGCGACCCAGGCCTGGGCTCGACTTGCCTGTGGCACAGGGTGTGGGATGTGGAGGCTGTCACTGGATGCAGCCCGGGGTGGACTTTGGGCCAGAGCCAAGGTAAGAGTCTGAGTCCAGTGTGTAAGTCAAATGAGAATAGATGCGGCGTTAAACAAACAAGCAGGTTGGGGATTTCAGAGAACTGACTGTCACAGTGGGTGGAGGGTATACGAGCTTGGAGGAGTTGAGCCAGAATTGAGGGACGAGCTTACTGCTTTTCCACGGGGTGTCCGTGACCACTGGCATGATTGGGCACGGCCAGTTAAGGGACCAACACGAGACAGTGTTATTCTTTTTGACCGAAAAAAATTTTCACATATTGAGTTATGGGGAAGTCATTCTGGCTTACACATGATTTAACTTGAACTTTAGGCCACCCAGAACAGCCTGTTTATGGCCTATTAAGCCTGCATTATACATCTGCTTTACCCATTAAAGAACAGAATGCATTTAAAAAATAAAAATGGAGTAACTGTGGTTCATTTAATATAGAGTTGAGAGGCCATCGTGGACATGGTTTCAGGCACGTTCCTGTATCACTGAGAACTTGAACTTTCTGAACTGTATCAGATTCAAGGATGCCACCAGCCTGTTCTCAAAACAGTGTCTGTTAGCAGATGCCAACTGCAACCTTATGGTCTCAAGGTCTCCCCTTGTAACTATGTGACCATTTCAGACCCCAATCAATCCTTGCTTAAAAAGCACCCTTACTTCTTGCCCCTTCAGTTATAATTCTTGACAAACAACTTAGGTATTGATAATTTTGTGGGTTTTACCTTTATAAGACTTCCCCATTTTGCAGTCTGGCGGAACACAATTCAAGTGCTTCTTGAATCTGTGTCTCCCAGGCTATATTCCTCAGTTTGGCTCACATAAGACTCTTCTATTTCTATCATAAATTGGCATTGATTATTTCGGTGGACAATTTTTATGTTTCTAATGTGGTGTCTGACACATGGTGGCTACACACAAAATTCTGTTGAATAAATGGGGCCAAAAAACAAAGGCCAGATTTACATTTCTCCTCAGACCTGGTGAAGGGGATTTGTGCGAAACTCTTAAGCCTCCTGGTCTCTTCAGGCATAAAGAAGTTCAAGAGATTATTTTTATTCTCTATGAGTTGGAAGCTGTCAAGAATCTGTCTAGATAAAATATTAATCCAATATATCTCTGGTCCTTACCAAGAATACGTTCTACCTCTGAATTCTAAGGAGGGCCAGAGCTTTCCTGGAATGTGCTCAAAGCAGGGACGAGATGGATTTAGGAAAAGCAGAGTGAGGGAGATGCAATTTAGCAAATGCTTTCCATGTGCTGCCCTGGGGGCTGTAAATGACTGTGGTGGGATCTATGGTCTCCATCATTGGAAAGTTGCCATGCAGACTCCTAGGGCAGAATAACCACCAGCTTTTGTTGTCGGAGTGGTACCAGATCGCACAACTGACATATGGGGATTTTGCTTTTTCACTAAAAGCTCCCAGTTTCTTTACAAGATCTGCTCTGGCCAGAAGGTTTGCACAAAGCGACCCGGTCAGAGTCCAGTGCAGACAGTTTTGTAGAGAGAGCTATGCCCGCAGCTTTCTCTTCCTGAACTTTTGCAAGCTGTTTTGATGTATTTGCTTGTTTGTTTGTTTTTGACCAAATCTGAATTATAAAATAAAACCATCTCATGTTATTTCATTAGATTTGATTCATGTCTCCAGTCTGCCGAATATTTTCTGATCCTAATTACGCAATCAAATATATTCGACATTTATTGAGTAGCTACTCTATGCCAGGTGCTGTATATATTGCCTTTAATATTCAAAACAAGCCTCAAGGTAAATATTATTAACATTCTCATTTTAAAGGTTATGAAAGAAAGGCTCATCAATGACTTGCCCAAGATGACACCCTAATAGGTGGGCAGAGGTAGAATCTGAAACCAGCATCTTTTCACTCCTACTCCGTGCCTCGTTCGGTTTTGATATACTGCATTCCATGCATGGTCCCAATTGTCATTTACTATGTTAGCAACTTTGATGAGGATGCTGTTTAGGTCTGTACCCAAGTCACTGGTGAAGATACTGAGCCTGTGGCCAGGGCCTGGGTCCAAGCACAAGCCTTGCCACTCAGAAACTCCCTCTGGGTCACCTTCTTGACTTGAGGGCAAGTGTTCTAAATTTCCCTGGTGCTTTTCTGTTATAGATTTCTCCACGCCGACCAGAAGGGTATCATGACACTTCAGGTAAGACCTTGCCCAAACAGAGGTACCTATGCTCCCTACCTTCCTTATCTATTTGTCCAATCTAATTCTTTATTATTAAAGAAGGAAATTAGATGTGTCCACCATGATTTGTTGCTCAAAGAAACCATGCTGGAACCTACGGTCATGGTTTTCTCTACCAGGTTTACATTCCCTGGCCTCCTTTCTCACCTCCTCTCTCTTCCTGCTGCCTTTATCTTGTTTTACTAAGGATTTGAAAGTGTCTTATACGGAAAACATACATTGTAATGGTAGAGCACAAATAAGCAGGATAAAGCAGGACCAAGGAGCTCTAAGTCAGAATAGGAAGACTGACCAAGGGCAGAAAAGAGAATGCAGTTGTGCAGACTGTAAAGGTTTTCATAGTTGATATGTAGAGCCTAAAGCTATTTCCTAGGAGCTTACAGTAAAATTTGAGACAGTACACTACATAATTCTTATCGAAATTGAAAAAAAATTCACGCTGGTTACTAGCAGGAAAAAAGCTTTGTCTACTATTTAGTTCTACAAGAAAATGTTCACATCCTGTTTTATTAAGAGTGCTAAAATCAAATCTATATGATCACAATCAACCCTTCCCAGAATCCTGCTTTGAATTGACCTCATCCTGGCCTGTCAGAGACTTGCAAAATCCGCTTTCTTCTTCTTTACGAAAAATGGAATTAATTCAACTCTGGTTTCTAGTACTTTCAACAAGTTCACAAGTCCCCACAGAGGCTTCCAGTGCAACTATAATTAAAATCAAGGGATATTTCCTAGGAGAAAAAAAGAGATAGACTCTTTATACTGACAAGGATTGTATGGATGGGATATGCATTCATCTGACAAATTTAAGCACCTACTGTATGTGGAATTCAAGGATAAGCTTAAACGTAAATCAGACCTCACAAGTATTAAAAGAAACGATGTTACTATGATATTTCATAGAGAAAATAATTTTGTTGAAGGAAGTATTTGGAGAATCCAAGCGTTGGATTCTCAGCAAATGAGAAAGAGAAAGTCAGGGAATATTTGTACTCTTATGATCACAGGAGCACAATGAAAAAGGAGCACCATCAGGGGATTAGGCAAGTAAAACAAAGGTCTTACTTTTAAAAAATACCATATGATTTCACTCATATTTGGAATATAAATAAAAACAAAAAAATATATGAACAAACCAAACAAAAACACATAGATACAGAGAACAGAGTAGTGGTAACCAGAGGAGAAGGGAGTGGGGGGAGAACAAAATGGGTAAAGGGGACGAACATAATGGTGATGGATGGAAATTAAACTTTTGGTGGTGAGCAGGCTGTAGAGTATACAGAAGTCAGAATATCATATTATATGCATGAAACTTTATAATGTTATAAACCAATACAGAATAATTAAAATCAAACAAATAATAAAATAAAACACTGCTTCTTTTCTCATTGTGAAATGTAACACATGCAATTAGTGCATAATGTATAGTATGTAAGGATTATTTAGTGATAATTATAAAGCAAATACTAACATATCTACCACTGTAGTCAAGCAAGAGAATATTGTCAACACCCCAGAAGCCCCTTTGTACCCCTTCCCCATCACAAACCTCCCCACCCAAAGAGTTAATCACTGCCCTGAATTGAGTCATAATCATTTCCTTGCTTTTCTTTGATCACTTTATGACCTAAATAACATCAGTCAGTTTTGCTTGTTTTGGAATTTGGTACAAAGGAATCATACAGTGTGTGTTCTTTTATGCCATGAACAGCCATGTATCCTGGTGCACGTGTTTTGCTAGAGAATACTCCTAGGAGTGGGGCATCTTCGAATTCACTAACACACCCAATTGTTTTTCAGAGTGATGGTGCCTATTAAGACTCCCTCTCCTGGTCACCGTTGGGTAGAGCAAGATGTTTTAAATCTTGCCAATCAGGAGGACAAGCAATGTTATCTCCTTAATTTGCATTTCCTTGATGACTGGTATGTTGAGCACTATTTCATATGCTTATTGTGCATTTGGATCTCTTCTTTTGTGAAGTACACGTTCAAGAATTTTGTCTATTTTTCTACTGGGTTAATCTCTATCTTATTGACTTGTAGGAGTTTGCTTTGTATTCTGGATTCTAGTATTTTGTTGGTTTTATGTGATATGAATACCTTTTCCCTCTCTGTGCCTTACCTTTTTATTCTCTTTATAATTTTTTTGGTGTGGTCCAACATATCAAACTTTTCCTCTGTTACTACTCTTTCTCTTCTTTTTTTTTAACCTTTTACCATTTGAAAGAATCATCCTCTATCCTTTATAATCTGGCCTTCCACATGGACTTGACTTTGTGTATGGTATAAGGTAGGAATGCAATTCCATTTTTATCCATACCCATATCCACTTGTCTCAGCACCACTTCTGGTAAAATTACTGAGTCCAAGTTCATACTGCTCACCACACAACAGCCTAATCAACCAAGAAACAAGTTATTGGGGCAAGGAATAGCGAATTTTTTCAGAAGTCCAGCAGACAAAGAAGATGGTAGACTAATGTCGCAAAGAATCTTCTTGCTCAGGTTTGGATGCTGGTTTCTTTTACAGAGCAAAGAGAGGGGGTGTGGAAGTAAAGTAAAAAAGCTGATAAGTTGTTGCAAATGTTTGCTGGTTCCAGCCAGACTCCTGAAGAGATGTGTTAATTTCTTCTTTCCTACAGCCATTCACAGGTGGGCCTGGTCAGGATGTTTCCTGTGAGCTAAACAAAAGTATTTTAGATTCAACTCAGGCATGGGAGGCAGGGTTCCAGGGGATAGGCCATTATGTATATTTTAAACTGTAGGCAACATCACTTTAGTGATTAACTGGTAGCAAAAGCAATAGAATGCAAAGGTTAAAGTGCAGGAAAAAAATCTAATATGGAGTCAGATTTGTTCTTCCCTGTTACGTAAAGACTGACCTTGCTCCATTATTCTGCAGTGACACTTCTATCATGTGTCTCAGCCTATATATTAATAGATTCATTCCAGGGCTCTTTACTTTGTTTCGTTGATCTATTTATCTATCCCTGAACTAAGCCGCATGTTCTTAATTACTGTAACTTTAAAATGAGACTTGATTTCCTGTAGACCAAAATCTCTACTCCATTCTTGCAATTTCTATTAAAAAAGTCTTAGAATCATCTTGTTGAATCCACAGAAAAGTTAGGATTTTGATTGGAATTATAAAAATCTGTACATAAATTTGGGGAAAAATTTACATTTTAACAATATTGAGTCTTTGATTCTATGATTGTAGTATACTACTCAATTTATCTAAGCCTGTTTTAATTTATTTCAGTAACATTTCTCTGTAAGTTCTTTTTATTTATTTATTTATTTATTTATTTATTTATTTATTTATTTTTGGCTGTGTTCTGTCTTCGTTGCTGCATGTGGGCTTTCTCTTGTTGTGTTGACAGGCTTCTCATTGTGGTGGCTTCTCTTCTTGCAGAGCATGGGCTCTAGGGGCGCAGGCTTCAGTACTTGTGGCGTGTGCATTCAGTAGCTGTGGCTCGCGGGCCCTAGAGCACAGGCCCAGTAGTTGTGGCACACGGGCTTAGCTGCTCCACAGCATATGGGATCTTCTTGGACCAGGGCTTGAACCCATGTCCCTGCACTGGCAGGAAGATTCTTAACCACTGCGCCACAAGGGAAGCCCAATAAATTTCTCTGTAAGTTCTTGAACACATTTTATTAGATTTTTTTCAAGATACTTCATATTTTTAAAGTAAGTGAACCCAGAAAATTCTGTTCCACAGTGTCCTTTGCACCTGTTCCACCAACCAGGTTCACCCACATGAGATTTCAATTTAGAAGTGAGCAACTTGACGAAGGCGGCCCCCTGTGGGAAAGCCTTCACGGGTGAGGACTCTGACAGAATTATTCAGCTTTGAAGGGCAGTCACAAGGTTGAGTTCCAGAGCAGAGAAGGCATCAGTCGGGGCAGGAGTGGTTGAATTCCTCTCCTTTTCAGGGCAGCTCTGCTGCGTGATTTTAAACCATTGTTCCTAGAAGCTTAGCATCAACATGAGCTACGCAATCGCTGGAGTCAGTTCCATTGTTTGCAACTAACAATGCTGATCCTATTGTAAATGGGATACTTTTTTAAATGTCATTTCTAGAATTTTCTTGTTAATATGTAGAAATATAGCTCACTCTTATATATTGATTTTTTTAAATGTGGCAACCCTGCTAAATTCTTTTATCAATTTCCGTAGATTTCATTTAGATTTTAAATAAATATATGCATTATCTTCTTATAATGATGAGTTTATTTCTTCATTTCCAATATTTATACTCTCTCTCTCCTTCCTCTCATCTTCCTCCTTTCTCTTCCCTTCCTCCCTTTTCTCCTTTTTCTTTAAAAAATATATAGAATTTGCATTTGGAATAAGCTGGGCTTGTATTCTGTGTGGGAAGTTCTTTACTACCTGATTTCAATTTGTTAGATGATTTTCACCTGATTCAAAATTTTTATTTCTCCTTGTCAGTTTTGATAAATTGCATTTCTCTATAAATGTGTCTATTTCATATAAATTTTTAACGTTTTTGCCCTAAAATTGTTTATAATAATACTATATTTTAATATCTGCAACATCTGTAGTAATATTTCTTTATATTTCTATCATTGATTATTTGTAGCTTCTCTCTCTTTCTTAATTGAATATAATTGACATATTAGTTTAGGTGTACTACATAATAATTCAATATTTATATAGACTGTGAAATGATCACCACAATAATTCTAGTCAACATCCATCACCACACCACACCACACAGTTACAATTCTTTTCCTTGTGATGAGAACTTTTAAGATCTACTCTCTTAACAACTTTCAAATATGTAATACAATATTATTAACTATAGTCACCAAGCTGTACATTATATCTCCATGACACATTTAGTTTAGAACTGGAAGTTTGTACCTTTGAACGCTCTTTCCCATTTCTTCCATGCCCCGCCCCCTGCCCCCACAATCACCAATCTGTTCTCTGCATCTAAGTGTTCAGGTTTTTTTTTTTAGATTACACATATAAATGAGATCATATGTTTTTGTCTTTCTCTGTCTGACTTATTTCACTTAGCATAATGTCCTCAAGGTACATTCGTGTTGCTGCAAATGAGAGATTTCTCTCTTTTGTAAATTCTCTCTCTTTTACTTTATGAATCTTGCTAAGAATTTGTTAGTTTTCTTAATTTTACAAAGAACGTTTCTGTTGTATGTTTGTTTTCTTTTTATTTTTTATTGTCTCATTTAAAAATTTCATTGCATTCATTTTGCTGTTTGAATGCTTAGCTCTTTGATTTTTTAACTTCCCTTCTTTTCTATTATGCACACTGAAAAGATAAATTTTCCTTTGAGTCTTTCTTTAGCTGCATCTCAAGTTTGATATGTCATAGTTTGTTAATTTTTAGTGTAAAATGTTTTCTAAGTTCGGTTATAATTTCTTCTTTGACTCATGAGTTATGTAAAGTGTTTATTATTTCCAAAATATAGATATGTTCTACTTATATTTTTAGTTTTATTTCATTGTGGTCAGGGAATATGCTCTGAATGAGTGCAAACCTTTGAAATACATTGGTCATACACTATGGACCTATTTTGGTCAATTTATAAAAACATTCTATGTAGTCTTGAAAATAGTATGTATTCTGCATTTGTCAGATAGAGCATGTATACATCTATTAAGTCAGGATTGTTAACTTGTTAAAATTTTGTATATGGTTAGAAATCATTTTTCTGCTTCTTCTACAAATTACTAACAGAATTATGTTACAATCTGTTGCCATATTTTAGATTTATTTATCCTTGTATTATAAATTTTTGATTTATACATTTTGACGTGACATTATTGGTGAATAGGATTTTATAATTTCCTGGTAAATTAATGCTTTATCATTAAAAATGATCTTTTTATCATTAATAAGGCTTTTTGCTCTAAAGCTATTTTAATTGATATTAACGTAGTTATATTTCTTTTGGTTAATATTTGCATTGTGTATCTTTCTATTTTCTTAATTTCAACCTTTTTCTGTCCTCATTTAAGCAAGATCAATCCCTGGTTTCTCAAATTTTAATTGTTTAGCTGAGACAATACATTTATATTTAATATGATTAATGACTTACTCGGGTTTAAGTCTACCAGTATACATTCTGTACTTTCTATTTGTCCTGCTTATTCTATATTCCCTGTCTCTTCTTTCCTGCTGGTTTTATTTGTGGGGGGGACTCATTTTTTTTTTTTTGTAATTTCATTTTAATTCCAATAGTTTGGAAGCTTCTTTTCTTTTAGTGGTTACCCTAGAAATTAAAAATGCATATTTAACAGACCTCTGGAGTTAATCAAATCTTATACCCTCCTTCTGGATCACACAGGGACATTAGAGCACTTACTTCATTTACACCTCTAATAATACCTAGATTATTGGTTTTATTCTATTTTTAAAATCCTACGAACAATTGATATTGTTTTATACAGTCCATGTCCATTTTGAATTACCCACAGATCTACCATTTCTTAGCTCTTCCTTCCATCTAGTACCTCAGACTTCCACCTGTACTTAAAATACATCCATAGAATTTCATTCTAATCAGAACTGATTTTGGTGAACTCTCTCAGTGTCGGTTTGTCTGGAAAAAACATCAATTTTACTCTCATTTAAAAAATTATTTTTATAGGTTTGAGAAGGGAAGTCTACATTCTCTCAGCATGTTGAAGATAACACTTTACTGTCTCCTTACACTCCCACAGAAGATCTTCAGCAGTCAGCTGGTGATCTAACTAAATTGCTCCTTTGAAAGGAAACTACCTTTTTTTTCCCCTTGCTGCTTTTAACGTTTATTCTTTGCATGCAAAACTGTACACACTTTCACTATGGTGTATTGGATGGGATTTCTTTATGCTTATCCTACTTGGGAATCATAATTTCAGATCTGTGAATTGGTATTTTTCCATCAGTTCTGGGAGACTCTCAACCATTATCTAACCAAATATTGCCTCTGCCCCATCCATTCCTTCTTCCTTCTAGCACTCAGGTTAAACATATATTAGAATGTCTCACTCTGTCCTTCAATCTCTTAACCTCACTTCCATGTTTTCTATTATTTTACCTGTCTGTGCTGCATATGACTTTTTTGCTGGCCTCTCTTTTAGCTCTCTCTTTTCATCTATTGTCTAATTGGCTTTTAAACCTGTCTGGTAGGTCATTAATATTCTGCAATAGGGAACCGCATTTTTCATTTTTAGAAGTTCTATTTGATTCATTTTGTAATCTTCTACATCACTGCATTCTTCCCTGCAGTTATTTTCACGTTTGTCTCTATTTAAACAAAATAAACCTCTTTAAAAGCAAAACCAAAAATGCTTCTGATGATTCTAATATCTGAAGTCCTCATAATTCTCTGTCTGCTAACTCTTGTTTTTTGCTGGCTGTCACTTGTAGTGCTTTGCTTCCTTGTGTACTTAGTAAAGTTGATCTTACTGTATACCACCGATCACTGTCCTGGAAATATTACTTGTGGTGTTCTTTTAGGTCTAGGATAAAAGATCCTTCCTGTAGGAAGAATTTGTGTTTTCTTCTGTAAAGCATCTAAGGAGGCATTTCCAGGCTAGTGCCACCAGGTGATGTGATGAGAATTTGGACTATAAATCCATTACAGGGCTAGATTTTGGTTTCAATTTTGCAAGGATGAGTTTTGGTTTTTGTTTTTAATCCCTTCCTGGCTGTACTCTATTCTAAGGTAACTTTCTTTGAAGTCTCTTGCGCAGAGAGTGAGTTTCCTTCTGACTCAACCTTACCCTCATGTGTAGTTCCTTTAGGATTCGAGGATAAAATGATAGGGGTCTCCTTTGACAGTCCCTGGACTTTGACCTCTATCCCCAGCACCACAAGACCATCAAAACCAAGTTCAAATTTTACCAGATCAGCAAGTGTCTCCAAGGTAAAAGCAGCTTCTACGTGCTCTATTCCTGCTTAAGCCATCTGGGTTCACATTCTCCCTTACAATTTAGTCTGGTAATTTCTTACAATCCTAATACATAAGTCAGAATAAACTAATGTATGCTGCAGTACAAAGCCCCCTAATATCAGTGACTTAAAACAACACAGATGTATTCTTGATTACATACATCTCTGTGTCAAGTTTGCAGTGGTGTGTTCCACACTTTCCCTTCTCACGGATCCATGCAGGCTGACAGAGGCATGATCGTCTGCAGTGTTGTTGGCTGTCATGGTGGGAGGAAGGTGTCGTGGTGAATCACACATTGATCTTGAAGGTCTGCCAAGAGGAGTACAAATCTTTTACCTCTGCTCATATTTCACTGTCCAAAGCAAGTCACAAGGCTGCATCAGCTTCAAGAGGGTAGGGAAGTGCAAAGCTACTATGAGCAGGAAGAAAACTTGAAATAGTGCTAAACATCCCTGATAACTAGCATACTTGTCAACTCTTCAATGTTTTTAAGGAGGTTTTTTTTTTTTTAATTGAAGTATCGTTGATTTACAAGGTTGTGTCAATTTCAGGTGTCCGCAGAGTGATTCAGCTTTTTCAGGTTCTTTTCCATTATAGGTTATTAAAAGACATTACATATAGTTCCTTGTGCTATACAGTAGGTCCTTGTTGGTTATCTATTTTATATATAACAGTGTGTATCTGTTAATCCCAAACTCCTAATTTATTCCTGCCCTCTTTCGCCTTTGGCAACCATAAGTTTGTAGTCTATGTCTGAGTCTATTTCTGTTTTGCAAATAAGTTCATTTGTATCATTTTAAATCAATAGATTCCACTTATAAGTGATATCATATAATATTTTATATGATAAAGAAAATGTGGTATATATACACAATAGAATATTAGTCATAAAAAAAAGAATGAAATAACGCCATTTACAGCAACATGGATGGACCTAGAGATTATCATACAAAGCGAAATAAGTCAGACAGAGGAGGTATTTTTTAAATATAGTATTTGCAGTTGTTTTCAGGAGGAAAGTTGGCCCAAGTAATCCCTCTCTGTATTATGTTCCCTTTTTCAGTGCCTACTGATATCCAATGAATCTTGGTTACATATCTCTCTCTTGATTAAAATTTCTCTCTTTCTCTCCCACCGATAATTCCAGGGTGTTGAAAAGCAAGTTGACAGTTCTCCAAGATATTCAGTTATTTAACTACAAAAATTTCATTTACTTTCACAGCACTGTAAATTTTAGCCATACATTTGTTAGAACCACAAAACTTGTTTAACATTTATTCTAGGAAACTTTATTTGTTCATTTAGATGGTCAAATACACTTGTTAAAGGAAACTGATTTTGCTCACAAGCCTTAAATGCACACATCAAGTCTACTCTTAATTAACACATTATTTTATATATGCTGAGTGCTTTCTTTCATTAGCGAGAAAACATCAGAATCTAGTAAAGATTTTTCCCTCTGAATCCTGCTTGAACTAAAGAGCACCCCTAGCAGATTTCAGTTCAAACACAATATGAAGATTCTTCCCCAAGAAGGTCAAATATGTTTGAGCACACGGGAAATATAAATGAGACAGGTAAGTCTCCTGGTTCTATGGAGCTGACATTCTCAATCAAGGGTCAGCAAACTACAGGCTGCAGGCCAAATGTACTCTCTCTGCCCTTGTCATATGCCTGGGTGTCCTTGTCCAGAGTGACCTTGGGAGCCACACATGAAAATGGCATCTTTCAGCTGGACAGAAAGGAGACAGACTCCCCCACCATGAATGAAAAGCAAAATTCTATTGAATTAAGCTGTTCACCTTTCAGAAGTATGGACACACACACAGGGTTCTGGATGGCGGGTGATGTGAGGACACACTGGGTGGCATAGATACAGAGGAGGAACAGCAGCAAGGGACAGGTTTTGGGGAGAGAATAATGATCATGTGTGGGACACTAGAGCCAGTGGACAGCTGGATGGATCTGTCTGTCTGGAGCTCAGGTAAGAATTCCTGGCTGGAGAGAATAGATCTGGAGCTGTCATTATTCTAAAGGTAATTAAAGCCCTTGGTGAATGGAAAGGCCCACAAAGCAGCTGAACGTTTCTCTTCTCTCTGGGCACAGAGTCCATGTGCACAGCCCACCTGTGCTGTTCCAGTCCTATGTAATGGTGAAAGAGTGACCCATTCTGAAAAATGCTTCTTGTTGCCCTATGAACCGTACTGGAAGGTACCTCTCTCCTTTGGAAACATAAAGCCACTCCTCTCTTATTCCCGGGGCGTGAGCAAACAGGTGAAGTGGTGGTCTCTAACTCCCATTCACAGCTAGAGAGTACTAATGAGAACAGCTGCCTTCAAACACCAGAAGACGTGTAAACCAGCAACCAGCGATGCTGTGTGTCTGAGAGAGGGAATCAACTTCACTCTTTGGCTAGGGTTTCTGAAAATGTTCTCCCGGGGGGTGGGCAGGGCTAGGGGGTGGATGGTGGAGAGTGACACTGTCAGTTAAACAAATCTTTCTGAATAATATAAGGTTAACCTGAACAGGGATTTATACCACGCTTTTACTACTAGAGTATTTTTAAATAAATTACTATATAGAAAATAGACCATATTTTCTAAAAGTATAAAATTCTCACAAAGTCAGACTCAAAAATTCTCACCATTGACCTTTGATGATTCTGGCAATTGCTAGCAATACAAAAACACACTCCCCTATTCCTATAGCACTGAAAAATTAAATGTTTCCAAAAAAGAGACAATGAGACCTAAAACAAAACATTCCATCGGCATGCATATCACTCATTTTAGACATGACTTTGGAATGAAAGGACTTGGATCTATAGATCCTGGCACTCCATCAACTCCCAAGGTTACTGTGGGAGGGGCTAAAATAATTCTCAAGAAACTCATTTCTGCTACTCTAAGTAGTATTTTTATAACTTTTTGTAGGAATGAGTAGTAATTTTATTAACACATTTTGTCAATGATATGTAGAGGTATCTTGTCTGCATATGAGCATAGCATCCTTTCATTTGAAAAATAATGGATAAAGGTTTGCCAGCACCAAAATGGATGGAGTAGTTCCGAAAGTATGTCTCATTAACCACTTAATAAGGGCATGATCTTGTCATCAGGATCATAAATTTTCCTAAATTTATCAGATGGTATCAAATTTATCAGATGGTATCACAAATGGTATCATTATACCATTTGTCAGATGGTATAATGTTGATCTCCCTGGCAGTATTTAAGAAAGAAGCTTTGTGAGTGGGCTATCTCTGGACCAACCATGTAACTCCAGGAGGATTCAAGTCTCCAGAAAGACATCTGAAGCAAACAAATCCCTGGAGTGGGGCTGGTGATCTTATTTGGGGACATTAGAAAAAAGGACACTTTGTTGACTTGAAATGTCTCAAATGCCTCCTTATTCCTCAGGTTGTGGTAAGAGTCCTTTCCTGACAATCTAGAAAAGACTCAAAAATATAGACGGTCTGTGTAGTAACTAACCTGGTTTTTGTAAGGAAAGCTGTGTCTCTCAATTTGTGCTTTATTTTTGCCTTCATGAACAAAAATAAAGGGGTAATCTGAGCCCACTCTTTTCTCTCCACGTTAGAGGCTGCGTGCCCACCTGCTAATCCCGCCAGGTCACTTTGATTGATCCCTGAATCTCACCTGCCAGTAATTTGAAGCAAACATTTTGGGAGTGAATATGGGGCAGTTCTTACCCATTTGAATAAATTATGGTGGCAAATGGTGGGAGGCTGGTTTGTTGTATTGATACCTTTTCACCCCATGTGTCCAGTTATACCTACAACACAAGGTAAGTGAAAACATTTCCTTTTTGAGGGTTAGTAGGAAAGTATGTTTAAAATTGGTTGTATATAACTTTTTTTTTAAGGAAATGTGTGGCTTTTTTTGAACACATATTCCGTCTTCTATATAATGGTGATGGCTTTTGTTATATGAATATGAGAGAAGCTGCAATAAAAATGGTGGTATTTGAAAACAGTTTCAAATACCACCCCTAGCCCTCCCCTGGATGCACAAAAACGTGCCAGTGATAAGCCTGCTAAGAGTTGGAAATTGTGATACAGGTGTGTGCTATTGAAAATTTTAATATTACAAATATGTATATATAATATATACATATATTTTGTATGTATGTAGATTATAATACTATGTAGTCTGGCTGAAAGCAAATAAACCACTGTGGGGTTAAAATAGCAAGCTCTCATCCATCTTGATGGAAATGCTTAGCTGCTTACAATAACAGAATTGAAGTTAGAAACACAGATTATTAAGAATATGGCAGGGGCTTCCCTGGTGGCCCAGTGGTTGAGAGTCCGCCTGCCGATGCAGGGGACACGGGTTCGTGCCCCGGTCCGGGAAGATCCCACGTGCCGCGGAGACGCTGGGCCCGTGAGCCATGGCCGCTGAGCCTGCGCGTCCGGAGCCTGTGCTCCGCAACGGGAGAGGCCACAACGGGGAGGTCAAAAAGATTTTTTTTAAAGAAACTGAGAATTTCTATGTGAAATTTTCATAGTATTGACTATGACCACAAATTCCATTTTGGGAATGGAAACCAGACACTATAATTTATAGAAGCCATCGAGAGTTTGCAGAGACTCATTGGCAGAGGTGGACCTCGAGGTTAATAATGATAATCTCCAATAATCAAGAGAAGTGTGAACAGCCCTGGGCCTCATGTGAGTCCAGCAGGCTGTGGGCTTCCTTGTTGCAGAGTAAAGCAAGCTTATTGATGATAGATTGAGGAGGATAACATGATGGTAGTAAATAATCAGAGGGAAGGGCACATAGAAATTTAAAATCTGTTCTTTGTACTCAGGTGGATTCATTATAATGTTCACATCTTGTGAGTTTTAATCCCTTGGAGGCTCACTCCTATTTTTGCTGCCGCCCTGATGCAATTCCCAGAGAAAAGCAAGATGCTGCTGGTGCCCCAGGTAGGGGTGCTTCACAAGGCCTGGGGGGTCTTCCTTTCAAACAATGACACAGCAGAGAGGTGGGGAATTGTTTGAGGAACATTTAGGTGTGGCTAATACGTGACCATGGTGAATGGGAACATCTTGTTTCTGGGGGATCAGCGACGCCCCCAATTTGTTTTTATACATTTGTACTCTGATTGTTATAACAGAATGACAAATAGGATGTTTCTGGGTTGACTCACATCTGTGGCCAATGCCATGTAACTTGTAAGAATAAACACCAATGCAATTGCACACATATTTTTCTCACAGCTGTCTATCATCATAGCATGAGAATTGTTCCACACCGCATTCCCCGCTCCTCCTAAGCTTTCAGAATGGCACAACGGAAAGACAATACCACACAGATTAACTTTCAAGAAAGACACTGAATGGCCAGAGTTTTGATGTGTTTCCTCAAAGAAATATGAATGTGAGGCTCTGCTATGGCATAAGTGGAGGACTTTTATGAAGGGTAAATATCTATGTGTTTTTGGATCCCCAAAATACTTAGAATATATATAAGAACCCAGGCTACACAGCTCATATTAAATTATGTAGCACACATGTTCAGAATAAGTTAAAGGGGGAACTTGAGAACCAATTTGAATAATATTTAAACAAATTTATCAGTGCTGATCTTTCTTTTTTTTGCGGTACGCGGGCCTCTCACTGTTGTGGCTGCGCAGGCCCAGCGGCCATGGCTCATGGGCCAAACAGCTCCGCGTCATGTGGGATCTTCCTGGACTGGGGCACGAACCCGTGTCCCCTGCATCGGCAGGCGGACTCTCAACCACTGCGCCACCAGGGAAGCCCCAGTGCTGACCTTTGAGACTGTTTATCACCCACAATTCAAGACTTAGCGTGAGTGCATTACAGCAGACGATCACTTGGGAAGAGACCACTCTGAGCCTTGGGCTTCCTGGGGAATATGAGACAATGCCCCCATTTTACAAAAATGCTTCAGAATCGAAAATATGTAGGTCCATGAGAGCTCTGAAATAGTAGAGGTCAGCCAGATGATACCAGTTGACAGAGAAGAGCTTTTACAGTGGAACGAAGAGAATAAGTTGTTTGATCCATAGAGAGTGATGGCATTGCTGTAAGAGGAATGTACAGCTTCTGATTACGGCTGGTATACTGCAAAGATAGTACTCAGACAAATCTATCTTTTCGAATATGTATGCAGTGAACATGACGCTCTCTATTCTGTGTGCATGGCTGGGCAGCCTCAACTGTCCATACACGCGTGCTGACTTGGTGACTCCCCGATGGCCACCTCTGGGTGGGAGGGTCCTTCCATCCTGGTTAGTTGTCGAGTGCTAGGATATCCAGTGTACTGTAGGACATCTCCACGTGGCCTGCCTGCTGCGATGGGAGCAGTGATCCTTGGAGTCAGTGTCCAGTGAATTTAGTGCTTGTTTTCTTCTCTGGCTGCCTCACCTGCTTCAGAGGAGTGAGCGCAGTGCTGTGATTAGAGCAACCTGTGAGGTGACATCCTCTAGGTCCCTGGTCAACTGCCTTCTCTAGAGGGTCTCTCTTCAGGATGGGCTTTCGAAAGCTGCACGGTCGACCCCTGCCTCTGCAACCCAGGGATCCCTTTGGGGGAGAGGAGTTTGAATGAACGCTATCTGCTTACACCACTGTTCAAAGACGGGTGAGATGGCACTCCATTCTGCCATTCTGATAGCGTAAGTTTATATCACTTTCAGGGTAAGATGAAATACACCCACAGATTAATTATGATACCTTTGAGATACTGAAAACGATCATTTTGATCTGGAAAAGGGCCCGATTGTATTCATGCTAATGGGCATGTTTTTCTGCTCTGTTCTCAGGATGGATGGAAAGCTAATATTTGCGCTCTACTGCACCCAGGCTGAGATCAGCTAACCCATCCCTCTAGGCATATAAAGCCACAGCAGTGACTTGGTATTCTGTAGGGTACTGTAGGAGTAAATGCAGTGCTGGAAGTGACAGATAATGTTCCTGAGATGTGTGAAGCTTGGCGTTTTAAAGTCCTCTGGGTGATTTTGTTCATCACCTTTGTCATAAGCAGGAAGCATTACTTTCCCAGCTGGGGTGCGGTCATCAGCGGTCCTGTATTGAGGACAGTTGCTTTAGAGAGTGTTTACTTTGAACCCCCAGCATATTAATGAGATTGCTGCTGGAGGAATAAATTTGAAGTATGGTCCAATCTCTCCAATACCACTTTAGTGAGAAGCGTGGGAGCTTGCAACCATCAGTCTTCATCTTCTTCGGATATGTCTTCTTGAAAACTCAGAGGTGCTGACATGGTTTTGTTTGGTTGGAAGGATGCCAAAGGCCCCACGTGGACCAGAGCAGACATCATCAGAGGCTACTTTACTACAGCATGCATTACAGAGCAGGTGTCTTTGGCATGTGTGACCCTGAGATTTTCAGCATCACAGAGGAGGACTGGAACCCATCTCTAGGTAATTATCTAGGTGAACATTCTAGTGAATTACCACTTGGGTATCACATTGAGGATTTCTTTCTGCAGACCCCAAGTATTATAGCTCTAAAACACGACGGTGCTCAAAATAATGATCCACATTGAATGCTGGGTAGAGTGGCCAAAGTTAATTTTGACAGCTTAAAGGACCCCAGGTTTGATTATTGCCAAAAGGGAAAATGAACCCTTGAGTGTCGTCAAGCAGCAGTAGGACATCATTTGTAAGGAGGACTGTGAAGGATAAAGAAAATGTGGAAAAGAAACTCTGCAAGGGGACCTTATGCGTGTGATTATTAATGACTTTAAGGCATGCCTTTATGGCTGCTGAATCCTTTGACAGACAGTGATATGAGCCAGGCCCTTTAATTCTGGGAAAAACTTGTGTACGCATGTGAGGGTGTGTCGGGGGTGGGGGGTGGGATGAGAGGGGACAAAACTAGTGGGAAATGGAGATAAGATGTTATCAGAAGTTTCTTAGGAAATTGTCCGGTGCTGGTAGTCTTAACACAGTGAGGAAGAGTACTGTCTCCCACACATCGGATCTATGGAAACTTCCTGCAATACTGAGTGATGCAGAGCCGTAGCTCTGTAAGCTTGTTGGTATGGGCAATAGGGAAAGTCATTAAATGCCTCACCAAGCATGTCATGCTACCATTACGGTCCTTAACCTTATTCTAAATATGTTCTGACCAGGGCAAGGGAAACCATGCTGTCAATATAATCACAAAATTTTTAGCACCTGCCTAAGGCAAATTACAGATAACTACATAGGCTAGAAAAATGTACTCCATCCATGTGTGCTTCCTCCTGGAAGCCCTCCACAGTGCCACCTAGTTGTCCCTGCAGAGACCTCTGGGTAAATTAAATGCACTGGAAGCTCCTCAACGTTTTGGCTCCTTGATGAACTCCCACTGAAAGCAGGTGTCTTTGCACCCAATCAGCTGCTTCTGAGTGTCTCAAGGAAATGCTCATTCTGGGAGGCTGAAAGGAGGGTAATCCTCCAGCAATCCAGCCGCATGCTTCTGCACCATGCAGACTTGGCAGTGTCTGACGGCAGGCTAAGGAATCTGAGCCTATTGGAATTACTTATGTGAGCATCCTCCAAACACAGCAAAACTGCAATCTATTTCCTATCATCACGGAAATGGCCCTTGATACCCTTAAGGGTAAAATTCCTCTATCCACCCAAACCAGATCTGCACTGCAAAGTGTAGTTGAGACAGTCAAATTCCTCAACTGCTAGCATGTTCTGTTATCTTTCTGGTTCTGAGACTTCTGACCAGTTGTTAGCAGAATATAACAAGAAGTTTTATCTGGTGAGCTGTCATCAGATGGAACAAATGAAGAATATGCTTTTATTTCCTTTTCAGAGGAAAATAGGGTTAGACCTGTGCTGTTCAATGCAGTCATTAGCCACACAGGGTCACTGAGCACTTGAGGTGTGACTGGTCCAAAGTGAGATGTGATGTAAGTATAAAATACACACCAAATTTCAAAGGTATCATTTCTAAAAAGTGTAAAATATCCCATTAATGATTTTTAAAAATATTTATTATCTCTTCAAATGATTTTTTTGTGCATGTATTAATTAAACTATATCATTGCACTTAATTTCACCTATTCATTATACCTTTAATATATGGCTCTCAGAAAATTTTATTTTATTTTTGCGGTACGCGGGCCTCTCACTGTTGTGGCCTCTCCCGTTGCGGAGCACAGGCTCCGGACGTGCAGGCTCAGCGGCCATGGCTCACAGGCCCAGCCTCTCCGCGGCATGTGGGATCTTCCCAGGCCGGGGCACGAACCCGTGTCCCCTGCATCGGCAGGCGGACTCTCAACCACTGCACCACCAGGGAAGCCCCTCAGCAAATTTTAAATCACATAGTTTGCTTGCATTTGTAGCTTATGTTATATTTTTACTGGACAGTACTAATGACAAAATTTCATCCAGCTCTGATTAAATAGACTGGGGAAGACAAAGACTGCAGCTGTGCTCTATACCAGCTCTGGTCTAAGAGTGTGTTCAAAAAGAAGAGATGCTTAGACATGTCTTTCCTGAGGGTCAATGGACCATCCCTGCACCAAACTCATATTCCACGTGCAGAAATATTAGACAATGCGAATTGATGCTGCAGAGAAAATCCAGCACTTCTGCTAAATAAGATGAAGTAACATAAGCAAGTAGCCGTGAGGTCAGAAGAGGGCTATAGGAGTAAAAGTAAGTGAGTAATGTTTTGTGTATTATTACTAACCTGGACTACTTTGCCATGCAACCTGGCACAGGGAGGCACCAGCCCAAGGGAGGGATGTTTCCATCACCGCTTAAGCGTACGACAAATTTCACTGTTTATCTTGAAGAAACATGAAGGCATAGAAGGATGTGCAGCTTCCCAAACATGCTTGTCTGGTGAATCTGGGGAACTACAGATGATCCTGATGTTGAATGAGGATAGTTGCTCATACAGGAAAAGCCTGGCTTACTTTATAAAAGGAAAGAGAGTTTTTATGATTCCTGCTTTTCTTCTTTTAAAATGATGTGAAATAAATTTCTTAGTTTATTAGCGTGGGGGAAGGTATGAGTTTGGGGAAAGAGTGAAAAATCACCCATAAGGTAACACAAAATAAACAAAATACCACGAGTCAGCTTATGAATGACATCATAATCTTTATCACCACGATTGATGGAACACCTGTCGGGAGATGCACGTCTGTGGAGAGTGAAAGATTAGCAGTAGCAGTCTATGATTGCCTCAGCACCAGTTGTTTTATTTATAAAATAAATAACCCCATTGTTTAGACAGAGTACGGTGGAATACATTTTTACATTCTGGCTAACAGATAATCCCTGCCACTGTTAGTATAAGAAATGAACCTTTAAAAACAGCTGTGATATAGCCATGTTACAGACTATGGAATATTCCTCTTCTGAAATGTTATCAGTATTTTACCTTAAAGTAGATTATAAGGTTTTTTGGAAAACTGCTATTTAGTCAAGTGTCTAAGTAAAGACACATTTACCAGTTGCTTTACAGAAATAAGCTTTAAGGCCCCAAAATTTACAATAATTTGAATATTTTAAAACCTGATTTAATCATAACATACCAAGTAAATAAAAATCCACAAGCCATAGTGATCCTCGAAAAAGGGGGAAAGGATGAGATAAAGCTCTTCTTTACAAATGTAAAGTTAATGAATATAAAAGAATAATGGAACTAGAGTCAGTAGATTCCAGCCTCTGTTACGGTAAGGCAAACAACAGCACTGGTTGCTAAAATCTGTAGGTGAAATTTGATTGGGGAACAGGATATTTGCATGGTGCCAAAGTATCAGCCTACAGATTTCTCACTGATGTACGAATGAAAGTATACCTTTGTCATGAAGGAATCTGATGATCACCCCCTTAATCAAATGATAAAATTTACATCACTAATCGTGAGACACCACGACATCCTAGGCCTCCTGATATGAAGTGTACAACATTGTCTATGAAGTCTTCTTGCCCAAAATGTTTCTATCCAATCAAGCCTAGAACTATAGTATCCCATATTAGGCACATGTGGCTGTTGAGCAGCTGAAATGAGGCTCGTCTGAATTGAGATGTGCTATAAGGTAATATACTGAATTTTGAAGACTTCGTAGGAGATGGTAGAGTGTAAAATATCTCATATTGATTACATGTTAAGTGATAATATTTTGGGAATGGGTTAAATGAAACCTATTAAAATTAATTTCACTTGTTTCATTTTCTCTTTTAAGTTAACTTAAAGTTTTACTTTTTTAAAAGGACTAACCTTAAAGTTTTAACTGCTGTATCAAATCTCAATACTTCAAGAGTCTTAACAAATTAAAAATAGAAGAAATTGACATTTGTGTCACTCTCCCCAGCAGTGCTTCAACAGACTTGGTCATATATGATCACTATTATTAAGTGACAACTCAATAAAGGTCCCTTAAGGATAGCAAATTGCTTTGGCTGATCTATCAGACTCACATTTAATTAAGAGATGGGGTTATTGACTAGTCCACAGAAGCTCCTCTAGTCTAATTTTACAAGACAGGAAGAACAGATATTCATTGCAGATAAACCTTCATCATTACTAGTTATATATAGTTCAAGCAGGGGGGAATCAGATATTCCTGGAGGTGTAACCTGTCACAGAAGTTTTTTTCATAGTATATATGTATGTGTGTGCTGTCTCAAAAAGGTCCCTGTGACTTGGTTCATTCATTGAGCTATGTATTTACTGTGTTTAATATGTATTTAAAAGCCATTGTCACTATTGTGTCTGTGTGTGTGAGTGTGTGTGTGTGTGTGTGTGTAAAACATTCTGAGAAAAATCTATGGACTGATGGTATGGTTCTCTGTGGGAATTCTTACTGTCACCTTTTCCTTCCATGGATGCATTGTTGTTTGAGTTTTTACTTTTTAGAAAGTCCTCTTCTAAGTTTCCTCTTACATTCTGTAGAAGTCTCATCCACTTTTTGACCATATTTTTTCTGAACAGTCTTTTAACATTCCTCAACACCCTCACAGTCATACTTCATAACTGTCCTCATGTAAGGTCTAAAAATATCAACATTTCTTTCAAAAGAGATACAGCCTTTCAAAATAAGCCTGGGAAGCTTCATCTCCATCCTTGTCCCAGTCATCACTGAAGTTTCATGAAGTCATCCCAAATCAACACAAGTCCTCTTTAACCTTGCTACAGCTTCCAATTCTTGTCCTCTTTTTAAAAAACCATTTGTTTCTCCTAAGTATTCCCATGTCTCAGGAGGTACAGGTGCATCTAAACAATGAAAATGAGAAAAAGACAAGTTTGTCCATTCAGCATTGACCTGGGAGTCCTAGCCAGTGGGATAAGGCAAGGAAAATAAATAAAAGGTGTAAATATCAGAAAGCAGAAAGTAAAACTTTCATATTCACAGATGGAATAATTGTTTATTAAAAAATCCAAAATTAACATCTAATTAGATGAATGATTAAAATTAAATACTGATTTTAGCATGATCATCGAACATAGGACAGTATATAAAAATGAATTGTTTTTCTATGTACTAGCAATGAACAATTGGAAAATGAAAATGCAATTTACAATAGTGTCAAACACCACCAAGTAATTAAGTAAATCTAACAAAAGATATGCAATACCACTGTACTGAAAACTATTGAACAATACTGAGAGAAATCTACATTTCTAAATAGTGGAGAGATAAACTGTATTAAGGGGTTGGAAAATTCAATATTTTTAAGATGTCAATTACCTTCAAATTGATCTATACAGTCTCAATCAATACAGTCTCAATCAAAATCCCAGCAGGTTTTTTGTTGGAAATTTAAACGTTGATTTTTAAATATTTATGGAAATTCAAGGATGTAGAATTGCCAAGAATTCTTTAAAGAAAAACAAAGATAAAGGACTAAACTACCAGGTTTCAAAACTTATTTTAAAGCTATAAAAATCAAAACAATTTGTATTGTTGTAAGGGTAGACAAATAGACCAATGAAATAGAATAGAGACTTCAAAAACAAATCTATACTTATAGTCACTTTATAATAAAGGCACTACTACAATTCAGGAGAAAGAATGGTCTTTTAAATAAATGTTTTTGGAGCAATTGCATATTCATATGTTTTTTTCAAAAAAATTTGATCTATGCTTCACACTATACACAAAAATTAATTTCGTAAGGATCATAGTCCTAAATACTAAAGGTAAAACAATGAAAATTTTGGAAGTAAATATCTTCATGACCTTAGGGTAGAAGAATTTTTCTTAAATAATACTTCAGAGTACTAAGCATAAAAAAAGATTTATTAACAGAACTTCATTAAAATTAAGAACTTCTCTTCCTTAAAAAAATACCATTAAAGTGAAAAGGCAAGCCATTTATTGGAGAAGATATTTGCAATAATAATATCCAACAAAAGACTCAACCAGAATACAGAAAGAACTCCTCCAAGTCAATAAGGAAAAGACAAAGAACTCAATATAAAAAAAAAGGGCAAAGACATAAGCTCTTCAAAGAAGAGGATATCCAAATAACTGATAAACATAAAAAGAGACTCAGCCTCATGACTTTTCTGAGAAATGCAAATTAAACGTGATAAGGTACAACATTGACCACAATAACTAAAACTAAAAAGTCTGGGTGTCCCAAGTGTTGGTGAGAATATAAAGCAACTGGAACTCTCATATTTCCCCAAACTGAAAAGGGTACAAATGTTCATCATCAGGTACACTCAGTACCTACTCTTCCTTCAGATATCAGCCTAAGTGTCATTTCCTCAGAGGAAGATCCCTGACTCCTCAGACTAGGTGTACTTGCTACTGTTACAGGAATCACTATGTGATGCAGCATGTGTTTTGATTGCATGTAAACATGAATTCTTTACACTTTGAGCCATTTTTATCAAGGTTCCACCAGACCTTGCATCTTCCTAGCGACTCAGCAGAGCTCAGCCAAAAGGACAGCTGAGGTACCACTTGGTGGGACTAGCAATCTGAGCATTGTTTGCTGATTTAAGGCTACAAGTCAATGGATGCAACTGGCCCTTTAATCACCACAAGTGAATGGAGGCAACTGGCCTGTTGATAGAGCTTTGAGTCTGGACCCTAGGAAGGGCTTCTCCACAAGGTTGCGGGTGGGGGGGGGGGGCGGGGGGCGCATCTCCATGACTTACCCAAAGCAGACAGGTCAGCATTTTTCTATCTTTTCAACTTGCTGCCTGACTTCCTCAGTTCCATGCCTCCACTTTCTCCTGAAATCTTCCCTCTGTGTTGTCTCAAACTACATTCTCTTCCTAACTGAACACAATTTATGACCTTCTCATTCTCTTTTTACCTCCCTCCTCAAAACACTCCTAGGCCTCCTAGGGAACTCTAATTCCTTCACTAGTCCACTTTCTCCCCATCCAACAGCTCCCCTCTGACAGCTTCTTCTTCCTGCCTTCTTGTGTCTGTGATGTGTATAGATTGTTATGTGGATCACAGATGTGACTTTCTGATTAAGAGATTGATTTGATGATTTTTAGAAATATAAAAATATGTTTTTAAAATATAAAAATACACAATGTATATAAATGGGTGGTGATGGCTGCACAACAATATGAATGTACTTAACACCACTGAACTGTACACTTAAAAATGATTAAGATAGTAAATTTTACGTTGTCTATTTTATCACAATACAAAATGGAAAATATGGGAAAAAATAGCATGTTACAGACGTAGGTAATAGACTAAAAGACTGAAGACATTTACAAATTATGTTTGTTCTTGGGATGCATCTGGCTGCAAGTAAATGAAACTAAACTTAATGTGGATTTTTAATAAATAAATAAAAACAACACTAAGCAAAAAGGTAAATGCACCAGTCAGTTCTTTCTAAAATGGTCCAACCAGTTTTATGTGCAGAAAATTTCCAACTGTGGCTTGCAGGTAGCTAGGTGTTCTTTCCTGTGAAATGGACCACTGACACTTGGAGGACTTGTTGGCAGGACAAATATGCACTTGCAAGCTTTTCAGCTGTGTAAGGATTACATCCTGTGCAAAGACAAAGATGAAAAAGCAACTTATGCTAGATAATTGTGCTACAGATCAGTCTGCCTCCAGTCTTTGAAGAGTCTGGAGAGACTATGAGTTAGAAGGAGTGTCAGAATATGTATTCTAGGTTTGTCCTTGGAGAAACATATTATGAGCAAATTATATTAATTTCCTTGTTGGTACCCAAAGCCTGCATTTTGGTCATTTCTAAAAGAAAGGAAATTAGGTTGTATTTACAAATGCAGGAAGTGTTCCTGCCTCTGGAACCCCTGAGTCTATTATTAAAATGATCAATTCCCAGCCTAGTAAAGTGAAATGACACTCTGGGTCATGATAGGGAATGTCTTTTCTGAATAATGCATAATACAAACTTGTTTACTTCTGACTTTGGTACAAAGATTGTTTCCTCCTTCCTTGGTTTATGTGCTATTTGTTCTCTGGGGAATTCTTTGTCCTATACTCTTGAAGACACTTTTAATGTGATACTTTCTTGGATCCTGGAGTTCCCTTGAGGGATCAGCCTTTTTACCAAGAACTCCTTAGGACTCTGATCAGTCAGGGATATAGGAAACCTGAATTAAATCCCTGACCTTGCCCCAGACCTGCCTTAAGCTAGTCTCTGCCCCTCTCTGGGCCTGCTTTCTCTGCTGTAGAATGGTGGTAAAAATACACACTTTGCCTATCTTGCAGGTGGGTGACTGGGGGGAAAGATGATGTGTGAAAGAAATTCAGTGCACATATAAGACGTTCCAGTATTCCTATAACACAAGCACACTGGCAGGGGATGATGTGAATGCCTGAGAGCTGTTTTGCATGGAACAAAGATCTTGATGTTCTCAGCAGTTTTTCTGCTTTCTATAAAGGGCTCCAGCCACTCTTCTGCTGCCGTTGGACCCAATTAAACGCTCACACAGGCAAGAATGATAAGAGCCACTACTGTGTGATAGACACTGGGCGGATACAAGGTTCCCGTCTTCAAGGAGCTTATAGTTTAGCTGAGGAAAGAAGAAATACCTATTTGAAAAGTGGATGGAAGGCAAAATATATTTCATTTCTTTGCCTGGTGTATTAGTTTACTAGGGCTGCCATAACAAAGTACCACAAACTGGGTGATTTAAACAACATAAATTTACTTTCTCACAAGTCTGGAGGATAGAAGTCTGAGATAAAGGTGTCAAGAAGATTGGTTACTTCTGAGGCCCCTCTCCTTAGCCTGTAGGTGGCCATCTTCTCCCTGGGTCTTCTCGTGGTTTCCCTCTCTACTTGTCTGTGTCTTAAAGTCTCTTCTTATAAGAACTCAGGCTCATTGGATTAGGACCCACCCACCTGGCCTCATTTTAATTTAATTACCTCTTTAAAGACCCTGTCTCCAAATATAACCGAGCAGGACCCTAGGGGGCCTTTCTGGGACAGGCCTTCCCCCATATCCACTGCTTTAACTCCTCTCTGAAGTACCAAGGTAACAGTATTTGATGCACATTTCCTGAGTTCTTTTACAGATGTGAAAACCCCCCACCAAATAGAAGGTATTAACTACTTGGCCATGAGCACGTAGGTCCAGGCCTCCTAGAGCTTAAGTACTGATAATGTTAACACTGTGACACCACACCGTTACCTCACCATCAGCCAATCAGAGAACTGTGCATGAGCTGATCACATACCTTGGGACCTCCCTCCATCACCTGGCTTTTAACGATGCTTTGCCGAAACCCTTCGGGGAGCTTGGGCTTTTTAGGGCATGAGCCGCCCACCTCCTCCCTCTCAGGGCCCTGCAACAAACCTTTCTCTGCTCCAAACTCCGACGTTTTGGTTCGTTTGGCCTCACTGTGCATCGGGCTCACGAACTTGCACGAACAGAAATACAGTCAGGCTCTGAGGTACTGAGGATTACGACTTCAACAGAAGAATTCTAGGGGGACAGAGTTCATCCTATAACACCTGGTTTCCAAATGTTGGAGTATCAGGGTTCTGTCTTTTTTTTCTTCTCCATCTTTACTCTGTGTATGATTTCATCACCTCCTGTGACTTTAAATACCATTTATGCTTCTGATACCCTTAACTATACCCTCAGCCTTGGTTCCACTCTGAGCTGTAGAATCTTCATAGAAATTGTCCAATTGCATCTCCTCCTTGGGTGTCTAAAGTCATCTGAAACCTAATGTATTCTAACACCAAGCCCTATTCCTCTGCCTCAGCTCCCCACTTCCGCTCATCCACTAGTCTCTCTCTTCCCTATAAATGGTACCTCTCACCCCCCAGTCACTGTCCTCTTGGTGGAACTGATTATAGCTGAAATTGTGTTTTTATTTCTTTATCTGCCTTTTGCCTGATTTCCTGAACTAGAATATCTGGTTCATAGTAGCCATTCAATAAATGATTGCTTGAATAAATTATGAAAATAGTTATATAGATGGCACATGTGTACAGAGGGAGATATCTGTGGGCTTGAGAAGTATGATAGGGTCCATGCAGGGGTGTGCTGGAGCTGGCTTTAGCCAGCTCGCAAGAGACAAGTGTCAAGTTTTCAGTTGTTAAATACAGCCATTATTAAAAATTAAGTTAAAGTTACAATTAAATATATTACAAATAAAAGTGATACTCAACTCCTTACTTCTTTTTTTTTTTTTTTTTTGCGGTACGCAAAAGAAGAGTCCGCCTGCCGATGCAGGGGACATGGGTTCGTGCCCCGGTCCGGGAAGATCCCACATGCCTCGGAGCGGCTGGCCCCGTGAGCCATGGCCGCTGACCCTGCGCGTTCAGAGCCTGTGCTCCGCAACGGGAGAGGCCACAACAGTGAGAGGCCCGCGTACCGCAAAAAAAAAAAAAAAACACGTATAGTAAATGCTCAGTGAATTCCTGAGGAATGGAATGAAGAAGGGTGCTTTTGGGAGAGTAAACACTATTCATAATTCTTTATATGCTTTACCAAGGTTGTTAAGAGTCTACACTAATCATTCTGAACATGTGAGCTGAAGATGCTCACCAGGGAAAAAAAATTATTCCTTCAGCTAAAACTTCTCCAGATTTTAGTGAACTGAATGAAATTAAACAGATGCTTCACAGAGATTGATCCCTGAATAGAAAAATCTCATGGAAAAATAGAAGCCAGAATGTGGAGTGAAGATGGTCAATCTGATGAAAGTTCAACATGATTGTCCACAGAAAAGAAATCATCCTGACTTTTACTGCCAATAAGCCTGCCAATATACTCTCTCCACTGACTTGAAAAGGTGAGCAAATGTAGTTTTCCATATGTTTACTTAAGGAGGTGTTTTCCCCACAGTTGAAGCTCATTAGTAGCAGCTGAAAGTAATTACAGGCTATTTAAAACAGTAATGAGGTAGCTAAGTACTAATGATATGATACTCCTTGTTATCCATTCAGTGGTACTCTTTGTCTTACCTGTGATTGGGGGAAGAGCATGAGTTCAAACTACAAAGGGGTCTTGACATCTCTATTACATAAAAACACTACAATTATGCACACAGAAAGAAAACGCTGGAAGAAGAAGAAGGTCGACCTTCTACCGCTCCCTTGACATAAACTGAAAGATAAATCCAACAATGTGAGGGGTATCTGAACTCTAATGGCTAATCTTTCCCTCTTGATATGAAGACAGGTGTATATGGAAAGAGAAAAACAACTTAATGGTAAAGGGAGAAAAGAACTTAAAAATGACGTGAGAGTGTTTGCAAAAGGACAAGGAAAACATAAAAGTTTAATAAGCAACGTGTATCCCTTTGTCTGAAAGGACGTTGTCAATCTCAGTGAGAAACAGAGAAAGTTTTCTTCATTGTTCTTACTTGAGCCCCTTTAGTAATATTGATAATGCCTAATAAGAAATGATTATATTGCAAATACTATTTTTCCAGAAATGAGGAGTTTAGTAGAGAAATTTGCACCATCAGGTTGAAGATCGAAACAACATATACACTTATGTAATAACCTGCCAGACAATTTGATGATGAAGAGGATGTCTTACTGAAATTTCCACAGAAATGTATATAATATGACCTAAATACAGAAACCCACCTGTTTTTTTTTTTTGTTTTTTTTTTTTGCGGTACGCGGGCCTCTCACTGTTGTGGCCTCTCCCATTGCGGAGCACAGGCTCCGGACGCACAGGCTCAGTGGCCATGGCTCAGGGGTCCAGCCTCTCCGCGGCATGTGGGATCTTCCCGGACCCGTGTCCCCTGGATCGGCAGGCGGACTCTCAATCACTGCACCACCAGGGAAGCCCTATAAATTATGCTGCACCACCAGGGAAGCCCTATAAATTATGCTGCTGTGAACATTTGGGTGCATAATCTTTCCGAATTAGTGGTTTTGTTTTTTGGAGAGTGGAATTGCTGGATAATATGGTAGTTCTATTTTTAGTTTCTTGAGGAACCACACCATACTGTTTTCCACAGAGACCGCACCAATTTACAATCCTACTAGCACTGACTAGGGTTCCCTTTTCTCCGCGTCCTCGCCAACATTTGTTATTTGTTATCTTTTTGACAATAGCCATTCTAACAGGTGTGAGGTGATATCTCACTGTGGTTTGGATTTACATTTCCCTGATGATTAGTGATGCTGAGCATCTTTTCAAGTGCCTGTTGTCCATCTGTATGTCTTCTTTGGAAAAATGTATATTCAGTTCCTCTACCCATTTTTTAATCAGATTTTTTAAATATTGAGTTGTTTGAGCTGTTTATATATTTTGGATATTAACCTCTTATCAGACATATCATTTGCAAATATTTTCTCCTATTCAGTAGGTTTTTTCATTTTGTTCATGGTTTCCTTCCCTGTGCAAAATTTGTTAAGTTTAATTAAGTCCCACTTGCTTGTTTTTGCTTTTGTTTCCTTTACCTGAGGAGACAGATCCAGAAAACTATCACTAAGGGCTATGTCAAAGAGTGTACTGCCTGTGTTTTCTTCTAGGAGTTTTATGTTTTCCAGTCTTACATTAAGGTCTTTAATCCATTTTGAGTTTATTTTTGTATATGATATGAGAAAATGTTCTAATTTCATTCTTTTACATGTAGCTGTCTACTTTTCCCAGCACCACTTATTAGAGAGACTGTCTTTTCCCCATCTTCTGGAGAAGAACTTTGTGAAAGTCACACAGCTAGTAGATGACAGAATTGCATTTCAAACCCAGGTCAGCCTGACTTGAAAACCTATTTTTCTGGCCAAACAGGCAAAAACTACATTTTACAGATAAAATGGGATAATAACAATAAATAATGATGCTGAGAGATAATACTTATTATAAACCAGTTTTATAATTTAAATATGTTAATTCATTTAATTCGCACAGCTCTATAAGTGTTATTATTATCCCCATTATACAAATAAAGTAACAAAGACACAAAGCTGAGATTAAATACCTTGCCCAAGGTCACAGAGCAAGGGGTGAAACTGCAGATGGTGTGGACCTAGAGCCTAGACACTAACCATGGTGTTCTATAACTCACAACAATTAATAACACTTATTTCTACTATCAATAAACAACTGAAAAATTTATAACTGCAACAAAACTATTTTAGAGGAATTAATCTAAGAAAGAATTACAAGGTATCTATGCGGAAAATTCCTTGAAGATAATTGTATTGTTGCTTCACAGGGTTGTTATGAAAATTGAATGAGTTAATACATGTAAACCCCTTATAATTGCTTCTAGACATAGGAAATGTTCAGTAATATTACCTATCATGTTTTTGGACTCAGCCTCACCACTTATGGGTGTTATGATCTTGGACAAGATCAGATTATTCTCTGTGAGTTTCAATTTCCTCATCCATAGAACTGGATTCATAACCAATGTCTTAATGCTGCTATGAGAATTTAGATGTGATAATGAGTACAATCAAACATTTCCCAATGCCTGGGACATGGGAGGGACTCCCTTGAGGTTGATTGCCTTCCTTCTCTGGGAAAAGACAGTGTCTTATTTTTCTTTTGAGTCTGCTTACAGTGTTCCCCAGACTCTGAGATTTCAAGTTTTGTTTGTGCATTAGCTGCCTAGGCTGCCATAGTGAAATGCCAGAAACTAGGTGACTTACTTAAACAGCAGACGTTTATTGCCTCACAGTTCTGGAGGTTAGAAGTCTGAAATCGAGGTTTCAGCATGCTGGTTCCTTCTGAGGGCTGTGAGGGAAGGGTCTGCTCTGTGCCTTTCTCCCAGCTTCTGGTAGCTTCAGTGTTCCCTGCCTTGTAGATGGATTTCTTCCTGTGTCTTTACATCGTCTTCCTTCTACACATGTATGGCTCTGTGGCCAAATTTCCCTTTTCCTTTTTTTAATAAAGACACAGTTATATTGGATTAGTGCCCACCCTAATAATTTCATTTTAGTTTGAAATGAAATTTAGTTTGAAATGAAACCTATGTAAAAGCCCGAATTCCAAATAAAGTCACATTCTGAGGTACTGGAGGTTAAAACTTCAACATCTTTCTGCTAGGACACAACTCAATGCATAACAGTTTAATTGCTTTTTCTAAAAACTTTGAGTTGCTGATGTATAGTTGCCAGTTTTTTTGCTTTGTTTTTGCCAAGACAAATCTTAAAGTCTTAAAAACAAAATACCTGCCATCTATTATTTCCACTATTTCATTTAAAATATTTTTAATGCTGTAAGAAAATAAAGAAAATTTATTGCACTGGAGCAGCTGTAGTTTTCCTGATGTTTTACAAAGGTATCTTAGATGAAAGTGGAGGAGACAGAACCATTTGGGGTTCTGGGCTATTTCCTCCACAAAGAGAAGACAGGCTCTGTATTTATTTATTTCACATACTGGGAGCTCTGAGACTGATTAGAAGATTTTATTCAAAAATCAGGATGTTTGTTACCAAAACAACAACACACTTCTTGACTGCCTATGCTCTAGGGTACTTGTATGTAGCTCACTAAATTCTTCTTGGTAATTTGTCTTACATTTCTACTTATAGTATGCGGTTCATGTATTAGTAAGTGCTATAGATCGAATGTGTCTCCCCCAAATTCTTATGTTGAAGCCCTAATTTCCAGTGTGATGGTATTTGGAGACCGGGCCTTTGGAGGTGATAGGTCAAGAGGATGGAGTCCTTATGAATGAGATTAGTGCCCTTTTAAAAAGAGACTGCAGAAAGATAATTTCTCTCTTGTCCACGTAGGGATACAGCAAGAAGATATCCATTCTGCAAACCAGGAGGAGAGCTCTCACCAGGAATCAGTGCTGCTAGTGCCTTGATCTTGGACTTCACAGCCTTCAGGACTGTGAGAAGTAAATGTTTATTGTTTAAGACACCGAGTCTATGGTATTTTGTTAGAGCAGCCCAAATGGACTAAGACAGTAAACCAAAAGCACAATTCCCCTTAAAGTTCTTGCTAATACACTTGTAATGTCAGCACATCCTGCATGGCTCACTTTTTCCATTGCTGCCAATCTCTTCTTCCAGCGAAGTAGTTTCAAGTACTTTAATTTGTCTCTTGGGAGATCCATAGGAGAGTTGAGTTCTAGGCCACCTCCAAATCAGGGAGCAAGTGTTTAGTCATCAGATTTTCTATACAGAAGAAAGTATTCATCACTTGTGTGTATCTCTCTGTCTCTCCCTCTTCTCTTCTTTCTCTCTCTGTACTTTGTACAAGGCTTTGAAACTTTCCAGCAAAACATATTCCTAAATGGCCAGCTCATTAGACTCATTTTAGACTGACAGTTTCATAAACAAACATTGTTTAGATCATTTGCCTTCAAAAATAAGTGATGGCTCCCTCCTTCCTGACTTATTTTTCTTCTTTCTCCTGGTAACTATTTTTCATTTGTGCATCATCTGAGTTTTCTTCACCCAAAGAAAACATCGGCTATTTGATGCCATGAAGCAGCTGGTTTAAGACACCTCTTTACTGTCCTTTGATAGTAGTGCTGTTGCTAGCTATACAGTAGAAATGGTGCATTTTAATAGTTTATGTAGCATTTAATTAAGAAATAAAATGTAATGGGATGTGGTTTAGGAGACTCATTAACCATGCTCTGGAGAGTCTAGTTGGTCTTCTGGTATGTATTTTCATCTTATAGTACATGTCCTTTTAATGAACTTCAGCCCCAGAAGATGTTGGCCAAACTGCTTTAATTTTTTTTCAATTTAAACACTAAATGAAACAGCATTTTATGAAATGAGTATACCCTTGAATAAAATGCCAACTTCAAAAAGGACTGAGATTTCATATGCTAGAAATGCCAGTCAGGCTTTTTGGTATCGTGAACTTTGTATCTGGATTTGATTTGAAATTTGAGTCTGAGTCCCTGTTTCAGTGCATGCTGGTTTCATCTTGGGGAGCTACTTTAGACTCTGAGTCACAGTTATTTTTCATGTAAAATGGATAGAATAGCACTCATCTTACAGAGCTGTTGTAAACATTAAATTATACACAAAAATAAACAAAAAATGGATCATAAACCTAAATGTAACTGCTAAAACTACCAAACTGTTAAGACTCTATCAAAATTTAAAACTTTTGTTTTGCAAATAGTACTGTCAAGAAAGTGAGAAGGCAACCCACAGAATGGGAACAAATTTTGCAAATCATGTATCTAATGAGGAACTTATATCCAGGATACAAAAAGAACTCCTGCAACTCAAGAAATCCAAAATGCATCCACAAAAAACTGGGACATAAATGTTCACAGCAACATTATTTATAATAGCCAAAAAGTGGGAACAGGCTAAGTGTCATTCGACTGATGAATGGATAAACAAAATGTGGTAATTCATATAAGGGAATATTATTCACCTCTAAAAAGGAATGAAGTACTAATGCATACCACAGCATGAATGAATCTTGAAAACGTTATGCTACGTGAAAGAAGCTGGTCATGAAAGACAGTATATTGTAAGAGGTCATTTATATGAAATGTCAGAAAAAAGCAAACTTAGAGAGAGAGAGTAGAATAGTGGTTGCTAGGGGCTTGAAAGGGGAGGGGAGACTGGAGAGGAATGGGGAGTCACTGCCTGGGAGTGTGGGGATTCTTTGTGTGGGGACCAAAATGTTCTACAATTAGATTGTAATTATGGTTGCACCCCCTGTGAATGTACTAAACCCACTGAACTGTATGCTTTAAATAGATTAACTTTATAGTATGTAAATTATATCTCAATAAAGTTATTAAAGGGAATTAAATAGCATTTTTAAGGGCCCTAGCAGACTGTAAAGCACAGACAGGCATGCAGTAAATTTTAATTCCTTTCCCCTGGGCTGTTGTAAACCATGTTGGCTTTGCTGATCTAGTCCACTTTTGTTCTATTTCAGTAATTTCTGTTCTTGTCATTATTTCTTTTTTTCTACTTTCTTTAGATTTAATTTGCAGGGGTTTTTTTCAAATTTTTAGATGAATCCTGAGCTCATTAATCTTCAGCTTTACTTCTTTTCAAATATATGCATTTAAGAACAAATATTTTTCTTTAAGCGCTGCTTTGAGCTATAGTCCAAGGTACTAGATTTCTAACTTATCACTTGACATCTTCTTAAAAATTTAGAAATATATTTATTCATTTCTGAACATAAGAGGGTTTTCTAGTTATATTTTATTATTAATTCCTAACTTAATTGTATTGTGGACAGAAAATATAATGTATGATTTCCACTTTTTGAAGTTTGTTTCACACCTTGCTTTATGACCCACTAGAAGGTCTATTTGTGGCTGTCATGTGCAACGTTCTAGATATGTCCATTAAATCAAGTTTATCATGTTCAAATCTTCTATAGCTTTAATGATTTAGTGTCTTTATTCTAGCTGTTACTGAGAGAGAGATGTTAAATCTCCCATTATAATTGTTAATTTGTTGATTTCTCCTTGTCGTTCTGTCAGTGTTTGCTTTATATAGCTTAAGTCCATGTTATTTCATTTGTACAAACTCAGAATTGCTATATTATCCTGTTGAATTGAACCTTCTATAATTATGAAGCATCTCTCATCTCTAGTAATGCTTTCAGACTTAAAACCTATCTTGTCTGGTATTGGTATAGTTGCATTTTTTTCTGTCCTTTTGCAGTCAAAGGTCTGTATCTATTTATTTAAGGCATGTCACTTATAAGCAGCTTGTGTTTAGATTTTGTTTGTTTTTAATGTCTGAATTATTTTACCTTTTTTTATGATATAAAGCTATTTACATTAAATGTACTTACTGATGTATTTGAATTTATATCTATCTGTTATATATTTGTACATACATTTGTATGTACTTTCTATTTGTCTTGCCTATTCTATGTTCCTTTTCCTTTCCTTTCTAGCCTTTTTTTGGATTCTTTTTGATGATTCCTTTTGTTTTCTTATGCTCATGTAGAAGTAATATGTTCTTTTACTAGTCTCTTAGGAACTATAATACTAATTCTAGAATTGTTGAAAACAAATATTAATTTATTACTTCCTCTCACTTCCCCAATAAAGCAAGGAGCTTCAAGTAATTTAACTTTATTCACCCTCTCCCAATTTTTACACTTTTGCTGATGTATAGGCTGTTATATATTTAAATTCCCCCTTACCTCCGTCTCTCTCTCTTACTTTTTTCTTTGTTCTCTTTCTGTTCCCTTTCCCTTTCTGTGTCCTTCTCTTTCTAACATATGGATAAGTCACAATTTATTATTATTATTAGCTTATAGAAACAATATTCATTTAAATTTACTGATATGTTTGCCTTCTTCCATTGTTCATTATTTATTCCAATATTTGTAAACTTCATTCAGGGATAATATCCTTTCTGCCTTCAGAGCCTGCTAGTAATTAATTCTTTCAGTTTTGCATATCTGAAATGCCTTTATTGCACTTTCATTCTTGAAGGAACTTTTTGCTAGGTATCAGATTTTAGACTGACAGCTATTCTCTTTCTACAAAATTCTATACTTTGATTTTGTTGAGAAGTCAACTATCAGTGTAATAGTTCCTCAATGAAGGTAATCTTTTCTGCCTACTTTTTTAATTTTCTTTTTGTCTTTGATTTTCACCAGTTTTATTTTGAGGTGTCTAGGTGTGGATTTGCTTTTACTTATCGTACTTGGGGTTTGCAGAACTTTTTCTTTTATCTGTGAATTGAAGATCATTCATATGTTTGGGAAATTCTCAGCCATTATCACCTCACACATGGTGTCTGTCCTTTTCTTTCTCTCATTTCCTTCTGGAAATCCATTTAAGCATATAGTACACCTTTTCACTACCTTCTTTATGTCTCATACCCTCTTTTTGTATTTTTCATCCTCTTCTTTCCCCATGTTTCATTCTGTATAATTTCTTCTGACCTAACTTCCTGTTCTTCAGTTTTCTATTCAGCTGTGTCTAATCTGTTGTCAAACACAACCCCTGAATTATTAAATTTTGTTATTGTATTTTAAAGTTCAAATTTTTATTTAGTTCTTTTATAATATTTTTTCAGTTCTAGAATTAATTTAATTATTTTATATTCCAAACTCAAATGAAAGTTTACATCTTTGCATCTATTTTACCTATTTCCTCCTCTATTTAAAAAATATATTAATCATGTTTCTTTTTAAATCCTTGTCAGCTAACTCTAATCTTTGGATCACCTGTGGGTCTTCTATAACTATTTTTCTCATGGTTTTAGTCATAGTGTCCTGTCTTTGGCATGCCTAATAATGTTTATTTATTGCCAGGCATCGTGTACAAAACCATGTTTAAGCTCCAGAAGAGGTAACCTTCCTCTAGAAAGAATTTACTCCTCCACTGGGTAGAGTGGTCGTTTATCATTTTAATCCAGTTGTAACAGGGAAGAGCCAATTTTGACTGCATGTTGGATCTGTTTCTTTGACTTTAACCTTTGCTTTTCATTGCTTTTGTTATAATCAGACATAATGGCCTGCCTCAGAGAACCTTGCCCCTCTGCCTGAATGTTAAACCAAAGTGCCTTTGTTCAGCTCACAGGGTGACAATCTGACTGTGCCTACCTGTGTGTGAATGGCTGCAGAAAAGAAGAAATTAACACATCCCCTCCCCTGTGCAGGCCATGCAAGGAGATGTTTTGCAAGATAAATGGCCTTTTTACTTTACTTCCTCACCTCCTCCCTCTCTCTGTTCTATAAAAGAAATTGGCATCCAGACCCAATAAGATGGCTTTTGGAGGACCCTAGTCTGCCATCTTCTCGGTCTGCCGGCTTTCCAAATAAAGTTGTATTCCTTACCTCAGCACCTCGACTGTAAATGAAATTGTAAAGAAAAGAAACCCCTCACCATCCCATTACCTTAACAATTCTTGCATTTTCTTTGTCATTCTTACACATACTAAAAAAATAAACAGGGTTGCCATCATTCCATAGATACATTTATTATTAAATGTATTTTACAACTAATTAGTATTTCTCAAGTTACTGATTAGAAGCCCCCAGAAGAAACTCTGGATGTTCATGGGACAGTCGTGAGAATTGTTCATTATAAAAGAGTGGATTAAAGCAGGGGAAAGGTGAAAGCTGCAATGGAACCAAAAATTGCTGAGTCTCCACAGTTTGTTAGAAGCCTAACTTACTTTACCTGGTGATTCTTCAGTCCGGCCCCTGGAACACATAGGATCAAATCTGCCACCCACTCACATTAGCTTTATTTTTTATTCTATTTCATATTTTATTTCAGAACAATGTAAATAATTATCTTATCTAATTATTTTTATTTAATAAGATAATTATTCCCATTTCATAACTTTCATTCAGAAAATTACGTGATTCAAACTTGTTACAAACAGCAAGGCTGATATTTTGACTGAAAGACAAAAAGGTGCTCTTGAAAGATTATCGCTTCCTTGGCCCTTATGGTAGACTCCCTCAGAGTGCCCCCTATAGGGTTGCCAGATTTAGCAAATAAAAATACAGGTCACCCAGTTCAATTTGAATTTCTGGTAAATAAGAAATTAGTTTTTAATATAAACATGCCCCCAGTATGCATGACCACCTCATCCCCACAGCCCATACTGAGGGAAGGAGCCTAAGTGGCCACATTTATGCCAAGGGACTCCACCCTGACCACAGAGTTGCTGGCTCTCACTAACTAACTAACTGGCACAGGAAGGGTGGTCACAGGTTCTGAGTATTGGAGCTATAAAGTCTTGTCAAGCTGGGATCAGTCAGCACCATGGTACAACAATCCACATGCAAGTTGAACTTATGGGAAGGTAGAGAAAGCTGTTTGCTGAGAGGAGACCAGAGCAGAAGCGTGGAAAGAACCCAAGTTAAGGGCTATGTGGTCAAGAAAAATGAGGTGGAGAGGGCAGCTGCCCAGCAACCTCCCAGACCGCATTAGGCACGGTCGTACATGCTACCCTGGGGTCCAGAAAGTTCCCCGTTATCTGCACTAACTTGAGAGAGTTTCTGTTCTTTGTCACCTGAGTCCTGACTGAACCTCCTCCGTGTATTGGTGGGAGTTCATGGCTGGTAGCAGCATGGTTCATCTTTCTGGCTGGGTCTGAAAGGCAGGCCCCTCCCTGGCTTTGTGCAGCGGCACTGTGTCCATGTGGATGCCACGTGGGTACTGTGTGGTTTGCTCTATCTGCTCCCTTCCTGCTCACCCTTCTAGCAATTTAATGTCCAGGCGACTCAGACCTACAAACCAGATTCTTCAGACAGACAGAAGAAAACTAAGAGGACACACAGAGTCGGGGAACTTTCTGGGTTGTGTCTAGAGGTAGCCCCCAAGGACCAATCCACCTCTGCTGGTCCAGTCACATCTCATACACACATATGCACATGCCCCACGCTCTCCAGCCATTCTTTCCTCTCCTTTCCATCGTGTTCATTACCATCCCTACTCTCCAGCTCCTCCTTAAATATTGTTGAAGGGCAATGAAGAAAGCCAGGACTCATGATATGTCAAATCCTTCTCAGGGCACAAAGTGGCCCAAAGCAGAGAGGTGTGTGCCAGGCCAATAGAGGTGAAGCCTCTGTAAGCGACACTTTCCCCATGGTCTGGGCTTCCTTTCCCAGGTCAGAGTATTGCCAGACACTTGGCTTAAGCTCTTTTTTTTTTTTTTTTGACTTCTGAGATCTCCTATGAGCTTCCTTGCTACAAAGAAGCAGAAACTCAAGTTGTTATTTTCTCCGTGTGCTGAGAATGCCCATCAGCCCACACAGACAGCATCCCAGGCTGTGCTGACCTCCAGGAAGCCCAGTGATTTTGTTCGTCCTCGCTCTCAGCCAAGTTCCTTAAAGCCCAGGAGAAACCTACTCGGCCAAAGGAAGAGCTCATACTCAGCCTGGGCACCATTTCAGATCTAACTCCCCAAATAAGGATTTCTTGCTCTAACTGAACACAAACAGGCCTTCACACTTAGTGACTGCCCTTAACTCTAGAAAGAAATGCTCACTCCAGCTTTCTTTTGACTTCTATTTGCATGGAATACCTTTTTCCTGACCCAGTGATCACACTCCTGAGCATATATTGTAGAAATTATGATTCAAAAAGATACATGCACTCCAATAGCAACACTATTTACAATAGCCAAGACATGGAAGCAGACTAAACGTCCATCAACAGAGGAATGGGTAAAGAAGATGTAGTATATATATATATATATATAAAATAGAATACTACTCCACCATAAAAAAGAATGAAATAATGCCATTTGCAGCAACATGGATGTACCTAAAATTTTTCATATTAAGTGAAATAAGTCAGATGGAGAAAGACAAATAAAATATAATGTCACTTATATGTGGAATCTAAAAAAAAATCATACAAATGAACTTATTTACAGAACAGAAATAGACTCGCAGACATAGAAAACAAACTTATGGTTACAAAAGGGGAAAGGGTGGGGAGGGATAAATTAGAAGTTTGGGATTAAAATATACACATTACTATATGTAAAGTAGACAACCAACAAGACCGACAAGGACCTACTGTATAGCCCAGGGAACTATACACAATATCTTGTAATAACCTATAATGGAAAAGAATCTGAAAATTTATATATATACACACATATTCAGTTATATATATATAACTGGATCACTTTGCTGTACCCCTGAAACTATATTTCAATTAAAAATTTTTTTAAAAAGAAATGCTCACAAAATTCACAGCCAGCATTATTCTATTTCTACTCCTGGTTTCATTCAATCACTCCCAGTGATTGATCGCACTTGAACTCACGGTTCCCATACAGTGTCCTCAGGCGACTTAGTGGACATTTATGGGGGTCTACTCAGCACTGGTCACCCCTCCCCTCTTGCTTACAGTACTCAGGTTTCCATCTCTGCCCCTTGCAGACCCTGTACTTGGGGAGAGTAGCTTCCCTTCCAGCCTGCAGTGAGCCCTGATACTGAGCGCTGAGCAGCACTTGTGACCATGAGACTGTCTTCTCCATGGTCATCTTCTTGAGACTTGGCACATGATCTAATCTAGTCCGATCAGGATTCCACCTGGAATGCTGGGGCAGAAGATGTACCTTTTCTCCTGCAAGTCTTCATTTGGAAGTCAGGCAGCTTCCAACTTACTGGGATGTGCTTGTAAATGGAACTAACATTCTGGGTGGCAGAGCGAAAGATGTGCGAGCAAACTGCACCCTTGGCAATGACATTGTTAAGCTGCTGGATCAGAAAGGCTAATGCCTACTCTTCTGCTGGACTTTCCAGGCACACAGACCAACAAATCTTCTTTCTCATTTATCCCAGTTTGGATTGCATTTTCTATTATGTGCCACTCAAGACAGGTGAATGTTCTAGCCAGTATTCTAGTGCGTAATGAGAAGTGGCCATTCCAACATTGTTAGTGTGTGTGCATGGTGCCCCGAATGCTTTGTGCTGGTCTCAGCCCATGGATAGTAACATTATCAGCTAGAAATGCCTGGGGCACCCACCTGGGCCCTAGTGAGGTCCCCACAGTCTTCTCCCCTTTCCAAACCAATTTTACCACTGGACCGGCCCTCGTGGTTCTTATGATTGCAAGACATCCTTCAGCAGTAATCATTAGAAAACTTTCTAATAGAGCATGGGGGTGTCTGGTTTAAGTTTAGTGACAAAACAAAAGGAGCCTCCTGTAGAGAGCTCTTTCTTGCAAAGAGCTCTTTCCTGCCCCAAACTGCTTACAGCGCTAAAAACATTAACTAGGATATCTGCTCCATAGTTTTGCCTTTTACAGAATGTCATACAGTTGGAATCAGACAGTACGTAGCCTTTACAGATTGGTTTCTTTCACTTAGTAATATGCATTTAAAATTCCTCTATGTCTTTTCATGGCCTGAGAGCTCATTTCTTTCTAGCACTGAATAATATTCCATTGTTTGGATGTACCAGTCTATTTATCCACCTACTAGAGGACATCTTGTTTGTGAGATTCAGCATTTTTCATGTCTATAAGTCTACCTGCCCACCCAAAAGAGAAAGAAATGCAGGTGGTGCTGCTGTGAGAGGTGTTAGGAAAGGAGGAGAGGGAACTTGAGGGAGTTCCCATGTGGTGTCACCGTGCCTGCAGTGATGTTAGAAGCAAGGCTGCCTGTGAGATGCAAGTTGGCAATCTAGCTCAGTTCTCCTCACAGAAAAAGGGGCCCTTTCCTGCAGGGCTGATCCCTGCTCTTCCCAGAGGATGACATTCCCTTACCCAGGAAACAGAAATCATAGGAAGAAGAAGGGCCCGGAGAATCCATTCCTCACCCAGGCTATAAGAACCCTAGTTTTTGCACTGGCCTCCTTGGCCCTCCAAGGTGGGATGATGGGGTTGGTGTGTGATGGTGAGCATTCATCAACCCAATCAACTTTTATTACTGCTGTGCACAGGTCTCTATAAAAAGAAATGGTTCCCTAGCAGTTCCCAGGCAAGTAGGTAAGGGGCAGAGCTATGAAGGAAAGGAGATTATTTCTCAAACCTCTCCCATCTCTCACTGTCTCTCCCAATTCCTGGCACTGTCTTTTCCTTCCTGCCCCAAGCTCAGAAACAACATCTCCATCCTTCCCCAGGCTCTTTCATCAGAACTTCCAACACCTTTTTGTTTAGAGCTGGGTATCAGAAAGTAATCAGCTAGGTGTCATTTATTGGTGATCCCGTAATCCTTTAGGAGAAGTTTGAATTTTTATAGAGGATGTTTGATAACTCAGAAAAATGTCTAATTGTTCATTTTTTATCAACTTGTTCTTTCTTCTTTCTTTTAACCTGTTAACAAACTTTTTACTCAAAAAAAATGCCTACTATATGCTAGGCACTCTAGGTGCTAAGAACATGCGTATGGTGCCTACCTAAGTACAAGACACAAATCTTGCCCTAGAAAGAACTCAGTCTAGTATGGAAGGAGGAGATGGGGTGGGATTCCGGTAGTGGAAATTAAGATGACAAGGTGTGGAATTCTGTTTTGGTACAATTGTGGAAAAGTGAATGAGCATCCTTTTTGTCTGAACTCTACAAAGAATTCTGTGAGGTCTGTGAATTTCTATGGGGTTGTGGGGGGGAGCTGCAGGAGAAACATACTGCTTAGCTCTTAATGTCTTTTGGAAATCCAAGTCAAAGAAGTGAGCATTTTCCAGTGCTGTCTTACCCACTTAGCTTTCCTACCAGTTGAGTTCAAAAATTTTGCTTTGATCTTAGCCTTCCACTTATGGTTGATTACAATTTGATTTAATAATAACATTTTTTATAGTATTGAATGATAGAAGACAAAGCTAGTTCGTATGGCTTTAGGCACTTAGTAAAGATATATAATCAATGCTTGCTGAACAAACTACTGTTTGAAAATTAAAATACACTGAACTTGTAGACAAAAGAATAAATTAATCTTAAATCAAATAAGTCAACCAAATGCCCATAGTTTAAGGAAATTGCTTCTTAGACTCCTTTTGAGGCAGGAAATAGATGGGCCCCATTCTGAACAGCCGAAGTTTGTCCCCTGTAGACAGATACTCTAAGATAGCGGGAGCAAGAGAAGAGGCTTGGCCCTGCCCACATAAGAGATAAAAGACCACATATTCCACATTCTCGAAGTCAAGGAGACCTTCCCAACTACACATGTGCAGAAAGGCTCCTTGGTGGTCAAAAAGGGAGGGGACACCACCCCACAGTAAGTGATGTCAACCTACCCATAGACCTCTTCGCTAGTATCCATCTTGGCTAAGAAATGTGCACGCACACATGGGAGGACCCTGAGATAAACCAAATACGGACTCAGAACCAGGCAAAGCAAGATGATGGGCCGACGGAAACCCAGAAGAAATGTCTCATAGAAGTGATTCAAACAACCACGAGGGCACAGCTCTCTCTCTGAGCCCGCCCGTGGATCTATCTACAAGTACCCTTTTTCCTCCTAATATACACTTTATCTGTTTCACTACTTTCCATCTCTATGTGGAAGTTCATTTCTACACAGCTGACAGGCCAGGGCCTTGTCACTGCCACTGGTCCCTGGTGATCCAGTGGCTAAGATTCAGCACTCTCACTGCCGCGGCCTGACTTCAATCTCTAGCTGGAAACCGAAATCCTGCTTCAAGCCACTGCAGGCTGAGGCCACCTGAGATCACTTTGAATGTCACATTTAGGCTATTTACATTAAGCAAGAAGAGCCCATGTTCCCAGCTGACTTACTAACATGGGGGTGCATGTTTTTTCATTAAAAGGAAAAGAATTGATTGGAATAATTCCACATCTTAAAAAAACACAAATCTCTATTTTCATTTGATAGGGTGTATGCCCTTTGTGCATAAGCAAAACACACATTTACCATGAGTTTCTATTTTGCATTTAGTTAAGAGTTACTGCATTTTTTATTTGTATTTTGGATAACTAAAGTGAAGTTAGTCTTTACAATGTCTTCACCATAATTATTAATATTTATGCTTGCTTTGTTCTCTTTATCTGTTAAAAAAAACTAAGCACAAGACATAAAAGAGATGCAATTTCTTCCTCTGTAGTTTTAGCAAATATGTTTTTTATTCTGCCTTCCATAACTGTGCTAAGGAAAACTATAGCTTTTATCACTATAGAGAAAAATTTAAGACTTTGAAATGGGCGAGAGGTTACTGGATATCCTTTCAATAAAAGGCTGAAGGCCCTGGGAATTATATATTTAATTCCATCACCAGGTGACTTTGACTAGGCTATTTTACAACTCTGTGGAGATAGAAGTTAATTTGTTGCAAACTGACAGCAATGCAAACATTTTTGTCTATGGAAATGTAAATTAGATGTGCCCTGCTGGGATAAAATTGACTATTGCCCTATGCATAGAATAGTTTTTGTAAATTTATTTCAACATTTCTTTACTGCATTATAATTCATGCATATAATAAGTTGAATAAAATCTTTGTTCGTTTTATATCTGAAAGTCATGATTTCTTACCAATTTTTGAAAATTATCCTTTGACATCACATTTAATTTTCACAAACTTTTAGTTAATTAGTAATTGTACTGAATTGTTATTTCAGTAATTAGTAAGATGAGGAATAGAAATGTGACCTTTTGCCATTTTGGTCAACACAGCAAGATGGTCACAAAATATTTGCTGGGCCTAAAATTCAATCCAAGTAGAAACAAGTTCCCTTCACCCAAATTTCTAATTCATTTGACAGTAATTCACATGGTCTTGACCAAACCTATTGACAGTGGTTGCAACAGTGATGGTAACAGACAAAGCAGGCAGCAATTGTCATGGGGAACTAGAAGGTAGTTCCGTAACAGAAAGATCCAACCAGAATGAGACTGGGCTTTTGGTGAAGAGTTGAATAAGTACAGGACACTGTGACAACCAAAACCAAAACCAAAACCCAACTACAAGGAAAGATTGTTTACAGAACATTAAATAGCAAATACCAAAATGACTTTCTAACACAAAGAAGATTTTTAGAACTTCAGAAAACAAAACCGAAAAAGACCAACTAGGTCCTCATCAGATTTACAAGCTACACACTGATAAGCTGATGCTGGCCAGTGCCAAGAGGAGACATTTCCTACAGCAGCAGAAAGTGATGGGTCAGCTGCGAAACAGCAGTGTCCAGTGCAGAAATCTCTCTGTAACACTACACTTCCCAGTATGTGGGCCAGACTAAGGGAACAGTAAGTATTTGTTGAATGAATGAACAAGTGGATGAACCAGTGACCATCCTTAGAAGTCAGAGTTATGTCATGGGATCTGCAAACGATGGTGTACAACAAGTCTTGTTTGGATGGCTGAGGAAATATTTCACACATACACGCATGCTTGCTAATGTCCAAGGTAATTGTGATAACACAATACAGGTTTACTTAAAAGCACCACTAAATTCATTGTAGTTTTTTGCTATTTGTATTTTTCCTATGGATGCATATAAAAAGTATGGAAACTACCATGGGGAGGCCTCTGAAAATTTTTGCTGTTTTAACTCTACTCAGTAATCTATAATAACCTATGCAAGAAAGGAATCTGAAAAAGAATAGACATATGCATGTGTATAACTGAATCACTTTGCTGTACACCTGAAACTAACACATCATTATAAATCAACTATACTCCAATATAAAATAAAAATTTTTAAATAAAATAAAAGAGGAATCTCTTGCTCAAAAAGGTCTAAATTATTATTATCTCCTTCAAATACTCTGAGCCCCACTCTTCCTCTGCTCCTTCTGCGTCTCTGATTATACAAATGTTAGATCTATTGTTATAGTTTCACAGGTCCCTGGGATTCTGTTCATTTATTTTCTACCCATTTTCTCTCTGTTGTTCAGATTGGGTCATTTCTGCTTTCATATCTTTATGTTTATTGATTCTTTCCTCTGTCACATTCTTTCTGTTATTGAGTCCACCCAGTGAGGACTCATTTTTTATGTCAGTTTATGGAGGACTTTTTAAAATGTCCAATATTGTATTTTTTCCATTCTAAAACTTCTACTTTGTTCTCCTCATATATATCATTTATTTGCTGAGACTTTCTATTTTATCTTTTATTTCAAACATGGTCTTAACTGCTCATTTTATGGTGGCTACTCTAAAATCCTCGCTAGCTAATGCCAACATCTCTGTCATTGCAGCGTCCATGGATTGTGTTTTCTCATTCACGTTGAGATGATTCTTGTTATAAGTCATTTTTTTGGTTGTACCCCACAGTTTGGATATTATGTTGTGAGATCCAGAGGCAGGAGATAGACGGGCCCCAGGCTGAGCAGCTGGAGTTTGTCCCCTGTGCGCAAATTCTCCAAGATGAAGATAATAGCAGGAGCAAGGAGCTGTGCCCTGACCGGATACGAGATCACATATTCCTCATTCTTGAGGTCAAGGAGGCCTTCCCGACTACACGTGTGCAGAAAGGCCCCTCGGAGGTCAAAAGGGAGGGGGCACCACCCCACAGTTAGTCATGTCAACCTACCCATAGACTTCCTTGCTAGAATACTTCTTGGCTAAGAGATGCGCATGCACACACGGGAGGACCCTGAGCTAAACCAAATACGGACTCAGAACCAGGCAAAGCAAGATGATTGGCCAAAGGAAACCTGGAAGAAATGTCCCATAGAAGTGATTCAAACTACCACAACGGCATGACTCTCTCTGGGCCCGCCCATGTGTCTATCCACACGTAGCCTTTTTCCTCCTAATAAACACTTTACTTGTTTCACTACTTTCACTTTACTTGTCTCTTTGTGGGAATTCATTTCTACAAAGCCAACAGGCCAGAGCCTTGTCACTGGCCACTGGTCTAGTGGCTAGGATTCAGCACTCATTGCCTTGGCCTGATTTCAATCTCTGGTTGCAGAACTGAAATCTTGCTTCAAGCTGCTGCAGGCCAAGGCCACCCAAGATCAGTCCTGGATCCTATTTCTCTTCATTTTTGCAGGCAGTCACTCAATTTAGGTGTAGGGTACTGGTCTAGGTGAGAGTGGAAGTTCAGCTCCCAGTTTGACCCCATTGATACATCCTGGTGAAACGGGAGCATTTACTCACAGTCTCATTGCCCTGGAGTGAGGGTATAAGTTCTGCTCCGTCTGGGCTTCCTTGATGGGGGCAAGAAACGAGGGATCAAGAGTGCCAACTAGCACCACATCACCCGCCTTGTTCATTTCCCCCCTACACCCTGTAGGCCTACAAGGCCTGTCCTTGCGCAGCTTCAAGACGGAAGAAAGAGCCCAGAGTCAGCAACAGAGAATTCATTGGTTTAATGCAGCGGTCCCCAACCTTTTTGGCACCAGGGACTTGTTTCGTGGAAGACAATTTTTCCACGGACGGGGTTGGGGGGGGATGGTTCAGTCAATAATGCCAGTGACGAGGAGCAATGGGGAGCGGGAGATGAAGCTTCGCTCACTTGCCCACCACTCACCTCTTGCTGTGCAGCCCAGTTCCTAACAGGTCCTCCGCCCGGGGATTGGGGACCCCTGGTTTAATGGATGGAGGAGCTTACACGTCTGAATCAAGGTCCTGGAGTTCAAGTCTCTTTCATTTGTTGACAACTCTCCTGCGATTCTCTTTGCTATAATGCCTTTATTCCCTTTGTATCTCTTCGCTGTTATTTCAGAGGGGTCTGATGACAGAGGACAGCCCAATATGTGCTGAGTCCACCATCATGAGATGAAAATCTTGTACTCAACATAGACATCAATACTTAGAAGATGCTCCCTCAATGTTCATGAAACTGAATTCAGTTAAATCCATAGTGTTGGGATTTCAGCAGTTATAATGTGTTGTTTATAGCACAGTTTTCAATTTTTTTTTAATTTGCAACATTTGGGTGTCAGATGTTTTGCTTTTATATCTCTAAACATGTAACTGAAATAAAAAATATATTTTTTAGAAGTTTTCATTTAATTATATAAATACTTTAGAAGAATTTTAATGACATAGGAGTATGCACACATTCATCTGCAACACACTTATGTATGGTATATGAGTGTGTGTGTCCAAAATATTTCAGCCATATTGAAGTAACATTGCAATTCTCATTGCAAAGCCAACTCTTCTTTAGAGGTCCTAATTGGTAATAAAATCTTAATTGTAACATTAATCCAAATTAATTTACTAAATTCATACCAAAATCTTAATTGTCTGAATAATCCTTAAATTCAGAGAGATTTGGGATTGTTTGGTCTTGCCTTATTATAACCAAAGAGGTTTTAGACATGTTTTCAAGGATCTGAATTTTGGTTCAGAATTTCCTTAATAATGAAAAGACTTTAAAGACTGTAAAGACTTTCTGAATTAATTTAATCAATTCCTCTTGCTCCAAGCTGAAATCTTTAAATCTTTTGCAGACATCTCAAGATAACGTACTCCATCTTTCAATAAAACATTTCCATGCCTATCACACTTTTGGGAACTTCTTTTTCACATCTGACCTGCTCTAATTTGAGCTTGTCTCCTTTTTTTTGTCTCCTTACATTTTTAAGGAGAGTAAAACTGCCTGGCAGCATTCGTATAATCACCTAAAGAAGTTACTACTTCATTGTCTGACTTTTGAAAAATGCCAAGAGCTATTACCATTAAAGCTGAATAATGTCAGAGGATGATAATTAATTTGATCCCTTAACTGTTCAGTGTCATTGTCCTCCACAAAGAAGTGATAAAATATGATATATAGAGTTGTCCCTCCTTATCCATGGGGGATTTGTTCCAGGTCTCCCCCAACCCCAATACCAAAATCTGGGGATGCTCAAGTCTCTTACATAAATGGTCTAAGTGCCATTTATGAAGTCAAGTGCCCCTAAGCCTTGCTGACCCCTATTGTGAAAAATCTTTAGATGAAGTGCTTGGGTGGCAACTCTCAGCTACCACTGGCAAAGTGACTATCAGAAATAGCTGAAATAATTCCTAGGTTATTTTATTCTCTGCATTGGACTTCCATTAATGGAGTCTAATAGAGACACAAAGCAGCAGGTTAGAAGTAAGGAGCAAGATGCCAAACCAAGGGGTTAGACAGCATTATACTCAGGATGCCAAGTGAGGCAGATTCTTGGGGGTGAGAAGCTGGTGGAAAGGGAGCATGAGGACCTCCATCTCTTTCTGATGGGAGCCATTCTGTGCTCCCACATAGACGGACAACTACCAGGCTTGAAGACCTCAGGCTGAAACTGGAATCCTCCAGAAAGAAGGGAACACTATTGATGTGAACATAAAATGATTACACAATGACTTCTCACATTTGTTGTTTTTAAAGTTGTAAGCAAATAACTATGCTAAAAAAAAAAACCTACTAAAAGGTTTTTAGTGGATACAGGCAAGATTATCCTAAAATTTATGTGGAAAAGCAAAGGAACTAGAAGAGCTAAAACAATTTTGAAAATGAAGAATAAAGTCTACCAAACGTCAAGACTTATTCTATAGCTACAATAACCAGGACAGTGTGATATTGGTGGAGGAATAAATTCATAGATTAGTGGAACAGAATAAAAAACCCAGAAATAGACCCACAAATAACCTCAAATGATTTTTAACAAAGGTGTAAAAACAATTCAATGGAGGAACGATAGCCTTTTTATTGCATGGTGCTGGAGCAATTGGACATCGACAGGGGAAAATGAATCTTGACCTAAGCGTCATACCTTAAACAAAAATTCACTCAAAATGGATCATGGACTTAAATGTAAAAGGCAAAAATGTAAAACTTGTTTTGAAAGTAAGAGAAAATCCTTAGGATCTAGGTCTAGGCGAAGAGTTCTTAGACTTGAAACCAAAAGCATGAGCTATAAAATGAAAACTTTATAAATTGAGCTTTATCAAAATTAAAATCTTTGCTTTACAAAATACCCTGTGAAAAGGATGAAAAGGCAACCTACACTCTGGGAGAAAATATTTGCAAACCACATAGGGTTAATCTGTGATTTGGTAGGGTCTACACTCATTGTAAAGGTTTGGTTACTTTCATGTTTACCTGTTATCTCCAGATGTATTTATTCTAACTGTATTAAATTATGCTTTTTACTTAACAACATGAAACTTACAGTAACTACTTGAAGTCATGTAATGATTACATGTTTAATGCTATTGAAATTCCAGGCAATTAATTCTCAAAACAGCAAGTTTAATGATTGACTTTACCTTTTTAATGAAAAATGACCGGGTGCTATACTCAGGAGCTGTCAGTACTGCAATCCAATTCTTTACCTCTGTTCCTTAATTCATCAAATGTTTATTGACACCTTGCAGTGTTCAGAAGGGACTTTTAAATTTGGTTCAGTGGCTGCATTCCTTGTTTGATTCTTGTGCAGTTCTAACCATTATTTTGAAGAGAAAAATTACATACAAATTTCAGGAGTGAAGCATGTGTGAAACATCATTCCATATTCCTCTCCACTGTGAAATTTCTCCTCTCCTTTTTTTAAATTGTTAAAAGTCTGAACAGACTGGATTCCTCCACCCCTTTTACAACAGCAATTAATCTTCAATCACCTCCTCCTTTTAGGTTCCCATGTTGAGGTCTCCTTGTTCAGATCACAGCGCTAATAAGATCAGCACCTCAGCTGTTTCCATCTTTCATGAGTCGGTTATGTCCATTAATGGAATGATGGGAGGGAATGTGTGAGAGGAAGCTTTGTGCTAAGTGTACAGATCATGTACCTGATCCTGACTCTCTGATGTTGATTAATCACCAAGATGAAAACATGTGGCTTGCTCGGTCTGAGGACATTGCTAGCAACTTCTCAAACTTCGTTACCGAGATATCTCTTCAAACATCAGTGTGCGAATGTGTTTTCTCAGGGGTCCATAGTTTAACTCCATCGAAACCCTTAAGCTCAAAATTTCTTTAAATTATTGTGCTATATTTTTAAAATTTACATGATTTTTGGATCCTAATAGTATAATTGTTTTTTGGTGTAAAATAGTATTTTTATTACCATCTCTAGCTGAGACTTACTACATGATTGCCAACCCCATTCCCTCTTCCTGGGCAAACAGAAAGACTCTCTTAGTCCCTCTTGGAATTATTAACACAGGCCATGTGATGAGGTTCTAGGCAATGGGACGTGGGTAGAAGTGATGTACCCCTCTTCTAGGTCTGGCCACAAAGCTCCACTAAAAGTTGTCCATGCTTTCTCTTTCTCTTCCTTGGTGACCTTGGAGGCCATGAGTTTAATGTGGCAGTGACACAAGATGCAAAGAACTTATTATCACTGTATCCCCACATGGGAGAGGCGGGTCCAACGTACAGCACATTGTGACATGAGCAAGAAGTAAAATTTTATAATGAGCAAGAAGTAGTAATTTTTTTTTAAGAAGTAGTAATTTTATAATGTTTACAGCTCCTAGGAGCACATTTTCCCTCTGCCTAAGACTACAGGGGTGATTTAGAGCAGCTATATTACTTGTCCTGACTAACATACCATTAGAACAATTTTTTCCTACCAGCTATACCCATCATGATGCAATTTCATCAAGTTAATCAATTTTGAAAATGAGGTTGAACTGAAGGGTGATAATATTATGAGGTTTAGTATCTAGGGAGTTTCTCTCTTTCTTGCTGTGACAATATTTCTAGACCTAAGACTAACAAAATATGTGGATACCAAAAATATTTGTTCTTTCACCTGTTTCTTTTTTCCCAAAGCTCAATGAGCTTTTTCACGGTAATCGTTGAGAGAAGATGCCCCGAATACCGTACAAAAAGCAATATTGCATTTTGAAATTTTGGCAAGTGAATCTTCTTGTCAGAGGAAAAATTGTTTGCATTGTTTGGCAGATTTAAAGTGTTTCTGATCTATTGTCATTCTGTCAGTGTCTCAATTTTTATTGAAAAATGGTGACTAATGATGCAATTTATTTTACAAAAATGTGATCATTTCCATCACTTATATTTTAAGTCTCAAAAGATTCAGTTATCCCCATATTCATTGTCGTCACCAACGGCAAATGCCGACATTTGCACCCGTTTTCAACACTGATTCCCAATTTTCCATGTCCACAACCAGGAAAAACCACCTGGGGGCGCTCTTTCATTACTGTCAGGTCTTCTGTAACCTAGCCAATTCCCTTAGCCATTCCTTCCACCAACAATCTCTCACCAGCATTTCTCAAATTTTTGTTATCCCCAAACCACCGAATGGTTTACTCAGTGTGCTCGTGGACCATTAATTTTAATTGACTAGAAAGAGACATGATAAGTATTTAAATTATAAAAATGGAACATAATATTAATGGTAAGATTAATTATTTCATGTCAGTGGAAGAGGGATGATCTCATTGCTAACCTTTTTCACTTTGGGCTCAATAATTCAAACATTAGGTTCTACTCTACGTGCATTATGTTTCTTTCCTGCCTCTTTTACTGCTGGTAAATTAGAGGATTAAAATGACAATTATAGGTGACTGGGGATGTAAATGTTTGATGGCTCCATCTGATAAACCTGGATATTCAAGTCAAACATGGACCCAGAATTAATGGAGAGATTTAATGAGTAGTACCTTGAAAACTCTAAGTCCACAATCAAATCGAAAGCTGACAGCTTATTTGGGGTAGCGACAAACAAATTCTTAATCTACTCTGGTTGCATTGTCTCTGTCAAGCACTTGTTTATATTGTATTGCTGCATCTTGATGTGGCTTTTAAACATACCCACGGTTTCTTTGTTTTGTTTTCTCTGAGGCATTTGTACCCTAGCTTGTTTTGTCTTGTTTTTTGTTTTTTCAATGAACAATTTGATTGCTATGTGTCTTGGCATGTTTCTCCTTGGGTTTATCCTGCCTGGGACTCTCTGCACTACCTGAACTTTGGTGGCTATTTCCTTTCCCATGTTAGGGAAATTTTCGACTATAATCTCTTCAAATATTTTCTCAGGTCCTTTCTCTCTCTCTTCTCCTTCTGGGACCCCTATAATGTGAATGTTGGTACGTTTAATCTTGTCCCAAAGTTCTCTTAAGCTGTCTTCATTTCTTTTTCTTTATTCTGTTCCATGGCAGTGAACTCCACCATTCTGTCTTCCAGGTCACTTATCTGTTCTTCTGCCTCAGTTATTCTGCTATTGATTCCTTCTAGTGTATTTTCCATTTCAGTTATTGTATTGTTCATCTCTGCTTGTTTGTTCTTTAATTCTTCTAGGTGTTTTTTCTTTAATTCTTCCAGGTCTTTGTTAAACATTTCTTGCATCTTCTCTACCTTTGCCTCCATTCTTTTTCTGAGGTCCTGGATCATCTTCACTATCATTATTCTGAATTCTTTTTCCGGAAGGTTGCCTATCTGCACTTCATTTAGTTGCTTTTCTGGGTTTTATCTTGTTCCTTCATCTGGTACATAGTCCTCTGCCTCTTCATTTTGTGTATCTTTCTGTGAATGTGGTTTTCCTTCCACAGCCTGAAGAATTGTAGTTCTTCTTCCTTCTGCTGTCTGCCCTCTCTGCTATTCTTCTTAATTTCACTTTCCATTTTTAGGTATTTCTACAAAATGATCACCTTGGCAATCACTTTTCCCAACAGTGATAGCTTCTGATTCTTGATTTGCACTGGGGTCCCTCTCTGGCATATACTGTGATGCACTTTGACAAGAGGTAGCTTCTCGGAACAGCCAGAGAATACTCTCCTGCGTGAGAAGATTCCAAGAAACTGAATGTATGAGTCTTAGCAGCAAGGATCCATTAGGCATCAAAAGTTCAGGAAAATACCCTCAGATATCAGGACTAGATATTATATTTTAGACAGATACTTTTTTAGGCAGAAATTGTCCACTTGCATTCTAAGTCAGATGTAATCTTTTGTACAATAGGCAGAAAGTGTAACCTCATTTTTTTTCCTACAGAACAATCTGCTTGTATAAAACATGAAGACATAACGGCTTGCGAAGAAGGACTTTCAATCTTTTCCTACGTATAGACTTCACATCCATTCCCAGAATCTCCTGAATATGTTTTTAAGGCTTGACTATTTCATAGGGTTTTCTATAAGAGACTCAGACTTGAGTGCTTTATAGTTCTGTAGCTGGCTGAGCTCACATACAAAGTGGGAAAAGAGTGTCATCGGCCACAGTCATTCAATAAATAGACACAGCGTTGGAGGGGCCAGTACAAAAACTTGACTTGGCCCCTGCACCTGAAGATTTTATTAAGTGCCAGAACTCTAATATGGGTTTTTCCTTGTTATTTTTGTCATTTCATTCATTCATCCCACAAATATTTTTTGAGCTTCTCTAATGTGACTGACACTCTTCTAGGCACTGGATATTCAGTAGGGAACACAAATGACAAAATTGCCTCCTTCATGGAACTTATATTCTCTAGGGGAGGACAGACAGAGAGGGAACCAAAAAATGAATATATGTATCCATACACACACACACACACACACGGTATGCTTGTAGAACTCCCAATTTAATAGAGAGATGGACACAGAAAATGAATTACCACAGTGTGGAAAGTGGGTTAATGAACCCAAGGTCATTTGCTAGTGTGAAGGAAGGAGTACACAACTCGTTCTGGCTGGGGGAGATGATAGATGGAAGGCTTCCCAGTAGAAGGCATGCCTAAACTGTATCTTAACAATAACCCAGGATTGGCCAGGAAACAATGGGGGAGGGAGTAGAAGGAAGTAGTTTCAGCACGAAGACATGATGAAGTCATGGAGATGAAAACCAGATGGTGTATTGTGTGTTTGTGGTGCAACTGGCAATTTGGTGTAATTTGGAGGCTGAGGCAGGGAGTGAGTGAGGCCCTTGATATTTGCACAGCTGAGGTTGGGGAAGGAGAGGAGATTTACGGCAGGGGAGTCTGTAGCACCTAGTCTGTGCCCTCGTGGAGTATTGTTAGGTACTGGAGCTACAGCAGTATGTAAGGCACTGTAGGTCCATGATCTGAAGGCACTTGCTTCTGCACTGCCCATTTTTTGTTCACTTTCTTGTTCTACTGAAGACCTGCTCAGCCTTGATCCACGCCCAGCATACCTTTCCTCTCCACTCAGTGCAGGCTGGGTGGTCGGTGTCCAGCCCTCGTCCTGTAGCCCGTATCTAGATCCAGGATGGAGGATGGGGAAGTTACTCCCTAATTCCTTGGCAAGATGAATGTATTAACTTTCATTTGAGAAGCATTCTATTATCTCGTACAGGTGGTCCTGTGCTTCATGGCACCAGGTTAACAGTGAAGATCAAAGACTTTCATACCATTTAAGCCTTCAAACAAATCTGTCTCCATAGGGGAACTCTGAACCAAACCTGTTCTTCAAAAACTGATGTACCTTTTCTAAGAATTCCTTCCCCTGGGGTCTGTGGACCCCTTGAAATGTGAACCCCATAAATGTATATGCAAAATTTTGAGAGAAAGTGCGTATCTGTTAAGAACAAACACTAAACATTTTACATTAAAAAAACACTAATTTTATAAGGTGGCCATATTTAATTTTTCTCCTCCAGCAAGTATTCCACAGGGTATTTCATTGCATTTATACCTGTATATTATGTACCCAGTCCTATCCCCACTCTGTATTTTTTTGTTTGTCTGTTTTTTTTTTTTTTGGTCTTTATGTTCTTTCTGTTGCTTGACAAGAACATGTACTACTACTACTAAAGCTTTATAAACTCCTTGTTCCTCTCTCAAAATCTTATTTCTTTTTCTCTCACAGCCTTCCTTTAACTAGTCACTTAAAAACAGTAAAACCCATCTCTTTCTCCTAGCACTATGGTTCCACTTTCTGCCGATCCTTCTTTCTTGGTCCAAAAGCATATTTTTACACAGCTGCAGTTAAAAATTAATTGTATGTATTTATTCTTTATCAAATTACTAATCTTCAATATAACATTAGTATAATTAATATGATCCCCATTGTATGCTAGGCTAAGATATCAGAATTTGTGATTTCCTTATTGTTGAACATTTAGGTTGTTTTCAGTTTTTCACTATTAAACATAATGTTGCCAATGCAGCTTTAGGTATAGGGTCTTTCTCTTCTGATGAAGTATAGTATGTCCTTCAATTAAGTTCAAAGAGCAGAATTACTGATGTAAAAGTGTAAATACCTTTATGGTCTCTGATTTGGGGTTGGCATAATGCAAGCAAAATGTATTAGTGGGACTGGTACATATTCTTGACCTTAAGAGAGTGGTAAATGGCCTCATGGATGCAGCATCTGCAGACTGCCCTCCCTGTATTCACTCTGAAGGAAGTTCTCGTCATGGTTTTGAGTACGACCTTTCATTTTTAGTCAACTTCTGCTCTTAAATCCCAGAGGTGCATAATATCAGCTTCCAAGATTGAGGGTCACATGACAAGGAATTAACCGCAAACACTTATTAAAATGTTATTATGAGAATATACTAGTGCCTTTTCCAGTTTATGACCTTTTTCAATGTCATTTAACCTTATAAAAGAAAAATTTATTTAAAAAGGTATTTGCAAGCAAAATAATATTTTATTGAAAATTCAGAAGTTACAGTACTTTAAGACATTTTTTCATATTATAAAGAAAAATAAGTTAAAAGAGAAAGAATTAACTCAAGTGCACTGATATTTAGTTTTCATTCAAACAAACATCATTTTGAAAAACCAAAATCCATAGCTTAATTTATTCACGGTATAAACACATATTTTCCTATTTCTCATGAAGAAAACTAATGGAATAATCTTCAGAGTAATCTTTCAACACATCACCTTCCTGGATCCAATTTAAATGGCAAATTAGTATCTAACTCCACAGACTACTGGAGTGTGTGTATGTGTATACATAAGAACTAGGTAACCTTGATATAAAATTTTAAGAATGAGAGTGATTTGTCACTTCATTTTATCATAGGGCAATAAACAGCATTTCTAAAGCATGTTTTCTTATCCCCTAGGTCAAAACCAACCACTTTCAGAAAGGTGTTTAGCCTAGTGAGCACTAGTGGCATAAGTAAGATTAATTATGGTTAATCATACTGCCAAAGTGTTAACTATTACAGTCAGCCATTTAGTATTAAGAAGTATCTTGTTATGATTTTTAGAACAAAGTCTCTCAAATTTTCTTATGAAGGGGAGCTAATTGAGCCAAAAAGATTAAAAGACTCATTTTTAAAAAACTCATTTTATAGTATCAATGGTCTATATTTTTACCAAATTATTTTCTCAACAGAACATATTCATTGAGCCACTGGTATCACTTACATAATTTTATTTGTTATTTCCATTAGCTCTATTATGTATCCTCTCCCTTTCAAATGAAGAAAGGAGTGGGTACATACTTTCAGTAAACAAATGCAGTACTAAGCTGCTGTACTGCCATCTCTGGCATGTCAGTCCCAGAAGATGCCACGGGGAAGCTACAGTAAGCATGTCCACAGCTGGACATGGCACTAATGTAGGATGTCAATTAATATCCCAATTAATATTTGTATAGTACTTTACAGTTAGAGAGCTTTTCTGTAACTACTATGAAAACAGTGAATGAAATCACCCCACGTTAGGACATTTACAACATGCACGTTGCATAAAATGCTTACAAAAATGTTAATTGCATTACATAGGCAAAAGGCAGAAATTGTTTCAATAGAGGAGAATCCAGAGAGGACAGAATTAAAACATAATGTAGCACTTGCTAACACAGTGCTTTTTTTCATTTGGTAACACCATACAAATTTGTCTTTAACTAAGAAAAAACTAGGTCTTACTTCAGTTGTGGAGAAATCTGGCCATGGCGGGACAAGAAAATACTCTGATAAAAAATAAAAAAGGTCTGAAAGCCACTGTTTTGACAAGTTGACTCTGAAACTGGTGAAACCCTTTTGGCTGTAAGGGAACAGTGATGACTGACTTAGCTCAGAGGTCATCAGAGGTGAATAAAGCTTTCCTCCCCCCCCCCCACTCCACTAGTAGAAAAGGCTCGTAGGCACCTGATTAGCTTTCAGAGAAGAGGGTGATTTACTGTGGTGGCAGATGAAATGCTGAAGTCATTTAAGCAATAATGTAATGGACCAAAGATACCGGATACAAAATTTGACAGGTGCAATCACTCTCATTTTTCCAGGTCCCAAAGTAAAATCAACAGCTGGTTTAATCAAAATATCTTCTCCAAATGTTATGACTCTTTAAAACTAAATTTTCAGAGGAAAAATACTGCTTGATTTTTTGCAAATAAAACACATCATTAAAAATCCTTAAGTAAGAGTGCATTTATACATCTAAATAGTATTTCTTGTTAAGAATTAAAACTGCTCTCTCCCTTCTTAGCCCCTCTTCCTTTCTGCATTTCAACTTTTCTCTTGTATTTAAAGTACTGATAGTTTAGTGAATTGAGTACTGTATGTCAAGTCAGCACTCATTGCTTAAGGAAGCCTGGTTGATAATGTACTCAACATTTGTTCATTGAATTTAAAATTTATATATTACTATTATCAGCTATTTGAAATTTCATTAAATGTGATAAATTCCGTAAGGAAAATAAACAAAGGCGAAAGTATAAAAATAAAATATCACACATAGACTAGAAATACTATCTGAAGACAGCTGACAAAAACCTAATAGTGCTTTCTATTAAATAATAGTCTTCAAGTCATATTATACCAAGTTATACATTAAAAAACACCTAATTTACTCTTAGATTCAAGATTATATAACATTAGTTTCAATGACAATTACTTTGCCTATAACTTCTTCCACATTCTCCCGTGACTAAAGGTTCAACATAACAGATTTGACATAAAAGTGTCACAATTATTGGTGATTCTCAATGCAAATGTTTTTTAAAAAGTTTTGATTCTTAAGAATCTGTACCAAAATAAAGCTTCTGATATATCTTTGGATTATACTTGATGACTCAATGATGTAAGCAAAAAAATACTTGAGCTAACATTTACATATAAAAATATAGAATATATACACTACTGTGATCTTGGTGATATCTTACAGTATTACAAATTAGAGTATCACCAACCTGACTAAAAAGTTCGATGAGTTTTAAAGTATGAATTTAAAAAAAAATATCAAGATTCTTAGTTTTAAACTTAACCATTTTCATATTCCATGCCCACTGAGATTCTCTGTTTTGGTTAATAACTGGGCTTGAAGAATATGGAGGAATAAAAGGTATTTCTCTGGAAGAAGCCTGGAGTGTCTCAGTATCTAGCAGAGTTTATTACTGTCTCGGTTTTTTCCTAGGCCTGAATCTTTCTCTTATTCTGCCCATTCAGATCAACGGAAGGCTATGATAAGGAAAGCCATGAGGCCGAAAAGAGTACACAAGTCCTGTATTGTGTCAGATCTCTATTTCTTGCCATTAGGAAAGATAGTGCCTACAAACCTAGAAAGAAAGAAACAATAAGGAGAGCTGAATCCACACACAGGACGGCTGGGCACCTTCTACCATCCAGCAGTTAAACCAGCAAGGCATTTCTATTCTGTTTTAAAAGCATTGCTTCTTTCCCATGTTGAGGCTTACACGGCCATAGTGCAGGCTTTTGAGAGTTCCCTGACTTTCTGCTCAGGTCACATATACTTGTCAAAGATCATGACTTACAAAATACTGAAATATAATTAAACAGACTTAATATTAAGGTTAAACAACATAATTGATTCTTTTTGTAGGATGTGAAGTGAAAGATAAAAAATCCTGGACTGGGAATCAAAAGATCAGGTTCTCTTCATCTCAAGGCTGAGTGGTCTTGATCAAGTTACTTAACCATCCTGGCTATTCATTTCCTCAGGTAAAAAAAACAAGGGAATATGTATTGGATAACTTTTAAAGTCTCTCAAATTTGGTTGAAACACTAAGTCAGAATCTTGCACAGTGCCTTTTGGTTTTCAATATGAAGGTAAGCTACCATTAAAGAATAGTGTAAAAATAATTCTGGTTTGGGGGATTTTCTGATTCTTACATTATGGCTAATGAGAGTTTTCTAAACTTCCACGGGGAAAACATAAGTATTTGGCTCTCTAATAAAAACATAATCGAGATATTTCTACATTATATACAAAGTATACTTTAAAATTCATTGGGATGGTCAGATTTTAGTCACCTATACTTCTTTTATTCTCTTATTGTTGAAATCCTGTTCTCTCCTCAACTCGGTGGTAACAGAGTAGCATGGAGGTAAAAGAGAGAATCCTGGTTAAAGTATTTGATTGAGAGAAGAATAACAGAAGCATTTTCATTCTTTAATTTTTTTAACATTTTAATTTTTTCAATTTTCAGAACTAAAATTTTTGAAATTGCTGCTAATACGTAAAGCCACAAATCTGTCGTAGTTTATCAGTATTGGTAAAGAATTATAATTTATTGCCAAAATATCAATGTTGTGCCGAAAGAAAATGGTTTTTAAGTGTATGGCAATGTGTTCCAATGTTCTTATTTTCATCATTTTCAGACTTGAGGCTCATAATTCTGCTTCTACTATTTCAAACCAGATGTAATGCATGTCGAATTCAAATTTAAAGAGGAACTTTGTGGAGTGCCAGCGAAAACTTTGACAGTAGGATAAATAATTTCTTCAACAGTCACATATGCACCTAACAAGAAACCAACAACTCCAGTGAACGCGATAGAAATATTTTTCAGGATCATCCATATACTGTAGTGCTCCTTAGAAAATGTAAGAATTTCAACCAGAGGCGGCAGGATCAAGGCCAATGTGCTGCTGCTCACAGCTCCGACGAAGGAAATCACAATGTCTAAACGAGGAATCAGAATCGCTCCAGCACCTAGAAAATTGAAAATACAAATTTTCCTTATGTAAATATTTAATACTTATATGAACACTAACTGTAGATACATTCACTACATTAAAATTAATTGATGCAAGTAGGCACTACTAAACTATTGCTTGTGGGAGAATCTGTCACATTCTGTTCTGAGCTAAAAAAGAAAACAAAGAGAGAAACCAAAACAGTGAGTGATATTTCTCGGACTTTGACTTATCAACAGAGTTTCTTACATAAACGACTTTTAATTTTTGCTATGAAGTTCTGGGTGAAGAATGTATTTTCATTACTCTGCCATATAGCTCATTCTATAAAGCACAAAACCTGGGGTGGTGTGATATAAATAAATCATTAAATAAATGAGAGAGAAGAGATAGCTATTCCTTACATTAGAATTCCAATTAACCAAAATAGAAGAAACATTGGAAATAGAAAATCATTATTAAGCAAACACCACGGTAATAACTGTTGCAGGAAAAGTCGATGAAGGATGCTAAAATTAGTGGGCAAAAACGGTATGAGAACAGGATATCTCTCTACAAGATATTTATCAATTATAAAGGGAAAAAGAGTACCTTTACAGTGGAGACATCTGACAGACACCACCTTAACCAAGTGATCAATGTTAACATCACCAGTAATAAGAAATATTGATGCCACGATGTGATGTACTGAGAAGTGCAAAGCATCACCTGTGGCACTCTTGTTAAAAATGCCTAACTTCAACCTAATCATAAGAAAGCATCACACAAATCTACACTGAAGGAAATTCTGCAAAATTACTGACACTTCAAAGACATCAAGGTACATAAAGAAAGATAAAAAAAGATAACTGTCAAGACTGGAGGAGACTAAGTAGACATGACAAGTAAATTCACGTGGGACCTTGGATTGGCTCCTTGATCAGAAAAAGGGTATCAGTGGGAAAACTAGCAAAATCAAAATAAGGTCGATTAGTTAACAGCAGTGTATTAATGTTAATTTCCTTAACTATACTGTGGTATGTAAGCTGATAACATTAGAGGAAATTGAGTAAAGGGCTTATGGTAATTCTACTTTCTTTTACAACTTTTCTAAGTGATTTCAAAATGAAAAGTTAAAAAAAAATAATGTACCATTATTGTCAATAGGATTTTAGTCCAAGCTACCATCAAGTCTTCTGCAAGTTTTGATCTGGAACTTTCTTGATCTTTATCTTTATCTTACCAAATACCGACAGGAGGTTTGCAAAAATGAAGACTTATATTCAGGACTTCCCTGGTGGCTCAGTGGTTAAGAATCCGCTTGCCAATGCAGGGGACATGGGTTCCAGCCCTGGTCTGGGAAGATCCCACATGCCGCGGAGCAACTAAGCCCATGCGCCACAACTACTGACCCTGTGCTCTAGAGCCCGCGTGCCACAACTACTGAAGCCCACATGCCACAACTTCTGAAGCCCAAGTGCCTAGAGCCTGTGCTTCACAACAAGAGAAACCACCGCAATGAGAAGCCTGCGCACTGCAACGAAGAGTAGCCCCCGCTCGCCGCAACTAGAGAAAGCCCGCGCACAGCAACGAAGACCCAACGCAGCCAAAAATAAATAAATAAAATAAATAAGTTTTTTTAAAAAGACGCATATTCTTTCTCCAAATTGTCCTTAGATGGTTCATTGAATGATCTGTTGAGGGTTGGAGCTGCCATCAGAAATAACAGCTGAGTTTGCTCACATGAAAGCTGTGACAACTATATCACCACTGCCACCAAAGGTGACTACGTAACCACAGTTCCAGCTGTGAGGACTCTAATTATGTATGTGTTGGCTTTCTTTACTTGTCTTCAAAAGGTATCAGTTTTCTCTCCAATCTTTGTTATCCCTCTTTTATTTCTAAGTTTACCTCCTTTTGCTTTTCTTTTTTCTCTGTCTTTGTCTCTTACTGAACTTTCTGTGGTATATATACAATTTAATTCATGCTCTTTGTAATTAAGTCTTGAGTTTGCAGTCTACTGGCTTCTTTGCTTCTTAATTTTCAGTTTATGGTTTTCTCCCCTCCCCTATTCTCTTTGTGGCCCTCGATGTTTTTCAGGAGGATGTGGAATTAATTTGGAAACACCACATTTCTTAGAACCACAATTATTTACCACTTTTTATTTAAATTATTACAAAAGCTAAAACCCTAAAAATTATTTTGAGATCATAAATCTAGCTGCACACCTACAAGGCTGAAGTACAAGAAACCTTCCTAAGTAAAACAACTGAATTTGAAGAAGTTGGAACTCTAAACTAGAAATACTTTATAAAGTGGACCCGTTTAATGGATGCGTGCTACATCCTTTTAACACTTCTCTCAAGGGAACTATAAAGTATAACTCTCAAACACAATCAGAACCTTTTAAAATTCATTGACTATATCCATTTTGTGGAAACATGCTTCACCTACTTATAGTAGGTGGCAGTATTTAAAAGGACAACCATACAAACATGACTACAACCTTGCCATCTGAAGAATGGAATCTATTTTTCATCATTAGTGTTTTCCGATAATCCAATATGTTACTAGTAAATCAAGTGAAATGTTGGAAAACCATGCGGAGGAACACTATAGTATTTTAGAATTTACGCATTCAGACTAAAATTCCACTTATCAAACACTTTTAATTTTTTTGTGTGCGTGTGGTACACGGGCCTCTCACTGTTGTGGCCTCTCCCGTTGTGGAGTACAGGCTCCAGACGCGCAGGCTCAGCGGCCATGGCTCACGGGCCTAGCCACTCCGCGGCATGTGGGATCTTCCCAGACCGGAGCACGAACCCGTGTCCCCTGCATCGGCAGGCAGACTCTCAACCACTGCGCCACCAGGGAAGCCCTATCAAACACTTTTAAATCATGAAATTTATTGATTAAAGTCATTCTTTCAATGTTATATAACCAATAGATATCTGCAAGTAAAAAATGGCTTGAAACGTTATTTGATAATGTTATTAGTCAGACAAGGAAGAGAAATATATACACTTTAGGCAAATCCAACATAGAAGAACTCAAAAATCACAAAAACAGTAAGTCAAAGGAAAGCTTGGGATAAGGATAGTTTATTCATTACAAATATTCGCTATAGGATTACTATAAATAGGTTGCCCCTTGTCATTTACAGACAGTTGTTATGAATATATCTATTAAGTACTAATTAAGCTTATCCAGTATTTCCCAAAACTATATTATAGAGAAAAAGAATGTATCCTTAAGGTACAAAGTTTCCTCTAACATTAAAAAAAAGCCTATTTAGGTCCATTTTTTTGCATCTAAATGGTGAAAGCAGATATATCAGAAAATAAAATAAAATGCTTGATATTGTAACATCAACAACAAAACTGTGAGAAACACTCTAGCACATAAATTTTAATTACACAAAGAGTGAATGGTCCTCTCCATATACCTACTGACTCTTAAGATAGAATATTAGTGTACAGAATGGTACTTTTTCTCATCTGCAGTGACAACTAACTTAAATGAAGGATTTTAGTATGTCTTCTTAGTATTCTACAAACTACCAAAGATTTATGCTTTATGTCGTCATAGTTTACTAAAAGTAGAAAGAACACTCTCAAATCCAAGGGCTTTTCAAATTAGAAATAGTAGAAGGATCAATGAATTGGACAATAACAGAAATAAGCAGTATTTAACATATTTTGCAGGTTCAATTCAAACAGGGAGTCAAAATACTTGTGTCAAATCAAAATTTAACAGCTTTTTCTACAGGTCTGCTTTTAAAATAAAAGGCATTTCTTGTAGTCCAAGGTGGCCTCTGGCCAGTTTCTATCCACTCTTCTCCCTCACCTGTGCAATGCCTATCTAGCAGGTAAGTGCCTACAGGGAACATGCAGGAAGAGTCTGACCCATCCTTTCAAGCTTCTGAGTTCCACCAAGAAGATACTGTGAAACAGTGATTCAAAGACTAAATGGAGACTTAGACATAACCAGTATAACCCAAGCTGATGAGCCCACTACTTTGAAGACCCGTCCTGTAAACGTGGATTCAGTTTTTGGAAGGGATTATGGAACGCTGAAACATGCAAACCCAGCTGAGCCTCCACTCTCATTGCTAGTGCTGCACTGCCTGTTCTACAGATATGACAAGGTCCCATCAGCTCTCCACACATTCATCAATAAAGAGCCTGACCCAGAATCTCATCAAGTGCTTTGGAGAATAGATTCAAAACAGTCCCGTCATGAATATCACTTGGCTTTTACTTTAATTTGGAAGGATGGGCCAAGACGTGAATGAAGCTCAGTGTCCAATGATGTGTTTCAGTGAAGTAGGACAGAATATGGCACGCTCTGTGTTCTCTTTGTTCAAAGTATGCTGTAAATATAACCCTCATATATGGTTAAGTAGGTTTACCCACTTTTAACTAAAAGAAAGAAGCAGCAAAGAAAAAGCTGCAGTCCTCTGTGACATGAACTCAGCTCCTGAGGAAAAGCCCTGGCTTCTGGGAATAAACCCTGGTAACAGATGTGCAGTATGGTCTGTACCTCAGCAGACAGGCAGCTCAACATAACGACAGCAGCCCATGTGCAGAAACGGATGAAGTTATTAAAATTCAGTAACTAACTCTAAAAGGAGACATACTATCAGAATAGAACTGTCTTACATCTACTGATAAAAGGACTTTGACTGAAATAAGTCTTTGTATTTAGTAGTTGTCAAAATGTCAATAAAAGCAATGTGTAAAAAATATTCCAAAATGTTTTAAAGTAACTTTTTCCTCCTGAATGTTTCATTAGTCGTCAAAGTATGGGCTTATTGACGTCATTCCTCAATGTGATTTCCCTTCTTAGTTTACTTATTTCATTTAAGTGATTACTTTGAAAAATAAGTTTTATCTAATTTTCCCAGTTTTGCTTTTTCTTTGAACACAATGTAATACACCCAATTCTTTAAATCTAGGCATAAGCTCCACCCCAAGCTGCTCAATGTAATTGACAGAGTTGCCCAGAATTTCTAGTTCTACCATTCTCTAACCTTGAGTGGGCCAAGATGGTTATTCACATCTTCTATAGAATTTCCAAAGCTGCTTGTTCCCCCAAATCCCCAGTAATCTGGTCCCTGGTATCATTCTAAGCCATTCCGTTAGTTCAGTGTTGCAGTCATCTTTCTATTTGAGATTATCGTAAAAGTGGTGGCAATAAAACAATTATTTCTAACTACTTTGTTAATATTTTTAAATGTCTTATCTTCATTTCACAGTTGAGGAAAGCAGGAATCAAAGGTGGTTTATAACTTACCTAAAGACACCAGCAAGTAAGTGGGAGGCCTGAGTTTGAACCGTCAGTTCAGTGTGACTGTAAAACTCATACTCTCTCCACTATCCCAAACTCAAGCTCCCTCTCCACGAGCCTCCATCCTTAATTCTACCTTGTGGAGGCATTCTACAATGTGAAACTTTAATAAGAGATTATACACACTCCTTCAAATAATAAGTAAAATAAGCCACTGAAATTATTAAAGACCAAAACAGAAAAAAACCCATTCGTATAGGTAGACATGGAGAGTTAAAATGTTAAATATACAAAAGTTAACAGATACAAAAAAGTTGAGGAAAACTAGAAAACCAAAGTAAAATGTGTACCAACAATATAAGGGGTCTTTTATGCATCTGATTTAAATATACTTATATTTCAATCATGAGTGAGGTCATTTCCAAAATAATAAGTTGATTAGTTGTTTTAAGTGTGATAGGAACTAGTTTGTGTTTTTCTTCTATAGATATAGAATAACAGAATTTTAAACCAAAATGTATCCCAGCTAGGTGAACAAAATTGTTTTAAAAATATAAAAAAATATACTTTTAAGTAGCTTCATTATAAGAAATTCAACAATAAAAATCATTATGCTATAAATATGCAGTGATACTTACAAGTAATAGTAACCAAGAAGGACCTTATAGCAAATTCACAGATTTGCTTCCATTTAGCATGAAATTTGGATGTGATCACAGGGATAATTATCTCTGCTGGAACATAGAACTGAATTGAATATGTCACAAAGATGCCGAAGGAATAGAGAATTTTCACTGATTGATATAACCTGTTAAAAAATTTCAAAATTTAGTCATTCTTTTATTTCCAGCTTTATTGAGGTATGACTGACCAATAAAATTATAATACATTTAAAGTCCACAACGTGATGATTTGATATACGTATACATTGTGAAAGAATTCCCACAACTGAGTTAATCAACAAACATATCCATCACCTCACATATTTGCCTTTTTTTTCCGTTTTGGCGATAACACTTTGATTCTGCTCTCTTGGCAATTTCAATTATATAACACACATCAACCACAGTCACCCTGTTATACATTAGATCCTCAGACCTTATTCATCTTTTAACCGAAAATTTGTACCCTTTTACCAAACTCTCCTCTTCTTCCCCATCCACCAGCCCCTGGCAACCACCAGTCTATTCTCTGTTTATTTGAGTCATTAAAAAGAAAGTTAGATTAAGACAACAACATGCAGGAACCTGGCAGGCATTATGCTAAGTGAAATAAGCCACAGAAAGACAAATCCTGCATGGTATCACTTAGATGTCAAGATTATAAACAGTTTCCTAAACTGTCGTCAAGCAAGAAGGAATTCAGTAAGTCTCCTTCTATAATGTATTCACCATACGAGTGAAGGAGGAAGGAAGAAAGCTGAGTAGAAATAGATTTGAGGGAGGGGATATGGGGATATATGTGTACATATAGCTGATTCACTTTGTTATACAGCAGAAACTAACATAACGTTGTAAAGCAATTATACTCCAATAAAGATGTTAAAAAAAAAAATGAAGTCCCCAAAATACAAAGTGAAAAAATTGTAAAAAAAAAAGAGAGAGAAATAGATTTGAAAATACTACAAACAGCATAATTAAGGCAAGAAGGAATGCCTTAGGGCCAGCAACAATACTATCTTAATTTTAAAATGATTCAAGATATATTTCTCAGCTTGATGCTTAAACATAAATGGTCAAGCTACTGAAATGTACAAAATAACCAAAAGATTGCTTCATATACTCTGATACGTAATTGTGGAGAATTAAATGAATATTCTTATCAGTTTATTATTACAACATTTCTTTTTTTCTAATTATATTTTAACTTACATGTTTTAAAAATATGATTACCAATATATCTAAAAATATATCATTATGTATATAAGTATAATTACTTTTCTATTTATATAAAACAAATTGTATGGGTTAAGAATCTGGTTATTATTAATACCATTCAGTAATAATTATACATAATTACTATCACTTGGTGTTACACAGAGTAGAAATGGGAAATAAAATGGTTTGGGTCTTTCAGAAGCTGGTATATTTGCTAATCATCCACCAAAGAGTAATATAGAAATGAGTGTTTAAGAGAAGCGCTACAGTCTTTTAAAATCAACTCTTCCACTTTTTACTTCTTTTTTGTTTTAAGAACCCACTAATTTCTATGTTTGATATCTACATTTTCAAGTACTATTTTGCTCTACTCAACTTTTCTATATCTTATCAACCTTTGTTCTCATTTTGGTTTTAAGCATATCTGTGGTAATTGTCCATAGGTACTAAGATTTAGAAATGAAGAGTTGAAAGAAGAATCTACCCAGTAAACTGTCTCTCAAAAGGATAAAAAAAACTTGCTTAAAGTGATAGGAATTTGTTTTGATGATATATAAGAATATAAACCAACTTTTAAATAACATATGGTACACGTTAAAAGGTATTTTAAAACTCAGTGCCAGGGACTTCCCTAGCGGTCCAGTGGTTAACACTGCCTTCCAGTGCAGCAGGTGTAGGTTTGATCCCTGGTTGGAGAACTAAGATACCACATGCTGTGGAGTGCAGCTAAAAATTTAAAAGAAAGAAGAAAGAAAGAAAGAAAGAAAGGGAAGAAAGGGAAGAAAGGGAAGGAAGGAAGGAAGGAAGGAAGGAAGGAAGGAAAGAAGGGAGGGAGGGAGGAAAGAAAAAAAGAAAGAAAGAAAACAAGTCTTAAAAACAAAACAAAACAAAACTCAGTGCCAAAGTTCTTGAAAGTTAGAGGCTATGTTTTATTCTTCTCTGTATAACCCCCCATGCACTTGGCAGGGGATAGATACTTATTAAATGTTAATTAAATTAATATTAATGATCAAAAATGGGTATGGATAGGTGATTCTTAGAAACTACGTCTAATCATTATCAAAAATAAAAATACTTCAAAAATGAAATGACTCTTGCTTGAAAACAAAGTCTGTTATACTGGTAGCAAAGAAATGTAGTATCTTAGTAATGAGCAGAAATATATTTTTTAAATAATTATTTTGCAGTCAATATATAGAATCAGATTATGGGGGAGAAAACAACTCAATAGTCCAGTGAAAACATAAGTTTTGAAAACAGAGGATTTCAAAAACTGCAATGTTTCTATTCTTTTCCCCACATTGGCTAAGAAATCAATACCTAAACAAAATTCATAGATAAGAATATCTTAATTTTTTTAAAGCTAACCTGGGAAATAGGTGGCTGACTGATTCTCTTTCTCTCAAGGTTGAATACAGAAGCTACTCTTGGAAAGAATCTAGTAAGTCACTTTCCCTCTTGGACCTTTCATGACTGTCAAGAATCTCGAGGGTTAAGATCTGTCAAGAAGTCTTTGTGAGAACTAGCTACAATCCTGTAGCATGTTCACTAGAATGTAAGCACTACGAGGGAGAGATTTTTTTATCTGTTCACTGCTGTTATCACTAGTGCCTGGGAACACTTCCTAGTACAAAAAACACATACAATAAATATCTGTTAGATGAAAAATGAATTTGATAGACGCCCTACATTTTCAATGTAATAATATTCACTGTGAGGAAGAAAATGACAGAGGAAAGGAGAGGCAGAAGCCGTTTGGGCCAGGATTCCTAGATACAGGCAACTTTAATATTGGAAGATCATGAAGAATTACTGAGGGAGAGGACAGAGGGAATAGTCCAGAATATACAAACCTTCTTTTTCCAGTTTCCCTAAATTTACTGCTTTACTTCTTTGTTTACTGTGCCTCTTGGTGAGTCCATTCTTGCCTAAATATTTTCATCTCAGGGGACAAACTCCTCAGAGTTCAGCTCCCTGATTGTGTGGTAGGGTCAGTTAAGGTGTAGTGTAGCTTGATTACCTGCCACTATTTGTGAGTTTTATTTCCCAGAATACTCAGCCTCCTATAGCTCCTATATGCTGCAAGCATGAGCTCAGACTGAAGGTTTGTTCTGTTTTGGGGGGAAAATGAAGTCCCAGTTCAATATTCTAAATAAATTAAAATACCTACTCCATACCTTCCTGGTATCTTATATGCTACTTTCCTATTTTTGGTTGAATCTCCCCTATCCATTGTGTGCTTCACGAAGAATGCCACGTGTGGGGCAGCAGACGTCACCTAACTGCTTCTCAGTGTTTGTCTATATGAAAACCTAATATCCTTGATATCTGTTAGTGGAAGTGTGTCTGCTATTTGGGTTACTTTAGTGGAAACCTTGGAAAACCTCTGCTAAAACATCATTCAACTAAGACTAGTAGCAATAAGAGAAATGCTTTTATGCCTAGAATACTATTTAACAAACGTTTACTAAGTGCCTCTTAAATGCTGAGTAATGCGCTAGATTGTGGAGATGCATCACAAACCCAGAAGATGCAGGGTTCCTGCCCTCAAGGTGCTAATGTTCTAGCTCAGAATTGTGAATTTACTTCATTATCATCTTTAAAATACACCCTTTACTTCAAAAGCTAAATGCAATATATTGAACAATATTATTCGTAACTAGTTTTAAAAAATGATGCCTCACTAAGATTGAGGGTAATAAATAATTATAACTTGGAGCCTCTCTAATCCATACTCGCTTTATTCTGGGGCTGCTTTCTAATTCAATCTTTAGAACTACCCCGTATGAACTCTGAGACTTTAAGTCAATGTGGCATCAAAAGCCCTTTACAGCTTCCCATAGCTAGCAGCTATGAGTTCCCTAGGCTCTTGTGACAGTCATTGGATTTCACGCCCAGCCGACAAAGAGTACACTGTATAGTCTCTAAATTGCTAGGCTTATGGCCTGAAGCACGGGTGGGTTGCATTTCAAGAAAGGAACATTAGATATAACCCCATGACTGTTCTAGTCCAAACTTCTCATTTTGGAAGACTATCACTATAACAGACAAGCATCTCCTCTCCAGCATCCCCCAGCCATGGCTAGTATTTTAACTGTCCCAGCTGAAGACCATAAAGAAATAAGACTATAGGCCACAGAAGGCATATATACACAATGAGAAGGTGTTACAAGTTCTCTAAAGGAGAGTATCTTGACTTGTTTTCCTGTTTTTTCCAGATTTTTGTTTCTTAGGATACAAGGCTCTCCTCTTCTAAGTAAAAAAGCAGGTGTCTAGCTAGGCTTTCTTGAATAGAAACTATGATCTGATAGTCCCTTTTTAATCAAGGCTTGCGACTAGTTCCGTTCTAACTGGGGAGCCACAGCAATTAGGGATAAGGCAAGAGGTGGGAAGGGGATGCAGAAAAAGGGAAGGATTAATTAAAGCTACTGCAGGGACAGTATCACTCGCTCAGGATTTAGTTGTGAATACCAAAAGCACTCCCTCCACAGCCTTGCCCACTGCTCCTTCACCATGTTCTTAATTCCCTGCGGACAGGAACATCTCAACTTGACATGCATGCACTCTCACCTTCGCCCTTAAGACTTTCGGTAAATACTTTCGTGAGTAAGAGTAGGGAAGAATTCTGAGATTGTTTCCCCACCTACATTTTATAGTTGACATTAAAAGTACTTGTCAAATTTATTTATAAATTTGTTTTCAGGATTTAGTCTGAATATTATTCCAAGTGGAGAAAAATACCATCCTATTTTCTAGACATTATATTGTCTTTGAAAGAGGAACTAAGCTACCATAATTTTTAGCCTTGATTCTCTTATATTAAGCTACTTAAGTTTCTACTCCACATTAAACTGTTACAAAAAAAAAGAAGCACATTTGAAGGAAACAAAATTACATAATCAACTATAAAATAGGTTAATGAAATAAATGCTGAACAACCATGTATCTTGTTTGTAGTCATGTCTCCAGCTTGAAACAAATGTATGACATTAAAACATGTTCCATCTTGAAATACCTTTGTAAATATGTCATAGCTAAAGTAAAACTACAATTAAAAATAAATAAATAAACACACTGCATGTATGCCTCTTGTGCAACCTGGAAACTATTCTAGGTACTTTCTCTCTGTCATAAATAGTTCCCTACATACCTTTGTTCTAACAACATTCTGGACTCCAGTGAAGACCCAGGATTCAAATGATTACTGAATAGCAGTCAAACTCTCATTAGGAAGCCAGCCAAAATATATACTATTTATTTTATTTTATTTTTTTAATGGGAAACAGTGCTTTATTTTTTCTTAACATCTTTATTGGAGTATAATTGCTTTACAATGGTGTGTTAGTTTCTGCTTTATAACAAAGTGAATCAGCTATACATATACATATATCCCCATGTACGTATACCCCCTTGCATCTCCCTCCCACCCTCCCTATCCCACCCCTCTAGGCGGTCACAAAGCACTGTGCTGATCTCCCTGTGCTATGCGGCTGCTTCCCACTAGCTATCTATTTTACAAAATATATACTATTTAAACTTAAGGTTTCACAGACTTCTACCCAAGCAGCTAAAGGAGTGGTGTGATTTCAATTAAATCAGCATTTATTCTTTGCATTTATCAAAACTAAGGAGTTACCTTCCATTTCATAAATAAGGTAGCAAGTCTGCATTGTAATGACTGCCAATATCTTTTTTAAATCTCCAAAGACCAATCTCTGGAAGAAGAAAAAACCCTGTATATTGCTTCATTTAGCAGAATATGGTTCTAATATTAAAGAAAATATTAAGATGTATATAATATTAATATGAATATTAATACTATTTACTTACAGTTGACCCTTGACCAACATAGAGGTGAGGGGTGCCAACCCAACCCGGACAGTTGAAAATTCACATATAACTTTTGATTCCCCCCAAAAGTAACTACTAATAGCCTACTGTTGACTGGAAGCCTTACTGATAAACAGTCAATTAACGCATATTTTGTATGTTATATGTATAGCTACATATATTTTATAGATTTATGACATACCTAACTTTTTAATTTTTTTGATATTTCTAGGCTATGTAGTTTCTGAGTTTTTTCAAATTGTCGCAAATCTCAACAAGTTTTTCAAGGAGGTGGGTCAAAAACATCTTGCTGCAATTTATGTCAAAGAGTGTTCTACCTGTGTTTTCCTCTAAGAGTTTTATAGTGTCTGGCCTTACATTAAGGTCTTTAATCCATTTTGAGTTTATCTTTGTGTATGGTGTTAGGGAGTGTTCTAATTTCGTTCTTTTACATGTAGCTGTCCAGTTTTCCCACCTCCTAGAGTAATGAAAATAAAAACAAAAAGAAAACCATAAAGAAGACGAAAAGACAACCCTCAGAATGGGAGAAAATATTTGCAAATGAAGCAACTGACAAAGGATTAATCTCCAAAATATACAAGCTGCTCATGTAGCTCAATACCAAAAAAAGAGACAACCAAATCAAAAAACAGGCAGAAGACCTAAATAGACATTTCTCCACAGAAGATATACAGATGGCCAACAAACACATGAAAAGATGCTCCACATCACTAATTATCAGAGAAATGCAAATCAAAACTACAATGAGGTATCACCTCACACTGGTCAGAATGGCCATCATCAAAAAATCTACAAACAATAAATGCTGGAGAGGGTGTGGCGTAGGGAACCCTCTTGCACTGTTGGTGGGAATATAAATTGATACGGCCACTATGGAGAACAGTATGGAGGTTCCTTAAAAAACTAAAAATAGAACTATCATATGATCCAGCAATCTCACTACTGGGCATATACTCAGAGAAAACCATAATTCAAAAAGACACACGCACCCCAATGTTCACAGCAGCACTATTTACAATAGCCAGGACATGGCAGCAACCTAAATATCCATCAACAGAGGAATGGATAAAGAAGATGTGATACATATATACAGTGGAATATTACTCAGCCATAAAAAGGAATGAAATTGGGTCATTTGTAGAGACGTGGATGGACCTAGAAAGTGTCATACAGAGTGAAGTAAGTCAGAAAGAGAAAAACAAATATCGTATATTAACACATATATGTGGAATCTAGAAAAATGGTATAGATGATCTTATTTGCAAAGCAGAAATAGAGACACAGACATAGAGGACAAATGTATGGATACCAAGGGGGAAGGAGGGATGGGAGGAATTGGGAGATTGGGATTGACACATATACACTATTGACACTATGTATAAAATAGACAACTAATGAGAACATACTGTATAGCACAGGGAACTCTACTTAGTGCACTGTGGTGACCTAAATGGGAAGGAAATCCAAAACAGAGGGCATATATGTATATGTACAGCTGATTCATTTTGCTGTACAGTAGAAACTACCATAACATTGTAAAGCAACTAAATTCCAATAAAAATTAATTAAAAAATTTTTTCTAATATGTTAATTGAAAAAAATCCACGTATAAGTGGACCCATGCAGTTCAAACCCATGTTGTTTGAGGCTCGACTGTACAATGTGGCCTAATTGTGTTCAGAAAGGACTTGGGGCACATACAGTATTAAAGGTGACCAGTAAAACAGTGAGGGCCATGAGTGATGGGTTGTATTATTTAATCAGGAACCCACAGTGTTGTATTTTTGACAGCAAGGATAAGTATTAAATTTTTTTAATAAGGTGAGTGTATATTAAAAGATTCATGTTTTGTATGGACACCAAGGGGGGAAAGCAGCGGGGGGTGGTGGTGGTGGTGTGATGAATTGGGAGATTGGGATTGACATGTATACACTGATATGTATAAAATGGATAACTAATAAGAACCTGCTGTATAAAAAAATAAATAAAATTCAAAAAATCCAAAAAATAAAAATAAATAAATAAATAAAAGTCATGTTTTACTCTTATATGTTACTCAAATTTGGAACACCCTATAATTCTGAATCTTTTAAAAAAATCCCATAGTATGTAAAATCACAGGTGAGCTCTTCTGAAGATTATGAAAAAAATTTAGATTACACAAAGAAATCACAGTAAAGATTTTAAATGTTTAAATCATAAAACCAAGAATACACCTTTAGCATGAAACATTGGTAAATTATACTACAAAATACACAAACTAGGTTAACAAACTCTTGTCTACCTACCACACATCCTGGGGAAGATTTAAAGTTATGCTGCCTTTGATTTCATCGTGGAAACACATATATCCTAAGGTAGCTAATGTTACATACAGAGTTGTAACAATTCCCATGCCAATATTCAATGCTTGGGTGAAGCGTTTTGATTCTTTCATTTGGTTTTCCAGTGGAAGGACCTAAGAAGAGAATGCAAATAATTTAAAACAATCTAATATCCCGTCTTATATGTACACAAATTAATCTTTCTATAGTTTATATGCAAACATAATTGTTGATGTATTTTTCTACGTGTTATATATTTTTTCACACTACAGATTTTTTTATTCTTAAAATAAAAAGATTTGAAATCAGCTCTTAGTAGGCAAAACTATCTGTCAGGTTTTTTAAAATAAACTTCTTACTCTGGAATAATTTTTTTTTTTCTTTTTTTTTTTTTACTTTTCAAAACCTTCTTTAATACTTAAAACTATTATACAGTTATAAATTAGAGATTGGGAAGGTTGAACAGTTTTTCATACTAATTAGCCATTTGAATTTTTCTTTAATTTTGATTCATGTCATTGCTTGTTTTTTTTTGTTTTTTTTTTTTTTAACATCTTTATTGGAGTATAATTGCTTTACAATGGTATGTTAGTTTCAGCTTCACAACAAAATGAATCAGTTATATATACACATATATTCCCATATCTCTTCCCGCTTGCGTCTCCCTCCCTCTGGAATAATTTTAGATTTACAGAAAAGATGCAGAGATAAACAGAAGACTCCCATATATTCCTGACCAGTTTCCGCTATTGTTAACATTTCACACTATCTAAGTACCTGTGTTACAACTAAGAACCAATATTGGTACATTACTATTAAACTCCAAACTTTATTTGCATTTCACTAGTTTTCCCACTAACGTCCTTTTTCTGCTCCAGGGTCCCATCCAGGACAGCACATTGCATTTTGCTGTCCTGTCTCCTTAATCTCCTCTGGTCTGTGGCAGTTTCTCAGTCCTTCCTTATTATACATTACCTTGACAGCTTTGAGGAGCATTGGTTAGGTATTTGGTACACTGTCGCTCTATTTGGGTTTGTCTGATGTTTTCTTCATGACTAGACTGGGAAAATAGGTTTCAGAAAAGGATACCACAGAGGTGCAGTGCCCTTCTCATCACCCATGCTATCAACGTGATTTATCACTGGTGAAGTTAATTTTGATCACTTGGGCAAAACAGTGTTTGCCAGGTTTCTCTGCCTGTAGAGATTTTTCCTCCTGCCTCATCATACTCTATTCATTGGAAGTTAAGTCACTACAGACAGAGGGGATTAAATTAGAGCTCCTGGAGGGGGGGTATCTACATAAGTTATTTGAAAATCTGCCCTATGTATTTATTTATTTAATCATTTATTTGTATAAGTATGGATTCATGTATATTTGTTTTATACTTTGAGTATGAATCCCAAACACTATTATTTATTTTGTTGCTCATATCGTTCCATCTTTGGTCTCATGAATTCTATCAGGTTGGGTCCTGTGTCCCTTTGACATGCATCCATTCTTTCGTTTTTTGAGCACTTCCATACTTTCTGGCACTACAAGATGCTCCAGACCCACATTGAATTTCCTTGCTTCAGCCCTACAATCAGCTCTTTCTCCAAAGAACTTTGGTTCCTTTGTTGGAGAACTGTATTTAGAACTCAAGATCTGGGCGCTGAGTGTGCTCATTGCTACTGGGTGCCACTGCTTCCAGTTCTCTCAGCAGACAGAGTTAGGAAATATATGGATGTATACTAACCCATGTATATACATGTCTATTCTATATCTATATAGATATAGAATAGACATGTATATACATGGGTTAGTATACATCCATATTCTGTCTGTTCCTATATCTATCCATCTGTATCTAATGTCTGTCAATTTAATAAGATGAATATTTTCATTATGGGGAAAAAAAAAACCTTTAAAGGAAAAAAGGCTAACTGAAAGGTTAATTTTTTAGGCAAATATTTGGAGATTTTGACCATACAATTTGACCATGCAGTGAAAGACACTAAGTAATAATAACGAGTATTTACTGAGTGCTTACAATGTGCTAGGTATTTTTCAAAAGATTTGCATGTAATACATCACATCGTATTTACAATAACCTCATGAGATAATAACTAATTTCATCTCCACTTTTCAGGTGCGTTAGTCAGGTCTACGTGGAAATTTTAAGTGATTAACAGAAAACAGAACAGTGAACAGTTTGTATGTTCCGGAGATAATCCAGACCTGAAATAAGAAGCTAAAGCCAAGAACGGTGTCAATGCAGCTAGAAAAGGAGGAAGAGAAGGAAATGAACATTTACAGAGGCTCCCTCAAGCAGCATTAAGTGTTTTACACATAATCTCCTTTATGGAATAGATTTGGGGAAATATGAAAAGAAGACTCAACATGTCTTAATTACTGACTGGAATGGGGAAACCAGGGACACAGTGAAAAGAAATACTCCAACATTTCAAGCTTGAGTGACTGGAAGTAAAACTAAAATAAATAGAGAAATGAGAAAGTGAAACTGGTTTTAGATTTAAAAAAAAAAAAAAAGGTTATCTGTCAGACTTCGGAGTTGTTGAATTTGAGATGTCAGAGGAACAACACTTAACTGGAAACGTCCAACAGTTAACTAGAGCTTACTAGTTAAAGCAGAAATGAAAATCTACACTTATGTCTGTAACACAGATAAGTGGAGCTGTAAGAATTAGTGAGAATTCTATAAAGGAGAATTCAGAGAGAGCAGAAACCCAAGTAAAATGGCATAAAATTGTCTTTTAGTTCTGTTTTGTCTGCAGTTCATATAAATAGATGTTTATGAGTGGTTTTGCTCCCATACCAAACCATCAGGCTATGAAACATAAGGTGTGGAGTACACAGCAATATTCAACTTTCCCCAAATCTACATATTCTAGGCTTGAAATGAACTGGAAGCATCTTTAATGGAAATATTTAGGATCTCAGAATTCTCAGGATGTTTGTATCTCTTGGTATTAGCTTTATGATGACATCATTTCTCAAAACAAGTATGATACGTATAAATCTAAGAAGAGAATTTATATTTGACTCTTCTTATGCAATAGTAACTTTGTAACAATTTCAATTCATTTAAAATCATCTAGTCTATAAAATATGATGTTTGGGATTTGTCTGAATATAACCCAGACTTGCTAGAGTAGACAGAATACAGGTCAAACAAAATTAGCCATAAGTTAATGGTTTTTGAAGCTGGGTGATGCTTACATAGGCGTTCATCACACTATTCTCTAAGTTTTGTATAGGTTTGAAAATTTCCACGATAAAATGTTAAAAAATCATCTATTCAAGTGTTCTCACTTTACAGATTAAGAAAAAGTGATACATCTAAGATAAAAGTCTTGGTAAGTAGAAGTAAACTATAATTCAAGTCTATCGTACCAAAATGCAAATCGTTTTCTAGGAATAAAAAAATAGAAACAAAAGAAAAACAGGCATTTTTAAATGTAAATAAGCCCTTGTATTAACTTAAGATTTAAATAAAACAGTAATAAAGACTAAATCCTTACCACTCCTATGCCTTCAAAAGCAAATACAGCAGTACCAAAAAAGAGAGGGTATTTTTTCCAGCCAGCCACTACTGGAAGGTTGTGGGGATCTGGCATATTCTGGAGAAAGAAAAAATAAGATGTCAATAAGTTACATCTTTACTTACTTGAAAGAATTTAAAATGGAAGAGCGAAATCATATACTTCTGAGCTTCACAGCAGCAAATGTGTATTATAAATGTGAATAACTCTTTCAATAAAAACTTTAAGCATCCTATGTTAAACGTAGCCAAGCCGTTAGGATTTCACTGCCAAAAGCAATTGTTTCCCTCAAGCCCATACATTCCATCTGAGCTAAATGCTCCTGATTACCTGTTTCCACCTGTAAGTCCCAGGCTGTTCTCACTGGGTATGGCTCCTGCCACAATAGGAAATACATAAGCATATTCAACGTCTGAGCTGAGAGCCATATAGTCAGTTATCAACCACTGCTGACGGTGTCCAATGAAATTCATTCCCCACTCTACTTTCCTTGTTCTTTTGGTCTCTAAGATTTCCCGACTTTGGCTTTCTATCTCAATATCGCTGTGCTGTTCTCTAGAACAGGTCTCCTCGTGGTTTCAGCATCTTACTCTTTGACCTGACAGCTGCCATTACCCTTATTACTTGTGCCTATGCCTTGACTCTGGCTTTGATTTCTTGGTCCTGACTCATAGCCTTCTTCTAACTCTCATTATCTGGAAGCTCACAGACTGCACATCTTGTTCAAGATCCCTGGGTCCACACTGGCCACTTCTTCCAGCTAGCCCAAGTCTCCTCACCAGCCTGTGTTCTCTGCCTTACCTGACTAGAAGTGGAATTCAAGGCCAATGAAAGAGGATGAACAAAGAAACTGAAGTGTGACAGCACAGGGAAAATTTGGGGAATAGATTTAGAAGATCTGAAGCATAGGTAGAACTGTGTGATACAATGGTGAAACATAAGCTAGGGTCAAAATGAAAAATTTATTAAAATGTTTGGATTATTGGATAACGCTAAACTGTACTTCAAGGTTCCCTCTACCTAAGGAGCCTCCTTTTCACATGGTTCCCTCTACCTAAGGAGCCTCCTTTTCTGCTCCACTAACTCCTACATGTCCAGCCAAGGGGTCACGAACTCCAGAAAGCCTTGTGAGATCTTCCTGCCTGTCCCCTTTCACTCTCACATGCTATAACAAAGAGTCTACAGGCTTTGGAATTAAGATGGGGCAAAAAGGAAACATAGATCCATCATAAAAGAATTTGTAATGAATTGCTAATGGAGATTTTAGGACAACTGCTTTGGCAGCAATGTATAAAATGGACTGTATCAGGAAAAAATAGGATTCTCCACCTTTTTTGAGTCACTGGCTCCTATGAGAAATGAAAGCTATACAGCTGCTCAGTAGAAAAATGCATATATACATACAGAAACACTAAATCTTATAAATAATTTTCAGGGATTTGCAGATCCCCTGAATCCCATCAATAGAATATTTTAAAGAAACTTGGCTAAGGATCTGCAGACTGCCAACAATGAAATGAATTGAGGTTATTGCATACATCAGATAAAGAGGTTACAGCCTAGTGTAGTGGCAGTGAGCTGAAGTGGTGGCAGCAAATAAAGATTCAGAAGTGAAAGAAAATTATAAAATCACGTCTATATTCCCGTCTCTTGTGATTGGTTTAAATCTTAAAGGAATAAACAGAACACTAATGAGTTCTTTGTTTCACGTTAGGTAGTGCACTAAGGCACGATCCTAAATCTCACAGCTCTAATAAGTCAGGTATTACTATCTTCTGAAGCAACATCATACAGCCCAGAAACATACTTACCAGGATTCAAAACCAGATCTGACTACAAAACCTATGCTTTCAATCTCTATGTCATATATTGCTTATTCAACTAAACAGTATCCCCGAGAAGGAAACCAGAGTTCCCTGATTATCTCCTGCGTGACACATATGAAGTAGAGTCTTTACTTATCATTACTTTTACCTCCAAAGTGAAAAATATTTACTTGTTAAGAAACATATGACACGGTTAAAAACATGTTATACTTACCCTAACAATGTACTGATAAATTATCACAAGACTCACAGCCATGGAAACGTTGGCAAGGAATGAAAGCACAAATAGATTCTTGAGCTCACGAATGAAGACCAAAAGAATCAGAAATGGAAGGAAGCAAAGCATATATATCCTTAGGTCAATAGTTCTTCTCTCACATGGATCTGATGAATTGGTACTATTCAAAACAAACACTTCACTCTCCAGGAACCCTTCATGAACCTATACAGGATTACCAGGAGAATAAGGAAGAGGGGGGAAAAAAACTTCCATCAACTTATAATAATAAAGGAGAAATATGAAGAAAATTATGATCTATATACACTCTATGATAAATTCATTTACAATAAATAAAATACACAGTTTTAAGATACTCTAGTGTCTTAGAAATATATATATCAAATTTAAGGATAATTAAAATAGGATAATCTTCTTTGCAAAATAACTTCATCATACTGTGAAAAGAAAGTTCACTAGAAAATTATGAGGATGGATGTACTAATTTATTGTGAAGCTTTGTGAATGTAGTGCTCGTGATGCCTAGAAAGGCTCAACCTGCTTCTCAGATAATCAGAAGTGGAAGCATGCTTGTCCAAAATGGCCACTGGGTATTCTACTAACATACTTTTTTCAAAGTAAGAAACAATCTCTAAGTACCTCTTAGAAATGTACAGTACTCAAAATTAAATTTAGAAATCAGAGCCTAACTTTAAAGGTATTTTATAAGGCAACTGCTGATGAATTATCATCACTGTCAATAAATATTTGTTAAAAATCAACTATCTTCATGCATGCTAGACACTAAATAGATTTTTATTAGAGCAAAAAACTTCTACAAGATAAATCAACTTTGCCTCAAAATTTATTCAGCCACGTCTATAAAACTATATTCAACTTTCAAAAGAGATTCAATGATTATAGGCTCCATTTATTAAAAATTGTCCTTGATTCAATTAATCACATAATCCAACTTACAAAAATAGAAATGAAATTATAGAGGACTTTAAAAATAATCTTTAAAACTCACAGCACAGGCAGATCAAACTATAATATAAATTCCAGTGAAAATCTATTTGCCCCAAATACTGTACCCTTCTTTGAACACAATGGAACGCAAAGACTTATCAAGTCTCTGGATACATAAATTCTTAAGAACCAGACCCTATAGTAATAACAGCAAGTATTTTCTGAGTACTTTCTATGTGTCAGGTACTGAACTAAATGTTATACAACATCTCATTTAATCCTCAAAACAACACTCTGAGGTGGGTGGTAGTATTATCAATTTATAGCTGAGGAAACTGAGGTTTAGGGAGGGTAAAAAAAAAAAAAACACCCCATATAATATCAAGCCAGTAAGTCCTGGTTCTAGGATTCAAACCCAGGCCTGAGATCCCAGAATCTAGCTTGTGACAGGTACATGTTTACCTGACCAAAATGCTGCAATCCTTAAAGAGGGGCCCTGCCCAAGTAGCCACCTGGCCTCCACCTTGACATCTCTCTCTCTCTCTCCTTAAATACAGTAACAAAAGGCCAAAAAGTCAGAAGTACAGAACAAAATCCTGATATGAATAATAATTTAAGTGTTTAATTTTACACTTATCCACAATAAGCAATGTTTAGTGTCACTACAAATGTACATATCATCTTAAACTGCAGGGAATATATCTACTAGTTTTAAGTTATATTGGCAATTTATAACTCACACAGGACTAACAAACTCTCAGGTTACACCATGTACCATTTAAGAAATGCATAGCTCTCATTTATATTGTAATTGCCCATTAAAACTTTTAATTTTATTTTCTATAATTTGAAATAGAAGCAAATTTGATAATTCACATTACTTGGCTTTTAAGAATTTATTTTATTTGTTGACCCAATTTCCTCTGTAATCAAATTATTTACAGCCAAATACTTCTGTATCAAAGAAGTACGTCCAATAATCAGATTAGATAATGATCAAAGTTAAGCTCTAACAAGGATACCTGGTAAGAGAAAAGCAGTTATATAACCAATTTTAGAAAGGACTGTTTGAGTCTTTAGGTGCTTGGGAATTTGAAATCAATTCTACCACAAATCTCTCATAATGATTAGTATTCTTTGGCAGAAAGATGATTATAAAAATTCTCAAGATTAAAAAATAAAGTAAAATAAAAATGTAGATACATACCCAGAGCAAGATTCAGGTAAACATTTGAATCCTTTGGTGCCCTCTAGAGACAGAGACTGGCTATCTAATAGGACTTCCTATGATCTCACATGTTTACCAAAATGCAAAACACTGAAATAAATATTATAAAATAAAATTACTAAATTCAGTTGTTTCCATTAAGATCTCAAATTTACTAAATTCTACTATTTATTAACTTTTCAATTCAGTAATTTAATGGTTAAAATTCCAAAGGCAGATTATGTTCTTCAGCAAAGCTAAAATGTAGAATTAAAGACACAATACGTTACATTTGCATACTGCATATAAAATGCATAATGCATTTTATAAAGGCTTTTGCAAACCTTTTGTCAGCTGAGCCTCACAATAAATTTATCAGGAACATGGGGAGATTCTGCTACCGTTCCCATTTTACAAATAAGGAAACCGAGGCTTGACGAGGCACAAGAGGGTCTTACCCAATGTGTGAGTTAAAACTGAGAGCACGGATTTGAATTCAGGTCTTCTGACTCTAAAGTCCATGGTCTTTGGTATCACAACATTTTTTTTCCTCTGAATGTAAAATCCCTTCCCAACTCTTCATGCTCATATACACTATTTTGTCTACCTGACATTTTCTTGAGTATCTTAGAGTGAGAACAGAGAGGAGCTACTATAACCACCACGGACTAGAATCACTGGAAGCACCACAGTTCTTCTCCCCCTGTCGATTGTCCACAATGGCTTAACGGGATCAAGAACAGCCATGTGACAGTTACAAAGCAGGAGATGCATACGTTTGTATGCGAACTAAACTCTTAATTCTTTGATTCGATGAAATACTGAATCTTTAATTTTATGTAGATTAAGGAGGTAAAAATCTTACAAATTTTAACTGTAAAAGTAGTAGCAATTAGTAAGGTTTAATCAAACCATGTGTCTTTTATTGGAGATTGCTATCAAGTGTGAGAACACCTCTGCAGAGAGGGAAAATCTCTGATGATGCTGTTTCAATGACCATCTGTCTGCTCTGCAGAGGTGAGGTGCTCAGCGTTGTGAAATCAGCTTTTCAAGTCTCAAGTCTGACTGAATGTCTTTTTCCATATTGCTCTTCATGCCTCAAAAGATCTTTCATCTATCTACAGCAAGCTTCTCCTTACCTTCCAGAGAGTCACTTTTTCTACCTGGTCTTCTTAGGATATGTGCAAATGAGTTAAATTCTTCCATTCAACTTTGGAAGCATCTGATATCATTTCATAGGAGAAAGTCACCAATCCTAAGCTTATATTTATTTTATGTACTTAACACAGTCTATGTCACACACATACACATACACACAACTAAAATCAGACAATGTCCTGCCCAGTGATGAACAATTAATATACTGTGTGGCAGCTATGTCAGGCACCTAAGCTTCTGCCCAATTCACATGACCTAGGGGACACTGCTCATGCTCTGTGAGACTAGGTTTCCTCATTCATAAAATGAGCGTAGAATTTATATTACAGAGTAGTTGTAAAAAATTAAAGGATATATATCATAGCTTATAAATATAATATTATAAGGCATTATTAGCATTATTTATAACTTTAAATCAAGCTTGTTGGTAGCTCTCTTAGGAGATGATAGAAAAGATATAGTACTACCATGCTGCACAATCCTAGAAAGGCACCATTTCCACTGTATTCTATGTAAATGACTGCTAAGATGGTATGTCTATCTTGCCAATAAACAGCCTCTTAACTTAGTTAGCAGCCCTAAAAATATGTGACTTGTGGAACTAAATACTTGTAAACTCAAAGGCGCATCATCTATAATGAGTCATGCTGATAAAACCATCAACTCTCTTATTTATAAGAGAAAGACTCAGTGACCCTTTCCAACATTAAAAACCTAAGCTGGTGGCTTTATTAAACTTTGGCCTGCAGACCAAACCCATTCTACCACCTATTTTTGCAAATAAAATTTTATTGGAATACAGCCATATCTAATGTATTGTTGTCTATGGCTGAGTTGAGACAGAGATCATATGGCCTGCAAAACAGAAAATGCTTATTATGGCCCTTTATAAAAAATGTTGCCAAATCTTGGTCTAAATATAAAATGAAGCAGTTTATAACTTAGAAAAATGAGTCAAATATATACTTAGATATATAGATTCTGTAGAACACATATTCTGCATTAAAATACTTATGAGAAGTTCTACATATTACTATATATAATGCCTACTACTGCACCATGCACTTGTATATACTAATAAATGTTATTGATTAAAATAAAGAAGAGCAGAGGGTGAAGTAGGAATAATAGGCCAAGTACCAGTTAAAGCACATAAAGAAATGTGCTTTGGCATTATTCTGATAGGGGAGCTTTTTTATTTCAGTGCTTTGCATGTTTGTTCAAATTGACAGTCTCTACCAAGACTGCAAACCACTCTTAAAACAAACCTTTATAATATGGAGAGAACTACAGAACACTGTACCTTTCTGGACACAGTATCTTTTTAGACAATGGCAATAATTATGAGATTTTAATAATGCCCACTTTTTAACTTCACTTTTTAGGCTGCTGGCTAATGCCTTATATACTTTTTTATAAAATATCAATGTAAAAAATATGCTACCAAAACATCCGTGTATCTGCTTTTGAGGTCTAAATTCCAAATAGCCAAGAATCAGTAAATTATGCCTGTTTTGATCTGAAAGAACAAGCATTATTGATATAATAGCAAGAAACGTAAAATTCAATTACAGCAGAATCCAGCTTGCAAAAAAAAAACGAATAAAGGAAAATCTAGAAAGATACATGATTTATGAAAGAAACACATTTTCATATTCAACCACAGCTTACTCAGAGGAAATATGATGCCATAACCATGGCATCAGAAGAAAATGATTTCAAAAACTGGAGAAAAATACTTACTTGTTTCATATTTTCAGCTAAGAAGACAATATAAACACTACAGAATCCCAGCTGTGTTATCACCAGAAAAAAATCAACCACACTCCTGAAAAGAGATACCCACAAATAAGTATTAATAAGAGCTGCTAAGATGTCGATGTACTTTTTCTCTTTTTAACTATTTTAAAACATTTCATAATAGTATTTATTCTTTTTACTTCATTACAATAAGAAATAGGCTTAAAGCATTTATTTTCTACAAAGAGCACGTATTTATGATCTGTATATCACTAGAATTTTTATTAAGCAAAAATATGTTACATAAGTTAAAAGCCCATATTTTCCCATCATTTCCTTCTAAAATTCAACAGTTTAAGAGTATCTGTCTAGGGCTTCCCTGGTGGCGCAGTGGTTGAGAGTCCGCCTGCCGATGCAGGGGACGCGGGTTCGTGCCCGGGTCCGGGAAGATCCCACATGCCGCCGAGCGGCTGGGCCCATGAGCCATGGCCGCTGAGCCTGCACGTCCGGAGCCTGTGCTCCGCAACGGGAGAGGCCACAGCAGGGAGAGGCCCACGTACCGCAAAAAAGAAAAAAAAAAAAAGAGTATCTGTCTATAAAATGATTTCATGAAAACATTTCATCAGTTACTTTAAGCCCATCTCTCCTACTTCTCAAGATCTTTTTCAGACCAACCCAGTGTATTTCCCAGCAAACAGGATGAACATATTCCCTACTATCCAAATCACTAATAAGAACAGGAATGGGAGAGGACTGGGGGCATGGCCCTAAGTCATTCCACCAGAGACCTATCCAGGAGCTTAGCTCTGTTCATATTCTTTTAGATACTCTAAAAGATTCCAGCTACATAAAATAGCACATGGGAGTAGGAAAGGGAAATCACCGGTCAAATGAGCTTTATTTGGGTATTATTATAATCAAAAGTCGGCCTACATGTTATTAGTATACAGCCCATACCTTTCCCTATTGTTCTGGGAACAATTAGTGACACAAGAGCTTGCACTTACTAATTCGTTATAGTCTCTTGTTTGACCATTAATGTCAAGCTGTCAAGCAACCTAGTCTAAAAAATCTACAGACCCTCCTCCTCCCATTTGAAACTTGAAGCGCCCGTGCCCATCTTCATTCTTGCCATAACTCTCTACTTCTCTATCGTTCTTCAGGGATCTCATTTAGTTAGTAATCTTGGTACCTTGAAATGAATTCAAGTTTCTTCTCACTGATGAATTACATATGAGGTATTCCCTTAAGATCTCTTCATCCACCTTTGATTTTAGTATCCTTACCAACAATCATTCCAGCCACTTCTATCTGAAAGCCATTCTTTTTGATAGAAAAAAATAGACAAAGTTGCCTATAGACTGGGGGCAAAGAACGAAGAAGACAGGGTTCTGGGGGCAAATCCCTAGGGCATTAGGCTCTGTTTTCTTCCTTCTCCTACACAGCATATCAGGCTGTGAACTCTGAGCAGCTCATAAACACATCTAACGTCCTGAAAATCCCCAGAAAGGCCATATTGAACCATAAACTACTCTACTAACACTGCTTTTTTCCTTCTTTTAATTTCTACCGCATGTATCATTTGTACAATAGCCAGTGTGTTGTGAATTGCCTGTGCTTATTTTCCAGTCCTGTATTTACCTGATTTTGATTAGCCATGTCCACCAATAATAAAGTTACATTTAAACAATACAAAAATAAAAACAAGATTATGCTAAAATACATACTTTGGATGTCTTAAGAACATGTAGCTAAACACCACAATTTTATTTGAAATAGAGATAGCAACATTCCTCTTGCTCTTTTTCCTTTACTTAATTATTGATCATGATTATACCAGAGGTTAGCTAGGTGCTTTATAAATATCATTTTATTTAGACTACCATAATAATACTTCACAGGATTACTCATTTGATAGTGAAAAACTAAAACAAAATAAAAATACTTGGACCCAGGTCATAAATTTGTAAGATGGTAGAGTTGAGATTTGAATCCAAGTCTGTCTAACTCTAAATATTGTTTCCTCCCAACTTTATCACACTTTTGTTAATGTATCTTGCCAGGTTAAAATACTTAAAATTAATGTAAGTTTAAATATTATTAATACTTAAAATAATTACTAATAACATAGCAAGTACTTACCGTCCCCATGCTGCTTGCTTCTGCAGACAACTCCAAGGACTTACTTCCATAGCAAAACTCACAGTGTCACTATACCCTAATGTTGACCTTTTAAACCTGAAATTTAATGACATACATGCATATGAAAAAGAAAAATTTTTAATTGGTCCATAAATCCATTTCTTGAAAAGAACATCAGATAAATGGGCTATACACTGACAGAGGAGTTTTTGAAATTTTGAGATCTGCATACTTCTAAAGTTATCTCATGAAATTAAAAATTTTTATATACCCTTCTTACCGGTATATTAGTTTTTATCCACTGTTAAAGTTTATGTATTTGTTGCATTCATATAACGTAGTATTTGTGTTTCACTGATTTAAATGTTTCAATTATCTAAAAACATCAACTGCACTGTTCAAGCTTAAATTATTCCATTCTTAGAACGGCATTATTTAATACATCTGTACAGGGCTTTATAATATATTGTTACACAAACTACCCTATTTAATCATCAAAATAGCCATGTTGTCTCTCCTATTTTTTTAAGTATATATTGTCATTTAAAGATCATAAATGACGTGCCCGAAGTTTTAAGAACATTTAGCAACAACAAAAAAGAGTTAAGATTAGAATGTTAGTTTATCAGAATAGACAATACTCGTTTTTTTAAAAAGTTGGTTCACTATCCAATAGAATCATTTTATGATGCAAAAATAAAGAAAACAAAATATTGTTTCATTGACTATCTACCAACCCACATATCAGCAAAGAGCAGCAAAGGCATTACACCCAAAATGAAATTACTAACAAATTAAAGACCATTATTCTTTAACTAAAAGTAGCCCTGCTGTCTCCACTTTCCCCATATAACTTCCCTGAGTTTTTTCACTTACACTAAATAAAAGAAACCATTCTATTTCACTTCTTTTAAAAGAAGTATATATATTCTGACTAGATTGCAATCATATGAAATCCTACGTTTTCCCATATTCATTATCCTAGACTTGTCTATGTTACAGATTATAGGAAATACAACTTCTAGTCGCAAAGCACAGTAGAAATATAAGACTATCTGATACTTTAAATAAATATATAGATTTAAAATAAATTAAATAGACTTGACAAATCCACATTTACCTCTGACATAGAAAGTGACTGCAACGTACCAAAATGTGCATACAGTGAACAGAAATAATTCCTATAAACACAAGGCTGATTGGTCCAAGCTGTGAGGGAAACATTTTATAATATTTAAATATTTCAGTTTAATAAAAATCAAGTTACCTTATAAACAATGAGACAACAGACTACTAATTTGCAGTGAGTAAATATTTGTTAGACAAAATGATTAAAGAGTCATTTGCATAAGGGAAATTAGTGAACCTGATACAGAAAGAATTTAGTAATATTTAAGACAACCACATATGATTCCATTTTATCGACTTGGCTATCCAAAGCTATGAATGTAGAGTATAGGTATGCAACAAAGTAGAATAGAATACAACATCATACTTAACATCGGATGGCAAATCTGTGACTATCAGTGTCTCACCATTATAAGTATATGCAACTATGAATCATTATCTAAATGATTAAAAAGCACTGTATCATCTGGCATTGTGGGCAATCTACTTCTTCCATAGATTGCTTGTTGAGAATTACGTGTGAGAAACTGTGCCTAGAAAATAATTATTTGAAAAAGTGGTACATAAAAATTTTCAAGTACTTATTTACTAAAATTAAAATGATGCCTGATTATTGAGAGACAGACAAAATGTTGTTTCTCTAAATCAGGGTGGACAAAGTCCGATGCAGAGAAAGATGATAGTTACAACTGTTGTTAAGAAAACTGGTCAGTTAAAAAAAGTTAAATATAATTTCACTACTTCATAAGTGAATTCTCCCCTATCAGGATTCTCTATAATTACAATAATTGGTTCTAACAAAACTTTGAATATTTGTTTTCAAAAGATATTGTTATTCCTAGGGGCTTCCCTGGTGGCGCAGTGGTTGAGAGTCCGCCTGCCGATGCAGGGGACACGGGTTCGTGCCCCGGTCCGAGAAGATCTCACATGCCGCGGGGCGGCTGGGCCCATAAGCCATGGCCGCTGAGCCTGCACGTCCGGAGCCTGTGCTCCGCAATGGGAGAGGCCACAGCAGTGAGAGGCCCACGTACCGCAAAAAAACAAAAACAAACAACAAAAAATGATATTATTATTCCTTTTCTTAACTATTATTCTTTAAGTCTGAAAACTACATATTTTATTTGGAATCTAAAAAACTATAAAATTTCACCAATACAAATACTCTATAAATGTTTGTTGATATGAACATATTACTTAAATTCCTGAAAATCCAAAAGAATAATAAGATATAACCATACCCGGAAAAATCAAATAGTGATTTAGGATCTTTCTGTCAAATATTATAAATAAGTAATTAAGTAGAAATGAAAAGAGTAATTAACTCTCATTTTTAGATATTATTATCACAGTTCACATAATTTTATCAGCAACAGCTAAATGATTATCTAGTTGTCACCTGACCAGGTTATATTTGACTAGGTCAGATGTTAACTTGTAATTTTTGCTGTAAATTAAGACTGATAACCGTATTTTAACTAGAGATTACAAAGATGAGTCTTACCACTATGCCTGCATTTTTTATTGCCAGTGGAAGTCCTAAAAGACCAGTTCCAATATTTCCCTTAAGAAGATGCATAAGAGTTTGTACAAATCTGAAAAGTAAAAGTTGTAAGATTTAAACATTTTAGAACAAAAGCTATTAAAATCACATGACCATGGTTTTAGCATTAGAAGGGAACTAAAAATTAATCTAGGCAAGGAATCAAATTAACATTTCCATTCAACCAGAAGCTGAATGAGCCAAAAGTTATATTTGGTTCAAGTCCTATCTTTGCTACTTAAAAGTGGAATACAGAGGGTTACTATGGAGATTAAATGAGTTATTTAAGTGAAAGTATTTTTGTATTTATTAAAGTAATAAAGAAAAGGTAATTTTCTCATAAGATTCTTTGCTGCTATGATATTCAGAACAATGTTGAAGACTATATACAGCTAAGCTGGTAAAACAGCAATTTGTTGCACTATCTATGTAATCATGATATTAAACATAGCTGATCTATGATTATCAACCTCAGAGGAAGTTAATTAAAAGAAAAAACATACAATTTCTAAAACTATGTGTATCATCAGGTAAGATAAATACTAATTAACTTTCAGACAACATGAAATCCCAAGGGATTTCACCTAAGAAAAGTTTCCAAGAGGCATTTGAAGGAGGTCTCTTGACCAAGAAAAAACAAATTAAACTAGGAAGAATAGCACAAATTTTTAACTTATGAAACAAAAATGCTTGCCTAAAAATTTTTTTACTTTATTCTTTTTTGATCAATTAAAATGTTACTTTGCTTAACTGTTAAATCACTATTAGAATAATACCTTATTCAAATCTATTCATGATGACAAAATAACAAAAAAAGTTTAAAAAATGTTCCACTGCTTCCCTGGGACCATGACTTTGTTCACTCAACATAAAGAAGTGTTTACTACCTACTTCCCACGGTCTAACTCCTAACCATTTCAGAAGCCCCTTCTCTTAAAATTTCTCTTCCTCTCAATCTGATCTCCCTTCTTTCAAGATCCATAGCATTTGATACATATCATCATTTTAGTAATTCCTACACACGGCTCTGTAATTTAGATGTATTTCTTCCTTCCCAAATAGACTATAAACGCCTTGAGGGTGAGAACCGTATCTTATTCATCTTTGTGTCTTCTGTAGTATCTACTTAAGTGCCTGGTCCATAGCAGATGATTACAAAATATACACTGAGTGAAAAGAGAAAATGACATTTAACCTTAACACTTACGAAATACCCTCTTGACCATCAAGCTGGTAACGCTTCTGAACAGGCAGGAGCTCTTGCTCATGTTCTTCATCTGATGTCCCATCAAAGTTTTGCTCATTTATTAAGGGTCTCATTATATCCATATCTTTAAAAAGAAAAAGTGCTTCACTACCATTTTAAAACTTGGCTTAAAGCTGGTATAAATAACAGTTTTAATAGGACATGCCATTTGTACGCATCTTTACTATTTCCACCCTAAGTTAATTCACATTAATACTTTTGAGTTCTACCGTATTTAGAAAGAAACAACTAGACTCATTTGCTGGATATTTGGTTTGGACTAAGCAGTGCAAAGTGAAAAGCATAAGTATTCAATGCAAAATGTTTTCTGTTTTGTCTACCTGAGGTTTATAGTAAATGATGATAGAATTACGGGGTGAAAAATGTGAAGAAATAATAAAATGAACTTCCATCTCTTGTTAGATTCAAATCATACTGAGTACATAAATGGTAATCATATTTTTATTTATTTTTATTCTTAAAAATTAAAAAAAACTTTTTAACTGAAGTAGAGTTGTATAATATTATATGTTACAGGTGTATGTATAGTGGTTCACAATTTTTAAAGGGTATACTCCATTTATAGTTATAAAATATTGGTTATATTCCCCATGTTGTACAATATATCCTTGTAGCTTATTTTATATCTAATAATTTGTACCTCATAATCCCCTACCCCTATATTGCCCCTCCCCGCTTCCTTCTCCCCACTGGCATCCACTAGTTTGTTCTCCATACCCATGAGTCTGCTTTTTTGTTATACTCACTAGTTTGTTGTATTTTTTAGATTCCACATAAGTGATATCATACAGTATTTGTCTGTCTGACATAATACCTTCCAAGTCCCAACGTGTTGTTGCATATGGCAAAATTTCATTCTTTTTTATGGCTGAGTAGTATCCCATTGTGCATACATACCACATCTTCTTTATCCACCCATCTGTTCATAAACACTTAGGTTGCTTCCATATCTTGGCTATTGTAAATAATGCTGTTGTGCACATTGGGGTGCATGTAGCTTTTCAAATTAGTGTTTTGTGTTTTTTTGTACATATACCCAGGAGTGGAATTGCTGGCAAGCATAATTTTAAATGCTTTAAGAAAATTATAAAGCCATTCCAATCTTAAAATTTTAGTACCACAATCTATTCTTATATCTAGCAATTTTTAGCATGATTTTGCTCCTTCTGAGGAGAAAGATAACACTAGTCATCACTGTCCGTCTTGTTCTCGTAAAATTCACTAAATTCAAATTTATTGAGATGACTGATATGCATTAGTAAGGTCTGAAGTATAGGATATTTTAAAGAAGTGAAAGTTTGTTCCATTCAAATACATACAATAAACCTACGTAACAGGGAATTGGGGTAACCTAAATGATTTAGTTGGAAATGACTGATTGACATAACTTTTTAAAACTTATTTTGTAATAATTTCAAACTTACATTAAATTTGCATGAATAGTACAAAAAACCCTCCCATGTACCCTTTACAGGCTCAATAAATTTTAACATTTTGCCATGTTTTCTTTTTCTCTCAAATGTTTATCACTTGTTATTAACTATTTGAGAGTACATTACATATATCATGCCATTTTACCCTATCACTAGCATGTATTCCCTATGAACAAGAATATTTTCCTGAATATTCACAGTAATCAAGTTCAAGTAGTTTAATATTGATCAATACTTTTACTTAATCTACATTCTATTTTCCAGTTTCATCAACTGTACTAATAAGGTTCTCTTAGTAATTATTTTTTGGATCATGTATTGCATTTAGTTGAGCTATTCTACTAGCTACCTTTGCCATTTTATCTTTTATGGTGCCCTTAATCCTCTTTTTCGCTTATTTTTTTTTTTTTTGAATATTCATTTATTTTTAATGACTTATTAGAACAAATACCTATAGATATCATTATATATATGATATATAAATTAATTATACAATATATCATGTATTAATTATTAAAACATACTCTGGTAAATATTATATATTCAATATGAAACAGGAGGAAAGGGGGCAGGGCACAACCTTTAAAAGAATTACATAGCCCAAGGACACAACATAAACTGATTAGAACAAAATAGGTCCAAGATGGCGGACGAGTCTACTTCCACTAGACCTTGAGCCTCAGTATACACTCATTGTAACACATCAGCAAGCTAAGCGACACACCCACAGGTGCCAGGACAGTTCCAAGGATGACCATAAAGGTCAAAAAGTGGGCGGTGGCTCAATTCCTAGAAATCCCCACCCCTTCCCCAAAATAGCTGGAATACTCCTCCCACTCATCAGTGTATGAAATTACTCACCCCTATAAAACTAACAACCCCATACCCTGGTGCTGCCCTCGCCTTCTTTTTTTTTTTTTTTTTTTTTTTTTTTTTTTTTTTTTAATATGTATACCTGGATTTAATTCTCACTTCTACCGCTTGGTAGCTGGATAGCCTTAGGCAAGTTTCATACCTCCCTGAAATTCACTTAATTCAGTCTGTAAAATGGCATAATAACTTATTATAGCATCCTTTTAGGAATTTTAAATCAGTTCTTGAAATAAAAGTACACAATATATAGACAAGTATGGATTCCTCAATAGATGTTTGACCTTTCATTTCTCCAGTATCCCACCCGCATCAAATAAAGAAAAATACTTTTTAAAATTTACGAATATTTCATTGTTGTAAAGTTAAAGCCATAAAAATAATCAAATGGCCTACTATCATACCGTTAGAAGAAAAAAAAAAAGGTGTTCATGAGAGTTCCATATTAGAATACAAGTTTTCCTTAGGCACCTGTTTATGTATGCTATTCTGCTCTTTACAATAAATAATTAAATTTAAAAGACTTAATTCCTCACTTTTAAGACCTTATTAGTTTACAAATTACATATTGACCTATGCTAAATTTTATACCGACCCATGCTAATGAATTCAGTACAGAAAACAAAAAACACTGCACTCAAGCAAACTACATATATATATATATATATATATATAACTTATATGAGAATTGCTACTCCAGCTTTCTTTTGGTTTCCATTTGCATGAAATACCTTTTTCCATCCCCTTACTTTCAGTCTGTATGTGTCTCTAGGTCTGAAGTGGGTCTCTTGTAGACAGCAAATATATGGGTCTTGTTTTTGTATCCATTCAGCCAATCTGTGTCTTTTGGTGGGAGCATTTAGTCCATTTACATTTAAGGTAATTTTCGATATGTGTGTTCCCATTCCCATTTTCTTAATTGTTTGGGGTTTGTTATTGTAGGTCTTTTCCTTCTTTTGTGTTTCTTGCCTAGAGAAGTTCCTTTAGCAGTTGTTGTAGAGCTGGTTTGGTGGTGCTGAACTCTCTCAGCTTTTGCTTGTCTGTAAAGGTTTTAATTTCTCCATCAAATCTGAATGAGATCCTTGCTGGGTAGAGTAATCTTGGTTGCAGGTTTTTCTCCTTCAACACTTTGAATATGTCCTGCCACTCCCTTCTGGCTTGCAGAGTTTCTGCTGAAAGATCAGCTGTTAACCTTATGGGGATTCCCTTGTGTGTTATTTGTTGTTTTTCCCTTGCTGCTTTTAATATGTTTTCTTTGTATTTAATTTTTGACAGTTTGATTAATATGTGTCTTGGCGTATTTCTCCTTGGATTTATCCTGTATGGGACTCTCTGTGCTTCCTGGACTTGATTAACTATTTCCTTTCCCATATTAGGGAAGTTTTCAACTATAATCTCTTCAAATATTTTCTCAGTCCCTTTCTTTTTCTCTTCTTCTTCTGGAACCCCTATAATTCGAATGTTGGTGCGTTTAATGTTGTCCCAGAGGTCTCTGAGACTGTCCTCAGTTCTTTTCATTCTTTTTTCTTTATTCTGCTCTGCAGTAGTTATTTCCACTATTTTATCTTCCAGGTCACTTATCCGTTCTTCTGCCTCAGTTATTCTGCTATTGATCCCATCTAGAGTACTTTTAATTTCATTTATTGTGTTGTTCATCGTTGCTTGTTTCATCTTTAGTTCTTCTAGGTCCTTGTTAACTGATTCTTGCATTTTGTCCATTCTATTGTCCATTCTATCTCCAAGATTTCGGATCAACCTTACTATCATTATTCTGAATTCTTTTTCCGGTAGACTGCCTATTTCCTCTTCATTTGTTAGGTCTGGTGGGTTTTTATCTTGCTCCTTCATCTGCTGTGTGTTTTTCTGTCTTTTCATTTTGCTTATCTTACTGTGTTTGTGGTCTCCTTTTTTGCAGGCTGAAGGTTCGTAGTTCCTGTTGTTTTTTGTGTCTGTCCCCAGTGGCTAAGGTTGGTTCAGTGGGTTGTGTCGGCTTCCTGGTGGAGGGTACTAGTGCCTGTGTTCTGGTGGATGAGGCTGGATCTTGTCTTTCTGGTGGGCAGGTCCACGTCTGGTGGTGTGTTTTGGGGTGTCTGTGGACTTATTATGATTTTGGGCAGCCTCTCTGCTAATGGGTGGGGTTGTGTTCCTGTCTTGCTAGTTGTTTGGCATAGGATGTCCAGCACTGTAGCTTGCTGGTCGTTGAGTGAAGCTGGGTGCTGGCGTTGAGATGGAGATCTCTCGGAGATTTTTGCTGTTTGATATTATGTGCAGCTGGGAGGCCTCTTGTGGACCAGTGTCCTGAAGTTGGCTCTCCCACCTCAGAGGCACAGCACTGACTCCTGGCTGCAGCACCAAGAGCCTTTCATCCACAGGGCTCCTTAATTTGGGATGATTCGTTGACTATTCAGGTATTCCACAGATGCAGGGTATATCAAGTTGATTGTGGAGCTTTAATCCGCTGCTTCTGAGGCTGCTGGGAGAGATTTCCCTTTCTCTTCTTTGTTCTCACAGCTCCCAGGGGCTCAGCTTTGGATTTGGCCCCGCCTGTGCGTGTAGGTTGCCGGAGGGCGTCTGTTCTTTGCTCAGACAGGACGGGGTTAAAGGAGCCGCTGATTCGGAGGCTCTGGCTCACTCAGGCCGGGGGGTAGGGAGGGTCACGGAGTGTGGGGCGGGCCTGCAGCGGCAGAGGCCGGCGTGACGTTGCAGCCTGAGGCGCGCCGCGCGATCTCCCGGGCGAGTTGTCCCTGGATCCCGGGACCCTGGCAGTGGCGGGCTGCACAGGCTCCCCGGAAGGGCGTGTGGCTAGTGACCTGTGTTCGCACACAGGCCTCCTGGTGGCGGCAGCAGCGGCCTTAGCATCTCATGTCTGTCTCTGGGCTCCGCACTTTTAGCCGCGGCTCGCGCCCGTCCCTGGAGCTCTCTCAAGCAGCGTTCTTAATCCCCTCTCCTCGTGCACCAGGAAACAAAGAGGGACGTAAAAGTCTCCTGCCTCTTCGGCAGGTCCAGACTTTTCCCCGGACTCTCTCCCGGCTAGCCGCGGTGCACTAACGCCCTGCAGGCTGTGTTCACGCCGCCAACCTCAGTCCTCTCCCGGCGCTCCGACAAAAGCCGGAGCCTCAGCTCCCAGTCCCGCCCGCCCTGGCGGGCGAGCAGAAACGCCTCTCGGCTGGTGAGTTCCGGTCGGCCCGATCCTCTGCGCTGGAATCTGTCCGCTTTGCCCTCCGCACCCCTGTTGCTGTGCTCTCCTCCGCGGCTCCCAAGCTCCCCCACTCCGCCTCCCGAAGTCTCCACCCGCGAAGGGGCTTCCTAGTGTGTGGACACTTTTCCTCCTTCACAGCTCTCTCCCTCTGGTGCAGGACCCGTCCCTATCCTTTTGTCTCTGTGTAGTTTTTTCTTTTGCCCTAACCAGGTACGTGGGGGGTTCCTTGCCTTTTGGGAGGTCTGAGGTCTTCTGCCAGCGTTCAGTAGGTGCTCCGTAGGAGTTGTTCCACGCGTAGATGTATTTCTGGTGTATCTGTGGGGAGGAAGGTGATCTCCGCGTCTTACTCTTCCGCCATCTTCCCGGAAGTCTCCGCTTATTCTTTTTTTTTTTTCTTTTTTTTTGCGGTATGCAGGCCTCTCACTGTTGTGGCCTCTCCCGTTGCAGAGCACAGGCTCCGGACGCGGAGGCTCAGCGGCCATGGCTCACGGGCCCAGCCGCTCCGTGGCATGTGGGATCTTCCCGGACCGGGGCACGAACCCGTGTCCCCTACATCGGCAGGCGGACTCTCAACCACTGCGCCACCAGGGAAGCCCATTCTTATTCTTTTACTATCTTGTTTATCAGTTTTAAATGGTGTCCTCTGACTTCCACCTATACAACAATTAATGGTCTAATTCTACTTTTGCCTTTCTGTGTCTCTTATTCTCTCATCTTTCAGTTGTATTCTTTCTATCTACTTTGGCAATTTACAAAATGCTTTACATACTGTTGTTCAATCATGTCGCCACTCATGTCTTAGACTTAAATCTACAATCAATGTGTTAAATGCTTGTGATCAGTCCTCTGCCAAAGTTTCCTCAATCATCCCTTTGCTGGAAGAAGTTCATTCTCCTGTAGAATGTGCATCAGAACCACCTGCAGGGCTTGCTTAAACACAAATTGATATACTCCATGCCAAAGCTTCTGATTTTAGCAGGTCTGAGGTGTACCTGAGAATATACATTTTTAACAAGGTCCCAGGGGACTCTGATGTTGCTGGTCTGGGGACTACACTCTGAGAACCACTGCTCTAGTAGATTGCTCAGGAAGGACTCATGAGCTCAGTATTCCCTGAATTTTTGTATGTTTTAAACTATATTCTATAGCCTTGATATGAAGGCCAGCTAGACAGAACATCCTTGGCTCATACTTTCTACCCTTGAGTTTCTTGGAAAATGCTGCTCTACTCTTACTTTACCTTGTATGCTAGTCTTGAGAAGTCTTATGTCAGACTAATTTTCTCAGCCATTACATAATTTGTTCTTTTCGCTTGAGGTCCTGAGGAATCTTCCCTTGTTTTAAAAGTCTAATGGTTTTATTATATGTCTTAGGGTTGAGCAGTCTGAGTCAAAAGGGTACAAAGTAGGTCTGTTTGATATACAGATTTAGGTTTTCTTTATTTCTGGAAAATGTTCTTGGATTATATCTTTAAGCATTTGTTTGGTTCAAATATTTTGTTTTTCTTTTTAGAGATTCCAATTACATGCTGGATCTTTGTTGTCTGTCTTCCATTTCAACTACTTTCTCTAGAACCCTTTTACTGTCTTTCTTTACCTCATTTAAATTCTTCTTTGAAATTCAATGACTTAAAATTTCATTTCAATATTTCCCTTAGGCACCTTGTAATTTATTCTTTATTTATGATTTCTCCTATTGCTAGGCATTTTATTGACAGGGATACTAGTTTGACAGTATTTCCTTCTGTTAGCACAGTGAAGTTCAGTTTATTTAATGGATGATGTTGAGTTATCAGGGGTCATAGGGAGTAACTGGCATGTCTTCTGGTTCTTTTCCATTTCTGCAGAATCTTCAATTTCCCCCCTGTTACTTTCCTTCTTCTCTTTACTTCCAGGGATCTGAGGGGCATTTCCACTGCTTTTTTATCTCCTTCTCCTCCAGAGGCAATGTTTTGCTAAGGCTGCCTCCTCTATTCCTGCTAATGTTCAAATTCCTTCCCTGTATTCCTGGAATACAGGAATACCCTGTGTTCCTTCCCTGTGAATTACCAACTCCCCGACCTGACCTCTGTTTAGACTTTTAACACTTTAGTTTAGATTTTCTCTTTCTAAGGGAGATTTTCACTGTGCTTCTTCCAAGCCTCCTGCTCCCCCTCCTCTTTTCCACAGAGATTCTAAAGACTCCTCCTCCATTCTCCATATTTGCAGCAGTGACAGGAGCTCTGTTTGAAATTTTGTTTATTTTTCTATTTACGGATTATTTGAAGTTTGTGGTATCCTTGGTCTCCTATTAATGCTATAAGAAGAATTTCATGAATGTGTTTACTTGTGCTCCTTGTTGAATTAACAGGTTTTGGGGGAGGATATGTGAAGAGATTAGGATTTAGGCAGCTGCCATTATCCCAGTGCTATTTGGAACTCAGCACAACAGTTTTTCACAAGAGTAAAGTTATGCTTTAAGATACTGAAAGATTCTTTAGCTTTGTAATATATTTTGAAATCAGGAAGTGTGATCAGCTTTGTTCTTTTTCAAAATTCTTTGGGATATTTAAGGTCTTCTGTAATTAAAGCATTATGATATTGGCATAATGACAGACATACAGACCAACAGAACAGAATAGAGAGCCCAGAAATCAGTCTATGCAATTGATCTTCAACAAGGGTGCCAAGAATACACAATGTGGAAAAGACAGTGTTTTCAACAAATGGTGCTCAGAATACTGGGTATCCACATACAAAAGAATGAAATTGGACTTTTATCTTATACCATACACAAAAATCAACTCAAAATGGATTAAAAACTTACATGTAAACTTGAAACTGTAAAACTTCTACAAGAAAACACAGGAGGAAAGGTTTAGATATTGGTTTTGGCAATGATTTCACGAATAATTCACCAAAAGTACAGTTAACTAAAGCAAAAATAGGTAAGTGGGACTACATCAAACTAAAAAGCTTCTGCACAGCAAAGGAAACAATCAACAGAGTGAAGAGTCAATCTAAGGAATGGGAGAATGTATTTGCAAACCATATATCTGATAAGGGGTTAATTTCCAAAGTACATAAGGAACTCCTTCAACTAAAGAGCAAGAAAAACAAAAACAAATAAAAAGAGAACCTAATAACCTGATTAATAAATTGGCTAAAGATTTGAACAGACATTTCTCCAAAGAAGACATACAAATGGCCAACAGAAAAGATGCTCAGTATCACTAATCATCATGAAATGCAAATCAAAATCACAATGAAATGTCACTTCATACATGGTAGGGTGGCCATTATCAAAAAGCAAAAGGCAAAAAAGCAACAAGTAAAATTAATTTTAATAACATTTTATTTAACCCAATATATCCAAAATATTATCATTTCAATGATAATGTAATCAATATAAAAATTATTAACAAGATATTTTACATTCTATTTTTCATACTAAGTCTTAGAAATCCAGAGTGTATTTTACAATTACAGCATATTTTAATTCAGACAAACCATATTTCAGATCAGATACACATATGGCTAAAGGCTACCATGCTGGACAAAAGTAAAGTTTTGTGCAGAGGCGTGGCATGATCTGATTTATATTTTACCCAGGATTCCTCTGGGCCTATCTTTTCATGTAGAAAATGAGAGTAGTAATTTCTACCTCACGGGGGTTTTGTGACAGTGAAATGGGATAATATATATGAAGCATAGAGCCTCGTCCTTGGCACATAATAAGTAATCAATAAATATTAGTTTTCTTCCCCTTCCTACATAATGAAATATTAGAAAAAAATTTTGCTTTACAGGATTTTAAAATATAAATCTGACATGAATTTAATTCATTTACTACTAATAATTAATATTTCTGAGCACTTATGCGCTACAAACGGTGCTATAATACTGAGTATGCATACAGACAAAATATGTTATGCCAGACAGAAGGAAATTGAGACTAGTGAAGGAGACAAATACTTAAAAACCTAACATTGGATAAGCTTTAATAGAGGTAAGAACATATGAAATAAAACAGGAATACTCATGCAAAGTAATTAAAAATTACAAAATCCAACTTACATTACACATAAAGTCTATTACTTGCCAATGTCTTGCCTTTGGCCAAATATTGAATTGGACAGCTCTGAAAAATGCTTGTGATTACTATAGTTAAGAATTAACAATGCTTTATATGGTGTTAGAGAATGTTCTGATTTCATTCTTTTACACGCAGCTATCCAGTTTTCCCAGCACCACTTATTGAAGAGACTATCTTTTCTCCATTGTATATTCTTGCCTCCTTTGTCACAGATTAATTGTCCATAAGTGTGTGGATTTATTTCTGGGCTCTCTTTCTGTTCCATTGATCTGTATCTGCTTTAGTGCCAGTACCATACCGTTTTAATTACTGTAGCTTTGTGGTATAATCTGAAGTCGGGAACTGTGATTCCTCCAGTTTTGTTCTTTTTTATCCAGACTGTTTTGGCTATTTGGGGTCTTTTGTGTTTCCACACAAATTTTAAATGTAATCGTTCTAGTTCTGTGAAAAACGTCATTGGTATTTTGAAAGCGATCACACTGAATTTGTAGATTGCACAATGGAATACTGCTCAGCCATAAACAAGAATGAAATTTTGCTATTTGCAACAACATGGATGGACTTGGAAGGCATTATGCTAAATGAAATAAGTCAGACAGAGAAATGTAAATACTGTATGATATCACTTATATGTGGAATCTAAAAAATACAACAAACTGGTGAATATAACAAAAAAGAAGCAGACCCACGGATATGGAGGACAAACTAGTGGCTACCAGTGGGGAGATGGAAGGAAGGAGGGGCAATAAAGAAGTAGGGAGTGAAGAGGTACAAACTATTAGGTATAAAATAAGCTACAAGGATATATTGTACAATGTGGGGAATATAGCCAATATATTATAGTAACTATAAGTGGAATATAATCTTTAAAAATTGTGAATCACTATATTGTACACCTGTAACTTATTTAATACTGTACAGCAACTATATTTCAGTTAAAAAAAAGAATTAACAATGCCTTATAAAATAAATTATTAATCAATGGATATCAAACTACCTAGACAAAATTATTTCTATTTACAAATAGAAAAATATAAATGAATAAGAAGTACTAGCTTCATTCAATATTATAAACCATACATTATACACCATATGTATACATTAATGGTGCATACAATTGGAACATTCTTAGGCAGTGCTTTTTATGCTCTCTTATGTTGCCCAGGCAATTGTTTCAACCTGAATTTTCTAACCTAAAATCAACCTAAATTTCCACCTGTTGTCAGAATAGAGAAAAATCACATTCATTTAGCAATATGTATTGAAACCTTTAAAATGTTTATCCTTTTCACCGAGTAATTCCACTTCTGCAAATCCAGTATATGGAGAAAAGGATTTCTGCACAAAGATCTTAATCAAAACACTATACTGGGGCTTCCCTGGTGGCGCAGTGGTTGAGAGTCCCCCTGCGATGCAGGGGACACAGGTTCGTGCCCCGGTCCGGGAAGATCCCACATGCCGCGGAGCGGCTGGGCCCGTGAGCCATGGCCGCTGGGCCTGCACGTCCGGAGCCTGTGCTCCGCAACGGGAGAGGCCACAACAGTGAGAGGCCCGCGTACTGCAAAACAAAACAAAAACAAAAACAAACCACTATACTGAAAATTTGGAAACAACCTAAATGTGCAACTATCAGGAAACTGCTAAATTCACTACAGCTGTGGTCCCCAACCTTTTTGGCACCAGGGACCGGTTTCATGGAAGACAATTTTTCCACTGACTGGGAGGGGGAGGGTGCAGCGATGGTTCAGGCGGTAATTCAAGCGATGGGCAGTGGGAGATGACGCTTCACTCGCTCACCTTCCAGAGGTCCCCATCCTCTTTGAAATAATGTGCAGACCTTAAGGAAACCTGTATCTTAACAACTCTACCAGTGCTTTTCACACAGACACCCCATTTTTAAAATTCTTTTTAAAATTAAATATTTGGTCATTGTAGAAAATCAGAAAATATAAAGATAAGCAACATTTTTGAAAATAAAATGACCTCATCACCTAGAAACTACTGCTGGCAACATTTTAGAGTATACACAAACACATACACTCACTCCAGTATATTTTCATTCAGTCCCATGGCTTTAAATATTATCTTCATGATGATGACTTCCAAATTCATATCTCCAGCCGAGACATCTCCCTAACTCTAGACATAAATCCACCTGCCTACTCGACATCTACACTGTCATATCTAATAGACATTTCAAACTCAGCATGCCCCAAACTGAACTCCTCATCTTCACCACCAAACCTGCTCTTCCTGGCTTAACCCATCTCAAGTGGCTATGGATTACTGTATAACAACTTATCGCTGCCATCAGGATGCCTCAGTTCTATGCAATGTGGGTCCTTCCTTACAATTGCTTGAGTATCCTTGCAACATGGCAGCTGCCTCTCCCCAAGTAACTAATCCAAAAATGAGAGCCTGGCACAATGCCTTTTAGGACCTAGCTTTGAAGTCAAACATCATCACTTCCACCATAATCTATTCAATAGAAGCAAGTTACTAAATACAGCCCACACTCAAAAGGAGGGAAATTAAGTTCCTCCTCTTGACGAGAGAAACAACAGAGAATCTGTAGACGTATTGTACAACAACCACAACATCTCATCTGATGGCAATTTCATTCTTCTAGACACTCAGGTCCCTGGAGTTATCCTTGTCTCTGTCTCACTCTCACCCCTCATCTAATCTGTTAGGAAATCATTCTCATTCTACTTTAAATATATATCCAGAGTCTAACCATTTCTCTCCACTCCCACTGCTGCTACCACTACTGCTGTGAAGGACATGTACACCTGTCTCCTGAATTGCTGAAATACCCTGCTTCTACTTTAGCCCCGTACAGTGCACTCTTCACACAGTATGATCCTTTTAGAATTTAAGGCAGATCATGTCTCTCCTCTGCTGAAACCCTGCACTGGCTCCCCATTCTCTCAGAGCAAAAGCCAAAGGCTTCACATGGAACTGCAAGACCCTACATCAGAGGCCTCCAACCCCCAGGCTGTGGACCGGTACCGGTCCACGGCCTGTTAGGAACCAGGCCGCACAGCAGGAGTTGAGCGGCAGGTGAGCAAGCAAAGCTTCATATGCCGCTCCCCATCGCTCCCGTTACTGCCTGAACCATCCCCCCACCCCACCCCCCGCACTCACCGGGTGGAAAAACTGTCTTCCACGAAACCAGTCCCTGGTGCCAAAAAGGTTGGGGACCGCTGTCCTACATAATCTGGCCTCATCACCAGCTTGATCATTCTGCTTCAGCCTCCTTGCCCTCCTCACTACTTCTGTCTTTACTCCAGCTGTTCTTTCTGCCTAGAAGAGTCTTTCCTCAGATATCCACTTGACTAATTCCCTCACCTCTTCCAAGCCTTTGCTCAAGTCCCACCTATTCAATAAGGCCCATTCTGACTACTTTATAAAATGCTATAAACTGCCTAACTCCCACGCTCTCTCCGGATTTCCCTTACTCTGCTCTTTTTTCCATAGCACTTTTAGCCTAATGTACTTTAAATTAACTGATAATTGTCTTTACTGTTCATTGTCTGCTTCCTCTTACTAGAATATAAGTTCCATGAGAGCAGGAATCTTGATCTGTGTTCTTCACAAATGTATCACAGTTGTATCCCAAATGTCTAAAGCAGTGCCTAGCACATAGGAGAAGCTCCACAAATATGTGTTGAATTAATGAAGGGACATAACTTTAAAAAATTAAAATAATTTAGAAAACTTTTTCAGTTAGTAAAAATACATATGGCGAACATCTTCCCACATGACTTTAAAGGGCTATTCAGTATATGACTACATGGCTATATCACAATTTACCTAAACAATTTCCTTTAATTGGACATTTAGATAGTCACCAGCTTTTCACATTTATAAATAACGTAATGAACATCTATTGATATGTTACATGACTTATTTCCTTGGGAAATATTTCTAGAAGTAGAAATGCTGAGTCAAACGATGTGTGCATTTTTAAGGATAAGTATATTATACTGCTTTTACCAGCAATGCATGAGAATGCACATTTTCCCACCTTTAGCATTCTGCAAGGCACCTTGAAGAATGCAAAGTAGGAGGGAATTTGCCCCATCCATGTTGGAGTTCTGGTAAATTCCCACCTCGAATTTAAAACAGATAAACCTGGATTCCTATCTGGGTACTGCCATTAATGAGCTTAAAATTATTCTATCTATAAAACAGGGATAATAATTGCACCTACCTCCCCATTGTTGTGAGGATTAAAGGAAACAAAACATATGTAAAGCACTTACACTGCTCGACACAGCAAACATTCAATAACATGTTACGTTTATTTCTACCATTACTGTGACTTGAAAGAAATCAACTGCAAAGTGCCCTGCACATTATTACAGGACAGCAATCTGTTACTATAATAAAGTATTTCTTTAAAGCTCAACTTCTTTTTTAATCATTTAGCAGCGAATTACAAATATTCCTAATACAATGCATCTAACTGGGAGGAACAATATTATTACTACCTCGATCTCTATTTTTGTTTTACTTTTGACAGCGGGAAACCATAAACAAAGTTTCGCATTCCCTGTCGCCAAGGAGACAAGACACCAGAGGAAAGCAGGCAAACAAACTCTGCCAAGTGAGCCAACTACACGTCGTATCTCAGTCTGGTCAGCATGTCCCACTCGCCACTCCTGGGGTGGCAGACGGTAAATTAAGGATTCACCAGGGACTCTGAACAGGGCTGCCGTGTCTGAAAGGCCAAACCATGGCAACTTCCTTAAAGCATCGTTGGAAAAAAACAGAGTCTGCGAAGGCTCTGCATTGCCTTTGAAACGTACACCAGCGCACGACAACCGTCAGCGCGCGCTCGCGCGCGCGCGCACACATACACACACGTACATTTTGACGCCCTCTATAGGGCCTAGCTTTTCGCCTGACCCAGCTCTCATATCGGACAACTCGTTCCTGTGCAGGTGCTGACTCGGAGGTCAGTCACCTCCTAAGCCTCGGCTCAAACCAAATGTCCCAGGGAGGTCTGCTTTGATGGTTTTACGTTCAAACCTACGCCAGACCCACAACCCCAAGAACCCTGACCCCCAAGAAACCCCAACAACGACCGGAAAGCCACTCCGCGTTTCTCCCTGTCTAGGGACAGGAAACGCGAACCCTGACGCGTGGGGCAGGGTGGGCGGCCGCGCGGACGCCCGCACCGCCCCCAGACCCCCGGCCGAGGCCGAGCGCGGGCTCGGGGCCTCGGCGCTTCCCGCGGACGCGCATCCCTGCGCCACGTCGGCCAGCGCCCCCGCCCGCGCCCAGCACCCACCGAGCTCTTCGTGCCCAGCCGCCTCGGCCGCCGCCGGCGCCGCAGCTTCCATCTCTCGGGGGTCTCCAGGACGGTGCCGCCCCGGGACGCGCGCTCCTGCCGCAGAGTGGCCACGGCCTTCCCGGCTGAGCGGGAACCGCGCCCGTCCCAGCACACCGCACCCGCTCGGCGGGGAGCATGCGCAGTGGGGCGGCCCGGCCCGGCCGAGGCGCCGGGGCTCGAGGAGCCTTCCTGGGGCGTTGGGTTGCGGCCAGTGAGCAGCGCTCGGGGTAGAAGACCCGAGTGAGAGGAGGTCCGGCTGCAGAAGGGCAGGGTAACGGGAGAGGAGGGACGTTTTGGAGATAACTGGGGGTAGTAACTTAGAGCTGGCGGAGACCCAGGCCTATAGCTCCCTGGTGGGGATGAGGGTGGGGAGGGTGTCTTTACAGATGACCACGAGCTCAAATTCCAGGACGCCATCTACTTGCAAGGCTTTAGCATTCTGCAAGGCACCTTGAAGAATGCAAAGTAGGAGGGAATTTGCCCCATCCATGTTGGAGTTTTGACTACTTGTTTTTCCGTCTCTATGTCTCTATTTAGAGATAGAGGGTGCCCTCAAGTAGCGTTTCATTTAGTCATATAGTTTCACTTTAAGGATTTTTCAGTGCCCTTCAGATACTTGACGTTAGCCGCAGTGTTGAAAGGAAATTAAGGTTAAGAGTAATTATACTGATGCAGTGTCAAATATTCTTAAGCACTGTACATGCATTGTCTTATTTAATTCAGATGACAAGCCTGTGCGATAATTCTAATGTGTATATCCATTTTACAGATGTGGGAACTAAACGCACAGAGCTAAGTAACCTGTCCAAGGATAATAAAGTAGTAAATGGCAAAGATGGAATTCTGTCTGCAGCCAGAGCTGGGGCTTACAATATGCAGCTGGCCCCTCAGGTGGGTACATCTGAAGCAGGCTTTTGGATAGAATGAAAGTGCTTTAATTTTGAAATTGCTCTTTTTTTTTTTTTTTTCATTTCATAGTTCTTTAAAGCCAGGACATAAGACTTTTTCTTTTTGTCCGTTCTATTTCAGTAGGGTCTTCTGAGGAAAGTTGGTTTGTTGTTGTTGTTTTGATGGGGGTTGTGTGTCTGATTTCTAGGATCACTGATATAACTACATGGTGATAGTGATAAATATTTAAAATGCTAAGATTTAAAAAGTACGCAGTTACGTAATATCTGTACCTTTCCTCCTGTTGCATCTTTTGTGAGTTTTACTAGTGGTTTGCCAAAACCCTTTGTTTTCCTTAAATCAACCCCAGTCATTCACAAACATACACTTGCAAACCCCAAAGAAAGGTTTTCTGTAAAATGTTCCTGACATATAACAAAGATGTAGGGGAGATAGAGAAAAAAGAACTCTATCGTGGTGGATCATAACTAGAGGAATAGTCCATAAGCCGTATTGGGGTGGGGTACCTAGTTACAGATCAGTGGGAGAGAAGACAGGCATCGGATAGGTAACTGTCCAAGAAACCACCCATTGTAGTGAGAACACTTGGGACAGTGTCTTGAAAGAGCAACATTATCCTTTGAGTGTTAAAAGGGATCAAAAGCCATTGTCCTCTAATCTCAGCATCAGGAAAAGCAGATCTGGCAGTGTGGAAGGGAAAAAGGTCTGACCTGTAATGGAGGCCTGGGCCGAGGCAGGCAGCCAGGCTCAGTGTTTTTACAGACTGATATGGAGATAAGCCAAGTGATAGGGATGACCGTAAAATTCAAGCCAATTATATGGTTTCATATTGCACTACTTGAGAGATATTTACTGTGACTTCTGCTCCAGATCTTGTAAATTGGAAGAGCGTATAGGGAAAAGCTATATTAGAATAAAGGCATTATAAAGAATCTGACTATTTGAACCCTGGCGATTCCTTTCTTTCTTTTCCTCACTTTAACTTCCTGGATCATATGTCAATTACTTCCTCCTTTGTAACTACCATACTTTGTTCATATCTCTGTTGTAACATCTCTCCCTGTGCATTATAATTATTTCCCTGTCCGAGTCTTATGCTATACTGTGAATGCCTGCAGGAGAGAAGCTGTATCTTTGTCTGTGTCTCAAAAGGCCTAGCAGAGTGCCCTGCATGTATCAGTGGTTCAGTAAATAGGTGTTGAAAGTTGTTGAATATAGCCTCATGGATACATGAAGGGAAATATTTAGAAAGCTTTAATTTATCCAAACACATTTATGGAGCACCTCCCCTGTGCCAGGGACTATGCTAGATGCAGGGTCTGTAATGGCAGAGAATATTGGTATGAACTGGAGTTCATAGTCTAGTATAGGAGGATGCAAAAGAAAAGAACTAAACAAAATATTAACTATGTAATCCCAGTGTTGGTGAAGAAAATAGTAATAGGGTGCTACTGGAGAAACTACTTCAGATTGAATAGGCAGGACAGTCTTCTCGGAGAACATTTAAGCTGACACCTCAAGATTAGAAGGAGTTAGATGTATGTAGGGAGAAAAGCAGTTCAGGCTGTGAAAATAGCCTTCACCATTTCATAGATGGAGAAACGGCTGTGTTTCAGACATGTTGATTTGAGACACCTGTGGAACATCTAGATAGCATCTTTTATACAGTAGTTAGATCTCAAAAGTTTCTTCATGTGTAAAATAATATTTCCAACCTCACAGTTTGTTGTGAAGATTTAATGAGATAAAGTATTTAGAACATTAGTCCATTGCCTAGTTCACAGAAAGCATCAAGTAAACTGAACATATTAATTAGGAGTTTTTTATTGTACTAGAGAGAGGGACCAGCTTAAACTAACTTAAGACAAAGGGGGACTTTTACTGAGATCCCCAGGACAGAGATTTGACTGGGGTCAGGAACAGCTGATTTTGATGCCTCTGAGACTCTGTCTCCTTCTCCTGCCATTGCTTTTCTCTGTGCACCTGCTTGTATATCTGTGCAGTGTTTTGCTGCAGAGGTCCTCTGCTTCTAAGGTTTACCTGGCAGGAAACATGGTTCCTAAACCGTCGCAATTTCTATAGTTTACAGTTCAGGTGTCCAGAAAGACACTAGTTTCTTTTTTTTCAGTTGCAGTTTTTAAATTTCTCAGGAAAGAGTTGTGATGAGATCAACTTAGATTAGGTTCTCACCCCAGACTGGTAAAGTGAGGGGTGAACAAAGTCATATATGTGGTAGGTACTGATGAAATTATTGCAGATGACAGTGTGAAGAAGGTAACAGTTTCCAAAAAAGAAAAGCTGAGCGGACCAAATCCTCAGCATTTACTCTATTTTGATTCCCTCTGTGTAAAATATTATTTATTATGTATCTTAAATATGTTTTACCCTCTTATGTTTTCAATGTATATAGAGATAATTTCTCACCATCTTCTAATTAATATCCACTTTAATGACTTCTGTATTCTGTTGAAGAATTTAGGAAACATGCTGACCAGCACTGGTCCTCTTAAGAGTTTCTTTATTGGAGTAATTGTTGCTGATAACCATACTTTTATTACCAATAAGTTTGTTTTATTTAACTCTTTATGACTGAGTTAGTAGATTAAAATTAACTGAAAACTGTGCCTAGGGGAAAGAGAATGCAAGTAGTACAAGATAACTAAAAAAACCTGATATTCTCAAATAAAAAATTTTTAAAAGATAGTGCATCCATAAAACAAGAATAGAATGCCACGGAAAAAGGAATGTTCATGGAACAAACAGTAGAACAAAAAGACAAAAAGAAAGGAAAATAGAAAAAATAATAAAATTAAGGATTCGTCTAGCGGGTCCAAGGAGAAGGAAAAAATCAAAGTAATAATACAACAGAATTTCTCAGAATTGAAGGGTATTTGTTTCCAAATTAGAAGGATTGCCCAGTACAACACTGAATGCCTAGTACAGCAGATGAAAACAGACTTAAGCCAAGACATACCTAAATTGTAAAATTTTAGAACACTGAAAGGAATAGGGAGATCCTAACAGCTTTTTGAGATAAAAAATGAATAAATAAAAGGTAAGGAAGGGATCACATTCAATTGCAGTTGCATCTAACTGCCCAGTAGCAACAACAAAAGCTGGAGGACAGTGGAGCACTGCATTACAACTTCCGAAGTAAAACACATCCAACTTAGAACCTGATACCTAGCCAAACTATCAATCAGATGAAAGCATAAAATAAACACATTTTAAGATATATAAGAGCTCAAAACATATACTTCCTATGTTCCTTCTCTTAGAAAGCATGGGAGGAATGCTCCATCAGAATTAAGGGGTAAACCTAGGAAGAAGTAGACATGGGATCCAGGAAAGCAGGGATCCAACACGGGAGAGGTGAATCCCAAGAAAATGCCAAATGCCAGGGTCCCAGTTGTGCAGCAGTCCTAGAGAGTAAGCAGTCCAAATTGGGGCAGGAGAACAGAAGGTACCAAGAAGGGATACCTTCAAGCACAAACCATTGATAAAAGAAATATAAGTACAGTGTGCCATTTTCCTTGCAGGGAATAATATGTGTCAAGTCATAATAATAAAAACACAAAACATAACTTTAACAGAGAATGTATTACAACTCTGTTCGAAGATGTGGGTGTGGTGGGGAGAAATATTCTCTGTGAAGGCTGTGTAAAAGAGCTAAATCCTCACTTTTCAGAGTTGTGAGAAAATAGGTAATATCTAAAGCTGAAACATCAGTATTACTGTAAGAGTGTTATTTACAGATACGGAGGTAAATACCAAATGAAACTACCAGAGGAGTTTGAAGTGGTTGCCTCTTGAGAAAGGGAATTGTAGGGAGAGCTGGTTTTTCATTATGTCTTGTTTGATTCTTTGAGTACATGATAAAAACAAACACTAAATTTACAAAAAGGGAAAGTCATGGTCCCTGCCAAACACTAATTTTTGTCAAGACAGGTGTTCAAGAAAGTCATCTATATGTGAAGTTTGTTATTTTTTAAAATTTACGTTTTCCTGTTCTTGTTTGATTTCAAATACTTCATTTTTAATGTCAGTTATCTCTGTGACTGGGGAGACAGCAGTTTCAGAATTTACATTCGAATGACTGGGAACAACTGAAGAGAGGAGATTTTCTCAAAAGTCCTTTGAAATTTTATAGTCAAAATGAGAGGGACCCGTCTTGAGAAAGACTGCTGTCCTACAGTAAATATCAATTTACCCAACTACTGCTACATCCTGCTTTTAGATTATTTATATGCAAAATTGTATCACCATCATCAATAATGTCTTTTTGTCATTTGGATTGGGAAAAGGTAAATTCTCCACACAACGTGGCATTTATTGAAGACTCTGAATTGAATACTTGTTTCATTAATGGACCCAAGAAGGACTCCCTAGAAAAGCTTGACACTTCAAGACAAAGGGAACCCAAATGAACTGGGTGTCAGTGGAATTACCATTAAATCCCAGATCGACCACACTTAGGGTCTTTTCCCAGAAAGCTGAAGCAATACAGTTAAGATTGTGCTTGAAACATGTACCACTGAGCATACGAGACAATATTATCGGGAAAATCCTCTTGACAATAAGCAGACCACTGAAATACATTTCTGAAAATGTTCAGAAAGTCTACATTTATAAAGCTTTGAACGTTTCTGAAAAATTCTTAGCTTATTTGCCACTCACGCCCACAAAGGTAGAGCTAGAATTTGAAACCTGGTCTGTGTATTCTTTTCTTTGCTGTAATAATTATAATTACATACCACCTAGGCACCAGACAAAATACTATGTGCCTGAAAGCGTTCTCCACTTGTCTTCCATTTCCCCCCCAGATCCTCTTTCCCACTTTTTCCATCCTGTTCTGGGCCCCAGAAGGCTGTCCTGTATAGAATGCTTCAATGGGCCTCCAATTGGTTTTGAGGTTTGGAGATAGTGGAAGGAGGTCGATCCTAGGACAGAGGTGAAGGAGGTCAGGAATTCATTTTTCTGGTACCCTCCTTACTAAGTCCCTACAGGTTGGCTGCATCCCTCTAAGAAAGTCACAGCTTCTGTCGGGCAGCCCTCTCCAGGGTCCTGGTAAACACTCCTTCTTATTGCCTTTCCAGGCATAGAGGCAGGAATGTTCCTCCTCCCCACTGCCTGCCCTCGGATACCACATCATCCCCTGTTGATGTTCTTGAAAAGCTGCCCATATCATTGTAAATAGTTCCTCTCCTCGACTCTCCTCAATTAGCACTTTGTATGAGTATGTATGCGTATGCCAGCTGTTTCCTGGTGAGACCTTTATAACTGCACATACATAATCTCATTTATTTCCCTAAGAAGACTTCATGTATTATCTCCATTTTACAAATGAAGAAACTGAGAGTAAGAGAAGTTAAACGATTAGCTCAAAATCCAATAGTACTGTCAAGTTTCAACTACACTGTCTCCAGAAACATTTATTCAGACAATGGGAAATCACATCCGTATCCCAGAAAGTTCTTAAAATTTGGAATCCTGTATGGCTTTCGTTACCACCTCAGTAACTTTCTTGGGGGTGGTTATTGATTCAGGCCAATAATCATCAGGTAGGAAGGTGGCAGTTAGTGAAGCAGCTGTTGCCTTGATTTTGGCGAAACACTCAGGCTTCTGACCAAAAAAATAAAGCATGCTGGGTAGAGCAGTACATGGGTACCAAGTGAGGGCCCCTATCATATGTCACTCACTCTGCCTATCCATCTATCATCTCCAGGCTCTTCCCCTTTCTTCAGGGCTGTTAAGTTGGGAATAGAATTTTCTGCAGTCCCCTCCTCTCATCTTCCCTTCCCCATGTCCAGTTCCTGGAGGGCCCTACTGAGGATATACTGTCCTAGGGCTGTATATTAAATTGTAAATTATCCTGGAAAAATTGTCCACGGAGGCTCCATTTTTCTGCCATTTGGCAGTGGGGCAAAGATGGGGTTAAAAAGAGGGGGTAAAGTGATAAGAGCTAGGTTAGGTTAGTTCGGTTTGGTCCCTTTAACTAGATTCTTGCTCTTAACCTTTTCTTCTAAGTCATATTTTAAAAAGGTAAGAAAATGAGTTCTCACATCACAATGGTCTAGTTAATTTTGTTGAAAGTACTCATAGTAATAAATGTAACAACAAGGGAATCTAACTTTCATGGAGGCAAGCCCCACGCTAAGTGAGTTTCACTCATAAATTACCCCATTTACCCTGCACAGCAACCCTACGAGGCAGGTGTTGTATTACCCCATTTTTTAGCTGAAAAAAAACTGAGGCTTAGACAGATGAAGCAACTTGCCCAAAGTCCCACAGCTGAAAACCAAGTTCAGTTGCAACGCTGGGATGCATGTTGCAAACCACTGAGCCTCCCAGCCACTTGAGGGAGGGCCTGACTCCTGAGCTGGCAGGTTGTGGGTGCATTTCCACGCTGCAGGCCACTGGTTGGTGGTGTGATTGAGTCATTAGTGCGTTGTACGTATTGTCTGTCTGTTCTCACAGAATGAAAGGTAAGGAAGATCCTCAGGAAATCAGGTAATTGGGCTTCACTGTTGGGGCTTAACTGACATAAATGTCACTACCCACATATTCAACATTGTCCTCTGAAAATATTACCCTGTGAAGGGCAATAGAAAAAGTGACTTACGGCAAGTGCTAGGAAGCACACACTTATTTTCCCACATGCTATTTATTCCTTTTGGTATTTAATATAAATGGTAAGAAGGCTTAAAACTTGTACTTAAATAAATCCCAGGCGTCCTTCCAAAAGGCTTAAAAGAAGAAGAGTGCTTTCAAAACTGTGCTGCTTTCCATTTTAAGCATTATGTATTGGTTAAATATTAACCTATAAGGAAGTTATTTAACCTTCATTGCCTTCTAATGAAACTATTGTCATGCCAAGTACAGAAGTCTGGGTTTTCTCTGGTCACTAAGAATTCAGTATCCTCACGTGTAAAATTTAACTGGATAAGCCCCCTCCGTTTCAGGATTTAACATCAGGGTCTGGTTTGGGATTTGATTTGATAGGCCATACCCGTCAGTTTTTGTGTAGCCTACTTTTTATCACAGTTCAAAGGGAGTATGTGAAAGACTTACTTATGGTAAGTAGGTCACCAGAGACACATGTCAGGCCTGAGGAATCCTAGAATTTCCACTACTTAGAACACTCTCCACGGTGATCTGAGGAGCTTTCTCACAACTTAATAACGTTGAGTGATACCAGCTGCATTGGGAAGGAGTAGAACCATACCTCACTAGGGAAATCTGCCTAGGAGATGCCGATCCCCAGTGGACCTCATTAGAGAAAATAAGTACACATAATCTGCTTTTTTGTAATGAAAAAGAGTGGCATGGAAGTTAGAAAGTTTCCACTCAGGAGACAGGAGATGTTCCAGCTAGAGGATTGCATTCCAGCTCATGTCCTCAGAAGTTTATAAGACAAGACGTCCTTAGAAAAAGGTACCCTTTTAAAAAGAAAATGTCACCACCCTGTTTCCTTTAAGGCCAAGCTGGTAGCCAACCACATTAGGCTCCATTTATATGGTTCTCTTTCTGTCGATTTTGTTTCTCAGTCATAATAGCCCATAATTGCTCATTGTTTGATTTTTCCCTCATAAAATGGCTAAGCACTTTGACCTGATTTTCTCAATAGACTGCATCCATTTTATAATAAATTAGATCAGTGATTGACTTCTTAAAGATGGACTATTGTATTAAGTCAGAGAAGTGAGAAATTGACCAAGGAACAGTTCATTTTGCATAATGTGTTTCCTAATTCATCCTCTAATCAGCTCTTTGGATCTACATTAATTGTGTCAAGAGATTCTTTACCATCTAACAAGTTTGACTTTATTGGCGATCATTCAAATGTAGCTCTTTGAGGAAATAAAAGACAAAGCTATTTATATCACAACACTTAGGTTTTTAAAAACAAGACTCTTAGTAATAATCTTCATTTACATGTCAATTACCACAACTTGATTCTGACATAGAAAACAAACTTACGGTTACCAAAGGGGAATGGGGGGAGGGATAAATTAAGAGTTCGGGATTAGCAGATACACACTATATATATATAAAATAGGTAAACAACAAGGACCTACTGTATAGCACAGGGAACTATATTCAATATCTTGGAATAACCTATAATAGAAAAGAATCTGAAAAAGAATATATATATGTGTTTATATATAAATATATAAACTGAATCACTATGCTGTACACCTGAAACATTATATATCAATTATATTTCAATTAAAAAAGGTAAAAACAAAAAAACTTGATTCTGGAATATAGCTCTCCGTGCATAAAATTTGCCTGGCCTCATACCTTCTGGACTTGGACTAGTACAGTAGGAATGGGGACAGAGTAGACTTCCCATTCATGGTGGATAGGTTTTCCATGCATAAGAGGGTACCTCCTGGAGTTGACCATAAATTACAGCCTCGTGCTGTACAAAATAGTGCCTTACAATTGCTATGCATGTTCCACAGCTTGATTTCTTTAAGCATGTCCTGAAAAAATGAAGCCACTAGCCCAAATTGGGCTGAATTCCAGGTTGTTACAACTGAATGGTCAAAGAATTTCCCCCAGAAAAGCTGCTCTCCTGTACACTATCCAAACCAATGGAAGAACATGTCGGTAACGGCTGCTATTCACAGGAATCGGTTCCTTGCAGGACTCCTGAAACCCATTTAACGGGTTTATAAAGATTTGCTGCTGAACCATCTACTGTCTTTGTAATTATCTTCTTTTACTGTTGAGAAAGAAAGATAAACCAGGAAACATTTAAAAAGTGTATTTTACAACAGTACTTTCCACCAGGTCTAGAGTAACACACAAGCATATCTTAATACCTTAAGTGAATGTCCCTCAAGCAAATTGCTATCCCCATGCCCCCATTTTCCCTCCCCTTCCACAATTTATTAGTATCATTGCTATAACAGAGATTATTCATTGTCCCTTCTTTTTCTTTCATTGAAATACAACTTTTAACTCTGCACATGGGAACCTAGCCATGTGTGCTGTATGACTAGACTCTGGCCAATACGATCTGAGCAGAAAGAATAAGTGCAGCGTATGAGTCTTGCCCTTGAACCATGCACATAAGGGTAACACTCTAGGGATGACAAGCCACCAAAACAGAAGGAGCCTGGGCCCTTGATGATTTCCTAGAGTAGAACTAGTGACATCATCTTGGACTTCGTTGTGAGAGAGAAATCTTATTTGAATCATTGTTACGTTGGGTCCCTGTCACCCACAGCTAATGAATACAAGCTTTCATTCAGATGACTATAAGGTTTACGGTAAATCATACGAAGAAAAGATTACAGGCTCTTACTCAAGTCTATGTTAGCTTGATAATGTCAGCAGAAAACTTGCTCCACACAAATCCTCTGTGAAATTTTGTGTTTGTCCAGATAGACAAAGGAAATCAGTTTACTTTTCTGGTTAACTTGGAATTTACAGAAATACTTACCAGAAGTTTTGATAGAAGGATGCCTCATTACTTGGAGAGCAAAAGAGCTTGGGCAGTATCACGTTCTATTGGTTCACTTCTCAAAGTTGGGTCCATGGACCAACAGCATCCTTGTCTTTCAATGAAGAATCTCAGACCACACCCCAGATCTACTGATCAGAATCTCTATTTATAAAACAATACAATGTGACTGGTGGCACATTCAAGTTTGAGAAGCATTGTTCTAGGAAATAACATGAGAGAGCCTGGTGGAATTTCTATATTCTATAACAGTAGTTCTCAAAGTGTAGTCCCTAGACCAGTAACATCAGCATCACTTAGAAACTTGCTAGAAATATAAATTCTTGGCCCCCACCCCAGACCTACTGACTCAGAAATGCTGAGGGTGTGTCCCAGCTATTTGTATTTTAACAAGCCCACCAGGGTGATTCTGATGCATGCTAAAGTTTGAGAGCCACCATTTTAAAGCCGTATTTCCTGAAATTTGTTTTTGGAATAGTAAAGTCAGTGTAAACAAATGTCATGTGGAAAGTGTTCCATGGTCAAATAAGTTTAACAAAACGAAACAGTTTTATTTAATGCCGAGTTTTTATGGTCTCTAATATGTTAATGTGCATGGCCATACCCAAGAGGGTGATGCAGAATGCAGAATTTAACAAACACACTTGACATCAGAACCATTTTTCATGAATTAACTCTTAGGACTGGTGTTCCATGGACCAAACTTTGGGAAATGCTTTTCTGTAGTTTCTCAAATTTGCTGAAATATTTTCAGGCTGAGGATACAGTTTACAACTGATTACATTTAAAGTGAAAGGTTCCAGAGAAGCCAATCCAAACTCCAGGATTATTGTTTCTTTACCACACTCCTTTCCAGGCATCTGGCATCAGGTGTAATCACTGAGATTCTTTATTCCTCTTTTTCGTACAACCACTCTCATCTTCTGTCCTAGGCTTACAGGATTTGGCATCCCCTAAAACAACATAGGGAGCCCATTCAGCTTGAGGATTATCTAACATTTACTGAGCACTTACTTTGTTCTAGGCCTCATGCTAAGTGCTTTCTTATATGTTATCTCATTTAATCCTCGCAACAGCCCTGCAAAACAGATGTTATTATCAATATTTTAGAAATAACTGATGCTCAGAAAGGAAGTGAATCCCAAAGCCCCATAGTAAAAACCAGACCCAGGACCCCAATTCTGATCTGATGGATTTTAAAGCTTCTACTGATTATACCATTTCCACTGCATACTTCAGGCTGTCAGCATCACCCTGCCGGCTAAAATATTGACTCCATGCCGCTGTGTCTCTAAGCAATCTGATTATCCATACCAGATTAGGATAGGGCTTTTTGGTAATGTGTTGAGAAATAAGGGGAAAGCTCAGGTAATTTTTGAAGTTAATAGCTCTTCCACTTGGAACAAACCCAGGATGGTTCTACATACAAAACAAGCTTCTCAAAATCAACAAGTATTCATTGATCATTAAGTCATGTGCGTGGAGGAGGGACAATGGTTCATTTGCCCAATCAATTTGGGAACACAAAACAGTCCACGTGCAAGAACACTTACCCATGCACAGCTGTATATGCCAAGGGCGGAACAACTGGACTGAACGACTTCCCAATGTGACAGGGGTTAAAAATAAGTAGAGGTGCCTTCTAGTTGGGCTGGTGATGCATTTCCCCTTAAATCTCAAAATCTGTAGTAGAGGAGGTATAGCAGTTCTGAGGAAGTGGGAAGCGGTGGCATTTGAAGGACCGTGAGAATACTTACTAGAGCAGTTCACCTCTGACTGAGCCTTGAAGGTGGAGTCAGGATTTGGAGAGGCCCTAGGATGACCCCTTGGCTGGAGAGTCCAGAAGACGGCGGATGCAGTCAGTGTGACGACCCCCCCCCACTGACACTCCCAGTTCAGGTGTTAGCTTCAGTGTCCAGGCAGAGTCCACGCCTCCCCATTGTCACAGGGCGCTGTTTACAAGAAGAGGCCTGGCTCTCCTCAGCCGACCCAATGCATGACTTGCTCTTTTGATGAGAAGCCTGCTCTTACGTTAGGTCACAGTACAGAGACCTATTGAATAGTTCAGTCACTTCAAGATTAATCCGGCACATCCAGGAATCTTTGTACTTGCTCTCAGGATTCACACCTTCTCTTTTGGTGCTTATCTGTTGTTGAAAAGAGCGGCTGCCTCGACTCCACTTCCCATGGGGTGATCCATGCTCTGATAGCAAAGGTCCCAGTTTGCCTGGGATAGCCCCAATTTACTCCGTTGTTTGGAATGTCCCAGTTCGAATAGTAAGTTTATGGCCACCCTATGCACAGTGCTAGTCACCTTCCAACATGGGAGCACGTGCCCAGAGAGCCACTCTTGTCCCTTGTTCCAGCGAGTTGGATCTACATTTCTGATACCGTTCACAGGGACATAATGCCATGGGCCAATACTGTCACCCCTCCCAGGAGTGTGGATTTGGGTAAAGCCACTGCTCTTTGAAACTCATCCTTCCAAAACAATTTAAATAGCCACCTAGCCGACAGTAAGGACAAATTATAGATATTTTGACTTTCAACAGTACGTTACACTTTTCAAAAGAGCACTGCTAACACATCAGTCACAAATTGTGCCCTTGCTTGACAGCTCTGGTCCCGAATTCTCAGATGAAAATCTTGAGTACCTGGCGTTACCACCCAGTGAACTGTTTCCTCTTTACCAGGCTCAGAAACAACTGGGGAGGTGCACTAAGCAAATGTCAGACGTAAATGTTACATTGAGCAAACAACGGGAGGGAAGAGTACGTGACGAGGCAAGAGCAGCTCCACGCCACACAGCTGTTCCAAGGGCGAGCAGACCATGGTGTCCTGGCAGACGGTATGTACTCAAACAACGTTAATGTCTTCTTCTCCCCGCTCTGATTGGAAATTCTCTTGCCACTTTTAATTTAAAGGGCTCTTAGGCTTCTCCGCTGCTCAGCTCTGAGACAAGACGTGCTGGGCATGAAGGCTGGAAATGCCCCTTAACATCTGCTTCTGGCTGGATTGGCAATGAACATGGATCATTTAGAGCTCAATTTAAAAGAGTAAAAATTTGTTGAGAATATAACTGTGAGCAAGACTAAGTGGGGACTAGAGGGGTTTTTGTTTGTTTGTTTTTATAAATTTTATTTATCTATTTTGGCTGCGTTGGAGCTTCATTGCTGCCCACGGGCTTTCTATAGTTGCGGCGAGCGGGGGCTACTCTTCATCGTGGTGCGCGGGCCTCTCATTGGGGTGGCCTCTGTTGTTGCGGAGCACGGGCTCTAGGCACGCCGGCTCAGCAGTTGTGGCGCACGGGCTTAGTTGCTCCGCGGCATGTGGGATCCTCCCAGATCAGGGCTCGAACCCATGTCCCCTGCATTGGCAGGCGGATTCTTAACCACTGCGCCACCAGGGAAGACCCGACTATAGGGTTTTGAATATGATGTGGTCCTTGACCAGCACAGAATTCATCAAACAAGGATGCACTTACCAGGAGAGGTGAGGCTGGTACAAAAATAACTGGAAAATGAAATAGAATCTGACAAGTACCCTAAAAGGAGTAGAAACAAAGGGCAATGGAAACAAAAAAGAAGGAGAGAGTAGTTTTGACTTAGGGGAAGGTAAGGATTCATGGAGGTAGAATTTTTAAATTTATATCATCATAATAACAACATCCACTAGTATTTATGAGGGCTTATTATCACTCAAGAGCTATTCTAAGTGCTTTAAATGTATTTTTATCGAAATTAGTCTCATTTAAGCTTGCCCTTGAAGAAAAGGCATATTTGAGAGAAACAAATGGAGAAGAAAGGGTATTCCTGGTAACGAAAGCAGACTAATGAAAGGTATGACACATCAAGAGGCATTCAGGAAACAGTAACTGTTGTAGTCAGTTTGCGCCAGACTTTGGGATATGTAAGGAGTAAGGGAGATAAGGCTCGAAGCAAAAGTTAGTGCCTTAAATATCACAATAACAAATCTAAGGTGTTTTCACTAGGCATTGAGGTTCCATTACAGCAATGACTCTTAGTCATCAGAATCCCATGAGGAGCTTTCTCAAAGTACACAGGCCCTTGCCCCAATACCAGAGACTAAGTAAGTCTCATTTGCAGTTCAGTTTTTCAAAACTCCTGGGCAATTTGGGGAGTCATCCCAGTTGAGAACCACTAATCTTCTGGGGACTGCTGTGATTAGATTTTAGCTCTAGGAAGACGTAAGCAGCAACGTAGAGGATAATCAGGTGGGACACAGCCTAATCTCGGGGTGCTGAGTTAATACACCCCTGCAATACAAGTGAAGTGTGAGGAGGCCTGATGGGAAGTGACAGTGGGCATGCTCTGCTGAGGTGAACATAGCACAGTGTTAGAACCAGCTGGGTCTGTGCATTGGCCAGATGGGGGGAGGGAATGAGATAACTCTGACATTTAAGCTCAGGCTAAATTGGTTTGTACTGGTTGGTTGGTACTAGTCCTGGCAGAGATGGAAAAAACAGAAAAAGGATCATATTTGAAAGCTCAAATGATGAGTCTGGTTTTGAACATACTGAATTTGAGATGACCCTGGGCAACCTTAGGTGAAGGGTACCAGACAATCAGAAATGTACATCTAGCCCTCATCCCTGGAAACCCGTCAATCCTGGCAACCTAGGAAAGTTGGTCACCCTACTACCCTTAAAGAAAAGAGCACAGTGACCTTAGAATGATTATTAGATAGCCTTAGATTTAACACTTTTAACTGTTCAAAATCTGTTCTAAGGAGATTTTTCACTATGATCCCACTGAAGGATAGAATAATAATAATTACTAACAATAGCTATAATAATGCATTCATTGAGCAATTGCTACTTTCTAGGCAATGTGATAAGTTAATGCAACAATGCTGTGAAATTAGTAGTATTATTCCCTAGCAAATGTCTAGTTCCAGTGCCATTTATCTGGACAAAAGTGAAAATCAAGAAACTAACAATTTATTCTATAAATTACAACCAAAGTAATTGGTAAACTTAGAATAGGAGGATACTCCCTTCACACAAATTCCTGTCCTAAACCAATAGCACACATCAGTTTTTGTGGTAGAATACTAGAGTCATTCTACTAATGTCGGGAAGAAAACAAGCCAGCTATCACTGTTATTATTTAATTTTATCCTAGAAGTTTTAGACTCTAAAATAAGAATATTTAAAAGATTAAATAAATAAAGATTGGAAGGGTGTCAACATAGTTATTAGTTGCAAATCATGATTGTTTACCCAGAAAAGTTACACAAATCAGATGAAAAACTGCTAGTTCTAATAAAAGACTTTACATATATATCCAGAGGAAGATGTTTTGATAATAGTAACCACTGGAAATTTCTAGCTGAGGGTTATGGTGGAGTTTTATTTTCTTCTTTTTCTTGTGTTACAGGTGACATGCTAGGGATTTGATGGGACCCAAAAGAACTATCCTGAGAAATTACCCTTCTCAGCAGTAACTTCCCTTAGTGCTATTGAGTGCAGGCCTTTGAAGAAAGGGGATATAGGGATTTAGGACAACCAGTCTTCGAAGGGAGGGTGGGGAGTTTCATTGTCTGGACTGGAGGTAGCCCTTTTATGTTCAAGGACCCCAGAAATAGGGAACTGCTAGACAGGAGAGGCCCCAGGGAGAGAAAGATGGTTAGAGCTTTGGGTACGTAAGCTGCTAGACTCCTAAGCCTGCCCTAACTCAGAGGTCCATAATCATTCCAACCCCCTGAAGGAGCTGTGCTGGGGAAGATGAAGCACAGAAGAATTGTATTTAGTGTGATCATATAATTTATTGACAAACTTGGGACATTTTTTGTGACTGGACCAGGACGCAGTAATTACGCTAGGTGTCAGCTGAGATGGTCAAGCAGCGTATGTGCTTTGTGAATGCACATTGGGCCAGTGCCAGGGGCTGGGGTGTGCTCGTCCAGCCTGGCTGCCACTCTGCAGTGGTTGTTCCTTCTTGTGGTTCCAGATGACCTTGTGGGATCAGGCTCCTGGTGACTTTAGGAATCTCAGCTTTTCTCTCACGGAGACATTGTTTGCTAATTCTTGGGTCCATATTGCAGGGAGGAACTGCATCAAATATATACTCATATATACATGTGAAAATGCACATATATGTATGTGTGTATATATATATATACACACACACACACATGTATATATCTGCACTTACATAAGGAGATATACTTAGCTGTATTTTTAAACTTTCATCTGAGAACATATGCCATTTCTATAATAATAGTACACTGAATTTTCCCAGGGCACATCAGTCTATGGGTAGAAATAAGGCCATCTTCTCATTAATTCCCAGTTTTCTCTGGCTCAATTTCCCACACACCGTGACCTCCTAGCCCCTGAGAGTCAGTAGGAGGTGTTATGTGTTAACAGACTGATAGTGCAGCTCTGAGCTGCCCCGAGCTGCTGTGTCAGGAGCCAGCATCTCTGTTGCAATTCTACTGAGCATAGCGGTTCTCTCTGGGTGCCAAAGCTGGGCAGCATTGGAAACTGTTAACTGTGGTTACAGTGGGTGCCTGTGGGGAATACGTGTGCGAGGGAATACTTACTTTTTAACTGTATGATTTGTTGTGCCTTTTGAAATTTTCTCTATACTTATAGCATTCTTTCAGATATAGAAATAAGTAACAAGTTTAAATAGCTATGTAGGAGCCAGCTAGAATGCCTCTCTGGTTTCTGTGTTATATTCGGGTAGAAAAAACCAAAGCAGGCCTGCTTGTGCCTCAGCGTGTTCCAAAACTGCCCTGTCGTTTTACTTCTCAGTCCTTGCTCTCCTCAGGGCCAAGACAAGCATTTAGAAGACATTTACGGGACAGAATCAGATGCCAGCCACTTGCTCTAATTCTCTTCCTTCTGATGGTTAAGGCTTTGTGCCACAGTGAGTCAAACTCACTCTGCCTGGCTTTTCAGCCTCAGCCGCTGAAAAAAAGCCTCCATTGAGTCACTTAGAAACTCACCAGACATTCCCAAGATGAGTGAACCACCAACAGGGGACCCGACCAAGGGTTAACATGAGTTTGACGAAAAAGGTTTTTAAAAAAGAAAAGTGCTCTGAGAAACACCAATTATAAATGAAATTGTCTGTACAACCCTATAAAGGGCTCTTCGTATGCTTAGCCAAACTCCTCCTTTCCCAGGCAGGGTAAACTGTGAGGCCATGTTTATGTAGTTAGTGTTATGGTTACAGGAGCAGCATGGGGAAGGCTTAGCTCTTTATTAAAGGGGAAACTTTCTGTCCCTGAGAAGCCTCTAAGAAGTAGGGTTGTCTCAGGGGCCCTGAACACATGTAACAATGCCTGGCATGTAGCAAATGCTTAATACATGTTAGCTTTTAAAATTATTGTTGTAGTTGTTTCCATAAATTCAAGTGACTTAGAATGTCAAAAGCTAAAATTCATTTTAAAAATCTGGAGTTTAGGTCTCTCAGGAGACCAACAATGACATCTCAAAGCCATGTATCATCGTTTTAGCAACAATTACTCCCTCCAGAATGGCAGGATCTTTCAGAAGATTCTCAGACCTAGTTGTTGGAAAGGAGCAATGATTAAGGTAATACCGTGGGCTCTGCTGTCACCTAGTGGAAAATTAGATTATTAGAAGCTGTCCTCAGTTATAATCTCATTGCGATCATTGCCAGCTGGCTCCCATTGACCTGCACTATACGGTTCATCACAATTACAAAACACGGACAGAGTCCATGTCTGTGTTGCCACGCTTTTTTTTTTTTTTTTTTTAATCCTCCCAAAAAGCAAAGGCTCATGATCTTGTGTGAGCTGCCCAGTCAGAAACCAGTGGCCGTAGAGAGCGTTCTTGGCAACTTCCAGGTCTCCTGGTCACTAGAACATTGCCGGATCCTGAGGACAGAGAGTCTGGCACATGGTAAGCCTTTGACAAATAACTGCTGGATGAATCTTTGCCACGATCATAACAGACCTAAACAAACAAACAAAATATGCACACAACAAACAATGAAAACTGGAAGCTACTTAATCACGTTCGCTTTAGAGTTTTTAAAGTGTTTTCATATATTATCTTAAGTTAGTCTCAGAAAAACCTACACAATAAAGTATATTTTCCCGTTTTAAAGACGAGAAAATTGCTGCTCGGGAAAGATAACACAGGAAGTCAAGTGGAAAAATCTAAGCTGTCTTCTGACTCCAAATTCTGAGTCCTACCCAGATCGGTACAATGCTTTGCGGGATCCTGTGGGTGGCTCATCAGGGGAGATATTAGGAAAGAAGGGAACATTCTGGTTTGTTTTTGAGAGAGGAGAGGAGAACCCTATAGAAGAGAAAGGGCATCCAGGACAGAAGGCAGGGCCCTGAGGACCACAGGCTGCGAGGTAGGAAAAGACACTCTTTTCCCCCCTTAGGGCTGGCCCCTCCACTGTGTGGAGATCCCCTGCCCATGGGTTCCTCTGGACTGTTGCTAATCTGGGAATCTCCCCTTTCCACTTCTGCAAATTTCCATGGGCAGATCCCTTCCAGCTTTAAAAATCAAAAATAAAAATCTGCCTTCACCCAACTGTCACTATGATGCTACAGTTTTGCTCTCATTGTCTTCAAAATAGGGTTATTGGAATTGTAGACTCAGCAATTTCACTTCTAGTGCACCCAAACCCAAGCATGATTTTGACACCAATCCCACTGCCTTCCCCCTGGAAGCTGCTGTTGACCAGGCCACCAAGGACCACCTACTTGCCAAATCCAGTGGACTTTGAAGATGTCTGCTTTACTCCTCGGGGCATTCACACTGCTGGCCATGTCCTCCATGCTGAAATTCTGTCCTTCCACAGCTCCTGAGACATGGCACCCCTGGGTTCTCCCTTCATGTGTGCCACTTCTTAGTCTCCTTCATTGTGATACTCTTATCCTCCAAGCTCCCCCCAGAAAAACTCAAAGTATCACCACCTGACACTTAATTCCATGTCTTAGCCTAAACCTCTCCCCTGAGTCCCTGTCTCATTGGATCTCTCGGAGACACTATAAATGCACTGAATCCAAATCGTGCCCATCACCTTCTCTCCACCTGCTTCCCAAGCCAGGGAAGGAAAAGTTATCAACAGAAAAGTGTAATAGTAAAACAAAATTAGTGGAAGACCCCTGGGCTTAAAGGGAAAATAATGTCATCTTGTTGGGGAGAGAACTTCACCTAAAGACTTAAAAAATTTGTTTCACCTTTCTCTTTTGCAAAAGTCTCAAGCTTATAGGAAAATTACAAAGTTAGAACAATAAATTCCCATATATCCTTCACTAAGATTCCCCAATTGCTAATACTTTGCCACATTTGCTTTATCTCTCTCCATACATAACTATATGTATATATATTATAATTTTATTGATGAATCATTTGAGAGCAAGTTGCAGACATCACAACCATCTATTCCTAAATACTTTAGCATCTATCTTTTGAGAAGAGAGACATTCTTTTACATGGAGCAATGATCATTTAGAAAATGTAATGATGATATAACACTATTATGTAATAGGCAGTTCATAAAAATTTTTAGCAGTTGTCCCAATAATGTCCTTTACAACAATGTGGGTTTTTTCCCTAATAGTTCACCCAATAGTGAATTGTGGCTTGCATTTCGTTGTCATAGCTCTTTAATGTCCTTTAATCTGCAATTTTTCCCCCAGCCTTTCTTTGTCTCTTCTGATATTGATATTTTTGAAGAGCATAAACCACTTGCTTTATGGCTTATTCTTTTTTCTTTCTTTTTTTTTTTTTTTTTTTTTGCGGTACGTGGCCCTCTCACTGTTGTGGCCTTTCCCATTGCGGAGCACAGGCTCCGGACGCGCAGGCTCAGCAGCCATGGCTCACGGGCCCAGCCACTCCGCGGCATGTGGGATCTTCCCGGACCGGGGCATGAGCCCGTGTCCCCTGCATCGGCAGGCGGACTCTCAACCACTGCTCCACCAGGGAAGCCCTATGGCTTATTCTTGAATTTGGGTTTGCCTGATAATTTTCTCATGATTAAATTCTGGTTATACACTTTTGGAGGAATGTTACATAAGTGATGTTTTGACCTTGGTGCATCTTATCAGCAAACATGTGATACCAGTTTATCCCATCGATGATTACTTTGCTACAGTGTTGCCTACTGTAAAAGTAATTTTTTCCTCTTATAGTTAATAATCTGTGAGGAGAAATTTTCAGAATGTGTGAATATGCTTATCCCTAACAGACTTCCACGTAATCATTTTAGCATTCCTTGATAATTCTTATCTAAGCCAAATATTGGTATGATGGTTTAAAAATGGTGATTTTCTATTATTCCTTCTACATTTATTAGTTGACGTTCAACTATAAAGAACAGCCTTCCTGCCATCCTTATTATTTGTTTCTTTTTCTTTTTTTAGTATAATTAAGGACTCATGGATTCTTGGTTGTATTTTTTCCCCAATGTGTTATAATCCATTACTATCATTATTCTTTATTATTATTATTTTGCTCAAATTGTCAATGATTTGGCCAGTAGAAATCCATCCACGCTTCTTCCTCCGTCTTTTTTACATGCCCTACTTTTTGTACATTTTTTAATTGAAGTATAGTTGATTTACAGTGTTGTATTGCAGGTGTACAGTGAAGTGATTCCGTATATATATACTGAATATATATATATATTATATATATAAATATTCTTCTTCAGATTGTCTTCCATGTAGATTATTACAAGATACTAAATATAGTTCCCTGTGCTATACAGTAGGTCCTTATTATTTATCTATTTTATATATAGTATTGTGTATCTGTTAATCCCTAACTCCTAATTTATTCCTCCTCCACCTTCCCCTCTGGTAAACCATAAGATTACTTTCTGCGTCTGTGACTCTGTTTCTGTTTTGTAAATAAGTTCATTTTTATCATTTTTTAAAATTCTACATAAGTGATATCATATGATATTTGTCTTTCTCTGTCTGACTTACTTCACTCAGACATGAGTGTGACAATCTCTAGGTCCATCCATGCTTCTGCAAATGGCATTATTTTGCTCTTTTTTACGGCTGAGTAATATTCCATTGTATATATACACCACAACTTCTTTATCCATTCATCTGTCTTTGGACACTTAGGTTGCTTCCATGTCTTGGCTATTGTAAATAGTGCTGCTATTAACACTGGGGTGCATGTATCTTTTCAAATTAGAGTTTTTGTCTTTTCCTGATATTTTCCAAGGAGTGGGATTGCTGGATCGTATGGTAATTCTATTTTTAGTTTTTTAAGGGACCTCCATACTGTTCTCCACAGTCAAGTTCCATATATATATATATTTTAAATTTCATTTATTTATTTATTTTTGGCTGTGCTGGGTCTTCTTTTCTGTGCGTGGGCTTTCTCTAGTTGCGGCGAGCGGGGGCCACTCTTCATCGCGGTGCACGGGCCTCTCACTGTCGTGGCCTCTCGTTGCGGAGCACAAGCTCCAGACGCGCAGGCTCAGTAGTTGTGGCTCACGGGCCTAGTTGCTCCGCGGCATGTGGAATCTTCCCAGACCAGGGTTCGAACCCGTGTCCCCTGCATTGGCAGGCAGACTCTCAACCATTGTGCCACCAGGGAAGCCCAAGTCCCATATTTTTAAAGATTTTCTGCACACAAAATGTTCTAGTCTTATCTTGTACTTTTTTTTTTTTTTTTTTGTAGTATGCAGGCCTCTCACTGTTGTGGCCTCTCCCGTTGCGGAGCACAGGCTCCAGACGCGCAGGCTCAGCGGCCATGGCTCATGGGCCCAGCCGCTGCATCAGCAGGCGGACTCTCAACCACTGCGCCACCAGGGAAGCCCTTATCTTGTACTTTTGACTCAGCTGTTTTTAATGGGGAATGATATTTAAACACCAAGAGCTACATGCTAGTGCTACGCCTGTTCATTGCTACCGGGGTTGCATTACTTCTAGGTTTTTTCAGCAAACTGACCTGGGAAATATATACACATATACAGATTATTTTTTAATTTTTTAAAATTATGATTTCATACTGATATCTCCAATTTTAAGCAAATAGCATAGGTTCTTCCTTATTTCTCCCAATTCCATAAATTGTACTTCCTTTTCCCCACACGGAAAACCTGGCCCTCTAGAAGCATCACTATATTTACTCATTTGCTTAGTCCTAAAATGCACACAAAATAGTTTCAGAATTGCTACACACATATCACTACAAAAAACAATATATGTTTGCTTTTCTGTTTTTCTTTCGACTGAGGGTATATATCTAAGTACTGTGTTCCAAATGACTTGGGTTCATTCTCTTTTTTCCCCCTTCTATGTAGTTCTGTCATCCATTTGATATACTGTTAACTTAATTTGTTTCTGTTTTTATTTAATTCAATTTTTATTCAGTTCCTCTCCACAGACTTTTTGTGGAGAGGACCTGGGCTTCCCTGGTGGCGCAGTGATTGAGAATCCACCTGCCAATTCAGGGGACATGGGTTCGAGCCCTGGTCCGGGAGGATCCCACATGTCACGGAGCAACTGGGCCCATGCGCCACAGCTGCTGAGCCTGCGCATCTGGAGCCTGTGCTCCACAATAGGAGAGGCCGCGATAGTGAGAGGCCCGCGCACCACGATGAAGAGTGGCTCCCTCTCACGGCAACTAGAGAAGGCCCTCGCACAGAAACGAAAACCCAACACAGCCATAAATAAATAAATAAATAAATCGATTTAAAAGAAAAACAAACTTTTTGATTTAATTTTTTTAATAAACTTTCTTTTTTTAAAAAAAATTTATTTATTTTTACAGCTGTGTTGGGTCTTCACTGCTGCACGCGGGCCTTCTCTAGTTGCAGTGAGCGGGGGCCACTCTTTGTTGCAGTGCGCGGGCCTCTCATCGCGGTGGCCTCTCTTCGTTGCAGAGCACGGGCTCCAGGTATGCGGGCCTCAGTAGTTGTGGCTCACGGACTCCAGTTGTGGCACACGGGCTTAGTTGCTCCGCGGCATGTGGGATCCTTCCAGACCGGGGCTCGAACCCGTGTCTCCTGCACTAGCAGGCAGATTCCCAACCACTGCACCACCAGGGAAGCCCAAGATTTAATTTTTAAGTATGCAAAATACTAACATGCTTCCAAAAGTTAAAAACTGTATACAAAAAAATAGTATACTCAGAGAAATGTCATTCTATCTCCTGTCCTTTCTACCCCAGTCTAGGTAAACGTTTCTCTTAGTTTGTGGTTTATCTTTCCTAAGTTTCTTTTTTGCAGTAAATGAAGTTACATGTGTATATTTTTTTCTCTTCTTTCGCACAGAACACGCAACATACTCAATATATTCTTTTCTGCCTGTGGAATTTGTACAAAGTACAAGTTGAAGCTTCTACTTTTTCTTAAGGGTAGGAAGGCGAGATCAATGGTTTTCATGTCAAGGAAAAAACCTTAATGGTACTTTCTTAAATGGCAAACAATTGTCTAGACCTATGGTTCTCACAGTATGATTCTTGGAGCAGCTTCATGGCAACACCTGGTAACTTATTAGATGTACAGGTTCCCCAGCTGCATTGCATACCTACTGAATCAGAAACTCTAGGGTTGGGCCCTCCAGATAATTCTGTTGTGTGCTAAAGTTTGAGAACCAATGGTATAGGAATAGCCTAGGAAAGGGGAAGTTGAGAAAATAACATTTACCTTTCATTGAGTGCTCACTTGGTACCAAGCACAGTTATAAGCATCTTACATACGTATATTCCTCATATAACCCTCATGATAGCCCCAGTCAGTAGAGCTGTTGATTATTCCAAGTTACAGATGGGGAAACTGTGGTACAGATTTGAAACCTGGGCAGAATGGCTTTAAAACCCATAAGCTTAACCATTACTCTATGCTGCTTCTCAGCTTAGCATCAGATAAAATGAGAACTAAAATTCTCTCCATAGCAGAGTAGTAGACTGGCTGCCTGTTAACAAGTGTCTCTGGTACTGAGAGAGTTAGAGAAATGTTTGGCTAGAGGGAGGTGAAAGGAGTCCAGGAAACGATGGCAGGCAGGGCTTTGTGAAAGAGCTGAGATTGTCACAAGCGAGATATTCACTATGGTGGGGACAGCAGAGGGTCTTTAAAGTCAGTGCCTTTTACCAGTTGATTTCCAATTGTTTCCCATCTTGTGTTTTGTTGCATCCCCACACCCTCACCCCCTGTCATTCAGGAGGAGTCTAGTGCATGTAACATCCATGGTTGGCACTGCTTTAGACGGAAGGCGGGGGGAGCGGGGTCCAGGCATGCGGAAAGCAGTGTGGAAAAGGTCAGCAGCTGTGGGAGACCAGGGAGTGAACAGGGATAATGAATTCACTGGGAGCAGGGACTTAGCATCCAGGTTCTCCCAAAGGGTATTTAGTGAAGCCACAAGACTCACCAACGGTACGATGAGACAGATATCATGTATAGGCAGTAAAAGAAATATCACCTACTTTCCAACCCTGAGCATTGGTGGGAAGAGGCAGAAGTAGCGAGCGAGAGGAGAACAAGACGTGTGCGTCCCAGTAGACCTCATTTGGGTCTGGACTGGGGACGACTCATCAGGTCAGTAGGAGCATTACCGCCCTTTCTCATTCAGGTCTTTGGGGCAGGTCTCACATCTAGTGGTGTGGTCACAGATGGAGGCCATGAGATTTAACTCTCCTGAGACCATTCAGTTCCCGTATCGAATAGACGCTGAGTGGAAAGCCATTGGGTCCGCCATCAGGTCAGCCATGGCAGGTCACAATAGACGTCAGGAGTAGACTGTCAAGCCCACAGGCTAGAGAGAGAATGTGGCAAAGACTCGGGTCCGCCGGAGGACAGGAGGCACTTTGCAAGAGGCACTTCCCTGGAGACTGCAAGAGGGAGAGGACGCACAGCTTGAGGACCTCAACTGTTGCCCCTGCCTCACATCCTATACCGCCCCACCTGTTTTGGAACTGAAACAGAAGTAAGGGAGGACAGTCTGAAAAGCTGAGCATTTTGCTGGTGATTCTGAGCATTGCCTGATGGAGAATTGTTTAAAGTATTGGTTTGAAAGGAGTTTTAAAATATTGGAAATTTAGTTAATGCTCCCCCCTGGATAATAGTTGGGGGTTTCTAAGGACAAGATAGAAACTCTGGACAATACGAAACATCTGCCTTCTTTTCTGTATACTTAGCATGAGTTAAGTTTTGTGTGATTGTTTAATTCCCACCTCCCTCACTAAACTGTAAGCCCCTGTGGGCAAGGACTGTTTCACCCCCTTGCTCTAGCCCCAGTGAATGAGGGCAGGAACCTGTCTACATTCATCTCTGGTATCTCCAGCACCTGGAACCCTTCCTGATACATAGTAGGCACTAAATAAATAGTTTGGATGTTAAATTTTGCTCATAACTATTGTTTCAGTGATCTAATTAGAAAGAAATGAGAGAAAGAAGGGAAAGGGACACAGGCTCGTGGTTCCCTGGGCTATGTGGGTGACAAGCAGAGACAGTGAGAATTCCACAACATGAACGCACATTTTTTCAGCATCGCTATTTCATACATTTTTCAGACATGTAGGACTTAATGAAACTAATACTTTGTGTGTGTGTAGTGCTTTAAAGCTTACAAAGGAGAGTTAATATACATACCATATGATTCTTTCAGCAGTCCTGTAAGATAGATAGGGTATTTTCATGTTTATTTTACAGATGAGCTAAGGTTCAAAGACATTAATCAACTAACCTGAGGTTTAATGCCTAGAATGGGCAGAGCTGGGGTTAGAACCCAGGTGTCCTGGCTCCCAGTGCCTCAGGCCACCCAGCAGTGGCCAGGACAGAAGTTTGGGGGACTGGCCAGGAGACTCCCTGGGGAAGGCGCTAGCACATTATTCCTTCTAAGGTGTTTACCAGCATTTAAAGCTCCCTGGAGAGGAGAGAAGAAGTGACGCCAATGAGGAGAACGTTTCAGTTAAGGCGTGCCAGGTCTTGCGATGGGGCGATGCATCATGTTCATCCAAGAATGGTTGCTAGGGACGTAATGTTTGTGTTCCCCGCCCCTCAAATTCATATCCTGGAGCCCTAATCCCCAATGTAATGATATTTGGAGGTGGGGCCTTAGGGAGATGATTAGGTCATGAGGGTGGAGCCCTCAGGAGAGGGATTATTAGTACTCTTAGAAGAAGAGACCCGAAAGAGATCATCTGTCTCTCTATGTGAGGACACAGCAAGAAGACAGCCATCTGCAAACCAGGAAGAGAGCTCTCACCAGAATCTGACTGCACTGGTACCCTGATCTCAGACTTCCAGCCTCTGGAACTGTAAGAAATAAATTTCTGTTGTTTAAGCCACCCTATGCTTGGCATTTGGTTAAAGCAACTTGAACTAAGTCAGTGGTCAACAAGGGGCTCTTCCAGGGCAATGGGAGCAGTGGGGCGGGGTTAGAAGTCTCTTCTCCAGCCTATGTATGAGGAAGAAATGTGGCAATTTCTTTGTGTACCCAAAGTTGTGCCATGAAGGTGCAGTTCCATTTTCTTGCCTGGGCTGCCACTTTCAAGAAAGACTGCAAGCCCTTGCTTTGCAGTAGGGCAGGTGGCTGCCTGAATAAGGGGGCCATGAGGATGGGGGCCTTTCCCTACTTCATCAATGAGTCTGCATTGGTAGCGCTCTCACCAGACTGAAGCAGAGAACCAAAGTGGGTATCAGGTCCTGCCCAATCTTGGCACTACCTGCATTGTCCTCACAGTGGCAGTGTAGCCTTAATTAGCAGATGCGTCTCACCTGGCCACGTGGAAAAGAGCACTGTCCTGGCACTGCTTAGCTAGGATGCAGCATACAGCCTGCATCCTTCAAAAAGAAACACTAGCAGTTCTGCCATATAGTGTGATTAAGACTCCACCCATTCATTCACTCACTCATTCACTTATTCATTTATTCTGGTTTTTTTTTTTTTTTTTTTCACGTAGCTGCCATGCACTGAAAGGCTGCTGTTTGAAGGGGACTGCAAGAGGTGCTGGGGATACAGAGACTTAAAACAATTTTTTTTACATCGTGCTCCAAGACCTCCAGGAGCTTAATACTGAGGGAGAGATTTGAAAATGGCGAATACCCTGTAATGGTGGTAAGGGCTTAATATGGTAATGGTGGGAGTGAAGTGCGTAATGCAGGACAGAATCCTTCAGGCCTCTGCTTAAATATGGCTTTTGCAGGGGTGCCTTCCCAGGCCCCCAGACCAGGTTATGTAGCCCTGGTCACTGGTGTGTCAGAGCCTGTACTTGTCCTGTTGTAACACTCAGCACATTGCAGTGTTATTCCTTGTTTGTCTATCTTTCCTGATAGATGGAACCAGCTTCTCAAAGACAGGGACCATCTCTGTCTTGTTTCTCACTACATCCCCAGCACGTATCCTAAAGTATGTTCATATTCACAGTAGGTGCTCAATAAATGCTTATTGAATGAAGACTAACCCAAGCACAATTGTTCTATGATACTCAAGTGCAAGAAACATTACCTCTTTATATTTCTAAATCAAATCAAATATCAACTTACCAAGATTCACAGCAAGTCCAGTATTAGTTTATTATTTTTAAAAATTATTTCCACCTCCTACAGTTCATAGCAAAATCCCAGGGTTAAGAGAGTTATGCAGTTGAGGGAAGTGGAGGTAAAGGGCCTTTTGGGCTGTACAGTGAAGCTCTGGTCTTTTGCAACCAGTTGGGCTCGCTGCACTGGGAGGATTACACTATACCCCTCACCCCCATTATTCTGACCCCTGCCAGCAGGACTCCCTTCCAAATCCTGTCCCTCTCCAACACTGCCTACAAATGGTGCACAGGTACAAGGTGAGGCCCAGAACACACACCCCCTCTACCCTTCCCAGTGCCTGAGAAGTCTTCTCAAGGGCGGGACCACTCCCCACTTTCCCTCCCCTCCCCACTTGGATAATCATCCTTGCTGTGGTCTTGGGATGGGGAGAGAAAAATACTTTCCAAATTAATGCTGATGAATTTACAGCTTCAAAAAGACAAGATACCAGTTAACTCAACAGCTCTCCCTGTTACCAAATGAACGAACGTGTATTTTTGTGGAGCAGTCTTTTATAAAGACATTCCATATTTCTGTCTTCAGGTAACTGTGCTTCTGTAAGTCAACAAGTACCCATTACTTCTGGGCTAGTAATTTCTTTTTTTTTTTTTTTTCCCTTTAAAAATATTTTATTACTTATAAAACATAATGGGAGTAATAGTGATACATGAGTAAGAACATAATCTTACAAAATGCAAAGAATAATACTTTTGTGTCATAATTTTATAAAGTAAATGATAATGCTAATATTTTATTAATGTAATGTCTTGATGGGTCACAAGCCTTCTGTTTCACTTTTCTGCAAATTCATTTGTTATATTATAAAAATTAATTAATTAAGTTTTGGCTGCGTTGGGTCTTCGTTGCTGCGTGGGGGCTTTCTCTAGTTGCTGCGAGCGGGGGCTACTCTTCGTTGTGGTGTGCGGGCTCTCACTGCAGTGGCTTCTCTTGTTGTGGAGCATGGGCTCTAGGTGCGCGGGCTTCAGTAGTTGTGGCATGCGGGCTCTAGAGCGCATGCTCAGTAGTTGTGGCGCGAGTTTAGTTGCTCTGCGGCATGTGGGATCTTCCTGGACCAGGGCTCGAACCCATGTCCCCTGCACTGGCAGGTGGATTTTTTTTTTTTTTTTTAACATCTTTATTGGGGTATAATTGCTTTACAATGGTGTGTTAGTTTCTGCTTTATAACAAAGTGAATCAGTCATACATAAACATATGTTCCCATATGTCTTCCCTCTTGCGTCTCCCTCCCTCCCACCCTCCCTATCCCACCCCTCCAGGCTGTCACAAAGCACCGAGCCAATATCCCTGTGCCATGCGGCTGCTTCCCACTAGCTATCTACCTTACTACGTTTGTTAGTGTGTATATGCCCATGACTCTCTCTTGCCCTGTCACAGCTCACCCTTCCCCCTCCCCATAACCTCAAGTCCGTTCTCTAGGAGGTCTGCGTCTTTATTCCTGCTTTACCCCTAAGTTCTTCATGACATTTTTTTTCTTAAATTCCATATATATGTGTTAGCATACGGTATTTGTCTTTTTCTTTCTGACTTACTTCACTCTGTATGACAGACTCTAGGTCTATCCACCTCATTACAAATAGCTCCATTTCGTTTCTTTTTATGGCTGAGTAATATTCCATTGTATATATGTGCCACATCTTCTTTATCCATTCATCCGATGATGGGCACTTAGGTTGTTTCCATCTCCGGGCTATTGTAAATAGAGCCGCAATGAACATTTTGGTACATGACTCTTTTTGAATTTTGGTTTTCTCAGGGTATATGCCCAGTAGTGGGATTGCTGGGTCATATGGTAGTTCTATTTGTAGTTTTTTAAGGAACCTCCATACTGTTCTCCATAGCGGCTGAACCAATTCACATTCCCACCAGCAGTGCAAGAGTGTTCCCTTTTCTCCACACCCTCTCCAGCATTTATTGTTTCTAGATTTTTTGATGATGGCCATTCTGACTGGTATGAGATGACATCTCATTGTAGTTTTGATTTGCATTTCTCTAATGATTAATGATGTTGAGCATTCTTTCATGTGTTTGTTGGCAGTCTGTATATCTTCTTTGGAGAAATGTCTATTTAGGTCTTCTGCCCATTTTTGGATTGGGTTGTTTGTTTTCTTGTTATTGAGCTGCATGAGCTGCTTGTAAATTTTGGAGATTAATCCTTTGTCGGTTGCTTCATTTGCAAATATTTTCTCCCATTCTGAGGGTTGTCTTTTGGTCTTGTTTATGGTTTCCTTTGCTGTGCAAAAGCTTTGAAGTTTCATTAGGTCCCATTTGTTTATTTTTGGTTTTATTTCCATTACTCTAGGAGGTGGGTCAGAAAGGATCTTGCTGTGATTTATGTCATAGAGTGTTCTGCCTATGTTTTCCTCTAAGAGTTTGATAGTTTCTGGCCTTACATTTAGGTCTTTAATCCATTTTGAGCTTATTTTTGTGTATGGTGTTAGGGAGTGATCTAATCTCATACTTTTACATGTACCTGTAGTAATTTCTTTTGATACCAGAAAAGAATACCTACTTCCTGGTGAGGATTAATGGAGATAATGTCTTTGAATGCACTTTGGGAACCAAAAGTACTATACAAATGTAGAACAGTGTTGGTATTAACTAATGATTTCTGTATTTTACAGCTGAAGGAGAGATGGCATGACAGGTGACCTTTTTGGGGTCCTTTCCAATTCTCCCATGATAGCTTTTTTGCTAAAAACTGTCCTTCAGTGATCTATTATTCTAGAACACTTTGTATTCCCTAAAGAAAAAAAAACCAAACAAACAAAACTATGCTTCAGTGTTTACTTCTTTTTCTTTCTTTCTTACTGGCTCTTAATTCACACTCGAGATTCTGAGGTACTTCAGCTAAAACCACTTGTGAGGGAAGTAGACAAAGGGATTTTTTGGGCCCCTTTTAATTTTAAGATTCCATGATTTATCAAAATGCCTATATGCTAATGATAGCAAAAGCCTGATCTCTCATTCATTCATTCCTACATTCACTTGAATAATATTTATTTGGCACTTACTCTGTTTATAATACCATTCTAAGCATTTCTTATATTTATAATTGGCCACAAACATACCTATGTAATATTCTGATAACACCTGAAATTTAGCTCTCAGCCTTCTCCCCACACCACAATCCCCACCACTGTACCTTCTTCATTGAGCCCCACTCACAGCTATGTTGTGCTTTTCTCTGCTTTATCTCAGTGTCGTTGGATGCCTTGCTGCTAATGTGCCTCCACTTCTATATCAAGGGTCTTGACTGTTACACTGTTTATTGTGTTTATATTGGTTGTTAGAGGAGAACATTCAGAAACTCTGAGATAAAACACTGAGAAGTAGAGCACTGAAAGAAAAGCCACAGAATAAAAACCTGGTGAGATATAAAATAAAAGTGTTGATCTCATGGAGTGGAATCTTTTTTTTTTTCTTAACCACAGAAATATCAGTTTTGACCTGGCTAAGCACAGTTCCATCTGGGTCACATATTCAGGTTTAATGTACACTTTGGCATTGTGTATAGAGAAGGACGATTTAATTTTGAATAAAGGTGGCCCATCAATGGGCTGTTTGTACTGTTATGTTATCTCCCAAGTCATTCCTCACATCTGTTGTTATGGAAACTGATTTGCTCCCCCTTTTCTTGAATTATGATCCCTAGTTCATCTATTTTGGTGTGAGTGGTCACTTTTTTACAATGTGACCCTGTTTTCTTGTCATAGCTTTCATGCAGGGAAGATATCTTCTGTGGGAACTTTAGAGCTAGGATTGGAAGGGAGAGGATGGTGGCTCCCTGCTTTCCTGTAAAACTCGGGAGCACTGGGCGGTCAGACACCAGCATATGGACTGTGAAAGCAAAACATGATGCTGATGGAGTAGTAACTATAACTAACATGTGTTGAGTCCCTTCCATGGTACAGGCATAGATGGGAGTGCTTGACAAGTATCACACTTTGACTTCTCATGTGCATTTCCTCAGTGAGGGCCCTGAAGCACAGAGAGGTTCAGTTACCTGCTCAAGGTGAAACAGAAGCTAGTGGATCTTGGCTGTCATCCCCAGGATTCTGGCTCTTGGATCCACGTATAACCACTCTGCACTATGACCTCTTATGTTTTCTGGGTCTTGATCCCATCAGTTTCTGCCTCCTTTTTCATCATCTAATTATGACCTCACTTTTTTTCTGGAACTGTCTGCCTTCCCGCAACCTTGGTTTTGCCCATTTGAGTCATTTGAGTCCAGTTCATTTCCCCCCCCACCCCCCTGCCCCACACACACACACACACACACACACACACACACACACACACACACACACACACACACACTTGCAGCTACTCAGGGAGACAACCCTCCCAGTTCAGTATGGCCTCTAGGAGTTTCCTGGTAAGGAGCAGCTCCCTTGCAGAAGTGGGACCTAAACAAAACCTTGGCAATGCGGCATATGTTCAGTTGTTCTAAGTCAGGATCAATCTGGTTCAGGCACAGCTGAATCCAGGTACAGCTTTATCCAGAATATCTTACAATACCTCTTGTGCACTGCTCTCCTCGTCGCCTATCTTTGCAAATTAGTATTATTATTCCCTAGCAAATGTCTCGTTCCAGTGCCATTTATCTGGACAAAAGTGAAAATCAAGAAACTAACAATTTATTCTCTAAATTACAAACAATACAGTTCCAACAGGGTTTTCTGATGCTTGCATCCAAGAGACTCTTCACTAACATAGAGAGATGCATTAACGCATTAACTTGTTGAAGTCATGAGTAAAGAGTGAGCCCAGAGCCCATGCTCTTACCTCCTATGCTACACTGCAGGAAGGGGCAGATTTGGAGGTGAATTTGGAAATATATATGATTAGAATTAATAAACAAAAATAAAATAGACTTGAGAAGCAGAACAATGTCCATCTAGTGTTTGTGATGAATCCTAGGCAAATAATGGCTGCTAGAGAAATAAAAGGGATAATATCCTAAAACAAATATATTAGATTTGGTCCCTTCTGAGAATCTGTGTACACAGCCATGACTTTGCATCATATCCTTTTTATCTGGTGTGGCAAGATCTGTGTCCCTTTAATTTTTTGTGTGAAGTTCTCAGCAGAGAGGCCAGTATAGAGACATTACTATGATGAAGTGATATAAATCAATGATTCTCAACCTGGGTACCACAGACCTGTGCAGAGGGGACTTAAAAATATTGCTCAGGGTCCATGAACCCAGAGTCATAGTGTCTGGCTAGAAGTAGATCTCAATAAGGCTTTGTGAATGAATGAATGAATATGCACATAAAGCATTACCAGTGAAATTACAAATGAAATATTCGGCTCATATAAATACATTCTGCTGTTTGACAGATAGATGCTATTGTGATTAATAAAATAATAAAATAAAAATTTATTAAAAGGCTTTATTGATTTAATAAAATCTTCCCCCTCCCATTAACAAAGCTCCAAGTAACAGCTACTAAAATGCCTAATTCCTGAGGCTGAAAATTGTTTAGATTAAAAATACATTATTAAACTTGGAAAGGTTAGAGGCCCCTGTACAAATTATGTTTCTTGAAGACAGAAATCCGTCCCCTTGCGTGAGTACATGCAGAGCACTCAAAATTATATAATGAGTAGAATACATGGCTGACAATAAATCATATTCATGAGACTATGAGAGTAAATAATTTTAAATTTATGATTTAAAACCATTTTATTGTCAAATGTAACCTACATTCATACAAATGCATATAAGTACATTTTTCCAAATATTTATAAAGTGAACACCCTGCAGTCATTGCAGAATAACAAATAGAACATTAGCAGCCTTCCAGACCCTCCCCGCATATGTGTCATGTCCTGCTCACAAACCTTCCCCTTTCCTCAGAGATAAACACTGTTCAAGATTGAATGATAATCATATCATTACTTTTAAAATAGTTTTTCCTTCAGTATATGCATGCCTAAACTAAGTAGTTGAATTTTGACTATTTTTAACTCTATTTAAATGGAATATATTGTGTGCATTCTTTTGTGTTCTGTTTTCTGCTCAGTATTAAATTTGTATGATTCATCCATGCTGTTGTATATAGCTGCAGATTTTTTAAATTGTCTTTACCCTTATTTTTTGCAGTACAATATTCCATACTGTGTCTATACTATAGTTATTCATTCTACTGTAGATGACATTTAAGTAGTTTCCAGTTTGGTGAAATACAAGTTTAACAGAAGCATTTAATTAATATATATTTCATGTAATTACTGATAATGTTTGGGCTTAAATATACCACCTCATTTTGTGCTTCTATTTGTCCCACCAATCCTCTTTATTATTCTCCCCTTTATTGTCTTTTTTGGATTGAATATTTTTTATCATTCTATTTTTATTTCCATGAGTTTAGAACATGTGCCTGCTGTTTCCATTCTTGTAGTGGTTTCCTAAATATTACAAAATTTACACTTAAATTATAAACCTCTAAAATTAATTAATCCTTTACCCCTCTTCATAATATAACCTTAGAACCATAGAACATTTTTCTTTTTTTTTTTTAAACATCTTTATTGGGGTATAATTGCTTTACAATGGTATGTTAGTTTCTGCTTTATAACAAAGTGAATCAGTTATACATATACATATGTTCCCATATGTCTTCCCTCTTGCGTCTCCCTCCCTCCCACCCTCCCTATCCCACCCCTCCAGGCTGTCACAAAGCACCGAGCCAATATCCCTGTGCCATGCGGCTGCTTCCCACTAGCTATCTACCTTACGTTTGTTAGTGTGTATATGTCCATGACTCTCTCTCGCCCTGTCACAGCTCACCCTTCCCCCTCCCCATATCCTCAAGTCTGTTCTCCAGTAGGTCTGCATCTTTATTCCTGTCTTACCCCTAGGTTCTTCATGACATTTTTTTTTCTTAAATTCCATATATATGTGTTAGCATACAGTATTTGTCTTTTCCGTAGAACATTTTCATCCATTTTTCTAACCCACACAACATAAATGTTATCATGTATTTTCTTTTTTTTTCAAGATTTATTTTAATGTGGTCCATTTTTAGTCTTTATTGAATTTGTTACAGTATTGCTTCTGTTTTTATGTTTTGGTTTTTTGGCCTCCAGTCATGTGGGATCTAAGCTCCCCAACCAGGAATCGAACCCACACCCCCTGCATTGGGAGGTGAAGTCTTAACCACTGGACTGCCAGGGAAGTCCCCTATCATCATGTATTTTCATTCTTTCTTTGTTTTTTAACTTAATGCATTATTATTATTTATACTCACTTATTTATCACTTTCTTTGCTCTTGAGTTCTTTTTGCTTCTCAGACCTTCCATCTGGGATTACTTTTCTTCTACCTGAGGTATATTGTTTAGAATTTCCTTTAGTGAGGGTTTGCTCATATTAAACTCTGTCTGATGTCCTTGAGCTAAAAATATGTCTTTTCTCCTCATTTTTGAAATAAAAAGTAGGTATAATATCCTAGATTAGCAGTTAATTTCAACACACTGAAAATATTCTGTGTTCCATTTTGTGGCTGAGTAGTCAGCTTTTGGTCCAACTATTACTCTGTTACTAAGACTACTAAAAGTAGTATTTTAGGAGATTGGTTCAAAATGGCAGAGTAGAAGGACGTGTGCTCACTCCCTCTTGCGAAAGCACCAGAATCAACTAACTCTGAACAGTCATCGACAGGAAGACACTGGAACTCACCATTAAAGATACCCCACATCCAAAGACAAAGGAGAAGCCACAATGAGATGGTAGGATGGGCACAATCACAATAAAATCAAATCCCATAACTGCTGGGGGGGGTGATTCACAAACTGGAGAACAACTATACCACAGAAGTCCACCCACTGGAGTGAAGGTTCTGAACCCCACGTCAGGCTTCCTAACCTGGGGATCTGGCAACAGGAGGACGAATTCCCAGATAATCAGATTTTGAAGGCTAGCAGGATTTGATTGCAGGACTTCAGTAGGACTTGGAGAACCAAAGACTCTACTCTTGGAGGGCACACACAAAGTAGTGTGCGCATTAGGGCCTGGAGAAAGGAGCAGTGACCCCACAGGAGACTGAACCAGACCTACCTGCTAGTGTAGGATGGTCTCCTGCATAGGCGGGGGGTGGCTATGGCTCACTGCAGGGACAAGGACCCTGGCGGCATAAGTTCTGGGAAGTACTCCTTGGCATGAGCCCTCCCAGAGTCCACCATTAGCCCCACCAAAGAGCCTGTAGCCTCCAGTTCTGGGTCACCTCAGGCCAAACAAGCAACAGGGAGGGAACTCAGCCCCACCCATCAGCAGACAAGCTGATTAAAGTTTTACTGAGCTCTGCCCACCAGAGCAACACCCAGCTCTACCAACCACCAGTCCCTGCCATCAGAAAGCTTGCACAAGCCTCTTAGATATCCTCATCCACCAGAGGGCAGACAGCAGAAGCAAGAAGAACCACAATTCTGCAGCCTGTGGAACGAAAACCACACAGAGAGATAGACAAAATGAAAAGGCAGAGGGCTATGTACCAGATGAAGGAACAAGATAAAACCACAGGAAAATAATTAAAGGAAGTGGAAATAGGCAACCTTCCAGAAAAAGAATTCAGTATAATGATAGTAAAGATGATCCAGGACCTCAGAAAAAGAATGGAGGCAAAGACTGAGAAGATGTAAGAAATGTTAACAAAGACCTAGAAGAATTAAAGAACAAACACCTAGAAGAATTAAAGAACAAACAAACAGTGATGAACAATACAATAACTGAAATGAAAAATACACTAGAAGGAATCAATAGCAGAATAACTGAGGCAGAAGAACAGATAAGTGACCTGGAAGACAGAATGGTGGAATTCACTGCCATGGAACACAATAAAGAAAAAAGAATGCAAAGAAATGAAGACAGCCTAAGAGACCTCTGGGACAACATTAAATGCACTAACATTTGCATTATAGGGGTCCCAGAAGGAGAAGAGAGAGAGAAAGGACCTGAGAAAATATTTGAAGAGATTATAGTCAAAAAGTTCCCTAACATGGGAAAGGAAATAGCCACCCAAGACCGGAAAGTGCAGAGAGTCCCAGGCAGGATAGACCCAAGGAGAAACACGCCAAGACACATAGTAATCAAACTGACAAAAGTTAAAGACAAAAATTATTGAAAGCATCAAGGGAAAAGTGACAAATAACATACAAGGGAACTCCCATAAGGTTAACAGCTGATTTCTCAGCAGAAACTCTACAAGCCAGAAGGGAGTGGCATGATATATTTAAAGTGATGAAAGAGAAGAACGTAAAACCAAAATTACCCTACCTGGCAAGGATCTAATTCAGATTCGACAGAGAAATCAAAAGCTTTACAGACAAGCAAAAGCTAAGAGAATTCAGCACCACCAAACCAGCTCTACAACAAATGCTAAAGAAACTTCTCTAAGTGGGAAACACAAGAGAACAAAAGGACCTACAAAAACAAACACAAAACAATTAAGAAAATGGTAATAGGAACATACACAGAGAAAATTACCTTAAATGTGAATGGATTAAATGCTCCAAAAGACACAGACTTGCTGAATGGATACAAAAACAAGACCCATATATATGCTGTCTACAGGAGACCCACTTCAGACCTCAGGACACATACAGACTGAAAGTGAGGGGATGGAAAAAGATATTCCATGCAAATGGAAATCAAAAGAAAGCTGGAGTAGCAATACTCATATCAGATAAAATAGACTTTAAAATAAAGAATGTCACAAGAGACAAGGAAGGACACTACATAATGATCAAGGGATCAATCCAAGAAGAAGATAAAGCAATTATAAATATGTATGCACCCAATATAGGAGCACCTCAATACATAATGGAAATGCTAATAGCTATAAAAGAGGAGATCAACAGTAACACAGTAATAGTGGGGGACTTTAACACCTCACTTACACCAATTGACAGATCATCCAGACAGAAAATTAATAAGGAAACACAAGCTTTAAATGACACAATAGACCAGATAGATTTACTTGATATTTATAGGACATTCCATCCAAAACCAGCAGATTACACTTTCTTCTCAAGTGCACATGGAACATTCTCCAGGATAGTTCACATCTTGGGTCACAAATGAAGCCTCAATAAATTTAAGAAAATTGAAATCATATCAAGCACTTTTCTGACCACAACAGTGTGAGATTAGAAGTCAATTACAGGGGAAAAAAATGTAAAAAACACAAACACATGGAGGCTAAACAACACATTACTAAATAACCAAGAGGTCACTGAGGAAATCAAACAGGAAATCAAAAAATACCTAGAGGAGCTTCCCTGGTGGCACAGTGGTTGAGAGTCTGCCTGCCGATGCAGGGGACACGGGTTCGTGCCCCAGTCTGGGAAGATCCCACATGCCACGCAGCAGCTGGGCCCGTGAGCCATGGCCGCTGAGCCTGCGTGTCTGGACCCTGTGCTCCGCAATGGGAGAGGCCACAACAGTGAGAGGCCCACGTAAGGCAAAAACAAAAACAAACAAAAAAAATACCTAGAGACAAATGACGACAAAAACACTATGATCTAAAACCTATGGGATGCAGCAAAGCAGTTCTAAGAGTGAACTTTATAGCAATACAAGTCTACCTCAAGAAACAAGAAAAATCTCAAATAAACAACCTAACCTTACATCTAAAGCAACTAGAGAAAGAACAAGCAAAACGCAAAGTTAGTATCAATAGAAAGAAAGAAATCATAAAGATCAGAGCAGAAATAAATAACATAGAAACAAAGTGTACAATGGCAAAGATCAATAAAACTAAAAGCTGGTTCTTTGAGATTAAAAAATAGATAAACCTTTAGCCAGACCCATCAAGAAAAAGAGGGAGAGGACTCAAATCAATAAAATTAGAGGGTTTCCCTGGTGGCGCAGTCGTTGAGAATCTGCCTGCCAATGCAGGGGACACGGGTTCGAGCCCTGGTCTGGGAGGATCCCACATGCCGCGGAGCAACTGGGCCCGTGGGCCACAATTACTGAGCCTGCGCGTCTGGAGCCTGTGCTCTGCAACAAGAGAGGCCACGATAGTGATAGGCCCACGCACCGCAATGAAGAGTGACCCCCACTTGCCACAACTAGAGAAAGCCCTTGCACAGAAACGAAGACCCAACACAGCCATAAATAAATCAAGCAAACGAATGGGTAATCTTTAAAAATAAATAAATAATCAAATTAGAAGTGAAAAAGGAGAAGTTACAACGGACACTGCAGAAATACAAAGCATCGTAACAGACAAGCAACTCTATGCCAATAAATGGTCAACTTGGAAGAAATGGACAATTTCTTACAAAACTATAACCTTCCAAGACTGAACCAGTAAGAAATAGAAAACATGAAGAGATCAATCACAAGTAATGAAATTGAAACTGTGATTTAAGATCTTCCAACAAACAAAAGTCCACGACCAGATGGCTTCACAGGTGAATTCTATCAAACATTTAGAGAAGAGCTAACACCCATCCTTCCCAAACTCTTTCCAAAAATTGGAGAGGGTGGAACACTCCCAAACCATTCTACGAGGCCACCATCACCCTGATACCAAAACCAGACAAAGATACTACAGAAAAAAGTACAGACCAATATCACTAATGAATATGGATGCAAAAATCCTGAACAAAATACTAGCAAACAGAATCCAACAGTACATTAAAAGGATCATAGACCATGATCAAGTGGGAGTTATCCCAGTGATGCAAGTATTCTTCAGTATACGCAAATCAATGTAATACACCGTATTAACAAACTGAAGAATTAAAACCATATGATCATCTCAATAGATGCAGAAAAAGCTTTTGACAAAATTCAACACCATTTATGATAAAAACTCTCCAGAAAGTGGGCATAGAGGGAACCTACCTCAACATAATAAAGGCCAAATACAACAAACCCACAGCAAACATCATTCTCAATGGTGAAAAACTGAAAGCATTTCCTCTAAGATCAGGAAAAAGACAAGGATGTCCACTCTCACCACTATTATTCAACACAGTTTTGGAAGTGCTACCCACGGCAATCAGAGAAGAAAAAGAAATAAAAGGAATTCAAATGGAAAATAAGAAGTAAAACTGTCACTGTTTGCAGATGACATGGTACTATACATAGAGAATCCTAAGGATGCCACCAGAAAACTACTAGAGCTAATCAATAAATCTGGTAAAGTTGCAGGATACAAAATTAATGCACAGAAATCTCTTGCATTCCAGTACACTAATGATGAAAAATCTGAAAGAGAAATTAAGGAAACAATCCCATTTACCATTGCAACAAAAAGAATAAAATACCTGGGAATAAACCTACCTAAGGAGACAAAGGGCTTGTATGCAGAAAACTATAAGACACTGATGAAAGAAATTAAAGATGACACAAACAGATGGAGAGATATACCATGTTCTTGGATTGGAAGAATCAACATGTGAAAATGACTATACTACCCAAAGCAATCTACAGATTCAATGCAACCCCTATCACATTACCAATGGCAGTTTTTACAGAACTAGAACAAAAAACCTTAAAATTTATATGGCGACACAAAAGACCCCGAATAGCCAAAGCAGTCTTGAGGGAAAAAAACAGAGCTAGAGGGATCAGACTCCCTGACTTCAGACTATACTACAAAACTACAGTAATCTAGACAATATGGTACTGGCACAAAAACAGAAATAAAGATCAATGCAATAGGATAGAGAGCCCAGAGATAAACCCACACACCTATGGTCAACTAGTCTATGACAAAGGAGGCAAGGATATACAATGGAGAAAAGACAACCTCTTCAATAAGTGGTTCTGGGAAAACTGGACAGGTACATGTAACACAATGAAATTAGAACACTCCTTAACACCATACACAAAAATAAACTCAAAATGGATTAGAGACCTAAACGTAAGACAGGACACTCTAAAACTCTTAGAGGAAAACATTGGAAGAACACTGTTTGACATAAATCACAGCAAGATCTTTTTTTTTTTTTTTTGCGGTACGCGGGCCTCTCACTGTTGTGGCCTCTCCTGTTGCGGAGCACAGGCTCTGGACACGCAGGCTCAGCAGCCATGGCTTACGGGCCCAGCCACTCTGCAGCATGTGGGATCCTCCCGGACCGGGGCATGAACCCATGTTCCCTGCACCGCCAGGCGGACTCTCAACCACTGCGCCACCAGGGAAGCCCCAGCAAGATCTTTTTTGATCCACCTCCTAGAGTAATGGAAATAAAACTAAAAATAAACAAATGGGACCTAATGAAACTTCAAAGTTTTTGCACAGCAAAGGAAACCATAAATAAGACCAAAAGACAACCCTCAGAATGGGAGAAAATATTTGTAAATGAACCAACGGATAATGGATTAATCTCCAAAATATATAAACAGCTCATGCAACTCAATGTTAAAAAACCAACAACTCAGTCAAAAAATGGGCAGAAGACCTAAATAGACATTTCTCTAAAGAAGACATATAGATGGCCAAGAGACACATGAAAATGAGTGATGCTCAACATCACTAATTATTAGAGAAATGAAAATGAAAACTACAATGAGTTATCACCTCACATACAGAGTGAAGTATGTCAGAAAGACAAAATCAAATATCATACATTAACACACATGTGGAATCTAGAAAAATGGTAACAGATGAACCAGTTTGCAGGGCAGAAATAGAGACACAGATGTAGAGTAGAAACATATGGACACCAAGGGGGAAAAGTTGGGGGTTGGGGAGTGGTGGTGGTGGGATGAATTGGGAGATTGGGATTGACATATATACACTAATATATATAAAACAGATAACTAATAAGAACCTGCTGCATAAAAAAATAAAATAAACTTCAAAAAAAAGTAATATTTTATCTGTGTCAACTTTTAAGATTTTTCTGCCATTGTATTCTGCAATTTCACTTTGATTTGTCTATGATTCATTTATTCCTATTTATCCTTCTTGTGATTGTTTATGCTTCCTGAAACTATGTATTATTTTCTTCAGTTTTGGAAAATTCTTAGCTGTTATCTTTCAGCCCACTTTCTTGATCCTCTTTTTCTGAAATTCCAATTAAATGTATGTTAGACCTTTTTTTTTAGATATAATTAATGTATCATTTTATTCTTCATGTTTCTCAATTCCTCTTCCATATTTTCATCTTTTTGTCTCTATGTGCTTCATTCTTTTTAATTTCTTCAGTTATTTCTTCCAGTTTAGTAATTTTATCTTCAGCTGTTTCCATCTCTAAGTCTGTACACTGAGTTTCTAATATCAAATATATATATATGTATATATACACACAAACACACATATATATATATATATAATTTCTAGACATTCTATTTAGTTTTTTTTCAAATGTGTTATATCCCTTTTCATAGTTTCTGTTCCATAAAATATTTTCAGACTCGTCTTTTATTTCTTTTAAAAACGTCAGCATAGTTGCTTTATTATATCTATTTGGTAATTTTGATATTTGAAGTCCTTGTGGGTTTCTTCCCCCCTGGTCCAATCACAATGTTTATATAGGTAAAATTTAGTTAAAATGAACAATATTAGTTCATTAGTTCATAAAAGTTCATTAGTTCAATCCTTTTTCAAAAGAATTAAATAGGGAACAGCAAGCTGGAGTTAGAAATAATATAGCAAGGGAGTATCACAGACAGGCAATTGATAGACTGATGGGGTTAGTTGGAACAGCAGACAGATTTTCCTACCTATAAAAGATTCTGAATTTTTGACTCTGACCCTAATTATATTTTATCTTCTGCCCTCTCCATCTCCTCCCCCACCCCACCTCCCAAAAAGGTGACATCTAGGACAATCTCTCTGTTTTTCTCTTCTCCACAGATCACTTGCTGCTATGACTATGAGATTAAGCCTGACCACAGCCCTGCAGTTAGCTCTGAAAATAGCCCCTCAGGATCCCTTCCTCTACCCTCCCATCCAGGGCTTTCTTGTCCCAACTGTACCTGGGAATTGGGGGCCATTTCATAGCTGCTGTCTGATGACTTAAGGGGCTACTGCTTCCTTCCCATCAGTGCAGCAGGATACTTTCAACATGTAAAAGTCTAGTTAGGCTCATGGGAGTCTCCAGGGTTCTTAAGATAAAAATACAAAAACAGCCTTTCTGGAATTTTCTTATGGAAGAAAGGGTACTTGAGCAACATTTTCCTGATGAGCCATGAACCTCTGTAGGCAGCATTCTCTATAATGGCAGCACCTATACAACATCAAAACACTGTGTTATAGCAAGATTTTGCCTATGTGATATCAGGCAGCTGTTCTGAATGAGGAAGATAAAACCTGCGTTTGTTTGTAAAGATTTCCTCCCTTGAGATATTCCCACGATTCATTTGGCATCTATGATCTCAACATTAATGTTCAGGCCAATGATGGAAGACTGAATGTCTTTAAGAAGCAGTTTTGAAGGGCTTAACATTGGAAAAGAGAAAAGGGTCATTTCCAAGCCTTGTTTTCCTTGACTCTGTGAAGAAAACTACTGGGCACCTGACTGAGGAAACTATTCTCAATGTGTCATCACTAAATAACAAAGATGCAGATTTTGCATTTACAGATTTTATGTTTAAATCTAGCCTGATGATATATTGTGGCCTGTTTTATATGCGACTCATTTAAACAATCAATGTTGATCACATCAACCTCTTCAAGATAGACTCATGCTTTGGACCAGTCAAGGTCCAAAGCATGAGTTATGAAAGTAGTTCTGGACTTAAATATACTAAATCGCTCCCTCAACCCTACAACTGATCCCCAGGACATTTTTTTAAGTGGAATATTTTAAATATTTCTCTTATAAAGTCAGAAGCTCTGCCGACCCAAGTTCTGAATTTCCATTTGGCAACAATTGGAAATTGTGTAGAGGCCATGCCCTCCTTGTATGGGACATGTACTCTCTAGCTGGCCTGGCCCCAACTATTCTCTACTTCCTTTCTTACTTGGGAGCACGACATCTGAGGCTTTGCTATTTTTTCTCTCTACCGCTTCCCTCATCTATTTTACTTATGGACTCTATATTCATCTTACTTTGCCTCTCTTAGTCTAAATGTTTAATTAGACTAAGATTAAATGGAACTGTACCCAACCATTTGACATCCCCAATCCTTCGTTCTTCAGGCTGTATCTTGCCCTTTTGCATCCTCTTGCCCTTCAGTTCCTCTCTAAAGCTAAAATTGTGTCCCTTTTATCCAGATTTCAATGGCATGAACATTTGGCTGTTGGGAAGACCACATAGTGTGGTTTACCCTGAGACCTATACCTTCTGGAGAGAGCCTCATCTTTTTATGAATTTCAGGGATTTATATTATCCTTTGCACAGGCCAAGAAAGTTACATGGGTCCAGTTAAGTACCTTCCCGAAATAAAGGAAACTAAGAGAGTAATTTTATTAACTTTGATGTTTACTTCATGTGATCTTTATTTAGAACATTATCACTCCAGGTAATTCTGTTAAAAAAAAATCTGGCCCCCCGCTTATTCCTTAACGGTTGATAAACCAGAGGAGCAGTGTTCAGCTTTGTAGACGTTACTATTTTAGAATTGAGAGACAATTTCTTAAGCCTCCATCTGGCATATTGTTGGGCAAGGCAGCCAGTCATCATAAAACAGTCCTCTGACCTCTGGCTTTGAAACTGTGTACACAATGCTGGGGAATAAAGAGTTCTTCTCCTCTGCTTTTATGTATTCAATTTGAATCACACTATTGTAGGCTATTTTAAGTACATGCTGTGGTTGATCTATTATTTTCTAGTTAATTCAAGTTGCTTCATCTGTGCATGTTTTATTTCCATCGCGTGGCTAGTGGATACTTTTTAGAGAGTGCAGTTCTAGACCATTGATTCTACTCAGGTCTATGTAAAAGACTGAAAGTAAGAGAAGCTTAGGGGAAGGTCACTGGTAGGAGACTATGGCAGTAGTCTAGGTTTGCAAGATAATAATGACTTAGATCAGGCTGAGAGCAGTGGGAATGAAAAGAAAGGCATACATTCATTACCTGATTGAAGAGCAATCAATTAGAAAAATCCTTGAAAGCTGAAAGCCAAGAGAAATCTCTTTAAGCATTAAAGAGCTTCATCCAAAGTTTGTTCTCTGGAATTCTAGTTGCATGGACTGTTAAAAGAAGGAAAGTTTTAGAAATACTAATATTAGGAAACAATTTGTTATACTGACAGTCATCTCAGAGAATTTAATGTGTTAATATGCTTGTGAGCCTGCAAACGTGGCATAAGCTAGGCCACATTTCCCAAACTTGTTTGATTATGGAATTCTTTTTGATGGACATCTCACAGTATTAGTGTTCTGTAGAACACATTTTGAGAAAAGAAAACAGCCAAGACACTGACAACTTGCTAATGAGGTGTTAGCTGGATTTTGAGGAGAGAATTTTCAGATGGTGCTTAAGAGACTCCAGAGAAAGTACTTCTGATATTATAATGGTACCATGAGACAAAACCCAGATGCCCCCTTGAAGATCAAGGAACTCATCTCCCCAGCTTTGAGAAATGTAAGTTGACAGCTCACAGGTGAGGCCCTCTCCGGACATTGCGCTCAGCTGAAGGTAGTTGCCTGGCCCAAGTCTGTGGTCTCACCCCAGGGGCTGCCTGCATCCAGTGACTAGTTGATATGGGGATACAAAGGCCCAGCCCCTTGCTTTGATTCAGATCATCTCTGAATGGCCATCCCAGTTCAGAGCTCCCCATAGGATTGGCTGAGTTATAATGCATTGCCATTCAATTTCTACCCTGTCCTATCTGAGCAACTTTCAGTCAAGGAACCCATTGGCTGAAGGAGAGGCCAAGTCCCCATAAAGAAGGAACCTGCAAGTGTGTGGACCTATGGCAAGTATATGGGAGTAATGATTCCCCCAGCCCAGTCCTTCCCCAGAGGAACCTACAGCCATCTATTCAGGCTACCATATACTGAAAGAAGAATATCTGCACATTCAAGGACTATTGGAAACTGAGTCCAAGTTGACAATGATACCCATGTGAACCACTGAGGCCTATTTCAAAATGGCCCCTTTATGAGAGTGGGGATATATGGAGCAAGTAATAAATGGAGTCATGGTCTAGTTCCCGGTTCACTGTGTGTTCACTGGTTCCATGGACCCAGTACCAAATATATAGTTGGCGTGGGCATCCTGGTAATTGGCTGAACCTTCTCATTTGTTCTTTTGTGTATGGGGTAAGAGCTATTGTAGTGGGGAAAGCCAAATGGTAGCCTCTGAAACTTCCTTTCTTCCTGACCAAGACTATAAAATCAATACAATATCACTTGATGAGAGGAAGAGCAGAGATTAGTGTTACCCCTAAAGACCTACAGGATATAGGCATGATGGCCCCATCATATCCTCGTTTATTTAATTCACTAGTCTGGTCCCTATAAAAACCAAACAGATCCTGGAGGATGAAAGTGGATTTTTACAAACTCAGCCAAGTAGTAGCTCCATTTTCAGTGGCTGTGTTAGTTGTAGTATCTTTGCTAGAGCAGATTAACACGGTCTTGGGTATGTGGTATGCAGTTATTGATCTGGTGAATGCTTTCTTTTCCATCCCTACCATGAAGAAAGATCAGTTGACATTCAAGTGGGATAGGTAACAGTATACATTTATAGTCTTGCCCCAGAACTATGTTAACTCTACCATCCTCTGTCATAGTATATTCTGAATGGGCTAAGACCATCTCATCATTCCATAGTACATCAAACTGGTTTACAATGTCTGTGACATGTTAATTGAACCAGATGAGCAAATAGTACATCAGAAACCTTAGAAGCCTTTGAAAGATATATGTTCACCAGGGAGTGGATATAAACTCTTTAAAGCTCAAGGACTCACATCATTAAAGTTTTTAGGAGTCCAGTGGTGTGGGCCATGCTGGGACATTCCCTCCAAAGTAAAGGATAAATTATTACAACTTGTACCTCCCACCATTAAGCAAGACGCACAACATCTAGAAGGCCTTCTCAGCTTTGAAGGCAGCAACTTCCACACTTGGCAATTGCTCTAACCTAGTCACCAATTGACATGGAAGGCTGCCAGCTGTGAGTGGGGACCAGCGTAGGAACAGGCTTTGCAGCAGTTCAGGTTGTAGGACAAGTGGCCCTACAACTTGAGCCATATAACATGACAGACCGTGTAGTATTAGATGTATCTGTGGTGTAGAGAGAGGCCACGTGAAGCTTATGACAAATCTCAGTAAGAAAAATCACAACATGGAACTCTGGGGCTCTGGAGTAAGGCATGCCATTGACAGCAGAGAACTATACGTTATTTGAAAAAGAGCCATGATAGAGCCTGACCATAGGATATAGGTGATGATTTGATCAAAACTGTCCATCACGATCAGGATTCTGTCAGACTCACTAAATCATGAAGTCTGGCAGTTCCAGAAGCAATTCTCCAAAAGATGGAAGTGGTATATCTGGGACCAGCGTGAACAGGGACAAAGGGCATAAGTAAGCTGAATGATCAGGTCAGTTAGACTCCCATGCCATCCACCACTGTTGCCTCTCCCTTAGCTCACACTAAGATGGGTCTTTTATGACCTGGGGATGAAAGAGGAAATAGAATGAACTTGGTTCATTGGTGAGGCAGCTCAATATGTAGGTGAAACTGAAATTAGACTATTACTGCACTGCAGCCCCAATCAAGAATGGCTGTAAAAGACAATAATAAAGGGAAATCCTCCCAAAGAGTTCAGAAAATGTACCTGACCAGACACTTTGTGTGGAAAGACAACTGTCCCGAGATTAAATGTGTGTGTGTGTGTGTGTGTGTGTCTGTACAAACTCATGGTCAGGGGCTTAGAAGAAGAAAGATTAGGTCACAATCCAGGAGAACTGGGCAAGAGACTTGTGTATGGACCTTAGGGAGTGGATGAAAAGTGTGAAGATTTTTGTATGACATGTTAAATCACATTAGAGAGCATCCACCATGAAATAGGCACTAAATCACCAAGTAGACAGAATGACTTGGCCAGCCCACTACTGGCACAATGAGTGCATGACAAGAGGAGCCATGCTTTCAAGGATAAACGCTGTACGTGGGCCGCATAACATGGGCTCCCACTTTCCAAGACTAATACAACTTCCATTGTTGTGAAATGTCTAACCTGTCAGTAACAGAGACAAGGACTGAGCTTTTGCTATTATACCATTCCTGAAGAGACTAACCGGCCATTTGACGGCAAAATAATTAAATGGGACCACTTTGACCCTGGCACTTCATCTTGACTAGAATTGATGTATATTCTGAGTATGCATTTGCCTTTCCTGCCTGCATGTCTTCAGCCAGCACTACCATCTGAGGGCTCATGGAATAACTGATCTGTTGACATGGGATCCCATATAACATTGCAATTGACCAAGGGACCTGATTCACAACAAAGGGACTTATTCCATGAGATCCAATGGTCCTATTCCATATCACACCAGCCAGAGGATGTTGGCGTGATAGAGCAATGGAACAGCTCTTTGAAGGCACAGTTAAGACACCAGATTGGTGATGATGCTTTATGAGTATGGTGTACCATCCTTTAGGGCCTTATATGTATACTAAACCAATAATCACTGTAAGGTACTGGACCCAATATGTAGACTACATAGGTCCAAGAAGGAGTAGAAGTAGAAGCGGTCCCACTTATCATCACCACCAGTGACCCATTGGGGTAATTTATGCTTTTATCTTCACATTATATGCTCTACATGTTTAGAGGTTCTGATTCCCAGATACATAATGCTTCCACCAGGTGACAAGTAAGGGTGCCACTGAATTATTTTTTATTGACGTATAGTTGATTTGCAATGTTGTGTTAATTTCTGCTGTGCAGCAAAATGATTCAGTTATACATATATATATATACATTCTTTTTATATTCTTTTCCTTTATGGTTTTTTATCTCAGGATATTGAATATAGTTCCCTGTGCTATACAGTAGGACCTTGTTGTTTATCCATTCTATATGTAATAGTTTGCATCTGTTAACCCCAAACTCCCAGTCCATCCCCTCCCCACCCCTTCTCCTCCTTGGCAACCACAAGTCTGTTCTCTATATCTGTGAGTCTGTTTCTGTTTCATAGGTTCATTTTGTCATATTTTAGATTCCACATATAAGTGATATCATATGGTATTTGTCTTTCTCTGACTTACTTCACTTGGTATAATATGATAATCTCTAGGTCCATACATGTGGGTGCAAATGGCATTATTTCATTCTTTTTTATGGCTGAGTAGTAGTCCATTGTGTGTGTGTGTGTGTGTGTGTGTGTGTGTGTGTGTGTGTACACACCACATCTTCTTTATCCATTCATCTGTTGATGGACATTTAGGGTGTTTCCATGTCTCGGCTATTGTGAATAGAGCTGCTATGTTCTTACACAGCAGGAGCAAAAAAGAATATATTTAGCATCCCAATGAACCACTGCAGTATCCCTTGTTATTCTCTTACCTAATTTTAACAGTAGCCATGGCCCAAGAATTGCATGTTGACTAGGGGCTCAGACCCCACGGTAATGAGAGTCTGAGCTGTCACACCAGGTCAGCCACCTAGACCAGCAGAGGTGCTAGCTGGGGTGTGGGGAATTTAGAATGGGCAGTAGAGGAAAGAGCAACACTTGGAGCATCACTTATGACCATAAGCTGAAGGGGCGTATAGTTTAGGCCACTAACTTTCCTCTTGTGACTTTCCCCAAGAAAATAGACCAACAAGAATCCTCAGGTTGTTGTTCCAAGATGGGGTGAATTTGTAAGAAGCAAATGGATCCATGTAGCCCAAGAGATGGACTTGTGTGGACGCTGTGATATGCTGCCCAGATCCCTCTTCAGAACTGAGCAGTCATTCCTCTCAGCTGCCAAGAGGCCTTCCCCATGAATCACCGTTGGTCAAAGGGAGCTGACCCACTCAAGATTACACCCCCTTCCCAAGGGCAGCATGCATCCTATAACTGTTCTATATGTGGTACAAAGGTCTTGGCCCCTTGCTGAATTCAGGACATCTCTAAAGGTTCATCTCAGTGTCGGAGCTTCCCAGGAATTCAGCTGAGGCCTCTCTTGCAACTGTATTGCAGTTTAACTTCTTTTGTTCAATCCTGCTTTCCTCACTCCCTGACAGCTATTGTAACTGATAGTCCTCCCAATAAAACACATGCACATAAATCTTTATATCAGAGTCATTTTCCAGGGGAACCCATCCTATGACAGATATGAAATTTAAGAGTTCTCTCTATAGCTTAGGCAGCCTGATGTAAATCAAAAACCTGATCACCCTCTGATGATTATGTTACACTAAATCAAGCTGGATTTAATGGACACTCTGTGTCCTCATCAATTTCCTACTAATGTGGTTGGAACCCCAAGATTTCCCTACAGTGTGGCAGAATAGCTTTGTGCTTCAATGGCTAAGGGAGTGTACAGTGAACAGGAATTGGTTTTGGAGAAATGTGATGGAGATCATGGTCCTAAGGTTGTAGTCTAAGAAGCATGATTGTTTGTTGAGTATCAAGGAACTTCTATTAGCTGACCACTCTCAAATGAGAGTAGGAAAGGTATGTTGGGTCCCTGGGGTAAGAAGTATTTCAGAAGATGAGAAGGTACAAAAAATACTAAAGATAAAATATTAATTGTTTCTTCCAATGGAATATAGGCTTTTTGAGAAAAAACTCTAAGCCCTTCATATTCTTTGATGATTATATTAGGGTTTTTTTTTTTTTTTTTTTTTGCGGTACGTGGGCCTCTCACTGTTGTGGCCTCTCCCGTTGCGGAGCACAGGCTCCGGTCGCGCAGGCTCAGCGGCCATGGCTCACAGGCCCAGCCGCTCCGCGGCATGTGGAATCTTCCTGGACCGGGGCACGAACCCATGTCCCCTGCATCGGCAGGCGGGCTCTCAACCACTGCGCCACCAGGGAAGCCCTAGTTTATTACTTTTAAACCAGACTTGGCTGAAAATTATATATATTTTGATGACCTTCAACATGTAGAACTCCAATCCAAACTAAAAAATTCCCATGACCCAGTAATTCCATCTTTGGTAAATAACCCAGAGAAACTCTTGTATGTATGAAAGAATGTTTACAGCAGCACTATTCACAGCATCAAAATTTTGAAGCAGTCCAAATGTCTATTAAGAGAAAAATGGATGAATACTCACATAATGGAATATTATCATATTCAGCAATAGAATACAACAGTTGAAATGAACTACAGTGAAATGCAAAAATATAGATGAATCTAGCAACAGAATATTCAATGAAAACAGTAAGAACCAAATGTTACATAGAGTATGATTCCATCTTTATAACAGGACAGAAACTACTAAAATTTTTTAAAAGGTATTTTGCAAGTATACCTATAGATGCAATAAAACATGAAATTCAGGGTGATGGTTTCCTAGGGTAAGGGAGTATCAGGGAATATTTGGTTACATGTTGGTTATTGTCAAGGACCTAGCTATTATTTGGGTGATGGGTGGGTCCATGATATTAATTTACTATTAAGTAATTTGGGGTCCATACACAGGTCACTGATATGAGTGTATCATGAATCAAAGATTGTGATTAATACATTTCCAGTCCTGAAAGGGGAAAAATAAACCCCAAAGATGACCATATCTTATTTGCACCTTTGTTACTCAAGTTTTCAATATTACCCAATCACGTACCCATGGTTAATACTCTAAATTGGCTCATTCAACCCCCATTCTAGTCCCCTTTTAACATGTAGAGGCCAGAAAGCTAAAAACCACACTTCTCAGACTTCCTTGCAGTTAGAGCTTCACAAAGAAAGTGTAGTCAAATGAGGCTTGATTGAGACCTAAGCCATATGGGAAGAGAGACAAGATGGCACACCATTTGGCTATGGACAGTGGCATTGGCAGAGAGGCAATGTGTCTAGGAGCAGGGAGCTAAGATACCAGCTTCCTGAATCTGCAGCCTCTTGACCACTGCAGAGGCAACTATTCCCTTGACCCATTTCCATAGTTTCATCTTGGGAGCTGATCTTGGAAGTTCAGCCCTCAAAAAAGGGCCTTTTTTTGTTTTTTGCCTCCCAATGGTACAGTAAATGATAAAACATCCTTTATTTAATCTCTTTCTCTTAAACTTGTTGAATAGATTCTGCTCTTCAAAACTTAACCATGGCTGATACAATATCCATAAAAGAACTTTTCCTACTTCTCTTTTAGTAAGATAATATTAAAGGAAAAACAACTGTCATTGATATAGTCTTTTTTGCTCAAGGTTTTCTTCTTATCACGAAAGACCATAAGCTTTCCTGTTCTTCAATTTAAATAGGAGTGACACTTATAAATTGAAAATATGACAGATAAAAGTTTTGTATCTCATAGTTCATCTTACCTGAGATAGATAATACAAGTCTTAGTAATACCAAATTGCTATGCACCAATCATACTTCTTTATAGTGGAACAATATTGTGCTTATTGAGTATTAAAATTCTACAAAGGTAGAAAAGTGTGTGACACTGTGATAATTAAATAAAGTTCAAATTGCTATTAAAGTCACATCTACTCAGATGTTCCTAATACATAGCCATTAATGAAGAAGGCTTATTACAACCCCAAAGTGACAGGAAGCATATGTGATGTGAATACTCAGATAGGTCACTCATCCAGCAAAAAGGGGCTTAGAGGGATGTCTGTAAATCTTCAGATAATGGCTTAGTCTCAAGGCAGGAGTCCTGCTTGATTATGAAACGTAGCTCTTCACTGATGCCTAGATTGGACATAGTCTCTGCAAGTGGCATTTCCTGGGGAGGAGCCTCCTGTTTTCTATGTGTTGAATAGGCGGCAAAATGACAATCAAGGGCATGAGAAAGTATAATAATATAATTATAGTAAGACCACTACTTACTGCTAGGCTCATGCTTCCTGTAATTGTTTTTTGCTGTGAGTATAATCTAGTCATATTAAAACTATACAGTAGAAGATATTTCATTAGCTGCCCCAACACAGCTTGCAGGAGGGCCAGCCACACATACCATGGGGACTGAAGGGCATGCAAGAATGTGGGGGGAAGAATGAGAGGAGAAAGATTAGTCACAGCTAATTGGATGTACGGTGAACAGCTGACTAGAGGCTGCTCCAGCAGAGAATTTGAACTCAGATCCACAAAAAACCGATGTCAGTGGTAGATCTGATGCTGAGTTGGGGCTGGGGACTATTGAGCCATGTGCAAGAACTGAGCAAGTAAAAGTTCGTGGAAAGAGCCAGAGTGAAGCAAACAGGAAGAAAGAAACACAGATATAAAGAGGCTACACAGCCTCAATTTTCATTCTACTAAGAGAATATAATTTATTTTAAACAATGCCTCAAAATCATGCATAAACACACATCAAAAACTTTCAAAAGGCATCTACTTAGTTACTGACCATTCACAATGTTGAGAAGATAATTATTTGCATGGCCCCATTATGACTTTAATGGGATGTAGGCACTTTTGCCTTCATGGGTCTTTTCTTCCATAAAAAAAAAATGGGACCCATGATGTACGTCTGTAATATATATGTATATTATGTATAATATATATTTATCAGTTATATTTATGACTGCATTGGTATAAAGGCAAATGCAATCCAGGCTATATTCATTATTATATATACATTATTACTGTTATAGTCATTTTTTCTTCAGCTTTTAAACAAAATTAAAATTAAGGTATTTTCATGGGCCCTGAAAGTATTATGCATAGGAGCCTAGTATTGTGTATCTATTGGATAAGTTAGCACTGAGAACTTCTAATTCTTCTAAGGATTAGGTATAGGGACTTTTGTAGAGCATAAATCATAATTTCAATCATCACTGTTCCTTTTAAGACCTCTTCAATTTTTCTTTTAAGGTGGACTTTAAATTCTTCATGTACATCATTTAAAAATGCATGACTTGTTTGTCAGCAGATACTTTCTGTTCCATGTACACCTATAATTTGGCTGTTGGTTTTTAAGTGGCTGTCATTCCCATCCTAGAAATTGTTGCATTTACCTCTCTGCCTCACTTTAGGAAGTACGTGACTTTGAACTGAGTCACCTTAAGGACATGATTAGCTTTCGAAAATGGGACTTTTTCCTCAGAGCATTAACTGAGGAGGAGTCTTCAAAAAAGAAATGAAGAATTCATCAGAGGAGATTGCAAAAGACTGAGGGCAAAACTCACAGGGAAAATGGAAAACATGTGACCAACTTGTTCCAGAATAAATTTTGCTAAAGGGACTTAGCCCTTTTTCTGCTATCCTGTAGAAGCCCAGCTTCCTATGAATCTCATTCAAGGTCCTGGAATAAAATAAGCAAAGCCACTTAGCACTATTTACAGGATGTATAAGTAGTAAATATCAATATAACCGTTTCTCAGGAATCCTGTATCTTAATAAAATAATTACAATTTTTATTTATTTCAGAATAATTTTTAATGTTGATTTTAAGTTATATTTAGTAATTTAACTCTCCTTTCTTACTCTTTGACAGATCAAGTAGGATATAGAGCAGAGTTTCTTAATGTTTTGGGGGCCACAGATCCCCTTGAGAACTTGAAAAAACTGTGAGCCTTCTCCCTAAAAAAAGTGCACACAGATCTCCTGAAGCTCATCCGTGGGTCACCCATTTTAAAAATCTTAATACAGACAAGAGAAATAATTTAATTATGAGGTAATGCAATAAATATATATGTAGAATTCTGTACCTAAGAAAATTAGAATATTGCACTTTTCCTTTTCATGTGCTCAGAGGATTACTTACAGAAATTGATTATATAGGAAACCACAAAGAAAATCTCTATAAATTCTAAAAATAAACAGAATTTTCCATCAATATCCTTTATCAACATACAATAGAAACAGAAATTATTGACAAGTGTGAACAAAAAAATTCAACTTTCTGAAAATAATAAAACTGTCTCCATGAAACTTAGAGCAAAGGAGAAATCAAACTGTAATTACAGACTACTTAGAAAACAGCAATCATAGCACTACGTATCAAACACTTGAGATATGGCCAAATTTATACTCAGAGGTAAATTTGTATTTTTAAGTTCTTTCATTATTAAGTAATAATGAATGAGCATACTAACATTCACATTATAAGGGTCCCAGAAGGAAAACTGAGCAAGAAAGGAGTAGAAAATGTATTTGATGAAATAATGCCTGAAAACTTCCTGAACCTGAAGAAAGAAACATATCCAGGTCCAGGAAGCACAGAGTCCCAAACAAGATGAACCCAAAGAGACCCACACCAAGACATAGCATAATTAAAATGGGAACAGTTAAAGATAAAGAGAGAATTGTAAAGGCTACAAGAGAAAAACAAAGGGCCACATACAAGGGACCCTCCATAAGGGTATCAGCTGACTTTCCAGCAGAAAAGTTGCAGGCCAGTAGGGGATGGCATGATATATTTAGAGTGCTGAAAGGCAAAAACCCTACAATCTAGGATACTCTATCCAGAAATGTTATTATTCAGAACTGAAGGAGAGATAAAGAGATTCTCAGACAAGCAAAAACTAAAAAAGTTCATCAATGCTAAACTGACACTAAAAGAAATGTTAAAGAGTCCTCTCTAAGTGAAATAGAAGAGTCTACAGCAAGAAATAAGAAATTATAGGAAGGGAAGATCCCCCTGATAAAGGCAAATATATAGTAAAGGTGTGGATCAACCACCTAAATAAGCTAATACAAAGGTTAAGAGACAAAGGTTGTAAAATCAACTAAAATTACAATAAACAGTTAAAGGATAGACATAAATATGATGTCAAAAACAAAAAACATAGGTGGGGGAGTAAAAATTGTAGACCTTTTAGAATGTGTTTGAACTTAAATAACTATCAGTTTTATACAAGTAGATATAGGTCAATATATATGAACTTCATGATAACCACAAATCAAAACCTACAATAGATATACAAAAACTAGAGCAAAAGAAACACAAACATCACACGGTAAGCCACCTACATACAGATGAGTTCCGTTTCAAAAGTGTATTCATAAGTCCAATTTGTTTGTAAGTCCAACAAAGTTAGCCTAGGTACCCAACTAACATAATCGGCTATATAGTACTGTACTGTAATAGGTTTATAATACTTTTCACACAAATAATACATAGAAAACAAACAACAAAATAAAACTTTTTTTTTTTTTTTTTTTTTTGCAGTACGCGGGCCTCTCACTGTTGTGGTCTCTCCCGTTGCAGAGCACAGGCTCTGGACACACAGGCTCAGCGGCCACGGCTCACAGGCCCAGCTGCTCCACGGCATGTGGGATCTTCCCGGACCAGGCACAAATCCATGTCCCCTGCATCGGCAGGTGGACTCTCAACCACTGCGCCACCAGGGAAGCCCCAAAATAAAACATTTTTAATCTTACAGTACAGTACCTTGGAAGGTACAGTAGTACAGTACAACAGCTGGCATACAGGGGCTGGCATCAAGTGAACAAGCAAGGAGAGGTACTGACTGGAGGAGGGAGAGGAGGTGGGAGATGGTAGAGCTGAAGGATCGTCAGCAATAGGAGACAGAGGGCAGGCTGCAATTTCACTCACATCTGACGTTGTTGGAACACACGTTTGCATCTTTGACAGACATAAATTTCTCATATGTAGGGGACTTACTGTACCAAAGATAGGCGTCAAACCACAAGGGAAGAGACTAAAAGAAGAAGAAAAGAACAGAGAAGCACTATAAAAACTCAGAAAATGAATAACAAAATGGCAGTAAGTACATACCTATCAATAATAACTTTAAATGTCATTAGACTAAATGCTCAAGTCAAATGACATAGGATGGCTGATTGGATTTTAAAAAGGACCCTTCTGTATGCCACCTACAGGAGATTCACTTCAGAGCTAAAACACACACAGACTGAAAGTGAGAGGATGTAAAAAGATATTCCATGCAAATGGAAGCCAAAAAGAAAGCTGGGGTAGCAATACTCATATCAGACAAAGTAGACTTTAAAACAAAGTCTGTAATAAAAAAACAAAGAAAGGCATTATATAATTATAAAGGGATCAATACAGGAGAGTATTTAACATTTGTAAACATATATGCACCTAATTTGGAACGCCTAATAAAGCAAATATTAACAGCCATAAAGGGAGAAATTGACAATAATATAATGAGTAGGGGACTTTAACATCCCACTTATATCAATGGACAGATCATCCAGACAGAACATCAGTAATGAAACAGTGGCCTTAAATGACACATTAGACCAGTTGGATTTAATAGATAACCTCAGGACATTCTATCCAAAACCAGCAGACTACACATTCTTTTCAAGTGCATATGGAGCATTCTCTAGGATAGATCACATACTAGGCCACAAAACAAAACAAGTCTCAACAAATTCAGAGAACAGAAAATTATATTAAGCATCTTTTCCAAGCAATGGTATGAAACTAGAAATCAATTACAGGAAGAAAAATGGGAAAAACTCAAACATATGGAGACTACACAATATGCTACTAAAAAAACCAATGGGTCAATGAAGAAATTAAAGAGGAAATTAAAAAAATACCTTGAGACAAGTGAAAATAAAAGCAAAACTTTCCAAAATATATGGGACAGAGCAAAAGCAGTTCTAAGAGGGAAATATACAGCAATACAGGCCTACCTCAAGAAACAAGAAAATCTCAAACAACCTAACCTTTTCATCTAAAGTAGAAAAAGAACAAAGCGCAGGGCTTCCCTGGTGGCACAGTGGTTGAGAATCCGCTTGCCGATGCAGGGGACATGGGTTCGTGCCCCTGTCCGGGAAGATCCCACATGCCGCGGAGCAGCTGGGCCCGTGAGCCATGGCCGCTGAGCCTGCGTGTCTGGAGCCTGTGCTCCACAACAGGAGAGGCCACAACAGTGAGAGGCCTGCGTACCGAAAAAAAAAAAAAAAAAAGAGCTCATACAACTCAACATCAAAGAAACCCCAAACAAACCAAAACAGAACCAGAAACAACCTGATTAAAAAGTGGGCAAACCTGAATAGACATTTTTCCAAAGAAGACATACGAATGACCAACAGGCAAGTGAAAAGATGCTCAACATCGCTAATCATCAGGGAAATGCAAATCAAAACCACAATAAGATATCACCTCACACCTGTCAGAATGGCTATTGTCAAAAAGACAACAAATAATAAATGTTGGTGAGGATGTGGAGAAAAGGGAAATGTAGTTCAATGTTGGTGGGAATGTAAATTGGTACAACCAGCATGAAAAACACTATAGAGGTTCCTCAAAAAATTAAAATAGAAGTACCATATGATTCCGCTACTGGGCATATACCCTAAGAAAGCAAAAATACTAATTTGCACCCCAATGTTCATAGCAGCATTTTTTGCAGTAGTCAAGATATGGAAGCAACCTAAGTGTCTATCAACAGATGAATGGATAATGATGTGATACACACACACACACACACAGGAATATTATTCAGTCATAAGAATGAATGATATTTTGCCATTTGCAACAACATGGATAGACCTGGAAGGTATTATGCTTAGTGAAATAAGTCAGACAAAGACAATATTGTGTTTTCACTTATATGTGGAATCTAAAAAATAAAAACAAATGAATATAACAAAACAGAAACAGATTCATAGACACAGAAAATAAACTAATGGTTACCAGTGGGGAGAAGACTGAGGAGAGGGGCAAGATAGAGGTAGGGGATTAGAGGTACAAACCACTAGATATAAAGTAAATAACATACAAGAATGTAATGTACATCACAGGGAATATAACCAATATTTTACAATTACTTTAAATGGAGTATAATCTATAAAAATATTGAATCACTGTGTTGTACAATTAAAACTAATATAACATTATAAACTATACTCCAGTAAAAAATAATGAATGGAAATAGATCAATTAGACACTCAACCCAAAAAAATCAGAAAAAGAGAACCACAAACAAACCTAAGGAAAATGTAAGAATGGAATTAATAATAACTAAAAAAAGAAGTTGATGAATTAAAAACTAAAAAGGCTTCCTTTTCCCAAAAGATCTTCCCCATTCACTTATCAAAGTACCAAATTTTACCCTTGAAACAATGGAAAATTTTGTGATGGAAATGACAGATAAGGTGAAAAACAAAAATAAACAAATACATGACACAAAAAACCAAGATTTAGATTTTTAAAAAGCAGAGAAGGAATGTGAAAACACTTTTGATAAAATGATACACAAAGAAGAAGGTCCGCTGTTAGTCTGATGGGATAGTTAACATAGGTTATCAAATTATTATCATTTTTTAAGATAACCTGCCCGTTACGCTAAGATCCATCACATAGTCATAATAACAACTAACACTAATTTAGATTCTACAATACCACAGCACAGAGAAGTGAAGGAACCTGTCCCAACTCACACAGCCAGGCAGTAGGGCAGCCGAGGTTTGACCCCAGGTAGTCTGGCTCCAGAGTCTGTGCTCAGTGTCTGTGCCTCTGATAGTCTTTGACCTCATAATCCCACTCCTAGGCTTTTATTCCAAGAAACAAATTCAAAACTTAAAAAAAAGCCAATGCACAAAAATGTTAGCATTAGCATATTTGAAACAAAAATTAGTAATAAACTAGATGTAAAAGAGACCCAGAAGTGTTAATAATAACAGCAACAATTTATTGAGCACATGTCCTTACGTACCAGACACCGTCCTTATGCACATCACTGTATTTAATCCTCATAGCAGAGTGATCATCCCCACGTTATCAATGAAGAAATGGAGGCTTAGGAAGGTTAAGTCACCTGCCCAAGTTCATAGAGCAAGTTAAGTGACAGAGTAACAATTCAAACACAGGCTTGCTAATTCCAAATCCCCTGCTTTCAACCTCCGTTGAGCAATGATTGCATCTTTCCCAACCTGGCCCTGACCTTAACTAACTAAAAGTACCTCAAACAGCAAATCAAGGAAGGTGGGGCTTTGGGGAAAGCAGAATATGGTCAGGTCATGTAGGTCCTCTCCACTCCCCGGTGGCAGAGACCCAGGCATTCTTCTGTGTCCCAGCAGGACTTCCCTCCGTCATTTCTGAAAGGATATATAGGGGATTTGCTCTGCCAGCAAGTGTGAAGGGCAGTGTCTGCAGTGCAAGTCCCAGGTAGAGGCAGCAGGACAGAATGCAATAATCTAGAAGAGAAGAGAAGAGCATCTTCCTTTCTGAGCCTAAAGGAGAGCCATGTCTTCCCAATCTCGATACTCCTCTGGATGTAGGGTGAGAACTGGACATAGAGGTGCCAGATATAGCAATTAAAAACGCAGGGTGCCCAACTAAATCTGAATTTCAGATAAATAACAAATAATTGCATGAACCATGCAGTATTTTATCTGGCAATCTTAACTGGGCATCATGTTTTTCTTTTGTAAGAATGGGACTGCCACTTTCAAAAGATCATGTGTGCACATGACATTGCTCTGTCTTGTTTCCTCACTAGAGGGTCAGCGCTGAGGTCTTCTTTGATACCACCTCTGTGCCTAGCAAAGTGCCTGGCACACAATAAGCACTCCCTAAATTCATCTCAACCCTAAATGTATTTTGAAATGGATGACTGGCAGAGGAATTGACAATTTATAATTATGAAGTAGAATATTTAGAAATAGATTATCCATGATTTCAACATCTCTCTGAAAAGTGACCTCCTCTGTGAAGCCTTTCCAGATACTCATCTGTATTAGAGTTTCCAGAGAAAAAGGACCAATAGGATGCGTATATAGAGATAGAGATACAGATGGGGAGAGAGAGAGAGATTGATCGATTGATTGACTGATTATAAGGAATTGGTTCATGCAATTATGGAGACAGACAAGTCCCAAGATTGGCAGTCAGCGAGCTGGACACCCAGGAGAGCTGGTGGTGTAGTTCTAGTCTGAAGGCCAGCAGTCTTGAATCGATGTCTCAGTTTGAGCGAGAAGGCAGGAAAAAAAGATCAGGGTCCCAGCTCAAAGGTAGTCAAGCAGGAGGAATTCCCTCCTATTCTGGGGAAGGTCACCCTTTTTGTTCTATTCAGACCTTCAGTTGATTGGGTGAGGTCCATCCACATTAGGGAGGGCAATCCGCTTTACTCAATCCATCATTTGAAATGTTAAACTCATCCAAAAACATCCTCATGGACACACTCAAAATAATGTTTGACCAAATATCTGAGCACCAGTCAAGTCAACACATAAAACTGAACACCACACCATCCCCAAGCAGAATTAGCTACCCCCCTATGGGCTTGTGTAACAGTATGAAGGACAGGTGTATTTAAGGAAAGGTACAGGCATGGCTGTAGGCACTTTAAGGTGGTAGAGCTGGCTATTCTTAACTCCTCTACCAAAAGACTCTTCTAGTATTTTTGAACCTTTACACGTGCCCCTGCGATGACTCCATATCTATGCCCAGCTCATTGTGAGTTCCTTCAGAACAGAAACTTAGTGCCTAACACAAAATAAAATCTCTTTACTTTTTCTTTTAAATCTGTCTGTCCTCTTCTTTGAGCACCGCTTTTATAGACAAGGTGTATTTGATTTGGGTGTCCTCAATTAGGAAGGCATCCCTTTAAAAACTCATGTCAATGCTGCTATTAGCCTTGCTATCATTAGCCCCATTTTACAGACTAAGAAACAGAAATTTTGTATTAATTTCCCAATGCTGTTTTGAGAAATTACCACAGACCTAGTGGCTTAAAACAATGCAATTTATTCTCTTACAATTCTGGAGGCCGGAAGTCTAACATCAGTTTTACGAGACTAAAATCAATCAGAAGGGTTGGTTCCTTCTGGAGGTTCCAGGAGAGTCTGCTCCTCGCCTCTTCTAGCTTCTAGAGGCTGTCTTGGCTTGTGGCTGCATCACTCCCATCTCTGTTTCCATCTTCACATTGCCTTCTCCCACTTATTTTCAAGCCTCCCTCTTATAAGGGTTCCTCTGATTACACTGGGCACACCAAGATAATCCAGGATCTCCCCATCTTAAAATCCTAATGTAATCACATCTGCAAAGTCCCTTTTGCAACACAAGGTAACACTCACAGGTTCCAGGGATTAGGATCTTTGGGAGATATTATTCAGCCTACCACAGGCACTACATGACTTGCTGAGAACCATAGCTAGTGAATGGCAGAGCAAGGATGTAAACCAAAGACTTTTGTTTTCAAATTGAAAATCACCACATTAAACTGTGTTGTCTGTTGACACATTATTGAGCACTGGTTCTTCAAATTAATTTCAAGTGGGAACTTGGATTGATTGGATGCATGACAGGACATTTGGAGAATAGGGAAAGGCTGTGGATGCCCAGGTAGAAAGCCACAGTGAGAACCCTGAGCTTCCGTGAGGTACCTTGTAGAGGGCATTTAGAAAGATGAAGGGGGATGGAGAACCACCAGAAACTTTAGCTAACCTGGGGCAGGGCTTATATGCAATGCCACCAGCCTGTGGAACTTTTACTAGAGATGAACCCTCTTAAGACTCCAAAATTGGAGCACTTAAGAATACCCAGGGCTGGGCTTCCCTGGTGGCGCAGTGGTTGAGAGTCCGCTTGCTGATGCAGGGGACATGGGTTCGTGCCCCGGTCCGCGAAGATCCCACCTGCCGCGGAGCGGCTGGGGCCGTGAGCCACGGCCGCTGAGCCTGCGCGTCCGGAGCCTGTGCTCCGCAACGGGAGAGGCCGCAACAGTGAGAGGCCCGCGTACCGCAAAAAAGGAAGAAAAACAAACAAACTGTGGACTCAGACCTGCATCACCTTGTTGAAAAGCAGAACCTCGGGCCCAACCCAAACCAACTGAATCAGAATCTGCTTTTTAACAAGATTCCCAGGTGACTTGTATGCACATTAACTTTTGAGAAGCATTGGCTTTTATCACAGCCTATCGCCTCTGTGTACATGGGAAAGTGGAGCTGTTAATACATTTCAGCCCAAGGCATCATTATGATCTGAAACTGGTCATTCTTAAAGAGATGCTGTAAACTACACAGGCTGACTGATGTAAAACACAGAGGAAAGCTCTGAGTCAAAATGCCCTCAAGGTTATCTGCTGTAGAATTGGGCTATCCTAGGTTCATTAAAAGAAACAATTCCAAGCCACAAGGACAAGAGTCAAGGACATCCTTTGAACATGGCCTCTGTTCAATTTAAAAAATCTGGAAAACATCCAAGTATGATCTTCGCGCTATAGTCAGGCAATGCTAAAAGCTACTGTTCGGTCAGAATAAGCTGAAAAGAAATGTAAATGTCACCTGAATATAATATAAGAATGTATGTCATCCAAAGGTTAGCACATTAATAGAAGATGTAAAGTATGAGAAGTCATTATGAAGCTTTATTCAATTTTTTTTAGAAAAATCAATTACTTGAAAAAACTGTATATGAATTGTGTTCTGATTTGGTTAAGCCAGACATAGATACATTTATTCATTCAACTGGTAAAACATTTGTTGAATCCCTCCTGTGTGCCAGGTACAGTGACTATAAAGATAAAATAGACACAGTATTTGCTCTCAAGAAATTCACAGAAGAGACACATAGGGTTTGTTCCTTTAAAAAAGTGCAATACGAGATAATAATCACAGGGTAATAAGTGCAAGGTAGTTACTGTGGATAATAAGTACAGGGTAATAGGTACAGGGTATTAAGTCACAATCTATGAAAGAAGTAAAGAGAAAGAAGCAACAATGTTGTTGAGTAAAGTAGAAGCAATAGAAAATTTAGGAAATACAAAAAGCAGGAAATAGAAAATAAAAAGCGTATATTGTCCCACTACAGGATTTCACAGTTAAAATTTTGCCATATTCCCTTTGGGAATTTTCCCCATGAATGTATATCCAAAAGTATTTACTTCTGATTTACAGGTTGAACCATCTGGAATTGCTCCTTCTACAGGTTAAAAATGATTGTCTACTGCCAACTTCAGATGGTTCAACCTAACACTTTCAAAAATGTCCGGGATAACGTATCATAGTAAAACATATAAAACAGGTCATTTTTTTTTTTAAGTGAGAACAAAAAGTACTTGAACAGCAGCTGTATAAATGGTCCCAGGCATCTGAGATCCATTATTAAAATTCTCTTTATGATTAAAGGAATTTACCTGGAAAAATGAACTTTTCCTTCCAGTGAAACAAAGTGAATTTATTATTTCAAATGATGCTCCTTACATGACTCTCCTTTAGAGCAAAAACTATAATACTATATCTTCACTCAACGGTGGCCTAATTTAATGCTGGGAGAGAACTTCAAGAAGCTGAGGGGCTGGAAAACTACCAAGACTCTCAGTCTCAGAAACTGCTTCAAGTAAGCTTTTAAGTGGTGTGAATTCATAGTCAAATTAGCTCTTAAATTCTCTTGAAATGCGGGTAATCTATGTCATTAATTAAAGAGCACTCCAAGTGTTTTAGGTACCAGAGTTAACTTTCTTCTCTGACAGTTTATTTAGGAACCTAATTGTTGCCCAAGCAAAAGATCATTTCTGTGTCACTTAGGGCTGCTCAGGGAGCGAGGGCAGAGATGTGCTCAGGTAACTTCTTTGAAGAGGTGTCACAGCATCAGGCCTAGTGAAGCTGGAATGCTGAATATCTTTCAGGGTCATTATTTTTTTTATTTGCTTACTTTTCTTTTTTAAAATTTTTATTTTATGTTAGAGTATAGTTGATTAACAATGTGGTGTTAGTTTCAGGTGTACAGCAAAGTGATTCAGTTATCCATATACATGTATCTATTCTTTTTCAGATTCTTTTGTCATTTAGGTTATTACAGGATATTGAACAGAGTGCCCCATGCTGTACAGTAGGTCCTTGTTGGTTATCTATTTTATCTTATTTTTTTTAAGTCTTTATGAATTTGTTACAATATTGCTTCTGTTTTATGTTTTGGTTTTTTGGCCAAGAGGCGTGTTGGATCCTAGCTTCCTGACCAGGGATCAAACCCACACCCCCTGCATTGGAAGGCGAAGTCCCAACCACTGGACCACCAGGGAAGTCCCCTGTTATCTATTTTAAATATAGCAGTATGTACATGTCAATCCCAAACTCCCAATCTATCCCTCCCCCCACCCTTCCCCTCTGGTAACCATAAATTCATTCTCTAGAGCTACCATATGACCCAGCAATTCCACTCCTGGGCATATATTTGGAGAAAAACATGGTTCAAAAGGGTACATGCACCCCAATGTTCATTGCAGTGCTGTTTACAATAGCCAAGACATGGAAGCAACATAAATGTCCATTGACAGAGGAATGGATAAAGAAGATGTGGTACATATATATATGGTGGAATATTACTCAGCCGTTAAAAAGAATGAAATAATGCCATTTGCAGCAACATGGATAGACCTGGAGATTATCATACTAAGTGAAGTATGATATTGCTTATATGAGGAATCTTTTAAAAAATGATACAAATGAACTTATTTTCAGGGTCCTTTAGTGTGTTCAGCATTTCTGTGACCTTGTCTTATCCCTAATGACATAGCTATCATCTCAATCTTCCTGGTTTCTGCTAACGTCCATTCTCCTAAGCCTTTTCTCTTATTTTTACTTCTTTTATATTTCTGTTACTTCCATCCTCTCTCTCTAAAAATGTCACATTCAACATACCCTCCAGGGAGAGAGGATTTGATTCAGTCAAGCCAAACAATATGGAACATCCTTGTTGAACAGGCTGAGCTGACCACTCAGGCTAAGGGTGAGGAGTAAGAGCTCTAGAGTGAGGCAAACAGAAAGGTGGGTTCAAGCCCCAGCAGCCCCTCTTACCAGCCTGTGACATTGGACCAGTTACTAAGCCTCTGTGATGATGTGGGCTGGTCATGAGACACGCAGTTAAAGTTGGATGATTACTGACAACTTTTGCAATCCTGTCAGGGTATCTCTGTAACTATATGTGTATTGTTATTAGGATGCATTTGATAATATTCTGACCAATCTCATAGGACTGTTGTGAAGATTAAATAAAACAATCCAACGGAGACCTCAGCATAGTGTTTGACTCACAGACTTAAGTGCTCATTAAATATTTAGTTCTATTACTATGCTCAGTTCTTGAAAATTACTTTTGACCCTGATTTCTGGTTCAATCAATTTTGGCCAGGTGACAGGGTCACATGACACTAATCCCAGTAACTTTGGGTGCGAGGAACCATCTTTTTTCTGGAAGGGAAGATGAACATGGCATGCGCTTAGTGCTTTACACATTGTGTTCAGGAAATGGGATGCATTTAGCATCATCAGCCTGGAGATATAGTTTGGGCTTTACATAATTAAAGACATTATTACAAACTGTCCTCCTACACCATAAAAGGAAAGAAATAGGAAAACAGCATCCCAAGGGACGGTCCAGGGTTTGTCTACTTTTATTTCATAGTTATTTCCTAGACATAAATCTTGATTACACAGTTAGATTGAGAGCTTGAGAACAGAAAACCATACATTTTAATTTCTTTTTATTTCCTAAGTTCCTAGGCAAATAAAAAATAGATTTTCAAAGAGCACTTGTGACCTGTCTTATTGAAGACAAACATTTGCTTAGCAGTAAATGGAAAATAACCTGCATTTTTCCTTCTCTCCTTTTTTTTTTTAACATCTTCATTGGAGTATAATTGCTTTACAATGATGTGTTAGTTTCTGCTTTATAACAAAGTGAATTAGCCATACATATACATACATCCCCATATCTCTTCCTTCTTGCATCTCCCTCCCTCCCACCCTTCGTATCCCATCCCTCCAAGTGGTCACAAAGCACCAAGCTGATCTCCCTGTGCTATGCAGCTGCTTCCCACTAGTTATCGATTTTACATTTAGCAGTGTATATATGTCCATGCCACTCTCTCACTTTGTCCCAGCTTACCCTTCCCCCTCCCTGTGTCCACAAGTCCATTTCTAGTAGGTCTGCATCTTTATACCTGTCCTGCCCCTAGGTTCTTCATAACCATTTTTTTTTTAGATACCATATATATGTGTTAGCATACGGTATTTGTTTTTCTCTTTCTGACTTACTTCACTCTATATGACAGACTCTAGATCCATCCACCTCATTACAAATAACTCAATTTTGTTTCTTTTTAAGGCTGAGTAATATTGCATTGTATATATGTGCCACATCTTCTTTATCCATTTATTTGTCGATGGACACTTAGGTTGCTTCCATGTCCTGGCTATTGTAAATAGAGCTGCAATGAACATTGTGGTGCATGACTCTTTGAATTATGGTTTTCTAAGGGTATACGCCCAATAGTGGGATTGATGGGTCGTATGGTAGTTCTGTTTTTAGGTTTCTAAGGAACCTCCATACTGTTCTCCATAGTGGCTGTATCAATTTACATTCCCACCCACAGTGCAAGAGGGGTTCCCTTTTCTCCACATCCTCTCCAGCATTTATTGTTTGTAGATTTTTTTGATGATGGCCATTCTTACTTGTGTGAGGTGATACCTCATTATAGTTTTGATTTGCATTTCTCTAATGATTAGTGATGTTGAACATCCTTATGTGTGTTTATTGGCAATCTGTATATCTTCTTTGGAGAAATGTCTATTTAGGTCTTCTGCCCATTTTTGGACTGGGCTGTTTGTTGTTTTGATATTGAGCTGCATGAGATGCCTGTATGTTTTGGAGATTAATCCTTTGTCAGTTGCTTCATTTGCAAATATTTTCTCCCATTCTGAGGGTTGTCTTTTTGTTTTATATATGGTGTCCTTTGTTGTGCAAAAGCTTTTAAGTTTCATTAGGTGCCATTTGTTTATTTTTGTTTTTATTTCCATTTCTCTAGCAGGTGGGTCAAAAAGGATCTTGCTGTAATTTATGTCATAGAGTGTTCTCCCTGTGTTTTCCTCTAAGAGTTTTATAGTGTCCAGTCTTACATTTGGGTCTCTAATCCATTCTTAGTTTATTTTTGTGTATGGTCTTAGGGAGTGTTCTACTTTCATTCTTTTACATGTAGCTGTCCAGTTTTCCCAGCACCACTTATTGAAGAGGCTGTCTTTTCTCCATTGTATATTCTTGCCTCCTTTATCAAAAATAAGGTGACCGTATGTGCTGGGTTTATCTCTGGGCTTTCTATCCTGTTCCATTGATCTATATTTCTGTTTTTGTGCCAGTACCATACTGTCTTGATTACTGTAACTTTGTAATATAGACTGAAGTCCAGGAGCCTGATTCCTCCAGCTCCATTTTTCTTTCTCAAGATTGCTTTTGATATTCAGGGTCTTCTGTGTTTCCAAAAATATTGTGAAATTTTTTGTTCTAGTTCTGTGAAAAATGCAACTGGTAGTTTGATTGGGATTGCATTGAATCTGTAGATTGCTTTGGGTAGTAGTCATTTTCACACTGTTGATTCTTCCAGTCCAAGAACATGGTATATCTCTCCATCTGTTTGTATCATCTGTAATTTCTTTCATCAGTGTCTTATAGTTTTCTGAGTACAGATCTTTTACCTCTTTAGGTAGGTTTATTCCTATATATTTTATTCTTTTTGTTGCAATGGTAAATGGGAGTGTTTCCTTAATTTCTCTTTCAGATTTTTCATCATTAGTATATAGGAATGCAAGAGATTTCTGTGCATTAATTTTGTATCCTGCTACTTTACAAAATTCACTGATTAGCTCTAGTAGCTTTCAGGTTGCATCTTTAGGATTTTCTATGTATAGTATCATGTCATCTGCAAACAGTGACAGTTTTACTTCTTCTTTTCCAGTTTGGATTCCTTTTACTTCTTTTACTTCTGTGATTGATGTGGCTAAAACTTCCAAAACTATGTTGAATAACAGTGGTGAGAGTGGGCAACTTTGTCTTGTTCCTGATCTTAGTGGAAATGGTTTCAGTTTTTCACCATAAGGATGATGTTGGCTGTGGATTTGTCATATATGGCCTTTATTATGTTCAGGTAGGTTTCCTCTATGCCTACTTTCTGGAGGGTTTTTATCATAAATGTGTGTTGAATTTTGTCAAAAGCTTTTTCTGCATCTTTTGAGATGATCATATGGTTTTTCTCCTTCAATTTGTTAATATGGTTTATCACATTGATTGATTTGCATATATTGAAGAATCCTTGCATTCCTGGGATAAAGCCCACTTGATCATGGTGTATGATCCTTTTAATGTGATGTTGGATCTGTTTGCTAGTATGTTGTTAAGGATTTTTACAGCTATGTTCATCAGTGATATTGGTCTGTACTTTTCTTTCTTTGTGACATCTTTGCTTGGGTTTTGGTATCAGGGTTATGGTGGCCTCGGAGAATGAGTTTGGGAGTGTTCCTCCCTCTGCTATATTTTTGAAGAGTTTGAGAAGGATAGGTGTTAGCTCTTCTCTAAATGTTTAATAGAATTTGCCCATGAAGCCATCTGGTCCTGGGCTTTTGTTTGTTGGAAAATATTTAATCACAGTTTCAATTTCAGTGCTTGTGATTGGTCTCTTTATATTTTCTGTTTCTTCCTGGTTCAGTCTCAGAAGGTTGTGCTTTTCTAAGAATTTGTCCAATTCTTCCAGGTTGTGCGTTTTATTGGCATATAGTTCCTTGTAGTAATCTCTCATGATCCTTTGTATTTCTGCAGTGTCTGTTGTTACTTCTCCTTTTTCATTTCTAATTCTATTGATTTGAGTCTTCTCCATTTTTTCCTTGATGAGTCTGGCTAATGGTTTATCAATTTTGTTTATCTTCTCAAAGAACCAGCTTTTAGTTTTACTGATCTTTGCTATCATTTCCTTCATTTCTTTTTCATTTATTTCTGTGCAGATTTTTATGGTTTCTTTCCTTCTGCTAACTCTGGGGTTTTTTTGTTCTTCTTTCTCTAATTGCTTTAGGTGTAAGGTTAGGTTGTTTATTTGAGATGTTTCTTGTTTCTTAAGGTAGGATTGTAATTAAACTTCCCTTTTACAACTGCCTTTGACGCATTCCATAGTGTTGGGTCATCATGTTTTCGTTGTCATTTGTTTCTAGTTTTTTTTTTTATTTCCTCTTTGATTTCTTCAGTGATCTCTTGGTTATTAAGTAGTGTATTGTTTAGCCTCCATGTGTTTGTATTTTTTACAGATTTTTTCCTGTAATTGATATTTAGTCTCATACCATTGTGGTTGGAAAAGATACTTGATACAATTTCAGTTTTCTTACATTTACCAGAGCTTGATTTGTGACCCAAGATATGATCTATCCTGGTGAATGTGCCATGAGCACTTGAGAAGAATGTGTATTCTGTTGTTTTCGGATGGAATGTTCTATAAATATCAATTAAGCCCATCTTGTTTAATGTATCATTTAAAGCTTGTGTTTCCTTATTTATTTTCATTTTGGTTGATCTGTCCATTGGTGAAAGTGCAGTGTTAAAGTCCCCTACTATGATTGTGTTACTGTCGATTTTCCCTTTTATGGCTGTTAGCATTTGCCTTATGTATTGAGATGCTCCTATGTTGGTTGCATAAATATTTACAATTGTTATATCTTTTTCCTCGATTGAACTCTTGATCATTATGTAGTGTCCTTCTTTGTCTCCTGTAATAATCCTTATTTTAAAGTCTATTTTGTCTAATATGAGAATTGCTACTCCAGCTTTCTTTTGATTTCCATTTGCATGGAATGTCTTTTTCCATCCCCTCACTTTCAGTCTGTATGTGTCCCTAGGTCTGAAGTGGGTCTCTTGTAGCCAGCATATGTACTGGTCTTGTTTTTGTATCCATTCAGCCAGTCTATATCTTTTGGTTGGAGCATTTAATCCATTTACATTTAAGGTAATTATCAGTGTGTATGTTCCTTTTACCAGTTTCTTAATTGTTTGGGGTTTGTTATTGTAGGTGTTTTCCTTCTCTTGTGTTTCCTGCCTAGAGAAGTTCCTTTAGCATTTGTTGTAAAGCTGCTTTGTTGGTGCTGAATTCTCTTAGCTTTCGAATTCTCTTTTTTGCTTGTCTGTAAAAGTTTTAATTTCTCTGTCAAATCTGAATGAGATCCTTGCTGGGTAGAGTAATCTTGGTTGTAGGTTTTCCCCTTTCATCACTTTAAATCTGTGCTGCCACTCCCTTTTGGATTGCAGAGTTTCTGCTGAAAGATCAGCTGTTAAACTTTTTGGGATTCCCTTGTATGTTATTTGTTGTTTTTCCCTTGCTGCTTTTAATATATTTTCTTTGTGTTTAATTTTTGATAATTTGATTAATATGTGTCTTGGCATGTTTCTCCTTGGATTTATCCTGTATGGGACTCTCTGTGCTTCCTGGACTTGATTAACTATTTCCTTTCCCATTTTAGGGAAGTTTGCAACTATAATCTCTTCAAATATTTTCTCAGTCCTTTCTTTTTCTCTTCTTCTTCTGGGACCCCTATAATTCGAATGTTGGTGCATTTAATGTTGTCCCAGAGGTCTCTGGGACTGTCCTCAATTCTTTTTATTCTTTTTTCTTTATTCTGCTCTGCAGCAATTATTTCCACTATTTTGCCTTCCAGGTCACTTATCCATTCTTCTTCCTCAGTTATTCTGCTATTGATTCCTTCTAGAGAATTTTTAAGTTCATTTATTGTGTTGTTCATCATTTTTTGTTTGCTCTTTAGTTCTTCTAGGTCCTTGTTAAACATTTCTTGTACTTTCTCCATTCTATTTCCAAGATTTTGGATCATCTTTACTATCATTATTCTGAATTCTTTTTCAGGTAGACTGCCTATTTCCTCTTCATTTGTTTGGTCTGGTGGGTTTTTACTTTGCTCCTTCATCTGCTGTGTGTTTCTCTGTCTTCTCATTTTCCTTAACTTACTGTGTTTGGTGTCTCCTTTTCACAGGTTGCATGTTCATAGCTCCCGTTGTTTTTGGTGTCTGCCCCCAGTGGCTAAGGTTGGTTCAGTTGGTTGTGTAGGCTTCCTGGTGGAGGGACTAGTGCCTGTGTTCTGGTAGATGAGGCTGGATCTTCTCTTCCTGGTGGACAGGTCCACATCTGGTGCTGTGTTTTGGAGTGTCTGTGAACTTATTATGATTTTAGGCAGCCTCTCTGCTAATGGGTGGGGTTGTGTTCCTGTCTTGCTAGTTGTTTGGCATAGGGTGTCCAGCACTGTAGTTTGCTGGTCATTGAGTGGAGCTGGGTCTTGGCGTTGAGATGGAGATCTCTGGGAGATTTTCGCCATTTGATATTATGTGGAGCTGGGTGGTCTCTGGTGGACCAATGTCCTGTACTTGGCTCTTCCACCTCAGAGACACAGGCCTGACACCTGGCCGGAGCACCAAGATTCTGTCATCCACATGGCTCAGAATAAAAGGGAGAAAAAAAGAAAGAATGAACAAATAATAATAATAAAATAAAGTTATTAAAATAAAAAATAATTATAAGAAATTTACAAGTAATAAAAAAAGAAACAAAGAAAGAATGAAGAGAGCAACCAAACCAAAAAACAAATCCACCAATGATAAGAAGCGCTAAAAACTATACTAAAAAATAAACAAACATAAAAAAAAGGGCAGACAGAACCCTAGGACAAATGGTAAAAGCAAAGCTATATAGACAAAATTACACACAGAAGCATACACATACACACTCACAAAAAGAGGAAAAGGAAAAAAATATATATATCTTGCTCTCAACGTCCACTGCCTCAATTTGGGATGATTCGTTGTCTATTTGGGTATTCCACAGATGCAGGTACATCAAGTTGATTGTGGAGATTTAATCGGCTGCTCCTGAAGCTGCTGGGAGAGATTTCCCTTTCTCTTCTTTGTTAGCACAGCTCCCGGGGTTCAGCTTTGGAACTGGACCCACCTCTGCGTGTAGGTCACCTGAGGCGTCTGTTCTTCACTCGGACAGGACGGGGTTAAAGGAGCAACTGATTCGGGGGCTCTGGCTCACTCAGGCCGGGGGTGAGGGAGGGGCACGATGTGGGGTGAGCCTGCGGCGGTGGAGCCCAGCGGGATGTTGCACCAGCCTTAGGCGCCCCTTGCGTTCTCCCAGGGAAGTTGTCCCTGGATCCCGGGACCCTGGCAGTGGCGGGCTGCACAGGCTTCCCGGAAGGGGGGTGGGGAGAGTGACCTGTGCTCGCACACAGGCTTCTTGGTGGCGGCAGCAGCAGCCTTAGCATCCCATGCCCGTCTCTGGGGTCCGCGCTGATAGCTGCGGCCCGCGCCCATCTCTGGAGCTCCTTTAAGCGGCGCTCTTAATCCCCTCTCCTCGCGCACCAGGAAACAAAGAGGGAAGAAAAACTCTCTTGCCTCTTAGGCAGCTCCAGACTTTTTCCCAGACTCCCTCCCGGCTAGCCGTGGTGCACTAACCCCTTCAGGCTGTGTTCACACCGCCAACCCCAGTCCTCTCCCTGGGAACCTACCTCCGAAGCCCGAGCCTCAGCTCCCAGCCCCGCCCGTCCCAGCGGGTGAGCAGACAAGCCCCTCGAGCTGGTGAGTGCCGGTCAGCCCTGGTCCTCTGTGCGGCAATCTCTCCGCTTTGCCCTCCGCACCTCTGTTGCTGTGCTCTCCTCCGTGGCTCCGAAGCTTACCCCCTCCGTCACCCGCAGTCTCCGCCCGCGAAGGGGCTTCCTAGTGTGTGGAAACCTTTCCTTCTTCACAGCTGCCTCCCACTGGTGCAGGTCCCGTCCCTATTCTTTTGTCTCTATTTTTTCTTTTTTCTTTTGCTCTACCCAGGTACGTGGGGAGTTTCTTGCCTTTTGGGAGGTCTGAGGTCTTCTGCCAGCGTTCAGTAGGTGTTCTGTAGGAGTTGTTCCACGTATAGATGTATTTCTGATGTATTTGTGGGGAGGAGGATGATCTCCATGTCTTACTTTGCCACCATCTTGAAGGTACCCTGCTTTCTCTCCTTTTTTCTTTCCTTCTTTCTTTCTTCCTCCCTTCCTTCCTCCCTCCCTCCCTCCCTCTTTCTTTCTTCCATTCTCCCTTCCTTCCTTCCTTCCTTCTTCCCTTCCTTCCTTCCTTCCTTCCTTCCTTTCTTTCTTTTTTCTATTTTTTTACAGTGTTCAAGGTACAGCTAGAGCAGAAATTCTCCAGAGTCCTTTAAAAATGTTGTGCTCTCCTAGCCCGAGGTGCCACTTTCTGCCACTTTTATCACAGTGGCTTAACAGATCTTAAGGATTACTTAGACAACAAGAGAGGCCCAGGTCACTTCTATTTTTTGTGCATTAAAAAATATTTTTAAGTTAAAAGAAGATTATAAAACACAAAACAATGCAATACAACTCTATTATTTCTAAGACAATTGAAAGATATACACAAGTATTAATCAATGAAGGAAGTATAACAAAAATAATTTAATGGTCAGTTTATAGCATTTCTATAGTTTAGTCTTAAAATTATAAAAGGAAAAGGAGAAAATATAGTAAGATAAATACATTAACTGACAGTATACTATAGATGGTGTGGTTTGGCAATGAGATACACATGTTTAAGTTGTATGATCTTTGACAACTTAGAATCTTGTCAGGGTGTCTCTGTTGAGATAGAGACATTATTATTATAGTGTAATGTATTATATTACATTATAATAACAATAATGTAAACATTATTATTTTTAATAGTAATGTTTACATTATTATTTGTAAACAAAGTCTTGAAGTCCCTCCCCAACTCCCAGTCAAGTATAATGATTTCATCAGTTGCAATGTCAGTAGTGTCTACTCATAGATGTTCAGAATTTGAAGGACCTTGGAAGTCTTCTTGTCCACCCCCATTCTCCCATTCAGCTTTCTTCTCCTCCCTCCTCCCTTCCCCACTCTGCCACATCTGCTTTTAGTATTCAGTGAAAATGAGTCAACATTTTTGATAATCAGCAAAGTGATCCAAACTCTCTAAACCTGCGAAAGCAAGTCTATAATCTGGCCCCTCCTTGCATTCTGAAAACTGTGCACTACAGGTGGACTGTTCTGGGAGTCCTTCATGCTCCTATGGTAAATCTTAATCCATTTTACCTCCTCTGCCAGAATCCCTTTTCTTCTACTCCTTTTCCTCTCTCCTCCCTTATTACCAGTCTGACATCAAGCCTTGTCTATTCTTTCTTATTATTTATTTATCTTTATTTATGTTATTTTATTTTATTTTTTTGGCTGTGGCACGTGGCTTGCGAGATCTTAGTTCCCTGACCAAGAATCGAACCCAGGCCCCCAGCACTGGAAACTCAGAGTCCTAACCACCGGACCTCCAGGGAATTCCCATCCATTCTTTACTTAAAGTATTGATTTTTATCTTTTGGATAATGGACTCTGTAGAATAAAAACAGTTGGGTTATAGGTACTTTACATCGTTGCTCTTTTGTTGCTTTGTTATCTCTAGAAAGTTAAGTAACTCTACTAAGGTTTCAAAGCTACTAAGTGATATAGTGTTTGAACCTAGGTTTTCTAACTCCAGTATCAGTGATTTTAAAACACTATGCTATATTGCCCTACAGAGAGGTTAATGAAACTTATAAAACTTACTGTCCATAGAAAAATACATAGATAAACTATACATAAAGTCTAAACTTGAGGGTTCAGAATTCTATAGTTATCCTTGTAGCCCCAAATGGTCCACAGATTAAGAAATTTTGCTTTAAAGTATTTCTTGGGTTCACTTTTTTCTCTATCCTCATTGCCATTACCCATGCCCAGCTCCCCATAACATTTATCCTTTTCAATTTATTCTGCTGGCATCTTAATCATTCTAAGCGCTGCTTTCATCATATCATGCCTCTGCTGAAAACATCCAAAGCAATGGTGGAGATGAGCCTTTGCACATTTTAATCATCTACTTAACAATATATAATTTTTTAGGTGCTGTTTTATCCACTATACTGGAAAATCCATGGAAGGCAGGGATAATGTTTGGTTTGTCTACAATTATATAGTAATTCATAAGCACACGATAAATATCTGTTGCCTGGCTGGATTTTTGGACACTCTCCTACATGAATAGTGGTAATGTAAACTCTAGGGAAATTTGCCAATGTATTTCTATGCATAGAAAACTGCTGGGGAGACACAAATAATGTTCATAGTAGATAACACTGAGAAGTGGGATTATGGAGGGCTTTTATTTTCTGGGTCATCTAAAAAACTAATCCAGCTCCAGTCTTTTCCCTTAACCTACTTAAGCATATCTTTTACTTCCTTTCTTCCTTCCTTCCTTCCCCCCGTCCCTTTGGCTTGTCTTTAAAAGGTCCTTCAAAGTCTGAACCCATCTTACCAGATCTCCCACTGGTCTCTCATTTGAAAGCTCTCCTGCAGTTAATTTATCCATCCACCCATACGAGCAGCATTTAATGAGGGCTCATGCCTTGCCAGGCAGCATGAAGTGGGGAAGCAGACACATGAACAATTCATTACAGTGCCGCGTGGTTAGTGCTGCATCTGAGACACGTACAAAGGGCTGGCGGAGCGCTAAAGAGGAAGTGATTAACTTTTGCCCGGGTGCCGAAGGAGGTGGGGAGCGCCCTGGGAAAGGAAGCCATCTTTAAACTGGACCTTGAAGAGGGATTCAGCCAGGCTGAAAAGTGGAGGAAAAATATTCTAGGCAGAGTGAGCAGCCCATGAATAACTTCATGACACCTATAATTTCATATATGTCGCAGGAAATATATGTGTGTATTTCACATGGGGTGAAGTACTGTGTGCCTGGATCACAGGAGTCCGAAGGCAGGAGTGAGTGTCCAAAACTAAGCAACCTCAAGTCTCGTTCCCTTCATTAAGTCTTCCTAGGAGCTCCTGGTACCCTGTGGCCTCTCCTTTCTTGTAGAGCTATTGGCCGATTATTTGACACTTGATTCAAGACTTCTTTCATTATCCTCTTATACTGCCCCATCTGGTTTGCATCCTTCTTAAGAGCAAAGAATACTCCTTGTGTTTGTTTCTCTAGTATCCATTTCAATGACTGACTGATGTACTCTTTGGTGCATAGTAAGTTGTTAAAACTCATTGCTGACTGATAGGTGGCCTTTAGCTTCTGTGTTTTCAGCTACAAGGCTATCTGAATAGCCACACTCCTGAAGGTGACTGCCTGGGGCATTTTGATATGCCACTGAGATAAGTACTGACGTGCAATCACCCTAGACAGTCTTTTGAATCTTCTCTCACAGTAAAAAGGGCAGACCCATCACTGGTGCAGAACCAGAGTTTCTATAAATAAGGCCTGCTGTGGCCCCATCAGACCTTTCAATACTGACTGGAGAGCTTGCAGTGTTTACTAAACTCCTGAGACCACTGAAGTCCGAAGTAATATCTCATGCCTCATTAATCTCCAGTGTTTGAAGTAATCGCTAATGTGCAATAAATCTCTAGTCTCTGAAGGTTTAAACCACACAGATGTGTTGTTTCAGATGAATAATGACCGACCTGACTTTGCCATTCAGCCATTCAATGAATGCTTAGGGAATAGCTACCATGTTCAAAGCACTGCATTGGGCTTTTTCCCTGTGACCCATGCTTCTGTGTCCTATCTACTGTACGTCATAGTGAAAAATGAACTGTCTCACACAAAAACATATAGTGGACTGGAAGGTCTATGAATGCAAATTAAGGGATTATTTTAGTGCTCAAATAGATTAAGGAAACTTTTCCCATTAGTTTAAAAGTAAGGACTTAGAGATTCTTTCCTCCCTTCCTCCTTCCTTCTTTCCTTCCTTCTTTCCTTTCATAAATGCTTATACAGAACCTATAATGTATCAGATACTGTAGTTGAAACCACAGATATGATTATAAAAAAAGGGACATGAGAGGTACAGATTTCCAGGTATGAAATAAATGTCAGGGGGATGTAATATACAGCATGGTGACTATAGTTAATAATATTGTGTTGCATATTTGAAAGTGGCTAAAAGAGTAAACTTTAAAAGTTCTCATCACAAGAAAAAAAAATTTTTTAACTATGTGTGATGATGAATGTTAACTAAACTTATTGTGTTGATCATTCCACAATATACACAAATCTTGAATCATAACTTTGTACATCTGAAACTAATATAATGTTATATGTCAATTATACCTCAATTTTTTAAAAAAAGAGAGAGATGCAATTTTTGCCCATATGGAGCAAAAATACCTTGTGCATAGTAGGCAGGGTCATCTAGAGCTTTAACATTTTATCACCCTTTACTGAATATTGATTTTATGCCAGCCATTAATTATGGATAAGATATGTGGAGTGAATTATATATGTTCGTTACTTTAAAATGTGTTTTTTGTTTAGATGCTAATGATGTGTGTTTAGAACATAGGATTAAAAGACTTCAGTTCTAGTCTCCGTTGTAGTAAGTTTGTGAGCTGAGAAAAATCATTTCCTCCTTTGTACCTTAGTTTCCTTACCTATACAATTGCGAGAGTGGCAAGTACCGAATTCCTGGAGGTTTGGGAGAACATGTAAGATAACTCTCTATGCCTTTTTACTTGCTTTTCTCACTCTCTATATTGTCTTTCCCATCTCCCCATCCCTTCTGCTTGATAAATTTCTACTTATCTTTGAAACCCAGACTTAAGTAAGTATTACTTCATGTAAGAGGTCCTCCTCTTTCTTTCCCTGATGATACAGAGCACTCTCCTTCTGGCCATCATTGTACCCATCCAAGCTTCGATATTGCAATTACCACATGATTATCATGCAGAAGGGCAGAGCCTCTGTCTTATTCACATGTTCTGTACCTAGCATAGTGCCTGGCCCATAACCATTGCTTTAAACTCTGCTGAATAAATGAATGAAAAATATGTTGAGAAAATGCTTCATAACTTCCAAAGTATTAAACAAAAGTAAGATATTACCATCATCATTATGCTTGCCATTTGAGTGGGACTCAATTCATCTTTACAAAATATAACATTAATTTGGCCTAATTCTGCTATGTAATGGAGGCGGACATTATACTGCTAACAAACACATCGGTTCTCCTCTCCTTCTGACCACGTAGGGGAATTATGCTTCCCTGCCCACCCCCCAACCCTCCCCAGAATGTAATAAACATGTGATTTGCTTTAGCCAATGAAATGCATGGCATGCATCACTTGCTTGCGGAAGCATTTCATTGCCAGTGCTTGACTGTGCAGCTCTCCTTTCCCCCTGCCCCCCAACCCCGCATTGGTGGTCCTGGAAGTGCCTTTTGACATGGAGGTACCATGAGATTGAAGCAGCCCAGCATCCTGACCTTGCACCACATAGAGAACCCCTGTGTGCAGAACCACCCAGGCCAAAAGGAAACTTGGTGTGACTGAGCACTTAACATGTATTCTATTAATCCTCTGAGATTTTGCCATTTTTTATTACCATGGCATAATCTAACTTATCCTGGCTGATAAAATCATCAACTCATTTCTGTGAAAAAATATGGCAATTTATTGGGAATATAAACATGGTAATAATAAAAACCAAAAGCATGAACAAAAAACACTTATCTGGAAAGTATACATTTCAGAGTCCAAACATAATCCAAAGAATATAGTTTACTTTACAAGGGTGTTAAACTTCTCTTAACTTGAGTCTCCGTCTCAAAATCTAGAGAAATTTCTCTTGTACTCGGCACTGAAGCAGGGACCAAATCCCATACTTACATCAGAGGGAAATTATATGCAACTAAAATATTTTTTGAAACAAGGCATTTGCCATAAATTGTTTTAAATAAATAAGCTTAGGTTCTTCCACCAACATGATCACTGTAACATGTTCTGTTCACTGTACCCCTTACCTAACTGTGAATGGTAATGAGGATTGCCTCATGATTTTCCACTCCATGAGTGCAAAAGAGGAAAACACTGTTTTTATGAAATTAGTTATGTCTCATTTTTTGTTTTACTGTGAAATATATACATACACATACTTACATATACACAAAGTACATGAAACATATGTTTACAGTTTAACAAAAAAAAACTATGAAGTGAAACTGAGATAGCCACAACTCAGGTCAAGAATAGAACATTGCCAGGACTCTAGAAGTTCCCCCCCATATGTTCCTCTAGATGGAGGAAATCACTGGGATAATCATTTTCTTCCTTTTCCTTGTAGTTTTACATCTGTGCTTATTTTTAAATTTGTTATATCATATGAATTGTGGCATAATTTATGGATAACAATGTACACCATATAAAGAATAGTTTACTGAGTTTTGCAAATGTATATACCTATGTTACCACCACCTCAATCAAGATACAGAATTTCCACCTAGAAACAAATGGCAATGAAAACACGATGACCCAAAACCTATGGGATGAAGGAAAAGCAATTCTAAGAAGAAAGTTTACAGCAATACAATCCTACCACAAGAAACAAGAAAAATCTCAAATAAACAACCTAACCTTACATCTACAGCAACTAGAGAAAGAACAAACAAAACCCAAAGTTAGTATCAATAGAAGGAAAGGAATCATAAAGATCAGAGCAGAAATAAATGAAATAGAAACAAAATAGCAAAGATCAATAAAACTAAAAACTTGTTCTTTGAGAAGATAAACAAAATTGATAAACCTTTAGCCAAACTTATCAAGAAAGAAAAGGAGAGGACTCAAATTAAAAAAAAAAATAGAAAAGAAAAAGGAGAAGTTACAAATGACACCACAGAAATACAAAGGATCATAAGAGACTACTACGAGCAACTATATGCCAATAAAATGGACAACCTTGAAGAAATGGACAAATTCTTAGAAAAGTACAAACTTCCAAAACTGAACCAGGAAGAAATAGAATATATGAAAAGACCAATCACAAGTAATGAAATTGAAACTGTGATTAAAAATCATACAACAAACAAAAGTCCAGGACCAGATGGCTTCACAGGTGAATTCTATCAAACATTTAGAGAAGAGCTAACACCTATCCTTCTCAAACTCTTTCAAAAAATTGCAGAGAGTGGAACACTCCCAAACTCATTCTATGAGGCCACCATCACCTTGATACCAAACCAGACAAAGATACTACAAAAAAAGAAAATTACAGACCAATATCACTGATGAACACAGATACAAAAATCCTCAACAAAATACTAGCAAACAGAATCCAACAGCACATTAAAAGGATCATACACCATGATCAAGTGGGGTTTATCCCAGTGATGCAAGGATTCTTCAATATATGCAAATCAATCAATGCAATCCACCATATTAACAAATTGAATAAATAAAAACCATATGATCATCTCAATAGATGCTGAAAAAGCTTTTGACAAAATTCAACACCCATTTATGATAAAAACTCTCCAGAAAGTGGGCATAGAGGGAATTTACCTCAATATAATAAAGGCCATATATGACAAACCCACAGCAAACATTATTCTCAATAGTGAAAAACTGAAAGCATTTCCTCTAAGTTCAGGAATAAGGCAACATAGTTTTGGAAGTCCTAGCCATGGCAATGAGAGAAGAAAAAGAAATAAAAGGAATCCAAATTGGAAAAGAAGTAAAACTGTCACTGTTTGCAGATGACATGATACTATACATAGAGAATCCTAAAGATGCAACCTGAAAACTACTAGAGCTAATCAGTGAATTTTGTAAAGTAGCAGGATACAAAATTAATGCACAGAAATCTCTTGCATTCCTCTACGCTAATGATGAAAAATCTGAAAGAGAAATTAAGGAAACACTCCCATTTACCATTGCAACAAAAAGAATAAAATACCTAGGAATAAACCTGCCTAAGGAGGTAAAAGACCTGTACTCAGAAAACTATAAGACACTGATGAAGAAACTAAAGATGATACTGACAGATGGAGAGATATACCATGTTCTTGGATTGGAAGAATCAATATTATGAAAATGTGTATACTACCCAAAGCAATCTACAGATTCAGTGCAATCGCTATCAAATTACCAATGGCATTTTTTACAGAACTAGAACAAAAAATCTTAAAATCTGTATGGAGACACAAAAGACCCCAAATAGCCAAAGCAATCTTGAGAGAAAAAAATGGAGCTGGAGGAATCAGACTCTCTGACTTCAAAATATACTACAAAGCTACAGTAACCAAGACAGTGTGGTACTGCCACAAAAACAGAAATATAGATCAATGGAACAGGATAGAAAGCCCAGAGATAAAACCACACACCTATGGTCACCTAATCTATGACAAAGGAGGCAAGAATATACAATGGAGAAAAGACAGTCTCTTCAATAAGTTGTGCTGGGAAAACTGGACAGCTACATGTAAAAGAATGAAATTAGAACACTCCCTAACAACATGCACAAAAATAAACTCAAAATGGGTTAAAGACCTAAATGTAAGGCCAGACACTATCAAACTATTAGAGGAAAACATAGGAAGAACACTCTATGACATAAATCACAGCAAGATCCTTTTTGACCCACCTCCTAGAGAAATGGAAATAAAAACAAAAATAAACAAATGGGACCTAGTGAAACTCCTCGGGTAGGAGACATGGAATTTGATCCCCATTGGAATGCAAGGCTATCAGAACCGAGACTCATTTATAAAGTTTTGTTTCTTCTGGGCCAATAAAAATAATCAGGGCAAAAATGACTTGAAGTTCTCCCTGAGTTTTAAGTTTCCTTAGATTTTGACTTAGTGAATATTTGTTATGTGTGATTGCTCTTTTATGCCTAGGAAGGTTATTTTTAATCCAGCATTTAAAATTCAAAATGGAATGAGATACAGTAGTCTCCTCTTAGCCACAAGGGATACATTCCAAGAGCCCCTGTGGATGCCTGAAACTGCAGATAGTACCAAACCCTATATACAGTATGTTTTTCCCTATACTTACATACCTATGATAAAGTTTAATTTATAAATTAGGCACAGTAAGAGATTAACAATAATTAATAATAAATAGAACAATTATAACAGTATATTATAATAAAACTTATGTGAACGTGGTCTCCCTCTCTCTCTCTCTCTCAATATCTTATTGTACAAATTTAATGACTTTTCCATTTCCATCTTAACTAAGCACTTATCACACGCTCTGGCCATAACTTTTTTTTTTTTTTTTTTTTTTTGCGGCACGCGGGCCTCTCACTGTTGTGGCCTCTCCCGTTGCGGAGCACAGGCTCCGGACGCGCAGGCTCAGCGGCCATGGCTCACGGGCCCAGCCGCTCTGCGGCATGTGGGATCTTCCTGGACTGGGGCACGAACCCGTGTCCCCTGCATCGGCAGGCGGACTCTCACCCACTGTGCCACCAGGGAAGCCCTGGCCATAATTCTTGCAGTCTGAGTTGCAATAAGAAAAACTAAAATGAATTTCTTTTTCCTTCTTCATAATTTCACAAATAGAAGATTTGTCTTTGCCGTAGATCCTAGCAACCTCAGTACATAATTGTTTTTCTTTCCTTATTAAGTCAAGAACATTCACCTTTTCACTTAAAGGGAGAACTTTACAGCTTCTCTTTGGCATATCTGAATTGCCAGCATCACTACTCCTGTACTTTGGGGCCACTATTAAGTAATGAAATACCTTGACCATTGATCTGAAAACCAAGACAACTATTAAGTGACTAAGGGCAGGATACACTGGGCAAAGAGGTGATTCACATCCCAGGTGGGACAGAGGACAGCACAAGATTTCATCATGCTGTTCAGGATGGTGTGCAATTTAAAATTTATGAATTGCTTTATTTCTGGAATTTTCCATTTAACATTTTCAGACCATGGCTGTTTGCAGGTAACTGAAACCTCAGAGGGTGAAACCGCACATAATGGGAGGGCTGCTCTACCATTTCATACCCATTAGGATGTCTACTATCAAAAAAAGAAAATAGCAAGTTGATAAGTATTTGAAGAAATTGGAACCCTTGAATACTGTTTGTAGGAATGTAAAATTGTGCAGGTATTATGGAAGACACTATGGTGGTTCATCAAACAATTAAAAATAGAATTATCATATGATCCAGAATTCTACTTCTGGGTATATATCCAAAAGAATTGAAAGCAGGGTCTTGAGGAGATATTTGCATTTCTTCGTGTCTAGCAGCATTATTCATAATAACCAAAAGGTAGAAGCAACCCAAGTGCTCATTGACACATGAATAGCTAAACAAAATGTGGTTTATACATAGAATGGAATATTGTTCGGTTCTAAAGAGGAATAAATGCTGACATATGCTGCAACATGGATGAATCTTGAAGACATTGTGCCAAATGAACTAAATCAATCAAAAAAGAACAAATACTGTGTGATTCCACTTATATGAAGCACTTAGAGGATTCAAATTCATAGAGACAGAAAGTAGAATGGTGGTTGCCAGGAGCTGGGGTGAGGACAGAATGGAGAGTTGTTTTTCAATGTGCACAGAATTCTAGTTTTGGCAGACGAAAAGATGGAAAGCCAACACCCTGTCATGTAAAAACTCTCAGTAAACCAGGAATAGAGGGGAACCTTCTCAACTTGGTTAAGGCTATCTACAAAACCCCTGTGACTAACATCATGCTTAATGGTGAGAGACTTGAAGCTTTCCCATTAAGATCAGGTATAAGGTAAAGATATTGCCATTCATCACTCCTTTTCAACATCATAGTAGAAGTCCTCGCTAACTCAATAAGGCAAGAAAAGGAAATAAAATGTATGCAGATTGGGAAGGAGGATATAAAACTGTCCTCATTTGCAGATGACATGATTGTCTATATAGAAAGCCCAAAAGAATTAACAAAAAAACACCCTGGAACTAAGTGATTATAGTAAGGTTGCAGGGTACAAGTTTATCATACAAAAGTCAATTGCTTTTCTATATACCAACAATGAACAAGTAGAATATGAAATTAAAAATACAATACCATTTACATTACTACTCCTAAAAATGAAATACTTTGGTAAAACCTAATAAAATATATTTAAGATCTATATGAGGAAAATTACAAAACCCTGATGAAAAAATCAAAGAAGAACTAAATAAATGGAGAAATATTCCATGTTCATGGATAGGAATACTTAATATTGTCAGGATGCCATATCTTCCCACCTTGATTTTTGGATTCAATGTGATCCCAATGAAAATTCCAGCGAATTATTTTATGGATATTGACAGACTAATTCTAAAGTTTATGTGGAGAGGCAAAAGACCCAGAATAGCTAATGTATATTGAAGGAGAATAAAGTTGGAGGACTTACACTGCCCTTAATATAAAGCTACAGTAATCAAGACAGAGTGATATTGGAGAAAAAATAGACAAACGGATCAAAAGAACAGAATAGATGGCTCAGAAATAGACCCTTATAAATATAGTCAACTTATCTTTGACAAAGGAGGAAAGGCAATACAATGGAGCCAAGATAGTCTCTTCAACAAATGGTGCTAGAAAAATTGGACAGCCACATGAAAAAAAATGAATCTAGACACAGACCTTATACCCTTCACAAAAATTAACTCAAAATGAATCATAGATAGACTTAAATGTAAAATGCAAAAATACAAAGCTCCTAGAAAATAATATAGGAGAAAACCTAGATGATCTTGTGTATGGTGATATCTTTTTAGATACAACACCAAAGACATGATCCAATGGAAGAAATAATTGATAAGCTGAACTTAGTTAAAATTAAAAACTTCTGCACTGTGAAAGAATATCAAAATTGGAAGACAAGCCACAGTAGGAAGAAAACATTTGCAAAAGACACATCTGATAAAGGACCGTTATCCAAAATATACAAAAAACTCTTAAAACTCAGCAATAAGAAAACAAACAGCCCAATTAAAAACTGGGCCAAACACCTCAACAGACACTTCACTGAAGAAGATACATAGATGACAAATAAGCATATGAAAAGATACTCCACATATGTCATCAGGAAAATGCAAATTAAAACTAGATACCACCACACACCTACTAGAATGGCAGAAATCCAGAACACCAAATGCTGTCAAAGATGTGAAGCAAAAAGAACTCTCATTCATTGCTGGTGGTACAGCCACTTCAGCAGATTGTTTGGAGGTTTCTTACAAAACTAAACATGCTCTTACCATACAGTCCAGCGTTCATGCTCCTTGGTATTTACCTAAACGAGATGAAAACCTATGTCCACACAAAACCCTGGACATTGATATTTATAGACGCTTTATTCATAATTGCCAAAGCTGGGAAGCAAACAAGATGTCCTTCAGTAGATGAATGGGTAAACTATGGTGCCTCCAGACATTGGAATATTACTCAGTGCTAAAAAGAAATGAGTTACCAAGCCATAAAAAGACATGGAGAAATGTTAAATGCATATTACTAAGTGAAAGAAGCCAATGTGAGAAGACTACATACTGTATTATTCCAACTATATGACATTCTGCAAAAGTCAAAACTATGGAGACAGTAAAAAGATCAGTGGTTGTGGGGGAGTGAGGGGAGGTGGGGAAAGAGAAGAGATGACTGGGCAGAGCACAGGGGTGGTGACAATACTCTGTATGATATAATGATGCATGTATGTAATTATACATTTGTCCACACTCTAGAGTATACAACACAAGAGTGAGCCCTAAGGTAAATTATGGACTTTGGATGATTGTGATATGTTAATGTATGTTCACCCTTCGTAAGAAATGTACCATTCTGGTGAATGATGTTGAGAATGGATGAGGCTATGCATGTGTGGGAGCAGAGTTTACAAGACATCTCTGCACCTTCCTTTCAATTTTATTATAAACCTAAAACTTCTCTAAAAAAATAAAATTTTTAAGTTAAAAAAAAGAGGTTCTGGAAATGGATGGTGGTGATGATTGCACAACATTGTGAAAATACTTAATACCACTAAACTGTACGTACACTTAAAAATGGTTAAGATGGTAAATTTTATATTATATATATTTTACTACATTGAAAAACATTCTAGGAGGAGGATTGGCCCAAAGAAACTTGCTGATTATTACTAGAAATGGAAGTTGGGAGCTCACATTTATACTTAATATCTACTCTGTGCCAAGGATGATATCATGTGTTTTACATTATTACTTCACATAATTAGTAATAATTTAAGTAAGAGCTACTTGTCTATTTGTTTTTGTTTTTGCGGTACGCAGGCCTCTCACTGTTGTGGCCTCTCCCGTTGCGGAGCACAGGCTCTGGACGCGCAGGCTCAGCGGCCATGGCTCACGGGCCCAGCCGCTCTGCGGCATGTGGGATCTTCCCGGACTGGGGCATGAACCCGTGTCCCCTGCATCGGCAGGCGGACTCCCAACCACTGCGCCACCAGGGAAGCCCTACTTGTCTATTTGGCAAGCAGTCACTGAGCACTTATTTTGTAGGCGTTGAGCTAGGTTTTGGAGATTCAACAGCAAACAGCACTAGTGCAGCCCATGGCTGGAAGGGCTAAGAGTCTCAGGTTCTAGTGCAGGATGCAGACCCCTTACGGCACAAGATGGGAAGAACAGAAGAGGAGCATCTACCCCTGGCTCCTATGTTCCAGGTCCTGCTATACATCTACATACACTATGTCATCGAATCCCCCAGCAAGTCTAAGAGTTAGGAAGTATTATCCCCATTTTAAAAAGGATGACCTCGAATTTCAGATCTAACATACCTAAGATTATACAACTGCTTAAGTAAGTGGTAGAGCTGAAATGCCAAGACCAAGTTTGTTATCCAAGGCCCGTGTCCTCTATACACAAGGGTTTCCAAAATTGTTCTGTCAATCAAGCTGCCTCAAGGCAGAGTTTCCCCATGAATAAAGAAAAGAAAACAGTAAGGACAATACAGTGAGTTTTCTATTTAAAAAAACACTTTATTCCATTAATAGGCTATTCTATATACTGTAATTTGTCCCCTTTTACAATTTAGAACTAAATGTTTTTTTTCTCGTATGAACTGATGGGGATAATAAATGGTAGTTGTTACTCTTTTTTAGGATCCTGATGTCCAAACTCTATTCCTATATTTGGAAAGTTCTGCACTTTATAAATCTCATTGGGAAGCCCTGCCTACCTCCAGCCCTGGAAGCTCAGTTTCCTATCTTCCTTGCAGTGAGGACACAAGCCCCTGAGCTACGCTCCACTAATGGTAAGTTCATAGCAGTCTTTGAACCGAAAACGGCACTGTGAAGCAAGGACTGCCCAGCAACCATTCTGGGGAGGGACGGTGGCAGCAGCAGTGGCTATATCTACTTCCAAGGGCCACGTGTCAGTTCTCAGAGCCATCCAGTGGCAGCATTGGTGATCTTAGTGATTAACCTATGGTGTCGACTGCTTAATGGCACTGGCAGTGGCTGTGCGATCTTCATCACATCAAAGATTTGGACAGTGTTCTTGATAGCTTGGCCCTAAGTCTCCAGCCCTCCTGGTGATTCTGTGAGCCACAAAAAACTCTCATCATAAATTCTTTCCTACTTAAATCTGACAGAATTTAGTTTCTATCGCTTGCAGCTAAGAACCCTCTCTCTGAGAGTAGTTACTTGATTGTTTGTTCTAATACCCATTCTTGACAAACTAAAGGGGGTCACATTAAGCAGTTCCCCTAGTTTTTGAAAAGAAAATTGGTTTATGGAATAAAAAATATTTAGGAACCACGGTTATATACTATAAAATCCTAAGTTGTGCATTCAAAGCTCTATTTAATGAGCAATGAAAATGACCTAAACAGAACTGGTATTATCTTGAACTAGTACTCTGGATAACCACATGGTCTATATTATTCAGTTGTTAATATAGCCAAATTAACCAGACTGACTTAGCAAACAAACCAGATTGACTATATGTCTACGTAATTGCTTTCTCAGCTGCTGTGAGATGTTTGATCCAGTTAACAATATAGATCAGCTCCTCTTTTTAAAAGGTTAAAGCAGCATGTAATTAACTAATTACTGTATTGATTTATTATATTTACTTACTGAGTAGAGCTATAGGTTTTCACCAAGCCAGATGCCTGGCATGCACAAAAGACATGAAGCTTATGATCTCAATTATCAACCATTCTTTCCATCTCCCCTGCCACCACCATTAGTGGCCAACCACTATGACTTTTCGTCTGGGCTTTTGTAATTGCTCCCTAGCTAATTTCCTTTTTTTCTACTCGTGCTCTTCAGCAATCCATTTTCCATTGAGGAACTAGGGTATCTTCTAAAACATTAATTGGGTCATATTACTGCTCTGCTATAAATCCTTCAAAAATGTTTCCAGTATCCTTAGCTTTAAGTCCAAAGTGCCTAACACAACCAGGAAGGACCCACATAATCAGGTTATATTTCTAAACTTTTCTCACTGCTGCCACCTGCCCCTTGCCACAATGTCCCAAATGTACTGTCCTCTCCATTCCTAAAATGCTTTCATCTCTTCCTGACTCAAGGCCTTTAATGATTCCTTCTTCCTGGCATGTTTTTGCTCCCCCTGTTCATCTGGCTAGCCCCTACTTAGACCTCCTGTTTTAGATTTCACTTCCTAAGGGACACCTTCTTTGACCACTCGAGACAGACCACTGATTGACTCTCTCAACACATCTGAAAGTTTTCTTTCATAGCTCTGATTGCAATCTGTAATTCTACATTTACATGCTGTTTACTTGTTTAATGTCTGTTTCCTCTATAATAGTCTGTAAGCTTTAAGAAGACAGGCACCAGGCCTTTACCACCTGACATTCAACAAAGCACCTTGTATGGGCTCCTTAAACATTTGTTGAATGAATGAATTAGCAGACGAATCCAAGGCTTATATAATCCCATGTCAAAATGGAAGTGTTCTGGACAGGAAGAAAAAGAGGGAACGCAGAGGAACCTGGAAAGCCAAGGAAAGGCTCCTGGGGCCGGGGGCCCTTCAGGGAGACCCCAAAGGGTGGGTAAGATGTGACCAGGCTCTGAAGAGACCTGTGGGGAGAAGCTTCATTGCTCAAGGAAAGGGAGGAGCCAGGAGAAAGGTGGCCAGTTGGCAGGAGAGAGTGAGAGAGGTCACACCTGGATGTCACCTGGATGCCGGTGAGTAGATGGCTTCCAAGTGTACGGTAAGGCCATGAAGCAATTTCTTATTAGTCCTGTCTCTTGAGTAGACACATTCATGCAGTGAAACTACTCAGGATGTAGACCACCAGGTGTGTGGTGTGGGCGTTACGGCAGACACTGCAGGCTGGCTCCCTCCATCCCATGCCAGCCCCTGACAGGGGTGTGCTTGCCTCATGCTGGAGCCTGCAAAGTTAAGATTACATGCCCAGACTCCCTTCAGCTTGATCTAGAGTCTATCAGGCAGATAGACCCGTGCCACATTTGGGAGGAAGTGACATCATGCATAAGAGGCCATGCTTCTGCTGCTTTTTGCAAGCACAGTTGTCAAAGCACTTGCTTTTTTGCGGCAGCTGTAGCAGAGGTCTGAGAGTCAGTCACTAGCTTCCTGGATATTGAAGGCAAGGCACAGAGTATCCCTTTTGCTCATGCAGATTATGGCCACGGGAAAGTGATTCCAGGGTGAAAACTCTTGGAGAGCATATGACTTATGGATCTCTCTTAACTAATACAAGGTTCAAAAGTCACTTTAGAATACAAAGACAGTGTCAATTCAATAATTTAAAATGCTCTCTGAACTTGATTTAAATTTAAAATCAACAAAACCAGGTCCTGCTATAGACTGGCCACCTGCAGGGCATTCTAGGGTGTGGTCCTTCTTTCCTTCCTCATTCTTTATCCAGCTTGTTTTCCAGCATATGATCCCTTGGGGAGTGGATATCAGAGAGGTTGGAAGGGAAAGGAGAGTTTCTCATTTGACTGGTACTTTGTAATATGGCTTCACACTTTCTGGGTCTGGCAGACGTTTAAAGTTACTCACTTTTAAAGACCTTGATATCATAGTGGTCTTTCACCTGCAGTTTCTCTGATCTGGGCGAACACATGCTATGCCTGCAATTCCTTCCTCTACAAGCTCTAGGGAATGGGTGATCCAGCTCAGTATCATTTCTGTTGAGGTCTCTTTGTTTCTACGATGATCCTAATGGAAAGGATTAGAGATGGTTCTCCCACTGGCTCTCAAGTTCACACATATAGCCCACATCCCGGCCACAGGAAACATTCCCACATTCCTTGTCCCCAAAACTCTGTGAGTGCAGGTCCATCATAGCATAGCAGCAACCCTCCGTCACTCTGCCACCAAAACAGCTTGCCGACCCATCTCCGGCCTGTAGATTTTGAGGAGAGGAGTCAAGCCACATCCATGCTGATTCTGTAACTGCAGGGGAAACAGCAAGCTACCCAAATGATTCCCTTTCGGCCCCTCTTACTCAGTTTGTGTTAGGTGTTGACTGAAAAAAAACCCCACACAACGTAAAAGTTGCAAGTTATGTTTTATCCTGAGACCTTACTGAAGATTATAGCCTGGGAGATAAGCTCTCAGATAGCTCCAAGGAGCTGTTCCAAGGAGGTAAGGGAGAAGCCATGAAATACAAGAGTTTTTGCTCAGAAACAAAAACAAACATGTAGTTGACCATCAAAAGATTACTGCTAATCCCAAGAAACAGACATATCAAATTAATGATTTTAGTGCTTTTCTAAGTGTGAGAAGATCCAAGAGTCTGGGCTCATTGGAATTATACTTTTGATATACATCTTAACTATCTATGGCCAAAATATGTTTTTCTCCATTGGAATTCCCCCCAGGGCACACCGTGGGCGGGGTGGAGGGGGGCACGGCTGCAATGGCTGATGGCTTGATGGCGGGCGACATTCTTTGTTAACTGAAGTGCAGGTGACATTCTTTGCCCCCATAGGAGTAGACACCCTTCCCCCTTAGGATGGGGGCTTGAGACTCATAGCACACCAGCATCTCTTTCTTTAAAAAATTTTCACACCAAATCCTCTCTCTCTACCCTCTACTATTTTAAGTCCTTGATAGGATTAACTCATCTAATCAGTTCCCTGCCATCTCTTACCCCTACTTTGACATTTCTGCAGAGTAATCTATTTTGCAACTCACTGATCATATTGTTGCTACATGTATACATGTATTCTTAACATTTTTTTACATCATCTCTCCCCACCTCTAATTTCTGCCTTTCTAAGAGAACATTGCTTTGGGGGGATATTCATCCCACCTCTAGCCCCTAGCACGGATCCTGACTAGTATAATCCAATCATAGTACTTTTACCCCCCTTACCAATGATTGAATCAGGAATTAAGGTTTAAGCTAATCAGGAAAGTATTCTCCTGGTCTGTTATTATCTCAGGTTGAGCTTATGTCCTAAGTTAGCCCAGTTATATCAAAAGGCAAGAGGTTCCTTCTCTATTTCACCTGCTTGGTATAAGAAAGGAAGTGTGTTGTGGTAGTTGCTACTGGCAGCCTTCTTGTGATCATGAGGAAAACCATCCTGAGGACAATACCAAACTATGGAGGAGACAAAGCTGAGACCTGGAAAGCTTTTTTTTTTTTTTTTTTAAAGGTCAGCAGATTTTTTTTTAAATAAATTTTTTTAATTTATTTTTGGCTGCATTGGGTCTTCATTGCTGCACACGGGCTTTCTCTAGTTGTGGCGAGCAGGGGCTACTCTTCGTTGCAGTGCGCTGGCTTCTCATTGTGGTGGCTTCTCTTGTTGTGGAGCAAGGGCTCTATGTGGGCTCAGTAGTTGTGGCTCACGGGCTCAGTAGTTGTGACACGCGGGCTCTAGAGCGCAGGCTCAGTAGTTGTGGCGCACCGGCTTAGTTGCTCCGCGGCATGTGGGATCTTCCCGGACCAGGGCTTGACCCGTGTCCCCTGCATTGGCAGGCGGATTCTTAACCACTGCACCACCAGGAAAGCCCCTGGAAAGCTTATTATGGTATGGCTGGGATTGTTCTACTTTTAGACTTCTTGTTGTAAGAGGAAATAAAAGTCTTTATTATTTTAGCCAATCTGAGTCAGAGTTTTTGTTATTAACAAGGAAAAGCCAGTGATCTTCCATAGATTCCCTGTCAGATCATGAGTCCTGAACCATTCCCTGTGGAAATGGAAACATTCAGTGATGGAAAACAATTAGTATAGCATAGGTCACTTGTTTCTTCCAAGTGACTTTCAAGAACCAAAGGACTGCCCCACAATTTGGGGAAGAGGAAGAGGTAAAAGAAATGCCAGAGAGGCAAACAGCCCACTGAGACTAATCGGCAAAAGCTTTTTAAAGTAACTTCTGAAATAATTCTCTATTATGGCTGCAGTTTTAATGTCCCAGTTGCCTGGGCCCTGTTAGCAGCACCTGGGCAATTAATGTTATTTGAGATAGTTACTTCACATGCATTGTAGAAGCCCACTATCCTTGATTATTTCCTTCCAAGTGAAATCTTTAACCTAAATTTTATTAGTTTTTGAGGCTAGTAGGTATTTTGAAAAATGCAACTGTATTTTATAGAAAGATACCCCACCAACACATGAACTTATGAACTTCATTTTCAATGAAATAAATGTCTTTATGGGAAATTGCTGTTTCCAGCCAACAAGGCTCTTTAGTTAACCATTTTGTTTTTATTCTATTAGAGTATTTAATTCTATCAGTTTGGTAAATTACCTACATACTCTGTGTATTTCTGGGAAGCTCAAGATCTCTTTGTGAGTATGTTGATGTGTTTGATGTGAAGAAATATAATCATGCTACCAGCAGTGCCAGTTTGTCTGGCTACCTATAGCATCAATGATAAAAATAGACGGAATGAGAGACTTAGGATGGCATCATCTGTATTACGGTTGGAGGAATGATCAATAATCTCTGAATGTTATTTGTATCTTCCCCCTCCACCACTTTAGTTCAGACTCTCATTATCTTGCTGGATAACTACAAAGCCACTGAAGTGGTATCTTTTTAATCTCCTGTCTTCCCCCTCTCTGGTCCAGTCTTCACACAGTTTCCAGATACATCTTACAGGCACACAGCTCCCATCACATCACTGTCTCACTCAAGAGCCTTTAGGGACCCTCTACTGCCAGCCAAAATCAATGGCATTCAGGGCCCTGGTATTTAAGGGCTTTCTAATGTGACCCAAACACACTTTTCAAACGTGTCTCCCAATCATTCCCTGCATGCACTGTATGATTTAAACCACTAGACTGTTTGCTGTTCCCCAAATATCATTCCTGCTCACACTTCTCTGAGCCTTGCCTGTAATCTTTCTCCTATGATGATTGTTGTCTTATTCTGTTTGGGCTGCTGTAACAAAAAAATCATAGACTGAGTGCCTTAAACAACAAACATTTATTTCTCACAGTTCTGAAGTCTGAGAAGTCTGAGATCAAGGCACTGGCAGATTTGGTGTCTGGTGAGGGTCCGCTTCCTGTTATAGACAGCTGTCTCCTCGCTGTGTCCTCACATGGGTAGCACTTGGATGAAGTTGTGTGAGAAGGGAAGTCCATCACTGCTGGAGAAAGTCCAGAAGTTACAATGTGGGGGGCAACCATCTAGGAGGAAAAGAGCAAGAGACCTCACAGGAGAGGAGGATAGGAGAGGGTGATAAGTCTCTGGGTCAGAGAGCTCAGAAGGGCCATAGCAGCTTGGGATCTCATAACCACAGGGCTCTACCTTATCAGGACATGACAGGTATCATGACAACCTTGGGAAAGGTTTCACAGGGTATACAAAGCAGTTGGACTCTAAATGGCTAAAAATCTGCTTATTGGGGCTATTTTTTTTTTTTTTTTGACGTTACGCGGGCCTGTCACTGCTGTGACCTCTCCCATTGTGGAGCACAGGCTCCAGACGCGCAGGCTCAGCGGCCATGGCTCACGGGCCCAGCCGCTCCGCGGCACGTGGGATCCTCCCAGACCGGGGCACGAACCCACGTCCCCTGCATCGGCAGGCGGACTCTCAACCACTGCGCCACCAGGGAAGCCCTATTGGGGCTATTTTTAAAAGAATTGGATGTGTACAATTTTGAGCATGATGCCAGTAGACTTTTGAACAAATAGATCTCAACATGCGGTGAAGTGATAAACAACCCACGGGTCAATAGACCAAGATCATCTTTTATAACATGTTTGTATAACTCATTTATATAATGTATTGGGCGATAACTAGCAGTCAGTGCCACAGCAACCATTTAAAAATTAAATTAAGTATTAAATATTCACATTTTAGGAAGTATCCAGCAAATGACAATACATATTTTTAACTTATTTATTTATTTTTAATTTATTTATTTATTATTATTATTTTTTTGCTGTACGCGGGCCTCTCACTGTTGTGGCCTCTCCCGTTGCAGAGCACAGACTCCGGACGTGCAGGCTCAGCGGCCGTGGCTCACGGGCCCAGCCGCTCCGCGGCATGTGGGATCTTCCCAGACTGGGGCACGAACCTGTGTCCCCTGCATCGGCAGGCGGACTCTCAACCACTGCATCACCAGGGAAGCCCTATTTATTTATTTTTTAAATTTATATTTATTTATGTATTTCTGGCTGCATTGTGTCTTCGTTGCTGTGCGCAGGCTTTCTCTAGTTGCAGTGAGCAGAGGCTACTCTTTTGTTGCAGTGCGCTTCTCTTGTTGCACTTCTTTTGTTGTGGAGCACGGGCTCTAGGCATGCGGGCTTCAGTAGTTGTGGCACGCAGGCTCAGTAGTTGTGGCTCGTGGGCTCTAGAGCACAGGCTCAGTAGTTGTGGCGCACGGGCTTAGTTGCTCCGCGGCACGTGGGATCTTCCTGGACCAGGGCTCGAACCCATGTCCCCTGCATTGGCAGGTGGATTCTTAACCACTGTGCCACCAGGGAAGCCCAATACATAGTTTTTAGAATGATAAACTAGGAAAGAATGAAACCGATTTGATTAGTGATGGCAGTACTTGGGAATGGAGAATGGGGAGAATAGTGAGCCTGGATGTCCTACTGTATTTTTACTTAGAGGGAACTCATCACTCACTCTCCCCCTTTTCTCCCAAATAAACCCATGGGAACTCTAATCAGAGTTCAACCCAAGATACCCACGTTAAGGTGTTGTTCAGTATGATGGGGAACAGAGGTTCCCCAATGCTACGATCACACTAATGGTGCCCCCTGATGGCTGCTGTGTAAGATGTTTTCATGAAAGGACTTCCCTTCCCAATGAAACAGATGAAAATGTTGGTTAGAATGTATTATTCTTCCATGGGGTGATGTACTATTAGAATTGTCTATGTAATCACAATTTAAAATGTCCCACAATTTATATTATTCCCCTAAAGAGTAAATCTTTTTTGGGAGGGTTGTTTTAATACAGAAAGCTCCTACAGTTTGGACTCGTTTTCTACAGTTACGAGTAGATAAATACCTCAATTATTTGTTAGCATATAAGTCCAGAAGCACACACAACGATTCTTTACAAAATGAGAGGTTAGCATACTAGAAATTCCCAAGTCCCTTAAGAAGTTTCTGGGACATGAGTCAAAATATAAGATTTTAATTATTGCTTAAAACTCCCTGGGATGTTTCCTAGGTTAGTTTGAAGAGGTAGTTTTAATCATGTGACCCTTGAATCTATTTTTTGTTCAACAAATATTTATTGAGTACTTGCTATGTGCCGAGCACTGGGCCAGAAAATGGGGACATGGCAGTGAACAAGTTCAATGTGATTGCTGCTCTAATGGTATGGGGAATGATGTGGTGGTCATAAAGGTGCCCAAAACATTTGCCCCTGAAATTGAAGATTCTGACAAGGTAAGACAAAAATCAGTATTTTTACTGTTTTATTTTCTTCTGGTCTGGGCTCCCCTGAGGCTGGAACTGATTGATTCCAGTCGTAAATCCTGTTGGAGACAAAGTGGGTGTTATTACCAAACATAAAATAGATAGCTAGTGGGAAGCAGCCGCATAGCTCAGGGAGATCAGCTCGGTGCTTTGTGACCACCTGGAGGGGTGGGATAGGGAGGGTGGGAGGGAGGGAGACGCAAGAGGGAAGAGGTATGGGGACATATGTATATGTATAACTGATTCACTTTGTTATAAAGCAGAAACTAACACACCATTGTAAAGGAATTATACTCCAATAAAGATGTTAAAAAATAATAATAATACAAACGAATGAATATGTCAAAACAGAAACAGACTCACAGATATGGTTACCAAAGGGGAGAGGGAAGGGGGGGAGGGACAAATTAGGGGCATGGGATTAAGAGATACAAACCACAATGTATGAAATAGATAAGCAATAAGGATATATTGTATAGCACAGGGAATTATAGCCATTATCTTGTAATAAGCTATAATGGATTATAATCTGTAAAAATACTGAATCACTGTGCTGTACACCTGAAAGTAATATAATATTTTAAATCAACTATACTTCAATAAAAAAGTACATAAAGTAAAAAAAAAAAGGTGGGGGGGGAATTGATAGCTGTGTAAGCGTATTAGTGGTTTGGGGACTTGAGGTGAAGCTCCAATTTGCGTCATTCAAGGTCCCTGATCTACCTCAAGGAGCCTACTTCACAGAATCCCACACTCTGACTTATCAAAATATTCATTTGACCTTGAAAACATTCTTGTGGATGTCATGCAGCTAGCAAACAATAAAGTATTTGAACAAAATGTTTGCATCAGTGACTCCAAATTGACGCAAACTGTAGATTGCCTAGGATGAGAAACCTCTCAAAGGCTCATTTTATTTAGTGCCTGCAGGGTTTTGTTATTCTCTGTGCTAAAGATGACAAGCAGCATGTTAATTAAAGAACTGACATCCTTCAGTTCTCTTTTCTCACTAGTTGCAATATTCCTCTTTCTCCCCCAGCTCCCATCCACACTCCTGCCATTCCCCAAAAAAGTGCAAATGAAAGGTTTCACTGTCCTCATGTGAATAATCTGGGGGCAGATACAGTTCTCCTCATCAACCACTTTACAGCAAAGTCAAATCGTGTGCCCTGTTATGTTAAATTTTGATCTTTTTAACAGGAAAAAATCATTTTGATAAAGGTCAATGCCTCCTTGATATTTATACACTTGAACCATACTGAAAATGCATTTTGAAATTCTGAAATCTTGAATTAATATGACAACGTGCAAAGACTGTGTGACACCATTTGTAATTCATTAGCACATACTTTACAATATATTAGCATCAAATGTGGAAGGCTCTGTCATGGTCCTGGGAAGCCTGGGAGTTTCATCCTGGTTTAGTCTCTAGCACCTTAAGGTTTTGACATGGATGACCAGAGACAATTCCAAATGATTCTTGCAGATCAGGAATAAATTAATTTATCCAGAAACCTGCTAGGTATAATATATGAGCCTGAGAAACATGCAGCCATCCAGCATATGTTTGTCTAGTTTCAAGCAGATTTTGAATACCAGACTGCCATAACGGGAATGAATTGTGACATGAACCTGGTAAATTGGGGACTGCATCTGCTGTCCTGCACCTGGCATGTGGCTTCCTCACATAGTGACTCTGCAAATGATTAAAGGTCCCTACAGTTCATATCATTTTGAAATAGTGCCTGGGTAACCTCACATGTATCGTCAACAGCTCCTGGAACAGATGGAAATCTAACAGTGTCATAGATTTCGTAAGTTGTTCTTTGCTGATGCTAAAACCCACTGGACTATTTATTTTAAGGACTTATTGTCTTGGGAATCGGAAAACCAGTCTCTGATTTACAGATACACACAGTGTCTAAAACAGTGATTTAATGACTATACTTAGTTTGACTATTACCTAAAATATTTAAATTTTAGCTCTTAAAAATTCCCAAATCCCCCAAAATTCTTTGACATCATAAAATATTCAGAATTCCCCTGAACTTGAAAACTTTTTTAAGGAATACAGCCTAGGAGTTTATGTTTAAAAATATTTATAAGGCTGTTTCTGGCTTTACCATTATTAAAAAGAAAGCTGAATCCTCTGGATTTTGGAATTGACAGGGCTGCTTCATGTTTATTATTAATCTCTGTGACCAACCTACTTGGAATTGTAGTGCAACATTTTTGATCTGTTGTATAGTGTGTGCGTGTACGTGTATGTGCTTGTGCATATATGCACACCCATGTATAAGTGTTCAGATGTTTATGGAGCAAAACAAACGCAGTAGTGCATGCGTGAGTGTGGGCTTGTCCTTGTGATCATTGTTGCCTGAACAAGTCAACTTGTTCTTTTTTGTTTGTTTTTGTTTTGTTTTTTTGATAAGCCAATTTTTATTGTTTTTATTTTTTAACATCTTTATTAGAGTATAATTGCTTTACAATGGTGTGTCAGTTTCTGCTTTATAACAAAGTGAATCAGTAATACATATACATATGTCCCCATATCTCTTCCCTCTTGCATCTCCCTTCGTCCCACCCTCCCTATCCCACCCCTCTAGGTGGTCACAAAGCACCGAGCTGATCTCCCTGTGCTATGCGGCTGCTTCCCACTAGCTATCTATTTTATGTTTGGGAGTGTATATATGTCCATGCCACTCTCTCACTTTGTCACAGCTTACCCTTCCCCCTCCCCATATCCTCAAATCCATTCTCTACTAGGTCTGCATCTTTATTCCCATCTTGCCCCTACGTTCTTCTGACCATTTTCTTCTTGTTTTTAGATTCCATATATATGTGTTAGCATACGGTATTTGTTTTTCTCTTTCTAGCTTACTTCACTCTGTATGACAGTCTCTGGGTCCATCCACCTCACTACAAATAACTCAGTTTCGTTCCTTTTTATGGCTGAGTAATATTCCACTGTATATATATGCCACATCTTCTTTATCCATTCATCTGTCGATGGACATTTAGGTTGTTTCCATTTCTTAGCTATTGTACATAGTGCTGCTATGAACATTGGGGTGCACGTATCTTTTTGAATTAGAGTTTTTGTATTTTCTGGATATTCGCCCAGTAGTGGGATTCCTGGGTCATATGGTAATTCTATTTTTAGTTTTTTAAGAAACCTCCATACTGTTCTCCATAGTGGCTGTATCAATTTACATTCCCACCAACAGTGCAAGAGGGTTCCCTTTTCTCCACACCCTCTCCAGCATTTATTGTTTGTAGATTTTTTGATGATGGCCATTCCGACTGGTGTGAGAGGATATCTCATTATAGTTTTCATTTGCATTTCTCTAATTATTAATGATGTTGAGCATTCTTTCATGTGTTTGTTGACAATCTGTATATCTTCTTCGGAGAAATGTCTATTTAGGTCTTCTGCCCATTTTTGAATTGGGTTGTTTGTTTTCTTGATATTGAGCTGCATGAGATGCCTGTATGTTTTGGAGATTAATCCTTTGTCAGTTGCTTCATTTGCAAATATTTTCTCCCATTCTGAGGGTTGTCTTTTGGTCTTGTTTATGGTTTCCTTTGCTGTGCAAAAGCTTTTAAGTTTCATTAGGTCCCATTTGTTTATTTTTGTTTTTATTTCCATTTCTCTAGGAGGTGGGTCAAAAAGGATTTTGCTGTGATTTATGTCATAGAGTGTTCTGCCTATGTTTTCCTCTAAGACTTCGATGGTGTCTGGCCTTATATTTAAGTCTTTAATCCACTTTGAGTTTATTTTTGTGTATGGTGTTAGGGAGTGTTCTAATTGCATTCTTTTACATGTAGCTGTCCAGTTTTCCCAGCACCACTTATTGAAGAGACTGTCTTTCTCCACTGTATATTCTTCCCTCCTTTATCAAAGATAAGGTGACCATATATGTCTGGGTTTATCTCTGGGCTTTCTATCCTGTTCCATTGATCTATATTTCTGTTTTGGTGCCAGTACCATACTGTCTTGATTACTGTAGCTTTGTAGTATAGTCTGAAGTCAGGGAGCCTGATTTCTCCAGCTCCATTTTTCTTTCTCAAGATTGCTTTGGCTATTTGGGGTCTTTTGTGTTTCTATGCAAATTGTGAAATGTTTTGTTCTAGTTCTGTGAAAAATGCCAGTGGTAGTTTGATAGGGATTGCATTGAATTCGTAGGTTGCTTTGGGTAGTAGAGTCATTTTCACAATGTTGATTCTTCCAATCCAAGCACATGGTATATCTCTCCATCTATTTGTATCATCTTTAATTTCTTTCATCAGTGTCATACAATTTTCTGCATACAGGTCTTTTGTCTCCTTAGGTAGGTTTATTCCTAGATATTTTATTCTTTTTGTTGCAGTGGTAAATGGGAGTGTTTCTTAATTTCTCTTTCAGATTTTTCATCATTAATGTATAGGAATGTCAGAGATTTCTGTGCATTAATTTTGTATGCTGCTGCTTTACCAAATTCATTGGTTAGCTCTAGTAGTTTTCTGGTAGCATCTTTAGGATTCTCTATGTATAGTATCATGTCATCTGCAAACAGTGACAGCTTTACTTCTTCTTTTCCGATTTGGATTCCTTTTATTTCTTTTTCTTCTTGGATTGCTGTGGCTAAAAATTCCAAAACTATGTTGAATAATAGTGGTGAGAGTGAGTAGCCTTGTCTTGTTCCTGATCTTAGTGGAAATGGTTTCAGTTTTTCACCATTGAGGATGATGTTGGCTGTGGATTTGTCATATATGGCCTTTATTATATTGAGGAAAGATCCCTCTATGCCTACTTTCTGGAGGGTTTTTATCATAAATGTTTGTTGAATTTTGTCAGACGCTTTCTCTGCATCTATTGAGATGATCATATGGCTTTTCTCCTTCAATTTGTTAGTATGGTGTATCACGTTGATTGATTTGCTTATAGTGATTCTTATCCTTGCATTCCTGGGATAAACCCCACTTGATCATAGTGTATGGTCCTTTTAATGTGCTTTTGGATTCTGTTTGCTAGTATTTTTTTGAGGATTTTTGCATCTATGTTCATCAGTGATATTGGCCTGTAGTTTTCTTTCTTTGTGACATCTTTGTCTGGTTTTAGTATCAGAGTGATGGTAGCCTTGTAGAATGAGTTTGGGAGTGTTCCTCCCTCTGCTATATTTTGGAAGAGTTTGAGAAGGATAGGTGTTAGCTCTTCTCTAAATGTTTGATAGAATTCACCTGTGAAGCCATCTGGTCCTTGGCTTTTGTTTGTTGGAAGATTTTTAATCACAGTTTCAATTTCAGTGCTTGTGGCTGGCCTGTTCATATTTTCTATTTCTTCCTGGTTCAGTCTCGGAAGGTTGTGCATTTCTAAGAATTTGTCCATTTCTTCCAGGTTGTCCCTTTTACTGGCATATAGTTGCTTGTAGTAATCTCTCATGATCCTTTGTATTTCTGCAGTGTCAGTTGTTACTTCTTTTTCATTTCTAATTCTATTGATTTGAGTCTTCTCCCTTTTTTCTTCATAAGTCTGGCTAATGGTTTATCAATTTTGTTTACCTTCTCAAAGAACCACCTTTTAGTTTTATTGATCTTTGCTATTGTTTCCTTCATTTCTTTTTCATTTATTTCTGATCTGATCTTTATGATTTCTTTCCTCCTGCCAACTTTGGGTTTTTTTTGTTCTTCTTTCTTTAATTGCTTTAGGTGTAAGGTTAGGTTGTTTATTTGAGATGTTTCTGGTTTCTTAAGGTAGGCTTGTATAGCTATAAACTTCCATCTTAGAACTGCTTTTGCTGCATCCCATAGGTTTTGGGTCATTGTGTTTTCATTGTCATTTGTTTCTAGGTATTTTTTGATTTCCTCTTTGATTTCTTCAGTGATCTCTTGGTTATTAAGTAGTGTGTTGTTGAGCTTCCATGTGTTTGTATTTCTTACAGGTTTTTTCCTGTAATTGATATCTAGTCTCATAGCATTGTGGTCGGAAAAGATACTTGATACGATTTCAACTTTCTTAAATTTACCAAGGCTTGATTTGTGACCCAAGATATGATCTATCCTGGTGAATGTGCCATGAGCACTTGAGAAGAATGTGTATTCTGTTGTTTTTGGATGGAATGTTGTATAAATATCAATTAAGTCCATCTTGTTTAATGTATCACTTAAAGCTTGTTTTCCTTATTTATTTTCATTTTGGATGATCTGTCCATTGGTGAAAGTGGGGTGTTAAAGTCCCCTACTATGATTTTGTTACTGTCGGTTTCCCCTTTTATGGCTGCTAGTATTTGCCTTATGTATTGAGGTGCTCATATGTTGGGTGCATAAATATTTACAATTGTTATATCTTCTTGTTGGATTGACCCCTTGATCATTATGTAGTGTCCTTCTTTGTCTCTTGTAATAGTCTTTGTTTTAAAGTCTATTTTGTCTGATATGAGAATTGCTACTCCAGCTTTCTTCTGATTTCCATTTGCATGGAGTATCTTTTTCCATCCCCTCACTTTCAGTCTGTATGTGTCCCTAGGTCTGAAGTGGGTCTCTTGTAGATAGCATATGTACCGGTCTTGTTTTTGTATTCATTCAGCCAGTCTATGTCTTTTGTTGGGAGCATTTAATCCATTTACATTTAAGGTGTGTATGTTCCTATTACCATTTTCTTAATTGTTTTGGGTTTATTATTGTAGGTCTTTTCCTTCTGTTGTGTTTCCTGCCTAGAGAAGTTCCTTTAGCATTTGTTGTAAAGCTGCTTTGGTGGTGCTGAATTCTCTTAGCTTTTGCTTGTCTGTAAAGCTTTTAATTTCTCCATCAAATCTGAATGAGGTCCTTGCTGGGTACAGTAATCTTCGTTGTAGGTTTTTCTCTTTCATCACTTTAAATCTGTGCTGCCACTCCCTTTTGGATTGCAGAGTTTCTGCTGAAAGATCAGCTGTTAACCTTTTCAGGATTCCCTTATGTGTTACTTGCTGTTTTTCCCTTCTGCTTTTAATATTTGTTCCTTGTATTTAATTTTTGATAGTTTGACTAATATGTGTCTTGGCATGTTTCTCCTTGGATTTATCCTGTATGGGACTCTCTGTGCTTCCTGGAGTTGATTAACTATTTCCTTTCCCATATTAGAGAAGTTTTCAACTACAGTCTCTTCAAATATTTTCTCAGTCCCTTTCTTTTTCTCTTCTTCTTCTGGGACCCCTATAATTCGAATGTTGGTGCGTTTACTGTTGTCCCAGAAGTCTCTGAGACTGTCCTCAGTTCTTTTCATTCTTTTTTCTTTTTTCTGCTCTACTCTGCAGTAGTTATTTCCACTATTTTATCTTCCAGGTCACTTATCCGTTCTTCTGCCTCAGTTATTCTGCTATTAATCCCTTCTAGAATATATTTAATTTCATTTATTGTGTTGTTTATCATTGTTTTTTTGCTCTTTCATTCTTCTAGGTCCTGGTTAAACTTTTGTTGTATTTTCTCCATTCTATTTCCAAGATTTTGGATCATGTTTACTATCATTATTCTGAATTGTTTTTCAGGTAGACTGCCTATTTCCTCTTCATTTGTTAGGTCTGATAGGTTTTTGCTTTGTTCCTTCATCTGCTGTGTGTTTCTCTGTCTTCTCATTTTGCTTAACTTACTCTGTTTGGGGTTCCTTTTTGCAGGCTGCAGGTTCATAGTTTCCACTGTTTTTGGTGTCTGTCCCCAGTGGCTAAGGTTGTTTCAGTGGGCTGTGTAGGCTTCCTGGTGGAGGGGACTAGTGCCTGTGTTCTGGTGGATGATGCTGGATCTTGTCTTTCTGGTGGGCAGGTCCACATCTGGTGTTGTGTTTTGGGGTGTCTGTGGCCTTGTTATGATTTTAGGCAGCCTCTTTTTTATTTTTTTAAAAAACCATATCAACATTTTATACTATACTGTTTTAAATTTTTATATTTTACCATCTCTGTCTTGAACCTTCTTAGGGTAAAAAATGGCATAAAAGTATAAATAAGTACATGTTAGCTTTAATTACTTATCATAATGGCCACCACCTGTTTAGCATCTTACTGTGGCAACTTGTCCCTGCCAAGCCCTGTGGTATGTGCTTTCCATGCTTTGTTCTATTTAATTTTTGCCATAACTCCATGAGATAAGTATTATGTTCAGACTCTTTTAGTTGTAAATGATAGGAACACAAGTCAAACTAGTTTAAGCAAAACGAATTTACTGGCTCAATTAGCCAAAGGATCTGAGGGTAGTGGTTCAGCTGGATCCAGGGCTCAAACAGTGCTATTAAGGTACTATCTGTATCCCTACCTCTAACCCTACCCTCATCCCCGTCCCTACCTCTAGCCCCACCCTCATCCCCGTCCCTACCTCTAGCTCCACCCTCGTCCCTATCCCTACTTCCAACTCTATCTCTATGCCTATCTCTAACTGTATTCCTCTTCCTATCCCTAACTCTACTCCTCTCCTCAGCTCTATCTCTATCCTCTCCTCTGTCTCGAGCTCCATCTATATCCCTTTCCTTATCCCCATCTCTATCTCACCAAAATCTCTCTTCCTATAGCAATCATGGTGGGCGTCAATAGACTCAAACTTATATTCTACCCCCTTAGTAACCCAAACAAAAGGGAAGCATCTTCTCTACAGTCTGGGAGTAAAATCCCAGGGAATTGTCTGATTGGCTCCCTTGGGCGTTCTGCCTCTCCCTGAAGTTGAGATTGATTAGGGAGGTGGGCAACGTGGTTGACCAGGCCCAGGTCGTATCCAACCATGCGAATAGAACAGAGCTCAACCCCTACTGAGCTAAGCACATGGAGTGAGTGTCCCTACGGGAAGGTAGAAAAATGCCTGGCAGGCAAAAATGGAAAATTTCTGTCACAGAAGATTTCTGTTCTCTCCTTGCAGATGAGAAAACTGAGCTCAGAGAGATTACTTCATTTTCCCAAGGACACATGAGAGGTAAGTCATGGGGCTGGGATTCAACTCCAGTTCTGTCTGACTCTACAGTCTTTTTCCCCTAACACTCTGCTGAATTACCTTCCTTTATACAGTACTAAAAAGTAAACAGTAAACCTTCAAAGTTTAACAGATGATGAACCAGAAATAAAGAAAAATAATTAATTTGCCCAAATTTGTGAGATAGGGCTAAGGCTGTGATCTGAATTGCGCCCACCCCCCATATCCTACCCAACCAAGTTAAGTATCCTTACCAAAAAAGTATACTATTCCCTTTTATACATTGTTCAAAAACAAACAACTAAAAACATATGTGAGTCACTTTATGCCTTTAGGGAGTTTACCTTTCATTTTTCTTGAAGCTTTGTTCTTTACATAGATAGTTCCTATAAAGATATTTTATACTCAGCTTCTTAATACCTTTTTCTAACTAGACGTAATCATAGCAACCTTAAACTACTCAAATGGATTCCTACGTGAACTCTACTTGTCTTGGCACTGCTTTAACACTGGTCATGTTTTTTGGTTAAAAAAACCTCTACCCTAAGAGAATACAGGCTACCCTTCCTACATACTTTCTATGTTTAACACTCATCCATAGGAATTCTAAAAGGTTAAGACATGCCACATCAATATTAAGGGATTGGGTGTAGGGAAGGATCTTAGAGATGATTAAACCCAATCATCTCATTTCACAGATGAGAAAAATGAGATTCAGAGGTTAAGTGGCTTACCCAAAGTTGCTCCACTGCTTTGGCAGAATTTGGGAACCTAGTGTTTCTGATGCTTTGTCTAACACTGTGTCATTACCCGCATTGCCCCATATCTCATTTACCATGCCCTGCTGGGTCTTCCTCTCCAGGACCTGAGATGCAACCTCCTCTGAGACTTTGTGGGCCAGAAAATTCAAGCTATAAACATGTGCCCTTGCACATTAGCCATGTGATTAAAATAAAGACGAGACAGACACAATCAAATTCCAAGGAATAGGAAAGTGTGACTGAAAAATGCCAGGGTAAAGGTGTGGAGGTGGTTCAAGATGGCAGAGTAGGAAGATCCTGAGCTCACCTCCTCCCATGGACACACCAAATTTACAACTACATATGGGGAAACTATCTCTGAGAACAGCCTGAAGACTAGCAAAAAAGAGGGCTACAACTAAAGATAAAGGGTAGGGACTTCCCTGGTGGTCCAGTGGTTAAGACTCCACACTTCCACTGCAGGGGGCACAGGTTCCATCCCCAGTAGGGGAACTAAGATACCTCATGCCACGTGGTGGCCAAAAAATAAATAAGTAAAAAAGTAAAGGGTAAAAGCCGCATTGAGATGAATAGGAGGGGTGGAGACATGGTCTGGCTGGGATACACATCCCACAGGCAGAAGGGAAATCACAGCCTCAGAGGTTCCCCCTGAGGAGCAAAGGCTCCAAATCCCACATTGGGGTCCCCAGCCCGGGGCACCCACACAGGGAAGATGAGCCCCCATGACATCCGGCTTTGAAAACAAGTGGGACTTATATCCAAGTGGGCCAGAGGGCTGTAGGAAACTGAGAATCCACACTTAAGGGGCACGCACAAAAACTCCAAGGCCCAGCACAGAAGCAGCAGTATGAAAGGCACCTGGAGATTCATTGACTAAGTTTAGGGTATGTGCCTGAGGGCAGGGATCTGATGGAACTTTTTCTTATAAAGGAGCTGGTGGATGCCAGTTTTGTTGTTTGGTTGGTTGGGTTTTTTTCTTTCTAGCTCACCCTACCTAGCTGGCCCAGTGCTGGCAGGTGCCATTACTGAGTCTCCCCATGCAACCAATTAACCCTGGGTTCACCCATGAACCCAACAGCATGGTGCTCTTCCAAAACAGCCCCCACACTTCACCAGGCCTGGCAGGTGCCCTTGGCTGGCATTGGAGCCAGGCAACCGAAACAAAAGGAAAAATAAACAAATGGGACTATATCAAACTAAAAAGCTTTTACACCGAGAAGAAAAATATCAACTAAATACAAAGGCAGCCTACCAAATGGGAAAAATATTTGAAAATATGTCTGATAAGAGGTTAATATCCAAAATATATGAATAACTCATACAACTCAATATTTTTCTTTAAAAAAAACCAGCAATCCACTTAAAAAATGGGTGGATGTTCTGAATAGACATTTTCCCAAAGAAGACATACAGATGGCCAACAGGTACATGAAAAGATGCTCAACATCACGAATCATCAGGGAAATGCAAATCAAAACCACAGTGAGATACCACCTCACACCTGTTAAAATGGCAATTATCAAGTACACAATAAATAACAAGTGTTGGCAAGTATGCGGAGAAAGGGAACCCTTGTGCACTGCTGGTGAGAATGTGAATTGGTGCAGCCACTATGGAAAACACTGTGGAGGTTCTGCAAAACATTAAAAACAGAACTACCATATGATCCAGCAATTCCACTTCTGGGTATTTACCTTAAGAAAACAAATTTTCACTAATTTGAAAGGATATATGCACCCTTATATTCACTGCAGCATTATTTACAAAAGCCAAGATATGGAAGCAACCTGAATGCTCATGGATAGATGAGTGGACAAAGAAGATGTAACACACACACACACACACACACACACACACACACACACACACACACAGTGGAGTATTACTCAGCCATAAAAAAGAATAAAATTTTGCCATTTGTGACAGCATGGATGCACCTAGAGGTATTATGCTAAGTGAAATGAGTCGGATAAGGACAAATATTGTATAATTTCACTTATATGTGGAATCTAAACAAAACAAATGAGCAAACAAAACAGAAATGGATTCATTGATACAAAGAACAAACAGGCGATTGCCGGGGAGGAGGAGGCAGAGTTTGGCAAAATAGGTGAACGGGATTAAGAGGTACAAACTTCCAGTTATAAAATAAATGAGTCACAAGATGTAATAGACAACATAAGGAATATAGTCAATAATACTGTAATAATTTTGTATGTAACAAATGATTACTAGAATTATTGTGTTGATCATTTTGTCATGTATTTGATTGTCAAATCACTATGTTGAACACTTGAATCTAATATAATACTTTACATCAACTGTACTTCAATTTGAGAAAAAAAAGTGAGAGAGCAGGAAGAATCAAAGACAGTGCAGATGTGTCCTGCTTGAGGAATAGCACAGATGCCATGGCTGTGTCAGGAAACTCTGAGGGAACCCACTAGCTCCTGTTCTACACATTTCACAATAAGGCTTTCATCTCGTAGCTAACTTCTTTCTGTACCTTTACAATGAAGACAGTAGATTCAGAGAAAAATGTATTCCTTCTATTCAATTTCATGTCTACCCTAAAGCTGTTTAGAAAGTGTTTTTTTGATATACCTCTCTCTACATAAAGCAATGGTCCAACCTGTAGAAATAGTAGAGAGGGTTATTAGATCTCTAATTAGTTCTCAATTGTTCTACATTTCATAAAAAGGTTGGAAATAAATCCAGTTAAACATTTTCTTTAATGCCAGGAGATTTTAACAGATGCTGTATTTGATGAATTTAAGTATGCTTCTTGAATCTTGTACAGAAACTCGTTTTCATTAGAGAACAAATAATTCTACCACTGTGTCATAGAAATGAAAAAAGAAAGAAAGAACACCAAGATAAAAGAGTGCCAATAAGTCCTTGCAAATGACTGTTAAAAATTGTCCAGATAATTCTGGTATTCTATTTTTCTATCCCAAAGCATTTCTGTTCTCTTCCTTTTAATAATTCCTTTTCCAAAGGTGTTCAAACCACAATAAATTGTCATGTTGTCATAGTAGCCTCATCTCCAGATGTGAATTTATTATATGTTGACTTGAAGGAACATGATTTTCTTATAAAATGCTAGGCCGATACTGCTAGTGAAGAGATTAAGCTACTTTGAAAACTCTGAGGTAATAAAATTCTATTAATCATAGTGCTGTAAAGCTTCAAAGTATATCTTCATGTTAATGTTCAGAAACCTAAATGACTTCTTTCAACTGTAGCAGTTTCACTGGAATAACAGAGTTCTATAGTACTGACGTACATCCTTTAATAAAGGTATTTCTCAGAATTAGGATATATGTTCTAATTCTGTATACCGTGAAACATATTCTGGGCTTTCTTTCACTTAAGTTCAGAAATGCAAGGCCAGGCCTACACAAGACTGAGCATTTCCTCTTAGGCCAAGAATGGCAAAGAGTTTTCAACTGAAGACCGAATTCCAATATACCTAAAAATAAGTGTTGGGAACGACTGTGAGTGAGATTCCAGCCTCTGTAGGGAATGAGAGCTTTATCGGTTGGTGATGTCTCCCACAGACAAAAAAAGGAGATGTAGCACTCTGTGGTGCATTTATACTCTCCAAAAGATAGTTCTTATTGTCTCTTTGTTTTCTTTTGTTTCAGTTTTAATTTTTATCAAACTTATATATGTACATAGCTAGAAAGTCAAATAGTCATGGTTAGAAAGCCCAAGAGAAAGCCAAAAATCAGTAGTTTCCTGATCAACCTCTTCCCACCCTTGATTTTCACTCCCAGAGGTAACCATTTCAAGTTCTTTAGCTATTCTTTTCGTATTTGCCTCTGTAGTTCTGAGAGTTGTTAGGTACTTGGAAACAACAGACTGACTCTAGACATGGGGTAGCTCATGGGGATGCTAAGCTTCCAAGAACAGTGATTAAACCATACAGCAGACCCCCTGAAAAAAGACATTCTACCACCACGTGCCCCATGGATGTCAATTCTGCTCTGGAACTCAACCTTGTGGCCGCCCTCCAAAGCTGAATTGCTCTGCTACAGCCCTCACCAGCCACATGCTTTCCATATGGGATCACCTTCCTCAGTTTGCTCACTTCTAGATCAGAATCTCATGGGAGTGAGTCTGCTGGCAGAGCCCAGGTCACATGTGTCTGTGCTAGCTGAAAAGGACACTGGAACAGAATTTGGGAGTTTATTTTGGGGATACAGGATTCATATGGCAGTAAATTCCCCAAATATAACAGTATGTTGTTCAAAAGGAGTTAGACAGCCTGGAAAGAAATGACAAATACCTACCACAGCTTTCTAATGAGCAAGTTTATTCTACTATTTATTAATTTTGTATTTTAGAGATTTTCTAGGCTCTCCCGACTGTTGAAGATACATCATGACACCCCTGGACACCACACAGACTCCTTCTTCATCTACCCACACATTTATCTATATCATATTTTTAAATAGATCAGTATTTGAGTTTGCATTATTTTGTCTATGTGAACATTATTTTTATCTTAGCCAAGTACTGTATTATATTCTTTTCTTTTATAATGTTACGTTTTCCCTAGAATTAATAGTTAACTTTTTTCATTTGATAACTTTCTATATACCTATCATTAATGCATTCTAAACTTTATTCCAGAATTGTAATTTCTTGTATCATATTTTAAAATTTCTAAGGTCTATTTGGGTTTCTAAGTGTTCTTTTTATAACTTTTGTGTGCATGTGTCATGGATGTAATGGAGGGATGTAATCATCCTTGAAGATGATTATAGTTTTTTGTTTTTGTTTTTTCTGCTTCCTATGTTGTTTCATCTCTGCTAACTTTTTCTATTTGTTTTGGTCTGTCTGATGTTAAAAGTTCCCCCAAATCTCTTGTTATTCTTATTTTGCTCATATTTAAGAAAGGGGACTTAAAATTGTGAGAAGAGAGGATAGGGCTTATTAAAGACTTGGCTTCACTGAAGGATAATGAGTAGAACAGAGCTATTTCATTAGGGGTCTCCCAAGTGCAAGTAGTTTATTTTGTTTTTCTCATTTTCCTCTTTGGCTGATCACTTTCCTCAGAGAGGAATCCTCTAATCTCCTGCCTTTAAATATGACTGCCAGCATTCTAAGAGCTGAGCCATGGAAGAGGTTGTTTAGAATAGAGGCTTTCATTCAGTTCCCCTGTTTTTGGTATGGTACTCCGTCCTCCTCTCTGCTGAATGCCCTAAGTCTGGAGACCTCTGGTTTGACATCTCCAGAGAGTAAACCTCTAGTTTTCTGCCAGATTCAAGAAGAGGCAGTTATCCAGCTGGGGAATGGTATAGAGGGAAGGATCTGGGTACACCCTATGTAGATGTTCAATCAACACTCTGTTTTCTTCCCTACCTGTTCCCCAATATTTTGAAGTACTTGGTGGATTCAATTCCTGAGCTTTCTTTTCTGGAAATCCCTGGCATGAGTTGACATACTTCTTAGCTTCAGCTCTTGTAGGCTTAGATTTCAGCTTCCCCTGGTCTAAGGAGTCAGTCACCACTAATCCATCAGCTTTCCAGCTGCCAAAATTACACCACTGTCTTCCTTCCTGTTCTTTCTCTTCCTGTTCCCTTCCCTTTCTCTCTCCTCCTTCTCTCTCTCATTCTCTCTCTCTCTCTTGCAATCTCTCTCTCTCTCCCTCTCTCTTTCTCTATCAGTATCTACCTCCCTCTCCCCTCTTCTTCTATTTCTCTCTGTGTGTGTGTGTGTGTGTGTGTGTGTGTGTGTGTGTGTGTATGTGTCTATCTCATCTTCTATTGACATTGTAGTGGAATTTCAGGAGAGGAGAGTAGGGAAGGCATGTTTCAATCTTCCGTATTAATCAGAAATCCTTTGTTATATATTCTTTCTTAAAATCTTGTCAACACCCTGTCGTCCAACAGATAGAATTGAAATTATGTTTTTCACAATTTACAGGGCTGATTTTATCCACTTTCAACAAATCAGGTCTTCAGTACTAACAAACTGGTGTTCCTGTTGGGCTTTTGATCATTATGTTGAGATTTGGGTAAGGTCTCATCCCCATTCTCTTCCAATCTCAATCCAATGTTTATAGCTAAAAGTTAAATCTCTCCCTGTTATGCACACTTGCTACCTTCTAATTATATAAGCAATACATGTTTATTTTAGCAAGTTTGGAATCACAGAAAGACACAAAGAAGGAGTAAAAAATTACTTGTAATTATTCCTCTTTTTCAATGTAATGTGTAAAACTCTTCTGCAGTCCACTAGGTTCATTTCCAACCACCTACCATACCTCTGTAAGTACTATCAACATTTTCATCTGTAAGCTTCTAGAAACTTTTATGCTTACACCTACATATGTAAGATTTGGTTGCAAAATAAAAAAATCACGCTATATATAAAATAAAATTAAAAAAATCACGCTATATATATAAATATATAAAAAATAAAAATAAAATAAAAAATCACGCTATATATATCATTGCTTGCTCTGTTCTTTTTAATTAATGATATATCAACAAGGCTTTTCTAAGTTAGTATTTTTTAACATACCTCATTATTTTTAATCGGTATCGATATGGTTTTAAAATACATTCACAAAGTAAAAGAAGTCTATTAATTCTTGATACTCCTTTCCAAAAGGTGGAGCCTAATTCCCCTCCCCTGAGTGTGGACTGAACTTAGTGACTCGCTTCTAATGAATAGAATGTGGTGGAAGTGACATTATGTGACTTCTGAGACTAGATCATAAAAGGCATAGCAGCTTCCCCTTTTCTCTTTCTCTCTCAGATCACTCATTCTGAGAGAAGCCAGTTTTTTGTCATGAGGACACTCAAGAAGCCCTGAAGAAAGACCTATATGGCCAGGAACTAAGGTCCCATGCCAACAGCCAGCGAGGAACAGTGGCTCTCTGACAGTACACATTCAAGTGAACCATCTTGGCAGTGGATTCCCCAGCCCCACTGAAGCCTTTAAAAGAATGCCATGGGAGGGAGAGGAGGAGATAAATTAGGAGTTTGGGATTAACATATGTACACTATTGTATATAAAATAGATAAACAGCAAGGACCTACTGTATAGCACAGGGAACTGTACTCAATATCTTGTAATACCTATAATGGAACTATAATGGAAAATAATCTGAGAACGATTATATATATATACATATATATATATATATATATGTATATATATAACTGAGTCACTTCGCTGTACACTTGAAACTAACACAACTTTGTAAATTAACTATACTTCAATTTACAAAAGTGAAAACAGCCCCACTGACATCTTGACTATAATCTCATGAGAGACCCTGAGCCAAAGCCACCCAGTTAAGTTGCTTCCTGATTCTTGACCCACAGCAATTGTGATATAATAAATGGTTGTTATAAGCTGCTATGTTTTGGAGTAATTTGTTACACAGCAGTAGATAATGATACTGATTTTGATACCTGGAAGTTGGGTGCTATACTAATAAGTACCTAAAAATGTGGAAGTGGCTTTGGAACTGGGTAGTGGGCAAAGGCTGTAAAGGCTTTGAGGAGAGTGTCAGAAAGTGTTAATAGAGGCCTGGTTGCCATAGGGAGGCTCTGGTGAGAGCTTACAGGAAAGTGAGGAACAGCTTTAGGGAAACTGGAGAAAAGGGGATCCTTGTCACATAGTGGCAGAAAGTTTAGTAAGACTGTCTGTCCCCTGTGGTAATGTGGAAAGTAGAAAATGTACATGATGTGCCAGGTGATCTAGTTAAGGACATTTCCAGGTAAAATGCTGAAGGTGCCACCTGGTTTCTTCTTGCTGATTGTAATGAAATATGAGAGGAAAGAGAGAAACCAAAGGAAGGATTGTTAAACACAAAGAAGCCAGAACTGGATGGTTTTTAAAAATTCTGTCTTTGCAGATGGCAAACAAAACTAAAATGAAGAAATGGGTTTGCAGCAAAGATCAATTCCAGGCCACTACCAAGAAAGCCTAGTTTAGAGATGAGGCTAAGAGTATAGCTTTAAAATACTTTGCTTATGACCTCAGGAAGATCTAAGATGGTGCCTCAGAGAACTGTTCAAACAACAGAGCTTTGAAGAAGCTAAAGGATACTGTCCTTCCATAGTTCAGCAGAAGTTCAAGGTAGAGAAGAATTTACCTTGAAGAGATTTGTGGGTGTGGCTTTTGTCTAATGAAGTGAACCCTGATAAGATTCATGGCAGGCCCACAGAGTTTCTAAAAATAATTATAATTACAGAAATAACACCAGCTTAGACTGAAGGAGATAGTACACAATGAAAACAGGCATTTGGAACTCCAAAATTTTACTGAGAAAACTACACAGCTCCAAAATAGGCTAACTTTCAAGGAATGAATCAGGAAAGTAGAAAATGTACCTGATGTACCAGGTGACCTTCAGAGGTTCTTGAAGCCAAGAGCCATGAACAATCATTCCTGGTCAGGAGTAGGAATGAGTTTGAATCAAGAACTTCTAACATGTAGCTGAGTGGATTTCAGAATTGCTATGGAACAGTGACTGCTTTGGACATCCCATTTTTTCTCTTTTTGAACAAGAATGTCCAGAGTGGTTATCCTGTGCCTGTCCCATATATACATATACATATACATACATACATATATATATGTATATATATAGGATGAGTTATCCCCTCATGTATGTATTTATGTATGTGTATATGGATGTATATATATATGGATAACTTGTCTCTTTCGTTCACAGGGCTTGAGATCTAAGGAACCATACTCAAGGAGTTTCACTTAAGGAATGACACCTGACAAGCCGAAGCCTCACCTGGATCTGATTAAGTTGACATGTTTCTGGACTTTAAACCAATGCAATAAATTGTTGAAACAGGGTTGGTTGGGGGGTGTTGGAAGGGGATGAGTATATTTTCTATGTGAGAATAATTTTAATCTGTGGCCAGAGGACAAGTTAAAGAGTTTTAAAATACATCCATAAATCATTCAACACCCTTTCCTCCCAAAATGGAGCCTAATTCACTTTCCCTTGAGCTTAGACTGGATTTGTTGACTTGGTGCTGATGAATAGAATATTATAGAAATGATAATGTGTGATCTCCAAGACTAGTTCATAAAAGACATTGCAGCTTCCTTCTTGCTGTCTTTTAGATCATTTTTCCTGAGAGAAGCCACCTTCCATGTCATGAGGATGCTCAAGAAGCTCCATGGAAAGGTTCACACGGTCCATGTAGAGAGGGACTGAGGTCCTCTGCCAACAGACAGGAGTGGGCCATCTTGGAAGCAGATCCTTCAGTCCCAGTCAAGTCTTCAAAGCCTCCAGTCCTGTTCAACATCCTGACTGTAATCTCATGAGAGACTCTGAGCCAGAAGCACCCAGCTAAGCCAAAACCAAATTCATGACCCTTAAAGAAATAAGGTAATAGATATTTGTTGTTTTCAACTGATAATTTTTGGGGTAATTTGTTACACAGCAATACATAGCTAATACAGGTGTACACTATTCTATTGCTCTCCTCCTTCCTTTTTTGCTATTATAAACAATGCTGCAACAAAACCTCTTTGTATGTTTATCTTTATGTCCTCAAGAAATTATTTCTATAGGATAAATTCTTAAAATTGGAATTTTAGGCTTGCACATTTTAAATTTAGGTAGATATTGTTAAATTGCCTCCCCAGAATAATTGTAACAATTTATACTCTCCCAAACAGTAGATGAGAATGTCTCTCTCTCTTTGCCAATTTTAAATGTTATTAGTCTTTCTAATTTTTCTCAATCCTATTTGATATTTTTATTAATTTGTATTCTTTATTGGTGAGGATGAGCATTTTTTTGTATATTTATGATTTGAAAAAAGCACCTTGCTTATCATATGAATTTCTCTTTGCATGCTCCTACCCCTTGATCTTTCCTCTCCCACAATGCCTAGCATATAGTTCACATTACATAAATGTGCTGTTTTTGAATGCATGAATAATGGAATAGTAAATGAAATTTCGACACACAGAAAGTCTTTATTTAACCCCATGGGATTGACTTTTAATTGGGAAAAATACCTTAGCAACCAATTAATTTAATTACCTTTCCCTTTCCCTTTATCAATATTTAATTATCATTCAGGTGTTCTCTGAATAAGCTCTTTATTTTAACTTGTCCAGGCTAATTTGCTTCTAAAAGTTTTTCTCTCTGAATATATAAAACACAGCAGAATAGTTATATAACAAATAATAACACTACAATAGAAACAACCATGTAGTGATGCTAATTCCAACTATTCTTAGGTACCTCCTGAGTGACAAGCACAGCACATTAAATACATCATTGACCTAATTTAATATTTACTACAGCCCTGTAACTACTGTTATTTCCCACTATGGAACGAGGAAACTAATATTCAGTGAAATTAAATAAATTAGCCAGTCATATGGCTGTTAAATAACAGAGTTGGGATTCAAACTCTTATCTGTCTGAATTCAAAGCCCATCTTCTTTCTGTAATGCTCAGCTGAATTTCTCAGAAATAAATCACTTGTATAGTTGTATTTTAATATTGTATATTCAAAGGAAAAGAAGGGTTCAAGATAAGAATTCCACAATTTTAAATGATGAACATTGAAATTATATATTTTTTCCTGCTTGGAGGGCACTGTCTACTGCTATTGATTCTTTTTTCAGAAGAATGAATTTCCTTTCCTTCATTGTTAACAAACCTAATTCAGCCATCGAAAGGTAAGTGACTTAGCCCCAGTTAAAGTGAGAAATGCAATTGAAACATTTAACAATGAAAAGAGAAAAAAAAAAGAAAATGTGGTTTCTTCTCACAATGATCATCAGTCTCTACCATCTAAGGATCTATGTCAAGCTGAGAAAATTCTCCCGGTCAGTTCAGATATAGGACTGCATAATGAATTTCAGCACAACCCCATGATAATGAGATTGATGCCTTCTTTACAAAGCAATTTACAAACTTTCAGAGATAATTTTGGTTTCTGGATGTTGAGGTTACCATAAACTGAAGGCAAGTATACTTTTCAGGTGACACTCCACAATGTTCCATCAGAATGATGTAAATTTATTTTTTAGAGATGATCAATCCCTAAATTGTCAAAAGTTGTTTTCTAACAAGTTTTCTGTAGAATCAAGCACTGTAGAATGCAAGCAGGTGGGGAGTAAGCGGCACTATATGTAAGGGCACTGGGAACTAGATTTCATGGTACATATTTCTCTGCTTCCTTTTCTGAGACATATCTAAGAGATTTCATCATTTTTGTCCAGGAAAAGGAAAAGAGAAAAATGTTCTGGTTTTCTTTTTTCCTATTGAATGTGGCAAACTCATGTTCCCTCAACACTGAACTCAGATGCCTCCTGGAATAACGTTTTATTATAGGCATAACAACTCATACTAGGTAGCAACAGGGACAGTGCTAACATGCTTTATACCAGGAACAAAAAGAGGCATAATGGTGGCAACATGATGAGTAGTCTTGCAACACAAACCTAAGAAACAAAGGTACTAGGAGTCACTTTCCTTCAACCTTCATGTTGTTTCATATGCTCATTGAAGGGTGACACTAAAATGGATAAAACACTGATATCTCTCTAAAACAGGAGCTGCAGTCTCTCATGGTGATGATAGAATGTTTATCCATTGAAATTTGTTTCTTCATGTATCTCTAATTCAGTTTTACTCAGCCACCTGCACATTAACCACTGTTTATAGGATAACTAGGAAACATGACACTCAGAGATACACAGAAAGTAATTCTCAATTCATAGAAGTCATTTCAATAAAATTAAATAACAATAAAATAATGATAGTTAGATTTCCTAATATAAAATCTGTGTTCTAAATATATTTTAAAGCCATATTCTCTTACTCTACACATTGCTATAGTCTGTTCTCTAATCTCTCACTAACAACACCATCTATAGCAGATGGGGGCTGATCTTGAAGCATTATTTATTTAACTCATTCATAATTTTTACTGTTGCTGTTTCTAAAAATAAAGAGCTGAGGAAACTTAAAGAACATTTATATATAATATGATAGGAAAAAATTTTAAATAATGTAGAAAAGACTTCCATTTCTGGCAGCATGTTTGATTAGGTATACTGAACAACCCTCCTTATCAAAACAAATAAAATATAAAATATAAATATATTGCTGAGTTGGAAAGAAAGAACGGAACCGTTAGATTTATAAACCCAAGTAAAAGCAAGACCTCTAACAAGGGAGTGAATGCTAACAGCAGCTTTGCCCTGAGTGTTTCTTCTTACACTGTGATGACTATGGGCAGAAGGGCAATGGATATAAAGCCCAGGACCAGCCCAGGTGAGGATTCCAATAGAAGACCCCTGCAAAAAACTGGGATCCCCGAAGTCTACTCTCACTATAAAAGTAAATGACAGACAAAGAGTAAACTTTAATGCATACAAATTTATAAAAAGTGATTTAGGGGGTTGAAGGATCCCAGGATGGAATGCAAAATGTGACATTCTAACTGTATTATAAATGTATGAAAGAGGTAAGGGGAAAAGGTACTGATCTAAGTAACTTTGGGTATGAATAGAATCTGTAAAAAAAGGCAAAATTAACTGTACATAAGTACTGTACTCTAATTGATAAAGTTGTTTTTCAGAGGATACAGGTTAACGCTTCCAATACTGCGATACCTGTATACTTATGCAGTTGAGTAATTAAGTAAATAGATGGTGGATGGTGGGAGCCAGTTTTTTCCTGTTGGAGTAGGAGTTTACACATAAGCAAGGAGAGGAGGTTAGAATGATCCACATAATAGGTTAGTTGGAGATTACAATGGGAACTCATGTTTAGCCTAATAAAGAAACAAATGGTGGGGCTTCCCTGGTGGCGCAGTGGTTGAGAGTTCGCCTGCCGATGCAAGGGACATGGGTTCGTGCCCTGGTCCGGGAAGATCCCACATGCCGCGGATCGGCTGGGCCCGTGAGCCATGGCCGCTGGGCCTGCGCGTCCGGAGCCTGTGCTCCGCAACGGGAGAGGCCACAACAGTGAGAGGCCCGCGTACAGCAAAAAAAAAAAAAAAAAAAAAGAAACAAATGGTTACATACAGAAGCATTCATAGATACTTGTAGATATAGACATTTATAGATATAGATGAGCCTGGAACATCTTATAATGCCAGAAAGTCATGAAGTACTTCAAAAAAACCCAAAACTAAACTAAACTAAAACCCACAATGATGAGAGTATGTCAAAGGGACATAGAAGTTAACTGAAAGAATTCCCAATGGCCAAAGCTGGAACAATTTGAGAAACAAACTAAATAAAAAGGCTTTGAATTATAATTCAAAGTATACAATAAATATCCATGAGTCCATACAGATATAAATAAATGATAGAGATGAGACAAAACTTCCATGCAGAGGAATTTCAAATAATTTATATAGAGACCCTACCCTTAAGGAGGTGATGGAGCAAAACTCCTTACTCCTTAAGTGTGGGCTCTACCTAATAACTTCCATCCAAAGAGCACAGAGTGGAAAGAGAGGGGAGAGTAACTTTACAGTGGGGAGACCTGACAAACACTATCTCAATCAGGTGACCAAGATCAACACCCACAGTCATAAACCATGTTGACAGTAGGTACCCTTGATACAACGTGATGAAAATGGCAGTTTACTTCTGTGATCTTCTTCCCCCAAACCCATAATCCCAGTCTAATCATGAGAAAAACACAAGACAAATTCCAATTGAAGGACATTCTACAAAAATACCTGACCAGCACTTCTCAAAACTGTCAAGATCATCAAAAACAAGGAAATTCTTTGAAGCTGTCACAGCCAAGAGATGCCTAAGCAGACATGATAACTAAAGGTAATGTGTTATCCTGGGTGGGATCTTGCAACAGAAAAAAGGATGTTAGGTAAAAACTAAGGAAATCTGAGTAAAGTACAAACTGTAGTTAATAATAATACATCAGCATTTGTTTATTAATTGTAACAAATGGACCATACTAATAAAAGATGTCAATAATAAGGGCTATTGGATGTGGGGTATATGGGAACTCTCTGTATTATCTTCATAATTTTTCTGTAAATCTAAAACTATTCTAAAATAAAAGACACTTATTTTTGGTCACAAAAATGGAACAGCAGAACACATACCTATCTTAACTTTGACCCTAAGTGAAGGAAAATTCTTTCTCTGGAAATTTATATCAAAAGTTGTCCCTACACTTATTTTTCATTCATTCATATTACCTGTGTTGTCTTAAAAATCTCCTGTCAAGGGCTTCCCTGGTGGCGCAGTGGTTGAGAGTCCGCCTGCCGATGCAGGGGACACGGGTTCGTGCCCCGGTCCGGGAAGATCCCACATGCCGCGGAGCAGCTAGGCCCGTGAGCCATGGCCACTGAACCTGCGCATCCGGAGCCTGTGCTCCGCAATGGGAGAGGCCACAACAGTGAGAGACCCATGTACCACAAAAAAAAAAAAAAAAACTCCCGTCAAAAATTTAATATAAAATAATTTGGGGTTGGTTATGCTGTAAGGCAACTCTCAAAAGCAAATGCAAATCCTCTGGAAGAATTTAACCTCAATTCTAGCCTCAAAGATGTCCCAGAAATAAATCCCCCCCCAAATTATCTTATAGTCAAAACTCATAAAACATACAAGAAAATAAGATAACATGATAAGAAATAGCAGTAATAGATCCCAACATTTCAGAGATTGGAATTATAAGACACAGAATAGAAAATGACTATGATTAATATGTTTAAAAATTAAAAGAGAAACCTGAATACTTTGACAAAGAAATGGAACTTATAAAAAGTGACAAAGATGATTTGTGAAATAACCAAATTTCAAATTCAACAAATACTTCTTGAGTACCCACTAAATGCAAGGGCATGTACTAGCTACTTCCATATATAGTATCTATTTTTATTTTCATAACAACAAATAATCCTATTAATAAGTACTAAAGTTGTAAACCTTCATCTTAAAATATTTTCCAATATTTTGTCTGTTCCCTACAATCTGGAAAATTTCTTCTGATCTATTTTCCAGTTCACAAATTCTCTCTGTACCTGTATCAAATCTACTATTACACTCATCTGCTGTGTTCTTAATTTTTGTTATTAGTAATTTTTTTAGCTTTAGAATTTCTATTTGGTTCCTTTTCAAATACGCCAAGTTGCTTTTTATATTTAGCACTCCTTACAGATTTTTCAATCTTATTTTTATTTCTTTAATCATATTATCCATATTTTTATAATCTTTGTCTGATTCCAATTATAAATCTTCTGTGGTTCTGTTTCTGTGGTCTGTACTTTCTACCAGTTTTCCCTGTTTCCTGATCCTAGATTATATTTGCATCTGTTCCGCTATTTGAGAAATTATTCTTAGGAAGAATTTGAGGCCTAGAACGATTTTAATCTTCACCAGAGAATATTTTTGCTAACTTTCTCCAGGTGTTTTAATCTACCAGTCCAACACTGCCTTATCCATGCTCAGAGACTGAGATTGTCCTGAATTACTTAGGTGATCCAAAGCTGGGCTGCAGGTTAGTGAGAGGACTGATTTATTTCCACTTCCCATTTTCCTGAGGGCAAAGCTCTTTGGGATTCCAGCTTAAAGGCAGAGGGTATTTATTGACTCCTTATCTGGGGTGAGCCCAGGCTTTGTCTTTTGGCCGCTTTGCTTCCCAAGACTACCAGAACTGCTGCTCAGTTTTGTGGTTATTCCTTCCAGAACATCGAATGCCTTCCAGGCAAAAGCAGCATTGAGCTCTGGACTCACTTCTCTAGGTCCTTGCCTTTCTTCGATTTTGACCCAATAATTTCTCACTATCATATTAGCTCGAGACCTGAAAGGTTTTAACAGAGATGAGCTTTTGGAAAGAGTTGACCCCTGGCTCCAAATTTGTCTTCCCGTTGGGAACCTTTCACTTCAGTATTAACCCTGCCATACCTGATTCCAGGAAATAAGCTATTCCACCCATGAAACTTTAGCTCAAGACTGTAAAAAATCTTTGGTTCCCTTTAATATCCAAGAGAGGGTTACATTTTCAAAACCACAAAGCAAAACACTAAGGACCTCTAAGAAGGAAAACTATAGGAAAAAATCATGGTAGCCATTTTCCAAAAAATTTAGTTTTGTTTTCTGAACCTAAAATGAGATCCGGTGTTCCTAATTCCCATCAGGAGGACGTGCTTCTGTGGCACCTGGGCCCCTGGCCAGCCCACACAAAGAGGCCCTCCCATCAAACCTGAATTGTCTGAATTCTCTTTGGAGAAGCAGCCCTGATGAGGAGAATTGACAGGACTGTGAGTCATGATGCAGTGAAAGGCCTCACCCTGCCTGGCTAAGGGGCCTAGTTATGCTTTGCTCCAATCCCTCTCCCAATGCAGAGAAGGTTAATGAGGATTTTGAGGGAGGAGACTTTCATAGTCCCTCTCAAATCACACCCAAATACTTAGAATCTCTCTCATTGTATGACCCTTCACACTTAACAAAGGGCTTTAGTACATTGACCAGGCACCCGTATTCCAGGGATATGCTGTCCAATGTGGTAGCCACCAGTCATGTGTGGCTATTGAGCACTTGAATATGGCTCTAGGAACTGATCGTGCTGGAAGTAAAAACTACACACCAGATTTTGAAGACTAAGTATAGAAAAAAAGAATGTAAAATACCTCAATTTTTTTATACTGACTCTATGTTGAAAACATATTTTGGATATGTTGGGTTAAATAAATATGCTTTTCAAATTAACTTCACCTGTTTCTTTTTACTTTTTAAGTTTGACTACTAGAATATTTTAAATTACATGGGTGGATAGGTGGTATGCATTATATTTCTATGGGACAGTGCTGTCTCTAGGGTGGCCTTGGTTCTAAAGACCGAATCTCCTTTTCCTGAATGGCTATTTTCTCAACTGGAATATGCATTGAAGCATCTCCAGAAAACTCCCTCAACCTGCTTCCACTTATAGAAGTGGCAAGAGACCATAAGGAAAAAACCTGGATTCTAATCTCTATTTTTGTCATTAACTAGAAATAAAACTAGTCAAATCATTTTAATTCTTTGGGTCTGAGTTTCTTTATATAAAATGAAGGGTTGGGGGGCTTCCCTGGTGGCGCAGTGGTTGAGAGTCCGCCTGCCGATGCAGGGGACATGGGTTCGTGCCCCGGTCCGGGAAGATTCCACATGCCGCGGAGCGGCTGGGCCCGTGAGCCATGGCCGCTGAGCCTGCGCGTCCGGAGCCTGTGCTCCGCAACGGGAGAGGCCACAACAGTGAGAGGCCCGCGTACCACAAAAAAAAAAAAAAAAATGAAGGGTTGGACTAGGTGCCCTTAATGAATTCTTCCAATTCTATGGTTATTTCATAATTATTATTATTAAAATTTTTTTCTAAAATATTTTCCATGCATAAGGTAGTCATAACTTTTCATTGTAATATATATAATTTTTTAGCCTTCTTTTGAAAATGATATAAAAATAAATATTCCCATGTTGATAAAAAGACATAAAGATAATTTATATAACCTTCCATATATTAAAGTTGTATGTTTGTTTTCTGTACTACTATTATAAATTTTGGCATGAAAACTGTTTTGTTAATGAAGGTTTTTCAATGTTTAAGGTTCAGTCTATAATGATTATTATTTATTCTACATAATTCATCCCTTAGCTTTTCTTCCAAACACCATCCTCGATCCTCTCCTCATCCCTTTCAAAACAATTTCACCTGAAAAGATCTAATAATAGGTACATTTCTGGGTAAATTCAAGGCTTTGCAGTTCTTACTTGATGGCGGGGAGTCATGGAGCAGTGAGGAGGGGGGGAGGGTAGGTCTTTGCATTTTAAGTCTCACCCTGAAATGAAACCTTTATTCCTATTAAATTGAATGGGGTATTTCTATTCTGTATTGAAATTTCTTTAAATCTGTCATAGTATGTGAACTCTCACATACCTATGCTTTGCAAGCCCTGCTCACATTCATTCTTTCTTGTGAAAATATGGCTTTAAATACATCTACAGTTACCTGTGCAAGATTCTGACTGCTAAAGAAACCTGCTCAACCTTAATTTTAGGACAGAGTTTGAAGAGCACTGGATTTGAAGTAAGATGATCTTGGTTCATATCTTAGCTGCACTTGAACTAGATGAATCCTCTTGGACAAAATTTTTTTATTCTCCCTAAACTTTAGGTTCCTAATATGCTAAAAAGAGCTACAATAACACCTGTTACACTTGTGTTGCATGGTACACTTTGAGCATATAAGGAACTAATGAACATAAAAGTACTTACCAATGGTAAAGAGCTACACAGCAAGAGTGATGTTGGGCATCCTGAAACTTCATTAAATTTCATTCCTAGTTCCATTTTCCCTTCCTGGGGTCAGAATAAATACATTGATCCATTCAGTTTAGACAAGAATAGAGAATATGACTAAGGTTTACAGAATAATGGAAGGTCTCAAGTTAAGATAAAATGATCACTTTCTTCATTCAAACATAATGAGAACTATGAAACACTTATTAGCACTAATGACCTGAGTTACTTTACACAATTCATCTATGAAACTCAATTTGTCGAGAAACAGCAAATGTTATTTTGGAATTTGGATGGAGGAATTGAGGTCAGTATTAAATTGATAGCCATATTAAAGTAGCAAATTAATGTTAATATTATAAAAGTGGAGTGCAAATAAAAGATTTTAAGAATTAGGAATTAATCGACTGAATGTATTGCAAGGAATTCTGTCCCTAAAATAGATGCTAGAATATTTTCCAAACACAAAATCTAAGTGCTTAAAATATCACTCGTGGTATCAATAGAAAAAAAATGGGTATATATATGTGTGTGTGTGTGTGTGTGTGTGTGTGTGTGTGTGTGTACGTACAAGTATTTATGCATATATTCTTTCCTATCATTTCTTTGAAATCAGAACCATGAAACAGAGCTTCTGTCATCAGTTATACTTGGAATTTGGTGAAAAAAAGAAAGAATTTGGAATCAATCACTCTGAGTTCCGTCCGTGTTCCCCCACTTAGGAGATATTTCCTTCTCCCTAAAAGGGAAGCAACACTATCTGCTCCGTCTAACTCGCAGAGTTGCTCTAAGGACCCAATGCGCTGGATGGGAAAGACAGGTACAGTTGCTGCTGAAAGTAAAGCTCTTCCTAGCTGGGGACACTTTGGTGACTCGAAAGGCAGCTCTCTTTGCCGTAAGTCTATTTCTTTTTCGTATCATTTCAAATGTGGGTAAGAGGAGGGGGAAGCCAGGGGATTTAAGGAACCTGGATGCAGAACCCTCCCTCCCCCCAGCTGTTTACACTTTGTTCCCTCGTTATTTCGTTCATTCATTCGACAAATATTTCCCGGATCCCCGTCGAGTGCCGGACACTCTGCCAAGCAGTGGGAGCCACAAAGTGGACAGCACCCAGAATGTGGTCTCGGGGAGCCCTCCGTCTGCTGAGCAGACCCCACACGCAGAACTGCAGGGCGGCGAGGTCCCGGGTAGCCCGGCAAGGCGCGGCAGCCGCGGCCTCCCGCGGGTCAGCCCGCCGCGCCGCCGAGCCCATACGCCGCCTCACCCCCGGCAGCAGCGAGTTCGGCCGCGTCCCCATGGCAGCCAGCGGCGGCTCTGCGGAGGCGGCGGGCCGGGAGCGAGAGGCCGTAACGGCCTCGGAGGCCGCGCGGCGGGCTGGCGGGCCCGGGCGGCGGGCGGCGGGGCCCCTCGGGGCGGGCCGGGCTGGCGGTGGCCCCGGCGTTCCTACTCTCGGGGCTTCAGACCTCTCGGGAGAGCGCGGCGTGGCACAGGTAACCCTCCTCGGACCCTCGACCTTTAGCCCAGCTCGCCCAAGAGGGGCGGGGGACCCCCAACAGACAGGCTGTTCCGCGGAGGCTGGCCTTGAACCCTCCCGGGGGGCGCGGGCTGCGGGGCGGGTGGAGAGAGGCTCGGACTGACCCTGTAGAATTCAGAACAGAGATTCTCCCTAAATTGGAAGGTCTGTGTTCTAGTTGTGTGGCTTTGGGCAAGTCACTTGGCTCGTCTGTGCCTCAGTTTCCCTGATGTTAAAGTGAGGGATTTGAGAACCTACAAAATGAAATTATTCATCTGAACGTACTGGTCAAGTTTTCATTGCCCATTCCTGCTCCTCGCCCTTCTGCTCCACTCGCAATTCCAGGGTCTCTCTTTAATCCCTTTGATTTGAGAGGGATTTGAGCCCGCCTGTCTTCCTCCTCTTTCTACCGTCTTGAATGCTGTTTAACTTTTATTCAGAGGAGTCAAAGTCCTTTTCAATATTTGTCCATTTATCCTCATAGATTTTTTTCTTTTTAATTAAAACTACGTTGCTGGGAAAACCATTTTTTTTTACTTTAGGAAGTACTAACATCCCTATTTTGTCAAAAGGGTGAGCAGGTGCCCACAGAGCCACTGAGGAATTGTTAAGATTTCTATTTTTCTATTTTTATTTTCTTTTTCTATTTTTATTTTCTATTTCTATTTTTAGGCAATTTTACGTTTTTTGTCCTAAATCTCGTGGTATATTCATTCTAACTAAATCCGGACAGGACCAAAGAAAGAATCTACTCAAATAAAGGCAGACCTTTAGGGGAACCAGCAGGAAGGAAATCTTGAGTCCCTTCAGCTGGGACCCGTCTGGAGTAGGAATTCTGTTTTACTCATCTCATGTGTTGGCACTTTGCAAAGAACCTGGCACCAAGCTGTTGTTCATTAGATAGTGAATGAATGTTCACTTCAGTCAGTAGCATCTATTTCAACTCATCACTAAGCCAGTAAATGCATGGGGCACACACACACATGCAAGTTTCTACGTTTTGTGGAACCAAGAGTACTACACTCAGAAAAACTCATATAACAACATGGTTTGCCAGTAGCAAAATTTTCTTGTTTTATAGGTTAATAAATGTAAGCATTTTAGGAATCTAGATCATTTTTTTCCTCCTCACAGATTAAAAATCAAGAAATACAAACCAGATGCAGCAGTTTCTTGACATGGAGAACCAAGCCCATAATACAGTGGAGTAAGTGCTGAGACATTGCTTTTTAATTATGTTGGTACTTAATTATGCCAAAATCTCCCTGATGATATGTGAATTTTGAAACTTAGTATTAATAGAGGATATACCAATTATTTTTGGTGAGGAGGTTGGGAGAAACTCAAGTGACTTAAATTAAGAATCTATAGTTTGAGTCTTTCCAGTTTTGACTATGGATCTGTAGTCAAAAATCACCATTTTCCAACTTTTAGTGAAATTTTCCAGTTTTCTAGGGTGATGGATGCCCACATAGGCCTCATGTGCTCTTGGGTTTCCACAGTGCAGCAGCTCCTGGCCAGCTTGCTCCTTTCCTGCTGCATTGAGTGTCCAAGCATCCCTCCAGGCTTGCCCTGAAGGCTGAACTCAAAATGTAAACATAGCCTCAGAACAGATTTAGCTCCTCAAAACTGCAGCAAGAACTGGATATTTTACCAAACGTTTCAGGAAGAGATAAGGAATAGAGTTTGTATGGCATTTGCCATTGTAAAAAATTAAATTCTTTTTGACAAATGTCTGTCCTGCCCTGCCACCAGCACCATAAAGGTTTCTCTTCCTACTGTTTCATTAGCCAACTGGCCACTGGCTGACCCTAGAACTTAGGGAGTTGAGAGGGAGTGGAGAAAGTGGGAGAGGGATTGGGGATAGGGGTGATACTATAGTGCCTGATCTTGACTGTGACTCACTTTGGCACTAGTCAAACACTCCAGATATCTTACTTTCAGTTATTCTGCTCAGACTGTGACTTTGACATCAGGCTAAAAGCTGCACGATTCTTAAACTTCTACTGCATACTCCTCCTTAGAACAGCCCTGCTAGGTATCATTCTCATTTTACCTGCTAGGTGTCATTCTCATTTTACAACTAACAAAATGGAGCATATTAGTTAGAGTATAGTCTAAGCTCTTGTGACAAAGAGACCCCCAAATACAGAGGTTTAAAAAAGATTGAAGTGTATTTCTGTTTCGTCCACAAGACCAGAGATGAGCAGACCAGGGCTGGTAGGGCAGCTCTGCCATTCTCACTACATGATTTCCAGCTCTGGGCCTGAAATGATTGCTTTAGCTCCCACCGTCATGACTGTGCTCCTGCCAGAGGGAAGGGGGAAGGGCTAGAGGAGAGAGTAAGACCGGTTCCTCTTAGGAGTATGACCTGGAAGTGACAAGCCTTGCTTCTGTTCATTCCGCGTTGGCCAGAACTTAGCACCAGGGCAAGAGCTAGCTGCAAGGAAGGCTGAGAAATGCAGTCTCTAACTGGGCAGCCATATGGCCAGTTAAAGCTTAGAGGTACTATAATAAAAGGAAAAAGAATGGATATTGGTGAACAACTAGCAGCCTCTGTCACACTGAGTTCAGAAAGGTAGAAAGAAAGAGAAATAAAGCAGGAACTTGGCCCAGAATACACAGCTGGTTTCTGGAGAAGGTAGGCTTTGAATTCAGCAGATATGTCTGGCTCCAATCCCAGCATTTTGCTACATTAGAAATGGATGGCAAAAAGATGTGGGGAGCATCCTGCCTGGAATCCATAGCAGAGCCAGGATAGGGTTCTGAATTGAGCAGGTGGTAAGTCCCTGGTGTGAAGATGGCACTAAGGGCTATGATGCAGATTGAAGGTCTTGAAGCTAAGGTTGGGTACCAGATATCACTTCACTCCTGCAAATCTGAGGCGTGGAGACTGCTGTTTCTCTTCATTCTTTTGGAAAAAAGTATGGAGGACTGAATGTATGCCAGGCACAACACTAAGCTCTCTGACTCATACAAAGACCGTTAAGGAACAAACCTTAAAGAACTTAGTATTTAGTAGGGAGCCATAGAGCTCATTTGGGTACAATGTAATTACAAACCAGAAGTGAATGAGAATTACTGGAGGTTTCCATGAGAAAGCCACCACTTACAACAGCAGACATGGGACCAGACCTTGTCGACCTTGGTCTCCAAAGAATGGAGAGCCGGGTTGGCTTTGCCTCTGTCCCATGCACTATTGAGAAATATGTAAAAATTTAGATCATGAAGATGATAAAACCTCACTCATCACGGATTTGTTATATGCTTATCAAACTATGTCACCTATATACACAGTAATGATTTGTGGAGCAACCTTCATTTGACGAAGATTTCGTTTATCTAAAGTCTACAATGAGCCATTCATTGGTCTAAGCACCAGGAAGACAGCAGTGAACACACTAGAGCCCGCTCCTCCAAGGGATTTTTACATTAGTGGGAGAGACCGTGGGAGATATCAACATGTTTCATATGTGATATGAAGAAGAGTAAAGCAGGCTGAGGATGAAAATGGGGTGGTCAAACAAAGATTCCCGGTAAGGCAGCATTTGAGCAGAGCTTCTGTCTGGGAGAAGACGGTTCCAGACACGAAGAACAGAAAACACAAAGGCCTGAGGTGGGACCTTTTACACAGAACATTTATGATGTGGGTGAGTCATGATTCTCTGACATCTAGGTTATAACAGGGTTTGATTTTTATTTATCCAAGATTTCTCCCAATTATAGGTGTTTGTGCCATGATTATCAACCTAAACTTCTAAATGAAACATTTATTTATTTATTTTTGTCATGGGGTTTTTTGTTGTTGTTTTTTATACATCTTTATTGGAGTATAACTGCTTCACAATGCTGTGCTAGTTTCTGTTGTACAACAAAGTGAATCAGACAAGTTTGTCCTTTTTCTTTTCAGAGTGTATGCCCAGAACATAAATAACTATAGAATGAATAAATAATCTACTTTTATTGGACTTTTTAAGAGAACCATGTCTACATTTTACTTTGTTTTTGTTTTATTCATGAATTACTGCTCTTTGTCCTTTTATGTTTTATTTTACTTATCCTGTTCTGATTTTTGAGTTGAAAAATATGATTCAGTTATTTTCATGATTTCTGGATTTCATGATTTCTTTAAATAATACAAGCATTTAAAGCTAAAGTTCCTCTTGGGCTCAACTTTGCTGCAGGCCATAGAATTAGTGTTCCCACTCTCATTTTCTAAATTGTCTATTATTTCAGTTTTGATTTCCTCTTTGACTCAAGAGATATTTGGGAGATGTAACTTCTGGGGGTGGGGTTTAATTATCTTTTTATTATTACTTTCTAATCCACCTACATCCATGGTCATAGAATATGACCTATATGATAGTTCAGTTTCATTAAGATTATTCTTATGCTTTGTTACATGATCAACTTTTATTAATGTCCTTTAGGCATTGAAAACAAATGTATATTCTCTTTTGCTTAAGAAAAAAGGTTAAAAAGTTATACATATATAGCCAAACTGTTTAATTGTTATTATTATTATGTTTAAATTATGCTTTTCAAATCCATTATTACCTTTTTGTCTATTTGATCTGTCACATTTTAAGACAGATCTTTACTATAATTGTAATTTTTATCCAATTCTTCTTTTATTTCAGGCAGTTTTAATTTTCTATGTCCAGTGTTCTGTTGCTCAATATATTGAGGTTCATGGATGTTATAGCTTCATGGTATATTATATGGTTTAGCTTCATAGAATGTCTCACAAGTATAAGTGAGTGATTTTTATTTGAATTCTACTTTGCCTGATATTGATATTGCCATCTCTGCTTTCTTCTTAATTTGCATTAGTCTGTAATAGCCTTCTTCATCCCTTTTATAAAGGAAAAAATTCAGTCTTCTCATTCCTTTGTAGGGAAAAACCCATTTCTTCCATACTGTGTCTTTCTTCCCTGTGTGTCTCCTTTACCTTCACAGAGATCACTTCACTTCTGGTCACCAAATGTGTGGAGGTTTTTTCCCCCACCAAGCAATTCTCTGGGACACCAGCTGGGTGTCCTGCAATTCAACTCAGTTCTGACACTGTGTACCTAGAGACAGCACCAGATCCCACAGGTTGAGGACTTAGTCCCACAAGACTGCTCACCACCCTCTTCAGCTCCAGTTGCAAGCCCAGGTTGTCACCTGTGCTTCTGACCAACCAGTTACAGATCAGAGGTTCTAATAACCCCTCCTCGGATTTGATTAATTTGCTAGAGTAGCTCACAGACTAGGGGAAACACTTACCTTTAAACTCTTACTTTCATCCAGCTTGTTAAAGGATACAGATGAGCGTCCAGATGGAAAGGATGCGTAGTGCAAGGTATATGGGAAGCGGCATGCCACTCTCCCAGCACCTCCACCTGGTCACCAGCCTAGAAGCTCTCCAAACCCCATACTTTGGGGATTTTTATGGAGGCTTCATCACGTAGGCATGATTGATCACTAACTCCGTTTTCAGACCATCTCCCTACACAAGGGAATGGAGGGGGGAGAGGCGGGGCTGAAAATTCCAAGTTTCTAATCATGACTTGGTCTTTCTGGTGACCAGCCCTCATCCAGGAGTCATCTAGGAACCTGCCCAAAGTTGCCTCATTAGAACAAAAGACACTCCTATCACCCAGGAAATTACTAAGGTTTCAGGAACCAAGGTCTAAGACCAATATTAGAGCAAGAGATGCCCCTAGAGTTCTTATCACTTAGGAAATTACAAGGGTTTTAGGAACTTTGTGCCAAGAACCGGGGGCAGAGACCAATACATATTTTCTATTCTCCCATACCCTTGTTTGCAATATTTTTTAATATCATATTGTGTCTCTTATAAGTAGCATATGGTTAGATTAATGTATATATATACCTCAATTGGAATGTCTTTGCCACTAAAAAGAGGATTTTATGATCATTAATATATTAACATTTGACCCTTTTTTCTTTGCCAGCATTTGCTAGTCTTATCTAGTTTTCTTTTTTTCTTAGAAGTTCTACATCCTATTTTATGTTTTTAATTTACATTTTTTACAAATTTTTTTTTTTTTTTTGCGGTACGCGGGCCTCTCACTGTTGTGGCCTCACCCACTGCGGAGCACAGGCTCCGGACGCGCAGGCCCAGCGGCCATGGCTCACAGGGCCAGCCACTCCGCAGCATGTGGGATCTTCCCGGACCGGGGCACGAACCCGCGTCCCCTGCATCGGCAGGCGGACCCTCAACCACTGCGCCACCAGGGAAGCCCAACAAATATTTAAAATTTGGATTTCTAGTCTGGCTTCCCGAATTTTTAGTGTAACTTTGACCTCCCTCAATCCTATGTAAGACTTCACCTTTAGTACTGTTTTTGCTTCCGCATTCCCTTACCTCACCTCCAAGAAATAATCTGGATTTCTAGTCCTGATTTCTATTAATTTATATATAAATGATTATATATAGGATAATGTTATCTATTTTATTCCTCTTTAACAGCTGTAAATTTTATTGCATCACTTATTACTATTATATAAAATTTTCCCTGTTCTTAATTTAATTTATTTGAAATTCATTTTTAATTTGACTGAAGTACTGCCTTAGGTAATCTTTTCATAAAAATGAACATAGGTAGTGTACTTCTTAACTTTTTTCATGTCCAAATGTCTTATTTTTACCCTTACACAGGAACTCTGTAACAGTCATTACTCCCATGGTCTTGAAGTGTAGTGTTGAAGATGGAAAGTCCAATGCCAGTCTCATTCTCTCCTCCAGGTTTTGTTATCCCTTTCTTTTTCTTTTTTTCATATCTGGAGGCTTATGGGATTTCTTTTTATCCTTGAAATTTACAAATTTACCAAGATAACTTTCTAGGTATAGATCCTTTCTCAATAATCCTTCACAGCATTTGGTGAACACTTTTATTACTGAAGATTCAAATCTCTTCAGCTCAGTGAAATTTTCTTCTATTCCTTTGATTAGTAATTTTCCACCATCTTGTTTCAATCTACTAGAATGCCTACATCTTTTTCTTTTTTTCTCATAATTTCCATCATTGTCTTTTTTGTTCTGTGTTCTGGAGGAATTCCTTGCATTTTGTCATTTTTATTTCAGCAATGATTACATTCTGGTTTTTTATTGCTTCTCTTGAGATCTTTAGTATTGACAACCATGTTTTTATTTCCAATACTTCTTTTTTGTATGTTTATTTCATTGTTCCTTTTACATAGTAAATTGCTTTTCTTTATCAATGCAATACACCCTTTGACTCATTAAAAATGTGAATAAGAAGTGTTTGAAATTATCTCTTGCTTCTTATATTAACTCCTTTACAGTCAGTCATTCTGTGGGTGTGGCTCCGGTATATTTCTCCACATCCTTCAATTTGTGCCTCTTTCCAAACCCCAACAGTTACTCCACGGCACTGCCTTTCTCCCAGCCTCTGCTACTCTAGAAGAGAAATCAATTACGTTTCCAGAGAAATCATTGCACCAACTACAGTGCAGCTACAGCTCCCTAAGGGCTCAGTATAACCACCATCCAATGTGCTGTGCAGTCTAATATATTTAAGATTATTAAAGCTTATGTTTAATAAACTTATCTCTGAAGGTCATTTCTAAATAGGAATTCCACAAATGCACTGAGCAATGCTAAGGTCAATAAAACACAGAGAGTCCCAAAATTTCTGAATTCTGGAGTGATGTTTTGAAAAATGTCATTTTCCTTGTACAATATAAGTGGATGCACATATAATGGATTTTTTTCTTTAAAATATCTTTTCTAACTGAAAAACAATATTTATCCAGATTTTCCTTTACTTAGTTACTCATGTGTGTAATTTAAAAAGTCATTTGGTTCTTTGTCACTGTTACCAAAAAACAGCAATCTCCTATTCCTGCTCCAGTTTTCCACTCCCGAAGGGCAACCACTTTCATTTCTTCTGGCTAATCCTTTGATATTTATCTCCATATCTCTAAAGAACATGCTTACATTGCTCCTTCTTGATTTTTCAGTTTTGGTCACCTCGTCATCCCTGCTACACACACACACACACCATTCCTCCGTTCTCTCAATACACTATAATTTTGGTTGGATCAATATTCTGTTTGCCTTGTTATAACTTTATAAATACCTCTACCTTTATAAATACTCTTCACCTCTGAGCCATATAGTATACTGTGATTACTCTTCCTTTCCTGCATGTTTTGTTTTTCCTGGAGCTAATACCTCTAGTATCTTAATCATAAATTTTTTGAAGTTTTCTTCTTTCTGCATAATTTTCTTCAAACAATGTCTTTCTGTGTGTATTTGACCTCGCTGTGTGAACTTCCCTCAGATGTCTGTGATCTCTGACTGCTTGCTCCTATTTAAGAGTAATGGCATTGGAAGCTGATGGGAAGATCCAGTGTACAGGGGTAGGGCTTGTTAATAGTGGTCTTCACTGTCTGATTATCAGGGTAGTCTCTTTCCTTTGTCTCAGGCTGATCAGTTTCCAGAGAATGTGATTCGAAATCCTCCTGCTTACAGGGTATAAGTTGGGCAGCCAGCGTTCACCTCCTACTTCCAGAAATATCTAGTGGGTTGCTTCTTGGCTTTTTCCAATACTAGCTCCCATTTTTTTTGTCCTGTAGGTTTAACCTTGTAGGTTAAAAATATTCCTTTGCTTTATTTTAGTAGGATTTGGGAAGGGAGCAAAATTTGTATGTTCATCCACCTTCAACCAAAAGTCTCATTTTCTCTACTGAATCATTTACTCTTTATTCTGTGACTTATATCTGAGTCATTGATCTCATTCATAGAATCTTGTAAAATCCTTCCTAAAATCTAGGTACTGCTACATGATCTACCAAAATGTTTTTATCTGCTGTGAAAGTCATATTTTCAAAGACCAAGGCAGATGAATATTAAAGCACATTCTCACATCTGAATTCAGAAAACTCCTTTAAAGGAGTACTCTTCTATGTATACAACTTTTTTTTTTAACGTTTTTATTGGTGTATAATTACTTTACAATGGTGTGTTAGTTTCTGCTTTATAACGAAGTGAATCAGTTATATATATATACATATATCCCCATATCTCTTCCCTCTTGCATCTGCCTCCCTCCAACCTCCCTATCCCACCCTTCTAGCTGGTCACAAAGCACCAAGCTGATCTCCTTGTGCTATGCGACTATTTTACATTTGATATCTATTTTACATTTGATAGTGTGTATATGTCCATATATACACTACCACTCTCTCACTTTGTCCCAGCTTACCCTTCCCCCTCCGTGTGTCCGCAAGTCCGTTCTCTAGTAGGTCTGCGTCTTTATTCCCATCTTGCCCCTAGGTTCTTCATGACCATTTATTTATTTAGATTCCAGTATATATGTCAGCATACGGTATTTGTTTTTCTCTTTCTGACTTATTTCACTCTGTATGACAGACTCTAGGTCCATCCACCTCACTACAAATAACTCAATTTCGTTCCTTTTTATGGTTGAGTAGTATTCCATCGTATATATGTTCCACATCTTCTTTTTCCGTTCATCTGTCGATGGACACTTGGGTTGCTTCCATGTCCTGGCTATTGTAAATAGAGCTGCAATGAACATTGGGGTACATGACTCTTTTTGAATTATGGTTTTCTCAGGGTATATACCAAGTAGTGGAATTGCTGGGTTGTACGGTAGTTCTATTTTTAGATTTTTAAGGAACCTCCATGCTGTTCTCCATAGTGGCTGTATCAGTTTACATTCCTACCAACAGTGCAAGAGGGTTCCCTTTTCTCCACACCCTCTCCAGCATTTATTGTCTGTAGATTTTTTTTTTTTTTTTTTTGCGGTAAGCAGGCCCCTCACTGTTGTGGCCTTTCCTGTTGCAGAGCACAGGCTCTGGATGCGCAGGCTCAGCAGCCATGGCTCACGGGCTTAGCTGCTCCGTGGCATGTGGCATCTTCCCAGACCGGGGCACGAACCCGTGTCCCCTGCATCTGCAGGCGGACTCTTAACCACTGTGCCACCAGGGAAGCCCTGTTTGTAGATTTTTGATGATGGCCATTCTGACCGGAGTGAGATGATATCGCATTGTAGTTTTGACTTGCATTTCTCTAATTATTAATGATGTTGAGCATTCTTTCATGTGTTTGTTGGCAATCTGTATATCTTCTCTAGTGAAATGTCTATTTAGGTCTTCTGCCCATTTTTGGATTGGGTTGTTTGTTTTTTTGATATTGAGCTGCGTGAGCTGCTTGTAAATTTTGGAGATTAATCCTTTGTCAGTTGCTTCATTTGCAAATATTTTCTCCCATTCTGAGGGTTGTCTTTTCATCTTGTTTATGGTTTCCTTTACTGTGCAAATTTTTTTTAAGTTTCATTAGGTCCCTTTTGTTTATTTTTGCTTTTACTTTCATTTCTCTAGGAGGTGAGTCAAAAAGGATCTTGCTGTGATTTATGTCATAGAGTGTTCTGCCTATGTTTTCCTCTAAGAGTTTTATAGTGTCTGGCCTTACATTTAGGTCTTTAATCCACTTTGAGTTTATGTTTGTGTATGGTGTTAGGGAGTGTTCTAATTTCATTCTTTTACAAGTACCTGTCCAGTTTTCCCAGCACCACTTACTGAAGAGGCTGTCTTTTCTCCATTGTATATTCTTGCCTCCTTTATCAAAGATAAGGTGACCATATGTGCATGGGTTTATCTCTGGGCTTTCTATCCTGTTCCATTGATCTATATTTCTGTTTTTGTGCCAGTACCGTATTGTCTTGATTACTGTAGCTTTGTAGTATAGTCTGAAGTCTAGGCCCCTGATTCCTCCAGAATCCAACAGCACATTAAAAGGATCGTACACCATGATCAAGTGGGGTTTATCCCAGGAATGCAAGGATTCTTCAATATACGCAAATCAATCAGTGTGATACACCATATTAACAAATTGAAGGAGAAAAACCGTATGGTCATCTCAGTAGATGCAGAAAAAGCTTTCGACAAAATTCAACACCCATTTATGATAAAAACCCTCCAGAAGGTAGGCATAGAGGGAACTTTCCTCAACATAATAAAGGCCATATATGACAAACCCACAGCCAACATAGTCCTCAATGGTGAAAAACTGAAACCATTTCCACTAAGATCAGGAACAAGACAAGGCTGCCCACTCGCACCACTCTTATTCAACATAGTTTCGGAAGTTTTAGCCACAGCATTCAGAGAAGAAAAAGAAATAAAAGGAATCCAAATCGGAAAAGAAGAAGTAAAGCTGTCACTGTTTGCAGATGACATGATACTATACATAGAGAATCCTAAAGATGCCACCAGAAAACTACTAGAGCTAATCAATGAATTAGTTAAAGTAGCAGGATACAAAATTAATGCACAGAAATCTCTGGCATTCCTATACACTAATGATGAAAAATCTGAAAGTGCAATCAAGAAAACACTCCCATTTACCACTGCAACAAAAAGAATAAAATACCTAGGAATAAACCTACCTAAGGAGACAGAAGACCTGTATTCAGAAAATTATAAGACACTAATGAAAGAAATTAAAGATGATACAAATAGATGGAGCGATATACCATGTTCTTGGATTGGAAGAATCTACATTGTGAAAATGACTCTACTACCCAAAGCAATCTATGGATTCAATGCAATCTTATCAAATTACCACTGGCATTTTTCACAGAACTAGAACAAAAATTTCACAATTTGGGCTTTCCTGGTGGCGCAGTGGTTGAGAGTCCACCTGCTGATTCAGGGGACACGGGTTCGTGCCCCGGTCTGGGAAGATCCCACATGCCGTGGAGCAGCTAGGCCTGTGAGCCATGACCGCTGAGCCTGCGCATCCGGAATGGGAGAGGCCACAACAGTGAGAGTTCGTGTACCACAAAAAAAAAAAAAAAAAAAAAAATTCACAATTTTTATGGAAAGACAAAAGACCCCGAGTATACAACTTTCTTAACCTTTAGAGTGTCCTTTCCCTCTGAGGCCTATTCATAATCACAACTTTATTTACCTGTTTCTTATGAGTTAAATACAGTTTTAATTATAATTTGTAAATAATTCTAATATAAGTCAATATATATTTGTAGTTTAATAAATTGTCATGTATTATTTTTGCACATTGAAAATTATTTTTAATTTGATTGATTCTCGTATCTGAGTGGCCCAGACTCTACCCCATTATTCTCCCTCCCTCATAATTTATCCCCCACAAAATACACATATTCCTCTCCAGAGTAATCAAATTTAACAAGTTCTAGTTTCTTGTTTCTCTGAAGAAGCAAAGTGAAGTGGACCTAGGGTAGAATTCTGATATCTCAGACCTTGAAGTTAGACCCTGAAGTGTTAGCACAATGCTAAGTGGTTGTAGGAATTCACTGAGTGACTTTGAAAGGAGGGAAAGACACTTAGGAAGAAAGGGGAGGGAGTGAGATAGAGGGGAGGAGGGAGTGAGGGAAGAAAGAAGGGAAGAGAAAGATTCCTTTGAAAGACTTGTTAAGCTGCTATTAAGTTAAGGCAAAGATTAAAGATTACCTCAGTGTAGGATAAATTTGCACGTAATTTTTACAGAACAATGTTTACAAAAGGTTGGTTGTATTAGTTACAAGTTACATTTTTAAAAAAATGAAAAAGAAATAAGCCATGATATGTGTAAACCTAGGCATGTACATCAGGATCCAGGCACACTCACCCTGACCTGACATTGCAGATGCTCCGTGGTCTGGCACTTTGGAACCACTTGGAGCAGTTGCAAGCCTCTTGTCAGAGCATTGGTGAAACAGAGAGGTGTTGAAACATGAAAATGATAGAAACAGGAGGAGCTCGTTAGTTCTCTCCCCTGCGGCGGAAAAAGCAGTTTCACTGGACCGTAGCTCATGTAAAAGCTATGTACAAAAAGAGCATAACAGAGCCAGGTGCACTATAGAATCATGCAGTGAAATGGCTTCCAAATTTTCTCTAAAAAAGAGAAAAGCAGAAATGCAAATATCTTGTGATAATCTTATTTTCAAATTATGAAAATACTTTTAAAAAGTTCAAGAATAGGAAAAAAATGGGTGGATCAGCAAAACAGCTGACTCATGAAGGACAGCTGGTCAGAGTACAGATGAAGTCTGTACCATTCATATAAGAAACTGAAGTGGGATATGAGGCACATTTGGTGCTGTGGCCCAGGGACCCTGGAATACCCAAATCTTGCCTCAGATCACAGACAGTCTCAGGGAGATACATACATACTTACGATGGCAAAGAAAAACAGACACTTTGAGCAGTGAATGATAACGAGGCCACCCACTTCCCACAGTGTCCATGGGGGCCATGAGGACACCCCTGCCCCTCTCAGCCATGGTGGTATTGGCGAAGGACTAGTGGGGAGCCTGAACCCCTCCCCTGGCCACCCAGCAGCAATGAGGAGTCCCTTCTCCCAAGTAGCAAACAGATGCTTAGTCAAGAACGTGGTTTCCACCATGGCCTGGCAGGAGTGAGACAGCGCCCCATCTCTCTGATGGTGCATTCTCAGAAAAGGCCTGTTGAGCACAAATTTTATAAAGGATCCCGAGTCTCATAACACAATACCCAAACAGATTAGGGTTTTTATTTTTCTGCAGGTTGGCAGTTCAGAGCTGAAGCTGGCTCTACCATACCATCAGGCATTCATGGAGCTTACAGTGCAGTGGGGGGACAGATTTTAACAGATAAATGAGGGTATATTCTGTCAGAGGGATGGTAGTGACTGCTTTGAAGGAAAATTAATCAGGTTATGGTAGTAGAGAGTTACAAAGTACATCTGATAAGGTGACATCTGAAGAAAGACCTACAGAAAGTGAGGATTCTCTTCATATGTATTCATATATATGAATATATATATGAAATATATATATGAATTATATATGAAAATATATAATTCATATATATATATATATATTCAATATGGCCTGGGGAATGGCATTCCAGGCAGAGGAGACAGCAAAAGCAAAGGTTCTGGGGCAGGAACATGCTTAGTATTTTCAAGGAACAAAAAAAAGGCCAGTGTGTTTAGAGAGGAGCAAGCCGGGAGGAAGGTGGTAGGTGGTGACCTCAGAGAGACAAATAGAACCAAGTCCTGTAGGGCCTTCCAGACCCTGGTAAAGACTTTAGGTTTCACTCTGTACAATGGGAAGTCACTGGAAGGCTTTGAGCAAAGCAGTGACATTTTCTGACCTAAAGTTTTGAAAGGCTCATTCTGGTTGCTATGTGAAGACTAGACCATAGCAAAGCAAGGGTAGAAAAGACAGACAAGCTGAACTCTAATTCAGTGGGAGATGGCAGTGGTTTGGATCAGGTTGGTAGAAATAGTGACAAATGGGGATGTTGTGACAGAAAAGCTGATAATATTTAGAAATCATAGATTGAATGTGGAGTGTGCAGGAAGGAGATGCGATGGTGGGCTTTTGTCCCCCCAATTGGAAAGATAAGATTGTCATTTATTAAAATAAAGAAGACTGGAGAAAATGCAAGCTTGGTTTGAGATGCCTGTTAGCCATCCAAGTAAAGATCAAATAATTAGCTGTATATCCAAGTCTACATGTATCTTTCTGCTTTATCACCCTCAGTGTGTGGCTTTATTGTTTGGCCCCAACTAATGATTGCAAGATGGCAGAACCATCTCCAGCATCGCATCTGCCTTCCAGGAAGGGAGCAGAGGAAGGGCAATGGGTAAAAACAAAAGAGAGCGTGCCAGCATTTTATTTGGGGTTCCTACAGAAGCCAAAGCCCTGAAACAAGGATTTGGATACAAGTAGTTTATTTGGGAGATGAAAGTATGGTCTATTAGTTTCCTATGACTGCTGTATAACAAACTCAGTGGCTTAAAACAACTAAAATGCATTTACTCACAGTTCTGTGGTCTGGAAGTCCAAAATCAGTGTCACTGGCCAAAATCAAGGTGTCAGCAGGGCTGCATTCCCTCCAGATGCTCTAGGGGAGAATCCATTCCTTGCTTCTTCAGGCTTCTGGTGACTGCCAGCATTCCTTGGCTTGTGGCTACATCACTCTGATCCTTAAGGCCAGCATCTTCACATCTGTGTCTGATTCATCTTCATATCCCCTTTTCTTGTGTGTGTCAAATTTCCCTCTGCCTCTTTCTTAGGGCCCACCCAGATAATGTAGGATAATCTCCCCATCTCAAGACACTTAATTTATACAAAGAACTTTCTTCCAAATAAAATAACATGAACAGGTTCTGGGGACTCAGACCTTACATCTTTGGTGGCCATTTTTCAGCCTATCACCTGTAGGGTTGGGGAAGTAAAACAAGGAAAGGCAGGTTATCAAACCAAGTACCATTGAGGGTGACTGGAGCAAAATCCTGATGGGGAAACTCTGGAACCCAGTATAAATCACACTCCTCAGAGTTCTTCCATCCAAGAAGCAAATGAATGTTTATACACCAGTAACCGACAGTTATTGGTTGAAGGTTGCTCCTGGGACAGCTTCAATTCCCTTTCACTGCTGGCCTATCACACAGGAGGCAAAGAGGACTCCAGTAGCAAGAGAAGACACTTAGGCAAAGAAATGCAGGTTCTGTCCACTGGAAGTCAGGCTGAGTGCCCTGAAGTGGTAAGTGTGAGAGATGTGTGGGACACCAACAGCAACTGCCGTGGCCTTCTTTTCAACAGCTTCACGGCAACTTCCGCTTACATTTCATAGGCCAGATTTTGTTACATGGCCATGCCTAGCTCCAGGGGAGACTGGGAAATGTAGTTGTTTTTTTCACTGGACACATTTCCACGCTGAATGACATCAGAGCTCTGTTGATATGGAAGAAAGGAAAGCTGGATGTTGAGTAGGCAACTAGCCACATAGGAGATAAGGATGGAAGCAGACAAGAGATAAGGATGACTCAGACTAGGGTTTTATCACTGGATATGGTAAGAAGTAGTCAGAATTTAGTATACTGGAGGCAGTGCCAATAGGACTATGGTTCTGGGGTTTGAGGAAAACCCAAATCTAGAATCATGAAGAGTTTTTTATCTTGAGTAACTGTAACTATGGTGCCAATTAAAGAAATGGAGTGGACTGGAGTGGGAGCAGGTTTGTGGCACAGGGAGTCTAGCATTCGGCTTTGAACTTGTGAAGATTGAGATGCCTATAGACGCCTATGGGAATGTCAGTGTTGAATAGGTAGTTGGTTAGAGAAGTCCGGAGCTCAGCAGCTCAGGCTGCAGATACAGATTTGGAAGTTACCAGAACAAGCTGGCATTAGAAGTTTCATTAGAAATTTCTAACATTTAGGGAACAGTATATTTCTTAGTTTTCTAGCATTGGAAAAACAGATTTTATCAGTGTTTGCCTAATTCTTCACTGTTAGGATCCAGTGAAATAGACGGCTGTAGTTTTAAATAGAAAAAGGGTAAAGTGACTGTCCTCGCATGTACTAACACTGCAGTCTCTCATCAGATAGACCTTTTGGCAGGAGGGAATTTTAATTGTCTTAAGAGACTGGCTCATAGAATCCATACTTATGGTTATTAGTGGAAGTCAATCATTAAATATTTAAATGTTTAAATAGTCAAAAAAATTACAAAGGGTAATTATAGATGTTGAAAATGGGATAGCAATATACGTCAGATACAAATTTGATTTTGGGTTCATACTTTTTCAGTGGCTTTATAATATGTCCAGATTTGCTTTACTTTCAACCTCTCCCATAGGCTTGAGAAAAGAAATATAAAAAAAAAACAAAAAAATCTAAGCTAATGCGTGTGTAAATATTTATTTACTATTAATTGTATCCTATGTTTGTATGTATTAATATGGAATAATTTTTCAGATAATTATTTATGCTTCTAGATGATTGTAGAAATCACCCTGAAGAAAGAGGGTTAGTGCTTGCTAACATTTCACTGTCTCCTTACCTCATTCGATCTGTGAACCAAGATGTTACTCAGAATGTGAATAATTATCATAGAAAAGTTTCAAGAAAAAGTTTATCTGTAATGTAGATCTTTAAACAGAATTTCCATTCCCTTTAGAACATAAAAAAAATGAGATTTTAAATTTGTATATTCCTAGAATTCTTATAAAACATTGATAGAGACTTGAAAGCTATGACATTGCATTTTCTTTCTATAAACATCTTTTTTTGATGATTATAATGAAGGCTTTAGAATAAGGCCTTTATAAGTACAGTTAAGCATGCTTTATTGGAATAGTGGGATTTACACCTCCTCCACATCCTAACATTAAGCTTGTCACAAATGAGAGCAAAGAATGGGCTGAATATGAGCCACCATCTCAAATATGCAATAAGAATAGGCATTGCAATGCTAGTATGTCAGCAAACACTCATGGTGACAGTAAATAACATTTTTTGGACAACAAAAAAAAGTGCTTGAGAAAAAGCTACTTTTAACTATAATTCAATGATTAATTTTGAACAAGGACAACCATGAAACTATGACCTAAAAATCATAAAGTGATAAATCTTTCATTTACTGTTTTAGGAGAGACAGTTGACTAAAGAGCAGGCTGACACCACAGACATGTCTACAAAAGTGAGTTCTAGGAGTTCTGCTGGAGTCTCTCTCATTTGGTTCTAATTATGTTTCAGGTGTAGTACAGAATGTGACGTGCAAATAGGAGTTGTGAGCCACCACAGAAATGTTCAATTCTATTTATTATTATTTTTGAAACTGAAAAAACAGTTTATCCATTTCTCCTACCTCCACCTCTTGCCTCTGGCCACCACCAATCTGTTACCTGTATCTATGAGTTTGGTGTATATATACATATATCTTATATATATATATATATATATCTTAGACTCCACATATAAGAGAGTACATATGGTATTTGTCTTTCAGTGTCTGACTTATTTCACTTAGCATAATACCCTCAGGGTTCATCCATGTTGTTGCAAATGGCAAGATATCACTCTTTTATGTGGCTGAATAATATTCCATTGTGTGTGTGTGTGTCTATACACACACACACATATACATACATGTACCACATCTTCATCCATTTATCCATCAATGGACGTTTACTTTGTTTCCATAACTTGGCTATTGTTAAATAATGCTGTAATGAACATGGGGATGCATATATCTTTTCAAGTTAGTGTTTTCATTTTCTTCAGATAAATGCCCAGAGGTGTAATTGCTAGATCGTATGGTAGTTCTAGTTTTAATTTTTTGAGGAACCTTCATACTGTTTTCCATAAAAACTGTACCAATTTACATTCCCACCAACAGTGTACAAGTGTTCTCTCTTCTCCACATCCTTGCCAACACTATATATTTCTAGTCATTTTGATAATAGCCATTCTGACTGGTGTGAGGTGATATCTCATTGTGGGGTTTTTTTGCATTATGTTTAACGATTAGTGATGTAGATTAATGATAAAGAGCATTTTTCATGTGTCTTTTGGACATCTGTATGTCTTTTTTGGAAAAATGTTTATTCAGATCTGCTTTTTTTTTTTTTTTTTTTTTTTTGCGGTATGGGGGCCTCTCACTGTTGTGGCCTCTCCCGTTGTGGAGCACAGGCTCCAGACGCACAGGCTCAGTGGCCATGGCTCACGGGCCCAGCCGCTCCGTGGCATGTGGGATCTTCCCGGACCGGGGCACGAACCCGTGTCCCCTGCATCGGCAGGCGGACTCTCAACCACTGCACCACCAGGGAAGCCCCAGATCTGCTCATTTATTAATCATATTTTTTTGTATTGAGTTGTATTAGTTGTTTATATATTTTGGATATTTGCAAATGTTTTCTCCATTTTCATTTTGTCAATGATTTCCTTTGCTATGCAGAAACTTTTTAGTTTGATGTAGTCCCACTTGTTTATTTTTGCTTTTGTTCCTTGTACTTTTGGTGTGAGAATCAAAAAATCATCGTCAAGGCATAATGTCAAAGAGCTTTACCACCTGTTTTCTTCTAGGAATTTTATAATTTCGGGTCTTACACTCCAGTCTTTAATCCACTCTGAGTTAATATTTGTGTATAGTGTAAAAGTATTAGTCCAGTTTCAATCTTCTGCATGTGGCTGTCCAATTTTCCCAAAACCATTTATAGAAAAGACTGTCCTTTCCCCATTGTGTATTCTTGGCTACTTTGTCATCAGTTATCTAGCCATATATGCTTGGGTTTATTTCTGGGCTCTTTATTTTGTTCCTTTGATCTGTGTGTCTGCTTTTCTCTGAATATCATACTGTTTAAATTACTATAGCTTGTAATGTAGTTTGAAATTAGAGAGTGTGATACCTTCAGCTTTGTTCTTTCTCAAGCTTGCTTTGGCTATTTGGGGTCTTTTATGGTTTCATACAAATTTTAGGATTATTTGTTCTATTTCTGTGAAAAATTCCATTGGGATAGGGATTTTGATAGGGATTGCATTGAATCTGTAGATTGATTTGGGTGGTATGCACATTTTAACAATATTAATTCTTCCAATCCATGAGCATGGAATATCTGTCCATTTACTTGTATTGTTTTCAATTTCTTTAAGGTCTTGTAGTTTTCAATATACAGGTCTTCCAACTCCTTGGTTAAATTTATTGCTAGGTATTTTATTCTTTTTTGATGCAATTGTAAATGGGATTGTTTGCTTAATTTCTCTTTCTGATAATTCATTATTAGTTTATTTAAATACAACAGATTTTTGTATATTGATGTTGTATCCTACAATTTTACTGAATTTGTTTATTAGTTTTTTGATGGAGTCTTTATACTATATATATATATATATATATACATATATATATATATATATACGTATATATATATATATATATATAGTGTCATCTTAATAGAGTGACAGTTTTACTTCTTCCTTTCCAATTTGGATGCCTTTTATTTCTTTTTCTTGCCCAATTATTCTGGCTAGGACTTCCAATGCTAAATTTAATAAAAGTGGTAAGAGTAGGTATCCTTTTCTTGTTCCTGATCTTAGAGGAAAAACTCAGCTTTTCACCATTGAGTATGATGTAGGCGTGTCACATATGGCCTTTATTATGTTGAAGTTCTTTTGTATGTCCCCTCTGTACCCACTTTATTGAGGGGTTTTGTCATAATGGATGTTGAATTTTGTCAAATGCTTTTTCTGCATCTATTGATATGATCATATGATTTTTATCCTTTATTTTGTCTATGTGACATATCACAGTGACTGATTTGTGGTTGTTGAATCATCCTTGCATCCCTAGAATAAATCCCACTTGATCGTAGTGTATGCCTGTTGAATTTGGTTTGCTAATATTTTGTTGAGGATTTTGCATTTGTGTTCACCAGGTAATTTTCTTTTCTTGTGACATTCTCGTCCGGTTTCAGTATCAAGGTAATGCTGGCCTCATAAAATGAGTTTGGAAGAGTTCCCTCCTCCTTTTTTTTGGAAGAGTTTGAAAAGGATTGGCATTAATTCTTTGAATGTTTGGTAAAATTCACCAGTGAAGCCATCTGGTTCTGGACTTTTGTTTGTTGAGAGGTTTTTGATTATTGATTCAATCTCTTTACTAGCAGTCAGTCTGTTTAGATTTTTTATTTCATTATGATTCAGTCTTGGTAGATTGTATATTTCTAGGAATTTATCCATTTCTTCCAGATTGTCCAATTTGTTAGTGTATGATTTTTCATAGTAGTCTCTTATGATCTGTTTATTTCTGTGGTATCAGTTATAATATCTCCTTTTTCATTTCTGATTTTGAGTCCTCTCTTTTTTTCTTGGTGAGTCTAGCTAGAGGTTTGTCAATTTTATTTATCTTTTTCACAGAACCAGCTTAGTTTCACTGATCTTTTTTTATTGTCTTTTTAATCTCTATTTCACTTACTTCTGCTCTAATCTTTTTATTTCCTTCCTTCTACTAACTTTGGGTTTTGTTTGTTCTTTTTCTAGTTCCTTGAGGTGTAAAGTTAGATTGTTTATTTGAGACTTTTTTTTTCTTGAGGTAGGTATTTATAGCTAAAACTTCCCTCTTAGGACTACTTTTGCTGCATTCCATAAATTTTGTATGTTACATACCCATTTTCATTTGTCTCAAGGTATTTTTTACTATCTCTTTTTATTTCTTCTTTGAACCTTTGGTTATTCAGTAGCATGTTGTTTAATATCCACACATTTGTGAATTTTCCAGTTTCCTTGTATAATAAATTTATAGTTTCATAACACTGTGGTCAGAAAAGTTGCTTGATATGACTTCAGTCCTTTTAAATTTAGTAAGACTTGTTTTGTGACCTAACATATGATCCATGTACACTTGAGAAGACTGTGTTTTTGTTGCTTTTGGATAGAGTATTTTATAAATATCTATTAAGTCCATCTGGTCTAATGTGTTGTTTAAAGGCTGATGTTTTTTAATTGATTATCTGTCTGGATGATCTATCCATTAATGTAAGTGGAGTATTATAGTGTCCTGTTAGTGTATTGCTGTCTATTTCTCCCTTTAGGTCTGTTAATATTTGCTTTATATATTTAGGTGCTCCTACGTTGGGTGTGTAAATATTTACAAATGTTATATCTTCTTGTTGGATTGACTTCTTTATCATTATACAGTGCCCTTTTTTGTCTCTGTTACAGTCTTTGTTTTAAAGTCTATTTTGTCTGATAAAAGTATAGCTACTCCAACTTTTTTTTCAGTTTCCATTTGTATGAGATATCTTTTTCCATCCCTTCACTTTCAGTCTATGTGTGTTCTTACATCCTAAATGAGTCTCTTGTAGGCAGCATATAGATGGGCCTTATTTTCTTATCTGTTCAGCCACTCTGTGTCTTTTGATTGGAGAATTTAGTCCATTTACATTTAAAGTAATTATTTTTTTTAATTTTAAAAATTATTTTTATTTATTATTTATTCATTTTGCCTGTGCTGGGTCTCAGTTGTGGCATGTGGACTTCTTAGCTGTGACATTCAGACTCTTAGTTATGGCATGAGGGCTTCTTAGTTGTGGCATGTGGACTTCTTAGTTGTGGCGTGCAGACTCTTAGTTGCAGCATGTGAACTCTTAGTTGTGGCATGCATGTGGGATCTAGTTCCCTGACCAGGGATGGAATCCAGGCCCCTGTGTTCGGAGTGTGGAGTCTTACCCACTGGACCACCAGGAAAGTCCCTAAAGTAATTATTAATAGCTGTGCACTTACTGCCATTTTGTTAATTGTTTTCTAGCTGTTTTTACAGTTCCTCTCTGTTCCTTTCTTCTTCTCTTGCTCTCTTCCTTTGTGATTTGATGACTTTTTTTAGTGGTATGCTTATATTCCTTTATCTTTTGGGTATTTACTATAGGTTGTTGCTTTGTGGTTACCATGAGGTTTACATGTAACAATTGCTATCTATAACAGTTGATATAAAGTTGATAATAACTTAAGTTTGATACCATTGTAAAGCTTAACATTCTTACTCTTTCCCTTGCTGCATTTAATGTTTTTGATGTCACATTTTACATCTTTTCATCTTGTATATCCCTTAATTGTTGTAATCATAGTTATTTTTACTACCTGTTTTTGAATCTTCTTACTAGCTTTATAAGTGATTAACTCACTACCTTTACTATATATTTATCTTTCCAGTGAGATTTATTCTTTCATATGTGTTCTTGTTATTAATCAGTGCCCTTTCTTTTCAGCTTCAAGAAGTTCCTTTAACATTTCCTGTCAGGCCAATTTAGTGGTGATGAACTCCTTTAGCTTTTGCTTTTCTGGAAAATTCTTTATATCTTTTCTGAATGATAACTTTGCTGGTTAGAATAGTCTTGGTTGAAAATTTTTTTCTTTCACCACTTTGAATATATTGTGGCACTATACATTTAGTAGAACTAAATAATAGTAATATAACTAAGACAGATAGTATGTTAATACATTTTTAAAATGAGTTTTATTAGAATATTTTGAAAAAGGTAAGACCTGATAAGATTGCTCATCAGCCTTTTGGAAACTCATTTTCTTAGGCTTGTCCATGTTGCATGAAATAGTGTCCTCTTTATTTTTTCTCCCTGCTTCCCTTCCTCTCTCCCTCCCCTTTCTCCGTGATGACTTCTATATTTGTTTTTTAAGGCAGAGCCCCTCTTCTCTCTCCCAAGGTGAAGATCCATTTCTGTCAGACATCTCTCATGTCCTAAACTGAACTCACTCTTTTTTTTTTTTTAAATAGACCTGTTATCCCCTTCTGTTTTCCAGACTGGTGATGTATAGACTGACTCTACATTTCAGTTTGCCGAGAACAGCCACTGTTTATACCTGTTGTCCTGGAATAATTAATATTAGTGCCCCTTTCACTTTTAAAATTGTCCTGGGTTGGATAACAAATCATGTGGTCACCATAGCTATCTGTCTGATGAAGGTCTGCCTTTTAAGAATCAGCACCTGGGCTTCCCTGGTGATGCAGTGGTTGAGAGTCCGCCTGCTGATGCAGGGGACACGGGTTCGTGCCCCGGTCTGGGAAGATCCCACATGCCGCAGAGTGGCTGGGCCCGTGAGCCATGGCTACTGAGCCTGCGCGTCCGGAGCCTGTGCTCTGCAATGGGAGAGGCCACAACAGTGAGAGGCCTGTCTATCGCAAAAAAAAAAAAAAAAAAAAGAATCAGCACCTAAGCCCATTGTTAAAGGACTTTGGGGTGACATATATTACATGTATCTTACTCTAGCCCCTTTTACTCTGAATGGCTCTCTCCACATTCCATTCCCCTGCCCTTTCCCAACACACTTGCCACTACTGCCTCCATTTACATCACCAGCTTTCTAGTTTGCTCTCTCTTCATCTCCAAATAATGATGTCCTGATATTTTAACTCTAGGATCCCCAGACTGATATGTTACCCTGCAAGTCTCAATGTGCCCCCTCCTTTCTGGCTTAATGCATTCAGACTGCTGTCCTGACCTCAGGATTTTTCTCTTGTGAATTGCTCCCAAGGATAAACCCAATAGTTAGGGCGGGGGTTTACATGTCTTAAGTAGTGTTATCCAGCACAATCCAACCAGTCTCCAATGCTGAAAGATTCAGAGAATTTTTTTTTTCTTTTTTAGCTCCTCAGTCAACTTTTCTAAACTTGGAATAATAAGGTCTACTTTATGGGATGTTATGAGGATTCATGACAGGAAGTACAGGAAAGTAATTAGCATAGTGTTAGTCAGCATTTGACTAAAGGAAGAAATAAAAATATAAATGATGTACTGTCCAGTTATGGAGGAGGCTAAACTAAGCCTTTTGTATTTTATTTTAAAGTTCACTAGATTTTGGAACAGATATTGATACTGAGACAGCTGAACTGCTATTAATTATCTCTGAGAAACTGAAGAAGGGAAAATATACTACAAGATTAGACAATTGACTTTCAAAAGGGAGTATTAAATATGACCAAAAGCTGAATTTGATGTAAAAGTGTGTTTGACTAAATCTTAGGTAAGACTCTGGAAAAGATTATCAGTGGTTTGTGAGCATCCAGAAGAGGAAGCAGTGACCACCAGGACTCAGCGTGGATGCGCCTGGACCACTGCATGCTAGACCAGCCTTGCTTCAAAGTGCATATATGCTGGTACATCAGAGAACATATAGACAGAGATGTACTTGGGCTTTGGCATATTTTATAGGGCTTTTCACCACATATTTTGTGGGAGAAAAAAGTAAGGTTAATTAACTGGACTAACATCTGATTATAATAAAAGAAATAATCAACAGATCACTGTGACCCTGAAGGGCTTGATAATGGAAGGCCAGAGGGCTCTGTCCTGTCTCCTGTCCTTTATGACATTTAACAATCACTTCTATGGAAAAAAAACTGTATATGTAAAACAAGTAATGCTGACACAAAATTGGGAGGTATAGTGAATATATTCTCTGACAGTACCAGGATCACAAAATATATGTTCAGGTGTTACCTCTTTTCAGGAAGGCTTCTGTGATAGTCCACGCTGTCCAATACCCAAGGGGTATTCGGGCCCCTCCTTTCTGTTCCCAAAAGAACTGTATGTATTCATCAATCTGTTACTGTACCTGCCTGCCTTGCAAGTCTTCCTATACACAGGCAGTTGGTCTTGTGTCTCTATCTTCCTAGTTCCTCTCACAGTGGGGAGAAGTCACCTGTGAATGTTTGCTTCCTTAAAGAATCAGTGATGACAACCTACATCGAGGCTGAAACTGTAACACTGAAATGTAATGAAAATAAATATAAATCCCTGCCCTTGGAGCATCCCCCAAAATGAAACAATCACAAGATAGTGAGTAGGTGGCTCTACTCAAAGCATTCATGAAAAGGAAAAAGCGTGTTTAGCAAGAAAAAACTGGCCTTAAAAGTCATATGATATCACTGCTTTACCCTTCCCCCTCCCAAATTCAAAGCTAAGGTGATCTTCATCTGCTTGAATGAAAGTATGTATCACCTAAAACAAAGGATGTGAGAGTCCCTCTCTGAGCTAATTAGACCATACCTTGGGTACCATGTTAAAGTTCTGAACAATACATTTCAAGGAGGAAATCGACAAACAGGAAGGAACTTGTTCAGAGGAGAGCCGCCAGGATTATGAAGGTTCTGAAAATCTTAAAATAGTCATTCATTTCTTCAACTAATACACAGTTCAACAACTGTATATTAAGCATGTAGTATTTCCTAGACAGTATACTAGGTAGTGAATGGTAGAGAAAAAAAAAATCTCTACAAGCAATTGAAGGAAATAAAGATAACTTGTGAAAATAAACAAAGACCACCCAATAAGAACAAATGAAGGCTATTTATTCAAAGATTTCTATAAAAAGGGAGTCAGCTATCACTTGCATTTGGCAGACTCAAAGACAGGCAGGAGAGTGGGAAGGCTTAACAGTGAAAAACCAGAAGGCTTCAGGTATGCCTCAGCCCTAGGCTGTCGACATGGGGAAGCTAGAGGCAGGATCGTTAGAAGCAGGGCCTCCTATGTGATTGGTTTGGGGAACATATTTGCCTTTCTCTGGTTGGTCCTGAGTTGGAAGTGGAGGCAAAATTGGGGAAGCTGTCAGTCATTGACCAAGTCTTGACCATTCTAGGACTGTTGCCGCAAAGGTTTTGGGTCAGAATCCATTACCGTATATTCTGGCATTGTCTGTTAGTATGTTCAGTCTCAAATATTGAACATTGAGAAGACTCAGGGAGAATCTGGAGGTACACTGATAACTGTATTCAGCATATTGATAACTGTATTCAAGTATTTTATAGTCTACAGTGTTGAAAAGGCATTTGTTCTCAGTGGTTACAATGGATCAAATTAGGACCAGTGGATGAAAAAGTTCTTCAGTATAAGAAAGAACTTTTAAAAACCCACTTCTGTCTAGATGCAATCTCAGACAGTGGTTACCTGCTAAAGGAAAAGTTCAGACCTAGGCTGGGTGACCTCTTGGCAGTGATATTACAAAACAGATCACAAACTTTGGCATGCACCAAGTGGCATGTACTTGATACCTTTGTTACTAATGCAGAATCTGAGCTCTGTCCTAGATTTGCTGAATCTGATCAGTGGGGTATGATAGATGATTCTCTCCAGAAACATTTGTGGAAGGTATGCAAACACTGAATGGGTAGTTGGACTAGATGACTTGTAAAAGCCCTTCCACCTTGAAGTCTAATATTCTGACTTTTGCATATCATAGTCATAACCAGGAAATAAACACTTTGTTCACTTATTTAACAATACCAATTGAGTAGCTCATATTATGCCACACTCTACTTTAGGCCTATATTTTAATTCTATTAGTATGGTACATTCCTATATGCCAAGGAGATAGTAATGGAAAAAACTCATTTGTTGACTCTTCAGAGATTTATTGAGCATCTGCTATGTGCTGGAGCACTGTGCTAAGCCTTGGGGAGATGGTGATGAACAAGACTGATGTAGTCCTTTTTCTTTCAGAGCTTACACCAGCAGAAATAAATAGACAACATGTATTTACAGTAAAGGGTGATACATGGTGTTATGAAATAAAAATGGTATGAAAACCATTCTTTTCGTTCTGTTTTTTTTTCCCCACATCAGAACTCCAACCAAAATCCAATCAAGCTTTTTATAGAGGAACAGTATTTCCTTTCCTCAGACTTGTTTTAGGTTTTAAGTAAAAATTGAGAGCCTTTGGGCCTTAGCCCAGGAATGTTAGAAGACTTAAGAATGGCATTTTGTACTTAAAACCTCTGTGGTGTCAAAACTGGTGAATCTGCTGTTGAATAAGCCAATCAAAGGGACATCTCTTGTTCAGGATGATTCTGGGTACTTGAGAAAGGGATTCTGGAAATTCTGAGTTCTTTGAGTTCAAATACCTATTTCTAAACCTATTGCAACAGAGCTAATTTGTACTACATTTTTCAAGCAAGTTCTTATGCAAAACACCATGTCTTTTGCTGTGTGGTATACAGGAAGGAGCTTAATTAAGATGGGAAGCAGCCATCTAAGATCTAGTTCTGGCTCTTCCATTAATTAATGTGTGACCTTGATATCGCTGGGCTTCAGTTTTTTAAAAATGCTAAATGATCCTTAATTAGCCCTAAAATTCTGATTTGGTGAAACTAAATGGAGGAAATGATGTCTTTTACACCTGCCTCTCCTGCCTTCCTCCCAGCTACGCAAATATATTGGAAGCCCTATCAGCACCATTGAATGGATACTGAAGTAACTTGCTTTTCTCATCTGGACATTTGTGTGTTCTTTAAGCTGAAGTCTGAGGCTTCAACATCTACCTGCTTATCCAGGCTGAATGACTGGATTTATACCAGGTCCTTGCGGAATGCTTCAGCTTCTATGAAGGAGAACCCTGCCCTGGGAGCACTTAGCAATCTCTCCAACTCTCGGTCTCTATAATTCTAGTTATCATCAAGCGTCTTGTTTCAAACACGGTAGACCTTCCTAGACTCAAAATATTACCACTTTTCTGACTAATAGTATCCCCATTGTCTAAAATCTTACATTACTCTGCCCACACCTGCCCACTTAGATTCCTTCCAAAGAGATACCACCAGCCAGATCACACCAAGTTTCTCTCCCGAAGGAGCAGCAGTGTAGCCCAGATAGTACATTTGAATCTGGTCCTACCTAGCCTGGGCTTATTCCTCTCTCCCTGGCAGGCACAATTGAAGCCCCAGCTGACCTGCCGTCAAACCTCCTCAACTTATGATAAGCACATAGGTATATGTATATTTACATGTAAGAGCATGGAATCATTTTTCATAATTAGAATTTTCCTTCGAATTAGCCCACTCTAAAATTAATTAATTAATTAATTTATTATTTTTAAACTAACTTTCTTTATTGTGACCTTATTTCTGATGTAATCCACACAATATTTTTTCATTTTAGGACTCCCTTGTCTAAGTCAAAACTTTTGGGTCAGGGAGATCCATGCATTACCACCAGTACATAAGAGAAATGCAGGCAGTGACTTTATCAATATATTGCATTATATTATGGCAGCAACTGTACTTTTTAAAATGCCTTTGAAAAGTATGTACACTGTTAGCTCTGAAATTAGCTTTTAGTTTTAATTTAAAACGTTAACCTCTGGTTTTCGGAATTCTTCCTATTTAAATAATTGAACAATTTGAGGAAATAATGATCAAGCTATTCAAAGCAAGACCATAATTTTTCTTGTTCTCACATTTCACTCTTTTTAAATGTATTTTACTTTTCTACAATTGCCAGAGTTTCTCCTTGTGAGGCTGAGCTTCAGGAATTAATGGAACAAATTGACATCATGGTAAACAACAAAAAACTGGATTGGGAAAGGAAGATGCGGGCTCTGGAGACACGATTAGATCTACGGGATCAAGAGTTGGCAAGTGCACAAACTTGTTTAGAACAGAAAGGTCAAGAGGTACTGCATAGATGTGTTAATAAATTGTTAATTCCTCAGACTGTTATAAATAGTATTTGTCCTGTCCAAATATATTTTTCATTACACATACTTTTTATCGGGCATCAGCAATAGCATTTATAGCTTGAAATTCTGTCACAGTGTGCTAAATGTATTCTATCAAATAAGCGGCAAGCAGAGCTTAAACTGGTAGTAATTTGCCAATGCAGACAGAAATAGAGTCTAGTCAATGTCATCTAGGAAAGTGAACAAACATTCAATATGTATGTGAAATAAATGCTGTTTGCAAGCAAAGATGTGCCTTTGCTGCTGTAGAAACAAAGTAGTCAACAAAGCTGTGCCTTTGGATGAGGCAGAGTTCAGGAGCATTTGCCTTTTCTCATCTGCTAGAAAAATCTTTCCTAAAAGAAGTAAAAGGTAAAGCCTTGATTGCAGAACAAGAGAGAAAACAGTTTGGTGAAGGGAGTGTGTGTGTACCTGGGCGCCCACTTGGGAGGAATGCCCTGGGCCCCGGTGAAGGTGCTTGTGGCCAAGCTGGTGATGGTAGAAGGAGGTCTGAGTGCTCTCGGGCCTGCAGAGGAGTTCAGGAAAGGCATACGCTTCACCTGATGTGGACTTTCATGTCTGTGAATTTTTCTTTGGGGTGAGGCATAAGAAACATGTTTACTGATCACATGCTAATAACTAAAACATCAAGTCAACTTGTTCAGTGGCCGTTTTTCTACCTCTAATGGCCTCTCAATGGAACTTAGTTTTTTGTCATGGTTAACTAAGTTAATGTTTGGCCTAGTTAGTTATCAATAGAGGCAGGTCATAAGACCTGACATATGGAAGGGACTATTTTCTCATTTTTGTACCTGTCACAATACAGATGTGCGAGCAGGGGCCTCGCCTACTTTTTAAGCAGACAAATTCTGTAAGCCAAATCCCTAAGAACTCCTCTTAGACATTTTTCTTTTTCTTTTTAATTTGTTAGTCCTTATAAAAATGTAACAATTATTCCACAACACCACTAAAACAGAGCTCCCATTGAAGGTAGTAGCACCTAAAATAAAGGCTGAAGTGTGTCTGCAGGGGTTCTGCCCCAGGAACGATGACATAAGCCTCCCAAAAAGACAATGCGAAGTAAATTTTAAATCTTGCTTTAGAATGTGCCAGCGAGAAGGATCTTTTGTCAAACATCCATACCATACTGTCTTAATGTGTACCCAGTGGAATAGTGCTAGCTACATTTGGTTTCTGTGAATTTAATTATTAATAACTATTCTAAGAACCACAGTACAAATATTTATTCTTGGTACAGCAGTTTTATTTGAACTGTACTCCTCTTTTGTACATTTTCTGATTTTGTCAGGCAAAATTTAGAAAAATTAAATTTTATTCTTAATTCAGGTGGGGTTACTTAGACAGAAGTTGGACAGTTTGGAAAAATGTAACTTAGCAATGACTCAGAATTACGAAGGACAACTACAAACCCTAAAAGCTCAAGTAAGGAAACTTATTCCAATTTAATATTATATGTTTTGGTATATGTTTTGACCTATAAAATTGTGTTAATTTTGTTAAAATGAATTATTTTTAGTACAAGCAAAAGTTCTAGTATTTCAACTACAGGTTATATGTTTGGCCCTGTCTTTCATTGTTTTATGTGTATTGATTTTGTCTCTTTTATTAGATTGTCAGCTCTGTATCCCTTTAACTCTTAGCACAGTGCTAGACTAATGGCTTTCTATTTATCAAGTGATTAGTAGGTTAATTATATCATGATAATTAGCTTTGTGAACAACAACAACAAAGTATTATCTTTTGTAGTCACTACTTCCTAATAGGGGTGTCCTTTCTTCTATGGCAATTTAAAATATGGAGGTTTGCTCTTATGAAATAGATATTTGAAAGAACAAAACTGGTCTTTATTGCTTTATTACTGGTAGGGCTGTTTCATAAATGAGAAGGCTTCTGCATATATGATGAGAGGGATACTGATTTCTTTCTGATTTATCCCTATATTATACTCCCCACTGTGCTAGGAAGCAAAAAGTCTTCTCTTTCTTCCCACAGGTGACACATAGGGCAATAAGCATCTGAGCATCTCAGGTCTCATAGGTACTGTATCCTTGCTTCACTTAGTAAATTAATCAATGGGAAATATGGTTTGATTATGAATTTTACTTTACAACCAGCTTTCTCTGGAGTGCAGAGATTTCACAGATGTTAATATAGTTAAAAGAGCCCAAAGAAGTTAAAGTTCCTCCTTATGTACCTTTTTAGGGAGGTGATCAGCCATTACAATAGGAATATGAAGCATTTGATTCCACTTAATGGGTATGATCTTACAAGACTAGCTCTTAAGTCTACCTAGATATTTTGCCTGCAATTTAAATAGCTGCTGCTAGATGGTAGCTTGAATTATGAAACTTTATATGGGTTTTCCTAGTTAAGACTCTAAGCATTTAACACTTAAGTCAATCAACCTTACTTTTTCTATAAAGATGAAGCTCTAACATAGCAACATAAATATTGAATCACTATAATTTTTCAGTATAAACAAAGAGATCACAACCTGGAATAAGTTTGAAAAAATACAGAAATCTAGATACAAGTTAAGTACCATCTCTAAATTATATTGAACGAGTTCAGCCGTAGCTTACCAGATCTTTAATTTCTGGATTTTTTTTTCATGTCTGTTGTTAAAAAGTTTTGGGCTTGTTTACAGGCACTGAGCAGTCATTTAATATATGAATCCTTGCCATTTGATACTTTGCAGCTCTATTTTATTACTCAGCTGCCAGCTAGCCAACAAATGTCTTTACGGCAATTTTCACAAAAATTTGTTCTGTGTACTAACACTGAGAGCTTAGGAAATGCTATTTACTCGTCCTCTTCTCCTGGACATTCACAGTGCATAGTAGCGTATTACAGGCTGTGAGAAGTCTTGCTTTAAAAACATCCATTTAGCCTTTTTAATCCATCATTTTTCAAACATATTTGACCATGGAACCCTTTTGTTTTTTAAACTAAAACCAACTAACACCATAGCACAGCTACAATGTAAACACCATAAACAGGTATTTCATAGAATACACTTTGGAAACACTACATTGTTGTTGAGAGAACAGCCATATGCTTCCGGTGCAGTTTTCTGCCTCTCTTTTCTTCTCTGGTTAAAAGAAAGGAAAGGAGAGAGTTAGGGGGGGAAGGCAGAAGAGAAGGAAGAGGAAAGGAGGGAAAAAGACAGAGAGAAAAAGAAAAGTACTATGTATTTGACTTGGTTTGCATAATAACTAGTAATATGTCATTTTTCTAACCAGAAAATGATATCTTGTGGCAAACATGCTTTTGTTGCTGCTGGCTCACTCTACTGCTTCTTTCTTTGAAATTCCTCATTTCTTTACAACCTTATTTCCCTAAAATTTCTTAAGGGTACATTTTACCACACTCTGCCTTAAAAAACTCAACTCTGTCAAAACTTTCTTGTAGAAATTGCTTCCTTTTATAAAATGGGATGTTTTCTTTTCCTTCTAACCATTATAAAACTATAATTATATATATATTTGAGATTTCTACTTCTGGAAAGATGGAGTCAATGTACTTTCCCCTATTCTTCCTGCTAAATGGAACTAGAAATCCTGGGCATTATTTATAAAACAATAAGAAGACTCTGAGAAGTGGAGAGGAAAGACAGACCAACTAGGACCTTGGGACCCAAGGAACAACATGGTGGTGAGTTCCTGGAATTTCTTTTTACCTCTTATATCCCAGACTGGATAACAGAGAAGCCAGCAACCCAGACACTCCAGTGGGCACAATCAAACAAAAAGAGCCCCAAGGAAAGCCTGCTGCCTACAACTGAAAAACCAGAAGAACAGACAACCTACCAAGATTAAACACTTTTAGATAATAACTGCTTGACACTAGCCAAAGGCCACAGAATAAGACTATGGCTGCAAACCCACTTCACCAGCAGAGACTGAGTGGACAGCCTCGGTTCCACCCTTACTATCTATAATGAGGTAACTCAGGCCCCAACCTGGATGGAGTCAGAGAAGACTGAGTGGAAATCCAGGAGTTTCATCGCCACGGGGTGTCAACAAGGCCCTCCCCAGCCCATGGTGTCAGTGGAGACCATGTGGAGAGCCTGGACTTCTCTGCCCATCTGGTGGTGATGAGGCAGCCCTCCTCCTCTTCTCTGGAATGGTATCCAAGGAAGCCTAATGAGGAGTCAGGACATTCACCACCTCTCCATAGTAACAGGGCTACGCCCCTCACTACAGCATCATTGAAGGCCGTGTGAGAAGCAGTAACAAGGCACCTATGCCCCTCCAATCAAAGTGTTGTCAGTGGAAAATGTGGGGAGGCTGAACTCTCACTCCCACTCAGCAGTAATGAGGAATACCTCCTCCCAGTTACCAGCTGAGGCCAAGTTAAGACCTGAACTTTCCCTGCCAGCTGACAGCAACGAGGCAGCATTCTATTTTTCCCTACTGGGATGTTGTCAGAAAAGGACTGCTAAAACACAATATTTAAATAAAATCTACAGTCATGTAACACAATACCCAAAAATGGCCTCAGTTAAAAAATCGCTCATCACACTGAAGACAAGGAAGATCTCAACTTGAATGAGAATAGGCAATCAAGAGACACCAACACTGAGTTGATATAGGTGTTAGAATTATCTGACAAGGAGTTTAAAGCAGCTATTATAAAAATGCTTCAGTGAACAATTACAAACATCCCTGAAACAAATTAAATTAGAACATTTTAGCAAAGAAATAAAACTAAAGAGCAAGCAGTTCGAAATTTTATAACTGAAAAATACAATAACCAAACTAAAAAAATTCAATGGATAGGCTCAAAAGCAGAATGGAGAGGATAGAGGACATAATCAGTGAACTTGAACATAGCAAAATAGAAATTACCCAATCTGAATAACAGAGAGAAAACAGACTAAAAGAAAATGAACCTCAAGGACCTGTAGTATTATTACAAAAGGTTGAAAAATTGTATCATCAGAGTCCCAGAAAAGAGGAGAAAAAAAAGTAGGACTGAAAAAGTATTCAAAGAAGTAATGACTGAAAAGTTTCAAAACCTGGCAAAAGATGTAAATCTACAGATTCAAGAGGCTGTGTGACACTCAAATATGATAAATCCAAACAAATCTACACCAAGACACATCATGGTCAAAGTTCTGAAAACTAAGACGAAGTCTTGGAAACAGGAAGAGAGAAATAACACTTTGCCTATATAGAAAAGCCAATTCAGATAATGGATTTCTTATCAGAGACCACGGAGGCCAGAAGGAAGTGGAATGATTTTCAATTGCTGAAAGAGAAAAAGTGTCAACCCAGAATTCCATGTTCAGAGAAAATATCCTTAAGAATCAAGAGAAATTGAGAAATTCTCAAATGAAGGAAAACTAAGAGATTTTGTCAGTAATAGATCTGCCCTAAAAGGATAGCCAAAGGAAGTTCTCTTGGTAGAAAGGAAATGATAAAGACTTTTGAGACATCAGGAAGGAAGAAAAAAAATGGAAAAAGTGAAAACATGGGTAAATGCAATAGACTTTACTTCTCTGGAGTTTTCTATTGATAAATTGTTTGACAGCTGAAGCAAAAATTATAACAGTGTCTAAAGTGATTCTTAATGTATATTGAGAAATTTCTTAAAGACAATAATGTTAGAAATGGGTCATGGCAAAGGGACATAAAGAGAACTAAGATGCTGCACTTCACTTGAACTGGTAAAATGTTGACACCAGTAGATTGTAATAAGCTATGTATCTATAATATTACACCTAGAGCAATAACTAAAAATGCTATACAAAGAAATACATTCAAAAATACTATAGATAAATCAAAATGGAATTCTAAAAAATGTTCAAAGAACCCAGAGGAAGTCAGGAAAGCTAAAAGAGAGAAAACAAAACCTGGATAACAAACAGAAAACAAAAAAAATGTCAGGCTTCAACCCTAACATAGGAATCATTACATTAAATGAAAATGGTCTAAATACACGTGTTAAAAGATAGAGATTTACAGAGTAAATTTTAAAAATGACCAAACTATATGCTGTGTTCCAGAAACTCACTTCAAATATAACTACATATGTAAATTGAAAGTAAAAAATAGAAAAAACAAAAAAAGATAGAAAAATATATACCCTACAAATATTAATCAAAAGAAAGCAGAAGTGGTGCCAAAATAATTCAATGGAGAAAAAATAGTCTTTTCAACAGTGACAGGACAACTGGATATCCACATGGAAAAGAATTAAGTTCAATCCTTACCATAGACAAAAATTAACTCAAAATGGATCAAAGACCTAAATATAAAAACTAAATCTGTAAAACTCTTAGAAGAAAACATAGGAGTAAATCCTCATGATTTTGGATTAGGCAATAGTTTCTTAGATTTGGCACCAAAAGCACAAGAAAAATTAGGTAAACTTGATTTCATGAAAATTTTAAAAACCTTTGTGCTTCAGAGCACACCAAAAGAAAGTGAAAAGACAACCGACAAAATGGGAGAAAACATTTGCAAATCATATATTTGATAAGGGACTAGTGTCCATAATTTAAAAAAAAAAAAACTCTTACTAGTCAACAGTAAAAAGAAGACCAAATTTTAAAATGGGCATAGGTATAAATAGGCATTTCTCCAAAGGAGATATATAAATGACCAATAAGCACATGAAAAAGTGCTGAACATCATTAGTCATTAGGGAAATGCAAATCAAAACCATAATGAGATACCCCTTCACACCTGCTAATAGCTAACCAAATGATAGATAACAGCAAATGTTGGTGAGGATATGGAGAAATTGGAACCCTATACATTACCACTGGAAATGAAAAATGGTGCAGCCACTTTGGAAAACTGTTTGGCAGTTCCTTAAAAAGTTAAACTTAGAGTTTCCATGTGACCCAGCTATTCTACTCCTAGGTATATACCCAAGATAAATTAAAATATATATCCACACAAAAACTTGTACACAGATGTTCATAGTAGCATTTTTCCATAATATCCAAAAAGTGGAAACAATCCAAGTGTCCATCAATTGATGAATGGATAAACAAAATGTGGTGTATCCATGCAATGAAATATTACTCAGCCATTAAAAGGAATGAAATATTGATACATGCTACAACATGGATGAACCTTGAAAACATTATGCTAAGTGAAAGAAACCAGACACAAAAGACTACATGTTGTATGACTCCATTAATATGAAATGATCAGAATAGGCAAATCTATAGAAACAGAAAGTAGATTAGTTGTTGCCAGGCCTTGGGGAAGGAGGAAATGTGTAGTCCCTGTTAATAGATATAGGGTTTCTAATGGAGGTGATGAAAATATTCTGAAATTAGATAGTGTGATAGTTATACAACTATGAATATACTAGAAACCAATGAAGTATATACTCTAAAGGGTGAATTTTATAGTAGGTGAATTATATATCAATTTTAAAAACAATGTGAGAAGGAAAAAGGAAGTAGCAATGACTACATTACTGTCAGATAAAGTAGACACAATTGTTCACAGCTTTACTTATAATAGTCAAAAACTGGGAGCAACCAAAAACGTCTCAATACGTGAATGGTCAAACAAACTGTGGTTACATCCATACCATGGAATAATACTGAGCAATAAAAAGGAATGAACTATTGATACACTCATGCACATATTGTACTGACATCAATTTCCTGGATTTGATACTGTACTATATAGTTCAATAAGGTGTAAATATTTGGGGAAACTGGATGAAGAGGACCCAGAACCTCTCTGTAATATCTTTGCAACTTCCTCTGAATCTATACTTATTTCAAGATAAAAAATAAAAACAAAAAAACTTGTTAAGTTATTTAGAAATTTCCTATCAACAGATGTTGATAGACCATGACACTTATAATCAATTACTTGAAGGTAGAAGCAAGAAAAAAAATAATACAGAGTCTAAGTTAGAACAAGAATTACTGGTAAGAAAAAGATCATATCAAGCTTGATATTTAATTTTACTTAAACTTATATCAACATGAATAAGTGTATGTTGTTTGTATCTTTTAAATTAAGTCCTCAGTTTTCTTAAATGGAGTATAAGTTGGTTATTTTATAGATTGAGTTACTGAGATTAAAATCGTCAACACAAGATGTCACTAAATAAAAATAAGAAAAAAACTTGGTTGTTTTAAATTTTGAGCCTTGCTACATATGGTTAAGACAAAACTGAACAAAACATTTTATCAAGTGAATCGCTGTTTAACTGTGCAGTTAATGAAGTTCCAAATTTACATGAAAGCTGAATTGTGTTCAGCTTCAATAATTTAGTTTTAATAACTAGTTCTATCTTCACTAATTGGAACATTTAAGCTTTACTGCATTTCCTAATCGTGACTTAAATTTTGAAAGAGGTACACAAGAAAAGAACTATCGTGAAATCGAGTTAGAAATAACCAATAGTAAAATGTTATCGTTCTGTATTATTTACAGTTCTCCAAACTAACTAATAGCTTTGAAAAACTGAGATTACACCAGATGAAACAAAATAATTTTCGACAAAAAGAAGTACTACACGTCAAAGAAGAAATACCCTTTGAACTGAGCAATTTGAACCAGAAATTAGAGGTGAGCTATATTTTCTTAGTTTCTCCCTGTGTATTGAGATTGGTTTTTGTTGTTGCTGTTGAGGGCTATTTGTCTCTAGTGTACACAATGACATGTACCGCTGTGGTAACAAACTCCATTAGAAATCAACTTCTCATTGAATATATTTTCTTAGTGCACCTTCCCTTCAGGCACTTAGTGAATTAAAACATCACTTCGATTTATACATCTTTTATGTGTATCAGCATTTTTGGAGAGCAAAAAAAAAAGTTCAAAGGAACTGCAGATGTTGAGTGAAATTGAAGGACATCCCTGGGGTCACTTAAAGCGAGTGTCTAGTAAATCTTTTAATGGCTGTTTAACTATTAGGTACTTAAATCCCAAAGAAGCCTCATAGCAGTTTTCAGAACAGAGCTTGTAGTTTCAGGATCTTTTCTTTGAAGAGGTAGTGCCACTCCAATATAGCTACCCCATGTTACCCGGAACTTCTAAAATCTCAGTCCCTATAAAGGTTTACTATGGCATAGATACACTTATTTTAATGCCCTTAACTTTCCAACCTTGGAAAAAATAAACCAGCTCTTTTTCTTCCCTGTGCCCTTGAGCATTCCTGCTACTGGTCACATAACAGCAAATAGATTCTAGTATGAATCCCTGTTCTCTAACCTTAGCTAAATTCCCAGTGCTGCTCAATCATTGTTTTTTAATTGACCTCAAGTTGACCCCTATCATGTTATCCCAGTCATTTTTTTTTTCACTGTTCTCAAGCCCTAAACCCCAGCTTCTCCCACCGTCAGCCAATGATTTCAGTTTCTTCTACTTTGTTAATAGGTAATGGTTCTGTACTTCCCAATCACCCAGGTAGAAACCTCTTAGGAATCTTTGATCTGTTCCTTTCTCTTACTCTCATATTCCAGCCCAGATTTGCCCCTTTCCTTTGTCTAATGCCTCTTATCTCTGTCTTTCTCCTATCTAATTGTCCTTGCCCTGTTTCATACTTCTTCATCTTTATCATGACTCTTCTTGAGTCCTTCTCAAACTTTTCCTCCAAAATATTTTTAAGAGCAGGAAAAAAAAAAATCTGGAATCACAGTCCTAAAACCAGCCTATTGCAAGAACTTTGTTGGAAGTCTTTGGTTTTAGTTTTTAAATTCCTGCAAATTTTATATTGTACTGAATAATAAATGTACCTTCTTTTAAATACAAAATTACTACCACTGAGTAAGGTTGACCCTCTAGGAAAATGCACTGTGTATAACTCCCTGGCTCTTGCAATGGTGTAACTCGACTGGCTTCTGAAATATTCTGGTCTCACAGAAGATGCCCAAAGATTGCGACATAATATACACGAGCTTTCACTGAAAATGCAGTTAAGTCACTGATGTTCCATTTGATTGACTTCTCATGGGGATTAGTGGGAGAATTACATTCATATAAATTGTTTGGACAAAGAAAAAGCCTTAAATTAAGTACTTTGTGTGTATACATTTTACATTTAGGGAGCTAAATATTTATATAAAATGTATCTCATGAAATTATAGTGGAAATTAGTAGCAAAGTATGACTTGATATGTTTGTACTTATACAATCATTTTTAAGCACACTATGTAGATACAGTTTAATCTACTTTATTACAGAAATGCTTCATGTGCCAGTTTTTGCTTAGAACCATCTGAAAACTTAATGTGTAGGAGATTACAGTTTTCACCAATAAATGGGGGCTAAAAATATAAGTGACATTGTGGTTATGGAAGAAAAAAATATATGTGTGTGTATGTGTGTTTAGATGCACACTCAAGCATTTGGGGGTAAAAATACATGAAGTCTGGAAGTTGCCTTAAAATACTCCAACAAGAATGGGTGGAGCGATAGATGAAATATAGATGGACTGAGTTGACAGTAGTTAAGCTGGGTGAAGGGTATATGGGAGTTTGTTTTACTCTCTACTTTTATGTAAGTATGGACATTTTCATACTAAAAAGTTAAAACTATCTTGCAAGTGGAGGTTTGTAGAGTCCCTGACATACAGTAATCACTAAAGAAATGGTCATTCTGCCTCTCAAGATTTAGTAGAGGGATTAAAAACTATATATAATAATATAGCTTCTGCTAGAAACTTTGATTTTAATGCCTCTGATCCACTCTCAAACTTAAAGACCCAGAAAAGGTTTCTAGCTGTGGAAAACGTACTCTAGAGGTTTAAGCAAGTGTACAGAGCCTCTGGAACTGGAGCCTGGGCTGACACCTCCAGTCTCTACAAAATCCTCATAAAGCTTTTCTCTGTCTTTGCACGGCCCCATGACTGCTGGAGATATTGTGCTTACTTGTTTGCTGATCTTGAAACCAATACATCTGTAAGACCGAGGAAGCCAGGACAGTTATAAGGACCAGCCTATATGTTTGTGACACACATTTTTAGCCTTGTTTGGCCTCATTCTTGGCCTCATTTCTACCTGTTGTAGAATTTGTAAGGAAGTGAGGCTGATGTTCCTGCCTCCTCCTAAAGCATGCTGGGAAATATTTATTGTCAAGATTGAGATTGTTGGGTGTTAAGTATTAATATCATTGAAAGATATGAACTGTGCAAGTCAACCTTGCCCACATTTTGGCTTCTGACTCCAAATACTCCTTTCTAAATTAAACAGCAATTTTTTAATCCACGTTGTACTGATTTGAAGTGTACCTAGTTTTGTAAATTTGTCACTATTTCTGAAGACCCTGTTTTCATGTACCTAATTTTAAATTGTCAAATGTCAGAATCAAAATCAATAACTTTAAATGAACTGTCTCCATTTATCTTAATAAATATGGTCTATTTATCAGGGTATTATTATATATTTAAAACAGGGTCTATCTATATTTCTCCATTTTTCTTACCACCACACAATTTCAGGTCACCTTTAATTACTATAAAAGCCTCCCAATTTATAGCCTTCTTTCACTGATTATTTTGGGACTTTTGGATTTATAAAATGAAGATTTCCCCAAATATTCTTTAAAATCATTTCTCTATAGAAAATATGAAATGCCATATTCTCATTTTAAGCAAGTTGTAGCTTTCATTCTCTAAATTAGTATATTTATTTTCCAGCTAGCCAATCCAGTCATTTCAACCATCTTCAAAACATCGCCAATCTCTCTAGCCAAATGAACTCTTTTCTAATTGACATATTATTGGGGATGGCTAAGATAATCATGGCATCATCTGCATGGCTTTTATGTGGCACTATTACTGTACTAATAATTTACAATTATTTACATGTACATTTCCCTACTTTATTTTATATATAAATTGATTTTTTCTTTCGAAAATTTGTTTCTTTTAATCATGAAATATTTCCAAATTCTCCTCTCTCCACAGTACCTGCTGGACACTAATACTACTAATACTACAATTAATACTACTGAGCTGATAATTGGAAACATCAATGCATTCATGCCATGTATCTACATTCAGTAATATATCGCTATGGACTAAGTAGCTATAGAGTTTGTTTCCAACCACATTGTTTTCTTTGCAAAATTTAGTGAGAAATGTTTACATTTTTGGAAATATTAATACCATGCTTTTGTTTGTGCATCCCTGTACGTGGTGCCTGGCACTTTGTCATGCACTGTGAGCAATACAAAAGTAATGAAATACATAGTCCTTACCCTTAAGTTGCTTACAGCCTGGACAGAAAGATGAGATATGATGGCCAGCCCTAGGCAAAATTGAGAAGCAGTGAAGTTTTCTCTGGGATTCCCAAAGCCACATTCTTTCCTCTTATAAATCTGTGAACAGATAACCAGGCTCCATGAAGACACTACTTGAGCAAAACGGTGAAGAACTGAGAGCATGCTGTATCAAGTAGTTCTACCACTTCTTCCCCAGCTTAGCCCAGTTGGTACTGCCTAAAGGAGGCCTGAGATGGTTGTTCTGTCTGTTCTCAAGAATGGGTCAATCTTGGCTTCACCTGGGATAACAGTTTTGAAAGCCACAGGGTACAAAGTCACTAAATCAGTCCAAGCCCCACCCCCTCAAAAACAAGAGAGCAGGTTTGGTGACTGAGTGTAAAGAATGAAAGAAGGGAAAAAAACTTCTGGTGTCAGCTCAGGAAATAGAAAGGAAGTACTGGTTGATGCAAAAAATTGTTTGAAACTCCGCTATTTGTTATCAGTATTTGTTATAAAAATTTGTTTATATTTTTAACAAACAAAAATCCTTATTTTTAAAAAGATGCAGCAAAGGAACTATACTCCAATAAAAATTAAAAATAAAATAGCGGATTCAATTCCATACTTTCCTAGCAAAAATTAGAAGATATATCTATTACTAAATCCAAGATGAGTGATTTGATACTTTTTTGTTTTCCTAATGGGGAAAGAATGGATTTACTTTTTTTCTCAGAAGAAAGATGTACAAATGAAAGAAGCCCTGTTCATTGTGCTTTAAAATGAATAATTTTTTCAATTTATATTTCTCTCTCCACTTTTTAAAGGAATTTAGAGCAAAGTCAAGAGAATGGGACAAGCAGGAGATACTATATCAGACTCATCTGGTTTCTTTAGATGCTCAACAAAAAGTATTATCTGAGAAGTGTAATCCATTTCAGGTACCTTATCTAATACTATCCTCTAAATCAGAATAAATTAGAAGTTAAATACTATTACTCTCTTTACCATTCAACATGTAATCCTTCTACAGATACAAATGCCAACTAAGGGAAAATAACCAGGGTAGGTCCAACACTGGGTAGAGTTACAAGTGCATGAAATATCTGTAATGGTGACTTTAGTCTGTATGTCTCAGAAGGTGGTGCTATTGAAAGTCTCCATTGTTATTATGTCATTAAATAACATGTTTTTGCATGCCTATGAGCAAGTCATTTAGAAAGTCTTAAGATTGCTTGATCCTGGCACTCTAGAACCTTACAGCCTAGACACAGATAATACATGTACAGGTTTACAGATAATTAATGACAAGTGAATGAAAAGGATACAAATCCTTTTGGAGGTCGAAGGAGTACGAGAAAAATTTGGACTGACATAGTCAGGAAACATCCTCCAGCAGGGGTGGGACTAGGCCTGGGCCTAGAAGAATGGCTATATTTTGAGACAAGAGAGAATGTATTCCAGGTGGTGGAAATAACATGAGCAAAGTCACTGAGGCAAGAGAGAATAAGGCAAATTCAGGGAATGGAAAGTGGGCCAATTGGCTGGAAGTCCATGTGGGAGGTGAAGGGGCAGTAGGCGGGAGGGAAGGCTGGCGAGTCGGATATTAGATTGTAATAAGCCTTAAAGGCTTACCTAAGGAATTTTGAATTTTTATTAAAGCTGGTAAGAAACATTTTTGTTTGATATATACTTACTTTTCATTCTTTCTTTAAGTTACTTGAATTATATGTTATACATGTTCCCTGAATTCAACAATACAAAATAATGTGATGTAAAACTGATAGCCTCATCCTCTATTTCATTCTTATCCATTTAATATAAACACTGTTAACAATTAGGTGTTTATCTTCACATACATTTTCTTTTGTTTGTACAAATATGTAAATATATGCTTGTGTGGAAATTGTATATTTTTCTTTTTTAAATTTTGCTTTTTTACTTAATAAGCCATGAATAGCCTTTTGAGTCACTACTTAATTAAAATATTTCAAAGTATATAGTGTATATATATCATATATACCATAGTATATCGCAGATGTACCATAATTCTTTCAATCATTTCCTTATTAACTAACACTCAGGTTGTTTCCAGTTTTCTGCTATTACAGTAGTGTAACAAATACCCTTGTATGTACATCTTTAAATACGAATACTTTCGTTTTGTTAAATAAAAATCCTAGAAATGATTGCTGAGCCAAAGGGTGTGTTCATTCAAAATTTTAATAAATATTAGCAAATTCCTTTCTTAAAAATGATAGTAATTTATAATTCATGAACAGGCAACAAGACTACCCCTACTCTCACCAGCATGGACTATCTGTCTTTTGATTTTTACTAACTTGATGGACTAATAGTAACCTTGACTTCATTTGCTTTACGTTTCTCTGATTACTTGTAAGGTTGAGCATCTCTTCTTGTGTTTCTCAGCCTTTTTCATTTCCTCTTCTGTGAATTGCCTGTGCATAAACTTTGCCCACTTTTCTTTTGTGTTGTTTGTCTTTTTCTTATTGATGTATAGAAGTTTTTGTACATCAGAAATTACCCTTGTTATACATGTTGACAACTTCTTTGTACAATCCAGTTTTTTTTTATTTTGTTTATTTTTTGTCATAGAGACATTTTCAGCTATTATGTAATTGAATCCATGCTTTTTTTCATATCTTCTATATTTTCTTTTTTGCTGAATAAGAATTCCCTAGCAAAAGCCATCTACTCTACTCTGCATCTTTGCTCTGAGTTTATACAGATATATTTTCTCTTTATGCCACCTGAAATTGAGGTTTTAGAATAAACACAAGACTGAATTATGAAGGACAAAGCTTCATTATCTAATAATATATTTAAAGATGTTTTTACTAATTCTTTTCTATCATTCTTGAACTTTATGTAAGCTTAAATACGATATTCTTCACTTAACTGACACAATTTTCATATTTCTCAGAAACAGGCGCAAAGTTACCAAACCCCACTAAATAGTAAAAAACAGGGCATAGAAGAAGACAGCAGCTCTGAAATTCCTTGGATATGCGAACCAGATACCAGTTGTGAAACCAATGAAAGAGATGAGTTCATTATTGAAAAATTAAAATCAGCTGTGAGTGAAATGGCGCTAAGCAGGAATAAGTTACAAGATGAAAATCAGAAGCTCTTACAAGAACTGAAAATGTACCAAAGACAGTGCCAGGTAAGGATTTATTTGTTTTTCAACTGTTATAGCCCATGAGTTGTACAAATGATGACTCAACAGGCATGTGGATTAGAAAGCTAATTTTTTATTGCATATGTAAATTCAGCTCATATTTCCTCTTACTAAGTAACTCTTACTTGATGAGTAAATTCAGTATTCCCGTGGGTACTTTTCCCCACTAGGTGCACTCGGGTTCTGCAGCGACGTGATAATAAATATCACCAGTGCCGTAGAACAGTGGTCTCTCACAGACCTCTCTTCCTAAAAACCATGGCCCTTTAGCCACACCACACCCTCTGCCCCCAGTGTTCATTCTCTCTGACACTGTGCCTCTTTGCCTCTCAGGAGTCCTGGGCTGGAGACCCAGGAAATGATTAAGGGTTTGACAATCTAATCACCTCCCTGAGAGGCATGAGGGTCACTCCCTGTGATTTATCGCCATTAACCTTATCATAATCGTTTACCAAATAGGAGGTAACTCCACCTTGGTAGATGTGATGGATGGTTTTTCCAAGGATTAATTTTTTTCTTAACTCAAAAATGTTTTTTTTGTCTCTCTCTTGGAACCGCTAAGAAGGTTATGCAGCATTCATCAAAATTGATCATTACCAATTTCTCGACTAAATATGTATCTCTTATTCATGGCTCTCCCAGTTATTTGAGACATTCTGTGGTTTTCTCTCCCATTCTAGGTCTTATCTCCCACCAGCAAACATTCAGCCTCTTTCTACTGATTCCTCTGTGTCAGTTGGCCCATTTCTTAGTCCCACTCTATTCCCTCCTCAGGCTGAGGTCACCTTTCCAGGTCACTGCCTGAGCAGACTCCCACTTCTCTAAGATATTCCACCTCAGGCTCTTCTTCCCAGGGTCACTTCTTAGTGTTGGGCCGACTTCTCCTTCCCTCCTTCTGCCACATTGTATGTGGGATTACATGTGGGATTCATCCTTTCACTTCTTTCTCTGCCAGCATCTATCTTCTGTGTTCCCCTGTCCCCACGTTGGCAAGGGGACAGAGCACAGGCTCCCGGCTTCTCCTATCCTGTGGCATTTCTACGAGAAGTACAGCTTCCCACCCCAAACTCCAGCTTTGTTTGGGGAGGGGGTGTTATTCCAATACAAATGAGAAAGCAGATGTACACAAACCAGGCTAAACCACAAATGCTAAACACTGAGAAAGTCATACATCTTCTAGAAACAGAAAAGTTATTGATGATGTTTTCTCTGGATTCACTAGAATGTAAGTGAGACGAGCCCCTCCTCTTCTGCTCTAGAGCTTGTCCAGGTGCTTTCTAGTGTTTAGCTCGCCATCAGCCCACCAGTCCTGGTGGAGCTGGGTTTGCGTGACTGCTAGTTCTGACAGGCTCCCCTTCCTCCCAGGGGCTGCTTCCCCTTCATCCCCCTGGACAGGGGCCACGGGTCACACCTCTGGCCCTGATTTAAAGACGACTTAAATTTACAGTTTGCAGCTGTTTTTATACTGCTAGAGGCTGCACCAGGATCACAAGGGTTCACTTGCAGGAAAAAAAAGCAAATTATTCTGGAGTATGTTTCACACAAAAAAAATATATTATAGTTCTAATGAAAAGATTTTTGAGAAGTAATTTGCTTCAAAAACTTCAAGGTGTCTAAAAGCTAAGATTTCTACTTCCAGGAAAACACTAATTAATTTTGATGCAACTAGAAAAAAATGCTGAAAATGATGCTTTTGTTTGGTCTTTTCCCTGTTTTACTTCCAAATTTTACTTACGTTTCATTCTTTTGCTTTAGAATAAGTATCAATTATTTACTGCTTGATAGCTGATTGAGGGTTCAAACTCACTGCTTCTCTCAAACCATTAAGCAAATTTCTAACTAAACAGATGGGCCTCAAACTAGTTTTACAAAATTTATATTTTACCAAATGGGAATAATTAGAAGTGAATAATCACTGTAACCAGTGCATGTATTTAGAAAGAAGTTTCTCTTCTCTTTTTGCAAAACTGTCATATGATGGTGTTCCACGTCTTGCACATGAATTTAAAAAGACAACCATTTCAGTCTGAATTACTGTCACTTATTGTATATAAAATTCTCTCTAGTTTACAACACACTTTAATGCCAGCTGCATCTGAATTTTCACACGAATCACACCTTCTCACTTGTCTTTCCACAACCTTGAAATGTGTCAGCATAGCTATTAATTCCATGGAATATGTTTATTTACTGTGCTGCATTACTCACATTTTGAAAGTGTACAATATTTCCCATTGGCAGTTAATGACAGAAATAAATTGTTCTGCATTTTTTCTAGTATCTATGCCAAAAAAATGGACCTTTTTTGTTTGCTTGTTAATGTGTCATTAAGGTACTAGAGCAGCACTGTCCAATAGAAATATAATGCAAACCACAAATGTAATTTAAACTTTTCTAGTAGCCACATTAAAAGAAGTAATACAAAATGGGTGAAATTAATAGATAATTGTAATAAACTTTATGTAACACAGCATATATCCAAAGAGTTATCATTTCAACATATAATCAATGTAAAAAATTATTAATGAGATATTTTACATTTCTTTTCATACTAAGTCTTCAAAATCTGGTGTGTATGTTACACTTACACATCTCAATTTGGATGTTTAGTATTCACCGGAAATTCCCAAACTGTATTAAGATTTCATAAAATTTACAGTTAAAAAAGTAGAGATTTACATACCCAAGTTGTTCCAAGCAAACTTGAAAGTGTTCCAGTAACTGAATCAAGTACCAAAGAATCATTTTTCCTGAATATTTGCATCCACACTGACAAATAATTGATTTGACTTTTATACAAAAGCATGCTAATGTTAAATCACCTAATCTAAGTTAAATCACCAATTCTTGTGTCAACTCAGTATTATTAACATTGAATTCAAAGAGATATTACACAAGTCAAAAAACAACTCAATTTATCAATATCAACAAAGCTTATTTTTTTGCACTTTCTAATCAATTTTACATAACGCTGTCAATTATAATTAAAAACTTTCACATATTCCTTCATGTTAGAAAAACCTGTCAAATCATTATTATTGTAAAAGTTTCAATTCTAACATAAATTCTTCTACCTGTGCAGCTAGATCACAAAGAAGCTTTTTTTTCCCTTAATGATATCTCCAAATGTCACTCTTTTTTTTTTTTGCGGGACGCGGGCCTCTCACTGTTGTGGCCTCTCCCATTGCGGAGCACAGGCTCCGGACGCGCAGGCTCAGCGGCCATAGCTCACGGGCCCAGCCGCTCCGTGGCATGTGGGATCCTCCCGGACCGGGGCACGAACCTGTGTCCCCTGCATCGGCAGGCGGACTCCCAATCACTGCGCCACCAGGGAAGCCCCAAATGTCTCTCTTTTAGGTATTATTTTCTAATGACAGTACACAAATAGACTCCATTATTATCACATTTTGCAGAATTCCATGGTGACACTACATTTCATTGTCCTGGAGTTAGAGCCCTTTTGTACCCCACCCCTTCCCCAAGTGAAGGCAGGCCCACTCTTCTACATGCAGGTTCATGTTAGATTGCTCCCTGGTAGTAAATCTACAATGCAGGGAGCCGGGAGAGTGCCTTCCTCAATTGGGTAAAGTAATCGATGAAATTCACATCAAGTTAATTTGTCTTTCTATTTGCTAATCTATTGTTTCATATTTCTTTTGTTTATTTTGGAATTTTAACCTCATCTGAAAAATCCCCACTATTTGAGACAAGGACTTTATCCAAACAAGTCTGTTAGGTCACCTATTTGAATATATTTTCATTCTTATTTCCCAATCAGCCAGGAATTTCTGGGGCTAAAGTATTGCAGCTAGGTCTTTTACTGAGCCCAGGTCTCTAGGTCTCCTGGAAAATAATACATTATATTTAAGACTTTGGTAAAAAAAAAAGAAAGTTTATCTGGGAACCCATATGTCCTATACTGTCTACATGATTATAATTCTAAGCTGTGAATTTTTGCATAAGAATTAATGAATAAGAAAATGTATGTCCACGTAAAAGCTTATACATGAATTTCATAACAGCATTATTCATAATAGCTAAAAAAAAAGGAAATACCCAAACGTTCATCAATTGATGAATAAAGTGGTATATCTATACAATTAAATATTATTAATAAAAAGGAATGAAGTACTGATACATGCTACAACATGGATGAACCTTGGAAGCATTATGCCCAGAGAAAGAAACCAATCACAAAAGGCCACATGTCATATGATTCCATTTGTATGAGTTGTACAGAATAGGTAATTCCATAGAGACACAACATACGGTAGTGGTTGCCAGGGGTTGGAAGGAAGGGAAAATGAGGAGTGGTTGCTAATGGGTATGTGGTTTATTTTAGGAGTGATGAAACTGTTCTGGAATTAGATAGTGGTGACGCTTGCACAACTTTGTGAATATTCTCAAATCCACCGAACTCTACACTTTAAGTGGGTGCATTTTATGGTATATGGATTATATTTGAATGAATCTATTATTGATATATAAAGCATTATTGAACAAATGATTTTTTGAAAATATCAACAGTGTTTTTTTACAGCCTTTATTAGCAGTGCCCTCAGAACAACACCCCCCCCCAACTTTACCGATAAGCTACAGGTCTGCTTTACTTATTTTGCACGAAACAATTATTTTTGCGTCTTGAATGTTCTAACTGAACTAGTAGACAAAAGATCTGGATTTTTCCATTCCAGAATCTGCAACTTATGAGCTATGTAACTTTGGACCAAGTCTGGCCCTCAATTTCCTCATCTATAAAAATGGCGATGGATTCGATGACTTGGGTCATCAAATATATTAATATGTATTTAATATTAATTACATTAATAAATATTCATTTCTCTGTGTAATTGAGTGGAGGAGACCTGTTGATATGAAAGGACTCTTCCATTCCTCTCTCCCAGAGAACAGCCAAGTTCTGCTGGAGAAAATCACTCAACAGGTCATGGGCACAAACCTCAAATGAGTATCAACATTGCCAGGAGTCCTACTGTGTTGCTCCAAACAACTAACTCTCCCATGCCCATTGAAGGCCATCTCAAACCTTCTCCACTCTCAAAAACCCCTCCCCTACCCCCACCTCCACCTCTCCTTCCACTGACCTGACATTGCCTTTTTCCTTCACAAGGAAAATAAAAGCCAACAGGTAGCCCCTCTCCTAGCTCCCCATTTCCAAATGCATATACGTGTCTCCATTCCATCTTCCTTCCTTCTTTCCTACTGCAGGAGCAGAGGGACTCTTTTGCTTTAGGCAGTTCTTTCACTTGTGCTTTGGGACCCACCCCACCTGCCTTCTCAGGAACCTGACACTGTTAGTATTACCCCTTCTCTCTCCCAACTAGATCCTTCCCAACAGCTTCTAAACTTGCTCAAGTCCCTGCTATTAGCCAAATAAAACACTGGGCTCACAGGATTGCTGGTATTTCTAGTTACCAGCTGAAGTAGGGCTACTATTGGGCAATAGTGGAACCGTAAACCATGGTTTATAATTCACTTTGTTGGCCAGCTTTGAAATTAGATTTTTCTTGGCTATTATCTTATTTAAATTAGGAATTATTTGCATTCATTCAAATTTTATGCATTGATATTTTATTCATACTTTTATATTTCCCTCTTTCATACAGTATGGCCATATTTGGATGCTTCTTTGTCTTTATCACTAGACTGTAAGCTCATGAGGACAGATCCTGTGTCTGTATCCTCAGTGCTGAGCATAGAGTAAGAGCTCAGTAAATATTTGTTGAATAAATGAATGAAATTCTGTAAGACAGAGATAGCAAAGGATTATATATCAGTTCATTTGAAATTAGGCTGCTTCATAGATGTTAAATATTTTTAAAAGTATTATACATCATGATATCCAAATGTGAGGACTGAAATTTTTTGATGTTTTTATTTAGGCCATGGCAGCAGGACTCTCAGAGGTGAAAAGTGAGTTACAATCACGTGATGATCTCTTGAGAATTATAGAAATGGAACGATTGCAGTTGTACAGAGAATTATTAAAACTAGGAGAGTGCCAAAGTGCTCCAGAAAATAAAAAAAGGTATATTTTTATATTCAGCAGCCTGAGAAAAACTATTCAAAACATCATGTTTGAATATTTTTAAGAGTTTTATATTTGAAACTAGAATTAAAAGTCAGTTTTCTATTAACATGCTGTTAATTATTAGGTAATATTAGATATTAAAAATAAAGTTAATGGGGGCTTCCCTGGTGGCGCAGTGGTTGAGAGTCCGCCTGTCGATGCAGGGGACACAGGTTCGTGCCCTGGTCCGGGAAGATCCCACATGCCGCGGAGCGGCTGGGCCTGTGAGCCATGGCCGCTGAGCCTGCGCGTCCGGAGCCTGTGCTCTGCAACGGGAGAGGCCACAACAGTGAGAGGCCCGAGTACAGCAAAAAAAAAAAAAAGTTAGTGATTATTTATCTTCAAAATCAGTATCTTTACTCACCTAGAAAATTATATCATGCTCTGATATGTGGATATTTATGTGTCATAATGAAGTCAGAGACTTTCTTAGAACTTTATTCTTCAGAATATCGTAAAAACAATAGTATAGAGCTGGTATTTAATTATCAGTGTTGGTAAATAAGATTTATTCCATATTTTTCAAATATTTTTATTTTGTTGGCCTTAAACCTGTTACTAACTTTTCACTCATAAATGTTGTATTTATTTTGGCCTCCACACTCACCACCGTGTCAGTTCCATTAAGGGTTTTGTTAGACCAGACTTTTTTTCCCTTTTTTAAAATCAGACAGATATTGTGTACTACATAACCACAAAGGAAATGGAACTTCAGAGGATTATTAAATGTTTATGTTTGTGAATAGACAGTTTGAATGTTCTAACTATTCACTGATGTTCTAATTCTCATTAGAACTTGAATCCTTCATACATCTGAAGGCGAATGCCAGACCAATGATAGGATTTTAGAAACTGAATAGCCAAATGGTAAGGGATATTTTATTGAAGGATAATTACATTGTTTTAAAGGCAATAATTATTTCTTCAAAGTTGTGGGATCTGCTAGCATTTCTTTGAGGTCTACGCTTAACAACAAATGGCAAATTAAGATCCGTAAAAATGACCTACTGTGCATCTAACCAGGGATGGTAGAATGCCTGTTAGCCAGTTAGCATTATAGAGTGCTCAGATATATAAGCTATATGTCATCACCACTGATCATTAATAAATCCATTGGAAATATATTATGTGCAAGGCACTGTCCCAGTGTGGTGAGTTGGTGAGAAATGTCTTTGCACAAGGAATGTATATGCCTAAAAACGTAAGAAGTTTCCTACAAGAGCAAACCATTCAACCCATGTCTAGCTCTGGTTTGTGAAGAGCATTGTAGGTATTTTCTCTGGAACTTCCTCACAAGGCCAATGCTGAATTCCAGACATTGCCAACTGTCCTTCAATACATGATTTAATCTAAAATCTTGCCGTTATTCACATATTTGGCTAATACGACTCTTCTGGTATGCCTGCTTGCCATCTTCTATTTAAGTTGGTATATATTTTGGTCTCCAAGCTACATCTTTCTAATTTGGAGGATATTCTTCAGTTCTAGTATTCTGAGATTTGATGAAAAGATAGATATTTAACTTTTCACAGCTTCCATTGTATTTCAGACTTTGGGCAGAGTCTTCTCAGCCTTCATCTTTCCCACTGAAAGTTTCTAATTCTTTTAGTTTGTGCTCATATGAGCATGATTCTATCCTCTTTATTGTTTTGGGTTTTTTTTTGAATTTAGACTCTGTTTTGTCTTTACAGCTGTATTAAGGTGAAGCAGCCATGGCTACTGAGTGTAGACACACAATAGCTTTATAATAGTAGCATTATAATGTCTTCATTCATTTTCAGAACCTTTCTCCATAATGCTAAGATTTTGTTAGCTTTTTCTTGTCTTACTTATAGAAACACCTTGGGCTGATATGTTCTGAGAGTTATAAAAATAATTTCTACATTCCCTTCTTACAAGATAAATGATAGTTCCTTTATATCTTTATATTAGCATGATTATTGTTTTCTTCTTTAAACTTGTCCACATTAAAGCTTGATGTTTGTTCCATTCACTTACTGAAATTTATAAGGTCATTATGAGGTTTTACCATTCAGTTCAGCATTCCACTCCCTGAATTGCTTAAGAAGAATTAAAAAATTAGGAAATTTCATTTTTCACCTTTTTAAAATCATAGCAAATAAGAGAAATTTAAGGTTGATCCTGAAATAATGTTTTAGGAGAATATTGGATAAAATACAATATATTACTGAGTGGGAAACAAAAGGGGACTGAAAAATAATGTGTTCAGTACATTCTCATTGTACAGGAAACAGGTATGTTTTTATACACATATGCACAGGCAAAAAAGACAATTAATATACACAAAAATGCTGACAACAGTTTTTCCTAGATGACAATTTATCACAGTATATACTCTGATAAACTGTTTTCTACACTTAACATGTATATTTGATAATCAGAATAAAAGCAGTCCAGTCCAGACATATGTACCTCAGGGATATCACTATTAATTTATACCTTTGAAAAGAGCCCTTTATTTTCCATCTTTACATTAGTTATTTCTCTATCATTACTCAGATTTTGTTGTGTTTGAATGTGTGGCTTAAGTTTTTGATTTGTGGAACTTTTTAAAAAGCTCTTTGGAAATCTAAAATTATGCTCACTTATAGGTGGGTACATTCCTCAAAACCCCAGACTCTACCAGGTTAGTCCAGCAATAGTGGAAAGCATGTTTCTTTTCTTGCCTGGTTATCTTTATTTTTCTGTTTTAATGTTTTTTTAATCTTACCAACCTCCCTGATGTGGAAGTGAACATTACCTGTTTCTAGTTCTCCAACCTTCCTATGGAAATGGTACTTTTTATACTAGTTTCTGCCTTTCCTCTCTAGTGTCCATATATGGTTGCTATTCCATTTTATAAATTGAGCAGCCAAAAAATAGACATATTTGCACTCTCTCGGGTAGCCTGTCAGATTTAATCATTTTGAATCACTTTTACAGAGTAGCGGCTCCCCTCGGACATCTCCTGACATAGTTCCTTTCCACGATGTAGAAGCAGGTCAGGTGTATTTTCTTTTTTAAACTGGCTCCCAAGCTATTTTATTATACCAAACAGTCTTTTCTTCTTATCCAAAAATCTTATCTACATATGCAAATCCAGTATTCAGCCAATTTTTAATGTATAATTGAAATTCCATATTAATAACTAGGTTTTATTTTTTTCACTAAGACTATTTGCACTCAGTTAAATATGCAAATACTTATGGGACCTGAATGTATTAGAACTTGCCATTTCTGTAACTAGAAATGTTTCCAGCAGACTAATAATCTATCTCTGCATCCTATGATGGCCTAAATTAACAATATAATCACAACAATTTATCAAGTTAAGCTTAATTTTTACTCATTATAATTTGTAGACTTGAATCATCTTATTCACCATCTATTAAAGAATCAGAAAAACAACGGAAAGAGCTGTTTGCAGTGACCCCAGATCAACCAAATCATGAAAAAGAATTGAACAAGGTATGGCAAATAATGAGCTTTGTTCTTCCAGGCAGATCTGAAGTCTCTGAATACAAAGGGGGAAAAACATCTTCCCTCTCACTCCGTTCTTTTTTTTTTTTTTTTTTTTTTTTTGCGGTACGCGGGCCTCTCACTGTTGTGGCCTAGGCTCAGCGGCCATGGCTCACGGGCCCAGCCGCTCCGTGGCATGTGGGATCTTCCCAGACCAGGGCACGAACCTGTGTCCCCTGCATCGGCAGGCGGACTCTCAACCACTGTGCCACCAGGGAAGCCCCCACACTCCCTTCTTTTTCCTTCTGTGTTTTCTCCTAAGATAATAACCTACCAAGCTGCTAATTCTGACACTCTTCTGTGTGATGCTACAAGAAAGACAAACCTTAGGTCATCACTCTGCTGCTGGGAGACTGCCCAGGAAACACAGAGGGCCTGTGGCTCAGTGCAGGGTAGCTGAGCGCAGGAAGTGTGAAAGCAGAGGCCTGCACTCAACCACACGCTAGGTGCATGAGCTTTGGGAAGTTGCCTATGCGAGCTGCTTATGTTTCTCATTTCTAGGATGGGGGTGGGATAATTCGCCCTACCTCATAAGGTTGTGATGAGGATTAAACAAGCTTAAACAACTCTTGCCATGTGCCAGAAGCTGTTCTAAGGGCTTAACAAATCCTAACTCATGTATTCCTCACAACCATCTTATAAGGTAGGTACTAATACTACCCTCTTTTACATTTAAGGAAACTAAGGCACAGAGAGAAGGTCAGCAATTTCCACCAATATTATACAACTAGTAAGTAGCAGGGGCCGGATTTGAATCCAGGCAATCTGGCTCCAGAATTCATACTCTTCCTTTAAGAGTATGAATTCATACTCTTCCATTAAATCCATAAAATAATGCAAGTAAAGTGCTTAAAACGGGGCCTACCTAGCTCAGAGGAAGCACCTAATAGATGTTGGCTGCTCTTGTTATTGGTGACACCCACATTTTGTCATTGAGCACCTAACATGTGCCAAGTACTCTGCCAGGAGCTAGGCAGCTACAAAAACTGTCTTCTCTTCTTCCTCTAGTCAGATTCAGTAGTGGCTTTCCCATGAGTTTCTCACGGCTGCTACCCACTTCTCTGGTCTTTCAGTTTAAGGATTACACAGAATATTCAATGCTATATAGTCTAAACAATTGTTAAAAGCAGGAAAATACTGGATGTGGCTTTGAATTATCATCCAGTGCCCAGCAAAGTGCCTGACACACAATGAGTGAAAATAAATATTTAGAGAACAAATTAATTAATATTAAGGCTGAAGTCTCCCATAATTGTATAGGGTCATAAATTCAGTTGTTTGTATAAATTAAACATTTATTGAGTATCTAGTAGGACTGTTGCTGTACTGCTTATTTCTGTAGGAAATATAATAATGTAAAAGCCAAATCCCATCTCCTGAAGAATTGACTGTCAGGCAACTATTAAGTGTAGAAAAGGTGTTATGAATTACTGATCATTTTCCTTATATTTTTCACATAATCCCATGAAACTTATTTTACTGATATTTTAAAATATAACTTTAAAAACTGTTCTTGACTGGAGTCCCCAGTGAATACATTATGATAAAAGGTTGATTAAATCCTCCTAAAGTATAGTTACACCGTTCTTAACCTCATAGATTTAGGTAGAGTAATAAAACTTAGAAGGAATCTACTGATTTTGCACAGTTTTGATGTGGAGGGAGAGACTGCAAGACACAAATCTCTTTACAGACTCTGGGAGACCTCTAGATAATGCATTGCTGTGCAGAAAAGGTAACAAATGAATTGTGTATAAATAGCTATAGTTTCTGGGAAGTGTTTGTAGAGAGCATTTTCATTCTCTTGTAATAAAACCAACAAGAGCCATGTACTATGAATCTTGCAAGTGTTTTATTTCTTTCTCTTTTGTCAATTATAGAATGATTTTTAGTAACTTATTTTGTGATAAAATTGACATTTTTAATAAAGCCAAAAGTCATTTACAGCTAGGTAAATTAATCTCATTTAAAAAGAAATTTTTCAGTATAGCATGTTTTAATATCTAAATGTTGTAAAAATAATGAAAATAGTTTACTCCTTCTTCATGATAATATATTCATTTTTTTCCCACATTTTAAAAATACCATTTTAAGAGAACATGTTAAACTACACCATGGGGATGCAATCAGCAAAATCCAAATTGGGGCAAATGATAGAACAACCCCATTGTTCATCAAATAAACTGTAAGAGAAAAAAATTGGAGAGAGAAGATGGGAGATGAATGGAGATGTATAATATTGTCCTGGGGTAAGGGTATTTGTACTTCAGTCTCCTAGTCTATGCTTCTGCTCTTAGGAGCTGGATAACTTAGACCCAGTCAGTTCCTTTCCCTATGACCCTTTGTTTTTCCATTTTTTTAATGATGGAGTTAGGCCATGTGATTTCTAAGGTTATGTCCAACCCTGAAATTCTAAAAATTTTGGTAAAAAGAATAGACTCAGATGAGAGATTGATGGTATAAATCCTGAGGCTGGACCATGGTTGCCTTACTGACCTGAGAACTTTCCATGTTAGGTCATCCCACTCTGGCTTTTTTCCAATGTGGGAACCACGTTCTAGGGCTATGCTCACAGAGGTTACATAGAACAATGGTTAAGGACCTGGAATCAGACTGCCTGTCACCAAGAATGTGACTGTGAACAGTTATGTATCTTAATTTTCTGATCTGGAATATAGAGATTGTGGTGATTAAATAAGACGATGTATGCAGAGTACTCAGAACACACACACACACGTGCACACGCACATGCATGCACAAAGAGAGGCTTTAAAAAGATAGGTGCCAGGGGCTTCCCTGGTGGCGCAGTGGTTGAGAGTCCGCCTGCCGACGCAGGGGACACGGATTCGTGCCCCGATCCGGGAGGATCCCGCATGCCGCGGAGCGGCTGGGCCCGTGAGCCATGACCGCTGAGCCTGCGCGTCCGGAGCCTGTGCTCCGCGACGGGAGAGGCCACAACAGTGAGAGGCCCGCGTACCGCAAAAAAAAAAAAAAAAAAAAGATAGGTGCCAATCGCAATGTGTGGACCATATTTAGATCTCAATTCAAATAAGCAAACCTGCAAACCATTCATTACACTTCTGATACAATTTTAAATTTGATAGTGCCTGGATACTGTATGATATTGAGGAATTGTTGTTAATATTTTTAAGACATTATAATGGTATTCTGGTTACGTTAGAAAAGAGAGAGAGCACACCGCTATTCTTTTAGAGATATATCCTGAAATGTTTAAAGATGAAATGAAAAAAAAGTTTTTGAAGTAAGTTCTGAGGGGTAAATTCATATAAATCTCTTTGTGAATGGCCCCTCCTTAACTCTCCAGCCTGCCTTCTCACAACGCGCCAAGTCCCAGCCACTCCAAGCTCCTTTGGGTTCACTGAGTGTGCCTTCTCCATCTGACCCCGCTCCTTCACTGCATTCGTTGCCTGGGAGCTCACCTCCATCTCTCTCTTCCATCTGGCTTCCATTCATCCTTCAGTATTCCGTGTGATGTCCCTTCCTCTGGGAATCCTATCCTGGCATCCCCAGGCTGGAGTAAGCACTACTCCACTACATACTGCTTATATCAGTTGCTACACTGTGTTCTAACTGTTTATTTTCCTGTTTCCCCCGATGGACTGTGATTTTTTTTTTTTTTGAGACCGGTAATTACATACTTTATCTCTGATCCTCAAGAATTAGAGAGAGTGAAAGATTTCTAGAAAGACGGGAGGAGGCTGGACTAAGACAGTGGTAGTAGGAATGGAAAGCAGAGGTGAGATTTAAGAGAGGTTGAAATAGAAGGGACAGAATTTGCTACCTGACTTGATTTGGGAGGATGAGGGAGGGGAGGAGTCCAAGGTGATCCAGAGGTTTCTACCGTGGAAGGTTTAGCTAAAGTTAAGAATATGAGACTCCACCGGCTTAAGAAGTGTAGGTGATGCTTTCTGATGGACACCTTAAGTTTGAAATTTATTGTAACAAGATTCTTAAAAACATAGTGTTCAGTCGCAAATAGTACAGCATGATTTAGTCCAAAAAAGCACTGAATTTAGATCCAACAGTCCTAAGTTCTAGACCTAGCTCTGCCAGTTAATAGCTTTATGAATTTGAGCAGGTCACTTAACCTCTCTAAGCCAATTTTTTTCTCCCTAAAAAATGGTTCATCAGCCTCTGGGCTGTGGGTCCAGTGCTCTTCCATGGCACCAAATCCGGAGTGGTGGTTTAATGGGTATCAAGTAAGTTACACGAGATGAGTGAGTTCCACAGTCTGCTGCACAACACAGTGCAACAGTAAACAGTAAGGTATTGTGCACTTAAAAATTTGTTAAGAAGGTAGAGCTTGAGTTAAGTATTCTTACCACACGTACACAAAATTGAAAAAACAAAGGGACACAAAGAAACTTTTAGGGGTAATTGTCATGTTTATTTTCTTGATTTTGGTGATAGTAACACAAGTGTATGTCCAAACTCACCAAATTTTATCCATGAACTATGTGCAGTTTTTGTATAGCAAGTATACGTCAATGAAGCTGGGGGAAAAGTGCTTGATAATACTTTCCCCACCTTCCTGTCAAAGTCGTCATTAAAGTGGTATCAGTAGTTGGTGATGACTTACATACAATAGAAAATAGAAGTGAAAAAAAAATTTTGAAATTGGAAGGAAAAAGTAAATGAATCATTATTGTAAGTATCTTTTTCATTTAGCTTTGATCAGAAAAGGAGGGTAAAGTGAGGTCTGGCAAAGTTTTAAGATAGGATGGGAAGACCGAACATAGCCAATAAAACCTTTTAGCTGCTGTATAAAGGATTTGTTACTATTTTCTGGAAACTATCTGCTGCAGATAAGAAGCCAACTCTATCAGGAGGAAGAGTACCATAGCTCTGAGCAGGAAAGAATGAAGAATGAAATCTCTGACCTAACTGAGGAGCTTCATCAGAAGGAAATCACTATAGCAACTATCATGAAGAAAGCTGCCTTTCTGGAGAGACAGTTAAAAATGGAGTTAGAAATAAAAGAGAAAATGTTGGCGAAACAACAGGTATGCAAGCGGCAGGAAGCACCTGTCCAGGTCACTCTTGCTCAGTGCAAATAGTCGCCTTCCTTATTGATTAATAAAAGGGTTGTATTTCTTGTATTGTTTCTGAGACTAACAGCACAGAAATGCTTTGTGGAGTCACATAAAACCTTGGTGAGATAATGCGAAGTGTCATCAAACAAGAACCAGGGAAACAAGTGACAGCACAAGAAAATTTCTTTAAATCTCATGCTAACATTTTCTAGTGACCCATATTCTGATCACCTCCCACAGCATGCTCTGGTCAAAGATTTCTTCCTGAATTTGTTTTCCAGAGTTCTCTTCTATTAACATTTGTATCTTAAAAAAAGCTTCTACTCCAGCTTTTCTTGGACACTTCCCACTCCCATTTCATACCTTTGTTTTAGAGTTTTAAAAAATGGACATGAAACACGAAGATTACTTCATATTTACTGAATATTCACTCAATGCATAGCTTGGTTCATGGGGAAAAACAGCCATTATAACGTTCTACTGTTAAAATACTGCAAGTGACTTCTAAGTCTTCCCTCCCTCCCTCCCCTCCTATTCGTTTTGAAATTCCCTCAGTCCCATACTCATCATCAAACTGGTGGCCTGCTACTGAAAGTATAGGGTTTCTCAGTGTTTTTACCCCAAATATAGAGAGATTTTTAAATTTTATTTATTCATTTTTATACAGCAAGTTCTTATTTGTTAGCTATTTTATACATATCAGTGTATATATGTCAATCCCAATCTCCCAATTCATCTCACCACCAAATAGGGTTTTTGAGAGCACCATTCAATAATTTTCTAGGCATATGAGGGTTACTTCATAAATAACAGGGATATTTCAATCCTGAGTATTGTAAAAACAAGAAAAGATTCTGCCTTTGCCCAAATATAAGCTTTAAACTGTGATTAATTTGTATAATATTACAGGAAAACAGCACAGATAGGACAATAGCATTGGTTGCACCTGTAAAGGAAATGATATTTTTACAGGTGTTAACAGTGATCTGGGTAGTTGGATCATGAATGATTTTTAGTTTCACATTTATATTCTTCTATATTTTTAGATTTTTGTCAAGGAGAATATATTTTGTAATTTACAAAAGTAAACCTTTTTAAGGGAAGTGTTTTATATGGAAATGAGCCCTAGATAAATAAAAGGGCAAATGCTATGTCTAAGTGCTCTTAAGTAGAAGAAATTAGGGAAAAAAATAAATGAGGAGACAAAATGAAGTTGTCACAAAAAAGAAGGAAATTTGGCAGAAGTATCAAGAGGAACAAAATTAAACATGAAATCATATTTGCGTATTGTAAAAATTAATCAGGTCATGAACAAATTTAACGGACACTATTATTCAAGCATGTTTTTAAAACTGTAATTTTTCTGATGGTAATTTGCATACCATAAAAAAATAGAAGTGAGAAATGGAATTTTGGAATAGAAAAGTATAATGAATCATTATTGTAAGTATCTATTTTTAATTTAGCACCAATCAGAAAAGGAGGGTAAAATGGGGCCTGCTGAAGACCTGAGAACTGAATGAAAATACCTGATTTATGATGATCCTGCCTAAGAAGTGTTTCCCTTCACTACACTTTGAAAATATTTACATTAACAAAATAAAATTAATTTTCATAGAATTGTGAACTTTTATTATGAATTTTACATTCACTTTTAACTACTAATCTCCTTTCAGGTCTCAGATAAGAGAGATAAAGCTGTCAGAACTGAAATCACACACCTGAAAGGCATGATGGGAGATTTAGACCCTGGGCGGTACATGGTAATATGCTGAAATCATTCAGTAACTTGAACAGAGAGATTACTTAGTTGGTCAGGATTTACCCAGACATTCTTTACTGAATGCTTCCCACATGTCAGGCATGCAGGAGATGGGGTGGCAAATTATCTTGCACTTAGTTTGAATTTACTTTTATCCTCAGGCTAGAACATGTGAATTTCTAGTTTTCTCCCTTGTTCTTTTCTTGCATTGGGCTCAATTCTGATCATTTCCTCAAACACACTACTTCCTTGCTTTTGCTCTTGCTGTTACCTCTGGAATCCTAAACCCTACATGGCCTGACTCATGTGTCAGCTTTCCCCTTGATGAAGCTGCTCCTGAAACTCCAGTCAGAATAAATCATTCCATCTACACTTGGTTTGTATTTTGGGTCCAACTTGTTACATAGCTTATCACTTCCCCACTGGATGGTGAACAAAGACTGTGCCTCACTAATGTGTGTATCAAGAGTACCTCCCAGCGTCAGGAGTATAGACAGTGTTCAGTGAATGCTGGTTGAATAAAAAGGATGGATCAGTGAATGATTGAGGACTGACCGTGTGGTTTCAAGCAGTGTCTTTAGAGGTTTACACGAGGCAACTTAAACAGGTTCTGTGCCTTTCATTTCAAATGTTTAATATAACAGTTGAGGGTTGGTTTTTTACATGTAAAATAGAAGAACTTTTATTTATTGAACTAATGAAATACCATTGTTACTTGTCTACCATTTATTTGCTCTGAGTGAAAATTCTGAGATAAAATAATTTTCTGCCATGCAGGGAATGGAGGGAATCGAGTACGGCAGGTGCTTAACCTGGCCTCACGTTCCTCAGCTGTAAAGTGAGGAAGTTGGATCGGGCATTTTCCAAGGTCCTTTCTTAAGCCAGGATACTGTATTTCTTTTTTTGTCAGTATTTTATTTTTGCTTTTTTAATTGAAGTATAGTTGATTTACAATATTATATAAGTTACAGGTATACTACATAGTGACTCACAATTTTAAAGGTTATACACTATTTATAGTTATTATAAAATATTGGCTGTATTCCCTGTGTTATACAATATATCCTCATAGTTTATTTTATACATGATAGTTTGTACCTCTTAATCCCCTACCCCTATCTCTTTATCTGTGAGTCTCTTTCTTTTTTGTTATGTTCACCAGTCTGTTGTATTTTTTAGATTATACATATAAGTGAGATCGTACAGTGTTTGTCTTTCTCTGAATTATTTCACTTAGCATAATGCCCTCCAAGTCCATCCATGTTGTTGCACATGGCAAAATTTCATTCTTTTTTATGGCTGAGTAGTATTCCATTGTGTGTGTGTGTGTGTGTGTGTGTGTGTGTGTGTGTGTGTACCACATCATCTTTATCCATTCATCTGTTGGTGGACGCTTAGGTTGCTTCTGTATCTTGGCAATTGTAAATAATGCTGCTGTGAACATTGGGGTGCATATATCTTTTTGAATCAGTGTTTTTTGTTTTTCTCGGTTACATACCCGTGAATGAAATTGCTGGGTCATATGGTATTTCTATTTTTAGTTTTCTGAAAAACCTCCATACTGTTTTCCACAGTGACTGCACCAATTTACATTCCCATCAACAGTGTGTGACAGTTCCCTTTTCTCCACATTCTCAACAACATTTGTTATTTGTGTTCTTTTTGTGAGAGGCATTCCGACAGGTGTGAGGTGATATCTCATTGTAGTTTTAATTTGCATTTCTCTGATGATTAAGAATGTTGAGCATTTTTTCATGTGCCTGTTGGCCATCTGAATGTCCTCGTTGGAAAAATGTCTATTCAGTTCTTCTGCCTATTTTTTGATCGGGTTGTTTGTTTTTTTGATGTTGAGTGTATGAGCTGTTTTTGATATTAACCCTTATTGGTCATATCATTTGCAAATATTTTCTCCCATTCAGTAGGTTGTCTTCTCATTTTGTTGATGGTTTCCTTTGTTATGAAAAAGCTTTTAAGTTTAATTAGGTCTCATTTGGTTTTTTTTTTGCTTTTATTTCCTTTGCTTTAGGAGACAGATCCAAAAAAATATTGCTACAGTTTATGTCAAAGCGTGTTCTGCCGATGATGATACTATATTTCTGTGATAGTATGTGCTTGTTCTCCTAATAGTCTGTATTCCAGCATCAAAGAATAGAAGCATTCTGCATTCTTCTTTGGGCCTTGTTATGGATCCTGTGATTGGAGTATAAATGGATAAAAAGTAAAGTATGTGTGATTTCCCTGTCTGTTACAGAAAATCTGTGTAACACAAGGACTTTTTTTTTTAAACTGGATACACGAAAACGTTATTTAGGATCCTGCCCTCATCTATGTCTTTTTCTCTCTCAAATAAATGGTTTTTATGTTAATTTTTTACATTTCAATCTGGATTTTTTTTTTTTTTTTGCGGTACACGGGCCTCTCGCTGTTGTGGCCTCTCCCGTTGTGGACCACAGGCTCCGGACGCGCAGGCTCAGCGGCCATGGCTCACGGGCCTAGCCGCTCAGCGGCATGTGGGATCTTCCCAGACCGGGGCCTGAACCCGTGTCCCCTGCATCTGCAGGTGGACTCTCAACCACTGCACCACCAGGGAAGCCCCCAATCTGGATGTTTTTAGTTGTGTACTCTGCTTTGTCACAGCCCCCACTAAGCCTGCTTCACTCTGGCTCCTGTAGGCATTTGGCTTTGTTCATTTATTGGTTTTCATTTTTTCAAGAAATAAAACACGTGAAGATGTGTAAAGAAGAAGCTAATTATCTCTGCTCCTATCCCCAATCCCAGTTTGGACTCCAGAGGTATTCAGTGCTAACCAGCTAGTGTGTAGCATTCTATAACTTTTTCCTTGCTTGTGTACACACTTAGGAGGGATGAGCTGAGTGTTGTTTTACAGAAATACATGTGTAATATATACATTATTCTAAACTGGCTTTTGACTATGTGTCACGGACAACTCTACAAGTCAGTAGAGAAACACCTTTTTATTTTTCTTAATTTCTTAGAAAAAATAAATGTATATATACTCATGTAAGGTATATACAAATTTTAATGAATTGAAGAGTAACTTACACACTAGTGATTTTAGTGCAGTCTCTCTTTTTCTCTTGCTTCTCCCCTTTCCCTTTCCTCCATTTCTCTAGCAACCTCCTAACCCATCCACCAGATAACACGTTAACTATTCACTATGTATCATTTTGTGTTTTTTCATACATGTTTGTGTGTGTGTGTAGTCATATACCTATTTAGGGGTTTTAATTTTTTTTTTTAATGGATTAGATTTTACACACTTCTCTGTGTCTTGTATCCTTTGCAGATCCTATGTCAACAAGTTTAGGTCTTATTTGATTGTATAGAGTAGCTTAATAATATCCCATGATGTGAATGTACCAAAAGTTATTCAGCTATTTTTTCAGAATTATGGTTGACCCTTGAATAACGCAGGGGTCAGGGGCGCTAACTCCATGCAGTCAAAAGTGTGTACATAACTTTACAGTCAGCCCTCCTCCATATCTGAGGATTCAACCAACTCTGGGTCTTGTAGTACTGTGGTATGTATTTAGGGAAAAAAATCCATGGATAGTGGGCCCACACAGTTCAAACCCCTGTTGTTCAAGGGTCAACTGTAATTCATTCATAATTAATAACTGTTTCTAGATTTTTTTTTTTTTTTTTTTTTTTTTTTTTGCGGTACGCGGGCCTCTCACTGTTGTGGCCTCTCCCGTCGCGGAGCACAGGCTCCGGACGCGCAGGCCCAGCCGCCACGGCCCACGGGCCCAGCCGCTCCGCGGCATGCGGGATCCTCCCGGACCGGGGCACGAACCCGTGTCCCCTGCATCGGCAGGCGGACTCCCATCCACTGCGCCACCAGGGAAGCCCGTGTTTCTAGATTTTTACACAGATACACAATACTGTCAAAAACATCCTTGTACATACATCTTGGAATAGCTTTCTGAGAATGGAATTGCCGATTCAAAGAATATGTTTTAATTTTAAAATATTTGTTGTTGAATAGTATTTCTGCCGTCTCTGTATGAGAGTACCCTTTTCTTTCATCCTTAGTGGAAATAATAGGTGTTATTGCTCTTTTATATTTTTGTCGGTCTGATGGGTGTAAAGTGATTTCTCAATAGTAGTGTAATTTGCATTTCCCTGACTACAGTGAGCATATTTTTGCGTATTTATTGACAATGTACTATAAATTCGTTATATTCTTTGCTCCTTCTTCTCGAGCAAAACTCAAACTCATTTTCTTTGGACAATTTTTTCTTGTCAATTTATAACAGCATTTTTCTAAATTTGTTGTTTCTAATTTTATTTATGATATCTTTTTATCATACAAAAAATTTTAAACCTTTATTTGTCAAACATGTACATCCTTTTGTTTATAGCATCTGAATTTCCTTCCTTGTGTAACATGGTTCTTCCAACTTCTAGACAATACATATAGTTTATTCAAAGATCTTTATATTCTTCATCTAAGTCTTTAATCCATTTGAATAACACTTTTGCATGTGACATAAAACAGGAATCCTATTTAAATTTTTATATAAATATTAAGCTCAGTTAATCCAGTTTCTCCTGATAATTTCCTGTTGGATTCTATCTGGAATTGAATTAAGTTTATATATTATCTTTGAAAGAATTGTCATTTTTATAATAGTAAAATTTGCCATCCAAGAATATGGCATGGCTTTCCATTTCTTCATCTCTTATTTTATGCTCTTCAATAAGACCTTACAATCATCTTTGTATAAATTCTGTGCCTTTCTTTTTAAATTTATTCTCAAGCATTTTATAATTCTTGTCACTATTGTAAGTGGAATATTTTCCTTTTTCCATATCTAAAAACTTACTGCTAATATAGAAAAAAGAGCCAAATTATCTTTTAATTTTAGTAGGCATTTTACTAGAGGTTCTTAAGTTTTTTGAGATATGCAGTTGTCTCAACAAAAGTAGTTGTATCTCTTCCTTTCTCCTGTTCATATCAGTAATTTTTGTCATATTGAACTTGCTAACACTTCCAAGAGAATATTAAATAATAATAGTGATTGTTGACAAATTTGTCTAATTGATGAAATTGTTTTAGAGTTTTACTGTTTAGGATAATATTTGTTCTTGACTTACGGTCTTTATTTTGTCTTTCTATTCCTAATTAGGGTTTTTAAGATTTGCTGCCGGTTTTATCAAATGCCTTTTCAGCATATGTGACATCATGTAGTTTTTGTCCATTAATTTGTTGATGTGTAATAGACTATGATTGACAGATTTGCTGATATTGATCCACCTTTGAATTCCTGGAATAAACCTTCTTGGTCATTGTATTCACTGTCTAGTGCTGTCATAACAAAGTACCACAAACTGGGTGGCTTAAAACAATAGAAACTGTTGTATAGTTCTGGAAGCTAGAAGTCTAAAATCAAGGTGTCAACAGGGCCATGCTCCCGCTGAAACCTGTGTGGGAGGATTCATCCTTGCCTGTTTATAGCCTCTAGTGATTTGCCAACCATCTTTGGCAATCCTTGGACTGTAGATGCATCACTCCAATGCTTTGTCTTCACATGGCCATCTTCTTTCTGTTTCTTCATATCATCTTCCCTCTGTGCATGTCTTTCCCGGTGTCCACATGTCCCTTTTTTATAGAATACCTGTCATGCTGGATTAGGGTCCACCCTAATGACCTCATTTTTTATTTGATTACCTCAGTAAAGATCCTGTTTACAAGTAAAGTCCCATTCTAAGGCATTAATAATGGTTAGGACTTCAACATATCACAGTCATACTCTAACAGTTTTGATATATTTCTGGATTCTATGTGGTAATATTTTATTTAGAAATTAAGATGTATGTGTATAAATGAGATTTGTATATAGTTCTCTTTTGTCTTCCTTGTTATACAGTTATGCTGGCTTTATAACATAAATTGGGGGCTTTCCGTATTTATGAGCAGTCTAGCATGGTTTAAATAATATTGGAATTACAGTTCTTTAAACGTTAGAAGGAGCTTAGCTATGAAACTGTCTGGATGTTGAACCAGTGACGATAAACCATAATGGAAAAGAATGTATATATATGTAACTGAAGTTTCAGCGAAGTAGATTTTCAATTACCTTTCTATTCTCTTTCAGGGTACCTGGTATATTCAAATTTCACTTCTTCTTAGGTTGTTTGTGGTCATTTTTATTTTTCTAGGAAATCTTTACCCATTCCAGTATGTTTCCTTGTTACCAAAGGGAGTGATATCCTAAAGTTCTTTGCATCTCTTCTATATTCTGTATTTGTTTCCTTTCTTAATTCTAAGTTTGTATAGTTTAACTCTCTCTCTTTTTTAAGTCTGGCACACAGAATCATTGCTTATTTTATTAGTATTAAAAGTATTGACTTTGGATTTGTTATTATTTATTCTTCCTAATTTCATTATTACTGTCTTTTATTAATTTCCTCTTCCTGATTTGTTTTGTTGTACTTTGTCTAATATCTTAAGATAAAAACTGAATTTCTTAAGTTTATATCTTTTTCTTTAATCGTAAGGGTTTTTAAAGCTCTCTGTGTTCCTCTGGATATAGCTTTTGCTGCATCCCATCAATTTTGCTGTGAAATGTTTTCCTATATGTTTCTCTTCAAATGCACTCTGCCAGTCATAGAGTGGGCTTGGTCTCTGAGAACTGGACGATCAGGCACACCCAAGAGGGCTAATATAACCCAGCCAAGCCCCTCCTGGGTTACGTGGCCCTGCTTGCTCTGAGGGAGGGAAGGAGTCTTCACCAGCTTTCCCTGACAGGAGCCTCACTCACTTGGCTCAGGAGCAAAAGGTTAGAAATAAACATGGTACAGGGGAGATGCAGCAAGATGCCAACTTTCAAGTCTCCCTCCCTCCTCAAAACAAGAATATTAGAAAATATATATCCCACAGAGAAGTTAGCACTCACGTTTTAATGAAGTTAGTCAGTTTCACATTGGTTTCTTAAAGCTTTCTTTTGTTCCCCCCTAGATTTATTAAGGTATAATTGACAAGTAAAATTGTTTATATTTAAAGTATATAATGTGATGATTTGATGTATATATACATTGTGAAATGATTACCACAAATTATTTAACACATCCTTCACTCACATAGTTACCATTTGTGTGTGTACGTGGTAAGAACACTTAAGATCTACTCTCTTTGCTAATTCTCAATGTACAATACAGTATTATTAACTATAGTCATTATGCTGTACATTGGATCTCCTGAAGTTTTTCACCTTATAAATGAAAGTTTGTATTCTTTGTATTCTTTGATTCAACATCTGCTCATTCCACCCCCTGGCAACCACCATTCTACTCTCTGCTTCTATCAGTTTGACTTTTTAAAGAAATTCCACATATAACTGCAATCATACAGCATTTGTTTTTCTCTGTCTGAATCATGTCACTTAGCATAATGTCCTCCAGGTTCACCCATGTTGTCACAAATGGCAGGATTTCCTTCTTTTTATGGCTGAATAATATTCCATTATGTGGAATTTTCTGTGTCCATTCATCCATTCATAGACACTTAGGTTGTTTCCATATTTTAGCTATTGTGAACAATGCTGCAATGAACATGGGAGTGCAGATATCTCTTCAAAATACTGATTTCATTTCCTTTAGATATATACCCAGATGTGGGTTTGCTGGGTCATCTGTTAGTTCTATTTTTAATTATTTCAGGAACCTCCGACCAGTTTTCCAGAGTGGCTTCCCCACTTTATATTCCCATCAGCAGTGTACAAGAGTTCTCTTTGCTCCACATTCTCACCAACACTTGTTATCTTTTGCCATTTTGATACTAGCCATCCTAACAGGTGTGAGGTGATATCTCATTGCGGTTTCGATTTGCATTTCCTTGATGATTAGTGATGTTAATAACTTTTCATGTGTCTCTTGCCATTTGTTTGTCTTCTTTAGAAAAATGTCTATTCAGGCCCTTTGCCCAATTTTTATTGTTCGTATTTTTGCTGTTAAGTTGAATGAGTTTGTTATATATTGTGGAAATTAACCCCTTTTCAGATAAATGGTTGGCAAATATTTTCTCCCATTCCATAGGTTGCCTCTTCACTCTGTCGATTGTTTCCTTTGCTGTGCAGGAAGCTTTTCAGTTTGGTGTAGTCCCACTTGTCTATTTTTGCTTTTGTTGCCTGTGCTTTTGGTGTTATATGCAAAATATCATTGCCAGGGCCCATGTTAAACAGCTATTTCCCTTGTGTTTTCTTCTAGGAGTTTTACAGCTTCAGGTCTTACATTTAAGTCTTTAATCTATTTTGAGTTAGTTTTTTTGAGTAGTCTACGATAGAGGTCTAGTTTCATTTGTTTGCTTGTGAACGTCTAGTTTTCCCAACAACACTTATTGAAAAGACCATCCTTTCCCCATTGTGTGTTCTTGGTGCCCTTGTCAAAGATTAGTTGACTGTACATGTATGGGTTTATTTCTGGGTTCTCTATTCTGTTCTGTATTTATCGCATGCCACAGTCACCACAGAATGTTTTCATTCATTCTATAAATACTTATTGAATGTCTGCTATGTGTCAGGCAGTATGTTAGGATTGTAAGTCAGACTACATCCTTGAATTCATGGAGCTTAATATTAGTGGAAGGAGACATACATTAGTGGATACAGACAATTAACTAGATAGTTATGCTAAAGAGTGATAGGAAATTGCAGAGTGCAGGGGGCTGTATAGGGATTACCTAACCCAGTATTGGGAGTCAGAAAAGGCATCTGAGGAATAATTAGCCAGACAGAGTGGTGGGAATGAGTCATGATAAGGTAATATAATGTACAGAGACTAGAGATAAAAAGTCAGGGAGACTGGTAGAACTGTATAACAACAAAGAGCTGCTGTTCATTGGGTGTTTACTACATGCCTTGCCCTCTGCCGAATACTTTACGTACATTAGTGTCTACATCCTTATACCGTGTGTGTATGGTAGGTATTATTATCCCCATTTCACGGAAAAAGAAATGAAATCTTTAAGTTTTTAAGTAATTTGCCCAAGATCACATAGCTTGTAAGTAATTTGCCCAAGATCACATAGCTTGATAACTCCAAGTGCATGATATTAACTGTTATTATATCCCGTGGTCTGTTTCTTCTGTTTTCTCCACTGGCTCCTCACCCTTCTTCCTCTGCTCATCCTTCAGATTTGGCCTTGGCCCTCTGCTTCTCTGGCTGTGTACTTTCTCTTAAAGGATAGAGATAACGTAAGTTATCTCTTCTGGATCATAGAATGGCTTCCAAGTTGGGCACTTCTCAGACCAGATATGCTTTCTTTACATAAACTTTCCTTGTAGAACATGTGCTCAATTTCCCATAGGAAGCAGAACTCTTCACATTCCACGGCTTCCTTAATCTGGCTCACCCACTTTGTTTCCCTGTAGTGACTTACACAAAGCCTCCACTATAGCTAGAGTAGCTTATTCTCATCTGTGTGTGTGATGCTCATTTCTCATGTTCTTTCTTATTACCAGGCCTTTGCACATGCTTTTCCTTCTACCTAAAAATCCCCTTTCCCTACTTCACATGGCCATGCCCTATCAGTGTTTCAAGTCTCTCCACATAAATTTTACGTGTTATACGAAATCTTCCCCGATTTTCCTCTGTTAAGAGTCCCTCCTCGAAGCCATCATAGCATCCTTTACTTAACACCTATCATACCGCAATATTAAAATTACCTGTTTCTTGTCAGCTACCCATCCCCTTACCAGTAGGCTCACTGAGGGCAGTTATGGTCCTAGTTTACCATTGTACCTCAGCACTTACTATAGTGCCTGAATATAGGAGGCACTGAAAAAATCTTCTGTTGGATGAGTGAATGAATAAATGAATGAGTGAATGATGAATTAATTAACCTATTATATGTCCTCCACCTTTCCTTTACTTTATGAGAGTAAAGACATACCCTTTTCTTTATTAAATCCTACCAGTCCCGGGCTTCCCTGGTGGCGCAGTGGTTGAGAGTCCACCTGCCGATGCAGGGGACACGGGTTCGTGCCCCGGTCCAGGAGGATCCCACGTGCCGTGGAGCAGCTGGGCCCGTGAGCCATGGCCACTGAGCCTGTGCGTCCGGAGCCTGTGTTCCGCAATGCGAGAGGCCACAACAGTCAGAGGCCCGCGTACTGCAAAAAAAAAAAAAAAAAAAAAAAAATCCTACCAGTCCCTTAAGGGACTAGATTAAATTTTATTTCCTCCATGAATTCATTTCCCATTACTCTAGGGCCCATTTTGTTCTCCTGTCTTTGACTTTCTTTAGCACTTAGTTATAACAGTTTAGCACTAAGTTTAGAATTGTCTTCTTTTATTTTTTTAATTGTTTAGTATGGGTATGTTTTGTCTCATCAATCATAGACTTCTTGAGGGAAGAAGTGGACTATGTTTTATACTTTTTCTTCATATAGGGTTTGGTATAATGTAGGGCTCAATGAATACTTGCGGATTTATGGGACTCACCTGTAGTCTAAGAAGCATGAATAAGTTATCATGAAAATCGTTTCTAATATCATTAAAAAGATCACTGAAGCCTTGTCTTATCTCACTTTCTGGATGATCTCAGTCCCAATAATTGTTGACATTCATTGATTCAGAAAACATTTGAGTTCCTACTTGGTGCAACATAATTTAACACATAATTATACCATATCTATATTATTTACTATTTTTTCATACATGTTACTTTAGCCTACTCAATTTTATTATATTTTCCATAAAGGCAGAGTCACTTTTTGATATTTGATTACATCTGGAGAACTTAGCACATATATATATATATATATATATATATACACACACACACACACACATATATATGTGTGTATATATATATACACATATATAATATATATATACACACATATATATATATATACACATATATAATATATATGTCTAAAGATGTGTTAATGGGCTATCATAAAATGGAATGCCATTGATGTATAGCCTTCAATGTGATCTTATTAAAATAGCATTTAATCATATATATTTTATGTAACATTTTACTTCATATAGGAAGGTTATTTTAATTGAAATGTACTTGACATAAAATATGTTGGTTTCAGGTGTGCCTCATAGTGATTTAACATTTGCATATATTATGAAATGACCACAATAGTCTAGTAACCATCTGTCCCATATAAAGTTATTTCAGTATTATTGACCATATTCCATATGCTGTTTAGTACATCCCATTGCTTATTTATTTTATACCTGGAGATTTGTACCTCTTAATCCCCTTCACTTATTTCACCCATCCACCCTTACGCCCTCCACTCTGGCAACCATCAGTTTGTTCTGTGTATCCTTGAGTCTGTTTTGTTTTGTTTTTTAGATTCCACGTATAAGTGAGATTATATGGTATTTGTCCTTCTCAGTCTGACTTATTTCACTTAGCATAATAGCCTCTAGATCCATCCACTAGATCCACTTGTTGTCCCAAATAGCAAGATTTCATTTTTTTTTTAATTATGGCTGAATGATATTCCATTGTATATATACACCACCTCTTCTTTATCCATTTGTCTATTGATGGACATTTAGGTTGTTTCCGTATCTTAGCTATTGAGTTAGGTTTTTGTTTTCTTTAGGTAAATACCCAGATGTGAAATTGCTGGATCATATGACAGTTCTGTTTTTAATTTTTTGAGGAACCTCCATATTGTTTTCCTTAGAGGCTGTACCAATTTATATTCCCACCAGTAGGGCACGAACATTGCTTTTCTCCACATCCTCACCAACACTTGTTATTTTCTGTCTTTTTTATGATAGCCTTTCTAACAGGTGTTAACAGATAATCACATTGTGGTTTTGATTTGCATTTCCTTGATGATTAGTGATGTTGAGCATCTTTTCATGTCTTTTAGTCATCTGTATGTCTATTGACATCCACATTTTTTAATCAGTTTTATTTTTTGATGTTGAGTTGTATCAGTTCTTTATATATTTTGGATATTAACCCCTTATCAGATGTATCATTTACAAATATCTTCTCCCATTTGTTAAGCTGCCTTTTCATTTTGTTTATAGTTTCCTTCCCTGTGCAAAAGCTTTTTAGTTTGATGTAAACACACTTGTTTATTTTTGCTTTTGTTTCCCTTGCCTGAGGAGACAGATCCAAAAACTATATTACTAAGACCAATGTAAATGAGTATACTGCCTATGTTTCCTTCTAGGAGTTCTTTGGTTTCAGGTCTTACATTTAAATCTTTAATCCATTCTGTGTTTATTTTGTGAATGGTGTGAGAGTAGTCCAGTTTGATTCTTCTGCATGTAGCTGTCCAGTTTTCCCAACACCATTTATTGAAGAGACTTTTTCCCATTGTATATTCTTGCCTCCTTTGTTGTAGATTAATGACCATATAAGTGTGGATTTATTTCTGGGCTCTCTAGTCTGTTCCATTGATCAATGTACTATTTTTGTGCCAGTGCCATACTATTTTGATTACAGTAGCTTTGTAGTATAGTCTAAAGTCAGGGAGCATGATATATCCAGCTTTGTTCTCCATTCTCAAGATATTTTTTGGTTATTCAAGGTCTTTTGCATTTCTAAACAAGTTTTAGAATTATTTCTGCTAGTGCTGTGAAAAATACAGTTGGTATTTTGAAAGGGATTGCATTGAATCTGTAGATTGCCTTGGGGAAAAGGGTCATTTTAACAATATTAATTCTTCCAACTTATGGGCACAGTATATCTTTCCATTTGTTTCAGTCATCTTCAATTTCTTTCATCAGTGTCTTATAGTTTTCCAGGTATAGGTCTTTCACCTCCTTAGGTCGATTTATTCCTAGGTATTTTATTTTTTTAATGTGATTATAAATGGGAATTTTTTTTAATTTCTCTTTCTGATAGTTCATTATTAGTGTATAGGAATGCAAAGGATTTCTGTATATTAATTTTGTATCCTGAAACTTATTGAATTCATTTATTACATCTAATAGTTTTTTGGTGGCATCTTGAGGGTTTTCTATATATCATTTCGTGTCATCTACAAACAGTGACAGTTTTACTTCTTCTTTTCCGATTTGAAATCCTTTTATTTGTTTTTCTTGTCTTATTACTGTGGCTAGGACTTCCAGTACTATGTTAAATAAGTGGCAAGAGTGGGTATCCTTGTCTTGGTATTGATCTTAGAGGAATTGCTTTCAGCTTTTCACTGTTGAGTATGATGTTAACTGTGGGTTTGTCATATAGGGCCTCTATTATGTTGAGGTATGTTCCCTCTATGCCCACTTTCTGGAGAGCTTTTATCATAAATGGATGTTGAATTTTGTCAAAAGCTTTATCTGTATCTATTGTGATGATCACACGACTTTTATTCTTCAATTTGTTACTGTGGTGTATCAAATTGATTGATTTGCAGATATTGAACCATCCATGCATCCCTGGGATAAATCCCACTTGATCACGGTGTATGATCTTTCTAAAGTGTTGTTGAGCTAGATTTGCTGGTATTTTGTTGAGGACTTTTGCATCTATGTTCAGCAGTGATATTGGCCTGTGGGGTGTGTGTGTTTGTGTGTGTGTGTGTGTGTGTGTGTGTGTGTGTGTATGTGTATGTGTATGGTGTCTTTGTTTGGTTTCAGCATCAATCTGATGCTGGCCTCCCTCACAGAATGAGTTCAGAAGCATTCCTTCCCCCTCAATATTTTGGAATAGTTTGAAAAGGATCAGCATTAACTCTTCTTTAAATGTTTGGTAGAATTAACCCATGAAGTTGTCTGATCCTTAACTTTTATTTATCGGGAGTTTTTTGATTACTGCTTCAATTTCATGACTGGTAATGTCTGTTCATATTTTCTACTTCTTGATTCAGTTTTGGAAGATTGTACATTTCTAAAAATTTATCCATTCCTCTTGGTTGTCCATTTTATTGGTGTATAATTATTCATAATAATCTTTTACAATCCTTGGTGTTTCTGTGGTGTCAGTTGTAATTTCTCCATTTTCATTTCTGATTTTATTTATTTGGGCTGTATTTCTTTTTTTTCTTTATGAGTCTGACTCATTTTAAAAGTTTATCAATTTTTTATCTTTTAAAAAGTTTATCAATTTTTTATCTTTTAAAAGGAGCAGCTCTTAGTGTCATTAATGTTTTCTATTTTTTTAGCTTCTAATTCATCTATTTATGCTCTGATCTTACGATTTCTTTCCTTCTGCTAAGTGTGGGTTTTGTTTATTCTTCTTTTTCTAGTTTCTTTAGGTGCAAGGTTAGATTATTTGAGATTTTTATTGTTTCCTGAGGTAGGCTGGTATCACTATAAACTTCTCTCTTGGAACTGCTTTTGCTTCATTCCCATAGATTTCGAATTGTGTTTCCATTTTCATTTGTCTCCAGATATTTGTATTTTCTCTTTATTTCTTCAGTGACCAATTTGTTGTTTAACAGCATGTTTTGTTTTGTTTTGTTTTGTTTTTACAATTTTCCGTTTAGTTATTTCTAGTCTTATAGTATTGTAGTCAAAAAAGATGCTTGATATAATTTCAATTTTCTTAAATGTATTGAGACTTGTTTCTGGCCTAGCATGTGATATATTCTAGAGAATTTTCCATGTGCACTTGAAAAGAATGTGTATTCTGCTGGTTTGGGATGAAATGTTTTGTATGTATCTATTAATTCTAACTGCTCTGGTGTGTCATTTATGGGCAGTATTTCCTTATTCATTTTCTATCTGGATGATGAGTCCATTGATGTAAGTAGGTTGTTATAGTCCCCTACTATTATTGTATTACTTTCACTTTCTCCTTTTATGTTTGTTAATATTTGCTTGTGTATTTAGGTGCTCCCATGTTGGGTGCATATATATTTACAATTGTTATATCTTTTTCTTGAATTGATCCCTTTGTCATTATGCTATGTCCTTCTTTGGCTCGTTATAGTCTTCGTTTTAAAGTCTATTTTGTCTGATAGTATTGCTACCCCAACTTTCTTTTCATTTCCACTTGCATAAAATACCTTTTTCCATCCCCTCGCTTTCAGTCTGTTTGTGTCTTTAGATCTAAGTGTGTCTCTTGTAGGCAGCATATATATGGGTCTTGTTTTTTAATCTGTTCAGCCACTCTGTGTCTTTTGATTGGAGTGTTTGGGCCACTTATATTTAAAGTAATTATTAATAATTATGTGCTTACTGCCATCTTGTTCATTGTTTTCATAGTTCTTTTTTGTTCTTTTCTTCTTCTTTTGCTTTTTTCCTTGTGATTTGATGACTATGTTTATGATGATTTCTTAAGTTCAGATGCATTTTGACAACTCTACATTTTTACTCCCCACTCACGTTTAATGTTTTTGAGGTCACGTTTTATATCTCTTTGTTTTGTGTATTCCTTAACTATTTACTATAGATATAGATGATTTTAATACTTTTGTCTTTTAACCTTCTACTAGCTTTACTACCTTCTGTATGTTTGCCTTTACCAATGAGAGTTTTTCCTTTCCTAATTTTCATATTTCTAGTAGTGACCTTTTCTTTTCTGCTTAAGGAAGTCCCTGTAACATTTCCTGTAAATCCGGTTTAGTGGTGCTGAACACTTATAGCTTTTGCTAAAAGCTTTGTCTCTCCTTCAAATCTTAATAATAGCCTTACTGGGTAGAGTATTCTTGGTTGTAGGCTTTTCCCTTTCATCACTTTAAATATATCATGCCATCCTCTGATGGACTGCAAAGTTTCTGCTGAAAAGTCAGCTGACAGTCTTTCGGAGTTCCCGTGTATGTAACTAGTTGCTTTCTCTTACTGCTTTTAAGATTCTCTTTACCTTAATTTTTTTCCATTTTAATTATAATGTGTCTTGGTGAAGGCCTCTTTGGGTTCATCTTATTTGGGACTCTCTATGCTTCCTGGACCTAGATGTCTGTTTCCTTCCCCAGGTTAGGGAGATTTACAGCTATTATTTCCTCCAGTAAGTTCTCTGCTCCTTTCCCTCTCCCTTCTCCTTCTGCGACCCCTATAATGTGAATATTAGTATCCTTGATGTTGTCCCAAAGGTATCTTAAACTGTCCTCATTTTTTAAAATTATTTTTTCTTTTTTCTGTTCAGGTTGGGTGATTTCCACTACTGTCTTCCAGTTCACTGGCCCATTCCTCTCTATCATCTAATCTCCTATTGATCCCTTCTAGTGTATTTTTTCAGTTATTGTATTCTTCAGCTCTTTTTGGTTCTTCTTTGTATTTTCTAACTCTTTGTTAAACTTATCACTGTGTTCATCCATTCTTCTCCTGAGCTCATTGAACATCTTTAAAATCATTGCCTTGAACTCTTTATTGGGTAGATTGCTTATCTCCCTTCACCTACCTCTTCTACATATGGAATATATATCTCTCTCACCTCATTTTGCCTAATTTTCTGTTTTTATTTCTTCATAGTAGGTAGGTTGATTATGATTCCTGATTTTGGAGAAGTGGCTTTATGTAGGAGATGTCCTATGGGGCCCAGCAGAACACTCCCCTCTATTCACCAGAGTTGTGTGCTCTTGGGATGCCTCATATGTGGGCTGCATGAACCCTTCTCTTATGGCATGGCTAACTACTGTGGGCACACTGGTTGGCAGGGCTGGGCCCTTGCGAGGGTGGCTGCCAGGCTTTGCCTCATGTGGTGAATGCTGGCCCACAGGTGGGTGGAGTTGGGCCCCAGCATAGCTGACCATGGGGCCTGTGGGGCCTGAGGCTGGTTCCAGACCTCTGATAGGTGGGGCCATGTCCTGGCACAGCTGGATGTGCAGCCCATGAAGTCCTGGGACTGATGCCATCCAGCTGGTGGGCAGGTAACCCCTGGCACTAAGAGGCTAGAGGGAGATCTCCAAAATGGCGCTTGCCAGTGCTGGTATCCATGTGGTAGAACGAGCTCCCAAGAATGGCTGCCACCTGTATCATCATCCCCAGGGGAGTCCTAGTTGCCTCCTGCCGCTCCAGGAGGCTCTCCAAGATTAGCAAGTTTATCTGATCCCGGATCCTTTCAAACTCTGCCTCTGTGCTGAGACTTGGAGCATGAGAAATTTTGTGTGTTTTCTTGAAGAGCAGAGTCTCTGTTCCCTACAGCCCTCTGGCTTAACATAAGTCCTGCTGGTATTCAAAGCCAGACATCCTAGGGGCTCATCTTCCTGGTACAGGACCCCCAGTCTGGGGAGCCTGATGTGGGGCTCAGATCCCTTGCTCCTTGGGGAGGACTTCTGCAATTATGATATTCTTCCAATTTGAAAGTTGCTGATCCAGGAATGTGGGTCCTGACCATACTGTGTCTCCACCCCTTCTACCCGTCTCGTTGTGGTTCTTTCTTTATAACTTTAGTCATGGAAAATCTTCTCTGCTAGTCTTCAGGTTGTTCTCATAGGTAGTTGCTCTATAAGTAGTTGTAATTTTGGTGTGCCCCTGGGACAAGGTGAGTTCAGGATCTTCCTACTATGCCATCTTGAACACATTCCCCTCATAGGAAGTTGACTTTATAATTGCTCTCCATTTTTTATATATGAAGATTTGGAATTGACTTTGATAATTGAAATAGTCAAGCCACTGCCCAAAGAGAAAAATCTTGTGTCTATTGAATAATAAAAAAGAATTCAATATGACTCGGCTCTTTAAGCCTTTATAATCTATTGTCACCTATTTAGCACTTATCTGTTTAAAGATTAAATAAAGAAAACTCATATCTGCTATATGTTAAAATCCCATAATTAGATAGTTAATTTGCTCTGAAATCACTAAAATTAATAAGTAAACATACAATTAAATAATTTGTGCTGAAACGTTACCTCACGCAATAAGAAACATAATATTTACATCATTATTTTTAGATCTTCTAAAATATGTAGCATTTGTATAATATTAAAATAACAATTATTTTTTCCTTCCTAGACAAATGGAATTACTGATATAAAGGTAGGTCATTTCTGAATAACTAGAGCTTTGAGAACTTTTCTGCTTAATTAATTGTGAAACTCCCTGATTATTTACACTTAGGGGAAAAAAAGGTTGAAAAATGACACCCACCCAGTGGTAGGACCTACCCAGGTAGGAACAGCAGCCCTGCACTCAGTTCTAACCTATTGCATACCTGGGGCTGTGACCACCCCCATTTTCCTCTGGAGAATTTACTGTTGGGACTATCCACCTGGTATGTAAGTTGTCCTCCGGTCTCAGTGAGACACTTAGAATAGGAACAGTACTAGCAAGAGGTTTTTTGTGCAAAAACTTGACTGTATGGAGAAAAGTGAGGGGTTTATCTTTATTCTGCTCCTGGGTAAATTATGAAGAATCAATTTTATCATGATAGATTTTTGTGATTCCATATTTATTTAGACCTATATTTGTATTTGTTAAATTTTCTTTTATTTAATGAAGGTGTAATCCAGTTAGATTTAATCAGAACTCAGAATTTATGGTAATTTTTAAGACTAATTTGCCTTTCACTATCCATAAAGTTTGCTAAACAAAATAACAGCATAAAAAATTAGTACCCTCATAAGCATCTAAAAATCCATTTATATACTAAAAATTAATATAGTAACCTTAAATTAACATGATTAAAGCCAGTCCTTCTGTAGAAGTACTTTGTTAGCCTAATTACTATTGTAGAATACACATGAATTTAAGAGAAAAAGTGCACATACAAAGTACTATCATTCAGACGGTTCAGCACCTCAACTAGCCTTGAGCCGGTGAGTTCAAGTAAACAGGCACCAGCAGGTTTTTCCATTTCAAGAAAAAAAGTCGAAAGAAAAAAACTATGAAACCGTAAAATTTGGGAGGAAAAAAACAAGAAATTGAGATAATGGGCCTGTAAAAGAACTGATCAGCAGTACAGAGGTAAAGTTTAATCAATGCATGATAACCATCTAGTGGAGGATATATTTCTGGAATCCCTAGAAAAGTATTTTGGAAAAAAATAAAACGAGAGAGCCCCAAAATGTTGTCCAGGAAACTGGAAAACACTTTTAAATACAAATCGTGTAGATACATTACCTGTGTAATTCTTTCAGGTCATGCTCACACCACATTTAATTTTGGTGCATTTAGAAAATTCTGGGTTTTTAAAAAAATCATTACTATCATTCTTAATTACTTTAAACCAACACTGGGCCAAAGAGTCACAGATGGAATCTAATTTTATAGAAAATTTTGGAATAAAATTGTAACAGAGCAGCAGACCATCAAGAATTATATATTTTGACCAGTAGATGTCTTTTTAGGAGTAAAATTTTGAATCTTTTCCAAGATCTTTTTCAAACAGATCTGTGCGTATGAGTATTCTCCTTATGCGTACAAATTTTATAAGATCTGCCTCCTTTATGTTTATCACAAATCTGCTCTAATTTTAGAATAAACAATCCTTTCTCTTTTAAAGCAGATTATAGATTACTCTTTTATATGCAGCAGTGTATCTCAAATGAGCAAAGTTGAGATATACTAAAGGCAAGGGCCTAACAAGCAGAGAAATACCTTGAATGGCCCTTCTTTCCCAAAGGGCATCTTGGTCAATAGACATATAAGCATATAACCCTTGCTGTACTGTTTTGAGGACACTTGATCTCCTGGAGCACTTTTTTTTTCATTCAAAAGTAAGATCTTTCTAAAATTCATAAACTTCTATAATACATTAGGCAGTAAACAAAAATTTTAATAAACAGACTTTGCCTGTGAAGCAAAAAATAAGACAAATAGGTAAACATTTTAAATGCCTAATATATATTTCTATACTTATCAATGTTGATACTAATATGATAGTATATGAATAATTTTAAATGTGCAATTAGTCAAAAATTTTTGAATGACTTTATGGCATGGCAGCCCATATGAAATGGCACTCAAAGCCTTAAATTTAGAAACTTATAAATGAAAGTTCTAAGCCATAATCAACTATAGTCTTATGAGCTTTGAAACATAGACATTTGTAGCTTCAAAAGATATTTTACTCATGTCATGCTTTTTGTGCTAAAATATTATCCTTCTGAAAGCAGAGAGCTATTGTTTAATCAGCAACTACATAATTTATGGGTATTCGAATCATAACACTATAAAGGACTACATGGGGTCATTTAAAGCATTTTCATGAGTTTTCATGTGAGTATATATCCTGTTTTTTAAAATTTTGTGAGAAAAAAGTTTAGGGCTTCCCTGGTGGCGCAGTGGTTGAGAGTCCACCTGCAGGGGACATGGGTTTGTGCCCCGGTCCGGGAAGATCCCACATGCCATGGAGTGGCTGGGGCCCTGAGCCATGGCCGCTGAGCCTGCGCGTCCGGAGCCTGTTGCTCCGCAACGGGAGAGGCCACAACAGTGAGAGGCCCGTGCACCGCAAAAAAAAAAAAAAAGTTTAGACTCTCCCTAAAAAACTTCTTACAGCATTTAATTAAAACTGCATCAGGAATCTTTCTTCTTGCTCTAAACCTCTCATTTTGTGATTTAAATATGCTGCTTATTCTTTTATGAAGACATTAAAATTGGGTTGCCCGTACTAGAGAGTAAAACTTCATCATGTAGCTACATTGCTCAAAACTGTGTGGTATTGGCACGCTCTCAACCAGGATCTAATGATCTTGGTATAGAATGGTCCAGAATCATATCCCAGTCTACATGGATTTAGTATATAATTTGTTGCATCACCCAACAGTGGGGAATTGATGTGTGATTTTCTATAATGACACGTATTGTTTTAATCAGAAAAAAATCTTTTAAAATTGAAAGCTATGTTAATTCTGGTTCCATTATTAATCAGCACTAGAAGGCATACCCTATAAACACAAAAACTCCTTTATCTAGCCAATTTCTTCTAGCTGCAGAGAACGGTAATGCGTGGAGTGAGCCTTTTCTGTACTGGAGCGTGGGCAGTAGTGTGTGCACCCCTTTTACTGGGATGTGTTCAGTGGCAGCTGTCCCTGAGTACCTGTGTTGTGAGAAGGCGGGGGTGAGAAGAGGCATTTAGGAGGCACACAGGAGTAGAGCGACATCACTTGACTCAAATTAAAGGGTCTTTCCAACGTGTGTCCAAACGCACAGAAAACATGCGTCACTTGTAAGTAACAATTTTTTCAATGATAGTTTATTTTATTCTCTAGAGTATGGACTTCACTAACAGGGAACATGCAAGGCATACATCTATTAACAAACTGGAATATGAGAATGAAAGGCTTCAAAATGATCTTGCAAAACTTCAGGCCATTGGAAAATCAGCATGGGCTAACCAAAATACCTACAAAGAAACAGGAAGGTATGCCTATCAGAGCCAAAAAAATAAGGGAAAAAATGAAGATTGGTATGCTGACACCATTACATAAGGACATAAATGTACAGACATTTAAGTGACATTTATTTTTAAACAATTCAAATTATAATTTTATATACTTTCTCTTCAGTTGTTTAACATTTATTTTATGGTGATAATTCAATAGTCTAGATATACCATTTTTTATATGAAATTCTGTGTTGCCAATAGCTTTCAAAGTATAACAGTGAAATGGGTAGAGTGTTAAAATGAGTTTTCGTCACTTCACACCCTTCTTAGAACCTGATGTGGCATACAAAATATACAAATAAGTAATCTTATTTTTTACGTCAAAATATAGGAAGATAGCATGTCTGACTTTACTTCAAATATATATACACTTTATATTGACACTCTGGCAGTGGTGAAAAACTGTGGTCATTTCATAGGAAAGAACCTATGAATGTGTAAGAGAGGTCTTTTCTGTGTGAAAAGAAGAGTGTGGAAAATCACTATCTGCTGCCCTCATTATCCCCAGGCTCTTTAAAATGTCTTAGTTCAAAATTTAAGTAAATACATCAGCCATAAAATTGGCTAATTTCTTCAACTTTAGTAAAGTATTTATGGAGTCAGAGCTGTCTCTGGAGTTCTTTCACCATTTTCCCATACTTGGAAAATGCTCAGCAAGACAAACAAGTTTCTTTTCTACAGGATTTCTCAAAGTCATTAATATTGCTAATTACATTGTGAGTTTCCAGGAACAGGTGTGATGTGCAACATTCCCCAAACTTATTTCATTTATTAACATTCCATGGTGCTTAGAAACGGCAAATTAATAAGTCCAGACCCAACTTCAATACAACTTTTGCTTTGAAGCTCATAATGCTTAGCATGAAAACTTTACATATTGTTTTCATAAAATATAATTAATATTTGCAACTTTGGGAAATTCAGTTAACCTTTGTTTTCCCACCTGACAAATACAGATAATAGTTATAGGGGTTTTCTGAGGATTATACGAGAAAACATAGTTCCATGTAAACTATATAGTCCCCTAAATGTTAGCCATTATCACTGATGTTATTATTACCAACAAAATTGTTAGTATTTATAATAATGTTAATACTACTCCAACAACTCACAGTACCTAAAAAGTATATTATTTTGGTGGATAAACAAATGGCTGAATCTGACATTTCCTCAAAAGATAGTCCTGTTGGGGAGGAGTGATGCCAGGCTTATCTTTGTAATTAAGCGGTCCAGTTCTACAGGTAGATAAATCCATAAATCCAGGGGCCGTACTAAAAATGTCTGCTCAGCATTCTTGCGGATGTAGTACAGCTCTCTCCCACTTTCACCGCCCCAGCCCTGTATGTATTAGAGGGATATATTCTAAACTGATGTAAGAAACAGAAAGCATTCAGAAGTGCTAAAGTAATAACTCCTCTTCAGGTGGTTAGGGAAGGGAATAAGGGAAGACTGGCTGCTACCCAAAACAAGCACTGTGCGTGGGGTGCTGTGATGGGGTGGGAGCAGCAGCACAAAAGCAGTGTGGGGAGGATGAAAGCGGGCACTGCACCACCAGGGCCCGGTTCTCTGGTGAGTGTGCCCACGTTGACCGGCCAGTATAACTGAAAATCTGTCCAAAGGGGCCTAATCTTGATTTGAGGGTAAGAATGTATTTTCTAATATAGAATGAACGCTTTACAAAGTGCTTCCCTACACTATGGATTCATTTCTCCATGGGTCAACTCACCACCCCATCTGTATAGTTTCTCATTGTAGGAGAAAGCAGGCCCCTGTGTTACAAAGGATCTTCCAGTGTATCTTAGTCACTGGTCTGTGTTGAGTGCCCATTAGATGCACAACACTGTTTCCTATTCTTGCTTGTTGGGAATAACTTTGAAAGCCTTGGATGAAGGTACTAGGTGTTGTTATTTAAACAAAAAGACAGCTACTCTGCTTTTTACTATTTTTAAAGAGTGTTTTTATTGTTTGGATTGCTCCCTTTTCTCTTTGCCAGGCAGTAGGGAATGTGTTAAACATGCCTAACGAAAACAAGACAGTAGGGGACACAGAGAGCAGCATAAGAGGTAAAATGCTCAGCAGGAGACTATCTTAATAAGCAGTTTGGGTGACTATTCCTGCTGCAAAGCCTTGTGTCCTGCCAGTCTGATTTGTTGAAAGTTTCATTAAATTTGTTTTAATGGCTTGTCTGATTTCAGTGTTCTCCAGTGACCTGATTTTTTTAAAAGAAACAGCATTTCAAATGTTCTGAATAAATTATTACCATATAAAACCCACTATGGGGAAAGAGTTGTTGAGAGGCAAGGACACTGTGAACTCACCAGTGGAGAACTGTAAAGCACATATCTATTAATTTTAGCAAGTGAAAAAGGCAATGTGCTTTCCTTCCCTCACAGCACGGCTCAGTGAGGTCAAATAGTGAAAGCTGTGTGTATTGATTAGGCAGAAAATAATTTTAAAAAATACATAGTCATATTTACATATCAATGGTTAATGCAATAAGGTCATATTAAGCTATTTTAGAAAGGAAAAGGCTTTTAGGTAAAGGTATATAAAGGTAACGTTCCACAAAATTTTTAAGTCTGTAGTCTAATTTTTAGCCACTTCTTGCTTTTACCTGAGGAAGATTTGTATACTGTATTCTTAAAATAATCTTTTATCCACTTGGAGGTGACTCAGTTTTTGTTGTTGTTTTTCACTCCTGTTAGAAGTGATAAGAAAATTTTCATGCTCATCCACTTAAAATGTGAAGCCTTTTAGGATATTCCAGAGGATTTACTTTCCAATAAGAAAGTTATTCAGCACTTTAAAAAAAATTAATGAATGAGATGAAATTAAATTTGGTGAGGATGTATTAAATGTTTTAAAAGGTTTTTAAAGTTAGAGTTTTGAAGTTTAAGAATCATTTACATTCTCACTTAGAGTAGTGGTATCCAGAGCTATTAATATACAACTAATTTTAATGGCAAATCAGTTTTATAATAAATGGAGCTTTATCTCTATATACGATTCATACTTAAAACTGAATATACGGCTTTAAAAATTATATCCTGTACTGGAAAGGTTTTGGTAATCACAAGCAAATCTAGTCAATAAATTAAAAGTTTGTAATACTAAAAAACCACAAAGTCAGGTTTGTCTTAACCACTCTACAGGATCCCTTGTCAAGGAATGAATAGCTGGTTAGAAGCAAAAAAGTAAGTTGAGTAAGTTTTGGCACCATGGTGTTGCTTAATCAGGAGAAAAACACAGCAGGCGAAAGAGTTCTAGGCCAGGAAATAATGAGTAGTTCATAGAATAAGGGAGCGTTATGTGGAGTGTTAGAAGGCAAGGCTGGAAGCAGGTAAATTAGCATAGTTTGTGCAGGGATCCTGTTCCATGCTGAGGACATTATGCGACAGCCCAAGGAGGGTTATAAAATTAATGGAGGGCCAGGATTGGATGTACAGTCGGACAACTCTGTAAACTGTGCAGAGTTGACTGAGGTCTCAAGCTGACTCCCGTTGGATAGAGTTCTGCTCCCCAGCAAAGCAGCCAGGTCCTGCACTCCTGGCAAAGTAGGCAGAGGCCTTAGAATGGGGCCTGTGGAAAAGCTAATTGAACAGACCGGCTTGTGAGAGTGTATTAAAAGCCTTCTGAAATAATTTTTAAGATAGCTTTTAAATTGATATTCTTAGCATGTTTTTGCAAGGTAGTTTTATGAAGTATTTGAATAACTGTATTCTAGAAGAACAACTTAGATATAAAGATGATTTAAAGCAAAAGTACTTTACTTCATAATGTAGTCTTTCCTTTCAATTTCTACATTTTATTGATCTTACAATAAAGAGAATGTTCATACATAAATTTTAGTAGTTAAGACCGTAAAATTGTATCTATACATCCAAAGCCAAATGGATAATTGAGATAATTATTTAGATAATTTAAGACAAATAATACTTTCCCTGAATTCTCTGTATAATTGAGATTATAGAGAGACGTATATTTCTTGAACCACTTCTATAATTATCTTATTTTTTCCCCACTGTGCTTTGAAGTATAGATGGTAGCCTCATTCAAATTAAAAGGTTCAGCTGAAGATTCTGTGCAGATGTACTAGGCAATTGTTGTAATTCTATTTGAATTGTGGGAGGTTTCATTTTATTGTGCACATCATAAACCATGTTATTTCAGTTTAATTTGCTGTCCTGTTTCCATGGTAATTATGGTTTGGAAGAATGGATTTTAAAAAAAGATCTATTTCAAGATAAGTAAAAATGTAAAGCATGTTGTGTTTGTTTTTATGTACCAATTTACAGATGCCTCACTTACCTTTTATTGCTATTTGTATGCATAGCTTTGAAAATGTTTGCATAATAAAAAACAAGTTTATATAGATAGTCTTTGGATAAGAACAGAGGAAAAGAATGTAACTTTTTTGAACGGTGTGAAGTTAAAATATGAAGACTTTGAAAATGGTTAATCAATACCTGTGGAGAATTTGAATTATTAGTAAAAATAAATAATTTTAAATTCAGGGGGTTTTTATGTTTTCATGGTCTTTGATGATTTTGATTAAATTTAAACCCCATTTTCATGAATTAAGGTTCAGAAAAAATATTTATCTAGCTCCAAACAGCCCCTACTGTTAGGACCTTTTTGTGTAAAATTTTAGGGTAAGTTGGTTTGTTTCTTTGTTTCATTATTCATTTGTTTAGTCAGCATACCAAAATTTAAAATCTCACTGGTATTTTGTTCAGTCTCATCTTCTACCCCATATCTTAGCACAAACAGCAAATTCTATACTGTGCCTTTCATCAAATTGTGGAGTTCAATTCTCATAACAACCTTTTTTTATAAATGAAAAAATTAAGGTCACAGAAAGATATAGTCACCTGCTCAAGGTCATACAACTAAGGGTGGAGGAGTTCAGGAGATGATGTAAATTGAAAACATGCTATAAATTATTAAGCTCCTTAGAAATTAGAATTATTATTATACAGAGACGTATTAGCATCAAAAAAAAAAAAAAAAGGAATAACTCTGCTAAGAAAGCCAGTGAGGTTAAGTGAAATAGAAAATTAAAAAAAAAAGAGTACCTATTTAGAACTGTCAAGGGCAGCCGTGTTAACTGTTTTGAAATTTTTCTCAAACTGTTTTAATATTATTTAATTAAATGGCCAAGAGATAAAACAGTAAAACACAGAAAGGGAAAAAACGTAGGCAATAAGAATGGCAGAATATTTTTTAACAATTATAAAAGTTTTCTGCTTCATTATTAATTGTTCTAAGTCTTTTAAGTGGAATAGAAATTATCAGCAAAATTATTTTCCAAGAAATACCCAGATAACAAGCACAAACGTTTTGTTGTGTTTTCCTCACAGTTAGATATCAGAGAAATTTAAATCCTTAGCCCCATAAATAAGCAGGTGTCCTTGGGAGCAATAACGACAACCAGTCCTTCTCTTTTAGATTTAGCCACGATCGTGAGCCAAACAGAAGTGCAACACCTTCGTTGCCACTTTCGCCATTTCAAACCAAAGAAATGACAAGTCCTTTGGTTAGTGATGATGAAGTATTCCCAATGGTGAGTTGCTGATTATTGGTTATTGTTTTTTTTCCTTTATGGGGTGATTACTCTTACACTGATACTGACATACTGATGTGTACATAGTGGTTAAAAAAAAACATTGCTCCTTGAATAGGACTCCAAGATGGGTCTTGTGAATCATCTGGCCGTGACTACCTATAGAAGGAAAGGATCCATAATGTTTCATGAAGTATTTCACTTCTAGAACAGGCCAGAATTACTGGTGACTTTTTTTAAAAAAAAAATGCAAGTCACCTCTGCACATTCTAAGACCCCTCAAAGATCTGTATATTTTAAAGAGCTACGAGTGATTTTTTGTGCCTGTTTTTTTTTTAAAAAAAAAAAAACTCTTTTATTGACTCTGACATACATACAGAAACATGTGCAAATCAGAATTGGACAGCTTGATGAATTATTGAAAAGGGAACACAGCAGTGTAACTACTACCCAAGTAATAAAAAGAGCATTAGTTGTACTCCAGAGGCTCCCTTCTGTGCCCTTCCAGTCACTCTGATTCGCTCCCAAAATAACCACTGTCTTGACCTTTAACATCGTAAATTAGTTGTGGCCATTTGTAAATTTTATATAAATGGTATTACACTATATGTGTTCTTTTGTATAGCTTCCCTTGCTCAACATTGTTTCAACATTGTTTGATGAGAGTCATCATCCATATTGTTGGCTGTAGTTTATCCCTTTTTGTTTCTCTATAGTATTACATTGTATATAAATACTATATATAATGATTGTTATATAATGATACTGATACAATTTATCCATTCTACTATTGAGAGATATTTGAATTATTGCTGTTTGGGGCAATTACAAATACTGCTTCTAAAAACATTCTTGCAAGTGTCCTTTGGTGCACATGTGTACATATTTCCATTGGATCTATATCTAAGAGTGGAATTGCTAGGTTATAGAATATGCATAAGGTCAGCTTTAGCAGGTACTGTCAAGCTGTTTTCCTAACTGTTTGAGTCAGTTCATATCCCTACAAGTAGTGTGTGAGTATTCTCCTTTTCTATATTCTAACAGTTGGTGTTATTGGTCTTAATTTTAACTTTTATGGTCAGTGTGTAGCAACATCTTATTGTGATTTTAATTCTTGTTTCCTGGTGACTAATGAGGTGAGCACCTTTTCATAAATTTATTGGCTATTTTGATATCCTCCTTTGTAAAGTATCTGTTTGATTTTCTTGCCTAATTTTCTATTGGATTCTCTTTATTCTTCTTGATTTATAGGAGTTCTTGGTATATTCTAGATATAAGCCCTTTGTTGAGTATATGTATTGCAAGTATCTTCTCCCACTCTTGCTTGCCTCTTCCCTTAATGGAATGTTTTGATAACCAGAAGTTCCTAATTTTAATACATTCGTACTTATGAATCTTTTCCTTTATGCTTCATATTTTTGGTGTCCTATTTAAAGCTTTTGCCTGTCCCAAAGTTATAAAAGATATTATCCTATGTTATCTTCCGGAAGCTTTGACTCTTTATTTTTTACTTAAGTATACACCTGGAATTAATTTTTTGCATATAATGCAAGGTATGACCTCAGTCCCTTTTTCCATGGAAATATTCAATTGAATTTATACATGTTTTCCAGTTCTGTAGATTCTTTGAATTTTCTATATTCAGAATCAAAATAATGATAGTTAGACTTCCTACTTTCAAATCTTTATACCTTTCTTTTCTTCTTCTTGCCTTATTGTACACTAGGACCTCTAGTAAATGTTCAGTAGTAAAAGTGGTATTGCCAGCATCTTTCTCTTATTTTCAATTGCAAAGGGAAAGCATTCAATATGTCATCATTGTACATAATATTTGCTATATATATTTTGTAGGTTCCTTTTAAAAGATTAAGAAGGTTCCTTTTATTCCTACGTTGCTAACTTTGTTTTCACGAGTTGATATTGAATTTATCAAATGCTTTTTCCACTGCTATTGAAATGACCATATAATTTCTCCTTTGCTCTGTTAATGTGGTGTTTTTTTTCTTGACGTTAGATTGTTAACCCAACTTTGAATTCTTAGAATAAACACACTTGATTACTGGCTTTGGTCTGTTCGTATTGGTTTAGAATTTTTGCTTTATGTTCATGAGAAAAATTAGTCTGTAATGTTTCTTTGTTGTCTTTGTCAAGCATTGGTATCATATTTTGCCGACCTCATAAAACAGGTGGGAAGGGTTTTAAATTTCATATTCCTTTGTTCTTCGTTTTCCCTGACTCTCTGTGTTGGTGTCTCTGCATAAGATGAAGAGCCAGCCTTGAGGAAGTGGTCTCATGTAGGTTAATTTCAGTTTTATTATTTTTCTGTTCTTGGATTTTCATTTGATTTTTCTCTTTAGTTTCCAGTTCTTTGCTGAAATTTTCTACCTTGTGATTTGATTTACTGAACATAATCACGTATTTTTAAAAGATATGTAGGTTTTTCACCTCAGAAACTAGTAGTACTCTTAGCAGTTACCTTTGCTTGTATTCAAAGTGTATTATGTAATTTTTCAGTGCCTCTCCATGATATAGCACTATTAGATACAAATTATAAAAACAAACAATAACAAAAAACCCCAGAAAATGTTTAAACTGGTTAGGCATCCCATGTTAGATCCAGGAAATGTTTTGGAGAGATCAGACTTGACAGTGGATTGGCTATGGGAGAGAGGGAAAGAGAGGACTCAAAGATGACTCCTAGGATCTCAGCCTGAGCTCAGGTAGATGCTCATACCACTCTCTGACATGGAAGGCTAGGAAGGAGCCAGGGTTAGAGGAGAAAATCATGATTTCTAGGTTAGACATTTAAATTTAAAGTGTTTATTAAACATTCAAATGGAGATATTAAATAGGCAATAGATATGTGAACCTGTTAATCAAGGAAGAGATCAGAGCTGGAAATAAAATATGGGAGTAATCAGCATAAGGCTGATACTTAAATCTATCAGACTGGTTGATAATACTTAAAAGAGTATAAATGGAAAAGTTGTCCCAAGACAGAGCCTTAGACCATAACATTTAGTGGTCCAATGGGCATCTTCAAGGAGAGGAGGAAAGTTTGATGGTGAAAGAGGTGGGGTGGGACCCAGGGAGGGATGAGGTTCATTTGTAGAAGCAAAGTCATTAAGCAGGTAAGAAGGAATAGAATCCACAGTGTAGGTAGAAGGAAGACTCTGAAACAGAGTATGGCCTAAAATATGGCTCCAGGTGCAAGTGGTGTGGAGAGATGAAGGAGTTTCCACCTGAGAAAGAGGCAAGGCCACAATGCCATGAGTGAGAAAGTGAACATACTAGGGAAGTGCAGTAGAATGGCCAGGCAGTGCTAACTAACCCTTTGAATTTGTGGTCATGAATTTCAAGTGAAACCAGTCCCTAGAGTAATGTAATTTCTCCTCCATCCACCTGCCCAGCATTCAGTTGCTCAGGTACAGGCATGGTGCAGGCAGTTTAATTAGGCCTGGGTTTTACCAAATACCTAGGATAAAGCCAGGATATAGGGAGGGACAAGTTGTGGAATGGTTATCATAATGGATACGGAATATGAGCAGAGTTAGAAAAGAAGGAAGATATGAGAAAGTGGGAATACTAGACTAAGTCAGATGGAAGGATAATAGGTGGGTTGCATAAAATCTTTATTAGTAAGTAATGCAGTTATCACTGATGACAATGTCAAGGATATGACCATGGGAGTGGGTGCCTGAAATGAAGTGTTCCCCTACGTTTTCCTCAAGGAGTTTTATAGTATCTGGTCCTACATTTCGGCCTTTAAACCATTTTGAGTTTATTTTTGTATATGGTGTTAGAGAATCTTCTAATTTCATTCTTTTACCTGTAGCTGTCCACTTTTCCCAGCACCACTTATTGAAGAGATGGTCTTTTCTCCATTATATATTATTGCCTCCTTTCTCATAGAGTAATTGACCATAAGTGCATGGGTTTATTTCTGGGCTTTCTGTCCTGTTCCATTGATTTATGTGTCTGTTTTTGTGCTAGTACCATACTGTTTTAATTACAGTAGCTTTGTAGTACAGTTTGAAGTTAGGGATTATGAGTCCTCCAGCTCCGTTCTTCTTTCTCAAGATTGTTTTGGCTATTTGGGGACTTTTGTGTTTCCATACAAATTTAAAAATCCTTTGTTCTAGTTCTGTGAAAAATGCCACTAGTAATTTGATAGGGATTGCATTGAATCTGTAGATTGCCATGAGTAGTACGATCATTTCTAACAATATTGATTCTTCCAATCCAAGAACATGGTATATCTTTCCATCTGTTTGTGTGGTCTTCAATTTCTTTCATTAGTGTCTTATAGCTTTTGGAGTACAGGTCTTTTGCATCCTTATGTAGGTTTATTCCTAGGTATTTTATTCTTTTTGATGCGATGGTAAATGGAATTGTTTCCTTAATTTTCTTTCTGATATTTTCTTGTTAATGTATAGAACTGCAACAGATTTCTGTATATTAATTTTGTATCCTACAACTTTACCAAATTCTTTGATGAGCTCCAGTAGTTTTCTGGTAGCGTCTTTAGGACTTTCTATGTATAGCATCATGTCATCTGCAAACAGTGACAGTTTTACTTCTTTCCAATTTGAATTCCTTTTATTTCCTTTTCTTCTCTGATTGCTGTGGCTAGAACTTCTAAAACTATGTTGAATAAAAGTGGCAAGAGTGGACATCCTTATCTTGTTCCTGATCTTAGAGGGAATGCTTTCAACATTTCACCATTGAGTATGATGTTAGCTGGGGGTTTGTCTGTATGGCCTTTATTAATATTGAGGTATGTTCCCTCTATGCCCACTTTCTGGAGAGTTTTTATCATAAATGAATGTTGAATTTTATTAAAAGCTTTTACTGCATCTATTGAGATGATCATATGGTTTTTCTCCTTCAATTTCTTAATATGGTGTATCACACTGATTGATTTGTATATATTGAAGAATCCTTGCATCCCTGGGATAAATCCCACTTGATCCTTTTAATGTGTTGTTGGATTCTGTTTGCTAGTATTTTGTTGAGAATTTTTGCTTCTATGTTCATCAGTGATATTGGTCTGTAATTTTCTTTTTTTGTGATATCTTTTTCTGGTTTTGGTATCAGGGTGATGGCCTCACAGAATGAGTTCAGAAGTGTTCCTTCCTCTGCAGTTGTTTGGAATAGTTTCAGAAGGATAGGTCTTAACTCTTCTCTAAATGTTTGATAGAATTCACCTGTGAAGCCATTTGGTCCTGGACTTTTTTTGTTGGAAGTTTTAAAATGACTGATTTAATGTCAGTACTGGTAATTGGTCTGTTCATATTTTCTATTTCTCAGTGTTGGGAGATTGTATCAATACCTTTCTAAGAATTTGTCCATTTCTAGGTTGTCCATTTTATTGGTACATAGTTGCTCATAGTAGTCTCTTATGATCTTTTGTCTTTATGTTGTGTTGGTTGCATTGTAACTTCTGCTTTTTCATTTCTAAGATTTGGGTCCTCTCTTTTTTCTTGATGAGTCTGGCTAAAAAATGTATCAATTTTATTTATTTTTCAAAGACCCAGCTTTTAATTTAATTGATCTTTTCTATTTTTTTTTAGTCTCTATTTCATTTATTTCTGCTTTGATCTTTATGATTTCTTTCCTTCTACTAACTTTTTGCTTTGTTTGTTCTTCTTTCTCTAGTTGCTTTAGGTGTAAGGTTAGGTTGTTTATTTGGGATCTTTCTTGTTTCCTGAGGTAGGATTGTATTGCTATAAACTTCCCTCTTAGAACTGCTATTGCTGCATCCCAGAGGTGTTGGATTGCTGTGCTTTCCTTTTCATTTGTCTCTAGATATTTTTTTTAATTTCCTCTTTGATTTCTTAAGTGATCCATTGGTTGTTCAGTAGCATATTGTTTAGCCTCCACGTTTGTGCTTTTTGCAATTCTTTTTCTTGTAGTTGATTTCTAGTCTTATAACGTTGTGATCAGAAAAGATGCATGATTTGATTTCAGTTTTCTTAAATTTACCAAGGTTTGTTTTGTGGCCTAGCATGCGACCTATCCTGGAGAATGTTCCATGTGCATTTGAAGAGAATGTGTATTCTGCTGCTTTTGGGTGGAATGCTCTATAAATATCAATTAAGTCCATTTGGTGTAATGTGGTATTTAAGACCTGTGTTTCCTTATTGATTTTGTCTGGATGATCTGTCCATTGATGTTAGCGGGGTGTTAAAGTCCCTCACTATTAGTGTATTACTGTAAATTTCTTTTATGTCTGTTAACATCTGCCTTATATATTGAGGTGCTCCTATGTTGGGTGCATATATATTGACAATTGTTATATCTTCTTCTTGGATTGATCCTTTGATCATTATGTAGTGTCCATCTTTGTCTCTTTAACAGCCTTTATTTTAAAGTCTATTTTGTCTGATATAAGTACTGCAACTCTGGCTTTCTTTTGATTTCCATTTGCATAGAATATCTTTTTCCATCCCCCCACTTTTAGCCTGTATGTGTCTCTAGAACTGAAGTGGGTAATTTATAGGCAGCAAATATACAGGTCTTGTTTTGGTATCCATTCAGCCAGTGTGTGTATTTTAGTGGAGCATTTAATCCATTTACATTTAAGGCAATTATTGATATGTATGTGCTTATTGCCATTTTGTTAATTGTTTTTGTAGGTCTTTTTTTTTTTCCTTTTCTTCGTTTGTTCTCTTCTTTTGTGATTTGATTACTATCTTTAGTGTTATGTTTGGATTCCTTTTTCTTTTTTGTGTGTTTATCTATTATAGATTTTTCATTTGTAGTTACAATGAGGTTTTGGTATAGCAGTCTACATATATACATGATTGTTTTAAGTTGCTAATCTCTTAATTTCAGATGCATTTTAAATGCCTTGCATTGGTACTCTCCTTCCCTCATGATTACTGTTTGTTTGTTTTTTGTTGTTGTTGTTGTTTGTGGTACGCGGGCCTCTCACTGTTGTGGCCTCTCCCGTTGCGGAGCACAGGCTCCGGATGCGCAGGCTCAGCGGCCATGGCTCACGGCACAGCCGCTCCACGGCATGTGGGATCTTCCCAGACCGGGGCACGAACCCGTGTCCCCTGCATTGGCAGGGAGACTCTCAACTACTGCACCACCAGGGAAGCCCGATTACTGTTTTTGATATCATATTTTACATCTAATTGTTTTGTGTATCCCTTAACTGCTTATTGTGGATATAGACAATTTTACTACTTTTGTCTTTTAACCTCCCTACTAGCTTTGTGTGTGGATGATTTCCTAGGTTTTCCTTTACTGGTGAGGTTTTTCCTTCCATAATTTTCTTGTTTCTAGTTGTGGCCTTTCTTTTTTGCCTAGAGAAGTTCCTTTAATATTTGTTGTAAAGCTGGTTTGGTGGTACTGAACTCTCTCAGCTTTTGCTTGTCTGTAAAGATTTTAATTTCTCCATCCAATCTGAATGAGAGCCTTGCTGGGTAGAGTATTCTTGATTGTAGGTTTTTCCCTTTCATTATTTTAAATATATTGTGCCACTTCCTTCTGAACTGCAGAGTTTCTGCTGAAAAATCAGCTGATAGCCTTATGGGGATGCCCTTGTATGTTATTTGTTGCTTTTCCCTTGCTGCTTTTAGTATTCTCTCTTTAATTTTTTTTCATTTTGGTTACTGTGTGTCTTAGTGTACTCCTCTGTGGCTTAATCCTGTATGGGAGTCTCTGCATTTCCTGGACTTAGGTAACTATTTCCTTTCCCAGGTTAGGGAGGTTTTCAGCTATTACCTCTTCAGATATTTGCCTGGGCACTTTCTCTCTCTTCTCCTTCTGGGACCCGTATAATGTGAATATTAGTGCACCTGATGTTGTCCCAGAGGTCTCTTAAACTGTCCTCATTTCTTTTCATTCTTTTTTCTGTTCGGCGACAGTGATGTCTACTACTCTGTCTTCTAGCTCACTGATCCATTCTTCTGAATCATTTATTCTATTATTGATTCCTTCTAGTGTATTTTTCATTTGAGTTATTGTATTCTTCATCTCTGTTTGGTTGTTCTTTATGTTTTCTAACTCTTAGTTAAAAAATTCTAACTTCTTGCTCTGTGCATCCATTGTCCTCCTGAGTTCTTTGATCATCTTTATGATCATTACTCTGAACTCTTTCTCGGGTAGATTGACTATCTCCATATCACTTAGTTCTTCTTCTAAAGATTTATCTTGTCTGGAACATACTCCTCTACCACCTCATTTTGTCTAAGTTGCTATTTGTATTTTTATGTATGTGGTTGGTAAGTTAACGTTTCTCGACCTTGGAGAAGGCATCCTATGCATCTGAGCAGTGCACCCACGGTATATGCTCTAGGGGTTCCCCCTAAGAGGGCTGGGTGGGTCCTCCTCTTATGACAGGCTATGTGGGTGGTCTGGAAGGCTTGGTTGGCCCCTAGTCTGGTTGTTTGCCAGGCCCTGCCTTGTGCAGTTGCTGCTGGCTGCAGTTTAGTGGGGCCTGGTCACGAGGCAGCTGGTTGTGGAATCCTAGGGGGCCCTGGGGCTAGTGCTCACTGGTGGGTGGAATCAGGGTCCCAAAGACTGAGGCTGTCGCCAACTCACTGGCAGGTAAAGCCAGATCCTGGGGTTAGTGCTGGAATAGTGGCAGGGAGAGCTGGTTCCTAGAGTCTGGCTGCAGGGCCCTGGGATCCCAGAGCTCATTTCAGATCACTGCGGGGGGAGGCAGTTGACTATGGGGTCCAAGGTGTCTGGAAGGTTGCGTTGGCCTGCTACTGGGCACGGCCAGGGCCCAGCTAGTCCCAGGAGGCCTGCATTGTGGGATTGTAGTTTTCTTGCTTCTGGTGTCTGCTCTGTGGTGGGTGAGGCTGATTTAGAGGTTTGTGCAGGCTTCCTGGCAAGAGGCGCCAGTGCCTGCCCACTGGTAGGTAGAGTTGGGTCTTGGCCCTCTGGTGGGCTGGGCCCTGTCTAGGGGTGTGTCCACAGGCGGCTGTGGGCTCTTTAGTCTGTAGGCAGCCTGTCTGCTGATGGGTAGGGCTGTGTTCCTGCGCACTTAGTGGTTTGGCCTGAAGCACCCCAGCACTGGAGCCTGCAGGCTGTTGGGTGGGGCCTGGTCTTGGTGCTAATGATCCAAGATGTCAGTTGTCAGGACTGTTCATGCAGTTGAATGTTTCCCGGTATGTCTGACACCAGTGTCTTTGTCCCCAGGGTTAGCCACAGCCACTCCTTCCCTCTCCAGGAGACTCTCCAAGGTCAGCAGGTAGGTCTGACCCAGGCTCTTATCAAATTACTACTTTTGCCCTGGGTCCTGGTGCACGTGAGATTTTGTGTGAGCCCTTTAAGAGTGAAGTCTTTATTTTCCCTAGTCTTGTGGGGCTCCTGCAGTTAAGCCCTGCTGGCCTTCAAAGCCAAATGCTCTGGGGGCTCCTCTTCCCAGTGCTGGAACCCCAGGCTGGGGAGCCTGATGTGGGGCTCAGGACTCTCACACCTGTGGGAGAACCTCTGCAATATAATTATTCTCCCATTTGTGAGTCGCCCACCTGGGAGGGTGTGGGATTTGATTATATCGCAAGTCCCATCTTGTTGTGGTTCCTTCTTTATGCCTTTCATTGTAGAAGATCTTTCCTGGAAGGTTCCAGTCTTTTTCTTCGATGGTTGTTCTGCAGACAGTTGTGATTGTGATGTGCCTGTGAGAGGAGGTGAGCTCAGGGCCTTTCTACTCTGCCATCTTCTTGGCTGGTGTTCCGGGCCCTGTGTCAATCAGTCACTGCCTCTGAGAAGAGGGGGGAATAGTAACTTCCCAGGTGAGGCGGGAGGCTCCAGTTTAGCCACAGGCAGATCTCCAGAGAAGTGGCCAGCTCTGAGCTGTTAGCAGCCAAAACCCGCAGCAGCTGGAGGACAGATGCACCAGCCTGGTGAAGGGATCCAGGTAGAGCACCAGCGGCATCCACTGCGGTCCACTTCTTGAACCACTCAGAGCCATGTGCTTTTCATGTTGTTCATTCCATTCAGGCATAGCTTCTCCAAGATTCTGGCTGGTTATAATTTCTGGGAGAATTTACAGAGGAGGGTTGGTAGAGCAAACTACAGCCCTTGATGCTGTCTCAAGGGCTTGACTGATACTCATCATCTCCTCACCCACTCTAGGTTCCCGCCCCCCTCAACTGGCACTTCTGTTGGTCCAGGTGGCTTGCCTTGTGGGGTGAGCCCCTGGTTCCCGTGCCCTTATCAGGATGTGGTTTGTCATCTACACTTAAATCTGGGCATGAGAGCACCAAAAGACCACCTCAGTGGATTACCCGAGTTCCAAACCTATTCCTCACTGCTTCCATTATGTAGTAGTAGCCTTACCTCTTCATGATGCTTGGGGTCAGTTCCCGCCGCCAGTATAGTCCCTCTTTTCTGTGCCTCTGATCTGTCAGCATGAGGAGGCCAAAGTGAGTAGGTACAGCCAAAGCTTTACGTTTAGGGAGACTCTTACAGTCTCACTTGGTGAGAGGCATTGCTTCTCTGAGACCAAAGACCTGTAGACCAACCAGACAGAGACAGAAGGAACAAGTTCTCCAAGAGGGCCAACAGAGAGTGAAGCCATTCCTACATCCTCCCTTCTGTTCCCAGATCACTGTTACGAACACAGCAGCCTATAACAGCCATTGGTTTAAAGTCTCTACCATACGCTGAAGAATGGCACCCCATCCGCGTGGGATATGATTTCCAAGCTAATTCCTCAGCTGTGCCTTCAAGAAGCCTATCAGGCTAGCATCCTCTGGAGACACTTCATGCTGTATGTGGTAGAACCAGTAGATACCCGGTCATGCCCTCACTGCCACACTCCTCTGCTGTAAAGTAGGCTCGTTTATTATTAATCAGGATCTCATGTCAGTAAATCAGTTACTCTGTGAGCCCTCGGATAGTGGTGCTGACCGAGGCCCTGCAGGCAGGAAAGGCAGATTATAGTATACACATCAGTTCTGGTAAGGATAACACATTGCCCTTTCCAAAGTGTAAGGGACCTGATGTAATCTAATTGCCACCGAGAGGCTGGCTGATGTCCTTGAGGGACGGTGCCACATCAGAAGCTCAGCTTTGGCCTCTACTGCAAGCAGATCAGCCATTCAACAGGAACAGCAGCTAGATGAACCTGGGTAAAAGGGAGATGGTGCTGTTCGGCCCATGCATAATTTCCACTGGAGTGGCCAAGGACAGAAGCTAGATCAAGTCATCCTGTCTACTTCTTAGATGCTCTGTCTCAACCGGGGCGCACTAGCGTGACAGGAACTGTTCTGCAAATAGTATACAGTTTTCTGCAGCAGATGGCATGGCCTTGCTGCAGAATCTCAAGGGTTTGTAACACAACTCCCTGCCGAACCTCGCCAAAGGCTCCACAGAGCACTCTTCTCTATGAGAAATTCTTCTAGTATGAGAGCTGCTAAGTCATTTCACCCAACTAGCAGGACTGCTTTTCCCCCCATTCCCAACTTACTGCAAAGCCCTTTCTTGCTCTGGGCCCTGCTCAAAAACAAACAAAACTGCCTCTGTGTCCACGTAATAAATGAGTCAGGTTATTCCTCCCAAGAGTGGAAAATGCTGCCTTCCAAACCTGAAGAGACCTACCAAGCTTTATGCTTCTTTCACGGTGATAAGAAATGCAAGGCGCATTAATTTGTGCTTAAAAGGAGATGTCCTGACATGTTCCATATCACCAGACACCTACAAACATAGTGTCAAGCCTTGAATTGCTTCTGGGGTTTACCTTTCACTCTCTGGAGTACCTGTGTCTTTCCAAGCCTTCAACATGCTTGCCAATTCTTGCTCATCAGGGCTTAGCATGATGTTCATGTTACTGTATCATGTCCTATAGTCTGCAGTCCGTGGAACGTCCAGGTGGTCCAGGCTCCTTGAGAGTGTATTATGACAGCATCGTTAACATAAAACATAATGTTGGAGCGAGAACATGGATGTGTACTGTCTATCCTGTGAGAATGCTAACTGCGTCTGATCTTCCTCCTTACTGAGTATTAAAAAGAATGCATTTTCCAGATCAACAGCAGCATACCATGTCCCCAAGACTGTGACATTCTACTTCAGTAAAGATGTGATACCTGGCACGGCAGCTACAGTTGGGGCTACTACTTGGATAAGCTGGCAGTACTCCACTGTCATCTGCCACAATCCCTACACTTCTGGCAGAGGCCAGACTTGTGAACTACATCCCCCTATGACAGAGTTCACCTGCATACGGATCGCTGACTCTCCAAACGCTTTATAAAAATCCCATTCTTCCCATAAAACAAAAGTTGAAGAAAAGTCTGGGGGGTGCCGCAGAACTAAAAAATTAAAGTACAGATTTCCCCAACTTATTTTTTTAAATTAACTGAACAAATTATTTTGAACGAAACACTGTAAAATTATGGTATCATTGCCCTTTATTCCTCAGCCACCCATTGTATGTGTGTGCGTGTGTGTGTGTAAATAAGCACTACACAGGTCACAGTTAACTGAGCACTTCCATACCACATGAAGGGTGGAAGCAGGCACTCATCACTGAAGTGTTCTCAACTGCAGCTGGACAAACAAGCTAGCCCAGCATTACGCACCCACCTCCACTATACATCATGCTTTTATCCCACCTCACCTGGCCACCTCCATGCAGCAGCGAGCCCCCTTGAAGCCCAGCCTTAAGTTTCTTTCCTCTATAAGCTTTCTTTGCCCGACTCGACTATACTCTTCACTTGCTGTTTTCGTTCCTTAAGGGTTTCATTAGCAGCAACTGTATTACACTGGTGTAGAGAGTTCAGCTCAAGACACATTATTTCATTAAGAGTTGCAGTGTTCTGTCAGGGGTGAAGCATACCAAGAAATATGAAAACTTTTTGTAAAAGACCTTGTGTTCCTCATCTAACTTTTCTTTTTCTTTTTTCAGTTGCCCCCAGATATAGCCTTCCCCGCTTCTTTGGCCGCACAGCATTTCTTTCTGGAGGAGGAGAAGCGAGCAAAAGAACTTGAACAACTTCTGAATACACATATTGATGAACTGCAAAGACACACAGAATTTACTCTTAATAAACACACCAAGCTAAAACAAAACAGACACATATGAGCTTTTAAACTTTTTTATTTGCTTCGCCCACCCCAAGGAAAAAAGCTCTGGCAAAATAGTTACAAAGCTGATTCGTGAAACTGAGAAATTTTGTTCTGTTTTCCTGAGTAAATCATTTCTGTAAGGCAGCTAGAACATAGTATTTTGTTCAATAAAGCTGTTTGTATTTCTGCATTAACAAACAAATTGTTCAGCTACAGTTACTCTAAAATAAACATGACTTCTCCAAAAGAGATTTTTTTCTCCAGTCTGAGGAATAGTTTGGAATTAAATATGCAGTTTTTTCCCACCTGAATCATGTATACTGAAACCCATTTCCTCTGTAACAACACATGATGAGGGAAAGGGACACACTATATTCTAAATACAAACGGATCAAGTGCAGCTCTGTTGTACTACGTTTAAAAACCCAATGATTTTTTGAAATGAATAGCTATGTAAACATCCTAACATTTCTTTTAGGAAAAAAAGATACAGCTTACTGTTGCTGCATTCATCTTTGTAATGTCTCTCTGTTTTTTGTTTGTTTGTTTGTTTTGTGGTACGCGGGCCTCTTACTGTTGTGGCCTCTCCCGTTGCAGAGCACAGGCTTCGGACGCGCAGGCTCAGCGGCCATGGCTCACGGGCCCAGCCGCTCCGCGGCATGTGGGATCTTTCCCAGACCGGGGCACGATCCCGTGTCCCCTGTATCGTCAGGCGGACTCTCAACCACTGCGCTACGAGGGAAGCCCCCTGTCTCTCTCTTTTAACACAAAAGACCTGGAATGTGCTGTTTGCACACTTAAAATATATGTGCCAAATATTAATGCTTTCCTGTTAGTACTAATTATTACTTCATGGACATAAGATAAAGAAACTATAAAGCATTGCTGTTGTTACCTTCTCCTTTGTCATACCTCTGTTTTAAATACAATTAAAGAATGAGAAATTCTTTGGACTTAAAACATAAATGCCAAGTCTGTAAAGAATAGTAATAGCATGGTGGTGAACAAGGAAACTCAAGTTCCAGATATACAAGCATGATAATACACTTTTCTTTCTTTAAAAATGACATTTATATAAAGATTACGAAAAATCCCCATGTCATTACTCCAGGTTAAGTCCTACAGTTTTTATAGTTTTCTTTTTCTCTTTGAAGAAACTAAATCTCCACATACGGAAAGATAAGTCACAATGTCCTTAGACAAGTGTCGTTGCCACGGGAAATGCAGAGCCCTGTCCACTTCAACTGAAACAACCACGTGGGTTTGTAGAGCTCTTGACATTTGCAAAAAGCCTTCAGAGAGCATTATTCATTTCAGCCCAAAACAAGCCTGTGCAGTCAGCAAGGCTAGTATCCTTGTTCCTGGGAATCAAGCTGTTAAGAACTTACTAGAATCACGGTGAGCAAGAGTCAGAAACGCCAGCCTCTGATTCCCAGCTCTGGCTCTTACCACTTCCCAGCATTATGTCTTGTCAGCAAGCAGGTGGTGAGCAGTGCTCTATCCACAGAAGCCATGTTTCATGGCAAAACATCAGAGGGTACAATGACCCACATGAGGAAAATAACCCATTACCATAGCTTTAATTAGAAATTTAGTAATTTCTAGCCTGGACACAAAGAAAATAGAATACTTTTCAGTGTTATCTTTAGAAGATGGGAAGAAAAAGTACGTTTAGGTAAAGGACAGTTCATAAACAAATTCTAAAACCTTTATATCCCTAATGCAAATGCAAACAATGCAAAAATTTAAAGGTACGTATCTTTAAAATACACTACGTCTGCATGCTGGATCGAAGACTCTAGACTACAATGATTTTAAAACAACAAAGTCAAGAGAGCATGAACCTGGAATATGTCCAGGACTCACAGTGCATTTGCCCCTCCAGATTATTATGTCAAGTCCACAAGCAAACTTCTTTTAAATCACTAGGTTTGGCATTCCTCTTCATACCCACTTTCTTAAAACAGTGGTTTTCAATAGTTTTTGCTTAACAGCAGGATTCAACGTTTGAAAGGAATCATATGCTGAAGCCCAATATATATACAGTCAAGATAAAAAGCAAGCAGCTCTGGTTGAATGTTGAAAGGAGAGGAGTGAGGCCTACCTGCTGCTCCTCCTTTCCCCTCCCCTCCCCCTCCCCCTCCCCTCCCCCTCCCCCTCCCCTCCCCCCTCCCCTCTCCCCTCCCCCCTCCCAGCCCCTCCCCTCCCCTCCCGGGACCCAGGGAGTTGACAGAGCAGTTGCCCATGTGTTGCTGTGGGAGGGGTCGAAGGAGAGGCAGCTGTGCTGTTACTACCTCAGGACAGAATACAGTTTCCTACAGAAACCATGCCATGAAGAGGGTTATAACCCCCTTCATATTACAAAAGTCAGCTTAGCCCATGATTGAGCTAAAACACAACGAAAGGAGTAGAAGCAGAGCCGCAGGAGAAAGACCAATCAGGTCACCTAACGCTGGGAGTCCACTCAAAGAGGAGGTGGGACTTGAGTTAACTTTTGCCTTGTAATGGCCTAAATATATACTTTTACTTCTTAATTATCCAGGAGCAAACTGGTTTGAGAATCAACCAAATTTGAAGGAGGGAAGGCTGCTGGAAAAACACAGATAACCCCCAAATGTCAGTTAAAACAAAATGATGGACAGCTCTGGATTATCTGTCAACAGTGCCGCTCTGGCTAAGTGGGACGCAGTCTCCCCAGGACCATGATCCTGAGACAGCGCCCTCCCCTTTGGGAGAGCAATCAGCTCAGCAGCTTGGGCTGCCTAAATAGAGGCCTGCCCTGCGGTGAGTTTGTCTAGATCCCTGCCATGCCTCAACCATGGTTAACCTGACCCAAGCAATCCGTAATCGTGGTTTTAACAGTGCTGTGCAGTTATCCCCTCCCCATCCCGTTATCTCACTTAATGTACATTTCCTCTTTATACATGCACCTCCAGTCTCTCCAACTAGCCTGAAAGCTCCTAGAAAAGAGGAGTATTAGGCTTCTTTGCCTCCCCTGTGCACCTAGCACAGGGAGGTATTGGATAAGAAGCAGTCAGTGGGTGGATTGAATCCAAACATGGGGAATGCCTTTAGCAAAGGCAAAAAGTAGAGGAAGTTTGAGGCAGTTTAGATACAAGACAAACTATTAGCCATATCAAATTGTCAGCTGCAGAAGGGAGCACAGAACTGTGAATTTGTCTGAATGGTGATGGGCGTGGGGGGAGATTTTCACTTCATACTTGACCTAACGTAGGACCATCTGAGCATCTACACACTTCTTTTATATGTGTTAACTAATGTCTAATAGGAATCTAATATAGAACAGCAGCCATGGTGCTTAATAGTTAGAGCAAATGAAACCATTAGAATCCCAGGAATGCAGAAGTTAGTGTGAGAGGGATTTGGGCCCAAGGACTTATACCCAACTAGCAACTGAAACTCTGTCCTACCCTCCCAATCCCATAGCCTAGAGCATCACCAAGAGCTCAACCCTAAGGGATAAAGCATTCCAAACTGATGAAAGGCTCTTTCCTGCTACAGAGAGGATGCACTCACTGTGCCAGGGATGACAATGAATGGGCAATGGGCCTATGAGTCCTGGCTGAGGGAAGAGCCTGGGGAAAAATTTTCATGACCGCCAGGGACTCCCAAGGCAGGCATGAGGCAAAAACATTGGCACAAGTCACAGAAGCCAACTGGGCAGTGTTCAGAGGCTACCTGCCACACAGCACCATCCTCCAACACGGGTCAAGAGGGGTCACAGTAGCTCATGAAGCTCAATAACAAACAAACAACCAAATCAAACAATGGGCAGAAGACCTAAATAGACATTTCTCCAAAGAAGACATAAAGATGGCCAACAGGCACATGAAAAGATGCTCAGTGTTGCTAATTATTAGAGAAATGCAAATCAAAACCTCAATGAGGTATCACCTCACACCGGTCAGAATGGCCACCGTTAAAAAGTCTACAAATAATAAATGCCGGAGAAGGTGTGGCAAAAAGCGAATCCTCCTACACTGTTGGTGGGAATGTAAAGTGGTGAAGCCACTATGGAGAACAGTTCCTTAAAAAACTAAAGATAGAGTTACCATATGATCTAGCAATCCCACTTCTGGGCATATATACAGAAAAGACAAAAACTCTAATTCAAAAAGGTACATGCACCCCAATGTTCACAGCAGCACTATGTACAATAGCCAAGACCTGGAAGCAACCTAAATGCTCATCGACAGATGAATGGATAAAGAAGATGTGGTACATATATACAATGGAATATTCCTCAGCCATAAAAAAGAATGAAACAATGCCATTTGCAGCAACATGGATGGATCAAGAGATTATCATACTAAGTGAAGTAAGTCAGAGGAAGACAAATATATGATATCACTTCTATGTGGAATCTAAAAAAAATGATAAAAATGAACTTATTTACAAAACAGAAAGACTCACAGACATGGAAAACAAACTTATGGTTACCACAGGGGAAGGCAGGGGAGGGAAACATTAGGAGTTTGGGATTAACGGATACACACCACTATATATAAAATAGATAACCAACAAGGACCTACTGTATAGCACAGGGAACTATACTCAAAATCTTGTAATAACATATAATAGAAAAGAATCTGAAAAACACATATATATGTTTATATATGTGTGTGTGTGTATATATACAAAACTGAATCACTATGCTATACACCTGAAACATGGTAAATCAACTATACTTCATTAAAAAAAATTCTTTGACACCTCAAAGAAGAGCAGTCACAGTCTTGTGACAAGGAGAAACATGAGTCAGAGTCAGCCAGGTAATTATTGTTATGGTGACCAGCAATTTCATTGCACAGCAGAACTGCCAGGTAACCTAGAACAGCAAGGCTTCAAACAGCAAAGGCTTCAGGAGGGCCAAGCATAGCACAAAGGAGATGCTCAGAGCCACCTAGCCAGACCCATGACCAGGCTAGAAATTCTTAGGTCTTAAAGGTTCCCGACACATTTGGACAGGTCAGATCTGTTGGAGGCCAGGTATTCTCCATGCCTTGACCCCAGGACCATAACAAAGCTTCCGTTTCCTTTTCTGTAGAACAGGCACAATGTCAGAGGGTTGTGAGATTAAAGAAGGCAATACACATAAAACGGTTAGCATAGAGTCCAGAACAGTGAGTACTCAGTAAATGCTAGCTGTGAGCACGTGCCATCCTTGCCCTCTTGAGGCATTAGGTCTGAGCTCAGAAGAGAAAATACCTCTTCAAAGAATAAGACTATCATTTATGGAGGACCATGTGCCAGCCACTATAATATATACTCATTTAATCATTAACAGTTCTATTAATAATTTACAAACCATAAAATTCAGCCATTTCAAGGGTATAATGCAATGATTTTTACTAAATTTACAAAGTTTTGCAACCATTGCCACAACCCAATTTTACATTTCCATCATTCCCCAAAGATCTCTAGTGCCCATTTGCCGTCACCCCCCCTTCCCATGCCGACCCCAGGAAGCTGCTAAACTACTTTGTCTTTATGATTTACCTGGACGTTTCGTATAAATGGATTCATATACAGTGTGGGTTTTTGCATCTGGCTTCTTTCATTTGGTATGTTTTTGTGGTCCATACTGTAGCATGTATTGATATTTTGTTGTTTTTATTGTTGCTGCTGAATAGTGTTCTGTTTATCCATTTATCTGTTTATCCATTGCACTAGTTCATTGACATCGGAGTTGTTTCCACTGAGGCTATTATGAATAAAGCTATGATGAACATTTACATACAAGTCTGTGTGTGGACATCTTTTTGTTTCTATTTAGTACATTCCTATGAGTAGAATTTGAGTCACATGGTAAATTTATGTTTAACTTTTAAAAGGAACTGTCCAACTATTTTCCTAAGTAGCTACACCATTTTACATTCCTACCAGCAAGGCCTAAGAGTTCCGATTTCTCCATCTCCTCTCCCATACCCGGTACTATCTTTTTGGTGAGTCATTTCAGTGTGTGTGAGTGGTATTTCATGCTAGTTTTAACTTGCATTTCCCTAATGACTAATCATGTGAGCATCTTTTGTGTGCTTATTGAGTATTCATATTTTTTTTGGTGAAATGTCTGTTCAAATCTTTTGCCCATTTCATAATTATTTCTTCTTTTATTGAGCTATAAGAATTCTTTATATATTTTGGCTATAAATGCTTTATCAGATATATGATTTGCATATATTCTCTCCCAGTCAGTGCCTTCTCTTTTCATTTTCTTCATGGTGTCTTTTGAAGCACATAAAGTTTTGAATTTTGATGTAGTACAGTTCATCAATTTTCTCTTTTACGGACTGTGATTTTGGCATCAGAGCTAAGAAATATTTGCTTGACTCAACGTCACAAATATTTTCTCCTACATTTTCTTCTAAAAGTCTTACAGTTGCAGGTTTTACATCAGGTTTATGATCCACTCTTAGTTAACATTTTTGTATAGTGTAAGGGTCTAGGTTCATCCTTTTACATGCAGATGGATACCCCATTGTCCTAGACCATTTTTTGAAGACTATTCTTTACCCCCATTGAATTATCTTGGTACTTTTTGTTGAAAAATCAACTGACCATAAATACAAGGCTTTATTTCTAGACTCAGTTATTTTCCATTGATCTATATGTTTATCCTTATGCCACTACCACAGTCTTTTTTTTTGAAAACTTGAATTTTATTTTTTTATACAGGAGGTTCTTAATAGTTATCTATTTTATACATATTACTGTATATATGTCAATCTCAATATCCCAATTCATCACAACACCACCACCCTCCTGCCGCCACTTTCCCCCTTGGTATCCATTCGTTTCTTCTCTACATCTGCATCTCTATTTCTTCCCTGCAAACCGGTTCATCTGTACCATTTTTCTAGGTTCCACATACATGCATTAATATACGATATTTGTTTTTCTCTTTCTGACTTACTTCACTCTGTATGACAATCTCTAGATCCATTAATGCCTCTACAAATGACCCAATTTCATTCGTTTTTATGTCTGAGTAATATTCCATTGTATATATGTAGCACATCTTCTTTATCCATTCATCTGTCGATGGGCATTTAGGTTGCTTCCATGACCTGGCTATTGTAAATAGTGCTGCAATGAACATTGGGGTACATGCGTCTTTTTGAATTATGGTTTTCTCTGGGTATATGCCCAGTAGTGGGATTCCTGGGTCATATGGTAGTTCTATTTTTAGTTTTTTAAGGAGCCTCCATACTGTTCTCCATAGTGGCTGTATCAATTTACATTCCCACCAACAGTGCAAGAGGGTTCCCTTTTCTCCACACCCTCTCCAGCGTTTGCTGTTTGTAGATATTCTGATGATGCTCATTCTAACTGGTGTGAGGTGATACCTCACTGTAGTTTTGATTTGCATTTCTCTAATAATTAGTGATGTTGAGCAGCTTTTCATGTGCTTCTTGGCCATTTGTATGTCTTCTTTGGAGAAATGTCTATTGAGGTCTTATGCCCATTTTTGGATTGGGTTGTTTTTTCTTTAATATCGAGCTGCATGAGCTGTTTATATATTTTGGAGATTACTCCTTTGTCCATTGATTCATTTGCAAATATTTTCTCCCATTCTGAGGGTTGTCTTTTCGTCTTGTTTGTAGTTTCCATTGCTGTGCAAAAGCTTTTAAGTTTCATTAGGTCCCATTTGTGTATTTTTGTTTTTATTTCCATACTCTAGGAGGTGGGTCAAAAAAGATCTTGCTGTGATTTATGTCAAAGAGTGTCCTTCCTATGTTTTCCTCTAAGAGTTTTATAGTGTCCAGTCTTACATTTAGGTCTGTAATCCATTTAGAGTTTATTTTTGTGTACGGTGTTAGGGAGTGTTCTAATTTCATTCTTTTATATGTAGCTGTCCAGTTTTCCCAGTACCACTTATTGAAGAGACTGTCTTTTCTCCATTGTATATCCTTGCCTCCTTTGTCATAGATTAGTTGATCTATATTTCTGCTTTTGTGCCAGTATCATACTGTCTTGGTTACTGTAGCTTTATAGTATAGTCTGAAGTCAGGGAGCCTGATTCCTCCAGCTCCGTTTTTTCCCCTCAAGACTGCTTGAGGCTATTCGGGGTCTTTTGTGTCTCCATACAAATTTTAAGATTTTTTGTTCTAGTTCTGTAAAAAATGCCATTGGTAATTTGATAGGGATTGCATTGAATCTGTAGATTGCTTTGGGTAGTAGAGTCATTTTTCACAATATTGATTCTTCCAAACCAAGAACATGGTATATCTCTCCATTTGTTTGTATTGTCTTTAATTTCTTTCATCAGTGTCTTATAGTTTTCTGCATACAGGTCTTTGGCTCCCTAGGTAGGTTTATTCCTAGGTATTTTATTCTTTTTGTTGCAGTGGTAAATGGGAGTGTTTCCTTAATTCCTCTTTCAGATTTTTCATCATTCGTGTATAGGAATGCAAGAGATTTCTGTGCATTAATTTTGTATCTTGCAACTTTACCAAATTCATTGATTAGCTCTACTAGTTTTCTGGTAGCATCTTTAGGATTCTCTATGTATAGTATCATGTCATCTACAAACAGTGACAGTTTTGCTTCTTCTTTTCCAATTTGTATTCCTTTTAATTCTTTTTCTTCTCTGACTGCTGTGGCTAGGACTTTCTAAACTACGTTGAATAATAGTGGCGAGAGTGGACATCCTTGTCTTGTTCTTGATCTTAGAGAAAATGCTTTCAGTTTTTCACCATTGAGAATGATGTTTGCTGTGGGTTTGTTGTAAATGGCCTTTATTATGTTGAGGTAGGTTTCCTCTATGCCCACTTTCTGGAGAGTTTTTATCATAAATGGGTGTTAAATTTTGTCAAAAGCTTTTTCTGCATCTTTTGAGACGATCATATGGTTTTTATTCTTCAATTTGTTAATATGGTGTATCACATTGATTGATTTGCATATATTGAAGAATCCTTGCATCCCTGGGATAAATCCCACTTGGTCACAGTGTATGAACCTTTTAATGTGTTGTTGGATTGTTTGCTGGTATTTTGTTGAGGATTTGTGCATCTATAGCCATCAGTGATATTGGTCTGTAATTTTCTTTTATTGTAGTATCTTCAGCTGGTTTTGGTATCAGGCCTCATAGAATGGCCTCATAGAATGAGTTTGGGAGTGTTCCTTCCTCTTCAATTTTTTGGAAGAGTTTGAGAAGGATGGGTGTTAGCTCTTCTCTAAATGTTTGATAGAATTCACCTGTGAAGCCATCTGGTCCTGGACTTCTGTTTGCTGTAAGATTTTTAATCACAGTTTCAATTTCATTACTTGTGATTGGTCTGGTCATATTTTCTATTTCTTCCTGGTTCAGGCTTGGAAGGTTATACCTTTCTAAGAATTTGTCCATTTCTTCCAGGTTGTCCATTGTAGTTGCATACAGTTGCTTGTAGTAGTCTCTAGGACGCTTTGTATTTCTGTGGTGTCTGTTGTAACTTCTCCTTTTTCATTTCTAATTTTATTGATTTGAGTCCTCTCCCTCTTTTTCTTGATGAGTCTGGCTAAAGGTTTATCAATTTTTTTTATCTTCTCAAAGAACCAGCTTTTAGCTTTACTGATCTTTCCTATTGTTTTCTTTGTTTCTATTTCATTTATTTCTGCTCTGATCTTTATGATTTCTTTCCTTCTACTAACTTTGGGTTTTGTTTGTTCTTCTTTCTCTAGTTCCTTTAAGTCGAAGATTAGATTGTTTATTGGAGATTTTTCTTGTTTCTTGACGTAGGCTTGTATTGCTATAAACTTCCCTCTTAGAAGTGATTTTACTGCATCCCATAGGTTTTCGATCATCGTATTTTCGTTGTAATTTGTCTCTGGGTATTTTCTGATTTCTTCTTTGATTTCTTCAGTGATTTCTTGGTTATTTAGTAACATATTGTTTAGCCTCCATGTGTTTGTGTTTTTTTACGTTTTTTTCCCTGTAATTCATTTCTAATCTCATAGCATTGTGGTCAGGACAGATTCTTGATATGATTTCAATTTTCTTAAATTTATGGAGGCTTGATTTGTGACCCAAGATGTGATCTATCCTGGAGAATGTTCCATGCACACTTGAGAAGAAAGTGTAATCTGCTGTTTTTGGATGGAATGTCCTATAAATATCAATTAAATCTGTCTGGTCTATTGCATCATTTAAAGCTTGTGTTTCCTTATTAATTTTCTGTTTGGTTGATCTATCCATTGGTGTAAGTGAGGTGTTAAACTCCCCCACTATTACTGTGTTATTGTCAATTTCCTCTTTTATAGCTGTTAGCAGTTACCTTATGTATTGAGGTGCTCCTATGTTGGGTGCATATATATTTGTAATTGTTATATCTTCTTCTTGGATTGATCCCTTGATCATTATGTAGTGTCCTTCCTTGTCTCTTGTAACATTCGTTATTTTAAAGTCTTTTATCTGATATGAGCATTGATACTCCAGCTTTCTTTTGATCTCCATTCATGGAATATGTTTTTCCATCCCCTCACTTTCAGTCTTTATGTGTCCCTAGGACTGAAGTGGGTCTCTTGTAGACAGCCTATGTACGGGTCTTGTTTATGTATCCATTCAGCGAGCCTGTGTTTTTTGGTTGGAGCATTTAATCCATTCACGTTTAAGGTAATTATCGATATGTATGGTCCTATTACCAGTTTCTTAATTGTTTTGAGTTTGTTTTTGTAGGTCCTTCTCTTCTCTTGTGTTTCCCACTTAGAGAAGTTCCTTTACCATTTGTTGTAGAGCTGGTTTGGTGCTGCTGAATTCTCTTAGCTTTTGTTTGTCTGTAAAGCTTTTGATTTCTCCATCGAATCTGAATGAGATACTTGCCGGGTAGTGTAATCTTTGTTGTAGGTTCTACCCTTTCATCACTTTAAATATATTATGCCACTCCCTTCTGGCTTGCAGAGTTTCTGCTGAGAAATCAGCTATTAACCTTTTAGGAGTTCCCTTTTATGTTATTTGCCGTTTTTCCCTTGTTGCTTTCAATAATTTTTCTTTGCCTTTAATTTTTGTCAATTTGATTACTATGTGTCTCGGCACGTTTTTCCTTGGGTTTATCCTGTATGGGACTCTCTGCACTTCCTGGACTTGGGTGGCTATTTCCTGTCCCATGTTAGGGAAGTTTTCAACTATAATCTCTTCAAATATTTTCTCGGGTCCTTTCTCTCTCTCTTCTCCTTCTGGGACCCCTATACTGCAAATGTTGTGTTTAATGTTGTCCCAGAAAAATTGCAGAAGGTAGTGGAACAAAAGGATGAATACGTTGTTCAATCAAGTTCTCGGTGAAAATGAAAAATGTGTCTTTTATTTTTACTTAAAAACCGAAGGCACTTTTAGCCAGCCCAAATATAATCAATTTCTGTACATTGGTCTTGTCATCTGTGACTTTGCTGAGCTCATTTATTCTGGGCAGTGGGGGTTGGATGTGATGAATTGGTAGATTGGGATTGACATGTATACACTAATATGTATAAAATAGATAACTAATAAGAACCTGTTATATAAAGAAATGAAATAAAATTCCAATATTCAAAAAAAAAAGACTGCGGTAGTGGCATAAAGATAAACATATAGATCAATGGGAAAGAATTAAGAGTCTAGAAATAAAGCCTTGTATTTATGGTCAGTTGATTTTTCAACAAAAAGTACCAAGATAATTCAATGGGGTAAAGAATAGTCTTCAACAAATGGTCTGGGACAATTGGGTATCTATCTGCATGTAAAAGGATGAATCTAGATCCTTACACTATACAAAAATATTAACTAAGAATGGATCATAAACCTGATGTAAAACCTGAAACTGTAAAACTTTTAGAAGAAAATGTAGGAGAAAATATTTGTGATGTTGAGTCAAGCAAATATTTCTTAGCTATGATGCCAAAATCACAGTCCGTAAAAGAGAAAATTTTCTACATAAGGATCATGTTGTCTTTAAATAAAGACAGCTTTTACATCTTCCTTTCCATTCTGGGTGCACTGTCTTTTTTTTTTTTTCTTTCATACCTGATTGCACTAGCTGGAAACTCCAGTACAATGTCAACTTGAAGTAGTGAAAGCAACCATGTTTTCCTTGTGCCTGATCTTATGGAAAATGTTTCAGTCTTTCACCATTAAGCATGATGTTAGCTGTAGGTTTTTTTGTATATGCTTTTTATCAGGTTAAGGAAGTTCCCATCTATTCCGAATTTGTTGAAAGCTTTTATGATTGGCTGTTAGATTTTGTCAAATGCTTTTTTTGCATCTATTGAGGTGATCATGTGGTTTTTGTTCTTATTAATATAGTATATTATACAAACTTATTTTTAGGATGAACCAATCTTGCATTCTTGGGACAAATCCTGCTTAATCATAATGTATAATCCTTTCTTACATGCTGTTGGATTTGGTTTACTAACATTTTGTTGAGGATTTTGCGTCTATATTCATAAGCAATAATGGTTTGTAGTTTTCTTGTCATGTCGTATCTGGCTTTGGTATCAGGGCAATTTTTATTTTATCTTTTTAATTTTTTAAAAAAATTACTTATTTATTTATTTATTTTCGGCTGTGTTGGGTCTTCACTGCTGCATGCGGGCTTTCTTTAGTTGCCTCGAGCGGGGGCTACTCTTTGTTGCAGCGCGCGGGCTTCTCACTGTGGTGGCTTCTCTTGTTGTTGATCACGGGCTCTAGGCACACAGGCTTCAGTGGTTGTGGCACATGGGCTCAGTAGCTGTGGCATGCAGGCTCTAGAGCACAGGCTCAGGAGTTGTGGCACACGGGCTTAGTTGCTCTGCCACATGTGGGATCTTCCTGAACTAGGGCTCTAACCCGTGTCCCCTGCATTAGCAGGCAGATTCTTAACCACTGCGCCAGCAGGGGAACCCCAATTTTTACATCACAGAACAAACTGGGAAGTTTCCCTTACTCCTGTATTTTCTGGAAGAGTTTGTAAAGGACTAGCATTATTTCTTCAAATATCTGATGGAGTTCACTGGTGAAGCTATCTGGGCCTGGGTTTTTCTTTGTGGGAAAATTTTAGTTATTAATTCAATTTTTCTCCTTGTTATAGATCCATTAAGGTTTTCTATTTCTTCCTGAGTCAACTTCGATGATTGGTGACTTTTACATTAAATGTAATCTTTATAATAATCCCTCAAAATAATAATTAGGCCCATGTTATTTTGAGACTTAAAAGATTGAGTGATTTATCTCAGGGTAAGATATCAGGAAAATGTCCAGTCAGTGGGACTGCAAAGTCCATGCTGCTTCTACCAGGTCACACTGCCTCTAAACAGACATAGGGCTTTATAAGGTGACCCCCAACCCCCAGAGTCACCACTAAAAACAACCCTTTTTTGTGGATGCCTTAATCTATCCACGTTTGGGGGTTTTTTTAAATCAAAGACTTGTGACTCCCTGCAGTACGAGTTGCTGGCAGCAGGGATGCCACCCACAGCCCAGGGTTCTCCCTTCTTTAAAGCCCCATCGAGAATCACTGCCTTAGGAATCCCACTCAGCAGGATACAGGTAAACCCTCTTGGGAAGGCACCCAATGGCAGAGGCTGCACTTAACCGTTTAAACTGATACACCTTCCTCCCCTGCCTGCCAAGGAGGGGAAAAACAAAATATGCCCAAGGACATAAGTGGTTAGACTGATCCACACTTGTTTTGACAATGACAGTTGACAACTGATAATCAAGACCGCTTCTAGATTAAGAGAAGCCTGATGTGTGACTCCCTAAATTTTGTTTACTCACACAGAAATGATACGGTTGCTCCCTTAACAGGAAGAACCATCAGCGATAAAATTTATTGGCTCTGTGTGCTTCACATAAAATAAAGAACTAGGCTTCTCACTTATCGGGTCAACATGCCTTTTATCAGGGATGGTGAACCGCCTAAAGATTATTATATGAGGCCAAAGGGCCCATATTAAGTAGATGCTATGCTGTACTTGAGGTGCACATAACAGATCTATATCAGAAAATTTTATACATTAAAGTGACAAAATAGAAAAGAACTGAGCTGGCCTTCCCTGGTGGCGCAGTGGTTGAGAGTCCGCCTGCTGATGCAGGGGACACGGGTTCGTGCCCCGGTCCGGGAAGATCCCACATGCCGCGGAGCAGCTGGGCCCGTGAGCCATGGCCGCTGAGCCTGCGCGTCCGGAGCCTGTGCTCCGCAACGGGAGAGGCCACAACAGTGAGAGGCCTGCGTACCGCAAAAAAAAAAAAAAGAACTGAGCTAACATTCTTCCCATTTTGGTATGATTTCTTTTTTGTTTGTTTGTTTCTGAAAATCAGAACAGCTTTGAAATTCCTCATTTTCATCAGCTTGAGGAAAATCTTCCAAAAGTCAGTACTGTTTCAGTTCAAACCATTTCCAATCCCAAACATATCTCTCAGCTGAGATAAATTATTTGATGAGTCATTCCCAAATGACTCTGATGGATAAAATGATGAGTAACCAAATTAAAACTGCTCTTTGGCTTCATTTGCTGCATTAAAAGTTTAGCTTATAACAAAAGGTTTTTATATTAACAAGAGTTGCATCCAAGAATTTCAGGAAAATAAATATATACATATATATGTATATGTATATATGTATACACACAAATGTGTGTATATGTACATAGACATGTATGTATATGTAAGCAACGTATACACATACATACATATATACACACAATGTTCTGAAAATAATCATCAATAAAATAATAAATAAAGAGAGGGAGGAAACTTTTGAAGTTGATAGAGAAGTTAATGGCACAGATGATTTCACAGATGTATACTTATCTCTAAACTCATCAAGTTGTATACATTAAATATGCACAGCTTCTTAATCTGTCAATTATATCTCAATACAGTAGTTTACAAAAACAAGCACGAATCAAGAACAGTCTCAGTGGGACTTCCCTGGTGGCGCAGTGGTTAAGAATCTGCCTGCCAATGCAGGGGACATGGGTTTGAGCCCTTGTCCAGGAAGATCCCACATGCCACTGAGCAATTAAGCCTGTGCGCCACAACTACTGGGCCTGTGCTCTAGAGCCCGCAGGCCACAAATACTGAGCCCGCGTGCCACAATTACTGAAGCCCGCGTGCGTAGGGCCTGTTCTCCACAACAAGAGAAGCCACCGCCATGAGAAGCCCGCTCACCACGAGTAGCCCCTACTCGCCACAACTAGAGAAATCCCGCATGTAGCAACAAACACCCAATGCAGCCAAAATGAATAAATTAATTAATTAATTTTAAAAACAGTCTCAGGGCTTCCCTGGTGGCACAGTGGTTAAGAATCCGCCTGCCAATGCAGGGGACATGGGTTCGAGCCCTGGTCCTTGAAGATCCCACATGCCGCGGAGCAACTAAGCCCGTGTGCCACAACTACTGAGCCTGCGCTCTAGAGCCCGTGAGCCACAACTACTGAAGCCCGCGCGCCTAGAGCCCATGTTCCGCAACAAGAGAAGCCACTGCAATGGGAAGCCTGCGCACCAAAATGAAGAGTAGCCCCCACTAGCTGCATCTGGAGAAAGCCCGCGGGCAGCAACAAAGACCCAACATGGCCAAAAATAAATAAAAATAAAATAAATTAAAAAAATAAGTCTCAGAGCTTAGAAAATAAAAACTTAGTTTAGACACTACTTGAATATTAAAAATATGAGGGCTTCCCTGGTGGCACAGTGGTTGAGAGTCCGCCTGCCGATGCAGGGGACACGGGTTCGTGCCCCGGTCCGGGAGGATCCCACATGCCGTGGAGCGGCTGGGCCCGTGAGCCATGGCCGCTGAGCCTGCGCGTCCGGAGCCTGTGCTCCGCAGCAGGAGAGGCCACAGCAGTGAGAGGCCCGCACACCACAAAAAAAAAAAAAAAAAAAAAAGAGTACTTTAGGAAATAAAGAATTTAATGGCCAAACATAATAGCTTCATTTTGGAGAAAATGCATTTATTTAATTGAAGACACTATGCTAGATATATAAGGCACTCCAAATTTTGCGTCTATTATTTAAGCCACCCAGTTTGTAGTACTTTGTTACAGGAGCCCAGGCAAACTAATCCACTTATATATCCCAGACTTGGAGCTGAAAACGCTGACAACCTTGAAAGGGCAATGGGCCCAAACAAAAAAGCCCCCGCAGAGTCTGCTCTCTCTAGACAAAAGACAAGGAAAGGGGCAGCAGAGCAAGGCAGAAAACGTCTAGACAACAACCACTCTAATTGAGCCAAACACCACAGACCAAACTGGAGCCCCTCTCCCACCACACCAGCAAAGGTAGGCGGATCACCTAGATTTCCACCCTCAACCCAAATCCCCCACCAAAGTGGTGTCAAGAAGGCTAAGTAGGGCAGCAGAACAGCAGCACTTTCATCCCCACCAGCAGGTAAGGAGGCATCACCTCAGCAGTACCAGTGGAGATTAATGTAGGGAGCCCCCAGGAGGCAGTAACAAAGCATCCTTACCCTTCTCCACTAGGGGGCATCAGTGAGGTCTAGTGGAGAGTCAGGATATTAACCACAGCTGGGTGGTAATGAGGCCACCCTCCTATGCCCCACAGTGAGACTGGAGTCCATGTCAGAAGCAGTAATGAGGAACCCCTGCCCCTCTCAGCCAGGGTGGTATCAGTAACAGACTACCAGGGGGCCAGAACTCCCACCCATCCAGCAGTAACGAGGAGCCCCTCTCCCCAGGTGTCAATAGAAGCTGAGTCAAAAACTGGGGTTTCCACTACCATCTGACGGGAATGACGCTGCACCCCATCTGTGCTCTAACATTGTCAGAATACGCCCACTGAAACACAAGCTTTAATTAAGATCCAGAATCTCATTATATAATGCCCGAAATATCCAGGTTTCAATCAACTGTCATACCAAGAACCAGGAAGATCTCAACCTGAATGAGAAAAGACAATCAATGAGGGACAACACGGAGATGACACAGATGTTAGAATGAGCCAACGAAGATTTCAAGCAGCCACCATAAAATGCTTCAGCAAGCAATCAGAAACATAACAGGAAAAAATGAAAATAAGGGAAGTTTCAGCAGAGAAATAGAAGATGTAAAGTAAAACCAAATGGAAATCTTAGAACTGAAAAATACCATATCAAATAAAAACTCAGCAGAGGGGCTCAAGCAGAATGGAGGAGTTGCAAGAAACAATCAGTGAACAATAGAAATTACCCAACTTGCACAACATGGAGAAAACAATGAAAATTAAAATCAACAGACTCTCAGGAACATGTGAAACTATAACAAGGGACCCAACAACTGTGTCACTGGAGTCTTGGAAGGAGAGGAGAGAAAGGGCAGGGCTAAAAAAGTACTCAAAGAAATCATGCATGAAAATTTCCCAAGAGGCTGAGCGAACCCCAAATGGGATAAACCCAAGGAAATCCACATTGTGACATACAGGTGTCTCCTGCTTTTCGCAAGTTTGCTTTAAACCACTTTGCTTCTACAAAAGACCTATGCTAGTACCTGTTTTCACTCACTAAAAGAAATCTGAAGAAAATCTTTGCTTTTATGAAAAAAAGAATTGCTTCTTTGCTTTACACCATTTCGGCTTACAAAAGGCTTCATAGGAACGCTCTACTTTCAGGTAACAGGGGAAGCCTATGTTATAGTCAAACTTCTGAAAACAAAACAAAACAATCTTGGAAGCATCAAGAGAGAAACAACACCTTAGCTATAAAGAGAAAACAATTTTAATTAAAGCAAATTTCTAATCAGAAATCATGGAGACCAGAAGTAACTGCCACAATATTTTTGAGGGCTGAAAGAAAAGAACTATTAACCCAGTATCTTATACACAGTGAAAAAGTCCTTCAGGAATAAGGGCGAAGTCAAGACGCTCTCAGCTGAAGGAAAACCAAGAGAATTTGTCATGCTTTATACAATAATTAACTTTTTTGGTAATTAAAAAATTATAAAATTAATTATACAAAAATGGATCATGGACTTAAATGTAAAACTATAAAAGTTTTGGAACAAAACATACGAGAAAAGCTATGAGACCTAGGGCTAGGCGAAGAGTTCTTAGATGTAAAGGAAAGGCACATTCCATAAAAGGGAAAATTGATAAATTGGAAGTCATCAAAATTTAAAACTTTTGCTCTGCTAAAGGCCCTATTAAGAGAATGAAAAAAAGCTACCACCAGGAGAAAATATTTGCAAACCACACATCTGAAAAAGAGCTAGCATCTGAATGTACACAAATCTCTCAAAACTCAACAGCAAAAAAACAAATAATCCAATTAGAATATGGGTAAAAAAATGAAGACACATTTCACTGAAGAGGATATACAGGTTACAAATAAGCACATAAAAAGATGGTCAACATGTTTAGTCGTTAGGGAAATGCAAATTAAAACCACAGTAGGATATCACTACAGATCTATCAGAGTAGCTAAAATTTTAAAATAGTGACAACACGAAATGCTGGCAAGAACACAGAGAAACTGGACTGTATTGCTGGTAGGAATGTAAAGTGGTACCGCCGCAACTCTAGAAAACCGTTTGGTAGCTACCACATGACCCAGCAATTGCACTCCTTGGCATTTATCCCAGAGAAGTAAAGACTTATGTTCACACACAAAAAGCTATACATGAATGTTCATAGCAGCCTTATTCATAACAGCCCCAAACTGGAAACAACACAGATGTCCTTCAACAGGTGAATAGTTTAACGGGGGGAGTGGTACAGGGTACATCCTTATCATGAAATAACCACACGGCAATTAAAAAAAAAACCAAAAAACTGATTTATATAAAACCTAGAGGACTCTCCAGAGAATTATGCTGAGCAAAAAAGTCAATCCTAAATGGCTACATTTTGTTATATAACAAATATATACATAACAAAGCCATTGAAATAGAGACCAGGTTAGTGGTCACCACGGGACAATGGAGGGAGTGGGGCAAGAGGGAAGTCGGTGTAGCTATAAAAGGGGAACAGAGCATCCTTGTGGCCTCTGTTGACTGTGCCAGTGTCAATATCCTGGTTGTACTAGGTCACTGTACTACAGGTTTGAAGAAGTTAATATTGGGGAGAACTAGGTAGAGGAAACATAGGATCGCTCTGTATTACTTTTTACAACTGCATTTGAATCTACAATTATCTCAAAATAAAAGGCTTAATTTTTTAAAAAGTAACTATTCTTAGCTCTCCATCTGTTCAAAAGCAGGTGGTAGGCTGAATTTGGCCCACAGGCTGTAGTAGTTTATAGAGCTTAATGCAAACAACAAGAAACACTACATGTTCATTCAATGCTGTCTTAGATGCTAAAACTTTAGAGAAATCTAGACACAATCAGAGGTCTTAAAATGTGTTTACAGTAGTTAGTTCTTACACTTTTTGCAGTGGTTTCCTAGGTGGCAAGTGTCCATTCCCAAAGCTAACTTGGAAGGGGATAAGAGCAGTGGGTATGTAACCCCCTCTGGATTTGGAATCTTCAAAATCCTCTTTCTCTTATCGTTGCTCTCATATCAGTATTGTGAGCGCATCTTCTCCAGTTATATGCCACCCCTACTTTCCTACATCCTGGATTTTCACTGCATCATGGACGCTAGTTGTTTGTTTTATTCAACTGTGTTGTGGTCCATGTAAATATGATTGCTCTCTGAACAGGAGTTCTGTTTGAATTGCATGGACTGGTATTAACTTTCTGTCTTTCCGTTAACGATCTCAGTTTTGTCCACTGTGCAGCACACAAAAAAAATTTAACACCATATTTAAAGCATCCGTATTCACATTCATGTTAGGAACTCTTTCATCCAATACAGCAGTCATTACCCAGCCATTCGGTGTGGCCTCTGTTTCCGCTGCATTGCTTTGTAATTGTTTATTTTGGCCTCTTAACAATTGTATTGTGATCCTTAGCTGTCTGATTATATTTAAGGGTGAGGCACTAAAAAGCTCTGTGTCCACGGGTGAGGCTTGGTAGAGCTTACTGAAGCCCAGGGTTCTACTGAAGGCTAATCCAAATAGATCGCTTCTTTGGGGAGCCCACAACATTAGTCCTTAGGTCTTTTCTCCTGGGTCTATTAAATTACCTGGAGAAGATACTCTTCTGTCTGAAGTTCATGATCCTCCTTGATGCATTCTGGGGGCTAGATGTGGAAAAAAGGCTTCTCACTTTCTCTTCATCCTGGGAATTTAGTTCCTTTTCCTTCACTGTTGTTTTATCATCAGGAGGGAGCATGTGTTTGACTCGCCTTCATTAACCAGAGGTCTTTATTTAAATAATCATAGTCTGAGCCAACACATGAGGAATGAAAGTGGTTGTAAGGGTTTAACATGACATCTGGGTTTGTCATCATTCTTGTGCCCCAGCCCCATGGTTACTTCAAGCACATGGACTCACATTACCACTGTGGATGTAGCTGAGATGAGCTCTCATCATAACTGGAGGTGGTTAGACAAGAAGGCAGGAGGTCAAATCCCAAGCCTAACTTGAAGGAGGAAGTATTTGGATGTGGAATCTTCTTCAACATCCTTTCTCCTGCTTTTTATTTTGTTTCATTAATACAAGCATTTGGGGCCCATCCTCTCCAGTTGTAGGCTCTCCTAATCCTAGATACCTAATCAGAATCTATCAGGGTGATACAGGAAGAAGTAGGCGATTAAACCAGTCATTTCTATAGAGCTTTCAGCTCTAAGGTTCTAAAATTCAAACAGTATTTTGTGGGCCCGTCTGGAAAGGTAACCATGAAATATGCACCTTTATTGCTATGTGGAAATGCACTCTGAGTTTCATGTAGCAAATTTACACGTCAGCTATAGGCTAAATGTCAGCCTGGGGTAGATACTCCCTTGGGGGAGAGCACCAGAGCGGGGCAGACTCACAGTGACGGGCAAGAGCAGCTAAGCAGAGAGTTCCTGGGCGCTGTTCGGGAATGGGTCGACCTCAGCTGTGGGCCTATCAGGATGAGATGCCATCCTGCCTGTGGCCACGCCACCCACTGAAATAAAGGGAAAGTTAGAATGTGACCTAACACAAGTAGTACATTTCCTCAAGGTCATGGCTCATCTTGGACGTTTGCGTGAGAGGATCTGGAACTGGGAAAAACCGTGTGTGTTACCTGTTCTGCTTGACATTTTGCAGAGCTGACACAGTATCTAGGTATGCATTTATATATATAAAGCAAGGATTCAGAGCATGTTATTTTTTTTTAAGCTTTGCCAACTTGATAGGTAAAATATTCTTTTGATATCTGAATAGAAATAACTTTGGTTATAAAGTTGTGCTTTTTTTCCCCCATCAGCTTATTGACCATTTATGTTTTTCTTTTGTGCATTGTTCTTTCACTTACTCAAAAATATTTATTGGTCACCTCTGTTACTTCCTGGGATAAAGGGTTAACAAGACAGACAATTTCCCTTTTCATCTCACAGAGCTCATCATTTACAGGAAGTAGACAAACATAAGTAACAATTTTTGTAAATATTTCTGGAACTTGAAAAGACATAGCCTCTATCTTCAGGACAGAATTTGATATATATGAGTCAGGTCTATTTTATTATGTCGTTTAGGTCTTATAAACCCTTATCTTTTACTTACTTGCTCTGTCATGGGCTGAAAATGGTGAACTAAAGTCTCCATTTACTGATATGCTTCTATTGCTCTTTGTAGTTCCTGTAATTTTTGTTGAGAAAAATGTGATTTTTATACATATCCATAATTTTTAGATCTTCATCATGAATTATATACTTTATCATCATGTGTCCTTTCTCCCTCTTATATTTTGTTCCCATTCAACTTTAACAGTGAGGCTGTGAACACTGCTTCCTTCTTCTCTGACAGTGTCATTTTTTCATGTTTACAGATATAAGTATTTAAAGCTGTGAATGTTCCTCTCAGCACTCCTTTAATGGTATTGTTATTTTCCACATGTATCACTGACATACATTTTGCCCATCCTTTTACTTTCAACTGTTCTGAATCACTTCAAGGTGTATCTTTTTTTATATAGCATATACTTGGGTTTTCCTTATAATCCAATTGGAGCCTTTTTCTTTAAGTATATCTGGACCGTTTACATTTACAGATAGGATGGCTGTTTGGTCTTGTTTCTGTCATCGTGTTTTACATTCCACGAACTATTTCCATTGATGCTTTAAAATAACTTCCAATATATGGCTTGTTTCCTTTGCTCATGTACGTGTTCTGATCATTCAAAAAATTTTTACGTTGTCTTACCTTTCAGCGGTTATCTTATTGATGAACCCTCTATTTCTTAGCTTCTATCTACTGACACCATATATAAAAAATAAAATAATAGTATGCTTTTACTTCCTCATGCTCTCCTCTCCGCTAAATTAGCTGATTATTTCTATTTATTCTTTCAGTACTTACCTTTATACTTTAAAGTATATTACTGGATTTTCCTGGTGGCGCAGTGGTTAAGAATCCGCCTGCCAATGCAGGGGACACAGGTTCGAGCCCTGATCCGGGAAGATGCCACATGCCGCAGAGCAACTAAGCCCGTGAGCCACAACTACTGACCCTGCGCTCTAGAGCCCGCGTGCCACAACTACTGAGCCCGCGTGCTGCAACTACTGAAACCCGCACGCCTAGAGCCTGTGTTCTACGACAAGAGAAGCCACTGCAATGAGAAGCATGCACACCCCGCTTGCTGCAACTAGAGAAAGCCCACGTGCAGCAACGAAGAAACGATGCAGACAAAAATAAATAAATTGAAAAAGTATATTATGAACTTTTTTACTCCTAATAATAAAAGAGTAAGAAATCAGAACACTTATGCCATCTCTTACCTTCTCTTACTTCCAACTTTTGTAACTGTAACTTCCACTGTGGATCCTGTCTTCATCCTATAGCAAATTCCTTTGCTGTGATTTCTCATTTACCGCTTGTTTGGAGCTTATCCTCTTGCAGTTTTTTCATAAAATGCTCATAAGAAATACAGTCCTTAATTTTCCCATGTTTATAAACGTCGATGTATTACACTCAAACATAAGTGGCAGTCTGACATATTCCCTCACTAGAGTATACACTACACAGGCAGGAACGTGTGTCTGTTTTGCTCACTGGTGTATCTCCGATGCCAAGAACAATAGCTGGCACATAGTTGCACTATAAATATTTGTTAAATGAACAATATACAAAGGAAAATTACAAAAAAGATTTGGGGTTGGGCTTTTTCCTTCTGAGAATTTTGTCAGCATGGCTTTTCTAGTGCCAAATGCTAAAAGAGAGAAGTTTGAGGCCTCTCTGATTTCTACCCCAGTACAATTTACTTTTGGTTTTCAGCAATTTGCCCTTGAGGTGCCTAAGTGTCATTTTCTTTGTGTTTAATCTTACTTGAAATTGTTATACATCTTGAATCTATGGGTTTATATTTTTCATCAAATTTGAAAATGTTTAAGCTAATTTTTATTTCTGTACCATGTGTGCTCTTAAAAAAATCTTTATTCTCTCTTGAGTGAAAAGATCTATATTTATCTACTAGATCAAGTTCATTAATTTTACAATTCAAATCTATATCTCTGCTCTTTTCAGCTTTTGATCTATCCATTTCTGCACGGTATATCTTAAAATCTTCAACTAAAACTTTCTAGTCTGGTGACAGTCACTTGCTTTATATATTTTGAGGCTATATTGTTAGCAACATACATATCCACGATAAAATATCATTTGTTACTACTAATATATGACATCCTTTGCTCCTTATGGCATATTCATCTTATAATTGTTTTGCTAATGTTAAAATTGCTGCCATGGCTTTTGTTCAATCTGCCTGACATATATTTTTTCCATCTTTTAAATTTTCAATCTTTAGTATACTTTTGCTTTAAATATATCTTTTGTAGATATTGCTACATCTTTTAAAACCCAACCTGGGAGGACTGTGTGAGGCAGGGAATTACAATGTCTCTGGAGAATGTGGGTGGATGAACTAAATGGAAGACTTTCAATGCACCAGTAATGCAGTAAGAGGCAGAAGTAACTCCAGGTAGAGGGCCTTGCAGGAGGAGTTCATCGTGGGCTTTCTTAATTTATTCCAATCCAAACGAGTTGATGCCTTGGGAGTTGGGCCTTATCCCAAAGAGTTCACTGTGCTTTCTGAAAGAGTGGCTGTGATCCGTGTGGCCAGCTGTGCTTTGTTTCAGTTGGAAAAGAAACAGTCACAGGTTGGAGAAGTTTCCTTCCTGGGAGGGTTCAGAGAGACAACCTTCACGCAATGATTAGGAAGTGAACAAAAGAAGGAGAGAGACCCTGAACCGTGGCATCACTGAGCACCCAAAGCTCACTCTGGTCTACCTTCCCGAAGTTATTACTCAACAGCTCAAGTGATTAAAAGCTTTTCGAAAAGACTGGCTCCTTTCCACAGAACTGGCAGGCGGGGGGATAATACAGATGACCCAACTGACATACTCTGAAGTCAGAAACGTTTGCCTTGTAGAGTAATGAGAAAATACTCAGAACAGAAGAGGACAGCCTGGCTACTGCACGACATAGACTCATAAGGAAAAATTAAGCCTGATGCAGTGGGTGAGGCAGAACATATGTGCACAACTGCTCTTCCCTGATCTCTGAAGCACAGGGGCAGGTGGGACAGGCCTCCGAGGATGTGCAAGCCCCTACCCAATCCTAGTACAGATGTTCTGGAAGGGTTGAGGAAGGTACTCATCTATCTCCTTGATCCAAAGATTCTGTATCTGATTTTTAATGCTTAAGCAAGTCCATGACAAATATTGTCGAGCAGGGGTCTCCAACGCCAGGGCCTCAGACCACTACCGGTCCGCGGCCTGTTAGGAACCAGGCCACACAGCAGGAGGTGAGCAGTGAGCGAGCGAAGCTTCATCTGTATTTACAGCCGCTCCCCATCGCTCCCATTACCGCCTGAACCATCCCCCCACCCCCAGTCCACGGAAAAATTGTCTTCCACGAAACCAGTCCCTGGTGCCAAAAAGGTTGGGGACCGCTGTTGTAGAGAACACAGAATTAAAGGTGGTTCCCGAAAAAGAAATTGCATTCAAAGTAAGGCAGACATCTTCCGGTGACAGAGCATGTGGGGCATTTTCAACACGGAGCTATAAAAGATAAATATATTCATGTATATGCACACACACAAATACATACACACACACACATATATGTGATGGCAGCCTTCCAAAACGAAATCCAAGAGCCATAATTGACTTCCTTCTTTTTCTACCTCTAGCAAGTAAATAATGATGTAAGATCCTTTGGGGGAAAAGGGAAAGACAATCATCTCTTTAATCTTCCTAAACAAACCTGAGGCAGGTGTTAAAAGCCATCTCCAATTTACAGATGAGTCTGGCTACAGGTTTCCTTCCTGTTACCTCATGAAGGATGCAGGAAGGAAAGACGGGAGTGTGCTGCTCTGCCTTTGAACCGACTGAGAAGGAATTAAAGCTGGTGGTTTTAGAACCAGCAGATACACAAATACATCTTGGTATGATTTTCTTAAAAGACAACAAGTGACGCCTTTCAAACTGATGACAATGGTTTCTATTCCTGTTTCTAATCTGATTCCTCTTTTGGAATTTGCTCTTCGAGAAATGTTAGGCTTTGACATGAGGACCCCGAAAGCCAAGAGCCCCAGATCCTGCTGCAGAACCCCAGCATGACCTGTGAAACTCCTAATAAATCACTCGGTTTTGCCTTGAAGCCATTGAATAACTGAGCACAGTTTGGAAGCTGGTGTCTCAAATCATCACCCAGTGCCTCCACATGAGAGTACCATTTACCCTGAGAATTGTTCAATTCCACCCAGCAAGTCCACAGTAAATTGGCACCTCGTTCCTGCCAGGAGGGGGCTCACATCAAAGTTCTGTTAACTTTCAGAAGTCCATCTTCAGCCTGCTTTCACCAAGCCTGCCTGGTAATTGCCTTCACCTGAAAATCCAGTGCAACTCCACCAGGCTTCCCGATGGACAACAAAGAGAAAAACAGTGGGAGAAAATAAGGGCCAGAAGCACCTCAGGATATGTCATCCAGTGTGAGGTCTAGTGTCAGTCTGGCAAGCGACACCCTGGGAGGCTGGCCTTCCTTCATGCATGTCCTGTGAGGTTTGAACGCACTGACAAACAGAGAATGGCTATTTATTGAGCATCTACAATGTCCTAGGAACAATGTCACACCCCTTTTTTATTTCCATTTATCCTCCCAACATCCTCTACACAGTTAAAATGAACCTTACCTGACAGATGTGGGGCAACTACAGCTCAGGTCACGGGACCTGACTGAGGTCATCTGGTTAGAAAGTGGTGGGGTGAGGATTCACACGTGTCTTTGCTTCCCAAACCTCAGGCTCTTTTCACATCACACCCGAAATGTCCTAAGCACGAATACTGAGATGCTTTTCTAAGGAGCCCACGAAACAGGTATTTCTCCTTGATCGCTACAGGGTGAGAGATTGAGCAGGGTGTCAGACACTCAGTGGGTAAAGCTAAACTATGGCCTGTTGGTCCAAAGATGGCATCTAAGGTTGTTCACGGCAGCTGTGGGCAAGTGAGGGCTGTTCACACACCTGGGCAGGAAAGCTTACTTTAGGCTGGGAGAGTGGAGAGGGGGAAATTAGTGTTTATTAAGAGGTAACAGGTCTTCATAATGAAGAGCATGGACTCTGGAGCCAGACTGCCCGGGTTTAAATCCCATCTCCTGCTCTGCTGCAGAATAATCCGGTGTGCGTGTGCACAGGAAGGTGTCTGGGTGTGAGGGGCAGTGGAGATGGGTAAGCAGGAGTGGCCATGTGTTGCGGTTTGCTGAAGCTGGTCGAGGTGTACGTGAGGTATATTGTATTACTGTTCTATTTTTGTGTATGTGCGAAACTTCCCATAACAAAAGCATTAAAATAAACAAACCTGGGTTCCTCCGCTGACTAGCTGTATGACATCAACAAGTCCTTTGGCCCACCTCAGTTTCCTCAGCAGTAACACTGAGCGCTAACAGTACCTACGCCTAGGGCTATATGAGAAATAAATGAGTTAATACGTGGAAAACTGCATATATACATTACCTGATTACATGAATACATGTGAAATGCTAGAAATTACTACAGAGTAACTACTACATCCCAGGTGCTAGACTTGGCATCACAAATGTATTATTTCAATTGATTCCTCCCAACAGTCCTACGAGGCAAGAGAGCCTCCATTTTCACAGGAGGAAGTGGACTGAGGGGGGTTCTGGCAGCAAAACCTGCATAAAAAGTCAGGCTGGCTCTAAAAGCCTTGTTTCCCCGAGAGGCCCACTTCCCTGAAAGTGCCTGGACTGCCTATTACAGATGGGGAAACTGAGCTCCGGGGGTTTGGGAAATCCACAGCTCTGAGGGGTAGGCTGGAAACTGAACACAGATGAGGCCAGGACCCAGCACAACCTGGGCTCTTCCTTCTGGAGCGGACAGGCTGTCCTCACACAGGCTGTCCTTGGGGAGGGAGGGGGCGGAGCGCTGCATTTCGTGGCTAAGTGGCCATCGTGAGGGCGGGGATGGTGCAGAAGCCCCGCCCCCTCCTTCACCCCAATGAGCCGTCCTGGGGGCAGCAGGCTCCAGGCTTTCTCGGGCCAGCAAGCACTAAGGCTCCTCAGAGAACCAAATAAGGGGGAGGAAAACGGAAACCTAAGAGGAACTTGACGCTAGCAGCCTCTGCATTTGATAAATGTTTCAGCGAATCCCTTTCCAGGGCCACAGGCACTGGAGTGAACGTGGGGCAGCACAGGGTCTCCCTCGGAGGCCCGCAGAGCTCCGTCGGCCCTGCCCAGCCCAGCATCCGAGCTTCAGCTGGAGCCCTTCCTTCCAGCAGCTGCTTCGTCTTCTTAGAGACTCACTCCAAGACGCTCCATGCCCCCAGAACACGCCTGTGCAATCAGTGAGCGAGTCATGCAGCCACCGAGATTAGACAAGCACTTGTCTCCCCACAGATCTCCCCCTAATCAGCAACGACAGAGGAGCAGACACCCTCAGAGCAGTTACCATGAATCTGACTTCCAAAAGGGGCCCACTCCACCAGCCACCAGGACGGCTAACGATGCCCTAAAATACAATGAAGCAACCCTTCCAGCACAGCCAATTTGCATCCCCAACTCAGCTGGACTGTTGACAATTTGTACCCCTGCAGGAACTGAACCAAGCCTGACCTTTACCTCCAGGACCACGTCTGTGCTGCTGCTGTTCGCTAAAAGCAGTTGTGGTCTCATTCCAATTAGAACTCTTATTTTTGCTGAAACAGACTAATTCATGCATCCTTTCTGGCCCTCTCAAGAGTCTCTCAAACTTAAAATGAGCCAGTCAAAAAACACAATGTTACCAGAAGTGATTCACAGCAGGGAGTGAAGGGGGGAGATGGAGAAAGCCCAGAGGACTTTAGGTGAGAGGGACATACTTCCCAGCCAGGGGACCCGCACGGACAGCACCTTCCTGTGCTCCCGGGAGAGCAAGGCCACCTCCTGGCAAAACAAGGTAAACATCCAGTTTAAGGCTATTATCTCCTTTATTCAAAAAATAAATATTTCACTTTTGAGTCGACATATTTCAAATCACATGAAGCACAGAGAAGAAATACAGTCCCTTTGGAAATCATGAACACGTGTAGCAAAGAGTCATGTTCAAAGCAAAGGGGATGGGGTGAGCACTGATTCCAACTGATCCATGACCCAGAGATTCCTCCTCTCACCAGGTGGAGCTACATATCAATTGTAGGTGAGAAACACACACGCGCGCGCGCGCGCGCGCACACACACACACACACACACACACACACACACACACACACACACACACACACACACGGCTTTGAAGTCTGAAAGGCACATGAAGTGGACCATAAGGTGTGTGGCACATTCACTGATAAAGCGTTCCCTATTCCCTCCCAAGAAAAGTGGAGAAACTTTAATCAAGTCACAGACCAGAGAAGACGGGGTCCTCTGGCTCAGAGCTCAGCATCACGAAAATCTCTGCGGATGAAAGCCATTCTTCTTCTGCTCTCCCCTCCCGTGCCTCCGCTCTGGGGGGGAGGTCCCTCACTCGGTGATGGCGGGGCGCGTGGCCACGTACACGAACACCACGATCAGCAGCACGACCACAGCCAGCGTGGGCAGCACCACCGTGGTGATCTGCTGCCGGGCCTCCTGCATGGCCTGCTTTCGCTCCTTCTTATCCTTGGACGTCTCCTTCTTGGGCTTCCCCTTGAGCTGCCGCATCTTTCCTAGGGGATGCTAGGAGGGTGCGTCCGGAGAGGGATTTGAAGGAAGGGTCACGCTCCTCCGGTCAAGGTGCAGAATCTCCTGTAGAGAGAACTATGATCAAGAATGAACGGAGTGAAAGGAAAAGGAATCGCAAAGGCAAAGGCAAACGCTAAACCAGGAAGAGTATCTGCAACTTAGCAGCCCAAGTATTAAGGACAGAAGAGGTCTTGCAGCCCCTCTGAGTGGTGGGTGGTGGAGCTAAGCAGGATGCTCCTGGGGCTCTATCACCGTCAGCGCTTCCGCAGGTGTGCTGTGCACAGGTGACCGGCACACTGAGACAGGGCCTCTCAGCTCCAGGGGCAGCTGGCCAGGCGCTGGGCACCAGATGAACAAGACTGCTTTCATGACACGAAGGGACTGGGAAGCACTAACTATGCCGCCTCCACTCAGCGGAAAGGGGGGCACCCTTCTCCCTTCCAAGGCTCCACCTATTTACTTCACTGTTCTAAATCCTACCATCTCCCCAGCTAACCTCCAGCGCTGAACCGCCGGCAGCCTGCAGATCCCAGGACCGTGGCTCCCTTCCTGCCCGAGCCCAGGACCCGATCGCAGGCTGCGGCAGCCTCACTGGGGCCGAAGAGAGCCCGGAGGCACCGACTTTTCTGATCTCCATTTGATCCTTTACCCATCCACCCAAACCTTCCTGAGCACCTCCTATGTGCCAGGCTCTGCTCGAGGTGCGGAGGAAGAGGTGGAACACGCGGGGCTGTGCTCACAGAGCCCACGGTCTAGGGGTGCACCCTAGGTTGCGAGCAGAGTCGAGAGCTGGGTCAGACAGACGATAAACAGAGACCAGCTGAGCCTTCGGTCCAGCCACCCACTCAACCTAGGATCTCGTAAATTCTGTGCCCCGTGGAGGTGCTCAGGCGGTGAAGCGGTGCTGTCAGGGGCCTGGGGGATGAATCGAAGGCCGTGGGTAACTATAGAGCAACAGCTCCATACGAGTCCGATTCGGAGCTTTACGCAACAGAAACAGACTCTGGCTGATTCAAGTTGAGATGGAGTTTACACAGAGGACTTTGGCACCTCATAGGATCCCCAGAAAAGAGGACCTGGCTCAGGAAATGAGCAGGGCAAGGAGCTGTGCAGCCGTCACCTGAGCCCCACTCACACCATGAGCCTGGAGGAGGCCTCAGGCTGTATCATCACCTGGACACTGCCGCTGGAGCAGGGGGCACTGAGGCCACCACTACTGCCCCTGGAAACCAGACGGAGCTGCTGTCACTGCCTTCAGGACGAATTCTCCAGGGCCCTGGCTTCTGTGTCACCAGGTGCATGTGACCAGCCAAGCTGAGACCCAATATACCCACAGCCTAGCCTTCCAACCTCTATAAGCAGGGGGAGTGTTTCTAAACACAGTGAAGGAGTGGGGCGGGGGGGTTGGCTACTGGGCAGGGAAATGAAAAAGACAAATGTCCTTCATAAAACATCCTGGGGGACTGGTAGAGAGGTGCTCTCTGAGGCAGACGAGCAGTGTACACCAATATTCCTCTAACAGAGAGACTTCTGTATCATGATACTGTGTACCCAGTTTTGCCCCAGGACAGTGGGTGGCCTGTCACCACCCTGATGAGGAAGATGACATTTACACCTAAGTGAACGTGTCAAGTGGCAGGCAGGACGTGGAATGTGGGTTCCGAGGCGGGAAAAGTCTTGTGCGAATCTCCCTGTCGGTAGAGGGATCCTAATCTCACCACTCCTCTCATCCCCGATTGGACCCCGGAAATTTTTTCCTATTCTCCATAATCAGGTGGAGTTTCTCCTAGTGCAAGAGGGCTGAAATTATTGCCCTGGAATGACATGATGCCAGCCAAAAGCACATATTAAAGTTCTGGAGAGCCCCATTTAGGCAAATTTACGCCTTCTATCAGGCTTTTGAAAATAGCCACTCTTAACTTCCTTAAGACCTGACAGGTGTAGGAACCCCCAGCTTTACAAATTCTCCTTTTCAAATCTTTCAGAGAACTTGCAGGCAGGCCTGGGTTCAAACTAAGGACATACAACTTCCGGGCTGAACGGCTTTGGGCTTCAGGAGGCCTCAATGTCATCATGTGAACAATGAGGACAATTTCTCTCTCGGAAGGAGTGACTGAGGGTTTGAAAAGAAAACACTCCTCATGGCGCTTGGCCCGCCCACACCTGGCAGGACGGGCCGGCCAGCCGGACGCAGCCGCTTCCTCCCTCCCCACCGCTTGCCCGCTCCGGGGCCCTGGTCAGAGCTCACGGAGCTCACCAGCCTCAGCTGCCCCCCGGGGAGGTGGCATAATGGCAGTGCCCCGCCCGCAGGACCGTGGTGAGGAGGAGACAAGAATCCCGGTAACACGGCACCTGGCACGGAGAAGGCACCGGATCCACGTGAGCTGACGCTCCCGAAGCCCACCCAACAGACAGCCTGCGGGGAGACGGGCAGGCTCGCTACCCCCGCTCGGAGATGAGGACACCAAGGGGCAAGAGGAAAAACGTCTTGCGCACAGTCAGCTGGTCTGTAAAGAGTATCTAACAGAGCAGTGGATGGCATCCCTCGTCCAAAGCTATGAGCCATGGTCTGTTCGCTCCCTGACACAGCTGCACGAGATTGTCTAAAAAGAGGCCATTGGCAGCACCCTGATTTGTAGCCATTTCCCTGTGGACCTAATGGCCTGTGAAAAGAGGAGGACCCCGCTGTGGCCCGTCGCCCAGCCCCCCACAGGGCCCCTCACAGGACCCCTCGCTGGACTCTTCCACAGGACCCTTCACAGGATTCTCCCACAGGACCCTCACAGGGCACCCCCCCCCCCGCCCCCGCAGAGGACTGGCCGCAGGCAGGTAGCCCCAGAGGCCCAGAGTTAACAAGGGCCCCAGCCCCGCTCCTTCGGCTGCTGGCTGCATCCTCCCACGGAGGTGTGGTGGACATACATGGGCAGCAGCCCCCGTGACGACCAGCTCTTGACACCTGTGAGATGCATTCAGAAGTTCTCCAAGGCTTAAAAAAAGGCCTCGTCACTGGGGACAGTGCCGGTCTGGTCAGGATTTAAAGGACAAACACGCCAGCCTGAAGTCTGGGGTCTTGGTCAGGCTCCAGTGGGTGGCCTCCCTGATCTCACTCACCTGAGCTGTGGGCCTCAAACCGCAGCCCCGCACTTTCCCTGGGGCTGAAGAGAGAGTGGTGAGGAGGGAGGGAAAACACCTCTGAGATGACAGCTGAGGCGAGGGAAAAGGGCCCAGCAGGACACAGGCTGGGGAAGAGCCGCAGGCAGAGGGAGCGGAAGGAACCAGAAGGGTGACAGGAGGGGAAGTGCAGAGGGCGCAGAGGCCAGGCCATCCTTAGGCTGGCGGGCCACCGTGAGGAGTCGGGTTTCACTCCGAAAGCAGCACGGAGGCACTGAAGGGCTTCACACGGGGAGGTGCAAGTTTCAAAAAGCTCCTCTGGCCGGTCTGTGGAGACTGGGGTACAGGGGAATGAAAAGGGAGGCCCTTAGAGCAGGGCAGGGAGGGCCCGTGGTGATGGACAGGAGGATGGAGTGGGCTTTTATTTGGGGGGTACCTAATGGCAGATGAGACATGGCGCGTGAGGGAAAGAGAATAACGGGTGGACCTAAGGTCTGGAGCTTGGGCACCTGGCTGCATGGTGATCCGGCCTTATGAGGTGTAGGGAGAATGGCAGGAAGGGGCGATGGATTTGAGAAAGGACATTAAGTGCTCTGTTCACATCTATCCATGTGTGAGGATGCCTATTAGACATCACCATGGCAATATCAAGGAGGCGGTTGAGGACATGAGTCAAGAGCTCGGTCTGAGCTGAAGATCTATATTTGGAAGTCATCAGCCACGGATGAGGTGAGCTCACCAAGGACAAGGTAGATGGAGATGAGGGCCAGGCCCGAGCCCTGAGCATGTGACAGTCAGAGAACAGGAGGGGAAGGGCAAGCAAAGGAGCCTGTGGAGAAGACGCAAGTGAAGAGAGAACAGAAGTGTGGACCCAGGGACCAAGAGTGAAGAAGAGAGCACGGCTTCCAAACGCCGCCGAGACAAAGTGAAGGTAAGGCAGCGGCCATTGGATCCGGCGGCTTGGAGAACTGACCAGAGGAACTTCAGTGGAGTGGGCCAATCAGCCTCTATCTCAGACATCTAAACCAAGAAACATGAAGGCACACAAGCTGGAAAATCCTGCAGATGGGGGCCATCCGATGCCACGTGCGGAAGACAACAGAGGAAGCCAAGCTGGGGAGAGGAGACGGGAGGCGAGGGGAGCGCTCTGAGAGCTGGACACTGGGGACTCTGCTCTTACCTTTCCAGCACAGCCCCGGCAAGGCCCAGCTCTATACAGCCTCCTGAGTTGAGTTATGCTGACCTGTTTCTGACTCTTAGGATAGACATCTCTTTGAACTTGAGCTGGCTCCAGTGGGTCTCTGTACCTTCCAGTGAAGGAGCCCCGGCTAAAATGATTACTCCAGTTTTGCAAATGAGGAGCCCAAAGCCTTGCCACTGTCACAGAATTAGGGGTGTCAGAGTCAAAAGTCAAACACACATCAGCCTGACCCCGGAGCCTGAAGAGTCAGCATCCTCCAGTGCCTTCCCCACGTACCTTCCCAGCCCTTTACCCACTCTGGGGCCACGTCATTGCTCACCAGCCCCTTGCAGAGAGGAAATCAGAGATGAAGCTTGTAAGGTGCAGTCTGGCTCTTTCCCAGCAAGCAGCCCAGGCAGGACAGAGAAGCCACTAGCCGAGTTCCAGCCTCACAACCCGACCACGACTGCCACCTGGCCACCCCCTGCCTCTGGCTCCCCTAACCAAGGGATCGGAACCTTCACAAACACTTGAGTTCCACCGGTGCCCCTCCCCCACCAACAAGCCCATGGCAACTGGTCAGCACTGGAATGTTCCAACCGGTCCCCAGGGTGCGTGGGCAGGTGGGCGGGGGGGGCAGAGAGGAAGGGGAAACACATCCTTTCCGACAGAATCATTTTATGATTTTTTGGCTAAGCCTTCCAGTCTTTTTTCTCTATACATATATATACGTATACTGTGCACACACACGCTTATTAAAATCCTTATGTATATTTCTTCCTACTTAGAAACCATAATGTACATGACAGCCTTAGAACCTATTAGGGAAACAGCCAGGAGCAGAGGTAAGAACGTGGGTTTGAAACCAGGTTTGAGCCTCAGCTCTGCCATGTCTAGTTATACAACCCCAGGCAATGTACTTAATCTCTCATGTCCTGACTTTCCTCCTCTGTAAAATGGGATAAGGAAACCTGCTTTGTAGAGTCATCGGGAGAGAAAGACTGAAGTATTATCTGAGATATTGATTAACAGGCCAAACCAGATGCTCAGTAAATGGTACAGAGTAACTCCCTTTCCAGGGAGGTTTTTCCAGTGCAGACGCATGTACGGAGGGAGGTACCAGGGAATGCTGCCCTTTTTTTGGTTTTGAACCATATAACCCCTGGGTGATGGAACCCCCCAGTTTCTCTCTCTTCCCTGCTGAAAACCACTGGTTACCAGTCTGCTGCTGGGCAGGTTTTCCCAGAGGCTTGATGGGAGAAGAAGGTTGGCTTGGGCAATTGAGGGAAGGTTCAGAATCACAGCGACCACCCCCAGCTCCCGTATCCCAGACAGGCTGATGTTGCACTGCCCAGTATGGCAGCCACTCGTCACATGCGGCTACTAGCACTGGAAATGTGGCTGTGGTCCAAGCTGAGCTGTACTGTGAAATACACACCGGAGTTTGAAGACTCCGTACCAAAAGAAAGAATATAAACTGTCTCATTAAAATCTTCCATACTAATTACGAGAAATGATACCATTTTGGATATGCTGGGTTCGATAAAACGTATTATTAAATTAATTTCCCCTGGTTTTTTCTCACTGTCTTAATGTGGGTGACTCAAAAGCTTCAAATTCCATGAGTGTCTCACATGACACTTCAGCTGGGCAGTGCTGTGCCTGCCCCATGCAATAAGCACCAGGTCCAGCCCCCTGATAAGCTTCCCACATCACAGCCTCAACTCACAGCGGTAAGGACGCCGGGGCCCTCACAGCCCCGCCCTAATGGATCTCTCCAGCCTCATCATACCTCACATGACCCACGGCTACCAACACGCCTGAGTGCCCACCCCACACGCTCACATCCCATGCCCGTGTCCGTGCAGGAGCTCTGCCGTGTGCCCTCCCCCATGCACCAGCATCCTCCTGGTACAGACGCTCGTCCTTGGTCACTCCTGTGCCTGGCCTTCAGCACTCCCTCCTCAGTGCCGTCTCGGCACTCAGTTTATGCCTTTATTGCAGCACTGACCGGTGGCCGCCGCCTAACTGGCTGGGCCCCTGATGTCCCTACTGGACTAAGCACTCCTCTGCGAGCAAATGTGTCTTGTTAGGAATAATATTGCCCTGGGCTGGCAGGACGCCTCTCACATAACAGGTGCTCAGCAAGCATCTCTGGATCGAACACCAAAGCTGGAGGACAAGCAGTCATCTCATGTACTAAGCACAGAGTTACAGCAGAAAATTCTACAGGAGAGGAGAAAAGGTTACAGCAGAAGATAATAAACCAGCTAGCTACCACTTAGAAATGCTCATTTCATTCTCAACACAAGATTGGTATGCTCACTCCCATTTTACGTGAAGAAGGTGAGATTCAGAAAAGTATGGGGACCTCCCTGGTGGTGTAGTGGTTAAGAATCCGCCTGCCAATGCAGGCGACACAGGTTTGATCCCTGCTCTGGAAAGACTCCACACGCCACGGAGCAATGAAGCTCATGCACCACAACTACTGAGCCTGTGCTCCAGAGCCCATGAGCCACAACTACTGAGCCCGCATGCCACAACTACTGAAGCCCACATGCCTAGAGCCCGTGCGCCACAACAAAAGAAGGTACCGCAATGAGAAGCCCGCGCACTGCAACAAAGAGTAGCCCCCACTCGCCGCAACTAGAGAAAGCCCGCACGCAGCAACAAAGACCCAACACAGCCAAAAATAAATAAATAAAATAAATAAATTTATGAAAAAATAAAAAAAGAAAAGTATGGTGACTTGCCCAAGATCAAAGACCATTAGGAAACCAGCACAGTCTCAACCCTAGTATAAAATCCATAACAATCACTCATTAAATATTGAGTGAATGAATGGACTGAGGATCTGAACTCAGACCTAATTCCAAAGTGCACCCATCCTCTCTGCATGACCCCACAGTAACAGTGCCTCCAGGTCAGCCCACAATTAGGAACAGTAGCTATCACATCCCGAAGGCTCACTACCTGTCAGGCTACCGCACTAAAGCCCTCTACAAACACGCAAACCGCACTGCGCACTACCTGTCAGGCTACCACACTAAAGCCCTCTACAAACACGCAAACCGCACTGCGCACTACCTGTCAGGCTACCGCACTAAAGCCCTCTACAAACAAGCAAACCGCACTGCGCACTACCTGTCAGGCTACCGCACTAAAGCCCTCTACAAACACGCAAACCGCACTGCGATTTTTATCCCATTTTTCAGACAAGGGAACTGAGGCTCAGAGAAGGGAAGGGCCCAGGTAGTAAGTCAGAGTGCATCTGGGATTCAGACCCAGCTCTGTCTGCCTCCCATCCAACCCAGCTGCCTCCAGGTAGCCGGGCCATCCCATGGGGTCACAGGACACAGGGTCAAGAGTCCACGGCGGGTTCCTGCCCGTCAACTCTGGAGGCTGAGGACACGAGGAGGGAGGGTATGTGAGCAGAAGCACAGGCCCTCCAGGTGCTTGTCTCACTTGGCAGCGGATAAAGCCTGTTCCTTACTTGCTCCGACTCCCAGAAGCTGTCCTGGGCTTAAAGACGCACTGCAGGTTGCTTGAACTCTCATGGTGGGCCAGGCTGCTCTGTAAGAAGGCCCCCAGGATGTCCCAGGCTGTTGCAGGGGCGCCCATTAAGTGGCCGCAGACTGTCGGCTGCACCCGCTCCTCCCCACACAGTCAATGCAAGGACAGACACCCAGCCCAGGTGGCGGCCCGCCTGGAGGGCCGCTCCCAGGGATGGAGGCCAGAGACTGCCCGCCCATCCTCCACGCTGTCCACCTTTTCAAAGCCCTGCAGCTCTCCTGTCTCCAGAAAAGGCGGTGTAAGATGCTCACTGAGAAAATGGCTGCGTTTTTCTCCTACTGCAAAATCAGGAACACAAATGAATAAACAACACGTAAGAAGGGTGTATGTGGGGCAGATCTCCACCAGCTCTGCTCTTGGCTGCGTCATTATAAACATGAAGCGTCAGGAGGGCTGCACCACTCCATGCTCTACGCCGTGAGCCCAGGGAAGCTGCCCTGAGTTCAGGGAAACCGAAATTGCGCGCCGAGAACAGCAGCTCTGTGGCTCATGGAGTGTGCTCACTTCACTGTACGTCCCTGGGGTTTAGCCGTAATGGGCCGTGAGTACCTCACTTCTGTCTGCCGCAGAGACGGGGACACGGGTTGGGCAGGCCGCCAGGAGAACTGAGCGGGATGGGGCTCCCGACACCCGCTAGGCACCAGCTGATAACGCAAGCGCCTTCCCGGGAACACAGACGTGAGCAGTGACAGCCACGTACGCTGGCTCCAGCGCCCCGCTGCCGACCGGCCTCAGAGGTCGGGGAGCTCCCGACCGGCCGGCCTGTGGGGAGGGTCAGAGCCACAGACGGAAGCTGACAGGCACAAACACGTGTACATACTTCTCTCACCAAGGGTGAAGGAAGAAGAAACTATGTAATTCGGTGGCAGTGTCAGCTACTCCTAAATAAAAACCCGAGAACACAAAAGAACTTTGGGGTGGGTTGCTGAATAACACAGACATAAAGAGCTAGGGTTCTCAATAAATCGGATAAGTAACATTCCTGCAAAGTGCTTTCCTGTGCAGTAATCATTTCCTCCTCATGGTAACTCTTTATCTTACCTATTATTGTCCTTTTTTACAAGAAAAAGAGCAGACAGAGCAATTAAGCTCACGTCTGGGTGTTAATCCCCATCCTGGCACTTCTGGGGTCTGTGGCCCTTAGACCTTCAATTACTCTGTCTATAAAACAGGGATAAAACTACCTAGCATTTAAATATTTTTTGAGCATCAACTGTATGTCGGGAGACATGCTGGATAGTTTACAGGGAATGTGGGAGACAGACAACCAACAAATGAACAGAATATGTGTCAGATGATGCTACGTGTTTTAGAGAAAATAAAGGTTGGGGGAACAGAGGCTGCAAAATTAGAGAAATCAATCAAGGAAGGCTTCATGAGAAAGTGACACCGGACCAGAGGCTCAAAGGAGGTGAGGAAGTGACCTGTGCGAGACGGGGGCCACCGGGGGGCTCTGCTTGTGCTAAGGAAAAGCACTGCTGGACGACTGACTGCAAGGGGCAAGGGCTGAGGCCAGGAGCTCGGTGAGGACATGAGTGAATTATTCAGGAGGTACGTGGTGGCTTGGTCCCAGGGAGGGGCAGATGTGGGGAAAAGTGGTCGGGTACTTTGAGGGGACAGCCAACAAGATTCACCAGCAGATTGGAACTGGAGTGTGAAAACATAAAATGATGAAAGGCTCTATGGCCCAAGGAAGTGCAGGAATGGCGGCGCCACGTAGGGGTGTGGGGACAATGGGATGCGTCAAGTCTGAGACGCGATTAGCTGTCCCCAGTGGAGACACTGAGCAGGCAGCTGGATGCATGAGGCTGTGCTTGGGGAGAGAGCTGGGCTGGAGACAGGAGCGTGGCAGCTGTCAGCACTGCAAGCCGCCAGGCTGGGGAGCGAGCGCAGACAGAGAAGGGCCAGTGTGCTCTGAGGTTTAGGACTTGCAGAGTTGAAGAGCAACGAGTAAGAGACTAAAAAGGTATGAAAGGAAGAAAACTGGAAGCGTAAGGTGTCTTGGAAGGCAAGTGCAGAAAGTGTTCCAGGAAGAAGGAGCCGCTCATCAGGCTTGGTCACGTATAGGTAATCGGTGACCTGAGGGGAGAGTTTTGGTGGGGTGGCGAGGTGGGGAGGGTGCCCGGATCTGAGGGGGTCGCAGGGAGGGAGGGAGCAGGCTAGAGAACGGAGACCACGAGTCGCCAACGCTTCTCAAGGCGGGACCCGGGGGCTGCGTGTCTGCACTGCAATCCCAGTCCTGCCATTTATCAGCCCTGTGACCTCGGGCAAGTTCCCTAATCTTTCCGTGCCTCACACTTCTCATCTGAAAAATGGGGAGAACAATCCCTTAAGGAATTGGTATATGAGAAGAATGCCTGGCCCGTAGTATTTACTATGTAAGTATCGTCATCCATCAGCAACATCATCCTCATCGTCACTATGACAATAGGGTCAGAATCAGAAGGGGATATAAGGACAAGAGTTTTGTTCTACTTGTTTGTTTTTTAAGGCACTTATAGAAGGTTTGTGTCACAGGGGAAGATGGATCAGGAGAAGGAAGGAAACAGAAGTGCTGGCGAGCCGCCCAGGGGAGCTGGAGCACCAGCTGGGCTGGCCCCGGATGGGCCCAAGGTGATGGTGGGAGTCTGTGCAAGTTCTCGCAGGGCTATTGCTGGTTCTCGGTGAAATGGGAAGAAGGTCATCAGCTTGGGAGGCAGGAAGAGGGAGGAGATGCTGGAGTCTGAAGAGAGAGAAGCTGGGAAACAGCGGGCAAGCGGGATGGATGCATCGGAGCACGACGGGTGACCACCAGCCTGCAGTCAGAGGCCTCAGAGCTTAGAGCAAGGCGGCTGGGGGCTGGCACCAACGCACAGGTGCAGGTGCAGGGGATGGAGTCGGGGGATGTTAGACTTAACCAGGACAGGATTTCGTCAGGCCACTATGACACAAGGTGAGGGTTACATGAGATTGCAAAAGAAAAGCGCCTGGCCCAGGACCTGGCATCTGAAGCGCTGCCGCTGTTCAGGCTTCAGCGGCCTGTCCAAGGAGCCCCACTCCCTCCACGTGCGCCTCCCTGACCCCCAACACACACAGAGCTCAGGAGCGGAAAACTCTGCAGGAGCCTCAATTCTGTTCGTTCCACTAAGCCAATTCCCTCCCTTTTCTGTTCAAGCTACTGTCACATTTCCCAGGCCTCTCCTGCTGGTCTCAGAGAACAAAGAAGGTCATGTGAGGGCAGACTAGTCCCCGCACGCTTCTTCCAAGAACCAGCGGTGAAGAGGCTCTCCCAGCCTTGGGGAAATATTGGCTTTCCGGGACCTGCCTTGCAATTCCACCAAGCTCTGCAGGTGCGGCTCAACCATCAGTTCCTCCCACTGAAGACGGGTGGGCAAAAAAGCCTTTGATGATCTCGTTATGTAACCCAGACAAGTTAGAGTTAAATTCACAGCGATCAGCAACTTCAAGCACAGTAATTTGTTTTCACTAGTTGACCTGAAGCAAACTCAACCATGGAAAGGACAAAGGAGATGACTAAACAGAAACGAAGTTAAGTGAAATTCCCGTAAGAAGGTACAAAACACTGCTTTGAAACGGTTAAGAGGCACAGAAAGAAATACAATTAACAGCACAAACTAAAACCAAAGTTTTATGCCATGGTATGTAAGCTTATTATGTGCAACACACTCAGAAATTTTCTACTTTGTTTCATTTCATTAAAAAAAAATGTCAGTTTAATCCCATGGAAAGTGACTTGCCTTCGAAAAACACTGGATGAAGAAGACCTCAAGGCAGGAAGGGGCTGGTAAGTGTTTCAATCCCATTCCCAGGAGAAGTCATGGAAACACCCTGACAGCCTTTCTACCTTGATGAATAATAAGCTCCTATGAGAATGAAAGGAAGTAATGAACGAGAAAATTTACAAGCTCTTCTAGGTGTGGTCATTCCTTAAATAGCAATTCTTTATCCAAACCTGCAGGTTCTCTCGATTTCATGTGCTATTCAATTAGGTACTTTAAGACAGCAGGTACTGAAAGCAAGAGTCACTAATTTATCCCTTTGTTATTGACAGCTCAACTCTGTGGCAGCTCAAGACTAAGGCGAGGTTGGGGGGAAATTCATGAAGACATGCACACCAGCCAATTGTATGCACTGTTTTGGATTTTTTTTTCAGGCAGTGCTTCTCTAACTTTTCCATCTCAAATATGGAGAGGGGACATTCATTCCTGGAGGCCAAGTCTGGGGCAAAGCCACTGCAAGAATAAAATTTTAATTGTGTCTTATTTTAAATGTCAAGCGATCATATATAGCATTATCCCCTGCTGTTTACTCGTAACGGGCATGGCACTGTGATAAGAGCCTGCCGTGGCTCTCACTGCGTCCCAGGCTCCCATCTTAGAGGCGAGAAATGGGGTTTTGAGATGTTATGTAACTTGCCCAGGACCACGAAGCAAATAAGTGGTGGGACAGATTCAAACGCACCCAGTCTGGTTCCAGAGCCCTGCTTGTAACCACGAAGCTATGTTTAATTCTCCTCCAACAACCAACCATATTTGTTTTAATATTCTTTAAATGTTATTTCCCCCAAACCTTTGGGTAAACAGGACCCACATGCACCCCAGGGCTCTGCCTACACACTGGGGAACGCTTCGGGCATGCAGAGCCACAGGTCCGCCAGAACTCCCCTGCCTTCCTCACACTCCTGTGGCCGGGAGCGGGCTCACAGCCCTTCTCTCCCAGATGCGGAGCACCGCCCTCATGTTCTCTTAGGCATGAGCTTCATTAACAACCAACATATCACAAGCACCAGTTGTTTATGGCATTTTTAAAATGAAAAATTCATCCCTAAGCTAAATTACAGCAAGTTAATTACAGCGCCTGGCTGATGGCACACATACTGAGAGACAGTGAGGGACTGGCGGAAGCGTCAAATGCAAACAGCAGCCGCAACTAACATGCGCCCAAGGCTGCACGCCTGGGCCTTCCTCAGATACAGAGACTGGGGCTCACCCCACCCAGAGGGCCAGCTTCAGAAAGAGACGGGCAAGCTCTCACATCCATTCATTTATTCCACAGACACCTGCTGGGCACCTAAGTGTTGGGGACGAGCCAATCACACACAGTCACACACACTCACTCACCAATTCATTCCATCAAACACTTAGCGGGCACCTACCACAGGCCAGGCACTGCTCAACTGCTGTGCATATACAGACGGATGAACTGACTGGTCCATCTCATCAGGTACCAATTCACCTCGATGCGCTAGGCACTGTCCGGGCAGCGGGGATGGAATAATGAACAACACAAAGTTCTGGCTCTGACGGAACGTACATTCCAGGAAAAGGAGGCAGACGAGAGACAAATAAATATGTAGCGTGTCAAGGAGTGAAGTGCTATGAAGGAAGACAAAGCAGCGTAAGGTGACAGAGAGCGGGGGACGTGCTGTAGTACAGACAGCATTACAAGGGGCTGCATCTCTGATTAGAGAGCAGAGGCCACAAAGAAAGGTGGGAGCAAGCCTCGAGCAAAAATAGGGCAGGAGGGCTTCCCTGGTGGCGCAGTGGTTGGGAGTCTGCCTGCTGATGCAGGGGACGCGGGTTTGTGCCCCGGTCCGGGAGGATCCCACATGCCGCGGAGCGGCAGAGACCACAACAGTGAGAGGCCCGCGTAGTGCAAAAAAAAAAAAAAAAAAAAAAATAGGGCAGGAGGGCGCCTGAAACGAGTGTGGCTTTGCAGCACCGCGATGCAGAGTCACGGGGGCCTGCGGCTGACAGCCGGTGAGCCAGAGGAGGAGCAGAGGCGAGCAGATCACTCCAAAGAGGACGCTACAGACCCGCTGGCGAAGGCTCCAAGCCCATCATCTGTGCTTCACTGCAGGCCCCGACCGCTGCCAAAATCCAAATACTCTGCAAAAGGCAGGCGGTAAACTGGGCTGCTATCCAATATTTAACCGGTGGCATGCCAGGTGTTCTCTGGAGTCTCCGAAGGGTCAGCTTGGGGTCGGGGGAGGAGAAGGACCCCGTCAGACAATGAACTCGGGCTGCTGAAGTGGGGTCTGCCACTAACAAAGTGATACATATTTGATCTTTAATTTGAAGGCCGCCTTGTTTGCTGAACCTTAAGCCTGTTTACCAACCTGAACGGTTGATGAGGACGGTTTGGGCAAAGGGCACAGAACAAGAGGCCCTGGAGCGCTGAAGACGAAATCGGCCTTGCTGATTCTGCCTGTGGCCCATCTGCAGGCGCCACAGAGACCCCGCTGACCACGGTGAGGCTGCTTCCTAAGGCAGCCCTGGTCTCCTTCACCTCCGCTTCCCCCTGCCGCCCTCACCAGGGCCTGATTATTCTCCTCCTGCCCCGACTCTAGATCCCACCCCCCACCTCCAAGTGAAATCAACGCTGCACCCATACCCAGAGCCCGTCTGTCCTCCCCGCCCTCACCGAGGCCTCACCCCGCACGTCTTCCTGCTTCCAGCCTCCCCATTCCTCAGTGCAGCCGTTACTCCTGTCCTGCTGCACGTGGTACAGAACAAGGCAACGTGCATTTATGCCCGGGGCTTCTCGTCTTGGCCTGCATCACACACTCTCTCTGCTGAGAAAACTTGTCTGATCCCCTTAGTCAAAATTAGGGACCCTTTTACCTACTTCTACACCTTTAAAATAACCCTTCTTCCGTTCCACCTTTTCTTTTCAGAGTTCATCATTTCTGTCCACCTCCCCCACCAGGGGTTCAGTAAGTATTTGATGAATGATCTAAGCCTGTTCCTCTTGCTAATGGTGCCCAAGCCAGAGGTTTGGGGGTTTTCCTCGATGTCTCCCCTCCCCCCCACCCCCTGTATCAAATTGTCCCCCAAGACCTACCAACCCCTCTTCCTAAACATCTCCCAGCACATCCTCCCGCTTCATCCCCACTACCAGTAGGCCCTCGTCTGGTTCATACGGATTTCTGCAACAGCCTAACCTGTGTTTCCCTGCCTTACCTCGCCGCTTTCTCAAGCCCTAACTAGGACAAACACTTCTAAATCCCTCTAAAATCACTGCCCGTGGATGGGTGTGGACCCGCCCCACACACTTTCCCCTTCCCAGCAAAACATATGCAGTGGTTAACTGTGCAGAATCACTGTAGAAGCAAATGCGGGAGAGGTGCACGTCTGCTTCAGGAAAGGGGGATGAATGACTCGTTTAAATCTCACACATGTTTTAAAGTCCAGTTGTTGGAAACTTGTTAGCCAAAACACATCCCTGGTGTAAATAGGCACCACTTCACTCTTCAAGGTCAACAACCAACCAAATGGTGCTAAACTAATAATGATAAGCAGGATTTTTTTTTTTTTTTTTTTGTGGTACGACGTGGGCCTCTCACTGCCGTGGCCTCTCCCGCCGCAGAGCACAGGCTTCAGCCGCGCAGGCTCAGCGGCCATGGCTCACGGGCCCAGCCGCTCCGCGGCATGTGGGATCTTCCCAGACCCGGGCACGAACCCGTGTCCCCTGCATCGGCAGGCGGACTCTCAACCACTGCGCCACCAGGGAAGCCCCTAAACTAGTAATGAGAAAGCCGAGCTAACAGTGATTGACAATTAAACATCTAGATTCCTAGCAATTAAAAACTGTCACAAATTCAAGACGGTGGTGACAGTGCACTCTTAGGGTACTGTTTCCAAATTCTACGGGAAATCCAAGGGCCTGCGTAAGTCCACGCTCCATGGGAGCCTGGAACACACCGCTGCGTGCGTGGCGAGGCCTAGTGGAGGATGAGGCAGTCATCCAGAAACTCCAGCCTGCAGTACAGTCGTCCCTCGGGATCCGCAGGCGGTGGGTTCCAGGACCCCGCCTCCCCCATGTACCCAAGTCCCTTCTATAAAATGGCATAGTATTTGCATATAAGCTACGGCACATCCTCCCATATACTTTAAATCATCTCTAGATTACTTGTAATACCTAATGCAATGTAAATGCTATGTGAATAGGCTGGTATGTGGCAAATTCAACTTTTGCTTTTCGGAACTTTCTGGCATTTTTTTTTCCAAATATTTTCTATCCATGGTTGGTTGAATCCCCCAGTGCAGAACCTGCATGGAGGATGGACTGTAATTTAACATCAATCACATTTTTTTTTTGTGTGGTTTTATCTAGATGAAATTTATTCAAGATAACCTTAATCTTGAGATTTATTCTTAAGATTATGTACAACTTTATGAATTATTGAAAGTTCATGAAAATAGAAAAGTTCAGCATTAGCAAACAGTACATAGTATTACGTATTAAATTCTCATTAAATTCAAGTAAGTTGCACTTTGCCATTTATTTTATATTGGAAGTAGTTTTGAAGATGACCCATTGAACCCTATTTAGGAGGTTGAGAACCCTGTGACTGACCTTGGTGGGCTTCCACTTTAGATGCAGGTGGGTTTTGCCTCTTCTGAGGGAGGAAGGCATCTTGTAAGTTAGAGACAGTGGCCATCGCATCATATCCAATCCTTGAAATCGCACCATTACCCTGTTGTTGTTTTTTTTTTCCAGTAACTTTTAATGACATCCCTGTGATTACTAGTAGATAGCCTGCAGTCATGCCTTAAACTTGGGAGTCTGTGGAATTTTGTGGGAATTGATGAAAGGACTTGCATGTCTGAATCAGATCACTGCCATCCAGGAGGGAGTCTCAGAAGTAGAGACCCAGCCTACAGAATCCCTACTGTAAAATCAAACGTCCAGGATCTCCCCAGTGTAAAGTCCCCCGGCAGCATTCCACTGCATGGAACGCGACCTGGAAAATCAGTCACTGCGATCTGCCGAGGAAGTCAAAGTGAAAGGGCAAAGCATCTCACAAGTTACTTCAACATGATGGCAACAATGCTGTGGGATCTCCAGCCAGGCCCGGAGCCCAGATCGCACAGTCCCCTCTGTGGGCCATGCTGGGCACGTGGGATCCATCCCAGTGCGGGAGGAGGTCACTGACAGCTTTGAGCAAGGGAGTGAAATGATATGACAAGCATTGTTAAAGATGCCCTGGGTCCCACATGGTGAGCAGAATGGAGGGAAAGTGGAAGCAGGGCAACCGTTCAAAGGCCTTTGCAGTGACTCAGGCAAATGACGGTGTCACTGGACTTGGGAGACGGATGTGGAAGGGCAGCCAGAAGAATTCAAGATCTGCTTCAGAAGCACCACTAGGACTTGGTGATTTGGAGGAAGAGAAAGGTGAGAGATAACAGATGACTCCCCAGTTTCTGGCTTGAGAAAGTGAATTAACAGCTGTGCACCTTAATGAAATGGGGGGAAGGGAGGTCTGGAAAGGGTCTGTGATAGGAGAGCAAGAGTTGAAATTGAGGTGCCCATGACCTATCCAAGTTCACTAGCTGCTATCAAAGGTATAAAAGGACCTACAAAGCACAGAGGAGTCGTGTGGAGTGATGGACGCCTGGGGCCGTTCTCACAGGTGATCCTTCCCACCTTCCTCTCGGGGTGCTCGTGTGTCCACCACTGTGCCAGCTCAAGGTGGGGGGGTGCACCACACAGGGAGCTCATGGGGCCAAACTCGGCCAGGACATGTGCAAGCTGCTTCTAAGATGATCTCCAGTAGTAAAGCAGATACCACCAGCTTTGGGGCTGAGAAAACAGTGCTGTTAACAGTAAAATGGGATTTGCATCACACCACAATAGGAAGTAAAGTATGTAGCCTGATAATTCTTCAATTACAAGCATCATAACAGGTCTGCTGATTTCTTGACACTGATGTTTTCAAGGCGTCCCGGCAGAAGGGTTTCGGTATCTAGCCCTGTGCCCTGACAGTTCCGCTGCTGGGTTGTACCATCCTGTTTGGGGGATAACAAGTGGAATCTCCCCCAGGAAAATGTTAATCTAAGGCGGTACAGATGTAGAGGAAGGTCTCTCTCTCAAAAAAACACCGGAGAAGACGGCCTATTTTAGGAAAACAATGACTCACTGAAATCACATCCTGCTCTTAAGTTAACATGTTCCCTTCTGGACCGGAACCTGGTTTCCTATCATGATGGGTCTATTTTCCAATCTCTTTGACAATCTGCTTTCTAATTAAAAGTTGAGCCATTTTTTTAAAAATCACAGTTAACTAAACAATTCTACATGGCAATAAAGCAGTGTGCTCTGCCACCTTGACTGATGGTACCATCTGCAATTATTTAAAGGAGAAGGCAAGGGAAGAAAATCATTAGATACAGCTAGATTAAGCTGCTCTAGCCCCTGTGAGTGTCTTCCTATGTATTCCTAGAGTAAGACAGCACAGCATTCACGTAAACTAATTAAAAGTTCCTGCATTTAAATAAACCCCAACCAAAATAAAACTTATAAGACTGATTGGAAGGTCTCGGGAGGAAGAGACCTACTTTTTCAAGAAAGCGGCCTGGCTGGCGGTAGAGGAAACACCAGGGTCAGACGGCATCTCTCCACAGCAGGCCAAAGCTCCCCGCACTGAGAGGAACACTGGAGTGGGTGAGACAGAGCCCCTGGGTTCTGTGAGAGCAGCGGCTGCTTCCAAGGGGAATGCGCAAGGTGGCGCAGGGGAGAGAAAAACCAGATGCCATTCGCATTGGCGACGTGGCTTCACGCAGGACGCCTAGCTGCTCTGAGCCTGTTTACTGAAATGGGAAGTTACCGTTTGCCCCTGCCTGTTTCCTAGAATTGGGAGGAGAAGAAACTCTGGTGCTGTGTGTAGAAGCACCCTCTAAAAGGAGAAGAACTCCTCAAATGGAAGAGACAACTGCTGGTTACTGTCAGGTAGGAAAGGCTGGGACAAGTCCTCTTAAGAGGATGGTGACCAACAAAACAGATAACATTACATGACATTCCTACCTTAGTGAGGAACGTCTTCGGGATATTCAGCAGGTGCAGTAAAAGCAGGTGAGAAAAGGAATCCGCTGACTCAATGATTTAAAGCAAAAAAGGTTTGGAGCAGGGAGGTGGGTTCAGATACAACTGTCTGTTGATTGAGGCAGCTCGGAAGATCATACGGATGGATGGATGGATGGATGGATGGATGGATGGATGGATGGATGGATGGGGGAGGGCATCTGCCATCCAGCAGACAAGAGGGGCATGACCAAACTCCACCTCCAGTAATCCCATTCAACCACAGGGAGGCAGAGGCAGGGTGGGGAGCCATGCTCCCACCGTCACTGGTTCCCTGACCCGCCTGTCACCTCCCTTCCCCTCCCGCTTCTGGATTACTCCTCTTAACATGGACCCAAATTGCCCATGGAAAATAAAAACTAGATATAAAAGCTTTGCTTCATTTCACCACCAGCCAAAACACAAAGGACAACTAGAGAAGATTAACAATTTCTGATGCATGCTCAAAGAACAGAATCGATTGGAGAAGGATTTATAGTACAGACCCTATAAGGGTGTAGTGGTGGAGGTACAAAGTGAATCCGCCTGGGAGCTGACCGTCTAGAGTGGAGGCCAATTCACTGTGAATTCAATAAACGTTTACGGAGCATCTACTATGTCCAAGGCACAATTCAGATATGTCTCGAGAAAGTAACTGGGGAAAACAGGCAACTACAATCAAGTGTGGAACTGCTACGGGGTGGGGGTCACAGAGAAGGAGCGCCTGCATTCCATACAGCCACAAGAGAACGGTCAGAGGAGGGGCACGAATGGTAACGTAAAGCCCGTTGGGATACGTGTCAGTTAGAAGGAGAGAGTATTGTGGGGTTCAAAACAGGCAGCACTTGATAAAGGCCTTGAGGGATGACTAGGAACTTGGCCAGGCAGAGGAAGGTAAAATAATACATACAGAACTGGGTGTGTTTAAGGAATGACAGGGACGGTCAACCCTCCAAACATGGTTTCCCTCTTAAGAGAATTTTAGTAGGACACAGATTCACTTGTATTTACCTTTTCTTCAAGAACTGCTGTTTCAATAGTTTCAGCAAACTGATTTCCAGGAAAGGTGACTTGGGTTATTCCTGTCGAGAAATCAGAAAAAGAGGTATAATAGGTTTGGTGGGACTACCCTCCACAGACCTCTTTTTTGTGACACCCCCGCCAAGCCCGTTCGCGTCAGTCACCCCCCTCCCCCGAGGGACTGGCGTGTTGCAGCAGCCACACTGCCTCCCTCCCTTCCTTCTTTCCTCATTTGAGAATAAAGACATGCAAACTTAGGCAGGCAGCAGTGAGCCCTGATCCAGAGAAACACACACACACACACACACACACACGCAGACACGCACGAGATGAACAGGACCGCACAGCCCCTGAACTAGAGGAGCCTTCCTGCTCCAGCCTGCTCCCTGCATTCCTGAGATTCCTGCAACAGACCCTCTGCTAACTACAGCTGGCACGAGAGCATTTCTGTTCCTTGCAAACAAAAATTACTTATTTAAAAATAAGAGATCCAGGGTTGGGACTAAAAAAAACAAACACAAGCAGAGGGTGAAGAAATAAAGGCTTCTGAAACAAAGCCTTGGGAAAAAATAAAAGATGAGAGGGAGTGACCTGGGCCTCTGAACTACTGTCCCATAACACCTGAGAGGAAAGGAAGAGAGAGATGTGGGAAACCCAGAGAGTAGATCCAACAAATAATTCATAAAGTCCCGGCAGTATTAAATATTAAGATGGAGACCCAGATACTGGGGAAAAGGGGCTCTTAATATGGGTACTATCCATAACAAAACAAAATAAGAATCTCAATGAAATACAAAGGTGGGAGACTCTGAAAGTGTCTATAGCAAGTAAGGAATAACTGAGTAACTATACAATGCCTATCATTACTAAAAAGAGAAATGTAATAACTCAAGGATAAGTCTTGATTTACTGCGCTGTGCTTTTTTTTGTCTTAAACAATCAACATTTTATTTACTCATGGTTTGTGGGTCAGCAATTAGTGCTGGGCTCAGCGGGGTGGTTTTTCTTCTGGTCTACTCATGTGGCTACAGTCATGTGGTGGCTCAACGGAGCCGGATGGTAGACCAGATGACTTAGCTCATATGCTAGTGATTGGTACTAGCTGTTTGTGCTGCCTTTAGAGTCTACTTTAGTAAATGTGAACATTTTTTTTTTCCTGAGATCTTGAAAGATTTATGCCCTCTAACCCCTTGACCTACTTTTCCATTGGTTCTTGAGTTGGTCAATCATGAACTCACCTACTGTAGGGCTTCAAGACTCTTAACACCTTCTAGTCCCCTCTACTAGGGAGCATGGTTTTTGTGAAGTTCAAAGATGAGGGTGTGTGAAACAGAGGGCTGGGAGGCAGGGCTGGAGAGCAGAAGGGTCTTCAGGGGGTCTGAATGCCAGGTTAAGTTGGACGGACTTTATTCAAGCAGCATTAAGAGTCTAGATGACTGTAGTCTAATCCCATATTCTCTAAGAGATAATTACCCCTCTGAAAATGTAGAATGTTAAAATTGGGCTACAGAGAGAAAATATGACCCAAACCACAAAGACTGAAGCAGTCAGCTAGAAATTAAGTCGACAGCGAGCTGTGACTTCTACCCTTGACAGGGTGCTTCGCCTGCTACTCTCGGCTCATTAGCTGCAGCAAAGGCTTCTGGGCCTTCTAGGCAGCTCAGTGCTCCAGGGGCTCATTGGAGCATCAACTTTCACTCTGCAGGGTGCAGAACAGCGACAGGGACACCAGCGGGCCTGCAGGACAGGCTGAAGGGCAGCAATTCTGTCCGCTCACCCCAGACCTGGCCCCCGGGAGGCTGGTGCCACATCCTATCTGTCCATTCCCAGCAGCAGAGGCACCTGTGCTCTAAACTCAGACCCATTTTCTCCCCTCCGGGCCTCAGTTTCCTTGTCCACAAAACCAGGGAGGGAGACAGGACCTGTGGCACTCAGAGGGTGGTCTGCAAACCAGTGCCATCCACCACCTCCTTGCTGTTGGCTCACAATAAGTACAGAAATTAAGGGCAGCTTTGAAGCTTTTACTGCTTATGACATTGCTACACAGCCAAGCACGCGATCAGTGGAAATGTCTTGTTGAACAGATCACAGACTGGTGTACAAGTTTCCTGCAGATGCCATAATACATTACCACAAACTGGGTGGCATAACACAACAGAAATTTATTCTGTCACAGTTCTGGGGGTCAGAAGCCTGAAATCAAGGCGTCAGCCGGGCCACACTCCCTCCAGAGACTCTAGGGAAGAAGAAAATGCTCCCTGTCTCTTCCAGCTTCTGGTGTCTGCTGGCTTTCCTTGGCTTGGGGCCACATCACTCCTCCGCTTCACTGCCTTCTCTGTGTGTGTGTGCGTGTGTGCATGTGTGTGTGTGTGTAAAATCTCTTTCTTCCTCTCTGTTATAAGGACACTTGTCATTGCATTTAGGGCCCACTAGAGAAGTCATCCAAGATGACTTCATCTCAAAAATCCTTATCTTGGGACTTCCCTGGCAGTCCAGTGCTTAAGACTCCAAGCTTCCACTGCAGGGGGCACGGGTTCCTTCCCTGGTCAGGGAACTAAGATCCCACAGGCCGCATGGTGGGGCCAAAGAAAAAAGAAAGGACAACAAGATTTAAGCAATGTTAATTAAATCATGTCACTCCTTGGGTAGAAATCTTGGTGGACTCTCATTAGAATAAAATCTTAATTTCTTTAAAAAAAAAATCCTTATCTTAATTACATCTACAAAGACCGTTTTTCCAAATAAGGTCACATTACTTGGACCTTATTTGGAAAAGCTTATACAACTTTTTCTGAAAAGAAAAGCATAGCAAATAGCAGTTGCTAAGGCAACGTAATGACGTGGTTTAAGGGAGATCACCCTGGAGGGAGGGAGCAACAGGGTATACTATGCTTCCTAACACAGGTATACAAAATACATAAGCTGCTTCTCAATTCCTGCCTTCCAGGGCCCTGATATGAGTAGGGACACACATAAAAGAGTAAATGAAGCCAGTGTAACACCTCCTCATTCTCAAGAGTTCTGATCAAATACTCAACAAGATACTCACAAACCGAATTCAACAGCATATTAGAACCAAACTTAAATATACAACAATAATATAAGAAAATGTAAAGAGCAAAACCCATCTTTGGGGCCACCATACCGCCGACTACAACTGCTTTGGATACTGTGGAATTCATGCGTGACCAGTTGTACCTGTTGTGCACTGTACACTCACATCAGTTCACTGCTGGAGAAAAAAAACGCTGCCCTGCCTCTCACTCAGTTGTGACCCCAGCTCTTCCTCTGCAGCCCAGGAGCCCGGGCAAGACCAGACGGCAACGGACACCCCTGGTAAAGGAAAGGAGGCTGCCGGGTGGCAGGGCGGTGAGGGGCAGGTGCACACTGTTCCCTCAGCCCTTCCCAAGGCTGGTCTCCCACCTTACCTTGCAGGCAGTGCAGGAGCCGCTCCCTCCCTGCCCCATCCTCCCGTCCCTCAAATGGCTTCAGTTGTAAAGTGATTAAATTTATCAGGGTTTTTTGTTCAAGTGTGCCTCCCTCATCCCATCAAATGCTCAGAGTTTTCAATGTCCAACTTTGAGAACAGAAACAAAACTGGTTTATTAAAATCCTTGTGTACCTGTCCTGCTGCTGACATATCCTCTCCCCCAACATCCTGCCCTGTAACCTCAGAAAACACTCAGGAAGTTTCCAGGCTTCATAACAGGATGGAGGCAGCGCTTGGAAATTTGACAAAGCAAGGATTTCATTTCTCATTAGAAGTTTTCTTGCCTTGCAAGAACACTCCTTATCAAAGGAACTACTATGTTGACTCCTTTTGCTATGTTACATTTCAGCCTTAAGGGGCAGACCATGTCAAAATACCAGAGAATGTTTAAAATGATAACACTTGATGCAGTTCTGGCCACAGCAAAGCGGGCACTCCCATCATTCAACTACTGGTAGGAGTGTAACAGGCACAATCTTCCTGGAAGCAATTTGACAAATTCTTATTAAATGGCTTAAAATTGTACGCACCCTTTAATGTTGTAATTCCATTTTCAGACCTCTACACTAGGGAAAGAATCTGAAATGGGGACAAAACTTAATGCTCAAAGATATCCATGGCAGGGTTATATATGAGAGTTAAAAAATTAGAGATGGGGCTTCCCTGGTGGCGCAGTGGTTGAGAGTCCGCCTGCCGATGCAGGGGACACAGGTTCGTGCCCCGGTCCGGGAAGATCCCACATGCTGCGGAGCAGCTGGGCCCGTGAACCATGGCCGCTGAGCCTGCGCGTCCGGAGCCTGTGCTCCACAATGGGAGAGGCCACAACAGTGAGAGGCCCAAGTACCGAAAAAAAAAAAAAAAAAATTAGAGATGAAGTTAATAGCCAAGAAAAGGAAATGATTAGACAAATTATGGTAGATGCATGAATCAAGTTTTATGCAGCCATAAAAATGACATTTTACAAAGTATTTCTAATAAAAGTAACAACTACAATAATAACAGTTAATCCTTACATGGGCCAGGAACTGTCCTAAGCTTATCAGGTGCTTTACATATATGAACCTTCTTAATCTACTTAGGTAGATACTGTTATTTTTATTTTAGGCTGTGCTGCACAGCATGCAGGATCTTAGTTCCCTGACCAGAGATGGAACCCGTTCCCCCTGCAGTGGAAGAACACATCCCTAACCACTGGACCACCAGGGAATTCCCAGTAGGTACTGTTATTATTCCCACTTTACAGATCAGAAAATGGAGGCACCAAGTGTTAAGACACTTGCTCAAGATCATCCTTCTAGTAAGAGACCACACAGGGATTTGAGCCCACACAATCTGACTCAAAAGTCCATGCTCTTACATACAGATGGTCAAGAAGCACGTGAAAAGATGTTCAACACTGCTAAGTATTAGAGAAATGCAAATCAAAACTATAGTGAGATATCACCTCACACCAGTCAGAATGGCTATCATCAAAAAATCCACAAACAACAAATGCTGGAGAGGGTGTGGAGAGAAGGGAACCCTCCCTCCTACACTGTTGGTGGGAATGTAAATTGGTACAGCCAATATGGAAAACAGTATGGAGGTTCCTTAAAAAAACTAAAAACAGAGCTACCATATGATCCTGCAATCCCACTCCTGGGCTTATATCTGGAAAAAAACATGGTCCAAAAGGATACATGCACCCCAATGTTCACTGCAGCACTGTTTACAATAGACAAGACATGGAAGCAACCTAAATGTCCATCAGCAGAGGAATGGATAAAGGAGATGTGGGACATATATACAATGGAGTATTACTCAGCCATTAAAAAGAATGAAATAATGCCATTTGCAGCAATATGGATGGACCCAGAGATTATCATACTGAGTGAAGTAAGTCAGACAGAGAAAGAGAAATATCATATGGTATCACTTATATGTGGAATCTATAAAGAAATGATACAAATGAACTTGTTTACAAAACAGAAACAGACTCACAGAATTAGAGAACGAACTTATGGTTACCAGGTAGGAACGGTGGGGGGAAGAGATAGTTAGGGAGTGTGGGATTGACATGTACACACTGCTATATTTAAAATGGATAACCAACAAGGACCTACTGTAGAGCACAGGGAACTCTGCTCAATATTATGTAACAACCTAAATGGGAAAAGAATTTGAAAAATAAAAAAATATATATCCATTGAAGAAAACATACATTAACATGATATTAAATAAAGCAGACCATCATAAGCTAAAAAAAAACAAAAAAAAGTCCATACTCTTAAATCCTGTGATAGTCTGAATACAGTGATGGCCCCAAAGGTCCTAACCCTAGAACCTGTATGTGCTACCTTAGATAGAGAAAGCATCTCCGCAGATGAAGAATCTTAAGATGGAGAGATATCCTCGATCATTGGGTGGGCCCTAGATGCCATCACAAATGCTCTCAAAGAGAGACAGAGGGAGATCTCACACACACACGCACACACGCACACACACACACACACACACACACACGAAAGGCATGTGAAAACAGAGGCAGGTATTGAAGAGATAGGGCCACAAGCCAAGGAATGCCAGCAGCCACCAGAAACTGAGAGGGTCAAGGAATGGATTCTCCCCTAGAGCCTCCACAGGGAGTACAATCCTTATACCTTGGTTCAGACTTCTGGTCTCCAGAACTGAGTGAATAAATTTCTGTGGTTTTAAGCCAACCAGTTTGTGGAAATTTGCAGTCACAGGAAACTAACACAAGCTCCCATGCTGTACTGCTCTCAATGCAAGATAAAATATTCATATGTTAAATGGGAAAAGTAGAAATCAAAATTTATACACAATGATCTTAATTATGCATATAAAAATGCATACAAATACAACAAAACGTTTTGTAGTGATTATCTCTGAATACTAGAATTATGGGTAATTTTCAGCATTATGCCTTTTGGTATTTTTCCAAATTTCTACAATTAATGTGAATTCCTTTTACAAAGAAACGAAGAAAAAAAATTTTTTAATTAGCAACTCATCATACTTCTGCAACTCTAACTCAATCATAAAAATCAGAAATCAAGAAAACTCCCTGAGAATTTTCTTAATTCAGTTTCAGAACAAAACCTGAAAAATCAGCCACCCAGGTGCATTCCATTCCCTAAGTGACTCCACTCAACCCTCAGCCTCTCTAAAGCCTATTTGTTTTCAGACTCTGGCAGGAACATGATGTGGCTGAAGAAGTTTCAGGCTTTGAAACAAGAGGATAATCTGAGCTGCTGCATGTTTTCCTGTCTCTCTATCCACACGTGGCAATGGGGAGGAGGGACCAGAGGGAGTTCTTTACGCATTCCCAGAGCTCAGCCAGCCCAAAGTGGTGTGGGCCACACACCAAAAACCAAGAGCTCTGGTTAATAAGCATGGAAATGTTTGACTTCTCTGTAGGTGACTTCACAGAATGAATCATCGCATGAAACACCGGCTTAATCTTCTTACCGAAGCCCGGAGTCCAATCCTATTGTGTTGCAAAACCCTCCTGCTATCATCTGTCCAGGCAGTCAGAGGACCAAAGCCCAATTTTACTGTATCAACATCACATCCTTTGATTAAATATTTTCATATAAAGAGTGTATTAACATTTTCCCGCAATATATGGGCAGAACTGGATCAGAACAGAAAGGAGGATGTGCTTCGTGTGTTGTTTTTTGGGGCAGAGAAGGTAAAAGTCACTGGTTCCCTCCAACATGGGCCAGGTCAGAGCCGCGAGGCATGAAAAGCATATATACGGCTTTATTCAGCCCACCCTGTACGGCGCAGCAAGCTCGGGCACTGGAGTAATGGGACCACAGCGTGGGGTTTATCCTTTAGTCTCTGAGCACATTTATTCGCTCTTTGTCCAGCCAATCAACATATAAAAGCACCTACTATGTGCCAGGCACTAAGAAGAGGTTGGCTCACATTTTAAAAGACTCTATCTCCAACACGCTATACTCTCAGATGATACGGCTGGGCAAACGGCCCCCATCATTACTGAGCTTCTTCATCAGTCTTTTGGATCACAGGGATGCCAGCAGTAGCAAAATGCTGGGAGGGATACCTAAACAGGACCGGCAGAGCTTTGAAAATGAAAACAACAGAAAGCAAATGGTTTAGCACTGTGTACAGTCCACCCTCTGTGTCTGCAGGTTCCACATCCACCGATTCGACAACCACAGACCAAAAATATTCGAAAAAAGAAAAAGAATTTCCAGAATGTTCCAAAACGCAAAACAAATTTGCCACACACTGGCAACTATTTACATAGCATTTACATTGTATTTACGACTACTTACGTAGCATTTACATTGTATTAGGTATTATAAGTAATCTAGAGATGATTTAAAGTATACAGGAGGATGTGTAGAGGTTATATGCAAATATTACGCCATTTTATACAAGGAACTTGAGCATCTGGGGATTTTGGTATCTGCGGGAGTCCTGGAACCAATCTCCCCTGGATACCAACAGACAGCTGTACCTTCCAACATACTATCAACACAACACTTGTAATTTCGGGGGATCAGTTGATGATACGTGAATCTCCCACTTAACCATCTACTTCACACAAATAGTGTATCACTATTTTCTCAAAGTCTGTTTTTTTCTTTTTGCTTGCCACTGTATGCCTAAACCTACCAGCGTCTAACCTTAAGAAGTACTCGTTAAATACCTGAGGTATAAATTAATGCATGAATAAACATGGGTAATCAATTTCATAATCTGTAAAAACGGAAAAGCCAGTCTACGAAATTATTTCCCAAAGAAAATTCCAAGGAAACTAATCCTATGAGATCTACCAAGAAAAGAAGGTTCACGTGCTATTCAACAGGAGAAATATTACATTCTGTAGCCTCCCATCCCCCTTAAAAATTCACAATGCATATTATATAATAAAGAATATGGGAAAGCTTTCAATTAAATACCTATTTGAACTTCCCAAATCAACTTAACCACAGAAGCCCTTTCATGATTAACACTTACTGATATCAGGGAACGAATGTTCTAAGGTAACCCTGGGAAAATACTAACACAGATTCTTCATTTGTTCAAAGACCATTTATTAAGCCCTTGAAATGATCATAATATGATGATGATGAAGACAGGCAACATTAAACAAGTTAACATTTAATCGGCATGGTACTTGGGGCTACTGCCACCCAAGATAAATAAGAAACCTGGCTCACAGTCTACCGTCTACTGGAAGAGACCCACAAGCACATGATGAGTACAACCAGTATTAACTGAAGTGACAGACAGACACATGCACATATATGCATGTATACATATATATACATACATATGTGAATACCTGCACTCTTAGACACAAGAAGGGAGAGAGTGTTCCAGGCAGACGGGAAGCAAGAGCGTCCAATGTGTGCAGAGGAATGAAGACAGTTTGTTCTTCTCCAGTGGTTTTCAAAGTATGGTCCAAGACCCTCTCGGAGGGTGCTGCCAGGTCAAAACTAACTTCAACGGTGTGATATTTTCACTGATGGTGCGAAAACAATGGTGGGGAAAACTGCTGGTGCCTTAGCAAGGCAGTGGCATCTGACTGTATTAGTAGTCATTGTGTTCTCTACTGCCATACTTTCACGGTTTAAAAAAAAAAAAGGTCAATTTCAACTAAGACTATCCTAATGAAGCAGTAAAAATTATGAATTTCGTTAAATATTAACCTCGAGTGCACATCTTTTTAAAATCCCTTGTGACAAAATGAGAAGCACTCATAAAGCACTTCTGCTACAAGCCAAAGTAGGGTGGTTGGTTTTTGGGAAGACAAAGCACTCGTACAACTGAGCTGCAAGCTGAATTAGCCACTCCTTTCCACCAGACACCATTTTAAACTGGAAGAGTGACTGACAGAAAAACTACGGTGACTCAGATTTGGGTATTTTTAGAAGGAATAAAGTGAGCTTGTTATTTCAAGGAAAACTGACAGTATCTGTTGCTAAAGAAAAATTTGAGCTTTCAAGCAAACATTAAAATTTGGAAAAACTTGTATTGGCCACTGTGAGCTTTAGAGCATCTCAGTACTTGGCTTTTCAGATGACAGCAGCAGTGACATTAACAAACGTGATATTATCCAAATAAGTCATGCATGATGTTACAAAATGCATAAAAGATCCTTTTAAAGTGCAAGACAGACCAAAAGATTTTAATGGAACAGAATATGAGAAGTTCACTGATACATGGTTTCAGATTCTATACTGCAACAAACCTTTAAGAAACTATCCCTTGTCAAGCTCCGATGTAGTTTCAAAGACTCTCCACAATTAACTGAAAAGGTTATTAACCATTCCTCCCTTTTCCAACTACATTCCATGTAAGGCTGTATTTTCTTCATACAGTTCAACCAATACAACATACTGCAACAGAATGAAGGCAAAAGCATTGATGAGAATCCAGCTGTCTTCCATTAAGGCAGACATTAAAGATACCTGGAAAAGACTAAAACAATGGCGCCCTTCTCATTAAATGTTTTTTGCTTTAGAAATAGTTACTTTTCATTAAAAGTGTTATTTGTGTTATGTAATGCGTTTATTATTGCTATATTTAAACTAATTTAATGAATACTTTAAAATCTTTTCAATTTTGATTGCTAATATTGTAAATATTGCTAAATATAATCCACATAACTGAAAGCTCTTTGAGGGTCTCACTAGTTTTTAAGAATTTTTAAAGGGGTCCTGAAACGAAAAGTTGGCGAGCTGCGGGTCATGGGTGGTGAGGAGGGAAGGGTGAAGAGGCAGCAGGAGAGGGCTAGCAGTGGCCTCCCGCACTGTGATGAGGGGTTCAGAACTGATCAGACAAGAACCAGAGAAGGGGTGTAGTGCACCAAAGTGACACGGCAGATCTGCCTTCTAAAGAAAGAGCAAGGACAACATAAAGCTGCCCTCTGCTCCATGAACTTATGATTCTAAAAGCAAGTCAGTCTGATGGGAAGCCAAGCTGTAGCACACTGAAGGTCCATTACTACAATCTAAAAACTGAAATATAAATTTCTATAAAAGAGTAGGAACAGAAATGTATTAAAATTTAATGATGGAAGCGAAAGAAGCAGGGTCTTGCAAAATAGACTTGCAACCAACTAGAATACTGCAAAATGAGGGAAATCATCAGTAACAGAGTCCAGGGCTTTAAAAATCGAAAGAGACCAAAATCAAGATGCATTTGGGGCAAGTCTGAAGAATAAAAATAAAGGAGCCAGTAAGAGCAATAAACCGCAGCAGTAAAGAGGGAAAATGGATGCAGCCCAGAGAAGACAAACAGAAGCCTTTAGAAATAAACAGAAGTCGGGAGGAGGGAAAATCAGCTCCTATTTCCAGAGCGTGCAATCTATCCACTCCACCACAGGGCAGGGGGCAAAGGGTGCAGGAAGCACTTGGAGAGGAAGGCGGCCCGAGCAGAGTCCACCACTGGAACGGAAATGCTCGCCGGGACGACAAGAGTCTCACCCAGGAAAAGGTGGATTACGCCAATCAAGAACACAGACCACAGAGAAGAGACAAACGACAGCTATTAAAATTTGCTCTCGAGGAGCTTAGAGTCATTATTTTCTAAGTCAAGAAAACAAAAACAAAACAAAAAATCAATAGGATAGTTATAACTAAAATGAGAATGGTGTGCTCTAAAGAACTCAACTAGAAGAGCTTGGCAAGTTTCTCGAACTTGGGCTCAGTTTCCTTTTCAGCAAGACTGGAAGTCCACCATGGACTCCCCAAAGTTGGTGGGAGAAGAGGGAAGTGAGCGTGCAGCTGGCATGTGACAGGTGCTCAGTAAACGCAAGCTGTAATTATTCTCACTGTAGGTATGATTTCAGGGCCTATGTAGAATACAGAGTTGACACTAGGCTACTCTAAGACAGAAAGCTCCCAAGGTCAAAGATGATGGTTTGAAAAATCACCAATATGTGAGCTTAAAGAAGGAATTTGAATGGCTTTGGCCCAGGGCTACACTCACTCAACAGATGAGAGAACTGCCCTTGACCCTGTGGGCCTGTTACCACCGGGCCCCGAGGGCGTCTCCAATCTCAAAGGGACATGCCAAGCACTAGAAGTCCCAAGTAAGAAGGGAGAAAAAGTCAAACCACCACCTTCCGAAACAGCCAACGCCCTCTGTCATGTAACTTTCATGCACAATTTATCTCCCCTGATTGTCATAATCAGCCAGGATACGGATGGGTACAGTGTCATCACCCCCATTTTACATCTCAGGGCTGAAATGCAAAGAAGTGGTGTAGCCAGGACCCCTATCTCTTTTTTTTTTTTTTTTTTTTTTTGTGGTACGCGGGCCTCTCACTGTTGTGGCCTCTCCCGTTGCGGAGCAACAGGCTCCGGACGTACAGGCTCAGCGGCCATGGCTCACGGGCCCAGCCGCTCGGCGGCATGTGGGATCCTCCTGGACCCGGGCATGAACCCGTTTCCCCTGCATCAGTGCCACCAGGGAAGCCCCGACCCCTATCTCTTGATGTGAGGCCCAGGACTCTTTCACTCGACCACACTGCCCACCCTCACGGGGATTTGAGAGCCCACCCAACAGACGTGGACCAACAGCTCTTCAAGCCAAACGCGAGGCTCCACCTTTCTTCACCACCCATAGCTAATGGAACACCAGTCTCTGCACCCCTGGACCCCAGACAGACATCAAGTGAACAAGGAACTATTTCTTTATAGATGTAGTAGGTGCTGGGAACTTGCAGTCCAGGGTACCATGGGGGCAGGTCATGCAGGGCCTGAGTCTGAGAGGTCATGGGAGCACAGGCAGGGGTCCCGGCAGTTCTCCAAGCCTTCCTTCGAGCCAGGAAGAGCTGCGAGGCTCAGGAGGTCAGCAGGACCAGGCTGCGCAGGCAGGCCTTGTGACCACATAGATTGCACACCCTCCTAAAAGCTTAGGGCCTTGCTACAGAGAAGCAGCAGCATCCAATTTGCAATGCAGAGTACTGGGGCTGCAGCTTGGAGAGGCGGAGAGGATAAGAGTAAAGGTACAGATGTCTGTCAAACAGAAACTTTCCAACTTTTGTTTTTACCACAACTTGCAGAGTGAGAAAGACACTTTACTGTGTAACCCAGTATGTGTCCACACACACAGTGTCTGAGAGGCAGGCTACCAGCCTGACCTGGCTAGTTTCCCTGAGCCTCAGTTCCTCTCCTGTGAGGCAGAGATAACAACAACGATACCACTGCATCAGCTGTTGCAGGGAGAAGTAAGTCAGTGTATGAAAAGCCCTTCGCAACATTAACCTTTTTCTGTAAAACTCTTATTATACACAAACACAACTTTCACAAAATAAAACTCAACCTTACTATGTGTACTCCACTCTCACGCTTTCCATTCTACTTCTTTTTTTTTTTTTTTTTTTTAACGCTGGTAAAGACCCTCTAAATTAATTTCAGAACCCAGTCACTGGGGTCATGACCTCCAATTGGAGATGATGGCTTGGACCTGGGTGATGACAATGGAGGAGAGAGAACTGATAGGATTGGGGAATGATTAGTCAGTTACAGGGGAGAGAGGGAGGTGTCAGGTGACTCTCAAGCCTCTGGAATGATGATGGTACCATTTGAGACGGGAACCTGGTGGTGGCGGGCGGGGGGGGGGGGGGGGGCGGGGACCAGGTGTACGTCTGTGGGAGGAGATGGAAAGATCAGACTCTACGTTCTAAACTTCCTGCCAGGAGGATTTGGGTGAGGTGACAAAGGGAGCCTTCACTTAAACGCTTTCCACCAAGCAGGGAACCACGTAGAGAGATCTCACACCAGAACCACAGCTACTGATACAGAATGCGTTTTTCCAGACTGTGCTGGGGAGGTGGACAGCCTTTGTGAACCATGCCCAGAAGTGAGTGAGTGCCTGATGGAGGACCCGGGGACTTGGGGCTCCCGCCAAATGTCTTTCCTTATCTGACCAACATCCAGCACTAAACACATTTAATTAGAGTCCGTCTGCCCATCTGTTTCCTCTACTAAGTGAGCTGCTTTAGGGCAGGGACCACCCTGGCTCACCCCACCATCTTTCTGCTCGCAAGGCCTCCCTAGCACGCTGCCCTACCCACTGCCTCTGGTAGGTGCTCAGTTCAGCGATGCAACAGGATAAAACTCCCGAAAAGGCCACTTACAGTTCAGGAAACTGAGACAAGGCACGGCAGATGGGAGTGGGGAGGCAGAATCTGCCAGGAGAATTCTGGTCACTTAAGGGTGTGAGCCAACAAAAGGCCAACTGTTCACAGAGAAAACGAGTCTTCAAAAAATGTTAAAACTCTGGAATGCACGATGGGTGTGGGGATCTTCATTATAATGATGAGAAACACTAAGCGGGTCTGGGAGAGAATCAGGAAGACCAAATATAAAACAGGAAACGTCCAAAGGTCATGCTGGATGTTTAACTCTTTACATCACTTCGCTTGCTACATTCTGCCATCAGCTCAAGGCCTTCTATGGCATGTCTCTCTGTTTCCGATCCTCTGCCATCTCCAAAGCCCAGTTCCTTGTATGTCACCTGTTTTTCCTACATATACATGACCTATACCCCCAACAGACAGGAACGGTATTACACACCTTCTTATTCATCCACCCCCATCCCTTGCACAGACAAGGCACCCCATAGTAGTTGACTGATTTTTATACTGATTAATTTATTTTGGCATCAAATTCCAAATTCATATTTTCTAGTCTTACCCCCTTTAGTTGCAACTGTTACTAAAGCTGGCATTTTTAATAGTAACAGTTGTATTTATTAAGTACCTACCACATACAATGCACAACTAAGGACCTTAAATACATCTCCTACAATCCTCAATCTGCAGGGTTGGGATGATTATTTCCATTTTACAGATGACAAGATTGAGACTCAAAAAGACAACATAGTTTAGTAAGTGGCAACACTGGGATTCAAACCCAAGGCTGCTCAACTCCAAAGTCAAATAAGCATGCAATCACTCTAGAATTTTAGCACTATTTTCCCTGGCACAGAGGCTGGAAAACAGCCCATCTGTTATGAAGTCCACACTCAATACTCACCAAAGACATAAACAGGGCTCAGCTCGGAGAAAGCTTTTTTAGGCTTGAGAAGGCCACAATTTAACAAGACCCATTCATTCACTTCCTACAAATACGTAGGTCAAGATTATTTTAACTCCATGACTTCAACAAATGGAACGTGCTAAAGGCATCACTTGTTTCTGAAAGAGTGTTTAGGGAATGCCCTGGCATCCCAGTGGTTAGAACTCCGCACTTCCACTGCAGCGGCCCCCGGTACTAGGGTCCCACAAGCGGGGCCAAAAAAAAAATAAAAATAAACTTTTCAAAAAGAAGAATGCTTAACTTAAACTAAGAAACAAACAACGCTCAGAATAATCAAATCATTAGTGTCAAGTAGTTAATAAAATAATCACAAAACTCGTAACGGCTTATCTCCTATTATCACTCCGCCCAACGCTCTCACATACATTATTTGAACATCTCAGTCACTGAGGCAATTATGGTTACCTGCTGCACACGTGAGAGAAAACCAGACTGAGAGAAGTTCAGTGAGTCGCTGAGGGTCACCAGGCCTATTACTCAGAACTTTGTTATAAGCAACAAAAGAAAGCACCTCTGAGTGGTGCGGGCACAAGAGAAAACTAGCTGTAGCGACGGGGCCGTGGGGCAGCTAGGGACTCCCAGCGACCCCGTCCCTCTCCCGGCCTCTCTCTGCCTGCAGCTTCCTCCCACCCCCGGGCAGCCCAGCTTTCTCCTCCAGACAGGAAACCAGGGCCACTGGAGTGCCAGACCCCCATGTCCCCGGCCTCACCACCCCAGACGAAGAGGCTCGTGGGCCTCGAGTTCAAAACTCCAGGGAGATGCGTTTGAAATGATGTCCTAAGACATCCCTCCATCAAATCCTCTCCCCTCTCCACAGTCTGCACCGCCTCCCCTTAATTTCTTTGATCTGGCTGAGGGCTCCCAAAGTGGTAAAACCAGTTTTACGCTTTTCCTTTGTAATCTCCACATAGGAGGCTGCCTCACATTCCCTTTGGTACAGGATAGCCCTGCACTGGCAGCTCTGTAGAAACAGGCGGGGTCAAGCCCCATTTTAACCTCCTTATCACATGGCTGAAATTACTGCCTTGGAGTCTCTGAGATACCTGGGGCCTCATAATAAATTCTTCCCTTTCACACACAAAAAAAAAAAGATTCGAGGAGGGCCCCGACTGGCCCAGTCGGGTCAGTGGTCCACAGATGGCACAGGGGACCAATCAGGAACCACACCTGGCAGGTCCCAAGAGTAGGCAGAAGAGAAGCACTTCTCCAGAAGGGGGAAGAAGTATCAGTTCCAAACGAAGGAAGAAGGCTTATTTAAGGCAGATTAAATAATAAAAAGAAGTAGAAATCCTGCACACACAACTGCTAAGCCACTGCTCTTCAGACCCCAAGTCCAGTGACCTCACTCGTTCTACACCACAGCTGACGTTACTTGGCACTAAAATGTGAAGCAACAACAGTAAAGAACAGCCAGGGCGTAATACGGTGCTAATCGTGCGGTAAAGACGCTTAGTACAAACAGAATTAGAAAAGAGAGAGATCAACGTACCCATCTACATCTGAGTAATATCCTAAAGCTAGAGATCTCCACGCCAGAATTTTGTGCTAGGAAGAAATACACATTGTGTTTCTTCATCGGTGAAAGTCAGACTTTCCTCCCCTCCTCCCTTCTCCGTTCTTACAACTGAGTGAAGGTGGTCTCTCCTTAGGTCCACGTCTTCTTAGTCCTCTACTCTGCACAGAGGACTGCTAAAGTCCCTTCTGAGGAAGGAACCAGGAATCAGAAACACAAACCCAAGTCCACCGAGCTGAAGGCGGGAGCGCAATTCTCTGCAGAGACTGACGGGCTAACGCACTCAGCCCCCACAGGGGCCCCGTGTAAGGGAAAGGAGTGGGCAGGAGGCACGGACCCGGCCGCTGCCTCGTTAGCAGGGCTACAATCCACCCGGGGTTTTCTTCCTTCTCCTTTTTTCTTTTAAGAGATCTACGTGTCTCTCTTTTTATTTATTTATTATTATTATTATTTTTGGCTGCATTGGGTCTTCGTTGCTGCGCACGGGCTCTAGTTGCGGCGAGCGAGGGCTACTCTTCGTTGCACTGCGCGGGCTTCTCATTGCAGCGGCTTCTCTTGTAGCGGAGCACGGGCTCTAGGCACTCGGGCTTCAGTAGTTGTGGAGCACGGGCTCAGTAGTTGTGGCATACAGGCTTAGTTGCTCTGCAGCACGTGGGATCTTCCCGGACCAGGGCTCAAACCCGTGTCCCCTGCATTGGCAGGCAGATTCTTAACCACTGCACCACCAGGGGAGTCCTCTTTTTATTTATTTATTTGGTTGTCCCGGGTCTCTTAGTTGCGACAGGCAGGCTCCTAGTTGCAGCTCGCGGACTCCTCAGTTGTGGCTCGCCGGCTGCCTAGTTGCAGCGTGTGGGCTCCTTAGTTGTGTCATGTGAACTCTTAGTTGTGGCATGCATATGGGATCTAGTTCCCTGACCAGGAATCGAACCCGGGGCTCCTGCATTCGGAGTGCAGGAGAGTCTTAAACACTGCACCACCGGGGAAGTCCCTCTTCTCCTTTAATTTAATCAAACACTTCTCTCGCCCTCGCTACCTGCCAGGCACAGTTCTTCATGCTCTACAAATATTCTTTGTTCTCGCTGGCTCCCCTGGCTACACGTGGTTATGGTGGCTTCTAAAAGGAATCTAAGAAGTGGGAGTTTTTGATACTTTTCTCAAAGGTCTAACCTAAACCTAGATGACTGAAATCACCCCCATTTCTCTAGTTCCAACATTTTGCTTCTCTCCCTGAGCTGAGTCCACTTCATTGTCTCCTTCCACAGACCAGAGACAAAGGTTGGTATTTACTGACCACTTACAGGGTGCCAAGCTCTTCCTCCCTTGTCTCACCTGATGCTCACGGCAAGCCCTCTTTACAGAAGAGGGAAAAGGCTGAGGGGAGGAGGGGAGGGCAGGCAGCTCTCTGGACTAACTCCCCGCTGGTGATCAGCTGAGCCTAGGAGCGAGGCCCAGCCCAGCCCCAGAAGGGGGGCTGCACACTCCCTGCTGCACCCGCATTGAAGAGCCTTACTGGAGAGCGACTCTTGTGTGTTGGCACTGGAAAAGCCACCCTTGGCAAGGACACATATGGGCTGGCCCTCCAAAGATTTTTTTACCTGTGGTGAAGTTCACATAACATAAATTAACCGTGGTAAAGTGTTCGATTCAGTGGCATTTAGGACATTCACAATGCCATGCAACTACCGCCTCTATCTAGTTCCAAAGCATTCTCATCACCCCAAAAGAAAACTTGTACCATTAACTGGTCAATCCCCATGCTCCCCTCGCCCCAGCCCCTAGCAACCACCTGCTTCCTCTTTGTCTACGGATTTACCTACGCTGGATATTTCATATAAATGGGATCATACAACATGTGGCCTTCTGTGGCTTCTTTCACCTACAGCATAACGTTTTCCAGGTTTATCCATGTTGCAGTATCTTCCTGTACTCCATTCCCTTGCATGGCTGAGTGACAGTCCATTGTATGGATATACCATAGTTGGTTTCCCCATCTATCCACTGATGGGCATCGGGGTTGTATCCATTTGGGTATTGTCAACAGTGCTGCTATGGACATGTGTATAAAGATTTGAATCTCTGTTTCCAATTCTTTCACACATATACCGAGGGTGGAACTATTGTATCCTACGGTAATTCTACATTTAACTTTTTGAGGAACCCTTTAAAATATTTTGAAACTATGAAATACTACAAAAAGCCAAAAGGACACTGAAAGCAAAATGCCAAACCTCAGTGAGATCAAAGAAGTTTTTTAAAAAAATGTTTTTCTAGTCTCATCCCTTCTTTCTGTAAGTTCGAATCTGGGCAGAAGGAACCCAAACAGTACACTTCTTTTTAAAAGGCCAAAAACACTAAGAAGAGAAAGTTAAGAAATGCAATTCTAGCAAATAATTAACAAGGGTTGCAGTGTCTCCACAATATTTTTAACAACAAAATCACACCCAAGCCAAGGGTCCACTCAAAACCACGAGGTGGGCTCTGAGACTTCTGAACCAAAGAAAACAGCTGAGAGGACCCAGCACAGGCCCGAAACTGGGAAGGTTTTCTGTTATCAGGGAAGACTGGATTCTCTGCTCTGGCTCTCATTTTTAGTAAAACCATTTTTCTTTTGGGAAAGACAAACCCTTGGTGCCAAAAAAACCCCCCCAGCACCCTTTAAAAAACCATCTTGCCACATCATTTGTCATCAGAAAAATGCAAACTAAAACAAGATTCTACTACACGCCTATTAAAACGGCCAAAACCCAGCACACTGATAATAACACCAAATGCTAGCGAGGATGTGGGACCACAGGAAGCCTCATTCACTGCCGGTGGAAATATAAAGCAGTTGGGATTGGAAGACAGCTTGGCAGTTTCTAACAAAACTACACACATTCTACCAGCAATCCAGCAATCACATTGCTTGGCATTCACCCAAAAGATGTGAAAACTTATGTCCATACAAAACCTGCACTTGGATGATTATAACAGCTCTATTCACAACTGCCAAAAATTGGGAGCCACCAAGACGTCCTTCAGTAGGTGAATGGATAAACTGTGATACATCCAGACGATGGAGTATTATTCAGCTCTAAAAAGATATCAGCTATCAAGCCATGGACAGACATGAAGGAACTTTAAGTTCATATTACTAAGTGAAAGAAGCCAATCTGAGATGGCTACATACTGTATATTCCAACCATACGACATTGTGGGAAAGGCAAAACTATGGAGGTGGTAAAAAGATCAGTGGTTGGGCTTCCCTGGTGGCGCAGTGGTTGGGAGTCCGCCTGCTGATGCAGGGGACGCGGGTTCGTGCCCCGGTCCGGGAGGATCCCACATGCCGCGGAGCGGCTGGGCCCGTGAGCCATGGCCGCTGAGCCTGCGCGTCCGGAGCCTGTGCTCCGCAACGGGAGAGGCCACAGCAGTGAGAGGCCCGCGTACCGCAAAAAAAAAAAAAAAAGATCAGTGGTTGCCAGGGGTTAGTGGGGAAGGAAGGACGAACAGGCAGAGCACAGAGGATTTTCAGGGCAATGAAAGCATTCTGTATGATACCGTAATGATGGATACATGTCATTACTCATTTGTCCAAACCCAGTGAATGTACAGCACCAAGAGTGGATCCTAAGGGAAACTATGAACTCTGGGCAGCTACGATGTGTCAACATAGGGTCGTCAATTGTAACCACCGTGCCACTCTGGTGGGGGAGGCTGATAATGGGGGGATTACGTATGTGGTGGGGACAGGCAGGTAGAACGTGGGAAATCACTGTGCCTCCTGCTCAAGATTGCTGTGAACCAGAAACTGTGCTAAAAAGGTAAAGTCTTAATAAAAAAAACTGTACGTCCTGTCCCTTAAAGTAATATTTCGAATCAGCTCTAAACCACGAGCACCACTTTAAGAATGACTCACTTGAAACTTAGTCTGGGACCAAGGGAGAGTGAAGCGAGCCTGAGAAGCAGCCCAGGGTGCACATATACCCTCTCTCTACATCTGCTTCCAGAAGCTTTTATGAGGCTGATAATCACCAATGATTTTAGCTGGGAGGACAGTAGCAACATGGGAACGCAGAGGGACTGTACCAAAAGAGGACACGTCGACACCTTTAAATTAAGTGAAGAGGAAAATAGCTCTCTGAAGGCACAGTCAGCTAACCACAAATGACAAAACCGACTCTTCTGATACAAGCAAGACACCGACATGACTGGGACGGCTGGCAAGTCAGGAAACAGGCAGGCATGCTGGTGGCATTCGCTGGGCAGGTGTTCGATTAGGAAGCGGGCTGACAACAACTCAATTAATTCACTGTGCACGCCTGTCCCAGAGAACACAAAGATACACCTGAAATACCAGCGGCAGGCCAGAGATTAACTCCACAGCTCCACTTTTGGCAAAAGCAGAGTCTAGCAAAGATGCAGTTGCAAAAGATAAAATCACACCCAGATTAGTTCTAGTAAGCCCTTTGAAGTTCGAACTAAACCCAGGAAGGAAACAAAGCGAGAAGGTAGCTTATTATGAATCAAACAAGTCATGCTTTTCTTGTGAGTGGCTTTCCCTGGTTGCTTCAGATACAGGCAGCCCTGGTGCTTGGACAGGGGAATGTGATAAAGACAAACACAGACGTGATTTAAAAACCAACAGCAAAGTGATGGGATCGCCCTTATCTGTAACAACCCTTACATGCAAGGCTCTGTCAAACGGAGACTTGAGAACTCCAGCCCACCAGGCATACGTATGGTCTGAATACACTGGAAGGAATATAGAAAAGCACAAGGAGTCATTTGACAGAAGCCAGGGGAAGAGATATTCGCTGAGAATATAAAATCTAGGAAAGAAAAACAAAGGTTATCAGGACCAACAGCTGGCAGAGAGCTACAGTTCCTTCACAGAAAGTGGGATCCTCCTGGCAACCAGCATCACATCACTCGGGCCCAAGAAAAATCAGAATGCTTGGCATGCAAAGCCGAGTATTAGAGCCAGAAGGAGTGTGAGGCATCCGTGCCACTCCTTTGTTTTAGAGAAAACAATACCGAGGTACAGAGAGGTTCAGCAACATATCCAGGACCAACTGTTAACAATGGCAAAGCCAGGTCTATAATCCTGGTCTCCTGGAAGGCCTTCCTCTAAACAATATTCATGACGATGATGATGATGATGATGATGATGACGACGACGATAGCACCCATGTGCTGAAGAGTTTACGAGCAGACATTACAATGAGGGCTTCACATATATTATCCCATTCGGTCCTCAACAAACTATAAGGCAGTAGTACTATCATTAGCCCATTTCACAGATGAGGTACAGAGAGGTTAAGCAACTTGCCCAAAGTCACACAGCTTGTTAGAAGCACAGGCAGATTTGCAACAGCATAGATGAACCTGGATAGCATTATGTTAAGTGAAATAATCCTGACACAGAGAAACAAATACTGTATGATCTCACTTATATGTGGATCTAAAAAAGTCAAAACTCATAGAGAAGCAGAGAACAGAATGGTGCTTGCTGGGGGAGCAGGGAGGCAAGGAGATGATGGTCAAAGAGTACAAACTTTCAGTTATAAGATGAATAAATTCTAGGGGTGTAATGTACAACATGGAGACTAATTAATAATACTGTGTTGTATGTTTAAAATTTGCTACGTAGATCTTAAACGTTCTCGCCACACACACAGAAAAGTGGTAACTATGTAAGGAGATGGATGTGTCAATGTACTTAATTGTGACGATCATTTCACAATGTATATGTATATCAAATCATCTCACTGTATTCTTTAAAAATATACACTTTTTATTGTTAATTATGCCTTAATGAAGCAGGAAAAAATAAGAGGGAAAAAAGGCTACACAGGCAGGATGGAAATCTAGGTCTAGCTGAAATCCGTGCTCTTAACATTGCTTCCAAGGAAGGGAGGAAATCACATTTTCAACTAAAGTATACACCAGAAACTTTCTTTCACTGGATAATTTTTAGTGTCTATCACCTTTCCCTCCAAGACATAAAAAAAAACCAATTAGCACTAAGGGATATAAAGAACAAAAATATTTTTAACTATGGGGAGAAAGAAGGCTCAAGACTCTCCAGCCGAGACAACAGAACTGATCAGACTCAGACCTGAAAAATTAGAAGCTGAAGCCAACATCGCATCCCTTTGGGATTTTTCCCAGTGTCTTACACCTTCAACAAGTCACATATTTATTTTCACATAGTTAATTCTGACTGGACGGTGGTGCTGCCAGGCCCAGGTGGCGATTTCAGAAATCAGTATGTACCAGATCTTGGAGCTTCGAATATGACAAAGTGAGAGAGTGGCATGGACATATATACAGTATGAAACGTAAAACAGATAGCTAGTGGGAAGCAGCCGTATAGCACAGGGAGATCAGCTCGGTGCTTTGTGACCACCTAGAGGGGTGGGATAGGGAGGGTGGGAGGGAGGGAGATGCAAGAGGGAAGAGATATGGGGACATATGTATATGTATAACTGATTCACTCTGTTACAAAGCAGAAACTAACACACCATTGTAAAGCAATTATACTCCAATAAAGATAAAAAAAAATTACAAAATCACCAGTTTAATCATATACATAGCTATGTTCAGTTTCAGAAAACAGTTACTTTTTGAAAATTGTGGTTTAAAAAAAATAACATTAAGTTGAAACTGATGCCCTTTGATTAAATAAAAAGCACCTGACTTTTCTAAGAAATGCCATTATATTCTCAGATTTTACAACAATAGTGCCATCCCATTGTATGCGGAAGATGCTTTGTTCTCTCGAAACTATGAAACCAGAACATCTCCCTGCACAGACACCTGCTCCACTGCAACAACCACGTCCTTTTACTACACAACCAAACCACAGGGTTGGGCTGCTAGTTCCGTTCAAGATCCACAACCATCACAGGACTGGAGCCCTAAAAAGGGGCCACCTGCAGTAGGTCCAGCATGAGTCACTTAATCTCTCTTAATATGAATCATAGAAACAAGAGCAGCAGATAAGGCTTCCTGCCACTCAACGGATGCCAAGCACTGTACTAAAGGCCCTCAGCTCAAGTTCTCTCTTCTCATCCTCACCATACTCTGCGGTAGGTGCCCTCGTTACTACGCCCAGCTTAAAGACAGAGGAAGTGAAGCTTAGTAAGAGAAGCTAAGAGAGTGACCCAGGGCCACACACCTGGGCGCTGCACACACAATACGAACCCAGGTTGCTCGGACTTCAGAGCCGAGCTCTAAACGATCGCACGCTGGGTGGCTCTCTGCTCTCCTCACACACAAAGCCCAGGAAGAACCGCCACTGTCATCTCTTCCTGAGGAGAGTGCAGGGCGGGTTCTGACTTCTTCCAGTCTGAAGGGAAACTTCTAACGAGTTCTCCCAGACAGACCAACTGACCAACTGTGTACCCAGCACTGGGTTAAGGATGGTGGGAGCATAAAAAGGAAGAGGAAGCAGATCCCTACCCCCAAGGACTTTACCATCTAACCTATACTGATCTAAACGAATCCCTATCTCTCTAGGGCATTTTTGGCCATGAAATGTATTTCCAGTCAGAAATGTATTTCCATCACAATCTGGGACACATTCACATATACTAAGCCTTACCATGTGTGAGGCACTGATATTTTTAATTCTTTCCTTTTTTTTTTTAATTGAAGTACAGTTGATTTACAATATTACAGTTTCAGGTGTACAACATAATGATTCAATATTTTTATAGATTCTACTCCATTGAAAATTATTATAAAATAGTGGCTATATTCCCTGTGTTGTACAGAATATCCTTGTTGCTTATTAATTTTATACATAGCAGCTTGTATCTCTTAATCTCCTACCCCTAGGTCCCTTTCCCTTTTTTTTTTTAATGTGTCAACCCACTAAACTCATTCTGTGACTACGGATTCTGGATGACAGCTTGAAAAGTCCTGCTCTAGAATGCCCCATTAACTCTAAGTTTTTTTTTAAAAAAGGCAAAAAATATCAGAAAGTTCTCCCTTACGTCTAATTTAAGTTTCTTGGGCTGTCAGGTTAATTAAATATGTATGGTTGGATATGCCTCCAGGGCAGAGGCAGCAGTGTGTCATGTTAGTTAAGGGCCTGGGATCTGGAATCTGTAGACCTGCATTCAAATGGTGACTGACCTGCCTGTGTATTAGCTGGGTGAGTCCTCCAGATCTTGGCCTATAAAATAGGAGATAATACTACTCACCCCTTGGGCTTGTTATAAGACACCTGCCTGGTACCTGGTTCCACGTTACTCAACAGAGGTGCTATGGGCATGGGGTGGGGAAGGGAGACAAGCCTCTTCTGTAGGACTGGCCCGAACATCCGAGGACTGTCAGCCTCTCTGGGCCCACACAGCTCCCAACGCCCCCTGGTGGTTGACAGCCAATTCTGCAAAATAAACGGCTGCAGTTGACGACTCCCCCGACAGCCTCTCCGCCATGTCAAGTGATCCCAACGCCTTCAAATCTTTTCTGTAGGTAACTGTTGTGTCCCACGTGAAAGCATGACATGTAAGCTGTAACAGGGCCGAGGCCAAGTGCCTGCCCCTGCAGAGCTTGCCGTCAAGCTGGGCAGATGGAATGGTAAACAGGTGACTGTAACCCACTGTGCCAGACGGTGTAACTGAAGCCCAGGAGCCCAAGGAGAGAGCAGCTCATGCTGAAAAGTCCACTCCACAATCCTATTTATAATTCTTTTAGTAGAAAAAAACAAAGCTAACAAATTGCTCATGTATTAAGAATTAGAAACCACCACCAACAAGCCTGGAAGAAAAGCATCCTTGTCTGCACCCACAGCAATATCAGGACCGTCACAACTCCAGGGCTGCCCCCCTGATGAGACGATAAGTTCCTTCGGCTGGTCGTAAGGTGAACTGCTCAAGATCACATAACAAGTATTCACAAAACTGGAATCACCAATGATCGAAAATTGCTGACCACTCTTCCAGTTCCTCTGGAACTTGCTCTATACTTGTCTAGAATCAAACTTACAAGAGGTAGGGACGGTAAGTAGGATGAAAGGCCTCCCATTAGACGGTCAAAAATGTGAGACTGGGGCTTCCCTGGTGGCGTAGTAGTTGAGACTCCGCCTGCCGATGCAGGGGACACGGGTTCGCGCCCCGGTCCAGGAGGATCCCACATGCCACGGAGCGGCTGGGCCCGTTAGCCATGGCCGTTGAGCCTGCGCGTCCAGAGCCTGTGCTCCGCAATGGGAGAGGCCACAACAGTGAGAGGCCCACATATCGCAAAAAAAAAAAAAAAAAGTGAGACTGAATCTGCTAGATGCTTAAGTAGGCCTTCTGAGAGGCAAGTCCAGAGGCCGCAAATTTAGACTTTAAAAATCATCTCTAGGAACTTCAAGATGGCGGAAGAGTAAGACGCGGAGATCACCTTCCTCCACACAAATACATCAGAAATACACCTACACGTGGAACAACTCCTACAGACACCTACTGAACGCTGGCAGAAGACCTCAGACCTCCCAAGAGGCAAGAAACTCCCCAGGTACCTGGGTAGGGCAAAAGAAAAAAGAAAAAACAGAGACAAAAGAATAGGGATGGGACCTGCACCAGTGGGAGGGAGCTGTGAAGGAGGAAAGGTATCCACACACTAGGAAGCCCCTTCGTGGGCAGAGACTGCGGGTGGTGGAGGGGGGGAGAAGCTTCGGAGCCATGGAGGAGAGCACAGCAACAGGGGTGCAGAGGGCAAAGCAGAGAGATTCCTGCACAGAAGATCAGGGCCGACCGACACTCACCAGCCCTAGAGGCTTCTCTGCTCACCCGCCGGGGCGGGCAGGGGCTGGGAACTGAGGCTCGGGCTTCGGAGGTCATATTCCAGGGAGAGGACTGGGGTTGGCGGCGTGAACACAGCCTGAAGGGGTTAGTGCGCCACGGCTGGCCAGGAGGGAGTCCAGGAAAAAGTCAGGAGCTGCCAAAGAGGCAAGAGACTTTTTCTTCCCTCTTTGTTTCCTGGTGCGCGAGGAGAGGGGATTAAGAGCGCCGCTTAAAGGAGCTCGAGAGACGGGCGCGAGCCGCAGCTATCAGCGCGGACCCCAGAGACGGGCATGAGACGCTAAGGCTGCTGCTGCCGCCACCAAGAAGCCTGTGTGCGAGCACAGGTCACTCTCCACGCCCCGCTTCCAGGGAGCCTGTGCAGCCCGCCACTGCCAGGGTCCCGGGATCCAGGGACAACTTCCCCGGGAGAATGCACAGCGCGCCTCAGGCTGGTGCAACGTCACGCCGGCCTCTGCCGCCGCAGGCTCGCCCCGCATCCGTACCCCTCCCTCCCCACGGCCTGAGTGAGCCAGAGCCCCGAATCAGCTGCTCCTTTAGCCCGTCCTGTCTGAGCGAAGAACAGACGCCCTCAGGCGACCTACATGCAGAGGTGGGTCCAGTTCCAAAGCTGAACCCCGGGAGCTGTGCGAACAAAGAAGAGAAAGGGAAATCTCCGCTAACAAACTCAGGAGCGGCGGATTAAATCTCCACAATCAACATGATGTACCTGCATCTGTGGAATACCTGAATAGACGACGAATCATCCCAAATTGAGGAGGTGGACTTTGGGAGCAACGATAGATATATTTTTTTCCCTTTTTGTGAGTGTGTATGTATATGTTTCTGTATGTGATTTTGTCTGTATAGATTTGCTTTCACCATTTGTCCTAGGGTTGTATCAGTCTGTTTATTTTTACTTAAATTTTTTTTTCTTAATAATTATTTTTTATTTTAATAACTTTATTTTATTTTATCTTATTCTTTCTTTCTTTCTTTCTTTTTTTCTCTCCCTTTTATTCTGAGCCATGTGGAGCACAGGCTCTTGGTGCTCCAGCCAGGCATCAGGGCTGTGCCACTGATGTGGGAGAGCCAAGTTCAGGACACTGGTCCACAAGAGACCTCCCAGCTCCACGTACTATCAAATGGCGAAAATCTCCCAGAGATCTCCATCTCAACGCCAAGACCCAGCTCCACTCAATAACCAGCAAGCTGCAGTGAGGGACATCCTATGCCAAACAACTAGCAAGACAGGAACACAACCCCACCCATTAGCAGAGAGGCTGCCTAAAATCATAATAAGGCCACAGACACCCCAAAACACACCACCAGACATGGACCTGCCCACCAGAAACATAAGATCCAGCCTCATCCACCAGAACACAGGCACTAGTCCCCTCCACCAGGAAGCCTACACAACCCACTAAAACAACCTTAGCCACTGGGGACAGACACCAAAAACAACAGAAGCTACAAACCTGCAACCTGCAAAAAGGAGACCACAAACACAGTAAGATAAGCAAAATGAGAAGACAGAAAAACACACCGCAGATGAAGGAGCAAGACAAAAACCCACCAGACCTAACAAATGAAGAGGAAATAGGCAGTCTACCTGAAAAAGAATTCAGAATAATGATAGTAAAGATGATCCAAAATCTTGGAAATAGAATGGAGAAATTACAAGAAACGTTTAACAAGGACCTAGAAGAACTAAAAAGCAAACAAACAATGATGAACAACACAATAAATGAAATAAAAAATTCTCTAGAAGGGATCAATAGCAGCATAACTGAGGCAGAAGAATGGATAAGTGACCTGGAAGATATAATAGTGGAAATAACTACTGCAGAGCAGAATAAAGAAAAAAGAATTGACGACAGTCTCAGAGACCTCTGGGACAACATTTGAATTATAGGGGTCCCAGAAGAAGAAGAGAAAAAGAAAGGGACTGAGAAAATATTTGAAGAGATTATAGTTGAAAACTTCCCTAATATGGGAAAGGAAATAGTTAAGTCCAGGAAGCACAGAGAGTCACATGCAGGTTAAATCCAAGGAGAAACACACCAAGACACATATTAATCACTATCAAAAATTAAATACAAAGAACAAATATTAAAAGCAGCAAGGGAAAAACAAAAAATAACACATAAGGGAATCCCCATAAGGTTAACAGCTGATCTTTCTGCGGAAACTCTGCAAGCCAGAAGGGAGGGCAGGACATATTTAAAGTGATGAAGGAGAAAAAACTACAACCAAGATTACTCTACCCAGCAAGGATCTCATTCAGATTTGACGGAGAAATTAAAAGCTGTACAGACAAGCAAAAGCCAAGAGAATTCAGCACCACCAGAGCAGCTTTACAACAAATGCTAAAGGAACTTCTCTAGGCAGGAAACACAAGAGAAGGAAAAGACCTACAAAAACAAACCCAAAACAATTGAGAAAATGATAATAGGAACATACATATCAATAATTACCTTAACTGTAAATGGATTAAATGCTCCAACCAAAAGACATAGACCGGCTGAATGAATACAAAAAAAAGACCCGTATATATGCTGTCTACAAGAGACCTACTTCAGACCTAGGGACACATACAGACTGAAAGTGAGGGGATAGAAAAAGATACTCCATGCAAATGGAAATCAAAAGAAATCTGGAGTAGCAATTCTCATATCAGACAAAATAGACTTTAAAATAAAGACTATTAGAAGAGACAAAGAAGGACACTACATAATGATCAAGGGATCCATCCAAGAAGAAGATATAACAACTGTAAATATGTATGCACCCATCATAGGAGCACCTCAATACATAAGGCAAATACTAACAGCCATGAAAGGGGAAATCGACAGTAACACAATCATAGTAGGGGACTCTAACACCCCACTTTCACCAATGGACAGATCATCCAAAATGAAAATAAATAAGGAAATAAAGCTTTAAATGATACATTAAACAACATGGACTTAATTGATATTTATAGGACATTCCATCCAAAAACAACAGAATACACATTTTTCTCAAGTGCTCATGGAACATTCTCCAGGATAGATCATATCTTGGGTCACAAATCAAGCCTTGGTAAATTTAAGAAAATTGAAATCATATCAATTATCTTTTCCGACCACAACGCTATGAGACTAGATAACAATTACAGGACAAAATCTGTAAGAAATACAAACACATGGAGGCTAAACAACACACTACTTAATAACCAAGAGGTCACTGAAGAAATCAAAGAGGAAATCAAAAAAATACCTAGAAACAAATGACAATGAAAACACAACGACCCAAAACCTATGGGATGCAGCAAAAGCAGTTCTAAGAGGGAAGTTTACAGCTATACAAGCCTACCTTAAGAAACAAGAAACATCTCAAATAAACAACCTAACCTTACACCTAAAGTAATTAGAGAAAGAAGAACAAAAAAAACCCAGAGTTAGCAGAAGGAAAGAAATCATAAAGATCAGATCAGAAATAAATGAAAAAGAAATGAAGGAAACGAGAGCAAAGATCAATAAAACTAAAAGCTGGTTCTTTGAGAAGATAAACGAAATTGATTAACCAATAGCCAGACTCATCAAGAAAAAAAGGGAGAAGACTCAAATCAATAGAATTAGAAATGAAAAAGCAGAAGTAACAACTGACACTGCAGAAATACAAAGGATCATGAGAGATTACTACAAGCAACTCTATGCCAATAAAATGGACAACTTGGAAGAAATGGACAAATTCTTAGAAATGCACGACCTTCCAAGACTGAACCAGGAAGAAATAGAAAATATGAACAGACCAGTCACAAGCACTGAAATTGAAACTGTGATTAAAAATCTTCCAACAAACAAAAGCCCAGGACCAGATGGCTTCACAGGCGAATTCTATCAAACATTTAGAGAAGAGCTAACATCTATCCTTCTCAAACTCTTCCAAAATATAGCAGACCCAAACTCATTCTACGAGGCCACCATCAGTCTGATACCAAAACTAGACAAATTGTCACAAAGAAAGAAAACTACAGGCCAATATCACTGTGAACATAGATGCAAAAATCCTCAACACAATACTAGCAAACAGAATCCAACAGTACACTAAAAGGTTCATACACTATGATCAAGGAGGGTTTATCCCAGGAATGCAAGGATTCTTCAATACATGCAAATCAATCAACGTGTTACACCACATTAACAAACTGAAGGAGAAAAGCCATATGATCATCTCAATAGATGCAGAGAAAGCTTTCGACAAAATTCAACACCCATTTATGATAAAACCCCCCCAGAAAATAGGCAAAGAGGGAACTTTCCTCAACATAATAAAGGCCATATATGACAAACCCACAGCCAACATCGTCCTCAATGGTGAAAAACTGAAACCATTTCCACTAAGATCAGGAATAAGACAAGGTTGCCCACTCTCACTATTATTCAACATAGTTTTGGAACTTTTAGCCACAGCAATCAGAGAAGAAAAATAAATAAAAGGAATCCAAATTGGAAAAGAAGAAGTAAAGCTGTAACTGTTTGCAGATGACATGATACTATACATAGAGAATCCTAAAGATGCTACCAGAAAACTACTAGAGCTAATCAATGAATTTGGTAAAGTAGCAGCATACAAAATTAATGCACAGAAATCTCTTGCATTCTTATACACTAATGATGAAAACTCTGAAAGAGAAATTAAGAAAACACTCCTATTTACCATTGCAACAAAAAGAATAAAATATCTAGGAATAAACCTACCTAAGGAGACAAAAGACCTGTATGCAGAAAATTGTATGACACTGATGAAAGAAATTAAAGATGATACAAATAGATGGAGAGATATACCATGTGCTTGGATTGGAAGAATCAACATTGTGAAAATGACTCTACTACCCAAAGCAACCTACGAATTCAATGCAATCCCTATCAAACTACCACTGGCATTTTTCACAGAACTAGAACAAAACATTTCACAATTTGCATAGAAACACAAAAGACCCCAAATAGCCAAAGCAATCTTGAGAAAGAAAAACGGAGCTGGAGGAATCAGGCTCCCTGACTTCAGACTATACTACAAAGCTACAGTAATCGAGACAGTATGGTACTGGCACCAAAACAGAAATATAGATCAATGGAAAAGGATAGAAAGCCCAGAGATAAACCCACGTACATATGGTCACCTTATCTTTGATAAAGAAGGCAAGAATATACAGTGGAGAAAAGACAGCCTCTTCAATAAGTGGTGCTGGGAAAACTGGACAGCTATATGTAAAAGAATGAAGTCAGAACACTCCCTAACACCATACACAAAAATAAACTCAAGATGGATTAGAGACCTAAATGTAAGGCCAGACACCATCAAATTCTTAGAGGAAAACACAGGCAGAACACTCTATGACATAAATCACAGCAAGATCCTTTTTGACCCACCTCCTAGAGAAATGGAAATAAAACCAAAAATAAACAAATGAGACCTAATGAAACCTAAAATCTTTTGCACAGCAAAGGGAAGAAACCATAAACAAGACGAAAGACAACCCTCAGAATGGGAGAAAATATTTTCAAATGAAGCAAATGACAAAGAATTAATCTCCAAAATTTACAAGTAGCTCATGCAGCTCAACATTAAAAACACAAACAACCCAATCCAAAAATGGGCAGAAGACCTACATAGACATTTCTCCAAAGAAGATATACAGATTGCCAACAAACACATGAAAGAATGTTCAACATCATTAATCATTAGAGAAATGCAAATCAAAACTACAATGAGAAATCATCTTACACCCGTCAGAATGTCCATCATCAAAAAATCTAGAAACAATAAATGCTGGAGAGGGTGTGGAGAAAAGGGAACCTTCTTGTACTGTTGGTGGGAATGTAAATTGATACAGCCACTATGGAGAACAGTATGGAGGTTCCTTAGAAAACTAAAAATAGAACTACCATACGACCCAGCAATCCCACTATTGGGTGTATACCCTGAGAAAACCATAATTCAAAAAGATTCATGTACCAAAATGTTCACTGCAGCTCTATTTACAATAGCCAGGACATGGAAGCAACCTAAGTGTCCATCGACAGATGAATGGATAAAGAAGATGTGGCACATATATACAATGGAATATTACTCAGCCATAAAAAGGAACGAAACAGTTATTTGTAGTGAGGTGGATGGACTTAGAGGCTGTCATACAGAGTGACGTAAGTCAGAAAGAGAAAAACAAATACCGTATGCTAACACATATATATGGAATGTAAAAAAAGAAAAAAAAATGGTCAGAAGAACCTAGGGGCAAGATGGGAAGAAAGATGCAGACCTACTAGAGAATGGACTTGAGGATACGGGGAGGCGGAAGGGTAAGATGGGCCAAAGTGAGAGAGTGACATGGACATATATACATTACCAAACGTAAAATATAGCTAGTAGGAAGCAGCCGCATAGCACAGGGAGATCAGCTCAGTGCTTTTTGATCACCTAGAGGGGAGGGTGGGAGGGAGGGAGATGCAAGAGGGAAAAGCTATGGGGACATATGTATAACTGATTCACTCTGTTATAAAGCAGAAACTAACACACCATTATAAAGCAATTATACTCTAATAAAGATGTTAAAAAATATCATCTCAAGATAATTATACAGTCATTGCATGTGTGTAGGCTAAAAGTATTAATGTGTCCAGTGTGTAAATTTAAAATACCTGTTTCTAAAATCCTGTTTCAGCATCTCTTCATTTTTTAAAATACTGGGCCTGGGCACTTGAGAGTGGCCATGTGGTTATTAATAAGGACTCCTCAGAGCTCTGGTCCCAGCAAATGAAGCATACATCAGCTACTCCACTGCAAAACCAAAAAGAATAGGAAAATCTTGGGAAAATTCTAGTTAAAATTAGGGTCCTTATAGTTCATCCTCTCCCTCTTGCTTTGGAGGAGGGAGTTTACAGGAGAGGTCAGTTACTAAGGCTCTTAGGGAGGGGAGTTTCCCAGGTCTCTGCTCCTATAGCTGAGGACTGATTTCTCCAAGTCATGCTGGTTTAAAACAAAGATGGAACATGTGTAGAACATGTGTTTAATATTATAATAGATTGCTTATGGTGTCACATAGTTTATATATCTGCTCAGAATTCTGTAAGAATGAGATCCAATAATTGTCTTACTGGTTGCTTCTGAATTGAATTTCAGGTCTAGAATGCCATTTTCTTTTCTCTCTCTTTTTTTAAGAGTGTCATTTTCTACATAATGAAGGTAAATTAAAATCCAAATTAATTATAAAATAAAATAAAGACAGAAAATAATAACCTGTTCATTGAGTTCTGGGTGATTTCATGTATACTGTGTCATTTACATCTCACCCAGCTCTTTTAGATATTATTATTATGCCCAATTTATAGGATACAGACTCAGAGGTTAAGTAAAAAGCTAGGAAATGACTGGGAGGGAAACTAGGTTGGGTCCAGCAGCCAACTAGGATGCTGCCCCCAAGCCCCACTGCATACCTGCCAGCAGGGACAGCACTTGAAGGGCCATGCTTTCACTTTCAGAAGACAACTGATTTTATTTTTATTTATTTATTTAAATTTAGTTATCTATTTATTTTGGCTGTGTTGGGTCTTCGTTGCTACCCTAGTTGCTGCGAGCAGGGGGCTACTCTTTGTGGCAGTGCTCGGGCTTCTCACTGCGGTGGTTTCTCTTTGTTGCGGAGCATGGGCTCTAGTTGCGCGGGCTTCAGCAGTTGTGGCGCGTGGGCTCAGTAGTTGCGGCTCACGGGCTTAGTTGCTCCGCGGCATGTGGGATCTTCCCGGACCAGGGCTCAAACCCGTGTCCCCTGCCTTGGCAGGCGGATTCTTAAGCACTGTGCCACCGGGGAAGTCCCCAGACAACTGATTTTAAATAAACTCCTCCTCTGATGTGTCCGAAACTTTCAGAGGAGGCTATGGCGTATGCTACCTCCAAGTCTCAGGTCTGTGATGTCCCTTAAGAATCCCTGTCTGTGAACTGGGGGTGATGAAGCCTTGCTGGGAACATCAGGTGAGGCCATGTCTGTGCAAAGCACCCAAAACTCCAACACATCTACAAATATAAACAACCTCGAGCAGCGGCATTACCGCTGGGACTCTGTAAGCAGCTCGGGGGAAGAAACTGCAGAGCAAGACAAAGCAAACGCATACCCAAAAGCTTGTGTTTCCTTCTCAAAAATGTAGGGAAGATAGAGGGATATTCAGGTGGACAGCCCGTGCACGCAGGGGAGGAGGTTTAAATGACTCCATCACCACCTACATTGTCTCATGGACCTCACCCCCTCACTGCACTCACCCTAGGTCTTAGGCAAGAACACCTAGAGCAAAAGAGTGAAACGGGAGACAAATCCAACAAAGAGTAAAAATTCTGAGGATTCTGTGGTCCAGTTATATCAGAGCGATAGCTTAAAACATAACTCCATTTGCACACAGAAGCCCCCTTGAGTTGGGGGGTCTGCAACCTCAACACCCACGGCTGGCCCCTCCTGGGAGGAAGGCCACACCTTGCCTCACAGCAGGCCCAGGAGCTGCTACCACACTCCCCACTCCCAACTGGGCACGTCTTCCATTCCCAGGGCTCCCAAGACCAGTGAGGCGTGGTACAAAAGGCCAGACTCTGGTCAGAAGGACCTGGGTTCAAATCCCTGGCCCTGTTACTTACACACCGGGTCTGTTGGCAAATTACTGCATCACTCTGGTTCTGTTTCTTGGCCTACAAAACGGGGACAGTAATCCCCATTTTCCAAAGTTGTTGTGAGGATTAAAAAAAATAATGTACATAAAAGGTCCAATCAGCAACTAGCAGTGCTTACTAATATAAACAGAAGCCAACCGGCTCTGGGTACTAACTAAATTTCATTCTTTAAAAGAAAAAGGTTTCATGAAGTTAGTGAGGACTGACCATTTTCAGAAAATTCAAGGAAGCAGCGTGGGAAAACTACACTCCCCTGGCTTCCGGAAGGTTTCTGAAACCTCTCCACCACCGGCGCACCTACAGGAACGGAGAAGTGGCTGGCATGTCTCCCTACCTCCAGACTCTTCACACTTTATAAATATACAACACGACTGACCAGAGAATGCCCGTTGCCAACCTCCTGGGCAAACAAGTCCAACAGGATTTGATCCGGAAATTAAATGTCCGGGCAGCCCAGCCACACTCAGTTCAAAATAGATCTCCGTGACCTACTTAGTCTTCTAGTACCATTCCCAAAGCCAAAAGCAAGCAGGCGGTGAGATGGGACCACTGACTTCCGCAGGGCCCTACACAGAATCCTTGGCTTTCCTGTCATTTGAAATGTGCACTGAAACAGTGATGGCTCAAAAAATTATCTTGGGGGTAGCCAGACAGAAGCCCTAGCTTTAAAACAGCTGATTCAAGTGGTTGTTAAAAAGCAAAGAGTCCCAAAGTCATGCTGACAATTCAGCCCCCTGACCAGCCCCTATGATGCATTTTCATTCATTTAGACAAAGGGCTACCACCTCTCTTGACAGTTGCTTTGCAAGCTACCTATCCCTCACCCTTCTAGATGTTTCTGGAGTAGCTGCGTCTTCTCCAGGACACAGTGGGCTCTTTGAGAGCTGAGACCCTGTCTTCTTTATTGTGATATTCCACAGTGTCTTGCATAGCACGGTGTCTTGGTGCAGAAAGACGCAAGCGCTGCATCCACCGTAAGATGGGGAGAGCCTTCCCTCACCAGCAACAATCCTCCAGGCCCCACCCACTCCTGTGTTTGTCTCCTCAAGATTAGGGAATAGAAACAGACAGACTGGTACTTGCTGTAAAGAGGAGGAAGACAGACAAAACTAGGGAAAGTTGCTGCATAGTTTCAACCACCATGTGGCTACAAAGTGACCTCCTCCGTTACAATTCATTTCACTAGGCGGATGTGAGTCTTGGGGAGGTTGGGGGTGGGGGGCGTGGACCAAGGACCTTGGCAGAGTCACATGCCAGTAAAATCCCAGAGCATCCCAACATACAGGCAGGCAATGGGACCCTATATGTCACCAACTAAGCAATGGTGGAGGAAGCACGCTGATGGCCCCAACCAAAGAAAACGAGCCAAAGCAAACCTGCCACTCTTCACATCCAAATCCTCCCTTCTCAAGTCTCCGGGGTCAGCCACAGACACTCCTCCCCCCACCACTGAGCGCTCAAAATTCCCATCTTAGACATTTCCTTGGTAGGCCTTTCGTTTACTTAGTGCTTTTCCCCCATCATGACATTTAATCCTCTGCAATCACGGGAGGCAAGCAGAACAAGCATTTTTATCACCCACTTAGAAATATGGAAATTGAGGCCAAAGCGTGTCAACCACGTGGTAAAATCAGGACTGCAGCACAGAACTTGTAACTCCAAGTGCAATGCCCTTTCTCTAAAATCACCCCGTGCCGTGCGCCCAGACCCGAGGAAGCCAGGTACCTAAGCTCTAGGCCACTGCTCCTTCCACTGTCCCCTACGGCTGAGCACCTGCTGGAGACAGAGCTCTTAACACACAGGCCTCGCCACCCTGCCACCCCATGTACACACACGCTTCCACGGGTCAAACAAAGACAAACAGGATTACGGAAATCATCAACCCTGGTGTCACTTATGTCAGCCACTCATGCCCCGAGCCAGGCTCACCACGCTCCTCCCTGTAAAAACGCAAAGCCCAACCCTAGAGCTGTCAAAGGAGACACACACACGAGACACACACAGGCTTTCTGCGATCAAGCGGCGATCGTGGGGCAGGGTAAGTAATCACAGACTCCAACAGCCACAAACCAGAGATCCCAGACCTCCGAGTATCATCGCCCTACATCCACATCCCGCCTCTGGAACTCCTTACTCTCTGTGACCTTAAGCAGCTGTGTTTCTCCAAATCTCAGCTTCCTCATTTATAAAATAAGGAGTTTAAAGAAAGGATCTCACGGTGAATGTACTTCATGCCACAGAGCTTAAAAATGGTTAAAAAGGTAAGTTTTGTAGATTTCGCCACAATAAAATAAAATATGTCAGCATTTGTATTTTTTTAAAAAAGAGAACCTTACAGGTTCATAGTAAGGATCAAATAAGAGTGTAATGGCAAGTTCTTACAGTGTACAGCACATACTGGATCCTAATACACAGCTATTTATTATTTGTAGTAATTTTTATAGCTTTTATTATCTAGACAATACATGCTCAACATGGAAAATGCCAAAAAACAGAAAGATAAAAAACCTCCTGTAATACCAAAATCCAGACACAACCACTGAAATTAAATTCTTTGTAGTATTTTTCTAATGCAGAGACATTTCTTAAATTTGGAATATATAGACAACTCTGTCGTCATGATCCGTTCTTTTCTGCCTCACCAATAATTGCAAAAACAACTCTCATGACAACATCCAGAAATAAAGGCACTTTGTTTAGCACAAGGATCAAAAGTTGCATGAAACTTGAGACGGGAACAAGGAGCTCATGCTGAACAGCTGGGGACGCCTGCCCCCAGAGCCAGGAGGGGGGTTCACATCAAATCCCCCCACCTGTTCCTCCTTCCGCCTCAACGCTCACCCAGAAAGCAAGACACTGGGGATCTGGCCAAGCAGGACAAGGGCCGCAGGGAAGCTCCTGGAAGCTCCGCATGTGCCAGGCTCCCACTGCCCTCAGGGAGCTCCCACCGTAGGTGCAGGCAAATCACCCCAGGACCTGTGCAAAGGGCTGCGAGGAGCACAAGGAAGGAGACACGCGTGACAACCATGTCATCCAACCCCCAGGTTAAAGATGCCCCAAGGCTGCAGGGATGAGACCAGTCTCGCTGCGGGGCCAGGAGACTGAGCTCTCAGGGTCCTGAGCTAACTCACAGTTGCCCAGTTTAAAAAACAAAAACCAAAACCAAACAAACAAAAATCAGGGCCCATATCCTGTACTTATGTACAAGCACTTCTTTACCAAGTGCTTGAGATCCATCAGCACAGAGACAAAGGCCACCTGGGCACAGGACAAGTGGCCTGTTCTACGAGAACCCTTGGGGCCCTGCCTGGCTCCCACTCTTGGGCATGGCCTCCCTGCCTCTAATGCGGAATCGAGGCCAGACTCCACAGACTCCTGGGGACGCTACCTGATTCAAAGCTTCCTGTAGCGTCTGGCAAACAAGGAAGCTCTTCTGCTGTACTGGGGAAGCACCCTCAGAAAAGACTCTGGAGAGGAACTACAGTCCCACAAAACACACTCTAACGCTCCGTCTCTAGCCAGGCACAGTCTGCCTCACTTTCATTTTGCGTGGGTGTGTGTTTTGCTGGGAGGCAGGGGTTAGTGAGTGACTGGTGCCCAAAGGCAGCTCCTGAAATCCTACAGAGGAGCAGCTGCTCCTAGCGCCGGGGAATTCTATTTCCATCTCCGCTTACACGGAACTATCTTCTAAAGCGGTGCTCCCCGGAGGGGCGGCGGCGCCAGGGGGCTCCCGGATCACCTCCCTGGACGGGCTGCTCCTGGCACCGCCCTCGCAGGCGGAGGCCGGGAAGAGCGCCTGAAATCAAGGCCACCCGTGGCCCGCTCCTCCGGAGCCCCAGTCACAGACATGCCAGGCCCTTTCCTTTGGAGGCCTAGGGAGGAAATTAAATGTGAGCCAGATAAGGAGATTCCCTTCAGCTCTGACGCCAGGGAATCCAAAGTTATGATTCCCCCCAGGACCACGCGAACCAAACTGGCATGGGCCCCGGACCATGGGGCCAGCCACACCTGGGGTGCCTTCTTCTCTGTAATGACGGCACTCGCATCGCAGGCCTGACTGTTTTTATAGCAAATGTGAATGAGAATGTAAAGCTCTGCAGGCCAGTGACAAAGTGGGTGGCAGTGAGGGCCCCAGGCCGAGTGAGTGCAGTGACTGCCCGACAGGCTCCTGGGCTCTCCGCAGGTGCTTCTGCAAGTCCCTCCCTGCCCTGTATTTTCCAGGCCAAGGGAGGCCGCTGCCCGAGGCGGCTGACTCACCTCTTTTCACGGCATAGTGGCTTGATCCACAGAAGGATGCGGGGAGCTGAGCGCCCTGAGCTCGCACTGACCTCACACTGACCTCAGCAGTTTCTAGATCTGCCAGGGCGAGGAACACCTTCACCATGGGCACAGCGTTCACCAGATGGCCCGGGGCTGGCGGGAAGGCGCAGCTCCCACCAGGGCTGCCACGCGTGCCGGGCTTCCCAGCAGCCCTGGCCACCCCCAGCCTTGTCTACTTTCTCTTCTTCATGCTTGTGGTTTCAGTGTGGGGAAGCGGGTGGGTGGAAAGGCATCCAGAAGGAACAGAGAACCGACTGGAAAGGGCGGTGGATCAAGGGTCAACAGCACTGACGTTTCAAAAAGAAACTGCCGAGTAACCATCACTGCAAAACATCACGGCGCACGGACGAGGCGCTGCGATGGCCGTCTGAACTTGGAAAAACCCTTGACGAGCTGGTCCACACGCCAACGCTGCTGTCGGCATGCTCGCAGACTCAACAGTGGCTCCCATCTCGCGGGGGCAAAAGGCCAAAGCCTCATGAACACACACGCGCGCGTACGTGCATGCACACACACACACACGACTTCCACGTCACTGTCCCCGTACCAGTCTGGCAGGCGCACATGCCCACCTCAAGGCCTCCGTGTTTGCTGTTCCCTCGGCCTGGACCACATCCCCTCCATACCTCAGCTCCTCCACCCCTCACCCCTCCTCCACCCCTCACCCCTCCTCCACGTGGAAGCTCAAACACTACCTGCTCAGCAAGGCCTGCCTGCACCACCTTTCAGCACCTCACCGACCCCCTGCCCCAGGCACTGCCCGGACTTTTCAGCAGCCATTACTACCTCACATACCGTTCTGGGTCGGACAGCGTCCCTTCAAATCCACGTCCACCTGGAACCTCAGAATGTGACCTCATTTGCAGAGAGGGTCTTCCCAGAAGTACGTAGTTAGGATGAGGATACACTGGAGGGGGGTGGGCCCTCATAAGAAAAGAGGGGCCACAGACCCGGGAAAGAGGCCGTGTGGTAAGGGAGGCAAGAGAGCAGAGCTGTGCAGCCACAAGATCCAGGCACCAAGCACGCCGGCACCACCAGACGCTGGGGCAGAAGCAGGGAACAGGTCCTCCCTCAGAGCCCCAGGGCGCCAGGGGGTAAGGTCCTGAGGTTTACGCCATCCGGCTTGTGGTCCTTTGTCACAGCACCCTAAGAAACTAGGACACGTACCATCAACTATAACCAGCTACTGTCTGCTGCCCCTCAGGAGAAAATAAGCTCCAGGAGAACAAGATTCTGACATCCTTTGCTTGGTGCAAAACGCCCGACACACAGAATAGCATCCAGCTGAATAAAAGAATGTATTTGCTGAACAGCTCTTGAGTGAACAAAAACAAGCCTAGAAAGGGAGACAGGGGTGCTATACCCACCCTACAAGAGGGCAAAACTGAGGGGCTAACGTCCCAGCTCTGCTCAGAGACAGCAGAGCCAGGACCAGAACTGCACTGGGACCCAGCCTGCTCCTTTGAGAAGTAACCCTGAGCAACTCCAGGTGCCGAGCAAACAGCTGCTATATGCAGCACTCCGTGAGCACACGTGTGGAGCGGAGGGCAGGCAGGGCAGGCGCCAGGCTTGCCTGTCCTCGTTAGGGCTGTGACCCCGAACCAGGGAGGTCACCGGGTCTCAGGGTCCGCATCTGCAAATTGAGGGTGGATCACAAGCCAGGTCGACTTGCTCTCCAAGAAGCAAGCAAGGCTTGTTTTAATCTGTGCCGCTTCTGAGAGGCCCTCTCAGACCCCGGGAGCCAAGGTGACATCTCCGTGCCACTGATGCACACTTAGGGCAGCACCTCCGGCACGCACCACACGCTACTCTGAAACCTCTCTCACACCGCAGGCCACTTGATCTTGCTTTCGTAGTTCACTTCCACACACACTACCGGACTCACATCTCGGGCCTCTGCACCTGGCATTCTGTAAGCCCTGCAGTCTGCCCAGGCCCTGCCCGTGTCCTCGCCAGCCAGCTCTGGTCCTCCCAGGCCCGCAGACACCAGGCTCCTCCACCGAGCTCCACTCCCAGGAGTGAGGTTTCCTTTTGCCCACCTGCGCCTGGGCGGCCTGGGCGGCTCTGGAGCCTTGAGTACAGTCCTCCCCACACTCAACCGCAGGTCTCTCCAGTTTGGGTAAACCATCAGCAAACAATCAGGGACTTCACAAGAACCTGCCGTCGTACACGCACAGGCACACGTGCATGGTCGGGGGTGTGAAACAAGCACAGACAGCATCCCAGGGCCAGCACCGTTAGGGCTGTGACGAGGCAGAAGGTAAAGCATGAGCCAGGCAGACCCAGGCGTGAGCCCCAGCCCCGCCCCACTGCGGGTTACGCTTCCGTTACCTTCCCTGCACTTGAGCGACCTCAGCTCACAGCGAACTCAGTAGCAGCAGACAGCAGGCTCTGCAAAGTGCCCAACACCGTGTGCTTCTCTTTTCCTGCATCTTGAAATGGGCAGCACGTGGCCCATTTACCCTGCGTGGAGAGCAGGGTAAGGAGCCTCAACCTCCCAGGGCTTGGAGACCTGGTCCCACCTCTGCTCTGAACGACCAGGCCCGTAGCCGCACCTCACCTCTCAGGGCCTGGCTCGGCCTCCTCCAAAACAAAAGGGAGAGGCAGCACGAAGGATCCCCAGCACACAATCTACTTAAGAAAAGGGAAGGCCTCTGCTCTGGGGCCTCGGTGTCTCACAGCAGGACTGGTGTCGGAAGAGGACATCAAATGTGCTCTCCTGCCCAACCTGCTACCTTCGCCAGCTACCCTCCCACAACCCCAGCTGATCCAGGTCTGCCTCTGCCCTCCTTGACATTCGTTACTAGAGGATGTGTATTTTTACATTTAGCAAATGTAACGCTCGTTCATGCATTTAAAAAACACTTATTAAGGACAGGAGGACACAAACAAGCGTAGTAGTTGCTTACAACTGCTGAGTACTCACTGGGTAATATGCTCAGAGCTTTACAAACATTACGCTCTGAATCCCCGGAACAACCCTGTGAGGTGGGTACTGATACTATTCCTGGTTTACAGATGAGGAAACCGAGGCCCCGGGAGAAAGGATAACCGTGCTTAAGTCACACAGCCATAAATGACGGAGTGGGAGCTGGAAATGATCCTAGAGTCTCTTCACCACCCCGGGCTGCCCCTCTATCACTCCTTCTCCCTGGCCCTCTTTGAACCACAGGTAAAGGACGCTGTCATTCAGTAAGTCAGAGCCTCCCAAAACCCACTGGGCTGCTCAGCCTGCAGGGACGGCCCAGGTGACGGCCTCCAGATGTGTCCTCTACCAGATCAGGCCCCTGGAACACCTTCTAAGGAACCCTGCTCAGAGACAAACCATCACAATATTCCCATAACAAACCAGGGAAGTGGGGCACGGATCACCACACTGCTGGAAGGAAAGCCCCACCACACGCAGAACCGCGCTTCACTACATGCATGGAGCCTATTTCAGAAGCAAGAGAGTCTGATTTTCCACCATGTGATCCTTATACGTTCCCCCAGTTCAGCTCACCAGCCTGGAATCCCTGCCTTGGCTGTGCAGAACACAACTGGTATCAATGTGCTGCTTATAAGCACTTGCTTCCTCGGGGAGAGGCTCGCAGAAAGACTCTGGCAGGTGACACCAAAATTATAGTGCTCTATTACAGTGCCCAGCCTCTGGGAAAAGCGGAGAGAACGTGAAACCAGGAGCGCTGGCTTCCAGGGCCACGTTGCCACCCCTGGCGGCAGGACACCCTGAGCAGAGCCTTGGTCCTCGGGGGCTCAGCTCCCTCATCCTCCATGGTTATGATAGACACCTCCCCCCGCCCAATTAAGATCCGGAAGCCAAACGAGTCTCATAGCCATACCAGTGATGGGTGAAATGCCTACTAAACACTGTCCATTTCTATCACCTAGCAGAATGGCAGCCTGTGGGAAAATGGGCAGCCTCATACACTATTGGTAGTTTAAACCAGTACAGCCCTGGCGAGCACAGTGTCGGGATTTGCTGTAACAGTTTAAATGAGTAGAACCTGTGGCATACTGATTCCACTCTTAGAGAAACACACGCATGTGTGCATAACAGCATGTATGTATGAAGATATAATAGCAAAACTAATGAGTCCCTTTATATGCCTATCAATGGGGGACTGACTCATAAATTATGATATATCTATACTATAAAATGTTTTGTAGACAAATTAAAAGAGAGAAGAACTACATGCAAGAAAAGGTCTACAAGATCCATTGTGAAAAGATAAAATAATGAAACAATATATATCGTGCAATCAGATTTATGCTTACAAAAGAAACAAAACTGTATGTGTTTGCGTCTGTATAGGCTGATGGAAATTACAATTAGTTAGTGCTGAGGACCCAGCAGGGAGGCGGCACAGGGGGGAAGGGTGCCAGAGGAAGGAGGACTCTACATCTGCTGTTCACTTCTCCACTATTTGGACGGGAGGGTGAGGTGCATGAGCATAATATATTCATGTATCCCCTATATCATTTAGAAAAAAGCCATCGAACTGATTTAAAAATAGCACCACAGCCACCGAAACAGGGTTTCGTGTTCTGGTGTGAAACTGACAGAGCAATCTGGACAAGTTTTGGTGCCACACTCCAAGGTCTTCCCAAGAGTGACTGATAAAGTTCAAGTGCAGTCTCTAAACCACAGATGACAAGACTGGATCGGGATCAACAGGGAAGAAGGGAAATGCCGGGTGCAAGGAAAACTTTGGGGTAAGCTCTGTGGAAGCTGCAAACCTGTCCTGCCCTGAACCCGCTTGGCTCCAGGACGCACTTTTCTGAGACTCTCTTCCCTCTCACCTCCATAGGATGAGAAGAAAGTAAAAACCAGATGAAGAGAGAATTCCCTTTCCCGCAGCAGAGAGGAGGCCACCTGCTGTGGCCAGCAGAGCTGCTCCCAGGCGAAGCCAAAGAAAAAGCCTGGCCAAACTCCACCTTCCCGACAAAGGCACTGCGTGTCAGGCTCCTGGGGCTGCAGGGACAGCCAAGGCTGGCAGCCTGAAGCCCACCCATTCGAGTCCCTCCACTTCAGCAAACAACCAGGCCAGCCTCTATTCACATTCAACAGTAAAATCCAAACTGAACCAGGATACAAATCAGAGGGTTCTTCCAACAAAACAGCAACAAGGTGGAATAAGGAGAGATAAATCAGTGGTATCCTGGATAAACATACAGCTACTATTTCTGCTTGTCCATAGTAACACTTCTGTAAATTCAAACATTTGATAAATACCTTTTTTGGCTTCCTAGTAATAATTAAAACAAACACGCAGCCCAAACACACACACGCAGCTAAACATGGAGCAAAAAGGAAAACAGAGGGGCTTTGCTTAGGACATGCTGCTCAGGAGGCAGCCTGACAGTTGACATCCCCACACAAAACGCTCTCCTCCCATTAAATAGGTACCCTGTTAGTGCGCCACACTCACTGGGCACTTCAACAGTCCACGGCTGGGGGCTACCCACAGGACAAGGAAAAGAAGTCCCATCTCGGAGGGAAAGGGGTGACCATCGAACAGTAGGGGAGCGGAGTCCGCAGAGATGGCCGTGACTGCGGACACCAGGAAGCAGGCAGACCAATAAAGTAACTCTCAGCCTCCTCTCCATGAGGACGCAGCCCAAGCAAAGCCAGAACCCGACCAACTGGCCAGAGCCCAGCAAGAACAAACTATCTGAAGGGCACGGCTATTATGCACTCTGGAAAATGGACGCCTGGGCAAGTTTCTTACAGACTCTGGCACTGACTAGGGGAGAGGGCACGGCACCAGCATATTTCTGATGCGGCAGTGGTGCGTCCTATGGTGGGGACATGCGGACGCTAGCAACCAGGACCAACCGTGTCCCCTCGCTCTGACTCCGGTTCTCCTGAGTATGGCTCAGCTCCCCACCGAGGCTGCACCCTTCGGGGGAGGGTGTTCTCCCCTCCTTGCAGGGCTGGCCACCACTGAGAACTCGCCCACCTCCACTCCCCGTTCCCGACCAGCCCCTGCATGCTTGGTGACCACAAGTCACCCCCGCCTAGAGGCAGATCAGCCCTTGGGGAACAGCCCGAACTGAGGACCACAGCCACTGTGGTCCACTGGGTCCACCAGGGAACTGTGGGGTGCCGACTGCACCCCAGGGAGACTTCCTCCTTTGGGGGCTTTTCCCCTTCAACAGTTTCACTACACATTTGAATGTTCAAACCAGCACTTCTCTGAATGGGGTCTGAGAACCTGACTTCCATCCTGAGATGCTCCAGGAAAGGCAGAAACTAAGCCCAGGGTGGGTGGGCAAAGACAGGGGAAGGCGCTTTGGGGTTTTCCTCAGGCACCTTTCTCTGGCTGTCATGAGAGACCAAAGGAGGCAAATTTGAGTTTCTACAGAGATGCTTGCAGTCTACAGACAGTGTCTCCACTACCCAGCTTGTGAGGATGAGAGGGGCAACAGGGAAGGGGTGAGGAGAGAAAGAGGGCTTGACTGCTCGTTCTCTCAACCCCAGTCCAGAGCACTGAGCACCAACCATGCTGGCCCGTTCCCTCTGCTGCATCACCCCTGCCACCATCTTAACGTCTTGAGTTCAAGCCCTCATCCTCTCTCATGCCCATTACCCTGATGGCCTTGTCTCTCTTCAGGGCATTTCATAGTCCACACAGCCTACGGAGCCACCCTTCTAAACCACAGCCTCCGGACGGAGTCCAACCTTGGCAGGGTGGGCGCGACTTCTGCCTGCCCAGGCTGTGCCGTCACAGAGATCACAGCTGCCGCTCGGACTGTGACACATGCCACCCCGCCCCCAACCATGAGGATGCGCAGCCTTCTGTTTCCTCATCTGTGCAACGGGAATAACAGGATCGCCCTCCAGAGCTTCTACGGGGGTTAATCCAAGCTGAGGAGAGCCCGGCTCTCCAAGAATGACCACGACTCTCCCTGTCCCCAAGCTGGCTCCAGCCTCTCTGCTCTTCACCACCTTGCGGTGCTACCTCCTCGTAACGAATGAATACGAGTAAACGCAGAAGAAGGCATATCCGAGATCTAAAAATGAAGGGGCGTACACATTAGGCTCCCAAGATGTAGAGGACCCCAAAATTAACTCATTATCAAAATAATGTGAGAGGAATGAAGGGATGGGAAGAGAAGGAAACATTACTCTGGAGGGACTGCTTTTAAAATAGACAGCTCTGTGATTTTTTTTTTAAAGACTTCATTTTTTCCAAAGATTTAGGAAGATTACATTTCAAAAGCTCACAAAGGAGACCCTTCTGGTTTTTTTTAAAAAACTATTTCTTAATTAATACCTTCAGAGGACTAAGAAGTACTTTTATAGACTGACTGAATCTTAATAAAATTCTCAGAGAAATTCTGGCATCAGTCACAACAAACACCCTCCTGGAATTTAATTTCCTTTTCCGCATACAACTTACTATGGCAACTCATTTATGATGCCACCGCAACCAGTCAAACTCTGCTTGGAGCATAAGAACTTCCAAGCCCCACAAGACAGCCTATAGCACTCGATACAAATTGGCCCCATATTTAGCCAAATCCTACATCTAAAAGAGACTTCCCCCACACCAAACTGTCCAGGTTTTACTGGCAAAGTCAACTCTTCCATCTCCTTCCCAGCCCACATCTGCACTGCCCTCCCACCTTATACTATAGCTCTAACAATGCCTCCTACCAGCTCGAAGTCCCAAAACTCAGTATCTTTTCCCTGTCCCACAAAATGAATAAAAGAGGAGAGAAGGGCACACAATGGGCAAAGGGGAAACTAGCTACATCCATCTTCAGCCTCCTACCAAAGACGTGTCCCTTCTGGCTTCTGGCTTGGTTCAAGTCCCTCCTTTTCTTTTTTTTTTCTTTTTTTTTAAATTTTTATTGAAGTATATAGTTGATTCACAATGCTGTGCCAGTCCCAGCAATTCCCTCCTTTTAGATGACGGTAGGTCCTAGAATATCCACTGCATGTGCTGAGGATGGAGTGGGCAGCTAAAAGCTAAAAGAATTATTTATAAGTACAAAAATGTACTTTAAAAGCCTTTCTCCCTCGAGGACAATTCCTACTGGAAGACTTAATCCCATTATCCCAAGTGTCCATGGGCGAGGGGAGAGAAAGGGCTGGATGCCAACCGTCACTGAGCACCCACTGCAACTCACAAGTGCATCTCATTTAATGCAAGGCAGATACTATCATCCTGATGTTACACACGGGGAAATCGGGCTCAGAGGGATCAGGCGATGGGCTCAGCATGTACACCAGGCCCATCAGACATCAAGACTCATGGACTCATAAGCTTTACCCTAAGCACCTGGGGATACCCAGGTGCTTAGGGTAAAACACTGTCCTAGGTTGGAGGGCGCTTTACAAGTTTCCACATTGCTTTTCATATACGAGATCTCATTCAATATCACAGCCCTATAGGATAGTTAAGAATTACTTTTCCACTATTGTAAAACACTGTTTGGTTTCAAAGATCACCAGTAACTTGTGAAAGCCAGTGGTAGCACTTAGAGTTGTACCCTGTCGAAGCTTTGTTTCCTCACCTCACAGCGCAAGATCAATGGTAGGGGCTCAAATGACAACTATTATTAGCAACATGATTTTTATTCATTTAATAGCCCTCAGCTAAAGTAAAATTTATACACACACACACACACACACACACATATAAACTACAGATATTTTAAAGATTCAACTTAATTACCTGCTAGAGAGGATATAATTTTACCACTACCTCAAACTTAGAGATAACCACTAACTGCTGCTGCCAAGACACTGACAGAAAAGGATTACTGAACGTGATGTGGTCAAACCCAATACGGACTTTGACAGCTACGAATGGAAGAGAACACGGCAGGAGCATTCAGTTATGATAAAATACACAAAAAATCCTCCTCTCCCTCCAGCATCACGGCTTGATCATGAATGTGCTGTTTGACCCAACCATGTCATTTCAGCTCTGTGATGACCCTGAGCGTCCAAAACGAGATGGCCGGCAAGTGACACGGATGTCCTAGTGAGAGGTCGCCCAGGAGGTCTAGGGAATAGGGCTGGGGCAGATACATTATTACCTTGAGCTATTTTTAATGTGCTGCATCTAATGCATTGTTTGCCTCACTTAATTTTACTCACTTGGAAAGAAACCTGGGAAGTTCAGAAATGCCAGATGCAACAGGGATCAGCTCCCCACTTCTCAAGCTAGAACGGAAAAGATGACAGAAGTGTGTTGGTACAAGGAAGGCAGCATCAGTCAGACAGGAGGAAATCTAGGCTACTATGGCAATGAGAGATCCTGGGGAGGTCCTTCGAGGAAGGCTGAGCCAAGACCCATCCAACTGAGCATCTACTCCAGGCTTGAAGGTTCAAACAAAAGAATAAAATTCAGGTCCACAGATGAAACATACGTAATTTTTTTAAGCACAGTTAACAGCTTTATGGTAATGACAGCTGGACAGCCATGTACACTAATTGCCTACATGAGAGCAATATCCATACTGTAAATCTAATACCAATTATTATTAGTTTTGGGGTTTGTTTTACTTTATGCAGCCTTTCTTGCTTCTTAGCTGTGTTCAGTCCACCCTAGTTTCTTCGTAATAGGCTGAGTTTGATTTTGTGTGGCCGATCTCGACTTACAAGGAAAAAGATGTCAGTCTCCCTCAGACACCTTCTCCTGCGCCATCAGACTGTCTAGCTCTTTATTTATACACTATTTTGCAGATAAGGAAACTGAGTTCCAGAGAGGGGAAGTGATGCATCCAAGGCCATAATCCTTGCTAATATATCTAGGACTAGCACAAGGGCTCAAGGCCTACAATGTAGATCTCCAGCTCTATCACTGTTGCAAATGATCTGGCATACTTGTGTCGTGAATACGAAGTTTATTTGGAAGGGGAAGAAAAAAAAAAAAAAAAGCTAACATGAGTCATCTCCTTTGTCAAGGGGCACCACACAGATTGTTCTAATAAAGCATCCAGCATCTCCAGAACCACTTGTTTCTGAAACAGCCAACCTCAGTCCCAGAGAATAAAAGGCCATGTCTTGTGCCCCTTTAGGATACCCACGACCTGTGAGCAGATGCGCTGCAGGGCTTTGGGGATCTGCTAGCCCAGCCCAGGGAATCCAGACGTTGCCGGTACTGGAGAGAGAATGGGGGGTGGGGGGTGGCTAGGGGAGGGTCAGAGTTGCGTTTTCTCCCGGCAACAGTTATGATTTCATGCAGCCCAATCTTACTCCCCTGGGAACATCTAAATATCCCATCCACTCAGGGGTCCCTCCTCAACTTCCCCAGGACAAAAGCACTGCAGTCTGGGAGGTGAATCTGGCAGACCGGGAGGGACGGTATTTGACCCAAGCCTTAGAGGAAGCACCGCTCCGCTCCCTCCTCCACCAGTTACTGGAACTCCCCACCGGATCTTCAGACGCCAAGAGGCGTCCCCCACTCTGAGCCCGACCCCTCTTTCAGCGTCTGCCCCAACAGAGGCGCGAGGAGGCAAAGCCCACTGCCCATCGCTCTACCCCGCCACCCACTCGCCTCCGGTCCCCCCAGTGGCCGCCCCCCGTGGGCCTCCCTCCCTCCTCACTCGCGGGGTCCCCGCCGGACACTTGCCTGCTCCAGCCCGAGAATCTGAGCGCACCCCTTTCTCTCCGCCCGCAGAGGACCCGCGTCTCCCGCCTCCGGCCCAGACCCCCTTCTCCCCGCGTCCCTCCGCGCCCCGGGTGTCAGCCGTGCACCCGCACTTCCCGCCCGGCCCGTTCGGGCTCTGTCCGCCCCAACTTTTCCCGGTCCCGGCGCCGGCCCCGCAGCGGCGGGGATCCCGCGTCCCGCGCCGCGAATGGCGCGCGGGCTCGTGTCCCCTCGGCCCCGGCCCGCCCCGCCGGCACGAGTTGCGCTCGGGACTCGCTCGGCGCCCGGGCCTCGGCTGTCCGCCCGGCGCAGAGGAGGAGCCGGCGTGGCGGGAACCGCGCTATCCCGGCGCCGGCACCCCCGCCCGGTGCCCGGTGCCCGGTGCCCGCCCGCACCGCTCCCTGCCCACCTGCCCGCCCGCGCCGCCGCCGCTCACCTCCTCCCGCGTCGCCGCCGCCACTGCCGGGAAGACGTGGCAGTGGCCGCCGCTCGAGCTCCCCGCCTCGCCTCTTCTCTCGGCGTCCGCGCGGGCGGCTCCGGCGCGCCGGACCGCAGCGCCAGGCGCCCTCTGCCGCCGGGAAGGCGAATCCTCTCGCCCTAACCCTAACTCGCCGGCCGCCCCCGCCCTAAGGCTCGCTCCCAGCCCGGTTCCGCTCTGCCGGAGACCCTCCCTTGTGGCGGCCCCGGCCCCGCCGCTGCCTCCGGGGAGCCTGCCCTGACCAGCCAGCCTCTCGGCGCCCTTCCTCCGTGCCCCACCTGGGTCGATACATTTCCTGCTTCTCTAAATCTGAATGCCTCGCCTACGAAAAAGTAAAATAGGGTTGGGGAACAAACACCACGTCTCTCGTGTTCGTCATTCTCTCTCCTAGGGCTAGGTTAGCGCCCTGCCTGGAGTACCCAAGGGCGCAACAAATACTTCCTGAAGCAGTGAAAGGGTGAATGAATGAGTAGAGATTTTGGCCGCTCTCCACCCACGTAGGCTTCTAAACCTCCAGAGGACAGATCCCCATCTGGATTTTTTGTTGTTGTTGTAAATTACACACACACACACACACACTTGCGCAGCGTTGCATGAACAAATAGGATTCACAATTCCCCACCTCAGACTAGCACCAAAGTTGCACAAGGCCCGCAGCTCAAAGTTACTCAGGGCCTTTAGTCAAACAGACTTAGGTTTTACATAGATCTACCACTTAAAAGCTGGGAACTTTCGGGAAAGCTAATCTCCCTGGGCAGTTACCTCACCTATAAATTAAGAGTAATAAAATCTACTTCATGGAGTTGTTGTGAGGATTAATTGAGATCCTGCACTCTGTGTAAAGCACTTTGCTCAACCCCTCCACCCCACCTATACTGTATCTAAGTGGTAGCTGCTGTTACTATTATTACTAATCTAGTAGGTAATAAAAACTACAGGCAAAAATTAAAATTATGGCTACCTTTTCATCTGGGGACACCTTAATACCCTTGTATGTGGGGTATTGTCACCTACCCAGGAGAGCCAGCCCCGGGAGCAAGGCCTTTCCAGTCACTCTTCTTCCCCACCCCGAAGAATTAACGGGTCTTGGGTTTTAAGACCAGTTATGAGCTGGTCTTAAGAGCTGTAGAACTGGCTCTCCTGTAGGTTTTCCCCCGGGGTTTCAGTGGCCAATCTCTTAATGAACAAGTGTTTATTTTATTGCAAAGGCAGTCAATGTTTAAGGGCCCCCGTGGTCTACAGATTCTTCCTGTTTTCTCCTTGCCCTCTCTCAACACCTTGAGGCCGTCTTTTCATTTTTAACAGTCTCCTTCCTGCTCTGCACATAAAACAGCAGTGAGTGCAATGAAGTGGCATCAGACAGGACTGGGCTGGAATCCCAGCCCATCTGCCTTGGGCTTTCTGCACCTCAGTCCCCTCAATTGTAAATTGTGGAGAATGATGCTTATCTGTGACATTGAGAGAATTGGTGATCCAGTCTGTGAGTGAAGTCCCTGGAACATATAGGTGTTTAATAAAAGGCAACTATCGATTCATTTATTTAACAAGCATTTAGGGAGCATCCACTGAGTGTTGTAGGTGCTGGAAGAGTGAGGGAAACAAACATTGGTGAGGTACGATTCTTGCCCTCAAAGGAGTCTGAGGTCTAGTGGATGAGACAGGCACCCACATGCTAGGGCAGAGGGGTTGGGAGGATATACATGCTGCTAATATGAAATTAGGAAGCCTCAGTTCCAAATTGGGGCAGTGTTTCTGCAATATAGATTGCTTTAATTCATTATAATTGTAAATGCCATTTTCCTCTAAATATGTACATAACTTTCCAAGACCACTGCAAAAAATTAATGAATGATTTTGTGAGGCAAACAGAACCATTTGATGTAGGGTTCAGTCCCTTAATAAGGTGACTCCAAATGCTTCCTTATACTAGAAATAACATGTACATTGTGTTTTTGTGAGAGTACCAGAATTTATAAGTTAAAGTTGCATATCTTGCAATGCATATCTAAGAGGGAAAGTCCACATACTGTGGACCTCTAATGTATCACACCGCCTACCCATGCCCATGATGTAGCCCCCTCCCGTATTAACCCTGGGCTTGGCCACACGACGTGTTTTGGCCACTGGGACATCAACAAACATGGCAAACGCAGGGATGTTTGATGAGCACGTGTGCCTCGCTCCTTGCCTTCTTGTAACACTGTGAAGAAAGTGAAGAAATCTGGTCCAACCTCCTTAAAAATGAAAGGCTCAGGCAGAGAGAGGCTCACCATCCCAGCTGTAGCAAACCCCAGCCAACCCACCAGCTGAATGTAGCCACATGAGTGAGCCTAGGCGCCACTAGCCAAAATGACCCAGACAACCCAATAGTTGTGAGAAATAAAATGGTGGTTGCTTTAATCCACTAAGTGCTGGCAGCAATAGATAACTGATAGACACATCACACACAGGCGTTTCGACAGGTGCAAGGTCTCGGTGAAATTCGGCCAAGAGTCAATACTCTCACTAGTGTTTTCTGTCATGAAGCATTCAATTGAAGTTAATGTGTCTCCGCTTAGCAGAGTATCACACTTTAAGTCATTCCTTCTTTCAAAGTTCTTCATTGAATGGCTATGGAGCCTAGTGCTGGTTAAAATCCTTTTGCAGCCAACAGGACAATAAGCTGGCAAAATCAGCTTTAAAACCACGTTAAACATTATAACTCCTTGGAGCACAGCAGGTGTTACAGAGGTTGGGTATTTATGTCTCTCTCTCTCTTTTTTTTTTTTTTGGCTGCATCGGGTCTTAGTTGCGGCATGTGGGATCTTTTGTTGCGGGGCGCAGGCTCTTCGTTGCGGGCGCGGGCTTCTCTCTGGTTGTGGTGCGCGGACTCCAGAGCGCGTGGGCTCTGTAGTTTGCGGCACGTGGGCTCTCTCGTTGAGGCATGTGAGCTCAGTAGTTGTGGCGTGCAGGCTCAGTTTCCCTGTGGCATGTGGGATCTCAGCTCCCCTACCAGGGATGGAACCCGCATCCCCTGCATTGGAAGGTGGATTCTTTACCACTGGACCACCAGGGAAGTCCTTATCTCTCTATTTTATTATTAACTTCTTGATGATGGACACCCTGTCCAATTTGACAAGGTTTGACTATAGATCATGAACATCAGAGAAGGAAGGGAAGTTAGATCCGCTAATCTACCACCTCATTTTATAGATAAAGACACTGGGGCTAAGTGAGATTAGAAGAGCCTTACAAATTCCTAGGGTCCTGGAGCTGGCTCAGAGCAAAACTGAGATGACCAACTCAAAGATCTTTACGCTGTTTCTTGGATTGGATTGTTTGGTGGGTTGTTTTTTCTTTGTGACATTGGTTGCTACTAAAAATATCCTCCCCATGCTCAAAAGAGCTTTACAACTTTCCTTTGCATTTAGGATAAAATCCAAAGTCTTCATCTTGCCCCACAGGGTCTGGTGCAGCTAGCCCTCCAGAGGCATTCGTTTGGCAAACCCATCCCTCAGAACACTCTGCCCACTCCAATTTTTTTCTGTCCTCGCGTCACTCCATACAAGATTCCAAGCCCTGAATGAAAGCCAGCTTGACCTGGCTTGGTCACATGACCTAGCTTGATCACAACCCCAACCCAAGAAGAATGGGGCTCCCCGAATGAAATCCCCCAAAATTAATCATCAGGTGTTGTTACCAAAAGAAGAGAAAGTGGATGGAAGGTGACCAAAGCCAATGAACGTCCACTATGTTACCTCTCAGGCCTCAGCTTAAATGTCATTTTCTCAGGGAAGCTTTTAACTACTCCAGCTGTGATACTCTTTCATGCCACTCCTGATTTTTCACTGTTCTCATCACATTTTATAAATATATATTTATTTGTTTGTTTGTTTCTGTCATGGTCTCCCTCCATGAGAGAAGGACTGTGCTTGTTTACCCACTACTATATCCCCAACACCTGGTGTGGAGCCTAGGGCATAATTGGCTCTCAATATTTATTAAATGAATGAATGAATGAATAATATGGGCCTTATGATTCTTCTGACTCAGTCCGCATGACATTAGCTTTGTAAGAATGGTGAAAAAAAACAAAGAGAACATGAGGGTATAGGTCTGTGGAAGACACACCTTGTGACACTGTGGAGAGGACAGGAACTCACACTCAGGATGAAGGAGGAAACACTACCTTGTGCATTAGATGTGCCATGTTGCGCTGGGCTGTGCCAGTCTTGAGAGATAAATTATAGAAGCAGTGAAGTAAGAAAGGGGAGGTCTAGAATGGTGAAGGCAGCGTGCCTCAGAGTGTGTTTGCAGAAGTAGGAAGCCTCAAAGCTAAAACTGGGTTCGTGGCCTGGCTGCAGCTGCCAGGAGCACAGGTTAGCCGTGTATGTTCATAAACTTGCTCCCTCGGCCCCTTCCGTACCCGGCTGTGCAGCCTCTACAGCAGGGTTCCAGGCTCATCTGCTGACAGCCGCAGGTCCTTGGAGATGTTTTTACTACTCAGGGGCAAAACAAGATCTTATTAGAGCAATGTAAAGCTAAATGCATTCCATTTTTGTATCAATGAATATGAGACTTGTGAGAGCTTGGGGTTTTGTTTTCAGCCATTTTTCAGCAAAATAAAAAGTTGGCAATCTCAGTACCCCCCCCAAACGTCTTTGTAATGTTACAGGGCCATGCAATCTGAAAGCCTTGGACGTTACTACCTTACAATCTCAGAGACCTGGGTGACCCCTGCAAAGGCTCAGCAGACTCAATAGACCATCACTCATTCAGCTGTTGTTGTTTGAATCGTGCTTCTGTTTCCTTTCCTGCCTGTCGCCTACGTGGCAGACACATTAGCTGGTTAGAATGTACAGCCTAAAGAGGCTTCACTCCCAGGACCACGTCTGTGGCCGTGGGTCAGGAGGAGGTTGGTGGTGGCTCCGGAGATGTCCGGTCAGGAATGAGGCTCTGGGCTTGGGGTCTGGTCAATGACAGAGTACGTGTGTATGTGCGTGTGCACGTGTGTATGCATGCAGGCATGTAGGTGTGTGCTTGTGACAAAGGGAGTCCTTCTTAGGTCACCAACACTGTTCCAACAGAGGGGGGCTACTTACTCCTAAGAGGAGATATTGTTTTTAATCCCTGTGTTACAAAGGGGAAAACTGAGACCTAGCACACTTAAGTAATTCACCTAAAGCCCAACTGAATACAGACGTCAAACAGTTAACACCTTTGGCAATGTTTCCCTCCACAGGTACACAACTGGTGTTAAAGTTAAATCCAATAAGAATTCCCAGAAGCTGACATTCTGGAAAGACTCTTCTAGAACTAGAAAAGGGGTGAAATTTATCTTCCCTAAACTGAGGAAAATACCCAATTTCTTGTATTTGACAAGCGGTGTAGCATTAAGTCCCATACATTTACATTTCCACCAGAAGCTAGCCTACCCATTTCATACTCTTAGCTGGAATTTGAATTCCTCAGAGAAGACTACTGCATAAGTATCAATATTATAGTAAAAATGTCTTGGGGGCTTCCCTGGTGGCACAGTGGTTGAGAGTCCGCCTGCCGATGCAGGGGACACGGGTTCCTGCCCCGGTCTGGGAGGATCCCACATGCGACGGAGCGGGTAGGCCCGTGAGCCATGGCCGCTGAGCCTGCGCGTCTGGAGCCTGTGCTCCGCAACGGGAGAGGCCACAACAGTGAGAGGCCCGCGTACCGCAAAAAAAAAAAAAAAAAAAAAAGTCTTTTTCTCACTGGTAGTAATATCATACATATATACTTTTTTAAAAAAATAAAGACTTGAAACCAAATTTTATACCTATTCAATTCTGCAGTAAAGGGAGACTTGCCCATTTTTATAAAGCTGTAAAATCCCATATAAGGAAAGTTTTAGGATCTCTGCTTTCATTTGTACAAAGACATTGGAGCAGTAATGAAAAGTTCAACCAAGATCTTCATGCTCACTGCTTCTGGGTTTCTGAAATTTAAGTCTTCAGCTAAAGAATGGAAAGGAATCCCTACTCCACCCCACCGCTAGCAACCAAAGCAAACTCTCAAGCCAGCAACACCAGTGGATTCCTTCAACTTAATTTCTTCACAACTTTCTCCCTGCTGACAAGTGTTAAGTTTCTATTTCAACAGAAATAAGAGCTTCATTAACTTGCCTGTCTTCATGGTCATCTAATTCCTTTCAGGGTTTCATGGCATTTTGTGGGGGGGGGGGGGGGCTCGGGAAAGTAAGACCACAGTAACACACAACTCCCCAGAGCCCCGTTAAAGGCAGAACAGTTGGAATGGTTGGCGTGGGTGGAACAGAGCAGGAGACCCCACCTTTATTGCATAGGTTGTAAGTATTTCACCACAGGTTTTCAATTCCAAACCAAAAAGCAATGTTTCTTAACTACCTTAACTCTCAGACTCATAACCCTTAAGATGTTCATCAATGACTCATATACCAGCTGCCCCTGTGGTCTGGCACATTTTTTAATATCAAACGGCATTTCCTATCAACTGTGCGCTTGTCCTCAAAGGAGCTTCATCATCATCAGAAAGCACTGATGCGGTTTCTAGCCTATACTTAACTCTCCCATCACTCCACGCGTATTTCCTGAGCACTTCGTATGTGCAGGCACTGCTGTTGAGTTTCGTGAATGCAGAGGCAAGCAAAAAAGACACAGTCCTTTCCCTCCCTAGAAAAGCTCACGGACCAGTGGAGAGAAAAATAAACATGTAATTACAAATGATTTTAAGTGTTTTGAAGAAAAAGAACAAGGCACCTTGAGAAAGTTTAATAACAGGACCTAATTCTAAATTGAGAGGTCTGGGACGACCTTTCTGGAAGTGACCTTAAAGCAGAGACCTGCGAAATGAATGGGGGGTGGCTCCATGGGGAGCCCATGCTGGGGTACGTGGTCCTCCTCACCCAGGGAGTCTGTATTTCTTGGATGATGGCCAGGACAAGGAGTGCAACTCCACGGTACCTCATTGCTTTCAGAGAGGGGTCCTGGGAGACCTGTGGCCTCACAGGTACAGACACAGGACAGGGATGGTCTTCCTTCACTACTCAACCCACACTCCGCTCTCTCAACTCCTGATTCCCGGCGGCGGCACTTGGGTGAGCACATCAAGTGAGGATCACTTAGGTTACCAGTCCAGGTGAGTGTTTTTCCTGGTTCCTGTGTGTGAGCAGCCTCTACACCTAAGCTGTAAGCTCTTGGAGAGCAGGTGACTCTGTTTTATTCTCCTTGCACGATGCTCACAGTGCCTAGAAAAGAGCTTGCCTCGTAGCTGCTGTTCAGTGAACACCTGCTTAATTGAATTGGATTTCATCTCAGCGTTTACTTGTGTGGTAAACATCTGATATGAAAGAAGAGCCACACTAGACAAAGTAAGTATGCTTTAGAAGAGCAGAGATTAAAAGAAAACGGTGGGCTTCCCTGGTGGCACAGTGGTTGGGAGTCTGCCCGCCGATGCTGGGGACACGGGTTCGTGCCCCGGTCCGGGAGGATCCCATGTGCAGCGGAGCGGCTGGGACGGTGAGCCATGGCCGCTGAGCCTGCGCGTCCGGACCCTGTGCTCCGCAACGGGAGAGGCCACAGCGGCGAGATGCCCGCGTACGGAAAAAAAAAAAAGAAAAAAAGAAAATGGCATGATGAGTATAGGAATAGAAGCACTTTCTGAAGCTTCAGGAAATCTGGCCTGTATGGCTTTGATTGACTCTGAGAGACCACAGTTCCCTGGTTCTAAGACTCAGCTGTAAGATGCAACACTGATTTGATTGAACAACAGTTTACTTCTCTGGGCATTGGGACGAGAGAGCTGCTTTCAGTGTATACACATATTGAGAGCGATATCCTGATTTCAGAAACATCAACATGTTCCCAAAAAGTATGTCTTATAATAATAATTTTAAAAATCAGTACTCATCATTAGTTTTCATGGGACTTAAAATTTATCTTCTCTTTTGCCTGCCTTATAGCCACAGTAATTTTTTTTCTTTTCTGTTTTCTTCCTTTCTTTTTTGATAATAGTGCCTCAAATTCCTCTGAGAAATTATTCTTTCTCACTAGATACAGTCTGCTGAGGTATTTGATCAAGGTGCCCAGCTCTCCTAGTGCAGAGATGGGCACCTGACCTGAGCTAGGCCCACTCAGACATTGGAACAATGATCAAGGGTTGAAAACCTGGCCCCAGATGGAACTTACTTATTCTAGATATGGGATACAGATAAGACTGTCCAGAAGCTTCTGCTACAGAGGTCCTCTAAACATGCCTGGCTCCAGAGTTAGTTTCTGTTATTTACAGCTAAGAAATGCTAAATCATACACTGCCCTTGACTGCTGGTACACGTAGAATTGGAGTTCTTAACCGGGGGTCCATGGTTGGAAATGGTCCATGGATGTCCATTAGGAGTTCCACAAATATGATATAATTTTTATACCTGTAGATAATGCATTTTGGGGGTGAGATGGCCTACAGATAGCTTTCATTAGATTCTCAAAGAATCCGTGGCTGAAAATAGGTTAGAAACCGCTGATTCCAGAACAAGGATTCTTAAGCAAAGTCTGTGGATAAATCTGGTTGGGGGAAAATGGTATCTTTGCTTTCACTAGCTTCCATGCTTGTTCCTTTCCATTATGAATATAAGCAACAAACCACAGTATTATTAGCAATACCTGTGACTTTGGCATCAATAGAACTCAGATATTTTCATATCACATTATAGTGTTGCAGATATCTCAAAATATAATTTACACCTCTCACTACTTTAAAATTGCAGTGTTATTAGATCCACAGCTAGGTTTCATTAGTCAATGTATTAACGAGGTATACATAACACTTGATCACCAAATACTTTAATATTTTATAACTGCATCTCAGTATAATTGGCTTCCTTTGTAATCCTGTATGCTTTATTTCATCTAAATTATTCTCTTAAGAAAAGGTCCAAGAGCTTCATCAGACTGCCGAGGGGCTGATAATACAAAAAGGTTACTAGCCCCCTTGGGAAAAATTTGGTAGGACTGTCTCCTAGCCTTACGGGTATTGGTTCTACAGCCTTACCTGTATACCTTCTATCCTGTAGTTCCTCTCCTTTCAACAACCTGACATATTGGCTCCCAGCATTGCTACCTCTGAATTTCTCCAAAGCAGCAGGCATTATTGCCTGTGATCCAGAGAGACACACACACACTTCTATGAATCATAAGACAGAAAAAAGCAAAAAATTAATAATAAATTTTAAAATTAAAGAGAGAGAGATCTGGAATAGTTAAATCCATGGAGACAGAAAATAGATGAGTGGTTGCCATGCGCCAGAGGGAGGAGGAAAGGAGAGGTAACTGCTTAATGGATGCAGGGTTTCCTTTTGGGGTGATGGAAATGTTATGGAACTAGAAAGAGATGATGGATGCAGAGCATAGCCCTGAGAATGTACTAAATGCCATTGAATTATCCACTGTAAAAGGGCTAATTTTATATTATGTGAATTCTATCTCAGTAAAACATATGGTAAAATAATCAATCAGGGTTTCCCTGGCAGCACAGTGGTTAAGAATCTGCCTGCCAATTCAGGGAACATGGGTTTGAGCGCTGGTCCGGGAAGAGCCCACATGCCGCACAGCAACTAAGCCCATGTGCCACAACTACTGAGCCTGCGCTCGAGAGCGCGAAGCCACTACTACTGAGCCCACGTGCCACAACTACTGAAACCCAAGCGCCTAGAGCCCATGCTCCACAGCAAGAGAAGACACTGCAATGAGAAGCCCACGCATCGCAACAAAGAGTAGCCCCCACTCGTTGCAACTAGAGAAAGCCTGCGCGCAGCAACGAAGACCCAATGCAGCCAAAAATAAATAAATAAATCTTTCAAAAAGTCAATAAGTCAGAGGAAACTCCATTATAAAGTCACCTGGGAATTCAAGGGCCTACTTCGAGGAATGAAGAAAAAATACCCCTATCACTTCACACCAGTTAGAATGGGCATCATCAGAAAATTTACAAACAACAAATGCTAGAGAGGGTGTGAAGAAAAGGGAACCCTCTTGCCCTCTTGGTGGAAATGTGCATTGATACAGCACTATGGAGAACAGTATGGAGGTTCCTTAAAAAACTAAAAACAGAATTACCATATGACCCAGCAATCCCACTACTAGGCATATACCCTGAGAAAACCATAATTCAAAAAGAGTCATGTACCCCAATGTTCATTGCAGCTCTATTTACCATAGCCAGGAAATGGAAGCAACCTAAATGCCCATCGACAGACGAATGGATAAAGAAGATGTGCTACATACATACAACGGAATATTACTCAGCCATAAAAAGGAATGAAATTGGGTCATTTGTAGAGATGTGGATGGACCTAGAGACTGTCATACAGAGTGAAGTAAGAAAGAGAAAAACAAATATCGTATATTAATGCATATATGTGGAACCTAGAAAAATGGTACAGATGAACCAATTTGCAAGGCAGAAATTGAGACACAGATGTAGAGAACAAACGTATGGACACCAAGGGGGAAAGCGGGGGTTGGTGGTGGTGGGATGAATTGGGAGATTGGGATTAACATGTATACACTAATATGTATAAAATAGATAACTAATAAGAACCTGCTGTATAATAAATAAATAAATTTAATTTAATTTAAAAAATAAAATAAATAATAAATTGGGATTGACATATATACACTAATGTGTATAAAATAGATAACTAATAAGAACCTGCTGTATAAAAAATAAATAAATAAAATTAAATTTAAAAAATAAAATAAAATAAATAATAAAGAGAAAAAAAGATCCCAAAGTTTTATGCTATTTTGTTTCCTCTCTCCCCTTCCCCCCACAGGCCCCCCGAGTTGCTCATGTACACTACAATTTTAGCTCACTTACGAAATTGCTAATGGGTACTTTAGCCTACACATTAAATTCCGGTTTGCACTTACGCATATTAAAACACACCACTAAATACTCATCTGACAAGCTGTATTTTAAACCTCAAACAAGGTTTTATTGTGCCTGGATGCATTTTAATATACCTGCTAAATTTCTGCTGGAGTGAAAAACGGCTGGCAGTGATGACTGATAAGGGAGGAGGGTCTCTCCTGTCCTATCCCTCACATGCTGCTTCTGCTTGGGGGAACTGGGGGTTGGCAGCCCCTACCGCCTGAGAGCTCTAGAGAGCTTTCGGGAAAAGATTTCCGACATGATCTGATGGCCTCAAGCAGGGTCTGAGAGATCACTGAAAGGCTTCCCATTCCGGTAACTCCAGGACCTCAGTGTCTCCCATCAGAGTTCTCGGTCTCTGCCAGCCTCCGTCAGAGCAGACGGGGATTAACCTTTCACAAGCCCCTCTCACATCCTTCATAATTCCCTCTCTGCCTGGGTTTTGAAATCCTTCTCCTGCTCAGCAACCCTTGTGTCTCCACACAGCCTGCGGGATGACGCCCAAGCATCTCAGCCCGGCACTGCCGTTATTTGAGGCCCCGGACAGTGGTGAGTGCTTGGCTAGGGTTTCCCATCAAGTGCTTAAATGATGCTTATGAGCATCATGGTGTTTTCACGGCCATTTGGAGATGGGGAAATCAGGCTCGAGGTCATTCAAAGTCGCACCCTGGTCAAGCCCTCCCCACATTTCCCTGCCACCTTCCTTTCTAGCCTTCCTCGGCCATTTCTGTACTCAGCTTCAGCCAGGCTTCTCCTCACCGTCCCCTGACTGTGTCACAAGGGACCTCCACCCAGAATGGCTCTCCCTTCTCGGTCCCAAATCCCCCCATTCCCCAGGGTATGGCTCCCCCTTCTCCAAGAAGCTTTCTCAGCCCCCAGTGCTCCGGCCTCCTCTGAATCCCCGTTTATTACACCACCCACTGCTCACTGACCATGTGCAGGGATCGCCTGGCAGAGAGGCTGTATCTTGCCTCCCTGCCGCCCCCAACCCCCATCCCCTTCAGCAAAAATCCTCTCTGAGGGCAGGGACTGTGTCCTTTTCCTCTTTGTATTTACTGCAGTACCTGATAGGATTGAGAGATGGAAAGTGCTTGATTCTCTCAATCAGCAGGAGATCGATTTTTTTCAGGCCAAAGCACTGAGCCTATTGCCCAGCTTCTGTACCTCTCCTTCCTCCCGGGGAAGCCTGACAAGGTTCCAAGTCATTCTGCGCAGCCTGCCCCGCACAGGTGAGCCCGGCCTCGCTTAGGGCTTTTTTCCTGCTCTACCACCTCTTCCAGAGGCAGCCTGTTTCCTTTGTAGCTGGAAGATGAAAAGCGTTCTTTCTTCCCTTTACATGTCTAATGACATCATCCTTCTCAGGCGGGGACATTGGGAAATTCATGGCAATGAAGTATGGCTGCTTATTCAGAGAATCAGCAGGCTGTGCCCTGTCTCCCGGTGACCGAAGGCTGCTGAGGAGGTGGTGTGTGGATCGTGTTGGCAGGAGGAAAGGGTTCAGTAGCATTAGGCACCCATGGGAGAGGACAGGGGCCTTGGGATGGGGGAAATGGATGAAAGCCATAGCTGCCTGTATCATGTGATTTCAGTGATGCTGTAAGACCCCAAGGGTCCCCTACCATGTTCCTTTGAGCTTGTGATGGTTTCTTCATTCCTTCTGTGTTCAAAATTCCTATCATTTCACTTCTTCTCTGTTTTAGATCATGTGGCTTCTTCCCTTCTACACTTTCTTGCCTTAGATGCACATGTTAGGAAGATTAATTAGGGGTGGTGTGGGTATGGGTGACACTGGTTTTCTGGGAAGATGGGCCCAGCTGGTGAAGGGTAAGAAACGCCAGAATGAGTAGGCTTCACCCAATTTCTGCAGAGGACTAGTTGTCACTTTGGGGACACTTTGACAGGTACAGGCAGTCAGAAAAGCAGAACAGGTAAGTCAGGAGTAGGGTAGGAGAGTGAGGAAGTGTCTACGAGGGAAAGGGCATAAGGTGAGTGAGAGGAGGACACGTAAAGCATTTGACTCAGGTCAGCCTGACCAGCTCCCTGAGATGGGGCCAGGCCAAGCTGGCCCAGCAACAGACTATGGAAATCCAGCCCGCAAAATGACAGGCCGAAGCTGAGCGTTTAGACGGGCAGCAGGTATCAGGTGGAACCAGAGAGATGTAGGAGCACCCAGCCAAAAGCTACAAGCAGGCAGGAAGTCAGAATGAGTGATGTCATAGGTCCCCCGCCCCCCAGGTCAAAGCTCCAACCCGGCTGTTGCAGGAAGAGGAGAGACGTGGAGGGGTGGCCTTAAAAACAAGCAGCCCCTGCAGTAGGGGGACTGGAAGACTAAGCAGTTTCTCCAGAGAGAAATCACTGAATCAGGGACGCAGCCGAAGCACATCCTGCTGTATGAGAATAACAAGGTCTTCAAAGATAGATGTGCTGGTTTTTTAATTGTGGCAGGATACACAGAACATCAAATTTATCCTTTTAACTGATTTAAAGTGTACAATTCAGTAGCATTAATTACATTAACAGTGCTGTGCCACCAGCACTACTGTCGAGTTCCAGAACATTTTCATCACCCTCAACAGAAACCCCATACCCGTTAGGCAGTCACTCACATTCCACCTGCCCACCAGTTCCTGGCTGCCACTCATCTGCTTTCTGTTTCTCTGCATTTGTCTATTCTGGACATTTTACATAAATGGAATCATACAACAGGTAACCTTTTGTGTCTGGCTTCTTTTACTTGGCATAATGGTTTCAAGTTTCATCCATGGAGTAACCTGTGATGGTTAATTTCATGTGTCAACTTGACTGGGCCATGGGGTGCCCAGATATTTGGTTAAACATTAATTCTGGGTGTGTCTGTGAAGGTGTTTCTGGATGAGATGAACATCTGAATTGGTAGACTGAGCAAAGCTGACTGCCCTCCCCAGTGAGGGTGGGCCTCATGCAATCCATTGAGGGGCTGAGGAGAACAAAAATGCTGAGCAAGGAAAATTTGTTCTCTGTCTCTCTGCCTGTTTTCAAGCATGAACTTGGACTTAGACTGGAGCTTACACCGTTGGCTCTCCTAGTTCTCAGGCCTTTGGACTTGGACTGGAACTATACCATTGGCTCTCCTGAGTATTGGCTTGCAGGCTGAAGATCTTGGGACTTATTAGCCTCCATAACCATGTGAGCTAATTCCTCATTATGTGTGTATAATATATTAATATATTTTACATGTCTCCTATTGGTAGGAGATATATAGGTATACCAATATTAATATATTTAATGTATATTATAATATAGGTGTTATATATTTTATATATATATATATATATATATATATATATACACATAACATGTATCAGTACTTCACTTTTTTAATGACTGCATACTATTCCATTGTACGGATATACCACATTTTGTTAATCCATTCACCAGTTGATGGGCATTTGGGTTGTTTCCACCATGCACCAGATTTTGAATCCTGGTTAAGTCAAGTCACTTAACCTCTCTAGGCACCTGTTTCATCACATGTGGCTTTCTTATGAAGAGTAAGTGAGATAAAGCATGTAGGAGCCTGACATAGATAAGGCAATCCATAACTTGTTTTCCTCACCTGGCATCAGGACCCAGATCAGTAGGCCCAACAGCAGAGCTAACCTGCAATGGAGCTGGGTTCCTTAAATTCCCACTCAAACCAGAACTGGACCCAGAGTCGGGGCAGAGGGGACAGCTGCAGGTAGAGGACAAGAGGTCTTCGTTGTGAGGGAAGGAAATTGGACCCTCTCTTGCCCTCCTGCCTCTCCCTAGCACACACACTTAGGGAATGGAGGTTCTGAATCAGGGCCCCAAAACATGCGTATGCCTCTGTTTCACAGCGTCTTAGGCCAATAAATATTGTGAGGAAATATCTCACACTTAAACTGTTAGAAATGCCACACATTTTGCAAATGTTTGAAAGATAAGGCACACACTGCCATCATATCCTATCGTAGAAATAAGTACTCTTCAGGCTTATTTGCAACTGTTGTTCAGATTATTCTATAGCATGCACTCACAGTACATAAAGCTTGTGAAAAAATAACACCTATCATTCCCTAAATCACAGTAATTTCAGAAGGTTACATTTACATTCACTTTTTTTTTATGTTCTGTAACTGTAAATGTCGCTCTCCTAGATGTCATAAAAGGCAACTTGAAAAGTGAGTTTAAATGCACTGAGTCTTCTGTGCTAAAGGCACACAGACAGAATAGCTTACTCCACATTCAACCATGACCAATTCAATGGCCAACCTAAGAGCACTGACCTGAGTCTCAGGAGGCCCTGCGTGCATGCTCCCGTGGGGCTGTGGACATGCCCCTTAACTGCTCAGAGCTCCAGTTTCCTCACCTGTGCCGTCCATTCACTCAGCAGCACTCTCTGAGGACCACAGTGAGCCACCCACTGGCCAGGCTCTGGGGTCACAGAGAAGAGTAAGACCTACACCACTTACTCTCAGAAACCCACAGTCAAGCAGGGAAGTAGCTAACACACTCAATGCCTTACTATGTGCCAGGGGTTGTTCTTGCATTTCATACATATTAGCTCATAAGATCCTTCCAACAACCCTACAAGTGGATAGTATTATTCATATTATTATTACCTTCATTTCACAAATGAGGAAACTAAAGCACAGGGTGGTTCAGTCACTTACCTGGCTAGTCAAGAGCAAACATAGGTTGTCTGGTTTAAGAGACCACCCTGCAGCCACTATAGAAAACAGTATGGAGGTTCCTTAAAAAATGAAAAATGGAACTACCATATGATCCAGCAATTCTACTCTTGGGTATAGATCCAGAAAAAATAAAGACACTAGTTTGAAAAGATTGATGCAGCGCTATTTACAATAGCCAAGACATGGAAGCAACACAAGTGCCCATCAACACACAACTGGATTAAGAAGATGTGGTACATATACACAATGGAATATTACTCAGCCATAAAAAAGAATGATATACTGCCATTTGCAGCAAATTGGATGGACCTAGAGAATATTATCCTTGATGAAATAAGTCTGACAAAGAAAGACAAATATCAATACTATATGATATCACTTATATGTGGAATCTAAAAAATAATGCAAATAAATGTATATGCAAAACAGGAAGAGATTCACAGATATAGAAAACAAACTTCTGGTTACCAAAGGGGAAAGGGAAGGGGGGAGGGGCAAATTAGGACCATGATATCAACAGATATTATTATATATAGAAAATAGGTCAGCAACAAGGATTTACTGTACAGTACAGGGAATTATACCCATTATCTTATAATAACCTATAATGAAATATAAGCTGCAAAAATATTGAATCACTATGCTGCACATCTGAAAGTCACACAATATTGTAAATCAACTAAACTTCAATTTAAAAAAGAGTCTACCCTGTTACTCACCACAGATTGTGCCCAGTGCATATTCACATAATAGACCTCAATGCAAATGACACCGGAGCATAGAGCAGAGCAATGGATTTCATCTGAATGAAAGTAAGGAAGGCATCAGACATGACTATGTATCTTGGCCAAGAGAAATGAGTAGGATCTCAGCCAGCAGGGATAGGGGAAAGAAACCATCAGGGGCAAAAATCTGGAGGTGGCAAGCATGTGACATAGTCAGGGAATGTGAAAAAAGCCCTGGTGAAAAGAGCAAGGCTGGGGCTTCCCTGGTGGCGCAGTGGTTGAGAGTCCGCCTGCCGATGCAGGGGACGCGGGTTCGTGCCCCGGTCCGGGAAGATCCCACATGCCGCGGAGCGGCTGTGCCCGTGAGCCATGGCCACTGAGCCTGCGCGTCTGGAGCCTGTGCTCTGCAACGGGAGAGGCCACAACAGTGAGAGGCCCGCGTACCGCAAAAAAAAAAAGAGCAAGGCTACACAGGTGAGAATGAGAATAGGGCACAGGTCCACTCTGAGGCCCTTCTAGTTCTTAATGCTGTGCCTTACCTACAAATTGTATCTACAGTCCTTCATTCAAGGACACACAATGCTTATCTATACATTAACAGTCACACTGGGGTTAAAGAAGCATATGCCTCTCTATCGCACCACCCAGATTTCCTTTAACCAGTTCATATGATGTGTTGTATATTTCATCTTGCATATTTTGAACATCTGCCATTTACTGAGCAAACACTTTGAACATTAACTCAATGCCCAGCATCCTCTTCATTCTTACTGCACCACAGGCCTCATGTCTTGCCCACAGGCTCTGCTTTCTCTAATCCATGTTCCCTCACCTGTGTGGCATTAATCTAATCACTCTGATTTCCTAAGCTCTCTCCCACTTCCACGGCCAACCATGCTTCCAGCGCAAAGTTCATCCTCTTTAGCATGGCATTCAGCACCCTTCTCCATGGTTTGTGGTCTAACCTTCAACCTAATCTCCTGCCACTCCTCACCCCTCCATCGTTAACCCTCTATCCCAAGGCCCAGCCCACGCCAAACCACTCCCCAACAAAACAGCACGTACCAGCTGACTTTCTGACAGCCCCAGACAGCTCTCACTCCTTCCTCTCACAGGTCTCTGCTCTTACCTGCGTGGCAGTACTCACCTGATCATCCAGTTACAGCTGAAACCCTTAGGTATGTTTCCCCAAGGTTCACCTGACCTGCTTTTTGTATGGCTACTCAGGCAACAAATGCATACCTATCTAGTGACCGTACTAAAACCAGGCATGTTAAGTTACAAATATTGACATGGTTAGGTGGTCACTACTCACAAAGAAATGTATAGGATTTTTTTTAGAATTTATTACTTAATATTCTTAAGATATCATTCACCAAATACATATTGAGCTTACCAGGGGGGAATGTGGGGAGGGATAAATGGGGGATTGGGATTGACATATACAGACTACTATATGTAAAATAGATGACTAATAAGGACCTGCTGTACATCAAAGGGAACTCTACTCAATAGTCTGTAATGACCTATATGAGAAAAGAATCTAAAAAAGAGTGGATATATGTATATGTATAACTGATTCACTGTGCTGTACAGCAGAAAGTAACACAACATTGTAAGTCAACTATACTCCAATAAAAATTTTTTAAAATAAATATTGAGCACATCCTCTGTTCCTTGCACACACTAGGTATTGGTGATAGAGTAGCGGGCAAGACTGATGAGGAAACTGCCATAAAGAGCTTACAAAATATTCTAGGTGGAGAGACCAATCACAAAGTAATGAAATTGAAACTGTGATTAAAAATCTCCCAACAAACAAAAGTCCAGGACCAGATGGCTTCACAGGTGAATTCAATCAAACATTTAGAGAAGAGCTAACCCCTACCCTTCTCAAACTCTTCCAAAAAATTGCAGAGGAAGGAATACTCCCAAACTCAATCTACAAGTCCACCACCACCCTGATACCAAAACCAGACAAAGATACAACCAAAAAAGAAAATTACAGAACAATATCACTAATGACTATAGATGGAAAAATCCTCAACAAAATACCAGCAAACAGAATCCAACAACACATTAAAAGGATCATACACCATGACCAAGTGGGATTTATCCCAGTGATGCAAGTATTCTTCAATATACACAAATCAATCAATGTGATTCTCCATATTAACAAAATGAAGAAGAAAAGCCATATGATCATCTCAATAGATGCAGAAAAATCTTTTGACAAAATTCAACACCCATTTATGATAAAAACTCTCTAGAAAATGGGCATAGAGGAAACCTGCCTCAACATAATAAAGGCCATATACGACAAACCCAAAGCAAACATCATTCTGAATGGTGAAACACTGAAAGCATTTCCTCTAAGATCAGGAACAAGGCAAGGATGTCCACTCTCACCACTATTATTCAGCATAGTTTTGGAAGTCCTAGCCATGGCAAACAGAGAAAAGAAATAAAAGGAATACAAATTGGAAAAGAAGAAGTAAAACTGTCACTGTTTGCAGATGACATGACACTATACATAGAGAATCCTAAAGATGCCACCAGAAAACTACTAGAGCTAATCGATGAATTTGGTAAAGTTGTAGGATACAAAATTAATGCACAGAAATCTCTTGCATACCTATATGCTAAAAATGAAAGATCAGAAAGAGAAATTAAGGAAACAATCCCATTCACCACTGCAACAAAAAGAATAAAATACCTGGGAATAAAACTACCCAAGGAGGTAAAAGACCTGTACTCAGAAAACTATAAGACACTGATGAAAGAAATCAAAGACAACACAAACAGATGGAGAGATATACCATGTTCTTGGATTGGAAGAATCAATATTGTGAAATGACTATACTACCCAAAGCAATCTACAGATTTGATGCAATCCCTATCAAATTACCAATGGCATTTTTTACAGAACTAGAACAAAAATACTAAAATTTGTATGGAGACACAAAAGACCCCAAATAGCCAAAGCAATCTTGGGGAAAAAAAAACAGAGCTGGAGGAATTACACTCCCTGACTTCAGACTATACCACAAAGCTACAGTAACCAAGAGAGGATGGTACTGGCACAACAACAGAAATATAGATAAATGGAACAGGATAGAAAGCCCAGAGATAAACCCACGCACCTATGGTCACCTAATCTATGACAAAGGAGACAAGGATATACAATGGAGAGAAGACAGTCTGTTCAATAAGTGGTGCTGGGAAAAGTGGACAGCTACATGTAAAAGAATGAAATTAGAACACTCCCTAACACCATACACAAAAATAAACTCAAAATGGATGAGAGTCCTAAATGTAAGACTGGACACTATAAATCTCTTATAGGAAAACATAGGAAGAACTCTCTTTGACATAAATCACAGCAAGATCTTTTTTGACCCACCTCCTAGAGTAATGGAAATAAAAAAAAATTAAACAAATGGGCCCTAATGAAACTTAAAAGCTTTTGCACAGCAAAGGAAACTATAAACAAGACAAAAAGACAACCCTCAGAATGGGAGAAAATATTTGCAAACAAAGCAACGGACAAAGGATTAATCTCCAAAATATATAAACAGCTCATGCAGCTCAGTATCAAAAAAACAAACAACCCGATCAAAAAGTGGGCAGAAGACCTAAATAGACATTTTTCCAAAGAAGACATACAGATGGCCAAGAGGCAAATGAAAAGCTGCTCAACATCACTAATTATTAGAGAAATGCAAATAAAAACTACAATGAGTTAGTTATTACCTCACACTAGTCAGAATGGCCATCATCAGAAAATCTGCAAACAACAAACGCTGGAGAGGGTGTGGAGAAAAGGGAACCCTCTTGCACTGTTGGTGGGATGTAAATTGATACAGCCACTATGGAGAACAGTATGGAGGTTCCTTAAAAAACTAAAAATAGAATTACCATATGACCCAGTAATCCCACTACTGGGTATATACCCTGAGAAAACCATAATTCAAAGACACACGCACCCCAGTGTTCATTGCAGCACTATTTACAATAGCCAGGTCATGGAAGCAACCTAAATGCCCATCGACAGACGAATGGATAAAGAAGTTGTGGTACATATATACAATGGAATATTACTCAGCCATAAAAAGGAATGAAATTGGGTCATTTGTAGAGACGTGGATGGATGTAGAGACTGTCATACAGAGTGAAGTAAGTCAGAAAGAAAAACAAATATCGTATATTAATGCATACATGTGGAATCTAGAAAAATGGTACAAATGAACCAGTTTGCAGGGCAGAAATAGAGATACAGATGTAGAGAACAAACATATGGGCACCAAGGTGGCAAAACACTGGGGGGGGGGTGGGTGGGATGAATTGGGAGATAGAGTTGACATATATATACACTAATATGTATAAAATAGATAACTAATAAGAACCTGCTGTATTAAAAAAACTAAAATTCAAAAAAAAATGTTCACCTGCGGTCCGGGCGCGCGGCGCAGGCAGACGCGGGGAGCAGGGCGGAGGATGGAGGCAGCAGCGCCCTCTGCAACGGTCCGGGCTGCACATGAGAAGGTGGCGGTGTAGGCACGCGGGCTACGTGGAGGCCGGCGGTGGCGGCCGGGCCATGGCGGGAAACCGCCTTCGTCGGGCTCGCTGAGGTGCGCTCTCTGAAGTCCCTGCGAGCCGTGACCCATGCGCTCGCTGAGCAGCCGAGTGCTGCGCCACCAGGGGCGAGCCCGAGCCCAGCAGGAGCTGGGTTCTGGGGCTGGGGGCTCGGCCCGGAGGCCGGAGACTGGTGGCGACGCGGCCGCGCACGGCTTCTGTTACTGTCCGGGCAGCCGCAAGCGCAAGCGGAGCAGCGGGGCCTTCTGCTACTGTCACCCCGGTTCCGAGACAGACGAGGATGAGCAGGAAGGGGACGGGCAGCAGCGACTCCTCAACACCCCTCGGAGGAAAACACTGAAGAGTACATCCAAATATATTTATCAAACATTATTTTTAAATGGTGAAAACAGTGACATTAAGATTTGTGCTCTAGAAGAGTGGAGCTTACACAAAATGTATTTATGTCAATCTGGCTACTTTCCTAGTATGTTCAGTGGTTCATGGAAGGAGTCCAGCATGAATATTATTGAACTAGAGACTCCAAACCAGAATATTGATATAGAAGCACTGCAGGTGACATTTGGGTCATTGTATCGAGATGATGTCTTAATAAAGCCCAGTCGAGTTATTGCCATTTTGGCAGCAGCTCGTATGCTACAGTTGGATGGTTTAATACAGCAGTGTGGTGAGACAATGAAGGAAACAATTAATGTGAAAACCCGTATGTGGCTATTACACATCGGCAGGGACCTATGGACTGGATTCTGTAAAGAAAAAGTGCCTTGAATGACTTCTAAACAATTTGATGACTCACCAGAATGTTGAACTTTTTAAAGAACTCAGTATAAATGTCATGAAACAACTCATTGGTTCATCTAATTTATTTGTGATGCAAGTGGAGATGGATGTATACACAGCCCTTAAAAAGTGGATGTTCCTGGGCTTCCATGGTGGCGCAGTGGTTGAGAGTCTGCCTGCCGATGCAGGGGACACGGGTTCCTGCCCTGGTCCGGGAAGATCCCACATGCCGCGGAGCGGCTGTGCCCGTGAGCCATGGCCGCTGAGGCTGCGCATCCGGAGCCTGTGCTCGGCAACAGGAGAGGCCACAGCAGTGAGAGGCCCGCGTACCGCAAAAAAAAAAAGTGGATGTTCCTTCAACTTGTGCATTCTTGGAATGGATCTTTAAAACAGCTTTTGACTGAAACAGATGTCTGGTTTTCTAAGAGGAGAAAAGATTTTGAAGGTATGACCTTCCTTGAAACTGAGCAAGAAAACCATTTGTGTCAGTATTCAGACATTTAAGTTTACAGTATATTATCAGTGATTTGGCCTCCGCGAGAATTAACGAACAAGATTCTCTAGTACCTTCAGAATGGCTATCTTCTGTGTATAAACAGCAGTGGCTTGCTATGCTCTGAGAAGAACAAGACAGTGAGGTGGGGTAAGTATGGTGCGTCATAGTATTGTTCATTAAATATATATATATTTTTTTTTACTGAAATATAGTTAATTTACAATATTGTGTTAGTTTCAGGTGTACAGCAAAGAGATTCAGTTATATATTTTTTTTCAGATTATTTTCCATTATAGGTTATTATAAGATACTGAATATAGTTCCCTGTACTATATAGTAAATCCTTGTTGCTTATCTGTTTTATGTATAGTAGTTTGTATCTGTTAATCTCATACTCCTAATTTATCCCACCACCCCTCCCTTTCCCCTTTGGTAACCATAAGTTTGTTTTCTTTGTCTGTGAGTTCTTCTGTTTTTTGTGTAGATTCATTTGTATTATTTTTTTGGATTCCACATATAAGTGAAATCTTTAATTGTCTTTTTCTGTTTGACTTATTTCACTTAGTGTGATATTCTCTGGGTCCATCCATGTTGCTGCACATGGCAATATTTAGTTCTTTTTTGTGACTAATACATATTCCATTGTATGTAAATGTGCCACATCTTCCTAAGCCAGTCATCTGCTGATGGGCCCTTGGGCTGCTTCAGTGTCTTGGTTCTTGTGGATGGTGCTGCTATGAACATTGGGGTGCATGTATCTTTTTGAATTAAAGTTTTCATCTTTTGGGGATGTATGCCAAGGGGTGGAATTGCTGGGTGTGGTGGCTCTAATTTTGTTTTTTGGGGGGATCTCCATGCAGTTTTCCATGAGGGCTGCACCAGTTTACATCCCCACCAGCAGTGTGGGAGGGTTCCCTTTTCCCCACACCCTGTCCAGATTTATTGTTTGTGGACTTTTTGATGGTGGCCATTTTGACTGGTGTGGGGTGATATCTCGTGATGGTTTTGATTTGCATTTCTCTAATGGTTATTGATGTTGAGGATCTTTCCAGGTGCCTGTTGGCCATCTGTGTGTCATCTTTGGAGGGGTGTCTGTTTGGGTCTTCTGCCCATTTTTTGATTGGGTTGTTTGTTTTATTGAGTTGTATGAGCTGTTTGTATATTTTGGATATTAGCCCCTTGTGGGTCACATCATTGGCGGATATTTTCTCCCATTCCCTAGGTTGCCTTTTCGTTTTGTTTGTGGTTTCCTTTGCAGTGCAAAAGCTTTTAAGTTTTTTTAGGTCAGGTCCCATTTGTTCATTTTTGCTTATATATCTCTTTTGCCTTGGGACACTAATCTAAGAAAACATTTTGCTACAGTTTATGTCTGAGAGTGTTTTGCCTATGTTATTTTCTGGGAGTTTTGTGGTGTCATGTCTTATACTTGGGTATTTAAGCTATTTTGAAGTTTTTTTGTGTATGGTGTGACGGAGTGTTCATATTGATTTTCATATGGCTGTCCAGTTTTCCCACCACCACTTGTTGAGGAGACTGTCCTTTCTCCATTGTATTAATATATTATTGCCTCCATTGTCGTCATTAATTGACCACAGGTGTATGGATTTTGCTATGAATTTTTAAATGTATTCATTATGTTGAAAAACCAGTAACTGTATTAAAATCAAGAGCTGTTAGAGAAAAAAAAAATGTTCTAGGTGGAAAAACAAATGAACACAAGAAAAGAAATAAACGTAGCCATGGCAGGCTCCAATAAGTCCTCATCAGCAAGAAGTCATCACAGGAAAGGATTTCACAATGGGAGGGAGCTGCTTAGATTAAGTCAAGGACGGTCTCTCTGAAGAGGTGACGTTTGCACAGACTCCTGATTGGATGCACATGAGCCAGCCATGAGAACTGGAACAAGAGCCTCTGGGACCAAGAGAAAATGCTGAGGTCCAGAGGTGGGACAGGGCTCTGTGGGTATTTGGAATAGAAAGGAGCAGAGTGTGGCTGCTTTGTAAATTTCAGAGCAGGGGAGCTAGGGCTGTCGAAATGATTCAGTGAGACAAGGAGTGTAGAGTACATAGTAGATGCTCAACAAGTGCTATCTGTCTATCAATCATCATCATCATATGAGTTTGTAGAGTTAGGAGGTAGATCATGCAGGTCACTGCAGCCCGTGGTAGGAAATCTGTGTTTTAATCTAAAAAGAACTGCAAGTCATTGATGAGGAGTTTGCACATCAAGTGACATGGTCTGATTTATTGTTTTAAAAATATCCCCGGGGGCTTCCCTGGTGGCACAGTGGTTGAGAGTCCACCTGCCGATGCAGGGGACACGGGTTCGTGCCCCGGTCCAGGAAGATCCCACATGCCACAGAGCGGCTGGGCCCGTGAGCCATGGCCACTGAGCCTGCGCGTCCGGAGCCTGTGCTCCGCAACGGGAGAGGCCACAGCAGTGAGAGGCCTGCGTACCGCCAAAAAAAAAACAAAAAAACAAAACAAAAATATCCCCGGGCTGCTCAGTGAAGAAAGATTAGAGCAGGACAAGAGTGGAAGCAGGGAGATGAGTTAGGAGGGCATTTTAAGAATCTGGACACGAGGTTACACAAGGTAAAATGTCTGAACACCCATCTCTTATTTTGATCTTAATACAATTCATAAAAAATGAAATTGTGGGACTTCCCTGGTGGCGCAGTGGTTGAGAATCCGCCTGCCAATGCAGGCGACATGGGTTTGATCCCTGGTCCAGGAAGATCCCACATGCCACAGAGCAACTAAGCCCGTGCACCACGACTACTGAGCCTGAGCTCTAGAGCCCGAAAGCCAAAACTATTGAACCCGCGTGCCACAACTACTGAAGCCTGCACGCCTAGAGCCCATGCTCCGCAACAAAGAGAAGCCACTGCAGTGAGAAGCCCGCACACCGCAACGAAGAGTAGCCCCTGCTCGCCACAACTAGAGAAAGCCCACGCGCAGCAACGAAGACCCAACACAGCCAAAAATAAATAAATAAATTTATTTATTTTTTTAAAAAATAAAATTGTATGTGCTTTCGAGTTGGCTACCCACTTTTGACAGAAAAGTTTGTGTCTTCTGATGTTCATCGCGTTTACCGATGAACAAATTTATGTTGGTGTTGGAAAGCCACTGAGGTGCTTTCCAACACCAACAACCAATTCTGATTCTCCAGGCACCACCTGGGTGTCCTACCAGTAAATTAAATTCTGACACTACCAACCTGGAGTTAGCATCAGATCCCACAAGTTAAAGGGTTCAGTTGCACAAGACTGCCCTCACTTCAGACGCCAGTCACAAGTCCTGAGGCATCTGTACTTCTGACAGACCAGCTAGAAGTTGGGAGTTCCCACCACCACCCCCTCAGGTTTGATACTTTGCTAAAACGGCTCACAGAACTCAGGAAGACCGTTCATTTGCTATATTATCAACTTATTATAAAGGCTAGAACTCAGGAACAGCCAAAGGGATGAGATGAAGAGGGCCTGAAAGTGAAGGGCAGTGCACGTAGCTTTCCTGTCCTCTCTGGGGATGCCATCCTCCCAGTACCTCTATCTGTTCCCTGAACCAGAAGCTCTCCAATTCCTGTTATTTAGGGTTTTTTTTCTTTCCTGGATGATTCATCATGTAGGCATGATGGGTTATTGACTCAATCTCTAGCCCCTCTCCCCTCCCCGGAGGCTGGGGAATGAGGCTGAAATTTACAGGCTTCTAATCAAGATTTGATCTTTCTGGCAACATGCCCCCATCCTGAAGCTATCTGGGGGCCCCACCAAGAGTACCTCATTAGAACAAAAAATATCCTAGCATCCTTATCACTCAGGAAATTCCAAAAGGATTTAGGAGCTCTGTGTCAGGAACTGGAAATAAAGACCAAATATATATTCCTGATTATGCTACACCCACCACTGGACTAACTTAAGGATTTTATCTGATAATAACACTCTGGTTTATTGCATCTAAGGTAAAATATGTTAATAGTCTATAAAAAACTGCTCAGATATACTAGCATGGCATATGTCATGCCAAGTAGACTTGGTTATTTTGTAATAACTCATCGACTTCCCTGGGTATTACCCTCATAGGACTGTTAGCTTCCGAAGAACAGACCTGATGATTTTTTTATCTTTGCTTTGGCAAATGCTTAGCACAGTCCCTAGGACATAATAGGTCCTTGATAAATGTTTCCCCAATGCACCAATGAATACTATGTATTATGGACTGAATGTCTGCATCCCCTTCCCAATTTTTATGTAGAAATCCTAACCCCCAACATGATGGTATTAGGAGGTAGGGCCCTTGGGAGATGATTATGTCATGATTAGGTCTCATCCCTTATGGATGGGATCTGTGCCCTTATAAGAGGGGGAAACGGTCTCTCTCTGCATGCACTCCCCAAGGAAAGCCATGTGAGGACATGACCAGGAAGAGGGCCCTCAACAAGGACCTGACCAGGCTGGCACCACCCTGATCTCCAACCTCCAGCCTGAGAAATAAATGCCCGTTATTTAAACCACCCAGCCTGTCGCATTTTTTACAGCAATACAAGATGACGGAGACATTATGGAAGCACCTTGGTAAGAAATGGTCCCTTCCCTCAAGGAGCTTGTAATTCATTCAGGAAGAAATAGAGACTTGAACACTTAAATAATCGTTCTTTTTGCAACCCTCACGGGAGAGAGATGCTGATGTGTGGTTAAAGCTCTTAGATTTTGGAGTTAATCTGGTCTCTAAGCACACTCGCTGTGTGCCCCTTGGTGAGTTACTACACCTCTCCGTGCTTTCCCATCACTTTCTGCGAAGGGTGGCTGGGAGAAGTAGATAATCCACATAAAGTGCTTGGTTCAGTGCCTGGAACACAGAAAATGCTATCAATTTAAACCTCAAAGAGGGGATAATTTTTTGTGCTGACTAACACAGATGTCAAGGCTAAAGCGTTTGTTTGGGTTAATAAGAAACAAGATTGATAATGAGACGGCAGAAAGCATGTGTGATTTGGCATCCCGTGAACCCCAGAACCTTGATCTCAACCCACACAGAGGTATCCGGTCTTCAAAAGAGCAACTGGCGTTGGCAGCCCCCTCCAAGACACTGGGACCTTGGCTGGGTCCTCCACGGGTCCCTGTGGAGCATCAGCTTGGGAACGATCCGGGGCATGGCTGTGACTGAACCATCTCCAAGAAGCCAGTCTCTCTGCTTTGGGCTGGAGGGAGGTTTGGGTGGCCACGGCTGCCAATTTTAGCTAGGCGCTGGCCACGTGTTGACAGTGAGGCTCTGGGAAAATGTGACCTCTTGTTTCATTCTATTCTGCATGGGCCTGTCTCCGGAGCGGGCTTTCGGCCCCCGTCATGGAGCTGGTGGAGAGCAATGAAGCAGTGGCTACTTCTCAGGCAGTTTGATTCACCAGCCTGGGTTCTACGCAGGTGACCGGTGCCAAGGAGGCTACCCCTGCCCACTTGGCCTCTCACCGCTACCCCAGCTGGAACATGGTGCCCTCCCAGCACTTCCCCCTAGTGGTCTTGGCAATACCGAGGATTGAAAACACTTCAACAAGACTCAGAGCCAAAGGGGCATGCTTCCCCCTCACTCTCACCCCTAACCCCTTCCAAGCATCGCTATCAAAGGTATGACACACTTCAGAAAACCCAGAGGGAGAAGCACAGCAGAAAATAAAGATGATGTGTCAAGCCCTTGACACATGAAATTCTTCAGAACTGCACTGAAAATGGTATCTGACACGTTTCCAGAGCATGACATTTTTACATAAAACTAGGTATGATTATGGGGCAACGTGCCCATCTTCTAATGCTTTTCTTTGCTGCCCAGCATCTAGTTCAATGACACAGTCTGCTGCTCTCCCTCTCAATCGTGTTTTACTTCTTTTCTCTATTTTTTTCAACGTATCATTTACATTGGAATTTATATTTATGTTTATTAGAGGGAGGCAGAAGATTATGGTGGTGGAGTCTGTCTGGGTTGGAATCTCAGCCTCACCACTTCCTAACGGGTAACCTGGACCAAGTTCTGTAACCTCTCTGTTGCCTTATCTGTAAAAGTGGGGCTTTTATGAAGCACAGATGAGATCATACGTGTAAATTACTTAAGAGGAATACCTGAAACGTAGGAAGTCCTCAGTGAATGTTTACCGATAATATTCTTCTTCCCAAAGCCTCTGACCAGTCATTCGTATCATTACCTCTTTTCCTTCTTTAGCTCCACTGATTACAAACATAACAGGCATTTGTTCATTCAGTTATCAGTCTTTTTAATGAAAGAGTTATGTATTTTAATTTATGATGATGATAAAATAATATTAAATAGGAGAAGTTAAACTTATTTAGTGTTTCCTGTGTGCTGGGCTCTATGCTCAGCTATTTAACACACATCATCTCATTTAATCCTCATAGTGAATGGTTTCCAAAGGCTGGATGTGGACTAGTGCTGGCACAAGACTAAAGTTGTCATCAGTCTAAAATAAAGCCATTGGAAAACATTTTTCTTTAAAGATATCTTCATTTAAAGAAATTAATTCTTCCTATTCTTTTGGTGTTAAAATACGCTTTATTTTATGGTGAGGGTAGATGATCGTTTATTTTTTGGAACATTCCTACATGAAAAAATAAATGATTGACAACCGTGTATTAGTCACTAGACTGTTTTTGGTCCTTTGAATCCAATAGTCTAAAATCTGTTCCTCACTGCAATTCTGATGGGTAGATATTATTATTCCCATTTTGCAATGGAGAAGCCAAGGCTCAGAGTGGTTATGGGACTGCCCAAGGTCACAGAGCTAGCAAAAGGCAGAGCCCAGAATCCTAGTTCTTAAGTCCTTAATAATAACATTTATTGAGTACCTACTGCATGCAGGACACACATGCAGGACACACACATTTCATTCTCATAGCTGCTCTGTGAGGAAATGTGATTCCCCATTTTACAGAATGATGGAACTTGAGGAGTTTAGGAATTTGCCAAGGTCATAGAGTCTGAAAATATGAGAGCAGGATTGGAGCACAGAATTCTCTGAATCTGATTCCTGTTCTCTTTGCACCTACCATGTGCCAGACACCCTGAAGCTAGGCCTATCACAAATAGCTAAAAAATGTGCTCCAGCCTCAGGGGGTTCCCAGTCTCAACAAGGAGACTCAAACAACTTATCACAGTGCCATGAGAGGCACTATATGAAGGTGCGTCCAAGACACTTTGAGAGCACTAATGAAGGAGAATTTTATTTTGAGGCCTTTGCAAACATTTCTGACAATATTGTAGTATCTTGCTATATTGTATTTTAAAGAAGCCCGTATGAAATGTAAGGTTTCATGTGACTACTTTTTATGAACAGTTGACAGGATATCTGTTTCATTACAAGCATATTTCTTTTTTTTTTTTTTTAAAGAAGATGTTGGGGGTAGGAGTTTATTAATTTATTTACTTATTTTTGCTGTGTTGGGTCTTCGTTTCTGTGCGAGGGCTTTCTCTAGTTGTGGCAAGCGGGGGCCACTCTTCATCGCGGTGCGCGGGCCTCTCACTATCGCGGCCTCTCTTGTTGCGGAGCACAGGCTCCAGATGCACAGGCTCAGTAGTTGTGGCTCACGAGCCTAGTTGCTCCGCGGCATGTGGGATCCTCCCAGACCAGGGCTCAAACCCGTGTCCCCTGCATTAGCAGGCAGATTCTCAACCACTGCGCCACCAGGGAAGCCCTACAAGCATATTTCTTGTATTATAATATGTTGCCCTGATTAGTCCTTTGGCGAGGGTTTTCTGGGATCCCATTTTATTTTGAAGGTTGAAGGTGATTTTTTTTTAATTTTTTTTTAAATAATAAAAAAGGCATGGAACACTTAAAATCCTGCAGCCTCTATCGTGCCCTAAAGTGTCAAAACATTTCTCCTTGTACCTTTAACTGTGCCAGTTTGGAACTTTGGCAAAAGACCAAAAAGAATTTGATTCTGCTCCCCTCCCCCAGCCCCAGCTCCACATTTAGATTTTTATTTAATAGTCTGTAAATAATGAAATAGGAAATACAAAGAGCAACTGAAGATTAAATTACACCACGGCAAAAAAAAAAACATATAAAAGCTAAATTTCACTTTAAGCCCCAAAGAGGTAGCAGGTGAAATGTCTTCAGGACAAATCCTTCTCTCCAAATTGCACTGCAGAGGCTGAGTCAGGTGCTCTGAGCCCAAGGAACTCCCGCTGACGTCAATGCATACTTGGAAAACAGTCTATTAAAGCTACAGGCATGCAGACAGATGGCCCTGACAGCAAAGCCGTGTCCTTGGACTTTGGGAATTGCCAAATCCTAACCTTTGGAGAGGAATATATTTTCTGGCGTAGCAGGGCACATGCCTCCACAACTTATAGTGTCCTTGAATCTTGTTTGTTCAAAGTTAAAGATTCTCTGGCCCAAGACCTAGAAGCTAGGCTTGCATCATCCTATTTTATTTTGTTTTATCCACTTCCCAGGGGTCTATTCACTCCTTAACAATTATGTATCGAAGGACTTGCTATGAGCAAGGTCTAGACACATGGAAAAGCAAACAGAGACATGCATGGTCTAAGCCTGCATGGAGCCGAGTCTAGTTGAAAGCCAGACATTAAATCAATCAAATCAATCACACTAGTGAATGTGTAATACTGAGTCCATAGACTCAGGAGTGAAATGATGCTCTTTAAGAGAGAGTAACCAGGGAACCTGACCTAGATTGAGGAGTCAGGAGTGGGAGGCTGAGGAAGAGATTTCCAGGCAAAGGCTAGGATGCCGGAGGGCCTGAGAGACAGAAGAGCAGAGGCAGGTTGGTGGGAGGGGAGCTGAGAGCTGGGCAGGACTAGACCAGGCAGGGCCTTTAGGGCCTAGTTAAGGATTTGATCTTTATCCTAAATATAATAGATGCGTTCAAAACATTCTAAGATCAGGTTCATATCTGATCAGAAAGGCCTTTTGGAAAGATACCGCAGCAGCTGTGTAGAGGAGAGAAGGGGTGGGGGAGGATGTCAGATAGTAATGTAGGAAGATGAGTCAGGAGACCATTGTGGTGGTCCAGCCAAGACCTGATGGTGTCTTGGCTGGGAAGGTGGTAATGTAGATAGAGAGAGAAAAGAGATAAAGTTAACTGTGACTGTATATAAGTTGAGGGAGAAGGAGGTGTTCAGGATGGTGCCTGGGCATCTAGCTTTCAGAGCTGGGTAGATGCTGGTGCCATTTGATGAGATGGGGACCCTATAAAAGGACCAGGTGGTGAGGGAGAAGGCCACCTTTCAGTTTCAGCCACAGGAAATGTGCAGTGTCTGTGAGATAGCTTAGTCAGGATGACTAAGTCTGAGCATGGGACTGGAGACAGAAAGGCCAGAGCTGGAGACATAATCTTGGGAGTCACCAGGTAGTCATGGACATTTAAGATACGAATTCCTCCAAACCAGGAAAGTGTACAGCATTAGAAGAGAAAAGGGTTTGGGTGTGTCTTCAGGAATTTTACCATGTGGCTTGAAAGAAGATTAGTGTAAAAAGGCCTTAGATGGATTTGCTGAAAAATAATTCTCTCTCTTGTATGGGCCCCATTCAAGGCCTTTTACTAATAATTTGGTATTCTTTTTTTTTTTTTTTTTTTAACATAATTTGGTATTCTTTTAAAGAAAGACCCCCAAATTGAAACTCCTTCCGGCTCCACAAAATCCAGTTGCACCTCTGGCGTTCTTAGAGGTAGGAGGAAATTTAGGAATACAGGCGACCCACAAAACCAACAGAAGATAGTGTTTCATGCAGGAAGACTGGTCCCAATATCCAAAGCTGCTGAATGATTAGGTAAAATGATGGTCAGGTAGGTAGGAAGGCAGGATGTGAGGGAGAGCTGAGGACGCTTCCCAGGTTTCCAGCTTCTGTGATAGGGCAGGTGGTGGTGCCGAGGTAGCAATTCAGAAAGAGGAACAGGACTGGCCCAGGCCTCTCTCAGGGCCACACGGAACTCCCTTTCCATCATGGAAATCATACATCAAGATCCCCATGGGGCTCAACCTCTTTTCTTGAAAACATTACCTTTTCCTTCAACCATTCTCGTTAGTTTCTTCTGCACAAGCTCCACATTCAGAAACTGAAGCCTGCCTTCCGGTAAGGTCCAAGCAGCCCTCCATTGCCCAACTTCCTCATTCCAGACTCCAGCTCAGCGGTTCCCCACTGGAGCTGCCTTTCACAGCCTTTCTTATTTGTCAATTAAAAAAAAAAAAACCATTTTCTGCTCATGTTCTGCTTCTAAGCCACATCTTCCCCTCTTATATTTGTGCCATTGGATTTTTTTTTACCCCAAAGCAGCACCTTACACTTGTCCTTGATAAATTTCAAACCTGTAGATTTAGTCCATCTCTATAGTTTATGAAAGATGCTGTCCAGTCCTGATTCTTAATGTAATGTGTCTTCAGAGATATCTGTACTATACTGTGACATGGTCTCCAGTACGGCAGTCAGCAGAAGGCAGGCTAATGATTGGTAAGTCACATATTGTAGCTGGCAAATTATGAGAATCATGACTGCACAATATAACACGTTCTCTGCTTACACAAAGTTAGATTACACCTCGTTGAACATTTATGCTAGCATATATATATTTTTTAATGTGTAAGTTTATTTATTTATTGTCCGTGCCATGCAGCACGTGGGATCTTAGTTCGCCGACCAGGGATGGAACCCGGACCCCCTGCAGTGGAAGTGCAGAGTCTTAACCACTGGACCGCCAGGGAATTCCCTGCCATATATTTTTTATCTCACTTATTTAAATTAGAGTTACAGGTATCAACATGGACAAATCATCATATAATGTTAAGACAAAACAACTTGCAGAATAATATGTGCAGTATTATATTTATTTATATAAATTTTTAAAATATGTAAAAACACCATGCATTGTTTGTGAATTTGTACGTACATGGTATAAAAAATATGCAAAGAAATGATAAACATCAAATTTAAGAGAATGATTGCCTTTTTGTTTTGTTTTTTTGCGGTACGCGGGCCTCTCACTGTTGTGGCCTCTCCCGTTGCGGAGCACAGGCTCCGGACGCGCAGGCTCAGCGGCCATGGCTCACAGGCCCAGCTGCTCCGTGGCATATGGGATCTTCCCGGACCGGGGCAGGAAACCGTGTCCCCTGCATCGGCCGGCGGACTCTCAACCACTGTGCCACCAGGGAAGCCCAGTGATTGCCTTTGAGGGGAAGGAAAGGGAAAGACATTGGGAAAGGGTCCTAGGAACCTTCAACTATATCTATAAAAGTTATTTTTATCTTTTTAACACATCTGAAGCAAATAGAGCAAAAATGCTAAGATTTGACAAGAATGGGTACCTGGGAGTTTATTTTATTATTCACTCTACACTTTCTGAGGTGCTTAAAATATTTCTAAACTTTTTTAAAGTTCACAATCAAGTGAGGAAACAATAAGTGATACAGGAGAGACATTGACAAAAGATTATGGGAGGACAGGAGAAGGAAAAATTAATTTTAACAGGAGAATTTATGTTGCTAACTAACTTCATCATCAATAGAAATATAGCCAATGTATGTGCCTGGTTCTTCTAATTCAATAAACATTTATTAAGCACCATCATGTTAGTTGTTAGAGGCACAGGTATGAATACGGCAGTCTGTAACAACAAATCATACCGTCCGAAAAGGGAACAATGGACCTAGAGGCTGTCACACAGAGTGAAGTCAGAAAGAGAAAAATGAATATCACATATTAACGCATATATGTGGAATCTAGGAAAATGGTATAGAGGATCTTATTTGCAAAGCAGAAATAGAGACACAGACGTATGGACGCCAAGGGGGAAAGAGGGAACGGGATGAATTGGGAGATTGGGATTGACATATATATGCTCTTGAAACTATGTATAAAATAGGTAACTAATGAGAACCTACTGTATAGCTCAGGGAACTCTACTCAATGCTCTGTGGTGAACTAAATGGGAAGAAAATCCAAAAAAAAAAAGGGGATATATATATACATATAGCTGATTCACTTTGCTGTACAGTAGAAACTAACACAATATTGTAAAGCAACTATACTCCAATAAAAATTAATTTTAAAAAATTTAGAAGAAAATAAAAAGGGAACAGCCTTCATAGACCGTGAAATGATAACCAGGCAATGTTATGTTAGGGTTAAGTAAAAGGTTTCGAGACACCTATATCTGCCTGGGTAGGTGGGGGAAAGCTTCACAGAAGGGGAATCTCTAAGAAATAGAAAAAGATAAGAAGAGCAAGAGGGAAGAGCACAAAACAGGTGACAGGTACAGAATGTATTAAGATATGGAGTTGTGAAAGTTCCAGGTGACTAAAGGTGAGCCTGGAGAGAGTCTAGTTTGTGAATCGTTCTGCATGGTGTGCTGAATGCCTGTCTCTTGCCAATAATTATTTGTGGGACGAAGAGAGGGAGAGAGGAAAGTATGAAAGTGTATCTCAACCTGTAGACAAAGTGTAGCCAATGGAAGCTTTTCATAAAGGGAGTGACAGGATATGATTAGATGGATGAGAAGGAAAGCATTGGCTGGAGTTGAGGGGAGAGGGAGTGGGGAAAAATGGAATGCTTTCACCTCGGTGCAGGGGAGAGATATTGAGGACCCGAACTAAGACCAGGCAATAGAGACTGAGAGGAGAGACTATTTGAGAGAAATGTTTGTAGTCGAGGCAGGACAATTGAATAACTGATTAGTTGTAGGAGGTGACAAAAAGGAAGAGAAGGAAGAGGTTGAACACTTTTTTAAAAATTCCAGTTGACTGGTTAAATTAACTTTATAAAGGTATGCTTTACATAAAATTAAAATGTGCCAATTTTAAGTATATAGTTTTGATGTTTTGACAAATATATATACCCATATACACATATATAATATATATATAATATATACATACATATATAATATATACACAACAAAGACATGAAGTATTTTCATTATCTCAAAAGTTCTCTTATGCCCTCGACAGTCAGTAAACAAGTCCCCTACGCCGCCCAACCCAGATAAACGCTGATATGTTTTCTGTCCCTAGAACTTAGTTTTTTCTTTTCTAAAATTCCACATAGGTAGAATCTTACAGTATGCACTCTTTTTTGTGTGTGGTTTCTTTCACTCAGCATAATATTTTTGAAATTCATATAGAATACTGTCTGTGTCAGTAGTTTGTGCCTTTGTTTTGCTGAATAGTATTCTGTTGAGTGGATGTACCAAATTCTATTTGTTTATATGTACCAATGATCACCTGTTGATGGATGTTTTTGTTGGTTTCCATTTGGGGCTACTACAAATGAAGCTGTTATGTACATTTCTGTACAAGTCTCTGTGTGGAATACGTTTTTATTTCTCATCAGGGAAATAACTAGGAGTGAATTGCTAGAGCACATGGTAAATGTAAACTTAACTTTACAAGAAACTGCCAAACAATTCTCCAAAGTGTTTGCACCATTTTGTATTCCCACCAGCAATATACGTTGCTCCATGTCCTTGCCAACACTTGCATTGTTGGTCTTTTCAATTTTAGAAATTCTTGTGGATATATAGTGGTATTTTATGGTGGTTTTAATTTTCATTTATTTGATGGCTAATGACGTTGAGCATTTTTTTCATGTGCTTGTTCATTTGTATATATGCTTTTTTGAAGCGTCTGTTCTATCTTTTGGTTGTAAGAGTTCTTTATATACCTTGAGAGATTGGAAAGGTAGAGAAGGCATTAACTGAGATTAGGAGCTGTGGGGAAAGAGCTGGAAAAAGTGTTCTCAAGCCCAGGAGAGAGTGATCCAAAAACAGGTTGAATTTCAAGAAGTATAGGTCCATCTAACAGTGTCAAATGTCACCAGAAGTTCAAGTGAAAAAAGACTGAAAAAATGGATGGTTGAGTTTTCAGCCATGGTTTTTAAAGTGTGGGTGACTGTCTGTTAGAAGTCAATTTAGTGGAGCTTCACCAGTATTTTTTTTAATGGAATAGAATGGAAAAGTGCATTGCAGTTACTAAGGTTAAGTGTAGTTTCATGAAATTTATTTTGTTATATATGTGCATTAGGTACTGGGTCACAGTGTAAAATACGTATTTTACTTTGGATTATGGTAGAAGAAAATCTTGGAAGAAGAAGGGAGACCACAGAAGTCCTTTCCAACGTTATCCTGGTACAGGATGGTAGCAGAGGATATGGACTCAGTTGCCTCTGGGTTTAAGCCCTGGTGTCTTCCTCTTTGTTAGATCTTTGTATAATCTTGAATATTATGGAAACTCTCTAATTCTCACTTTCCTTAAGTATAGGTTGTGAATAATGATAATATTTACCCAAAGTGCTGTTGACACAGTTGCTTTTGTGCACACTGGGGAGTCCAGTGCCTCTCCCACAGGATGGACACAGCCAGTGGAGTCTCGGCTGGATTTCAGTCCCCAGCCCCTCTGCTAGGCTGCCTGGTATAAGACTAACCTGCACAAGCTTTTGCCCTATGAGGATTAAGTGGGGTTATACTCGTAAACCACTGTGCACAATGCTTGGAACAGAGCAAGCTCTCCATAACCATAGGCTGTTGTCGATACTGGCTGTTATTCTTGTTAGGGCAGAAGCCAGACCCCACTAGATTAAGGAGGTGGAGATAATGCATAGGGGCTTTCCTTAAAAAGTCTGGTTGACGAACAGGGAATAGAGCCAATATTCTGTAATACCTGTAAATGGAAAGTAATCTTTAAAAATTGTATAAAAAATTTTTAAAAAGAAAAAAAAGTTTGGTTGATGGAAACAACCCAATGTTCATCAACTAAAGAACAAAATGTGACACAATGGAATACTATTCAGTCATAAAAAAATGAAGTACTAATACATGCCACAAAGTAGATGAACCTAGCTAAGTGAAGGCAGCTAGTCACAAAAGGCCACAGACTGAATATGAAATATTCAGAATGACAAACCCATAGAGAGAACAAGCAGACTAGTGGTTGCCACGTGTGGGGGAAGAGGGAATGGGGAGTGACTACTTAATGGTGACGGAGTTTCCTTTTGGGCTGATGAAAATCTTCAGGATTTGGGTAGTGGTGATGCTTGCCCAGCATCGTGAATGAACTAAATGCTATTAAACTGTACACTTTGAAATGGTTAAAATGATACATTTTATATGTATTTTACCATAATTTTTTTTAAAAGCCTTGTTCAGGGCTTCCCTGGTGGCACAGTGGTTGAGAGTCTGCCTGCTGATGCAGGGGACACGTGTTCGTGCCCCGGTCCGGGAAGATCCCACGTGCCACGGAGCGGCTGGGCCCGTGAGCCATGGCCGCTGAGCCTGCGCGTCCGGAGCCTGTGCTCCGCAACGGGAGAGGCCACAACAGTGAGAAGCCCGCGTACCGCAAAATAAATAAATAAATAAATAAAAGACAGTTGTAAAAGCCTTGTTCAACTTAAGGATGATTCATGGCTCTTTTATAATCTCCCCACCAAGAAAAAAACAGTTTGGTTGGGAGCACAGTGAGAAAGATTAGCTCAAGAAGGGAATTTCTTGAACATAGAATGGAACACGAAGGTTGCAGCAGCCATTCAGAATGCAATACAGGGCTACCGTGTCGTCTATGACGAGAAAAAAAGAGCTATTACCCAGACATCACTGGATCGTTTTTGTTTTTTTTTCAAGAGGGTAGACAGAATTGAATCCAGCAAGGAACCAGAACCTGTACCATCGACATCAGGCGTAAGTGAAATTACAGCCTGGCCTTCGTCTCCTGTTGCTGACGATCCTTCAGCTCTACCATCTCCCACCTCCTCTCCCTCCTCCAGTCAGTAATCCTTCTTGCCTGTTCACTCGATGCCAGCCCCTGTATGCCAGCTGTTGTGCCTTACTACTGTACTTTTCAAGGTACTGTACTGTAAGATTAAAGATGTTTTCTTAAAAAAAATAAAAGGGAATTTCTGTGCAGCTCTAAAGGCTTCTTAAGGAGCTGTGTCACCTGCTGAGTGGTCCTAGGTGCCAACGCAGGCCAATCTCCCTGATAGAAGGACCCTGAAATAGAGAGGTGGGCACAGGTGGACCCTTCGTGCCCTCGTTAGATGTGGAGCGTATATTGTTGCTCTTTCTTAGGGAAAGAGGAATAATAGGACAGATAATTAATAGTGATCCCCCATGACTGCCTCTCTCTGGCAGGTAGGTGCTTGGCTATGGCCCCGGGAGCTTGGAAACTAAATAACTCTTTATTATAAACTGACTTCTCAGTGAATGGGACTATTGGTATTCATAATTAGAGTTAATTCACTATTATGTACATTATTGAGTGGCATGACACTGTGTAGAATTTGGAGCACAAGATGATTTTTTAAAATGCTTTGCATTGTGCTACAGATATTTGACTCCGCTCCAATACATTTACTTTTTTGACTATGTCTGACTTGGGATAATTTGAAAATCATTTTGCAGTCCCAGAGGTGGGCCATGCAGGCATCCTTCTTCTGGCTTCTTTCTTCCCCCAAACATGCATGGCATTCTCCATTCTAAGGAATTTTAGCCTTAGACTAAAACCAGGTTTTTTTTTAATTCTGTAAATAGAATTTTTGAGAGTGGGCTATGTTAGAATGATCATGGCAATAATTAATGTGTCTCAGTCTAATCTGCCATAAAACATTTTGGCAATATCTACTAGTCAATAATATTTAAATCTCCTTGTTATTCATTCAATTTTTGAGGCCATGTAGCAGGTGTAGGAGATGCAGAAATAAATAAGATGTGATTATTTCTCTCTAGGAACCACTGGTATAGTAGAGGAAATAGGCATGGAAACAAATATTTGCTCTCAAATTTAATAAATATAAGGAAAAAGCAATCAACTCAGTGTGGGGTTGAGGCCTTCAGTGAAGATACATATGAGCGCTATCTAAAAATATTGCCTCCTTGTAGCCCGAAGATATGATCCCACTTTCATTTATGTAGATCCAACCCAATGTGAGATTAAAATTCACCTCTCTTCAGTGTGCCGCAGACTGTCTCTGTTTTAAACTATTGTTGATATTTTTCTTTTTTAATTTATTTTTAGTTTTATTGCATTAATAGTGTTGCTTTTATTGATATAATCCAGCATCTACTCCATCAAGCTAAAAGAATGACAGGCAATAAAAAGCTTAATTGTTTTCCTAGCAAATGTCTCAGGCCCAAAGTTTATAAAAAAGAGCTTTTGGCCATCTGCAAGAAGACGGATGATCACATCTAGATTCCAGTTGGGGACCCATGTGTTACCACCCCAGGCTCTTGAACTCTCTAATCAGTAGAAATTAATAAGGCCAGATGAGAATTTCAGGCAAGGCTTTATAGGGGCTATGCTACAGCTCAAGGGAGCAAAAACAAGAAGCAGGTGTTCTTGCTTGCTCCCCAACCAGGGGCAGGGGGCAGCTGGTCCCTTAAATGGGGAGAGGGTGGGGGGCATGGGTGGGTTGGGCAGGAGGTGTGGCTTAGGTGGTCTGCCCACCCCCATGGTGGTGCTGTGTTCAGGGATCATGCACAATACCCTGCTTTTGCTCCCAGCACCTCAGAAATGGCAGTTGGTTTGTGGCCTTTTGGTATCCTATTGTTCATCATCGCCCCAGCCATGCCTGCATGCAGTTACCTTTAGGCCTTTATGGTTTCTTTGTATTCTGTTGCTTGAGGAGACTTTGTCCAGGTGCAAGAGCTCTGGTAGAGTGTCCCAGGTCCCAGCCTGTCTCACATGCAGACTCATCCGTGCAGGACTTTAGACATCACGGGTGGTGTGTGACGTTTGTTCGTGGCTGATGAGCTGCCTCCCTCTGTCCCTGACCTGTCTCAGGGTAGTACAGTCCAGGTACATTAGATCCAGGGCACTATGAAGACTTTGGTGACTAAGACATTAGTAGGATGATAAGTGAGCATAATTTTCACCTCTCCCAGGCGTCTACATAGATATGGTGGATAGTATTCCAAAGATTTTATTCCCTCTGGCTGGGGAGAAGTCTCTTAAACGTTGTCCCTGTGAAAGAATAAAGAGGAAAAGGTAAATCTGTGGTTGACTGGACCTTAAGGTCATCGCAACTCAGATCAGTTGTTCAGTCATTGATTCATGCATCAATATTTAGTGACTGCCTACTGTATGCTAGGCACTGTGTGTGGTGCTAGGGACAAAACACACTATACAGATAGGCTGATCTGTGGAATTTACAGTCTAGCAGGGGAGAAAGATAGGAAATAAGGAAACAAATAAAGCAATAATAGACCTCAGATCAGTGCAGGAGTTGGGGGGACGGGGTGGCAGGCACCTTAGATTGGGTGGTAATAGCAATTAGGGCCAGGAGATTAAGGCCAGATGTCACCAAAGTAATGCTGGGAGCTCTGGCTGGAGAAGTGGAGAGACTATAAAAATAGGCGTCTCACTCTTCCACGATAGTTCTATAAGAAGACTCATAAAGGAAGCTGAGCGTGGAAAGAGGTATGAACTAGCTGTCATCAGTCATAGAATTTTAGAGATGATCTAGCTGGTAGGGGCTGAATTGTGTCCCCCTCCCAAATTCATTTATTGAACCCCTAACCCTCAGCACCTCAGAATGTGACTATATTTGCAGATAGGGCCCTTAAAGAGGTGATTAAGTTAAAATGAGGTCACAAGAGCGGGCCCTCATCCCATCTGACTGTCCCTCTAAGAGGAGTCTAGGACACACACAGAGACACCAGGGAAAAGGACCATGGAACACACAGCAAGAAGGTGCCATTTGCAAGCCAAGGGCAGAGGTCTCGGGAGAAACCACAGCTGCCAACAGCTACATCTTGGACTTCTACCCTGCAGAGCTGTGAGAAGATATATTTCTGTTGTTTAAGTCACCCCGTCTGTGGTACTTTGTTATGGCAACCCAAGCAAACCAATACCCTAGCCCAGGATCCCTCATATCAGATGCTTATTAATACACAGGATCTTGGGTCCTGTGCCCCACTCCAGACTAACTAAATAAAAATTTATGTGGGGAAACAGGTAGAATTCTAAATTTTAAACAAGCACTGTCTCCAAAAAAAAAAAAACCAATAATTGTAAAGATTTCACTACACCGAAGTTGGAGAACTACTAGCATTAAGACCAACTTGTTTATTTTATAGATGAGAAAACGGGGGTCCAAAGAAGGAAAGCAACCTGGGGAGCAGGACCTGCCAGCCAGGTCCCCTAATGCTGGGCTTGCTGCCCTGTCCCCTGCCCCAGCTGGAGCCTGGGAGGTGTGATGTTGGGAGTCAAATCAGACACAGCAGAGGCCGCCCAGCAATGCCGATTAGGCAGGTGGCAGGAGAAGCTCCAACAATCTGTCCCACTGGAACTGAGATTGAGGGTGTGTGGGTGTAGTGAGTAATGAGACCAACAGAAAGTAGAGTGAGAAGGTCCTTATCTCACAGCCATGCGCTGTGCTAACACAGCCCAGTCACACGGGCTCTTAATAATTCTATAATGAGATTCCATTATAGCCTCTCAACTCTTCTTGCTGTAGCTGAGACCTATTTCTTCTTATTTTTTCCACCTGGCAAAGAAAAATTATTGACCACTATTGTTTATTATAACCTCTCCTATAATTAAAGGCACTGACTGGTAAATTTCCATATTTTTTCTTGAATGGATAACCATTGTTCACCTTTTAGCAAAGCCCATTTTTTTACCCTTTTATCAATTTGTTTGCTTTTATAGTTTTCCAAATACTTCCCATACTAGGGGACCCCAAACTAGCCAAAATAAAAACTTCATCTATGACTATTGAATAATTATATCAATAATGAAGGAATGATTCTCCTTTTATTCCTCCCTCCTTCTAGGCTATGTTTCTGGTTTAAAAAAAATCTATAAGAGCAACAACAACAAAAAAAAACGACCCATGCATTTACTCACAGAAAATCCATCATGCAAAATGTTAGCTTGTGAGTAATGCTTCAGTCTTAACACATAATTACCAGCTTGTACTGGCCTGGTCTCTCACGGCCTTATGCAGTTCTTCAGATGCCATGTTCATTTTCTACCTTCTGATTGCCTTGTCTTTTACCTCAATCTTGTTTTGATCACCTTTCATTATAAAGCACTTTTCCTTTCTTCTAAATAATGAGAAAGTTGTTGTCAGGGGAAACCTGAGTTTTGCTATTTACTTAGCTGGAGCAGGGGCTCCCAGACAGGGAGGAAGGGATCTTCGGGGACAGGAATAGATCCCAGGCACATAAAGCAGCTATGTAAATAAGCGAAGGACCTGAATGAAATCAGACTGGACCATATTTAAGAATTTACCAAAACACAACTGTTTCACATCACTCAAAAATGTGTGTATGTACGTATATATGTATGTGTAAAGATATGCACATACATGTGTATAGTTTAACATGGATCTTGGCACACATAAGTATTAAGTACATGGTAGCAATTAATTATAAGAAGCAAAAGAAGGCAGAGAAGGGAGAGAAGGGGGAAAAGGAGAACATTTTTCCAGGCAGGCAGAGTATGCTTTCAAAGACACTGGAAAATTTTGTTAATGGACTTGACTGTAAGGGAGAAAATGCTTGATTGGGAGGTATTTTCATGGGCCCTGAGCTGTATGAGAGTTGAGGAGTGCATCCATCTAAATGCCTGACCCTTAGGATCAGGAAAGCTAGTAGCTAATATAATCAAACAGTCCTTCGAGAATCAGTTCTGTTCACCAAGAGCTGCCCGGCTGGATCTGTTATTAGCATCACCATGACAGGATCCTGGTCATAGACTCTCAGAGTTGCAAAGGACTTTAGAAATCACTGCATCCAATATTCCACCCAGATATAATAAAGAGTACTACCTCATAAGATTATCATGAGAATCAATGTTAATATTTGCAAGGCAATTGGAATAATGTCTGACGCATAATAAGGCCTCTACGAGTGTCAGTTAAATAAATAAACACCATCTGTTGAGTGCCCTCTAAGTGTGGCACCAGTCAAGGTGTCTTATCATTCAACCCTCTCCCCAGCCCTTACTCCGTTTCATACACAAGGAAACTCAGCAAGATTAAGTGACTCATTCAATGCACAAGAAAGTTGTGTTGCTGGGATCCCAGCTCAGCTTGATTTCAAAGTCCACGTTGCTTTTACTGGGAACCATGACGTTCCAGTGCCTTGGACTAGGAGTCCTCCTTGGGCCTGAACACTTCCACAGGCAGAGAGCCCATACTTCTGAGAGCCCTTTCTATAGATGGAAACAAGCTCAATTGTTGAAGAAAAAAAAAAAGTCTCCTCTGCGTGGAGCTGAAATTGACCTCTGGTAGTTTCTTCTCATTGGGCTCCGCAAAGAGAGTTTCTTATTCTTCCAGTCCACGGGCCTTCAGCTACGTGAGAACAGGTATCAGGAGAGAGAACAAACCGAAGCCTGGAAATCACTCATCAAACCAGTTTCGCTGCACTATGTCTAAGTGACTGTTCCGGGGAGTTGGGTCAAAACTGGAAGAGAAGGATCTGAACGCCAGACCCTGTGAGCTTTCATGTTTGCCTTCCAGAGACTCAGGGTTTCTGCAGCTGGTTAGACCTGTGGGCAGAGACTGGCTATTGATGGTGTGATGCAATAGGGCAGGGAGAGGGGGATCCCTGAGGAGAAGGTTCCTGCCAGGTTTCATCTGCCACAAGCTTTAATGAAAGGGAGCCCTCGGTGGCCCAAGGGACTACTGGTGCTGTTGTGTTGGTGTCCAGTACGGGTCCGCAGTGAGGACCAGGAGGCTGGTAGGCAAGCATTGGAAACACTCAAAGAAATGAGAGAAAATTAGCCTGTGCTGGCTGCCAATAAGATAGGTGTTACAAACAGAGGTCTGGAGACTGACAGATTGGATCCCAAACCCAGCTCTAGCACCTAAATAACCATATGACCTCAGGTGTCTCTGCTTCCCCTCTGCCCCCAATTTCCTCCTCTAAAAAAGGAGATTGAAAAGAATGATTTCTACTTATACAATTTTTGTTAATGATTTACTGAGATAAATACACTTCAGGTATTTAGAAAAGTGCCTGGCATTCCATAGTACGCAATAAACACTAGCTATTATTAGTTGAGAGTTTCTCATACATATAATTCTCACAGAGACATTGGGGCAGAAGTTATTAACACCGCCTTTTGCAGCTGAAGCAACTAGGTTTAGAAAATTAGGTAAGTTGCCCAAGATCACTGAGTTATAGACTAAGGAGTGCTGATTTTCTGTCTCCAGGGCCCTCTTTTCACCTACATTCATAACCAATAGGAAAGCTCACAGCCCAAGGAAATTAGCTCCACCAGGTCAGGGGGGTGGAGTGTGGGGAAGACAGGGGAAATGGAAAACGAAAAGCGTAACACTGGGGTGGAAGCAGGGAGTTCAGTGAATAGAAGCCCAAATTAAAGCCTGATTAAAAGAAGAAGGCAAGTTCAACAGCTTAGAAGAAACCATCACAGAAGGTTTACTGGAGAGTATGCTGTGCAGATAACCAGTAACTTGTTCCAGAAAGAAAGCCTCCACCTTCCTAATGCCTTCATCCAGATGGGGATGTGGTCCCCATCCATTCAGTCTCCAGGCCCCAATACCCCACCCCTTTACTATAACAGGTCCTTTAATAAGGTACTGAAAGGGGTCAGAATATGCCACTCCAAAATATGCCACTTTGGCATAAGGATTACTTTTGAGTTGAAGAAATTAAGAAGCAGCAAACACAGAAGGAGCTCTTTGCCCTCCCCCTATCTGCCTAAAAGCAGATTAAAAAGTTTCCTTTGGGAACATTTTCTCCTTCCTCTCTCTCGTACAAGGTGGAGAACAACCCTTACCACTGGAGATAGAAAGTCAGCCCCGAGATGGGTCTGCACAAACAAGTCTTAATAAAATAACACTTATCTTCCATTAGTTTTCCCCATATATTTACCTTCCCACAATTTACTGCTCCCAGAAGCCCAAACCCCTTTTCCTTTGTCTTGTCATTTTTCTACAAATATATCGCCCTTTATTAAAATAGTATATAAGCCCCCAGGTCTAACCACCTCTTTGGGTCTTCATTTCTTTTCTGCGAAGCTCTCTATGAGCTAAAAATTAAAATATTAACATCAAATAAAATGTGCATGACTTTTCTTCTCTTAGTCTGTCTTTTGTCAGTTTAATTCTCAGGCCTCAGACACATGATAAGAGGGTAGGGAAATAGTTTTTTACTCCAATTTTTTACAGCTCGAAGCCTTTTATTCTGCAATCTGAGAGAGTTTAAAAGCAGATACCCTGGGGAAGACAACACACTGATTTACAGACCATACTCTTGGACTGTAAATATATTTATCTTGTTTATTGGTGAAACACCAGTACCTAGCCTGGCACTTAAAAGAAGAGATAGATAGATAGATAGATAGATAGATAGATAGATAGATAGATGATGTTCCCGGTGAATTTGAGGTTCTTGATGTCTTATCACAGAAAGAATTCAGTGAGAGACAAAGTTATAGGTAAGAAGTGGATTTATTTAGAGAGAAACACACTCCACAGAGTGTGGGTCATCTCAGAAGGTGAGAGAGAGCTTGAAATACGGCATGGCTAGTTTTTCTGGGCTCAGTAATGTCATAGGCTAATGAGTGGGAGGATTATTGCAATTATTTGGGGAGGGGGTGGAGATTTCCAGGAACTGGGCCACCGCCCACTTTTTGGCCTTTTATGGTTGTCCTCAGAACTGTCATGGTGCTGGTGGGTGTGTCATGTAGATGCTAATGTATTACAATGAGTGTATAATGAGGCTCAAGGTCTACTGGAAGTCAGTCTTCTACCATCTTGGACCTAGTTGGTTCTAACCAGTTTTTGTCATGTCCTATGGCTATGTCATTCTTTTAAAGGTTGTGCCCTGTCCCCTTCCCTCCTGTTTCAGATATTCATTTGTAAGTAAATAAACAAATAAATAAGTAAATAAATAACTGATATCAAAATATTTTCTGAGAAAAGGTTTATGAATGCCTGACAGTAAGTGCTCAATAATGAGGAAATTAAATGATGTTACAGGAAAGGCAAGTCATGAAAGCAAAGAAAATCAAGTTAGCCAATTTCACAGATTTATTGAATCAGTTTTATTATAGTTACTTTTAGCTGTTTGTGTAAGACTTGACATCTCTGGTTTCCAATTGTTTAGGAAAAGAAAAGACAGTAATCACAAGGAAGTGGCACACTTGATTAGGGTTATTTAAAAGTAATAAAAATGTAGGCGTGTGTGTGTGTTTGTGTGTGTGTGTGTCTCCAAATATTTTTGGAACTAATTGGTAAGAGACAGTTTTAACAGCGTGCATAGATTGAATAGGCCTACCCTATTTTAAGACTCAATAAATGTCTGAGAAATTAGCTAAACAGAACTGAATATATAAATGGAACCGAATTCTGAAAGAGAGTTTTCAAGCAAAGGTAAACTTTGCCTTAGGACATAGTTCAGGCTGGTTCTCTGTACCTATTGGGTCGGTACATTATTTTGGTGCAGTTGAAGAGTTTATTTTATCCTGAGCTGAGAAGTAGCTTAATGCGTATTCGCATTGCTCAGAGTGGGACCTCCTCTTGTTTTATTTAATGTTTTCTTCCTTTTCTTTCTTCTTTGTTTCTCTTCTGTTCCTTTTCCCTTTTATTCTTTTAAATCTATAACATTGCCTTAGTGGGTTTTCTCTGTTTATATGGACAAGATCTATATTAATGACAAAGAGCATTCATTCACTCACAATTAAAATTTTCTCAAAAGAACTGCCTTGGATTGTGGTTTCGTTCTCATGGCTACTCCAGAGTTCTTCATTTCCCTTTCATCAGGGAAACATTTCCCCAGATTGCATTTGGATCCTAAAAGTTGCTAGATCTGTGTAAGTGATTTAAGATCAATCGGAAGCCAGACCACCTGAAAATACAGTATTTCCTTAACGTCTTAATATAGAAACACCTCAGCCACATCAGATTTTGTTGAGTGGATGAAAATAATGAGCAAGTAAATGATTGAGGAAAAGAATGAATGAAAGTAAAAGAAAAAATAGTGTTTTCCATCTCCGTCACAAATGAAATATTCTTCATCAATAAAAGTTAAGGGGAGAAGGGATAAATTGGGAATTTGGGATTAACATATACACACTACTATATATAAAATAGATAAGCAACAAGGACCTACTATATAGCACAGGGAACTATTCTCAATATCTTGTAATAATCTATAATGGAAGAGAATGTAAAACAGAACATATATATATATATATATAAAACTGAATCACTTTGCTGTACACCTGAAGCTAACACAACATTGTAAATCAACTGTATTTCAATAAAAATTTTAAAAGTAAAATAAAATTTAGACGTGGGTCATAGTTCTCTGTGCTATAATATAGAAATACATGTGGGGATTATTGAAGCACTTCATCTTCTACATCAGAGATCCTAGATTGGCAAGTGTTGAGTTTGGACATCTGCTAGACATAGAGGACTATAGCTCTTCCTTCAGTTAGAATTAGAGCTGCCACCAACAGCACCTTAATGGAACAGGTTGCTTCTAATCTCCAGCTAGCTAAGACAGCACTCATTCAAGCAACTTAAAATTGGGTCCAATATAAGAATATATTGATTCTCAGTGAAGTCGTGAAGCTCTACTATAAGAAAAGTGCATGAGTTCAAGTTTGCTGATTTGAGTCCGTTTGTTTTACTTGCTCTGTATTTGATTTGCTTCAGAGTTTTTTGTTGTCTTGTTTTGAGGGACACACGTTTTCTGGTTGTTTTTTCTTCTTTGTCTTTATTCTAGGTCATCTACTTTTTTCAGCGAGTTGAGGCTGCTACCTATGTGACTCCTGATTACTCTGCTATCTCCTGAGCTTCTTTGCGTCTTTTCAAGGGAGCGTATTTTGATATTACAAGAATTAGATGACTAGGATATTATATTACAAGAATCCCTGGGCTGAGATTTATAAATCCTAGATTCTAATATAAAATCACCTAATTCAGGGTCTGGAACTTGGCATACATTCAAAAAATATCAATTCACCTCCCTTGAGGACCATGCCCTTATCACCATGTGCAGAACGTATATGGCATTGTGGCCTATAACTTGGTGATGTCTTGGTGTTTTCTTTTTCTCCTTCCTGGGTTAAAAATAAAATGGCTAAAAACATGCATACAGATGTGCACGTGCACACACACACACACAAACACACACAAATAAATCCTCCTTAGTTGAGGTCCCACTAAATTTGAGTTCATGGAACAGGGACATGACTAAAGTTTATTTCCAAAAGTTTACTTACTAGGGTAAACAAAGTTGCAGGGAGAATACTGAAAATTAAGAAATGGGCTTAAAGACAGCCCTTTAGGAGCATCGACGTACTGCACACACAGTCGCTATGCTAATTACAAAGCATTGTCGACTCCAGTCTGGGAACTGGTGCTTCCAGGACACCCGCCTGGCAAAATTTGTACCCGGTTTGAGTTACCATTTGCATTTAGGTTTGAGTTACTAAGTGCATTTCTTATAAAACATTCTATAAATCAGACACTTCTCTCCAGTTAGTCTCAATAAGCCAGGTTTGGAAGGTCAGCCCACAGGAGGGAATTTAACCAGAGCGATGCTGAGCATGCGCTTTCTTCATTGTTCCCTTTCATTTACAAAAGGAGAGGAACGCTGATCTTTTGATTTGCTTGATGTATTCGGTGGGCCAAAAAGTTCGTTCAGGTTTTTTCCATGTAAGATGTTATAGAAAAACCCGAACGAGGTTTTTGGCCAAACCAATATTTTTGAATGGTCTCCTAGCTGTTCTTCCAAAGATGCTGAGTCCCAGGATGGTCCTCCAATACAGCGATTAGTTCTTCCCCCTACTCCTTCTAAGCATGGCATCCTCCAAAAATAATTATCCTTATATAAATAAAGCAGGCTAGGTTTCCTGGTTCGCGAGGAGAGGGGATTAAGAGCGCCGCTTAAAGGAGCTCCAGAGACGGGCACAAGCCGCGGCTATAAGCGCGGACCACAGAGACGGGCATGAGACGCTAAGGCTGCTGCTGCCGCCACCAAGAAGCCTGTGTGCGAGCACAGGTCACTCTCCACACCTCCCCTCCCGGGAGCCTGTGCAGCCCACCACTGCCAGAGTCCTGTGATCCAGGGACAACTTCCCCGGGAGAACGCACGGCGCGCCTCAGGCTGGTGCAACGTCACGCCGGCCTCTGCCACCGCAGGCTCGCCCCGCATCCGTACGCCTCCCTCCCCGCGGCCTGAGTGAGCCAGAGTCCCCGAAGCACCTGCTCCTTTAACCCCGTTCTGTCTGAGCGAACAGCAGAAGCCCTCAGGCGACATACACGCAGAGGCGGGGCCAAATCCAAAGCTGAACCCCGGGAGCTGTGCGAACAAAGAAGAGAAAGGGAAATTTCTCCTGGCAGCCTCAGAAGCAGCGGATTAAAGCTCCACAATCAACTTGATGTACCCTGCATCTGTGGAATACATTAATAGACAACCAATCATCTCGAATTAAGGAAGTGGACTTTGAGAGCAAGATTTATGATTTTTTTCCCCTTTTCCTCTTTTTGTGAGTGTGTATGTGTATGCTTCTGTGTGAGATTTTGTCTGTATAGCTTTGCTTTCGCCATTTGTCCTAGGGTTCTGTCTGTCTGTTTTTTTTTTACTTAAAAAAATTTTTTTTCTTAATAATTATTTTTTATTTTAATAACTTTATTTTATCTTTATTTTATTTTATCCTTTTTCTTTCTTTCTTTCTACTTTTTCTCCCTTTTATTCTGAGCCGTGTGGATGAAAGGCTCTTGATGCTGCAGCCAGGAGTCAGTGCTGTGCCTCTGAGGTGGGAGAGCCAACTTCAGGACACTGGTCCGCAAGAGACCTCCCAGCTCCACGTAATATCAAACGGCGAAAATCTCCCAGATATCTCCATTGCAAAACCAGCACCCAACTTCACTCCATTACCAGCAAGCTACAGTGCTAGACACCCAATGCCAAACAACTAGCAAGACAGGAACACAACCCCACCCATTAGCAGAGAGGCTGCCTAAAATCATAATAAGTCCACAGACACCCCAAAACACACCACCAGATGTGGACCTGCCCACCAGAAAGACAAGATCCAGCCTCATCCACCAGAACACAGGCACTAGTCCCCTCCACCAGGAAGCCTACACAACCCACTGAAACAACCTTAGCCACTGGGGACAGACACCAAAAATAATGGGAACTAAAAACCTGCAGCCTGCAAAAAGGAGACCCCAAACACAGTAAGATAAGCAAAATGAGAAGACAGAAAAACACACAGCAGATAAAGTAGCAAGATAAAAATGCACCAGACCTAACAAATGAAGAGGAAATAGGCAGTCTACCTGAAAAAGAATTCAGAATAATGATAGTAAAGATGATCCAAGGTCTTGGAAATAGAATAGAGAAAATGCAAGAAACATTTAACAAGGACCTAGAAGAACTAAAGATGAAAGAAACAATGATGAACAACACAATAAATGAAATTAAAAATACTCTAGAAGTGATCAATAACAGAATAACTGAGGCAGAAGAATGGATAAGTGACCTGGAAGATAAAATAGTGGAAATAGCTACTGCAGAGCAGAATAAAGAAAAAAGAATGATAAGAACTGAGGACAGTCTCAGAGACCTCTGGGACAACATTAAATGCACCAACATTCGAATTATAGGGGTCCCAGAAGAAGAAGAGAAAAAGAAAGGGACTGAGAAAATATTTGAAGAGATTATAGTTGAAAACTTCCCTAATATGGGAAAGGAAATAGTTAATCAAGTCCAGGAAGCACAGAGAGTCCCATACAGGATAAATCCAAGGAGAAATACGCCAAGACACATATTAATCAAACTGTCAAAAATTAAATACAAAGAAAACATATTAAAAGCAGCAAGGGAAAAACAACAAATATCACATAAGGGAATCCCCATCAGGTTAACAGCTGATCTTTCAGCAGAAACTCTGCAAGCCAGAAGGGAGTGGCAGGACATATTTAAAGTGATGAAAGAGAAAAACCTACAACCAAGATTACTCTACCCAGCAAGGATCTCATTCAGATTTGATGGAGAAATTAAAACCTTTACAGACAAGGAAAAGCTGAGAGAGTTCAGCACCACCAAACCAGCTTTACAACACATGCTAAAGGAACTTCTCTAGGCAAGAAACACAAGAGAAGGAAAAGACCTACAATAATAAACCCAAAACAATTAAGAAGATAGTAATAAGAACATACATATCGATAATTACCTAAAGTGTAAATGGATTAAATGCTCCCACCGAAAGATACAGACTGGCTGAATTATACAGAAACAAGACCCATATATATGCTGTCTACAAGAGACCCACTTCAGACCTAGGGACACATACAGACTGAAACTGAGGGGATGGAAAAAGATACTCCATGCAAATGGAAATCAAAAGGAAGCTGGAGTAGCAATTCTCATATCAGACAAAATAGACTATAAAATAAAGACTATTACAAGAGACAAAGAAGGACACTACATAATGATCAAGGGATCAATCCAAGAAGAAGATATAACAATTGTAAATATTTATGCACCCAACATAGGAGCACCTCAATACATAAGGCAAAGGCTAACAGCCATAAAAGGGGAAATCGACAGTAACACAATCATAGTAGGGGACTCTAACACCCCACTTTCACCAATGGACAGATCATCCAAAATGAAAATAAATAAGGAAACACAAGCTTTAAATGATACATTAAACAAGATAGACTTAATTGATATTTATAGGACATTGCATCCAAAAACAACAGAATACACATTTTTCTCAAGTGCTCACGGAACATTCTCCAGGATAGATCATATCTTGGGTCACAAATCAAGCTTTGGTAAATTTAAGAAAATTGAAATTGTATCAAGTATTTTTTCCGACCACAATGCTATGAGATTAGATATCAATTACAGGAAAAGATCTGTAAAAAATACAAACACATGGAGGCTAAACAATACACTACTTCATAACGAAGTGATCACTGAAGAAATCAAAGAGGAAATCAAAAACTACCTAGAGGGCTTCCCTGGTGGCGCAGTGGTTGAGAGTCCGCCTGCCGATTCAGGGGACACGGGTTCATGCCCCGGTCCAGGAAGATCTCACATGCTGCGGAGCGGCTGGGCCCGTGAGCCATGGCCACTGGGCCGGCGCGTCCGGAGCCTATGCTCCACAACGGGAGAGACCGCAACAGTGAGAGGCCCGCGTACCGCAAAAAAAAAAACGAAAAACAAACCTAGAAACAAATAACAATGGAGACACGACAACCCAAAACCTATGGGATGCAGCAAAAGCATTTCTAAGAGGGAAGTTTATAGCAATACAATCCTACCTTAAGAAACACGAAACATCTCGAATAAACAACCTAATCTTGCACCTAAAGCAAAAAAACCCCAAAATTAGCAGAAGGAAAGAAATCATAAAGATCAGATCAGAAATAAATGAGAAAGAAATGAAGGAAATGATAGCAAAGATCAATAAAACTAAAAGCTGTTTCTTTGAGAAGATAAACAAAATTGATAAACCACTAGACAGACTCATCAAGAAAAAAAGGGAGAAGACTCAATAGAATTAGAAATGAAAAAGGAGAAGTAACAACTGACACTGCAGAAATACAAAGGATCATGAGAGATTACTACAAGCAACTCTATGCCAATAAAATGGACAACCTTGAAGAAATGGACAAATTCTTAGACATGCACAACGTGCCAAGGCTGAATCAGGAAGAAATAGAAAATATGAACAGACCAATCACAAGCACTGAAATTGAAACTGATTAAAAATCTTCCAACAACAGGATAGAAAGCCCAGAGATAAACCCATGCACATATGGTCACCTTATCTTCGATAAAGGTGGCAGTAATGTACAGTGGAGAAAGGACAGCCTCTTCAATAAGTGGTGGTGGGAAAACTGGACAGGTACATGTAAAAGTATGAGATTAGATCACTCCCTAACACCATACACAAAAATAAGCTCAAAATGGATTAAAGACGTAAATGTAAGGCCAGAAGCTATCAAACTCTTAGAGGAAAACATAGGCAGAACACTCTATGACATAAATCACAGCAAGATCCTTTTTGACCCACTTCCTAGAGAAATGGAAATTTAAAAAGAATAAAACAAATGGGACCTAATGAAACTTCAAAGCTTTTGCACAGCAAAGGAAACCGTAAACAAGACCAAAAGACAACCCTCAGAATGGGAGAAAATATTTGCAAATGAAGCAACTGACAAAGGATTAATCTCCAAAATTTACAAGCTGCTCATGCAGCTCAATGAAAAAAAGACAAACAACCCAATCCAAAAATGGGCAGAAGACCTAAATAGACATTTATCCAAAGAAATTATTCAGACTGCCAACAAACACATGAAAGAATGCTCAACATCATTAATCATTAGAGAAATGCAAATCAAAACTACAATGGGGCTTCCCTGGTGGCGCAGTGGTTGGGAGTCCGCCTGCTGATGCGGGGGACACGGGTTCGTGCCCCGGTCCGGGACGATCCCACATGCCGCGGAGTGGCTGGGCCCATGAGCCATGGCCACTGAGCCTGTGCGTCCGGAGCCTGTGCTCCGCAACGGGAGAGGCCGCGGCCGTGAGAGGCCCGCGTACCACAAAAAAAAAAAAAAAAAAAAAAACTACACTGAGATATCAACTCACACCAGTCAGAATGGCCATCCTCCAAAAATCTAGAAACAATAAATGCTGGAGAGGATGTGGAGAAAAGGGAACACTCTTGCACTGCTGGTGGGAATGTGAATTGATACAGCCACTATGGAGAACAGTATGGAGGTTCCTTAAAAAACTACAAATAGAACTACCATATGACCCAGCAATCCCACTACTGGGTATATACCCTGAGAAAACCATAATTCAAAAAGAGTCATGTACTAAAATGTTCATTGCAGCTCTATTTACAATAGCCAGGACATGGAAGCCACCTAATTGTCCATCATCGGATGAATGGATAAAGAAGATATGGCACATATATACAATAGAATATTACTCAGCCATAAAAAGAAATGAAATTGAGCTATTTGTGATGAGGTGGTTAGACCTAGAGTCTGTCATACAGAGTGAAGTAAGTCAGAAAGAGAAAGACAAATACCGTATGCTAACACATATATATGGAATTTAAGAAAGAAAATTGTCATGAAGAACCTAGGGGTAAGACAGGAATAAAGACACAGACCTACTAGAGCATGAACTTGAGGATGTGGGGAGGGGGAGGGGTAGGCTGTGACGAGGTGAGAGAGTGGCATGGACATATATACACTACCAAGCGTAAAGTGGATAGCTAGTGGGAAGTAGCAGCATAGCACAGGGAGATCAGCTAGGTGGTTTGTGACCACCTAGAGGGGTGGGATAGGGAAGGTGGGAGGGAGGGAGATGCAAGAGGGAAGAGATATGGGAACATATGTATATGTATAACTGATTCACTTTGTTATAAAGCAGAAACTAACACACCATTGTAAAGCAATTATACTCCAATAAAGTTTTTAAAAAATAAATAAATAAAGCAGGCTATATTTTAAGAATTTCTTATGTAGTTCAATTGACATAATGGATATAGAGCAGGGGAGATGCATTTTAAAGTATTTTACCAGGAGAGTATTTCCCAAATCCCTAAGTCGTAAGAATAGAGACAGCAGTTTAGAAAGAGTCGAGCAGAAAGTCTCTATATGTGCATTTCATAAAATGGATTGGACTTCATGAATGTCAGTGTGGCAGGATAGCCACTCTGCTGTCCTGCCATTACCAAACAAGATGCTTGTTACAAAAAAGAAATATGCATGACTGGTGAGGATGTTGCGTTATTAATGACTGTGTTCTGCTCTCTGTAAAATACGTTATTGGAATGTTGTCACCTGCACTAAAAGATATGCACAAACTTTCTTACCTAAATTATCTTGCCAAAGACATTCAGAATACGCTAACTCTACAAATCTCCAAATAGAAAGCCAGTTTAACAAGCCCCCATGTCCTTAAATTTAACGTAGGAACAAAATACCAGAACCCTGACGTCTATGGAGGATTCTTCTCTAGTGAGTTGCAAGATATTTCTCTTTATTAATTGTTCCATGCAGTTAGTTTTCATAAGCAAAAGCCAAGCGACTTACATTTTTACTTTGTGAACGTACAATCGGCTTATGAGGTATTGTTAGTAGTAAAAATGCATGATGCTAATTAGTCTGAGGATGATGGGCATGACCTCTAGAGAAGGAGCCAGGATTTCCTCTGCTGGGAGCAGGGGAGAGGATATGTATGTGTGAAAAGAATACATGTGTCTTCTTTCTGACATTAACCTCTCCTTCCCCTGAGCTCTTGATTCCACCTTTCCAGGCTCTTTCAGGATTTTGTCCTTTTTAATATTGTCAGTCTCTCTTTTTTCCACTGGCTCCTCCTTCTCTGTGTACAACTCTGGTCAAATCTGCCTTGGCTGGAGAAACTTTCATTGGTTCTCCATGCGAGTCAGACGGCTCCACTAACCTACATTCACATCCCTCATTTTTGTAACCCGCTGCTCATTTCTTCATGTCCAGAGATCTGCGTTTGCCTCTACCTCTCCTTGGAAATTACACTATGCCAAAACACAAATGAGCTTCTAATCCCAAATCTCATGGCAGCTGTGGTGTGTCCTCCATCTCCTGGCCTCTTTGGAGCATTGACATTGCTGGTGTTTCCTCCCTGAGACTCTACTTTCTCTGGCGCTGGTGGCAGCCTGTGATCTTGGTTCTCAATTCCTTTCTATCTTGGAATGATCCTTCTGTCCCTTTACTCTCTGAGTCCCCCTAGATGTGGGCACAAGCCTGGATTAAGTCCTCTCTCCTTTCTCCACTCTCTCAGAACCCACGTATTCTCATGCCTTCCACAAATTCTTCTACATGCAGGGCCATCCAATCTTTCTCCCTGCACTTTTGCCCAAGAGCCAGTCTAGTGCTTCCAGATGCTTGTTAGATAGTTCTACTTGCATCTCCTTCCAGGACCTCCAGTTCATCTAGAATTGGATTTGTCAGCTGTCCTCCAGACCAGCTCTTGCTTCTAATTTCCTTCTCTCTTTCTCTTAAGGATCCCCCGCAGCCTAGACAAGACACATTTTGACCTTAGTCTTCTGTTGGGCCCCTTCATCCATCCAGTCACCATCCTGTCATTTTCTGCCTTAATGAGGCATTTCCCAAGTCCTCTGCTTATCCCTACTATTACCAACGGTGGCCAGTTTGGTTAAGCTGGAACTTAATCCATTCCCTATAGGGTTCCAGGTGAGACTTGATCAAGAGAAGAATGTGGTGGCCATGAGAATAAGATTCTTGGATTCTAGCTAGAGGGAGGGCAACTGACTGGCCCCAGATGCTGGACTCTCAAATCCGTCACCATGTAAGCACCCAAGTCACACTTCCCATGGGCCACTCTCAGACAATGACTGAGCATGGCAGGGATACTAAAGCAGCTTGTACTGTGAGATGGAACATTCCTCTGATGGACTTTCCTCTGATTTTGTTTAAGGACTCCCCAGTGGCTTTGCCAAACTCTCTTAGAACTATACTGATCCACCCAACCTTCCTTTCTTCCCTCTGTCCTTCACCCAGGGCCAGATCTGCTTCATGGTCTGATGGTTCTTTCAGCCTCCCTCCTACCCTGGCTCTCTCTCCATTTTCCTTCACAGATGGTTCCCTTAAAAAGTCTCTTGCAGGGACTTCTCTGGTGGCACAGTGGTTAAGAATCTGTCTGCCAATACAAGGGACACGGGTTCGATCCCTAGTCCAGGAAGATCCCACATGCCGCAGAGCAGCTAAGCCCATGTACCACAACTACTGAGCCTGCACTCTGGGGCCCGCATACCACAACTGCTGAGCCCACGTGCCACAACTACTGAAGCCTGCGCACCTAGAGCCTGTGCTCCGCAGCAGGAGAAACCACTGCAATGAGAAGCCCGCGCACCGCAACGAAGAGTAGCCCCCGCTCGACGCAGCTAGAGAAAGCCCGCATGCAACAACGAAGACCCAACGCAGCCAGGAAAGAAAAAAAAAGTCTCTTGCATTGTTAACCCCACTTTGGCTTCTACTTCCCAGAGGACCTAGAGTAATTCAAAGAATCTGAGCAAGTTTTGAAAGGTGAGGTGAATTAGCAGCCACTGCTCTCTGAAGGTCATAATGATGAGAAGTGAAGACAGACAGATGCAGAGGTGGTCTTTTGGAGGGGGGTTCTTTCTCATCTGGCTGTCTTGCTCTCATCTACTTCATGATTGGCTCTCTCTCCCAGCTGTTGGCCCTTATGACTAACAGTAGCCTGGGCTCACTACCAGACACATGGCTGGAAACCTACAGAAACAGTAGCTACACAGAGATGCAACTTCCCATAGAGATTTCTACCACCCCTCCTTTGTGGTCCCACCCTGGAGGCTACACATACCTATCCTCCAAACTGAAGCTCCAACTTTTCCACCTGTGCCAGTGCTTCAGGGAGACTAGTAAGTGGACTTTTCTCAAATGTTCCAACTCCCCCTTTCAGACGCTTACTTCCATGGCTTCTCTCATGATACTTAAGATCTGTATCTATAACAAATCCTTATTCCATATACTCAGAGTGGATCTTCTTTCCTGATTGAACCCTGACTGATCCAGCAACCCACCGGTGCCTTTATCATCAAAACTCAAACCACAGCAATAATGGCCTAACTGCTTTCTCTCCCACCAACGCATCTTGACCATTGCTGCTATACGTCTTTATCTTTACACTCCAAGGATGAAAGGTAGCTCTCCATTGCCTATAAAATAAAATCTGCGGCTTTCCTGGTGGCACAGTGGTTGAGAGTCCGCCTGCCGATGCAGGCGACGCGGGTTCGTGCCCCGGTCCGGGAAGATCCCACATGCCGCGGAGCAGCTGGGCCCGTGAGCCATGGCCGCTGAGCCTGCGCGTCCGGAGCCTGTGCTCCGGAACAGGAGAGGCCACAGCAGCGAGAGGCCCGCGTACCACAAAAAATAAATAAATAAAATCTGAAGCATCATCAGGATCCTCTCCACAAGCTAACTTTCCAAGTTTATGTTCCTCATTCCCCCTGCATGAATTTTTCTCTTTTGCCAAATTGATCTACTCACTTCCCCCCAGTACTCCTTGTTTTTACTCATTCTACCTATTCTTGGCACCACGTCCCATCTTTCTGTTTTCCTGATTCATTTCTGATCCATTTATTCAAATCCAATACATCCTAGAGAAGCCAGTTCAAAGCCCCACTGCCTCTGTGAAGACTTAGCTGGTAAAGATTGCTATTTCTACTGAGCAACTTCCTAAAGTAATTAGGGCTGTCTCTTGACACTTCTCTTCTATCATATGTGCCAGAATGTTGATTTTGATAACCCTTTCTCCATTTGACACAAGATGAAATTCTAAGAAAGAATTTTTTTTTTTTGCGGTACGCGGGCCCCCCACCGCTATGGCCTCTCCCGTTGCAGAGCACAGGTTCTGGACGCGCAGGCCCAGCGGCCCTGGCTCACGGGCCCAGCCGCTCTGCGGCATGCGGGATCCTGCCGGACCAGAACACGAACCCGCGTCCCCTGACTCGGCAGGCGGACTCTCAACCACCGCGCCACCAGGGAAGCCCAAGAATTTCATTTTTAATAGACCTCAGTCACCAGTAAAATGGAAGTAAGTATATACTGTTGAAACGTACGCTCAAATCAAATCAAATGTATTTCTTCAACATCTTTATTACAGTATAATTGCTTTACAATGGTGTGTTAGTTTCTGCTTCATAACAAAGTGAATCAGCTATACGTATACATATATCCCCATATCACCTCCCTCTTGCGTCTCCCTCCCTCCCACCCTCCCTATCCCACCCCTCTAGGTGGACACAAAGCACCGAGCTGATCTCCCTGTGCGATGTGGCTGCTTCTAGTTATATATTTTATTTATTTTTTGTTTTTGTTTTTGTTTTTTTGCGGTACGCGGGCCTCTCACTGCTGTGGCCTCTCCCGTTGCGGAGCGCAGGCTCAGCGGCCATGGCTCACGGGCCCAGCCGCTCCACGGCATGTGGGATTTTCCCAGACCGGGGCACGAACCCGTGTCCCCTGCATCGGCAGGCGGACTCTCAACCACTGCGCCACCAGGGAAGCCCTAGTTATATATTTTATGTTTGGTAGTGTATATATGTCCATGCCACTCTCTCACTTTTGTCAGCTTACCCTCCCCCGCCCCACCCCCACAGTGTCCTGGTTCTGATGAACCTAGGGGCAGGACAGGAGTAAAGATGCAGATGTAGAGAATGGACTACAGTGTATTTCCATATGGAGTTTTTTAAACCCCTATCTTATAAAGTGAATTGGATTCCCCTTCCCCTTGTTCAGTGATGCGGATGCAGCTAACACAGTCAGGGGCGTCCGCAGGGCCAGCGTGGTCCTGGTGTTGGGGCTATGGATGAAGAGGCATCCTGCCTGGTTAGGAGACTGCTTACAGAGGGAGGGATGGAGAAATAAGTGAATATATTGGTGATGGTGGGGGAGGGGAAGACTGGAATAAACCCATGGTGTTCGGTTAGAATTGGAAATATTGGTCTGAACTTATATATTTACAAATGTAGAAATAGGGGTGTGTGTGTGTGTGTGTGTGTGTGTGTGTGTGTGTGTTGCAGATTGGGTTCTCTGGAAGCAAACACTAAGATGAAGATTGGAGTATAGGATATTTACTAGGGATCAAAACACGTGGAAGGAAACAGCTTGGGCAGAAGAAGACGTTGAACTGCGATGCCGGCCCAGGGCAGTCTTGGTCAGCTCCACTCTGGAGCACACATGGCCTGTCAGATTTTTTCTCACTGCACCAAAACGACCAATCTGTATCCCTTTCTTCAATCAGTCATTAGATGCGGGCTGGCTGCCCAGGAGAGGGGTGATACCGGGCAAGACATTTCTCCGCAACAAGTCCTTCCTTGTAGGCGGATCTGAGTGGTACATTTTCATGTCTACCACAATGCATATGTGTGTGTGTGTGCATGCATGTGGGTGTGTACATAGATTTCCTGGCTCTCTGAGAAGGCCTAGGAGCAATGAAATCCATTCTCTCAAAGGAACCAAGACTACTCAGAACATGGCTAATTCCACGGCTGATGCAGGGAAAGTATAAGATGTACCTGGAACATTTTGTTCCATAAAGTAAGAAACTGATCCAAGAATGATGACAGTCTGTCAGAAGAACATAGGCACCGTCTTAAAAGGGCTCATCCTGGCCAAATCTGCAATATTTCAGTATCAAAATAAATAATGATAGTAACAAATTATAACTCATGGAATAAAATAGAGATCCATGAATCCACAAAATAAAAATAAAGAAATTGAGGGAAAGGGAAGGATCGACCTATTGTAGAATGACAACTGATAATTGTAAAGGGTTCATGGAACTGAACAATTTGGTGATTATAATAGGAACAATTGATCCAGCAAGATTCATCAATGGATGCTAAAACTAGTAGGTAAAATTTTCAGGAGGACATTTAAGTCTAGAAGTATCTCCCTATAAAATGCTTATTGATGACTTATTGTATAAGGTGTAAAATGCTTACAGTTTACCTTTACAGGAGAAATCTGGTTAGCTACTGTTTTACCACATAACAGAATGGAACATCTCTTTTATCATCTCTAGTGATGAGACAAATCACCATCACGTGCCTCCTGGTATAATGCACTGAGAAGAATACAGCATCACTTCTGTGAGATTCCTGCCACAATGTGGATAAACTGAATCTAAACGTGAACAAGTATCAGACAAACTTCAAATGAAGGACATCCTAAAAAGTAACTGGCCTGTACTCTTTTAAAAAAATCATACCGTAGTCATGAAATACAAAAAGACAGAGGAAGTCAGCAGTGTATGGGAGCCAGCTGGTATTGGCTCAGACCCACTTTAGAAAATCAATTGCGTGCATCTCTTCCTAACACTGCTGCTCAATGACAGTGATATCAAGTCGGTAACTTGAAATTGGCTAGAATGGGAATATGTACCCCATAAAAATTGGCAACCACTACAAATTAGGGCTTCTTTTTTCTCCCAGTGAGCCAGTTTAGCAGCACAGCCTGGAACTGTTCCCGATTGAAGGGGACAAAGGAGTCATGACAAGTAATGCAACATGTGATCCTGGGTTTGATCCTGGGACAGAAAAGGACATGATTGGGACGACCAGAGAAATCGACGTGGGCTCTGAGGACTAGATGGGAGTAGTGTATGAGTGTTCATTTCCTGATTTTGATGACTGTACTGTGGTCATGTAGGAGAATGTCCTTGTTTTTAGGACATGTACAGTGAAGTATTAGAGAGTAATGAGGCATCATATCTGCAATTGATTCTCAAAGGTTCAAAAAAAAACCTGTACGTGAAAAAAAATACGGAAAGAGAGCAAATGACAAGGCAAATGTGGTAAACTGTTAATACCACATTAGGGAATTGGGGATCAGGGAACAGGGTGGAGGCTATATAGTCGTTCTTTTACTATTTGGGCCACCTTTCTGTAAATTTGTAATTATTTCCCCTCAAAATATTAAAGAATTGTATTTTAATCAAATGCTTTTTTTTTTTTTTTTCCGGTACGCGGGCCTCTCACTGCTGTGGCCTCTCCCGCTGCGGAGCACAGGCTCCGGACGCGCAGGCTCAGCGGCCATGGCTCACGGGCCCAGCCGCCCCGCGGCATGTGGGATCTCTCCGGACCGGAGCACGAACCCGTGTCCCCTGCATCGGCAGGCAGACTCTCAACCACTGCGCCACCAGGGAAGCCACTCAAATGCTTTTAAGTCAGGCTGTGGCTCCCCTCTTTTGCTGCTGGGTCTGATGGGAGTTCAGCCCCTTCCACATCCCACAGAGTTGGAGAAATACTAAAGGAAAGATAGGAATGCATAAATCGCCGTTTGTGATCCCGTGTAACTAAACGCAATCTCTCCTGGGCTCTTACCCCCTTCTCCTGGGTCTGTGGAGAAGTGGAGAAGTTTCTTTTTCACTTCTCGGAAACTCAAGGATTCCTGGATACTGCAAGAATGTTACTTCACTGCTATTACAAACAATAAGGATGAGAACACAGTGAAAAGCAGAGCTTTTCCAGGGAAGTACTTTTCTGTTTGTTTTGTTGTGAGCAAAATAGGTAGCAAGACATAGGTAGTGTAATGTCTGAACCCACATTACTAGGAATTAAATGCTGGGGTTTTTTTTTAATGCTAAGAAGTCAATTAGTCTTTAAAAAAATTAAGCATTGAACCTCTAATAAATTAATCTTAAATAATTCAGTTTAAAAATAATGATCAGGGATCACTTGGAAAGCAATGGGGTTTGTTTTAAAATTACCTCTTTTTTGATACAGATGAGCTCATTTACAAAACAGAAACAGATTCACAGACTTAGAGAACAAATTTATGGTTACGGAGGGGAGGGTGGGGAGGGATAGTTAGGGAGTGTGGGATTGACATGTACACACTGCTGTATTTAAAACGGCTAACCAACAAGGACCTACTGTAGACCACAGGGAACTCTGCTCAATATTCTGTAACAACCTAAATGGGAAAAGAATTTGAAAAAGAATAGATACATGTATATGTATAACGGAATCACTTTGCCGTACACCTGAAACCAAAACAACATTGTTAATCAGCTATACTCTAATATAAAATAAAATGTTAAAAATAAAATAAAATTACCTCCTTTTTCCCCTCCTTCCTTCCTTCCTTCCTTCCGTCCTTCCTTCCTTCCCTCCTTCCACCCTTCCTTCCGTCCTTCCCTCCCTCCACCCTTCCTTCCTTCCTTCCTTCCGTCCTTCCGTCCTTCCATCCATCCTTCTTCCCTTCCTTCTTTTGGTGGCAAATAAGCACTGTGTGTGTGTGTGTGTGTGTGTGTGACTTTCCCACGCAGACTCAGTGCTCCCCGATGGATTTCACCTTACACCTTTGTTACCCCCACAACACCTACCAGCAGTTCTAGACTTTCCCATGTGTGATTGGGCCACTTAATGAGACAATAGCGGTTACTGCCAATGCTGAAAAAGACAGCAGGTCCCTTGCGGATAGTTATCTGAATTGTCATCATACTTGATCTGAGAGTCAGGATGGAACCGAGTCCTGACAAAGAGCCCACGCTGCTCCAACGGAGGTAAAGTTCCTCTCCACCTCTCCTGCTGTCACAAAGCAATTTACAGCGGAAGGTAGGGAGGGAAGGGGCTGGCTCTGAACCCATTTAGCAGCATTTTTCTCTTGGGCTGTTCAGATTTGTCAAAAGCTCTCAACTTGCCATTTTCAAGGGCCCTGCTGTGCTTCTCTTTAGGGAAGGTTAATAATGCTAATCAGGACTTCCTGCGCCTGTTTACTTGTGATCAGCTGAGTTCCATCTCTTCCTTAAACTCTAAAAGAAGAAAGTTCAGGGCTGGTTACATGAGTAAGTAACAGGGTCTGCTGCACTGTAAGTGCAGTGGTGAGAAAACCACCAGTCATCTAAGGGGACCGTGGAAGGCCTGTCGGACCTGGATACATGCTCTCTGATTCTGTCAGTGCCTCTTCCCAGCTGTGGGCCTGGATATGAATAACCAGGTAGCCTCAGGCTTGAGCGTCAGGGGTAGTGTTCTCAGCAAAAGCAAATAAAACTCACACTAACAAAATGTATGTGAACCATTTTAAACGCATAAATATGTATATTAAATCAAGTTAATTTTTTTTCTATCTTTAAAACAAGCTTTTCTCTGCATTTTGGTAACTCCCTAGTGACATTGCAACTCCAATGGTTCTGCAAATAAATGGGCCTTCATGTAAGTATTGCTTAGGGAGCAGGAAGAAGCATTTCCTGCTTCCTCCTTTTCTTTCTCTTAAATGTTTCCTCCTCCCCCACCAAGATATTGTACTCAAATTGACCAACAATTGATATTTATACTTGAGGTATAATTTATATACAGTAAAGCCAAAAACTGAAATTTTAAAAGTATTAAATTCTATTTGAATGATATTAAATTGTATCAATGAAAAGGGATAAATTCAGGCATATTGAAATTTATCTTCTAAAATTCCATCATTTTGTTGTTTCAAACTTCTCCTTTTCTCTAAAATTTATACACATTAACTGGCAATTTTTGCAAATACAGTGTGCACTAAATTATCACTTCATGTAAATAAGAAAGCAAAAACTGTGGAATATAACCCTTTCAGTGCACCCTAGGGATTTCCTTTTAAGTGTTTAATCAGGTGTTTTACACACATTCTAAATGTGTCTAACTTTTTTAAAAACTTCTATATTAAAATTGTTCCCCTCTGTCACCTTTTTGAAGCTGGTTATGTTTAGTATAACCATTTAAAGCAGCTTTTAATTACATACTGCCAATCAAACTCTTGGCATTACGGGCTGTGTTTTAGTGCCAGGGAAGACACCAGTCTTTAATTACCGTTGCATTGTTTCTAATTCCATTTCCAAAGTATATCTGCATCTGGAGTGACAAGACGTTAAAAAAAAAAAAATTCCTACATTTCACATTTTGCCCTTGCAATCGAAACTGCACAGGACAATGGTAATCAGACTATATTGTTTCAGTCTTAAACGTAACAGTAGCAGGAGATGGGGCTCCTAATGGAAAGAATTAATCATGGGCTTTTTTGATATTCATGGGAGGAGACGGTAATCTTGCTGCAGAGTGACATCCTTTTGAGGGAGCCTGGCTTCTCGCTGTGAAAACCATTCCCATGTGATTTCCTTCCAACACGCCAGAAAGCTGCTTTAATCTTTAAACATGAAGCATTGTGCTTATAGTATCAAAGGTAGGCAAGTTCTCCTACTGAGGTTCAAAAGCAGATAATAATAAGAACCTGGTTGTTAACGTCAGGCTGATGTCAGCTCTGAAATCACTTTTCACTTGATTGAGCCATTTTGTCCTCAGAATCACTTTGTTCTATTCAGCCAAATTTCTTCCAGCCCCTAAGAGTGAGCAGCACACCCAGTGTGTGCTTTCCCCCAGGGGCTTCTGGTCAGAAGTGAGAGCCCTACTGCAACAGACATGTTATTTCTCAGCCAAACTCGGATAGCCCGGGATAGCGCAGCAGTTCCCCTCCACCCAGCTCCAGGCTCACTTTTCCAGTGCCCCACAAGCTCTGACACTTCCCAGCCTGATGGGGGCAGTATGTCCACTCCCAGCAGGCAGAGCCCCCAAGATGCCAGACTTTCCTTTTTGCCTGAAAGAACCACCAAGATACTGGGTTTCAAAAAGATTTGCATAGTGCAGTTGTACCATGTGAGGAGCCATCCTGTAAAAAGTCTCCTGCCACAAACAGAGGTAAGTGAACCAGAGAAAATAACTCTCAGAGTGAAGTTCCATTAGATCAAGACAAAGCTGAGAAAAAGGAAAACTTCCACAGACTATTAGCATCTAACGTTTTTACACACACACAACACAGATTTGAGACACTGTACAGTCTGCGGTGCAGGGTGTAATCCAAGTTTGGGGAAGTCCCCAGATTTCTACCACCAGTCTCAAACTCGCCTTAATTTCTTTAGCAATTAACATTATTGGACACAAACAATTAGTCTCGGTTTGTCTTTTGGAGCCCTTAGACTTCCTAATTTGAGGCAGATCCTGGGACAGCTGTGAATCCTCCTTTCTGTGCCCTTATATCACTTCACTTCACTGTTTGTATTAGTTTCCTAGGGCTGCTATACCAAATTACCACAAACTGATGTCTAAAAACAGTAGAAATTTGTTCTCTCATAGTTCTGGAGGCTAGAAGTCCAAAAGCAAGGTGTTGACAGGGCTATGCTCCCTCCAGGGGCTCTCAGGAAGGATCCATTCCTTGCTTGTCCAGCTTCTGGTGACTGCTGGCATTCCTTGGCTAGTGGCCGCATCACTGTAATCTCTCTGGCCCTGTGGCCACCTTGCCTTCTCCTCTTATCTGTGTCAAATCTTCCTCTGCCTCCCTCATGTAAGGATATAAATGATTACATTTAGTGCTCACCCAGATAATCCTGGATAATCTCCCCATTTCAAGATCCTTAATTTTATCCTATCCTATCTTCATTTTATCCTATCCAAAGTTCTTTCTTTCTTTTTTTCCTTTGTGCCATATAAGGTAATATTCATAGGCTCCACAGATTAAAACAAGGAATATCTTTTGGGGGGCCATTACTCAGCCTACCACACTGTTACTGATTGCTAAAACATGACTTGTCTCTCACTTGAAGGCAGGGGTTAGCTAAGAAAAAAGAGCTGAGTAGTCCATTCCAGCTTGGGACACCTTACAGGTCATTCCAGGCTCCTAGGGCCCTCCCTGATTTAAACTAGCAAATAAGACAGAATACTCAGCTTTTAGTTACGTTGAGAACCTCCAGAGAGTGGAAGTAAATTGTAGGAGGTTTTTCAAACTACCTTAAATTCCCTTTAGGAGGATCCATAAAGAGCTATTTAAATCTGGCCTATGTTTGATTCAAACAAACTTACCATGTAAACTAAAAATGTCATGGGCAGTGTTTATATCTAACACTGTATGTAACTGTACCATATTATTTTACCGTCTTTCAGGTCACCCATTGTTATGAGCAAATAGTTCGTTGGACAGGGCTCCAACAGCCTCTCAAGGGCTGGATCAGAGGTTGGTGGCATTTGAATTTTAGATTTGAGTCTTGAATAATTTCTAGCATGATCTTAACCTAAAATCCACTCTGACCTAAATCACCCAGCTTGCTGACCTGTGCCAACCAAATACACTGGATAATTATGCAGTATTGAACATTGTCTCAGTTGGGTACACGCATTTAACTTATCTAAGCAAGAGCAGCAGTGCAGCAATGCAACTTGGAAAAGCAGAAGCACCAGACCTTGGCTCCAGTGCTGAATTTAATGGACGATGCATAAATAATGAGAAAAGCAATAAGAGAAAAATAAAAGCGAGGGACCAAGAAGCTTTGCCAGCAAGCTGGTGAGACCTTGAAAACTTTCCTCGAGACTTCCCTGGTGGTGCAGGGGTTAAGAATCTGCCTGCCAATGTAGGGGACACGGGTTTGAACCCTGTCCGGGAAGATCCCACATGCCCCGGAGCAGCTAAGCCCATGCGCCACAACTACTGAGCCTGCGCTCTAGAGCCCGAGAACCACAACTACTGAGCCCGCGTGCCACAACTCCTGAAGCCCATGCACCTAGAGCCCGTGCTCCGCAACAAGAGAAGTGACGGCAATGAGAAGCCCACGCCCCGCAATGAAGAGTAGCCCCCGGCTTGCCGCAACTAGAGAAAGACCACACGCAGCAATGAAGACCTAATGCAACCAAAAATTAATTAATTAATTTTTTAAAAAAAGAAAAAGAAAGCTTTCCTCAGAAACTTCAAAGCCTGCTGCTTTGGCTTACTACCTCACCCCACTTTTACTGGTTACCAAGTCAAGTTTACTCTGTACTAACTCTGAATACATTCGTATTGCAAAATGTCTGATAATAATGATGTCCCTGAGCTGCTAATTGATTGTGAAGTGCTTTAAGAGCTTTATGACAGAAGGAAGGTATAATTAGTTATTATTAGATTATGCAATTCATTAAAGGGCAAACAAAACCTCAATGGCAAGTGTTTCTATGTATCTCCAGTGAAAAAATAGACTTGTCAGGCCACTATTCTCTGCTATTAGCAATGTCACCTCACCAGAATGGAATGTGTATATTTTGTCACAATATGAAGTTTTCTTATAAATATTGTTGGGAGCAGAGATACAAGCGTTCATTTAGATGGGATGCTTCATTGAAAATATAATCTGGCCATCATATCTATATACTAACCAGCACTCAAATGTAAATGCCTTGTAAGTGTTTTACATATCATATAGTTGAAAGCAAGAAGGGAATTTATTTATTTATTTGTTTTTTTTAACATCTTTATTGGGGTATAATTGCTTTACAATGGTGTGTTAGTTTCTGCTTTATAACAAAGTGAATCAGTTATACATATACATAGGTTCCCATATCTCTTCCCTCTTGCATCTCCCTCCCTCCCACCCTCCCTATCCCACCCCTCCAGGCCATCACAAAGCACCCAGCCGATATCCCTGTGCCATGCAGCTGCTTCCCACTAGCTATCTACCTTACGTTTGGTAGTGTATATATGTCCATGACTCTCTCTCGCCCTGTCACAGCTCACCCTTCCCCCTCCCCATATCCTCAAGTCCGTTCTCCAGTAGGTCTGTGTCTTTATTCCTGTCTTACCCCTAGGTTCTTCATGACATTTTTTTTTTCTTAAATTCCATATATATGTGTTAGCATATGGTTTTTGTCTTTTCAAGAAGGGAATTTATGAGTTAGACACTGTTAGAAGTGTTAGAAGCCCATCAGAGGAGCTCCACATCTGTATATAGAAAAAAGGTTCAATATAAAAGTTACTTTAAAGAGAAATATGTAAATGGTACTTACATAATCATAGTTCCTGTATGAATTAATATTAATATTATCCCCTTTTCTGTATCCTGAAACATCTTCTCAGTGAAAGGTATGATATTTTCCTCTGGGAACCACCAGCCCATAGCTATAGGCTAGCTAGTGCTCTAAATAGCCTTGCTAAAAATCGGGGACCCATAAATTGAAAAGGGCCCCCAAGAAACAAACCTAGAAATGAAAGTTTTTGGCCTGTGATTAGTGATCCTATTGATTAGATAGAAAGTTTGCTGAATGTGTTTATATTCCATCTACTGGGGAATTATCTGGATTCTTTGCCAATGACAGATGCCCAATTCTACTACCCCAAACTGGGAGATGTATCGGAATCCACAGTCATGGATGCAGCTGGTCTTAGGGAGCCCCAGAAGCAGGGACTCAAATGCTATGGAGAACTCTGTCTCTCTAATCTGCTCTGCTCCTTTTTGTACTTTGGCTTCATTTATTTTATTGCAAGTGGATTTTCTCCACATGGCAAGGGACATGGCACAGGCTGGTCTGGGCTTACAGCCTTCAGGTTTAATGATCTAAGGGAAGGAGGACTCTCTCTCTGATGTGTTTGAAAAATTCCAGGGAAGAGCTCTGGTTGGCTTAGTTTGAGCTACATGACTCTACATGGACCAGTCTCTGAGGACAGGGGAATGGCGTAGGGTGTATTATAAATGACCCCACCTAATAGTCCCCATGATTGGTAGGGCCAGGTCTGTTTATTTTTAAATAAATAAATGAACAGGGCTTCCCTGGTGGCACAGTGGTTGAGAGTCTGCCTGCTGATGCAGGGGACGTGGGTTCGTGTCCTGGTCCAGGAAGATCCCACATGCCGCGGAGCGGCTGGGCCCGTGAACCATGGCCGCTGAGCCTGCGCGTCCGGAGCCTGTGCTCCGCAACGGGAGAGGCCACAACAGTGAGAGGCCCACGTACCACAAAAAAAAAAAAAAGATCTATTTTTTAGAAAAGGGCAGGAGTCAGCACGTGAACTAAAGCAAGTGGTCCATACGTGATGGGCTGGGTGAGGGAGGGGCTGGACAGGCGACTGCCATCCTCCAGCATAAGCTCTTCAGAACAATTGGATTTTTTCTTAAAGCACACGCATGTATTACTTTGATTTAAACTGAAGTATAACGGATTGGTAACTGGATGTCAATGTTATTAAATCCCTGGTCTGCTTGGCAGGTTGACACAGTCAGGGGGGAAAAGAACATCTTCTGTCATGGGCTGTAACGGGACAAACCTTACCCCAACCCCTCGCCAGAATTCATATGTTGAAGTCCTAACACCCAGTACCTCAGGATGTGCCTGTACTTGGAGATAGAGCCTTTAAATAAGTAATTAACTTAAAATGAGGCCCCTAGGATGGGCCTGATCCAATACGACTAGTGTCCTTATAAGAAGAGGAAGATATGGGCCCTGGCACAGAGGGATGGCCATGTGAAGACACAGGGAGAAGATGGCCATCTACAAGTCAATGAGAGAGGCCTGAAACAGATCCTCACAGCTTTCGGTAGGAATCAACCCTGCGGACACCCTGATCTCAGACTCCTAGCCTCCAGAACCATGAGAAAATAAATTGCTTCTATTAAGCCATCCAGTCTGCGGTACTTTGTTATGGCAGCCCCAGCAAACTAATACATCTTCCCACAGTCACCCTTGTCACCAGCAGATGAGCTTCTCCCACCCTTTCCAAGGGAAGAGGAATCCATTCAACAACCAGTTGTTGTGCAGGGGCCGGTAAGGCATCAGGCGTTGTGCCAGCACAGGAGCTACCCAGGGAAGGGAAGGGAAGGATATAAGGCGGATTCTTTTTTTCTTTTTTTCCTTAAATCCCAGTGTTCACTGGCTAGCATATCCAGGAATAGCAAATTCAAGACACATATATACAGATCATTACCCCCCACTCTCATGACCATGATCAAGATCCATAATCAGCCATTGCACTCTACACACTGAGCCCAGATCCTTGCCTCAGAATCTTTTTTAACACAGTGCTCTGGGAAATCACTACAAATAAGTTAAAATCGCCACTTGAGTTGAAACTAACTTGCCCTATGAAGCAGAAGCTGCTTATTGCATACCCAAATACATATCTTCTTCTTCCTTACTGAGACAGCCCTGTTTTTATTCAATAAAAGCAATTTCTTTCACCCTCTCTTCTCTCTTATACTGATCAGTGAGGTAGAATGGGAGATACTGGTTGGAAGACTCTCCCAAAGAAGGACAAGTGTCTAGAGTATGCTATTTTGCCATCCCCCTTCATCCTTCCTGCTTTCTGGAATGAAACTGTGATGACTGGAACTTCAGCAGCCATTTGGTCTATGAGTCCACAATGAAGATGGAAGCTAACGCTAAGGATAAAGGAAAAGAAAGATAGAAGAAATCTTTCCTCTCGATGATTATGGAGCCTCCGTACCAGCCCTTGATTGCCTACATCTAGACTCTTATGTGTTTAAACTACTATTATTTTGATTTTCTCAATGCATGCTGCCAGTCCTAAAATTTGATCTAAAACAATGGTATTTTAGAGGTATTGTAGAATTGCTTACTCAACACCAATTATCAACTTCTTCTCACATGTGCCCTTCTATTACATTCTATTTTAGAGGCTGGAAAACTAAAAATACAAAGATCTATGTCCCTTCCTTGCAGCTGGGATGGCCATATGAAATGTAAGCCAGTTCTGGCCATAGAAATCTAAGTAGAATTCTGCTGGTGATTTTTGAAAAAGGCTCTTCCTTTTTCCTCCATCCTCTTTCTGCCTAGAACGCAGATGTGTGGCCGAGTGGCTCAGGGGGCAGCTTCAACCATGAAGCAACAAGCATGAGGACAAAAGATGCCAACAAGTTAGAGATGGTAGAGTAAAAATATGGAAGGGCCCGGGTCCCCTATGGCATGGGCAATTACAGAAACCCTGACTGCTTATCTCTGAACCTCTTGTTATGTGAAAACAAAGGAACCTTATTTGTTTCAGCCACCTTGGATGGGACTTTTGTTATTTGTGGCTGAACGCCTTCCCAGCACCATCCCTATTCTAGCCCTTCCGTTCTCAGCTGAGACGTCACCTCCACTGGAATCACCCCAAGCCTGTAGGTTGTATTTGTTTCCCAGGGCAGCCATAGCAAATTATCACAAACTGAGTGGCTTAAACCAACATAAATTTATTTTCTCACACTTCAAGAGGCCAGAAGTCCAAAATCAGGATGTCCGTGGGGGCAGTGGATTCTCCACTGGTTCTTCTAGAAGGTTCTGAAGAGGCCCTCTCCCGTCCCCCAGGCCTCTCCCCTAGCTTTCGGCTGCTCCTGGCAATCCTCGGTGTTCCCTGGCTATAGCTGTATCACTCCAGTCTCTGCTTCTGTCTTTACATGCCCTTCTTTCCTGTGTGTGTGGCTGGGTCTCTTCTCCCCTTCTTGTATGGACACCAGCCATTGGATTTAGGGCCCACCCTAATCTCGTATGACCTCATCTTAACTTGATTCCATATGCAGAGACCCTATTTCCAAATAAGGTCACAGTCACAAGTAGTGGGGGTTAGGACCTGGACATATCTTTCAGGGGGACACAATTCAACCCACTACAGTGATGGACCCCTCCGATTGCTCCCTTGGGGACCCGTGGTATTACAATACCACATACCACGCTCAGCTCATTATATTGGAAAGAGCCTTAAGCTGGGCCTTCAGAACACTTTCTAGTGCCAGCCATCTCACCAATCATTTTGATGGTCTAGCCACGTTTTTAAGCTCTTCAATGACTCAGTTTCTTTAACAGTAATATGGGAATAAAAACACCTGCTCTGTCTATAGGCTTGATGTGAAAAGCCACTGAAACAGTAGAGATGACACAGCCTTGAAAAACATAAAGATTTTTCAAGAAGTAAGGCCTTCTGGACTTCCTCTCCTTCTTCAACAGCATCATCATTATTTATCTCTGGTATTCAAATGCCTAACGATGAAATGGAGAATAGGAATGAACTTGGGTAACTGGAATTGGTGAGTAGAGACAAGCAAAGACTTAACTTGTTTTCCACTTGCATTGGGGGCGGGTATCCCCAAAGGCAGCTTGGAGACTGGGTCAGAAGAAAGCAGCAGTGGAAGGAGACTGGAGCTTTGGCTGGACCAGGGCTGAGTCTGAAGGATATGGTCCTGGGATGGAAAGCGGACCAGCCAATAGGTACTTCACCAGCCTCCCAGGCAATCTAATCCTCCCAATTTTCTCTCTCATGCCGACCTGGACCTCACAACTTTGCTATCATTCTTTAAGGGCTCTAAAAACATTAACTTTTTAAAACATAAGAAAAACTATAGTAATTGAATAAAAGCTCACGTTACCCCTACCTAGATTTAACCCATATTAATATTTCACCATATTTAGTCCAGATTATTTTTAAGAAACCAACCCTAAAGGTACATATGAAGCCCCCCATGTACCATCTTAGTTTCCTTCCTCCTTCCCATTGTTTTCAACTTGGTGTGTATCTTCCTGTGTGTGTTTTATGTTTTTCTACATATGCAAGTCGCTATATTTTCAAATGTTCAATGTCATCTCCTACATTTAAGACTTTTCATAAAAGGCATCATGCCATACAAATTTTTCACACTTGTTTTTTTCACTCACCATGATTTGGAGATGTATCCATGTTGCTACATATAAATCTAGTTTATTCATTTTAACTGCTAATATTATTAAATTATATGAATAAACCACAATTTATTTTTCTACTCCCCTGCTGAGGAGCAATTAGGTGCTTTCTAATTTTTTACGTCGTGGTGCTTCAGTAAACAACCTTGTATTCCTCCTCACACCTACACAGGAGAGTTTCTCTAGATCTACCTGTAACCCAAATAGTTGGGTTATGGGGTATAGGCATCTTCAATTTCACAGACGTTCTACATTTTAATGTCATTTGAGTTAACCATTTTCCTCAATATGGTTTGAACTTTAGTGTCTTATTCAAGAAATCCTTTTCTACACTTAAGTTTCTAGAAATAGTCGCATATTTTCTTCACCTGTTTACAGGTAGGCCTTTAATCCACCTGAAATTTATTTTTGTGTGTGTTGTGAAGTAGGGATCTAATTTTGTACTTTTCCGTATGAATGGCTGGTTACCCAGAACCCTTCTTTGAAAGGTCCATTTCTTCTCCATTGACTCATACTCCACCCTTGTTGGTGGAACCGTTCTTCTCCATGGGATTCTCTATGTGGGTTGGGGTGGAGCTTCAGCTCTTTATTCTGTCCCAGCTGTGTACTTTGGCACTAATACCACATTTTTAAGTGAATATAGCTTCATAATAAGTCTTAATAGCTGTAGAGCAAGTCCCTTTCTAAATTCTTCAAAATTCTCTTGACTTTTCTGGGCTAAGTACCTTTTTAAGAAAAAAGAAAAAAAAAAGAAAAACTGGGTGAGTCAAGGCTGACAACTTAAAAGAATAACATATTTAATGGAATACGTTTAACTAAAAACCCTTTAGCACTTTTTGTCACTGAGCAGAAAGCAAGTTTGGATAGAGTCTATTCATAACAGACCTTCAGACAGGGGAAGGAGGCAGGGTGTCTGACTGGTATGGCCCAGGCTGGTGAAGAGCCAAGGTGGGGCATTCTGGAGAGACAGGGGGAGGGAGGATGGCAAAGAGGCAGCAGGCCCCATGCAGCATCTTTCACAGCTTGCTACAGGGGACCCCTGTGTCATAGAATCTCTAGCCCCAGTTTCCTAATATGTAACATGGATATAATAATACCACCCTTTCAGAGTTGTTTTCTAGAAGACAGAGGTAATGCACCTAAGACCCTGCCTAGCATACATTAAGGAGGTGCTTAATGAATAGCAGCTATAAGTTTTATCATTATTAATTACCATCAGTCTATCCAGCACCCCCTCAGCAATACTGACAATCCCCAATTTCCCAGAATACAGGGGGTTTTTTGTGTTTCTTTGCGGTACGCAGGCCTCTCACTGTTGTGGCCTCTCCCGTCGCGGAGCACAGGCTCCGGACGCGCAGGCTCAGTGGCCATGGCTCACGGGCCTAGCCGCTCTGCGGCATGTGGGATCTTCCCGGACCGGGGCACGAACCTGTGTCCCTTGCATCGGCAGGCGGACTCTCAACCACTGCGCCACCAGGGAAGCCCCAGAATATGTTTTTAAGCATCAGTTTAGGACGCATTTTACCATTGCGGTAGATGTCTCCAAAGACGCCTACAAATAACTCCTCCCCAGCCTAATTGTCCTTGCTGCTTCTCCCACCAAGAGGTAGAATCAGTTTCCCTTTCCCTTGAATCGGAGCTGGCTTTGTCACTTGCTTTGACCAACAGAATATGGTGGAAATGACACTGTACCCAGTTCTGGGCCTTTCTCTTAAGCGCTCAAGGGGTCTGGCACCGATTTCATGCTCTTGGAAGCCAGCAGCATGTTGGAAGGAAGTCCAAGCTATCCTGCTGGAGGATGAGACCGTGTGCAGAGACAGACCACATGGAAGAAAGCAGAGCTATCTCAGCTGACTGTCAGCGCCCAGACCCCAGACATGAGAGAGAGGCCTTCATGGACCTTCCGGCCCAGCCCATCCGCCAGCTGAACGCAGTCGTCTGCGTGACCCATGTGGGACTGAAGAACTGCCCAGTCAGCCCACAGAATTGAGGAAAACAATAAATCTTGGTTGTGTTAAGATGCTAAGCTTTAGGGTGCTTTGTTACCCAGCAATAGATAACAAATCATTTAGACACAACAGCTTAAATATGATGGTCGTATTCCCCCAAGACTAGTAGGAAAGCCTGCTTAATCCATAAACATGATACACGTGCAATGAGAAATAATAGAAAATTTGACAGACTGATCCAGTATACCTAGAAAATCTAAGAGGGCCCTGAGTATTGACATGCAAATGAAGATAAGAACTCCCCATCAGAATCAGACACACTAGAAAAGGACTCACCGTCTACCTGAATTCCTATTCTTTCCCCTGGGGCAATCTGTTTTTTAAAAAAGAAAGAAGAGAGAAAGAATCATTTAAAAAAAAAAAAAAAAACCCTTCAGTTCCAATCACTCTTCAAACTTAGAACGACTTTCACAGCCTCAGTCAAGTTTGTCAAAAAGTAATTTCCTGCCTAATTTATTTTCGCAGGATGCAGACCTTCTCAGAGGCTGGAGGAAAACATCCCTTTCCTACAAGGGTGAGAATGGAACTAGATTTCTTCCAAGGTTCCCTTCCTTCTGGCCACTTTGCAAGGGTACCAAGGACAGGCTCTGCTTAACCCAGCAGGTGTTCTGCTCTCAGGAAGCCTGGAGAGTCCCCCCCCTCCGTGGCAGCACCAGGAACCTACTTTTGATTCCCTGCCATCGCTGATCTGTTAGCCCCATGGTCACGGTCAATTGGAAACAGAAATCCTGGTTTCTTGGGGGCTGTTACACAGCTAACAATATGAAGAAACCCATGTGGTTTCTTGTTTACACAGGGGTCAAACAGAGGGGGAAGAAACTGAAAACCAATTTTGACTTCAGCTTTACTAAGTAATTTACAACAATGCAGGCAGAGATAAAAATCTTCCCAGAAAAGGAAAGCAGGCAGGTAAGTTACTGTGGCTTTCTAAATGATCCCTCGTTTTTTGCTTATCTTCTCTGTCTTTTTTATTTTTTAAAAGCTGCTCCTTTGCCTCATTATTTCTGTATATAAATGAGAAGAATTTTTGTTAGTGAATGGCTCTGTAGTGAATGACACCATTTCCCAGCACAGTATCTGTGTGTTTGGTGTCCCCATCCCATATCAGCGCACCCCCAACCTTTGCCTTTGTGCCCCAAATCCAGTTGCAGGCTGTCATGAAACATTAGTGATTTTTAATTACAGAGTCTATTTACCGTGATAGAAATGATCTCGCAGAGGAGAACTCGGGGCATGCACCGGCACTCTCAAACCATTCCACTGTGCTTCTTTTCGTGCATTCCTGGAATCCCTTATTTTCCATCGAGAAGGTGGCTGAATCCCCTTGCAACTTCTGGAATTAAGATGCATAAACTATGGGTGATTTTGACATAGCAGAGAAAGGATGATTTTCGCCAGACCCTAAATTCACACGGATCTTGCGGAGATCTTGCTAAGTCCCAGATCGGCCTTGCCACAAAGAAGAAACGAGGGGAGAGAATACAAGAGTTCAAAGGGCAGAATGGGCCCCCTGAACTACCTTTGGTCAGCACCTATCACGGACTGGGCTGGACACCTCATACATACGACTTTTCACCATCCATTCTGACAAGAGCTCTCTGAGTTAGGTGGTCCTATCCCCATGTTATGAATGGTTACCACACCTCCACCTGGAACGCTCCCCTCCCTCACCATCTGGTTACCTTCTCTTGCTCCTTTGGGATCACTCAGTCATTGCCTCTGAGAACCTTTCCCTGGCCTCCCCTCCTGACCCCCCTCCCCAGGGCTCTGAACTCCCACTGCAGCCTGCTCTTATGACCCTTATTATATGCTGTGTGCTAATCATTTGTTTACTTTCCCTCAGCCTCTACTAGACCCCTGGAGGGAGGAATTTGATCTTATTTATCTCTGTGGCTCTCAGACTTAGCACCGTGCCTGGCCATATGGTCTGTGCTTAGTAATTGGTTGTGGAATGAGCTGAGTGAATGGCCCCTGAGAACACAGTAAGGGGTGGAGCTTCTGCATGGGGCAGGTCCTTTTGATTCTGAAGCCTTATCGCAATAGCTTCTGTTCAAGACTTTTTATTAAGGAGTCATAGCATGCAGAGCATTGTTTCAGAAAAAAAAAAGGAGAGAGAGGAAAACTCATTATCCGAGTTTAAATTGATGTTAGAGGTCATGGTGAATCTTCCGGCATTCTCTGAGAATAGGCATGCAGTGGTATGCTGCTGTAACAACAAGGGGTGGACCTGCAGCACTGTGTAGAATGAATTCGCTGTTTGCATAGACACCGGAGAAATCCCACCTCCTTTCCAACCCATCTGTGCCCCTGGGGGTCTCTAGGACTGGGGAATGACAGCACCTCCTGCTGCCTTCCTTCAGAATACAAAGATTTCAGAACATGCTGAAAAATACCCAGCCCGAGAATTGAATCTCGTCCCCTGTTATGAGCAGAATTGTGTCTCTACCTCTACCACCCACTCCCTGCCCAGAATTCATATGTTGAAAACCTAACCCCCAGTAACCTCAGAATGCAACGGTATTTGGAGATGGGGGTCTTTAAAGAGCAAATTCAGTAACAACGTGGTCATTTGAGTGGGCCACGATCCAATATGGCTGGCTGGTGTCCTTGTAAGAAGAGATTAGGATATGGGTATGTTATCGAATCAGGCCCCGATGCTCACCGCTTACAGAATCAATACTCACAAATGGTAGAAAGGGAAGGTGCCTTTAATCAGAATGCCGGCTATCTGGGGAGACGGTGGACTCAGCATCCCCCAAAAACCACCTCCGAAGATTCTACTTGGTCATGAAAGCTTCTGAAGGGAAACAGCGAAGTGATCTCAGTTAATCATTGAGATAGGGAGTCAGAGTGGGTGACATCCCCCACGGTGTGCAGGCTGGTCGATTCCTTGTGATCTTCCTCTAGATGTTATCTTGTTCACAGTTTGGTCATACAGTTTGTTCACCAGATTACTGAAGGGGAAGCTAGGGAAGAGATCTGGTTATCTGTTGATTACTTATTCTTCATTTCTACCTCTTTGATCTACAGAAAGAACCAACAAGTTAGGCAAAGTATTGTGTGATTAAAAGATTTGAAAGGTGTGCTAGGGCTGGAGATGAGTAGAGCATGGGGTTGCAAAGAGCTGCTTACATGTACACAGAGAGGGAAGACAATGTGAATACACAGAAGAAGACAGCGATCTACAAGCCAAGGAAACATACCTCAGAGGAAACCAATCCTGCTGACACCTTGATTTCAGACTTCCAGAGTCCAGATTGTGAGAAAATAAATTTCCGTTGTTTAAGTCACCCTGCCTGTGGTACTTTGTTATAGCCACCCTAGCAAACTAACGCATCCCCAAAAGTAAAAACTGAACAAACAACTTTAATTTTCAAGCCCTGACAAGATATTTTTGAGTAGCCAAGTACTGGATGGTCAAAATGGGTCAGTTTTCCCTACACCAAGAAGGCATGGCAAAAGGAACGTACAGAGACGGACAAAACTCTGCATAATAATATAATGTTCTACTTCTATTACGGTGCCAACGAAAAATCAATTAACAGTCAATCTAAGAAAGAAACAGAGAACTTTATTTGAGCCAACCTGAGGATTATAACCTGGGAGACAGCCTTTCAGAAAGTTCTGAGGACCGTTTCACCCATTAGAGGTCAAAACAGTCATATACATTTTCGAGACAAAGGATTATACATCAAAGTAACATACTGACAGTGTATATAGTCCAGATCTGCATGTACAAGGTGGGTAGTGGGCCATCGTGACCCCTTACGGGATTGAGAAAGGAGTGTTATCTCCTAAGGAGTTACCTTTCTTGCACCAGGAGAAAATTGCTCTTTTCAGTCGAGCAGGCATTCCTGTGTTTTCTGAGGAGGTCTGGTCAGGTATAAATCAGATGCACAGTGCACACCAAAGAGGAGGAGTACCCCAAACGAGCAGAGAGAGAATTTTATGTTGAAAAATTTTCTAGTCCTGCCTTCAAAATAATTTTATTTCACCGACGGGCCAGAGTACTTCAGTGGATCCTGTTGCGGATTAGAAATATGTTTCGTTTCCTCAATATGGATTTAGATTGTATTGTGCGTGTGTGTGTGTGTGTGTTGTAGTGTGCCAGTGTGTCCAAGTGCCCTAACAGTTATATCTAGGATCACCCAGAAAGCTGAAGAGGCCCATGTGCACCTCTCCTCAGCTAAGAGACTTTGAAGAGGACAAGTTAAGCCAATCCTAAACTATTCTGTTACATTTGAGACTTGTTGGTACAACTCAGAGACTTTGTGAAATGTACTGATGCGATTTCTGTGTTCCCAGTGCTTAGGGCCAGAAAAACTCCTGTTAAAAAGAAACAACAGGGGCTTCCCTGGTGGCGCAGTGGTTGAGAGTCCACCTGCCAATGCAGGAGACACGGGTTTGTGCCCCGGTCCGGGAAGATCCCACACGCCGCGGAGCGGCTGGGCCCGTGAGCCATGGCCTCTGAGCCTGCGCGTCCGGAGCCTGTGCTCCGCGACGGGAGAGGCCACAACAGTGAGAGGCCTGCATACCGCAAAAAAAAAAAAAAAAAAAAAAGAAAGAAAGAAACAACAGGCCCAAAATGAAGTCACTTGTGTTAAGGTCCCAAGTCAGCAAACCAAAACATAATACCCAACCTAACTACAGCTACAACCTCCCCCCAGATTGTAACCTTTAACCATTCCACCTGGAATTACCTGGTTAGCACCCAATAGGTCCCTTCCATTCCCCTTAGGAGGTCGAGCCTGCCTAAAACAATGCCTTTTCGGCTAATAGTTTCCCTTTTCTGCCCCTCTCCACCTTCCTTTTCTACAACTCATTGGAGCTCCTTTTTTATTGCTAGATGGAATGTTGCCTGATTCATCAATCGTTGAATAAAACCAATTCAATCTTCAAATTTACTCAGTTGAATTTTTGTTATTTAATACTCCTAAGGGTGGGCAGCAGGATTTCCATTAAAGGGTGATGGTTCTGTACGCTCTGAGCTTTGAAGAAGAATGCTCTTCCTGAGGATGGAGATCCTGGCTGGGAATTGGGGTGTGTCCCCCCAGCCCGGGGTTCCCCTCTGAAGGGTGAATTCTGCACATGCTTTACCACTAACTTTGAGGACAGCCATTTGGTTTTTCTTTAAGACCCCTTCCCCTCACCCCACCCTCACCCCCATTTATTATCATTCCCTCTAGTTAAGCTAGCTGTTTGGTAAAGTCTGACACACCCATTCATTGACTCTTGGGTGATGATGTTGTGGGAAGCAAAGGGTTTGGACAGTAAAGGGGGTGTGTGCACTACCCACTTGTACCCCTCCACTGATGCCCCACAAAGGGGCAACTTCCTACTGGGAGCCCTGTGCCCTGGCGGGCAGGCAGAGAACCAAGTGAGAGCTGGGAAGTGGTGATGAAGCATGGGCAGCATGGAAATGATGATCTCAGTGACTCAGGGACCTTCAGCGAGGATCTTGACCTTGTGGTTATAAGTATGGGTTGCAGATATGGGAGAAAAAGGAATTGCCCTAACAAGCCTTTTCAAAAGGGGGCTAAAACTTCCTCGGAACCCTCAGTCCCTGAATGGAAAGATGGAAAGAGCTGGATTTAAGGTAGACTGTTTCTCCTGCATGTCTGGCAGTCTGCCACCTGGACATTCTCAGGACGCAGCTCTGTTTGGGAGAGGACAGAGGCCCCGGAGGCACGTTGCTCCCCAGGACTTGTGCATGAATGCTTGGGCAGTCACAGGTGGTCAATAGGGTCCACTTGGAGCCCTTGTCTGAGGCTTACCTGGACTCACTAATGCAAGACACAGGAGAGCATCTGCTCCACAGACACGTGGGCAATGCCTGCAACCCTGACCATCAGGGAATTAGTGAAGATTTATGCTGGCTCATGCTGTTGCCCTATTCTTTCTTTCCTCTTTCTACTGCAGTAAAGCCTGAGTAGTCTCATGTAATTCTGGTCCTCAATAAACCGTATCTTTTCTGTCCTCCATTTTCAGGAAAAAGAGGCAAAGCACAGGTAAACAAGCTGTGATTAGGAATTTATTATTTTAATCATTTTTTTCAGGGCACAAAGGAGGGCAAAAATAATACCTTACTTTACAAAGTCTTTACTTAACAGAGTGTTTTCATATCTGATAGCTCATGGTCTTCACAGTCTCCAAGGTCAGATATTATCTCCATGTTATAATTAAGGAAATTAGGATTCAGAGAAACTGATTGATTTGTACAGGCCACACGGTTGGAAAGTGATCAACTGGGCCTCAAATCCAGTATTGTGACTCCACATTCCACACTCTTTAATATCATATTAGCATTTATCAAGTGCCTACTATGTTCCAGGCTTCACATTGAAGGGTATGATTTATCATCTCATTAAATTCTGCACACTTCCCATTACAAACAGAACCTCTGATCCACCTCCAAATCAAGGTCATGTCCAAGACCGCAACACTGGAAAAGTGTGCCAGGGTAAGTCCCTATTCAGAAGCTTCTTTACTGATGGCTCAGGGAAAAGAAACAATGCTGCTTATAGTGACTCCTGGGGTTTGGAAATCTGTTCTGGGCATAGGATCTTGAAGTTGAGCTTGCACCTAGACTTTTAAGAGTCTAGACCAGTGCTGTCCAATGGAACTTTCTGTGAGTTCTAGTGGAGATGTCCTATATCTGCACCGTCCAATACAGTGGCCACTAGCCACATGTGGTTATTGAGCACTTGAGATGTGGCCAGTGTGACTGAGGAACTAAATGTTTAAATTTCATCTAATATATATTGCTTTAAATTTAAATACCCACACGTGACTGACTAGTGGCTGCCATGTTGGATAGCATAAGATTCTAGACTATCAAATCATGCAAACTTGAATTCAAATCCCAAATCTGAATGTCCCAAATTCCCTAAGCAGCAGTACCCTAAACTGGGCATAATAAGATCTACTGAATAGAGATAATGGATGTAAAGTGTCCAGGAGAAGGCCTGGCACCTAAGAGGTGCTTTTTATTTGTCACAGTTGCAATCTCTTGGTTAAAGTCTCTAATCCCTGCCAGATGGTAAACTCCATGCGGGCAGTGACTCTACCTTATCAACATATGCATCCCTAGCAATTAGCACAGCCTGAGATAATAAAAATATACATCGGTGTCTCTTCCCTGGCTCCTGACCCAGGACTCCTGAAACCCTTGTAATTTCCTAAGTGATAAGAACCCTAGGAGCATCTTTTGTTCTAACATTTGGTGTTTGACCCTGTCCTGACATAGGGCTCCTAAATCCCATGTAAATTCCTAAGTGATAAGAGCAGAGCACTTGGACTATGTTTTGTTCTAATGAGGTGACTCCTGGCTGGGCACTGGGCACTAGAAAGGTCAAGTCATAATTAGAAGCTTGGAATTTTTAGCCCCTTCCTCTTTCTCCAAGGAGGGCAGAGGGGCTGGAAATGGAGTCAATAATAGATCGTATCTACGTGGGGAAGTTTCATTGAAATCCCAATTGCATAGGATGCAGAGAGCTTCCAGGCTGGTGAACACATCCATACCAGGAGGCTGACACACCCCAGCTTCATGGGGACAGAAACTCCTGTGCTCAGGACCCTCCCAGACCTTACCCTTTGTACCTCTTCATCTAGCTGTTCAACTGTATCCTTTATCATATCCTTTAATAAACTGGTAAATGTGTTTCCCTTAGTTCTGAGATGCTCTAGCAAAGTAATTGAACCTGAGGAGGGGGGCGTGGGAACCTCCAATTAGTAGCCAAGACAGAAGCTGTGGATAACCTGGGGACCTGCTATTTGTGATTGGCATCTGAAGGAGGATGGGAACATTCTTGTGGGACTGAGCCCTCAGCCTGTGGGATCTGACACCATCTCCAGATGGATAGGGTTAAATATTGAGTTAAATTGTATAGAACACCCTGCTGGTGTCCTACAGAGAATTACTTGTTGAGGTGGAAACCCCATACATTTGGTGACCAGAAGTGTCAGCTGTGTGAAAGTAACGAAGACTCACAGGAGAAGGGAAAATTGTAGGTTTTTCCAATTTACACAGTATACATAATAGGTATTCAATACATATGTCTTGAAACGAATTGAACAAAAGATGGCAAGCTGGGCTGAAGCAAGGCCAAAAAGGGTGATTGGTGCCCACTGTCTCCTCTGCCCTCAAAGTGCGTTTTTCCTGAATTGCACTTAGAGGTAACACCATCTGCCAGTATTGGAAGATATTACAAGAAACGATACCATAAAATTTGCGTTCCGCTGTTGTAAAGATGCAGCTGAAGGTGTTTTTCACTCTGTTAAACGGTGAGATTTTTATGAGGATACTTAGGATAAATCCAAATTTTATATTTAGGATAAAATCTAGGATAAATTTGCCTTAGAGTAGATTATCACTACTCGCGCGGTTACATTCTGTTTTATATCGTGACACTCTCACCTATATAGTGGTGAAGTTTTTGTGTTCGCATTGGGTACCACAGGATGTCTGAAAAGTCTGGGAATGTAGGATAACTTATTTTTAAACAGCGTGTGAGTTACTTTTAACTAACTGACTAATATGCTGACTAATATGGATGTGTCCAAAATAAATGCACCACGGAATTTCAGATTGTTAATCCGAAAAAAAAGAACAAATACATTATCTTCCCTGTGTTTTGAAACTTTTATTTTTGCCACTCTGTTTTATATTTATTGTACGTTTTTCAGATTAACCATTAGACCCACTGCTTAAAATTTAGAGGTACTTTACTTGCAAAGATGTCCGGAGGGGAAGCATATGATTTGAAAAAGTAACTGATCTATTGTCTAAAAATAAGCTTGCTCTACGTTTCCTGACTTTGAACATCCTGTAGAAAGCTTGCAGCCAAGCTGTGGGTCAGCTTTAGTCAGGGATTTGTTGTCGTTGTTAAGAACAGAAACCACTAAAAAAATTTTTTATGTACAAATAAATTCATTCATTCATTCATTAAATAGATGAAACAGAATCTACTCAAACTAACTAAACCAAGAAGGAAGGGTGTCTGGAAGAAAATACCATCACACTGACACTGAGAATAGTCTCTCTCCCAGGAGAGAGTCTGATTAGCTCTGTCCAGGCAATACTTTGCCCACCCCACTCCCCAATTCCTGGTCCAGTCGGCAGTGGCAGCAGAACCGGGTCCACCCCAGCACAAACTAGGCCGCAGCAAGAGGAAAGGGAAGAAGTGGCTGAGACTGATTTATCCTTAAGTGATGTCTCCTCCATTCTTTATGTTTTAGGAGTCCTCATAAGCTACCTTAAATATTTTGTGGAAAGATGGAAAAGAGAGGTGGCGGGAGGGACTGAGGATTTGAGGGAACAAAGATGCAATTATCATTTATTTAACAAACATTGATCAAGTGCCTGCAATATAAAACCGTATAAGACACAGTTCTCGTAAACCCAGCGAAAAGTTACTCTTGGTACCAACTTTGGCACAGGGCAAAGGTGACCAGCACTTGCTTTTCAGCTTCTACCTTTTCAGGCCTGCATGATAAAAGCCAGCATTCAGAGTGACAACCCAGGCACCCCAAGAGTTCCTATCATCACAGAAAGATGAACTTTATATGTTCATGGAACTGAGGGCAGAAAAAGGAATTTGTTCATTTGGAAATATTTTCAACAATATCTGGACAAAAGAGGCTTCAGAGTTAATTTTAAGTTAATCTTCTAGTAAACAGAACATTCCATTCCCCATCTAAGCCCTTTCTGTAAAAGATTCATGTCAATGAGTATTGATAAGTAAAGAAGAACTGAAAAAAAAAGGAACTTCCACAAAGGAACTCCATGGGGAACATCATTTAATGGTAGACACAATCTGAGTAAATGCTGCCTGCGTGATCTGCAGGTTCCTGTAAAGTGTGCAAAAGATACGTCAAAATAGGGAAGCACCAAACCGAGCCTACTGTTTTTACACATCAGACTGAGGAACTCTGGGAAAATCTTAGAGGGGCCTGCTGTTTGGCAATTATAATAATAGCTAACACATCAGACACCACTATGCTAGGCACTTAGTATACAAGATCTTCTTTAAATAAGGTACATATACATACGCACAAACATATACATGTGCCTTGTATATAACTCTGAGAAATAAGTTATTATCACCCCCATCTTACAGATGAAGAAACTGAGTCTTGAAGAGTGAATAAAGCCTTTTGATTACCTAACACAACCCGTTTTTAAGAACTTTTTGTGGCTTAATAAGTTAATGTCTAAAGAGCAGAATATAAAGTTGAAAGTATACTGAGTAACTACTCAGTAGTTGTCCAGTTGTCCAGTTGTCCAGAATCTAGGTAATTCTGGCCTGGAAATAGATTTTGGAGGACCTAAATTAGTCATTTACTTAAGTGGGTTTTAATTCTACAATTTAAATCACCCACAACTTCCATCCCAACTCATGCAGAGAAGTGACCACCACTTATAAAAATCCATAAGGAGTCTGATTCCTTTTTTTTAATTAATTAATTTATTTATTTTTTGGCTGTGTTGGGTCTTCATTGCTGCACGCAGGCTTTCTCTAGTTGCAGCGAGTGGGGGCTACTCTTCGTTGTGGTGCATGGGTTTCTCAGCATGGGCTTCTCATTGCGGTGGCTTCTCTTGTGGAGCACGGCCTCTAGGCGTGTGGGCTTCAGTAGTTGTGGCTCGCGGGCTCGAGAGTGCAGGCTCAGTAGTTGTGGCACACAGGCTTAGTTGCTTCGCGGCATGTGGGATCTTCCTGGGCCAGGGCTCGAACTCGTGTCCCCTGCATTGGCAGGTGGATTCTTAACCACTGCACCACCAAGGAAGTCCCAGGAGTCTGATTCTTGAGTTCAGTTGTGGAACTCAGCCAAGAGGCTTTTTAACTCCAGCACACATGTGATGGGGTAGCGTAATCACATTGAGTCAAGATCAGATCTGACAACAGGGAGGTCATCTATTAAAGAAAATCATTTGAAGATCACCGCAGAATTGCTTATTAAAAGCGATCATAAACCATGGTGCAAATATTGATACTTTATTAAAATTTTTATTACTGTCATTTTAAGTGAATGGCTTAGCAGACTACGTGTCTGTTCTGGGGCACCCCAACTTGCCTGTAATGAGTTGACCTTATAAAATCAGTGAAATCAGACCACACCATAAAAACTGGGGCTGGGCAGCCCTGTGAGGGCTTCTCTGCAAAATCAACAGTCGACAACAAAGGCTGTACTATCGGACCAGGACAATGTCACGTGGAACGCAGAAGGAATGAAGTTGCTTTTGGCAAGAATATAAGATCAGTAGATAGTTTGGGAGCAACAGAAGAGGAAAAAGCACTTACTTTTTCAGTTTTGTGGTCACCAATGTGGGTGACCCACTGTCCCCTGGTACCCTTTTACTTTCTAGTTGAGCGTTTCCTCCTGGCCTTACAGGCCTTTTCTCCAGGCTCTTAAACAGAAGGAAACATTCCGTCCGTTCCTCTGTCATTAACTCCTGAGCGTGTGCTCTTCTCTCTCTTCTGGTAATCGCGCTGTATTAGTGTAATTCAGCATTGTCTTGTTTCACTGTGGTCTGCGCCACAGGGAGGGCGGGGATCTGACGCGGAAAGCAAATGTCCCCTAAGGGAGAGCAAGTGAGCAAGGCCATTCTAGCGCATGGTGGGGGGGGGGCGGGGGGGGGAGCGGGGTCGGGGGAGGGGCGGGGTCGGGGGGGAGGGGAGGGGAAGGGGGAGGGGGAGGGGAGGGGGAGGGCATGAGGGGGAGGGGCGGGGGACGCTCTGCTGCTTCACCCCACCCCCCACCCCTGGCTTGCAGCTCCAGGTTTTCACATTGGATATGACAGCCCTGGAAGTTCTCCCCCCAAAAGTATAAAAGAGGGCTTCCCTGGTGGTGCAGTGGTTGAGAGTCCGCCTGCCGATGCAGGGGACACGGGTTCGTGCCCCGGTCCGGGAAGATCCCACGTGCCGCGGAGCAGATGGGCCCATGAGCCATGGCCACTGAGCCTGCGCGTCCGGAGCCTGTGCTCCGCAACGGGAGAGGCCACAACAGTGAGAGGCCCGCGTACCGCAAGAAAAAAAAAAAAAAAAAAAAAGTATAAAAGAGCATATGTAAAGTTAGTTTTTAATGCAGTCTTAAAGGACAAGGGGATATTCTGAAATGGGGTTTTGGAGGCCAAAACATTTAGAATACATGTGAATATATAAGAAAATGGTTGTGGTGGTGGTCTCTGGGGAGAGGAACTGAGAGACTGGGATGGGGATGTATAAATCCTCTTACACATTTTGGATTTTGCATCACATTTTTTAAACAGGCTTTTTTAAAATTGAAGTACGGTTGATTTACAATGTTGTGTTAGTTTCAGATGTACAGCAAAGTGATTCAGTTATACATATTATTTTCAGATTCTTTTCCATTATAGGTCATTACAAGATATTGAATATAGTTCCCTGTGCCATACCAACCTTGTTGTTCATCTATTTTATAGGTAGTAGTGTGTATCTGTTATTCCCAAACTCCTAAGTTATCCCTCCCCCACCCTTCCCCTCTGGTAACCATAAGCTTGCTTTCTATGTCTGTGAGTCTGTTTCTGTATTGCAGATAAGTTCATTTGTATCATTTTTTTAGATTCCACATATAAGTGATGTCATATGATATTTGTCTTTGTCTGACTTACTTCACTTAGTGTGATAATCTCTAAGTCCATCCATGTTGCTGCAAATGGCACTTTTTCATTCTTTTTTATGGCTGAGTAATATTCCATTGTATTGTACCACATCTTTTTTATCCATTCATCTGTCGATGGACATTTAGGTTGCTTCCATGTCTTGGCTAGTGTAAATAGGGCTCTTTGAACATTAGTCACCCACCATCTCTTCATCCGAATATCCAATCGGTCAGAGAAGAAGTCTGTGAAATTGAGTTTGGGGGAGGGAGTAGCATTTCCTAAACCAGTTCCAGCTCTGGTGTCAGCTTTGGAAGGTCCAGTGCTAGGTTTATAAAAGCAGGAGGCAAGACAGCTGTCGACTATCATCACAGCTGCTGCAGCTCTTGCTGGATCGACTTAGTTCCTTTTTCTCTGGAGGTAGGGACTTGCAGGGGGCAGGGGACAAACTGCAAATTACACAGTGTCAGGGTTTCTTGTAAAAGAAGTGGGCGGGGGCTGGGGAGTGCGGTGGGGTGGAGGGATGGGAGGGGTGGGGAATGCCCAACATGTTCTGCAGAGTCTTGCACAGGAGAAAGGATGGATGGGCCAGGACTGCTTGGAAGTACCAGCTATGGCCCTGGCATCGTGACTCTTGCCAGGGCGTGAGACTGGCAAGTATTTTACTTTTCAGTTGACACTACCATGTCCCAGGCTCCGGGCTAGGCTGTGAAGTGGGGAGCGGGGTGCTGGGCAGGAGCAGAGTGGAGGGGAGGGGAGGAGAGAGGCAGGCCTGGAACGCTGTGGCCTCACCCGCCCCGTGCTCGCCTCTAGCAGTGACTGAAGGAAGGAACCCGCCACCATAGGCAAAGATAAGACCCGTATCAATATCGTTGTCATCGGCCACTTGGACTCTGGCAAGTCCGCTACCGCCGGGCATCTCATCTACGAGTGTGGGGGGATCCACAAGAGGACCATCGAGAAGTCTGAGAAGGAGGCAGCCGAGGTAAGGCACCCACGTGCGATGTTGGCCTCTAGGAGCTGGGGTTGGGGGGATGGATGTCCTGCTTCTCGGTGGGTCCAGCGCAGAGAGCAGGGTGCGCTGTGAGGTCTAAGGCGACACAGAATTCCCTGGGATAGGTCAGTCTGCTGGCCATCGATGTGCTCTACTCACTCCCCACCCCTCCCCAGATGGGTAAGGGCTCCTTCAAGTACGCCCGGGTGTTGGACAAACTGAAGGCAGAGAGAGAGCGTGGCATTACCATCCACATCTCCCTGTGGAAGTTTGAAACCAGCAAGTACTACATCACCATCATCGATGCCCCATGAACATGATCATGGGCACCTCCCAGGTAAAGCAGCCCTTGTTCCCAGGGCCCTCCCTTTCGGATGGGGGCGGGGCAGGCGCAGAGGAAGGGAGGAAACTCAGGCTTTATTTCTGGGACTCTGGGAAGGAGGGTATCATAAGCCTCAGAAGGTTTTCCTCATCCATGCCAATCATCAATTCTGAAAGAACCAGAGGAGGACAGACTCTGTGAGGCTCAGATACGGGCCCCCTTTCAGGCTGGGGCAGGGACCAGGTTTTCTGACACCTAGACAAGTAGATCACTTGGGGTCCGTCTGGGAGGAAGGAACTACAAGCTCATTTATGGGACTAGGTGAGAGTTTGACTGGGAGGCGGGACCTCTGTGCACAATAGTAACCAAGGGACCCACGAACTTATCAACTTCTGGGGAGCATCCCGTCCCCGAGCTTTCCCAAGGGACCCGGGACTGCCCGAAACTCTAGCAGGCTTCCCAGCCCGGCCGGCGCCCCCTCCCCTAACTAAGCCCTTGACCCCGTAGTGTCTGTGTCCTGCAGGCCGACTATGCAGTGCTTATCGTGGCCGGCGGCGTGGGCGAGTTCGAGGCGGGCATCTCCAAGAACGGGCAGACCCGCGAGCGCACGCTTGTGGCCTTCACCTTGCGCGTGAAGCAGCTGATCGTGGCCATCAACAAGATGGACTCAACCGAGCCCGCCTACAGCGCAGCGCGCTTCCCGGAGATCACGGAGGAAGTGAGCACCTACATCAGAAGATTGGCTACAACCCTGTGTCCGTGGCCTTCGTGCCCATCTCGGGCTGGCACAGCGACAACATACTAGAGCCCAGCAGCAACGTGAGTGCGGACCGGGTCTGCGGGCGAGCGGAGTGGGTCCTGGTCCTGGTCCTGGCCCTGGGGTGGGTGTGCTGAGAGCAATGCCCCAGGCTCACCTCCACTACGTTCTGCATCCTCCCGCAGATGCCCTGGTTCAAGGGCTGGAAGGTTGAGCGAAAGGAGGGAAACGCCACCCAGGTGACACTGCTGGAAGCTCTGGATTGCATCCTCCTGCCCACTCGCCCTGTCAACAAGCCCCTGAGGCTGCCTCTGCAAGACGTGTACAAGATTGGAGGTGAGGCGACAGGGCTTCTTGAGGAATGAAGGAATTGAAAATGAGGTCTGGACTTGCCAGGACTTGCCAGGGTTCAGATCCTGACTTCTGAGCTGTGATAAAGTGTAAAGCCCCCGGCGTTTCCAAATTATCTGATACACAGAAGAAACAGCCAGTCCTGTAGGTGGCCTTGGTCCTTGAGCCCCAGGACCAAGGGACTTCCCCAGAAGCCAGTTCTCACTGGGTGGATCTAGAATATTTCTGACTGCCCTTCTTCCCATTGGACAGGCATTGACACTGTGCCCTTGGGCCATGTGGAGACCGGCTTCCTGAAACCTGGCATGGTAGTCACCGTTGCCCCCAGCAACGTCACGACTGAGGTCAAGTCTATGGAGATGCACCACGAGGCCCTGCCCGAGGCCCTGCCCAGTGACAAAGTGGGCTTCAACGTGAAGAATGTGTCCGTGAAGGACATCTGACACGGCAACGTGGTCAGAGACAGCAAGAACGAGCCCCCCATAGAGGCCAGCAGCTTTGTGGTGCAGGTAGGTGCCCAGGAAGCCAAGGGCCTTGGTGCTTGGTGGTGATGGAAATGCTTCTTAGAAATTAGTCCCAGTTCAGCGGAAGCCCCAGGTTGGTTGAGGGTTGGCCCCAGATCACAGATGCCATCCAATCTCTTCTAATTCCATCCTCCTTCCCCGCCAGGGTATAGTCTTGAATCACCCGGGACAGATCCATGCCGGTGCTGGACTGCCACATGGCCCACGTCTCCTGCAAGCTTGCTGAACTGAGGGAAAAGATTGACTGGCGCTCAGGCAAGAAGCTGGAGGACAACCCCAAGGTCCTGACGCAGCCATAGTGCAGATGGTCCCCAGCCAGGCCATGTGTGTGGAGACATTCTCTGAGCACCCACCTCTAGGTGAGCCAGGGACTGGTGGCTGCTGAGTCCTGGGAAGGAAAGCACCTCTGACGGAGGCCAAGGAGCCTTTCTCCTTCAGTGTCACTTTACAGAAACCCCATTCTTCCTTCCTCCTCCAGGCTGTTTTGCTCTGCAGGACATGAGGCAAACAGTGGCCACTGGAGTCATCAAGGCGGTGGAGGAGAAGACAGCCTCTGCGGCCAAGTTCAGCAGTGAAGGCCAGCAAGAAATGAAGCGTGTCCTCGGCAACCTCCACTATATGAGATACTGCTATTGACAGAATAAAAGTAATCATAAAACTTAAACTAGCTGTCTTGGTTTCTTCCAAGGAGGAAAGCATCAGGTTAATGAGGAAACTCTGGGTAGAAGAACAACTAATTTAAGGCCCATAGGCTTCAAAGTTTTATGCTGTGGGTGGTGAACACAATTCAGGGTCTTACCTCCTTCTCCCACCCAGGGCTCTTTCCCATCCTCTTCCCATTTCCCTCGAACCTAATCACCTCTGGCTGGTCCTCTCTGTGAGGAAGAGGAATTGTTTGGGGATGTGATAAAGTGTATTCACAATGGCATAGGGTAGGATCCCAGTACCAATAGGCTAGTTCAGTGCTAACATCCCCTCACCCACCCTCACTTTCATATAGATATATTTTTCTTTTTTTATTAAAGTATAGTTGATTTACAATGCTGTGTTAGTTTCAGGTGTACAGCAAAGTGATTCAGTTACACACACACACACACACACACACACACACATTCTTTTTCAGATTCTTTTCCATTGTAGCTTGTTACAAGATACTGGAGTTCCCTGTGCTATACAGTAGGCCCTTGTTGTTTATCTATTTTATAGATAGTAGTGTGTATCTGTTAATCCCAAACTCCTAATTTATCCCTCCCCCACCCCCTTTCCCCTTTGGTAACCATAAATTTGTTTTCTATGTCTGTGAGTCTGTTTCTGTATTTTAAATAAGTTCATTTGTATCATTTTTGAGATTCCACATATAAGTGACATCATATGGTATTTGTCTTTCTCTGTCTGACTTACTTCACTTAGTGTAATAACCTTCAGTCCATCCATGTTGCTGCCAATGGCATGATATTCTATTTATGGCTGAGTAATATTCCATGGTATAAATATACCACATCTTCTTTATCCATTCATCTGTTGATAGACACTAGGTTACTTCCATGTCTTGGCTATTGTAAATAGTGCCGCTATGAACATAGGGGTGCATATATTTTCAAATTAGAGTTTTCTCCAGCTTATATGCCCAGGAGTGGGATTGCTGGATCATATGGTAGTTCTATTTTTAGTTTTTTTTTTTTTTGAAGATGTTGGGGGTAGGAGTTTATTAATTAATTTATTAATTTTTGCTGTGTTGGGTCTTCGTTTCTGGGCGAGGGCTTTCTCTAGTTGTGGCAAGTGGGGGCCACTCTTCATCGCGGTGTGCACGTCTCTCACTATCGCGGCCTCTCTTGTTGCGGAGCACAGGCTCCAGACGCGCAGGCTCAGTAGTTGTGGCTCACAGGCCTAGTTGCCCCGCGGTATGTGGGATCCTCCCAGACCAGGGCTCGAACCCGTGTCCCCTGCATTAGCAGGCAGATTCTCAACCACTGCGCCACCAGGGAAGCCCTATTTTTAGTTTTTTAGGGAACCTCCATACTCTTCTCCATAGTGTCTGTACCAATTAACATTCCCACCCACAGTGTAGGAGGGTTCCCTTTTCTCTGCACCCTTCCCAGCATTTATTTGTAGATTAACTAGGTTTTAGAGGACCTAGAGGGTCATCTAGTTGAAGGTGAGATAAAGGCATGATTTTTTTTAAAGGAATCCTTGACGACTGTTTATCTGCCTCTCCCCTAGACCTCCCTGCAGTCCTCTCACAGGGATACGACCCATCCGCCTATTCCTTCGTTTGCGCACAGAAGTGGTAGAAGAGTGAAGGGCACATGTGGCTAGTGTACTTCATACTCCTTTGAAACATTGCTCATGGGTCTTCAAATAAAAACCACTCCTTCAAAGCTTTTGCCCTCCAGGCAGTAAATGCTAATAATATCTACATTTATTGAGATTTTATTAAATGTACAGCGTTCTAACTGCTCTGGATACGTAATCTATTATATTCCCATTTACAGACGTCAATGCTGCAACAAGAGAAGCTAAGTGACTACATGGCTATTGTGTGCTAACCTTGGCATTCAGATCTAGGCTTGGGTCTGAAACCTACGCTCGTAATCCCATCCCAACCCTCCCTTCTCCCTCTGCTTTCTCCCTGTGTCACCTCCTGTCACCTCAACATCCACTGAAGAGTTTTCCATGTGACATGGTATTTGTAGCCTCCCCTTACCTCACCTTCATCATGGAGCGAGGGAAGGAAGCTAGGAAGGGCAGGTAGGGAAGGTTAGACGGCCACTCCAGGTGGGGGCAGGGAGGCAGAATTTAAACCACCGGGGAAAATAATAAGCCTCAGGAAAATCCAAGCTCGGCCTCCTTCTCATTCTCTGTCACCACATCCTCCCCCAACACACACACACACACACACACACACACACACACACACACAGTCATAAACACAGACACTAATGCTCTGACAGCTATAGATCCCACTGTTGAGAAGTTTGCTTCTTTTCTTCCTAGGCCCTGAGGTTTCAGCTTTTTAGTTCATCTTTTGTCAGGAGCATCACTAAAAGACTCACTGAAAAGAATGCTAGAAAGACCTGCCTGGTGGTGCCTGTTGAGTCAACAGAAAAGAAGGCTTCGTCCTGTGGGGAGGCACAATTCCTAGTGGGACAGGGCATGGAATTGGGACACAGAGGCCAGCCACTCATAGACAGAAAGCAGAAAAAGGAGAAGACGGGATCCCGGGAGTTCAGGAGGATAGAGAGGAAAAAGGACAATGTTTTTTCTTTCTTCAAAATTCCAAAGCAATCAGAGAAATAAGAAAGTTAAACATCTCCCTTCCCTCGCCCCCTGGCTGATCAATGGCCTGAAATAAATAGCTGAATTACTGTCCTCTGTACCATCCACTAAGCCATCACAGTGAAAAAACAAACTACAAGCAGAGCCTGTGTTTCGGGAAGAGAAGAGAGAATTCATCTTTGGTTTTCAAACTCAGAAGTGGTTGCCATAGCCCTACTAAGGGACAGAGAGACAGACAGACACACACACACACACATACGCCCTAAGTAGGAAAAGAATCTAGGTAGGTGTCTTTGTGTCTTTTCAGTTTCCTACAGCTTGTATCCTGGGCAGAAAAGATGTTGTTTCAAGTTCTGACAGAGGACTAGCTTGAAAGAGAAACTGAAGGATTAAACTGCTTTCTGAATAAGGCAAAACTCAAACTGTCAACAAATTTATATTATTTTTTTTCTTACTTTCCCTCACCCTTCTATTTTTTTCTTTTGCTTTTCTCCCTTGATGCGCCCCTGATCGTTTCCTTTTTTCTACCCTCCCACCCTTTTTTCCCTTCTTCACAAAAACTATAAAGACAGAACGGCCAATAAGAGTGCTTTCACTGTATCACAGTGTTTGGGGAATTAGGAAGAATAAATGTCATGTCTCTTTAGAAGATTGACAGCCCAGAAAAAAAACTCAAATAAGAGAACTGGAGCAGAATGCCGGGAGCTACCAGAGAACAGCTCATAACCAGTGGGATGAGAAGAGATGCATCTTTGGGGCTGGTTTTACAAAATCAGCTGCACTGATGGTAACTTTGACTAAGGTTAGCACCATAAGCACAAAGCCAAGGCTGCCGCAGTTCTCAATAAATATTACTTCATTAGGATATTTTGATGGAACATTATGCCACTGTTTTGCAAGCCAGTATGACCCTTGTGTCAGAGACACGGTGGCAAAAAGGACCTGGGTAATTGTAGAGATGTCATTTCTATATGTTTGAGCATCCACGTGGAAACCTCAGGGGGTCAGTAAAGAAACTTGCATTAGGAATCACGTAAAGCCAATAACACCTACTGTGTGCCAAACCTATGTAAGCAAGTTTGCAGCCCCTGCCCTGGAAGCCTCAAAGTCTGCTGGGAAAGCAACATTTATATATATAAATATATATATATATATACACACACACATAAATCCAACAATAAGGCTAAGAATATGTACGGAAGGATTAATTCTGCTTTAATGAATAGAAACAGCTTCCTAAGAACCTATAGCCTCTACTTTCCTCTGCCCTAACCAGCTACCTTCCTTTCTCACCTCTTGGCTCCCATCTGTGCACATATACCCACCCAAACGTTGACCTTACTCCTGCCAAGATTCCTCACCTCTCAGAACTCCTAGTCTGACCCTGACCTTGACAGCTAGGAGTGCCTTGGCTCTTAGTGATTCCCCAGCCCTCTCGCTTTTAGTCTATTTCTGACCAGAAAATTCACCCATTCACTCCTTGGTTCTTGCCTAGACTTTTGAGTCACCTGACTTCTGTCTGTTCCTGTCCACTGATATCCCACTCTCGTGGGTCTTTGGCTCACCCCCAACTAGTGATCTGGTTAATGCCCAGGCCCCAAATGTTTCCTACTTTACCCTCCCTTTGGCCTGATGGAGTCCTACTCTGTGTCTTGTTGAGTGGAAGGTCAAGACCCAGCATTCTTGCCCCAGTTAAGTGAGTTACGTTATAATGATGGAAAAAAGGGAAAGTGGTAGATTTCCTCTTGCTATAATGTATTATCCTCACCTAGGTGAAACGACCCAACCAGTGCCTGTAAGGCTTAGGATCCGTAAAAAGGTCTCTGTGGTTTTAAGAGACCAAATAAGGGGTCCTTATATCAGAGTGAGCCTCTTCCCCTTCCTCCTTAAGAAGCAAAGTAAGTCAGAAAGAGAATAACAAATATCATATATTAACACATATCTGTGGAATCTGAAAAAATTTACAAAGCAGAAAGAGAGACACAGACGTAGAGAACAAACGTATGGATACCAAGGGGGAAAGTTGGGGGGGTGTAAATTGGGAGATTGGAATTAACATATAAACACTATTGATACTATGTATAAAAGAGATAACTAAGAGATAACTACTGATAGCACAGGGAACTCTACTCAATGCTCTGTGGTGACCTAAATGGGAAGAAAATCCAAAAGAGAGGGGATATATGTATACATATAGTTGATTCACTTTGCTGTACAGCAGAAACTAACACAATATTGTAAAGCAACTATACTCCCATAAAAATTAAAAAAAAAAAGTGAACTGCAGAACTGCACAGAAGAAGTCGGCAAGTATTGTCACTACCTTCAAGAGCTCCAAACAGTGCTGTGGCTAAACCCTCTCGTTGTCAGGAGGTACCCATATGCTGGGTTTATTACAATCTGCTTCCTTGTGTGTCTTGGGTCTGCAGGAAGAGGGAGCAGTGGAGAGCTAACACAGTGGACAGCCCACGCCAGTTGCCTCTCTTCTCTTTCTCTTGATCTGTACGCCGGATGTGGAAATACTGCTCCTACTTTTCTGGCGAGGCTGAGGAAATATCGTGGGCCTCTTGGATGGAGGCAGCAGCTTACCTATCTTCATACCCCCATGTTTAGGCCAGAACCGGGCACATAGTAACAGCTTGATTAATGTTTGATGAACACATGGTGAGGACTCTGCTTTACTACACTTGGAATCTTCTAGTTCAATATTCCTTCAATTAACACTTCTTGGATTCCATTCAAACATCATTAACAGAGGTTAGAGGACCTTCCTGAAATGTTGGCTTAGGAGACTCACAATGTTTAACTGAAGCAATGATTCATCTTCTGCTTAAGCAGCATAAAATCTTTGGCCCAAAACAAATTCATCTGGACCCAGTCTAATCTAGATCTTAAGGTTTCCTTTCTCCAGGTTGGCGTCACTCAGCCGTGACCCTCAGTCTGTTATTGAAAGGCTGGAGTCTCAGGTTCAATGAAGGTTGAGAGCAACCAGTTGAAGGCAATTGACTAAGAATTTTGCCTTTGGGGACTTCCCTGGTGGCGCCGTGGTTAAGAATCCGCCTGTCAATGCAGGAGACACAGTTTCGATCCCTGGTCTGGGAAGATCTCACATGCCGTGTAGCAACTAAGCCCATGCGCCACAGCTGCTAAGCCTGCGCTCTAGAGCCTGCGAGCCACAACTACTGAGCCCGTGTGCCACAACTACTGAAGCCCGTGCACCTAGAGCCCGTGCTCCTCAGCAAGAGAAGCCACCGCAATGAGAAGCCCGCTCGCCGCAACTAGAAAAAGCCTGCGTCCAGCAACGAAGACCCAATGCAACCAAAAATAAAATAAATAAAAAGAATTTTGCCTTTGGACAAATTTCAAACATTGATGTAGAAATTTATACTGTGTTTTCTTCTAACATGGTCGGAATACTAGCGGAGAGATGCAAGTCTCTCCCACCCCACCCCTCACAGGGGTAATTCTGAAGCACTTAATTGTAATCTTAAATAACAATGATGACTTGGCTATGGCTTTTGGAAGCAGTGGCAGTGCCTGAGAATCACTTTCCCTGAGACTGAAACCCATGCAGTGTTGCTTGTGCACGTGGGGCTCACTGAAGTTTAGTGGAACCAGCACCCAATCCAAGGGGAAAATCTGCTGTATTTCCCTCAGTATCCAAATCCATTCTCCCAGAGATCATGCCAGGATTCAGGGAGTTAATAAGGTGTTTCCTAAACCCCTTAATGATCTCCCAGTCACAGGGCTATTCCCTGTACAGTTTGGTCTAAATTATCACATCTGCTTAGCAAGACTTGGCTGCTTCCTAGAGTAGACTGACTCCAGGTAAAACTGTAAAGATGTTCAAGTTTGTCTTTGTGACCCCCAGCTCAATTTTCTGCACTTTCCCCTACCCCCTCTGTGCCACCTCCCTCTGCCCAGCCACCCTTGAGGTACCCAGGCCCTTGGGCACAAATTCTCAAGAAAGGTTTGACAATTAATGTGACTAGATTTCCTATTTTATTTCCTATTCTAAAAAGTGTTCTCTGGGCTTCCCTGGTGGCGCAGTGGCTGGGAGTCCACCTGCCGATGCAGGGGGCGCCGGTTCGTGCCCCGGTCCGGGAGGATCCCACATGCTGCGGAGCGGCTGGGCCCGTGAGCCATGGCCGCTGAGCCTGCGCGTCCAGAGCCTGTGCTCCGCAACGGGAGAGAGGCCACAACAGTGAGAGGCCAGCGTACCGCAAAAAAAAAAAGTGTTCTCTATGGAATGAAAGTCTTTATCCCTCCTAACTTGGGGTGGAGGGATGGGGATTGATGTAGCCCTTCCCCAATATCTTTCAAGTTCAACAAATGTACTCTAAGCACTTTGCAAAGGCGGAATAGTGCGGGGCAGTGATTCTCAGCCTTGACTACCAATTAGGGTCACCTGGGAGGCTTTTGAAATATACCAATGTCTTGCCCTTACTCCAGTCCAGGTAATCAGACTCTCAGCAGGGGTTTTTTGTTTGTTTGTTTGTTTGTTTCATATTCTTTTCCCTTATGGTTTATTACAGGATATTGAATATAGTTCCCTATGCCATACAGTAGGACCTTGTTGCTTATCTACTTTGTAGACAGTAGTTTGTTTTAGCTAATCTCAAACTCCTAATTTATTCCTCCCTCCCCCTTTCCCATTTGGAAGCCATAAATCTGTTTTCTATGTCCATAAGTCTGTTTCCGTTTCATAAATAAGTTCATTTGTGTCGTATTTTAGATTCCACGTATAAATGATATCATGTGATATTTGTCTTTCTTTGTCTGACTTGGTTCACGTAGTATGATAATCGCTGGGTCCATCCATGTTGCTGCAAATGTCAGCCAGGGTTTAGAACCAGCGGCATGGTGGGACACACTTAGGCTTTGGCATTGACAGATGTAGGTTAAATCCCAACCCTGATACTTACAAGTGGCATGATTTTGAAAGAATTACTTAACTTTGGTATGTCTCAGTGCCCTTCTCTGTCAAATGAGGTAGTAATACCAATCTCACTGAGGTGTAGGGCAGTTAAATGACCAACACAGCACCTGACCCATAATAGGGATGCTGGAACTTTGGTTTCTTTCCCCCACTCTGCCAGACCTTGAGAGAGGTGCCAGAAATCACACATACAAAGAACCAAGTACATGTTTCCCTGGTGGCACAGTGGTTGAGAGTCCGCCTGCTGATGCAGGGGACACGGGTTCGTGCCCCGGTCCGGGAGGATCCCACGTGCCGCGGGGTGGCTGGGCCCGTGAGCCATGGCCGCTGAGCCTGCACGCCCGGAGCCTGTGCTCCGTAGCGGGAGAGGCCACAGGGGTGAGAGGTCCACATACAGCAAAAAAAAAAAAAAAAAAAAGACCCAAGTACTACGACAATATCTAGCCCTACATAAACAGATACATTCCTTTTGACAAAAAAAAAAAAAAAAAATTTCCTCTAGCAGTTCCCACAACATCTTCCCGAGAAGTGATTTCTCACTTTTGGAGGCATGTTAGAATCACTCTCAGAATTTTTTTTTAATGCAGATGAATTTTGTCTCCATCCCAAAGATTCTGATTTAATTGATCTGGGATAGGACCTGGGCATCAGTATTTTTTAAAAGCTTCTAATGTGAGTCCAGGATTGAAAAGATACCTTTCTAGAATAAGGTCAGATATATTTTTGTGGAAAGAGTAATAAATAACTGGTCAAAAGATGGTTTTGCCTTCGAGCTCTGCCACTTTCAGTATGACCCTGGACACATCATATAAATTCTCCAAAACTGATAATGGAGATAATATTATCTGGCTTAAAGGAGAGTCATAAGGATCAAATAAGATAATATAAGTGAAATTGCTTTCTAAACCATAAAGCACTGTGCAATCTTAGCTTATCATTCTGAAGATGACAAAGTCTGGGGTTGGCAGCATTGTTGGTCTACAACCTTTCCCAAGATTGTCCAGTGCCTGGGGGTGGGATGGAGAATTTGGACATGGGAATACAAAGGAATATGGTGTTGACTATAACAAGATTTTGCCCAGTTTCTCCAAATGAGAAAAGAGAAAGTTTTCCTCTAGGGCAAAAATCCATCAAACTTTAAGGCAAATTGAAACAGCAAATTTCTCACCATCCCAAACAACAATTTATCTGATATGTAAACAGTTGGTAGGACTTATTTTTGAAATAGTTTCTGCTTCCCAAATTTGTCTTCTTCCTGCTCCTACAATACTCCCCCCCACTGACAGGTCTTCGAGGTAGATTGAAATAGTTCATTATTCTAATCACACAGGTCTTGGGTATTGAGTTTAATTTAGCTGTTTGTGCAGTAGGATGCTGGGATATTATCAAACCTTTAGCCCCTGGCACTGTAAATCAGTGTGAATGTCAGCCAAAGTGTTAGGATGTGAGTTAGCCTTGTGTCCACAAATACCACTCATCATTTCTGTAATAAGAAAATATAAAAAATAAATGTTGCATTTAAACACTACTTTGTAGCAGGTCTTAAATATGAATTGGGGAAGCTTTACAAATGCTGCTCTGATTCCCTCTCCCTTCAGCGTTCAGACACTCGTGGGTGGCTGTGGCCACGTGCTGTTGCAACATTTCTTTAGACGGTGGTTCTCAACCTTGGTCCCATCATTGGAGAGTTTGGTAGAAATCAGATTCTCAGGCCCCACTTCAGACTTAATGATTTAGAATCTGCACATTAATCTGCATTTCCCACAGGTGATTCCTATGCACATTAAAGTCTGAGAAGCCCCATCTGACAAATCATCTCATCGAATCCTCCCAAATCAAAGCAGCCCTTATTATGTCCCCGTCTCAGGGATGAAGCAGCCGAGACTCAGATGGGAGCAATTACATGACTAGATCAGGACCACACAGCTAATTATCGTCAGAGACCCATCCAGGCTCTGCTGATTCCAAGAGAAAAGCGCTACCCGCACCCCCCAAGACATTGACCTTGCTGTAGAGGTTCTTGGGTTTATTTTAACTGTCACTGAGGACACAGGGTCTGTAATTTATTCTACAGCCTCTTCTGCACCAAGCAGCTTCTCAAGGATTATTCTTTTTTCTTATTCAAACAGAAAGTCACAAAAATTATAATCATCCTCATCAGTTCTCAAGGATTCTTCTTAACAAATTAACTGCAAGAAGAAATAAAACAGGAAAGTTCTGAGAGACACACCATCCAGAAAACAAAGGTGGAGGAAAGTAAGATATCCACTGATAAGGACTTTAACAAGAAAGCCAGAGAAAGGCTTCAATCTATGGATTTCTGGTAACCCTGGAAACCTGCACCTCTACGGAACAGGGATAAAAATCCTCAAAGGGCTGGGATGAAGATTAGTGACATAATTAGATAAAAGGCAGATGGAACCCTTTGAGAAGGAAATCAATACCCATACAGATGCAGAATACCAATATAGAAAACAAGGCCCTGGCCCTGTTCCCCCACCCCCACCCCCATTGCTGAGGTGATGCCCAGCTGCAAAGCACTGGCCTGGCGGGGGTGGGGCTGAATATCCGGGGCTTTGACTGATGACATTACCCGCTACCAACTTCTACTTTTCCCCTGCCTGGTCCAAACCCCAAGTGCCCACAGTCCAGGCAGTTCCAGAGGATGAAGCAGCAGCACTACATGAAGGAAATGCACTGGAATATGTATGCGGAGACTAACTAGCTGTGTGACTTAGATAAGTCACTTAACGTCTCTGAATCTCAGTTCCCGCATCCATAAAATGGGGGTAACAAGCCTGGCCTGCCCCCATCATGGACTTTTTAAGGATTAACTCTGTTAATCCATATGAAAGTGCTTAGAAGCTCATGATTTTCTCGTCCTAAAGCCTGATGATATGTATGGTGTTATAATTACTAGCTTCCTCCTGGCCATGCCGGCATAGGCACTTGAAATTCACACTATCAAAAAAAAAAAAAAAAAAAAAAGAAATTCACACTATCTGGCTGAAAGTAGCCCAGTACTCTGCAGAAGCCATCAGCTTCCCAGCTGCTTGAATGGTGTGTCAAGCTGGGTACCAGCAAATACTGGAGGGTATGATAAATACAGGTTGTTTAGAAGGGACTGGGAATAATCCAGAAAAGTCCCCCTAACAAAAGAGCTCCCCCACTGGCAAGCCACACTGCTTCATATTCCACTATTATGGCAGTATGTGCTTAGTCGAAGCATTGTCCAGGGAAAGCTTTGAAATGCAAATATTCCTAGAAAAGGTTAACATATTGACTGGTTACCAGTCTCTCACACTTTTGTCTGAATTAGTCTATCTACAGATTCATCGGGTATTGCTGTTAAGCAAAGTCCCCAACCAAGGGAATTGAATGGAAATTTTGATAGTGGAGAAAAGAGAATTTTGGAGACTGAGACTAACTTGAGTGGCAGAGCTGGGTAGGGTGCTGCAGGAAGATGCAAGAGGGCACTGCTGGGGGTGGGGGTGGGGCGGGACGGCGTGTTGGGGGAGAGGTAAACGCCCCAGACTAGTGAGATGAACACTAAATAAAGGAATGGTAGAAAGTGCTGACTGTAGAGCACAGGGAACTCTGCTCAATATTATGTAACAACCTAAATGGGAAAATAATTTGAAAAAGAATAAATACATGTATAACAGAAATAATGAATGAATGAATGAATTTTTAAAAAAGAAAGAAAGTGCTGAACCAAATTCACCTTCTACTTTTTCTCAAGGTCTAAAAGGACAAGAATTGGATTCCTTTGCCTGATCTGACTATCCCTTTGCCTTTTCTTCTTTGTAGCAGAATGTACCTTTCTATTGCTCCAGGTAATGGGAAAACAAACCAAGCTAACTTAACAATGTTGACTATTGCTCATTGTAAATCATTATTTATCCCAGACAAGTTGCTATCTGCAAGGCTCTCCTAACTTCACCAACTTGTTATCAAAAGTCCTTTAAAGTGAGTTGGAAGAGTTTTGTACAAGTTACTTCGTTTAAGAGAAAAGTATTCAAGGGTCCTAAAAAGGATCTTCTAAGGCTGTAAACATGGGAAGTGTTCTAGAACCCATCACTGGTGTAGCAGCCTGCTGCCTCAGTTTCTCCAGGGTGATCAGGCTCTACTGAGCTGAAGACAAGATAATGTGAAGGCAACTCTGATCCAGTCTAACAAAATGGATAATTCACACCACTCTGATGGACCCTAATGAGTTCTGTTCCCCAAGCCTGAACATTCATGAACCTTTAAACCATCCAGTTCATCTGTGTCCCAGCCTGTCACAGGTCAGTGGATGAAAACCACTCAGGGTGTCCACCCTTGAGCCCACCCTTGCTCTGAATCCCTGCATTCCTTCAGTTCTGGTAGATTCTAGCCTCACTGATCTTCCTTTCCAATTCAGCCTCCGCTTTCATCCATTGTACTTGACTTCTGAGTTTAGATCCCAAATTCATTCCTCAGAACCCTTGACTCATCGTAGTAGATTGATTTACTCATCACCAAATGTTCTGATCCTCCTCCCTGTGAGAGGATTATAAAAGCCTGCACTGCTGAACTCCAGAGTAGCTATGCGCTCACTTGGCCAATGAAAAGTGGGCAGAAGGGACACTAAGAACATGGTTTCCCATCTTTCTTTCCCTCTGTCTCAATGACAGGAAATGTTCCCAGAAGAGGCTACTCCATCAGCTTGGTTTCAGTATGGAGATATGGAACAGAGTAGCAGCTGAGCCTTTGTGGGACAAAAGAGTGAGAAATATACCCTTATTATCATAAACATTGAGATTTGGGAGTCTTATTTGTTACTGCAGCATAACTGATTCACACATCCTTGGATTCCTACCACTTCTAGCAACTTCAGACAGACAGACAGACAGACTGTTAAACTTAACTCCAGCCCCAACTTACCATGATGTTCAGAGTGGGAGAATAGACACACCAGCCAGGGAGAAGCCACATACTCAGGTATTCTATGACAACTCAACACCTGGATAGAAGTGTGTAATCTGAGTCCCTGGATTTCATCTGTGTTTCTGGGTTTAAGGCTCTTAACAAAATCTCATACCAAAATCTAGCATCCTATATGATACCAGGGTCCCCTTTGGGTAAACTAAGCATTAGCATTTGAGAAGGCTGGGGTGGAATCTCATTACAGGGTCTCTTTCAGGCCTTGTAAGAGGAAATCACCCATCTGGCCTTGACCAGGCCATCTACTCATCCTGAAAATCATTAACCTCTATCCGATACCACAGAATTGAATTTCTAAAACCTCAGCAGTCATCATTAGAGGTGTTACTTTCTAAGTTAAATTTTCTTCACATGTGGATTTTCCTTTCTTCTCTTTATCACATTCTCAACTATGGAAATAAGGTGGTAAGTTCAAAAAAGCTCTGCTCTGGGGTCTGACAAACGCAGGTCCTGATTATGCCATGTTCCCCCAGTGTAACCTGGGGAATATTCTTACCATCCCGGAGCTTCCCCTCCTTGTCTATACATTGGAGATAACTATGCAGAGATGGCACTGCTGAGAGGAGTGTCTGACATGAGTAAGTAGCCCTTCCCCAAATCACGGCTTACTCTCTGTTATCACATTTCCCAAGGCCTGGATTTCTTCCTTATTGATAACAGATATATTCCAGGCAGATATATTTGGGGGGAGGCATTTCCTTCATTAAGTTAATGTGATAAAATTGTGTATTTCTGTTTTCCCTCCTATTCTCCCCCCACTCCTCCAGGAGACTGTGGTAACTTGAGGGTAGAAGCCATGACAGAATCAAGTATCTACCAAATGGCCCGGTGTGTGATAAATGTTCAGTACAGGCTATTAAATAAAATAATGAATGAACGGATTCAAAATGGGGAGTCAGACAAAGACAAATATCATATGACATCACTTATATGTGGAATCTAAAAAAATGATACAAATCAACTTATTTACAAAACAGACACAGACTTCGAAAACAAACATATGGTTACCAAAGGGGAATGGTGCAGGGGAGGGATAAATTAGGAGTTTGGGATTAATATATACACACTACTATATATAAAAAAGATAACCAACAAGGACCTACTGTAAAGCACAGGGAACTCTACTCGATATCCTGTAATAACCTATATGGGAAAAGAATCTGAAAAAGCATGGATATATGAACATGTATAACTGAATCACTTTGCTATACACCTGAAACTAACACAACATTTTAAATCAACTACACTCCAATATAAAATAAAAATTAAATTTAAAAAATTTTTTAAATGAGGAGTGTTACAAATAATTCACTACTATTTATTCTTTCCAGTTCTTTCCCCTTAGTTCCCCTGCTGTTCATACATCAATCCTAGGTTCACTTGTAGCAATCATCAAATAAAGGGAATGTGAGTATGCTTGTGTGTATGTGTTACACCCTGAGCTCTTTGGAAGGAGAGTGTATGTCAAAAACATACATATATTCAAAAATGAACTCTGTTGAAATAAAACAGGAGAGGAGAGCTCCTGCCCCTTTGTGGCTAGCTATTGCTCATCGTTCTTTAACTCTGCCATGCCCCAAGGGGTTCAACAATGAACAGACCGATTCTGCTGTGCTGGTTGATTTTTATTGTGTTCAGGGTGTACACAATTTATTAGCAGGAGTTACAGCCATCCAGTGATCTAAATTATACATGAAATCATAATAAAAATTTTAAAAGGTAACCAACATCCCTGCCTGCGTTCAATTTTGTAGACTGTGAAAAATAACAAGCTTTTTGTTTTGTTCTTAAATGGATCCTGGATCTTTCCTTTACCTGGCCGTAGTGTCTGTCTGGTGCTCAATCAACCCTTATTCAGCTGTGGTGGATCTCCTCCATGCTCTCTCCCAAAGCTTGGAATGGTTTCCAGAGGCTGCCAGGGGATCTGGGTCCATCAAGGTGGGGAAAGTCTTTATTACTATCAACCAAGCCCTCATTTGGAAGTGCTTTGGAAATATAGGGTAGTTTTCTCCCCCAACAGTACATTCAGAAAGTATAGTAAAGTGCTAGTACTTTGCAAATTGTAACCACTTGCCTCAAAATCCCCAGGATGGGTGGGTTAAAATGCTGATTTCTGGGGCTTCCCTGGTGGCGCAGTGGTTGAGAGTCCGCTGCCGATGCAGGGGACGCGGGTTCGTGCCCCGGGCCGGGAAGATCCCACATGCCGCAGAGCGGCTGGGCCCGTGAGCCATGGCCGCTGGGCCTGCGCATCCGGAGCCTGTGCTCCGCAACGGGAGAGGCCACAACGGTGAGAGGCCTGCCTATCGCAAAAAAAAAAAAATGCTGATTTCTAGGCCTTGTCCTAGATGGGTTGGATCCGAATTTCAGGAAGGAAGCACAAGAAACAGTATTTTTAATAAGCTCCTCAGGAAAAATCTTCCACATATGAAACTGTGAGAATCACTAGTATACCCATTAAGAGCATGGGTTCTAGAGTCAGATGGGATCTAGTCTGAATTCTTACTAGCTGTGTGACCTTAGGCAAGTTACTTCCCTAGGCCTCAATACCCACACATGTGAAAAACTAACCCACAGTGTGTTGGACAGATAACAGGAAATGAGATTATGCGTGTAAAGACTGTTTCTCAAGCTCCATGTGCATAGAAATCACCTGGAGATCCCGGTAAAATGGAAATTCTGATTCAGTGGATGTGGGTTGGAGCCTGAGATTCTTTTTCTAGCAAGATCCCTGGCAAAGTCAATGCTGTTGTTCCCCTGTCCACACTTAGCAAATTCTGAATAAATGTTATCTAGTCCATTAAAAAAATCGGCTGGACCATACAACTCAACATTAAAAAAAAACACCCAAGTAAAAATATGGGCAGAGGATCTGAATAGGCATTTTTCCAAAGAAGACATACAGATGGCCAAGAGACACATGAAAAAGATGCTCAACACTGCTAATCATTTGGAAATGCAAATCAAAATCCCAAAGAGATATCACTTCACACCTGTCAGAATGGCTATTATCAAAAAGACAACAAATAACGAGTGTTGAGGAGGGTGAGGAGAAAAGGGAGCCCTGGTGTACTTTTGGCAAGAATAGAAATTGGTGCAGGTACTATGGAAAACGGTATGGAAGTTCCTCAAAAAATTAAAAATAGAACTACCATACGATCCAACAATTCAACTCCTGGGTATTTACCCAAAGAGAACGAAAATACTAATTCAGAAAGATATATGTACCTCTATGGTCATTGCAGGATTATTTACAATAGCCAAGATATGGAAGCAACCTAAGTGCCCATCAATAGTTGAGTGGATAAAGAAGATGTGGTATATATATATATATATATATATATATATATATATATATATATATACACAATGGAATATTAACCATAAACAAGACAAATGAACAAACATAACAAAACAGAAACAGAGTCATAAATACAGAGAACAAACAGGTGGTTGCCAGAGGGGAGGGGTGAAGGGGAAGGAAAGAAATAGGTGAGGGAGATTAAGAGGTACAAATTTCCAGTTGCAAAATAAATGAGCCACAGGTATTAAGTGTACAGTATGGGAAATATAGTCAATAACTGTGTAATATCTATGAATAGTGACAGATTGTAACTAGACTTACCATGGCGATCATTTTGAAATGCATACAAATACTGAATCACTATGCTGTGTAACACGAGCTAACACATCACTGTAGGTCAATTATACTTCAAAAACAAACAGAAGATGGCAGAGTAGGAGGGTGTGGGGCTCATGTCTCCTCGCAGCTGAGGCACCTACTGGGAGCTGGAAGGGGTCCTCGGGTGCCTAGGGAGACGGGAGGAACCCCCACTCAACCAGTAAGGATGTGGGAGGGAAGGAGGGAGGGAAGAAGAGTGGAGGCAGGATGGGACTAGCGCCCCTTAGGGGAGGCTGGGGGAGGGGAGAGGTTCCCAGGCTTGGAGTGGCCCACTGGCGGTGGGTGGCAGGGGATCAGCGGGGACAGAGAGAGACCTTCAAGGGCTGGGGATCAGAGGGAAACGTAGCCAGAGCCTCCCCCAACTGTTCAGGTTCCAGCAAGCCTGCTGGGGTCCTGGGCCTGAACCCTCTCACCCCCGTCGGGCTTCTTCTGGCCTCGTGGGTCCCCGGGCCTGAGCCGACCCCCCAACCAGGCCCTCTTCCCGCCAAATGGGTCACTGGGCCCAAGCCCTGAACCCGCCAAAGCCTCCCCACGAGTCCTGGCAGCATGAGTGCCACCCCTGACAGGGCCTCCTCTGGCCAAGTGGATCCGTGCAGCCAAGCACTGGCCCACTCCAAGGCCTCCTCCTGCTGCGCTGGCCCCTGCAGGCACTGGCCTGGGCCCCAGCTGGCCTGCATGGACACGTGTGCTCCGGACCAGCTCCAGGAACAGACGCCGGTGAGAGAACACACACAAGGGTGGAGCTGGCACAGGAGGTCTAGAGAACTACCTAGAGGCCTCGGAGACCTACTGGGGAGGCAGGTGTCTGCTGTAGCTCACTGTGAGGGCAAGAACACTGATAGAGGAGCACCAGAGAACTTCTTTTAATTTTAATTTTTTTAATTGTTTTTATTTTACTTTATACTTCTGTTTTTTGCTGTTTTGGTTCTGTTTTTGTTGCTGATTCATTTTTATTGTTATTTTTTCTAGGATATTTTTTATTTTTTTAAATTAATTTTATTTATTTATTTGGATTTTACTTTCCTGTTTCATTTTTTTTAACATCTTTATTGGCGTACAATTGCTTTACAATGGTGTGTTAGTTTCTGCTTTATAACAAAGTGAATCAGCTATACATATACATATATCCCCATATCTCCTCCCTCTTGCGTGTCTCCCTCCCACGCTCCCTATCCCACCCCTCTACGTGGTCACAAAGCACTGACCTGATCTCCCTGTGCTATGTAGCTGCTTCTCACTAGCTATCTATTTTACATTTGGTAGTGTATGTATGTCCATGGCACTCTCTCACATCGCCCCAGCTTACCCTTCCCCCTCCCCGTGTCCTCAAGTCCATTCTCTACATCTGTATCGTTATTCCTGTCCTGCCCCTAAGTTCATCAGAACCATTTTTTATTTTTAGATTCCATATATATGTGTTAGGATACATTATTTGTTTTTCTCTTTCTGACTTACTTCACTCTGTATGACAGTCTCTAGGTCCATCCACTTCACTACAAATAACTCAATTTCATTTCTTTTTATGGCTGAATGATATTCCATTGTATATATGTGCCACATTTTCTTTATCCATTCATCTGGATATCCACTCTTGCCACTATTATTCAACGTAGTTTTGGAAGTCCTAGCCATGGCAATCAGTGAAGATAAAGAAATAAAAGGAATCTAACTCGGAAGAGAAGAAGTAAAACTGTCACTGTTTGCAGATGACATGATACCATACATAGAAAATTCAAAAGATGCCACCAGAAAACTACTAGAGCTAATCAATGAATGTGATAAAGTTGCAGGATACAAAATTAATGCACAGAAATCTCTTGCATTCCTATACATTAACAATGAAAGATCAAAAAGAGAAATTAAGGAAACAATCCCATTTACCATTGCAATGAAAAGAATAAAATACCTAGGAATAAACCTACCTAAGGAGGTAAAAGACATGTACTCAGAAAACTAGAAGGCACTGATGAAAGAAGTCAAAGACAACACAAACAGTTGGAGAGATATACCATGTTCTTGGATTTTCACAATATTGTGAAAATGACTATACTGCCCAAAGCAATCTACAGATTCAATGCAATCCCTATCAAATTACCAGTGGCATTTTCCACAGAATTAGAACAAAATTTTTACAATTTGTATGGAAACACAAAAGACCCGAATAGCCAAAGCAATCTTGAGAAAGGAAAATGGAGCTGGAGGAATCAGGCCCCCTGACTTCAAACTATACTACAAAGCTACAGAAATCAAGACAGTATGGTACTCACACAAAATCAGAAATATAGATCAGTGGAACAGTATAGAAAGCCCAGAGATAAACCCACGCACCTATGGTCACCTAATCTATGACAAAGGAGGTGAGAATATACAATGGAGAAAAGACAGCCTCTTCAGTAAGTGGTGCTGAGAAAACTGGACAGCTACATGTAAAAGAATTAAATTAGAACACTCCCTAACACCATACACAAAAATAAACTCAAAATGGATTAAAGACCTAAATGTAAGACCGGACACTATAAAACTCTTAGAGGAAAACATAGGAGGAACACTCTTTGACATAAATAACAGCAAGATTTTTTTTTTTTCTTTTGCGGTACGCGGGGCCTCTCACTGTTGTGGCCTCTCCCGTTGCGGAGCATAGGCTCCAGACACGCAGGCTCAGTGGCCATGGCTCACGGGCCCAGCCACTCCGCAGCATGTGGGATCTTCCCGGACCGGGGCACAAACCTGTGTCCCCTGCATTGGCAGGTGGACTCTCAACCACTGCGCCACCAGGGAAGCCAAGCAAGATCATTTTTAATCCACCTCCTAGAGTAATGAAAATTAAAATAAACATATGGGACCTAATGAAACTTAAATGCTTTTGCACAGCAAAGAAAACCATAAATAAGACAAAAAGATAACCCTCAGAATGGGAGAAAATATTTGCAAATGAAGCAACTGACAAGGGATTAATCTCCAAAATATACAAACAGCTCATGAATCTCAATATCAAAAGAACAAACAACCCAGTCAAAAAATGGGCAGAAGACCTAAATAGATATTTCTCCGAAGAAGACATACAGATGGCCAACAAACACATGAAAAGATGCTCAACATCACTAATTACAGAAATGCAGATCAAAACTACAATGAGGTATCACCTCACACTGGTCAGAATGGCCATCATCAAAAAATCTACAAACAATAAATGCTGGAGATCATGTGGAGAAAAGGGAACCCTCTTGTACTGTTGGTGGAAATGTAAAATTGATACAGCTACTATGGAGAACAATAAGGAGTTTCCTTAAAAAACTAAAAGTACCCCATTCTGGGAGGATCCCACATGCCGCGGAGTGGCTAGGCCCGTGAGCCATGGTCGCTGAGCCTGTGCGTCCAGAGCCTGTGCTCCACAACGGGAGAGGCCACAACAGTGAGAGGCCAGTGTACCGCAAAAAAAAAAAAAAAAAAACTAAAAGTAGAACTACCATATGACCCAGCAAGCCACTAGTGGGCATATACCCTGAGAAAACCATAATTCAAAAAGAGACATGTACCACAATGTTCATTGCAGCACTATTTACAATAGCCAGGACTTGGAAGCAACCTAAGCGTCCATCGACAGATGAATGGATAAAGAAGATGTGACACATATATACAATGGAATATTACTCAGCCATAAAAAAGAACGAAATTTTTTCATTTGTTAAGACGTGGATGGACTTAGAGTCTGTCATACAGAGTGAAGTAAGTCAGAAAGAGAAAAACAAATATCGTATATTAACACATGTATGTGGAATCTAGAAAAATGGTACAAATGAACCTATTTGCAGGGCAGAAATAGAGACACAGATGTAGGGAATGGATGTGTGGGCACAGGGATGGGGGTGAATTGGGAGTTTGGGATGGACGTGTGTGCACTGCCATGTTTAAAACAGATAACTAGTGGGAACCTGCTGTATAGTGCAGGGAGCTCAGTTTAGTGCTCTGTGGTGACCTTGATGGATGGGGGTGGGTGGGAGGGAGGTCCAAGAGGGAGGAGATATATGTATACATATGGCTGATTCACTTCATTTTACAGCAGAAACTAAGATAACATTGTAAAGCAACTATACCCCAATAAAAAAACAAACAAACTCATAGAAAAATAGATCAGATCTGTGGTTACCAGAGATGGGGTGCAGGGGGAGGGGAAATTGGATGGAGGCAGTCAAAAGGTACAAATTTCCAGTTATAATATAAATAAGTACTAGGGATATAATGTACAACGTGATAAATATAATTAACACTGCTGTATGTTATATATGAAAGTTGTCAAGAGAGCAAGTCCTAAGAGTTCTCCTTACAAGGGAGAATATATATTTTCTTCTATTTCTTTAATTCTGTGTCTATATGAGGTGATGAATATTCACTAAATTTATTGTGATAATTATTTCGTGATGTATGTAAGTCAAATCATTATGCTGTACACTTTATACAGTGCTTTAACTCACACAGTGCTGTATGTCAATTACAACTCAATTAAAAAAAAAAAAAACTTACTTGAGGGCTTCCCTCGTGGCGCAGTGGTTGAGAGTCCACCTGCTGATGCAGGGGACACGGGTTCGTGCCCCGGTCCAGGAAGATCCCACGTGCCGCGGAGCGGCTGGGCCCGTGAGCCACGGCCACTGAGCCTGCGTGTCCGGAGCCTGTGCTCCACAACGGGAGAGGCCACAGCAGTGAGAGGCCCGCATACCTCAAAAAAAAAAAAAAAAAATACTGACTTGACAAGGATGGAAAGAAAGAGAGAGTAATCGTTTTTTAAAATCCCAATCATTCATTATAATCACCTATGGTGCTTCAAAAATGTAGATGGACTGAGCTCCCATGTCCGAAGATTCTGACCTTAGTGTCTTTATAGTGAAGCTCAGGAATTTATGTTTTTAAAGTTCCACAAGTGAGGTAGGATTGAGAGCCATTGGATATAAAGTAATTAGTATCTTGGATGAAATTTATTTTGTAGCCACTAAGAAAAGTCAAAATGGCCCCCTAGTACGAAACTCTTACTTACCATTGCTAGTGAATAAATGTTTGTGTCTCTCCAAAATTCATATGTTGAAATCCTAATCCCCAAGTTATTTGGAAGTGGAACCTTTGGGAGGTAATTGAGTCATGAGGGTGGAGCCCTCATGAATGGGATTAGTGCCCTTATAAGAAGAGGCCCCAAAGAGCTCCTTTGCCCTTTTCACAATGTGAGGACACAGCAGAAAGACAGCCATTTGTGAAGCAGAAGAGGAGCCTCACTGGATACCAAGTCTGCTGGCACCTTGATCTTGGACTTCTCAGCCTCCAGAACTGTGAGAAGTAATGTCTATTGTTTATCAGCCTCCTAGTCTATGGTATTTTGTTATAGCATCCTGAATGGACTAAGGTGTACTGCCTAAGTCATGGTCATCAAAAAAGGAAAAGAGAGAGTGAGAGAATACTCTGGTCTTAGCCCCTAGACTGCTCTAACCATTCATTATGGGGCCAGTCTCAACTGCTGTTCTGTATCTTATTGCACAAAGGAAGAAGGGTTTCAAGAGGCAAACACTGCAGGGGACCCAACTCCATCACTTACTAGCTGTGGGATCACAGGCATGGTACTGTAACTCCCTGCTTCTCAAAAGCCTCATCTATAAAATGGGGATAACAGCTAGCCCACTTACCTTATAAGCTTGTTATGAGAGTCAGATGAACACTCTAAAACCTTGATACTCAAAGTGTGGTCCATGGACCAGCAGTATCAGCACCACCTGAGAGCTTGTTTGAAATGTAGAATCTCAGAGCCACTGAATAAGAATCTGCCTTTTAACGACACCCCCACTCCCGCCACCATCCACTCAGTGATTCCTATGCAAAGTTTGCAAAACACTGCTTTATGGCACTAAAAAAAAATTGTAGGGAAGTGTTATAAGGGTGAAATAACCCTTGTCATTTAGGATCCTACAGTCTCACTGGAAAGGAGCAAGACTTGTATTGTACATGAACAATTAGATATGGGGACAAAGCCAACAAAATCAGGTGCTAAGTAGTGTCCACGCTTTTCCATTAAAAAACACAACAGCAGTAGCAGCAACATTATTTGACATTCTTTCTAGCTCTGTTTATAATAATCAGTGCTCTCCAAAGGTTTTCACAATCAAAAAACAAATAACAATGTTTACAACAGGATGGGGTTGTTCAAGACCAGAGTCCAATGTTATGGACACTGCTTATGAAACTTAAATGAGCAGACAATCACCTGGGCATCTTGTGAAAATGCAGATTCTGAGATGAGGACTAAAATTCTGCATTTCTAACAAGCTCCCAAAAGATGCTGTTCGTCTATGGACGGTAATTTGAGGCATAAGAGTTGGGGATTCAGGCCCCCCAGGTCCTCTACCAGCAGCCCAGAGGGCCAGGAAGGAATAAATATCTTAGGACACCTCCACACATCCGTGGCACAATGGATGGGAAGTGCTATCCTCACGCATATTAATTTGAGTGAACTCATCATATATATTGAGACCAGACTGTGTTGTTTCTAGACCTGGGGACATCTTCAGTGCCTGATGCACATGGTGTCGGGGTGGATGGGAAGACATCTGCCTCTGTGCATAAATATACCACTTTGTGGTGAGGTATATGTCAGCCAATACCGCTGACAGGGGAAGGGAAATAGCTGGTGATTATATAGTTCTGAAAGCAGGGAAACCTGTCATGGTAAACCTTTCTGATTCTCTGGAACTCTGTAGCTCTGTTCCTTTGTGTGTCTCTCCCTGGAGCAGAACAATGTGAGCACACAGTTTCCAGGAGCTACACAATGTTCCCTCTCTGGCACCTGCTCTATGGATAGGTGTTTAGCAGCTGTAGTCAGCTCGCCCTTCCGTGAACTTCCCAGAGAATTGGGTTCATGGCATTTTGCCTTGGTATATAACATTCCTACACCACCACCCCCAGATTCCTGGGACTATACATTTGATGGGTTAGGTAGTACTATACCACTTCCTTCTACCTGGACCCATAATATAATACTTTAGCAGGAAATTTATCCACAAGAAAAGAATATACTTAGTAAACATTTCCAAGAAAGCCTGAGCAAGCTCAATATTCTAGTATTCATTCATATAACTATATTCTTATTGGAGAAATAAACAATCACCGGGGAAAATGAATAAATTTGGCTGCATAATATATTGTTAACTTCTTTTTGGCAAAAACACCAAAAACAAGGTTGAAAGACAGATGAAAAACTGGAAAAAAGATATTGGCAATTTAAACAAAGATTTAATACACAAAGAACAAATCAATAAGGGAAATAACCATAATAGAGAAGTAGACAAGGAACACAATCTAGGAATTTGCACAAATAATGCATGTACAAACGGTCAATAAATCTGTACATAAAAACATGCAAATAATCCCAAAATGCAAATGAAAAGAAAATTTTTTGCCTGTAAGATTACTAAAGATGAAAAGTATTGACAAAACGCTTTTTGGTGAGCATTGAGTCAATGGCACTGTCATGTACTCTGCTGACAGGAATATAAATTGGTCAAATATGTCTTTAAAATTCATAACCTGGGAGTCAGTAATCCCGCTCCTAGAAATCTACCCGAAGGAAATCATTGCACTAGAAGATGCATGTTCATTCGTTCAACAGATATGTATTGAGCCCTTATAGGTGTCAGGCATTAGATTAGGAGTTAGAGGTACTGCCAAGAACAAAACAAGTAAAATGCCTGCCTTCACAAGAGCATACATTACAGTCATGGGAGACAAAAGACAAATATAGAGTGTGTGTGTGTGTGTCTGTGTCTGTGTCTGTGTGTGTGTGTCTGTGTGGTGATAATGGTAAGAAAAATAAAGCAGGGGGGTAAGGGCAATAGAAAATGGAATGTGCTGTTCTTAGCAAGGTGATTAGGAAAGCCTCTCTGATAAAGACACTGAGCAGGGACTTGAAGGAAGTAGGGAAGCAGGGCCTAGGGATACCTGCGGAAAGATGATTCCAGGCAAAGGGATGAGCAGGTGAAAAGTGGGGTCAGGGAGGAGAGCAGTGAGACTGAGCAGAATGAGGGGTGGGGTTAAGTGGTAAAAGCCCAGGCTGTGGTGCCCTGAGACCACACAGGGCCTTGTCGATCTATGATAAAGCCACTGGGTTTGACCATCAGTGAAACAGGCAGAATTGGAGGGCTTTGAGCAGAGCGGTGATGATCGATGACTTGAGTTGGTAAAGACTCTCTGACTGCTGGGTGGAGAGTAGGCTGGAAGTGGGCAACAGCGTGAGCAGGAAGACCACTTAGGGTGAGATTACAATCATCTACATGAGATCTGATGGGGAAGGGGGACAGTGATGTGGTTGAAAGTGGCTGAGTTCTAGACATGTTTTGAAGGTAGAGCCAACAGGATTTCCTGACAGAGCAGATGTGAGTTGTAAGAGAAATAAAGAAGCCAAGGATGACTGAGACTTGGGGCTAAGAAGTATGATATTTATTGAAGTGAGGAAGTCTGTAGGAAGAGGGTGAGGTGAGGTCAGACAGATCACGGCTTTCAACTTGCCATGTTTGAGATGTCTGTTAGACATCAAAGTAGAGCTGTCAGGAAGGCGCTTGGATATGAATCTGGAGTTCAGGGAGAAGTCTGGCATATAGATAGTTCTTAGTCCTGAGACCAGATGAGTGTAGATAGAGAAGAGAAGAGGTTTGAGATCTGAATCCTGGGATGCTCCAAAATTTGGAGGTCAGGAAGACAAGGAGAAACAGGCAAAGCGGACTGTGGCCAATGAAACAGGAGAAAACCCAAGAAAGTGGTTTCCTGGAAGGCAAGTGAAGAATTCCAAAAAAAGGAAGGAATGGCCAATACGTCAAAGGCTGCAAGAAAGATGAAGATGGAGGATGACCACTGAGTTTGACATCGTGACAGTCACAGTGACCTTGACAAGAACTGTCTGTGGAGGACCATGGGTGAAAATCTGATTGGAGAGAAAGCAGAAGTGGAGAAAGTGAGACTGGCAAGTCTAAGCAACTTTTCAAGAATTTTAGGTGTCTGGAGAAACAAAGAAAATGGGTTACAGCTGGAGGTGGAGTGACATCAGGGAAGATTTTTTTTTTAAGATGGGAGCTATTATCTGATATCTGTTTGCTAAAGAAATGGTATAGCAGAAAGGAAAAAATAGCAAAGGAATTTAGGGAGATGAGATGGGATCTAGTTAACAAAAGAGGAGGATGATTTGGATAGAAGCAGATACAAAGAATTTGTTACACAATTGTTTTAATGGCAAAAAAAGAAACCAGAAATTAATGAAAAGTTTATCAACAGAAACTGGATAAGGGATTTTAGGGATCTAAGTACAATAGATTAAAACACAATCATTAAAATTGATAGTGAAGATTCTGTATTTACCTACATGGCAATGTATCCATGTAGTGACATGGATCCACAAAAAACAAACCATTCATAAAAAAACAAAGCAAAATAAAAACAGTATCGTAGGAGTCTGACTAAAAATGGTTAAACACGCTTTACCTAGATGATAAAGTTTGAAGATAGTTTTTACTTTCCTCTTTAGATATTCTGTGTTGATATTTGGGTTTTTTTACAGTGAATATACAAAATTTGCTTAAAGGTATTTTCTCCACTTAAAGCGGCCACCATAAGACAGTGTCCAGCCCAGAAGCCCTCTTGGAGGCTTTGAATTGTAATTTACCACTTAATTTCAGGCCCTTTCAAGACTCCCCCTTTCCTATCAACCCCCTCCTTCATAAACATCAACTCAAACCCCACAACCGCCACTTAGTCCCTTGCTTTTGAGCAATATATTTAACTTTAACAAGCATGTCTCTTCACCTGTAAAGTAATGATTTTAAAAATTTGCCTCAGAAGGCTGTTGTGAGGATCAGAGAAGATATTGTAGGTAAAATGCCTAGTAAGGTGCCTCGCATATAACAGGCCCTAAATACTAAGCCGTTATTACCCGGATGTACTTCCTGTTTGCTTCCCTAGGGCAGGTCTAGCATGTTGTACACACGTAGAGAAGATGAGGAGGACCCGCTCTTATCAACAGCAGTGGCACTGCCTTTGCTTTTTCCTATTTCTGGTGACCCTTGTCTCTCTTCTCTTGTCTAATGGTGGGGCGGGGCAGAGGGTGGAGGGGATGTGAAACAAAACACATTCCCACGGCTTCTCAATGGCCAGCAGACATTCTAAAATTTGACTAATCTGCCCTCTAGTGGTAAACATAATAATTTCTACTACTTTTCCCCCAACTGGAGTTGAAATAGAAAATGCCCATAAAGGCATAAAGGACAGCATCTGAGGTGATCGCCTCACCTCCCACTACTGGTTCTGCCACCACCATGTAAAGAGAGGACAGTGCCTAAAACTAGCCCATTGCTCACTTCCTTGTATTAAGGTTTTGACGGTCCTTCTGAAAACACACACCTGTGCCTATGCCTATGCCTAGGAGGAGTGGTCTGCCTGAGAATCCTTTAGCTTGAATGTAGCCAGCCTGAGGAATGAGACTCAGTGGGATGAGTCAGGAAATTCCATGGGAAGTCAGCCAAAAAGTGAGCCATAAAGGGGTCCCCTGGCTATTCCAGATGTAAAGAGCAGAAGACAAGATGTGTAATACCAGGCACACTATTTAGACTCTCTGAGCATGAGCTTTCCCATCTGTAGCACAGGCATGATGGTGATAATTCTGCTCTCAGTGAAATGCTTGCTAAGCCATAGATCATGTAACAATTTTGTTATTTTAAGTCTCTCTGAACACGGTATATTGGGACTTGTGTTGAAGGTGAAAGAGGGGCACGTACTTAAAACAGACACCCCTCATCTGAGCTGGGCTTTAGGACATCAGGGAATGGATTATAAAGTCATTAGGCTCTGTAGTAAAAGCTGCGGAGAGAGAGCACAGGATGAGTAGATCCCTACTGGAAGGTTTGAGGGAAATTTCAGTTGTGGAGTTCTAATAGTGAAGTCTTAGGAGCAAAGATGGAAGGGGAGGGAAAGAAAAGGGGGAAAAAAGAGCACAGAAACTTGAAACCTGAGAAGGGCTATTGGAGATAAGAGATTTAACTCACAGAAATAAGACAGGGGATTTTTCTAAAGGAGAAGAGTCAACAGGAGCCCAAATGTGGAACCCACCCTCATGACCTAATCACCTCCCAAAGGTTCCACCTCCAAACACCACCACAGTAGACGTTAGGACTTAATATATGAATCTGGGGCGGGAGACAAACATTCAGTCTATACCTGAATTGTCTGCTTGGTCATCTGACCACAGATGGGGAAGTGATCATCATCCCTACAGAGAGGGCTCTGCGTCTTGTATCTCTTTATTCTCATGGTCTAATAAGGAACCTGGTCATTACAGGTGTTCATTAAATGTTGAATTAATGCATCTAACGAGGTAGGACAATCATCTCATTAAATAATAAACAAATAGTTAACCCATGTGACATAGCTCTACGTATAACATTTTATAGGCAGGAGAAAACCAAGGGAGAAGACTTCATGGATGAGGCAGGACATGAACTAGAACTGGAAGACATGGTATGGTATGAAAAGCACTTGCTACAACAGTGCCAGGAGTGATGTGACATGCCAAGCACGTTCTAGGGGCTTTACCCCCAGGAACCCATTTAAGCCTCACTACAGCCTTGAGGGCAAGTACTGTTATCATCCAGATCGCAGCCAGTCTGGCCTCAGGGTGGGCTCTCTTCCCCACTGTGCTGGGGACTGGTATGAGCCCCAAATCAGAGACGGGAGTGGTCACAGCACATCGTTGTCCAGCTGAAGAGCAGTGTGAAGGGTGTCATGAAATAAGTTTGGATGGATAAGAGCACCATCATAATAATAATCACATTTGCTTACTAACATTGTGTTGGTGTTTTGCAAAGTGCTGTCAGATGCATCGGTTTGGTCGACTCTAACACATTCCTGTGAGTTTGGCATGGTGGATATTATTATTCCTTTTTTACAAATAAAGGAACTAAGGCTCAAAGCTATTAGTGACAAACTCAAACCCTGAGCTCTGCTCTTTTTAGTGCCATATTTTGGAGGTTCTGGAAAGCTATTAAGAGACACTAGGGGGAGATTGGTTCAAGATGGTGGAGTAGAAGGACGTGCTATCACTCTCTCTTGTGAGAGCACCGGAATAACAACTAACTGCTGAACAATCATCTACAGGAAGACATTGGAACTCAGCAAAAAAGATACTCCACATCCAAAGATAAAGGAGAAGCCACAATGAGACGGTAGGAGGGGCACAATCACAATAAAATCAAATCCCATAACTGCTGGGTGGGTGACTCACAAACTGGAAAACACTTATACCACAGAAGTCCACCCACTGGAGTGAAGGTTCTGAGCCCCATGTCAGGCTTCCCAACCAGGGGGTCCAGCAATGGGAGGAGGAATGCCTAGAGAATCAGACTTTGAAGGCTAGGGGGATTTGATCACAGGACTTCGACAGGACAGGGGAAAACAGAGAGTCCACTCTCGGAGGGCACACACAAAGTAGTGTGCACATAGGGACCCAGCGGAAGGAGCAGTGACCCCATAGGAGACTGAACCAGACTTACCTGCTAGTGTTGGAGGGTCTCCTACAGAGGCAGGGGGTGGCTGTGTCTCACCGTGAGGTCAAGGACACTGGTAGCAGAAGTTCTGCAAAGTGCTCCTTGACATGAGCCCTCCCGGAGTCCGCCATTAGCCCTACCAAAGAGCCCAGGTAGGCTCCAGTGTTGGGTTGCCTCAGGCCAAACAATGAACAGGGAGGGAACCCAGACCCACCCATCAGCAACCAAGCTGATTAAAGCTTTACTGAGCTCTGCCCACCAGAGCAACACTCAGCTCTACCCACCACCAGTCCCTCCCATCAGGAAACTTGCACAAGCCTCTTAGATAGCTTCATCCACCAGAGGGCAGACAGCAGAAGCAAGAAGAACTACAATCCTGCAGCCTGTGGAACAAAAACCACATTCACTGAAAGATAAACAAGATGAAAAGGCAGGGCTATGTACTAGATGAAGGAACAAGATAAAACCCCAGAAAAACAACTAAGTGAACTGGAGATAGGCAACCTTCCAGAAAAAGAATTCAGAATAATGATAGTGAAGATGATCCAGGACCTCGGAAAAAGAATGGAGGCAAAGATCGAGAAGATGCAAGAAATTTTTAACAAAGACCTAGCAGAATTAAAGGACAAACAAACAGAGATGAACAATACAATAACTGAAATGAAAAATACACTAGAAGGAATCAATAGCAGAATAATTGAAGTTGAAGAACGGATAAGTGACCTGGAAGACAGAATGGTGCAATTCACTGCTGTGGCACAGAATAAAGATAAAAGAATGAAAGGAAATGAAGACCGCCTAAGAGACCTCTGGGACAACATTAAATGCAACAACATTTGCATGATAGGGGTCCCAGAGCGGAAAGAGAGAGAGAAAGGACCAGAGAAAATATTTGAAGAGATTATAGTTAAAAACTTCCCTAACATGGGACAGGAAATAGCCACCCAAGTCCAGGAAGCACAGAGAGTCCCAGGCAGGATAAACACAGGAAAAACATGCTGAGTCACATAGTAATCAAACTGACAAAAATTAAAGACAAATAAAAATTATTGAAAGCAACATGTGAAAAATAACAAATAACATACAAGGGAACTCCCATAAGGTTAACAGCTGATTTCTCAGAAGACACTCTGCAAGCCAGAAGGCAGTGGCATGATATATTTAAAGTGATGAAAGGGAAGGACCTACAACCAAGATTACTCTACCCGGCAAGGATCTTAATCAGATTTGATGGAGAAATCAAAAGCTTTACAGACAAGCAAAAGCTAAGAGAATTCAGCACCATCAAACCAGCTCTACAATAAATGCTAAAGAAACTTCTCTAAGTGGGAAACACAAGAGAAGAAAAGGACCTACAAAAACAAACACAAAATAATTAAGAAAATGGTAATAGGAATATACATATCGATAATTACCTTAAACATGAATGGATCAAATGCTACAACCAAAAGATACAGGCTCACCGAATGGATACAAAAACAAGACCATATATATGCTGTATGAATGGATACAAATGCTACAACCAAAAGATACAGGCTCGCTGAATGGATACAAAAACAAGACCATATATATGCTGTCTATAAGAGACCCACTTCAGAGTTAGGTACACGTGCAGACTGAAAGTGAGGGGATGGAAAAAGATATTCCATGCAAATGGAAATCAAAAGAAAGCTGGAGTAGCAATACTCATATCACATAAAATAGACTTTAAAATAAAGAATGTTACAAGAGACAAGGAAGGACACTACATAATGATCAAGGGATCAATCCAAGAAGAAGATATAGCAATTATAAATATATAAACATCCAACATAGGAGCACCTCAATACATAAGGCAACTGCTAACAGCTATAAAAGAGGAAATAGACAGTAACACAATAATAGTGGGGGACTTTAACATCTCACTTACACCAATGGACAAATCATCCAACAGAAAATTAATAAGGAAACACAAGCTTTAAATGACACAATAGACCAGACAGATTTAATTGATATTTATAGGACATTCCATCCAAAAACAGCAGATTACACTTACTTCTCAAGTGCACATGGAACATTCTCCAGGATAGATGATACCTTGGGTCACAAATCAAGCCTCAGTAATTTAAGAAAATTGAAATCATATCAAGCATCTTTTCTGACCACAATGCTATGAGATTAGAAATCAATTACAGGGGAAAAAAAACATAAAAAACACAAACACATGGAGCTAAACACTGTGTTACTAAATAAGCAAGAGATCACTGAAGAAATCAAAGAGGAAATCAAAAAATACCTAGAAACAGACAACAATGAAAACATGATGATCCAAAATGTGGGGATGCAGCAAAAGCAGTTCTAAGAGGGAAGTTTATAGCAATACAAGCCTACCTCAAGAAACAAGAAAAATCTCAAATAAACAATCTAACCTCACACCTAAAGGAACTAGAGAATGAAGAACAAACAAAACCCAAAGTTAGTAGAAAGAAAGAAATCAAAAAGATCAGAGCAGAAATAAATGAAATAGAAACAAAGAAAACAATAGCAAAGATCAATAAAACTAAAACCTGGTTCTTGGAGAGGATAAACAAAATTGATAAACTATTAGCCAGACTCATCAAGAAAAAGAGGGAGAGGACTCAAATCAATAAAATTAGAAATGAAAAAGGACAAGTTAAAAAAGACACCACAGAAATACAAAGCATACTAAGAGACGACTACAAGCAACTCTATGCCAATAAAATGGACAACAAGGAAGAAATGGACAAATTCTTAGAAAAATATAACCTTCCAAGACTGAACCAGGAAGAAACAGAAAATATGAACAGACCAATCACAAGGAATTAAATTGAAATTGTGATTAAAAATCTTCCAATAAACAAAAGTCCAGGACCAGATGGCTTCACAGGTGAATTCTATCAAACATTTAGAGAAGAGCTAACACCCATCTTTCTCAAACTCTTCCAAAAACTTTCAGAGGAAGGGATACTCCCAAACTCATTCTATGAGGCCACCATCACCCTGATACCAAAACCAGATAAAGATACTACAAGAAAAGAAAATTACAGACCAATATCACTCATGAATATAGATGCAAAAACCCTCAACAAAATACTAGCAAACAAAATCCAACAACACATTAAAGGGATCATACACCATGATCAAGAGGGATTTATCCCTGGGATGCAAGGATTCTTCAATATACATCAATCAATGTGATACACCATATTAACAAATTGAAGAATAAAAACCATATGATCATCTCAATAGATGCAGAAAAAGCTTTTGACAAAATTCAACACCCATCTATGATAAAGACTCTCCAGAAAGTGGGCATAGAGGGAACCTACCTAAACATAACAAAGGCCATATATGACAAACGCACAGCAAACATCACTCTCAATGGTGAAAAACTGAAAGCATTTCCTCTAAGATTAGGAACAAGACACGGATGTCCACTCTCGCCACTGTTACTCAACATAGCTTTGGAAGTCCTATCCATGGCAATCAGAGAAGAAAAAGAAATAAAAGGAATACAGATGGGAAAAGAAGAAGTAAAACTGTCACTGTTTGCAGATGACATGATACTATACATAGAAAATCCTAAAGATGCTACCAGAAAACTACTAGACTTAATCAATGGATTTGGTAAAGTTGCAGGATACAAAATAATGCACAGAGATCTCTGCATTCATATACACTAATGATGAAAAATCTTAAAGAGAAATTAAGGAAACACTCCCATTTACCATTGCAACAAAAGAATAAAATACCTAGGAATAAACCTACCTAAGGAGACAAAAGACCTGTATGCAGAAAACTATAAGACACTGATGAAATAAATTACAAATGATATAAACAGATGGAGAGACATACCATGTTCTTGGATTGGAAGAATCAGTATTGTGAAAATGACGGTACTACCCAAAGCAATCTACAGATTCAATGCAATCCCTATCATATTACCAATGACATTTTTTACAGACCTAGAACAAAAAATCTTAAAATTTGTATGGAGACACAAAAGACCCCGACTAGCCAAAGCAGTCTTGAGGGAAAAAAACAGAGCTGGAGGAATCAGACTCCATGACTTCAGACTATACTACAAAGCTACAGTAACCAAGAGAGTATGGTACTGGCAGAAAAACAGAAATATAGGTCAATGGAACAGGATAAATAGCCCAGAGACAAACACATGCCCCTATGGTCAACTAATCTATGACAAAGGAGGCAAGGATATACAGTGGAGAAAAGACAGTCTCTTCAGTAAATCGTGCTGGGAAAATTGGACAGCTACATGTAAAAGAATGAAATTAGAACACTCCCTAATACCATATGCAAAAATAAGCTGAAAATGGATGAGAGACCTAAATGTAAGACTGGACACTATAAAACTCTTAGAGGAAAACATATGAAGAACACTCTTTGACATAAATCACAGCAAGATCTTTTCTGATACACCTCCTAGAATAATGGAAATAAAAACAAAAATAAAGAAATGGGCCCTAATGAAACATAAAAGCTTTTGCACAGCAAAGGAAACTACAAACAAGACGAAAAAATAACCCTCAGAATGGGAGATAATATTTGCAAGTGAATCAACGGACAAAGGATTAATCTCCAAATATATAAACAGCACATGCAGCTCAATTTAAAAAAAACAAACAACCCAATCCAAAAATGGGCATAAGGCCTAAATAGACATTTCTCCAAAGAAGACATTCAGATGACCAAGAAGCTCATGAAAAGCTGCTCAACATCACTAATTATTAGAGAAATGAAAATCAAAACTACAATAAGGTATCACCTCACACCAGTTAGAATGGACATCATCAGAAAATCTACAAACAACAAATGCTGGAGAGGGTGTGGAGAAAGGGGAACCCTGTTGCACTGTTGGTGGGAATGTAAATTGATACAGTCACTATGGAGAACAGTATGGAGGTTCCTTAAAAAACTAAAAATAGAATTACCATATGACCCAGCAATCCCACTACTGCATATATACCCTGAGAAAACCATAATTCAAAAAGATACATGCACCCCACTGTTCATTACAGCACTATTTACAAGAGCCAGGTCATGGAAGCAAACTAAATGCCCATTGACAGACGAATGGATAAAGAAGATGTGGTACATATATACGATGGAATATTACTCAGCCACAAAAAGGAACGAAACTGGGTCATTTGTAGAGACGTGGATGGATGTAGAGACTGTCATACAGAGTGAAGTAAGTCAGAAAGAGAAAAACAAATATCGTATATTAAAGCATATATGTGGAACCTAGAAAAATGGTACAGATGAACCGGTTTGCAGGTCAGAAATTGAGACACAGATGTAGAGAACAAACGTATGGACACCAAGGGGTGAAAGCAGCGGGGGAGCCAGGGTGGTGGTGGGATAAATTGGGAGATTGGGATTCACATATATACACTAATATGTATAAAATGGATAACAAATAAGAACCTGCTGTATAAAAAAATAAATAAAATTAAATTAAAAAAAGAGAGAGACATTAGGGTTGATGTATTATGTAAAGAGAACCACTGTAAGTTTTAGGCAGGGCAGGAATGCTTATAAAGGTCTGTCTGGCTGAAAGATTGTCCCATGTCATCACTTTCTGGAATGCTGAGGAAAAATACAAGTCTAACCATACAGAGATTGCAATAAGCATAAATTAATTCTCTCAGCTGTGCTTGGCTGTATTATAGAAGTGCAGAATTCTCCTCAATATGCCTGTTTCAACACATTACAAGCATTTAAATAAATATTTTACTCCATCTACACACAGTGACACCATATGCATTATATTATCAATACTCTGTTCCCTTTAAAATTGCTAGAATATCTTAGATCCCCACCTGTCTTCTTCCTGGTGCCAAGGATTTATAGCTGGGGTTCCTCCTTTCTGGAAAGTGTAACGGGTTTACCATATGTGTTGGATCTCTGGGGTAGCAGACACATCAGTCGTCTCCTCAATAGTCATTTCTTCCTTCTTTCTGCTAATTTAAGCCCTCAGGAAGCCCACAGACTTCTGATGGCCACCTCACTAGCTCACCACTTACGTGGCAACCACACTTTAGACTCAAACAGGGCACTAGCTGGGAATAAAAGCGAGCAAGGAACGTGCAGGCTGTTGCACTTAATATGAGGTATTGTGAGAGGCTGTTCACATGTCTGCACTGCCTTTTCAAGGGTAGGATCATATCTGTCCTGTGCATTTGTTATATCCTCAATATCTGGTTCATCACTGTATCCTCAGTCAAAGTACTTGGTTGGCACTTAGTAGTTGCTCAATGAATAGTCAATGAATGAATGAATACAACATAGCCAAAATGCTTATAAGTGGATAATTACCATCTTTGGGGGGAAGCACGCCATGCAACTTGCGGAATCTTAGTTCCCTGACCAGTGATTGAACTCAGGCCACAGCAGTGAAAGCGCCAAGTCCTAACCATTGGACTACCAGGGAATTCCCAATTACCATCTTATTAAGATGCCCACTATGTAGATACATTCCCAAGTTTCTGGGTGAGAGCTAATCCATCATAAAGATAACACCAACCCACCCTATTATTACCCTCCTGGACATGCTCCATCAAGGGAGATGAAAGGAACAATGGTTTCTCAGTTCTGTGCTCAATGCTTCATGTAAATTATAGATATTATAATCCCCATTTTATAGGTAAGGCAATTGAGTCTCAGAGTGACTGATATTCTAAATTCGTAAGCGGCAGAGCTGGAATAAGAACTCCAAATCCAGTATACTCTTTCAACCACACCATAAACCTATACCACAAAGTGGCCATGGTCTGTATTAGTAAAATGTAGGGCAGTTGTCCCCAACCTTTTTGGCACCAGGGACCAGTTTCGTGGAAGACAATATTTCCACGGACGGGGTGGGGTCTGGTTTAGGTGGTAATGTGAGCAATGGGGAGCGGCAGATGTAACTTCCCTCACTCGCCCACCACTCACCTCCTGCTGTGCAGCCCAGTTCCTAACAGGCCATGGACCAGTACCAATCCATGGCCCAGGGGTTGGGAACCCCTGATCTAGGGGGTAGTATATTTTTCCTATTCCCTCACTTTTAGCCTGTGTGTGTCTTTAGATGTGAAGTGAGTCTCTTGTAGGCAGCATATATTTGGGTCTGGTTTTGTATCCATTCAGCCAGTCTACATCTTTTGATTGTAGCATTTGGTCCATTTACATTTAAAGTAATTATTGATAGATATCTATGTATTGCCATATTCTTAATTGCTTTTGGGTTGTTTTTGTAATCATTTTTGTTCCTTTTTTCTTCTTTGGCTCTCTTCCCCCATTTTAGATAGTGTCCTGGTCTGCCTCTGTTACTTATTCATATTATGATTCATTTATTTCCCCTTTTCTATTCCTATTTGGCAATAAATTACTCTGTCCTAAATTTGCCTCACATGGGGCTTTGTGTCAAGCAGTGTTTCTCAAACTTTAATGTGTGTATAAACTGCCTGCAAATCTAGTAAAAATGCAGATTCTGCCTCAGCATACCTGGGATGGAGCCTGAGAGTCTGCATTTCTGACAAGCTCCCAGGTGGTGCCAATGCTTCTGGTCCTTGGATCACACTTTGTGTGGCAAGGGTGTAGATTATTGTTATATTCATAGGGAAATGGAAATAATTTTGGATGAAGAGCACTATGACCAAATAATGCTGATTCTTGTTGTATAAAGGCTGGATCAGTTAAAGCAGGTCAAATGGCAGTAACAAACAAACTGCAAAGTGGACATTGCCTGTCCGGAGTCTGCACAGGTGGTCAAATTATAGTATGATCTTTTATAGTTATGTATATGTTTTTATGTAGGATATTTACAACCTTTCCTAGTTGGTTTTTATAACTTAACTTTTTAAAATGTAGTCCTTACAACTGTTCTATAAGATAGGAAAGGTATTAGCGTCCCTGGCACATGGAGTGCCCAATAAATGTTGGGTATTTTCATCCCCATTTTATAGATAAAGACGGAGCCTCAGAGAGGTTAACTGTTGGTCAAGCAGATGTCCAAACCTACATCTTCTGACTCCAGCTGCAAAGCTCTTCCCCAGCCCACCTAATCCTCCTCAACTGCTGTGTACATGTCTGGGTTGTAAACAATTTCCTTTTTTCCCACTTTTCATTCAGACTTCCCTGTCTTTTTTTTTAAGTATGTAACTCATGGTTTACACCCTCATGGCTTAATAAATATTAGTAATATTAATAAAAATCATATTAGCTGAAAAAGATTTAAAAGATGGAACAAAATTAATTTCCCTATTCTTTCCTCTCAATTCTCACTCTCCTTAAATAAATGGCCCAATTCCTCCCACCTCCGGATCTACCCACACACATTTTTTAAAAAATATTTATAGATTTTAAAAGCCTTTCCCAGCCCATCTTTCATCTCCTGCTGAGCACTCTTAATCTCACTTCTGTTACTGGCTGTAAATTATTCTGAGATACTATCACTTGTTAAGCTCTTGTGGTGTTTATGCCAGAGAGAGAGAAAGGCTAGTTGGCAGATGGTCAGATGGAAGTTTGATTACTTCTCTTCTTGCAGTGATTCCCTTTCTTCTGGACTTTATACATGAGAATTATTGAGGGCCCCCCCTACCCCAACTTTAATGCCAATCTCCCATATTGAATGTGGATAAAGATGAAAGGAACTCAGAAAACAGTGGAACTGGCCGGTGGGCGCCAGGCCCGGGCTCGGGCGCCAGGACGCCGAGGCAGAGAGGCACGCTCCGGCAAGCCGGGCAGCCGGCGCCATGACGCTGTTCCACTTCGGTAACTGCTTTGCCGTGGCCTACTTCCCCTACTTCATCACCTACAAGTGCAGCGGCCTGTCCGAGTACAACGCCTTCTGGAAGTGCGTCCAGGCCGGGGTCACCTACCTCTTCGTGCAGCTGTGCAAGATGCTGTTCCTGGCCACTTTCTTTCCCACCTGGGAAGGCGGCATCTATGACTTCATTGGGGAGTTCATGAAGGCCAGCGTGGATGTGGCAGACCTGATAGGCCTAAACCTTGTCATGTCCCGGAATGCCGGCAAGGGGGAATACAAGATCATGGTTGCTGCCCTGGGTTGGGCCACCGTCGAGCTCATTATGTCCCGCTGCATCCCTCTCTGGGTTGGAGCTCGGGGCATTGAGTTTGACTGGAAATACATCCAGATGAGCATTGACTCCAACATCAGTCTGGTCCATTACATCGTCGCATCTGCCCAGGTGTGGATGATAACACGCTACGACCTGTACCACACTTTCCGGCCAGCAGTCCTCCTACTGATGTTCCTTAGCATCTACAAGGCCCTTGTCATGGAGACCTTCGTCCATCTGTGTTCCCTGGGCAGCTGGACGGCACTTCTGGACCGAGCGGTGGTGACGGAGCTGCTGGCCCTCAGCACCCTGGCCCTGTATGTCGCTGTTGTCAACGTGCAATCCTAGGCTTGGTGGCCCAGACTTTCACGTACCTTTTCCCTGTCTCCAGGTTTCAGTGAAGTAAACAGTATTTGGAAAAAAAAGAAAAAAAGAAAACAGTGAAACTGTTACCATCAGAGAAACATCTTAAACTGCTCCAATCCTGAACGGCTTCCATTGCTTTTTAAGGGGCAGCACTGCATAGCGACCAGTCACAATAATGTTGTTACTGCCTAGGGGAAACTCTTCCTCTTGATCATTGCTTATTAATGTTCATTCCTAGTGGGGTAACAACACTAGAAGCTAAACCTATATACCTATCCCTAAGCCAATAAAATACAAAAGGACCTAATTAAAAATTAAACCCTGACTATATTCAATATCTTGTAATAACCTAGGAAACAAAAACAGGAATGTGAAAAGATATCTGCACCCATGTTCATTCCAACATTACTTACAACAGCAAAGATATGGAAACAACCTAAGTTGGATAATGCGACTGTAATAAATATATATATATATATATATAGGAAAAAATTAAACCCCAAACACTAATAAACACATTTCAAAGGTTTTTTTGTTTGGTTTGGTTTGGTTTTGGTTTTGCCTCCTGCAGTCTGAGATGAATGTATTGAAATAAAAGCCACAAAAGATAACACTTATGGCATGCTTTGTGCTAAGCATTGTCTTAGGAGTTTTAAACCTCATAACCTTTTGAGTACTTTTACTACATCCCTTTTAAAGATGAGAAAACTGACTTCTCAGGAGGTTGAGGAACTAACTCAAGGTCACAGAGTTGCTAAGCCAGAAATTTAAGCCCAGGCAGTTGGACTGTAGGTCCAATATCTTAACTTTGATTCTATGCTATTTCCCAAGATGCCCAGATGTCGTTTGCCTGTGAGAATTTAAATGTAAACCTACAGCCTCTTTCAATTTTCAAAAATAAGAGAAACTCCCATTCAAAGCAGCTTAAGTAAAAGGTCAGGGAGAACTTAATGGCTCCTACCAGTAAGCTTTAGAAAGAGCTCACATCAGGGATGGCTGGATCCAGGCACTTGACAACTGTCAGGATTCTCTCTCTGTGTTCCTGGCTGAGTGTCAAACTTATTCTTTCAGACCAGCTTGTGGGTGACCACATGGTGGGAAATCTTTTTGGGGAATCTCCAGCTTCATATCATAACATGAGCTTAGAGAGTTAAATATTCATCCTGCTGACTCCAGTAAGAAAATTCCTGTGAAAGACTCTGATTGACCCAATTTAGATTATGTTCCTATCCTTGGGTCAATCTCAATGGCAAGGGAGATAGAGAACTGTGATTTGCCCAGTCTGGGTCACATGCCTACCCCTGTGGCCTGGAGGGCTGGGTCTGTATGAGAACAGGAGAGGAAAGTTTCCTATATATGAAATAGCTGCTAATGTATCTAACATGGTTTCGGAGTTTGTAAGTGCTCTTTTTTTTTTTTTTCTTTTTTGCTGTACACGGGCCCCTCACTGTTGTGGCCTCTCCCGTTGCGGAGCACAGGCTCCGGACGCGCAGGCTCAGCGGCCATGGCTCACGGGCCCAGCCGCTCCGCGGCATGTGGGATCTTCCCGGACCGGGGCACGAACCCGTGTCCCCTGCATCGGCAGGTGGACTCTTAACCACTGCGCCACCAGGGAAACCCTATAAGTGCTCTCTTTGATTCATGCCTTTGAGTCTCACAACCAGCCTGTGAAGAGGGCTGGTCAAGTATTACTAAGGAAACGGTGGTGAATTAAAGATGGCCGCAGATTTTTTTGTCACTTCATTGAGAGATGGCTTTTGTTTCCCCTTCACTTGAATTTGGGCTGGCCCTATGAAATTTAATCAGTACACTGTGGCAGAACTTACTATAACTATTTCTCAGCCTTGCCTTTAAAAGGACTCGCAGTTTTCACTTTCTTGCCCTGGAAATACTTATTCTTCGGACACCCTCTTGAAACTCAGCTAGTAAGAAGTCCAATCCACATGGAAGGGGCTCATGAAGGCACTTCAGTCAACAGTTGCAGCTAAGCTTTCAAATGACAATCAGGATCAACTGCTAGTCATAATGAGTGAGCCATTCTGGACCTTCTGGGTTGGCTTGGTTGGCAACAGTAGAGAATCAAACTAGAAACTAAGGCTCATTGGCTTAGTGTCCTACAGCTGGAAAGTCTCAGAGTTATGATGCTAAACCAAACACTGTCGGGAGCCACATAGGAAGTGCCTTTGAGTTACAGCACAGACGAGACCCGTAGTGTCAAGCAAAGTTGATGCTATCGGGTACAAATATGGAGAGGCAAAGTTCTCCTCTGCAAAGCTGATGCTGTCAGACACATATATGGAAAAGCAAAGCTTCCTGAACATAGGGTTTTTTACACTCCCCCTACCCTGTTGAGGCCTCCTGGTGGCTGGTGCCTTGCAATCGGTCTCTCTTGCCCAGTGTTGTAAGCTGGGCCCTCCCTGGAGGAGAAACCTGGGTTCCCGAAGTCATGTGACCAGAGCCGGGGCCCCGCCAGTTGGCGAGGGAATCCCAGGGCAGGTGCTGGGCGTGGAGGCCACGGGGGCATAGGCTACCAAGGTGACAGAGAACTGACCTTCTCTGGGGGCACTGCACCTCGCACACCTCACATCTCCCTGCTTGGCCCCGGAGGATGGCTGGTTAGCCAGAGACGGGTAAGATTCCTCAGGGAAGGAACAACCTAAGACAGGCACAGTCGCAGAGGGGCCATCAGGAGAGAACTTGGGGGCCAACAGAGGTGGGGCATAGACCCTCACCCCCCAACTTTGCAGGAGCCTGAACCCTGTCCCCATGGCTGCTTCGCTTCCCACGCCCAGCTCAGATGGGAACCCAGGTAGCAGACAAGAGACCTGGCCAATGGCAACTGCTCTCCCGCCGCAGCAGGGCTTTGTTTCCCATTTCCTCCGTGGACCACAGCTTTCCTCTGTGTGGTAGCAAGGCTTTGCTCTGTGTGGTTCCCCTTGTCTTCCCCTGCCTTTGCCTAAAGTGATTTTGTAGGATTGCTATTGGGGTTGGGAAATATTCCCAGTTCCGATGGAGGGTTTGAGGAAAGATCCCAACTGAGGGAAAAGCCAAGAAAGATTGTAATCACTCCGGCTCCCTTGATGACTACACCTGAGATCCCCACTCCCAGGCCAGGGCATTGGGCTCGGGGAAGTACGACAGGAATGTTTTTGTGGCAAGAACCTACTTTACAAAGTAAATTGGATGAGTTATGGCCTCCCTGGGGAGTTAAAGATATACTAGGAAATTCTTGGGTTTGGTGGCGGGGAAGGTTTTTATTACAATGGGTATATGCGAAATTAGATAGGGTAAGCTTTAAGGCAAATATATATAAGCTTTACTGCTCTTTTTATAAGAATAGATATAAGGGACGAATTATATTTTGTAAATATTTTGCAAAGGACCTTGGTGACAGATTTAAGGTACAATGCCCTCCACAAAGACCCCCTAGGGTTAGTACGTTTATAGCACCTTGTTTTGATGTTAAAGGTAAAATGTTACGGCCTGAAGGCATTTACAGATTGTAAAAGAGTAATGTGTTTGAGTTTGTGTTTTGTGTAACCAGCTAACTAAACAGAACTTACAGGTATAAGAACATTTACTTCTGGGAAGAATAATGGAACCGCAGATAAAGTTCCTGACCTAGATGTGACCAAGATGTACCTAACCACAGGGGATGAAAGAGACTATAGAGATCAGAAGACTACTTGACCATAAAAACCTGTTTAACCTGTTGATGTAATCTGCTGACGAAAACGACCTTTGTTTTATGGCTTTGTACCTTTGTTTTTGATCTTTGTTTTATGGCTTGTAAGGGGTTTTTGGCTAGGGAACTAGATTGTTAAGATTGAAAGTGAGATTGCCTCACAGTATAAAAGCTTCGGAATTATGAAAATAAATTTGGCAGATCCTTGCATCCTCTGAGGTGTCTTGTGTTCTGTCCACGCCGACTCCGTCTCCCCTTTCGGTGAAACCTGTTCAGCTGGGGCTGGTCCCCGGCAAAACACTCTGACTCTAGGCCCACTGGGCTTTCTTTGATTCCTCAGTGCCTCCTATTAAAACCATAACAAGTCGTAATTCAAAACCTTCAATTGTAAGATTTCTGCCCAGGATGGAGGTAGAGGAAGTGATGCATATAATTCATTCATTTATTCATTCATTTAACCAACATTTGAGAAGCTCTATGTGGCAGGCAACTGAACAAAATGCACTCCTGGTTCTTGAAGAATTCAGAGTCTAATCAACAGAGTGCCTAATAAACAGGTCATTTCAATAAGAATTGATAAGTGCCATGATGGGGAATGTGCAGGGTGCTCCTGGAAAACATGGTGGGCACTAAAACTAGCCCAAGGCATGAAATAATGGGCACACCTTTTGTTGGGTGTGGGAGAGTATCTATGAATCTGTGTTGAGGATGTTGAAGAGGTATGTTTAGAATAAATACAGCTATTCATTAAGATAAATGTGACAGGAAACGGATAGGGAAGCAGGGAGGAAGAACCCCAGTATTTGGGATAAATACATGAACTCTAGTCTTGGTTGTACCCTTCCCTTACATGTGCTTTTGGCCAGGTCACTGAATTTCTCTGTAACTCAGCTTCCTTGTCTGTAAAACCAAGTTGGATCACACTATTTCTTCTTCATCTTCTTCCTCTTTTTTTTAACATAATGGTTTCTCTTCTTTCTTGATATTTTAAAAATTTTATTTATTTGGTTGCACTGGATCTTAGTTGTGGCAGGGAGGCTCCTTAGTTGCAGCACATGGAGTCCTTAGTTGTGGCATACGAACTCTTAGTTGCAACATGCTTGTGGGATCTAGTTCCCTGACCAGGGGTCGAACCTGGGCCCCCTACATTGGGAGAGCAGAGTCTTATCCACTGTGCCACAACGGAAGTCCCCACACTATTTCTTCTTTGTGTACTTGACAGTTCCTTTCTCCAATTCCTTTAAGTCTTGGTGTTCCTCAGAGTTTGGTCCTTAGTTCATTGCTCTTCTCATTCTGCAAATTCTCCCTAAATGATCTCATCCACTTTTATAGCTTTGGTTATAACTCATATGGAAATGAAACCTGAGTCTATACGCTAACCCAGTTCTGTGGGCTGTCTACCATTGTATTCCTCTTCTTGCTGCACGTCATTCCACAGGCACATGAAGCCCAACATGTCCAGAGCTGAGCTCATCACCTTGCCCACTAAACTGACTCCCACTTCTGACTCCTCCCTTTGTTACTGGTGGCACCATAATAGTGCTCCTCAAGCCAATGACCGTGAAGTTAATTTCACTCTCCCTTTTCCTTTAAACTCACAAGCAATTGTTTGTCAAGTACTGCTTATTTTGCCACCTAAATATTTCTGGAATTCATTCTTTTTTCAAGATATCCCAGAAACGGCTCAAATTTAAAATGTTCAAAACTTAACTCATTTTCCCTTCCCAAACCTGATCCTCTTCCTGTGTGTTCTAGGAGAATGTTATCCCCATCCACTCAGTTGCTAAATATGGAACTTGGGCATCACCATTGATTTCTCCCTCTTTTTTGCCTTCCATAACCAGATAACCATCAACTCCTGATGTCTGACCTCCTATTTGCCTCTTAAATCTATCCACTTATCCATTCTTATTGTGATCATCTTTCACTTCCTGCAGCAGAATCCTAATTGGCTTCCCTGCCTTGGCTTCAGTCTTAACTTCCTCTGACTTCTTCTCCACAATGAAGCCAGATCTGATCATATCAGCAACTTCCCTCTCCCCCACTCCCCATTTTCCAATTCTTTGATTCCTGGCATGTTTCACCCTCTAGACTACAAAATCTAGGATGGGGTCATAATCCATTCACCCTTGTCTCCCCTGCACCTAGCACACTGTACTTGGCACAGAATAGGTGCTCAATAAATATGAACCCGCGCTCATCCCCCTTTCTGACTCTCCGTTATTTACAGCAGATAAATCCTTGACATGTTCTAGGTGTGGCAGACCTCTGGAGGCACAGAGTATCATGATACGGTTCACTGTTGCACGAGTTGAAAGCTATCAGAAAATAACTGCAAAATCAACGTATCTACTAAACAAAAACAGACTCACAGACATAGAGAACAGACTAGTGGTTGGGGGGGGCAGGGTAGGGGAGGGAATGAATGGAAATCTGGGATTAGCAGAGACAAACTATTATATATAGGATGGATAAACAACAGGTCCTACTGTATAGCACAGGGAACTATATTCAATATCCTGTGACAAAGCATAAACGGAAAAGAATACGACAAAGAATATATGTGAATAACTGAGTCACTTTGCTGTACAGAAGAAATTAACACATTGTAAATCAACCATAGTTCAATAAAATTTAAAAAAATAAATAACTGCACCGTAATAGTACCACATGAATTGCACAGCCAGTACACAAAAGGACGCATATCCCAAGGAATCTTCATGATGGCACTAAAGACTAACGTCACCCTCATGGCTCTGGGTAAACGTGTTCCCCTTTCCGGACCTCTGTTCGCGATCTGCAAAATAAGCACGTTGTGAGAGGTGAGGTAAAACCCGTGAGCCGCCCCCGGTGTGAGAAATTACCGGGCCGATGGAAGGCCTGCGCGTGCGCGTGCGCAGGGAGCGGGCTTTCCGTCGCGGCAGTCCCGGCGGCCCCCGGAGGAGGCGGGACGAGGCGGGTTCCCGCGGTTCCGCCGCGCCATTGGCGGGCGGTTTGAATGACGGAAGTGACGGGAGCTCGGCGATGGCCGCCACGCAGGCGCACAAACGGCTGCTGGAAGGCTGGTGTGTGGCGGCCGCGGAGACCTTCTCTGTCTGAGCCGCGGTTCCTGAGTCCGGGGTCCCGTTTCCCGGGTGAGTGACGGCCGCGCCGGCTCCCCCGCGGCCGCGGGCGTGCACGACTCCCCGAGGCCGGGAACCGGGAGTGTGCTTCGGGTGAAGGGGGTGCCGCGCACGCAGCACGGCCCGCGGTTCTCCGGCCTCGGCGGGCCGCGGGCCCCGGCTGGGGTCGGGCTGGGGTCGGGCAGGCGGCCGGGAGGAGCGCCGGTGCAGCGGGCACGCGCGTCCCGACCCAGACCCGCCTGCTTCGTGCGAGAGGTCACTCCGGGGCCTTTGGCGCGGGTGGCTTTGCGCGTCCTCCCGGGATCGGGTCTCGCGGGGTCCCTGAGCTTCCAAGTCAGGGCGGCCGGGAGGGCCTTCGCGGTCGCTACTGTGAACGCTTCTGGCAGCGTCCTGCCCACCCTACTCCCCGGTCACCTGCGGAGTGGCCTCAATCCTGGTAGCCGTTTAAGAGCACTGCCTGGAATTGTTTCATGCGGAGAGCGTACTCTTTCTCGGTGTCTTTCACCTTTAATTTCTTAGATATTAAGTCCTGCCACAAACCCGAGCTTTTACAACAGTGGGGAATTTTGAATCTTTAATATTTAGAAAATATTTGGCAGTTTATATTCGTTAAGTCACATAATCATCAGAACAACCTGTTGGACACGATATTGTGATTCCCCTTATATAGTTTAAGGAAACGAGACCAAAGTGACTTAAGGGTCTTTCTTCTTTAAAGTGGTAGTGTTGGGCCTTGAACCCAGATCTTCTAAGTCTGGTATATGTGATTACGATGTGCCAGCTGCCATTTAATCCTCAGGACAAAGTCTTGCAAGATAAGTAGCATCACCTTTATTATTTGTCAGTTAGAATACATACAATTTGAAAATCCATATTGATATGAATAAATACTAAAGTGAGAGAATGGGGGAAACTCTTACAGTAGGATTCCAGTTGGTAAGTGTAGAAGGAATAATGGAAATAGAGAATACCTTTTGACGAATGCCTTAGTAATTGTTTCAGGCTGTCATCAATGGATACTAAACTCAGTTGGTAGAAGTATGGTGAGGAACATGAAATTTATATAGCCTCAACTATCTCCACCAAATACTTAAAAAGGAAAAGTAGTATCTACAGTGGATAAATCTGTTAGACACCTCCTTCATCAAGTGATCAAAATTTGCATCATGTTAACATCACTTACCTCCTGGTGTGATGCACTGAGAAGGGTGCCTAGTGACTTCTGCAGTGGTCTTGGCAAAAATGCATAACCTTAGTCCAAACACAAGAAGGGATTAAACACATCCACATTGAGGGACAGTCTGCAAAATAACTGGCATCTTTTAAAAATGTCAAGATCTTGAGGGGGGAAAAAAAAACAGACTGAGGAAGGTCTCAGATTAGAGGAGTTGAAGGAGGCAAAACAACCTTGGCAGCCATTAGAACGTAATTCATAGACCCTCAGCCCCGGTGTTCTGAAGTCTGTTTGCATGGATGCCTTCTATGGACTGCTCCTAGTTAATGACTGAGCCTGGTGTGGATGTGAAGGCAGGCCCGTTCCTAAGACAAAAGGGATTCTGGCTTAAGGACTCCCCAGAAGTCTTGCTGAACCTTCCTTAGACTGCATGGCAGTCTAAGAGGCATCTATCCAACTTTCCCTTCCTCTATGGACTGCTCCTAGTTAATGACTGAGCCTGGTGTGGATGTGAAGGCAGGCCCGTTCCTAAGACAAAAGGGATTCTGGCTTAAGGACTCCCCAGAAGTCTTGCTGAACCTTCCTTAGACTGCATGGCAGTCTAAGAGGCATCTGTACAACTTTCCCTTCCTCCTTCACTCAGTGTCTGACTTTCATGGAAGTCTGAAATGCTCCCATCTTTTACCAGCTCCCTCCCCATTTGCCGTCACACAGAATTTCCCCTAATAAAATCTTTGTGGGTTTCATCCTATCTTGGCATCTTGCAGGACCCAGAGTAACACAACAGTCAAAGGATATGTTTCCCTTGGCTTGGGTCCTGGTCCAGAAAATGGACCTTAGTGGGATAATTGACGAAATTTGAATACTGTCTGTAGATTAGTTAAAAGTATTGTACTAGTGTTAATTTCCTGGTTTTGGTCATTGTACTACGGTTGACATTTAGAGAAGCTGGGAATTCTAAGTCAGATTATTTCCAAATAAGTTCAAAAATTAAGAAAATATACAAAAGAAAACAGTTATTCTATCACATGTTAGGAGGTAAAAATAACAAGTGTATTATGTTTTCCTGTAATCCTCTAGGAAATGAAATGGATGGATACTCAAAACACTGAAAAGTTAAGTTTTTTTTTTTTTCGTTGAGGTTTAACTTAGAATTAAATACACAAACCTAAGTGTACTGTTTGAGGAATCCTTACATATGTATACACCTGTTACACTTGTGTAAAATCATCATACGGATTAAAATATGGAATATTTCTAGTACTCCAGCAGGCTCCTTTGTGCCCCCTCCTTCTCAGTAGTCTCAGAAAGATGACTGACCCCTATTTTAACCTATTTCATCATGGATTGGTCTTCCTTGTTTTTGAATTTCATGTAAATGGAATTTTATAATATGTCTCTTTTTTGCTTTTTTCTCCTTTGGTACTATGTCTGTGGGACTTATCAGAAATTAGTTTTAATAGTTTGAATATGAGTGATTTTTCAGAGACCTTCAGACAAATGAATAAAGATGCATTGTGAAGACAATTTAATCTTGCTCAATTTTTTTCTTCTTTGTTTAGTTCTTACCTGTTTTTCAGTCCCCACTCGCAAAATATACTGGCTTAAACAGAATTTTCCTCACTCTGTATTTTAGCATTTCAGAAAGTTAGGAGCCATATGGAGTAAGAAAACGGGATTCTTCCCTTGGTTCTGCCAGTAGATATTGTCACTTGGGTCAAGTCCTTTAACTTAAGAGGCCTTTGTTTCTTCTTGTCTAAAATAAAGAGAACAATTGGCACTTTTCCAAAGCCTTGTGAGTACATTACCAAAGCCTTGTGAGTATCAGCTGAGTGGGATGCACTGGAAAAGATTACTCCTTTTTTGGCATCAGATTGTAACAGTGACCACATATATGTATGTAGCACTTTACATGAATTAACTCATTGAATGAGTCATTCATTCATTCAGTCAACACACTGAAGGACCTGCTTACATGCAAGGCACTGTTTTTAGGCTATGCACATAAAACCATGAATAAGATCATTCCTGCCCTCATTGAGCTTACATTTTGGTGGAGAATTCATTGAGAAAGTATTAGTTGCTATTAGATAACCCCAGCTTCTTCTGGCTGCTGTTTTTACACCTGAGTGAAAGCAGTATCTATCCATAGCGTGTGAAATAATGCCTGGTAGTTGTTATTCGTTGTTATTATTTTAATTTGAATACTAAAACTAAAAAAAAACTAGAGCCTCGGTCCTTTAATTGTTAGGAATCTAACTAGAAAGGGCAAGCTGTAATTGATGAAAAACGAGAGGAAGGTGATACCAAGACAGCATAAGGTTAGTCCCCATATGAATGTGAAGGTAATATTCATTACAGGTGGGCAAGTCAGGAATGAGTGGTAGGTGGGTGGAACAAGAATCACTGGAGGGCAGCTTCAAGGAGAAGTGGTGCTTAAGCTTCGGAAAGGGAATTCCCTGGTGGTCCAGTGGTTAGGACTCTGCACTTCCATTGCAGGGGGGCCCAGGTTCGATCCCTGGTCGGGGAACTAAGATCCCACATGCTGCGGTGCAACAAGCCCACGTGCTGCAATTACTGAGCCTGCGCGCCACAACTACAGAGCCCTTGCACGACACCTGCTGAGCCCTCACTCTCTGGAGCCTGTGCACTACAACTAGAGATAAGCCCGCACGGCACAACAAAGAGCCCTCACACTGCAACGAAATATCCCATGTGCTGCAACTAAGACCTGATGCAGCCAACAAACAAATTGCTATTTGTAAATAAGTTGGACTTAGTTTACCCAAACTATTTTATTTGCAAGTACACAGCCCTTTAAATGGTAAAAAATATTAATATGAATTTTAAAAATTATTCTAATCTTTGCTGCCCTACTTTAATAGATATATATTTTTTAAAAATCAGAACCTTCATATTTAAAGTACTACATGAAAATGAAGAGAAAGGTGGTGAATGCCACCGGCAAGCTGAGATTGAGTCCTAATGAGGAAGCCTTCATTTTAAAGGAAGATTATGAAAGAAGACGAAAACTAAGATTGCTACAGGTAAGATTTATTTGGAACATAGTGTCAAATTCTTTGTCTTCCCCAAATTATCAGTATTTTTTACATTAGAGTGTTTTAAATAAAATGTAGCATTTAACAGTCTTTTCTGGCTGTACAAGAGCCCTGGTTCTTGCGTACTAACTAGTTTTGGAACATTTGAAAAGTATGATGAAACAGTAAATATACTGAAGAAGAGTTTGAGGATAAGGACTGACTCAGTAATTATTAGGAAATAGTTCATTTTTTGAGATTATTAAATATTTAGCAATAATTTTCTTTTCTTTTTTCTTTATATATATGTATATGTGTGTGTGTGTGTGTGTATATATAAAACGTATATATGCAATACTTATTTCCCAAGATCTTCCCCCAATAAATTTGCAGAATACATCATCTGACATAAAGGCAAAAAAAAAAACCCAAAAAACAAAAAAAAACCAAACAAAAAAACCTATGAATCAATACAAAAACATAGGCCAACATCCCAACCCCATTGCTGAAAATAGTGATTTTAAAAATCATATGTAACTGATGAAGATTCGAGCAAGAATATTTGAATGACTTTGAAGAAGATTTACTTCTTCAAAGATAATTAGCTACTGAAATAAATTTATTCAGAAGTTGTCTATTCTTCGTCTCTAGGAGTCTTTTTAGAGTTATGTAGTTAAGTCTTTGTGAAACATTTTAGGTGCCGTTCTGTCTAGAATTGGGGATGATGTATTACAGATACGGAATTCTCATCTAGATCTTTCTGTACTTGTCTGGGCTATAAATTTTATTGAATCATGCTTACCAATTTAGCCTCTTGTATGGTATTAGAATGATAATGGCAGTCCGATTAGATCTCTGGGGAGGGAACATAATTGCTAATCATGGAACTTTAGAAGTAGTCTTGAGATTTTAATTTTTCCTCCATCGCTTGGATTTTCTGCTTTAAATAGGCCTTATCTAATATAATATGAATATTCAGGAGAATTGATGTAGCTAATACCTAAAGAGAATTCATTTAAGTTCCTGTTTCCAAATAGCTTTTCAAAAAAGTTGCAGGAAGCCTCTTTTCATAAAATGTGTTAAATACTCATCCTTCAGGTTCGAGAACAAGAAAGAGATATTGCTTTACAAATAAGAGAAGATATAAAACAGAGGAGAAATCAGCAACTCACTCGTTTGGCAGAAGAACTAAGGACAGAATGGGAGGAATCACAAACTCAGAAAATAAAGAACTTGGAAAAACTGTATTTGGCAAGTTTAAGAAATATGGGAGAGGGGCATCAACAAGCCAAAGAAAATGTAAGTGAGCACTTATTTGACTACCTTCCTGTGGTAGTGATACTTGTTAAAAGCAGATTACAGTTGTTAGACACTTACAAAAATGTTTTCATGTATAGAATTTGCTGTGGGCAGCCTGAACTTTTTTGTAAATTTAATATAATTTAAGAATTCTGCTAGGTTCATTTCCTAGTAAGAGTCATGTCAAGAATAATCTGTTTCCAGTGATGTTTAAGTTAACATTATTCTCTAACAAATTTATGGTTACCAAAGAGGGAAGGTGGGGGGGATAAATTAGGAAGTTGGGATTAATATATACACAGTACTATATATAAAATAGATAACCAACAATGACCTAGTGGATGGCACAGGAAACTATACTCAGTATTTTGTAATAACCTATAAAGGAAAAGAATCTGAACAAGAATATATATATGTATATAACTGAATCACTGTACCGTATACCTGAAACTAACACAACATTGTAAATCAACTATACTTCAATTAAAAAAAAAAAACATTATTCTCTTCCAGTCCTTAACTGTCTGTGTAAATAAAATAATAACCTTCAGAATTAGAAGTTGTTATTCATTTCAAGGATTTTGGACAGATTCAGTGGAGTGAATTCAGATTTCTGGTTTCATTTTCATTATCATTCATTATTCCTCGTACCTCCAAAACGGGTAGTGGAGTGTGTATACACTTGAGTTCATTCACAGTAAAAATTCTTTGATGACTTTCACAAAGGCAAAGTAGAACTTAACTCAGTATTTAAGACTGCTCTCTGACCTTATTTTGTTGTTTATTGTGCTTTATGGTTGGAAAATGCTAGATTGTGGTCCCAGAGGTAGTCACACAAAATAAACAAGCTGGGTTCCAAAGAAGGCACGTCTTACCAAACTTTTAGGGAATAAGAGAACTCTTTAAAGAATGTGGCAATCAAAATATTCTTGGTCCCTGGTTTTAGTTTGTGTTTTTTAGTAATAGCCATAAGTTCTGACATCAGATTTTTGTAGCTTTATTTATGCCATCATTAATTTTGTGCTTTAGTGCAGTGTTTCATTTGAATACACCGTCATGATTTTTGCCCTTGCTGGGTACCACCCATATTATCATATATTTGACATTTTAATCCTGTTTAACATGACATTTTAAGTAATATTTGTTTTTAGGAGCCTGATTTAAATGCTCTGGCACACCGGGCAGCAGAAAGAAAAAAAAAAGCAGAAATGAGGCATAAAGAGGCCCTGAAAGTACAGAAAAATCAAAAAGAAATGTTAATGAAACAAAAAACCTGGTAAAGTAATAGTGATTTTTACCATATTCTCCACTGAAACTGATGTGGCTGGAAGTAAAGGGTACATTGGATACTTTTTAAAAGTCAGTATATCCATTGTGTTTGTTAAACTTGGTTTAAAATAATGCAGTGGGGGAGTGGTTGCTTAGATGAACATACTAACAAATGAGCTTTCTCTTCTAGTCTGACTGTAGTGGCAATTACTAAGTTTCTGGAGAAATGTATTACTAGTTTAGAATGCAAGTCAACCAAAATCTGTCTGCCTCCGATATAAAAAGAAAAAAATCAGTGCAATTATGAACATTAAAAGAGATTGTAGGCTCTGCAAGTCATTGATGAGATTTTTGCATGTTGTAAAAATGAAAGAGCATGTTACTAGTCAGCAGTAGTCATTTTATACAGTGGCCCATCTTTATCGATAATTTCTAGTTTTTTTACTCTAAATTATTCTCAACTAAAGAACATTAGGTGTTTGTTGGGTCACTCCCCATTGTGGAGCTTTATATCTTTAGATATACCTCTTTCACTTGGTAAACATCTTTTTACCTGTTCATTGTGTATAGACTCTTTATTAAACAGCATATTGAGCCTGTGGGATCAGACTGGAGGATTTCTTGAGATTGTAATGGCTTTTATATTCTTAACCCTAAGAGTTGTACTGTAACATTATCTGAAAGATTAATTTATGACATCTTGTGTTTTTTAAGGCATATAAAAGCTCGAAAAGAAGCACTGCTTGCGGAAAAAGAGAGATCTGCCAAAATTACAAGTCTGCCACCTCCTCCTCCAACTCTTTTTGAGGTGAATTACTTTGAGTATTCGAGCTAGGTTATAATAATTCTTCTTTACTATTAGAATTCAGTGTAGGTCAAAATACCATTTGTATTAATTTTTAACTGTACAGGTAACACATATCTGGAATATTTAAAAATAATCCTAGATATCATTTTACCTATGAATACTTTAGTATGTATCTCTGATGTTTAAGGACTTTTTAAAAAGCACAATACTAATATAATATTTTTCTCAATATAATCCAATACCCAGTCTGTGTTCAGTTTTCCCCAGTTGTCTCAAAAATTTCTTTTGTTGTTTGAAAAACTGTAATGTTTTTTATTTTATTGGGAAAGAAAAGGATTATTTGCCCTGAAGACTTTCCTACATTCAAGATTTGACTATTGTAAATAGTTACCATTTTATAGATAAAGAAATTAGGTTCAGATAAATTAATAAATTTACACAAGATTATGTAAAGTGATAAGAGAGGCCTGTTTCTTTATGGGAGTAAAATGTTTGATTTTGTGATTTGGAGCTTATTTTTTTTAAAAAACATTTAACTTATTAAGCAGAAATTAATTTTGAAAGGTCTTGCCTCGTTCAGATTATCTTGTTATGGTTATTAAAATGGCTAGTTTGGATGATTATCAAAATTACATAGTTATTTTTATCAAAAAAGTTAAATAGAAGTAAAAAAAAAATACACATACAGGGATATCTAATTTAGTTGTATAGACAAGTGTATTTTATATATGTATGATCAGCCTAAGTACCAGATGTTCTTGTCTTAAGCCTCTGGTTTTGTCAGCCTTCCTGCTTTTATGTTGAGCCATCTGCCATGTGACATTTGATCCAACAAGATCCAAATGGAAAAGGCAAATTTTAGCCACTCCCTCAGTACCTTGTTAAAAGGCAGGCAGTATTTTATCCATGTTTTTTTGATTACTTTTGTCATAATTCCTAATGTTCCTAACAAGCCAAGGTCAGAATTTTAAAGCAAGCAAAACATTGTCTGTGTGAATGATTTGGCAAATGTGCATTATATGTAAAAGTGTGGTTGTGCTTTTTTCCCCCCAACTTTTTATTATGAAAATTTTCAAAATACAGAGAAGTTAAAAGGAGAGTACAAAGGAACAGCTCTTTGCATTGTGTGTAGATTTCAAATGGTCGTGTATACATTTGAAGGCATAAATATATACATTTGAATATAGATTGTAGAGATTGCATTTCACCCTGTATACTTCAGCATGCCTCTGCTAGAATAAGGACATTCTCTTATGCAACCACAACATCACACTAAGAAAATGTACCAGGATCCAGTCAAGGTTTACCTGTTGCTTCTGCTTGCTTTGTCTCTTGGTCTCTCTCAATGTGAAACATTATCTCCCCCAACCCTAGCCAACATTTTATTTCAGAATTTTTGAATAGACTAGACTAGTTTCTTATATTCTGTATTTGTCTGATGTGGTTATGTGACTACAAGAGATCTCCATTATAAAGGTATATTTTTCTCTTTTCAATTGCCAAGTAATCTGGGAAATGATACTTTGGCACCAAATAGGTATCTATCACCCTTGTACATTTATTCATTGGCCTACTTCTGTTAGACAAAAGAAGAGAGAACTTTCTCTTATCAGTGATTATGAACCACCATAACCAAATGATCAAACTTAGAATCAATAATAGCAGAGCACCTTGACATTATATGCCTCCTAATATCATGTAGTAAACTGTACAGCATCACCTATTCAGTATTCTTGTTGAAATATAATCTGGGGCTTCCCTGGTGGTACAGTGGTTAAGCATCCACCTGCCAATGCAGGAGACACAGGTTCAAGCCCTGATCCGGGAAGATCCCACATGCCACGGAGCAACTAAGCCCGTGCACCACAAATACTGAGCTTGCGCTCTAGAGCCTGCGAGCCACAGCTACTGAGCCCATGTGCCACAACTACTGAAGCCCACGTGCCTAGGGCCCATGCTCCCAAAAACAGAAGCCACCACAATGAGAAACCTGCACACTGCAATGAAGACTAGCCCCTGCTTGCTGCAATCAGAGAAAGCCCGCACGCAGCAGCAAAGACCCAGTGCAGCCAAAAATAAAAATAAATAAAATAATTTTATTTTAAAAAACAAAAGAAATATAATCTGGCTTTTAAACCTAAATTCCAGCTTAATGGAAATACAGTGCATGATCTCATGAAAAAAATGAATAACTAAAATACAAAATTAATTTTTCATTGGATCCTTCTTTAAATGAAAATTAATACTTTTAACCTAACAGTCTATTTTCTGTTTCATTTTTCAGAACATTGAAGTAAAGAAAACTTCTAATGTGAAAACCAATAGTTCTACCTACCATCATCTTTATACTTTTGTTAATAGAGAGGTGGACACAAAACAGGTGATTGACTGTTTTTTCATGACCCTCACTTTATTATTTCTCTGTTCATTGAATTGAGTTACACCTTTGTTCTACGTTTATTGTTCTCAGATGTCAAAATTTGAAAAGCTCTACCAACCATATTAGGGTAATAGTGATAAAAAAAAACTTTTAAATATGCTTTGACTTATGATGTCATGTTTATTATGAATGCTGATTTAACATGAAAGAAGAGAGTTGGCTACTTAAACAGTTATATTTTAAAATATATTTTTTTTACCATAAAACTTTTTTTGACATAAAAATAATACATACTCTGTGAAAATTTGAAACTATACACATAGGCGCAAACTAGGAAAAACACCCATGATTCCATCACCAAAAAGTAATGCAGTTAATACATTAATGGATTTGTTATAGTGTTTATGTATAAACATATATACATACTTTTCAAAACATGATTTTTAATAGCTACTTAATATTTCATTATAGAATTTATTTAACCATTCTATTGTGGTTTTTTTTTGCTTCATAAATGCAAACATAATCATCTTGCACATTTTGTCTACAGCTCTGACTGTATGTTTAGAATAGATTCCTAGAGAGAAATTATAGGTTCCAAACTATATAACATTTGATAACAGATATTTAATACAGATCATTAAATTGCCTTTTAAATAGCATCAACAACATATGAAAATGGCCATTTTATCATACCCTTGTCTGTATGAAATGTTGTGGTTTAAAAATTGTCAGTCTTAAGAGTGACAAATGATTATCACTCCTTATTATAATTGCTATTTCTTTGTAACAGTGGGTTTTCACTTTTTTTGTATTAGATATATCTGTCTACTAGAAAAGTAAACTTTCATAGTATAGCATTCATGTGGAGGTTAGAATTCAACAAATTCCATAATAGCAGGCCAGTATTTGGTCAAGACATGAGATGAGTATTATCATAGAATTAACTTCTTTTTTTTTTTAATTCTTGAATTTTATTTATGTTTTTATATAGCAGGTTCTTATTAGTTATCCATTTTATACGTATTAGTGTATGTATGTCAATCTCCCAGTTCATCCCACCACCCCCACCCGCCCGCCACTTTACCCCTGTGGTGTCCATATGTTTGTTCTCTACATCTGTGTCTCAATTTCTGCCCTGCAAACCGGTTCATCTGTACCATTTTTCTAGGTTCCACATATATGCGTTAATATACGATATTTGTTTTTCTCTTTCTGACTTACTTCACTCTGTATGACAGTCTCTAGATCCATCTACATCTCTACAGATGACCCAGTTTTGTTCCTTTTTATGGCTGAGTAATATTCCATTGTATATATGTACCACATCTTCTTTATCCATTCGTCTGTTGATGGGCATTTAGGTTGCTTCCATGATCTGGCTATTGTAAATAGTGCTGCAGTGAACATTGGGGTGCATGTGTCTTTTTGAATTATGGTTTTCTCAGGGTATATGCCCAGTAGTGGGATTGCTGGGTCATATGGTAATTCTATTTTTAGTTTTTTAAGGAACCTCCATACTGTTCTACATAGTGGCTGTATCAATTTACATTCCCACCAACAGTGCAAGAGGGTTCCCTTTTCTCCACACCCTCTCCAACATTTGTTGTTTGTAGATTTTCTGATGATGGCCATTCTGACTGGTGTGAGGTAATACCTCATTGTAGTTTTGATTTGTATTTCTCTAATAATTAGTGATGTTGAGCAGCTTTTCATCTGCTTCTTGGCCATCTGTATGTCTTTGGAAAAATGTCTATTTAGGTCTTCTGCACATTTTTGGATTGGGTTTGTTTTTTTAATATTGAGCTGTTTACATATTTTGGAGATTAATCCTTTGTCCATTGATTCATTTGCAAATATTATCTCCCATTCTGAGGGTTATTTTTTCGTCTTGTTTGTAGTTTCCTTTGCTGTGCAAAAGCTTTTAAGTTTCATTAGGGCCTATTTCTTTATTTTTCTTTCCATTATTCTAGGAGGTGTATCAGAAAAGATCTTGCTGTGATTTATGTCAAAGAGTGCTCTTCCTATCTTTTCCTCTAAGAGTTTTATAGTGTCCAGTCTTACATTTAGGTCTCTCATCCATTTTGAGCTTATTTTTGTATATAGTGTTAGGGAGTGTTCTAATTTCATTCTTTTACATGTAGTTGTCCAGTTTTCCCAGCAAAACTTACTGAAGAGACTGTCTTTTCTCCATTGTATATCCTTGCCTCCTTTGTCATAGATTAGTTGACCATAGTTGGCATGAGTTTATCTCTGGGCTTTGTATCCTGTTCCACTGATCTATATCTCTGTTTTTGTGCCAGTACCATATTGTCTTCATTATGGTAGCTTTATAGTATAGTCTGAAGTCAGGGAGCCTGATTCCTCCAGCTCTGTTTTTTTTCCTCAAGACCACTTTGGCTATTTGGGATCTTTTGTGTCTCCATACAAATTTTAAGATTTTTTGTTCTAGTTCTGTAAAAAATGCCATTGGTAATTTGATAGGGATTGCATTGAATCTGTAGATTGCTTTGGGTAGTATACTCATTTTCACAATATTGATTCTTCCAATCCAGGAACATGGTATGTCTCTCCATCTGTTTGTATCATCTTTAATTTAGTGTCTTACAGTTTTCTGCATGCAGGTCTTTTGTCTCCCTAGGTAGATTTATTCCTAGGTATTTTATTCTTTTTGTTGCAATGGTAAATGGGAGTGTTTCCTTAATTTCTCTTTCAGATTTTTCATCATTAGTATATAGGAATGCAAGAAATTTTTGTGCATTAATTTTGTATCCTGCAACTTTACCAAATTCATTGATTAGCTCTAGTAGTTTTCTGGTGGCATCTTTAGGATTCTCTATGTATAGTGTCATGTCATCTGCAAACAGTGACAATTTTACTTCTTTTCCAATTTGTATTCCTTTTATTTCTTTTTCTTCTCTGATTGCCATGGCTAGGACTTCCAAAACTATGTTGAATAATAGTGTCAGAGTGGACATCCTTGTCTTGTTCCTAATCTTAGAGGAAATGCTTTCAGTTTTTCACCATTGAGAATGATGTTTGCTGTGGGTTTGTTGTATGTGGCCTTTATTATGTTGAGGTAGGTTCCCTCTATGCCCACTTTCTGGAGAGTTTTTATCATAAATGGGTGTTGAATTTTGTCAAATGCTTTTTCTGCATCTGTTAAGATGATCATACGGTTTTCATCCTTCAGTTTGTTAATATGGTGTATCACATTGATTAATTTGCATATAATGAAGAATCCTTGCATCCCTGGGATAAATCCCACTTAATCATGGTGTATGATCCTTTTAATGTGTTGTTGGATTCTGTTTGCTAGTATTTTGTTGAGGGTTTTTGCATCTATATCCATGAGTGATATTGGTCTGTAATTTGCTTTTCTTGTAGTATCTTTGTCTGGTTTTGGTCTCAGGGTGATGGTGGCCTCATAGAATGAGTTTGGGAGTGTCCCTTCCTCTGAAAGTTTTTGGAAGAGTTTGAGAAAGATGGGTGTTAGCTGTTCTCTGTTCTCTAAATGTTTGATAGAATTCACCTGTGAAGCCATCTGGTCCTGGACTTTTGTTTATTGGAAGATTTTTAATCACAGTTTCAATTTCATTACTTGTGATTGGTCTGTTCATATTTCTTATTTCTTCCTGGTTCAGTGTTGGAAGGTTATATTTTTCTAAGAATTTGTCCATTTCTTCCTGGTTGTCCATTATATTGGCATAGAGTTGCTTGTAGTAGTCTCTTAGGATGCTTTGTATTTCTGCGGTGTCTGTTGTAACTTCTCCTTTTTCATTTCTCATTTTATTGATTTGAGTCCTGTCCCTCTTTTTCTTAATGAGTCTGGCTAATGGTTTATCAAATTTGTTTATCCTCTCAAAGAACCAGATTTTAGTTTTATTGATCTCTGCTATTGTTTTCTTTGTTTCTTTTTCATTTATTTCTGCTCTGATCTTTATGATTTCATTCCTTCTACCAACTTTGGGTTTTGTTTGTTCTTCATTCTCTAGTTACTTTAGGTGTAAGGTTAGATTGTTTATTTGAGATGTTTGTTGTTTCTTGAGGTAGGCTTGTATTGCTATAAACTTTCCTCTTAGAACTGCTTTTGCTGCATCCCATAGGTTTTGGATTGTCGTGTTTTCATTGTCATTTGTCTCTAGGTATTTTTTGATTTCCTCTTTGATTTCTTCAGTGATCTCTTGCTTATTTAGTAACGTATTGTTTAGCCTCCATGTGTTTGTGTTTTTTAAGTTTTTTTCCCTGTAATTGATTTCTAATCTCATAGCGTTGTAGTCAGAAAAGATGCTTGATAAGATTTTAATTTTCTTAAATATACTGAGGCTTGATTTGTGACCCAAGATGTGATCTATCCTGGAGAATGTTCCATGCGCACTTGAGAATAAAGTGTAATCTTTTGGTTTTGGATGGAATGTCCTATAAATATCAATTAAATCTATCTGGTCTACTGTGTCATTTAATGCTTGTGTTTTCCTTAATTACCTGTTTGGATTATCTGTCCATTGGTGTAAGTGAGGTGTTAAAGTCCCCCACTCTTATAGTGTTACTGTCGATTTCCTGTTTTATAGTTGTTAGCATTTGCCTTATGTATTGAGGTGCTCCTATGTTGGGTGCATATATATTTATAGTTGTTATATCTTCTTCTTAGATTGATCTCTTTATCATTGTGTAGTGTCCTTCCTTTTCTCTTATAACATTCTCTATTTTAAAGTCTATGTTATCTGATATGAGTATTGCTACTCCAGCTTTCTTTTGATTTCCATTTGCATGGAATATCTTTTTCCATCCCCTCACTTTCAGTCTGTATGTGTCCCTAGGTCTGAAGTGGGTCTCTTGTAGACAGCATATATATGGGTCTGGTTTTTGTATCTATTCAGCGAGCCTGTGTCTTTTGGTTGGAGCATTTAATCCATTCACTTTTAAGGTAATTATCGATATGTATGTTCCTCTTACCATTTTTTTAAATTCTTTTGGGTTTTTTTTTATAGGTCCTTTTCTTCTCTTGTGTTTCCCACTTAGAGAAGTTTCTTTAGCATTTGTTGTAGAGCTAGTTTGGTGGTGCTGAATTCTCTTACCTTTTGCTTGTCTGTAATGCTTTTGATTTCTTCATCAAATCTGAATGAGATCCTTGCTGGGTAGAGTAATCTTGGTTGTAGATTCTTCCCTTTCATCACTTTAAATATGTCATGCCACTGCCTTCTGGTTTGTAGAGTTTCTGCTGAGAAATCAGCTGTTAACCTTATGGGAGTTCCCTTGTATGTTATTTGTTATTTTTCACATGTTGCTTTCAATAATTTTTCTTTGTCTTTAATTTTTGCCAATTTGATTACTATGTGTCTTGGTGTGTTTCTCCTTGGGTTTATCCTGTATGGGACTCTCTGCACTTCCTGGACTTGGGTGGCTATTTCCTTTCCCATGTTATGGACGTTTTTGAAAAATATCTCTTCAAATATTTTCTTGGGTCCTGTCTCTCTCTCTCTTCTCCTTCTGGGACCCCTGTAATGCGAATGTTGTTGTGTTTAATGTTGTCCCAGAGGTCTCTTAGGCTGTCTCCATTTCTTTTCATTCTTTTTTCTTTTTTCTGTTCCACAGCAGTGAATTCCACCATTCTGTCTTCTAGGTCACTTATCTGTTCTTCTGCCTCAGTTATTCTGCTATTTTTTCCTTCTAGTGTATTTTTCTTTTCATTATTGCATTGTTCATCTCTGTTTGTTTCTTCTTTATTTCTTCTAGGTCTTTGTTAAATGTTTCTTGCATCTTCTCGATCTTTGCCTCTATTCTTTTTCCGAGGTCCTGGATCATCTTCACTATCATTATACTGAGTTGTTTTTCTGGAAGGTTGCGTATCTCCACTTCATTTAGTTGTTTTTCTGGGGTTTTATCTTGTTCCTTCATGTGGTACATAGCCCTCTGCCTTTTCATCTTGTCTGTCTTTCTGTGCATGTCATCATAGAATTAATTTCTAGGAAATAAGAGAAAATCTTGAAACTTGTTTAAAATATTATTACAAGGTCAGTATTTTATAATACAGAAATAATAACTTCCATCTATTGCTAACTTGCTTTTGTCCTATATGTTTGTCCACTTCACTAAAACATTGTTTTTACATATGTTTTTACAGTATTAAATAGATGTTTAATACTAAGATTGATGAAGAAAGACATTTTTCTTCTAGCTCTAATATAGGGTGCCGCTGATGGTATCACAGTAGGTTATTAAACTTTCCTGTTTAACAGTAGCTAAAAGATGTACCTTCTCTTCAATTTCTGGACTTGAAGATTATATCAGTAGTTATAATGCAGTTTTATAAAAACAGTCACACAAGCTAAAGTATTCTGGTATTTTCTTTTATTTACTTCCTCACACCATCACTTAGGAAAAATCTGTCCTTAAACCTTGGGTTTAAAATGGGACAGTGGAGCAGTGTACTTGGTTTCCCATATAACAAATCTCTGCATTTTCATCTGCATCTAAGCTTATTTCACATGCACAATAATTTAGAATCTTTCTTGGAGTAGAATAATAGGATTTTTACAGCAGGTATTATATAAAAAATACTTGCACTCTTGGCATACATTTTAGTTATTCCTTCAGCTGCTTTCTCTAAATAAGCTAGTTCCTTTTTCTTCAGTCAGCCTTTTAGCATGTAAGAGTTGCTATCATTTTTTGTTTGAATATCTTGATAAAGTGGTTCTAAAATTTCTTGTATGTTATAAAATTTGAAGAAGAGTGATGAATTTGACCTGCTCTATTCCTACATAGAGCCAGTTATTATCTAAATTTTGTTTTATGCTACATTTACATTCTATGCACACAGTTAAACAAAACTTCGTATGCTTGAAATTTCTGAATTACTCGTGCCCCTCATCCTGTTTGTTCCTTTGTCAGCAACAGTTAACACAGCACTTGTTAAAATGGATTTTTCATTCTAGAAATATTTTTCCAATCAGATCCATTGTATTATTTGTTGTGAGGCCCAGAAATGTCAGCAGACAAGCAGAAACACTTAAATTCAATTTACCATCATACTTAAGATAAGTCTGATGTAGAAGATGCAGAAGTAGCATATTTAGTAATCACTTGTTGTTTTGTGCACTGCAGATTACAGTTCACAGAAAAGATTTTCAGAAACATGTTTTCTAGAAAGAATTTTTTGCTTGGGATTCACAGTTTTTGCAAATTTCACATATCTTTTGAGTTCAACTGCTAAAAATGGAATCTATTATTTCAACCAGATTTTTGTTTAAAGTTTTAATTGTATTGACACAAATTTTTAAGGGATTGTCTTTCTAAAACATTCTTGTAAAATCTTGTTTTGACATTGGGCAGTCAGATTAAAACTTGTTTGGGGTACCTAATTTTTCTCTAACCCTTTATTTACTTGATATTCTTTAGGTACCTCATTATATCTGGACTGAACATGTTTATTATACACATTGTATGTTTTGAAGTTTTTCCTTCCCTTTAAATTTTGGTTTACCAAAATTGACATTCTGCTTTTAATTCACCCCCACATGATGTGAAGAATTCCCAAATAACTTTTTTTTGAAAACCTCATGGCCTAAATGAAATGTTGCTCCTAAAGATTATTTTATGTTATGCATTAATGCAATCTGACCTGTGTTTATTTAGATTTGCGTAAATATTTATTAGCTCCAAAGGTATTTAATATTTTTCATACACTTGTTTGGCCAGTGCACTCTTTTTTTTTTGGCCGCACCAAGCGGCATGTGGGGATCTTAGTTCTCCACTCACACCCCCTGCAGTGGAAATGTGGAGTCTTAACCACTGGACCACCAGGGAAGTTCCTACTCTTTCTGAATACGTTAACTGTCTCTTTACCTATTTATCTCACAGTTTGAGAGTTATAAATAATTTTAGATATATAGTTAACAGCTTTCATGGTCATTATTGTTTCACTTGACTAGTTGTCAACATATAAAATATATAAGATTTTTTACAAAGTGAATGTTTATGTGTAATACACATTGTATCTCCTCCCACATCTGATATTATTGTTACATCAATGAGATGATGGCTCACTGTGCAACCACATAATCATTGATTATGCACAAGTTCTAGGAAGCCAGAAATTATATTAAAGTAGGTGTTTTGGTGATTTGGCTTTCCTGAGGCTGAAGCCAAGCTGTACATTTTGGCTAAAAACCAAAGACAAATCTTAGTGCTTCCCCAAATGGCTTACATGACCTTCAGCGTTTGTGGTTTCTTAACTACTAGCTTTGCAGGTGTTTACCTTTCAACACTGTTGTTTTAATAGAATTTCTTAAAAAAATGGTGGAAGAATGTATTTGGATGAGTATAGTTTACTCTGCTTTAAAATGAACAACTTGTAAAACTTTACACTGACAATTTGACTTTTTTCATAGGTACATGCTGTTGATAATTGTAGGCATTTAAAACTATAACTTGTTATCATTTAATTCGATATAAGTAGAAAAACATGATTTTAAGGTTGTTTTGTTTTTTAGTTATCACTTTGTTTCACACTTTATTGAATTATCTAAAATGTTACTGATTGACTGCTAGCCAGATCCTCATTTGGCTGCTAAAGAAGAGGCTAAAAGATTGGAAGAACTACAGAAACAAGCGGCAGAAGAGAGAATGGAGCAGTGTGAGAAGGCACATGAACGGGGTTTCCAAGCAATGAAAAAGATCCATTTGGCCCAAGTAAGAATTAAATTCTGGCTGTGACCACTACTGATGGCCTTAGAGATGGCACTGTAAAACTTAACTGATGGTGAACAGGCTCAGAGGACAGAGTTGTGAAGAATGGGAAAATATTCTCTCTGATTCGTGTCATTTCAAGCTGCCCAACTTGCTTTTACCTCCTGTTTCAAATTCACGTTGGGTGAAGCTGTTCTCATTTCTCTTCTAAAATTTTTACTGATGAATGTATTAAAAGTTTAATATTTTAATCAGCCTAAAAATAGCCCAAGAAGAAATTAATCACTTTTCTAATTTAATTATTTGAATTGCATTTGTGCTCTGCAAATTTTAAGATTCGATTCATTAAATATTTATTGAGCAAAGCACTTGTTGGCTTTGCAGAATATTGATTCAAAGGTAGAATCATGATCCTTGCTGTCAAGGAGCTTTGACTTTGTTGCAGAGCTGTAAAATATGTATCGTGCAAACTGGCTTTGTAGTCACAGCTTTACATCTGTGTTGCTTATTGTTCAGTGTTTATTCTTGAAACAGCATAAAAATGATTCATCTTTTTAGAAGTCTGAATTTGACTAATGCATTTAGATGTTTTAAACATTCATCTGAAGAATGAGTTTTTAAGTACTTCTATGGGAATTAAATGCCTTAAAATTCTTTTGTATGGTTTGAACTGAATTATGACCTTCTCCCTTAAATTTTTAGTTCTTATAAACTAAGGGTAAGTTATGATTATCATAACTTACCCCTAGTGTATAAAAACTAAAAGATGAAAATTATGGGTAGTAATTCAGACATTCAGTTACTTACTGAATGTAAAATAACTGAATGTCTGAATTATTACCCATAATTTTCATCTAAGATTTAAACCTATAGGGAAAAAAAAAAACATGAATAAAGCAGTTGGTAAGCAGAGCACATTCTTCCATAAATCAGAAGTGTTTAGTGGTTAAGAAAGTGGACTCCGTGGTCAGTCTTCCTGGATTTTCCTCCCTTCTTCACTGCTTAGCTGTTTGATCACAGGCAGGTTACCTAACCTCTCCGAGTTCTGTTTCATCATGTGTTTTATGAGGGTTAAACGAGTTTAGCAAAGCCCTTAGAATTGTGCCTAGAATTTCATAAGCTCACAGTGTCAGTGGTCATAGTAGTTGTTATAAATAACTCAAGTAGAGTACTATGCCACACTTTCAGTGAGCCAGAAATAGTATGCTTATTCAAATAACTTTGAAGTTAATTTAATGATATGGTTTGAATCTTAATATAAAAAATGAATTTGGTCATAATTTGATTCTTTTCAAGGTCAGGCAAAAAAACTCATCTCCAAATGACAAAATATTTACAAATAAGTAGTGTGTAATCACTTAACAAAAACGTTGTTATACAGGCTCTCTACCTTTTTCTAGACTGTATCTCTTACACAAGAATGGTCTGCAATACATACAGAGAATTTCCTTTCCCCTGTTTGAACCTTTTTGCTGCAGACCCTGCTGTGCCCTGGGATCTTCCTGCTATAGTGTGTTTGGCCTCTACGTGCCTCTCCAACTTCATCTTTCGTCCTTAACCATCCCTGCCCTCCATACCCTATCTATAATGAACATTGTACTCTCCCTGACTGCCCATGCCTTCATCTGCATAATTCCATGCTGGAGTTGTTATTTCTTACTTGTACTCCTCCTCCTTCACCCACTTATATCTGGCTAAATCCTCATCCTGGGGGTGAGAGGTTTTCCCTTATCCCCCCCCTCCTTATCCTCCACCACCAAAATTAAGTTAGATGGCTTCACTAAAACATTGTGCTTAAACTTTCATATTTGCCAGACTCTTTAGACTTAAAAGAGGTATGTACAAGTCCCCTTTAATCTTGAGGACTCATAGAGTGTGGAGTAACAAGAAATATCTGTTAAGCCACAGTTACCCTGGCTGGGTCTTGGTGCTCACCTGAGACTGGCCGCTGCTGCTGGCTGTGTGGAGAGCTGAAACAAAGTACACTGCAGGAGCGGTGGCAGCTTAGTTGGAATGTAGCTTCATAACTGTCCCGAGGAAGAAGACCTGTGCCTGGCAGACACTTTGAAGCCCTGTGGCCTAACCAGAGCCATCTTCTCATAGTACTTACTAACATCATACGGTTGACCCTGGCCCTGTATGGGTCCACTTATACCCACATATTTTTCCATAGTAAATACTGTGGTATTGCATGGTCCATGGTTGGTTGAATCTGTGGATGTGGAGGAACCGCGGGTATGGAGGGCCGACTCTTAATTAGTGTCTTTGTGTTTGAATAAATGGTAGAGGAGGGGAGGGTACTAAAGTCCCTGTCTTCATGATTTCTCCACTTTTCCCTCACTATTCACGTTACTATCCACTGTCCAAAGTGTGTTACTCAGTTGTTAATTAATTCTCTTTATTCTTGAAGAATCAGGAGAAACTAATGAAAGAACTCAAACAGCTACAACAAGAGGACCTGGCACGCAGGAGACAGATGGTAGCACGGATGCCACCACAACTAGTTGAACTTCCATACAAACGCAGTGAAATGAAAGATGATTGGCAGAGAGAGCTAGAATTTGCCTTTGAAGACATGTACAATGCAGACAGGAGTAAGATATTTTCAGTAAACTTTCAACAATGCTTTGAAACGTTTTGGTGGGAAAATACATTTGTCTTGAAGCAGTTTTTATTTTGAAATAAGTTCTCAGTTTGAAAGAGGCTCTCATATTTTAGACTTTAAACTATGATGGTCTTTAAAATTTTATGCTCAAGTTCTTAGTCATTTTGGAATGGAAACATGTCTCTGTATTTCTTTATTGAGAGGTGAAAGGAAACCTGATTTTGCACCTTGAACCAGAGCCTCTGCCCACTGTGACTGATCAGATCCTAGATGAAGAACTGGACCTTTCAATGGAACAAGAAATTTCAGGGGAGACTGAAAACATTCCAGTGACAGAAGCTGAAACAATACATTCTAGTGAAGCAGACGGTAAAAACTTCTGAGCTGAATATTGCAGTATTTCGTAGGAAAAAAATGCTAATCATTTGCCAACAGTTAGGAAAGTCTGGTCTGTTTTAAGTGCAAACAGTAACTAATACTCATGGGAGTGATGGAAGGAGGAAACTTCAGATTTCCATCACTAAAGATCCTTTTCATATACATAGGAGGAATGTTATTTTATTTATATGTACATATAGTCTAAAGATTTCTAGGTTATTTAAGTTAGATGATCAATTTTGAATTCATTTGAAAGGTCAGCATTTTTTTTTTTAAGACTTTGATCAAATCACCAGAAATCCTACCATATTAATTACTGCTAGGTACTTCATGCATAATGATGATCAGCACAAACTTTGGCCTCTCTTCTAAACTTCATCTCTATCTCCACCATTCTGAACTTTTTCACGTGGCTGTTGCACAGGTACTTAGAACTTGGTGTCTGACAATAAATTTATCATCTTCTCTTGCCTACTGAAACCTTGTCTTCCTGCCTTCCTCACGTTAGTGATGATATCACAGTCTGCAGTAATCCAAGCCAGAGACATGAGAGGTACCTCTAAAAAGATAAAGGTGTCTCTTACTCCACATCTTCTTAGAGACCAAATCCTCTTCCTTTTGACTTCTTTTCTCCCCATACCTATGAGTATCGCCTTTGTTCAAAACCACTCTGGCTTTCTTTTCATCTTCACCCTATACTGTGGATAGGTAGTCCTTGGGGTTCCAGTTTTATGTGGGTCTCCTCTTAGACTCCTTGGGTGAGGGCTCTAAGCTTTTTCCCTGTCTCCTGTGCCCACACTGCTGTCCAAACAAAGTGTAAGCTTCCTGTGGTTTGGCATAAACTTCAGAAGATGGGTTTAGGGCTCAATTGCCGTGAATTCCCCTTGAAACTTCATTTCTGGCCTCTGCAGAATCTTTTATTTTCTTGGGAACCTTACAGCACATATTTTGAATGCTAGTCTTACAGATTAAGAGATACGCATTCTGTCCTCATTTAGCAAGCAGAATAAACATCTTCCTGATACATTTTTATGCTTGAAATTTATGTTGCTGCCTACTGTTGAAAAATACAGTTGACCTATGAACAGCAAAGGGTTAGGGGCGCTGACCCTCCATGCAGTCGAAAACTCTACATATAACTTAGAGTCGGCCCTCTGTATCCAATGTTCCACATCTGCAGATTCAACCAACCCTGGATCATGCAGTCCTGTAGTATGTATTTATTGGAAAAAATCCTCAAATAAGTGGACCTGTGCAGTTCAAGTGCATGTTGTTCAAGGGTGAACTATAGTTGAATTTTGGTGTCCTTATTTAAATTTAAGTTGAAAAAATTATTCCTGGTTATAAAATTGTGTTAAATTATAAATATTGAGGAAAATAAAGTTGTGCTTTTGTTTTAACCAGTGGTTGTTATAGTAACTAAGTATAAAGATAGAATAATTTACCTGGTTTGTAACAGATGCTGAATAAATTTTTTTTCTTTTCTTTTCTTTTAGTTCCCTTGGCAATGAAGACCCACCAGATTCCTTCAAAAATTCTTTTTAAAAAATTATTAAATAAGATCCGAAACCAAAAGTCTCTCTGGACAATTAAATCCATGTCTGAGGATGAAAGCGAAATGATTACAACTGTTAGTGAAACTGAAAGTAAAGCCCTGACAGTTGAATCAGGAGCAGCTGTGAGTGAAGACAGACCATTATCCTCTGGGCAGAAACAAGGTAGTTCTCTCCAGTCATCTCATTTTACCTTTCTAAGTTGTTCAAAAATATGCTCATTTCTGAAAAACCGAAGAATAGAGGTCAAAAGGAAGAAAATATTTTAAAGCCCATAGTGCTGCCACTTAAAGGCAATAAATGTTAGAAACCTTAGTGAATCTCCTTCCAGAGCACTTTAAGTGTAGTAGAATTATATATGTATATATATATATTTCAGTAAGTGGCAAAAAATTCTCTTGCTTAAGCCAAAAAGCTTGCCATTCTGGTTCTGCTCTTCTATATCCTACATCCAAACCATCATCAAATCCTGTCGGTCCTACCCTCAAAATATATCCAGAGTCCAACTGTTTCTCACCACCTACTATCCTAGTTTAAGTGATGTTCATTCTCTAGTGTAGATTCTTGCCTGTATTAACTGGTGGCCTCCTAACTGGTCTTCTATCCACAGCTTTTGCACCTTCCTGCAATAATCTGTTTCCAGAGACATCCTGTTAAAACACATCAGCTTATCATTCCTCTGGGAGAAGCCCTCCAACAACTACCCATTTCCCTCAGGAAAACCATTTTGCTTACAGTGGCATCAAAGCTTTACATGATCTGTGCACACACCCCTTCCCACTACTTCTCTCTCTGACTTCATTTTCTCCCCAATCACTGCACCATAGACACCGACTTCCTGGCTATTTTTCCAACACAGCAGATACGAATCATATGGTCTTTGCAAGTGCTGGCCTTGGTTGGGGGAGGGAGGAATGCTCTTGGATATTTTTATGGTTCACTGTCTCACTGCCTTCAGATATTTGCTCAGATACTGCTTTCTCAATAACGCCTTCTCAAACCACTCTATGTAAAACAACAAACTTCTGTGCCTTCCCCCACCCCCATAATCTTCACTCCCTATCACCTCTACTCCATAGCTCTTAACATCTGTTGGACCATAAATTTACTTTCTTGCTTATTTGCTTCTTGTCTTGACACCTACCCCTCTCCACCTTCCTCACCCTCCAGTCCTGGAATATAGGGCTTGATTTTGTTCATTGCTGTATCCCCAGAGCCTAGACTAGTGCCTTATACATAAAAGGTGCTCAGTTAATATTTGTTGAATTAATTGACTAGCCTAAAGCAAAGAGAGGTAAGTTTGGAAGTCAGATATACATATGATATTCAAGCACATGGGCATGGAAGAATTCTTTAGGGGAAGGAATTCAGTGAGAAAAGGTCTTATAAGACCATCTGAAGGGACTGCATCATTTAGAAGATGGCTAGAGAAGGGGCAAGCAGCAAAGGCAGTAAAAGGGAGTGAGAAGAAGGAGAGAGAGTATGGTGTTGGCATTTAATACAAAGGGACACTTTCATCTTTAATCCATAACCAAGTTATTTTGGAAAAGGCCCTGTGTGAGTAGGCTTTCTCTAGCCTCATCTGGCTTCATTCTTCCCCTTGTCTGAGCCAAGTTTTTCACTCCTCACAGGATCTTAATACCTGCTGATCTGTCTGGAAAGGTCTCCTGTACATCCCCACAATCTTTACCTGCTTGATTCCTCCTTACCTTTCAACTGTCCACTTAAATGCCATTTCCTAAGAGAAATCTCATCTGAGTTCCTAGTCTAATTCAGATTCCTGTGAAATACTCTATTGTGTAACCCCCCTTTTTTCTTATATAGTACTGGCACCGTTTCTAATTTTATAATTTTTTCTAGGATAATTATATAATGTTCTGTCCCCCATGTACCTCCTTTGAGGCCTTTTCTTGTTGACCATGGTAAATTTGCATACAGCACATAAGTAGGTCCTGAACGAATGAGGTGACTGAATGCTCCGTTCAGTTTCTGGCTACCCTGATGTGATCAAAATATACTGCTTTAACTTCCTTCTCTGCTCTGGATTCATAAATAATAAAAATCCTAATACCTAAGTATGTCAAAGATACACTTAAATTTCTTCTCTTTTTACACGTTGGTGCCTTGCTTACTCGGCTCTTTCTATGCTTTCCCATTGTGTTTGAAACTCTGTCAGCCTACCTTTTAAGTCAGTTCTTCGTTTTTTCTTTTTTGTTTATAATTTTAGTCTTAGGTCTTTTTGTATTAGGCTAGAATTTATTGGATAAAATATGTGGTCTCTGGAAGGTGGCTGGATCTTAAGTAAATAAGACACTCAGGTGGACCAATGTTAATCTGAATGTAGATTTTTGTTACATTTGTCAGATTTAAGTTTTGACAGTGAAAATATGTTCATAATGGTGTATCTGTTCCAGATGTTGAAAGTGACACGCTAACAGTTGACTCTGGACCACTTACTAGTGAAGATAAACCACTTTCATTCAATACAGACTCTGAAAAGGAACAAGGTATTTCTTTTATCATATTCTCAAATTAAACTTGCTTGATTCTTCACATCTTTTTCCTAATAAAATTACATGTAATGAACAAAAGATATTACAGTGGTATCAAATTCTAAAGTATTGAAACTAATTATTGCTTTGGGGATTCTCTTAGAAATGAAAGAGACTCAGCCTATCACAGCAGTAGCTCAGAGTTCAGTTCTACTTCATCCTCAGGAAGAAGCAGCCAGAATTAGAATGGCAGCAAGGCAGAAACAGGTAATTTGAAATTTTTATTTTATTTTTATATTCATTTTGGCTGCACTGGGTCTTCGTTGCGGCGCATGGGCTTCTCTAGTTGTGGTGAGCAGGTCCTAGAGTGCGCAGGCTCAGTAGTTGCAGTGTTCAGGCTTTGTTGAGGTAAGTGGGATCTTAGTTCCCTAACCAGGGATCGAACTCAGGCCCCCTGCATTGGGAGTGCGGAGTCTTAACCACTGGACCACCAGGGAAGTCCCTGAAATTTTATTTTTAAAGGTTTCTTTCTTCCCCTATGTACTATAGTTTTATTTGACCGGTGAAATTTGTCTTAACATCTGGCTACTTTTGATACCATTTCTTCTGCCTTGTCTTACACATTCATTTGATAGAAGGTACTTACTTCATCTTTACTTGTACTACTCATTTGACCCTTATTGCATTCTGCTTTGTATTTTATACTCTGGTATGTATCTTATCTTCCCTATAAAATTTATCAGTTTTTTAAAGGCAGAGACTATCTTTTTTTTTTTTTTTTTTTTTTTTGCCTCACCATGGGCATGTGGAACTTCCCCGACCAGGGATCGACCCATGCCCCCTGTAGTGGAAGCATGGAGTCTTAGCCACTGGACCACCAGGGAAGTCCGAGACTGTCTTTTTTAAAAAGTCAATTTATCCTACATAGTTTCTTGTACAATGCTTTACACATAGTAAGTACTCAATAAATATTTGTTGAATAAATGAGTCCCTGTCATAATATTAAACATTGATCTGGGCTTTGTAATCCCAAAAGTTTTTTTGAAAAACTGTGTTTCAAAGAAAAATTTTAAATTCAACTTCCGTAACTGTAATATTTGTCCCTTCTACTTTAATGAAAGATTTTCTTAACACAGATTACCTCGAAAGAGGCTAATTGTTACTAAGCCAGTCAGTTAATAGTCATAGTTTTTATAAAAATGCAGCTGAGGGATGACAATTCTATGAGCCAATATTTTAAGTCTCAGATAAATGCTTTCTAATCAATATTCTAAAGCAGTATTGTCCAGTAGATTTTCTACAGTAATGGAAACATTCCATATCTATGTTCAGTATGGTAGCTGCTACCTACATGGGCTGTTGAATACTTGAAGTATGAGTAGTGCAACTGAGAAACTGAATTTTAAATTTTATTTGTTTTGGGTTGATGTAAATTTTAATAGTCACATGTAGCTAGTGACTACTATATTGATAGTGCAGTTCTAGAGTTACTACAAAACTGTAAATGGTTTAAATTCCGTGGCTCCTATGAGTGAAGGAAAGGAAGGTGAAGATAGGAACTAAGCTATAGCCACTATTGCCTGATTAAGAATAGGTAATATCATATTGAGACATTTTTAATTTTGAAAACAAGATCATTTTTCATTATCTCTAGTAGACGTATTTCTCTTAATAAAACTTCACATACATTCCCTTTTCTATTTATTCAGTATATGTGTCTTATATATGTTTCAAGGACTACTACTAGGTGTTGGATTTAACAGGCAACCAGACAGACTAGTCCCTGTCCTCAGGAATCTTACAGTTACTTTAACACATGTTTTTAGTTCTTGGATTTATGTGTGTATGTGTTGGTATAATTTTGAGTTTATTTGTCATCACTCTGCCATTATTTTCCATCTGTTTAATGCCTGACAGTAAGGACTGAATGTTGCTCACTGTACTTTTATTTAGCTTGTAGATAACGGCACCCTTTTATGAGTATGCCTAAGAAATCAAAGTGTTGTGAGCATTCTCGATATTTAATTTCTTAGGCATTATTCTTACTGAGAACAAGGTAAAATTAAAGATGTGAACACAGAATTTGCTACTTCTCTGGAGGTGATGCTTCAGTGGTGATCAAGGTTTCCCTGTGCTCCCAGGAAATAGAAATAGTTAATATGTTTATTTTTACTTCTCTCCCTTTTCCTCCTTTCCCCTTTTCCTGTCTCTTGCTTCCGTCCTCCCTCTGGTAGTGGCAATAACAGATAAAACGTCACCACTTTCTTCTTGGATAATTGGTACTCTTGGTGATGAGACCTGTTTCTTTTCATTGTAATGCATATAAACTTTTCTTTGGCATGAGTTTGTTGTTAATAAATCAATAGTATTTTTGTTATTTAGATAATGGAAATAGAAGAACAAAAGCAAAAACAGTTGGAATTACTTGAACAAATTGAACAACAGAAATTAACATTAGAAACTGATTGCTTCAGAGCTCAGCTGGAAGAAGAAAAAAGAAAAAAAACTCAACAGACTGGGGTACGATGCAGGAAATCTAATCCCTACATAGATTGTTGGGGGATAAAGAAGTGTGGGCAATCTTAGCATTCAGAAAAGTAAAGTGCAATTCTAATTTGTATTTGATAATTTTTTAAAAAAATAATGTATATGTAAAAATAACTTTATACAAACCTAATGACTTTCATCTTTCAGTTTCTAGAGGGTGCTAATATATGTGACCATGACTTGTATGTAATGTGTATGTTGAGCTCTTGGGCTTGACACTAAAGGAGAGTGGTAGATTACTTCATTTCTTAACAATGGAAATGCCAGTCTTTTTTATGAAAAATAAAGCTATATGGAAGTTTACAATTATAGAACATCAGTTTATGTAAAGTACTTTAGTACTTATTTCTGGATTTGCTTTTTAGTTAGTATCTTTGTCTTTTATTAGGTTGGCACTGCGCCAGCATCATGCACCATAAGTTCTGATGAAGATAATCACAGGCAGATGATTTATAACTATCAACAACAGCTATTACAGCAAAACAGGTATTAGCTAGGGTACAATTTATATGTGATAGTGTGTGGCTACATTTTCAGGATTTCTTATTTGGTTTATATGAAGGTCTTATCAGGATTCCCTTTAGAACTATGGCATGTAGATTTCTCAAAGAGCAATGTTAATAACATTGTTCCATTTCTGCCTTGATTATGGCCACCCCAGATTGAATTTATGTATAAACACTTAAGAATGTGGGGCATTTTTTTTAATCAAAAAGAATAATGCTTGTTTGTTTTGGGTAGGCTTCACAAACAGTCTGTTGAAACAGCCAGGAAACGATTACTCGACTATCAGACTATGTTAAAAGGAAAGTACCTATCCATGTCAGCTGCACCATTGATACCTGGTTCTGTTACATCAGTACCACCACAGAAATCTGAAAGACCCGCTGTTACATCAGAACATGAGGATCAAGGTCAGAGACCCAAGTTGAGTCCTAACAAACAACCTATGCAACCCGTACAGATCTCCAAATTAGAGCAAGATTTTCAGGTTCCAAGACAACATCGCTTTCCACAAAGACAGGTAGAAACAACCAAAACATTAGTTACTTCAGATGTTTTAGCCGAGCAAGCTTTGGAATCACAGGAACAGCCAAAGCAACTCTCACAGACTGAAACACAACAGAGAGACTATAAATTGGTCCCTAAAGACTCTCATACACTTTCAAGGGCTTTGTCACATGATAAGCCACTGATAGTACAGGATGCCAGAGAAAGAGCTGAAACATCTGGGGCAACAACTTTTCAAACTTTAGACTCCCAGCAAATGTTCTCAGAGAACAATGAAAGTATATCGTCTAAGTTAATTGAACCTTCTTCATTGCTACCATTGGTAGCTGAGCATTCTTTTTGTTCTCTGCCTACTGAAGTTGAGTCTGGAAAAATCCAGGAATGCTTTTCAACTGGGAGCAAAAGTGTAGTTTCTGTAAGCCATTCTGTAGTTGGCCAAATGCAGGATAAGTCTTTGCCATTCTCAGAGAATATCATAGCCCAGCAAAGTAATTTGAAGGCTCTCCAAAAACAGTTAGACTTACAGAAAGAAGTTCTTCGGTTAAGACAGGAAGCTCAGGAACAATTGCTTTTGTGCAAACAGAAAGAATTGGAAGGGCAAACTGGCCTTTCTGTATTCCTTCCATTGGTACCTCTGGATTCGTTTGCTTCACTGCCTTCTGCCAAAGCTGAGTCAGGGAGAATCCAGGAATCTTCTCCAACCAAGAAAGAGACTACAGTTTCCTCAGGCCATCCTGGGGTCCCACAACTTCAGGATAGGCTTAATTTTAAATTTCTCCAAGAACAGTTAAATATTCAGAGGGACCGCTTTCAGGCTAGACGGGAAGCCCAGGAAGTATTATGTGTACATAAACAGAGTGAATTGGATGGAAGAGTATGGGCTGAACAGACTGAGCCCCCTTCTGTCCCATCTCAAGGAGCTCAGCATACATTTACTTCACTACCTTCTGCTGGTACTCAATCTGGAAAAATCCAGGACCAGTATTCATCTAAGAGTGAGAAGGAAATTCTCTCAATCCAATCTGAAATCCCCAAATTTCAGGATGGGTCTTCAAGTTTCCTACAGCAGTTCCACCCTTTGCATGATAGTTTGAAGTTGCTCCAAGAACAGCTGACTGCACAGAGGGATGCTCTTCAGGCCAGGCATGAAGCCCAGGCAGAATTACTTTTACATAGACAAAGGGATTTGGAAGACTCTAAGTCTGTGCAGATGAGTTCTTCATTCCTGCCAGTGGTCACTCAACGTTCAGTTGCTTCACAAGCTTCTTCTAAAACTGAGCCTAGAAGAATTCAGAACTTTTATTTCTCTGAGAAGGGGAGTGTTACTCCCTCAAGTCATTTGGTAATGCCAGCATTTCAGGATGAGCCTCTTAGTTTTCCACAGCATAGCCTGCCACAGCAGGAAAATCTAACAACACTCGAAGGTCAGTCGCACATTCAGAGGGTAATACTTGGTGTTAAACAAGAAACTCAGGAATTTGTACACAAACAAAGTGAATTAGAAAAAAAAATTCCTTCTGAACAGACTGGCACCTCTTTATCTCTGTCTCAGGGAGCTGAATCTGAAAAATTCCAGGACTATATGTCATTCAGGAGTGACAGTACAGTTCCCTTAAGCCATTGGAAGATCCCAAGATTTCAAGAAAGACTTCTGGGGTTTTCTCGACATATACAACCTCTACAAGATAATTTGGAAGGACACCAAGAATGGTTAGACACAGAAGAGGAGGCCCTTCAGTTTAGCCAGAAGACCCAAGGGAATGTATCTTCTGAACAAACTGGCCCCTCCTTCACACCCCAGTTAGAACAGCTTTCTTTTCCTTCATTGCCTTCTGCTGAATCTCTTACAACCCGGGAAGCTCTTTCAGCAGAGAGTGAGAGTAGAATTCCTTCAAGCCATTTTCAGATCCCAGAATTGCAGGATAGACTTTTGAAGATATCACAGCTTATCCAGCCTCAACAAGATAATTTGAAGGCACTTCAAGAACAGTTAGCTACGCAGAGGGAAGCCATCATTCAGTCTAGACAGGAAGCTCAGCAAGAATTACTTCTGCATAAACAGAGTGAGTGGAAGGGAAGAATATCTCCCGAGCAGGTTGGCACCTCTTCCTTCCTGCCCCTAGTTGTACAGCGTCCTTTTGCTCCATTACCTCTTAGTGAAGCTGGTAGAATCCAAGAACCTTGTTCAACTAAGGGTGATAATATAGTCTCCCCTCGTCATTCTGAGATACCAAGGTTGCCTGATAGGCTTTTGGGTTTACCACAGCCTGTTTTACCTCAACAAGATTATCCGATTACATTTCAACAGGAACACGTGTATACACAGACAGGTCCCCTTCCATGTAGCGAGAAAACCCAGAAAGAGTTGGTTTTGCCCAGACAATATAAATTTGAGGAAAAGTCATCTGAGCATTTTATCCAACCTCTCCATGGTGATTTGAAGGCACTTCAAGAGCAGTTAGACATACAGAGGAAAGCCACTCATTCTAGACAGGAAGTCCGAGAAGAATGGCTTTTGCAAAGACTAAGTAAATTGGAGAAGAGGGTCTCACCTGAGCAGACCAGCACCTCTTCATCCTTATCCCACATAGCACTGCCTGTTGCTGACTCTGAAAGAATCCAAAAATCTCTTCCAACCAGAAGTGACAATATTGTTTTCTCAAGTCATCCTGAGATTCCAAGGTCTCAGGATAGGCTTTTGAGTTTATCCCAGGCTTTTCTGCCTCAGCAAGATCATGTGTCAGCACAGTTGGGCTTACAGAGAGAAGTGCTGTGTTTTAATGAAAAAGCTCAGGAAGAACTGCTTTTAAACAAGCAAGCAGAGCTGATTGAAGGTGACTCTTCTGAGCAGCCTGTTCCCTCTATGTTTCTACCCAAGGAAAGAGAGCATTCATTTATTCCACTACCTTTTGCTGAAGTAAAATCTAAAAACGTTTGTGAATTGTATTCAGCCAAGAATGAACATGCAGCTCCTTCAAGTGCTTCTGTGAGCCCAAGACTTCAAGATAGATTTTTGAGTTTTTCACAACCTCTCTTAGCTCAGCAAGATAATTTGGGACTTCAGAAGCAGATGGAGCTACAAAAAGAAATTCTGCATTATGGCCAAAAAGCCCAAGAAGAATTGCTTGTACAGAGACAAACAGCATTGCAGCAGCACATTCAGAAACATCAGGAGACCTTGAAGGATTTCTTTAAAGACAGTCAGGTATGTATTAATCTTGAATATCTAAGAATTAAACATCGACAATAACCCAACTCGGCCAAGCTAAATATTTGTTTCAATCCTAGGTCAAAATAAGTTCTTAGTTACTGAGAATAAGTGGTTTGACCTTAACTGTGCTTTAATTTTCTACCTTAAAGAACGTGGAAATTAAAAGGTAAAAATTGATCCACCTTGCATGGCGTTTATGAAGTTGATAGTTATTTGAAGCCCAACTAATTTCGGCCACTGGTTTGATACAACCAAACTCAAACATCATGGAAAATGTAGGTTGCCTTTTGAAGTTTTGTTATGAAGGATTTTGAGCTTACCACAAGATGGTTAAATTGTAAAATAACTAGTTAGCAGAATTTGTCTTAGGCAAATGGCAGACTTTGTGCTTTCTGTATAGCACTTTGTTGACATTTGTGTAGAATCAAAATCAGTACCATCTTTTTCCATAAGTGACAATATTAACATCTGTTATAAAAGTGGTGTGATTTTAGGCTGATGGACCGCCGGACCGGCTGCTTGTGACAATTGTTGAGAGGACTCTGATGTGGTCACTCAGATGACTATTCATAGCTTCTCTATATGGGAGACAGTATATTCTCCTATATATGAATGTGTCCATTTTATTTTAAAAGGCCACTTCCTAAATTTATGAGTTAGCCTAAACAGAATTCTACAGTCCTTTGATGCCCAGGAGAAGCTTGAGTTGCGTTCATGAGAACTTGAGTTCTGGGGATTTACTGGTCATTTTAAGGAAAAGGAATGGGAAAAGAAAAGCAGAGAGGGATACTCAAGTATAATCTCTTATTGAAAGGTGCAGTGGAGGCTGTTTGTAAGGTCCGAGGCTGTGACTGGTTGTACTTTTCAATGGAATTATTACCCTTTCAATATTAGAAGTACTTCTCATTTTTTATCTATAGATAAAATTGTAATAATGTGGTTGATGGAGCTGTTCATGTGGTTGATGTTCTAACTGAAGAAGAGAGATATAAATCTAATGACTTCTTCACATGATCTTCATTTTGTGTCATCCCCACCCTCGTCTGTCTACTTTTTCAGACAAGTAAGCCCACAGTTGAAAATGATTTTGAAACTAAGAAGCTCAGAGAATGCCTTGTTCATCTCCAAGATCTAGCCAAAGACAATCAGGAAAACATTGGTACTGCAGGCAGGAGAAACTCTGATGATAATCAGCTCCTTTCAGAAGATAGTAATGCCCAGCAAAGTGGTAAGATAATTGCATTTTATTGTACTGATTATCCTGATGATGATTCTTTATTTTAACCTCCTGCAACTTGCCGGTTGAAGAAGTTTGTTTCGTTAACAGATTTGTATTGTGCCTAACTTTGTCTTTGACTTGATAGGGGAGCATCAGGACAAAGAACTGGGTGGGAAATCCTCAAAACCACCTGTAGCAAAAGTTAAAGGTGGATTGGACTTGAACCAACATGAACTTAGTGCCATACAAGAGGTAGAATCACCAGCAAGTGGCAGAACTTCTATACTAGGTAAACAGATGGTTTGATAAAATATGATTTTTTAATATTTGCCAGTTTTCTACAGTTTTTTCAGGATGCTAAATATTTTGTTGTTGAGGAAACTTAGACTATGAGTACTCATGAAGGGGAAAAAATGGTTTCTACAAACAGTATTTAAAATGTGGACTTAAAGAAATATGTCATTAGGTAACTAGTTTCTTTTTATATGAGGAAAAGCAATTGATAGTAGACAAAAATTCTTTGCTATCCATTATTCTGACACTTTTGCTTCCCTCTGCTTCCTTTCTAAACCAGTTTCTCTAGGATATAACCCAGTTTTTTCTCTTCTGCCTTGCTGCTCTTTCACTTCAGTACCTTCACTGCTCTTTTCCTGTATCTTTCACAGGATAATCATGGTGCTTAAGACCCTGGCTTTAAGAGCAGGTGTAACACATATATTTCTTCACTGTACTTCTTCCTAGATTCAATTATCTAGAAAAATTCCTCCCTGCGATCCTTAGTAAATAGCCCTATTTTTATTTTATAATTATTTCTAGATTTCAGACTCAACCAGATAATTCTCTTGATCAAATCTATCAAAGCAAATTCCTTTTTTTTTTTTGTGGTACGCGGGCCTCTCACCGCCGTGGCCTCTTCCGTTGCGGAGCACAGGCTCCGGACGCGCAGGCCCAGCGGTCATGGCCCACGGGCCCAGCCGCTCCACGGCATGCGGGATCCTCCCGGACCGGGGCACGAACCTGCATCCCCCGCATTGGCAGGTGGACTCCCAACCACTGCGCCACCAGGGAAGCCCAAAGCAAATTCTTTTTTAAGGGGGAAAATAACTTTGTCAGTAGAAAGGTACTTAGAAATGTAATGTTAATATTAGCTATTTTGGTCTTAAAGCCATAAAATATTGTACCTTTGTTTCGGGCTAAGAGTTTAAGAAAGTAGAGATTCAGAATAACTCTTAAGAATCATTCCCCTTCTTACTTTCTCCTTATGTCTTATGGAAATTATAACAAAGTAATGATTCTATTTATTACTAGGCTTTGGAAGCTTTTCTTCATTTTGCACTATTTGGTAAACACAACTGTTCAGGAATTGATTGGTGCTTTCCCTAACTCAGAATGAGCATTGGGAAATTCTGACCATTGATTCCTATAATTTAATGAGTTGTGTATGAGACTGCAAAAATAGCCTTTCTAAAAGGGAAAGCTATATATTCCCTCACCTCCACCTCCTTATCCTTCAGCCTTTTTTCAATGAAAAGAACCCAGAGTCTTGACTGTTTCCTTGTCTATACCTCTGTGACACCCTACAGAGTACCAGTTCTTCTCAGTTCTAGTTGATCAACTCTGGAATCTGTCCATTTGTTTCTATTCCCACTACCACTCTTTTAATTCAGGCTGTCATTTCTTTCTTGAAGGGCTGCTACAACTCCCCATGTCTCCCTGTTTCCAGTCTAGCATTACTCTCATTCATTTTCCCATGGTGTACTCAGAGTAACCTGCCTCTATTGCTCCATGTTTAAATTCTTCATTAGTTTCCCTTTGACTGGAGGAATAAGTCTAAATGAAGTCTTAAGTCCCTAGCTTCACCCACAAGGCCCTTCATGTTCTCACTCCCTCCCTTCAGGGGTGAGGTAAGGGCCACTTGTGTGGCATAAACTTTCCATGAGCTGTCAGGCATCCCTCTCATGTGCTCTTTGGGAGCTTTCATCATAGCCTTCATCACACTTCTTTGGGTAATACGTTTAGTCAAAATATTATAGGCAAATAGTGCTAAAAGGTTACAACATGAAACAGCATTTCTTTCTGCCCCTACACCCCCCCCCACCCCTTGATGATACTCACCAGACACAGTCACTTTTCAAGTCTCCTAGGTGTTTCTTCTTGTATTTACTTCTGTAGTTGGCAATGGATTTTAGCAAAAATTAAGCCAAATATTAAACACTGCTAAAATAATTTGAGATCACATCATTTTCTGTTTGTGAGAACATCTTTTAGTGCGATATTGGATGATACATTCTTAACAAGGTTATTATTGTCCCCAAAGGGGATGAAAATTGCTTCTCAGGGAGATGAAAAAGTCTTACTCTTTATGTACCAAAGCACAAATGTACATAAAAAGATATACAGTATTAAAAAAAAAAGATATACAGTATATATAGTTATTAAGTTTCATGGAATTAGGAGGCAATTAGGAAAGAAGTCTTGAAAGGGCTCCTTAGGTGGGTGATGATAAAGTTAATATTGAGAAACACTGAGCTATAATATTCCAATTTTCTTCTTTGTATTCTACTTTTTTTTTTTTGGCTTCACTGGGTCTTAATCTTTTTTTTTTTAGTTGTGGCCTGTGGACTCCTTAGTTGCAGCATGCGAACTCTTAGTTGTGGCATGCATGCAGGATCTAGTTCCCTGATCCGAGATCTAACCCAGACCCCCTGCATTGGGAGCATGGAGTCCTACCCACTGGACCACTAGGGAAGTCCCTGTAGTCTTATTTCTTCCCTATAGTCTTGTTTCTTTAGGCTTTACTTTCTGGGAGAATTTTCTCAGCTTTTTCTTCTAACATTTCTTAGGAATTTTTATTTGGCTCTCAAAGTATAGTTTCTAAAAGCTTGCCCTCCTTTCTGGTATTTTCTTTTTGTAGCATCCTGCTCTTGTTTCATGGATGCAAAATACTGCCTACTTTGAATATTTATAGGTTTTTGCTTGTTTGGGGTCCTGTATTTTCTCTGTTTGTCTGGGTTCTTCCTTTTTTTTTTCTGTCTGAAATTTTAGAGGCTTTTCTCTAATATCTTGCATATTTGAGCAGAACACTGAATGGCTAATTGGAAATTCTGTAGGTGGGGACCTTGTTTACTTCTGGATTTCACTGGAAAATGTGGCTTTTCCTTGAGGACCCTCAGCTTAGTATCTGTGGTTCTTTCCCCTGAGCAATTTACAGTTTAGTTTCTCCAAAGAAAGATTCTCCAAGTTTGATACAAGCCTGGCTGTTGCTCTTATGGAGCCAGACCTGGGGGGATCTGAGTCGAGGGTGCAAACTTTCTTTTAGTACCTCTGATTTCCTTATGGCATTCTTTCTCTTCCCTCCACCCTTGCCCCTTTCAGTGCCTGATCCCCCTAAATTCAGAGTATATTGGATTCATGTAGTTGTGGCCAAGTGGTTAAGACGATAGACTAGAAATCCATTGGGGTTTCCCCACACAGGTCCAAATCCTGTCAACTACTGCACCTTTCCCCTTAGAAAGGTAATCCTTTGACACTTTACCAGTTTGAGAGTCTGCTATAAATTTGATTGCAGAGTGTATAGGATTCAGTTTGTCTAGAGGATAAACCTTTAGTCTTCTCTGGGGATGATGTTGAGAGATAGGAATCTCAGGTGATGGGAGGGATCTTTTCCATGTACATGTTTTTAAACATTCTCCTGTTTTCAGTTCCCTGATTCACACCTTCCTTTTGTGTAATACCTCTTGCCTTTAATTCCCAAGTTTTTCTGGGGTTCTGCACAGTAAATTAGCTTCTACTTCTGAGCGTCTCCCACTCCTTTCTTTGTTTCATGAGTGTTTATTTCAGTCATAAGTGTTTATTTCAGTGATTATTACTTTGATAATCACCCTCAGGTAAACACCATCCAGGTCAGGAACTGGAATGTTAGAGAACTCCATAAACTCTTCTCTCGTACTCTCGCAATTACTCTTCCTCCTCTTCTCCCCAGGGTAAACCCCTATCTTGATCTCTAATACCACAGATTAGCTGTAGCTGTTTTTGAACTTTATGTTATGAATGCATATTATTCCTTATAAAACTTAATGGTTAATAATTTTTCCAGGCATTTTTCCTGTGATTAGTCAGTACTGAAGCATTTTCTATCATTAGGAAGTAGGAGTTTCATTAAAAACTTAGTAAAATTGAAGTGAAATAATTAAAGGCTGTGTGAAAGTCAAGCAGTTACTATTTTCTTGCTACACTGATTAAGTCTTTAAGAGTTTAGCTTTTTACCCATAATCTAAATTGCCATTTTAGTTTTAACTAGAAACGTAAGTGGAAATCCAGTGAGTCAATTTTTTTTCCCTCCCAGGTAAACCAGACTTTTACCAAGACAGAGACCCACTGAGGGTCTCAGTAAGCCGAGAACAGAGTTTTCTTGGGAGCCCCCTGGACTGTGACCCATTTGGTCATCTTCACCCAGCTGCCCAGGAGAGCATCTGTGGTGATGACTCTGATAAAGCAGGTAAGAGAGAAAGAAGTTGAAACTGGAATTGCTGTGCATAAGAATATGTGGACAAAAGATAGTTATTGTAGTGTTATTTGTAACGAAAAATGGTAAATAACTTCAGTGAAACTGCAGTTTTGTGAAGGTGTTAAAAATGAGGGGAGAAAAGTCTGTGTTCATGCATTTGAAAACTGTCTGGAATAAGAATCACCAAAGTTTAGGTATGGGTTAATCTTTGTTGGAGGTTGGGTTTCACACTTCTATTTCATATGTTTACATAATGTGAAATTATTTTTCCATAAGAATCCTATATTATTTCTGTACACAAAAAGTTGAATGAGGGAAGTGAAGTTTATTTAGAGAATAATTAATTACACTTTTAAATTGTTTCACTAAATAAGTAAATGTTAGTAGGAGGTATGTAAGGGTGTGAGGTTTTTACAGTTGGCAAACTCTACACATTTTGTGTTTAAGCCTATTTGTAACAATCCACATTTAATTAAATACTACTGAGTATTATCTTTTAAAAATTCTATCTGTGGCATTCTAAACGAGCTGTTTTATGTTTAGTTTTAAATATTTGGAAAGTATTAAGGAACAAGTTACAAGGAAAAAACTAAATCACTTAATTCTGCCACCCAGACAACTGATGTTAATTTTCTCGCTTTTGAATTTGTGCATATTTATAACAAGCTATTTTATATGTATAATATTGACCCTGCAAAGCATAGTTCCAGTACTGCTTCATTAGTTCTAAAGCACCTTTTAAGTAGTTGCCTTTTCTAACCAGATTTCTTTTTATTTTAGCTGTCACATATACTTGGATAATTGTTATCTTAGTTGTATCTAGAGTTTAATACAATGAGAGATGAGCAAGACCTATTTTCTTTTTGAGGGTTTGTAGAAAAATTGACTTTAGCTTCTCCTTTTTTGGTTGGAGATTGAAATAACTACAAAATATAATTTCCAATGAATTGTAGTTTTTGACATTTTAAAATAAAAACCATTACCATTTTTTTAGATTTAGCCAGTGAATACTTGCATTCCTTTTTATTCTACCTGTCAATGTCCTCTAGCCAAAGACTACCAAGAACACACATGTAATTGAAGAAAGCTGGGTGCTTTGACTTGTAGTGAGGGAGAATGCACACTGTGGGGAACCATGAGGCCAATGAATTAGTGAGAGGGTATTAGAAGGGACTTACTATAAGATTTGGGCTTTATTAGGTGATTTTGAGGAGGGTTTAAGTATTTTGAAATAGGGCTTTGTTTGTTAGTATTGGATATTATCAGGAAGCCAGGGTGATCCTGTTACTGGATACCTACAAAATTCTTCCCTAAGAGGTAGGAATAATGGAGTTAGGCTAAGTAAAGCTGTACTTGATTAAGCAGCAGTCACTCATGTTAGCCAGGATAAGGAGATGATAGGTCATTTTTTTTTTTTTTTTTTCCGGTACGCGGGCTTCTCACTGTTGTGGCCCCTCCCGTTGCGGAGCACAGGCCCCGGACGCGCAGGCTCATCGGCCATGGCTCATGGGCCCAGCTGCTCCGCGGCATGTGGTATCTTCCCGGACCGGGGCACGAACCCGTGTCCCCTGCATCGGCAGGTGGTCTCTCAACCACTGCGCCACCAGGGAAGCCCTTCGATAGGTCATTTTAGTGGTTTGGACGGTATTCATGGTTTTGTCTATGTTCAGACATGTTCAGACTTTTCTCCCCTCATTTAACACCTTCACAAAACTGCAGTTTCACTGAAGTTTATTTAACTCTGACCTTACTTCTTTCCCTTATTTTTATTTTTCAATTCTTATCACTACCCAAGTGCTACTGGTCACCTCCTGGTCACCCTCCTCTGGGGGAATCTTCTTTGGTTTGTTACAGATAATAACAGTTATAAGACTGTGATTACGAAATGGTGAACCCGTAATTTCTCATCTCACAACTAGCTTTTGAAATGAGCTGCTTAAGAAAAAATACAAACTCACTATAAAGTTTCACCATCTCTTACTTTCTTCACTTAAAATTTTAGTGTGTAAAGAAGCAACCAAATAACAGTTTAGGGCTTCCCTGGTGGCGCAGTGGTTGAGAGTCCACCTGCCGATGGAGGGGACACTGGTTCGTGCCCCGGTCTGGGAAGATCCCACATGCCGCGGAGTGGCTAGGCCCGTGAGCCATGGCCGCTGAGCCTGCGCATCCGGAGCCTGTGCTCCGCAACGGGAGAGGCCACGACAGTGAGAGGCCCACGTACCGCAAAAAAAAAAACAGTTTAATGGTTAAATCAGTTGTATCACAGTAATATATTTTTAATTGAACTAGGAGAGAGTAAAAAATTGTATTTAAAAACAAATTATATTTAAATATAATATTTGATATTTGCTGTTTTTACTTTATTATCCATAATATAGATATCATTTTATGAATAAATATATGTATCTACACACAGATACATATTTGTGCATGTGTATGTGTCCTGGGTTACCTCTTGGAAAATATTTCTTACACAAACATCTAAGAAACATACTTTTAATGTTCATGATCTCTTTTAATAATATCATGGGGATAATGAGACAGAAATTTTAGTTTATATTTGGCAGAGCAGTTTTAATTTTATTCTATTTCAGAGCCACAGATGACCATATGCCTTGGCTGGCTTTCTCACAAATGTTGACTATTGGGAGTAAGAGAAAAACTAACTCAGAATACCCGGATTACTAATAGTGAGACAGAAAGTATAATTTTTATGTATTTTTAATATGTCAAGTGTAATTAGGAATGATAATTCATAATAAAAGCAGTGTATGCTCATTGTGATTTTAGACAGCACTGCAAGTTATAAAGAAGCAGAATTCCTCCTTGTCCTACCATTCTCAAGCAACCACTGGATGCACTTGGTGTTTTTGTCTTTTTTATGTGCATTTGTCTCACCTTTGAGATCACACTGTACTTATAATTGAATATTCTTCCTTCTTCAGTTAAAATTAATGACAAAAGCATTTCCCATTATACTGGCTCTTTTCTAAAGGGTTTTATTCGTAGAATAATAATGACAACTACAGTTTTCCATGAAAAATTATATTGTGCTAACTATAAATTTTTTTTAATTAGTTAATTTATTTTGTTTATTTTTGGCTGCATTGGGTCTTCGTTGCTGCGCGCGGGCTTTCTCTAGTTGCGGCGAGTGGGGGCTACTCTTCGTTGCAGTGTGCGGGCTTCTCATCACGGTGGTTTCTCTTGTTGCAGAGCACGGGCTCTAGGCGCACAGGCTTCAGTAGTTGTGGCTCATGGGCTCTAGAGCGCAGGCTCAGTAGTTGTGGCACACGGGCTTAGTTGCTCCGAGGCATGTGGGATCTTCCCAGACCAGGGCTCGAACCCGTGTCCCCTGCATTGGCAGGTGGATTCTTAACCACTGTGCCACCAGGGAAGTCCTAAATGCTTTTAATGAATAATAATATGAGTTTTTTTTTTTCTTTTTGGTCTAAGATAAGGCAGCTCTACAAAGCAAAATATGAAAGAAAATTGTAGAAAAGCAGGAAATTATGCCCTCTGGTGCTAAAAATTTGATTTGTCATAATCCAGACCTTCCCCCTCCTTCCTCATTTTAGTCAAGGTCAGTGAGGCTGCGGTTGAGAGTCATGCAGTATTAAGTTATGCTGCGGAGGAAGAAGACCATACGTACCTGGGTCCAAATGTGAAGCCAGATGATAAGGTTAGTCATGTCTTGATGTGTACTGCATTGTTAGAGTTGCTTGGCTTCCTGTTGTCTTTTTAGTTTACAGAAGTTGTGGAATATTAAAGTCCATGTTCTCTGAGATCTGCTCTTACTGGAGTGGATCAGTGATGAAAACAGCCAAATCTGAGCATCAGAAGACCTCTTAGTCTACCTGATGCATGATCTCTATAGTTCTGAGAAGCAAAAGAATAATTTAAAACAATAAGGGGTGTGTGTGTGTGTGTGTGTGTGTGTGTGTGTGTGTGTGTGTGTGTGTGTAAAGGTGACAGTGGATAACTGAGGACTTATTGATGGGGGAGTGAGAGTGGGCTGGGGGTGTGTGTATGAAAGGCTGATCAGTTCTGAGCAATGATGAAAAGGTTTTACTACGGACCTTTATAACTATGAAGGTTTCTACACTTGATCTGAGCTCAGAATAAATAACTGCTAATGTTGGTGATTTGGGTTTTTTCTAGATATTACTTCCTACATTGTGGCCTAATGTTCTCCTTAATTTTTAGGCTGAAACACAAGAAATTTATCATGAGCCATTATCTTCAATAACTGTTTCTACTGGGAGCTTTTTAAGTTATGAAAACACAGATTTGAGCCTTACAGGTAAGAATATCAGAATGTTTATAAATAAATTGAAAGAGAAGCACCAGTTGCACTGCAGTACAGCGGTGAGAGCCAACATTGCTTTTCACAAGGTGCTGAGAGGGATTGTTCTTTAAATCTCAGAAGTAATCATGCCTTTAGAATATTGGACAGTATGACATTCTAATCGTGATTGAAGTCACGGGGCTGCAGACGCAGAGACACTCTGCCGATCTCCAGTAGCACGTTGACGGTCTGCTAATGTTGGTGGGAATCTACGGAGCACATTTCTTGGCTGCACTGATTCCTTGTGGATGTGTATTGCTATGCCTCTCTGCTAAAATCTGTCTCAAAGGAAGTACCCAGACACTAAATATTTTCATTAAACCCAATTTTCAGAGTCGTTTTCAGAGCTTGTGGACCAGAGGGAACAAGAATCTCCCACCAGTAAAGAAGAGGAAACAAATGTTTTAAGTTCTGTAGTTCCTTCAACACAAGTTATTTATCAAAGACAGGACCCTCAGGACTCCCTTAAACCTCTTTTACCTGCATTGGAAACATTTACATCTGGTCAGACACACATTCAGCAGATGATAGACAAGTACATAAATGAAGCAATTTTGATGACTGAAAAAACAGACTTGCGGGGTAAAATTATTTGTGAACAAATACTTTCACGTAAACTAAGTGTTTTTAACTTTTAACCTTTCATCCTTTTTAGTTGAAAGTAGTGATTGAGCTTTGTGTTTTGATGGCTTGCTGTAGCAGTTATAACATGGAAAATGCTGAGGAGAGCACTTAGTGAGAGAGGGGCTTTGGAAACTGACTGAGACAGTGTAGAAGAGATGAGCAGATCTTCCTTCACCTTTGCAAAGTTAACTACAGTAGCTCAGTATTGCCAATACTGAGCACAAGAACTCAGAAATCAGACCTCTTGACCGTTTCCTAACTGTGAAACCACAGGCAGCTTACTCTTTTTTCTCTAGTGGAAGGAGGGGTGTTTGGGATAATGCAGATAAAGTGCAGTGTCTGGCCTGTGGCAACACTCGGTACAGTGAGCTTTTCTTCTTTTTTTCAAATCATTGATTCTGAAATGAGCTAATTGAGAATAACAAAGCTTACTGTAACAAAGCAGTGACCATGATGGCATCTTACTCCTAACTAACCCCATAAAGACCTTGAGGCTAGTAGAAATGGAAACTTGCATTTGTCAAAGGTTCTGGTCAAACCACTGCCACCACCTGCCCCTTTTGTACATGAGAGATAACGGCAGGACTTAATTTGAAAGCACCTGCAGGTAATGAAAAAAATGCAAGTAATTTTGTTGAATTGGAGTTATCTTAAAATAACCTTTATGAGTATGTTCTTAGTACTACTTTTCTAGGCTTCATTTTTAAAATAAGTGTCCTTTTTCCTTAAAATTCCAACAGTTGACTTTGACTTTCCAGAACTGGAGCACAGTTTTCCAAATTTGCATCGTCAGCTGTTTAAACCCTTAGAACCACATCCAGATTTTGATTCGTCATCATCTTTCTCTGGGATTTCTCAAGACAGCAAAGACTTTTACCAGGTATAATAAAGTAGATGCTTCTTTGCAGTGAATTTCCAAAAACTGTCTTTTCTTCTGTTAGAACAGAACAATGCTTCTTAGCCTTGGCTGCCAATTAAAATCATCTGGTAAGCTTTTAGATACCAGTGCCCAGACTGTACCTCAGACCAGTTAAATCAGAATCCCTAGGAATGGTCAGATACAGTGATTATAATGCAGAACCAAGATTGAAAACAGGTGCATTAGAATTTTGTCCCAATAGTTTTATCTCCAGCTATGATGACCCATAAAAACTTGTCGGGCTTCCCTGCTGGCACAGTGGTTGAGAGTCCGCCTGCCGATGCAGGGGACACGGGTTTGTGCCCCGGTCCGGGAGGATCCCACGTGCCGCAGAGCGGCTGGGCCCGTGAGCCATGGCCGCTGAGCCTGCACATCCGGAGCCTGTGCTCCGCCACGGGAGAGGCCACAACAGTGAGAGGCCCGCAAAAAAAACACAAAAAAACAAAAAAAACTTGTCTTCAGGGTTTCGGGGGGTGGGGTTACTTTAATGGAATTCAGTCTTAAACAGTCAGGTAAACAGAATTTTGCAAAATTTAAAGTCTCTCCTATACAATAAAGGAGCTAAGATTCAAACCTGGGTCTTTCTATTTCCAGGCAGCTCTGCATAGTTCCTGCTTATCAGAAAATGATATATTCTGAACATATTCTGAACTCTGTCTTGTTAATTCACAATTTGTTTTCTAAACAAAAAGTCTGTTTCATATTTACTAAAGTGAAAGAATTGGGTTTGAATAAGCAAGTGGTTTATGTGGTAGTAAAGTGGTAATTAAGGAAGAATAATATCAAAGAAACATAAAAGATTGCTTCAACATAGTAAATACTAATATTTCAGCCTTTCCCGGTTGTCTTCCATCAGAGGTCACATTCCTCCTGTGAAAGCCTCCGTTCTAGTCTGTCACCCAAAAGTACAGCTTCTTTTACAGCACTGAGGACCAGCCTGCATTCTTCTCTTAACACCAGCGTGAACCAGCAGCCTGACCCTAACTGGGCTCATGAGGAAGCTCAGAGTTTTGCTACAGAAAATGTTATTGAAGGTATGTAGAAGTTCAAAAAAGTTAAATAAAGCTCAGTAGTTTTTCATGGTTGTTTATTTATATCAATTTTCCTTGGAAATTGTACCTGGTAGCTCTTGGTTTGTCTCCACTCCTCACCAGTTTCTCTGTATATTTATTTAAATAACAGAAGTAATATATAGTGTTTGCATTTTATTTTGATAAAAAAAAAAGTGCTGCCTCTTGCTCAACTTCCCTACCTCAACCCTTACAGTTATCAGTTTAAGTATCCTTCTAAAACTTTTTATACAAATTTTATATATATGCACACATCACAACATATATGAGATGCACATGCATGTTTAAGTCTTTCTGTTATAAAGTCAGTATTCTGTTGTGGGGGGAAAGCCCTTGTGTTTAATAGTCATAGTTCCTTTGTTAACTATTATAGGAGAAAATACATGGTGTGAGCAGTAGTTACTCGAATATCTCTGTGACATCCTTTAACTTTCTATTCACGTCTATGTATATCAGTTTTCATTCCTAAAATTTTAAGTAACCTGACTTTATTATTTGCAATGTTCTCAGCAACTATTAGAGACTGTATCTCTATCGAAGTTTTTACAACATATAATTATGATCAACTGATTTCTTATAGGGTCTGAACAATCTTTTCAACAACTTCTGCCAGAATTTTCTTCACAAGAAGGAAGCCAGCATGCTGACTTACCAAGTATTTTTAGCAGCATTGAAGCAAGAGATTCTTCCCAAGGGGCGGAAAATCAATACTCTTCCTCTGAACAGAATGAAATATTACAAAACAAGCAAAAAAGTGTTCATTTCCAGCTCTCTGTAGGAAATTTGCAAAGTTCAGTCTTCAGTTCATCTGGTGAGGCTAATGTATTTCATCAGTTAAATCTACAGCATAGCACTCCATGTGGTTCTGCCTCTAGTGAGTGCTCAGTAAAAGAAAGACTGGGCTTTGAAGAACTATCAGAAAGAGGAGTAGGTACAGTGTTACAAGATCAAGGGCTCACTGATGATAAAGAAACCTGTGGCGTTTTAAATATAAATCCACAATTATGCGTAAGAACTTCAATTCAGACACCACATTCAGTCACTGTTCAGAATGAAAAATGTCTTGAGGATTCAACTACTGCAGAAACTCCAACAATCATAGGAAACCAAACTCAACAAGCACAGTCAGCGCTCTTTGTAAGCTCTGGATCCTTTTCACTACAGAACTCTATTCCAATCTGGGTAAGTGAAATCTGTGTTGTATGTAATTTTTGGTTTCATTTTCAGACTTTTTAAACAAAATTGCAAGAGATGCAACAGAGCTACTATATGAGATATAGTGAATCTCATAATCATTAGAAATCTCCAATGAAATGAGAAAGCAAATTTTTAAAATTTGACCTTCCTCTGAATTTTACAGATCTTCCCAGTTCGCATTTCTTTTCTCCAGCTTTCCTGAAAAATGGCGGCTCAGCCTATGCTTCAGCACATAGTGTTCAACTTCACTGTGCTGCACTGGATTAATCTACTTGGTTTCAGCTTACCTTCTAGTACTGTTTGTCCCTCCACAGATAAGCAAAAAATAAGCTGACTGACTTGGCAGCTTTTGGATTTTTTTTTTTTGTAAATTCTTGTTCAGTATTGAAAGGGTTTTTCCTTAATAAAGTGTGGTCTAGGGACTTCCCTGGTGGTCCATTCAGATAGGTAGGGGATACACACACTGTTCTGCACAGCCCCCAGTCAGCAGGCACTTGGCTCTGTAACCCACGGAGTAGTTTGTCTTCTCCATTATCCTTAGTTGAAGAACCTGTTCTTCTTCTTCCATAATGTACATATTTTTCACATTCTGAGTGTTTTTGAGGCTATGATTTTTGAATACTGTTTCCCTTTTAATTTTACTGTACAGGAGACAGAATGTGGCCATGGTATAATGGAAGAACCAGAACTTACATTGATAAGCAACAGTGATATCAGTATTGCTGAAATGGATTTTGCAAACTTAACTCTAGAAGAAAAGAGAGAAAATGAGGCAAAGAGCTGTTTTCAGGTAAATTTCATAGCTCTCATTTTATACAGCAACCCATAGTTGAGGATTAGGGAATAGAAAAGGATAGTTTTACTTAGCTTTCTACATGGCACTTCTTACATTAGAATCGTGTATGAATGTGCTCACAGTGGACAAGCTGACAATTGAACTTTCTAGAAAGGCAGTTCCAAAAGACCTAGGGTTTAGAATGGGTAAAGTTTAGAACCTTTGCTGTGAATCTGTACAGTGAGGTAAAGTGGTAAAGTCTGTGACTTTCTCACAATTAGGTGAGTGAATTTCTGCCTCTTCTGTCAGAAACACAAAACTCAGATTGTCCAGCTGCATCAGAACATCCTGTGGAGAAACCAGCTGTGTGTGCAGGTATGTATGCCCCGAGCATCAGATTAGTGAGCCCAGGGGCCAGTGGGGTTCCCCCTACTTGAGCAGAAACCCCACACATTTGTATATTGCTGACATATAGCCTCGATTTTTTTTTTTTTTTAAACAGAAACCCTTTCAAAGTTTACAGCTACTCCAGGGAGCTTACAAGAAGCATTTATGAAAAGAAAAAAAGCATTTATGGAGAGATCCTCACAGAGACAGAAAGAAATAAGGAATAAAATTCGTGTCTCTGGAAGTTCTCAAACCAAAATAGTAAAGGAGAAACCCACAGGTATACTCTCCACATCAGTTTTCAGAGAGAATCTGGCATTACATATATATTAAATGACTTGTTCTCCGCTCAGGTTCATTTGTCAGTCACCTAAAGGGTGTGAACAAGGTTAGAGTGTCTCTTCCTGAAGACAGAAAGACTGCACAAGCCCATATGCACCAAAGGGCTCTAAGGTATGTATGTGGATATATGAAGATCTATGAATTCACATAGCTTAAGTGTCTGTCTTTAATTCCATATAAATTTCTTGCAGATTATACCATCAGTTACCTGAAGTGAAAAAGCAAAAGGAAGAGAAAGCAAAGCAAGACACATATGCCCAAAACAGAGCAAGGGCAAAAGAATTTCATAAGGTGAGCAGCCACTCCCCCCCCTGCCAATTTTTCATGTCTAAGGCACATCAGAACTACAACTGATAAACGTTATTATTCCCTCCACAGAAAACATTAGAGAAACTTCGAGCCAAAAATATATGCTGACTTTCCACACAAAGTGTAAAGGGGTTTTTTTTATTATGTGTAACAGACAAAGTTATTTAAGTCAATAAATTTTTAAGGAATTCCACACGTTCTGATTCTTTCCACTGCCAATCACCTTAGTTCCTCCAAACTCATAAATCTTCAAGATAAAGCAGCCCTAAAGAAGAGAGTAGACACTGGTTAAAGTTGGAAGATATTTAAATTACTTTCCCACATCACTAATCATGGGTACGAGTGGCTTGTATCTCCATCTGGAAAACATAGCACTATCAAGTTACTATTATATCCAGTGGAGAACTCAGTCTTTGGTCACAGCGTAAAGAGCTCCTGGATGTGGTCCCATCAGCCCTCTTTGAAATGACCTATAAAATTTTCTTTAATGTGTACATACCTTTCAAAAAGAAGTTATCATATGAGTCAGCCCTGTATAACAAATATAAAGATAAGGGTCCATTTTCAGAGGTGCTCATGTAAGCCAGCCTCCCCTCCTTTAGTAACCAGGCAACCTGTAATGTAATAAACTAAAAGCCCAGGATTAAACAAAGAACTCCAGCAATCTAGGCACAACTTCAATATAATAGTCACTACCCATGTATCAGTACTGTAAAATCCAATTAGAAAAAAATGGCTTGTGTTCTATTTATACTGGAACAGTGCTGACCTAGGCAATGGAAATACAAGTAAATAATAATAAAATGTTCCCAACAGGCTGAATGCTACAAAGTAGCAGAAATAAAACCTAGTGGGAAACTTTTTTTATGGTCATGTCCACAGCAAATGAGAAACTGCATTCTAAAAGCCTTGGTAATGACCATTAAAGCCTGACAATTTGGTGTGGTAAAATAAAAATAATTACTTACCACAATTCTTTTAGTTAGGCTTCTTTGATCTCCAATGAAATATGGACACACTTCAAAATTCCCCACCTACAGAAAAAGATTGTAATGGCAACTGGGACTGATTAGGTTCCATTTTCATTCACACCTAAATTTAGCTGATTGTTTCCAAACATGCATGTTTCAGGCAACTTTTATCTTAGAGCTTTCATTTAAAATACAGCTTTATGTAAGATGGATGTTCAGAAAGGCTATTTTCATTCAGCCCATTCAGAGCAGTTGAACATTTTGCCATCATCATGACATCATACATTACTGGTAAATAGTAAAACTACTAATGGCCTTTTTAACGTCATAGTCTTTTTCATTAAATACAAGGGGAAAAAATGAAATTAAAATCATACCTGTAATCTTTGGGATCCAATTTCCTCAAGTGATTTACTTTAGGACCCTAGAAATTAAATATAGCAAGTATGTTGCTATTTATCCCTTCGTCTTTTCTAATACTGAAAAGCCTTGTTATATCCAATTTTTACTCATGAGCCTAGCACAAAAAAAAAAAAAATGTTGCAGGTCTCATTGTCACCACCGCAATGAAATTACAGTGATGGAAGCAAAACCTGTGTTCTCAATGTAGCCACATTAACAATTTATGGGCACCATGAACAACAGTGCCCATTTTCAACTGTATGAGGCTTTATAATCATTTCTCTCAAGCTTATATATACACTGTGCAAAAGGCTTCTGCACTTGTGTAGAAGTTCTGCTGTTTTGCTAACAATGCTATCAATGAAGGAAAGCTACTAGAAGCAACAGAAATAGAAATCCTTACATGTTTAGGGTCAGGAGATGGAGCTGCCTGGTTCTGAATTTGACATCCTAGAAAAATAGTATTAGTTACTACTGAAGACTGTCAAACTGAACAGTATGAGAAACTATAGGAATACTGTATCAGTAGAAATACCAGGTCTAACATGCACAAAGCCAAGAAAACCAACGATGCCAAATACTGAATTTATATTGCACTGTCCTTTGAACACTCAGCAGGAACAAACTGCTGAATGCAGATACCATGCAGTGCAATTATGACTGAACCAGAAAAAACCCTCAACCTCAAGTTTGTAATGTTACTATCTGAGAAATATCTTCACACATCTCTAAAAATTTAAGTTCTTATAATGTGTTTATTTGTCATTCCAATGAGACAACTACATTAACTCCATTTTAAACTATAGCCATTGCTACCTTTACCCTCTCTATACCTACAGAACTTACATAGGAAACTATCCTATTATACATATTTACGTGTCAGTGCTGTCTCTTCATTTTTTCCAATTCTGTAAACACAAATATTACAGCAGTATTTTTGGCTGAAATCCTGATAATTGTTTTATACCTAATTAACTAGCAGTCACAACAGTAATGGAATGCTATACTCAAAATTTACATTCTTTTCAGAACTTCTGAATCCTTAATTTGAATAGAAATTAAATATTCCACTTACCTCTAAAAATGTATTAGGTTCAAATCATATTCACTCCTGCAAATAAAATATCAAATAAAAGATGGATACCATACTCATGTGATTAAAAATTAAAACCTCAATATATAACAAAATATTTAGATATTAAGCATACTCAGCTCTATCAGAATTAAGTTTTAGTTCATGTCTGTATCATTCAGCAGTTGAACGGTTAAATTCATCATCTGAACTGGAATGGTCCCCCCACTACCCCCGCACAAATTACACTGTCACTGATTAAAACTTACCTAAGCCATCACACCCTAGAACAGTACAGATCATTGGGATATGCCAATACCTAAGATAAAAAGTTCATTAGGTTTTTCATAGTTTACTTGGCAGCTCTGTCTTGTAGTTCTTTCCCACAGATCTAACAGGTAGTTCTATGAGTAAAGGAAACCACACAGTTAATCTATGAGGCGTTTCCAACGATGTAGGTTTACAGAAAAAGCCCCATCGGGATAGACCTCAACCACTGCTTGCGTTTTAAAAAATATAAACAAGTCCACAAAAGAACAATTATTTGAAAGAGCTCCAGTCTCTTAGATATGTTCAAAACTGTGCAGTAACAGACATCACAAAGGATGTTTTAAGAAATTTAAGGAAATCATCCCATGAATTAGTCACATGGTAGGTATTTTTACAATGCTTAGAAAAGATAGCATTATATTAACAGGTAAAAATATGCAAAGTACTTATTAGCTATTATACGTGAACCAAACGAAGAGTTCCACATATAAATTTAAGCTTGATTTTAAGAACTTCATTACTGCAATGTATTTTGCCTATGCAATTCCCAGATTACTGCAAAATTTTTACTTTGAATTTTTGCCTTAATTTAAGAACTATATAAAGCATTTTCTCATTACTTGATATCAATTATAAAAATACAGAAAAATGTTAATGTGGCTGACGTTCTGACGATTGGGGAATCGTTGAAGACAAATTGGGTGTATTTAATTAAACTTTGTATCATTCAGATTCATGAAATTTTGTGTCCTGTGTAGTCATTTCTAGCATTATACTTTTAAATCTTCTACCTCATTTTAGATTATGCATTCATTAAAAACACTATAGGGACTTCCCTGGCGTACAGTGGTTAGGACTCCAGTGCTTCCACTGCAGGTGGCATGGGTTCGATCCCTGGTCTGGGAACTAAGATCTGCAATCCACTCGGTGCAGCCAAAAATAAAAGAATGCACTGGCCAAACAAGTGTATGAAAAATATATCCCTTTTGCAAATCTAAATAACAAAGGTCAGATTAAATCAAAATTATAATTATTAAATCATTCAGCATATTAACATGCATAACATTAAATAAAATAATCTTTAGGAGCAACATTTCATCTCATTTAGGCCATGAGGTTTTTAAGAAAAAAGTTATTTGGGGATTCTTCACATCACGTGAGGGTGAATTAACAGCAGAACATAAATTTTGGTAAACCAAAATTTGAAGGGAAGGAAGAACTTGAAAACATACGACGTGTTTAGTAAACATGTTCAGTCCATATGTAATTAAGTATATAAAGAGTAGCACCATGGCCAGAAAATTTAAAAAATAAAAATAAAACTATTGGATAGTACAATTCCATAACAAAAAAACCACCCAATCAAAAAATTGGCAGAAGACCTAAATAGACATTTCTCCAAAGAAAGCATACACATAGGCACATAAAAAGATGCTCATCATTACCGATTATTAGAAATGTAAATATAATGAAGTACTACCTCACACCAGTAAGAATGGCCATCATCAAAAAGTCTACAAATAGGGCTTCCCTGGTGGCGCAGTGGTTGAGAGTCCGCCTGCCGATGCAGGGGACACGGGTTCGTGCCCCGGTCCGGGAAGATCCCACATGCCGCAGAGCGGCTGGGCCCGTGAGCCATGGCCGCTGAGTCTGCGCGTCCGGAGCCTGTGCTCCGCAACAGGAGAGGCCACAGCAGTGAGAGGCCCGCATACAGGAAAAAAAAAAAAAAAAAAAAAAAAATTTATATATATATATATATATATATATATATATATATATATAAAAGTCTACAAATAATACATGCTGGAGAGGGTGTTGGAGAAAAAGGAACACCCCCCTACACTGTTGGTGGGAATGTAAACTGGTACAGCCAGTATGGAAAACAGTACGGCAGTTCCTCAAACTGAAAATAGAGCTACCATATGATCTAGCAATCCCACTCCTGGGCATATATCCAGAGAAAAACATGGTTTGAGAGGATACATGCATTGCAATGCCATTTACAGTAGCCAGCACGTGGAAGCAACCTAAATGTCCATCAAGAGATGGATAAAGATGTGGTACGTACGTATGTACACACACACACACAGTGGATTATTACTCGGATAAAGATGTGGTACACGTACGTACACACACACACACATACACACAAATGGATTAGTACTCAGCCATGAAAAAGCATGAAATAATGCCATCTGCAGCAACATGGATGGACCTAGAGATTATCATACTAAGCAAAGTAAATCAAAAATAGAAATACAAATACCATAGGATATCACTTCTTTGTGGAATCTAAAACCACACAAATGAACACATCTATGAAACAAACAGCCTCATAGAGAACAGACTTGTGTTTGCCAAGGAGGGGGATGTGGGGGAAGGATGGACTGGGAGTCTGGGATTAGCAGATGCAAACTACTTATATATATAAGTACAGATAAACAGGGTCTTACTACATAACACAGGGCACTATATTCAATATCCTGTGATAAATCATAATAGAAATATATGTATAACTGAGTCTCTGTTGCACAGCAGAAACTAATATTGTAGATCAACTATACTTCAATAAACTTAAAAAATATTGTATAGGGGTGCGGGGAGATTAAAAATATGTTGTGTATGCTTGAAGCAGGAATATCCAAGATTCTGACTACAACTGCCTAATTTATAGTTCTGGGACCCTTTCATTCAAGCGAAGTGAAACTGGCACAATGTCACTATAAAGCATGTCAATCCTGAGATTCATTTTCTGAAATTACATTATGAACAGAAATTTAAAATTGGCAAAAATGCCTTTCAATAATGAAACCTATGGAGGTTTTAAATTCTGACAATTTATCACATTTACACAAATTGGACCCAAACTCACCTAAAGCATAAGACATACCTTTTTAGATTATCCAGACACTCTGATCAAGATAAAAAAGCCTAAAAAAAGAAGCCATCTTTGTTTCATGTCAACGTTAAAATTAGAGTACTAAATCAATACAGCTGATAATTTAAAAGCTTAAGATATGAGGGAAATTATCAGCTCTATAGTCCTGGAAGCAATCTTTATGTTTATCAATACACCCCCATCACTTGACTCTCTTAGGTATTATGTTCCTTCTTATCTGTATCAAAACTCATACTGAACAATGAGCTCTGGGTTGCAAAAGAGGATTTATTTGTGCACCTGTCTAGAAGTCTTTGTCCACAAATTAAACAAAAACAAACACAAGTGCTATGGTAAAATGAAGTATATAGAGTGGCATAATCTGCAACATACAGTGGTGATGAAAATGATAGTTGAAATATTATAGGTAGTTTTTAGGAAAAGAAAATATTAAGTTCTTATTACATTAATAGGCATTTCACACTAAATTTCTCTGAAAAAAATAAAAATGGAGTTGCAGGTACTCTAAGGAGAATTATCATTAGTGGTTATTGCTGTCAATCATTAGTGGTTATTGCAACTAAGATTTTCTTTTCAGGATTACAGTCTTATTTCTTTGATTCAAAGCTCAAATGGCACCTTTAAGTTCTCTTACCCAGAAATACACCACCATATGCAAAAACAGTAGGACGTTGTTTATTTTTGGGGGAAGTGATTATATCTGCTGTAACAGCCTCAATGTTTTTTCTACATAATCTCACTGTTTTAATTATTTTTCTTATAATTACACTTCAGGAGTTTTATAAATTTGTTTATACTTTTTATTTTCTTACAAGGTTCTTTTTTATCATAAGGCTGGCATATGTATTCACATTTATCATCTTTTCTTTCTATAAAGTTCCTTTTTCTCTATTCTGTTTACCTTGTCTGGTAGTCATAATCCTATCTATTTTCAGGCCATTCTGTCCTCTGTCCAGTGTTTTTTGGATTTTGATGCTCTCTTTTTAGGCAATGCAGCTTCTTCAGTATATTCCTCTTGTTCCAAATATACATTCTTCTTCTTTGGTATTTCAGAACTTATTATGAAATAATTATCCTCCTGCATAAGAAATAACAATACTAAGCAATAACTGAAATTTTACCGCATTAGTAATTACATATAACTAAACTCTAGGTTACTTAAAATAACCTGGATACTACATCTGGATGTTAAAAATCCAAATTAACTTCTGCTGCCTTTTCTCATCTGATATCCTAGTAGCAACACCACACATGAAAACTTACAATAGTATTGTTTTTACTGATATAGTATTGATAATTCATGTTCTCACCAATTATCCATAAAATTCTTATTTTTATTCTTGCATTTCCTGCACCAAGGGCACTGAACCTTTCAAAACTTAAATACAGATAGTAACACAACAGGATAAAATTCTCCCTTTGTCAACAGCTGTCCTCCCAAAATGAAGTGGGATAAAATTGTCACTTACCACCAATTTAATATCACATTCATCGTGTTCAAGATTTGTTGCAATCTCCTCCTCTGCTCTGCAATATTAAAAGCATATCACTCAATGTATATATATAACTGATTCAATTTTGTTATAAAGCAGAAACTAACATACCATGTAAAGCAATTATACTCCAATAGTTTAAAAAAAAGTGTATCACTCAGATGACAAATCTTTTATAACCCAATGAGTAGTATACTGTCATGACACACAACTGAAACAGCAATACCAGTTAAGTCTATTAATATTTTATCTGTGTTCACATCACTATTAAATCAAAGTATAAACAAACAGCATATGGACCAACATTAAAACTTAAAAGCACTTAATCTTATAAAACCTATGTCCAAAATTATTCCAATCCATGATAGAACTTACGCTGACTCTTCAATAGGAGAGATAGATCCATCATCATCCAAGTATCTGTATCTACGACTATCAAAGTCTTCCTTTTCTAAATCTTCACCAACGTTCATTTGTTTCAAGGATTCCTTAAGATGGTATTCATACTTCAGTTTTTCAAGGTAGTTAAAAAATCCTCTTGCCACTGCTTGCTATGTACCAAAAACACCATATTTTAAGTCAAGGACTTAAAAAAAATTTCTTCCACTCAGCAAATGCCTATGTTCCTAAATGACAAGGATCCCCATAACAAGGTCCTTAGTGATCTTGATTTAACTACTCTGCCATATGGAGATCACGTGTATCAATTCACTGTTCTACCTTGCAAGTTATCAAAGTTAGTACCAAGAAAAACAAGCATAAATCTTGTATCGTTTGGGCATTACTTAAGATATTTTTTAATGCAGAGAACTGTCTATTTTAATCACCTTAAAACATTAAGAGGTTAATGAGTATTAATCCTTTCCAATAAATCAGATTCTAGAACAAGTGACTACAAATTATGCAATCACTTATCTCAAATATTTCAGAGTCTACTGCTAAGTACTGGCGTTATTTGTCTGGTAATTCTGTCAGAAATTGAAATATCTGAACAAAATGAAATCCTAAAGCCACTGAACATGAAAGGCAGGTGTGGGTTTCACTTCGGTTACTATAAAACAACTGGGCATTTGAGTTTTAGGAATGGTGTTTACAGCCCTGACATGATAAGATCAAGGTATAAAATCAGCCTTAGAGCACTTCATATACAGGTACATTCACCCTGTGTTACCAGTGCAAGATTCCACCCAGAAGTCCAAGTGAACTTTGAGCTGAAGGAGGGGGATAGCATTTAAGCGGCAGTATAGTCAGTATAGAGAAGTATTATAAAAGTTGAAGACTGTATGTTCCAGGTACATCTAAATCCTAAGAGCGACCAACAACTCATTTCAGACATTTTAAGCTATGTGCATCAGCATATATAAAGACTCACCTCAAAGGTTAAAATTTTTCTCCAAGGTAATGGTTTTCTTCCATTTTCTGATTCTAAAAATGGGAAGCCAGATCCTTTGTCTTTAAATTGTTTCTTATTTATTTGTGAGCTTCTAGTGTTTCTCCTTCCTTTTGGTCTTCCCCTTGATCTTCCCGTTGGCTTGTATTTCCTCTTTTTACGTTTCTTTTTTTTGAATCTTTCAAAAATAGCTTTTAAAGTCAATGGTCTTGGCTCTATAGATGAGTCACTAGATGAATCTCTTGCTTGAGTACTTTCAGGTGTGTGAACAGATTTTCTAATAGGGTTTCTTTGCCTTCTTTTAGGTGGGATAGGAACACACTGAGTTTTAAATAAGCTGCTACCAGAGGAAGAGTTATCACTAGATAACAGGGAAAGAGTAATTGTACCCTCTTATATTACTGTTTATTACCAGTAATATACTTTTCTTTTACAAATCAAAGCAGAAAAACATGTTCAAAGTAATTTTTTAAAAGATGGGCTCAGTACTAGCCAATCACTTAGCTCTGACCACTCTACCACAAGTGGCCCATAATGCCATGTGCCATAGCACTTAGCCAAAAAATCATCTTCCTTTATGTAAGTTCCACGAAGGCAGCCTTGTTCACTGCTAGAGGCTAAACTAAGACAAAGCCTCCTCTAAATAAAACAAGAGTATCCTAGCGGAGAGATGTAGTGAGTATACTAGAAATGCTCATTTGTTTTCCCAGTGAGATCAACAACAATTAGGACTAGATACCTCTCATCATATACATAAGCCAGCATCCCTGATAACGTGGAATATAGGAACAAGTTGATTTTAAAACAAGATTCCCTACTGATATCCATTTTCTTCTTATAAAATGAGGATGATTTAATGAGGAAGATAGCAGTTTGGCCCGGAGAATATACTCCTGTTTCCCTGAGTTAACGATGTGTCCCACGATTATAAGTAGTTAATACCTGTGCAAACCAGGTTTTCCTTTTCTGTTCTAATGCATGAAAATTACCATTACCACCACTCATTATCTACAATGATTTATGCTTTCCCGGTAATTCAAATACAGTAAAATTACCATCTAGTCTCTTTTCCAGAAAAATCTGGTGATTGTTATTTAAAAAAAAGAAAGCACTTACCTTTGATTCTCAATTTCCACAGCTGAGTCAGATGCCGTTGCATAGTTGATAGAATCCATTCCTGGTATGTGTTTTCCAAGCCCCTCTCAAATTTGTTGTCAACTGTCCTTTGATTTAAACAGATTTCTGACCATACAAAATTCAGTAAATGTGATGTTTCCCTGAATAAATGCAAACAGCTAGTATCAGAGTAATGAAAATGTTGATGTCATTGTGACAATTATGTAAATTAATTACACATAAATTAAGGCAAAAATCACATACAAGGCTTTTAATATTTTCATGTAGGAACTGTCATTTCAGGTCTATCCTAAAATCTAGAGATTTTATTCACAAGTTCTCTTTCAGTTTTGCCTCCTTAATCTATCCAATGTTAGATTCCAGAAGAGTATTGTAATTTCCAACGAAAGTATCATACAGCTTTCCGCAACAGTAAAAAATGTAATTTTACCCTTAGCCATACAACGGCCAAAAAGCCATTTTTCAACATCAGTTGGGAACTAGTATGAAAATCTTTTGCATACAAAGGCAGAAGGTGGAGTATCGCCTCAGTATACCCGGGAAAATAATCAGCAGGACTTAACTACCTCTATCCAAACTCCTGGTCTGGAATTTGCTGTTAATGGGTACTAATATAAAAGTTCTGAATTCTCAAACTTTTCGATGAAAGGCTTACAAATAATAATAATAAAAAAAGACAAAGGGCACTGTTGTAATCTCCTTAGATACAATAGTTTGGACAAAATTTTAAAAAAAGATAATGTCAAAAAAAAAAAAAAAAAGATAATGTCTAATTTTACTTTTCCATCTCCCTTATCGGAGATGCCATCATTCTTCCTATTTGTATATTGTTCTTAGTCTTTAGCATTCTTGGCAATGACAAATGAGCAACGATGAAAGAAATCCTACAAGAACAATATACTTCAAACATCGGAAGCCAATAAGGTCACAGAGCTCTCAGATTCGCAAAATATCCAACAGACTCCTGGTAATTTCATGATGTTTTGTCGTAGTTTTCTAAAATGCAAAATCTAAGAAATAAGTCACGAAATAACTGCCCAAAAAGAAATTCAACAAGTGGATCCAATGGCACTGATAGTATACTTGAGATTAAAAAAAAAAAAATCAGAGCGTATTATCAAAATTAAAGTTGACTCAAAACCTCTTTTTCGGAAACTAGAAAGCATTCCTACGAAGTGTGGCTTCCTATTCCGAGATTCTGCGAGGAGCACATGGCAATAGTGCCCTTCACTGGCTCTAACAATTCCCCTTCAGCACTTTGTGCGATTTTGGGGCGAGCGTCTCCAGGAAGCACCTAACCTCGTACAAGAAGAACGGCGTCAGCAATGGTTACCTCGCACTTAACCCCTATTAATTCAGAAAATGTGTATTGTATGTACCACATTTTAACATCTACATGCCAGACAACGGACCCCGCCCACGCTATAATCGTGTACTGTGGGCCGCAGTAAAGCCACTAGGCCCGAAGTCCACAAAAACCACGAGCCCTCCGCCTTCGGGGACTGACTTCCGCGGCTGGACCCCGATATGCCACGCAGGGGCCTGGGAAAAGCTACAAGAGGAAACCCTCCCCCGCCCACAAGGCCCGGAAGCCCCCGTCCTCTTTCCTACCCGTCGAGAGAGCAGACAGCTTGCACCAACCAGCGCCGGCTCGGCATGGGCCTCAGCTGCGTACCAGATACCCGCCACCCCTCCCTAGGAAGTCCGCATTCAGCAACCTCCGGAATCCCCCCTCACTCCAACAACTTAAGAACCACCAACCTCCATTACCGCGCTGGAGAAAAGGATGGGCGGGCTGCGTGCCCCAGCTAATAGGGAGACCGAAGTCTCGCGATAACAATTTGACTCCAGGAAGAAAGTGAGAGGTGGGAAGTGGCGACCCGCGGGGCGCCATTTTGATCTCCGTGAGAGGAGGAGCGATTTCGAGTGGGCAGGGTCTGATCTCCCGGATCCAGAGGAGGCGGAGTTGACTGCGGCAAGATCGGGTTTCAGGTGTAGGCTTCCCTCACGGGTTAGGTAAGTGGAGTAGACAAGAATGTTTCGGTAACCTACAAGAAATAAATTGTGGGGTCAGGTGAACGGAATGACTGTGAGCTGCAAGGAAACAGGCACTCCACCTGCTTTGCTTCCAGTGGTCTCGCCTTGGCTGAGCTGTCCTCTGACTTACCAAAATCTGATCTCGAGTGTGTGTGGGGGTGTGCGTGTGTGTACGGTGCCAGGTGTGTTTTGTCATATTATGTCTACTTTTGCCTTCAGAAATCTCCTCTGCGTTAAATTGTAAGACGATCATGCTTTGACCGAGACTCAAAATGTGTAACCTTTGTACTGGAAGCCAGTGTTACCCCGTAGTACATCCAGGTCACCTCTCCCCTTCGGACTTTTGTTAACTACTTTTTCACTCAGAGCTAAGTGTCAGCCTCCCAGGGGTTGGTTAACATATCACAAGAGATACCAGCGGCGAATTTTTTTGTTTGTTTTCTCCCTTAGTTCCCTGAATGATTAATGAATGTTAAGATGAAAGTTTGAACTAGTTTAGTTTTGGTATTTTGGGGTTTTTTTTCCCCACAGTAGTTACAAAAAGGAATGAGCTGGCTTGATTTGTCCACTTTCAGACCTCTTGTATCATATGAAAAAACCAGGAAAGCCGTCTAGTCTTAATCTATGGTTAGTGTCATCTTCGGATTGGACAGACCTGGAGGGTAATCTAGCCTCTTTACTCAATTTTGCTCTAAATGTTGAACAATTCCAGGCACAGACAGTCTAGTCTAGGCATTATGAAGTACCGCTAGCTCCAGAACAGGGATTGCATGTCTTATTCACTGCCATGTTCCATAACATGCCTGCCTATGTAATTTGTGAGTCTCAGTACGAAATGAAAATGCAGGGCCCCTTGTTCAAAACGCAGGGGGAAAGTGCCATTAAAGGTACTAAAATATAAGCGGTCTCCTTTCTTCTGTAGTACCTCTTTCCACTTGTCATGATGTTTTAATTAATAGCATTAATTTGCTATTATTATTAATGACATTCTATTTTATTGATTTATTATTAATCACTAACTATACTATTATTAATTAATAGCATTAATTTGCTATTTATTGTCACTCTAAGTAAAGAAAAATTGAGTTTAACTCATTAGCATGAGATTTACCACTCTATATTCTGCAATACCAGTTTTAAGTACAAACAAAAGAACATTTAGCTTGTACGCAGAATTAACTGAAATTTCACAATTCATACTATGTAGGCATATGTATTTTGTTCTTACTAGAACACTGGATACTGCACAAAACTAGCACCCCTGTATTTATTTTACTTCTCCATGCGTGCACATTCTACCGACACTATGGAATCCAGGGAATTTGAGTCTCAATGAACTCCCTTGGACTGTGCATCCACCAGCATTCTACGCTCACAGGACTTAAACGCTTTTTGTGAATGGGAAGCAAGGAGTGGTGGTGGACATGCACATAGACCCTCTCTCCTCTGATCCCAAGCATGTTCCATTGTCCTATCCATCTTAAAAGTTCAAATATAAAGTTAAGAATTTTTTTAAATATTTATTTTATTTATTTATTTGTCTGCACCAGGTCTTAGTTGCGGCATACGGGGTCTTCATTGTGGCATGCAGGCTCTTAGTTATGGCATGCGGGATCTAGTTCCCTGACCAGGGATTGAACCTGGGCCCCCTGCATTGGGAGCCTGCAGTCTTAACCACTGGACCACCAGGGAAGTCCCTAAAGTTAAGAATTTAAAGATGGTGGCAATGGAGCATAAACCACGTGCTATTCTGAGCACATGGTCCTGTGTAACTTCACTAGTTGCACATCCGTGGAGCCAGCCGTGTCCCAGAGCCTTATGAGTCTGGAATATCATAAACGTTCAATAAAAAAAACTAAGGCTGAACTGGTATCCATTGTATGCTAGGTACTTGGAAGACAAATATGAGAAATACAGTCCTATCTTCAAAGAGATCACAGTCTAAGGGACAGAAACAAAGCAAACAGATGACCGGAGGTATACTGAGTGCTATAAGGTTGCTCTATACAAACTTTCCCTTATTGTGAGCTGAATTGTATCATTCCCTCACCAGTTAATGGCAAGATATAATGTGATGAGTTCTGGGTTTATAGTGGGCTAGATTTGGTTTTGAATTCTGTTTCTGCCACTTAATAGCTGAGTGATCTGGAGTAAATAATATATTCTCTCTGGCCTATTTCCTCTTGTAAAATGAGAAGGATAATATGTCGTTGTGTGAGGTTTTGAAGGAACGTCTGTAAAGTGTCTAACATACTGTCTGGTTTACAGAATGCAGTTTGTCAATAGTTATCGGCCATAGTTGGTCTACCCCATTAGGCATTGCCTCTGCAGCTCCATTTATCCTTCTGCCTCCTATCTTCCATTCTTCCCTTCTCTAGACCCTACTTCTGGGCCACTGACTCCCAGCAGTGGAATCTGGAGAGTAAATGTTGTTTGCCTCCATGTGGCCCAAAGCTGTCCTCCTAGAGCCACTCTGGATTTGTATTAGAACTTTTCTAACCCTTTTCTCTCATCACTCCAACTCCAACCTCCTCTTCCCTATCTCTCACTCACACAGAAACACACTTATACACACTACCACGCTGCCTTCTGGGCTTTTGGCTTGCATTTCTAAACCAGTTATTCAGGCTGTAGCCTCCTAGGAATTTGTTTCTGTTTTGGTGGGGAAAGAAAACAAAAACCTGACCTTTGAAAGATAGTAAAGGGTGTAAAATTAGTGATGCAGGAGATGTAGATGGTTAGTGATGCAGGAGATGTAGATGGGCCGCAGGCTGAGCAGCTGAAATCTGTCCTGTGTGGGCAGCTACTCCAAGATAAGATAATGCCAGGAGCTGGGAGGAGCTGAGTCCCACCCAGAAAAAAGATAAAGAGACCACAGATTTCTCATTCTCAAGGTCAAGGAGTTCTTCCCAACTATACAGGTACAGAAAGGCTGGGGGTGTAGGGAAGGGAGGGGGCACCACCCCATAGTAGGTGATGTCAACCTTCCCATAGGTCTCTGCATTAAGAGATGTGCGCACATACAGGGGAGAACCCTGAGTTATACCAAATACGGCCTCAGAGCCAGGCAAAGCAAGACATTGGCCAGAGGAAACCCCCAAGAAATGCCCCATGTAAGTGATTTAAACTACCATGAAGACGCAACTCTCTTAGTCCACCCATGTGTGTCTATTCACATGTACTTTTTTCCCTCCTAATAAACACTTTGCTTGTTTCACTACTTTCAGTCTCTTTGTTGAAATTAACTTTTACAAATAAGACAAGCCAGGGGCCTTGTCACTAGCCACTGGCCCTCGTGGTGTAGGGGCTAAGATTCAGTGCTCTCACTGCCATGGCCTGACTTCGCTGGGGAACGAGATCTTGCTTCAAGCCCCTGCAGGCCGAGGCCACTTGAGATCATTAGGATTGTATTTAATTTAAACTTGAGTCTTTATTATTCCTACTGTAAGTAGAAATATCTAGAGTGCTTTTATTATCTTCATTTTAAGTAAACATGTATTCACGGAGCAGATTTTCACAAGTTCTTAATTAGTACTTGCTGGTTTCTAATAAAGAAAATATAAGATGATGGGCCTTCCCTTGTGGTCCAGTGGTTAACACTCCATGCTTCCACTGCTGGGGGCACGGGTTCCACTCCTGGTCTGGGAACTAGGATTCTGCATGCCTCGCAGAGCAGCCAAAAAAAAAGAAGAAGAAAAAGAAAGAAAGAAAATATAAGATGTCAACATTTAGAAAATCTAGGTGAAGCATATATGAGATTATTTGTACGTATTTTCTGTCCATCTGAAATTATTTCAATAAAGTTAAAATGGCTCATTCCTGAACAATTATAGCTTATTCAATTCGAAAATATATTTTCGGGAATTCCCTGGCCGTCCAATGGTTAGGAGTCCGTGCTTCGCTTTCACTGCTGAGGGCCAGGGTTTGATCCCTGGTCAGGGAACTAATATCCTGCAAGCCGCTACGCACGGCCAAAAAAAAATAAAATATATTTGAGATCATCTAACTATGATTATATAGGGTTTGGGGCCCATTATCAACACTTTACATTTTCTTTGGGAGACCAAATTATGCATATTAAGTAAATAAAGGGTAATAAAGTATTATCTGATAAAGTACTAAAGAAATGTCGGGTCTTAAATGTATGTTTGTGGAGGATGTGTTATTTGATATCATCAAAATTAGAAATACAGTTTCTAAGAAAACTGAATCTTTGGAAAATTAAAAAAAAATTTTTTTGGAAGAGTATTTCAAGTGATGTTGAAGGACCATCTTTCACTTACTAAGTAATGGTATATCAGAGATTATTCACATTAACGAGGTATTTCATTAACAATTTTAATGAGAACTCCAACTGTGTTCTTAGAAACAGCCTTAAGAGTTTTGTCTTTATTCCTTGTTGTGATTGGCCTCCAGTGGGATTCCCCGCCCACCTCATATTACTTTCCTTTGTTTGGGTTTTTTTGCCTGCATTTTATTTAACTCTCTCTGCTTGCACACCTCATCACCTGTACACTTGAGGTAAGATACTAATCTCTGTGCATATATGTCTACTTATTGTAAAATATATTTAGCATATATTTTTTAAAAATCAAATTATAATTGGTTAGGTTATCAGAATAATGGACATTGAAGCTGTTTACCAAGAAAATGTTTATTTGTAAATGAAATAATTTGAATTTCAAAAGCTAATAATTTGTAGGAGTTTCCATTTCTCTTAGTAATTTAAATTTTCTCTTGTAAAAGTGATAGTCTAAGAAACTTGTTTAACTTTTAGCCTAAATGTCAAATATAGAATAGAAAACACAAATAAATGATCTATTATAGAAGTACCTGAGCATCCTGTACTGTTATCTACAACCATTTAAACACTTATTCATAAACCTTAATAAACTACCTTTGCTTCAGGATCTATATTCCTTAAATCAACCATTAGAAAGCTGCATGTTCAATCCAGATACATGACTGAAGAAAATGAATCGTGTGCCCTCTTGGTTTGGTATTCCTCTTGTCTATTTTAAATGTCAGCTATTTAAGGTACTAGTATTAAAATAGGTTACTTGGACATTTCTCACTTGGAATATTAAATACAAGAAGTTATGGTTGCCTTTCTGTGAGGACACCTAAATGCCCTTTTGCCCTCTTTATATAACTGAACTCTTTCATTTCCAGAGCAGCAGCTGTTCATGCTTGGTGCACTGCAATAATTAGCCTACAATTGCTTTATTTTGTACATCCTCGTGAAACCTCAAAACTCAGATTGGGACTTGAGCCCATGGGCTGAGACTTGACCCCAGCCAAAACTCAGATTGGGACTTGAACACACTGTACTTTGAGATCACACACTCAGGACTTAACGAAGCTCAGGTTCTTTACGTCTCATCACAGAAAGAATTCACTGAGAGACAAAGTGATAGGTAAGAAGTGGATTTTTTTAGAGAGACACGCTCCATATACAGAATGCGGTCCATCTCAAAAGGTGAGATGGCCTTGGGAGAAACACACTCCACAGAGTGTGGAACATCTCAGAAGGTGAGAGGCCCCGAAATATGGGGTAGTTTTTACGGACTGGGTAATTTCATAGGCTAACAAGTGGGAGGATTATTCCAGCTATTTGGGGGAAGGGGCAGAGAATTCCAGGAATTGGGCCACTGCCCACTTTTGGCCACTTATGGTCATGGCACCTGTGGGTGTGTCATTTAGATGCTAATGCATTACAATGAGCATATAATGAGGCTCAAGTTCTACTGGAAGTCTGCCATCTTGGACCTAGTTGGTTCTAATTTTTGTGTCCCCCAACAGCTCTGTCATTCTTTTAAAGGTTGTGTCCTGCCCCCTTCCTGTTTCAGAAAGAAGATGTCTTGTGCTGAGTATTCTTTTCATGTGCCAAGTCTAGAGGAGCTTGTTGGAGGTAAATGCAATACTGAGTTTTTTAATTATCCTAAGGAAAAAAATTTTTAAATAAAAACATTCTAAGATAAGCTTTATGCAATAGTACTTTCGATACAGAACTAATTTTCCTTTTCTGTATTTGTTCTGTACTGTTTTTATTGAGAGAGTCCAAAACTCTGCCCCTCAAAAAAAATCTAAATTCACGATTCAAAGATTCTTGATGAGATACGAACTTTACAGATTGAAAATGAATATGGTAATCCACGATTTAAATATGTGTGGTGCCCAAAGAGTTGTACAATATTGCTTTATTAACTTTTTTTTAACATCTTTATTGGAGTATAATTGCTTTACAGTGTTGTGTTAGTTTCTGCTGTATACCAACTGAATCAGCTATATGCAAACATATATCCCCATATCCCCTCCCTTTTGCATCTCCCTCCCACCCGCCTTATCCCACCCCTCTAGGTGCTCGCAAAACACCAAGCTAATCTCCCTGTGCCATGCAGCTGCTTCCCATTAGCTATCTATTTAACATCTGGTCCTGTGTATATGTCAGTGCTGCTGTTTTACTTCCTCCCAGCTTACCCTTCCCCCTCCCCGTATCCTCAAGTCCATTCTCTACATCTGCGTCTTTATTCCTGTCCTGCCCGTAGGTTCTTCAGAACCATTTTTTTTTTTAGATTCCATATATATGTGTTAGCATATGGTATTTGTTTTTCTCTTTCTGACTTACTTCACTCTGTATGACAGTCTCTAGGTCCATCCACCTCACTACAAATACTCAATTTCGTTTCTTTTTATGGCTGAGTAATATTCCGTTGTATATATGTGCCACATCTTCTTTATCCATTCATCTGTCGATGGACACTTAGGTTGCCTCCATGTCCTGGCTATTGTAAATAGTGCTGCAGTGAACATTGTGGTACATGACTCTCTGAATTATAGTTTTGTCACGGTATATGCCCAGTAGTGGGATTGCTGAGTCATATGGTAGTTCTATTTTTAGTTTTTTTAAGGAACCTCCGTAATGTTCTCCATAGTGACTGTACCAATTTACATTCCCACCAATAGTGCAAGAGGGTTTCCTTTTCTCCACAACCTCTCCAGCATTTATTGTTTGTAGATTTTTTGATGATGGCCATTCTGACTGGTGTGAGGTGATACCTCATTGTAGTTTTGATATACATTTCTCTGATGATTAGTGATGTTGAGCATCCTTTCATGTATTTGTTGGCAATCTGTATATCTTCTTTGGAGAAATGTCTGTTTAGGTCTTTTGCCCATTTTTGGATTGGGTTTTTTGTTTTTTTGATATTAAGCTGCATGAGCTGCTTGTATATTTTGGAGATTAATCTTTTGTCAGTTGCTTCATTTGCAAGTACTTTCTCTGATTCTGAGTGTTCTTTTCATCTTTTTTTATTGTTTCCTTTGCTGTGCAAAAGCTTATAACTTTCATTAGATCCCATTTGTTTATATTTGTTTTTATTTCCATTTCTTTAGGAGGTGGGTCAAAAGGGATCTTGCTGTAATTTATGTTATAGAGAGTTCTGCCTATGTTTTCCTCTAAGAGTTTTATGCTGTCTGGCCTTACATTTAGGTCTCTAATCCATTTTGAATTTATTTTTATGTATGGTGTTAGGGAGTGTTCTAATTTCATTCTTTTACGTGTAGCTGTCCAGTTTTCCCAGCACCACTTATTGAAGAGACTGTCTTTTCTCCATTGTATACTCTTGGCTCCTTTATCAAAGATAAGGTGACCATATATGCATGGGTTTATCGCTGGGCTTTCTATCCAGTTCCATTGACGTATATTTCTGTTTTTGTGCCAGTACCATATTATCTTGATTACTGTAGCTTTGTAGTATAGTCTGAAGTCAGGGAGCATGATTCCTCCAGCTCCGTTTTTCTTTCTCAATCTTGCTTTGGCTATTCGGGGTCTTTTATTTTATTTTATTTTATTTTTTCGAGGTCCTTTATATTTCCATACAAATTGTGAATTTTTTTGTTCTACTTCTGTGAAAAATGCCATTGGTAGTTTGATAGGGATTGCATTGAATCTGTAGATTGCTTTGGGTAGTAGAGTCATTTTCACAATGTTATTCTTCCAATCCAAGAACATAGTATATCTCTCCATCTGTTTGTATCATCTTTAATTTCTTTCATCAGTGTCTTATAGTTTTCTGTATACAGGTCTTTTGTTTCCTTAGGTAGGTTTATTCCTAGGTATTTTATTCTTTTTGTTGCAGTGGTAAATGGGAGTGTTTCTTTAATTTGTATTTCAGAGTTTTCATCATTAGTGTATAGGAATGCAAGAGATTTCTGTGCATTAATTTTGTACCCTGCTACTTTACCAAATTCATTGATTAGCTCTAGTAGTTTTCTGGTAGCATCTTTAGGATTCTCTATGTATAGTATCATGTCATCTGCAAACAGTGACAGTTTTACTTCTTCTTTTTTTTTTTTTTAATTTCTTCTTTTCTGATTTGGATTCCTTTTATTTCTTTTCTTCTCTGATTGCTGTAGCTAAAACTTCCAAAACTATGTTGAATAATACTGGTGAGAGTGGGCAAACTTGTCTTGTTCCTGATCTTAGAGGAAATGGTTTCAGTTTCCAGAAACCATGGTTTCACCATTGAGAACGATGTTGGCTGTGGCTTTGTCATATACGGCCTTTATTATGTTGAGGTAGGTTCCTTCTATGCCTACTTTCTGGAGAGTTTTTATCATAAATGGGTGTTGAATTTTGTCAAAAGCTTTTTCTGCATATATTGAGATGATCATATGGTTTTTATCCTTCAATTTGTTAATATGGTGTATCACATTGATTGATTTGTGTATATTGAAGAATCCTTGCATTCCTGGGACAAACCCCACGTGATCATGGTGTATGATCCTTTTAGTGTGCTGGTGGATTCTGTTTGCTAGTATTTTGTTGAGGATTCTTGCATCTATGTTCATCAGAGATATTGGCCTGTAATTTCTTTTGTTGTGACATCTTTCTTTGGTTTTGGTATCAGGGTGATGGTGGCCTTGTAGCATGAGTTTGGGAGTGTTCCTCCCTCTGCTATATTTTGCAAGAGTTTGAGAAGGATAGGTGTTAGCTCTTCTCAAAATGTTTGATAGAATTCGCCTGTGAAGCCATCTGGTCCTGGGCTTTTGTTTGTTGGAAGATTTTTAATCACGGTTTCAATTTCAATGCTTGTGATTGGTCTGTTTATATTTTCTATTTCTTCCTGGTTCATATTCAGAAGGTTGTGCTTTTCTAAGACTTTGTCCATTTCTTCCAGGTTGTCCATTTTATTGGCATATAGTTGCTTGTAGTAATCTCTTATGATCCTTTGTATTTCTGAAGTGTCAGTTGTTACTTCTTCTTTTTCATTTCTAGTTCTGTTGATTTGAGTCTTCTCTCTTTTTTTTCTTGATGAGTCAATTTTATTTATCTTGTCAAAGAACCAGCTTTTAGTTTTATTGATCTTTGCTATCATTTCCTTCATTTCTTTTTCATTTATTTCTGATCTGATCTTTATAATTTCTTTCCTTCTGCTAACTTTGGGTGTCTTTTGTTCTTCTCTCTCTATTGCTTTAGGTGTAAGCTTAGGTTGTTTATTTGAGATTTTTCTTGTTTCCTGAGGTAGGATTATATTCCTATAAACTTTCCATTTAGAACTGTTTTTGCTGCATCGCATAGGTTTTGGATCATTGTGTTTTGTCATTTGTTTCTAGGTATTTTTTGATTTCCTCTTTGATTTCTTCAGTGATCTCTTGGTTATTTGGTAGTGTATTGTTTAGCCTCCACGTGTTTGTATTTTTTACAGTTTTTTTCCTGTAACTGATATCTAGTCTCATAGCATTGTGGTCGGAAAAGATACTTGATATGATTTCAATTTTCTTAAATTTACCAAGGCTTGATTTGTGACCCAAGATATGGTGTATCCTGGAGAATGTTTCATGGGCACTTGAGAAGAAAGTTTATTCTGTTGTTTTTGGATGGAATTTCCTATAAATATCAATTAAGTCCATCTTGTTTAATGTACCATTTAAAGCTTGTGTTTCCCTATTTATATTCATTTTGGATGATCTGTCCATTGGTGAAAGTAGGGTGTTAAATTTCCCTATTATGATTGTGTTACTGGCGATTTCCCCTTTTATGGCTGTTAGTATTTGCCTTATGTATTGAGGTGCTCCTATGTTGGGTGCATAAATATTTACAATTGTTATATCTTCTTGTTGGATCGATCCCTTCATCATTATGTAAGTGTCCTTCTTTGTCTCTTGTAATAGTCATTATTTTAAAGTCTATTTTGTCAGATATGAGAATTGCTACTCCAGCTTTCTTTTGATTTCCATTTGCATGGAATATCTTTTTCCATCCCCTCACTTTCAGTCTGTATGTGTCGCTAGGTCTGAAGTGGGTCTCTTGTAGACAGCATATGTACAGGTCTTGTATTTGTATCCATTTAGCCAGTCTATGTCTTTTGGTTGGAGCATTTAATCCATTTACATTTAAGGTAATTATCAATATGTATGTTCCTATTACCATTTTCTGAATTGTTTTGGGTTTGTTTTTGTAGGTCTTCTCCTTCTCTTGTGTTTCCTGCCTAGAGAAGTTCCTTTAGCATTTGTTGTAAAGCTGGTTTGGTGGTGCTGAATTCTCTTAACTTTTGCTCATCTGTAAAGATTTTAATTTCTCTGTCAAATCTGAATGAGATCCTTGCTGGGCAGAGTAATCTTGGTTATAGTTTTTTCTTCTCATCACTTTAAATATGTCCTGCCACTCCCTGCTGGCTTGCAGTTTCTGCTGAAAAATCAGCTGTTAACCTTATGGGGATTCCCGTGTATGTTATCTGTTGCTTTTCCCTTGCTGATTTCAGTATTTTTTCTTTGTATTTAATTTTTGATAGTTTGATTAATATGTGTCTTGGCATGCTTCTCTTTGGGTTTACCCTGTATGGTACCCTCTGTTCTTCCTGGACTTGATTCACTATTTCCTTCCCCATGTTAGGGAAGTTTTCGATGATAATCTCTTCAAATATTTTCTCAGACCCTTTCTTTTTCTCTTCTTCTTCTGGAACCCCTATAATTAGAATGTTGGTGCATTTAATGTTGTCCCAGAGGTCTCTGAGACTGTTCTCAATTCTTTTCATTCTTTTTTCTTTATTCTGCTCCCTGGTAATTATTTCCACCATTTTATCTTCCAGCTCACTTATCCGTTCTTCTGCCTCAGTTATTCTGCTATTGATTCCTTCTAGAGTATTTTAAATTTCAGTTATTGTGTGGTTCATCACTGTTTGTTTGCTCTTTAGTTCTTCTAGATCCTTGTGAAATGTTTCTTGTATTTTCTCCATCCTGTTTCTGAGATTTTGGATCATCTTTACTATCATTACTCTGAATTCTTTTTCAGGTAGCTTGCCTATTTCATCTTCATTTATTTGGTCTTGATGGTTTTTACCTTGCTCCTTCATCTGTAACAAATTTTTTTGTCGTTTCTTTTTTTTTTTTTTTTTTTTTGATGGGTGGTGCTGTATTCCTGTCTTACTGGTTGTTTGGCCTGAGATGTCCAGCACTGGAGTTTGCATGCAGTTGGATAGAGCTGGGTCTTGATGCTGATATGAAGATTTCCTGGAGGTGTCACTCCAATTGATATTCCATGGGGTCTGAGGTTCTGTGTTAGTCCAGCGGTTTGGACTCAGAGCTTCCACCAAAGGAGTTCGGGCCCGACCTCCAGCCTGGGAACCAAGATCCTGCAAGCTTCGTGGCACAGTAAAAAAAAAAAAAGGGGGGGGGGATGAAATGAAGAAAAAATGGAGCAGTACAATATGAAAGAATATAAAATAAAATTAGAAAGATAAAAAATATGTTAGAAAAATAAAATTATAATTGAAACAACTGCAACAAGGTAAAATAACAGAAAAAAGAAAAATAAATAAAGGTGCGGGGGAACAAGCCAAAAGGAGAGATCACTAACAAAGTATAAAGAATAAAATAAAATTAGAAAAATAAAACATTAGGAAAAAATAAAAATATAAAAGAATCGACAACAATGAATCTACAAGGTAAAACAGAGCCCCAATCTAAAAGAAGAAAAAAGAAAAAAAAAAGTCTTGGCTATAGGGGTAGAGTTTAGGCAGGGGGTGGAACTTAGGCAGAGGTGGGGTTTTGGGTGGGGTCGGACCTAGGCGGGTGGGGGTGTGACATTTGAGCATGGGGCAGGGCCTAGGCAGGGTGATGTTGGAGCATGGGGCGGGGCCTCTGCTTAGGACCTGCGCAGAAGGGGAGAGGTAGCACGTTGAGAGGAGGGCCCCTGGAGTGTGGAGTTCCGGAGTTTGGAGGCAGGGCCCTGAGTGAGGGTGTGTGGGTGGGGTTTATGCCCAGCACATTGGAGGGGGTCTCAGAGGGGGTCTTCGAGTGTAGAGGTGGGGCCCTGGGTGGGGGTGTAGGGGTGAGGCTTAGGCTCTGCATGGCAGGAGAGAGGCTCCAAGGGCAGAGGATTAGGCCCTGGAGCCCAACAGGCTCCCTGGTGCCTAAGAGGACAGGGAAAGCAGTGGCCCCGTCCCCTTCCGTTCGTTTGTGCCCCTCCCCCACTGTCTCCCCCAGGGTCTCCCCCATCACTGCTGGAACCCTAACCATGACTGGGTCCCACTGAGCGTAGTAACTCCTTCCCTCCCCTGGCCACCCCTCAGGGGTGCCGGTGCCATAGGTCCAGCCTTTACTTTTGCTCCCCCTTCCCTCCCTCTCGCTCCCTCAGGACCCACACGGCTGGAGGGGGCCTAGGTGGGCAGAGGATCAGGCCCGGGATCTCAACAGGTTCCTGGGGGTCCAAGTGGGCAGGGGAAACCTGGCCATGCTCCCTTTTGATCCTCTGCCCTCCCAGTGGTTCCCCAATTTCCCCCTTTGCGTGTGGGATCCCTTCCCCTCCCCCAGCCGCCCAAGAGGTGACCACTGTTCTGAACTGTTCTGACCTGTTAGAACCTTAGATTAGCTGCCTGTCTTTGAAATACATATGAGTCATATAACACATACTTTCATGTCTTACTTTTTTTGTGTGTGGTACACGGGCCTCTCACTGTTGTGGCCTCCCCCGTTGCGGAGCACAGGCTCCGGACGTGCAGGCTCAGCGGCCATGGCTCATGGGCCCAGCCGCTCCGCGGCATGTGGGATCTTCCGGGACCGGGGCACGAACCCGTGTCCCCTGCATCGGCAGGCGGACTCTCAACCACTGCGCCACCAGGGAAGCCCCATGTCTTACTTCTTTTGCTCAACATTTTTTCTATAAGCATTAATGAAGGTGTTGCATGTAATTGCTTACTTTCTTGCGGTTTAAATACTTACATTTCAATACTTGGAATCCTCTCCCTAAAAGAAACGTAGTCCTCACCTGAGTGCAGTGTTTATCTTCAGTGGTTTCTAATCACTACAGTTTGCAGTGTTATTTATGGAAGTATTTATGTACCTTAATATATGTATCTTGTGATTAATTATGTGTCCAGTTTCTGATTGTATTCATTAATAAGACCATTTCCCCCTCCTTTTGTTTGTTTGTTTGGCTGCGCTGCACAGCCTGTGGGGAGCACCCCCTGCAGTGGAAGTGCTGAGTCTTAACTGCTGGACCACCAAGGAAGTCCCTTATCCCCCTCCTTTTAAGTTACACAAGTTTAGGGACTTCCCTGGCGGTCCAGCAGTTAAGACTCCATGCTTCCACTGCAGGGGGCACAGGTTCCGTCCCTGGTCAGGGAACTAAGATTCCACATGCCATGTGGCGCATCCAAAAAATAAAAAAAAAAAAGTAGTAAATTACACAAGTTTAGTTTGGAAGTATGACACACAAAACAGTTGAGGGAAGACTTGATATGTGATGACAAATTTCTACCTAATGTTTAACCCTTTTCCTTGCCTTTATTAGTTCTGCAGAAGGGACTAACGGATAACTTTGCTGATGTCCAGGTCTCTGTAGTTGATTGCCCTAATTTGACCAAGGAGCCATTTACCTTTCCCGTAAAAGGTAAGCAATATCTGCAAAGGATATTGACCCAACTTTTAGATTAAATTGTGCTTAATTTCTGTGTTTTCTAATATTGGTCAAATTTCATTTTATACCCTTGTGGAAAAATATGGTGTTTTATGTACTTTTGTAACTTTCAGAGGTTATATAATAGATATTCAATAGGCTAGAATCCTGAATATCACATGAGAGTTTTGTTTTTAATCATTCAAGTGACTGTTATGGAAACTTACTGTAATTTTTATTTATTTATTTATTTATTATTCATTCATTCAAGACCAGAAGGGATCTTAAAAGCCTTGTATTTATTTGAATCATCCATTAAATACTAATATCCCTTCAACAAATTTGTCAAGTGATTATCCAGCCAGTGTTTAAAGTGAGAAGGGAAATTAATATTGATGCTGAAACTCAGCCTCTGTGCAGCACTGCCAAATTGAATCTCAGAGACGAGAGTTTTGGGTGAAGTAGAAAAGAATACTTTTATTGCTTTGCCAGGCAAAGGGGACCACAGAGGCCTAATGCCCTCAAAACTGTCCCAAACTCAGTGGGGGGGCAGGTGTGGGGAGTCTTACAGTCAAGGGGAGGGGCTTCTCATAAGGATCAGAGTGCTTGCAAGGCCTGCATTCCTTCAGTCTAAGGATCATCTCAGGTGGTCCCGTGATCTATGGTTCTCTATGTTATTGAACTGTAACCTTCTCTCTGGAATGAAGAATGTTTCATCAAGTAGTTAACATCTTCCATGTGGTAGGGGTTTTAGTTCTGCACAAGAGCTCAAAGATATAGTTATGTATATCCAGTGAGGAGGAACCAGGACCCTGCCCCAAGGCTACACTATTGTTTCTTGACTGCTCCTCCCTTGTCTCTTCATCCCCTCCCTTCCCTGATTAGCAACTGTTTGAACCTGCCCTGTGGAACTCAGGGAAGGTCACCGAAGCTGAATGAAGCCTATTTCTTACCAACAAAAAAACAGGGGACACGAAAAGACTTTTGTGCCCAGGAGCCCCACAGGGTCCTGCTCGGTTTCTTTTTTTTTTTTTTGAATTTTATTTATTTTTTTATACAGCAGGTTCTTATTAGTTATCCATTTTATACATATTAGTGTATATATGTCAATCCCAATTTCCCAATTCATCCCACCACCACCACCACCACTGCCCCCCACCCGCCCCCCCTGCCACACACACCCCTGCCACTTTCCCCTCCTTGGTGTCCATACGTTTGTGCTCTACATCTGTGTCTCTATTTCTGCCCTGCAAACCGGTTCATCTGTACCATTCAGTTTCAATATTAAGTAAATATAATTTGTCAGACAGTATGATGGATATCTATATTTGATGTCTTAATTTTTATACTAACACTGCAAGGTGAGTACTAGCCCCAGTTTATAGATGAGAAAACTGAAGCTGAAGAGAGGCTAAGTAATCTCAGTGGGAATCATAATCAGGATTCAAATCCAGATCTGTCTGCTTCCAAAGTCCAACACTCTCTCATTATACCCTACTGTGATGAGGAATTTGGAAACAGTCACACTTACTCACTCTTTTATTATGTAATTGACATCTTTGTTAAAAAGCAGTTTTACATAGAAATCCTGGACTCTAGTTCTTTCTCTGCCACTTAAGGTTTCATTACCCTGGGTAAGCCAATTAATGTATCTGGGCTTCAGATACATTAAAATGGGGGTGGGGGGGAGTGAGATTTGGGTTAAATGTTCTTTTTGGGTCTTTCTAGTTCAAACAGTCTTTGATTTTAAGTAGACCTGTAAATTCTAGAAGTTTTATGTACCAGATGCCAATATCTCTTCACACCTTAAAAGCATTTATCATAATACTTTTTTTGTTGTTTTATGTTTTGGTTTTTTGGCCCTGAGGCATGTGGGCTCTTAGCTCCCCCACCAGGGATTGAACCCGCACCCCCTGCATTGGAAGGCGAAGTCTTAACCACCGGACTGCCAGGGAAGTCCCTATCATAATACTTTTTTATAGCTCTGTTTCTTCCAATTATAAGGGTAATATATTTTACCCCCAAATAAATAATTGATTAAATAATTCAAATAAAAACCAGAAAACACAGAAGAGTACAGGAAAAATAGTTAATCTTAATTTTGTCACCCAAAGGGTTGGTTTGAAAAAGAGTTTTCTAGGTTCTTGTCAATAATTTGTGAGTCTTTAAATTACATACTAAGGAAGCCAGATATGTATGCATGTTACATATATGATCTTTCATAAACATATTTAGGTACTTTCTACATGAACTGGTCTTGTCACTAGTGATCTTGGCGTGTTTACTAGTATTATTTCGTCGTTTTACCCGAAAACCAGGTTCACCTCTTGGTGGGTGTTGAGCCAATAGACACAACCAAAGCACTAGAGAAGGAAGGACTTATTGTCACTTGCAGCAAGTAAGGAGAACACTGGGGGATCTTTTCCCAAACAGTGTCTAGCTGTACCTGTGACGTTTAATTAAAAATGTAAGTAGAAAGTTCCTAGCATCTGAAGTTACCTAAAATTACTTGTCATTTTTATAAACAACCTTGGAACAAACAACTCTAACAAGAGGACTTCTCAATATGGATTTTTAAAAGAAGTAATATTTTACCAAAATATTTTAAATTAAAATATAATTTTAGCTAAAACCCTCCCTCCCCCAAAGGAAAGATTTTTAAAGGAATAAGTCATTATAGACTAATTCTAGAAACCTCATCCAAACATTGGCTCCAGTTCTAGCCCTTGCCCTATCATCAACTTTCTTTTTTTATATTATTAATTTTTACTGGAGTATAGTTGCTTTACAGTGTTATGTATCATCAACTTTCAATTGCCTTTATGCTACTAACTATATCAAGTCATGCTTGGTTATGACAGTATTAGAAACACAGGAAGTTAGCATAGGACAGGGATCCTAGCTACTTACATTTTCCAACCCCTGCTATTTGTAAAACTATGAACTGAAAAGTTATATATTCTTAATAAATTAGTGTCTTCCGGCATTTTATACTTAAATTTAGATGTTTGCCTATTTTTAAGATGGCTTGTTTTATTTTTTTTAGGTATCTGTGGGAAAACTAGAATTGCAGAAGTAGGAGGTGTGCCTTACTTATTGCCTCTTACAAATAAAAAAAAAGTAAGTTTCTTTTACTTTTCACATTCACATGAAGATTATGAAAATCGGGTTGATTCCTATTTTTATTATTAGAAGGTCCACTGACCAATGTGACAAGGAAATGTTAATGGATGTAGTAATAAAAAGTAAATCTGGGAATTTATATAAGTAAGATTTAAATAATATGCGTTTCCTCTTGTATAGGTTTATGATCTAAATAAAATCGCAAAAGAAATCCAGCTTCCTGGAGCTTTTGTTCTTGGAGCAGGAGCAGGCCCATTTCAGACTCTTGGATTCAATTCTGAGGTCAGCGTATATATAATTACTTTACTTTATTGATTTGACACTTAGTTTGCCTTTTTCCTTTTACTGCCCTATCAGAAATCTTGTCTTCTGAATGAATTGTAAGTGGTTGATGTCATACCTCTCTACAGATTTGTTACTGTTTGATACAATTTGGAGTATAGCACATGCTCCAATTAGTCCAACTGAAATGGAGCACTCATCTCTAATTTAGATTTTCTTATGGCACACGCTCAGTATTCAAGGAGTCCATCGAAGGTCCTACTGTGATTTGCTGAGGACTCTGGACTGTGAAAGATTTCAGTCCTTACACATCAGAGGATTCCTAACTTCTCTATGATCTTTGCTGGTATAAGGGCAACTTACAATCAGAAGATGAATGAAATATTTAATGATCTAATCAAATCCCTCTTTCAGACCAAATTGCGGGGACCTACCCCAGTAGTATGATTATTGTTTACAAAAGGTAGTATCTATCACTATGCATGTTAACACATTTCCAACATAAAAACATCACTGTTTCTTCACATCTCACAAACAGGAGAATAACCTGCTCAGTCCGCCCATTCTCTCACAGCCTCTTACATCTGTGACTGTTAGTCAGTAATCATACAAGTCCTTTTATAGAAACGTTAATATAATTTGCCTAGTGTTCAAGACAGAAAAAGTTTAAAATTTAAGTGAGAAATTTTAAGGACGTCTCTGGCGGTCCAGTGGTTAGGACGTGGCGCGGCACTTTCACTGCCAAGGGCCCGGGTTCGATCCCTGGTCAGGGAACTAAGTAAGTAAGTAGGTAAGTAGGTAGGTAAGTAAGTAATAAAATGAGAAATTTTGATGCAAATGTCACAATCTTATAGAAACACTATAATACTGTAAACATTTTCTAAAATTTTTTTTCAGTTTTTTTGATATTTGTAAATCTTTAACATTTTGAATCTGACATTAAATATTTTATTTTTCATGTTTTATTATTAGATCTTGAAATAAAATGTCTTAAAGTCTAGGACAAAATATTTTGTTACATTATTCAAGATCTTCTCTTTGCATAGAGATACTAGGCTTGACTAATTACCTTATTTACTTTTCTTTTCAGTTTATGCCAGTTGTTCAAACAGAAAGTGAACACAAACCTCCTGTGAATGGAAGTTACTTTGCTCATGTTAACTCTGCAGATGGAGGGTGCCTACTTGAGAAATACAGTGAGAAATATCATGATTTTGGGTTTGCATTACTGGCTAATCTTTTTGCCAGTGAAGGCCAACCTGGAAAGGTGATTTTGTTCTAAAAATGCAGTATTCTCCAAGAGTTCTCAGATAGCTAAAAATTTGCATGCTTATTGCTACTACTGTAGTTTTCTTAAGAAAATCCAAAGCTATCTAAGTCCCAAACCTCTTTAAATAACCCAGTTATGAAAGATTCAGAAAGTACTACAGGCAGAGTGAAAATAATTTGGGCTTCCCTGGTGGCGCAGTGGTTAAGAACCCACCTGCCAATGCAGAGGACACAGGTTCGAGCCCTGGTCTGGGAAGATCCCACATGCCACGGAACAACTAAGCCCGTGCGGCACAACTACTGAAGCCAGCACGCCTACAGCCCACGCTCTGCAACAAGGAAGCGATCGCAACGAGAAGGCCTAGCACCGCAACGAAGAGCAGCCTCCGCTCTCCTCAACTAGAGGAAGCCTGCACGCAGCAACAAAGACACATGCAAACAAAAATTTAAAAAAGAAAAAAAAATAATACTTAGTAAGCAATAGCTTTTTTTCCAAGGAACTAAAATAGGATGTTCCTGTGGGGAGTGAGTTAGTCAAATAGATGAACCATGCAGCTGAAGTAGATAATGTCTGCCTATATAGTTAGTATATATGTAACTTACTCATTTCAGACTGATCAGACATTGATTGAGATAGAAATGATGGGAGCAAAAAATTATAGAAGAGGTGAGAAGAATTAATGCCTCACTTCATATTTACTTCCTGTTAGTACAAAAAAAAAGGATGATTTCATGTTCCAAAATTGTAATGATGGTCGCACAACTCTATACATATACTGAAACCCATTGAATTGTATACTTGAAATAGGTGGATTGTATGGTATGTGAATTATATCCCCCATAAAGCTGTTATTTTTTTTTAAAGATTATTTCAGTTTTAGCTGTTGTGAGAACCCCCAGATCTTGTAGAGATAACTACTTCAGCCACTTTGGGAAATGAGATAGTGAAGCAAAAATACCTAATAAAGTGGAGGTAACAGAAGTCCAGATTTTTAAAGGAAATGAGAAAACATAATCATTTCTCCTCCCTCCAGTTATCACAAGTTAATCCCTTTAAACCAAAGAATTCTCAGTCTTTTACCACCTTGACATATAAGAATCTCTAGAGTTCAGTGTAGAATTTGGCTATAAATTTATAAAATTTAGCTATAACTCTCTCAGTCCAAGAAAGCACAAATACGACATTATTAGAGTAAATGATACATAATTCATATATATATATATAATACTATATATATTATTAAGACTTAGAGGATTGAGACACTTCTGCTCATATGTGGGTGCTCGAAGCAAACAAGTGAATATTTGATGGCACTGAATTATATAATGTTTCACTTGGGTAGTTATTTACATAATATTTTGCAGCTTAGAACAATGGTATGTATATTTATGTCCTCTCTAGGTCATTGAGGTGAAAGCCAAAAGAAGAACTGGAAAACTTAACTTTGTGACTTGTATGAGACAGACTCTTGAAAAACATTATGGAGATAAGCCTGTAGGAATGGGAGGTACTTTCGTGATTCAGAAGGGAAAAGTGAAGACTCATATTATGGTAAAGGCCTGTGTGTGTGTGTGTGTGTGTGTGTGTGTGTGCGTGCGCGCGCACGTGCTTAAGATCATAGGATTTTTTTAATATACATTGAGAATTTAAGCTTTTTAAAAAATATTTATTTATTTATTTTTGGTTGCATTGGGTCTTAGTTGTGGCACGTGGGATCTTCGTTGCATCATGTAGGGTCTTTAGTTGCGGTATGCCAGCTTCTTAGTGGACTTCTTAGTTGCGGCATGCGAACTCTCAGTTGCAACATGCATACAGGATCTAGTTCCCTGACCAGGGATTGAACTTGGGCCTCCTGCATTGGGAGCACGGAGTCTTACCCACTGGACCACTAGAGAAGACCTGACAATTTAACTTTTAAAGACACCCTGAACAAACCCTTTTACTGTGATCAAATTTAAATGACAGACAATACTGTAAAGCAACTTGTATGATAATGTCCACCTGGAGTCCTTTTTTCATATTAATATATTAGAACTTTCTTCTCAATTTGTTTGTATTAAAGATTGAGATAGATGTGAGTATAAGCCTTAGAAACTGATTATTTTCATTGCTAGAATCCCTATATAGACTTTGCTATTACGATGGTTGTGGTTTTAGGGAAAGAACTCATGAAAATTATAATCTTATGGGCTGACTATAAGTTTATAAGGCATTAATGACGGAATACTATATGAAGACAGACCAGGTCATCTAGGATTTTAAAAATAATTTTTGGTAGGTGAGTGAACGAATAAATGAATGAAGTGTAAAAGTGTTATAACTTAATGTCCTTTTTGTTTTAACAATGAAGCCATTAGAAAACGTATTGTTTTGATGTTTTTTATCCTGATAATTTTAAATGGCAAACCAGCTGATTCTGCATAGAAAGACACATTTGTGAAACTACTTACTTTTCCAATTTACGACAAAATTATAGATAAATCTATTTGTAAATACCAAAGGATTATAGGATTTCTTAAAATTCAAGTAAACAATACTTCATTACTAACTATAGTTACCATGATGTGCATTAGCTCTCTAGAACTTACTCACCTTATAACTGGAAGTTTGTACCCTTTGATCAACATTTCCCCACTTCCCCCACCCCCTCATCCTCTGGCAACCACCATTATACTGTTTCTCTAAGTTGGACTTCTTTAGATTCCACATATAAGTGATATCATGCAGTATTTGACTGTGACTGGCTTATTTCACTTAGTGTTGTATAATGTCCTCCAAGTTCAACTATATTGTTACAAATGGCAGGATTTCCTCCTTCTTTTAAGCCTGAATAATATTTCATATACATATCACAACTAAAAAGATACAGATAACAATTTCTTTATCCATTCATCTGTTGATGGACACTTAGGTTGTTTCCCAATCTTGGCTAACGTGAATAATGCCACAGTGAACATAGGAGTGCGGATATCTCTTCAAGGTAGTGATTTCATTTCCTTTGGATATATACCCAGCAGAATTGCTGGATCATATGGTGGTTTTATTTTTAATTTTTTGAGGAAGCTCTGTAATGGTCGTGCCGGTTTACATTCCCACTTGCAGTGTACAAGTGTTCTCTTTTCTCCACATCCTCACCAACACTTTTCATCTCTTGCCTTTTTGAGAACAGCCATCTGCACTAGAGTGAGTGATATCTCATGGCTTTGATTTGCATTTACCTGATGAATAGTGATGTTGAGTGCTTTTTCATATATCTGTTGGCCATTTGTATGTCTTCTTTGGAAAAATGTCTAATTCAGTCCTTTGATCATTTTTTAATTGGGCTTTTTTTTTCCTATGGAATTCCTTATATATTTTGGATATTAACCCCTTATCAGATATATGGTTTGCAAATATTTTCTCTCATTCCATAGGCTGCCTTTTTCATTTTGTTGACTGTTGCCTTTACTGTGCAGAAGCTTTTTAGTTTGACGTAGTCCACCTGTTTATTTTTCCTTTTATTACCTGTACTTTTGATGTCATATCCAAAAAGTCAAATTTAATGTCATGAAACTTCCCTCCTGTTTTCTTCTAAGAGTCTTTGCAGTTTTAGCTATTGTATTTAGGTGTCGGATCCATTTTTAGTTAATTTTTGTATATGATATAAAGTAAGGGTCTAACTTTATTTTTTTACATGTGGATATCCAGTTTTCCCAGCACTATTTGTTAAAAAGACAGCCCTTTCTCCATTGAATGGTCATGGCATCCTTGTCAGAAACCATTTGACCATATATGCAAGGGTTTACTTCTGGGATCTCTATTCTATTCCATTGATCTGTATGCCTGTCGTTATGCTAGTATCACACTATTTCGATTACTATAGTTTTGTAGCAAGCCTGATATCAATAAGTGTGAGACCTCCAACTTCCTTCTTCTTTTTCAAGATAGTTTTGGCTGTTTGGGGTCCCTTGAGATTCCATATGAATTTTAGGGTGGATTTTTCTATTTCTGCAAAAACGTCATTGGGATTTTGACAGGGAATGCAGTGAATCTTTAGATTGCTTTTGATAGTACTGACATGTTAACAATATTAAGTTGTCCAATCCATGAACACAAGATGTCTTTCCACTTACTGGAGTCTTTTAAAATTCGTTTCAGAAATGCTTTGTACTTTTCAGTGTACAAGTCTTTTGCCTCCTTAAGTTTATTCCTAAGTATTTTATTCTGTTTGATGCTTCTACCCCACTTTCAATGCCTTCCTTTTTTTTCATTTACCAGTATCAATAATGACATTTAAGACTGGGATGAGGATATACTCATAGGAAAACTGAGAAACTCCTTTATTTATTCATTCATATCTTTTAGTGTGTACACATTGATTGGTGGTCCTTTTGAAAACTAGGGTATATAACTTCTCTTGGTGCCAAAAATAGCAATAGAATGTATAAGAAGGCTTAAAGGTTTTAACAATGAAATTATATATAAATTTTTAGCTCAATAATATTCGATGTTTACTTGTTTAATGTCCTTTTATTGTAGCCAGCAGAATTTTCTTCCTGCCCATTGAACTCTGATGAAGACGTGAATAAATGGTTACGTTTTTATGAGATGAAGGCTCCTTTGGTTTGTCTGCCAGTTTTTATCTCCAGAGACCCAGTAAGTCTATGTCTGTCTTTTACATTGCAATAATGCTTGATTTTTAGAATATTCTTTTAGAATTAGGCACTTTTTGTGTTCTTATTTAAGAACTAGTGTAGTCTGTAGAATTGTCTTAAAAGGTAAGGGAGCAAATATCTGACCACCTATGATTTGGCAGAGCAGATTTTACCTTTGGAGAATTGAAGGCACAGGCATTTTAAATAACACCCAAAGTCACATTATTAAATAGTAGAATCAGAACAGGATTCAGGTGTCCTATCATCTTATTTGCTGTTCTATATACTGTTCATTATATTCTAATATTGTACCCTAGAAAAATAATATAGACTAATTTAAAGCAAATATCTACCAAAATACTGACTATATCTTTTGATCCAGTGATTACATGTCTAGGAATTTATCATTAAATATATGGTTATGTGCATAAAATGACTAATTAAAAGGGTTATTCATGACAGCACTGCTGTAATAGCAGAAGAACTGGAAATAATCTAATGTCAGTTGGAAAGTGGTATGCGCATACAATAGAATACCATAGATATAAAAGAATTAGGAAGCTCTTTTATGTTCTGATATACAAAGATCTGAAAGCTATACTGTTAAATGAAGAAGAGCAACATACAGCACAGTAGGTGCAGAGTACTACCATGCAAGTAATAAATTAAAAATAATCCTTTTGGAAGGATATAGAAGAAGCTGCTTACTTTGGTTGCCTTCTAGGAAAGGAAGTGAGGGCAGGAAATGGAAGGATACATTTTACTGAATATATGCTTTTGCACCCTCTGAATTTTGAATCATGTGACTGTATTACCTACTAAAAAAATAAAACAAAAATTATTGTAACATAAATTAAAAAGGTCTCCCATCCCCTTAAACAAGTTCTATACAAAATAATTGGAATACTAACAGATAGCTTCTCTGTTGTCCTAGGGGTTTGATTTGCGGTTGGAGCACACTCATTGTTTTAGTCATCATGGAGAAGGTGGACACTACCATTATGACACCACCCCAGATATAGTGGAATATCTTGGATACTTCTTACCGGCAGAGTTTCTCTATCGCATTGATCAACCAACAGAGACCCATTCATTTGGGCGAGATTAAATCAACTGATACTCGTTTGACTGATTAACTCATTAATTGATACTAATATAAAGCCTGATAGAAATGATCTCACTACTTAATAAGCCCTATTTTTTTCGGCCTTTGAAATGAAAGGTATGTCGACACCGTGCTCTGTATTACTTCACAGATCTATCTGAAAGGGATTATTGGGAACCAAAGACACATGATGGAGATGTTCTTCATTCTTTTTATTCTAAAAATCAGTCTTGGGCTTCCCTGGTGGCACAGTGGTTGAGAGTCCGCCTGCCAATGCAGGGGACACGGGTTCGTGCCCTGGTCTGGGAAGATCCCACATGCCGTGGAGCGGCTGGGCCCGTGGGTCATGGCCACTGAGCCTGCGCGTCCGGAGCCTGTGCTCCGCAACGGGAGAGGCCACAACAGTGAGAGGCCCGCATACCACACACACACAAAAAAATCAGTCTTATGTTTATAATTAAATATAAACAGGATTAAGAATCAAGTGATGATTCCTACTAGCTAATGGCAATAATTTACATTTGTATATTCAGTTTTTCAAGTTAGTCTTACAACTGCTAAGTGGATGTTTCTGGGTATTAGAAAAATCAGTGCTGGAAATGTTGATAGTTGTTAAATCTTTCTACTGAATTTTTAAAATCCATTTTAGAAGTCAAAGTACACTTTTTTCATGGAATAAGGTGGTCAGAGGGAGCAACTTTACTCCTTTTGGTGATGTTGAACCATACTCTGAAGTTTGTAATTTGCCTTTAACAAATATTAGCAACCAGATGGTTAGCCATGATTCCTCCTTTGTTTGGACTGTCAATTGGAAGCAGTTTGTGCCTTGTTGGTTATTTGCGAGAAGTGAAAAGAAACAGCATCAAAATACAACCTCGAAGTGAGTATACTTTAATTTATAAATGAGACTATTGCCAAATATGACTACTATCCTTCATGAAATGTAAAATTATACCTTTACCAATTGTAATGACTGAAGTTTTCCTCAGAGTTTGTCTATAATAATCATGAGCCAAAAACAACTCTCTAATCTTGTAATGCCAACACTGATTTAGGAGCTTTTTAGTACTAAGCATATAATAAATTGTCAAGAAATATTTTTTGTCTTTGGATGTTAACTATAACATGTCCAGTGAGTATAAATTCCTAAATATTATTTTTTAATAAACACTAGTTTGTACCAAAAGAAATGAATAAAAATTTTACATTCATAATATGATATTGTGTTTCTTTTTAATATCCTACCTCCAGACAAAAATAATATTAGTATTCATTCATTTAACAAATACATACTGAATGAACACCTACCCTGCCCTCTGGAATGTAAGCTCCATGGCAAGGGCTTTGATCACCACTATAGCACTATTGCCTTTAAGAGAACCTGGCCAAAGTGGGCACTCAAATATTTGTTGAATGAATGATTATGACAGATACTTCACTAGATGCTGGGATCTATCATTCAGTCATTTATATAGTAGGGGAAGGCAAATACATATTATGTCAGGTGGTACTAGTGCTATGAAGAAAAAATAAAGCAGAAGATGGACTGTGAAGGAGGATGTTATTTTGTTGTGGGCATCCACACTGAGAAAAGGTGGACTCCCACCCAAAATTCAGCTCAGATGTTGAGACTGATGAAGTCACACACATACCAAGGGTCTATGACAGACTTTATTATTCCCATAATAAGGCTTTCTGGGGAAAGCAGGGCAGCTCCCAAGCAAGTCCAAAAATGGCCTGAGAGAACAGAGAGAAGAGACTGGCTTGGGGGTTTTATGGTGGTTACAGGGTAGGGCCAGGGTGATGGTTCTGCATGCAGTTTGAATTTCCCACAGGTGGCAAAGCAAGAAGCAGCCAGGCTTTACTGCACAAACGTGGGGCAGAAGGGGAGGAAGGAGTGGGGTAAGGCTTAACAGCTGTCGGCAGTCAAACATCAAAGGTGGACTCAGACTCTATGACACATTTTATAGAGAGAGATCGGGGATAGCCTCTGATAAAGAGACATTTGAACAAAGGCCTGAAAAAACTGAGAGAGTGAGCCATTATTATGAAGTTATTTGGAGGAACATCCTTTCCAGCAGATTTAAAGGCTCAGAGGCAGAAGAGGACTTGGTATTTTCAAAAAATGTCAGAGGCCATTGTAAACAAAATAGGATCACCTGAACTCCATGAAGCTAACATCTAGCGCATATTGCGAGAAGCAATTTTTAAAAAGCTAGCTAGCTAGATATTTGCAAAATTATGTTAATACCATATTCACTTTAGGAATGTGACAAGGATGCCCAATATCATTAACTACTGGAGTTTCAACTAGGAAAAGAAGACAAAGACAGAATAGGTATAACAACTGAAAAGGAAGGAAAAAATAATTTTTTCAGCAGAAAACATGATTGACTTCTTGGAAAACCCAAGAGACTCTATAGTCAAATTATCAGACTGAGTTCAAAGAGGTTCCTAAATATAAATATTACTCAGCCATAGAAAAAGAATGAAATACTGCCATTTATAGCAACATGGATAGACCTATAGAATATCATACTAAGTAAGTCAGACAAAGACAAATGTATGATTTCACCTAAATGTGGAATCTGAAAAATACAAATGTGCTCGCTTCGGCAGCACATATACTAAAAAATAATACAAATGAATCTATATACAAAACAGGAACAGACTCAGACACAGAAAACAAACTTACTGTTACCAAAGGGGAAGCGGGTGGGGGAGGGATAAATTAGGAGTGTGGAATTAACAGATACACACTACTATACGTAAAATAGATAAGAAACAAGGGTTTCCTGTATAACACAGTGAACTATATTCAATATCTTGTAATAATCTATAATGGAAAATAATCTGAGAAAAAATATCTATATAACTGAACCACTTTGCTGTACACATGAAACTAACACAATATTGTAACTATACTTCAACAAGGGAAAAAAAAGTTGCTAAATGTAAAATCAATATACAATAATGAGTTGTATTTCTGCATACCAACAAAAAATAGGTTAAAAATGTAAATCTGGCAGGAATTCCCTGGCGGTCCAGTGGTTAGGACTCCATGCTCTCGGGGCCAAGGACCGGGATTAGATCCCTAACTGGGGAACTACGATGCTGCAAGCCTCGGTGGCATGGTCAAAACCAAAAAAAAAGGAAATCTGAAAAGGATACCAATTACAATGTTACCAAAAGTACACAGCAGTATTTTTATTTAACAAAAATTATATATAACCTTTATGGAGAAAATTATAAAACTGTTGAAAACTCAAAGAAATCAAAATAAACATGTACATCCAGGAAGATGCAATCTCACAGAAGTATCAATTCTCAAACCTATAAATTCAATTCAACATCAGTCTAATCCCAGTAGGGCTTTTATAGAGCCTCACCAGTTCATTTTAAAATATATGGGACAGGGGGACTTCCTTGGTGGTCCAGTGGTTAAGACTCTGCACTCCCAATGCAGGGGGCCCAGGTTCGATCCCTGGTCAGGGAACTAGATCCCGTGTGCTGCAACTAAGACCTGGCGCAGCCAAATAAATAAATAAATATTAAAAAAAATAAAAGCAGACTCTCATTTGCTTTTGGTTTTAAAAGCCCAACTTCCTTTTAGTTTCTCTGTGATGCCTCCGTGTGGCTTGTTCTACCATTCATTCCAGGACAATTTACTGAACATCATCAATGTGCCAAGCATTGTACCAGGCCTACCCCAGTCAGCGGGGACACTGACTGACATATGAACAAATAATTAAAATAAAAAAGGATAAGTCCTATCAGTATTACCCTGTAAGGTATTGTACATTAGAGGACACTTCATATCACAAACACAAAAATAAATTTACTAAAGAACACATGAATTTCTGGTACTGGCCAAGATGGAATAAGCCCACAACAGGCTATTTCTTCCACAATTCCAAAATACAAAATCTTGGATAAAATACAAAAAGCAACTCCCAGAACACTGTTGAAAATTAAACCATTTTGACTGAATGGTTGAAGAGGGAAGTCAAAACCTGAAGAATGAACAATACTGATGATGAGTTTCCTGATTTTTCTTTCCTCTTTTATCCGAGGCAGTCTGGGTCACAGAACTACGCAATGGGCATGGACAGCAAAAACTCCCAAGAGACAGTTCTTTTTGGCCAGAGAACCAGGAAAGGGAGCCTCAGCAGGCCACAGTGTGAAAGTCTCCATTTTTTTCTTGTTTCTTTTTTATGTCTTGGCTCTGCCCAGAGGCTAGTCCCAGTGCAGTCAGAGCTGCACTGCTGTACCAGTGGTATCAGGGTAGCTGTTACCTAAAACACCAAGGAAAAATGATTCCAGAGGAATCAGGAAATGGGTTTCTTGTGGTCCCATTTTTCTCTCTCTTTTCTCTTGGTGCTTCCTCTGGAGGGTGGCCCCAGCTGTGAAGAACTACATTACAGTCTGGGGTGTAGGGCACTAAAACTAAGAAAAACTGGTATTTGTGGCCAGAGGAAGCAGGAAAAGGGGTGATATTCACAGTATTCCCTTATTAGCTTATTAATGTCTGTAAGAATTTTGAATGTGTATCCCAAATTATCTTACACTCCGTTCTGTGTTTTGGACTTTTCCATTGTCCAATCTTTGAGTTCACTAATACTTTTCTGTGCTGTGTCAAATCTCTTAGTAAACCTTGGGTTATTAATTGCATCTAGTTTTTAGTCTAGAATGTACATTTGATCTTTTTTTTTTATAGACTGAAATTTTTCTGTTGAAACTGCCCATCTTTTCATCCATTTTGTCCATTTTCCTTTTTTTTTTGGTTGTGCAGCATGCAGAACTTCCCTGACCAGGGATTGAACCCATGCCCCCTGCATGGGAAGCACGGAGTCTTAACCACTGGACTACCAGAAAAGTCCTCTATTTTTTTTTTAACATACTAATCTGTTAAAGTCCTTGTCTTCCATCACCAATGTTTTGATCATTCATGAATTAGTTCCTATTATTTGTTTTTGCTTATGTTTTATCAGTCACTCTTTCCTACCCCTTACTTCTGCTAAGATGGTATCTTTCACCAGTGAGGATTTCCACCTTTCTTTTGTTAGGCAGATGAAGTGTGAGACTGATTACCTCATTGTAATCAGAGAAGGAGCTGGGTTGGGGCTCAGTTGCATTTTAAATAAAACTCAGGCCACTTCTACCTAGAGTCTGTTACTCTGTTACTTCCGGGATTTTAATTCAGAGCCTGGCAGATCTCTGCCTCCTCAATCCTGAAAGATGGTGTGGGGTTCAGTTCTTCCCTTTCGTAGATTTGAGCTCCATGAACCCTCAAAATCTGACAAAATTTTTTTTTTTTTTTGGCGGTACGCGGGCCTCTCACTGTTGTGGCCTCTCCCGTTGCGGAGCACAGTCTCCGGACGCGCAGGCTCAGCAGCCATGGCCCACGGGCCCAGCCGCTGCGCGCCATGTGGGATCTTCCCGGAGCAGGGCACGAACCCGTGTCTCCTGCATCGGCAGACGGACTCTCAACCACTGCGCCACCTGGGAAGCCCCCTGACAAATATTTTTTATAGAACACTTCCCTCTAAGCAGGACTTAGGTATGTATATACCTTATGTGTATCTTAGTCTGCAGACGACTTCACTGTTTTTTACACTTAGATCTTTACTCCATTTGGAATTTATTTTTATTTAGGATGTGAGATAAGGGAATGCAACTGGATTATTTTCCATATGTGACTGATGGTTGGCCCTGCTCCTCCCATCATCCACACCCCTTTCTATGTAACTCTGCAGTTTCTGCAACTGAAAAAGCTGAGTGTAACCCCTCTCCCACCCTTGACTTTTGGGTTTGGCCATGGGACTTGTGGATTTTAGACATGTAATGCAGGCAAGGCTTACATCTTGTGACTCTACCATCTCCATGAGAAGGACATACCCTGACCAGCCTGCTAGTACAAGAAGAATGAGACACACATGGCACAGTCTTCTAAATGGCCTGTAGACCTATAACTTGAAGTAGAAGCAACCAGCTGAGCCCAGCCTAGATCAGCTGACCCTCAGGTCAAGCCCAGCTGAGACAGCAGACGCCCCAGCCAAACTGCATAAGTATGAGCACCTTATAAAGATTAAAGGAGAAATATGTTTAAAACACTTAGCACAGTGACTGGCACAAATAGAGCCCAAGATAAATATTAATCAAATTTTGAAATAAGGTATTAAAATCTTTTACAAACTTATGCATAAAGTAAAGTAGTTCTCAAACATGACTGTCCAGCAGAATCTGTTGAGCTTGCCAACGTTGAGCTTCCTCCCTCGAAAATTCACACACACCCCCAACAAACACCCTACATGTATTGTTTAGGTAGAGACTGACACCATGACAACTGTATTTTCCTAAATACCTTAGAAAAGGAGTTGAAAAACTTAAATATACCTTAGCACAAAACTTGGAGAGACTCATGATAAATGATATACATAATTCCTTAAATTAAGTAGAGTTTTGTAACATAAAAGAATTCATCTTCCCCTGTGGAATTACTACTGATGAAATACTTTCTCAGGGACTCAACAGTGCTTCTTTTTTTTTTTAATATTTTTTCTGAATTTTATTTTTTTTATACAGCAGGTTCTTATTAGTTATCTATCTTACACATATTAGTGTATATATATATGTCAATCCCAATCTCCCAATTCATCCCACCACCCCCACGCCCACATCAGTGCTTCTTAATCTTATAAATATTATTTTAACTCCGGCATGAAAGAAATATGCGCATATTACACGTCAGAGATAGTCTCCGTCATGGAGTTTACCACTAACGGGAGTTTAGATAACTAATTATGCAGTATAATTTTAAGTAGTGATAAGCACAATTAATTGTTTTCCTCAAACTACGCCCTTATTTTCTAACTCTTCAGACATGTTGTTTCTACCCCAGGTGTAAGCCCTCAAATCTCAGCACTCTCAGAGGGCCTCTCGTAGCTAGGATCCAGGGGCCCATTCATCTCCTTTTCCCTGCCTCTTTTCGGTCGTCTTCATCCTTCTATCCAACATCACCTTCCAACAAGCAACACTTGAAACAGAGGTGGACACCAGGGACCCGCCTCCCCAAGCTCTCTGCACCCGAATCCCACCCTCCCACCGCCAGCCACGCCTCTTACAGACCAGGAAGCTTCTCCGGACGACGTAGTGGGATTCACCGGAAGCGCTCGTCCGGAAGTGCAGAGTTCCCGTGTCCGCCGGTTTCCTTCCGCGAGACTCCAACGAGGGGGGAAGGGGGGAGCGCGAAGGGGCCTGCAGTGCATTCTGGGGAAGTCTCAGCGCTCTCGTCTTTGTTTCCGGCTCTAGAGCCGAGTTTGGTTTCACAAAAGCTCTTCCAAGGTGCGGTTCCCGGGTTCCCGGGTTCCCGGCTCCCCACAGAGGCGCACATACTTCCTCCCTCGGTGTTCGGCTGGCGCTGGGGTCCTGCCAACGCCGCCAGCATGTCTGGGGTGCGCGCTGTGCGGATCAGCATTGAGTCTGCCTGCGAGAAGCAGGTCCAGGAGGTGGGCCTGGATGGCACTGAGACGTACCTGCAGCCGCTGTCCATGTCCCAGAATCTGGCGCGTCTGGCCCAGCGGATCGACTTCAGCCAGGGTTCGGGCTCCGAGGAGGAGGAGGCGGCGGGGGCAGATGGCGACGCGCAGGACTGGGCGGGCGCCGGGTCCAGCGCGGATCAGGACGACGAGGAAGGTAAGGCCCGTGTCTTTTGCTCGAGTCTGCTGGGCGGGTCTGGGGGTCCCGGTACCCGCCCAGGTAATGTCACTCTGCCTCTCCTGCGCCAGGTGCGATGCTGTGCGTGGAAGTACTTCGAACGCAGGTACGCGAAACATTAATTGTGCTCTTCGTCACCTGGACAATTTAGGGCACTGCATGACTCTTAATACTCCTTATTCTTCTGCAGGTTTCCTTGAGTGGGAGCGCTTGAGGGACACTGTCACTGGTAAAGTGTTTACGTTTTTAATAGAGCGTCTGTAGTGTGGCACACCCTGGTTCAGAGCCCAGTAGTTCACATCTCGGCTGTGATACGTATTAGCTATGGGACCTTGGACTAGTTACTTTGTTTCCCTGTGCAAGGTGGATGATTATAGTAACACCTACTGAAAGGAGATTTGTATTGACTGGAGTATGTGATAAGATCTAAGAGGTAGGCAGAGGCCAAATCATGTAGAGCCAGTAGGCCAGGATAAGCATTTGCTTTTTATTAGAACGACAGCTGAAAGTTTGAAGGATTTTAAGTAGACAGATGATTTTGTTTACAAAAGATCACTCTGGATGCTATATAGTAAATGGATTATAAGGAAAATAAAACTAGTTAGGAGAGAATTATAGAAGTATGTGTGGTTTTTGTATTCTTATTGTCAAGAATAAAAAAACATTAACAGTTCTTGAATTAGTTATGTGAAGAAACCCTGTGTAAATGGGCATTTAAAGATGGCATTTCAAGCCAGTCGTGTTAGGACAATTAGGGATCCGTTTGGGAATAAAAGGTAAATACTACCTCAGACCTCACACAGAAGTATTTCCGCAAGGATTGAAATGCAAGTGAAGAGAATAAAACAAAATATTGGAAAGAAGTTATAATCATATAACTTCGGGATTAGGAGAGATCTTCTTAAGCAAGATAGGAAACACAGACATTATAAAGGAAAAGATAGGTATAATAATAGGTATATTAATTACATAAAATTTTTAAATAATAATGGAAAAATATGCCATAAACAAAGTAAAAAGATAAATGACAGACTGGGAAAAGTATATGCAACACATATGACACACAAGTGGTTGACACCCCTTATGTTCAAAGAGTCCCTTGAAACTGAAAAGAAAAAGGCAATTCATTGGAAAAATAGGCCAAAGATATAAACAGTTTGCTCACAGAGGAAAGACTTGAGAAGCAAATGAAAATATCATTAAGATACTATTTTCATGCATAAGATTAGTAGCAATTTAAAAAGATTGTTAATATCTCGTATTGGGAATGTGAATTTTTAGAGCCTTTTTTTTTTTTTTTTTTTTTTTTTTTTTTTGTGGTACGCGGGCCTCTCACTGTTGTGGCCTCTCCCGTTGCGGAGCACAGGCTCCGGACGCGCAGGCTCAGCGGCCGTGGCTCACGGGCCCAGCCGCTCCGCGGCATGTGGGATCTTCCCGGACCGGGGCACGAACCCGTGTCCCCTGCATCAGCAGGCGGACTCTCAACCACTGCGCCACCAGGGAAGCCCTTTAGAGCCTTTTTGGGTGACAGTTTGGCAGTTCAGTATGTATCAGAATCTTTAAATGTGCATCTCTTTTGTTTGCTTGTTTTTGTTTGTTTTTGGCCACGCCTCACGGCTTGTGGGATATCAGTTCCCTCACCAGGGATTGATGGTAGTGAAAGCTGGAATCCGAACCATTAGGCCACCAGGGAACTGCCAGTGTGTATCTCTTTTGAACCACTAATATCATGGCTAATGATTTAACCTACAGAAAAAGTTGACGTATACACAGATGTGTGTTCAAGATGTTTACCACTGTTAGCGTTGTTGCAACCAATCTCCATGACAATTAAACAGAAATGAGTAAACTTACTGTACACCGATGTTCCAGAATATCATACAGTGTTAAAAGGATGAAGTAGATCTGGAAGTGTCTCTAGGACATATTAACTTGGTGGGGTGGCGGGGAGAAGCAAGCAACAGAAAAATGGGAGTATATGTATGTAAATGCATAGGAGAACATTTGGACAGGTACGCCCCAACTGTTAATGGTGACTGCCTGTCAGGAGGGGAGAGAATTAGGGGTGGGGAATAAAGGGAAACTTTCACTTTTTACTCTATAACTCTATTGTTTGAACTCTGTACAATGAGCCTGTATTCATGAAATTTAATTTTTAAAAGTGATTAAGAGGTTGGAAGATGTGTTACTAGTGTTTACTATCTGAATGCTGCCATTATAGGTCATTTTTATTTTTGTACTTTTCTGTGTATTGGAAACTCAACAGTTACTTTTTCAGGTTTTGAAAGCTGGAAGAAAAAGTTATTAAGAAGGCTTGCATAAATTTTACAGGTTGAAAGCCTATCATGTTGTAATGTTAGAGTTAACTTAGGAAATTAGATATCATATTTGTTTTGACATTGTAGGAATACTAACTTAAATGTTAACCAAGATTCAAGAAAGGGTGGAGAGAATGAGATAAAATAGGGAACAATTTAAAATAGAATTCATTATTTCTTCTTTTAGTACTTTTAAACCTCTAAATGAGCCTTCTATAACTAATACCTGTGTATTTCTCTTTTTTTCTTTCTCTTTTTAGGGTTGGTGAAATTTCAGCCTTCCCTTTGGCCTTGGGATTCAGTGAGGAACAATTTGAGAAGTGCCCTGACAGAGATGTGTGTTCTCTATGATGTTCTCAGTATTGTTAGGGATAAAAAATTTATGACTCTTGATCCTGTCTCTCAGGATGCACTTCCTCCAAAACAGGTATTTGTGGGATTTGATTGAATAATGGTGCCATTTTCGTAAGTCCCAGGACCATCTTTTAGACTGTGTGCCCATTGTTTCCTTTTCCTTAAATGCAAAATTAAGTCCAGATGAAGATTTAAAGATTAACTCTCTTGAGTTCTCCAAAAACTCAAAATCCGGTACTGTAATATTATCAAAAAATTGTGACATTTTTATGAAACTTTATTATTTTGACTCTTATGCAGCAGCCAGAAAACTTTTATTAAACTTGGCTTTTTGGAAGTATGTCTCCATGAATTGGTAGTGATTGTGGATATATATAATACATAGATTTTGATTTCTCATCAGTTTTCCAGTTATGGACTTTGATCTGAAGTGTACTGAGTGCCTCGAAAGAGTGTACGTGTGGGTCGGGGGGAGAGTGGCATACATAGGAGAGGAATGGCAGTACAGAGAGTGGAACCTAACCTAGGCTGGGCCAGGTTGATGCAGTGTTAAGTTCTGATTTATAGTCCACTGTGGTGATTTGGTTTAACACAAATCTTTATTTGAGTTGACCAAAGAAATAGGTTGTGGTTATTTTAAAAAAAAAAAAAAATTATTATATGTGCTTTTCGCCCTTCTCCGTGCTTTTCTTTAATTTTTAAATTTTCCCTTGAGTAGGTATTTTATTGTTGAGAAAAGTGTATCATTTTAAAATCATTTAAAAAATAATACAGAGCTACACTTTTGGATTGTTTTTGATAGAATCCTCAGACGTTGCAGTTGATATCTAAAAAGAAGTCACTTGCGGGAGCAGCACAAATCCTACTGAAGGGGGCAGAAAGACTGACTAAATCAGTCACTGAAAACCAAGAAAATAAGCTACAAAGAGACTTCAACTCTGAGCTTTTGAGACTGCGGCAACACTGGAAACTTAGAAAAGTTGGAGATAAAATTCTTGGAGATCTGAGCTACAGAAGTGCAGGTATAGATTGTTGTTTAAAATATAGTTTTTCAAAAACCATAAATGGTAGGTTGTAATGTTACCTTTTTGGATGGGAAGCGGGGCCGCACTGCATGGCTTGTGGGATCTTAGTTCCCGGATCAGGGACTGAACCTGGGCCCTTGGCAGTGAAAGTGCCAAGTCCTAACCACTGGACTGCCAGGGAACTCCCACATATTCTTCTGTAATAATATTATTTCTCAGTTACATGTTACGTTTTGAAGTTTTAATTTCTGTGCCCATAAGCCTGAAAAAGCTAAAATTACCCTTATCACAACCTATGTAAATATATGTATAAATAGTTTATATTCAATTTGGAAACACTTTAGATACATTTAATTGAAAGTTTAGAGATAGGGTTTATGTGCTCATATACCCTGAACCATAGTTGACATTTAAGTCAGAAATAAGGAGGTAGGGTTAGAGTTCTCAATCACAGGCTTACCAGTAACCCTCAAAAACTGGGCATAAATGGAGAAAAGAAACTTCTCTATTCTTCCTTATTCTGTTTTTCTCCCTAAAGTCTGCTAAGCTGTTTTCATATCCTGGGTGAGGAGAAACAGTGGTGAAAACACTTTGCCTTCCTTTTTCTATTCAGCCAGGGTTGCAACACTAACTTAAGGAATATACTTTGTTGAAGTATATCAGAGTTTAATCTTGAATATCTTTTGGTATACATTCTTTGTTGTTGAGCTATGATATATAATAGCAGGTTTTTCGAGGTAATTATGGTACTGTCTTTAAGCTGCTGAAGTATATTCAGAGGATACAGGAAAAGTTTATGAGTCACAGTTCAATGGGGTAAAAACTTTGAATGTCAAGGGATAAAAAAGCAAGGAGCCCTGGCTGTGATCACTGGGGTAACAATAGTAGAGTGATATTTTAAAAGGATTCATTTGTCAGAGCAAGCCATCATTATCCCAAAATTAAAGGAAGGTAAATTGAGGTAGTTAAGTACTGGAGGACCTACATGCCTTAACGTTGATGTGAATTGGGAAATTTTGAATTCTGAAGGTAAAGTTCTATCACAAAGATGAATTCGAGATGACAAAGACATTTTTACATTAGGTAGTCTGTAGAAGCAGTGCTATCTGGCTTTGAACACTGTAAGCTCTTCCCAACAAATAATTATGTGCAAGAACTTTACCTAATTTCTCTCTATGGGATAGTCACCTGTGTTATAAAAGGATTTGATTACATTCTGGTTTTAACTGCAAGAAAATCTTGAACATCTTCCCCTGTTATAAAACAGCAGTTACATTTATCTACCCACTCCTCTGGTAATTCAGCAGCCCAAAACAACTATCCCAAACTTAGGCCCTACATAAAAAGATATCACATGAAAGTCTAGGAATTGGTTGAAAAAACGGTGGTATACACACTTTCCTTTTATCCTTCTCTTACTGAATTCAGAACCCTTTAATTGCAACCGTATTACAGAGACTGAGCTCCAGAAGTTTTTAATCTCCAAAGTTTAAATTTATGGAAGTATCTTCTAGAATTATATTCATTTTGTCAAAACTCCATTTGAATAAAACAGTTTGGATGGCCTGTAGAGTTCATATTATTATGATACCATTAGACTAAGGCATGTTATTTTTTTAAGGTAAATAACTCTTTTCTCCTGCTTCCTTACTTCCTTTTGTTTACCACGCCTCTCCCTTCCCCCAAAACACACGTTTTTCATAGGAACTTAATTTATGCTTCAGTGATGTGTATGTGAAATATTATTATACACTTAATAATTTGTGTTAAATTAACATGTTAACTGGTTTTCATTTTGCTATTTTTAATACGCCTTTAGGATCTCTGTTTCCCCATCATGGTACATTTGAAGTAATAAAGAATACAGATATTGATCTGGACAAGAAAATACCTGAAGATTACTGTCCCCTTGATGTCCAGATTCCTAGTGATTTAGAGGGGTCTGCATATATCAAGGTATTTGTCAAAGTATTTTTCAAGTAATTTCTTACTAATAGCCCAGAAGCTGATGTGCTAACATTTTTTCATGTTATTATCATCACATAGGTTTCAATTCAAAAACAGGCTCCGGACATAGGTGATCTTGGCACAGTTAACCTCTTCAAACGACCTTTGCCTAAATCCAAACCAGGTATAGTTATGTTCTATCCTCTAACTTCTGGTCTTATCTAAGCTTATATTTACAAATGAACTGAAGATAAACATAGATAGGAAAAATAGGTACTTAGGAATAAGAGCAATTGGAAATGTAAGTATTTATAATTTGTTAATTAACCATTAGTGAATAGCTGTGTGATCTTTTTTTAAAGATTGAACTTATTTACCAGTTTTCTCTGTGTAAAAGAAGTAAAATGTTTTATATGCCATAACGCAGTTTTCTAAACTTTTGTCATATGTATCCAAATCATCATTTAAGCTAGTTAATACCTAATATAATTTGTTAATTAATATATACGTATGTCCCTGTCTTTCAGGTTCCCCACATTGGCAGACGAAATTAGAAGCAGCACAAAATGTTCTCTTATGTAAAGAAATTTTTGCACAGCTCTCTCGGGAAGCTGTTCAAATTAAATCACAGATCCCTCACATTGTGGTGAAAAACCAGATTATCTCTCAGCCCTTTCCAAGTAAGTGCAGCCTACCCTTTTGAGATTTATAATTAGGACTTTGTGGTTTGGGGAACAGGACAGAGTGGGTAGCTATCTGGGTGTGCTGAAGGAACAGTTAGAGCAAAGAGGTAGTGTGAGGTCCGTAATAACAGCCAATGAAGTATGCAACACAGTCTGCACTGCTGACTCTGTTCTGGGTCCTCAGTAGTGTCACTCCTGGGCTTTAAACAATATAAGTTAAAGTTTGTCCTAGCAAGGCTGTTATTGAGTAACAATTGCTTTGAGGTGTCTGTGCCAGCACCATTTGTGGAAGATTTCTCAGGGATCCTGTCTTATTGTCTAAATGAGCTGTCAATTAGAAAATGCTTAGTTTAAAAAAAATTTTTTTATTTTAATTATTTATTTTTTAAAATATTTTATTTATTTTTTTATTTGGTTATTTGCGCTGGGTCTTAGTTGCAGCAGGCGGGCTCCTCAGTTGTGGCTTATTTGTGGCATGCGAACTCTTAGTTGCGGAATGCATGTGGGATCTAGTTCCCTGACCAGGGATCGAACTCAGGCCCCTGGCATTGGGACCGTGGAGTCTTTGCCACCAGGGAAGTCCCTAGTTTTTATTTTTTTATTGAGGTATAGTTAATGTATAATATTATATAAGTTTCAGGTGTACAACGTAGTGAGTCACAATTTTTAAAGGTTATATTCCATTGATAGTTGTTATAAAATATTGGCTATATTCCCTGTGTTGTACAATATACCCTTGTAACTTATTTATTTTATACATAGTGGTTTGTACCTCTTAATCCCCTGTCCCTACATTGCCTCTCCTGCCTCCTTCTCCCCACTAGTAACCACTAGGTTCTCTCTATCTGTGTGTCTGTTTATTTTTTGTTATATTCACTAGTTTGTTTTATTTTTTAGATTCCATATATAAGTGATACACAGTGTTTGTCTTTCTGTGACTAATTTCACTTAACATAATACTCTCAAACTCCACCCATGTTGCAGAGGACAAAATTTCATTCTTTTTTTTATGGCTAAGTAGTATTCCATTGTATATACACCACATTTTCTTTATCCATTCATCTGTTGATGGACACTTACTTTGCTTCCATATCTTGGCAATGGTAAATAATGCTGCTATGAACATTGGGGTGCATGTATGTTTTCCAATTAGTGTTTCTGTTTAGAAAATGCATAATTAAATATCCATAATATTCCTAAATTTGTAGAGATTGAATTTAAAATATTATTCAAAAGCAGTTAGACTTACCTAGAGATCAGTTTGTAATTAGCTGCACTTGTTTTTTACGTAAATTCTGAGTATCTTCTTAGATCTTGTCAAGGGAATAGGTATTAAGAGTGAAAAATTTCATCCTGATTCTCATGGGAACAGGGAACGATATGTCTTCTAGTCAGTAAGACCAGATGTTAACTCTGTGTTTCATTTCGTTTTTAATTTAACATCTAGAAGAAATAAATTAACATATAGTTTCCGTTCACCTGTCTTTAGCCACAGCTCAAAGTCAGCAGCCACATTGTAGGTGAACAGAATTTGAATTGTTAAAATATATGGTAGTTTATTATATTCATGAGTAGTCATTTTGGTGTAAAAATGTTGATCGCGAAAGCGTCCTTTTAAAGTTCAGAATGTATCTTTTGAGAATGGGCTGTGATTATACTTTATGAAAACAGTTTGTGCCTTTCCATATTATAGGTTATTTATATCTGTCCTTCTTATTTTTATAAATAGGCTTGCAGTTATCTATTTCTCTGTGCCATTCTTCAAATGATAAGAAATCCCAAAAATCTGCTACTGAGAAGCAAAGTCCAGAGGACCATCTTTATGTCCTAGAGCATAATTTGCATCTACTGATTAGAGAGGTAATGAAGTAAATGTTTTTCCTTGCATTGTGGTAAGAGTATCCACAGCAGTGAATGTACACACACTCCCCTCTGCTGAGTCCTCATTATTCATATAGCGATGACATTCAGTAGCTGTGCTGTGAAAGATCCTTGCTATGGGCTCAGGGAATACAGAGATAATCAGAATACAGTCTCTGTCTCCAAGCATAGCTTCTAGTGGCAGAAGTACACCACAGGTTTTATAGAGAGGTGTAAGAAATGCATGCTAGAGGGTATTCTGATTGGGTAATCAGGGAAAATATCTTGCCAGAGCCCGTGAAAAGGATTACTTGAGTTATTTCAGGATGTATTCTACTTACACATCATCTAGAACTATGTTTTCAGAGTGCTGGTTCACAGTTTAGGATAATTTCAAAAGACTCCCCTGAAAATCTTTTAATAGAAGTACATATTCCAGCCTTCTCTGCCTCACCCCAAAATCTGGTTCAGTCGTTTGTGGTGGTGCAAGAATCAGTATTTTTTTATGTTCCTCAGATGGTTCTGTTGTAGCCAGGTTTGGGAACCTCTAATCTAGGGTATGGTGGAATAATAATCTATTGATTTCAGCTTGAGAGGGACCCTTCTCTTTACAAACTCACATTAAATGTGGCCTAGTAGATGTTAACATTTATCTGTGTGCCAAGACTGCCTTTATGTGTGGTTCAGATCCATTGCTTTCATGTTTCCAAAATGTGAGCCATGTTTTGATCGAACATTGTGTAGTTAATATGTGGGTATTGGCTGTTTAAAACGGCTGTTCTTGTTACAGTTTCATAAACAGACCTTGAGTTCCATCATGATGCCGCATCCAGCAAGTGCACCTTTCGGCCACAAGAGAATGAGACTTTCGGGTCCTCAAGCTTTTGATAAAAATGAAATTAATTCAATACAGTCAAGTGAAGGGCTCCTGGAAAAAATAATTAAACAAGCAAAGCATATATTTCTGAGGAGTAGGTAAGGACAGAGTTACTATTTTTCTTTGAAATTGCAGTCCTTTTTCCTTTGTTAGTTATCTTTATTAGTTACATTATTTTTGGCATGCTTTAATTTTTTTTCCGGGGAGATGGAAGTGGCTATGGTAGAAGAGTTTATGGTCGTAGATGGTCCTGTCAAGTTTGGGGAAGACTTAGTTAGCGCCATTGCCCATGTAACTTAATATATTGTTTCTAACACTGGCACTAATGTTTCCAAAGGTGACTGACTAGGGGACCTGCCGTGGGACACCAAACTTTCTTCAGTAACCCGTCCATGGGATGCTCTTCCTGAACTGATTTAAACCTTTTTTGAAGCTTTCCCTGTTTTTTGGTTGTCACACATTTCAGGACTTTGGACGGCACTTTCCTATATGTTGACTTATTTAATCCTTAGCTCTGGGGCAGATCATGTTAACCCATTTCTACTGATGAGAAGATTGGGGTTCAGAGAAGTTGTGCAACATGCTGAAGGTTACACAGCTAAAAGGTTAGCAAAATCAGGATTTATGCCCACGTTTATGTAACCCCAAAGCTCATTTTCTTTCTTCCATACACATCATTTACAAAAAAAACTTGCATGATTGGACCTAAATGAATGTCTCACTTCCAAATGCTAAAGGGTGCTCTTCTATTTTATTATTGGGCACTTAGTGAAGAGGTCTGTTTTTACTTCATTCACGATTGCGCCTTGGTGGTACTCAACAGGTGTGGGCACACTGTTTTTGTGAATGACATTTGATTTTTGATTTTTGTTTTTTTCCTGTTAATACAGTCATGGTTTTATTAGCATATTAGTCTTTGGTCTCAGAATGGAAACTTAGTAAAATGAATTAGGAAGACATGTTAGAGACAACAGCATGATACAGTGAAAGGAGTAAGGAGTTTAGGGTAAAAGATGCATTTAAGCCAGGGCTCAATGACTTGCTAAGTAACTTTGGGCAAGTTAGTTAATATCTGTGGCCCTCTATTTCTCTGGCAACTGGGGGTATACGAGTCTGGTCTTAGGATCAAATTGAACAGTATATACAGAAGTTCCTTATAAGCAGTAAGAATATTATATGTTAGATTATTGTTGTTACTTTCCATTATAAAAGCTATTATTTTGAGTATATTGTTAATCTTGCAAATTTCTGATTAACCATAAAGTTAAATATTCCCTGAAATAAATGAAGGGCATGGAAAAAGTTATCTTTAGAACGCTTATAAATTTCTGAATAGTAGTTGTAATCTTGGAAGCAGCAAAGTTTTAAAAATATTCCCTTTTCTCCCCTTATATATAGAAATAATGTTCCAAATGTATCAACCCATCTGTATAATTCCATACAATTAACATGTTCATATATTTTTACATACATTTGAGCCTTGAGCAACACAAGGGTTAGGGGTGCCACCCTCTCTATACAGTTGAACTTACAGTCGGCCACCAAATAGGCAGTTCCTCCTTCTCCCAGGTTTTGCATTCGTGGATTCAACCAACCAAAGATTGTGCATATTGTAGTAATTATTTAGTGAAAAAAATTCTCTTATAAGTGGACAGGTGCATTTCAAACCCATTGTTCATGGGTCAACAGTATATGTGTCAGGGCATGTGTATCTTTTTTATTTTTTAATAAATCTGGTATCATAAAGTTTTATACCCTGCCTTCAGAGATATTTTAATAGCTGTGTAATAGCCCATTGTGTGACTAATCCATGATTTCGTTTAACAATTCTCAATTGCTAGATACTTTTTTATTCCCAGTTTGTTGATAGATATAATACTGAGATCAAAACTCTCACATACATATTTATCTGCTGTAAAAATTTTTGAAGCACTGCCAGGGAAACAAATCACAGAAAAAGAAGGTAAAGTTAAAAATGGATTGAAAGAAACCAGTACTAGAGCAGAAGCAGGATAAAAGAGCAAAGCCCAAGCCTATTGGTGTAAAAACCCCTTGTCCTCAGGGGCTGTTCTCATTTCTTCCATTTCCTTCTGGCTTTTCCTTCTCTTTCCAGTGAAGTGCTAGAATCACATTTTAGAAACTGAGGATCTCAGTAATTTGGTTAACTTACATATTTGATGCTTTGGTTCTAGGCAGTGGCTTTTCATTAGTGTGTATAAAATATAAAGGAAAGATTATTGGCTCTGGAGTTAGACTTTCAGGTTTTGTGCCCCAAACAGTTACAAACTTTGGGCAAGTTACTAAACATTGCTAAACTGCTTTTGTTCCTTCTGAAAAATGGAGGTAATGATAGTAGTGTCTACTATTGTTAGTAAGGTTAAAATAATTCATGAAAGCACTTATTATAGCAGTTGGTACATAATTATCGCTGTATGGATCTTATTTTTCATTTATATTTACCATATTTATCTTTTATCACTTGAAGGGTCTTATTTTTCATTTATGCTTACCATATTTATCTTTCCTGGAGTATAGGTTTTAATTGTGCAATAAGTCTCTCTAGGTTCTCTTGAAAATGATTATAATTCCATGACAGTAATGGAATTATAATTCCAGGTGCGGGTATGTCCCAAGTCACTTGTTACCAGGAATCAAGTACTGATATTGATTGTGAGTAATTATGAGTAAATTATGAGTAATTTATATTCTTTACAGAGCTGAGGTTAGTACCCTGGAAGTATACTTCTCACTTGTGTTCTGGTAAGATTTTCTGAGTGGCAGAAAACAAATGGAGTTAAAAGGAAATCAACGTGGCGTGAGAATGTGCCGTGATGTGAAACTGAGAACCAGCACATCAGAGCTACATCTGACCTTTCTTTCAAATCTTTGCTTTTCAAATGATGGTATTTTCAAAAAGTAGTCATCTGTTTTTCAAATAATCGTAAAACTGATAAGTGATTTATCATCTTATTATTTTATATGGTAACTTTATAAAAATTTTAACTTATTTTCTTTAAAAGAACTGCTGCAACCATTGACAGCTTAGCAAGTCGCATTGAAGATCCTCAGATACAGGCTCACTGGTCAAATATTAATGATGTTTATGAATCTAGTGTGAAAGTCTTAATCACATCACAAGGCTATGAACAAATATGCAAGTAAGTATCAAAAAGAAGTTGTTTAATATGTTAAGTTGCTTTTTATGTATTGATGTTTGCTGAGTGATTATATCAAGATTTTGGTTTTTATTTGCCAGGGTGGCATAACATGCCAGTAAATTATGTCAGCTGTAGAGTGTTTTTAAGAATGAAAGGTAAGGACTTCCCTAGCAGTCCAGTGGTTAAGAGTCCGCGCTTCCATTGCAGGGGGCGTTGATTCTATCCCTGGTTGGGGAACTAAGATCTCACATGCCGCGTGGTGCGGCCAAAATACACAGGAAAAAAACAAATAAACCAAAAAAAAAAAGATGTAAGAATGTCTAAAATAGTCTCTGTTAGGTAAATGTCACATATTTGAGCTGTGGTAAAGAAGGAACCCCAGCTTTGAGCGGAAAGCTGCCACGCTTCCTCAGACTCCGATCCGCTTCAGTTCTTGCCTAGAGGCTGTGGCTAGTCTGGGGTATTTGAGGTGAGGAGGGCCGTTTATATTAGAGCCTATCCTTTCCATAGTGTGCCTAAAACAACCCCTGTGTCTTAATCCAGTTCATGATTATGCCCTTAATGACTTTTGTCCCCAGCATTCCTGGAGGAGCAGTCTACTTGATTTATATTCATAAATCACAAGTTAATATACAGATAGTAGATTGGTGGTTGCAGTGGGGGGGAGTTGGTGAAGGTGGTCAAAAGGTACAAAATTCCAGTTATAAGATAAATTAAGTTCTGGGGAAGTAATGTACAGCATGGAACCTATAGTTAATAATACTCTATTATATATTTGAAAGTTGATAAGAGAGTAATCTTAAAAGTTATAATCACAAGAAAAAGAAAATTAACAACTATGTGAGGTGATGGATGCTAAAAAAACTTATGGTGGTAATCATTTTGCCATATATACAAATATCAAACCAGTATGTTGTACACCTTAAACGAATACAATGACATTGTCAATTATATCAGTAAAACTGTGGGCAGTAAAACTGTTAATATAATTAGCTGGTGGCCATGAAAGACATTTTGGGCTTCCATTTCAGCCTCTTTGAAAATTAACAACTAGAAAGGTGGAGCTGAGTCCCCTCCTCCAGGTCAGTCTGAGAGAGTGAGTATGTTTATCAGGGTCTGTATGTTTTATATTTCAAGCTTTAGCTGCTTTATTTCAGGCAGACGTAACTAGCCACAGTGGTCTCTCAGTGAGCAAAACACAACTGGAAACGAAATCACCACCCTCAGGAGTCGGGGAATATAATAATATATACTATAATAATGTGTAGTATAATAACACTATATTTTAATAGGGATGTTTTAATTCTCTTTTTTTATAAAAATGAAAGATAGTAGACGAACATGATTTAAAGATCAAATAGAGAAGGGAAAAGAGTATACAATGCAAAGGAAATCAGTCTTGAAACTTCTTGGAAAAGGTTGGTGGAGTGGATCATGGCTTTCTTCCCCCTCTACCTAAAGAAATAATGAAATAATTGGGGTGCCTTGGGGGTGTGGTGGGAGAGGAAGTGTTGAATATATGAAACAAAGTTAGTGTACGTTTTTAACTGTTAAGGCTAGGTGACGGGGTCATCGGCTTTCATTATACTATACTTTTGTGTGTGTTTAAAATTTTCCATAATAAAAACTTAGTGAGCACAAAGGAGAGGAAAAGAAAAAATTGATCAGCATTGAATTATTTACATCTAGAACTAAGACCAAACAACTATGGGATTATGGTTATAGAATCCAGTGTAAACGTTCTAAACTTCTGTGAAGAAAGGTTTGTGATACTGTAGCCTTGATAGAATCAGGACAGGAGAGGAAGTAGAAGGAAGCGTAGAATGCCCTTTTCCCCATCTTCTATAGCTGGTGGGGTCATCTTATGCTATTTAAAATTGAAAGTAATTCTCTTCCTTAAAGCTCCCCAACTTTCTATTGTTGACCATTTTAGTTGGATGCCAGCAAAATAATTAGTACATATGTAAGCATATCTATAGGATAAACTCCTCCAAGTGTAACTGCTGTGTCAAAAGATAAGGACATTTAAAATTTTGATTAATGTTACCAATTTGCTTTTCAAAGTGGTTACAAATCCCTCTTCCTCTTTTTGTTTAAAAAAGGAGAATTTTAAAATTTCGTTAGATTTATAAGTCTTTTCCTTTAAGCCTTCTGAATTTTTGTGTTTTTTCTTGGAAAGAAATATGTAAACTTCATCAAGATTACAGTTTTATATAGGTAGTTGCCAAAATGCTTTATTCTTAAATATTTGCTGTAAAACAAAGTTAGAAAAAAAGAGGTACTGTCAAATGTGGAAAGAAATAATGCTATTTTTTTCCACATTTGTTCATCTAGGTTATTTGATTTGGAGAGTTTTGTGTTTCATGTACGTGTCATATGCTAAAAATTTATAAATTAGCTTGGAAGAGTTTTGTGATCTGCGTAATATTCATTGGCTATTTTACGAGTTTCTTTGTTTGACCTTAGCTTAGTTTATAGAGCGTACGTATTTTGACTTGTTTGCTGATTACTTCAGGAGAGAGTGACGTTAACAAACCCTATTTTCCTTTCTGTATGAGAATTCGACCTTTGGTTAACTCTCGCTCTAGTCTCCTAGTAACTTGATAGGGAAAGATGCCATGTGTGTTACTAGGCAACACTGCTTATGGCAGAAATGATCCCAAATTGGTAAAATGGTTCTGGACTGGGAGAAATTATAAATCCCTGATGGGGACAGCTTTGGATTTCCCAGGATGGCGTGACTTCTAACAGTGGGCAGTGTCTCTGGTGGGCACCCTGGAAACCATGCCTGTGGAGCTGTTAAGGGTGCGTGGCTCCTGTGAGGAACCAGGTTGTTGCATCAGGGCAGGTCCCACGTATTCTCAACGTGGATCTCATTTCATTGCAGCAATGGTGTATTGCTGCAGTGTTGACAGCTGGAAGGCCTGCCGTAGAAGAGGAGCAAGGGCTGTTGGCCTGCTGGCACGCTGTGCTTCCCCCACCGTATCCTTCTGAGTAGACTGCTGCTTCGTGGCCTACAGTAGTTTAGAGAGAGTCTGATGGTTTCCATTGAACCTAAGAAAACTCTCCCCCGTGGGTGTTGGTGTAGGTTATCAAAACTGTCTGTTATATTCTTTTTCTTTGACGTTAAGGTTTTTGGCATTGTGTAAGGTAATTTGCAACATTTCTGATGTTTAGTATATGTGTCTCTAAAGGTCCATTCAGCTGCAGTTGAATATTGGAGTTGAGCAGATCCGAGTCGTACACAGAGATGGAAGAGTCATCACTCTGTCTCATCAGGAGCAGGAGCTGCAGGACTTCCTTCTGTCTCAGGTAACAGTTACAGCTACAGGTCTTGAGCCCCTTCCACTCATAACTAGTGAACGAACAAAGTGGGGAAGAAGTACAGTTATTTTTAAAAAGCCATTTTTTCCTGCCACCTAATGTCTAGTGCACATTTTACAACCTACGGGCTAATTGAAAGTGTTGACAAACTATCCTAGATTTGTTTCTACTCTTAGTTTGTATTTAAGATGCAGGACCAGTTCTGAGACTATCAGACTTTTTTCATTTCTCATGTTAGCCAAGATATACCACCCCTCCAGGACCACGTGAAAGTTTAGAATTACTAACCCAAGAAAACCAGAGAAAGGGAGATCAGATATGAAGCTATAGTGTCCATTCTCCATAATGATAAGTGGAATGTTTTCCTCTTGAGCCCTAAGCAAGTGTTCCTCTTATTAAGGGACAGTATGGAGAGTGCCGTCACAAACCTTCTTTGTGACACTGGACAATTTTCTGGACCTTTCTTTCTTCGTCTGTAAAGTAAGAACAGTATTTTTCCTACCTTCTTCATGGAGTTGTGATGACCCATTGAAATATGAGTTATGGGAGAAAGGGTAGGTTTTGAAATGCTAATGAATCTTTCACATAAAACACATATTTATGTTTCACATAAAATTTTTTGAAAATACTGACACTCTTCATCCTAGAAGCAATAATCTTTTATACTGATTGCTTACGTGGTACCAAGGGAAAAAAATGCATTCGTGAGGTATGGCAGCTCTCGGTTGATTGCACCTAAAATGGCTTTGGTCGGCTTACGCATACACGCAGAAACATATTGAAAGCCTACTGAATAGCTTCCAGAACTGATGAGAAGTCTAGAGAATAAGACTTGCAAATGGATCAGGATCAAAGGAAGCTAGATAGAACCACAGCCAGGGCAGTGCCACTACTGATGCCATCCCAGCACTACTGCCTTCATCGCTGGGACAGAATGCACTCTTGAATTGCCCCGTGTACCAGTCAGGGTCTTAACCGGAAATAAGTGGCACATTCAGGATAATTTCAAGAGTGTCTGTTTGCTAAGGACCTAGTTATAAAAGCTGGTAGTGTAGCCATATGGATCAGCCTCCCAGGACAGAGCAGGGTGGAGAGTGGACTTGAGGGGGTTAATGGAAGATACTCAGCTGCACACCCTGCTACTACTTAATTGTTGCTTCATAATCAGTGATCCAGGTGGGAGGTTCCAGTTGGCCAAGTTCAGGTTGTATGCCTGTCTTCCAGCTGCCAGTGGACAGGAAAGCGAGTATTAGGCTGTTTTAGCTTCTGCAGTAGAAGGTGGGGTGCTGTTCGCTTCCCTCAGGGGTCACACAGGAGGATTCCTCAAACATAAGACAGGGTTCCTGTGCTAGGCACTGAAAACCCCAACAGAAGGTTATTTTACAGTCACAATGTCAAGTCACTGCAAAGTAAATACCCACGCTGATTGTCAATGAAGTTTCCTTTTTCATTCACAGATGTCACAGCATCAGGTGCATGCAGTTCAGCAGCTAGCCAAGGTTATGGGCTGGCAGGTCCTGAGCTTCAGTAATCACGTGGGCCTTGGACCCATAGAGAGCATTGGCAATGCCTCTGCCATCACAGTGGCCTCCCCGAATGGTGACTATGCTATTTCAGGTACTTTCTGCTTCTCTGAATGTGAAGAGACCTTTGGGAGTTTGGCCTTAACATTTAGCTTTAATAGTTACTATACTTAATAGTAATTTATCTCTGCAGTAGGTGAGTTCATGCAGTAATTATACTGAGCATTTATCTCATCATAGCTGTTATTCAGAGCAACAGATTATTACTTCTCTTTTCTAGTAGTTATAAAAAATGTCTTGCTTGGCAACACATTTTCCTAAGAGATTACCTGAAAAATGCCAAAACTTTTAATGGATAAATGCTTTTTAAAAATACACTGCTGGGGGGCTTCCCTGGTGGCACAGTGGTTGAGAGTCCGCCTGCCGATGCAGGGGACATGGGTTCATGCCCTGGTCTGGGAAGATCCCACATGGCCGCTGAGCCTGCGTGTCCAGAGCCTGTGCTCCGAAACGGGAGAGGCCATAACAGTGAGAGGCCCACATACCGCAAAAAAAAAAAAAAAAAAACACTGCTGGGGAGTTCCCTGGTGGTCCAGTGGTTAGGACTCGGTGCTTTCACTCCATGGTTTCACTGCCATGGACCCAGGTTCAATCCGTGGTCAGGGAACTAAGATCCCACAAGCCACATGGCCAAAAATAGATAGATAGATACATAGATAAAATATCTATACTGCTGCAAATATGCAAGAATAATATTTGATCCTAAAGATGGTCAAGGGATGGAACAGAGAGGTGTTTTATGAAACACCTTCTATGAGTGGGGCACTTTGATAGGCATGTATACATACTGTCTAGTTGAAAATTATATATGGTTTTAGTGTGATCTTTTCTAATACCTGCTCTAAATATTTGAAAGAATGGATAATCAGAAATTCTTCCCCACAGGATCAGAGCTTGTGAATCTGCAGGCTTGATCATTGCTAGGCCCTTACTGATAATTTCTTTTCTTCTTTCCTGGGTTATAAAGCCTCATTAAAACCTAAAGTTTATATTTGGAATAATCTTTCCTCCATCCTTTCCAGTTCTGATTTTGAACATTTGAGTTTATCACATAGTAGGTATATATTAACCAAGTCATTGAATGATTGGGTTGTCAAGTATTTTAGAAAAAAATAATGATGTTCTGAAAATGTATATAGGACATTTGACTTTCCTAAACCAACATTCATCTTGCCACATTTTTATAGTGCAAATGGTAATTCATGAGTATTTATACCAGCCTAGTATCTATAAATTAGTAAATTTTCTTTCAGCATATTGAACCTGAAAAGCACTTTTACATGAGCACTTTCAAGTTGATAGACAAACAAGGTTTTTATACTCATGGAAAATGAAGTTGTGTGATCTTTGTTGTCTCTAGCTTGGAAAATGAGTATATTGAATTTTTGGTTTTGTTCCACAGTTCGTAATGGCCCTGAAAGTGGCAGCAAGATTATGGTTCAGTTTCCCCGTAACCAGTGTAAAGACCTTCCAAAAAGTGATGTTTTACAAGATAGCAAATGGAATCATCTTCGTGGACCGTTCAAAGAAGTTCAGTGGAATAAAATGGAAGGCCGGAACTTTGTTTACAAAATGGAGCTGCTTATGTCTGCACTTAGCCCTTGTCTACTATGATTTTCTTCCAGACCAGTTTCCAGATATTTTTTTCCAGAGAAGTTTCCAGAAACTTTGAGAAATGTTTGCAGATCAACTATAAGCACAAGGAAAAAGAATCTTCCAAAGGAGTATTGTTTTTAAAAAGTCATAATTAGCAAAAGTTTACCTAGCATTTTGAAAACTTTCACTTTATAAGTGACAAGTGCTTTGAAATGCAAAAGTTTATTTACAGTTATAGGGTATACAAGTATGGATAGATGTAGATACTTTTTTTTTTTTAATGCAGTTAACTTGAACTGTTACTAACTTATGGATTTGAATTTGCTTTTTAAAATATTCCTTTGGGGCTTCCCTGGTGGCGCAGTGGTTGAGAGTCCGCCTGCCAATGCAGGGGACGCGGGTTCGTGCCCCGGTCAGGGAAGATCCCACATGCCATGGAGCAGCTGGGCCTGTGAGCCATGGCCACTGAGCCTGAGCGTCCGGAGCCTGTGCCCCATAATGGGAGAGGCCACAACAGTGAAAGGCCCGCGTACCGCAAAAAAAAAAAAAAAAAATATTCCTTTGATATTCAAATAAAGCATATGGTTAAATTCCAGACACTCTGAACTCAACCTCAGTGAATTGTGTCTTTAATTGACTTGTTTCATTCCACTATTTATTGCTTAAGAGTATTTAAACACTCTTAAGACCCAGCTTTCATACAGGAATTCCCTCCAGTTGAGAGAAGCAGATCCTTTCCCTGAAGTGCAACAGAGTACTCTCCAGCCAAAGGAGCCTGTTCTCCACTCCCTACCAGAGCTATTAAAGCGAGCTCTTGTATTAGTGGATAAAGTACCTCTTCCTCTGATTGTCTTTGTTATGCATGCCTGGGTCTACTACTTTGAGAAATTCCTTGGAGAGTTCCAGCTGAAGGCCTGGAAGGCAGACTGTATCTTTAGTGTTTCCTCAGGTCCCTCCTTGGTCTGTTTTCCCACTTGAAAGACCTCATTTGCCTTGCCCCACTAGGCACCTGCTCCTGCCTGGCCCTGCCCCTGGCAGCCCTCAGCTTCAGCCAGCAACCCTGGATTGCTTCTTCCGACTAAAGATTTGTCCTGTCTTACTCCATTAGCTCTCTGCATTTTCCCAGGGAAAATACAAATGGAGTAATGGAATACATTTTGCAAAGAATAAATAACATGAACTTCTTGGAAATAGTGCCCCAGTCCTAAAATATGTCTGAGGAACTTCACTTAATAATGTTCCCAGTGAATTTGAGGTTCTTGCTTTGTCGAGAAAGAATTTGGAGACAAAGTGATAGGTAAGAAGTGGATTTATTTAGATAGAAATACACTCAAACATGTGGACCATCTCAGAAGGCGAGAGAGTGCCCTGAAATATGGCATGGTTAATTTTTTTTTTTTCCCTTTTGCGGTACGCGGGCCTGTCCTCTTGCGGAGCACAGGCTCCGGACGCGCAGGCCCAGCGGCCATGGCTCACGGGCCCAGCCGCTCCGCGGCATGTGGGATCCTCCCGGACCGGGGCACGAACCCGTGTCCGCTGCATCGGCAGGCGGACTCTCAACCACTGCACCACCAGGGAAGCCCGGCATGGTTCATTTTTATGGGCTGGGTAATTTCATAGGCTAATGAGTGGGAGGATTATTCCAGTTTTTTGTGGGGAGGGGTGGAGATTTCCAGGAAGTGGGCCATCACCCACTTTTTGACCTTTTATGCTTAGCCTCAGAACTGTCATGGTGCTGGTAGGTGTGTCATTTAGCATACTAATATATTACAGTGAGTGTATAATGAGTCTCAAGGCCCACTGGAAGTCGAATCTTCTGCCATCTTGGATCTAGTGAGTTCTAACCAGTTTTTGTCATGTCCTATGGCCGTGTCATTCTTTTAAAGGTTGTGCCATTTCTCCTTCCCTCCTGTTTCGTTCCCCCCTCAGAGATTTTACTCCCATATTCTTATGGGAAGCAGAGGGGTGATGGTCTGTCTTCTACAACTGCTTCAGGGCTGAGTAGGGGCGTCGACCCTGCCTGTCAGGGAGTAAAAAATCTCTGGATGCCTGATCTAGGGGCCACAAGGGCAGGACAGCTTGTTTTAAGTCCGTATGGGCCGTCATCTTGATGTGGAACTGTTGTAACTGTTTCCTTAGCCTTCCTATGAATCTTCTTGATGATGAAGCACATTTTGTAACAGTGTCAGAGTACAAAAATACCTATAAATGACAAAAGACTTAAAAGGCTTGATTAAACCTCTGATTACATTTAACATACAAAATAATCCTAGTTAAATACTTCTCTTTGAGATACCTCAGGGGCCCTCTAAAATATCCCAAAGTTATCTGGAAATCAAAAGAACTTTAATTAAAATTTGGTATTTGGGAAGTTTGTCGAAAAGATTTAAAACACTTGGTCAAATAAGATCATAGTTGTGAGACAATAGTTACTTAGCCAAAGTGACAATAAAACATTTCAAACACAAATACAGAACAGATCACTTAAAAGGTAAAGAACTTAAAACCTGTTACCAAAGACAGTTCAACATTTTAAGAAAACTTGTCCTTTTAAGAGAGAGGCCAAATTCAAGTGTTGCACCTGCTTACTTTTAAAATTCATTTACTCAATTAAATTTATTCTAAACTTAGTCAATCCTGACCATGCAGAAAACCCTCTTCTCAGGGTCCACTTTCCACAAACCTTTTATCACCTATATCCATCACTTAATTTTTTTCCATCCAGGAACAACCAGAAGACAGACTTTCTTTTCCCTTAATTAAATGCAATTCCATTCCTCACTCTTTACTGAAAACACACAACAATCTACTTAAATGTTTTTTTCACATCGAGTTACTTTTCTTGTTGACAAATCCGTAACAGAATAAGGTCTTATTTGACCTCTAGTAAACCTGGGTACAACAAAAGTACTATACTTAACATTGATGACTCTAAAGACATGTCTATATTAATCAGACCAACCAGCTTAAGGCACCTTTAATACCAGATATCAGTCTAGTATTGAATATTTCCCAGATGACGTGAGCCTGAAATTCATTCTAGCCAGTTTTATATTTCTGAGTATTTATATAAGCTATAAGGACTTAATTTCCTTTAAGCCAATGAAATAGAGCTCTTTTATGAATTAATTTTGGTAATAGCATACATCTACAACACACATAGATACATACGAACACACAAACACAGACACCTCATAGTTCCCATTTCAAAATTTCAGCCCCGAGTCAGGTACAGTAATATAAAACCCATCATTTACAAGGAGTTGGATTCAAATTGGGCTTCTGGCAGATGGAACAAATCCAGGTCACCTGTCTAGATGGCTAAACCTTTTTTACTAATATTTACAGAAAAGACACTTAGGATTTCTATTTATCCTTGACAAGTCAAGTTCAAAATTACCTTCTTTCAAAATTTGCATTTTAAATAGATGGCAGAGATAAGGGTTCCTGAGAAGACCTTTACCCTCTTTCAAAACTTGCATTTTAAAAAGGTGGCCGAGATAAGGATTCCTGAGAAGACCAGGTAGGACTGGAATATTACAGGGAGATTGGCATGGCATGGCACCAAAAGCCCATAATTAATGAATTTTGAGATTAGGGGTTGGAGGCCTCTTTGAGCCTCTGGTTTTATGGGGTATTGGCGCCCGGAAGGGAAGTTACTAGTTTCCTGTAAGGTGATTTTTATAGGAGTGACAAATTTGTTTTCCCTGGGATTCCCTGATCCCAGACCTGTGGATCTGTAAGTGTTTCAATTTCTGGGGGGGGATATTTTGGGTTGGACTGTCCATGTCTCGTATGATACATAGTCCAGCCGAAAACACTCCTTGGCTTTGGTCTTCAGGGAGAGTAAGAGTTGCCCCCAAGACTGAGAAAATCCCTTCCCAATAATGGGCTGGGGCATTCAGGCATGACAAGGAGCTTGTGAGTTTTAAGACTCTTTCCCCAGGTACAAGTTAGAGGGGTGGTGGAATGTTTTAATTTTGGCTTTCCTTCAACCCCAACAATAGAGCAGGGGCAAGGGGCAAGGGGCCCAGCACGAGAAGTCAGGACAGAATAAGTGGCTCCTGTGTGCACTAGAAATTGGACAAGCTTACCTGCCACATCAGTGGTCACCCACAGTTCCTCCCGTGTATGATGACTGTCTTCTCAGGAGCCTTGGGAGGTCCCAGGTCCTGTCAATCAACCACTGCCATGACTGGCATGGGGGAATATCCTCACTCCCTTTGGAGCTGGGGGCAGTCCTTCTTCCAGTGGCCCATCTTCTTGCAGAGTGGGCATGGCGTTTTGGGTGTAGGCTGGGACCTGTTTCCTGAGCATTCCTTGCTCCAGTGTTCAGGACTCCCACAGCTGAAACTGTCTCCTTTCCCTGGTGGAGGTCTTCTAGGGGTACTTTTAGGGTGACCAGGAAGGAGGTGGCTTAGGTCTCGTCATGACAGCTGCCAAAAGCCTGGCTTGCTGTTGTTCCTTCCTTAAATCATGCTGTTCCTTCTTTTCCTCTTCAGCTTGGTCTCTATTGTTAAAAACACTGAAGGCTGTGTCAATAAGAAGGTTGAGAGGGGTTTAGGGCCCCATGGCAAGCTTTTGAAACTTCTGACAGGGTTGATTGGCTAATGAAGTGGGTTGCAAATACAATGTGTCCCTTGGAAATATTTGGGTCTATATTCGTATATTTTCTGAGGGCATCTACCAATCGGGGCTGAAATAGGGCTGGATTTTCATCTTGGCCTTGGGTGATCTCTTTAACCTTAACATAGTTAACAGGTTTAATTACGCATCATTTCATCCCTTCAATGAGGTAAAGGATCATGTGATCCCTACTAGTGATACCAGGCTGGCCTGGTTGATAGTCCCAGCTGGGATCCATTAGAGGCAATGCTGTCAGGCCCAAAGGATATCGATGTGGTTGGGCAACATGTAATTCATCAGCATATGTTTGAACCTGTGCCCAAATACGGGCCTTTTGTTCACTAGTGCAGCAGTGGGAAAGGACAATATTTTCATCCTTCCAGGTAAGGTCAAAGGAGAGAGTCAGTGCCTGGAATTCTTCGGTGAACTGGCCAGGGTCCTTCAAGAATCTGCCTAAGCAGGTGTGGCATTGGTTAAGGTCAGACAAGGAAAACGGGGTGTGGATTCTGGTAATTCCCTGAGGCCCACCTACTACTTCCTGAAGGGGGCAAACAGGCTCTGGCTGCATTTCTGGTACGGAAGGGTGAAGAGGCTTATAGGGCGGGGGAGAGGCTGAAGATGGTGGAAGAGTGTTGGGGCTCGGGTCTTCTGCCTGGGGCTCCTGTTCGTCCAGGTGTGCCACTACAGAGGGCTTTTGTGTAGCCTAAATGGGTCCCAGCCGGCCAGGTTCCCTAACCCAGGACTTGCGAAGCTCCGGGTTTTCTCTCAGGGCCATAAGAGCCTGTACGTAAGGAACTTCTGTCCCATTTCCCCTGCCTTTTGCAGAAGATGTCTAACTGTAGGACTGGTACTATAGTTGAGGCTTTCATTTGCTGGCCAGGCCTCATCGGCCTCAGGTTTATACTGGGACCAGGCTTCATTACAAAAGAAAATGAGCTTTTTCGTTTCAAAGAATCTATAGAAAACTTGTCCCAGTGACTCAGATTGCAACCAAGGGGTGAGTCCTTGGGGATGGAGGAGGTGTTTCCCATGGTTCCTTCATGGAGAGGATGCTCCTGTACCAGACAGGAGCACTAGGGTTGGGAGGTCCCATGGGGGCTCTCTAAGACAGGACCGGTTCCAGGCATCCCCATCCACCTAGTCCTGTTGACTTTATCCACAATGGGGGTTAGCTATGCCCCCATGTGGTGGTCCTGTTGGCCCCAAAGTCCTGGGGCCTGTATCCTATCCTGGCGTCTGTGGTACCCAGGATGAGTGACCTTCCCGAAGGTTTCTCTATACAGTCTATAGATTAATTCCTGTGCTCTGGGATATGTTCCCCTGGAATGGACATCCTCATGGCTCTAAGACTTACTTAAGTCCCAACCTTTTTCCCTAAAAAGGTGGTAAGTTTCAGAAAACAGGCACTGGCCATTAAGGCAGATGGTTTGTGAGAAAGAAAAAACTTCTCTTTTCCCTTCCCTTTTGTGGGCAGCACCCCTGGGACCTTGGTGCCATCCTCCCCCTCACCCCCTCCCACACATGCTCTGGCCAGTGGGCAGTGGGGCTGGGTGCAGGGGCTGACATGGCAGCCGAGGCAGAGGCACCGTGACTGTCGTTAGGGGGATGGAGGGCCCCCGCAACCCTAGAAGAACACTCCCAATCACGTGACCTCAGGGAGGTAAGCCGCGGGTCATTGCTCAGGCATGTATCCCTGGGGCGTGGTCATGCAGTTTGAGTCGCCTGCCCAGCCCTAACAGGGCGTGGTGGCAGTGGGGTCAGGGTGGACTCTGGAGGGGGCCGGACAAACGCCAGGAGGCAGGTGGTGAACGATGGTCCCACCCCCATGGTGGGGAGGAACCATCCCCCTCCTAATACCCAGGGGTATGCGCACAGACAGCCTACTGCTTCAGGGAGCTCCCGAAGGGATTGCAGCTGCTGTAACCATGGCACAAACTCTAAGTAAGGTTGTATTCCATATTTTTACACAATTGGACCTGTTAACAGTTAATTAAATGGTGGATGAGGCAAACCCAGAAGGCAAAGATCCTGTGGTTCAGGTCCCTAGATGCCTGTGAGGATGACTGGCAGTAAGGCTGTGCCTCTCAAGCCCAAGGGAGGTGAGAGGCTCAGTCCAAAAAGGCGACAGAGAGTAAGAAAGCAAAAGAGAGAGAGTAAGGGAGAGTAGGAGAGAATGGGAGAGTAATGGTGGGAAATAAAGTCGTCCCTCTCAAGCGCAAGGGAGGCGAGAGGCCAAGGCTTACCGAATTCTCCTGCCTAGCTCACCAATATGTTCCCAGTGAATCTGAGGTTCTTGCTTCGTTCTAAAAGAATTTGGAGATGAAGTGGTAGGTAAGAAGTGGAGTGTGGACCATCTCAGAAGATGAGAGGCCTTGGGAGAAACACACTCCACAGACAGAGCGAGGGCCATCCCAGAAGGCGAGAGAGGGTCCCAAAATATGGTGTGGTTAGTTTTTATGGGCTGGGTAATGTCATAGGCTAATGAGTGGGAGGGTTATTCCAATTATTTGGGGGAAAGGGGCAGAGATTTCCAGAAATTGGGCCACTGCCCACTTTTTGGTCTTTTATGGCCTTTTATGGTTAGCCTCAGAACTGTCATGGTGCTGGTGGGTGTGTCATTTAGTATGCTAATATATTACAATGAGGCTCAAGGTCCATTGGAAATCGAATCTCCCGCCATCTTGGATCTGGTGAGTTCTAACTAGTTTTTGTCATGCCTATGGCCATGTCATTCTTCTCATGGTTGTGCCCTGTCCCCTTCCCTCTTGTTTCAATAAGAGATTTAGCCTTATGGGCCTTTTGGTGCCACTATAAACGATCTATAAGTAATCTGTAGCTTTCAATTTTTAAAAGACACCTTTCTAATAATTTATGACTGAAGTAACTTTTAAAAAGCCCTTTGTATTTCTCTACATTTTTTTCTTTTAAAAGATAAATAGAGCTTGTAAGCCATAAAATACCTAACACCGTTCTGTCTCTGTTTGCTTTTTTCCCTCCTGATTAAGGTACTACATCTTTCTACCCATGGAAATTGAAAGATTGGTATGAATCTGCAGTCATTTTAAAAATTTCTGTGCTTCATAAGTTATGGTGGACCAAAAGTTGCCTTAGCTAATTTTATTAAGCTAATCTGTACATTTCTACTCACATAAGGAGTCTTTTAAGAAGGCTCACACTGCAGTACAGTGATTCTCAAGCTTTCACCAAAGGACTGTTTTTTGTTTTTGTTTTTTTTTTAAATTTCCATCCATTGCAAATTGATACTTTGGTAAAATACAATAAAAATTAATTACTAGAAAAATTTTGAGATACAAAATAAAAGCCCCATTTATTATAATAGACATAAAATGGCTGTCAAATATAAAAATGTTTGAATGTTTTATTTTCTGTTTCTATGATTATCTTGTTATAAACCAGTAAAAGGACCACACTTTGAGTAGAGCTGATGAGAATACATGCATAGACATTACCACCTGCTCATTTACACTTCATCTGAGTGGACCGGGATAACTTAAGACCAAGAAGATCTCCAAGTGCCTTCCTGTCCCCATTATCTTAAGTCACTGTTAGAGAATAGCAACTTCCCACTTGAAGAATAGTGAAAACTAAAGTAAATATTGGGGAAATGGCAGGCAGCTCAGTTGCTGTGGCAGCAACTCTACATTTTCCAGCTTAATGTTTCAACCTGAATTACCTGGAGTTGGAAGGATGTGCTGTGGAATTTGGGAGAGAGGCTGGAAGAAAACCAATTAGTCCCTCACCAAGTATTTAATAGGCTGGCAAAGGAGCTGTGTTGGAATGTTGGCTCTACATCTGCTCAGCTGTGTCTGCTTGGCAGGGTTACCCTCTCTGAAGCTGTTTCCATGAATATAAAATGGGGACAAGGATGCCTCTGGTAACCATAGCGGTGGTTCAAATGTTTCAATATGGTTGGTAATGGATGTTAAATTCTAAAGTGTTGTGCGAATATAAAGCATTAAGCAACTGTTTTCTAAAAGTTGAGCTAATTAGAAGTTGGAAAAATGGTTAAGACATCAGCTTTATGTTTATTTATCATTAGGAGAAAATGTTTTAGCATGTCCTATATTCAAATTTACAAATGGTAAAGACAGGTAGCGCATTTGTGGGTGGAAGATTTGTTTTCTCCAGTTTATTTTTAAAGCCACTCTCTGTGGTTGACCTCTCTCTACACCCTCTCTCTTGGTCTTTCATTCACTTTTACTTTCCTACTCCTGTTCTTTGTTGATACCTTAAATACTTGGAGCTACATTCAAGTCTCTGAATCTCACTTTAGGATGGGAACTAAGACGAAGTTCACCATGGAGAAACCCTGTCTCTTCGAAGCTGCAAACACAGTGACACAAGTGCTACTCAAAAGTCAGTGACCAGGGCTTCCCTGGTGGTGCAGTGGTTGAGAGTCCGCCTGCCGATGCAGGGGACACGGGTTCGTGCCCCGGTCCGGGAAGATTGCACATGCCACGGAGTGGCTGGGCCTGTGAGCCATGGCCGCTGAGCCTGCGCGTCCGGAGCCTGTGCTCCACAACGGGAGAGGCCACAGCAGTGAGAGGCCCGCGTAACGCAAAAAAAAAAAAAAAAAAAAAAAAGTCAGTGACCAGAGCTGGGTCTTTGCTTTAAAGTTTGCTATTTCCTATCTGCAAGTTCACTTCCAGAAATTTATCCTATAGACATACTTCACAAAGATCATTGTGTAAGGATTATCAGGGAGGTCTGTAAAAGTGAAAAACTGAGACCAATCTAAACATCTGAAAGAATGACTAAAATTATGCTAGAGGGGTCCCAGACGCAGGCACTCATTTTTACTTCTCTAAACGTTGAGCTCAAATGGCTGAGGAGTTTTTCTACTCCCGGTATTCCGGCTTCCTAGCTTACGCACCAGAAAAACTTCCATGTTATACTGTCCTCGTTTCCCTATTTACTGATTGTGAGCTTTGTAGAACAGACTGTACTTGGCCTGAAATTTGGTAGATGAGGGAGAAGTTTGAGATAGAAAAGTAACGTATAATCTGGAAAACTTCCTGATAACTTAGTGAGTATACCAAGGAGATTAGGCCAGTGGCAGAATCTCTTCCTCCACTCTATTCATGGCTTCTCTTTTAACCTTCTTTACATGTAGTCCCATCCCGATCCCCTTGAGACCCAAAGAGGCAGTAAGAGAGAGCTCTGATCTCTGGTAACAAGCCTCACAGAAATCATATATTTATCCTTTAAAACTTCACCATCAGATTTCTTTGCCAGAACACCATGAAATCAAAGTGGTATTCCTGATAATCTCATGTTGACCGGGAATTCTAACTGGTATTTATGCATTGTTATTGAATAAAAACAGGAAACTTAATTATTATTTAATAAGTTCACTTTGTTTAGTAAGAAAAAGTCTTTTCAAACCATGAGGTACCTGAGGGAAAAGTACTTCCTAGCATATTTAGGGACAGAACTGCCTGAACAACCAGGAGTCTTGCATCAAAAGAATTTAACCTACCTGTGGGTGCACTTGATAAGGTCAAATCTGAAGCTAAATCTTTTTTTTTTTTTTTTTCCTCAGTACGTGGGTCTCTCACCATTGTGGCCTCTCCCGTTGCGGAGCACAGGCTCTGGACGCGCAGGCTCAGCGGCCATGGCTCACGGGCCTAGCCGCTCCGCGGCATGTGGGATTTTCCCGGACCGGGGCACGAACCCGTGTCCCCTGCATCAGCAGGCAGACTCGCAACCACTGCACCACCAGGGAAGCCCAAGCTAAATCTTTTGATTGTACATTAGTAGTGCTCTTTCTCCTTCTCCCAACATTCAGTCTTTGCTAAACTTTAGATAAAACCCACCAATATTACAAAACATTCAAAAAAACAAACAACCCAATCAAAAAATGGGCTGAAGACCTAAATAAATTTCTTTAAAGAAAACATACCAATGGCCAACAGGCACATGAAAAGGTGCTTAACATCGCTAATTATTAGAGAAATGCAAATGAAAACTACAATGACGTATCACCTCACACCTGTTAGAAGGGCCATTATCAAAAAGTCTACAAATAATAAATGCTGGAGAGGGTGTGGAGAAAAGGAAATCCTCCTACACTGTTGATGGGAATGTAAATTAATACAGCCACTATGGAGAACAGTATGGAGGTTCTTTAAAATACTAAAATTAGAGCTACCATATGATCCAGCAATCCCACTCCTGGGCATATACCTGAAGAAAACCAAAATTCAAAAATATACATGCACCCCAATGTTCATTGCAGCACTATTTACAATAGCCAAGACATGAAAGCAACCTAATTGTCCATCAATAGATGAATGGATAAAGAAGATGTGTATATATATATATATATACACACACACACACACACACATATACACACACAATGGAATATTACTCAGCCATAAAAAAAGAATGAAATAATGCCATTTGAAGCAACATGAAAGGACCTAGAGATTATCATACTAAGTGAAGTAACTCAGAGAAAGACAAATATCATATGATATCACTTATTTGTGAAATCTAAAAATATGATACAAATGAACTTATTTACAAAGCAGAAACAGACTTCAGACATAGAAAACAATTTTATGGTTACCAAAAGGGAAGGCGGGGAGAGGGGTTGATAAATTAGGAGTTTGGGATTAGCATATACACACTACTGGGAATTCCCTGGCAGTCCAGTGGTTAGGGCTCCACGCTTCCACTGCAGGGGGTATGGGTTCAGTCCCTGATTGGGGGACTAAGCTCCCACAAGCTGTGCAGCACAGCAAAAACAAAGAAGAAAAAAACCATATACACACTACTATATATAAAATAGGTAAACAACAAGGACCTACTGTATAGCACAAGGAACTATATTCAATATCTTGTAATAACCTATTGCAGAAAAGAATCTGAAGAATATATATGTGTATGACTGAATCACTTTGCTGTACACTTGAAACTAACACAACATTGTAAATCAACTATATTTCAAAAAAAATTTTTTAATATTATAAAGCATTGAATTTCCTGAAAGAGGAAGAGATTCATAGGCAATGGAGTTGAGCACCTTAGTTAACAAGTGGAAGCCATCTTGGCTGAAGGAACAAGTCTGATGTGATAGGAAGGTTGCCCAAGATATTTATTTTTGTATATACCATTTGAAATAAAATTTTTCAGTGAACAATTACAATGTATCCATGCTATGAATTGCATTGTGGAGGCAATAAGAATATTTAGGAATAGGCAGAGACATGAAATAATGCCCAAGTAACATTAAGGGAGAACAAGCAAGTTGTAGGGTAATGTGTATAATAGAATCCCATTTGCCTAAAAAGAAAATAGATTAAATATGTATATTGTGGTCCATGTATATATAGACAGATATTTCCATATATGCGTGAGCAAGTCTAGAAGGATACACCCGAATTTAACTATTGCATAGGAAAAAAGGAGAGAGAACTTTTACTTTTTACTTTATATATGGACTCCAATATCATTTTAATTTTAAAGAACGATTCATCCCCTTTGTAATTAAACCAAACACCCACCTAATGTTGAAAAGGAAGTGGAAGGACTTCCCTGGTGGTCCAGTGGCTAAGACTCCCAATGCAGGGGGCCCGGGTTGGATCCCTGGTCAGGGAGCAACTAGATCCCACGTGCCGCAACTAAGAGTTCGCATGCTGCAAATAAAAATCCCGCGTGCTGCAGCTAAGACCTGGCGTAGCCAAATAAATAAATAAATAAATATTTTTTAAAATAAATAAAGGCAGTGGAGATATCACTTACATGTAGAATCTAATTTAAAAATGACACAAAAGAGAAACAGACTCACAGATCTCAAAATCAAACTTCTGGTTACCAAAGGGGAAACATGGGGGGAAGGGATAAATTAGGAGATTGGGATTAACATATACACACTACTATATATAAAATAGATAACTAATAAGGATCTACTGTATAGCACAGGGAACACTACTCAGTATTCTCTAATAACCTATATGGGAAAAGAATCTGAAAAACAATGGAGATATATATATATATAACTGATATATAACATTCACTTTGCTGTACACCTGAAAATAACACAACATTGTAAATCAATTACACTCCAATAAAAAAATTTAATAAAAAATTAAAATAAAATAAAAGGCAGTGGAAATAGTGGACTCAGTACCCATGTTCTCAGGGTTTGGAAAAGTTGACAGTGGGGATGGGTTATGGGTGTGCAGAGAGGTGCATGTGCTGGAGACTCACACTGTCCCTTAATAGAAGCTGAGCTCTGGATCGACACACTATCAACTACCACAGGAATTTGCTCTGCTTTCAGTAAACTAGAGGCGTCTGAGGCTTCCCTGGAAACTGGGCGAAGAAACATGCTGGATATATAAAGGCTGATGACAGAGAGGGTTTCCCTTCCCCCAGTCTCCCCTCCCCTGTTGTCAAAGGGGGCTGTATTTGCATCTGGGCCCTGGGGTTTCACCCCATCACATTTGGTTCCTCTTGGTTCCATCTCCTAACATTCTATTCTGCCACGTCTTCTCTGTCCTCATTACAGTTATCTAGCCTTTCCAAACCCTATCCTCTCTCAGGGCTTGTCTCTACATCCCTGCACTGAGCAAGATATCCTGGTAACCTTCTTATCTCTCACTGCCTTAGCTCCTCAGCTTTGTGTGGTACCATTTCAAATCAGAGCAAGCGTGAAGTCTTGTGGAGTATTTAGCATCTCATGCGGGCTCCAGAGGACAGGGGTGCTTTGTTTCAGCAATCCTTGCATACCTGGAACACCATGAAATGAGAAAGAACTGTGTGTCCCTTTTGGGTTTCTTAGATCACAATCTCTGAAAGGACATTCTGTCGACAAAGCACGAAAGTTCTGGCCTCCGTTGAATGAGGTGATAACAACTGCCGCATCCTCGTTTCAGCCCCTTCTAGAAGCAGGAAGGACTCTATTAAATCACAAGTCACATTCCGGAAGGAAGAACTTCAAATTAGTCTTCTGGTTACAATACAGGGGAGAATAATGGCGCTAATGAAGTGTGGCTTTTCTGAATTGCTGAAGAATGTTTATGGTTACAATCAATGTGATTAATTCCATTGTCATGAAAAAAACCTGTCAGGTCCCTGGCTGTGGCTGAGGGTTTGGCTTCTGTCTACAGCTGATGGAAACCTCTCCCAGGGCCTCTGAGTTCTCCGCAGGGATGGGCTCACACACAAAGGGCCAGAGCTTTGTTTGCAGGCTTTATTTCAGTCTTTAAAACTTTTTTTTTTTTCCTCCTCACAGCTTGAAACATAACTTATAGTTTAACATGTTCAGTGGCTAAACCTCTAGGATTTAACATTTTCTTTTTTTTTTAAATAGACAAAACCCCCAGGCTCAAGAATCAAGAACTTTCCACAGGAATATTCAAGATGGGGGGAGCTTAAAAGTGCAAAATAAAGACACGGAAAGCTGAGCGAATAAACTTCCATGAAGATTTGGGGCGGGGCGGGGCACAGATTTAATTTACATCTGGGTTTGTGCCTCTCGCTGGGTGTTCTTTTCCATTTCTCCTTTTATTCCAAAGATTACCACCCCTGACTTCTCATAAGCTGAGAGGTAGAGTTCTGGAAAGCAGGTAGTGTCAAGAGGACAGAGGCTCTAGCAGCTACCCAGATCCAGTCCGGTTTCCTGCTGATGGGTGTGCTGTGTGATAAAGGACAAAGAAATGATCAGATTATCCTTGACCCTCTCTGGCACCTATCCTGCTTCTTCCCGGCACTGGAGACCAGTATAAGAAACCCATCCTTCGTGGCATAGGTCTGGTTCCTCTGATTGCTGTCCAGGGAAAAGGGTGCAGGTGTGTGTGTTTACACATGTGTCCAGGAGGTGGCCTGAGGTGAGACCCTTCTGTGTGTCACATACTTAGGCTACGAATCGGTCGTGTAGATCAACTGCTCTCTCACCTTCTGAGTCAAGTAGTGCCTTTGGAGCTCTGCTCTAGATCACTGATAGCCCCAAAAGATCCCTTCCTGTAACCCCGGATTCAGTATTCAGGGAAAAAAGCCTCATACTAACGCCTCCAGGTAACTTCTGGAAAAGATGTGGATATTGGGGACTTGAAGAGAGGGAGAAGAGAATGTTCTGGCTCTCCTTCATGTTTGTGTGGGTAAATTTGCAGCTGAGGGCTGGGGACACAGCTACTAAGCTCAAATTCCACCAATAATCGGGATGGTACCTTTGATCTGTAGCTAAGAATGTTGGAGAGGGAAAAGAGAATGGAAGATAAATTCACGCCTGCTTTAGAGCTTGCCGAAAGGAAGCTGGGATGGAGAAACTCAGGCAAACGCGGTGGCCAACAACTTCAGAGAATAACGACCAAGGCCGGCTGTGATCCAGTCCCCACTTTCCCCTGGAGCCCCAATACCCCAGGGTATTTTACATTTTCCAGGACTCAACATAGTGCTTATTGCTTTCTAGGCTCTGGAAGAGTCCTCGTGCTTTCCTTCCGTTGCTCGGAGCGCTCTGTGCTACTGTGGGCCTCACTTGATACGCTGAGGGTGAGGTAGGTGAGGGTCCAGTGTTCCTCAGCCCGGTTGGCAGCAAGCAAGGCTCTGACTTGACAGGAAGTGTGAGTGGCTGAGGGGGACAGATTCGAAGCCCGCGCTGACTTTCCAGTTGTCCCTCCCACCGTGCAGGCCCAGCCTTCACACAGGTAGTGTCACCCAGCTTGTCAGGAGGCCATTTGGAAGCCAGACTCTGCCCATGGTGGAGATGAACTGTTCCTCACACTGGCCTACGCTGGGGCCGTAGAAGGGGAAAATCTAATGAACATTGGAGTAAGAGAGAACGAGAAAGATAATTTTCTCCCTATTCCTTGTTCCCAATGCTGGTCCCCGTGGAACAAATTAAACTCAGCTCCAGGCCACGGAGTGGGGGGGGGGGTCCTTCCCCTGCTCTAAGCAGGTGCTCTAATGCCTCAGCTCTCACAATAGCTCCCACAGCAACGGGTTGGAGGAGGCCACAGGCAGAGAAGACCGGAGCACAGAGAGCTGCTTGTGGTGCTGGCTGCACACGTGATTCGGAAATACTCTGGCCTCTGGTACGGGGACCCCTCCAATGGCCATCACCCCGCCAGAGCAGAGCGTAGTGAGGAAGCAGCCAGGGCCTGCACGGGGCCACCGCTGATGCGTCCGCATGGCCCGGGAGCCGCGGCCAAGCACAGCTCTGGCTCAGAGCCTCCACCCCTCTCCTCTTTGAACTCCATGCCACTGGAACTGCCTTCGTCCAATCCAGAGTCCAGCTCAGGCAGTCAACCTTGCCAACATCCAGCTGTCCCATCAGGAACCAGTGTGTGGCACAGAGGCTCGGGGTGGACTGGCCTGTTTGCTCCTTTCGTTGGGAGATAACGTTTTCCTCTTGAGGTAGGAATGTAACTGGGCCCAGCCTTGGCTAACACTCCACATCTTGCAGCTCGATCTCCTCTGTTGTGCTTTCTGCAAAGCAAAAGACACATCCATGAGTTGCCAATCGGCCGGGGGTGGTTTCTTGGTGAGAACAAGATGACAAGGGCCACCTTTGGCCATCCAAGCCATGAATCGATTATCACAAGGCCCAGAGAATTACCTTTGAGCTTGTGTCTTCTCTTCCTCTGGAATTTATACGCACACTTATTACAAACCCACATGAGGCTGATTAACACTGCAGCCACGGCAGCGAGAAGAACAAGGAAGACAGCGACAAAGTGGAGGTCTTCATAGAGGATCTCTACGGGGCGGGGGGAGGGGAGGGGGAGATAACGTCTCTTTTAATATCGTGAAGTCGGCCTCCGCACACTCACAGTTCTGAGAGGCGCCGGGGCCCCTGGGGGTGTCTTACCCGACACGTGCAGCACGATGGTGCCAAACTGACTGCTCCCCAGGTGCTCGGTCACCGTGATGACGTAGTAGCCAGAATCCCTCACACCCACACTGAAGAGCTGGATGGAGCCGTTGTCGAAGGTGCAGACCCTGTCCTTGTGGCTTTGGGAGATGTTGGCCTGAGTCCCTGGCTTCCACTCCACGATCTTCTGCACTCCCCAGTTGGACGTATACTTCCATTCGATAGTGGGGATGCCGTGGCAGGAGTATGCAACCGACAGCAGGATGTCCTCTTCCACCGTGGCATTGATGGCTGCCTGGGGAATGTACAGGGACACGCCCTGACCTGCGGGATGGAGTGCTAGACTTGGCACCACTCACATGGACTCACAGTGAAGTGAACTTCTGTAACACATTCATTTATTTAGCACGCATTTACTGAGTGCCTATCACATGCCAGGCTCTCTTCTAGGTTCCAATGCTGATGCTACAATGGTGAATGTCATGGACTGAATGTTTGTATCCGTCCCCCCCCCCCATTTTCTATGTTGAAGCCCTAACCCCCCAGTGTGGCTGTATTTGGAGATGGGGTCTCTAAGGAAGTAATTAGGGTTAAATGAGGTCATAAGGGTGGGGCCCTGCTCCAGTTGGATGTCTTTTTTTTTTTCCTGCCATGCCGAATGGCATGTGGGATCTTAGTTCCTCAACCAGGGATCAAACCTGAGTCCCCTTCATTGGAAGCACGGAGTCTTAACCACTGGACAGCCAGGGAAGTCCCCTGGATTGGTGTCTTCATAAGAAGAGTCTCTCTCTCTCTCATTCTCTCTCCATGGGCTCATATGGAGAAAGGACCATTTGAGGTCACAGTGAGAAAGCAGCTGTCTACAAGCCAGGAAGAGAGTTCTCCTCGGAAACCAAACCCTGCCAGAACCTTGATCTTGGACTTTCCAGCCCCCAAACTGTGCGAAAATAAATTTCTGTTGCTTAAGGCCCCCAGTCTGTGGTATTTTGTTATGGCAGCCCAAGCTAGGACAGTGAACAAAACACATGGTTACTCTTCACTATTCCCTAGAGCTTCCATTGTATAAGGGAGACACACAAGGGTTAAATAAACACATGAGATCATTTTAGATAACAAGTGCTTTAAAGATAATAAAATAGGGTACTAGTGGCGGGTGGGGATGGAGGTGGTACACAGCATGAGACAGGATGGTCAGAGAGGACCTCGCTGAGGAAATGAACCGGGACCCAAACGACAGGGAGGTCGAGGAGGTAGCCACGTGAAGACACATGTTTCAGGCAGAGGGAACAACTACAGAGAGTGAGGTGAGAGTGAACTGGTATGTCTGAGGGACAGAAAGAAGGCCAAAACGCAGGATGCAGGGAGCCATGGGGCGAGTTCAGGAGACAAGGCTGGAGAGCTAGGCAGGACTTGGGTCAAGACGTGAGAGTCAGGGGTGGGTTTTACTCAAGGGCGATGGGAAGCCATAGGAAGGCTTAGGTGGGAAGGTGACATTCTCCATTAAGCTTGAGAAAGTCCGCTGTGGAGAGCATCTGGGGGTGAGGGGGCCACAGTGGAGGCAGGAAGAACAGTCAGGTGGCTGCCGCAGAGACTAGATAGGAGATGGAGACATAGCCTTGGAGACAGTGAAAGGTGGTCTGATTTAGGATGCAGTTGGAAGTAAAGAGGACAGAACGTGCTGATAACTAGCTGTGGCAGTGGGCGAGGCAAAGAGGCATCAAGCCGAGATTTCTGCACGAGTGTATAGATGAACAGTAGAGCCACTGGCTAAGATAATATATGTCACGAAATATTTTATTAAGTAGGTACCATGCACAGGCCCTGCGCTAACTGCTTTACACACGCCACGTCATTAAAGTGTCACACAACCCACTACAATTCCATCAAGGATATAAGAAACTTCAGTGTCAACAGGATTAAGTAGCTTGTCCAGGTTGACCCTGCAAGGCTGAGATCCACACAAGGGCTGCTGACTCCAAAGGTCAGATATTTAACCTCTATGCTCAAGTCAAAGCTCAGTGGCTGGCAGTTAAGGGTACAGAATGTGACAAATTCCCTCCACCTCCACCCTCCCCACACAGAGAACGGTCAGGGCTGGCTGGAGACTGGATAGTGAATAGGGCAGGATTCAAGCTGGAGCCCATGCCTCTGTTTCCACTTCTACTTCCTGTTTAGCCCCTCACCCTTTGGGTGCCCAGTTGCCCCTGGGCCCCTGCTGTGTGGCTCCAGGTAGCCATGCCTGTTACTTTTCCAGACTTTTCTCATTGTCCTCTCCCATCCCCAGGATATCCCATTACCATCCCTCTCCTAAGGCTCGGCTAAGTGGCTGGAGATAATCCGATAAGTTCCATGCTGAAAAACTGGGAGGTAATAATGGCTTTCAAGAGTTATAGCTGCCGGAACTTCCCTGGTGGTCCAATGGTTAAGAATCTGCCTTGCAATGCAGGGGACACAGGTTCAATCCCTGGTCGGGGAACTAAGGTCCCATATGCCATGGGGCAACTAAGCCTGTGCGCCACAACTACCGAGCCCGCTCACTCTGGAGCCCACACGTCACAACTAGACAGCCCGTGTGCCGCAACTGCTGAGCCTGCACAGCACAACTAGAGAGAAGCCTGTGCGCCTCAACGAAAGATCCTGAATGCCGCAATGAAGATCCCGCATGCTGCAGCTAAGAACCATCATGGCCAAAAAAAAAAAAAAAAAAAAAATTACAGCTGCCACGTAACAGAAAAATATTTTCTCCCCAACCCTATTTTAAAAAATGTTAAACTCACAGGAAGATTGAAAGCCAAGTACAATTAACATCTATATACCCTCTCCTAAACTCACCAATTATTAACATTTTGTCGCATTTGCTTTTTCTCTCTCTCTCTCTCAGGTAGAAAACAGAGGTCAAGTTCCAGGTCAGCTCTTGGAGGGCAGGAATTAGGTACTTTCTTCATCTCAGTGTTCCCTGTACCCAGCACAATGCCTGACACATAGTGATTGGCCAATAAACGTTTGTTGAATGAATAAGTGAATGACTAATTATAGCAGCAAGAAGGCAAGCCGATCTGATAGAAATGTTGCTGCTTGGGTGGTTTGAAAAATTAGGCACATCTAAAAGCTTATACACACGTAGCAAAGAGAACTGTAATTTACTTAAGGCTTTATGTGTCCATTGCTTTATTATCTATTTTAAAATCCTTCTCTTTTATTTTTTACAGGAGTCAGCAACATGCCCATGTAGCTAGGAAATGGCAAAGGTGGGATTTGCATGCAGTTCTGTCTGTTTCAAAACCCACAGTTTTTCCACTCTACTTGGTGACTACTGATCTATCATCTATTTATCTATATTTTCTGATTTCCCTGACCTCACATATGAGCAGCTGGGATTATGATTACCGTCAGATTTGGAAAACCATACTTAGAACTAATGACAAATCTCGATCATCAACTATTTGTATTACATGTACATCCTGTGTTAACCATGTTAGTCAAGGTTACTGACAGACCAGTCTCCTGGGAGAGTAGCAGCCCTTTTAATAGACTTAGGGACCTCCATTTTGAGCCTTTCAGTTATTTCGTCCCAAGAAATGGCAAAACTGAAAAACAAAAATAACATGCCCAAGTTTCTCAGATGCTGACACAGCTGGAAGCTGCCCAACTGGTCCTTGTTAGCTTCTATATTTTCTTTTGACTAGAAAACCCTCTTCCTAATCTGACAAATTAATCAGGCATTTAACTAGGTTTTAGGAACAAAGAGCTCCTCTTCTTCCTGACACATAGAAGTAGGAATAAATGGTCTATGGCAAAGATGGAACATGAACAGTTCCAAGAGTTTAAAGGCAAACTGCTTGTCAACTGTTCAAAAAGTTGAATTAATGAGTAACCACTCCTGCACCTCATGCTAAAATCATTCCCGAACAAGTCCAGAGAAACTTAGTGGCTAGGCCAATAGTCAGACCTGGCTCAAATGTTCTACTCAAGGAGGTTGGTGCAATAAATCAGATTTTACGTGTACAATGGATGCCAGGCAGCCCTGAACAAGAATGAACTTTGTGCAGACAAGGGAAGATGTCTATGACATGTTACTCAGTTAAAAAATAAATTTATAGAGCTTCCCTGGTGGCGCAGTGGTTGAGAGTCCGCCTGCCAATGCAGGGGACACGGGTTCGTGCCCCGGTCCGGGAAGATCCCACATGCTGCGGAGCAGCTAGGCCCGTGAGCCATGGCCGCTGAGCCTGCGCGTCCGGAGCCTGTGCTCCGCAACGGGAGAGGCCACAACAGTGAGAGGCCCGCGTATCGCAAAAAAAAAATAAAACAATATGCTATGATCTTACTTACATTTGTGTAACTATGTGCTAATATGTATATATTTAGTATGGAAAAGTGTTGGAGTAATATATGCTATATTAACAGGGATTATCCGTTAGAGATTGGACGGCACCAGAAATTTTCCAAGTTATACATTTATATCATTTTGCATTTTCACATTGATTAAATTGATAATAAAACAATGTTTTAAAAATCATTTAAAGTTCTCCTGATTAGACCAAGATATCTGGTGAGCAAAGTTTAAAGTTTAAAAGTTTACCTTGCTTTTCATCTTTACTTGAATTCTATGTGGAGAGAAGAGAAAAACTAAATTCTACCAATTTCCCAGAAAGATGTAAGTGCTTCCTTTAAGGAAGAGGTCACGTAACTGAAGACATTAGTAGGGCAGAAGTCACTGGAACCTGAACCAAAGGGCTTCTGGAAAGCCTGATTTCCTAGAGCTGGTGACACCCCTTGGGAACTATTCAAAGAGAAAGTACCAGGCAGGTGAAGCCAGCTACTGAGCAACAGGCTGGAATCTAATACTCTAATCTAATCTAAAAGGAGTAATCCTTACTCTTTTTCTTACAAGTAAATTACAGAGGTAGCATTTTGCTGCTTTTAAAAATGTATTATTTAAGAAGGATATATCTCCTGAAATCACAATAGAGGTTAATACTGTTCATACCACAATTTGGGGGGACAACAGCATCAATTAAAGGGGAGACAGATATTGCCTGCCATGGAGGATACACCTTAATCAAGACAACTCATTTTTAAAAATTAATTAATTTATTATTATTATTTTTTTTTTGGTTGCGTTGGGTCTTCGTTGCTGCGCGGGCTTTCTCTAGTTGCGGCGAGCAGGGGCTACTCTTTGTTGCGGTGCGCGGGCTTCTCATTGCGGTGGCTTCTCTTGTTGCGGAGCACGGGCTCTAGGTGCGCAGGCTTCAGTAGTTGTGGCGCACGGGCTTAGTTGCTCCGCGGCATGTGGGATCTTCCCCGACCAGGGCTCGAACCCGTGTCCCCTGCATTGGCAGGCAGATTCTTCACCACTGCGTCACCTGGGAAGTCCCAGGACAACTCATTTTCATCTCACTTATCTGGAAAGCCACTTATCCAGCCAGTGTGATCATCAGATGAGAACCAGGAAACAAGCACCATCGTCAGTCATCAGCATCCTTATCGAGACCGTAGGCAACTAAACTAGAAGTCAGAAAGCCTAGTTTAGGGGTCCTAATTCAGAAGTACTGGAGCAGGTTGGTGAAGTGATGAGTCACATCACAAAAGGGTTATTCCAGGTGCGGTGAGGTGCGGTGGAGATACCTGATGTGGGAAGATCCACACAGGTTCACCCTGGGGACCTCTTAGCTGTCGAGACCTAGAGACGGCGCCTTCACTGCTGAGAGCCCCGGCTTCCTCCGCGGTGGAATGAGGACTGGGAAACCTCAGGAGGAGGGCTGTGAGGATGAGGGGACACAACACATGTAAGGCCCAGCAGGGCTGAGCACAAGGTACCCGTCCAGGAGCTGCAGTCCCCACTGCTCACCCCTCTCTGTCAGTGTGTCACCAGCCTCAGGTGACCAACCCTCATGGTTTGCCCAGGGCTGAGAGTCTTCCCAGGATTCAAGAGTTTCAGTGCTAAAATCAGGACAGTCATGGGCAAAACAGGACAGCTGGTCACCCCATCTGAGACTCAAAGAAACGTTGAAGAGCAAAGAGAAAACTCTAAGGTAGACAACAGCTGATTTCTGAGGCACCCAAGGGGGCTCCACAGTGGGGGTGTAGAGACAGCCAGCTCTGGGTAGACAGAGAGGACAAAAGCCCTTCTTCCCTTAACCCTTTGCCTTCCGAAGACATCTCGCTTGAGTCAGCAATCTCACCGCATCACCTTTTTAGTGGGGACCGCCCACCAGTGATTGAGCCCAGCCCCACACTCGCCACGCTTCCTCCATGGCAGGGCACTGGCTCGTGGGCACTGGCCTGGTGAAGAGTATATCATCACCCCCGTTTTAGAGAGGAGCAAGGTCAAGCCACTGAGGTTAGGTAGTTGGTGCAATGTCACAGTAAGTGGCTGAGTAGAGATGGAAATCAGGGTATTCTTCAGCTGTCCCGATAATAAGCCAGGATGTTTGCAGGAGCTGGGGAATGGGGAAGACATCATTACAGTTGAGGCTTGAAGAATAAGATTTTTTTTTTTTTTTTTTTGCGGTACGCGGGTCTCTCACTGTTGTGGCCTCTCCCGTTGCGGAGCACAGCCTCCGGATGCGCAGGCTCAGCGGCCATGGCTCACGAGCCCAGCCGCTCCGCGGCATGTGGGATCTTCCCAGACCGGGGCACGAACCCGTGTCCCCTGCATCGGCAGGCGGACTCTCAACCACTGTGCCACCAGAGAAGCCCAAAGAATAAGATTTTGAAAGGGAGGAAGGGCAATCCCAGCTAAGAAAGAAATGAGCCCACCTAGAGGAGCATGATGGATCCTCATGTTTGGGACCTGGTGAGTAAGAAACAAAGATGGGCTATACCATGAGGAATCTGTCACAGGCTGGGGATCAACCGAAGGAATTATCCGCGGGCAGTGAGGCCCTAGGATGGCATTCAAGTAGAAGCATGGCATGCTCTAAACTGGGCTTCAGGAAGGGCAATCTGGCAGCAGAATTCACAGTTTTATCATCTACACACCTCACCTGCACGGCCCTGGGCTCACCGCATGTGCTTGTCCTATGCACCTTCAGGAGAGCTCATGGCTGGAGCCCAAACAGGTGGGAACAGCCTAAGGTGCTGAGTGTGGCCAGACCTGGGCCAGTCTCTGGCCTGGACTGGGGAGACGGGGTGGTGGGAGCAGCAGGAAGCACACAGGTGCGTGGCAGATCTGCCCTAGACTGTGAGATCTTTGCTGGGAGAACTTGTTTCCGATTCATCTCAGAAACACCAGTGTCCAGCACAGGTCTGGCACTTCGTAGGTGCTCACGATATGCCTGTATGAAAGAATGAATAAAAAACAAACAGGGCTTCCCTGGTGGCGCAGTGGTTGAGAACCTGCCTGCCAATGCAGGGGACGCGGGTTCGAGCCCTGGTCTGGGAGGATCCCACATGCCGTGGAGCAACTAGCCCCGTGAGCCACAACTACTGAGCCTGCGCGTCTGGAGCCTGTGCTCCGCAACAAGAGAGGCCGCGATAGTGAGAGCCCCGTGTACCGCGATGAGGAGTGGCCCCTGCTTGCCACAACTAGAGAAAGCCCTCGCACAGAAACGAAGACCCAACACAGCCATAAATAAATAAATAAATAATTTTAAAAAAGGCAAAATTCCTTTCATAAATAAAATAAATAAAATAAACAAATATGCATGTCCTGCCTGTTGAACTGCTGCCCATTTGGAGAGATCAGGAAAGTAAGGGGTTGGATCTGTACTGAGTTGAGGGGGCAACAGGTCTGGCTGAGGGAGAGCTGGCAAGACCCCTTTCCCAGCCCCAAGTTTGCTGAGAGTCAAATAGCTAGGAGGAGAAATGGGATGGTTTTAAGCTGCAACTAATATATCCATGTCCCTGCCTAACTTCTGCCATTCCTGAAACAAGCGAGCCTGGAATTTCAGACACACAGCTTCATGAGGGGCCAACACAGAAACCCCAAATAATGGCTTTCAGGTTTAGATGCCATGACTAGTGTTGATGACCGACACTTGCATACAATTTACAGGGTACCTATCTCTCCTGTTAGCTCAGGTAGTAATTCCCCCTCTTGGTGCCTGGTTACTCAGAGATCAAAGAGCTCAGCTCCTCCCTGAGGGAGCTCCTCCCCCTCCCCCATATTGCCATATAATGGCCTTGGGAAGTCACCCAGATATCAGCCAAACCCAAACAAAATGGACAGACGCAGGTTTAGATCGAGGCTGGCAGGCTGCTTTCCTTCATCGGGTTCCTGTACTTGTACCCCAACCAGAAAAATCACTCCAAAATAGCGAGACACCGTTTCTACTGGTAACACTTGTTAAGCACTAGCTGTCATACACATTTATCACAGCTCAGTGAAACCCAGGCTGGGAAAGCTGAATGACTTGGCTGCTATCAGACAGGGAACAATGAGAAAGTTTGATAACATTATGTTGCCACGAGTGTGCAGAAGTTATACCCAATCATTACTGTGGAGATTATAAATGGGTATATTCTGCTTGAAGGGCAACATGTTGAAACCTATAGAAATATTAAATAGCACATACCTCTTGACCCAGAAATGCTACTTTTAGGAACTTATCCTACAAGTAATAAGGGCACATAGATGCAAAGTTATAAGTGTACATATTGTCACTGAAGCACAGCATAGTCAATTGCAGTAGCAAAAGACTGGTGACAACCTATGTGTTCATAGGTAAAGGAAAGCTGTTTCTTACTCCACAAGGTGCACTTCTGACACTTACTACCTGAAGCTAGTGCAGACTCCACAGGTTAAGGGCTCAGTCTCACAAGACTGCTCTCCATTTCAGACATCAATCACAAGTCCAGGCTTCCTATACTTCTGACCAACTGGGTATAAATTGGAGGTTCCCATGACACCCTCTTCAGGTTTGATAATTTGCTAGAACAGCTCACAGAACTCAGGAAAGCACTTTACTTACTATGAGCACTTTATTATAAGGGATACAACTCAGGAACAGCCACATGGAAGAGATGCCACAGGGCAAGGTAGGTTGGAAGGAGCGTGGAGCCCCCATGTCCTCTTGGGCCACACTGCCCTCCCAATACCTCCATGTGTTCAGCAGCCCAGAAGCTCTCCCAACTCCCTTCAGTTAGGGTTTTTTGGGGAGATCCCATGACATAGGCATGATTACATCATTGGCAATTGGTGATTAACTCAATCCCCAGCCCTTCTCCCTTCCTGGGATGGGGCTAAAATTCCAAATTTCTAATCACATGGTTGGTTTCTCTGCAAACGAGCCCTCATCTTCCAAGAGTCACATCATTAACAATCGAAAAAACACTCATTGGGCTTCCCTGGTGGTGCAGTGGTTGAGCATCCGCCTGCCGATGCATGGGACACGGGTTCGTGCCCCGGTCTGGGAAGATCCCACATGCCGCGGAGTGGCTGGGCCCGTGAGCCATGGCCGCTGAGCCTGTGTGTCCGCAGCCTGTGCTCCTCAACGGGAGAGGCCACGACAGTGAGAGGCCCGTGTACTGCAAAAAAAAAAAACAAAAAAGAAACCACAAAAAACCCACTCATCACTCTGGAGAATCCAAGGGTCTTAGAAGCTTATGTGTCTGGAACCAGGGACTAAGACCAAATATTATAACAAAAGATGGTCCTATCGCTGCTATCATCCAGGAAATTACTAGGTTTTTTAGGAGCTCTGTGTCAGGAATCAGGAGCAGAGACCAAATATATATTTCTTATTAAGTCAGAACTGGTTAAATAAATTATCAATATTCACACTTGGGAATACTACAGCGGCACTTTTAAAATGAGGTAGATCTATATGCATTGATATTAGATGATCTCAAAAATAATGAAAAAGCACAGAGCGGAACAGTGTGCAGAGACTGTTTCCATTTGAATAAACTAATGATATGTATATATGCGTGTGCGCACACACACAGAGATCTGCACGTTTATCCATAAAATGCACAGAACATCTCACAAAGGGTATTCTAAAAATCAGGTGCCATGGTTGTCTTTGGGGAGGGGACTGTGTGTCTGGGGTGGAAGAAAGCTTTACATTTCATTTTATATCCTTTTGATCAGTTAGAATATTTTAGTGAGTTTGTGAATTACTTAAAGAAAAACAACAAATAAAATGAATGCCAAGACTGGGTCAGAGTCCCAGATTTTTCACATTTGATAATGTCAGTAATTCACATATACACAATTGACAAAGTACTTCACAGGCACTATCTCAACCTGTGAGACAGGCAGGGGACTGGGGTTAAGGACCCATGCTTTTTGCTTCACAGGTACTTACTTATTTGATCACTAAATATATGCACCCAACATAGGAGCACCTAAATACATAAAACAAATATTAACAGACATAAAGGGATAAATTGACAGTACCACAATAACAGTAGGGGACTTTAACACCCCACTACGTCAATGGACAGATCATCCAGACAGAAAATCAATAAGGAAATACTGGCCTTAAATGACACATTAGACCAGAGGCACTTAATAGATATATAAAGAATATTCCACCCCAAAGTAGCAGAATACACATTCTTTTTAAGTGCACACGGAACATTCTCCAGGATAGATCACATGATAGGCCACAAAACAAGTCTCAGTAAATTTAAGAAAAGTGAAATCATATCAACTGTCTTTTCTGGCTACAATGCTATGAGACTAGAAATCAACTATAAGGGAAAAACACTGCAAAAACCACGAAAACATGGAGGCTAAGCAATGTGCTATGAAACAACCAATGGGTCACTAAAGAAATCAAAGAAGAAATAAAAAAAAATACCTGGAGACAAAGAAAACACAGTGATCCAAAATCTATGGGTTGCAGCAAAGGCAGTTCTAAGAGGGAAGTTTATAGCAATACAAACTTACCTCAGGAAACAAACAAACAAACAAAAAACTCAAATAACAACCTAACCTTATACCTAAAGGAACTAGAAAAAGAAGAACAACAAAAAAACCAAAATTAGAAGGAAAGAAATCATAAAGATCAGAGCAGAAATAAATAGAGATTTAAAAAAATAGAAAAAAATCAATGAAACTAAGAGCTGGTTCTTTGAAAAGATAAACAAAATTGATAAACCATTAGATAGACTCATCAAGAAAAAAACAGAAAGGGCCCAAATCAATAAGGTCAGAAATGAAAAAGAAGTTACAATTGACACTACAGAAATACAAAGGCTCATAAGAGATTACTACTAATAACTTTATACCAATAAAATGGACAACCTAGAAGAAATGGACAAATTCTTAGAAACATACAATCTCCCAAGACTGAAGCAAGAAGAAATATATCCACAGAGTAATTAACAGTAATGAAGTTGAATCAGTAATTTTAAAAACTCCCAACAAACAAAATTCCAGGATCAGATGGCTTCACAGGTGAGTTCTGCCACACATTTAGAGAAGAATTAACACCTATCCTTCTGAAACTATTCCAAAAAATTGCAGCTGAAGGAACTCTTCCAAACTCATCTACTAGGCTAGCATCACCCTGATACCAAAACCAGGCAAAGATATCACAAAAAAAGAAAACACAGGCCAATAACACTGATGAACATAGAGGTAAAATCCTCAACAAAATACTAGCAAACAGGGGCTTCCCTGGTGGCACAGTGGTGAAGAATCCACCTGCCAATGCAGGGGACATGGGTTTGAGCCCTGGTCCAGGAAGATCCCACACGCCACGGAGCAACTAAGCCAATGTGTCACAACTACTGAGCCTGCACTCTACAGCCCATGAGCCACAGCTACTGAAGACTGCACACCTAGAGCCCGGGCTCCTCAACAAGAGAAGCCACCACAATGAGAAGCCTGCACACCACAACAAAGAGTAGCCCCCGCTTGCCGCAACTGGAGAAGGCCCGCATGCAGCAATGAAGACCCAACGCAGCCAAAAAAATAAAAATAAATAAATTTTAAAAAATACTAGCAAACCGAATCCAACAATACATTAAAACAATCATACACCGTGATCAAGTGTGATTTATACCAGGGATGCAAGAACAGTTCAACATTAGAAAATCAATATGATATGTCACATTAATAAACTGAAGAATAAAAACCATATGCTCATCTCAACAGATGCAGAAAAAGCTTTTGACAAAATTCAACATCCATTTATTATAAAACTCTCCAGAAAGTGGGCATAGAGGGAACATACCTCAACAAAATAAAGGTCATATATAACGAACCTACAGCTAACATCATACTCAATGGTGAAAAGCTAAAAGCATTTCCTCTAAGATCAGGAACAAGACAAGGATTCCCACTCTTGCCACGTTTATTCAACATAGTATTGTAAGTCCTAGCAACAGCAATCAGAGAAGAAAAAGAAATAAAAGGCATCCAAATTGGAAAGGAAGAAATAAAATTGTCACTGTTTGCATGATACTATGCATGATAATATACAAAGAAAATCCTAAAGATACTGGCAAAAACCTATAAAGCTCATTAATTAATTTGGTAAAGTTGCAGGATACAAAATTAATATACAGAAATCTATTGCATTTCTATACACTAAAACAAACTATCTGGTAGAAAAATTAAGGAAACAATCCCATTTACCATCACATCAAAAAGAATAAAATACCTAGGAATAAACCTACCTAAGGAGGTAAAACACCTGTACTCAGAAAACTATAAGACACTGTTGTCTTCAATGAAACTGAAGACAACCCAAACAGATGGGAAGATATACCATGGTAAGATGGATTGAAAGAATTAATAGTGTTAAAATGTCCAAAGTATCCAAGGTTATCTACAGATTCAATGCATCCCTATCAAAACAATGGCAATTTTCTCAGAACTATGACAAATAATTTTAAAATTTGTATGGAAACACAAAAGACCCCAAATAGCCAAAACAATCTTGAGAAAGAAGAACAAAACTGGAGGTATCATGCTCCCTGACTTCAGACTATACTACAAAGCTACAGTAATCAAAACAGCATTGTACTGGCACAAAAACAGATGCAAAGATGAATGGAACTGAATAGAGAGTTCAGAAATAAACCCATACACCTATGGTCAATTAATCTATGATAAAGGAGGCAAGTACACAGAGTGGAGGAAAGACAGTCTCTTAAATAAACGGTGCTGGGAAAACTGAACAGTTACATGTAAAAGAATGAAATCAGAACATTTTCTTACACCATACACAAAAATAAACTCAAAATGGTTTAAAGACCTAAATGTAAGACCTGAAACTGTAAAACTCCTGGAAGAAAACATAGGCAGAACACTATTTGACATAAAACATAGCAACATTTCTTTGATCTGTCTTCTAAGGTAAAGGAAACAAAAGCAAAAATAAACAAACAGGATCTAAGTAAACTTAATAGCTTTTGCACAGCAAAGGAAACCATTGACAAAAAAAAAAAACAAAACAAAAACACACACACACCTGAATGGGAGAAAATATTTGCAAATGATATAAGCAATAAGGGGTTAATATTCAAAACATATAAACAGCTCATACAACTCACTATAAAAAAAACCCAAACAACCAAATTAAGAAATGGGCAGAAGACTTAAATAGACATTTTTCCAAAGAAGACACACAGAAGGCCAATAGGCCCATGAAAATATGCTCAACATGGCTAATCAGGGAAATGTAAATCAAAACCACAATGAGGACTTCCCTGGTGGCACAGTGGTTAAGAATCCGCCTGCCAATGCAGGGGACACGGGTTTGAGCCCTGGTCTGGGAAGATCCCACATGCTGCGGAGCAACTAAGCCCATGCGCCACAACTACTGAGCCTGTGCTCTAGAGCCCGTGAGCCATAACTACTGAGCCCACGTGCCACAACTACTGAAACCCAGGTTCCTAGAGCCCATGCTCTGCAACAAGAGAAGCCTCCGCAATGAGAAGCCCACGCACTGAAACGAAGAGGAGCCCCCGCTCGCCGCAACTAGAGAAAGCCTGCGTGCAGCAACGAAGACCCAACGCAGACAAAAATAAATAAATTAATTAAAAGAAACAATAATACATAAATATAAATATATATATATATTAAAAAAAAACCCACAATGAGCTATCACCTCACACCTGTCAAATGGCCATCATCAAAAACTACAAATAACAAATGTTGGTGAGGATGTGGAGAAAAGGGAAGTGTTGGACACTGTTGGCAGGAACGTCAAGTGGTGCAGCCACTGTGGAAAACACTATGGAGGTTCCTCAAAAAACTAAAAATAGAACTACCATATGATCCAGAAATTTCACTCCTGGGTATATATCCAAAGAAAACAATAACAATAACTTGAAAAGGTATATGCACCCAATGTTCATAGCAGCATTATTTATAATAGCCAAGATATGGAAGCAACCTAAGTGTCCATCAACAGATGAATGGATAAAGAAAATGTGGTATAAATACATAGTTTATATTGAACATTAGCCCTAAAAAAGAATGAAATTTTGCCACTTGCAACAACATGGATGGACTTAGAGGGTATCATGCTCAGTGAAATAAGTCAGATAGAGAAAGACAAATACTGTATGGTATCACTTATAAGTGGAATCTAAAATATAAAACTAGTGAATATAACAACACAGAAACACTCACAGATACAGAGAACAAACTAGGGGTTACCAGTGGGAAGAGGGAAGGGGGAGGGGCAAAATAGGGGTAGGGGATTAAGAGATACAAAGTACTGTATATAAAATAAATAAGCTACAAGGATATATTGTACAGCACAGGGAATATAGCCAATATTTTAAACTATAACTGGATTATAATCAATAAAATTTTTGAATGTTATATACCTGAAACTAATACTGTAAATCAACTATACTTCAGTTTAAAAAAAAGATAGTTGGTGATCAGAATGTTTTATAATCAAAATCTTATTAAGCCAGCAGTATATTTATTCATTTAAAAAAAATGAGGAAACTGAGGCTGAGTCATACTCTAAGTGTCCAAATCCCTGACAAGTAGAAAATCAGAGCTGAGACTGGAACCCAACTCTCCTTTCACTGCTCCACAGCTGCCTCTAATAAGATAAGGCAATTTGAGTATAGAGGTGGAGTTTTTCACTTCTTTTATGTTTCCCAAAATAGCACATCACTCAGTGCTGGTAAGGACTTGGGAGACAGATGTGACAAGAAGCAAGAGTCTAGACCTGGGCTTTCCCATATGGTAGCTGCAAGCTGCAGTAGCTACCGAGCACTTGAAATTAGCTAGTCCGAATTGAGATGTGCTCTAAATGTAAAATACACACCAGATTTTGAAGACTTGGTACTTAACATGTTAAACAGAATGTAAAATAGCTCATTAATAATTTTTTATATTGAATATATGTGTAGAAATATTTTAGACATATTGGGTAAAACAAAATATATTAAAATTAACTGTGCCTGTTTCTTTTTTAATGTGACCACTAGAAAATTTAGAATTCTATACATGTCTTGCATGTGTGACTCACATTATATTTCTATTGGATACCATTGGTTTAGACCATCACCCCTCCACCCGCTTCAGGAAAATCCTCTTCCCTTTAGTTTGTTTCACCCTCTCGCCTCCTCGTCATTGTGAGTGCTCTGTTCCCCCAGTCTCCTCTTCACTCTTCAAAGACGTTAGCAACTCTACTGCAAAGTATGGCATCATCCTACATACCTCTGGCATTAGGAGATTCTCCTAATTCTATTCTCCTAACATCTACAAGAAGATTCTCCCTCTACCTCAGTCTCCAGTAGAGCAGGCTGCACTGACCACAACCTTCTCTCCTTCCTGTTTACTGTTCAACATCTCCCACTGGCCTCCTCAGTCCTTCCACTCCAACTCTCTCTACCTTTCCCAACCCATCATTCTCACATCCCTCCCTCTCCAGCCTGGGTTCCATAGCCCATCATATCCCAAACACTCTTGCCAAGATTCTTCAAACTCCAGTGGCCTCTGTCTTTTAATCACATCTACTAGCAAAACCCTCACCCTGGATCAACAGCTCTTCACTTCCTCTCTGCCCAGACCTGAGACCTGAGCAGTCAGCAGGGCAGGAGAACATCCCACCGCCAACACTCTCCGGAACAACAGCGCACACGGTTTCCGGTGCACATTCGAGAGGGCCCTCCGGACTGCCCATCTTAATGTATTGTTCACATAAATTCGCTCTTCCTTTCTCCATGGTTATTATGTCCCTCCAATCTCTTTGACCTCCAAATTCCTCCTCATTCCCAGCAGATGACCTCGTCCTCCTGGGACACCACTGAGCACCGTCTCCTGCTTGCAACGCCCTGTGGCTCCTGGGCCACCACACTCACCCGATGTTCTCCTCAGCTCCTTTTCTGCCGGCAGAGAGGAAACGCCGCCCTTCTCCCCAGATGCCGGGAAGGCACACCTGCCTGTGGGGACAGAGGGTGGCAGAGGAGGGGAAGATGCCGGCTGCGGAAGCCCTGGAATCCGAAGACCCAGGTACTGTTTCAGCTGCGCCAGGCCCTAGCTGAACAACTGCGCAAATCCCCTCCCCTCTCTGAGCCACTATTTCCTCATTTGTAATTAAGGATTATCATGGCTTGGCTGTTAAAGATTCAATTAAAAAAAAAAATGTAGGGCTTCCCTGGTGGCGCAGTGGTTGAGAGTCCGCCTGCCGATGCAGGGGACACGGGTCCGTGCCCCGGTCCGGGAAGATCCCACATGCCGTGGAGCGTCTGGGTCCGTGAGCCGTGGCCACTGGGCCTGCGCGTCCGCAGCCTGTGCTCCGCAATGGGAGAGGCCACAACAGTGAGAGACCCGCGTACCAAAAAAAAAAAAAAAAAAAAAAAATGTAGGTGAGAGAGCTTGACGGCCAGGAACAATTCCAGGGGGCACAGGAGCTCCCTTCTCTGATTTTTCACCCAGACTCAATCCAGTCTCTCCCCATTCAACAAGCATTCGGGAAAGTAAGTCAAGGGGACTGACACTGATGGAGCACCAGCCCGGAGTCACACACGCTACATGCAAATCCGTAATTAGCTCCTTTGGCATCTGATCAGCTCCACCCAATCTCTTCTCAGAGCCCCGCAGAGAAGGCCCGGCAAACCCACCTCCTCAGCCAGCAGACTGGACCAAGGGGAACCACCTGATCTAATCTAGTTATTGTCAATCTTTGAATATTAGACCATTTGGGGAAGCTTTTAAAAATCCTACCCTGGACTGTGAGTTTAGAATCTTCGGGGGTGAGACCAAAGCCTCTGTGATTTTTAAAATTCCCCACATGATTCTAGCGTGTAGCCAAGACTGAAAACCACTGAATGAACCCGCACTAAGGCGTTAGCAGCTGAAGCCCAGACCCACTTCCTAGGGGCATTTAACAACACCTAAACCAAAGGAATGAAGGGCCATTGTGCGAAAAAGGAATGTTTGAGGCCCTGTGACAGCCTTTCAGCAAGATATTTGGGGGAAATGGGCTCTTTCTAGCATCCCTCAAATTTTATTACATCTGGTCCTATTTCTAGAGATGCTTTTGGGTTAGGGAGGAAGAACGAGCGACCTAAGTATTTCCCTTTGCCTCCTCTACTCTCTGCAATGTTATAAGGCAATGGTTCTCAACATTTAGTTGCATCAGAATCACCTGGAGGGCTTACTTGAAACAATTGCTGGGCCCCATCCCTAGTCTCTCATTCAGCAGCTCTGGGGTGAGGCCCCAGAGTTTGCATCACTAACAAGTTCCTAGGTAATGCTGCTGCTGGTCCCAGGACAACACCCTTAGAACTTTGGGCAAAGGGGGCACTGAGGATGCTGCTAGGATCCCTGAAAGCTGGCCCCTCCTCTCCTTCCCGAGCACAGTTCATACCACTTCTGCCAGCCAGGGGAAGAGCCTCTGCTGCAGAACTTCTCAGCTTGGAGAAGGGAAGACTTGAGACACCCAATCATTGCCAGAACGAGGACCAGTGTGTAAAGATTGAAAGAAGATGGGTTCCGGTGAAGAGAACTGAGAGCGTGTGTGTATAACGCGTGCATTCATAGACCTGGAGTCAGGCAGACTTATCCTCAACGTTTAAGTCTGCCAATAACAGCTGTGTGATGTGGGGTAAATTTGTTTCTTTCACTCTCTGTTACCGTACCAATGAAATAAGTATACTATAATAGGGTTGTGCCCACCTCCGGCAGCAGAATGAAGTTTAAGGGAGGCAAGACATATAAGGAGCTTATCACAGTTTCTAACACTTGGTGCCCATTCAATCATTATTGAACGATTATTCTTCAAAGAACGAGAATTCTTTGAAGATGTACTGAGCTGCTTATTGAGGTAGTGAGCTCCCCATCCTCATGGGTGTGTAAGCAGAAGCTGGAGTTGTACCAGGGACTGAAGCAGTAGATCTGAGACTGGGAGCTGGAGTGTTGAGTGAAGGATGCTCGTTCTTCCAGCCCAAATTACGTAACACGTATAGAACTTGAATCAGCGTTTGTAAATCTGTGATCCACTTGTGGAGGTGTGGCAAGAGATTGGGTAACCCGAAATTCCTCCCTGTGGAATTCCTTCCAGAATCTTTCTGACTTAACCAAGAGCCACCCTTGCTAGAAAGCCAAACACTTTTCTGAATGGTCACAGGCTATGGTCAAGTCACTGCTGTGTTTCTACTCGGATGTCAAGGAAGCCAGGTATGGCAAAGGTGGCTGCCTGGCCCTGCCCAAGCTTGGGGGATGGGGTGCTGCTGGGTTTTCCCTCTGCAGATGTGGGCTGCAGGACTTATGGTGGGCCTGAGTCAGTGGCCAGCCTGGGAACCAGGAGGAGGGGTGCTCCTCAGACACTTCTGTGGAAATGTTCCACTTCTGTGTGGAACAGGAGATCACCCTGGATCAACAGCTGTTCCACTGTGTGGAACAGGAGGATGAAGGAGGAAATGAGGTGGCTGACCTCCCAACAATTCTTTTTACAGGATGCCTGAAGGCTCTTGGAAGAGGGGTGTCGAGTGATCAAAAGATAATTCAGGCACACATGTGACTGGGTACCACAGTTAGAGTACAAAGCTCCTCCTTCAACGAGACTAAAGGGCCAATCCCTCTTCATCCTACAGGTCTTAGTTTAAACATCACTTCTTCCAGGAAGCCTTCCATAGTCCCTCAACACCAGGTTAGGGGTCCCAGCTCTGGGTTCCCATGGCTCTCTGTCCCTCTCTATCAACTTATCCCTGTCCATTGTAATTTCTCTTAATTAATGCTCCATCGTCCCAGATCAACTTTCAGCTATAAACACAGGGGCTGGTCTATCTTGTTCTTCATTGACTCCCCCAGGCCTGGCACAGTGCCTGGCACTTTGGGCTTCCCATAAACACCTGATGAAAGAATGAATGTCTTTAGGCAAGTCTCTCAACCTCTCTGAGCCTCAGTTTCCCCATCTATAAAATGGGGCCTAATAATACCTATCTGCAGGATTACTGTGAAGTTGCATGGAAAAGCAGCTGTTACAGTGCTTGGCACAAAGTATGTGGTGTTCAATAAACAGTCACAGATATTATTGCCTTGTCATTGTTATTAACAATTATAAAAGGAGGTACTGGCTTTTCTTCTCTTCAGTTGGCTAGAGGCTATTATTAGTGATCTTTCTAAACTACACATCTTGCTGGGTCTCTCCTGGTTCTGAAAGACCTAAAAAGTCTCGCCTCAACCTTCTTTTCCTTCCCCATCTCCCAAGACTCCTTGCCATCCCCCAATTCCAGTTGCACCAAACTGTGGACCACTCCCCACTGTGGCTTACTCCCTCTAGCTCAGCTCAGATCACCCATCCCCATTCTCAGCCTTCTGCTCACTCCTAAAGGCCCATCTTAAATGTCACTCCTCTGCCAGGCCCCACTCGGCTCCCGCAGCTGGCTTTGCGTTCGTGTTGGATGAGTGACTGCCCATCTCCCCCGCTAGAAGGAGCAGGCAAGCACACACTTAGGTGCGAACCGCCAGCACCCCAGCCGTGTGTGACATGACGGATGGCTCATTCAAACTGGGGCTGTCAAACTGAATCGACAGTCTACCTGACATAACAAGCTCTGGTTCAAGGACTCCTGAACTCCCATCCCAGAGTATGCAGAAGGCCTGCTTGATGGCAAGAAGGAAGAGAGGGTCTGGTGTTCTGCTTTGGGGCATTGGCCTCCAAAAGGAATGTGCTCCAGTCCCACAGTGAGCCTGGGGTGGGGATACTGCAATCGGACAGAAGGGCAAACAGCCAGAGAAGGCTCACGTTAGGTCCCCTGGCCAGTGTCTGGTGCCGAGGGACCCACATCTCCCTCCTGATCCCCTGGCACTAGTGTAAGAGCCTATCAGAGGAAATATTCCAGCACTTAAGATCCAAGACCTTCCCAAGCCCCAGTCCTTTAACTGTTAAGACAACTTATCAGATTGAATATGAAGAAATTGACCAGAGCTGAAAAACCTGACTTGACTAAAGAATTGTCACCCACTACTGGCCCCAAGAGCGAGAAGGTGGCGGTGCGGTGTCTGTGCTCATTATTTCCTGTCGCTCAGAACCTTCCTCCACCTCCCGGCTCACCTGGCTTCCTCCTACTTTGCCTTCGAGGCTTCTTCTTTGAGAAGACTCCTTCTAACTCTCAGCTGAGCTAAATGCTTTTCTCAGTACTCCCTGGGCATCTGACCTCAAATCATCTGGGTAGGATCTGACCTCCCCTCTGGGTCATGTGATTCCCCCCACTGCAGGGACCGTGCTGAGTACCGCTGGCTCCTGGCATGGTGCTCCCAACACAGTAGGTGCTCAGGAACCATTTACTGAACCAAACCAAACTTCAGAGCAAAGCAGCATTCTCTCTTGACCTAAGCCCGGTGGCAGAGTATCATGGGTTTGTCAGGATTAAACTACTAATAAGGCATAAGCGAGACTCCTCTGCATTCAATGCTGGGTGTTCTGAGAACAGAAGATGGGAGAAAGGTGCACTGTTCATGCCCAGCTCTTTCCTCAAGATAAGATGAATGGAGGGGACATGGAAATGGTCTAGTCCAGGAACTCTCTGCCTGGCCACACATTAGAGTCACCCCAGGAGCCTAACTTGAAACAGTGTTAGGTCCTGCCCTCAAAGAGACAGATGTAACCATCTGGGGTAGGGTGTGGGCATCTGTAGGTCTTACAAGCCCTCCAGGAGGTTCTCATGTGCAGCCTTGGCTGAGAACCACTAAACAGCCCACCGTCCTGGCCCTGTGCTCTGAGAGAATGAAGGTGACCCCATATACAGGGCTTACTGCCAGCACGGGACTGGAACCAGCCCCTCAGGCCCTGCCCCTTCCCAGCTGGGGACTCCCCAGGAAGCCCCAGAGCAGCGGGGCTCCTCTGGGATTAGCATGTCACTGGCCTGAGCTGCCCCTAGGGATGTGCCTCAGCAGGGGAAAGGCCACTGTGCTCCCTGGACCACAGTAAACAGCAGGAATGTTCTGTGCTCGCCTTACGGTCCAGTGTGTCCTTTCCCCTTTGCCCACAGGGCTGACCGGTGCCTTCCCAGCCCAGCAAACCAGTTATGGGAGAAAATCATTGCCCAAATTCATACTTGCCAATGATGCCTCTCTCCCACTCCAATTTCTGCTAGGTAAGTAAACACTTTCTGACCCTGAGACTGTGTTCCAGGGAAAACCCAGGTGCAGGCAGCCCAGTGTTTGAGAACACAGGCTACGGGGGTGCAGTGTCAGTGGGGTCTCTGAGTGGGGGACCAGTTAAGTTTCCAGTAGGTGCCTACCAAGGCAACTCTCCCACTTCCCCACTTCCTCTTCCTTCGCTTAGCACACCCAGACCCTGCCAGGCCCCAAGAGGATGCATGAACCTAGGGTTTTTTTTTTTACTTTTTCTTTTTTTGGATGGGGTTTTGTTGCTGCGCGCAGGCTTTCTCTAGTTGCGGTATGGGGGCTTCTCACTGCGGTGGCCTCTCTTGCTGCATAGCACAGCCTCTAGGCGCACGGGCTTCAGTGGTTGTGGCACACGGGCTCAGTAGTTGTGGCTCATGGGCTCTAGAGCGCAGGCTCAGTAGCTGTGGCGCACGGGCCTAGCTGCTCCGCGGCATGTGGGATCCTCCCAGACCAGGGCTCGAACCTGTGTCCCCTGCATTGGCAGGCGGATTCTTAACCACTGCACCACCAGGGAAGTCCTGAACCTAGTTTTTGAGCACTTGCTGTATGCCTAAAACTCTCTTCTCCACCCTGTCCTGCTGTATACCCTTACTCATCTTTCAAGACTCAACCTCACCTTCTTCATTCCCGTTCCCCAGGTAGGAGGATGCTTCCTGGTGACGGTGACTGACACAAGCAACACACATTCGGGAAGGACTCAATTTCAGTCCAGACTGACAGAGATTACAGCAAAGTTATTTATTTATAACATGCATCTTGACTTTAGATATATCGGAATATTAAAAGTAAAAAGAAAAGTCTTAGAGCAGATGAAATAAATAGGTGTCCTTAAGTCCTGGGGACAATGGAGAAAGGAGAATCTCCTGACTGCAGCCCCTTCCCAGACCAGCAGAGAATATACTCAGGACTCCCTTGGAGACCAGAAATGAAGAAATTTGGGTGACTTTCTGGTTGATTCCGCCCCTCCCTCAATAGCTTCAGTGTAATCCCCCAGGCATTTTTTGAGCACTACCCCCAAGGGGAGGAGGTGTGTGTGCAGGGGGTACCTGTCAGCCTGGAGGTGGCCCCTGGCCTTCCTCATCCTCCATACGATGTGCATATCAATAGCACTGCAGTCAGCACCCTGTATGAGGGCTCTGTTCTCCCCGCAGGGAGGGCTAAAATCTGAAAGCTGACATGTCCATCAGAAGGGGGCTAGCTAAGGAAGAAGCAGCATGTGGATACAATGACATACGGATAGCAGTTGAGAGGAAGGAGCAAGATCTAGGCTATCAACATGGACAGAGCTCAAAAACTGCTGTAAGAAGGGAATTCCCTGGCGGTCCAGCGGTTAGGACTCGGCGCTCTCGCTGCCAAAGGCCCGGGTTCAATCCCTGGTCAGGGACCTAAGATCCCACAAACGGTGTGGCATGGCCAAAAATAAATAAATAAATAAATTGCTGTAAAAAGTAAGTTGCTGAGTAACAAGCACAGCATGACTGCATTTTTTTTTAATTGCATTTTTAAAAGCACACCCAAGCACCACTCTTTTGGGTGGGTACCTTTATAGGTATGCAAGACCATTGTCTATAAATCAGAGAGGACAGTGCAGAGAGAGACCACGCCTCATTTGTTTCACCTGGGCCAGTGCAGAGCCCGATACATCATAACTGCTTAGTAACTGTGGACGGCCGCATAGGTGACCAGTGGGGCCTTGTCCTGGCATGATGGATCCCGGTGTCTCCCCGGGGTCTCCAGGGGATACCTCCAACACCGGCTCTCCCTCCCCTCCCATGGCAGCTCCAGCTAAGCCAGAACCCATAGCTCCATCTGGCTGTGGCCACTTTGGCCTATCAGCTCCCTCCCCAGACCGAGGCTCAGCCCCCATGCTGCTCCTCTGTGCTACTGGGCACTGGGCCATGAGTGACTCAGTGGAGCTAGCTCCTCCATCCCTGGCTCCACCCTGGTAAGGTGGGGATGTTAAAGGGCACTCGTGTGTGTGCACGTGTGTGGCTGTGTGCGCATACTGGGGGAACGGGCTGCTTTTTAGAAGCTGGGGTTGGAGCACAGGAAGCAAGCTGACTTGGCCCGGGCCATTAGCTAAACTTTCCTACTTAACAATAGGTCCTACTGTATAGCACAGGGAAATATATGCAATATCTTATGATAAACCCGAATGGAAAAGAATACTTAAAAAAGAATATATATATATGTATGTATGTATATATATACATATATATACATATATATATATATATATGTATATATATATATATATGAATCACTTAGCTGTATGGCAGAAATGAACACAACATTGTAAATCAACTATACTTCAATTAAAAACAAACAAACAAAAAAACCAACAACAAAAAAACCCAAAACTTTCCTGCTTGAGTCTTGGATCGTCTGCTTCCAAATGAGCGGGCGCACTGATGAGGAGGAGGCCTGATGGATAACTTCCCATGTTGAGAGCTGAGAAAAGAAATGAACAAGGGTCCTAGAAAAGCGTCCACCTTGGCCAGGTGCGGGAGGCCTGCCAGCTTTCAGAGGGGATATGCCTTTAAGTCCCTGTCTTATTCAGCTTGAGCTGTTATAACAAAATACCAAAAACTGGGGGGCCTAAACAACAGACATTTACTTCTCACAGCTGTGGAGGCTGCGAAGTCCAAGGTCAAGGTGCCAACAGACTCAGTTCTCGGTGAGGACCCTCTTCCCGTCTTGCAGATGGCCACCTTCCTGCTGTATCCTCACATGTAGAGAGAGGGAGCGCTGGTCTCTTCCTCTTATTATAAAGACACTAATCCCCTCATGGAAGACCCACCCTCATGACCTCATCTCAACTTAATTGCCTCCCAAAGGTCCCACCCACCTCCAAGTACCATTATATTGGGAGTTAGGGCTTCAACATATGAATTTCTGGGGGACACAAACATTCAGTCCATAACATCCTGCCCTTGGCCCTCAAAAATTCATGCAATGAATTCTTGCATGCAAAATACATTCATTCCATCCCAACAACTCCAAAAGTCTTAACTCCTTTCAGAGACTTGGGGTATGATTCATCTTAAAAGAAAATTACTCTCCAGCTGTGAACCTGTGAAACCAGGTAAGTTATGTACTTCCAAAATGCAGTGGTGGGACAAGCATGGAATAGACATTCCCACTGCAAAAAGAAGAAATCAGAAGTAAGAAGGAGTGACGGGTCCCAAGTGAGCCCAAAACCTAGCAAGGTAAATGCCGTTAGCTCTTTGGTTCAATGCTCTGCCTTTAGGACCCACTGAGACAGGGGTGCACCCTCACCCCTGCAGCTCTGCTGGGCATTTCCATGTCCCTGGGAGACTCTGCAAGGCCTCCATCTTGCCTGTTGAAACCAAGGCAATGCCCCACCCCTGTCTTTTGAAACCGAGGAGACAGCTCTGATGCTGGCTGAATTGTCCTCAGAGTCATTCTTTTCTTAGCCTGAAAAATAGTGTACACAGCTAAACAGCGATAATACAGTCAGCCCTGTAGGGTCTATCAAATCTGACAGCCTTCCCTCATTCCATTCTGTCTTCACCCTCTTCAGTTTCACTGGAGTTGTTTCTGCTGGAGTGGCTGATTAGGCCCGTGGTTCACACCCAGGCTAATCTTATCAAACAGTGTTTGGCCGCAATCTACATCTTCTCTTCTGAACATGCTCTCTTTTTTCGTAACACAGATAGGCTGAGAATTTTCCACATCTTTAAGTTCTAGTTCCTTTTTGCTTAAGAATTCCTCCTTCAAGTCATTTCTCTCTTCTTGCATTTTACTATAAGCAGACAGGAGGGACCAAGTTGCTCCTTCGACACTGCTTAATATCTCCTCAGCTAAATATCTAATTTCTCATCACTCCCAAGCTCTACCTTCCACAGAACACTAGAACATGAACATAGCTCAGCCAAGTTCTTTGCCACTTTCTAACAAGGATCACCTTTTCTCTGTTGTCCAGTAACATGTTCCTCATTTCCATCTGAAACCTGACCAGAATGGCCCTTAGAGTCCATATTTCTAGCATGTACTTCAAAACTCTTCCGCTTCTACCCATTACTCAGTCCCAAAGCTGCTTCCACATTTCTGGGTGTTACAGCAGCACTTTACTTCTCGGTACCAATTTCTGTCTTAGCTTGGGCTGCTATCACAGAATACCATAGACTGGGTGCCTTAAACAACATAGTTCTGGAAGCTGGGACATCAAGATCAAGGTGACGGCAGATTTGGAAGACTCTCTTCCTGGCTTGCAGAGAGCTGCCATCTTGCTTCGTCCTCACATGGCAGAACGAGATAGAGAGAGGGATCTCTGGTGTCTCTTCCTCTTCTTATAAGGACACTAACCCCATCGTGGAGGCCCCACCATCATGACCTCCTCTAAACCTAACTGCCTTCCAAAGGCTCCACCTCCAAATAGCATCACATCGGGAGCTGAGGTTTCAACATGTGAATTTCAGGGGGACACAAACATTCAGTCCATAACAGTCCCGTTTATAGAGAAAAGGCCTCAAATGCAGGGTGTTTGCGTGTTTGTGTTTGTGGAGCATGCTTTCACACAGACTTCAGTGTAAATAATGAATATCTGACTTTCTGGGTGGAAGCTTTGGGCAGAGCCTGAAGAGGCAGAGAATGGAGGGAGCTGGTGAGGGGGAGGAGGCCCCCTCTACATCATCAGTGCTGGCGCGGAAGCACAGGCCCCCATCAGGCAGGTGCACACCCACTCACTATCCTTAAGGGGTAGACTCTGGCTGGCACTGGACAAGCGCTGGGAATCTGTCTTCCTGGAGTTTACAGCTTTGCAGGAGTCACTATTCAATGGAGAACTGCAAAACTTTGACCCTTCCTCCTGGTTTTGCATGTGCTCCCTCTTTACCTAGGACGTGCTGTGTTCCCTCTGCCCCTTCCCCTGGCTGCTCCTGTCCATCTGTCAGTGGGTAGGTGCAGCTCCCTTTGGGAGGCTTGGCCTCATTCCCCTGAGCCTCTAGGGCTTCCAGAACTTTGGCACTCCCTGCCTCTCAGGACGCGCCGCTCCAAGCCGGCACTCTTGTCTGCTCGTCTGAGGACAGGACTGGGAACCATGGTAGCCCCAGTACGACTGTGGCCTGCTTCCTGGAAGCAGAGGGTGCCACGAATGAGTGAGTGAATAGATGAAGTATACACTGTGGTGAATCGTTGGTCCTTGAATGCCTGGGACAGCTGTACAGATGTTGCATGAGAATGCCTGATTGGAAACACATGTTGAAGGGTTGAAAAATGATAGAAAAGGTCACTGCAAGGCCAAACATACCTACCCACCTGATGGACAAGCTGGCTATTCCTTGCTCCACAGACAGCCAGAGGCACATGCCCCCCTCCCAGTCCTTTTGGGTTTCTGAGATCTGCAGCTGGGCTCTAGCTAGAGAGGTGTAAAGGTCAAGCGTGCTAGATTGCCCAGGTTTAAATCCTAACTCCACCACGGCCTAGCTGGTGATGGCTGTGCATCAGTTTCCTCACTTGTGAAACAGGGATGAGAGTGGCACTTTTTTCGTAGGGTTGCTCCGAGGATTCAATGAAATAAGTGTTGTCAAGCCCCGGGGGCAGTGAGCGCAAACGTGCTTAGTAAGCACCGCCCCTTACTATAGACCCTCCCACCGCCAGTGGCCCTGCACTGGTCAGTCTCCACACTTCAGATGACTAATCTGTAAAATGAGAATGGTCATAAGGATCACGATTAAATGAGAAAGCAGAACTGCATTCAAATCTGTGGTTTGGGTCCATGGTGGCCTGTGGGGCTGTGCGTTACATGAGACTCACCAAGCCGGGGGATTCCGGGGACAGCCCATCCAAACCCTCAGCTCCGGGCAGAGCGGTGAGGATCACCGCCGGCCTGAGGGATTCAGGCCCCAACACCCAACCCAAACCCCTACAACCCCTCCTCTTCGAGACAGTCTGCTGGGGGTTCCTCTGAGAGGTGGGGAGGCCTACAGCACCAGGGACCAGCGCCGGGGACCGGGGAAGGCGCGGGAAAGAGAGGGGGAGGGTCCCCGCAGTAGGGGGCGGGGCCCGTGTGCCCTGGGGGTCGCGGATGCCTGGGCTGCAGTCTGGTTATTCCAGGAAAAAGAAATAAAAAATGCTGCAGAGGAGGCGGCCACCGGGCCGCGCCGGTTATCTTCCGGGCGCCTTCCGGCTCTGATAACGCCCGGGGCGGGGCGCGTACCCAGAGTGACCCGGGAGCCGGTCTGGGGGATCCTCGCCGGGCCGGGTCCCCGCTCCAGGCCGCGCCCAGCCCCGCGGAAAGCTGTGGTTCGCCCCGCGCCCCCCGCCCCCGCCCGGTCCGGCCCTTGCTTACTCTGCAGACAGCGGGCAGCGGCCAAGCAGAGGGCGAAGACTCCCAGCGAGAGGCCGTGGCTCTTCCTCCTTCGGCTCGGCAGAGGCCTCATGAGCAAGCCCCGCGCGCCGCCGGCCCGGCATTGGCGTCCCGGGCGGCGCGGCGCGGCGCAGCCCCGGCTGTGCGCTCACGTGGCAGCCGCTGCAGCTCCTGGCCGCCCGCCCGCCCGCCCGCCCGCTCCTCCTCCGCCGCTGCCTCCTGCCTGTCCTGTGAGGCCAGATGCAGATGAGCTGGTGTACTCTGGTTGAACCAGTTCCCAAGAAGTGGAGAAGGAAGAGGAGACGGGCCGGAGGGAGGGAGAGAGAGAGAGAGAGGAAGCAGTTGGAATGCACACACTCAGAGGTAAATAATAGCAAAAAATGAGTAGTCTCCTTCCGTTCACACCCACTTGACTGGTGTTGATTCAAGATTCAGCTGGATGCTGGGTGGCAGAAGGCAGGGAAGGTATTAGCTGTTGCCTGAGGACCAAGAGGGACCATCTAATGGTTCCATGTGAAATGAGAAGGCTTTCAGGTAGGTGAAATGACAGCCTAGGGTGAGAGGGGTGAGAAGAGGACAAGGGAGCCTCAGGCTGCTCGGGGTGGAGCCACTGGACAGTGATGATAGCTACCCACCATGTACCCTCCAGCCATCTAAACACCATCCACCCACCCATCCATGCATCCACCCACCCATCCATCCATCCATCTATACATCCATCCACCATCCATCCACCTTTCTTCCATCCACTATCTACCCACCCCCCATCCACACCTCCATTCATCCATGCATACAAGATGTGTTCACTGAGAGCCTACTTATCTGCACAGGGCCTGACACGTGGTAGACAGTCATAAAATATTGGTGGATTGAAGCTGGGCACTGTGCTAAAGGTTGGGGATACAACTATGAATAAGATAGAAGTCTTTAGAAATCCTAGCGAGGGGTAGGGCTGGAAAAACAAGCAATTGCTGTACCGTGCATATGTCTCTTTGATAAGGGAGGCCCGGTATGCTATGGGGACTCAGGGCAAGAGTAATTAACCCTGGGGAGGGAGAGTACAGGGTGGAGGAGAAATTAGTATTGATCCCAGCTAGTCATGAAATTCAACTCCAGTTTGTTAAAACTAGATTTTCTAGCCTTCTTTGCAGCTGGGGGTAGCAGAGTTGTCCAGTGCTGGCCAGTGATGTTAAGGGAAGTCTTCTTGGGTGTTTCTGGGAAAGTTTTTGCTTTCTTTTATTTTAATTAATTAATTAATTAAATTATTTTTATTTTTGGCTGCATTGGGTCTTCGTTGTTGCACGCGGGCTTTCTCTAGTTGTGGCGAGCAGAGGCTACTCATTGCGGTGCATGGGCTTCTCATTGTGGTGGCATCTCTTGTTGAGGAGCATGGGCTCTGGGCACGTGGGCTTCAGTAGTTGTGGCACGTGGGCTCAGTAGTTGTGTCTCGCAGGCTCTAGAGCACAGGCTCAGTAGTTGTGGCGCACGACCTTAGTTGCTCTGTGGCATGTGGGATCTTCCCAGACCAGGGCTCGAACCCGTGTCCCCTGCATTGGTAGGTGGATTCTTAACCACTGCGCCACCAGGGAAGTCCCTGCTTTCTTGATAAAAGTGACAGATAAGGCTAGGGCTGCCCCTCTCCCTTTCTTCCTGCCTTGAAGACATCATAACGTTTAGATCTGTGGCACGTATCTTGTATCCATGAAGTTACATGGATGAGGACAAAAGCCATCATGCCAAGTAGGATGATGGAGCAGAAAGATGGAAAGATAGAAGACCATGGCAGTCCGGCACACTTTCCTGTCTCCTTCTTCTGGTTCCTAAGGGGGACTCCTTGCCAGTTTCATGTGTTCTTGGTGAGGTTGACAGTAGTGGTACCCTGCCGACCGCCCCTGGGTGAGCTTGTGAGCCAGGCTGACCAATCAGAGAACACTTTTCACCAGCCAAAGTGTTTGGTTCAGGGATGGTTGGACAGGGCCCTCAGAGTCTTCCCTGGGAATGATATGTGGTCATTGTTGGGATTGCTAAAATGAGAGGATATGAACCTGGGAATACCGGGAATATTGGAAAGGCCCTGAATTAAGCATGAAGGCACGATGGTACAAACTAAGCTGGGAGCTGAGAAGAGGGAGAGAGCCCTCATGACACGGATTGAGCTCTGGGATTCTGCACACTAGCCTTTGCCAGTTATGAGCAAATAAATACCCTCTTTTGCCTCAAAAATTAAAACGTTGGATTTCTCTGACATAAAATTGAGAAAGTCCTGACGCATACAGGGGGTCTCCTTGACAGTTTTCTGTTTTTTTTTTTTTCATTCCACGTAAGGGGATTCAGGAATCACTTGCATTCATTTATTTATTCATCAAACTGTCATAACATCTGACCCCGTACCAGGCTACATGCTAGGCCCTGCAGCTCCAAAGATGAATAACTAACTCATGGCTCCTGGTACCAAGAAACTCACAAAGTAGACAGCATGATCCAGATTGAGAAAGGCCTCCAGGTATATGGGCTCTTCCTGCTGAGGCCGAGATGAGAGCAAACTGGCTGTTTTCCTCACTGCCATGTACCTGGCACCTGGCACATGAATTAGAAAAACTGTAGTCTGAGAGATGTAAGAGAGCAGGAAGAATTTCATGAGATCAAGAGCCGATAAAGGCTAAAGTGACTCAGTGATGCTCTGAGTTCCTGTCCTGCCTCTGTCACCCACCAGCTCTCTGGCCTTGGAGAAGTAACATCAACTCTCTGGACCTCTGAGGGGGTTGGGCTGTATCAGAAATGCTCAACCCTGTCTGCACATTAGAAAAAAAGCACCGCAGCCTGGGCCTCACTCCAGTTCAACTAAATCATATTTTCTGGGGTGGGGCCCTAGCATTAGTGTTTTTTGAAAGCTCACTGGATAATTCTAATGTGCTGCCAGAATGGACAAACACTGCTCTGGGCTAGTTAGAAGCGTCTTGTGTCATATTCAAATGATACTTTGATCTGAGTTTATGGAAGCCTTTATATAGAGTAGGATTTCATAGAGGGGAGGAGGGAGATAGCATGAGTTCATTTAAGCCCTGATTATATTTACTATTTCATTTGTTCATTCTCTCCTACCTTCCTCCCTCCTTCCCTTCCCTTCCTTTCCTTCCTTCTTTTCTTCCTACAACTTTTAGTTAAGTGCCTACAAGATCCCAGGCATGGCAGTAGTCTGGTTGAGGCAGAGAGGGAGGAATAGGGAGAAAAACTAGAAAAGCATGTTGGGACTAAGATTTGAGGGGTCTGTATACTGATACTGAGGATGCTTGTTTTTGCTATAAGGGTATAATTCAAGATTCATACTGAGTATGAAATGTAGGCTTCTCCTTTGAAATCTTTGACATAAACTATCGCCCTCAGGTATTTGGTACCTATTCTCACCAATCAACCACTTGGTTAAAAAAAAACATCCACCAGTGTTTATTTTCTCAAAACCTTAGGAGCCATTCTTCACTTCCAGAAGAAGAAAATGATGTGTGTTTATAGCGATCTAGCTTTATGACAGCCATATATATCCCCATATAATTCTCATGTTCAAGGACAGCCCTGATTTTAAATATGCTCTTCCAGTGAGACCATATATCTTGGTGTTCAGTTTGGCAAAATTGATGACCACATTTAGATAACCTGTAAGTTCTTGGGCTTTTTTTTTGTCCCTCTTGAAAATATGCTTGTAGTTTATTATGTGTGTCTGTATGGTATTAGGGTGCCAGACAGGTGGTTGAAGTGGGAGGGGATTGTGTTGAATGTTACAGTATGAAAGACCTATACAAATCTTTGTTAAAATTGGTTCCTTTGAGCCAGGCTTTTATGATGCCATACAGTGCCCTAAGTCTCTTAAGCTGAGCTGGTGTGTGTTCCCCATGTCACTCTGGGACCATATGGAGGCCAAGCCTGCTAAGGGGGAGATCCAAAATGGCAATTCTCTTTCTACCTTGGACTTGGCTGGTCCAAACTGCCTGTACCGCGCAGCCTGGGTGTAGCCTCTGTGAGCAGGAGTTGTGGTGATGAAGCAGGCAAGCCTTATCCCCTACTAGCCTACGGTTACCTTAAGGGTAAGTGCAGGTGCTATTCTCTTAATATCCCTTCTGCATGATGATAGTGATTCTGGGCAGAACATTGGATAAGAGCTCTGGCTCTGGAGTCTGACAGACCCAGGAAAAGCCCAGCGCTTCCACTCCTAGCTGTGTGACCTTAGGCAAGCTACTTAACATTCCTTTACAGCAGTTTTTTCTCTGAAAAGTGGGATTCTGATATTACTACTTAGTAATGCTGCTGGGAGGGTCAAATAAGACACAGGTGTGAAGTGGGATGGTTGCACGGGAACCCCTGATCCACGTCAGTTATCATCACAGCGTCCAGCTCAGCGTCTTGTATAATAGGTGCGCAGCAATTGAATACATTTCCCTGGTGGATTCATGCCTTTTTAGTCTTGGACGCTAAGACTACTCTTCTAAAGGGCAGAGACCATTTCTTTCAGATCTTCTATGGGCTGTCTCTTCCTGCACAGCGCCCGGCATGTAGAAGGTGTTCAGTAAATATGCAGTGGGGGCGGTGTGGTGGATGGCAAAAGTCTAACCTGAATCCTGGTCTTAGCTGTTCCATTATGGAAATGATTTAATATCTCTGGGTCTCCGTTTCTTCATTGGTAAAAATGAGGAGTTAGGCACTGAATGCATGGTTTGGAGCAGATGCCAGGTGCTTGATCCCAGAATATGGTCTGCAGGAGATTTTCAGTCAAACGCAACAAAACTAAAATAAAAATTAGAAAAACAAATAACAGTTTTCCTGAATTCGCTGGCATTTGTGAGCAGGTTGGCCAGCAGGATCTGACATGACCATTAGGGACCCAGATGGGCTGGGTATCCCATGTACAAGATGGGAATTGAGCTATTCAAGTCTAATTTCAATAAAAGTCAATGAAAAAGTCGCAAAGGCAGGGCACTGTGAAGGAAATTGTAATAGGTACGATAAAAGCTTATGAGACATATTTTAAAAAATTAATTAATTAATTTTATTTATTTATTTTTGGCTGCTTTGGGTCTTCGTTGCTGCGCGCGGGCTTTCTCTAGCGCGGGCTTTCTCTAGTTGCGGTGAGCGGGGGCTACTCTTTGTTGCGGTGCGCGGGCTTCTCATTGCGGTGGCTTCGCTTGTTGCGGAGCACGGGCTCTAGGCGCGCGGCCTTCAGTAGTTGTGGCACGTGGGCTCCGTAGTTGTGGCTCACGGGCTCTAGCGCGCAGGCTCAGTAGTTGTGGCGCACGACCTTAGTTGCTCGGCGGCATGTGGGATCTTCCCAGATCAGGGCCCGAACCCGTGTCCCTTGCATTGGCAGGCGGATTCTTAACCACTGCGCCACCAGGAAAGCCTTATGAGACATATTTTAAAATCATGGTTTACCACTGTACTCAAAAAAAATTAAGGTTAACTATATGCCACACAGAATTTTCTGATTCCATGGACCATTACCGAAAACACTGGTTGTAGGAGTGGTCTGCTTGAGCAGGGAAGAGTATTCTGTCACTGACATTGTTTACAATTGCCGGTGCATGGTGGTCATGAAATTTCTTAAGTGGGTCTTACTCTTATTTTTAAGTTCTTTTTAGACACTGCACCTCCTCATTGCATCAGGGACCAGATGCCCCCTGCCCTTGACTTGCCGTGGATTGAGAATATTTGGGTGCCCTTGGACTAGATCTCTTACCGCTTGAACATCATTACATTCTCAGCACAAATTTCATTCTGTTCGAGAGACCTAAAGTAGCCCTGCCCTACCAACCTGCACAGTCACTATTCCATGTTTTAAAATCAACTTGACTGGGGCTTAATTAATGTGCAGGAAACTGTATCCATTTAAAATGCGCAGTTTGATGGCTTTCGTTATATGTATACACCCATGAAACAGCCACCACAATCAGGAAACAGAGTATTTCCTTCACTCCAGAAGTTTCCTCTGGGCAGTCAGCCCATCCTTGTCTCTGCCCTCAGCCCTAGGCAACCACTGGATTGTTTTTTGTCAATATAGATTCATTTGCATTCTCTAGAATGAAATAAATAGAATCATACAGCATGTAGTATTTTGCATGTGCTTCTTTTCGCCCAGCATAATGATTTTGAGATTCATCCACATTGTTACGTGTATCAGAATTTCATTCCCTGCTATTCCATTGTATGGATATATTACTGCCATTTGTGTATTCATTCTCCTGTTGATGAACATTTGGGTCATTTTCCGTTTTTTGCCTATTGACGTCAGTCTGTTTCATTGTTTTCATTGCATTGTCACTGTCTGAAATTTTCTTCATCTGTTTGGTTGTTTTGGGCTCCCCTCTTTTCCCTAAAACAAACAGGACCTCATCTTCTAGTTCATCACTTTCTCTGCAGTGCCTGACACATCATGGGAGCTCAGGATTGAATAATGCCAGGAATTTAATGTTGGGCTGTACTTGGAGCATTCCTGAGTTCAAATACCTCCTGCACTATTAACTTTGTGACCTTGAGCAAATTGCCTCACATCTCTGAATTTCAGTTACTTCATCTGTAAATTGAGCATTGTCATACTATCTCACAAGTATGCTGTGAACATAAAAGTAGATTTATTGTTATTTTTTCAAATAAATTTATTTATTTTTGGCCGCGTTGGGTCTTCCTTGCTGAGCGCGGGCTTTCTCTAGTTGTGGCGAGCAGGGGCTACTCTTCGTTGCAGTGCACGGACTTCTCACTGCGGTGGCTTCTCTTGTTGCAAAGCACGGGCTCTAGGTGGGCAGGCTTCAGTAGTGGTGGCTCGCGGGCTCTAGAGCGCAGGCTCAGTAGTTGTGACGCATGGGCTTAGTTGCTCTGCGGCCTGTGGGATCTTACCGGACCAGGGCTCGAACCCGTGTCTCCTGCATTGGCAGGCGGATTCTTAACCCCTGCACCACCAGGGAAGCCCTAAATGTAGATTATTAAACATGGAAAGTCAGTGCTGTCCTAAGTGTCTTATGAGTAATAATTCATGTAATTCGTTAATCAGTTCATCTACCCCATGAGGAAAGTACTATTATTATCATTCTGACCATTTCACAGATAAGAAAATGGAGGCAGGAGTTAGTAAGAGCAGAGCTTCACTTGTACCCAGCTGTTTAGCTTATGAGACTGTTCTCCCCATCGCTGTTATTCTGCTTCTCTAGGCTAGTAAACCAGATAACATGTGAATTGCCCAGCACAGTACCTGACACATAATACCTTCACAGTAAATACTCGTTTCCTTCTTCCTTAGGTATAAAGTCACAGAGCAAGATGCCAAACATCCCACCATTTACCTATCATTTCAGGACCATATGTGCAAAATTGCAGCAGGTAGAATTCAATAGAATTTTGTAGACTGTGATACACTGCATTATTTTCATCCTCTTGACATTTTAGTTTCTTGTGTTGAGACATGATTTAAGTACTGGGAAGGATAATAAGTTTGTTAAGTAGATCAGTTTGATTACATATTTTTCCAGTACATTGATTGTGAATTTTTGTTCATAATTTGGCCCAGAAGGAGACTCTCTAGGCCCTTTTAAGGCAATCTGGGAGCTGGCCTGAGAGTGGGGTCTGATCCTGAGAGTATCCAGGTTAGCATTGTAAGCAATTCACAAAGAACCACAGGAAACCAATCAAAGTTAAATGATCAGCCAGGAGCCAGTGCCAAGCCTCAGGGAGGGAACAGCTATTTTCTTTTTTTTTCTTTCTTCCAGTTTTATTGAGATATAATTGACATACAGCACAGTATAAGTTTAAGGTGTACAGCATAATGATTTGACTTATATACATCCATGAAATGATTACCATAATAAGTTTAGTGAACATCCATCATTTCATATAGATATAAAATTAAAGAAAAAGAAAAAAATACTTTTTCCTTGTGATGAGAACTCTTAGGATTTCCTCTCTTAACAACTTTCATACATAACATAAAGCAGTTAATTATATTAATGATGTTGTACGTTTCATCTCTAGCACTTACTTGTCTTATAATGAGAAGTTTGTACGTTTTATTTTTGTTTTTTTTTGCGGTACGCGGGCCTCTCACTGCTGTGGCCTCTCCCATTGCGGAGCACAGGCTCCGGACGCGCAGGCTTAGCGGCCATGGCTCACGGGCCCAGCCGCTCTGCGGCATGTGGGATCTTCCCGGACCAGGGCACGAACCTGTGTCCCCTGCACCGGCAGGCGGACTCTCAACCACTGCGCCACCAGGGAAGCCCTGCCCTATTCTTTTCTTATTGAAATATAGTTGATTTACAATGTTGTGTTAATTTCTGCTGTACAGCAAAGTGATTCAATTATACATATATACAAATTCTTTTTTTAATATCCTTTTCCATTATGGTTTATCATAGGATATTGATTATAGTTTCCTGTGCTATACAGTAGGACCTTGTTGTTTATCCACTCTATATATAATAGCTTACATCTTACTTTTGCCATATTCTGTTCATTAGAAACAAGCCACTGGGTCCAGCCCGCACTCAAAAAGGCGAGAAGTACACAAGGACGTGCCTGCCTAGCAGGAGGTGGGGATCATTGGGGGTTATTTTGGAAGGCTGCCCACCCCACCACCCAGGTGATTCCAATATGTACCAGGGTGGAGAACCATTGCTCTAGAACAAGGATGTAAAGAAGCCCACCCCTTATCTCAGCTTGATTAAAGAGTAGTGAATCTAGAGTGATGAAAGTGATTATGAGGCTATATCTGGGCTCCATGGGAGCGGTGTGGTAGTTGAATAGTAACATCTGCCAAGGTCAAGGGATGTGGCAAATGTGGGCTATGCCATCCCTAGTCTACACTCTGCCAACCCAAATATAGACTTTGGGGGTAATCTAAAAACTCTCTCCAGTCTCCCCCAGTCCTCCAACAACAATAATTTTTTTTAACTTGTTTGCAACATCAGTCGTTCTAAGCCCAGTTGTATTTCTTTCCTCCTAATACTGTATACAATAGCTAATGCCTCTTGAGGACTTACTAAATGCAAGGCATGTGTCTAAGTGCTTTATATTTATTACCCCATTAAACCTCACCACAACCCTAGAGGTAAATTACTATTAACATCTCCATCATTTCCAGTGAGGAAATTGAAGCAGAGAAAGGTTAAGTAACCTGCCTGGGTCCCACAACTAGTAAATGGTGGAACTGAGAGTCAAACTTAACTGGTCTGCTCTTAAACCACTAATTTAATGTAAAAAAATCTTCAGTACCTACACATTTCCGTTTATGTTTGTCATGACATTGCCATTAATAGTAGTGAAAAAATGGAAACAACATACCTGCCCAATAATAGGGAAATGGTGGCACAAATTATGGTACATCTCTAGGATGATCTATTATATTCATTAAAAGGGATGCTTTTCAACAAATTTTAAAGATGTGGGAAAATGCACAAAATGATGTTAAAATGATGTATATATCATTTAACCTCAGTTATGAAAATATATTTGTATATGAATAGAAAAAAAAGAAAATATAGCAGTATTTTTTTGTGGATTATGTAATTATGGGTGATTTTAAAAACGAACATAGTTTACGTACAATAGAATATTAAGTGTCCAGTTCAATAAATTTTGATAACTGTATACACTTGTATAAATGTCATCCAAAATGAGAGAACATTTCCATCATCTGAGAAGGTTCCTTCTCCAGTTCATCTCCCTTCTGCCCTTGCCCTCTTGTCAGCACTACGCCACCACCCTCCTCATTTTTATCACAGTAGGTTAGTTTTAATGGCATGAAAAAAACCTCTGCCCTCTCCTTCAGAGTCTCACAAAGTTGCAATCAAAATCAACTGGAGCAATTTGTCTATTTTTTAATTTCATATAAATGGAATCATATTCTTTTGTGTTTGGCTTCTTTCACTCAACATAACGTTTTAGAGATTTGTCATTATGTTACGTGTTTGTTCCTTTTCGTTGCTGAGTAGTATTCCATTGTATGAATATACCATGATTATTTATCCACTTTCTTATTGATGGACATTTGGGTATTTTCCAGATTTTGGCCATTATGAATCAGTTTGCTATGATTATGTTTTGTCTTTATGTGATCATAGTTTTTCACTTCTCTTGGGTTTATACCAAAGAGTGCAATTGCTGGGTCATAGAGCAGATGCACATTGCACTTTATGAAAAAGAAAAAGATAGTTTTCCAAGGTGGTTGCACCATTTTACATTTTACTTCCACCAGCAGCGTATGAAAGTTCCATTGTTTGTACATCCTTGCCAACAACTGGTCAAGTCAAATTTTTATCCAGTCTTGTGCATGTGAAATGATATTGTGTTTTATTTTGGAAGGAGAAAACCCTCTTTAACCTGGTTTCAAGGTTGTCTCATAGATAATTTCAAATACCATCCCAGGCTCTTCTGCTTACCCCCTCTATGTGTTCTGTGTCCTATTAGAATTGGACGTTTCTTGTGCCCTAAACCATGCTTTCCTGCCTCTGTAGTGGTTGCAAGATTGAGGGCGAGAGGGTTAGAAATGTAGAGGGAGCAGAGAAAGAGGAAAACAGGGAAAGAGAGACAGAGGCAGACGTATACAAAAGACAGAAAGAGGCAAGGTGGCAGAGAGATGGGATTAGACAAAGGTGAGAAAAATAAAGAGCAAAGGAAAGGAGGTAGGCACCAGATAAAGGAGGAGGGGGACAATGGGACAGCAGGAAAAGTGATAAGGAAAGAGAGTAAGAAGAAGTGTGCATGAGGGGAGGGGACAAAAAAAGAAAGTGAAGCGAGACAAGGAAGGGAAGGGAGGATGGAGATGGGAGACGGAGGAAGGGAGGAGACAAAGGGAAAAAGAGAAGCAAAATCTTTCCCACACCACCCATCCAGTGGGCTGCCTTGGATTGTCCCAGCCCTGGAGGGAAGCTCATTTGCCAGCGAGATCTGTCTCTGCTCCTGGTGGGCTGATGCCCAGGAAGCAGCGCTGAGTTGTGCTGAGAGCATCCCTCATTAATATCAGAGGCCCCAGCCAGCTCTAATGGCCCCTGAGCCTCGTGAGCCGCAGAGGGACCAGAGAGCTTACATGTTGGTTGGGCAGATGCCAGGCTGTGCTCACAGAGAGGATACTACCCTGGGCTAACCTGGGGTCTGATGCCAGGCCAGGGCCTTGAGACTTCTGAGTCATCTGGAAGGCAAACAGTAGTTCCTTTGGAGTGATGGAAACATGGTGAGTCCAGTTCCCTCTCCTGGGTCTGACTAGGGTGACAAGCAGCTCCCATGAGTATAGTTAACGGTCAGAGAGAAGCAGCTCATGGCAACCGTGTCATTTGAGTCAGTCCTGTGGGTACATTTGGTCAGTTAACAGAAACTGAATCTTGCCCAAATCCCACCTGTCCTCAAATAGCTCACAGTCTAGTCAGAAAGAGGTGACAGTCAATGAAATTATTAAGACTTAAATATGTCCTATAAGAGATAAATATGGTAGTAACTCCTTTCAAGTCTCAAAAGCTCAGTAAAGTTCAACCCATGTATCCAGTAGCACCGAGGAAGAAGTGTTATTTTTTTATTTTTTGTGGTATGCGGGCCTCTCACTGTTGTGGCCTCTCCCGTTGCGGAGCACGGGCTCCGGACGTGCAGGCTCAGAGGCCATGGCTCACGGGCCCAGCCGCTCCGTGGCATGTGGGATCCTCCCGGACCGGGGCACGAACCCGTGTCCCCTGCATTGGCAGGTGGATTCCCAACCACTGCGCCACCAGGGAAGCCCGGAAGAAGGGTTATTGATGAGCTAATCCTTTGCACAGGATTGGACGCATGATGGATGCCCCAATTCAGCTTTATTAAATGAATGGCTGGTTCCATTTTACTGCAGGGGAAAATGCGATACTTCTCAGGAAAGTAGCACTCTAAACTGCTGTCACTCACTAGTACTTTAATATGTCCATTTTTGCTGATATTTACAAATCACATTAGCTCCCTTAAAACTCGTATCTATTCTGTGAGTTGAGCATGGCTGGAATCACCACCTGCATTTACAGATGAAGAAATCGAGGACCAGACAGGCTGGGTGTTGCCCGTTGAAGTCCTAAAGCCACATCTGGAGTGCAGGGCTCCTAATACCTCAAGCCAGTTCTCTTTCTCCACTCCATGTGGCCATCCTCATGTTCAGTTACAGCTAATGGAAGGGGAGGTCTGATGCCACTGGGGCTTTGGGGGGAAGGATTATAGTGGTAGAAGTGGGAACTCTGTGCTGGCACTAAGGGAGTGGCTCTATAGAAATGATTTCATGTAACTATCACAACAGCCTTATGAGATGGGAATTGTTATTTAATTAATTTGTTTATGGCTGAGCACAGCACGTGGCTTGCAGGATCCTAGTTTCCCTACCAGGGATTGAACCTGGGCCACCACAGTGAATGCGCTGAGTCCTAACCACTGGACCAGGGAATTCCGCAGTGCCCCACTCCCCCTTTTTTTAGACTTAAGGAAATATAGGTTCAGAAATATCAAGTAACTTGTCCAAGGTCAGAGCTGGAATGCAAACTAGATCTGTTGTACTTTGAAGTTCACATTTTTTCCACTGCATCATGGTTACTCGAGGTGATTTTGGAAAGAGATGAGCAAAGTGATAACATCGAAGTTTCTGAGACTCTTCAGCAAATTACAGTTCCTCTGGCATGGGGTGGGAATCGAAGGGTGCAAATTGTGCGTCTCCAGGCCTCAGGGGCACTTTGGGATTTCCTCCCTGTGGGATGAACACACTGGATTTTATTTGGCTCCCCCGTTCCCCGCTCCAGTGATAGAAAGAGTAAACAGTCCTCATTAGCTGGGGTAGCTGGGCTTCCTTGCAAATTTAGGCACAAACCAACCAATCAAGTTTAAGTGGGACAGGGGAGGGGAAGGGTTTGAGGGGAAAGGAAATTACCCATAATTCTCTGAGGTAGATTACGTCACGCCTGCAACCAGCCTGGGGAATTTTAGTGCCTGTGAGGGTGGCCCAGCCTCTCCGCTCAACTTTCTCCCCTTCCCTCCATCTGCTTCAGTCCCCACCCCCAGGGCCCATCTCCAACTCTGCTGTTACCAAGAGCAACTCTACCTCAGATATCTTAAACGGCTTTCTTATCGTCTCCTTCCCACTGCCATTTTAATACTTACAGAAACCTCCAGAGCCTGGGGTCTGGGCCCTGATCTGTCTGTTACACTTCATTCTGTTTGTCAGTATGTATTAATAGTCAGGGCTTTTCCAGTGGCAAATGGTAGGTACCCATTTTACACTTGCTCAGAGAGAAAGAGTTTTGCTGGCTTTTTAACTGTGAAGGACAGGGGTACGATATCTAGGGTCAGAGGAGCTTGTCAGACTCAGGGTCCCTGTACAACTGTTCAGCTTGTGTACTGCACAAGGGCACCACATCTAAGGGGGGGCCATTCCCATGGCATTGTATGTGAAATACATGCCATTCACATACAATGTGAATGAGGTCAGAGCTCACCTACCACATGAGGTAGGTGGGACAGTTTCAGCTGAGTCCTGGAGCAGTGAGGGAGAATCCCCTCTTTAATAAAGCCACATTGGCATACGAAGCCCTAAACAGGCTCAGGAGATATGTTCACACAGGTGCAACCGTGCATGTCCCAACCACTTCCTGCCTCCCCTAAGACTGCTTCTCTCACCTGCGGCTCTCAGAGACACGCTCCTGTCCCCCTGCCCTCCAACTCCAGCCTTCCTCAGAGGGCAGGATGGCCACTGGGGCTAGAACGTTCCTTCAGGGTTACTGAACATGGCAGAGGGCATAGCCGCCTCTGTTTCTATTTCCAGAGCCCATGATTTAGGGTTGTTCAGGTTGTACTCTGATATATATGTATATATGGGATATATATGGAATATATAATGATATATATGTGTATATAGATGGATGTGTGTGTGTGTGTGTATACACACACACACACACACACACACACACACTCACACATACATATATTTTTTCTTTTTTTTTTGCCGAGTGCTGTGCAGCATGCAGGATCTTAGTTCCCTGACCAGGGATTGAACCTGGGCTCACAGCAGTGAAAACGCTGAGTCCTAACCACTGGACTGCCAGGGAATTCCCTGTACCCTGATATATTAACACAGAGCTTTTTTAACTTGAGGCAAAGGTGCTTTTCCGTAATTCACACAAAGGTATTATATAGGCTGGGATGACCCTAGCCAGCGTTTTCATTTCTATAAGGAGGCCCAACAGGCTTTAAGTAGGGGTATGACCCATTTATAGAGTTCCAAATTGCAATAGGTGCCACTGATTTCTGTATGCCCACCTTCAGACTATCAGGTTCCAGAGTGATCTTTCTAATGCACAAATCCAATGATATTGCATGAGTGAATCAAAAGAGTTATTCAGGAACAAAGAGAAAGGTTGTCAAGCTGCACTGAGGATCCAGCTGAGATGAGAAATCATGAATTTGCAGAGCCACCAGCTTGCACTGCTGTGTCATGTTCTCCAGCAACAGACCAGCAGAAAAGACAGATGTGTAAGATGGAGACAGAGTCAGAATTTTGCCATGTCAGACTCGAGGGTGAAGGGTGCTGGTGAGAGAGTAATTCTGATGACTCACCACAGTGGTGAAGGTTGCGTAAGAAGGAGCATAGCACAGTGCTTTCATCTCTCAGCTCTGCTCTGTCATTCCCTGCTGTTGTAGAGAGGGCTCCTCTGTGTGGTGAAGATGGTTGTGGTGAGCCCTAGACTTTAATCCTTCCAGTATAATTCTATAGGCAAAAGGCTGGCTTCCAGCTAGTCCCAGTTGCAGTGCTGGGAAGAGCACTAATTGGCCTGCTGTGGGTCACATGACCATCTTGGGGCCTATCGTGGTCGTGGGAGAGGAGTGGAGTACTCTGATTGGCCAGCCCTGGATCACTTGTCAGGAAAGTGGGTGTGTCTTACTAGAAGACCAGGGGTGGGGTGGGGTGGGGTGGGGTGGGGTGGGGTGGGGTGGGGATGGGACGACACACACTCACCAGTGAGTAAAATTGGTAACTGTCATACCCATCTTCCCATCTTCTCATCATTCAACAAAAATGTACTGAGCACCTACCATGTACCAGGCAGTGTGCTATGCTCCTTTTTTTTTTTTTTTTTTGCAGTAACGTCTCAACTTTTATTGGCCTCCTGCTCCCCAGGGCACCCTGCTTCTGCTAACTCAATGCCTCAGAACTTTGGTGTCTGAGGTCTCAGATACCACTTTGCCATCCACAAGCCTGAGGGTGGTGGTCTTCTGGATGGTTTGCATGGAGTTGCTGCTGTCTACGGTGTCACCAAGACTGAAGTCCTCCCCATCTTCCAGCAGGCGGCGGTAGGTGTTGATCTCAGCCTCCAGGTTGACCTTGATGTTCAGCAGGGCCTTGTACTCCTAGGTCTGGCGTTGCCCCTCTGCTCAGGTCTGGGCCAGCTCCGACTCCAGGTGCAGGAGGACCCCATTGAGCTGTTTCATCTGCATGGCATAGCGGGCCTCCACTTCCCTCAGGCTGTTCTCCAAGCTGGCCTTCAGATTTCTCATGGAGTCCAGGTCGATTTCCAGGGACTGGACGGTGCGTCTCAGCTCCGTGAGTGTCATCTCAGCAGCTCCTATCTCAGCGGTCTGTGAGGTGACCACTGTGGTGCTCTCCTCAGTCTGCTGGGACCAGTACTTGCCCAGCTCCTCTCGGTTCTTCTGAGCCAGCTTGTCATACTGGGCCCGGATGTCTACCATGATCTTGCTGAGGTCCTGAGGTTTGGGGGCATCCAACTCCACGGTCAACCCGGAGTTGGCAGTCTGGTTTTGTAGACCCTTTACTTCCTCCTCGTGGTTCTTCTTCATGAAGAGCAGCTCCTCCTTGAGAGCCTCGATCTCAGTCTCTAGCTGCAGCCAGGTGACACTGGTGTCATCAATGACCTTGTGGAGCCTGTGGATGTCACTCTCCACAGACTTGCACATGGCCAGCTCCGTCTCATACTTGACTCTGAAGTCATCAGCAGTAAGACAGGCATTGTCCACAGAACTTGCAAAAATCTGAGCCCTGAGGTCCTCGATGGTCTTCAAGTAATGCCCGCAGTCTCTGACCTGGGGTCTCTTCTTCTCCAGGTGTTCCCGGATTTTGCACTCCAGTCTCCTATTATCGGCCTCCAGGCTCTTCACCCTCTCCAGGTAAGAGGCCAGGCGGTCATTCAGGTCTTGCACGGTCTCCTTTTCGCCCTGGATGCCCCCTACACCCACCAGACCCCTGGCCATCCCGGTGCCCATGTTCCTGGATCCTAGCCGCCCTGGACGCTGGTAGAGTGGGACACAAAGATCCGGGAGCCCGAGCCCCTGGCGCCTGCATAGACGCTGGCAGCACTGGTGACCAGTCGGACCCGGTGGCCCGGTGATGCACGGAGCCCAGGGACCGGTAGTTGGAGAAGGTGGACTGGGCACTGAAGCTCATGTTGTTTGTCCCGTGAGGAAAGAGCGAGGCCAGGACTCAGGTGCTGGGCCCTCGCTATGCTCCTTCTTACCCAACCTTCACCACTGTGGTGAGTTATCAAAATTGCTCTCTCACCAGCACTCTTCACTCTCGAGTCTGACATGGCAAAATTCTGACTCTGTCTCCATCATGGAGAACATGACACAGCAGTGCAAGCTGGCGGCTCTGCAAATTCATGATTTCTCATCTCCGCGGGATCCTCAGTGCAGCTTGACAACCTTTCTCTTTGTTCCTGAATAACTCTTTTGATTCACTCATGCAATATCATTGGATTTGTGCATTAGAAAGATCACTCTGGAACCTGATAGTCTGAAGGTGGGCATACAGAAATCAACGACACCTATTGCAATTTGGAACTCTATAAATGGGTCCTACCCCTATTTAAAGCCTGTTAGGCCTCCTTATAGCCTATAGAATAAAGTCTAACCTGTTTATTAGTTTGGCATACAGAGCCTGGCCCCTCCCTCACTAATGGCCTTAGCTCCCTGCCCTCCTACCTTCCTACTTTCTGACCTAGGAACTCTCAGCTCGTTTCCTTAACTCGCCCATGCTGGTCATGCTTCTGGGCCTTTGCTTACACTGTTGTTCCTGCCCGAGTGCTCTTCTCACTTTCTTCCATGAGTAAGTTCTTGTTCATACTTAAAGACTCAGCCCAAGTGTCATTTCTTTCACGTAGCCCAACCCCTTTTCGTGATGAGGTGTCCCTCCACCAGGCTCCCATGGCACCCTGGGTATGTCTCTCTCATACTATATCTTATTGATATTATCTGTCTATTTCCCCCACCAGTTGGTCTGTTCTGGGAAGACAAGGGCTGTGTCTTGTTCATCTGTTCATCTCTGGCCCTGGCACATAGAGGGGAATTGATCTGATCTGAACTGACCTATGATCCACTAAGCTTTTCTAGCCATCTCTCTCTGGAAGAGACAATCCCCCACCATTTCTCTTTCATGCCCCTAAGAGCTGCAGCCCTCACTCCAAGAGGGGAAGGTACATTTCACTCCCACTGGTGTTGCACAGTGTTTCCTGCACAAGCCGCAGAGCAGATGTCCTGCAGAGGTAGCAGGCAAACCACTCCTTCGCTTCTTGGTCCACACTCCTCATTATAGCTCCTAATGTACAATCTGAGAGGTAGACATCACCCAGCGTTGAGATTCACGCCTCTCCTCCAATGTCGCTGACCCCTTCAAATATGAGGGACTCTTCTATTAGGATAAATGATTTGCCAAGATGCTACTTGTTCCTGATGTAAAACTGGCTCCTGGCCAACAGTTGCCCAAACATGCTCGCTAGGTCCGAACCCGCAAGTGGGTGTAGCTTTGCTTTGCTAAGCAAGGGTCACTCTTTCACGGGAAGTTGGTTGATTTTTGAAATTCAGGAGTGGTCTGCTTCCTTTGGGGACCCTTGGTTGATGAGTACTATGCCCCACCAAGTGGTCCAGAGAGAGTCTCTGTTTTTTTTTTTGTTTGTTTTTATGGCGGTACGCAGGCCTCTCACCATTGTGGCCTCTCCCGTTGCGGAGCACAGGCTCCGGACGCGCAAGCTCAGCGGCCATGGCTCACGGGCCCAGCCGCTCCGCGGCATGTGGGATCTTCCCGGACCGGGGCACGAACCCGTGTCCCTGCATCGGCAGGTGGGCTCTCAACCACTGCGCCACCAGGGAAGCCCCAGAGAGAGTCTCTGACCTGATGGAATTGTTCTTGAACGTGGGCCACCAGGTCATGTGAGAAGAGAGGGAGAGAGAAGGCCTGGACCTCTGTGGACCCTTGAGCCACAGGATGGCTAGTGATTGTTTTGTGCCCAGAGAGAAGGGAGGCCATTCCTGACACAGGAGTTTGCATGATTTAGCATTAAGCATCCCTCATATAGTTCTGCTGAATAGTCTAGAAAAAAAGAAATGAATTTCCAAGCACAGTTCAATGTTCTCATTAGGAGGGTGAAACAGGACAGCACTGCAAGGCCCAGGCCTGGCAGGCTTGGGCTTAGCACCTGAGCTGCTCCAGAGCAGAGGGAAAGTGAGGAGCAGCCACAGACAGTGGCATGGCTGGGAGGAGCGAGCAGGGCGTTTGGAGGCTGGAGACTGGGAGCCAGACCCAGCCTTGACGCTAATTACTTGGGAGGCCCAGGCAGGTCAGTTAATACGGCCTTGCCTCGCTTTCCTCACTGTATGGTGGGAACACATATGTGGCCGTGCTCCCTACCTGAGACACCTGCTTAAGTTTACTCGATCACCGTGTGTTAGGCCGGAGTCCGTCAATACTGGGTGCTTATATCCAGCTATGATGGTTAATTTTATGTGTCAACTTGACTAGGCTATGATGCTGACTTGTTTGGTCAAACCCTAATCTAGATGTTGCTGTGAAGGTTTCTATGATTTATTCCGTTGACTTTAAGTCAAGGTGATTACACTCCACAATGTGGGTGGGCCTCATCCACTCAGTTAAATGTGTTAAGAGCAAAAGACTGAGATTTTCTGAAAGAAGCAGTTCTGCTTCAAGATTGAAACATAGAAATCCTGCTTGAGTTTCCAGCCCACTGGCCTGCTCTACTGAGTTCAGACTTGCCAATGGTGTGAGCCAGTCCCTTAAAATCAATCTCTCTTTCTCTCTGGGTCTCTCTGTCTTTGGCTCTTTCTCTCTCTCCTTCCCCTATCTATTCTGTTTTTCTTGGGAACTCTGACTACTACATCTACCAGTTGGGGTCCCAGGCATCATTTACTAATCTGTGACCCTGGACACATCCTTTAACCTCCCTGATTCACAATTTCTTGATCTGTAAAATAGAGATTAAGAAATATGTATTTAAAATATCTCCATCTTGGGGCTTCCCTGGTGGCGCAGTGGTTGAGAGTCCGCCTGCCGATGCAGGGGACACGGGTTCGTGCCCCGGTCCGGGAAGATCCCACAATGCCACAGAGTGGCTGGGCCCGTGAGCCATGGCTGCTGAGCCTACGCGTCCGGAGCCTGTGCTTCGCAACAGGAGAGGCCACAACAGTGAGAGGCCCGTGTACTGCAAAAAAAAAAATCTCTATCTCTTCCCTTTGCACACAGCTCTCCTGCCTGCTTCCCTGTGCCCATGAAGGAGTGTTTGGGGGCTGAGGCATCAGAGAGGGCACAAACTGCTTATCATCTTACACTGTTCAGGCCTGCCCCAAACTGCCCTGCCACACCCTGTCAGCCCTGTTCTTTTCTCCTGATGGTCCTTCCAGCCCATCCAGTGTCTATGCTCTGGTAAAATGTGTAGAATGACTTTCCAGTACCAGCCCCCAACTGGGACCAGAAAGATCAGGCAGCCCTCTCCCCACTGCCCAAAGCTGCTTTCTAACCAGGGCTTCTCCTTCTGGTTCAATAGCGTCTCCGCCTTTGAAGTCCATATATTTGGACATTACCAGCCTCCTCTATTCTTAGGGACATCATCCTCTTCCCTTCAGGCGCCCTCCCATGTTACTTGAGTGGTATGCCATCTGCCCAGACGTTTGTCTTCAACTCTCTCCTGTACTGTTGTCTTCGTCGACCTTAGGTGATGATCCATCCAAACACAATACCCATAGGAAGATGCATAAAACATAAACACACAATTTGACAAATAACAAACACAAACGTACAAATTAACAAATAGTGATAAAGCCAACACCTCTGTTATCATCATCCAGGTCGAGAAATTAAATACTGCCAGACGCCCAGAGGTCCCTTTCAGGTCACAACCCCCTCCCTCACATATAAGTATCCTTGATCCTGATTTGTATGGTAACTATTTTCTTGCTTTTCTTTGTGGTTTTAAGGCCTGTCTGTACATTTCTAAATCCTATAGTGTCATTGTGCCTGTTTTATATAAATGGAATTATATTCCTATGGTTTTTATTTATGATTTTTCTATATGTGATTTGTATATATGTATGTGTATTTGTGTCGCTTCTTTAGCTCAATGTCATGTTTGTAATAATCATTCACAGGGCTGCAGGTAGCTGTAGTTCATTCATTTTCAATGCTATATAGTTTTCTTCTACATCAGGGGTTGGCAAACTATGGCCCATGGGCCATGTTTTTGTTTGGCCCATGAGCTAAGAATGCTTTTTATATTTATAAAGTTGGGGAAGAAAAAACAACTAAGATTTTGAGACAGAGACCCGCAAAGCCTAAAGTATTTATTCTCTGGCCCTTCACAGGAAACGTTTCCTGACCCCAGCTATATATGAATATACCATCATTTACTTTTCTGTTACATTCTTGATGGGTATTTGAGTGGTCTACAGTGTTTTGGCTCCTGAGAAATGCTGCTATGAATATTCTTGTACATGTTTTCTGGTACAGATGTACATATGTTTCTCTAAGGAAGGTATCTAAGAGTGAAAATATACACACATTCAAATTTAGTAGATAACCCCAGTGTTCCAAAGTGGTTGTACCAATTATATTCCCGACAGCAGTGTCTGAGAATTCCAGTTGCTCTACATCCCCAACACTTAATAATACCAACTTAAAAATTTTTTACCTATTTGGTGGGTCTGTAGTGTTGTATCATTATCATTGTAATCTAGTATTTCTCTGTAAATGAAGTTTATTGGACATATATTTTTTTTTTCCTTTTTTTGGTGAAATACTGATTCCATTCCAATATATTTCCTATTTTTCTATGGGATTGTCTGTTTTTTCTCACTGATTTGAAGGAGTACTTTATATATATATATTTTTTTTTATAAATTTACTTATTTTTGGCTGCATTGGGTCTTCGTTGCTGCTCAACGGGCTTTCTCTAGTTGCGGCGAGTGGGGGCTACTCTTTGTTGCAGTGCGCGGGCTTCTCATTGCGGTGGCCTCTCCTGTTGAGGAGCACAGGCTCTAGGCACACAGGCTCAGTAGTTGCGGCGCACGGGCTTAGTTGCTCTGTGCCATGTGGGATCTTCCAGGACCAGGGCTCCAACCCATGTTCCTTGCATTGGCAGGTGGATTCTTAACCACTGCACCACCAGGGAAGTCCCTACTTTATATATTTTGGATACAAATCGTTTCATCAGTTATGTATGTCGTGATTATGTGGCTTGCCTTTTCACTCTCTTAATGGTATCTTTTGATGAACAGAACTTCTTAACTTTAATGTAGTCAAACTTTATCAGTGTTTTCTTTAACAATTAGTACATCTTATAATTGTTTAAGAAAGCTTTCTTCTCTAAAGTCATGGAGATATTCTCCCATTTTATCTTCTGAAAGCTTTATAGTTTTGCCTTTTACCTTAAGGACTTGGATACATCTGGAGTTGATTTCTGTTTAACTTATACGAGTAGCTAATTGTCCCAGTAGCACTCACTAAAAAACTGTCCTTTGCCTGCCTCTATCAGGTATCAAGTGCTTACATAATACAAAGTTCTTCTGGACTTTATTGTATGGGCCTGTTTGTTGACCCATGTACCAATCCATACTGTTTAAAATATTATAGCTTCATGACAAATCTTGATATTTGGTAGTACGAGTCCTCCATTTTTCTCCTTCTGGTTCTTCTCCTCCTCCTCCCACCCCCCCATCCTCCTTCCTCTTCTTCTTGTAGCACATCTTGGCTGTTCCTTTCCCTTTGCATCTTTGCATAAGATGGGAATTAACTTGTCAAATGTTACTAAAAAAACCTGTTGGAATTTTAACTGGAATTGCATTGACTCTAGAATTGATTTGAAAGAATTGACATCTTGTAATATAGAGTCTTCCAGTCCATGAACATGGTCTATCTCTTAATTTAATTCAGTTATCTTTAATGTCTTTCAATAAGTTTGGTAATTTTCTTTGTTAAAATCTTGCACAACTTTTGGTTTATTTATTCCTATGTACTTCATATTTTTTGATGTGCTTATAAAAGGTAGAATCTGTCTGCCATAGATACAGATAATTTTTCTATGTAGTTTCGATTTTTTTGTGAAATGAAAAATGGCTTTGTTAAGATGTTCATGGCATTCACCTCACCTTTCCCTCATTTACCGGGGTCATTGATGGCTCATCAGTGAGAAAGGGATGTGTTTTTCCTTTATGGAAGGTACCCTTCTATGGACTTACAACAGTAATAACCAAAATTTGATCAGCACTTTGAAATGTGTTTCCTACCTTATTATCTTTTAATATTTATTTATTTATTATTTATTTTATTTTTGACTGCACTGGGTCTTAGTTGTGGCATGCGGGATTTTCGTTGCAGCACAAAGGATCTTAGTTGTGGCATGTGGGCTTTTTAGTGTGGCATGCGGACTCTTAGTTGCAGCATGCATGTGGGATCTAGTTCCCTGACCAGGGATCGAACCCGGGCCCCCTGCATTGGGAGCACAGAGTCTTACCCACTGGACCACCAGGGAAGTCCCCCTACCTTATTATCTTATTTAATCCTTGTAACCATCCTGAAAGGTAAATATTTTAATTTTCATTTCACTAGTGAGGATACAAGCTCAGAAGCATAAAAAGACGTGCTCAAGTTCACCTGGCTTTATTTAGCTCAACTTCAGGACTGTTTACTTTAGTCTGGTTCTCTTTCCCCTACCCACCCTGCTGCCACCTTTGAAGATATGGTGTTTTGTAGTATCTGGTCAGAGTAAAATTTGGGAAGCTAGAGGAGATGAGGGTAGGCTCAGGAAAAAAAAAAAAAACAGCTCACATAGATGGACTAGACTTTCTGTTTTCTATTTAACAGTGGATACTATGTTCTCATCTATGAGGAACCATAATTCAGTCAACAGATCTTAATTCTTCTTAAATTTGAATTCATATATACTTTCAATTACTAAATTAGTATAAGTCCTAATAAACAATTAAATTTTTTCTTATTAATTTGGAAGAAACTTGAGGGTATCTCTGTATTTCTGGACTGTTACAGAGTTTTAGGGAATAAATATCGCTGAATGAATGCATTTTTCTCCTGTTCTTATAATCTAGAACCCTTTCACCTGGAAGCTAAATATGTAATATCTTGAAGACCCACCAGGTGGCGTTCCAAGACTGCCTAGTGTCAGTCATACTTGCTGAGAAAGAATTCTGTACACGGAGACAAGGATGTGATTTTTGGTTTGAAAGGAGAATGGAGAGAAAGAAGAGAAAACATCTTTGGTCTTGGCATCCTTTGCATTCACAGTTGAGCCATAGTCTGACACCTCCTGTGGTTTTATTTAGGCTTCTTTTTTTTTTTTTTTTTTTTAATATTTAGGCATTTTTGACTCCCTCATACTTGATGCATTTTCTAGCTCCTCCAAGTCAGGGCTCTCCGATTTTTCTTTGTACTCAGTGAGCAGGTCCAGCACACAGTAGGAGCCTGACAAATTTTTTTTTTAACATCTTTATTGGAGTATAATTGCTTTACAATGGTGTGTTAGTTTCTGCTTTATAACAAAGTGAATCAGTTATATATATACATATGTCCCCATACCTCTTCCCTCTTGCGTCTCCCTCCCTATCCCACCCTTCTAGGTGGTCACAAATCACCGAGCTGATCTCCCTGGGCTATGCGGCTGCTTCCCACTAGGTATCCATTTTACATTTGGTAGTGTATATATATGTCCATGCCACTCTCTCACTTTGTCACAGCTTACCCTTCCCCCTCCCCATATCCTCAAGTCCATTCTCTAGTAGGTCTGTGTCTTTATTCCCGGAGCCTGACAAATTCTTGATCTGAGATGACTAGCTCTGTCTGCAAGTCTGAACCCCCATAACTCTTCCCTGAATTAGGCTTCGTCCCCCTCTGTTCCCTCTCTGGGCTGCTGGCATCTGCTGCCCCGGTATCGCGGTTGGATCCTCTGGGCCACCCTTCTGTTCAGCAATCCCTTCATGAGTCTTTGGTGGACGGTTAGTCCCATTCCCCATGGTAACTGTTTCAGATCTTCGGTTTTGTCCTCAATCCATCCTCCTGTTCCTTACCACCCCTCCTTTCAGGAGATAACCCCTCGCCCCCCGCCCCCTCCAATTCACAGATAAAGAAAAAGACATCTTGTGGAGATTCACTCAGCTTCCTAACTCTGCACCTTTGAATCTTCTCATCACTCATATTCCCATCTATCCTCCCTCTGCTGTCCTCCTGTTATGCAAGAAGAGTTATCTTTTCTTTCGGCCAAGGTGATTCTATCCACCCATACTTTCATTCTTTCCTTTGTTCATTTATTTACTCATTCTTCAAAAAAATTTTAATTATTACTACATGCTGGGCTCTGGGAATGCAATAGTGAGTAAAACCAGCAAGGTCCAGAAGGAGAGACAGCTGTTAAATGAATAACCCACCCTCTCTTTGAGGTAGGGTCAACATTTTCATGCTACACTGAGATGTGCTAAGAAAACATGGCTTTTTAGTTCCTATAACTGATATCTCCTCCTCACCAGCTAGTTGTGGTAACTCAAGTTTAGACTAAGGAATCAGACCAAACATACCTGGCCAGGCAATGCCCTCTGATATAGCCACCTGTACCTGCTAGGGATGGGCCCTGCTTGACCCTAAAAGAAGGGCTTTGCTGGGCACAGTGGCAGGAAGGCCCACCAAAAGCCTGGTGATTCTGGTTTCTCGTGTTACACTGTCATTCTTTTTGTGGTTTGGCTTCCCCCATCGGCTGTGTGAGGGGAGCAGAGGGGAGGTCTGGGTGAGGGCAGAGTAGATGTGTGATACCCATGAATTTTGGGAACAATGGAAGTGGAGCCCAGTAGGTTTTCAGGCCAGGTTCTTGCCCCAGTTATTAAATCCCAGGTGTTACAACATGAGGATTAGAGTTAAGAGGGAAGCCAAGCGAGTCAGTGACTGAGGGGACTCAAGTGTGAGGAGGTTGTGAGCAGACAGTGGGAAGACAAGGACTGGCTGAAGGGCTTGAGCTGAGGAGTCAGGATCTGCTTCACAGCTCCCTCGTAACCTGTCATCCACATTTGCAACTCCACCATTAGCTACTTCTGTTTCAACATTTCATCCTGTGTGAAAAGGGAAATGGAGGAAGAACTGCTCTGAGCTCTTATATTCTTTTTTTTTTTTTGGCCATGCCTTGCAACATGTGGGATCTTAGTTCCCCAACCAGGGATCAAACCCGTGCCCCCTGAAGTGGAAGCACGGAGTCTTAACCACTGGACAGGCAGGGAAGTCCCAGGTTTTGTATTCTTACTATCAGGTTCAAATAATGTTTGCTGAGCACTTTTGAGATGCCAGAGACCATGCCCGCTTTCACATCCTGCTGTAGACTGAATGTATGTGTCCCCTCCAAATTCATATGTTAAATCCTGACCCCCAATGGGATGGTATTAGGAGGTGGGTGATGAGGTCATGAGAGTGGGCCCTCACAAATGGGATTAGTGCCCTTATAAAAGAGACCCCAGAGAGTCCCCTTGCCCCCTTCCGCCATGTGAGGACATAGAGAGAAGGCAGCCGTCTATGAACCAGGAAGGGGGCTCTCACCAGACACAGAATATGCGATGCCTTGATCTTGGACTTAACCAGCCTCCAGGACTGTGAGAAATAAATGTTTGTTGTTTAAGCCAGCCTATGGTACTTCTTTTATAGCAGCCCAAACAGACTAAAACATACATTTAAAAAAATTTTAATTCCTACAACAACACCATGAAGGTGGCATCATTATTTGGGGATGAGGAAATTGTGGTTCAGAGAAGTTACCCCAATCACACAGCTGGAAAATGGTGTCCAGGCTCTGGCTCTGAGTCCAGTGTTCTTTCTCTTGCATCACATTGTTTTCACAGCAAGAATGTGTCAAGTTGTATATATAGAAAGGAAGTTCCAGAATATGGGGCCAAGATGAGGTAGAAATACCCCAGTGAGAGACAAGGTAATAAAACCTGACACACAGTGATGAGTGAGGCTCCTCCAGCCTCTTTCCCTGAACACCTCTCAACATGCAACAGCAGTCACAGGAGACAGGCAGTTCTCAAGTCTGGACAGTGCGGCCATTAAGGGAGGCATTCAGAGCTGGGTGTGACCCCAGAAAGGCTTCATGGGAGGGAGAAGGAAGAGTGAAATGGGTGGCTGTGGGAAGGCATCAAAACCACAGCAGGGGGCTTTCCTGGTGGCGCAGTGGTTGGGAGTCCGCCTGCCGTTGCAGGGGATGCGGGTTCGTGCCCTGGTCCGGGATGATCCCACGTGCCGTGGAGTGGCTGGGCCCGTGGGCCATGGCTGCTGAGCCTGTGCGTCCAGAGCCTGTGCTCCAAAACGGGAGAGGCCACAACAGTGAGAGGCCCGCATACCGAAAAAAAAAAAAAAAAAAAAAAAAAAAAAAACACAGCAGGCTGACACCACTGTTTTATCCACTGCTGGCCCCATTCATGCCCCCCCACTCCATGACTCAGAAAGTCCTCTCCACTGAGAACTCTTATTACATCCACAGCTCCCAGGCTTATGAATTTCATGGAACTGCAAAATTTTAAAAAAATTAGCTAAAATAAGGCCGACAACGTTTTATTTTGCTGAGAAAGAACAAAAATCAGCAAATCAATAAACCCTAACCAAAATCCACTCTTTCTAGCATGGCATTAAAAAATTTAACACCAAGGTGGGAAGGATTAATCACAAAATAGCCTTATACATTGAATGCATTTGGCTGAATGAACATTAATACAACGTCCTATTTTTCTCATTTTATTGTGGATTGGTGGAGACACCTGTGGACAGATGTTTGGGAGTCTCTGCATTAGACATCTCCCCATAGAAAAATCACTGAGTCCCACTCTTAACTGCTCATCCAATCCATTCATTTGATTGTAAATGATGTGATTAAACATGGATATGAGAGATACTTAGGCTAAAAGGGATCTTTCCAAAGTGTGTGCCATTAAAGGCACGTCCTTTTTGGGGTAACACCTGAAATCCTCATGGAAAGTAGTGGAGACAAGTGTCACATTTCTCAAATGATGAACACCATCCATTCTGCTCCCAGACCCAGGTCTAGAATATGAAAGATTCCAGGACAGGTTTAAGGAAAAGAATGCTCAACCCAAAGTGATAATGTAATTGAAGCTAACTTAACGGGGACCAAAACCCAGGGTCTGGTCTTCTGACTGAAGGAGGCAGGTTGAACACACCCATTCATATCTGCTCCCTCTTGAAATCTCTCTAAATTGAGAATGGGAAGAGGACTTTAAAAAAAAAAGACACACACTCTTAAGGATTAATAGAAGAGAAAAGAGATGATAGAAACAAAGCTTTGGAAGACGGAAAGGAATGGAGCTAATTCTGGGTCAGCAAAAGAGAAGTTCTGGGGAAAAGCCAGGCACCCATTTAATGCCACAAGACCCTCCACAGACTCAGACATTCGTGGCACCAGGTCCTTCTGGAAAGAGGGGTAAAGGTGAGGCTAAACATTGGAGGATTGGCTACAAGTCTGTTTAAGTAGGTGTTAGACTCCAGATGCCCTCCTCCACCCACAAAGTGAGGCAGAAGATAGGAGATTTATTCTCTGAAGAGGCCAAAGGAGAGAGTCCTCCAAAGACATGGTAGTGGCAGGGCTACCATGTAGAAATTGGGGGGCATAAACGTAGTATTAAAACAACTACAACCCAATGTCTGTCAAAAGTATGTGTACATACGTCGACTATGAGAGAGATTATTTGAAATTGGGAAGGATTGAGAACATTCTAGTTTTACTGTTTTTTCTATAAATGGGCCATCCTAAGACTGTATATCAGTATAAAGAGTTTTTAGTTCTTTTTCTGTTTTGAAGTGTTGCATTCTTCCAGTTTCCCAATGTTTTCTATCACCTTCTATTGTTTCATTCCAGGGTCTCTTTACCTTATGGCCCTCAGGTGTTCTATCTGGAATATTACAAGGCCTCAGATACCCGTAGTCATTGGGGAATGAGCCTGTTGAAGTCTCTCATCATCTTACACCTCTTCAGACACAGGTTCTCAGTGTAGCAGGAATGATACTGCTAATAATACTTTCCAGACTTCTCCACAGTTTGGGTTCTGCATGTGACCTAGATGTGCTTTCTGAGACTTGGATGACAGAAGTGAGGAATGTAGGTGGTGGCCGTGTGGAGAGACTGGATCTTCCTGGATGCTGTGGTGGAGCATCTGTTCTCTGGTCCCTGCTCCATAGACGGGAAGTGCAGACAGCAGCAGCGGTGGGGTTTCTACTAGAATAGTCTCGTGGTGTGGTTGTGTGTATCTCTTGGATGACTTGTCCTGAATTTGTAGCAGTCAAGCTTAGTTCTGTGTCTCCCAGAAATAACTCTGTAAGTCATTCCGTAACAAATCCCTTTCCACTTAAACTAGCTGGAGGGGAGGAACTCTGAGGGCCATCTCTCTCTCTCTCTCTCTTTCTCTCTCATGTTCTTGAATCTCTCACTCTGGGCAAAGCCAGCTGCCGTGCTGAGAGCTACTCTGTGGAGCAACCCACATGGCAAGGAACTCAAGTCTCCAGCCAGTAGCCAGTGAGGAACTGAGGTTTGCCACGGGAATGAGCTTGGAAGCAGAATCTTCAGTTCCAGCCAATCCTAGGGGTGACAGTAGCCCTGGCTTTCACTTTAACTAGCTTCTTGTGAGAGACCCTAAGCTGCTTCCAGATTCCTGACAATCAGAAACTGTGTGAGATAATAAATTTTTATTGTTTAATGTGTTAAGTTTTAGAGTAATTTGTTCTAAAGCGGTAGATAACAAATGCAGATTACAGTTCCTGGAGGTGGTGTGCTGCCATAACAAAACCCTAAAATGTGGGTGTGCCTTTGGAAGCAGGCTGTGGGGTTTTTTTTTGTTTTTTTTTTTTTAGAGCTGTGGTTTTCTTTATTTTTGAAGATGTTGGGGTAGGAATTTATTAATTAATGTATTTATTTTTGCTGTGTTGGGTCTTCGTTTCTGTGCGAGGGCTTTCTCTAGTTGTGGCAAGCGGGGGCCACTCTTCATCGCGGTGCGCCGGCCTCTCACTATCGCGGCCTCTCTTGTTGCGGAGCACAGGCTCCAGACGCGCAGGCTCAGTAGTTGTGGCTCACGGGCCTAGTTGCTCCGTGGCATGTGGGATCCTCCCAGACCAGGGCTCGAACCCGTGTCCCCTGCATTAGCAGGCAGATTCTCAACCACTGCGCCACCAGGGAAGCCCAGGCTGTGGGTTTTGAAGAGAATGTTAGTGAAAGCATTAGGTACACGTGGCTTGTAGAATTTTGGACTTTGAAGAGGCTGCTGCTGAGGGCTTAAAGTAAGGAAAGTCTTATTGGAAATTCAAAGAAGAAAGGAGATCTTCATTACATAGCAGCAGAAATCATTAGGAACACTGTTGCCTGCAGCAAGGTTGAAAGTAGAAAATATACTTAATGAAGTGATCTATTTAATGAGATTTCCAGGTGAAGAGTGGAAGGTGCCTCCCGATTTCTCCTGACTGCTTATTGTAAAATGTGAGGGGAGAGGGAAAAACCAGGGGAAGGACTGTTAAGCAAAAAGAAGCTGGGACTTGATGGATTGGAGGATTCTCAGCCTCTCCACATGGCAAATGGTGCTAAAACTAAGAAATGGCTTCTAAGCAGAGATCAAATCCAGGACACTGCCAGGAAAACCTGAAGATGAAGCCAAGGGCATGACTGTAAACCTTTTGTTAAGGTCTTAGAAATATCAAAGATATTTCGCCTCACAGTACCATTTCATCAAGCAAAAGACCCTCTAGAAAGACTAAGCGTGTGCCTTACAGATCCTCTCAACCAAATAATAGGGCTTCCAGGAAGCTTAAGAATGTTGTTCCTTGGGGGTCTCAGTAGGAGGCCAAGGTAGAGGAGGGCTCATCTCAAAGAGATTTGTGAGTAAACCCCACTCCTGATACCAAATTCTGGATCTGTGTGTGTGTAAGGGGATCTGTTAGAAGAACATGATCTTATGCAATTGTGGGAGCTAGTTAAGCAGTCTCTGTAAGGATGATTATCATCCTTTTCCTTTTCATTTGATGCTGATGCTTGGGAGGCAGTTGGGACAGGCAGATGGATTTAAAGGGGAGGAAGACAAGAACAAGCTGGCACCCACAGAGCGAGCTGGAGCCCATAAGGATGGACTGAAGCTCAGGAGTACCTGTTGCCTTTGATCTTGATGGAATGGGTATCCTGCAGCAGCTGGGGCTCTTCTTTCTTCATGGAGCTAAAACACACACACACCTGGCCTGGGAGTCAGAGACTCTTAAAGGAGTCCCAGGCTTGGTAGCAGTTGAAACGGCTTCCTCATGCCAAGGAGGTGACCTAGCAGATGAGTGAGAAGGCGTGTGAGCTGCATAATGGCTGCTGCTCCACTTCCGCCCTCCACATCTTGCACCAGAGTCTCCCTTGTGGCCCATCTGTACTGGAATCATACAGGAAAAGGAATTCTGGGAAATGTAGTTCAGCCGAGCCAAGCTGACACATTACAAAACAACCGCATCGACTTCTCATTTTGAAGAATTTCAAACTGAAGATGATTTTTAAAATGCAGTACAATGAACACCAGTATGCCTTTCATCTAGACTCATTAATTGTTTTCCTCTATTCACCTCTCAATATTTATGTATGTTGCTGAAACATTGGAAGGTAAGTTGTAGGTTTGTTGACATTTTTCCTCTAAATACTTCAGTCTGTATCTCTTAAGAACAAGGACATTCTCTTCCATAACTTACATAATTACATTCAAGAAATTTAATATTGGTACAGTAATATTATACAACATATAATCCATATTCAAAATTTCCTACTCGTTCCAATAATGACCTTTATACCTTTTTCGTGGATCAATTTTAATTAGCTAAAGCTGAATATGTTCCATGCACAAGGCACTGTTTAAGTGATTTATTCAATAAATATTCATTGATCACCTAGTATGTACTAGGATCTGTTCCACTATAGAGAACACAACTGGTAAAAAATCCCTGCTTTCATTTAGCTTATATTTTAGAGCTATCCAGGGAGTTTCAAATGATTTGTGAGACTATAGCCATCGAAAGCTATGAGGATGGGGCTGGTTGGGGGGGATAGATGAAACTGGCTAAGGTGGGTTGGCATTTGGGCAGGAGAGGAAGCTGCAGGTTTCAATAGGTGATTGAGAATGTCTGATGCGAAGGTGACTTTAAGCAAAGGCTTTGAAGAGGTGAGAGAGCAGGCCATGTGGCCAGCTGCGGCAAGAGCTTACCGGTGGAGGAAACAGAAGGGCAGATGTCCTGAGGTGGGAGCAGGGCTTGCTTGAGAGATGAGTAGCCAGAAGGCTGAATGAGGGGAAGAAGGGTGGGAGGTGAGGGCAGAGAGGAGGTGGGCCGGATCAGGTAGAGCCTCATAGCCCAGCCGAGGGCTCCAGCTTGCACTGCTAGTGAGATGGGGGCTGCTGGGAGGTTTCCAGCAGAGGAGCAAAGTGGTCTGACTTCTGTTTTAGCAGGAGCCCTCTGGCTGTCCACTGAGAACAGATCGTAAAGGGGCAAGGACAAAAGGTGGGAGACCAGTTAGGAGGCTGTGACCAAAATCCAGGAAAGAGATAGTGACTTGGCCCAGGGTGGTAACAGCAGAGGTAGTGAGAAGTGGTCAGATTCTAGAGATGATTTGCAGATAGTGTCAGCGTGAATGGTTGATCCCTTGGATGTAGGGTGTGAGGGAAAACAATGTGAAGTCCAGGGTGGTTTTAAGGCTTTTGGGTTGAGAAACTGGAAAGACGGAATTGTCATTTCATGAGATGGGGAAAACTGTGAGAAAAACAGGTTTGTCTTAGATCATTTACTTCCCACAACAACTTCCGAGGTAGGAATTACTGTTACTCATGGATGAGGAAAATGAAAGAGAGAGAGATTAAGTAACTGGCTGAAGGCCACAGAGCTAGTCAGTGACAGAGTTGCGATTAAATCTAGGTCCTCTGATTCTCTTAACCACCGTGCAATGCTGCCTCTTGGATTATAGTTTCTGATAAGGAGCTCCGTAGAAATTATTCTTTCCTCCCTCTCTCCCTCCCTCCCTCCCTCCCTTCATTCCTTCCCACCTTTGTCCCCGCTTCCTTCTGCAAACATTTACATGCCAGGCACCGTGCTTGCTGGTCCTTTTGCAAGGACACAGTTTATATGGTTCTCTCTCTAAGGAAGCCTGCTTTTGAACACATTTCTTTTATGTTGGTTGACCTCAGGGTTGCATCCTCAGGCCTCTCATTTCTCACTGTACCATCCTCTTTTGGTGATCCCATCTTCACCTGAGGATCAGTGATAGCTAATGACCCCAAGTCTCCGTCCCTAGTTCAACTCTGACCTCTGGACCTGAAGCCCACCAGCTGTCTGCACTTGGGTGCTCTGACAGTTAACATGAGCCAATGAGCTCAGCTCTCCACCCACACCTGGGCCTCCTCCTGAGCTTCCAATATACAAACTATTCCAAACATACAGACTTGGTTTCGTTTTTACACAGCTCACCACTCTCTAAGGACGCCCTTTTGTAAAATGCCTTATTTTGGATCCTACCACTCACTCTTCCTTCACGCGCATTGGGTATCTTCTCTGAAGAACTCCTTGCGTCCCTTGTACTAGTGCTGTCTCATCTCTAGACCCCATCCCTCTGCCAGCTTACTCGTGCTCTTCTTTTTTTTTTTTTTGTACTCTTCTTTTTTTTTTTTTTTTTTTTTTGCGGTACGCGGGCCTCTCACTGCTGTGGCCTCTCCCATTGCTGAGCACAGGCTCCGGACGTGCAGGCTCAGCAGCCATGGCTCACGGGCCCAGCCGCTCCACGGCATGTGGGATCTTCCCAGACCGGGGCACGAACCCGTGTCCCCTGCATTGGCAGGCGGACTCTCAACCACTGCGCCACCAGGGAAGCCCAAAAGTGGCAGTTTAATGTATCATGAATAATCTGCTTAATCCAAGGCATTTCACCAAGTGTGAAGGGAGGGGAGAAAAATGCTCATCGTTGTTAATTAATTTGCACTGATTAACTTAGCAGTGGCCCAAGATTTTCCCAGACCACAGAGAAAACCCAAACATCTGTGAGCCAGCCAAGGACCCATTTCCCAAGGTGGGTAGCAAAGTGACTTATTATGGGGCAGGGCTAAGACCCTGTTGGGTCCTGGGGTTCCTGGGAGTCGGGGTCTCTGCTCCTGAGAAGGGGCCTCCTTGGTGGTTCCCACCAGGCCCCTCCAGCCCCATCGCACAGAGCACGATGTTCACTGCAGGCTGCATTGGAGAGTGGTGACCCATCTGGCCTCCCTGGAGGGCCTGTCAGAGGGACGCGTCACCCTGGGCAACTGTTCTCATCCCACATGCTTCTAACCAGCTGCAGGGCCTCGGGCAGGTTACACACCCACCCTCTGCTCCTTGAGGACAACACACATCACTCAGAAGGCGGTGAGGGGACTAGGAGATAGAAGGCATTGAAACACCATAGTGCCTGGCACATAATCGTGCTCAACACATTTCCCTTCCCTTGCCCTCAGTGGCCTGAAGAGGCCTGAATCTGCTTTTGTAAAGCGGCTGAGCAAATGCCCAGGATGTCCGACCACAGGGCTGGCTCCCAGGAGTGGCTGGGTCCTATTGCTGCTTCATCTACGTAAGCTCATGACTATGAATCACAAAGTGAGGCAGGTTCTACCTCCCAATCCAGTAACTCAGGGGGTGAGGAACATCTCCATATTCAGCTAGGAGGACCTGGGGCAGCTCCTGTAGTGGCTCTAAGATCCTCTGAAATTCCAGAATCTTCCAACCAACTGCTGTCACGCTCATGACATTAATTGAAATGGAAGGCACAGAGGAGCGCGGGAGGGGTGAGGATCAGCCATGTGTTTTAAAATTGTTTAAAAATTTTCGAGTATTTAAAAATGCTTTTTGTCGTTTACCAGACTCCTAGTATTTAGAATTTTTTTCTATGCATGTAATCAGAAATGAACTCTATATCTGTGCCTATAAAAACACATCAAGATGGCATTAGCTATATTTGTATCGCAGTCCGTCAACTGGGAGGGGATTGCTTTGTGCTTCTTTTTCTCGATCAGAACACGTCCTGGAGTATGGGGCTCGGTTCTGGATACCACACTTTACGAGGGACAGGACAAAATCCGGGTGAGTTTGGAGATGCCGCTCAGCTGGTAGAAGGAATTGCAGAGCTGAGAGCTGGAGGGAAGGAAGGCTTGGGGAAGATATGATCACTGTTTTCAAGCATCTGAGGATGAAGTGAAGGACAGATTAAACACAGGGGTCAAACTCTGAGGCTGCAGAGAGATAGCCCTTGGCCCGTCAGAATGAAGATCTTTCTAGAATCTGGCTGCCCGATGTGGCATGGATGGCCTTGGGGATAGATTCCCATCAATCAATGTCTGAGTGAATAGTTGCCAAAGACTATGATCAGAGGACCCAGGCCCTGGGAAGGGGTGTTGACTTAAATCAGAAGGTCTTTTTCAAATTTCCAAAATATATGCTTTATGATTCTAGAATTTGTCTAATTTAACAATCCTTGGATAGAACATATGGCAACTTTCCAGTAACCAGAATGTTTGCTTAGTGGGAAGAGTCCTTGGCGATCGCTTCTGCTTTGTAATAAATACTACTAAATATTAGCTTAATACTTAATATTGATATTTTGTATTAAGCTACTGTGCTGTGCCCTACAAAGTTGGGAAGTCGGGCCAATGCAGACTCTTTCTAACGATCTACAATCCCCTTGACCACTTTGGTCAGTGGAGGTGGGAGCTGCTGAAATAGTTTGACCAAATTGCTTGGTTTAAGTGATGCTGGCAACATACCTCTGAGGGCACACAGGCCCTTGGGGGAATGCTCTGGAAACAAGGGCACCCAGCAAGCCACAGCCAGTGGAGGCCATTGGGGTTAGATGTGGACATTGGAGGACACCTCAGTCCACTGTGGGTCCAATCAGCCTTCAGGACTGAGGTGCAAGCAGTTTGTAAGTTAAGAGAAGGGTGCCACGCAGGCAGTAGGGTGGTTGGAGATGTGACTGTGGAGCCAGGTTCCCTGGAAAATGACTTCATTTCTTTGCTTCTCAGGGTCCTGATCTGTAAAATGGTGACAATAATCGTAGTATTTGGTTTATGGGACTGTTGTAAGGATGAAAGGAGTTGTTAGGGGATGTTCCAAATGTCTTAGTGCAATTTTAAGCCATATTGTCTTCAGAATACATGCTACAAACTGAGGGAAAAAACATCATTTTAAATGAAATCGAATGCATGTCATTAAAGCACTTTAGAAGAGTGCCTGGTATATAGCAGATGGGATTCACATTTTGAAAAACTCTGGCTTGCTGAGAAACCAACCCTGAAATATCACAAATGGAAGGCATTCACTAAATGGTTTCAAAGTGTATTGAGAAAAAGAAGAAAAACTGGGGTCCCAAGAGCTGGTTTCCTACAGCACCTGTTGGACTTGTTCTGCTCTTAAGCCAGTGGTCCCTAAACTTCAGTACCTGTCAGAATCCCCTGAAGGGCTTTTTTTTTTTTTTTTTTTGCGGTACGCAGGCCTCTCACCGTTGTGGCCTCTCCCGTTGCAGAGCACAGGCTCCGGACGCGCAGGCCCAGTGGCCATGGCCCACGGGCCCAGCCACTCCGCGGCATGCGGGATCCTCCTGGACCGGGGCACGAACCCGTGTCCCCTGCACCGGCAGGCGGACTCCCAACCACTGCGCCACCAGGGAAGCCCCTGAAGGGCTTTTTAAAAGCAGGTTGCTGGGCACCATCCTAGAGCATCTGAAGAGCTTTTTCTCAGATGATATTAACATTTAAATCGGTAGACTTTAAGTAAAGCAGATTACCCTCCATAATGTGGGAGAGCCTCTTCTAAGCTGAAAGCCTTAATAGAAAAAGATGGCTCTTTCTGAGAGAAGGGGGAATTCTGCCAGCAGATGGCCTCCAGGCTTGACCTGTAACTCTTCTTTGGATCTCCAGCCTACCAGCCTACCCTGCAGATTTTGGACTTACCAAGCCTCCATAATCACGTGAGCCAATTCTCTCTCTTTATGCATCCCCTGGAGTACCCTGACTTAATACAAAGCTCCTTGGAATGTGGCCACGGACATCTTAGGATGCACGTGTAATCTCTTATTATGGTCAAAAATTTGAAAGCACGTTTTGTCAAAAAATGTTTTCTGAAATGCTCATTCCCTTTCTGGGCTGGAGGTGAGTGATGGGTGGCAGTGTGACATCTACTGTGGTGTTATTTGAACTAATCTCACTTAGCATTAGTCAAAGACGGGAAGATGGTGCTGCAGGGGCCATATCCCTGGTAACAAAGGGTCAGGTACCAGTTTGATGTTTTGCCTTGGTACAATTGATATACCTTTAAATTTTCTATTTTGGGATATTTACTCAGCAATTTCAACTTCAAAGGGCCCTGCAAAAAGTAATTAATATATCCTTACAACAGCCCTAGGAGGTAGTGAGTGTTATTCCCATTCTCTGTCTGGTAAGACTGAGGTAGTAAGATGGGGACACATCTGAAGATGCAGATGGAGACCAAACTTGGGACTCCCTGACACCTAAGTGTGTGCCTTCTGCTGGGCTTTACTTTTTTCTAAAGAGATTCATGGTTGGGGGATCAAAATTATTCTTATTAACAATAATAGCTACCATTTATCTACAGCTATCACGTGGCAAGTGCCATATAAAATACTCTGGGGGCTTCCCTGGTGGCGCAGTGGTTGAGAGTCTGCCTGCCGATGCAGGGGACACGGGTTCGTGCCCCGGTCCGGGAGGATCTCACATACCGCGGAGCGGCTGGGCCCGTGAGCCATGGCCGCTGAGCCTGCGCGTCCGGAGCCTGTGCTCCGCAACGGGAGAGGCCACAACAGTGAGAGGCCTGCGTACCAAAAAAAAAAAAAAAAAAAAGTACTCTGCATACATCATCTCATTTAGTTCTTCCAACAACTCCACGTAGCTGATGAGATTACCATCTATACCTTGCAGATGAGAAAGTAAGACTCAGGGGGGTTAAGACATTTGTTCAAGGTAGGAAGTGCTGGAGTTTGAACTCGGGTCTCATTCGCTCCGAGTCTCATGCCTACACCACCAAACCTAAATGCCTTGTATGGATCCCGAGGGTCCACTGCAGAACAAGAGCTCTGAGGCCAGTGATTCCAAGCATTAGAGTGTTTGAACATCACTGGATTGTAACCAACACAAGGGCAAGGACCTGGGTCAGCTTGTTCACTAGTGCAGTCCAGCGCTTAGCATAGACCCTGCCTAGCTCTAGGAATGCTCACCTCACCTGTTTCAATTCTCCTCTGGCCCATTTGCAAGTTTAACCTAAATAATCTTTTCCTAAACTCAACACCAGCTTAAAAAGGACAGGAAGGGCATTTACTGGGGGCATGGACAAAGGGGAAAGTATATAGATGTTGTCAATTGGCCAGCTTCTGTTTGCCCACCCTGGTCCTTAGATGGAAGGTTCCGATGGGCTTTCTCATGCTTCCCTTTGGACTGGATGTGGTTTATGGTATTAACGGCTTCTTCTGAACAGTGTTTTGGTTGGATGGGTTACCATACTTTATCTCCCAGGAAAGCTGGAGAAATGATATTGGGATTCAGGGTGTCATGCCAACAGGACGGGGTTATGCCCACTTACAACAGTCTGTCACAAGGAGGTAACTCTTTTGTTTTTTTTTGTTTTTTTTTTTTGTGGTACGCGGGCCTCTCACTGTTGTGGCCTCTCCCGTTGCGGAGCACAGGCTCCGGACGCGCAGGCTCAGTGGCCATGGCTCATGGGCCCAGCCGCTGTGCGGCATGTGGGATCTTCCCGGACCGGGGCACGAACCCGCGTCCCCTGCATCGGCAGGTGGACTCTCAACCACTGCGCCACCAGGGAAGCCCGGAGGTAACTCTTTTGATAGTGCTTCTCCCCAGTTTCTGTCCATTAGAGCAGAATGAGCTCTGCATTTGCCCCTCTGCCAGCTTGTTATCTTGGAATCCAGAGGCTTATCTCTCATTGCCTTCTTCCTTCCTAAGACCCAGGTAGTGGAGAGGAGGTTTACTTGTTATTGGTCAACCATATTATCTTACTAGGAAGGGCCTAGTTGAATAACTTATTTCAAATTAATGATATACTTTAATTAAATGACATAGTTAAAGATTTAAAAAATATTTAATTAAATTAATTAATTTATTTAGTTTGGCTGTGTTGGGTCTTCGTTGCTGCGCACGGGCTTTCTCTAGTTGTGGCGAGCGGGGGCTACTCTTCGTATCGGTGTGCAGGCTTCTCACTGCGGTGGCTTCTCTTGCTGTGGAGCATGAGCTCTAGGCGCACGGGCTTCAGTAGTTGTGACACATGGGCTTAGTTGCTCCGCGGCATGTGGGATCTTCCTGGACCAGGGCTTGAACCCGCGTCCCCTGCATCGGCAGGCGGACTCTCAACCACTGCACCACCAGGGCAGCCCTGTCCTTTTTATGTTCCAGGACCCCACCTAGGATCTGATATTACATTTAGTTGTCATGCCTCCTTGGGCTCCTCTTGGCTGTGACAGTTTCTTAGATTTTCCTTGTTTTTGATGACCTTGACCATTTTGAGGAGTGGTGGTCAGATATTTTGTAGAATGCCCCTCATTTGTTTGTTTGTCTGATATTTTTCTCATAGTTAGAATGGGTTTATGGATTTGGGGAGGTCACACAGCTGAAGTGCCCTTATCATGTAATATCAGGAGTACTTGCTATCAACATGATTTATCACTGGTAATGTTAATATCAATTAAAATGTCTCCTGGCCAAAGTGGTATTTTCTAGTTTTCTCCACTCTAAAATTACTTTTCCCCCACCTTCCGTACTCTATTTTTTGGAAGCACAGTCCACACTAAAAGGGGTGGGATACAGAACTCCATTTCAAAGAGACAGGAGTATCTATATAAATTATTTGAAATTTTTCTCTAAGGAAGATTTGTCTCTTTCTCCCTATTTATTTAATCAATCATTTATTTATATCAGCGTTGACTCATAGATATTTATTTTATATTTGGGCTATAACCTAATTATTTATTATTAGGTTATTTATTTTGTTGCTCAATTTGTTTCTGCTTTGGCCCTTGGGAGCCATTTCAGGTTGGCTCCTGTGTCCCCTTGGTTTGTTTATTTTCATGTCCTGCTTTTTGTTTTTTGAGCACTTCCTTGCTTTCTGGCACAGCAGTATGCTCCAGGCTCATCTTTATTCTTCATTCTCACCCCTAGAATCAGTCATTTCTTCAAGGAGCCCTAGTTGCTTTCAGTAGAGAATGGCATTAGAAACCAAGACCTTGGCACTGGGTGTGCTCATTGCTACTGGGCTGTCACTGCTTCTAGCTCTCTCAGCAGGAAATATATATGTATAATAACCCATGCATACACACATATTTCTGTATTTATCCATCTGTATCTATGTTAAGCCGAACATGAGTTTATATTGATGTCCTTGACTCTAATCCAGTACTACATGGATTATTCTAGCCTTCCCTCTTTGCTTATCTGTGAGAATTATCCCTATGACAGTGAGAAACCTGGCTCCCACCATCCACCATTCAACTCCATTATATATGCATAGCTGTTTCATAATTGTTAACTCATACCCCTGTGAGAAGCAGTTTTAGAGTACAGTGTTTATATACAATTCCCTTTGTCCTTAGCCTTATGGTTTCTAGTCAAATCAAGGTTTCCAAAATTTCCAAAGCTATTTAGGTTAGTTTCATTTTCTTCCCCCCACTCCCTATAGGGCATCTCCCTCCTTTAAAATGATTTCTTCCCATTTGACTTGGGAGAAATACTGGATGTTGGCTTGTCAATGAGCCTTTGAACCATGACGTTTCTCTCAAGTCAGTGTCATAACTATAAGAGCTTTTCACCAGACATGGCAGACAGATAAGTGTTCTAGATGATTTTCATAAAATGGTAAAATCTCTTTTTTCACGTTTTATAATTATAAAAGGCTAAGTGCTCATTCTGGAAAATGTGGACATTTTTATACTGTAGCAAAGTGTAAAGAGTAAAGAATCTCTAAACTCACCATGAAGAGCTATTTTCTTCATATTTCCAGTAACAGATGTACCATGTTATATAAACACTGGAAACATCCAGAATATGGGTTTGGAAAAAGCAATGTCAGTCAACTCTGATCTGGAAAACGTGGTTTCTCTTGAGAAAGTAAGGAACTTAAAAAGATGAGATATGCTTGAAGACACAGAGATTGAAGTGGAAATTACCACCTCCCCTGCTTCTTCTGCCTTACATCTGGGTAGTTGTGCGCTGAAAAAAATTCCCTCCGCTTAAACCCCTTCTTTCAGAACTGAGAGCCCTGTCCATCCCTCCTTTCTCCAGGCACTTTGCTTTGCACATTGTAGGAACTCAGGAACTAATTGTCATGTAGCTGAAGTAGACCTAAGTCAGCCTCAAAAATCAACTGTTTCTATTTAATTTCAGATTTATTTTAATTTATTTTTCATTTGGCAATAAACACTTTTTAGTGGATTAATCATGACTCATTTTATAGCTGGCCCTACGTTTAAGATGTTGGTGGCGCTCTTTCCGCCCTCCAAAGCCCTTGATGGAGCACATTAGCCGAACTCTGTTGCCTTTATGAGCTGGGGTCCACTTTATTAGCCACAGAATGTTTGTAGTTTGGTGTCTTTAACTCCAATTTCCTTTTACTCACCAAAGGAAGAACCACAAGAGGGACTTTTGCCAGAGGCAGAAAACCTTTCTCCTCCCTTGCTTCAAATCTATCACTTTACACAGAGGGTGTTTTAATGGGAAAAAGCTAATAAAACTTTTCGCTTTGGATTTTTTCCCTCCCAGGGAGACGGTATTTGGGCCATATAGGGCCATTCAATCTGATGGACCAACCGTTTTAAAGACTTCCCCTCCATAAGCCCAGTTTTCTTACAGGGATGACAACCTCAGCATTGTCAGGGCTTGTCTCGGGGGCCAGTTCAGTTCTGGGCTCATTGCAGGGTTCTGGATACTTCTCTTTCTGGGGGTTGTGTATCTGCTTCGTGTCAGTGGGAGGGCTAAAGGGAAGCTGAAGGAACAGCCTGGGGTAGCAGGGCAGCCGGGCATTTGTGACATCAGCAGGGCCACCTTCATTTGAGTAGGATAAACGTTTCTGTACAAGGCAGTGGTCCAGCCTGAGTGGGGGGTCTGAGATCCAGCCTGTGCCCGGCTCGCGTGCGCCCTCGTGTGGGACTGTGTATGGGTGTCTGAGGGCTGCTGTAACAAACGACGACTAACTGGGTGTCTTAAAACAACAGAAACTTGGGAATTCCCTTGTGGTCCATTGGTTAGGACTCTGTGCTTTCACTGCTGAGGGCAGGGGTTCAATCCCTGGTCGTGGAACTAAGATCCTGCAAGCTGCATGGCATGGCCGAAACAAACAAACAGACAAACAAACGACCCCAGAAATGTATCCACTCATAGTTCTGGAGGCTAGAAGTCTGAAATCGAGATGCGGCTGGTCCTGGAGTCTCAGAGGGAGAATCTGCAGCATGTCTCTCTCTTAGCTTCTGATGGTTGCCAGCAATCTTTGGCATCACTTGGTTTGTGGCAGCATAACTCCAGTTTCTGCCTCCATCTTCATGTGGCCTTCTCTGTGCGTGTTTCTTCTCTTCTTACAAGGACACTGGTCATATTAGATTTAAAGTCCACCCTAATCTAGTATGACCTCATTTTAATTAATCACATCAACAAATACCCTATTTCCAAATAAGGTCACTTCTGAGGTTCCTGTTAAATATGAATTCTGGGGGGAACATGATTCCACCCCAAATGGGCATCAACCTGGAGGAGAAGTCACCTTTTAAAAATTTGCCATTGGCTCTATTTACTTACCAAGCTATAACATTTGCTTTTTTTCTTATTTGTACAAAGTTGGATATCATATGTGGAAGCAGTCAGCTCTGCAAGATCTATTAGTTTGCAGGCTTCCTGAAGCAGAAACCCTATCTGATGCCTCTTTGGGAACTGCCATGGCTTGTATGGTAGATTAAGTTCTTAAAAGTGTTTGTTTCAAGAAAAATACCATATGATATCACTTGTTTGTGGAATCTAAAAAAATGATACAAATGGACTTATTTACAAAACAGAAACAGACTCACAGACAGAGAAAACAATCTTATGGTTATCAAAGGGGAGGGATAAATTAGGAGTTTGGGATTAACAGATATACAATACTATCTATAAAATAGATAAACAACAAAGACCTACTGTATAGCACAGGAAACGATATACAATATCTTATAATAACCTATAATGGAAAAGAATCTGAAAAAGAATAGATATATGTATATGTATAACTGAATCACTTTGCTGTATACCTGAAACTAACACAACATTGTAAATCAACTATACTTCAATAGAAATTAAAAAAAATAAAAATAAATGTCTGCTGCAATGACAGTAAGGAAGCCTGAAAAGAAAACTTCTGATTCCAGCAATTGTAGCAAAACTTTTTTTTCTTTTCAACACAGGTGAGTCGTCCTTAACCTGTTTCATCCCATGTTTTTTCTGCTTCTCTGGTGGTTTGGAAAAGTCTCTTGGATTCTCATGGGTTAAGTGAGGTAGGTTCTACCTCATCACTAAGTGATGCATTCCTTTTCAAAGTGGGCTCCATGGAATATTAACCCCGTTAAAAATTGTTCCAGGAGAAGAGGGTTTTGTGGTCAAATAAGACTTCTGGGAAATTGTGCATTTGCTATTCTCTTCCTGGAAATTAGCTATACACACTGGCTTTGTAGGGGTTCTGACAAGTCCTGCAGTAGAGACACCGATTACACTTTGTTTAATCCAGTGTATCTCAAATTAACTTGACCACAGAGTCTCCCCCACCTCTTTTTTGGGGTGTAATGACACCTATTACAATCCACAGAACTAGTCCAGTGGTTTGAGAACCACTGGAGAGAGTGGTCAAGAATATAAATCTTTCAATCAGACTCAAGTTCAAAACTTAGGTTTGCTGACTTCGGACAAGTAACTGAACCTCTCTGAGCCTGAGTTCCTCATCCGTAAGATGGCATTATCACGCTTCTTGCTTCGTAGGATTAACTGAAATAACGTAGATAAAGTGTTTAGCACCAGGCCTGGGATATAGTAACAACTGAATACAGTTAAGTATCTATTATTATATTATTATTAAATTTTTTTTATTATTTACATCCCTATGACTTCTTATATTATTCTTAGAGATCATTTGGGGGAAATGACCATCTTGATTCTAGCAAAGAAGATCAAAACTGTTGACTTTTGTACAAATCAGGGGCTTTTCCTCAGCTTCTCAGAACTCTGGGGATTGATAGTCACCGGATCCAGTCCTTCTGAAGCCGGGGAACTCTGCCAATCGGTTGTGTCCTCTTAGGCTGGTCATAAGCCAGTTATGGTCACCTGAAAGAAAATTAAGCCCCAAGTGGCACATGAAGTTCGACATTTCAAAAGGCATTTCCTGGTTACCGGATTACCTCTGGGAGTGTGAGGCTGGGGCGGGAGGGAGATGTGAGAAACAGGTCAGGGGAAATGACTTGAACATTCCTGGGTTCTAGAAGCACCAACCTGTCCTTTTCGGACGCATGTACCACAGAAGATGTCACAGAGTCCACTGACGACTTGGCTGAGGCAAAGGACAGCTTCTACCACGCCGATCCCCAGCAGGATGGAGAACAAGACCACGTTCCAGAGGACGATGTGCTCAGGCTCTTGGCAGTTAGCCCAGGTGGGTTGGTTGAGTAAGTAGCTGTTCCTGCCAGGACAGGGGAGACAATTAGCCTGGTTTGAGAGCCAGGAAAGGTAGAGAGCTGCCATTTACAAGCATGTGAGAGGCACTAGTCTATCACATCGCTCTCATCTTCATAAGGATAGTACATTCATGACTGCCCATTGGTCGAGGGTCGAACACACCATCTTTCCCTGTAACAGCACAGCATCTGAGCAAGGCATTGTGGGTACCGACATAGCCACACAAGGGAGCAGAGGAAGAAGCGGGAAATTGTGTGGTGCAAGATTTGAACTGCTCTAAAGATCTCAGGGGTGGTAAGGATTGGTTAAGAGCTCGGGCTCTGAAGTCCCACAGGCCCAGATCCTAACTCCAGCTTCTTCACTAGGAAGTTCTTGATAAGCTTTGTCAGGGAGGGATAAAATGTCCCCCTCTACATATCTTGAGTTCTTGTGGCTGGACTAATAATAAAATTGACACAACACAGATTAACAGGAGAAAGAGAAACAAAATTTAATGCATGCCCCTGGAGGTCTCGTAGAAATGAGACCTAAAGTAGTGGCCAAAGGAGGCAGCCTTTTTTTTGCCCACACCCCACGCAGCTTGTGGGACTTTAGTTCTCCAGCCAGGGATTGAACCCGGGCCCTCAGCAGTGAGAGCGCAGAGTCCTAACCACTGGACCACCAGGGGATTCCCCAAAGGAGGCAGCTTTTACACTCTTCAGACAAAGAAACAATACATTGGTGAGGAATCGACGGGACAAAGAAACCTAGGTTTGGGTGCTTAATTAGTAAAGAATCTAAACAGTTCGAGCTTGGTAGTAAATTAAGGAAGTAACAAGACCTGTTCATATAGACTCCTTGGCCCTGAACTCTCTATCTCTGGCAGTAAGGGTGTCCTTTTAGCCCCTGATGTAGGGAGTGCACCTTTCACATGAGATTTATTTCCTGCTTTCAGGGAGACAAGAGAGGAGGGTCAGAATGGGCTTCTTGCATCATCTCTTTCTTAAGCAACTTTCACTCAAAATAATCAATATACCATTGATTGATATATGTGTCAATGTACAGCCTTCCCTGGCCCCAATAGTTGCCTAAGTGTTTCTGTATATCAGCTTCCTTATATGTAAAATGGGGCTAAAAAATAACATCAATACCATGGAGTGGGTTGGGAGGATTAGATATTAGCACAGTGTCTGCCATGCAGTAGGCACTGTAGGCAATATATTTATCATTATTATCATAAAACGGGGAGGTCTAGAGGTTTAGAGTAGCTGGACAGGGTTTTGTGAGGGAAGGATGGAGTCACCTGGCCTCGAAGGAGGCAGCAGCCAGTGCATTATAAGAGGAAACAGCAGGCAAACAAACACTCTAAGGAATATTTGGAATCAGAGGGTTCTAGCTGGACAAAGAGAAAATGGAATAGGTTTTCAGGCCCTGTTTCATAGTTATATACTATTTGGTATCTCTGCCTTTAAATCTCCGCCTTCACCCATATCCATTCTCGTCTATTGAGTTCTCAGTGAGATTGCAAGTTCCTTAAATGTAAAGATTTCTTGGCCTTAATGAGTACTTTTACATTTTACAAAGCCCCTCTGGCTCATCTACAGCGAAAGGCTTGAAGCGGAAAATGGAGCTGGGATGCTTGCTGGAGGGCTGGCGTAGACACGGAAGCAAAGGGTATTGCAGATTTGGAACAGGGTGATGACAGACTAGGCGAAGCGCAGCGGCCAGATTCAAGGTGCACTGGTGAGGTAGAACTCACAGGATTTGGTGGTGGATTGAACTTGGGGTGCAGAAGGGAGAATAATCAGTGACTCACAGGTTTTGGGTGCCGTCTAACGGGCTGGGGATGACAGAGAGGAAACTGGCAACGGAACATCAAGGGTTTGGACATATAAATATTGAAGTGATCTGAAATTCGCAAGAGGAAATTTCAAAGAGGTGATTTGGTCTCTGAGTCAGGAATTCAGAAGAAAGATCTGGGCTAGAGATAGACATTCGGGGATTATTTATATGGGTAGATGGAGGGTTCCGAAAGCCATGGGGTTGGATGAGCTCTACCAGGGAGAGAACGTGAAATGAGAGGAGAAGCAGTGTCTTAATCATTGGTGCTGGGTTTCTTTCCTTATTCCTTTAGGAAAATCAGTGGGCATCACAGGGCCTGCCATTTAAGGATAATCTATGCAACCCTGCAGCGTAAACCCTGACAGTTGGTTTTTCTTTTTGTAATGCAGGTGCCTGATTTAAGCTTTGATTGTGAGGCATCCGCTTCAAAGAGGGCTATCTCAGATAAACACAGTGCCAGCTTCACACCTAGGTAAAAGCCTGACTGAGGCTTCTTTGTTTTAGCGATCTTGGTTGATTTCAGTAACCGACCTTTTGGGCCACTTACTTTTTCTATTCCTGTGCTTTAAATTCCTGCTTTTATGTTGTAAGTTCATCAGTAAAGAGTGAGCCTGTGAAACCCTAGACCCCCAGCCTCAAACCCAATAAAAGCAGAACCCCAGGCCCATGCACTTGCGCTCCCTACCCCGCCACCTCCCCTCCCCCCGACCTTGCTGTGTGACCCCAGGTGTGCTGCGTAATTTCCAGGTCTTGTATGTAAGAAATCTTTATGTTTTCAAAGTTTCTTGATGGTTATTGCTAAAGGGCGTCTTGCAGTCATAATAAGAACCATAAGGACTGGTCCAGCCACAACACTGCTTATTGACAGGCTGAGGTCGTCACAAAACAAACCCCAAATTTGACTATTGTCTCCCCAATTAGACTGTGAACAGGCAAGGTGTAAATAGGCAAGTGGTCTTATCCCTCTTTTGGAATCCCTTCTCTTATCACAGCGCCTAGTCAGTACTAAGCAAGCCCTCAGCACGGGCTCACCTGTGTTTAATAATGGGGGAAAATGAAGTCAAGGTATTGTACTGAATACCTTGGGTGAACTGCTTAATTCATGGGCACACCTTGCCTTGGCCAGTCACCTCTAGAGATTGGTGATTTGGGAATAAATGTGTCAATCTGGTACAGAGAGAGGAGCAAGACACCAAGTATGAATGGAGGTACCTGGCCCCACTACTGCATAGTCAATTCTCAGAGCACACACTCTTTGTGGTCATCACGGTATCATCTTTAGATGTTAGACAGGGACCCAAGGCCATAAATGCTACTCACTCCAGGGAGTAATTCCTGAACGGGTAGGTGTAGTTTCCACTGCCTGTGTCACAGAGGGGGCCACTGAGCAAACCCAGTGAAGAAATGACCACACAGTACACGGCGCCCACAGTGCCCTGTATGGCCAGGAGCACAGGGAACAGCATCTGCAATGGAACAGAATCAGAAACTCAGTGCAGCAGTGCAGCACCTTTTCAAAAGGTGGTCCTTTTGAAAGATCCATCCTGAGTTTCCTGGCAAATTGAAGAGGGGAATTGACCTGGTGGGCATCCTTGTTTTGCTTCCCAAATGCACACAAATAATGGGGGCACTAGAGCTGAGAAGACCTATGTCCATTCATCTGCTCCATTTGCAATTATTATTTTTTAAACGTCTTTATTGGAGTATAATTGCTTTACAATGTTGTGTTAGTTTCTGCTGTATAACAAAGTGAATCAGCTATACATATACATATATCCCCATATCCCCTTCCTCTTGCGTTTCCCTCCCAACCTCCCTATCCCACCCCTCAAGGTGGTCACAAAGCATGGAGCTGATCTCCCTGTGCTATGCGGCTGCTTCCCCCTAGCTATCTATTTTACATTTGGTAGTGCATATATATCAATGTCACTCTCTCACTTCGCCCCAGCTTACCCTTTCCCCTTAAGGGTACTTGAGGACTTGTCCTCAAGTCCGTTCTCTACGTCTGAGTCTTTATTCCTATCCTGCCCCTGGGTTCTTCAGAACCTTCTTTTTTTTTTTTTTTTTGATTCCATATATATGTGTTAGCATATGGTATTTGTTTTCTCTTTCTGACTTACTTCACTCTGTATAACAGACTCTAGGTCCATCCACCTCACTACAAATAACTCAATTTCATTTCTTTTTATGGCTGAGTAATATTCCATTGTATATATGTGTCACATGTTCTTCATCCATTCATCTGTCGATGGACACTTAGGTTGCTTCCATCTCCGGGCTATTGTAAATAGTGCTGCATGAACATTGTGGTACATGACTCTTTTTGAATTATGGTTTTCTCAGGGTATATGCCCAGTAGTGGGATTACAGGGTCATATGGCAATTCTATTTTTAGTTTTTTAAGGAACCTCCATACTGTTCTCCATAGTGACTGTATCAATTTACATTCCCACCAACAGTGCAAGAGGGTTCCCTTTTCTCCATACCCTCTCCAGCATTTATTGTTTGTAGATTTTTTGATGATGGCCATTCTGACCAGTCTGAAGTGATACCTCATTGTAGTTTTGTTTGTTTGTTTGTTTTTTTGTGTGGTATGCGGGCCTCTCACTGTTGTGGCCTCTCCCGTTGCAGAGCACAGGCTCTGGACGCGCAGGCTCAGCGGCCATGGCTCACAGGCCCAGCGGCTCCGTGGCATGTGGGATCTTCCCGGACCGGGGCACAAACCCGCGTCCCCTGCATCGGCAGGCAGACTCTCAACCACTGCGCCACCAGGGAAGCCCCTCAATGTAGTTTTGATTTGCATTTCTCTGATGATTAGTGATGTTGAGCATCCTGTCATGTGTTTGTTGGCAGTCTGTATATCTTCTTTGGAGAAATGTCTATTTAGGTCTTCTGCCCAGTTTTGGATTGGGTTGTTTGTTGTTTTGAATATTGAGCTGCATGAGCTGCTTGTATATTTTGGAGATTAATCCTTTGTCTGTTGATTCGTTTGCAAATATTTTCTCCCATTCTCAGGGTTGTCTTTCGTCTTGTTTATGGTTTCCTTTGCTGTGCAAAAGCTTGGAAGTTTCATTAGGTCCCATTTGTTTATTTTTGTTTTTATTTCCATTACTCTAGGAGGTGGATCAAAAAAGGTCTTGCTGTGATTTATGTCAAAGAGTGTTCTTCCTATGTTTTCCTCTAAGAGTATTATAGTGTTTGATCTTACATTTAGGTCTCGAATCCATTTTGAGTTTATTTTTGTGTATGGTGTTAGGGAGTGTTCTAATTTCATTCTTTTACATGTAGCTGTCCAGTTTTCCCAGCACCACTTATTGAACAGACTGCCTTTTCTCCATTGTATATCTTTGCCTCCTTTGTCATAGATTAGTTGACTAAAGGTGCGTGGGTTTATCTCTGGGCTTTCTATCTTGTTCCATTGATCTATGTTTCTGTATTTGTGCCAGTACCATATTGTCTTGATTACTGTGGCTTTGTAGTATAGTCTGAAGTCAGGGAGTCTGATTCCTCCAGCTCCATTTTTTTCCCTCAAGACTGCTTTGGCTATTTGGGGTCTTTTGTGTCTCCATACAAATTTTAAGATGATTTGTTCTAGTTCTGTAAAAAATGCCATTGGTAATTTGATAGGGATTGCGTTGAATCTGTAGGTTGCCTTGGGTATTATAGGCATTTTCACAATGTTGCTTCTTCCAATCCAAGAACATGGTATATCTCTCCATCTGTTTATATCGTCTTTAATTTCTTTCATCAGTGTCTTATAGTTTTCTGTATACAGGTCTTTTGTCTCCCTAGGTAGGTTTATTCCTAGGTATTTTACTCTTTTTGTTGCAATGGTGAATGGGAATGTTTCCATAATTTCTCTTTCAGGTATTTCATCATTAGTGTATAGGAATGCAAGAGATTTCTGTGCATTAATTTTGTGTCCTGCTGCTTTACCAGATTCATTGATTAGCTCTAGTAGTTTTCTGGTAGCATTTTTAGGATCCTCTATGTATAGTACCGTGTCATCTGCAAACAATGACAGCTTTACTTCTTCTTTTCCAGTTTGGATTCCTTTTATTTCTTTTTCTTCTCTGATTGCCATGGCTAGGACTTCCAAAACTTTGTTGAATAATAGTGGTGAGAGTGAACATCATTGTCTCGTTCCTGATCTTAGAGGAAATGGTTTCAGTTTTTCACCATTGAGGACGATGTTGTCTGTGGGTTTGTCGTATATGGCCTTTATTATGTTGAGGTAGGTTCCCTCTATGCCTACTTTCTACAGGGTTTTAATCATAAATGGGTGTTCCATTTGCAATTGTAATGAATGAAATCGCACACTACAAAATTGTGAGCAGAAAATGTAACTTATTTATCACTGAACTCTTAGAGCCTACACACTGCCTGGCACATAATATAGGTGTGCTTCCAGTCTCCTAGTCTGCACTCACAGCAGACATCAGTTATTGATCTCAGTACTCTTCCCCTAGAAGAAAAAGCGCCACAGTCCTCAAAACAGAGCAACTGACCTATTGGTATTGGCTTTGTTTGAAACCTAAATGAAACCTACTCGCCATCCTGGTGGTGGATGTTCAGTAAGTATTGTATGATTGGATGAATAAATGAATAATCATTTTTCTAATGCCTGAGTCAGCGATCAGCACAGGGCCTTGTACTGTGTACAAACTCCATAAATGTGTTGACTGGATGGGTGAATGAGTGTGACAGTGAGGCAAGTGTCTGGGACAGGCGACCTCCTGGCATATTAGCGCATTAAATTGGGGCAAAGCTGAGGGACTCGTTTGCTTCAAAACATGAGCTCTTATTCATGACACGTCCATGTTGTGTCTTTCTTACCACAGGAAGGGAGGGAGGGGCTGGCTGGAGTTGAATGGAATGACTCAGGGAGCTCCTTGGAGATGGTCCTCAAATGACCTGGTGACCAAGGTCTCTGTGGAGGGTCTGACTGGGGACTGCAAGGGTTGGGAGAGGGGACTCTGGGAGTAGAAAAGAAGTGAGACGGCGTATGAACTAGGAATATAAGAACAGTGAACAGCTCGCTGTGAGCAGAGACCTTGGTAAGCAGGTTTGTATGTGGGAAAGAGCACGATCTTGGGGGTCAGGAGACCAAGACGAGTCCCAGCTCAGCCAGACCTGCCTTCACTGGGTGTGTCTTGCGAGCCGACCGTGTGTCAGGCATCTGGGAGTATGTAGATGATAACTGTGGACCTTGCCTTGAAGAAAGCAGCTTATATTCTTCCTGGAGTTGCGTAAATAGTCCTATATGTCCATTCCAGCTCTAAGATTACAGCCATGCGAATCTGGGCAGGCCACTCAGCCTCTCTGGGCATTTCCTTTCCTATTCATCAAATGTAGACAAGTTTGCAAAATTTGTGGTGACAGTTCCATTGGTTTCTTCCAGCAGTGTTGGGCAGTGGAAAGAGCAGTGGTATAAGAGGGCCACATGTCAGGAACAAGACACAAATACATAATGGATACACTTACAGAGTGTCAGCCTTCTGTTCTTCATGGGGCGACTGTAAGAGAGTATCTGTGAAAGAGTTTTTGACAGTAAAATCTCCAATTCCCTTCTTGCTCAAATCCCAGTTCTAGGATGTGTTAATCTACTGGCTGTTAGGGAAATAAGAAAGCCAGAGGATGGAGGGTCCTAGACCTTCCCACAGACAGACAGACTGATAGAAACAACCAACCAAACCCTGGCAGGCTGGTCCACCAGAGCTCACAGGCTTTGTGTGTTAACGGCTCTCTTTATACCCTCTCCAGGCTCATTCTTCCTGGGATCTCATGCAATAACCCTCATCACTGTTGGAGAGAGCCCTGCATAATATCACTGTGCTTTAAAAGGAAGTACTTGTCATTTAGATGTGGAAAAAATAATACAAGTGGATGTATATGCAGAACAGAAACAGACTCACAGACACAGAAAACAAACTCGTGGTTACCAAAGGGGAGAGGGAAGGGGAGTGGGACAAATTAGGCATATTGGATTAACAGATATAAACTATTATGTATAAAATAGATAACCAACGAAGATATACTATATAGCACAAGGAATTATACCCATCGTCTTGTAATAACCTGTAATGGAGTATAATCTGCAAAAATACTGAATCACTATGCTCCACACCTGAAACTAACACAATATTGTAAATCAACTATACTTCAGTAAAACTAAATAAATGAAAGGAGGGTATTAGAAGTACTAGACTATGGTCAATGGGTTAATAGTCTGGCCTTCAGAAGAGAGAAAGCTTGCAGCCTGGGAAGTAAGCCCTTTCGGGGGTATTGGGTGGGAGTCGAAACATTCTGTAGACCCCACAGTACTTACCCCGCATCTGTGAGCACAGCAGTCCTCTCCACCTCCCCTCAACATTATCAGTGCTGGCACCATAACCTGTGGCAAAGAAGATGTTCTTGTAATGAAGGGAATGTTACCATTTTGGAACAAAGTTCCAAAACTCAAGCTATTTAAAAATGTCTAATGATTCCTCATTGCCTGTAGGACACAACACAGGTCCTGGACATTGTACGTGAGCCCTCATGCCCTGCTCCTGACCTGCCACCAGAGCCTCACCTCTCCTCCATAGAGACCTCTTGACACACCACCTTATGGTCCCCCAGGAGACACCCAGGACCTTCCTGCCTCTGGGCTTTTGAATATGCCCTTCACCATTTGCCATCAGATAAACTCCTATTCACCTGCAAAGGGTCAGTTCAAATGTTATCTTTTGTACTAGGCTGAACAAAAAGGCTCCCCCTGTCCCCCCCCACCCCCCCCCCCCCCCCCCCGCCCTGCCAAAGATATATTCACTTCTGAATCCTGGGACCTGTGAATATTACCTTATACGACAAAAGATATGATTGAGTTGGGATCTTTGTTATCTATTTATTTACTTATTTTTGACTGCCTTGAGTCTTCGTTGTGGTGTGTGGGCTTTTCATTGCGGTGGCTTCTCTTGTTGCAGAGCGCAGGCTCAGTAGTTTTGGCGCACGGGCTTAGTTGCTCCGCGGCATGTGGGATCTTCCCAGACCAGGGCTCGAACCCGTGTCCCCTGCATTGGCAGGCGGATTCTTAACCACTGCACCACCAGGGAAGTCCCTGAGTTGGGAATCTTAACAGGAGGAGTTTATCCTGGATTATCTGGGTGAGCCCTAAATGCAATCACATGTATCCCTACAAGAGAGAAGCAGAAGGGGTTCTGAGAGACACACAGAGGAGAAGGGGATATGGAGACAGAGACTGGAGTAATGTCTTTACAAGCCAAAGAATGCCAACAGCCACCAGAAGCTGCAAGAGGCAAGGAATGATTTTCCCTTACAGCTGAGAACAGGGGGCCCCGCCAACACATCTACTGAGAGCTTCTGGCCTCCAGAACTGTGAGAGAATACATTTCTAATGTTTTAAGCCACCAGGTTTGTGGTAAGTTATTATAGCAGCGATGGGAAACCAATACCTCTCCTCTTTGTACTGTTCAGTGACCCCCCTCATGAATGGTTCGGCAACATGAATGGTTCCTTCCTTCCAGTCACTCCATCCTGTTGCACTGAGCGTGCTCATTCTCCTTTTACCACTGGGTTCTGAGTGCTGGTTCAGCAGCGTCTCCCACGGTGCCCAGCATGGAATCAGGACCCAGTGGTATGGTGGTGAAATCTATGATGACATTTCGCCATGTTTCTTCTGGCACTGTGGGGTAGCAGGAAGGTAGGGGCATGATAGGGCCATGGGTCAGGAGCAAGAAATAAATACATAATGGATGAACTTAACTTTATGGAAAAAAATCACCTCACCCTGAGAGATAGTTGGTAAATGTGTTTGCTGATGCAGGCATCTGGGAAATCCCTACTTCTCACCAAGGTGACCCATTTCACAAAAATCTCAGATTCTCAGTTATCTCGTGGTAACTCTGTGCTGGGATATAGAGCTGATGGGAACCTCCCAGGTAGGAAGAGATGGGCCGGGACTCCTGGCTTCCCTGGGGGATGGCTGAGGGCAGCTTTGAGCCTCAGGTCGCTGTACACTCATAACCTGGAGATGAGGTAATGCTCTCCCTTCTTTGAGTTTCTTTTCCTAGTTCTGGTGATTCTCTGGCAACAGGAATTACTGATTCTTCTGTCTTATGCTGGGCCTTTGGGAGACCCAAAGCTCCCTTGAGTCAAATGGGAGGGTCAACTGGAGATTGTGTGGCAAGGGTACAAGGTTGGGCCTGACAAATGAGACCTTTTGGAACCACCCTGGAGGAGGTAGGTGCTGAGAGTGTTTCCAAGCACCTTCTGGGGAGCATAGCTTGGCGTTTCCAGCAAACCAGGCTCCAACACGGGGGTCAGGATGAAGCGATGGATTCAAGTCAGAACTGTCATAGCTTGACGGCACCTGGGCGTGCTTCTCTCCTGCTTAAAAGTTCTAGTGGATGCTCGTTCCTCCCCTGACCTCATTTCCTACCCTCTCTTCCAAATCTTTTTCACGTGGTTCTAGCTACACTGGTTTTCTTGCGGATCTAGGAATTATTCAGCCCATCCCCAGCTCTGGGCCTTAGAATTTGCCAATCCCTCTGTTTGGAATGCTCCTCCCCCAAATATCAGCGTGGCTATTCTTCCCTCATTCAAGTGGCTTCTCAAACACCACCTCCTCAGGCAGTATCTCGCTGTCTATCTATTCCTTTACTCTATTTTCTTCCTAGTGCTCTCACCACCTGACATCAGCACATAGTGGATTATTTATGATCTTTCTCTTCTCTACTAGAACATAAGCCCTAGGAGAGTAGAACTGTAATACCCAGAACAGTGCTAGCACATAGTAGATGCTCAGTGAATATTTGTGGGTCAGCTACTCAAGGGTAAGGGACTGGCTCATCAGCATGGGACGCAAGGTCAAATGGAATGTTGCCTAAGTCTGCATTTCAGCACCGTTTCCTATCCCTTCTTCACGTAAGCAGCCCTTGCTCCAGTCACACCAAACTGCGCAGTGTCCATGAATGCATCGTACTCTGTGATGCTCCTCTGCCTTTACGCAAACTGCTTCCTCTGCTTGGAACACGCTCCTCCCTTCTCTGCCTGGCAAATACCTACTAATTCTGTAACTCTATACAGTACAGCTCAGATACCTGTTTCTCTGGTATGCCTCTCTTGGTTCCCAGAGGTAGAGTTGATTGTTCCCTCTCCTGCAGACTCCAGGCCTCCACTGTGGCAGGTACTCACCCCACTGGGCTGAATTAGTTGTGTGTTTTCCCATCTCCCTTGGTGAAGGAACCTAGGGACCATCTCTGCTGGGTCAGGCAGACCCCCCCCTGTTGCAGACCTTCCACCTCCAATCAGGCCTCAAGTGATCCCAAACCACACCATGGACTAGTTCTAACCTCTCCCTCCTAATGGTCTTGCCAAGTCTGCAAATAATATTGCTGGAAAACAGCCATTAGTTACCTATGGGAAGAAACTGGGGCCCTGCATCTCAGTCCCTAGAGCAACCAATTCGGTTTATGTCATGCTTGTCCCAGGTGCCCTGTTTTAACCACAGAAGCCTGCCAGGCGTTCTGCGTTGGCCTGTGGCCTCATGAGAACAGAGAGCTGTGATCCTTGGCCGTGGCTTTGCTGAGACAACTACCCTGCTGGGGTCCCGAGGCTGCCTTCCAGCAATAATATGGGGACTAGGAGATGACATACTGCTGGATGTGACTTTACACACCATGGCCATGAGCCCTGTGTGTATAAACTCAGCCCCGAGTGGCTGACCTCCTGGCAGGGGGGGTGGGGAGACAGTGACTCATGTGGTCTGGTTTTTCTCTCTCATCTGGAAAGCAGCACTGTCTAGAGTAGCCCCCCACAGGCACTTTCCTGTCTTGTTTCATCAGGGCTCTGCTGACTTAGCTTCACACGTGCCATCTTTTTCTCTGTGTCCCGTGTTGCAAGAGCACGTGTGCATCAAATGGGAGAAACAGAGAGGTTATGGGCTTTGGGCTCAGATGAGTGTTTTAAGTCCTAATTCTGCTGGGCTCCCTCCGCGTGGCCGCAGTCAGATGACTTAATCTGCTTGGGCCTCATTTCCCTACCCATAGGATGGAGGTGATGATCCCACCTCACAAATGAAATAACGTGTGTGCAAGCATTTGATACACTCGAAACCTTTGTGCAAACGCCTGTTACAATGATTATTAAAGGGCAGGAACTGTGAATTCAGGATTTCTCCCTTCCATATCTTACACAGTGTTTGGCATGGAGCTGATGATAAATGGATAGTGTGCTTGTCATTGCCTGCAGTGTCCCTTGTGGCTTTTGAGATCTTTCTGGCCTTTTATTTTGTTATCAGGAAGGCAGCTCTGCTTATTGGCTTCTCTTCCTCTGTTCAGAGCCCAGCTCCTCACCTCCACACCTTCCTCAGCCCTCTGCAGTCTGGGGTCCCCATCCTCCCTCAGGACTGCTCCAGCCAAGAGCCATCAGCACCTTGCTGGGTACCAGATGCTTTTCACGTCCCAGCTATGTCCCTTCTGCTGCAGTTGACACTGGGATTCCTCTCTTTTTCTAGAAACTTTCTCTCTTCTTTTTTCTGACTTTTCTCACTTTCCACTTTTTCGCTTTGCCTGAAACTTTCCAGCTGTTTTTCTCAGTCTCCTTCCTCCCCTCCCCTCCCTTTGCATACTCTCAATTTGCAAGGTTCCCTGGGGTTTCGACCTGGGCTTCTTTCTCCTCTCAGTTCACAAGCCCTGGGCAAACCCGCTGTCCCCTGGGGTTCTACATCGCCTCTCCATGGTGGTTCTCAAGGTTGCCTCTCCCCAGGTCTCCAGTTCCAGCCCAACCATCCTCTGCTCCTTCAGGGCGAATATGGAGCAAAGCTCAGCCTCTGCCCTCCCCCCGAGGTCCCTGCCCCAGGGAACGCCTTCACCATCTCCCCGGCTGCTCAGGCAAGAATGCCAGAGCCACGGCCACCCTAACTTCTCCTTATGCCCCCTTACCTCCATCACTCTTCAGATCCTGCCAACTCCACCTTTCAAATGCACCTTCCTCTCTCCAACCTCATGGCCACTGCCTTAGCTGGTCTTAGAGCCAGGCATGAGTGAAGGCATAGAGTAGACACTAAAGTGGACTGAACAAAGAAAAGGAAAAAGGAGGAAAAAGGAAAAGGAAAGAAAGAAGAGAAAAGGGGATAGCTCATTGGTTTTTACTTTATCCAACTGCATGGACTGGTTTGGTCCTGTTTATTTTATCCCCATTTCGCCGTGAATATACAAGTGTAAGCATCTTTTTAGGAAATCCTGGGAGGTTGTGTTGGAAAATTGGAGTGAGGGTTGGACAGCTGGCTGGTATTGAGGGATGCTATGCAGACAGGGTGTCTGGTCCCTGCCTGAGCCAGGCTCCACTCTGCTTTCCCCAGGACCAGGGAGTGTCCTCTCTGGGTCACTCTCTTTCAGTGAACATTCTAAGATTCTGCAAATAGGAAGCCTAAATTCCCTCAAGCTACTCAACACCTTTCAATAGTCACTGTATTTGCTCATCTGTCTTGAGAGAAGTTGGGTGCCGATGGACCTATACATTCTACAGATGAGGAGGGTGAAGCTAAGGGGAGTTTAATGATTTGCTTGGCGGTAGAACTGAGAAATGCAAACCTGTCCTGACAACTTGGTCTTTACTGCCTCTTAGGTAGGGCTCTGAGCTGAGAAACAGACAACCTTTGCTGAGGCATTGCTGATTTAGAGGTTCTCTTGAGCAGGAAGAGAAGGCCCAGCTCTGCTAGGATGGGAGGGGCAGGTGGCCACTGGATGAAACTTGAGACATCACTGCGTCTACTACTGTGTGGGGAGGAGAAACAGGAAGGGAGGTGGTCACCTTTTTCTGAGGGTTCTTTATCCTTCATACATTCATCCTTCCATTTGCTGAGTTCAGTGCCCGGCACTGGGGTCTCACATTAACCCATGATCTTTTCCTAAGGGACCCTGGATGCCTGGGAAAGGAGGAGCCAGATGAAAATAAAGGTGGAAAGGAAGGAAAAACACTCAATGTCTACCTTAGGGGCAACAGATTACAACTTGTGGGCTAAATCCAGCAGGTTGCCTGTTTTTATAAATAAAGTTTTATTGGAACACAGTTCCGCCCATTTGTTTACATATTGTCAATGGCTGCTTTTTGCCCTAGGATGGCAGAGTTGAGTAGTTGAAACAAGAGACCATATGGCCTGCAAAGCTGGAAATAGTCACTCTCTGGCCTTTTACAGAAAAAACTTGCCAACCCCATAATCTAGCCGAGGGAAGCCTTGATGGGAGCTACACAATTTATTTTTCGAGATGACCATCTTGAAAACTGATGACCTGACAAATGCTCTGCTGTTGTGCTTTTCTTAATGCATATCTTTCATAACAACCACATACTAAGCTCTAGGCGAAGCCGGCACTTTGCTAGGTAGGTAATTTCGAGGCCACAGTGAATGCGACTTGGACTGTATTCTTAAGGAGCTCACAGCTAATGGGGGAGGCAGACACATAAAGAGATGTTTGCAGTACGAGGTGCCAGTGTGGAGGGTGTTTATGTATCACATGTTGTGGGGTACAGAGGAGGAGCAGCCGGCCATGCTCTGGGGGCCCTAGGAGCGTGGCCCCATGAGGAGATGAATTGCACTGTGACTTGAAGGTTGTTTAGGGGCATCATTCACCTGGAGGAGGTAAGGTAGTTAAACCTCATTCTTACCAAGAGTCCAGCTCCAAGAAAGCCGTGGAAAAACCAGACGAAGTCTGTGATCTTGGCAGGCTCCAGCACCTGTCCGCTGGGAAAGTACAGCAGGAGGTTGGCGATGATGGCGGCGATGGCCAAGGCCAAGAGCAGCAGCCCCGTGTACCTGGAGCCCGTCTCAGAACACATGGTGAATCCTCCCTGGAAGGGAGAAAGAAACAACCAACACCAGGAAGCTGCCTGCTCCAGGCACTGCAGAGTCAGGAGAGGGTGCGTCAGCCTCAGAGCCCCAAGAGCAAGATGGCGAGTCCAGCTCTGCCACTGGTAAGCGGTGTGACCTGGGGAGCCAGCACCTCACCGCTCTGAGCCTCAGTTTCCTCGGTCAAGCAGAGAAAACATTGACTTTACAGATGGTGGTGCATGGACTAAAGGAGGTAAAATCAACATGACAGCACCTGGCTCTAGCAGATGTTCAATAGGGTTTCTTTAAAGGGTTGGGGCAATCGAGGTGATGTTTAGGAACTTGCTGTTACCCTGTTCGGGTTCTTTCATCCACTCCCAGAGGAATTCCCCTAGTGATTATGAACTAGATCCTGATCCAAACCCTGTGGCTCCATCACTTAGCAGCTGTGTGACCCTGGGCAAGTTGTTTTACATCTCTCACCTCAATTTCTTCATCTGCAAAATGGGACTGACAATAGCACTCACATTATGGAATTGTTGAGGGTATGAAAATAATATTTTCAAAATGTTCTCCTACAAGGCTGTCAATGTGTGGTAGCTGGAGAAGAAAGAACTAAAGGCAAATCTGAATCATCTTGGCCTCTCCTTTGATTTATGTCTTTGTCAGTAGAGATTATTGAGCCTGGAGATTTCTGAGAAGCCAGGCTGGAGGCAGATGGAAAGAGGGAAAGAGGGAAAGGTTTTGCATCTTTGCATAATGATGCATTTTTTTTCCTCCTGGGCATAAATGAGTTTGGAGTAAACTCAGTATCCTGTTTGCCGGGTGAAGGCTGCCTGAGCAGCGTGAGCCCTGGTGCTCTGCGCCGAGGTCCAGGGGCTCCAGAATGTTCCTCTGAGACCCAGGGAAGGGTTCTTGTTTTGTGTTAGGTGGCGCTCTCCCAACAGCCCTTTGTGCCCATTCTTGACTCAGATTCACACTGAGATTGTTAACTGACTCCTGAATAGCAGCTCCTTCACTACCCGGCTCCCAGACACAGAGGCCTGGTGCCACGAATAGCCCTTCCCACGGTGGGCGGTGGGTGGGGAGCAGAGGGACCTGGAACAATTTGTAGAGCCAGGGACCTCTTTTCAGGGACCAAATTGAGAAATGTCCAGCCTTAGCTTTCTACTCCCCCAGAAGAGTCAAAGGTATTAATGCACAATGGGTTAGGCAGGGTGGTAATGCCTGGGGTCTTATTTCTATCTGATATCCAAGTTCAGGGCTACAGAAAGCTGATGCCTGAATGGGGCGCCACCTCTGTTTGGATGAGGGAGGTTGAAACTGCTGACCTCACTCGCATTGTGATCACTGAGAGTAGCGGTAATGAAAATTTAACACTTACGGGGATCCCATACTGTAAGAAGAGCAGCAATAACACACAGCTACTGCCACTTGTCCAGACACACGGTATGCATCATTTCATTTAATCCTCAAACAGCCCCATGAGGTAATAGCTCCCTAGCTCTGAGAGGAAACAGGCTTATAGAAGTTAAACAAGATTGCAGGGTCTCCCAGCCCGTAAATGTCAATGCCGATCCTCAAATGTAGGTCTGCTCGTGTCCACTTCTAGTTATTCCCAGTGAGGGCAGATGCTTAACAACTGGGAGCGCTGGGAATCCAGTGCTGTTGAGCCTTCTTACACCCTGTAAAAGGATACAAAGCCAACAACCCCTGTGGCTCCTTGACACCTAGATGTCCCAGCTCTTCCAATAACAAATACAATAGTCCTCACCCTCCTGGAAAACTGCAGATCTTCTTAGGACGGAAGGGAGTAGGGGTTGAGACTGTGGCCACATTTGGAAAGGGGAACCACGCAACACCCAAGGTTGGCTGGCACCGTGAACTAAAAATGCCACTTGCTGTATCAGTAAACAAAGGATGTTGCAGCCGTCAAGCCATCACATTATAGCCACCCCGACGGTGAGCCCTGAGGGAACTGAGGATGGAGGCAGGATTTGCCCCCCATCTAGCCGTCAGCCACTGTAGCCACCCTTGAAGATGGGCCCTGAGGAGACTCAGGATGAGAAGCACAGGATACTGGCCCCAGATAGCTGAGGTGCACATTAAAGGAATGGTTTAAATGAGCCCAGACTTTGCATCTTCCCATACTTAGAAAAGCGCTAAATTCCTTAACTTGAGATGTCTGGTTTTCTTTCATTAACAGTAATCTTTTGATGTTCTGACTACCTGGTCTTTGTTGCAAAAACTCCTCTATATCCTAGCTCCCCCCCTTACCTCTTCCGAGCGGTCCCTCAGAGTTATCTGAGATGCCGTTCCTGGGCTTAAGTCCTCAGTTTTGTCCGCTGAATACAACATAACTCTCAAATTTAGGTTGTGCATTTTTTTCAGCTGACAGCACCTAATTAAAACTGTGCGAAGCCAGTCATTCTCTTGGGCTGAGAATGTTAGAGTTGCTAAGGACTCGTGGAAATTTAGTCCCTTCCTTTTCTGGGCAGCATAGCCCTAGAGAGTTGAAATAACTTGTTCAAGGTTATATAGCTAGATAGTTGGAAATCACAGCAAAAGTAGTCACATTCCTGTTCACAGGCATGCTCTCACTCGATCCTTTCATAGTTCAGTGACAGAAACATCATGATTATGCCTATTTTATTCATTTATTCATTTGCTGCTGGACATTCTGAGCCTCCAAGGAACCCAGGAGCTTGTAACGAGGCAGCTCGTCTTCTGAGGTTGTCCGGTCCCCATAGCTTGTGGCCTCAACAGGTGGGACAGTCACAAGCCCTTGAGTTCCTTGATCACAGACTTCACATCAAATAATCTGCCTCATGCTCCCTGTATCATCATATTCATACGTGTCAGACAATGACACCCTAAGCTTGGGTTTGTTCAGCATGGTTGCTGCACTGAGGTTTTAGGCCAGCTGTGCAGCTCCAGGCTGTGGGGACCGGCTTTCAACACCAATCCTGCCCAGTCTCAAGCAGAAACACACAGACATACCCGTCCACCCAGTACCTGGTCAGTGGGGGTTGGGCACAGGCCCAGTGGGCAGCCTCCCCTGGGCAAGGCACCCCGGCCCGGCCAGGCCAGCAGCAGTGTTGCAGTTCCAGAGGATCTAGCTCAGCCGCTGGAAGTTTCTGGGTGAGCCCTGGATCCTTCCACTTTTCAGGAGGCTCAAAGTGAACACTTAATAGGTGTTGGGGAGCAATAGGTCCCAGGCACCAGGACAATTTATGCATCTAATCACAGCTGTCATCTTCTCTTCTCTGAAGGCCCCCTGTGAGGAGGTCTCTTGTCTCTTTAGAGTCTGAAGGCCTTTCCAGGTCCTTCTGAGGCCCCTCAGCATGACAGCACGCTGAGCTCTGAGGGGCAGAGGGCTCCCCTCTTCCTGTCTGGACCCACGTCTCTCTTGCTCTCCCCCAGTCTCAGCAAAGTGGCTCAAATTCCCCCAGTAAGAGCCAGCACTTCCTCCCTTGCCAGACGTCCCCAGGGGAAGGGCTCAGCCACCCAGCCACAAAGGCGTGTGCACTTACTGTGCTCCGCCCCTCCCTCCGGGTCATTCCTGATAACCTCTGAAAAGTTTCCCTGGCGGATGTGTTTCCACCCAGCTGAGATGCAGGAGGGGAGGGGATGTGGGTGGGCAGGGAGGGCCCACCAGCCCTGCGTGAACACGCGTGGGGAAGGTCCCAGTTACTGAGCGGGGAGGGTTGCAGCAGGGCCTCGCCACCTCTTCATCTTCCAGCTCCTCTGCTCCAGACCCCAAGCTGTCGGCTAATGGCGTCTCACATAGATGTGCAGTGCTGCTCCCTGGCTGTGCTTTGGTCTTCCAGCCAGACCTGATGCCCCAGCCAGCCAAGGAAAGGAAATGGATTCTCAAGTGGGCCCCCTCCCGCTTCTCACCCATCCCTCCAGCCCCTGGCGCTGTGAAATTGCTGCTGCAAGGGATGGAGGAAGTGTAACCGTGTGGGGCTCAGGGCCAGGAATCTGGTTACCCGGTTGCCCAGTGGGATGAGCCCCAAATGGCGCTGCTTGGCCTCCATCTCGGCTTTCCCAGTCGGTGAGCAGCGTGGCTGCAGGAGAAAGCCCTCTTTGTCTTTGGTCTTTTGCTGCCACTCCTTCCTGCCCATGAGAGCACATTTCCCTTTGGTCATCTCCCAAGTTTTATTTTTCCTATACAGTGACACCCAGGGTGCTGTGAAACCTCTGAGAAAGAAGAACCAAGTGATTCTATGATCAGATACCTGCCTCCCAAAGCCTAACTGTATCGTAATTGGTAACCCACCTTGGCAGCAAAGTGCTTTGCTATGCTGTGCCTAGGCTGCTCTGTCAGCAGCCTCAGGGGGCTGTCAGGACGATATTATTTTTTCCTCATTATTCAAATGGAGAAACAGGATCAGAGAAGATGTGACCTGCCTCAGGTCAGGGAAACCAAGAGAGAATTCGTGGTTCTCATTTTTGTGCTCTTCCTGTGGTACTGAGATTACCTTCTGATCTTGAGCTCTTCCACCAGAGTTACATTCTGGGCACTCGGGCTCCACCACACTGCTTGTCACCCACAGAAAGTCCCTCGAGCCTGAAGGGAACTACTTTTTTTTTTTTTTTTTACATCTTTATTGGAGTATAATTGCTTTACAATGGTGTGTTAGTTTCTGCTTTATAACAGAGTGAATCAGTTATACATATACATATGTTCCCACATCTCTGCCCTCTTGTGTCTCCCTCCCTTCCCCCCTCCCTATCCCACCCCTCTAGGTGGTCACAAACCACCTAGCTGACCTCCCTGTGCTATGCGGCTGCTTCCCACTAGCTATCTATTTTACATTTGGTAGTGTATATATGTCCATGCCACTCTCTCACTTTGTCACAGCTTACCCTTCCCCCTCCCCATATCCTCAAGTCCATTCTCTAGTAGGTCTGTGTCTTTATTCCCATCTTACCCCTAGGTTCTTCATGACTTTTTTTTCCCTTAGATTCCGTATATATGTGTTAGCATACGGTATTTGTTTTTCTCTTTCTGACTTACTTCATTCTGTATGACAGACTCTAGGTCCATCCACCTCACTACAAATAACTCAATTTCGTTTCTTTTTATGGCTGAGTAATATTCCATTGTATATATGTGCCATATCTTCTTTATCCATTCAACTGTTGATGGACACTTAGGTTGCTTCCATGTCCTGGCTATTGTAAATAGAGCTGACAAAGGATTAGTCTCCAAAATTTACAAGCAGCTCAATAACAAAAAAACAAACAACCCAATCCAAAAATGGGCAGAAGACCTAAATAGACATTTCTCCAAAGAAGATATACAGATTGCCAACAAACACATGAAAGAATGCTCAACATTACTAATCATTAGAGAAATGCAAATCAAAACTACAATGAGGTATCACCTTACACCACTCAGAATGGCCATCATCAAAAAATCTAGAAACAGTAAATGCTGGAGAGGGTGTGGAGAAAAGGGAACACTCTTGCACTGTTGGTGGGAATGCAAATTGATACAGCCACTATGGAGAACAGTATGGAGGTTCCTTAAAAAACTAAAAATAGAATTACCATATGACCCAGTAATCCCACTACTGGGCATATACCCTGAGAAAACCATAATTCAAAAAGAGTCATGTACCAATATGTTCATTGCAGCTCTATTTTCTTTGTTTCTTTCTTTGCTTCTTTCTCTTCCTCTCTCTTCCGTCCTTCCTTCCTCCCTCCGTCTTCCCCCCCTCACCCCCTCCCTCTTTCTCTCTCTCTCCCTTTCTTTCTTTCTTTCTTTCTCTTCCTCTTTCTTTCTTTTTTTCTCTTCCTCTCTCTCTCTTTCTTTCCCCCTTCCTTCCTTCCTTCCTTTTTGATGATGGCAGTGGGTGAGGCTTTAGGGATGGGACTCTAAAATGCTATATTCCACTCTATAAAATACGAGCAGGCTCAGAGCAAGCTGCTGGGCCACCTCTCCAAACCTCTCAGACACCTCCTGGGTACAGCCCTGGCGTTCTCCCCACACCATTCACACTGGATTTTGCTTGAACTTCACTGAACTCATCATGATATTTGGTTAATATTTTTAAATAAATACTTTAGTACTTGTTTATTATCGACAGTCAGTCTCCCTCACTAGAACATAAACTCTTTGAGGGCAGGGCCTGTCTCATTCTCAGTTGACTAGAACAGTTAACAAAGTAGGTGCTCAGCAAATATTTTCAAATAGTGGAATGAATGATTTCATCACTGGACCTTTGTTTGGTGGAGTGGTTGTCCATGTGCATTCTACATTCTGCTTCTTTAAAAATTGTAGGTCATGTTTATGTTTGGAGAAATTTCTGTAGACTGCTCATGTTTCCTTTCTTGGAATGGTCTCCTGAACTGGCCTTGGCTTTCATTTAGTCCAGTGTGGTGGTCTGGAGTGTAGGCTTCTGTATCAGACAGACCGTGATTGAATCCTGGCTCTACTATTTTCTAGCTGTGTGACGTGGGCAAGTTATTAATCTTCCCAAACCTTAGTTTTCCCACCTGCAATACAAGAACAAAAATATCTACCTCATAGAGTATTGTGATGGTAAGGAATAAGAAATGATGTATGTAAAACATTTAGTACCTTGCCTGGCGTGTTGTAAATGCTACAGTTGTTATTCCCTTTTTTTCCTCAGTGCATACTGCTAACCACTGGTTCTGTGCTTACCACTGAGGATGCAGAGATGAACAGGATGCCTTTCAAATCTCCCTATCCATATATGAAGGGGCCTGAGCACAGAACTGGATGTAGGGATGAGGCAGGACTGGTTCTCAGACCTCAAGAGTTTGGAGCAGAGGCATGAGTGGAGGATAGGAGGGTGGGAAGGAGGAAGGGAGGGGAGGAGGGAGGGCAAAATCCCATCCCAGGTGAGTGGATGGCGCAAAAAGAATAGGCAGGTGAGAGTATCAGGAGAGCAAGAGTTTTGAGATGGGGGACCCAGGGGTGGCAAATGGAGGCTGGAGCAGGCCCTGAGCAGTGAGTTCTTTTAGTAAAGCCTTAGGACTTCAGGCATAGCAGGAGGGAGGTGTTGAGGGCTGGTCAGACCCTGTTCTCAAGGAGTTTAGAGCCTAGTAAGGAAGACTGACATGTAAGCAAATAATCGTATAAACAAGGATAAGCATGTATGCAAAGTCCAGAAGAAGCACAGAGGAGGGACACATGGGAGGGAAGGTGTGGTGGGTGTAGCAGGAAACAAGGAAGGCTTCCCAGAGGGAGAGCCTAGGAAGGTTCAGGAGGCTGGTGAGGAATTTAGTGCGGGTGAGACGTGGAGTGGGTGGAGGGTCAGAATAGGAGGGATGAAGCAGAATGGCATGTTTGGGTGTTCTGTAATAATTAGGACTTTCCCTGGCTGTCAGGGGTGCATGAACTGGGCTGGTGGGGTGGCATTTGGGGATCCTCCTTTAATGGACAGGTCCTTGAACAGTCCTGGTTCATATTTCTTTACAGAGAGCGGGTCCCACTCAGTAGTATAAAGCAGGAAGACATAAACTCTGACCTCCCCATTCTCCTTTGTCTGGGTAGAAATGCTGGTGTTGCAGTCTCACAGAACTCTACCGCTTACCAGTGTGGGGTGCTGAGAAAATTATGGAACCCCTCTAAACTTCAGTTTCCTCATCTGTAAAATGGATAAAATGGTGCACACCTGATGGAGATGTTGTTATAATTAAATGAGATAATACACGTAAAGGGCTTGGCATAGAAACCCCCACATAACACACACGTGGTACATACTGGTAGCATCTAATATATTCATTCATTCATTTGCGCATGCGTTGGTTCACCATTTAACATCAGACACCGGGGACACAGGGATGAACAAGGCTCAGTCCCTGCCCATAAGAAGCCTCTGATGAGTGTTGTGTGGGAGGGCAGACAAACAGATGATTACTGCACTATGTGAGTGTGATAAATGCTATGGCAAAGGCACACACAAAGTGATGATGGGAGCACAGATGAAGGGCAAACTGGTTGCCGTGATGACGATGATGATGATGATGATGAGAGCCTGGGCTAAATGTGGAGGAGAGGGCTCCAGTCCCTAGGAGCCAGATCAGGACCAGTCTTGAAAGTCAAGTCAAAGCTATCAGCCCTTATCCTGAAGGCCATGGGGAGCTACTGAAAAATCTCAGGCAGTGGAGAAACCTGGTCCCATCTACATTCAGGATGATCACTCTGGGCCCTGTGAGAGCAACTAGAAAGGTCTAAGGTTCCTCCAGGTGAGAAATAAAAAGATCCCATCAAGAAACTATGGGACCAAAAAAAAAAAAGAAACTACGGGATGCGAGGAGGTTGAAGAGCCATGATCTACTGTGGCAGGGCAGTGAGAGGGCTAGACCAGTGAAAGCTTTTGGTCGGAGTTTGGAATATCGAAAATCTCTTAAGGAGTATTTAATATTTCTCTTAAAACATGCAAAAAGTCTAAAGAATGGGACAGCCAATTTTGTCATTCACAGTTTCTTTATTACTTAAAATGACACCTCAGCTAAGGCTAGCTGGAATACTGTTTATCTGAATTGGCTTCTCCCACTGAAAGTTTTATTCTCTAAGTATCCTGTAGTATGTTTCAGAGAAATATAATATGGTCCTATTGTTGCATGGCATCAGATTTACCATGTTTTAAACCTGGTGAGTATACTGAGGAAATCATGGAGTGAATACCTGGACTGTCCATCTCACATAGTAGGTGCTTTATAAATGTTGCATTTCTCTGCTTTATTTATGTCTGAAGAGTGTTCAATGGAGTTTAAAGTATTTGTTCACATTATTACTCACAGACTTCCTAATCAAACTCTCAACATTGTCCATGACGCCTTGTAATCAGCAGTGGGTTTTCAGAAATGAGTGTTACAGGAACAATTCATACACTCACACACCTTTCTTTTCTGCTCCTCAGCTCTTAGGTAATTCAGATGCTATTGTCCTAGAATAAGGAAGAAAGTCAGAGAAATTTCTAGAACTTTATTTCATCACTTTTAGTAAACTTTCCCTGGCTCTTTTGCCCCTCAGGAACCACGTTCTCTGCTTCGAATGGATTGAGTGCACTCATCTCATCGGCTACAGCACCTCCCGTGCTCTGGGTCTTCTCTGTGGGCCTCATTTTGAATCAGAAGTTAGGTGATGCCTTCCTCAGGGTCTTCATTATATGCATTCAGTATCCTGAGTAGAAAAGTTAACTGTGTGTTTTTGATTTGTGTCATTTATACCTGTTTCTCCCGTCTACAAGAATTGTGTGCAATATGTCCTAATGAAGTTTTTGATACCACGTCAAGCCTGTTTGGCCCAAAATAGTCTGCTTCTCTGGGGTATAAACAAAAAGCTATTTGTTCTGGGACATTTCCAAATTCCAAGAACTCCTGAAGCCCTACTTCTTTTGAGGTTGTGCTCAGGTTCGGCCTGTGAATCCTTCCTCTGTAGTGGATATTAAAGTGACGAACTCACACAAAGCTTCCAAACTTATACTAAAGAATAGATCTGAGTTAAAGGGTAACGTGCTATGGAAATTATTCTATTGTACAAGTGTCCTGACATAAAAGCAAATCAATAAATCAAAGTTATTAAGAGCTTGGCTATGAAACAAGACACTCAGCATGTATTTTATTAGCTAAGATGGATGTCAACTCAAAACCCATGCTATGGCATATCTATAGCACACCTACAATTTAAAGAGAAAGAACTCTCTTACTTGAGGCTAGTGGGAGGTGTGGTGGATGGGACTCTGGGAAAGAAAACAGAAGAATGTTGGTGAAAATGCATCTGTTATCACACGGGCTGAGGCAAAGGCTCTCTTAGAGGGTGTAGATGAGGAATAAGGACGTTAACATTTATTGCAAACCTATTCTGTGGGTGTGGTAGGCACTTTGCAGACATCATCTTTTCAGATCTTCTTTTAAAAAAACAGATTTGACTCTTATAGAGAAGTTTTAGGTTCACAGCAATACTGAGCTGCAGAGTTTTCTCACACACCTCCTTCCCCCGCACATGCTGAGTGCCCCTATTATCAGCATCCCCACCAGAGTGGTACATTTATTACAATCGATGAACCTTCAGTGATACATCATTATCACCCAATGATAACGGGTTCACTTTAGGGTTCACTCTCGGTGTTCTATATTCTGTGGGTTTGGACAAATGTATCGTGACATGTATCCACCACATACTGTAGTATTATACAGAGTAGTTTCACTGCCCTAAAAATCCTCTGTGCTCTGCCTATTCATCCCTGCCTCCTCACAAACCTCTGATAATCCCTGATCCTTTTACTGTCTCCATAGTTTTGTCTTTGCCCATGTGTCATCTAGTTGGAATCATACAATATGCAGATTTTCAGATTGGCTTCTTTCATTTAGTAATATGCATTTGAGGTCCTTCCATGTCTTTTCATTGCTTGATAGCTCATTTCTTCGTTGAATAATATTCCATTATCTGGAATAATGGAATAAATAAACTACTGTTCATTTATTTTGTGCAGGTTTTTGTCTAGACATAAGTTTTCAAGTCCTTTGTGTAAATACCAAAGAATGTGATTGCTATCATATGGCAAAATTCTAGGGTTTTTAAAAAAAGTTTTACTGAGGTACAGTTGACAAATAAAATTGTAGGGTATTCAATGTGCACTGTATGTTTAGTTTTATAATAAACTGGCAATCTGTGCCCTGACATGGCTGTACCGTTTTGCATTCCTACCAACAATGAATGAGCGTTCCTATTGCTCCACATTCTCACCAGCGTTCGGTGTTTTCAGTGTTCCAGAGTTTGGCCATTGTGATAGGTGTGTAGTAGCATCTCATTGTCATTTTAATTCCCTAATGACATGTGATGTGGAGCATCTTTTCATATGTTTATTTTCCAACCGTATATCTTCTTTGACCAGGCGTCTGTCGAGGACTTTTGCCCATTTTTTAATCAGGTTGTTTGTTTTCTTATTGCTGAGTTTTAAGAGTTACTTGTATATTTTGGATAACAGTTCTTTATCAGATGTGTATTTTGCAAGTATTTTCTCCCAGTCTGTGACTTTCTTCTCTTTCTTTTGACAGTGTCTCTCACAGAGCAGAAATTTAGTTTTGAAATCCAGCTTATCAATTATTTCTTTCATGGATCATGTCTTTGCTGTTTTATCTAAAAAGTTATCAAGCCCAAACTCATCTAGATTTGCTCCTATAGCATCCTTTAAATTTTCTTAACAATCCCTCCACCCCCATTTTACAAACCCAGACTTAGTGAGGTCAAGTTATTCTTCAGTGCCACTAAATTAGTAACTGGTAGGACTAGATTCAGACACAGGTCTGTCTAACCTCAAAGCCCAGCCAGGAGGCTGTCTCCTTCATTCCATGGCTGCTGCCTCAAGAGCAACTCTGCATGGGAATCAGATTGGCTCTCTTCCAGGGTTGGATGAGGTCTCTTTCAACACGGAGATTCTAGGTCACAGATTAGAATAAATAGAAGAATGAGCATCCCTTCACCTTTTTGACCCTAAGACCTGCTACTGAATTTTGTCTTCATGTGCCTGAAGGGTACTTCTTCCTTATTATTTTCATTCATTCTAAGAAAGGCAGCTCTCTGCCCTTGGGGGTGATGGCCTCTAAAATTTTGGCTGAGCTGGGCGACTGAGTGCCTCATTTTTGCTGATGGGATTTGAGAGCCTCTGGGGAAGATGGTGCGTGAGCAATGGAGAATTAGTGAGGTTTTACAATGTTGTTATAAACTGTATGATGTGAGTTGATTGTTTCGTGTAGCCTCATGAAACATGAAAGCCTCATGAAAGTTGGAGAAGGTGGAGGGCGATTACATCACTCCCTCTGCCTTTTCGACAGAGATGAAGTCTTCTTTAATGCTTGGGATTATTTCCTGATGCTTCACGCAGACCCACCCAGTTTTCCAATTTTAATATGTTCTTGTAATAGGTATAGAGAAAAAAAGAGAAAGCAGGGGGAAGCCATCAGCCCAACTTGTTGTACTGACATTCCTGGCAAAGATGAAAGACTAATGTCAGAGCAGAGCACAAAACCTTACAGAAACAAGTCTGTTTGGTTTGGAGAGTAAATAAATAAGCCAGTTACATTACTTGGATGGCTGGCAAAAGTTTGGTCATCATAGCAGCTACCCCATCCAGCTTGCTCTGCTTATACAAGTTGTCAGCCTCTGTCCCAACCCCAAACTACCTAAGTAGGAGGAGCTGAACCTTGTCCATTCCTTATTTATAACTAGCTCTGAGTGAGGGGGAGGGACAGGCAGTGTTGTCTCCTGTGCAGGCTGCTTGCCTGAGTTACATCCACAAATGCGTCGGAAGCGGCCAGCTGGCTGCATCCTTCTCCTTACATTCCTGGGTCTGTCTGGGATGGTTGGCGCAGTTACCAGAACATACCACATTGGGATTGTGGAAGAATACTGGAACTATGTACCCCAAGGAAAGAACGTTATTACTGGGAAAAGTTTCGCAGAAGACAAGTGAGTGAAATTGGGGTCCCCATAGACTCCCAAGTTTGGCTCCTTTTTGAATCTGCTTGGGGAAGGTTGTATACCTTGGGTGGCTACAGTGGGGGTGAGTTGACCTAAATCAACAGGCGGGGTTTTGTGTTTGCTTGGAGAGCCCTTGCATGGGCGAGTGTGTAATTTGGAAGAGACTCGTCTGTGAAGAGCCATGTACAAAACCATGTGTTTTGAATAATGGCTTACTCTCTATATGGACAAGTTTCACTAGGTACCACTAAGAACTTCCAGGGGTTCTGGACTCACTGTGTTAAAAAAAAAAGTTAAAACTTGGGATAAAAATTTGAGAAATTTCAAGAATTCTTCACTGTTAAAACACATAATGTTTTCTTAGTTTTTATTTTTGGAATGAAACATCATAATTAGAGATAAGTATGCTCTAGGTAGTTACATTTTGTTTTGTAGCGTTTAAAAAAGGGGGACAGTTATAATAGATTTGGCTGGTATTTTAAGAGTTTCCTTGAGTCCACTTAGAAATGGCTTTATTTTGCTGGTGAGAGGTTTGTTCCAGCCCCAGCTCATTCAATCTGAGGGCAATATTTATCTCCAGAGCCTAGGGCATAGCTGGGTGAGATGATGCTGCAGTCTTCTATGTCCCTGACTTTTTATTTTTGCAGAAAATAGCGCTTGTTACCCCTCTTCCTCCCAGAGTGCTGTGTCTTAAATCTCTCATTTGCTCCCTGGAGTTCCCTCTGAAATCACCTGCTGGCTAAAGAACTGTCATGCATATTTTCAACGTTGTAGTTCTTAGAACATCTTTTGAGATGTTTTGGCAAATAGTCATATATTCGGATGCTTGTTCCTTTCTTAATAGGCAGAGCCCAGTGCATTCAAATCCAAGTTCCATTTTTTAAAGATGAGGTTAGTTGCTAAGATTCATGGGGTCTGCCAGCAGGTCTTTAAATGCCAGGTCCCCCTGCCCTGGGGAAAGACCAAAGACCCAGTTGGCTTGGACACACGGCTTCCAGGTTTTCTAACAACACAAAAGAGGCATAGTCATGTTTTGTTTATTCAAAAAGGATGATGCTCATGCCAGCCAGGCTACCAAGAAAGACTTTTCCTTAAGCTTTGTACCAGGAAATTTAATGTCCAGGGGCTATTTCCAGAGAATGCTCTTGACTTCTTTCAATCTCACATCTGCTGACAATTGATGGTTGTAGTTTGTACTGTGACACATGGATATGGGGTTGAAAGACTCTCCTAACTGCCAGGAGCTTTCCCTGAAAATAGAGCTCTGCTGTCCTCAAAAAGGCATCAATAGAAAAATGATCATTGTGAGCAGCTATTGGATGGGAAAATATTCAAGATGTGTGCATTGAGGGTAGTGAGGGTAGTCTTTAAGTGCAATGTGATGTTGGACACATTTCCATATGCACAGAATTCTATCTTTCTCCTGAAATGCCCGTACCAGTATAGCTGTTTGGTAGCATTTACTCTGACCCAGTGATTGCACCAGAGACTTTTAATTCATTACTGCTCGCAGATGTTATTATTCCCACTCTACAAACAAGGAACTGAGGCTCTGAAGTTAAGTACTTGTTTATAATGTAAAAGGCAGCACCAAACTCACATTGCTTTGACTTCAGAGCCAATATTTTTTCACGATGCAACCTTTTCCTGGCAAAGGTGATCCTTTCCCATTGAATTAAACTCAACTTTGAGGGAAGTCAGGGATTCCATTAATAAGAACTTTCTAGAAAGACCCAATTCTTTACCAAGGGCAGGTTTAGTCTCACTTGTCACTCTTTCCAGAAAGACATTGAAAATGATCACTGGTGTCAGTGACCAAACCAATTACCTGGGTTCATTCAAAAACCCAAAGTACTTTATTTTTTTTAATTTTTATTTTATATTGGACTATAGTTGATTTACAATGTTGTGTTAGTTTCAGGTGTACAGCAAGGTGATTCAGTTATACATATACAGATGTCTATTCTTTTTCAAATTCTTTTCCCATTTAGGTTATTACAGAGAATTGAGCAGAGTTCCCTGTGCTATACAGTAGGTCCTTGTTGGTTATCTATTTTAAATATAGTAGTGTGTATATAGTGTATATATTAATCCCAAACTCCCAATTTATCCCTCCCTCTGCCCCACCTTTCCCCTTTGGTACCCATAAGTTTATTTTCTATGTCTGGGAGTCTGTTTAAAAACCCAGAGTACTTTAAATACTCAAATACTAAAATGGCATTTTCACAAGGCTGGGTGCAGGAAGAAGTTAGGGGATCTCTGTAGATCATTTCAGCCAGAAGATGGTGCTTTGAAGAAATTACAATAAAATGTATGAAAATAGTTATGGTGAAAAAGAAAAGAAAAAAAAAAGAGAATAGGCATGACTAAAACACAGTTTGTCATCAGATTAGAGTAAGGTGGTTTAACAAATGCTGTGGTTCCATAGAGGAGTACTCCAGCCCATTAGGAGAAGCTGGCATACTAGATGTCATACATGGGATGCCAAGGTCCCCAAGGGTTCCCTTCTGGTGTGTCAAGGAGCAATGTTTATGTGGGGCAGACTCCTGACTCTTAAAAGGGAGCCTGAGTGAGGATGTGATGCGTGCTGGCTTTTGGCAGCAGTCATGCCAGGAAGTGCTACTCATGTGGCCAGTGGCTCAGGGCAAGTTTCTAAGAAGGTACAGTTGTGGTTGGCTGCTGACTCTTGCTTGAAGACCACAGGACACATGTCTCAGGTGCCATGGTTCACAAGTGTCATGGGTGCCACAGGTGACATATGTGAAGATGTCACGATTATGGGACAAGTATGGAGTTCACTATGTGTGCTCTGCATTGTGCCATTTCCCCCAGAGCAACGAATCATCTTTGGTGATGTGACCATGCCTCTTAGCTTCTGCAGGATGAGTAGACAGCACTTCTGAGGACTCTCTGCTGGTTAGATATTCACACCCAGAAAGTGCCCAATATTTAGAAGTTCATGACAGCCGGGTGCCTAGTATTCCATTACGAGTGGAAAGAGCCTAGACTAGAAACCAGGAGACCTGACTTCTAGTCCTTGCTCTGCCCCCAACCTGCTGTGTAACCTTGAACATGTCACATAATCTCTCTGAACATCAATTTCCTTAGTTTGTATAACAAGGGAGTTGAAACACAATCCTTAAAGTCACTTGAGAAGTATAATTCTAAGGCATTAGACATAATTTTCAAAACCAAATGAAAAACATCTTACCTTACTTGCCAGTTCTAGAAAGATTTTTTGCAATGCAAGGAGAGAGATGATTTGCAAATGTTCAGCCAAGAAATCAGAGTTGAAGAAAGCCTGAGAGTGGGGATATGTGACAATTTTTGAAGTATTCTATATTTTTATTTACCCATTCATTTTTTTCCCTATTCTTTAAGAACGGTCTCCAATTCTTCACTTCACCCACAGAGTTTTTCCCCACAGCCCTGGCTTATTCTGATCAGCTTCCTTCCCAACCCCTCATGGAGCTTTATCTGGTGTCTTTATCTGGCCTTGGACACAGTGTTTCCTTCTCTCTGCTTTGCTCTCTAGTGGTTTGATGTACACCAGTCACCTCTGCAGCTGGAGGATGAGTGCTCTGTTGGTGGAGAGGAAGGCCCAGCATATGTAAAATAACCCCTCTTCCCTACACAGAGTTTGTCAGTGACAGTGACCCATGGAGGACTGAGAAAGGCCGGTCATTTGGAATCAGAAGTTCCTTAAAAAACTACAAATAGAACTACCATATGACCCAGCAATCCCACTACTGGGCATATACCCTGAGAAAACCATAATTCAAAAAGAGTCATGTACCAAAATGTTCATTGCAGCTCTATTTACAATAGCCAGGATATGGAAACAACCTAAGTTTCCATCATCGGATGAATGGATAAAGAAGATGTGGCACATATATACAATGGAATATTACTCAGCCATAAAAAGAAAATGAAATTGAGTTATTTGTGGTGAGGTGGATGGACCTAGAGTGTGTCATACAGAGCAAAGTAAGTCAGAAAGAGAAAAACAAATACTGTATGCTAACACATATATATGGAATCTAAGAAAAAAAAAAGTCATGAAGAACCTAGGAGTAAGACGGGAATAAAGACACAGACCTACTAGAGCATGAACTTGAGGATATGGGGAGGGGGAGGGGTAGGCTGTGACGAGGTGAGAGAGTGGCATGGACATATATACACTACCAAGCGTAAAGTGGATAGCTAGTGGGAAGTAGCAGCATAGCACAGGGAGATCAGCTAGGTGGTTTGTGACCGCCTAGAGGGGTGGGATAAGGAAGGTGGGAGGGAGGGAGATGCAGGAGGGAAGAGATATGGGAACATGTGTATATGAATAACTGATTCCCTTTGTTATAAAGCAGAAACTAGCACACCATTGTAAAGCAATTATGCTCCAATAAAGATGTTAAAAAAATTGCTATTTACTGATCACACACACACACACAAAAAGTAAGAACTAATCACTGTCAATTTAGTTGTTCTGGTTGCTTTATCTTTGAATAAGGGGAATGGGCAAAAATTCGGGGGAAAGAAAGGTGAGTGCCAAAGTTTCAGTGATGTAAAAAATCTTGGAAAACAAAATTAGGCAGTGCCAAGAGCCTAATAAATCCTGATTCACAAGGATGAGATAAGAAATAAATTGAAATCATTTCACCAAGGTATGATAGCCATCAGATGGTGCCATTGAACTTTCCACTTGGTACCTTTTCTTGATCATAGGGGTCAAAAACATAATTGAGACTATAAGCATGGTTGTTTCCTAGAAAGTATAGGATTTAGGAGTTACATTCTATTTAGAAGATTTTTCTCCTGATGAATATATTCCTCCTCTTCACCATTGGGCTTAATGGGGACACAGGGCTCCTTTGACTTGCCTGGGGATGGTGTTAGCATTTGATTCACTCCTGCCAGTCCTGCTCATAAAGTGCTTAATTAAGGTGTGACTGTGCTTCAGTGGTAAAGCCTGGTCTTTAATGGAACCAGAGTGGATCACCTTATTTAAAGTTACAATTCTCACCAAGATCTCCTTAGGCCACCAACACACAAGCAGGTTGTTTTTCTTCCCAGTGAAATGCAGGGGTCTTCGTGGGTGCTAACTCACGGGCAGACCCATACTTGGACACGAGTGAAACTGATGACTACTCAAACCCCAAGTTAGGGTCTGTTAAGGGAGTTTACCCAGCCATATCACTGTGGCAGCCCAGTTGACGGTAAAGGGTTTTGAACACCCCCTATGAGCAGGCCCTAGGATGGGGAAGGCCCTGTATGTTTACCTGAAAGAAGAGCCAACTGAAGGGAAGCAGGTAGAGGAAGAGAAAGGCTTTTATAAGCTTTGAAATAAAGAGAAGGATCTCACCTCATTAGCGCTTGGTCTTAGACAGATGATGACTTTCAAATCTCAACTTCTATCTTATCAGCAGAAAAAATCATGTGTTGGGCCTGATGCCTTGGGAATCTCTTGGGGTTACTATATCAGTTAGTGATTGCTTTTGGCTGCCAGTAAAGACAAGACTAGAGTGGCTTAAATAAATTAGGGTTTGATATACTCTTATGAAAGAAATGCAGAGGTGGCCAGTCTAAGGCTGGTGGGACAGGTGGCATGATAGGATTTCAGAGACCTTCTATATTTCTGACCCACTATCCTTAGCATGCGACTTTACTCCTCAAGGAAGCTTATGGTCACAAAATGGCTGCTAGGACTCAGCCCTCATGCCTGTTATCCAAGAAGGAAGAGAGAAAGGGGAAAGGTAGAAGGGCCATAGTTTCCGCTGCATCAGCCCTTTAAAGGGCTCTCATGAAAACCCCACCCAACCAATTCTACTTACATCTCATTGGATACTCAAAGACACAAAGAGGGCTTGGAAATATAGTCTTTTAGTTTTGTGCTTTTTTGGGCCTGAATAAAAGCAGGGTTTGATTCTGTTACTAAGAAAGGGAGCAAGAACATAAGGCAGCTGGCAGTCCCTGCCACCTTCCCCTCCCTAATTCTCCCTTTTCCCCATCCTTCATGAACACCATCTTAGTCCCCCTCTTCCCTTTCTCACCTCTGGGTAGTAGGACACCAAGGTCTGTGGGGTTTGAGAGAACTCAAAGACAATACAATAGCTGTCCTTGAGTCTTTACTATATTCCAGGGATTGTCATTAAAGCTTTCCCTGCCATGTGTAGGGGTGACAGATCTCCTGCCCTGGTCAGGGGGACCAGGAGGCCCAGGGAAGTTTTCCTTAGCCAAGTGTAGTCCAAGTGGTCTAACAAGATGCCAAGGCAGCCTTGCCTCCTGGCGAGTGTGGGGCTCTGGCATCAACTGAGAAGCTTAGAATTCTTGCTCCATTTACTAGGCAAGTAGTTGAGTCTTCTTCTTCTTCTTCTTTTTTTGCCTCAATTTTCTCATTAGTGAGATGGGGATAATGACAGTCCTTGCATGGGGGGGTAAGGTATATTCATCCCCTGTGGCTGCTGGAACAGATTATCACAAAACTAGGTGGCTTAAAAGAAGAGAAATTTATTCTCACCCAGTCCTGGAGATCAGAAGTCTGAAATGAAGGTGTTGGCAGGGCCACACTCCCTCTGGAGGCTCTAAGGGAGAATCCACTCATTGCCTCTTTCAGCTTCTGGGGACTGCTGACAATTCTAGGCTTGTGGTGGCATCACTCCAATCTCTGCCTCCGTCTTCATATCACCTTCTGCTCTGTGTGTGTCTTATCTCCTCCTTATGAGAACACTTTTGCTGGCATTTCAGACTCACCTGGATTATCCAGGATCATCTCCTCATCTCAAAATCCTTAACTTAATTACATCGGCAAGGACTCTTTCTCCAAATAATGGGATTAGGATGTCAATTTATCTTTGGAAGCCATCATCAGCCCACCACAGGGTGGGTATCAGGAGATATGTAAATGCTCAGATATGGTGCCGGGCACTGGGTTAGCACTCAGGAAATGTTTGTCTTCATGGTAGCACTCCTGTCTTGAGGGGTTCTCTGGAGAGCAGGATATCCATGGGAAAGAGACCTCAGATGGTCACATTTTCCTCTTTTCTAGTTAGAGTTCTGCCAGAAACGATCATAACTCCCCTGACTCCCATTGATTGAGCGCTAACTCTCCCAGACACTGTGCATGGGGCTCCACATCTCATTTACCCCTCACAGTGGCTCTGCCATGGTCAGCGGTTTACAGCCGAGGAAACTGGGGTTCAGAGAAGTTAAGTCACTTCCCCAAGACCTCACAACATCAAGGCAGGCATTGGAATTCAAGCTCATTCTCTTTTCCCTTTACTGTGTGTATTTGGTGCCTGGGGAGTTTCTGTGGAAATGAAGTGGGAGAAGGGGGAACTCAAGACTTAGGGGATGCCAGGGGGAAACCAGGGTGAGCAAGGTGTAGAGGAGCGCATCACTGGATGGGATAGCTTCAAAAACTGTTAATCTGATTAAGGTCGTGGCTGTGCCCGAGCTGCAACTCGAAACTGCCATCTTCACCCTTCCTTTTGCCACGTGGCACTTGTCCCAATCTAGTCCTGTTTTCTCATTGGTGAACCTCAGTCCATCTCAAGCTCAGACAGCACCATTTGTCCTTATTGTGACTACATGATCTCACATGTTTGCTCTGACCGCACCCTCTGCTGATGTTACTTTGCAACTCGTCTTCATCCTGCATCCCCCCAACACACACTCAGACATTTGGGCTCTATACGGTTAGTTGTCCCTTAATATAGAAAACTCGGTGTTGCTATTTATTCACCAATGCCTATGTTTTGTCTTCCCAACCAGATGGGAAATCTCTTGAATACAAGGACTGAGAATTATACATCTTGACTCCAGTTTCTAATTTAATGTCCCATATACAGTAGAGGTTCAACAACTGCTCGATGGTTGAATGGAAGGGAAAAAAAATCCCACTAAAAGATCCAGGTTGTGGGGGACGGAGATGCTGGTGAGCTGCACAGCCCCAGTGAGCTACAAACCCCTCGGAATCTAAACTGGCATCCTACCTCTGCACTGGTTAGAGGATTTCCACAGGCAGCTTCGTTCTGACAATGATTGATCTCACCTGCCTATGGAAGGTGTCTCCCTTCACGGTATTGCCCCTGGCCTTGGCAATGTAAACGTTTTGTCTTTAAAGCAGTAGTTAATGGGACACTTCCCAACCCCACTGGATTCCTTCACAGCAGGAAATAGACACATCCTCAGCTTGAGTCAAAATGTTGGAATGTAGGTTGAGGATGAATCTGAGGCCTGGTGATTACTCAGTCACTCAGAGTGGGGTCACCCTGCAGATACACTAAAAATACAATATACAGCCCAACAACTTGGGCATTCTAATGAGTGCACTCAAGCTAAACCGGGGGCTGCTTCCTGTGGATGGCCCCTTGAAGTCACCCACCTGCTTTGTTCCTTGGGCATGATTTGCATCTTCTAAGACTCATAAGAGCTGGAGCTTCTGTCCTATTGTTACATATGTATTATGTATTGTTAGGGGTGGTTTGCTGCATAGACACTGGAAAGACTTTCTCTTACTTCCACCCCTCCCCTACCTTTTTTTTTTTTCACACCACCACCCCCCACCCCCCGCCGCTTACCCTCCTTGGTGTCCATACATTTGTTCTCTACATCTGTGTCTCTATTTCTGCCCTGCAAACTGGTTCATCTGTACCATTTTTCTAGGTTCCACATATTTGCGTTATACATTATTTGTTTTTCTGTTTCTGACTTACTTCATTCTGTATGACAGTCTCTAGGTCCATCCACATCTCTACAAATGACCCAGTTTCGTTCCTTTTTATGGCTGAGTAATATTCCATTGTATATATGTACCACATCTTCTTTATCCATTCATCTGTCAGAGGGCATTTAGGTTGCTTCCATAACCTGGTTATTGTAAATAGTCTTGCAATAAAAATTGGAATGCATGTGTCTTTTTGAATTATGTTTTTTATCTGGGTATATGCCCAGTAGTGGGACTGCTGGGTCATATGGTAATTCTATTTTTAGTTTTTTAAGGAAACTCCATACTGTTCTCCATAGTGTCTGTATCAATTTACATTCCCACCAACAGTGCAAGAGGGTCCCCTTTTCTCCACACCCTCTCCAGCATTTGTTGTTTGTGGATTTTCTGATGATGCCCAATCTAACTGGTGTGAGGTGATACCTCATTGTAGTTTTGATTTGCATTTCTCTAATGATTAGTGATGTTGAGCAGCTTTTCGTGTGCTTCTTGGCCATCTGTATGTCTTCTTTGGAGAAATGTCTATTTAGGTCTTCTGCCCATTTTTGGATTGGGTTGTTTGTTTCTTTAATATTGAGCTGCATGAGCTGTTTATATATTTTGGAGATTAATCCTTTGTCCGTTGATTCGTTTGCAAATATTTTCTCCGATTCTGAGGGTTGTCTTTTCGTCTAGTTTATGGTTTCCTTTGCTGTGCAAAAGCTTTGAAGTTTCATTAGGTCCCATTTGTTTATTTTTATTTCCATTACTCTAGGAGGTGGATCAAAAAAGATCTTGCTGTGATTTATGTCCTCTAAGAGTTTTATAGTGTTTGGTTTTACATAGGTCTCTAATCCATTTTGAATTTATTTTTGTGTATGGTGTTAGGGAGAGTTCTAATTTCATTCTTTACATGTAGCTGTCCAGTTTTCCCAGCACCACTTATTGAACAGACTGTCTTTTCTCCATTGTATATCCTTGACTCCTTTGTCATAGATTAGTTGGCCATAGGTGCATGGGTTTATTTCTGGGCTTTCTATCTTGTTCCATTGATCTATGTTTCTGTTTGTGTGCCAGTACAATATTATCTTGATTACTGTAGCTGTGTAGTATAGTCTGAAGTTAGAGAGTCTGATTACTCCACCTCCGTTTTTTTCCCTCAAGACTGCTTTTGCTATGCGGGGTCTTTGTGTCTCCATACAAATTTTAAGATGATTTGTTCTAGTTCCATAGAAAATGCCATTGGTAATTTGATAGGGATTGCATTGAATCTGTAGACTGCTGTGGGTAGTATAGTCATTTTCACAATATTGATTCTTCCAATCAAAGAACATGGTATATCTCTCCATCTGTTGGTATCATCTTTAATTTCTTTCATCAGTGTCTTATAGTTTTCTGCATACAGGTCTTTTGTCTCCCTAGGTAGGTTTATTCCTAGGTATTTTATTCTTTTTGTTGAAATGGTAAATGGGAGTGTTTCCTTAATTTCTCTTTCAGATTTTTCATCATTAGTGTATAGGAATGCAAGAGATTTCTGTGCATTAATTTTCTATCCTGCAACTTTACCAAATTCATTGATTAGTTCCAGCAGTTTTCTGGTGGCATCTTTAGGATTCTCTATGTATAGTATCATGTCATCTGCAAACAGTGACTGTTTTACTTCTTCTTTTCCAGTTTGGATTGCTTTTATTCCTTTTTCTTCTCTGATTGCCATGGCTAAGACTTCCAAAACTATGTTGGATAATAGTGGTGAGAGTGGACATCCTTGTCTTGTTCCTGCTCTTAGAGGAAATGCTTTCAGTTTTTCACCATTGAGAATGATGTTTGCTGTGGGTTTGTCGTTTATGGCTTTTATTATGTTGAGGTAGGATCCCTCTATGCCCACTTTCTGGAGAGTTTTTATCATAAATGGGTGTTGAATTTTGTCAAAAGCTTTTTCTGCATCTATTGAGAAGATCATATGGTGTTTATTCTTCAATTTGTTAATATGGTGTATCACATTGATTGATTTGCATATATTGAAGAATCCTTGCATCCTTGGGATAAATCCCACTTGGTTAAGGTGTATGATCCTTTTAATGTGTTGTTGGTTCTGTTTGCTAGTATTTTGTTGAGGATTTTTGCAACTATAATCATCAGTGATACTGGCCTGTAATTTTCTTTTTTTGTAGTATCTTTGTCTGGTTTTGGTATCAGGGTGATGTTGGCCTCATAGAATGAATTTGGGAGTGTTCCTTCCTCTGCAAGTTTCTGGAAGAGTTTGAGAAGGCTGGGTGTTAGCTCTTCTCTAAATGTTTGATAGAATTCACCTGTGAAGCCATCTGGTCCTGGACTTTTTTTTGTTGGAAGATTTTTAATCACAGTTTCAATTTCATTACTTGTGATTGGTCTGTTCATATTTTCTACTTCTTCCTGGTTCAGTCTTGGGAGGTTATACCATTCTAAGAATTTGTCCATTTCTTCCAGGTTGTCCATTTTATTGGCATAGAGTTGCTTGTAGTAGTCTCTTAGGATGCTTTGTATTTCTGTGGTGTCTGTTGTAACTTTTCCTTTTTCATTTCTGATTTTTTTGATTTGAATCCTCTCCCTCTCTTTCTTGATGAGTCTGGCTAATGGTTTATCAATTTTGTTTATCTTCTCAAAGAACCAGCTTTTAGTTTTATTGATCTTTGCTATTGTTTTCTTTGTTTCTATTTCATTTATTTCTGCTCTGATATTTATGATTTCTTTCCTTCTGCTAACTTTGGGTTTTGTTTGTTCTTCTTTCTCTAGTTCCTTTAGGTGTAAGGTTAGATTGTTTATTTGAGATTTTTCTTGTTTCTTGAGGTAGGCTTGTATAGCTATAAACTTCCCTGTTAGAACTGCTTTTGCTGCAGCCCATAGGTTTTGGATTGTCGTGTTTTCATTGTCATTTGTCTCTAGGTAATTTTGATTTCCTATTTGATTTCTTCAGTGATCTCTTGGTTATTTAGTAATGTATGTGTTTGTGTTTTTTAGGTTTTTTCCCTGTAATTGATTTCTAATCTCATAGAGTTGTGGTCAGAAAAGATGCTTGATATGATTTCAATTTTCTTAAATTTACTGAGGCTTGATTTGTGACCCAAGATGTGATGTATCCTGGAGAATATTCTGTGCACACTTGAGAAGAAAGTGTAATCTTCTGTTTTTCGATGGAATGTCCTATAAATATCAATTAAATCTATCAGGTCTTTTGTGTCATTTAAGCCTTGTGTTTCCTTATTAATTTTCAGTTTGGATTATCTGTCCATTGGTGTAAGTGAGGTGTTAGAGTCCCCCACTATTTCTGTGTCACTGTCAATTTCCTCTTTTATAGCAGTTGCCTTAGTAATTGAGGTGCTCCTATGTTGGGTGCATATATATTTATAATTGTTATGTCTTCTTCTTGGATTGATCCCTTGATCATTAGGTAGTGTCCTTCCTTGTCTCTTGTAACATTCTTTAAAGTATATTTTATCTAATATGATTATTTCTACTCCAGCTTTCTTTTGATTTCCATTTGCATGGAATATATTTTTCCATCCCCTCACTTTCAGTCTGTATGTGTCCCTAGGTCTGAAGTGGGTCTCTTGTAGAGAGCATATATATGGGTTTTGCTTTTGTATCCATTCAGCAAGCCTGTGTCTTTTGGTTGGAGCATTTACTCCATTCACGATTAAGGTAATTATCGATATGTATGTCCTATTATCATTTTCTTAATCGTTTTGCGTTTGTTTTTGTAGGTCCTTTTCTTCTCTTGTGTTTCCCACTTAGAGAAGTTCCTTTAGCATTTGTTGTAGAGCTGGTTTGGTGGTGCTGAATTCTCTTAGCTTTTGCTTGTCTGTAAAGCTTTTGATTTCTCCATCGAATCTGAATGAGATCCTTTTTGGGCAGAGTAATCTTGGTTGTAGGTTTTTGCCTTTCATCACTTTAAGTATATCATGCCACTCTCTTCTGGCTTGTAGAGTTTCTGCTGAGAAATTAGCTGTTAACCTTATGGGATTTCCCTTGTATGTTATTTGTCATTTTTCCCTTGCTGCTTTCAATAATTTTTCTTTGTTTTTAATTTTTGCCAATTTGATTACTATGTGTCTTGATGTGTTTCTCCTTGGTTCATCCTGTATTGTACTCTCTGTTCTTCCTGGACTTGGGTGGCTATTTCCTTTCCCATGTTAGGGAAATTTTCAACTATAATCTCTTCAAATATTTTCTTGGGTCCTTTCTCTCTCTCGTCTCCTTCTGGGACCCCCATAATGCGAACGTTGTTGTGTTTAGTGTTGTCCCAGAGTTCTCTTAGGCTGTCTTCATTTCTTTTCATTCTTTTTTCTTTATTCTGTTTTGCAGTGGTGAATTCCACCATTCTGTCTTCCAGGTCACTTATCCATTCTTCTGCCTCGGTTATTCTGCTATTGATTCCTTCTAGTGTATTTTTCATTTCTATTATTGTATTGTTCATCTCTGTTTGTTTGTTCTTTAATTCCTCTAGGTCTTTGTTAAACATTTCTTGCATCTTCTCGCTCTTTGCCTCCTTTCTTTTTCTGAGGTCCTGGATCATCTTCACTGTCATTATTCTGAATTCTTTTTCTGGAAGGTTGCCTATCTCCACTTCAGTTAGTTGTTTTTCTGGGGTCTTCTCTTTTTCCTTCATCTGGTACACAGCCCTCTGCCTTTTCATCTTGCCTATCTTTCTATGAATGTGGTTTTTGTTCCACAGGCTGCAGATTTGTAGTTCTTCTTGCTTCTCTCCCCTACCTTTTCCATTTTCTATAGTTCCTATGCATTTAAACAGTTCCTATGGTTTCAAATAGTTACTATGGGTTTTATGCTAAGTACTACAGAAATGTGATTTCCAAACTTGCATGCACATTGGAATTGCATTAGTCAGAATAAGTCAGGTTGTGCTACAGAAACAAACAAGCCCCAAATCTCAGGAGCTTGATATCACAGAGGTGTATTTCTCATCCACTCTGGTTCACAGAGGACCAATGACTCCAGGACAGCTGTCCTCCCCAAACAAACTAGCAGCCAGGCTGCTTGGATCTTGAGATCTTACTATCTTCATTGGAGGCTTCCCCTACAGCAGAGGAAGTGAGGAGTCTTGCAATGGCAGTTAAATGCCCTGGTTCAGAAGTGACACATATTACTTCCACTCATAGCCTGTTTGCCAAAATCCCATAGCCCCACCTAACTGTGAAAGCTCTTTAATCTCCCCTTTTCATGGGAGGAAAGAAAAATCAGAATGGGCAAGCACTAGAATGCCCTGTTGTAGGAACTGTTTGGTGAGGAAAAATAAAGATATCACAGGTCCTGCCAGCAGAAAGTCTGATTCAATTGCCCTGAAATGGGGCGTGACATTTTTGGGAAATGTCCCAGATAATTCTGATATTGTTGGTACATGGGTGGACATTTAGGAACAACTATGATAGAAAACCTAATTCTCTCTTGGAGTGACCATTGGCTGTTTAGGGGATAAGAATGACACACATCCATGAATGTACAAAACAAGTTGATATATAACTCAGTACTAAAATATGCAGTATATGCAATGCGTTGTAGGAAGGCAGCGAACACTTCCCCTCCCTCCGATATGCTTGCCTGTTGTTAAGGTGGCTTTGCCAGACAACTCATGGTAAGGAACTCTTGCTCAACACACATTTCCATGTAGGTATATGTGTGTGCAGGCATGGTCACACATGCTGGGAACCTGAAGTAGAGAAGTGAGGAGGCTCAGATGTCCATCTTTCCCACAGAGCCTGTTGGAATGACAAGCTCCTATGAATAATCTCATTATAGCTTTTTACCCTTCAGGCTGAACCTAGAGAGGACACCAGAGATTCTGAATCTAATCCTTGCTCTGTCATTGACTTACTGAGTGACCAGTATAAAGCCAGGCAACTATGCCTACTCTGGGACTAATTAGCCAGCCTAAGGATGACTCAGTTCTCCCTCTGCTCTTCTTCCTTCTTCTTCTGAACACTCCGTTCAGTTAGGACTAGTATTCAGCTGCTAGGTAACAGAAAAACACTGTTTTCTTAAGCCCAGAAAACACTGGCTTAAGTCTATTTATTGACTTACACAAAAGAAGTCCAGAGGTTGGCAACTTCAGGGTCCCAGGTTCTTTTGGCTTTCCACTTGACCATCCCTAGGGTGTGACCTTCTTCCTCATTCTCTCAAGATGGCTGCTAAAGCTCCAGTGGTCATGTCTTCATTTTGGGCATGGATAATGGGAAGAGCGAAGGACAGAAAGGGTCTCTACTAGCTGAGTCCAGAGAAGTACCAGGGAGTGATATATGCTTACATCTCATTGGCTAGAACTATGTCACATGACCATGCAAGCTGCAAGTGAGGCTGGGAAACACAAGAGCCTCTATCATAAAGCCCCACTGTCAGGTATCCAGACTTTTTATACCATTCCCTTGCACACAGAAATGTAGGCTTCTGCCTTGTAGAGCAGAAGTGAACTCCTGCTCCTGGGCAGACACATGTAGGCTCAGTGGATACACAGAGGCAGAAGACCTCATGTGCACAGACCCAAGTGTCCCCAAGACCTCGGTCCTGATGCTTAGATAGTGGACTTGGATTTGTCAAACCAGAGGCTGAGCAGGTGCTGTGCTCCCTGGTCAGGATGCCAATCTCCCCTGTGGGGAAGGAGCTCCCACCCTCACAGCACACTTTGTGGTGGCAGCTGTGTTTTCAGAGGTAGAAGGCACACAAGAAGAGAAGTTTGACCCCTCAGTAGCCAAACAGCCTGGACCCTCTTGTCTAAATAAAATGTGAGCTTGTTTTTATTATGAAAGTAAGTACAATGGTACAGAGTAAAACATTCCCACAGTACGGTAGAGGGTGAGTAATAGTAAACTTCTCGTCCCTTCTTGCTCCTGTCTGTGGTCTGAGTCCCATGTCCCAGAAGCTACACTTCATGGTTTCCCTGGACGTATTTCCAAATGTTTTCTTTGCATGTATATGTACATTGTTAAACACACACACACACAAATGGGATCATACTTTACATGCTGTTCTGCAATTTGCTCTTACCATTTAGCATCTTGGTGATCATGCCATCTTGCTACCTGTAGAAACACCTAATTCTTTTGTATGGCTAAGTGGTATGACTGTGCCATAATTTATTTTCCCAGTCACCAGCTGAAGAAATTTGTCTTTCCAGGCTTTTGCTACCAAGATCATTGTTATAATTCTCTGACCCTTTTGTCCGGATTCCTGTGTTCTCAGTTCCATTATCTGAATTGTCAGCTGAGCCTGGCATCTGGGGGAGAGAGAGCTTTGCTACCTCTGGGAGGACTGGCCCTGTGATTCCTGGAGCACTGGCTTTTCTCTGGTCAGGCCCATCCGTGGCTTCTCCGTGGGGGCCTGAACCATGGCTTCCTCCTTTGTCCCAGGAACCTCCCCCCATACCGACTCCACACAAAGGGCAGTGTGGGGTCGGCACATGAGCGTGCCTTGGCAGGCTAGTAATCTGGTGTTCTGGGCAGATAAATAATTTGGGACTCCTTCAACTGATATCTGCAAAAACATTTGTTCAACCCTTATTTGGAGGAAAGGCTGTGTGCAGAGGAGAGGAGCACATTGACCTCTGGGTCCATCAACCTGAAAAGTCTGCAGGGTGGGCAAAACTACCATTCATACTAGAGACTGCTGGGAGCTTTGTTGCAGAAACTGCTTGGGAGCTTGTATCTGAGTCACTGGTATACGATCATTTGATAATGTCTTCAAGGAGATGAACATGAAGCCCTGAAAATACCTGTTATTTTGCTTTTTGATCTGTCGTGCTTAATGAAGCTAACAGAAATCCATTGCTGATACAGAGACTATCAGACCTGGTATGGCTTCATCAACAAAGGAATTCTAGGGCATTCCCTGGCAGTCCAGTGGTTAGGACTCAGCACTTCCACTGCCATGGCCCAGGTTCAATCCCTGTTCAAGGAACTAAGATCCCGCAAGCCGAAGAGCATGCAGCCAAAAAAAAAAAAAAAAAAAAAAAGGAATTCTCTGCTGAGATAGGACCCAGAAAGAGGAAGGGAGGAAAGTTGGGAAAACATGATGTTGAAGTAAAGAGAGACAGTGAAACTTCCCAAGTTGGCCAGAGAAAGAACCAGATCAGACAGGGCAAGCAGATGCCATACCCGGGCCACCAGGAAAAGGAGGCTCAGCTAAGTTGAGGTCAGGTCAGCTGAGGTCAGACACCAAGGAAGAAAATCCCCCAAATCAACCATGAAGGTAAACAGAGCCTTGGTCAGCTATGTAGGCTTGGTATTCAGAGGTGGAAGCTCAGGAAGGAGTTTGATCAAGTGAGCAGAAGCAGGTGGGCAAAATCAGATAGGTAGGTACAATGAAGAGAAGTCAGATATGGGGTTCTACCAAAATTGTCTTCCCAAAACAAGTATATGGTCAAATTTCCTGCTCAAGAATCTTCAGGGGCTATTAATTGTAGATATAATATATACTAATGCCTTAATCCAGCATTCACAGTTCACTACAATTTCACTCCCATTGAGTACTGACCTCTAATTCCTCTCCCGCCCCCCTACCCCCTTTCTCAAGCCATCCCTTCCACTTGGAGAGCCCATCATCTCTCCCTCTCTCCTAAATTCTCAGGGCATTTTGTTCTCCTCTTATAATTCTTATAATCTCTCTTGTGCAGCCAATACTGTCTTTGTCCCTTGGGTCCTGTTCATATTTTTATCTAAGCAACACAGTTTCACTGTCTCTCTTTACTTCAACATCATGTTTTCCCAACTTTCCTCCCTTCCTCTTTCTGGGTCCTATCTCAGCAGAGAATTCCTTTTTTTTTTTTTTTTTTTTTTGGCTGCATGCTCTTCGGCTTGCGGCTTGCACCTCACATGCTTTAGGTCCTCAATCTGTACTTGTTGAAAGTCAGCAGAACAGTTTTCAAGCTCATCACAGGACTGAAATAGGGGAGATGCATGTGAGAACTCTGGGAGAGTTCTCAAAGGTGTGACGTGCACTGATGGGATAGACAGACCCTATTGCAGGGGCAGGGAGGGTCTTCCTTTTGATCTCTATCCACAGTAGTCATGTAAATTGTCAAGTGCTTGTCCTGTCATGGGGAGACAGTCATACATGGGTATAAACTTTATATATTCTGGTCCAGGAAATATGTCTACCTCAGGAGGACCACTGTTCCTGGGTCTGTCTCTGGACAGAATGGGAATGTGGCTTGGGTCCAGCTACAGACTGAACCCCAACTATCTAAGGGTTTATAGCTCTGCGTACTGATGTCTGAGGCTGGGACCTGGGACAGGACAAGGATACCTGAATCATGGCATCTGCCTAGGGTTCTGACTCAGATGAGGGAGAGGAATCAAAGGGGGAAAGTGTGCCTTATACTGGGAGGGGTGAGGCAGGGGAAGAATTGGTTCAGGGCACTCTGGAGGAAGCTGGGAGTCTGGAGTTGCCCTAGTTTCCCTCAGGTTGAAGCAATCAGCCACTCTATAGCTGTCCCTGAACTAATCACTGTGGTCCAGGGTGGCTTGGTTGGGGGAAGAATTACACCAATGTGTCCAGGCCTGGATCACAAGCCCTCCCTCCACCAATGTATGAGGGGGCTTAGTGCGCTAATAGTTTAGGGTGAGTCACTTGCTCCATTGCTGGAGGTGGGTGTGGTGCCCCACCCAAAGCATATATAGAATGAGAATGGGAAATGTGTCCTCTTTGACCAAAGAATGTAGTGTGGGTGCAGAGTTGGCAAAATGTCTGCTCTATCAGCCCTTTCCATCTTCTTTGCTTGGGTAACACTTCTTTGCTCTTTGAGACCACATTTAGGCATTAGTTCATCTAGGAAACCTCATCTGATCTGTCTTACACTCAAGATTATATGCCTGTGTTCTCATGTTACTGCACAGAACGTGGATCCACATACCCAGTGTGCAGCAAAGCCAATCTACTAATACTGGTTGTGGTGATGGAAAGTACAGCATTTATTGCAAGGCACTCAACGTGGGCCCAAGCAAAGAGAACAGGCAGCTCATGCTCAAAAGACCCAAATTCCCCAGTGGTTTTCAGGGAAGGGTTTTTAAAGGTGAGGTCGAGGGATGTGTGATCAGCTTGTGTACGTCCTTCTGATTGGTTGGTGGTGAGGTAATGGTGGTGTTTCGGGAGTCAACATCATCACCCTCCTTGTTCCAGCTGGACTGGGGTTGACATGCTGGTGGTCAGCATGTAGTTAACTTCTTCCTCCTGGTGGGGGTTTTAGTATCTGCAAAACAACTCAAGGATATGGCTCAGGGTATTTTCTATAGCACCCAGGGAGGAACTAAAAGTCCTTGACTTTGTTTTATGGCTAAACTATTCTTTTGTCTTGCTTGACTGTTTTCCTTTGTTTCTACACTTTCTCACTTCTCTGATTAAATTTGCTCTTTAGAACTTGGGGAAGGCCCAGGAGGCTAAAGCTTTTCTACAAACAAGAGGGGGGGGCCACCAGGGGTCTGTCACTGGTAAGTCCCCATAGAGTCCTTCTTGGTTTCAATAACTCTTCCTTCTAGAATGAGAGCTTCTTCAAGTCTTTGAATTTTTTCTCTGTATCCCCAGGACTGAGTACAGGGCTTGAGATACTTACAGTTTGTTGAATGACTGAGAAGTAATGCGTACACGTGTGCAGGAGTGTGTGCCAGAGTGCGACTTGTCTGTTGACTCAGCTTCATTGGAATGGCTGCACCCAGGAGCTATTGCTCAAGCAGAAGCCAATACTTCTGGGATTGGAGCACTAATCACATAGATTGAGAGTGGGGAAGGGGGTTCCACCTCCTGGGAGAAGATGGTATGACCACCTGCAAAATAGTGTCACCAGTGTTGCTATTGTCTCAGGCTCCCAAACCCTGGGACTGAGTCTCCCTCTCACCCCAGGAGGGCATCTGGTCATATTAAGTCCTAGAATCCTGTTTTTTTCACATCCATCCCTTTTTTTCCTATTGCATCACACCCTCCTAATCTCCTGACAACTTCCCTGCCCCCCATCTTTGCTATCCCCTTTGCCTGACTCCTCTAAAACTTTCACACCACTGCCATAAGGATTATTCCTAAATACTGATTATCATGTCACCCATTTTATGAAAAACCTCAGTGAGTCCTCAGTTCTTCCAAGATCAATTCTAAATTCTAAATTCTTCAACCTATGATAACCATATGATAAAGTTCATTATCAGTCTTTCCCCAGAATTTACACGCATCCATACTTCTCGCTACTCACCTTCCAGAACTCTGCCCCAGCCTATAACTTGCTTTCCTCCCACATCACCCATACTTCTTCCTCCTTGTTGCTCATGCTCTGTCCCTGCTTAGTGTCCTCAACTTTTCCACTTTGTTATCCAATCCTACTTCTCCTTAATTTCTGCATTTTATATGAGGTTTTTCTGACCTCTTTGACTCACAGCAATCTTTTCCTTCTGTGAACAAATATATTCCTAGAAAAACTGAGCCAATATCCATTGCATCAACCACTCAATTGGTACTTAATCATATATTGCTCTGAGTAGTTACTTAATTCTTTCATTATTAGATCATAGACTCCTACTGAGAATGTGGTAAGTGCATAATAAGTGTTTGTTGAATGAAAAGGGGCAAATGGACAGTGTGACTTTAGAATATTTTGGTTTTGTTTTAGTTTGGTTGTGAATACTATTTGTTTCTGGCTTGTCACTTAACTCTAAGACTCCATTTCCTCACTAATAAATTGAGGATAATCTTACCAACTTTACAGAGGCTGAAGGGTTTTGGTGAACACCAAATGAGAAATCATGCTTACAAGTACTTTGTGGACTATTAAAGTAAGCTATTAGGATTTCTCTTTTAATTTCAATTATAAAATATTTTCCTTCTTACTTTTAGACTTGCAACCTTATTTCTCAAAAGGGGACCCAACAGGATAGGCGGTAATTACAAAAAGGCTGTTTACAGACACTACACAGATGAGACTTATTTCACGGAGATCCCCAAACCTCCCTGGCTTGGATTCTTGGGCCCTATCTTGAGAGCTGAAGTGGGTGATGTGATTGTCATCCATTTAAAGAACTTTGCTTCCCGACCCTACTCCTTGCATCCACACGGCGTTTTCTACAACAAAGATTCAGAAGGTAAATATCAATCCTATATTATTGGTGTCTTCTCTCTCCTTCTTAAGTAAGACAACTGTCAGTTGCAATGAACAGGATTCTAAGAGCACATTCTAAGATTACACGTATTCTTTTGTCTTCTCCCTCCCCCTCCCCCCATCTCCATCTGTCCCCACCTTTTCTTTCTCTTTTTCTTACCCTATTTCCTTCCTTTCTTCGTTCTCACTTTTGTTTATGTTGCTACAGAACTGGGTGTTGGCGTCCCTTGACACATGCTCCACCGCGGCCCCAGAAACACACTAACCTTCCTGTCAGTCAGTCTTGACTGGGTCCCATGTTGGATAAGGAGCAGAGTGCACAACGGATTCCTGTGTCCTATCACCAGTAACAGCCTCAGCTATGGGGAGGGTGTCTCAGTGCACATGGACCTCAACTTCCCTGCTTAAGGCTACTGTCTTTGGTGCTTCCTTTCTGAAGCATCCCTGCCTTCTTTTTTTGGTTTGTTTTTTTAATTTGATTTATTTGTTTGTTTGTTTATTTATTTAGGCTGCGCTGGGTCTTCATTGCTGCGCGTGGGCTTTCTCTAGTTGTGGCAAGCGGGGGCTACTCTTCATTGCAGTTCATGGGCTTCTTGTTGTGGTGGCTTCTCTTGTTGTGGAGCTCGGGCTCTAGGCACATGGACTCAGTAGTTGTGGCTCGAGGGCTCTAGAGTGAAGGCTCAGTAGTTGAGGCACACAGGCTTAGTTGCTCCGCGGCATGTTGGATCTTCCCGGACCAGGGCTCGAACCTGTGTCCCATGCATTGCAGGCAGATTCTTAACCACTGCGCCACCGGGGAAGTCCCCCATCCCTATCTTCTTGTTTGTACTTAAATAGCTTCAATAGCACAGTTTCCTGAGTACTCCTTAAAGTTAAATTTTTTTTAAAAACAACATTCTTAGGCTTTTGAGATGGAAGTATTCCTCCGTCTTCAGAAGTATTTTTCACATCTCTCATTTTATTCTTGCTCGTGACCAGGTGGAATGTGTCAAATGATGTTAAACCTGCTACACTACTGGCTCTGAGGAACATGCCAGGAACAGCGCCATTAACTCTGATGCAGCTTACTTTACCACCAAGGACGAGCTTCTGGCTATTAAATATTGTCCTAAGGCAACGAAACTTGCCTGGCAGTTGCCATAGACAGGTCTGTCTAAGCAGCCAGAGGAGACACCTCTGATGATGGACACAAGATTAGGAGTGCCCTTTGTTCTTGGTACTTTTCCTCCATCTGAAGTGCAGCAAACCTCTCGGTCCCAGATTTGGTTAGTTCTGAGTAGGTGAAGGTGAGCACGTAAAATTCATTACCTTCATGATACTTCCACTGAGCGCCCACCAGGTGCCAGAGACTGACTGTGGGTCCTGGGAATAGAAGATAAATGATTCATAGGCTATAGTTGAAAATCAATAACTATAAGTATAAGGGTTTATTTCAGGGCTCTCAATTCTGTTCCCCTGATCTATGTGCTTACCCTTGCACAAACACCACACTGTCTTGATTACTACGAATTTATAGTAAGTTTTGAAATTGGGTAGCATAAATTCTCCAACTTTGCTCTTCTCAAGACTTTTTAGCTACTCTAAGTCCTTTGCATTTCCATATAAATATCAGATGAACTCATTAATTTTTACCAAAAAAACCCCACAGAACATCAGCCGGGTTTTGATTAGGATTGCATTGAGTTTTATCAATCAGTTGGGGAGAAATTGTCACCTGCATTTAAAAGATGAATTGCCATCTTGACAATATTGAGTCTTTCAATCTGAACATGGAATTTAGACTTCTATTGTCTCTAAACAATGTCTAGTTTTTAGTGTACAAGATTTGCATTTCTTTTGTTAAATTTATTCAGAAATATCTTATTCTTTCTGATACTGTTATAAATGGAATAGTTTTCTTAATTTTATTTTTGATTGTTTGTTACTAGTGTGTAGAACTACAATTGAGTTTTATATATTTATCTTGAATCCTACTATCTTGTTAAACTTGTTTATTAGTAGATGTTTAAAGGGTTCCTTGGAATTTTCTAAATACAGAATCACGTCACTATGAATATAACGTTTTATTTCTTCCTTACCAATGGGTATAACTTAGCTTTTTCTTTGGCTTATTGCACTGGCTAGAACTTTCAGGACAGTATTTAATAACAGTGGCAAGAGCAAACATTCTTGCCCTGTTCCTAGTCATAGGAAGAAAGCATGCAGTCTCCCTCCCATTAAGCATGATGTTAGATGTGGATTATTCTTAGAAGGAAGTTCCCGTCTATTCCTAGTTTGAGAGTTTTTAATTTGATAAGTACTGGATTTTTAAAAATTTAATCTTTATTTTATATTGGGGTGTAGTTGATTTACAATATTATGTTAGTTTCAGGTGTGCAGCTAAGTGATTCAGTTATACGTACACATATATCCATTCTTTTTCAGATTATTTTCCCATATAGGTTATTACAGAATACTGAGTAAAATTCCCTGTGCTATATAGTAGGTCCTTGTTGACTATCTATTTTATCTATAGTAGTGTGTATGTGTTAATCCCAAACTCATTATTTACCCCCCCTCCACATTTCCCCTTTAGTGACGATATGTTTGTTTTTGAAGTCTGTGAGTCTGTTTCTGGTTTGTAAACAAGTTTCAAATTTTCTACCATTTTCTTTAGATTCCACATATAAGTGATATCTTATGATATTTGTCTTCGTCTGACTTACTTCACTTAGTATGATAATCTCTAGGTCCATCCATGTTGCTGCAAATGGCATTATTTCATTCTTTTTTATGGTTGAGTAATATTCCATTGTATATATGTACAACATCTTTATCCATTCCTGTGTCTATGGACATTTAGGTTGCTTCCATGTCCTGGCTGTTGTAAATAGTGCTGCAATGAATATTGGAGTGCATGTATCTTTTCAAATTATAGTTTGCTCTGGATATATGCCCAGGAGTGGGATTCCTGGATCATATGGTAGTTCTATATTTAGTTTTTAAAGAAAACTCCATACTCTTCTCCACAGTGGCTACACCAATTTACATTGCCACCAATAGTGTAGGATGGTCCCTTTTCTCCACATCCTCTCTAGCATTTATTGTTTGTAGACATTTTGATCATGGCCATTCTGACTGGTGTGAGGTGACACCTCACTGCAGTTTCAATTTGCATTTCTCTAATAATTAGTAATGCTGAGCATCTTTTCATGTGTTTTTTGGCCATCCATATGTCTTCTTTGGAGAAATGTCTATTTAGATCTTCTTCCCATTCTTTGATTGGATTGTTTGGGTTTTTTGATATTGAGCTGCATAAGCTGTTTGTATATTTTGGAGATTAATCCCTTGTTGGTCTCTTCATTTGCAAATAATTTCTCCCATTCTGTGGGTTGTTTTTTTTGTTTTGTGTATGGCTTCCTTTGCTGTGCAAAACCTTTTAAGTTTTATTAGGTCCCATTTGTTTGTTTTTTATTTTATTTCCATTACTCTAGGAGGTGGGTCAAAAAAGATCTTGCTGTGATTTATGTCATAGAGTGTTTTGCCTATGTTTTCCTCTAAGAGTTTTATAGTGTCTGGCCTTACGTTTAGGTCTTTTATCCATTCTGAGTTTATTTTTGTGTATGGTGTTAGAAAGTGTTATAACTTCATTCTTTTACATGTAGCTGTCTAGTTTTCCCAGCACCACTTATTGAAGAGGCTATCTTTTCTCCATTGTTTATTCTTACCTCTTTTGTCAAAAATGACCCTAGGTGTGTGGGTTTATCTCTGGGCTTTCTATCCTGTTCCATTGATCTATATTTCTATTTTTGTGCCAGTACCATACTGTCTTGATTACTGTAGATTTGTAGTATAATCTGAAGTCAGGGAGCCTGATTCCTCCAGCTTTGTTTTTCTTTCTCAAGATTGCTTTGGCTATTCGGGGTCTTTTGTAAAGACTTTTACATACAAATCGTAAAATTTTTTGTTCTAGTCCTGTGAAAAATGCCATTGGCAATTTGATACAGATTGCATTAAATCTGTAGATTCCTTTAGGTAGTATAGTAATTTTCACAATTTTGATTCTTCCAATCCAAGAACATGGTATATCTTTCCATCTGTTTGTATCATCTTTGATTTCTTTCATCAGTGTCTTATAGTTTTCTGCATACAGGTCTTTTGCCTCCTAAGGTAGGTTTATTCCTGGTATTTTATTCTTTTTGTTGCAATTGTAAAGGGGAGTGTTTCCTTAATTTCTCTTTCAGATTTTTCATCATTAGTGTATAGGAATGCAAGAGATTTCTGTGCATTAATCTTCTATCCTGCAACTTTACCAAATTCATTGATTAGCTCTAGTAGTTTTCTGGTAGCATTTTTAGGATTCTCTATGTATAGTGTCATGTCATCTGCATCAGTGACAGTTTTACTTCTTCTTTTCCAATTTGGTTTCCTTTCATTTCCTTTTCTTCTCTGATTGCTGTGGCTAAAACTTCCAAAACTATGTTGAATAACAGTGGTGAGAGTGGATATCCTTGTCTTGTCTCTGATCTTAGAGGAAATGCTTTCAGTTTTTCACCATTGAGAATGGTGTTGGCTGTGGGTTTGTCATATATGGCTTCTATTATGTTGAGGTAGGTTCCCTCTATGCTCACCCATTTATCATAAATGGGTGTTGAATTTTGTCCAAAGCTTTTTCTGCATCTTTTGAGATTATCATATGATTTTTATCCTTCAATTGGTTAATATGGTGTATCACATTGGTTGATTTGCATATATTGAAGAATCCTTGCATTCCTGGGATAAACCCCACTTGATCATGGTGTATGATCCTTTTAATGTGCTGTTGGATTCTGTTTGCTAGTACTTTGTTGAGGATTTTTGTATCTATGTTCATCAATGATATTGGCCTGTAGTTTTCTTTTTTGTGACATCTTTGGTTTTGGTGTCAGGGTGATGGTGACCTTGTAGAATGAGTTTGGGAGTGTTCCTCCCTTTGCTATATTTTGGAAGAGTCTGGAATGATTGGTGTTAGCTCTTCTCTAAATGTTTGATAGAATTCACCTGTGAAGCCATCTGGCTCTGGGCTTTTGTTTGTTGGAAGATTTTTAATCACAGTTTCAATCTCAGTGCTTGTGATTGGTCTGTTCATGTTTTCTATTTCTTCCTGGTTCAGTCTTGGAAGGCTTTACTTTTCTAAGAAATTGTCCATTTCTTCCAGGTTGTCCATTTTATTGGCATAGAGTTGCTTGTAGTAATCTCTCATGATCCTTTGTAATTCTGCAGTGTCAGTTGTTACTTCTCCTTTTTCATTTCTAATTCTGTTGATTTGAGTATTCTCCTTTTTTCCCTTGATGAGTCTAATGGTTTATGAATTTTGTTTATCTTCTCAAAGAACTGGCTTTTAGTTTTATTGATCTTTGCTATTGTTGCCTTCATTTATTTTTCCTTTATTTCTGATCTGATTTTTATTTTCTTTCCTTTTGCTAACTTTGGGGATTTTTGTTCTTCTTTCTCTAATTGCTTTAGGTGTAAGGTTAGGCTGTTTATTTGAGATTTTTCTTTTTTCTTGAGGAAGGATTGTATTGCTATAAACTACCCTCTTAGAACTGCTTCTGTTGCATCCCATAGGTTTTGGTTCGTCATATTTTCATTGTTATTTTGTTCTAAGTATTTTTTTATTTCCTTTTTGACTTCTTCAGTGATCTCTTGGTTGTCTAGTAGCATATTGTTTAGCCTCCATGTGTTTGTATTTTTTAGTTTTTTCCTGGAATTGATATCTAGTCTCATAGCATTGTGGTTGGAAAAGATGCTTGATGTGATTTTAATTTTCTTAAATTTACCTAGGCTTGATTTGTGACCCAAGATGTGCTCTATCCTGGAGAATGTTCCATGTGCACTTGAGCAGAAAGTGTATTCTGTTGTTTTTGGATGGAAGTATTATTCCTTTTAAATTATTGAGATTTATTTAATGTGTAGCTTACTTTCTATCCTGAAGAATGTTCCATGTGCCCTTGTAAAGAAGGTGTATTCTGCAGTCATTGGGTGGAATGTTCTATAGGTATCAGTTAGGTTGAGTTGTTTGACAGCATTGTTGAAGTCTTCTATATCCTTGCTGATGTTCTGCCTAGTTTTTCTACAGTTATTTAGAGAAGGGTATTGAAATCTCTAACAATTACTGTTCAGTTGTGTATTTCTCCTTTCAGTTATGTCAGTTTTTGCTTTATGTGTTTTGAGACTCTTGTTAGGTATGAACAGCTTTATATTTGTTTTATCTTCCTGATATATTGACTCTTTTATCATTATGAAATATCTATCTTTGTCTCTCATTACATTTCTTGTCTTAAAATCTAGTTTGTCTGTTATTGAGAGCCACTTCAACTCTCATATTGTTGCTATTTGCATTCTTTTGCTCTCAATCTATTTGTGTTTTGAATCTAAAATATAGACTGCATATAGTTGGATGTTACTTCTTTGTCCAATTTGACAATATCTGCATATTGATTGGAGTGTTTAGACCATTCACATTTAATGTAATTATTGATTGGTTTGAGCTACACTTATTTTGCTAATTATTTTCTATATGCATTTTGTCTTTTTTATTCCCCTGTTCTTCCTTTACTGTCTTCTTCGGTGTGAAAAAATATTTTAAAATCTACTATTTATATTTCTCTGTTGATTTTTCAACTATATATTTTGAGTTCATTTCTTATTGGTTGGCCTATGGATTGTAATATGCATTTTAACATATCACAATGTACTTCATATTTTTTACCTACTTAATTCTGGAAATATAAAAGCTTTACTCCAACAGAGCATCATTCTCACCCACCTCTTTTTTGTTATTATTGTTATATTGTCATTACATCTCTCTCTCTGTAAACCCAACAATGTGATGTTATACTTGGAACTGTATATTATCTTATGAATTTTAAAGAAGTTAGGATAAAAAAGGAAAAATATATTTATAGAATCTTTTATATTAACTCCCATTTTTCCTATTTTTGATGCTTTTCACTTCTTTCTGTGGATTCACATTCTCTGGTGTTATTTCCTTTTAGTCTGAAAAACTCTTTTAGTATTGCTTGTAAGACAGGTCTGCTAGCAACAAACTCACTTATCTTTGCTTATCTAGAGCATCTTTATTTTGCCTTATTGTTTTGAGGGCTAGTTTTGCTGGATGTATTATTCTTGGTTGGTATTTTTCCTCTAGTACTTTTAGTATGTCATCCCACTGTCTTCTCATATCAAATATTTAAATGGGAAGTCAACTGTTAATCACATTGGGGCTCCTTAGTATGTGATCATTTCTCTTTGCCTTTTTTTCCTCCCCAACAGCTTGACAACAATATATTTGTATATGAATTCTTTGTATTTATTCTACTTGTGGTTTGTTGTGCTCCTTTGATGTGTAAGTAAGTTAATGTTTTTCATCAAATTTGGTAAAAATTTCTGCAATCATTTCTTCACATATTTTTTTCTGCCCCCATTTCTTTCTCCTCTCCTTTGGCAGACTACATTACACACATGTTAATATACTCGATTTAGTCCCATAGGTCTCTGAGGTTCTGTTTATTTTCTTCAATCTTTTTTTAACCCTCTCTTTTTCAGATAGCATAATTCTGTCAATGTCTCTTCAAGTTCACTGACTCTTTTGCCATCTTGAATCTGTTGCCAAGCCACTCTAGTGAATATTTTATTTCATTTATTGTATGTTTCAGTGCCAAAACTCCAACTTGGTTCTTTTTTTTAATGTATAAATTTTATCTCCTTATTGAGATTCTCTATTTGTTGAATAATTTGTCCTACTTTCCTTTAATTATTTAAACATAGCTTCTTTCAGTTGCTTGAATATATTTATAATAACTGCTTTAAAGTCTTTATCTGCTGAATTCAACACCTAGAAGCACTTAGAGATAGTTTCTGTTGGCTGCTTTTTTTCCCTTGAGTATGGATCACACTTTCTTATTTCTTTGCATGTCTCATTTTGCTGTGGCTGTTGTTCTTCTTGTTGAAAACTGGAAATTATTGAGAATATACTGTAGCAACTTTGGATTCTGGATTCTGATCCCACCATCATCCAAGTTTGTTTATGTTACTTGTTTTTCTGTTTAGCAACCTGTCCGGGTGAAACCTGTGAAATCTGTATTCCTTATAGTGTGTTGGCCACTAAGGTTTCTGCTGTTTTTTTCCCTTGTTTTTATTTTTAAGCCTGGGTGCTGAGTGTTCACCTCTATACCTGCTTAGCTTTGAGGTCAGCAGATCTTTTTCATGAGACCCAAAATCTCTCAGGTCTCAAATTTAGGTGCTGAATGTGTACTAAGTGCCCAAGAAGTGTTTGTTATTTCTTCTGCTGCTTCTCCTTTCCTTCTTCAGTTGATGTTAAGTGAAGTAGATTGATGTCTTCCTGATTGGTACGGGAGGCCTGTCAGAAGGGGTCTTCATGAATATTTATTAAACATCTGGCTCTGTGCAGGACACTTCATATACACTGCCTCATGTAGTGGGGGTAGATATAAACATTCCAGCTTTACTGGTAGAAAACCAAGGCAGTGAGAATTTAAGTAACTAGCCTCAAGTCCCATAGCAAATAAAATTTAATTCATGTGTGTTTGATTTCAAAGCTCTAGCTCTTTCCACTATAGTGTGTGATCTCTGCATTTTAACTATGTTTTATATTTTCTTGGAAGGAGCCCTGTACCCAGATGGAACATATGGAAGGAACAAGGATGATGACAATGTTCCTCCTGGCAAAAACTATACCTATGTCTGGCCAGTGAGAGAAGAATATGCTCCTGCCCCAGCAGATGCAAATTGCCTGACCTGGGTGTACCATTCGCACATCGATGCCCCTAAGGACATCTGCTCTGGGCTAATTGGCCCACTTCTGGTGTGCAAAGAGGGTAAGACGTCTCTTCCCCACCCTCTCTGTCCCTAGGAGCCTATTCGCAGGTGTCTTGAAAAGTGTATATAATCTTCAGGTCGTCTTGCCTACCTCCCTTGCTTTACACAGAGTGTGCCTCTTCTTCCAAACTTTCTGTAAGATTAAAGAAATTCTTCTAAATAGAAGATCTATGACAGGGACAATAATTCAGGCTTCTGCCTAAAAAAATCATAGCATTCTGAAACTTACGTGCTTTAAAAAAAATACACACTGACACCACACATAGGAAAGTGTAAAATGTAGTCAAATGACTAGGAATGCTTTTGCTTTATTATTTAACCCACATAATCACTTTGTTATTTTATTCCCTATTAATTGATTTAGTGTATCTGTGCTCTGTCAATAAAGTATATTTCCTTTAAGGACAGCCAGGTTTCCAAGTCTGTGGTTGTGAGGATTTCTGTTTTATGAGTTTTCTATGGTTCTATCATTTCCATCAAAGCCTTTCACTGATTTTATGTTGTGGGTTACTCTTGTACATGTAGGTCTTTCAAACTTACCTGATACCATTGGCAGGAAGAAAAGCTCATCTTGATTTAGTCCACTGTGAATTTTTTTCTTACTCTTTTGAATGTGCCTGATAGGTATCCTGCATAAATATTCAGGGACAAGGACTGATGTGAATCAAGAGTTTGTTATAATGTTTACTGTTGTGGATGAGAATCAAAGCTGGTACCTTGAGGAAAATATCAGACATTTCTGCACTGACCCTGATTCAGTTGACAAAGAAGATGCTGTTTTCCAGAAGAGTAACAAAATGCACGGTGAGTGCCTCTCATGTTATCAAGTACATACTGACTGCCTTTTGTGTATCTGGCACTACACGGGATACAGAACACACAGAAATATTAAACCTAGTTTTCCAAGATTTATAACTTCGTAATGAGAATAATAAGAAAGTGATGAAACATAATCCCTGTCAGAACCTAAAACAAAGAAAGAGAGCAAGAGAAGAAAGGAACAGAGAGGAACTACAAAAATGGACAGAAATTAACAAATGGAAATAAACACATACTTATCAATAATAACTTTAAATGTAAATGGACTAAATTCTCCATTCAAAAGATATAAAGGGGCTGAATGGGTTAAAAAAAACAACAACAGCAAAAAAACAAAAACCCATCTATGTACTAGGTACAAGAGACACACTTTAGTTGTAAGGACACACGTAGACTGACACTGAAGGGATGGAAAAAACTATTCCATGCAAATGGAAAACAAAAGAAAGCTGGAATAGCTACACTTATATCAGACTTGAAATTGACTTTAAAACAAAGATATAATAGGAAGGGTGTTACATAATGGCCAATCCAACAGGAATATATAACATTTAAAATATTTGTGCACCCAACACAGAAGTGCTTAAATATACAAAGCAAATATTAACAAACATAAAGGGAGAAATAGACAGCAATACAATAATAGTAAAGTACTTTAATACCCCACTTATATCAATGTAAGTATCCAGAAAGAAAATCAGTTAGGAAACTTTAGCCCTAAACAATATGTTAGATCAGATGGACTTAGCAGATACTTATAGAACATTCCATCCAAAAACAACAGGATACACATTCTTCTCAAGTGCACATGGAACATTTTCCAAGATAGATATGTTAGGCCATAAAACAAGTCTTAATAAATAAATTTAAGAGGATTGAAATTATATCAAGCATCTTTTCTGACCACAATGATGTGAAACTAGAAATTACATGAAGAAAACTGTTTAAAAACTGTTTAACTGTTTAAACAAACATGTGGAGATTAAACAGCATGTTACTGAACAACCAACATATTGAAGAAGAAATCAAAAGAGAAATTTTTTAAAAACTTGAAACAAATGGAAATGTAATATATCAAAATTTATGGGATGCAGCAAAAGCAGTTCTAAGAGGGAAGTTCATAGTGATAAATGCCTACCTCAAGAAACAAAAAATGTTTCAAGTAAGCAACCTAACTGTACACCTCAAAGAACTAGAAAAAGAACAAATTAAGCCCAAAGTTACTAGAAGGAAGGAAATAACAAAGATTAGAGCAGAAGTAAGTGAAATAGATACTAAAAAGACAATAAAAAACATCAATAAAACTAAGATCTGTTTCTTTGAGAAGATCAACAAAATTAACAAACATTTAACTAGACTCACTAAGAAAAAAAGAGAAAGGTCTCAAATAAATAACATCAGAGATGAAAGATGAGATATTATAACTGACACCACAGAAATAAGAAGGATCATAAGAGACTACTATGAACAAGTATATGCCAACAAATTGGATAACCTATAAGAAATGGATAAGGACCATACAACCTACCAAGACTGAATCAGGATGAAATAGAATCTGACAGGCTGATACTAGCAAGGAGATTGAATCAGTAATCAAAAACCTTCTGACAAACAAAAGTCCAGGAAACAGATGGCTTCACTGGTTAATTCCACCAAACATTCAAAGAAGAATTAATACCAATTCTTCTCAAAATCTTCTAAAAAATAGAAGAGGGAGAAACTCTTCCAAACATGTTTTATGAAGCCAGCATCATGCTGATACCAAAAGTGGACAAGGATGCCACACAGAAAAAGAAAAAATACAGGCCAATATTCCTGATGAACACAGATGCAAAAGTCCTCAACAAAATATCAGCAAGCCAAATTCAACAATACATTAAAAGGTTCATACACTGTGATTAAGTGGGATTTATTAATCCATGGGGTTTTAACCATGAAAATATGGTTCAGCTTCCACAAATCCATTAAGGTGATATACCACAGTAAAAAATGAAGGATAAAAATCATATGATCATCACAATAGACACAAAGAAAGCATTTGACAAAATTCAACATCCATTTATAATAAAAACTCTTAACAAAGAGAGTATAAAGGAAACATACCTCAACATAATAAAGACCATATATGACAAGCCCACAGCTAACGTTATACTCAATGGTGAAAAGCTGAAAGTTAAACCTCTAATATCAGGAACAAGAGAAGGATGTGCACTGTTGCCACTTTTATTCAACATAGCATTGGAAGTCCAAGCCAGAGCAATTAGGGAAGGAAAAGAAATAAATTCATCCAAATCCAAAAGGAAGAAGTAACTGTCATTATTTGCAGATGACATGATACTATATATAGAAAATCTTAAAGGCTCCAAAAAACTGTTAGAACAAATAAGTTAAGTAAATTTGAGGGATATAAAATCAATACACAAAAAGCTGTTGCAGTTCTTTACACTAATAATGAATTATCAGAAAGAGAAATTATGAAAACAATCTCACTTACAACTGCCTCAAAAGGAATAAAATACCTAGGAATAAATTTAACCAAGGAGGTGAAAAAAACATATATTGAAAATTATGACATTAATAAAAAAAATTTAAGAAGACACAAATAAATGGAAAGATATTCTGTATCCATGGATTGAATGAATTAATATTGTTAAAATGTTCATACTACCCAAAGCAATCTATAGTCACAATGCAATCTCTATTAAAATCCCAGTGGTATTTTTTACAGAAATAGAACAATCCAAAAATTTGTATGGAACCACAAAAGACCCTGAATAGCCAAAGCAATCTTGAGAGAGAACAAAGCTAGAGGCATCGTGATCCTTGATTTTAAATGATATTACAAAACCATAGTAATTAACACAGTATGATATTGGCATAAAAACAGACACAGAGATCAATGGAACAGAATAGAGAGCCCTGAAATAAACCCATGTAAGAATATACAGGTGGAAAAGGACAGTCTCTTCAATAATTGGTGTTGGGAAAATTGAACAGTCATATACAAAAGAATGAAGCTGGACCGCTGTCTTACACACATACACAAATATTAACTCAAATTGGATTAAAGACTTGAGTATAAGATCTGAAATTCTAGAACTCCTAGAAGAAAACATAGGTGGTGCGCTCCTTGACATAGGTCTTAGTAATGATTTTTTATATCTGACACCAAAAGCAAAAGCAACAAAAGCAAAAATAAACAAGTGGGACTACATCAAACTAAAAACTTCTGCACAGCAAAGGAAACCATCAACAAAATGAAAAGACAACTGACTGAATGGGAGAAAATATTTGTAAATTGTATATCTGATAAGAAACTAATATCCAAATATATAAAGAACTCATACAACTCAATAGCAAAAAGCCAAACAATCTTATTTTTTAAAAATGAGCAGAAGATCTGAATAGATATATTTCTAAAGAAGAAATAGAGATGGCCAATAGGTATGTGAAAAGATGCTCAACATCATTACTCATCAGGAAATGCAAATCAAAACCACAGTGAGAGGGACTTCCCTGTGGTCCAGTGGTTAAGACTCCGAGCTCCCAATACAGGGGGCCCAGGTTCAATCCCTGGTCAGGGAACTAGATCCCACATGCATGCTGCAACTAAGGAAAAAGGAAAAAAAAAACAAGATCCCACACATTGCAACTAAGACCTGGCACAGCCAAATAAATAAATAAATATTAAAAACAAACAAGCAAAAAACCCCACAAGATATCACCTCATACCTGTTAGAATGGCTATTATCAAAAAAAGAAGAAATAACAAGTGTAAATTGGTACAACCACTATGAAAACCAGTATGGAGTTTCCTTAAACAAACTAAAAATAAGCTTATCATATGATCCAGAAATTCTGCTCCTGGGTATTTATCTGAAGAAAATGAAAACACTAATTCAAAAAGATATATGCACCCCCCCATGATCATTGCAGCATTATTTACAATAGCCAATATATGGAAACAGCCTAAGTGTCCGTTGATGGATGAATGGATAAAGAAATTGTGGTATATAATAATAGAATATTATTCAGCCATAAAAAAGAATGAAATCTCGCCATTTGCAACAGCATGGTGGACTTTTAGGGCATTATGCTAAGTGAAGTAAGTCAGACACGGAAGGCAAATATTGTAAGACCTCTTTTATATGTGGAATCTAAGCAAACAAACAAACAAAACTCCCAAAACCAAGTTCATAGATCCAGAGAACAAATTGGTGGTTAAAGAGGCAGGGGATGGGGATGGGAGAAATGGCAAAAAAAGTAACATGTCTCATAAGTCCCTTCTAATCAGTTCTTTTCCTTTTCTTCTTGCTGCATGCTTTTGTCATTTAAGTAGCTACTATGTGTCAGCTGTCCCGCTGTGAGGTAAGACAGGGTTTCTAATTACAAGGAACAGATCTGGTGGGGAAGGTAAATATGTAAATAGAGATGGAGGTAAGAGGTGGCCAAGCTGTCCTGGAAGTATGAACAGTGCTTTTGTTTGCTCCTGATCTCATTGTGTTCACATAACAGCTCGAAGGCTGTTTGCATGTTGCTGATCACTTTTATTGAGTGCTTTTCTCTTGAAAAGACTAATGCTTTTCATTCCTTTCGGGGACTGTATTTTACCCAAGAAATCATGCCTTTCTGCACAAAAACATTACAAGCAATAATCTGTGCTAATTTTCAACTGTGCTAGAGCATGTGTTACCATTTCTTCTGGATCTGCTCGCCTCTGCAGGGGAATCTCTTCCACTAGTGTTTCTGTTTTTCAGCGCTCAATGGATACCTCTTTGGAAACTTCCCTGAGCCTGATATGTGTGTTGGTGAATCGGTGTCCTGGCACCTGTTTGGAATGGGGAATGAGATAGACATCCATTCCATCTATTTTTATGGTAACACCTTCATCAGCAGAGGCCATCGGACTGATGTCGTCAGCCTCTTCCCAGCCACCTTCCTGACAACAGAAATGATAGTTGAGAATCTTGGGAAGTGGATGATAACCTGCCAAGTCAGTGATCACTTTCAAGGTAAAAAGGACAGAGACCAGTGTAGAGATGCTTACAATGGTACAATTAAACCACGCAATCAATGGTGTTCATTCAGTGCCTGCTGTTGAATAGAGTCTTGTACGTGTTATATTTAATTAAATATTAAACATAGGAAAAATGTATAATGTCTATTTGGCATCTTATCAACAGGTATTTATTAATCACATCCCTATGAACCAGGTAAGAGGTGATTGAAAGAAATGATAAGACCTTCTATGAACCTGGAATCTAGTAGTTAAATATAGTTAGACATTTACAAAATGAATAAAACCTGAGGCAGAATGATAAATGCTCTTTAAGTGCTCTATCACTTTGCTGGAGCAGAGAGGCTTCCTGAGGAGGTGGTCCCTAATCTGAGCCTCTAAATGTTAGGAATTTGATAGATGAAGAAGGGGAAAAAGGTTTTCCAGGCAGAGGAAGCAACATGAGCTGGGAAAAACACATGGGCAATTGTAAATAGAATAATAAATTTTTAGCACTGAAAAGGAATTTATAGATAATCTGGACCAATCACCCATCCAATTCTTGAATTCTCTTTTGGACATCTCTTTTTTAAATTTTTATTTTATTTTATATTGGAGTATATTTGATTTACAATGTGTTAGTTTCAGGTGTACAGCAAAGTAAGTTATACATATTCTTATATCTATTCTTTTTCAGATTCTTTTCCTATATAGGTTATTACAGAGTATTGAGTATAATTCCCTGTGCTATACAGTAGGTCCTTGTTGATTACCTATTTTATATATAGTAGTGTGTATATGTTAATCCCAACCTAGTAATTGTAGCAGCTTGTTTCATCTCTGGGCTGCTCTGTGAGAACATTCTTCCTTATATTGAGACACAATGCAATGATAGGTACAAAATCCTATGAAAGATGAATGATAAACATTTGTTGACAAATACCTGTTGAATGATTTGGTTCAGGTTCCTTGGGAATAGGTCTTTACTTAGCTGGACCTTAGGCTCATGTCAGAGGAGTGATGAAGGAGAAGCCTTAGAGAGGCAGAATGGGCCCCAGGCAAGCATCTTTGAATGGCAAGACTAAGGATTGTCTAGAAGGCAAGAGTAAGTGCTTCTAGATCCTTAGGCACACTAGTGACATAATCAGTGCAGTGGTTTAGGAAGATAAATATGATGTCTGTGTGCAGAAAGGACACAATGGAGAGACTCTGGCTACTGGATGCCAGTTAAGAAGCATTGGCAACATTAGAGTTATGACATATTAAAAGTTTGGCCTAACATGGTAAAAACAAGAATATAAAAAGAAAATGTGTCAACGGGATAAACATAGAAGAAATAATGTGTGATTCCACTTGGATACTGACTAACTACACACAGTCACTATGAGGTCAGGGATGCAGCTCTTCAGGGCTGCTTTCATAACACATTTTTGTTCCCAAAAACCTTAAGCAAACCTCACATTTGTCCACTGGGTTATTCCAGTTCAATTCAATTCAGCAAATGTTGAGCTGCTCAGTTAATATGTATAAGACACTCTCCTGGGAAGACAAAGATGAACAAGACAAAGTTACTATTCTTCTCTGCTCCTACCCCCAGCTTTATTGAGGTATAATTGACAAATAGGATTTGTATATATTGAAGAAGTACAACTTGACGTTTTGCTATACTTGTGAGGTGTGATTACCTTACACTCAAGCAATTAATATATCTATTACCTCACGTAGTTAAACATTTTTGTTGTGATGGTGGTGAGAACACTTGAGAGCTCAAAGAATACAGAGTTTCAGTTATGCAAGATGAATGGGTTCTGGAGATCTAATATACCCCGTGGTGACTACAGTCAACAATACTGTGTGGTATACCTGAAACTCCCTAAAAGGGTAAATCCTAAGTGTTCTCCACACACGATCCCTAAATCTGAGAAGAAACTAATCAAGGCATTAGCAGCCATTTGAGATTAGTAAGATTGCTAAATGTGGCCAGTAGTTGTGGACATAAGCTGGAATATGTTACTGAAATATAATGTTTCCTAAATTGTCCATAGCCTCAGAAAAAAATGTTTAAAAATTAGAAGATATGTATAATTCAATTTTAAAATTAGTAATTACCTCTAGAGATAATGGTGTCACATTTTGATGAATATCCTTCCTATTTTCTAGACCTTAATATATAAATGCTTATGTTATATATAAAATGAAATCAATCTATTAATACTGCCCTATAGCTTACTTTTTCCACTTGTTAATATACCAGAAATAAATTTATATGTCAGTGAATATAGATCTACTACATCGTTGTTAATCCTTCCAGTGTCCTTTGTAAGGAGATTACAATTTACTTAACCAACAGTCTTTATTAACACTTATATTTTCCCTATTTTTTGCTAAACACTCATAAACATCAATTTATAGAAATGTTTGTACTTTGTCTGACATTTCCTTGGAAAAACTACTAGATTTAGAATTCCTGGGTTGAAGAGTTTAATTTTTTTTAAGCTATGGACATATATGGCCGAATTCTCCTTTAGAAATTGTTACTCTTCACTCATAGTGTGTGAGCATTCCCTTTTCCCTGTTCATCTGACAACATTGATAATTACTAGTCTTTCTGGTCTTTACCAACCTCATAAATGAACAACAGTATCACTTGATTACTATTAAGGTTGAACTTTTCTTTTTTCTTCATTTGTTCATGGGTCAGTAGTATTTCTTCTGTGAATAACCTATAAATGTCCCTTGCACATTTTCTATTGGGATATTTACTTTTTTCTTTCTTATTTATCAAAGGTATTTACATATTAATCTTTTGTCATATGTGCTAAAATACCCCCTACCCACTGTTTATTTTTTACTTTTAACTTTGTTTACGGTCCTGTTTTCCGTACAAAAGTTTTAAATGTTCATGAAGTCAAATCTATCATTCTTTTCCTGTATGATTTCTTTCGGAGCATTTATACCTTGGCTCATGGTTTTCCTGTCTTCTGCAGCTGGCATGCTGGGGCAATACAATGTTGGTAACTGCAAAAGTGGTATTTTTCACCCCAAGATGAAGGGTCAACAGAGGCGCTATTTTATAGCAGCTGAAAAAATTCTTTGGGATTATGGTCCTCAAGGCTATAACAAATTCAGTGGTCTTCCCCTAAATGCCTCTGGCAGGTAAGCTCTCTTTGCTGGTGTTGCTAAGTCTCTCATAAGAGAGGCATCTATTAGGCTTTTCGCTGTGATCTCATTTGTAGGCTAGGCACTGCTCTTATGAGCATATACTGCATAGATAGCATAATGGCTTCACTTAAGGAGCTCTGAGCCCTGTAATGTGTACAGCTGAGACATGGAGGAGTATTTATTGCTTCATGATTTGCTGGCTAAATCAAAGCACTAGATTCATTCATTCATCAAACATTTTATGAGCATCTGCTGTGTGCAAGCTGCAGCGTTAAATGCCATGAGAAATACTAAGCTGACAGAGAAGAGAGTAAGGTGCTTGCACATATGAAGCAGACAGTTTTGAAAAGGGAATATGGCAGGACTCTCTCTTTTTGTTTTGTTTTGTTTTGGCCACCACACAGCATGTGGGATCTTAGTTCCCTGACCAGGGGTCCAACCTGTGCCTCCTACATGGAAACACAGGGTCTTAACTACTGGACCACCAGGGAAGTCCCAGCAGGACTCTCTTTCATTGGAGATGAACTAGTCAAGGAAGGTTAACCTTTTTGGCTCAAGGACAGCCTGATATAACTTAAGCCCCCTCTACGCAGAATTCCTTTTTCTCCCTGTCCAGTATAATGCCATTTTTTCCTTCAAATTCTAATTCTAATGTCACCTCTTAAGTAAAGCCTCCCCTGACACCTGAATAATTTTCTCTTGGCTCCTGCAGCATATAGTATTTTTTCAAATTGAATCGAACAATTCATTAAGTGGATGCAGACTCCTGTGACTTCTTATTGTAGAATCATATGCAAAGATGTCTGTGAAAGCATTATAAAATGTACAGTGTGATACCAACAAGTATTGCTATTATCCTATAATCCTTTTTTTTTAACATCTTTATTGGAATATAATTGCTTTACAGTGGTGTGTTAGTTTCTGCTTTATAGCAAAGTGAATCTGCTATACATATATCCCCATATCTCCTCCCTCTTGTGTCTCCCTCCCACCCTCCCTATCCCACTCCTCCAGGTGGTCACAAAGCACCGAGCTGATCTCCCTGTGCTATGTAGCTGCTTCCCACTACCTGTCTATTTTACATTTGGTAGTGTATATATGTCCATGGCACTCTCTCATTTCGTCCCAGCTTACCCTTCCCCCTCCCCATGTCCTCAAGTCCATTCTCTACGTCCATGTCTTTATTCCTGTCCTGCCCCTAGGTTCTTCAGAACCTTTTTTTTCTTTTTTTTTTAGATCCCATATATATGTGTTAGCATACGGTATTTGTTTTTCTCTTTTTGACTTACTTCACTGTGTATGACAGACTCTAGGTCCATCCACCTCACTACAAATAACTCAATTTCGTTTCTTTTTATGGCTCAGTAATATTCCATTGTATATATGAGCCACATCTTCTTTATCCAATCATCTGTTGATGGACACATAGGTTGCTTCCATGTCCTGACTATTGTAAATAGAGCTGCAATGAACACTGTGGTACATGACTCTTTGGGAATTATGGTTATCTCAGGGTATATCCAGTAGTGGGATTGCAGAGTCATATGGTAGTTCTATTTTAGTATTTTAAGGAACCTTCATACTGTTCTCCATAATGGCTGTATCAACTTACATTACCACCAACAGTGCAACAGGGCTCCCTTTCTCCACACCCTTTCCAGCATTTACTGTTTGTAGATTTTTTGATGATGGCCATTCTGACTGGTGTGAGGTGATACCTCATTGTAGTTTTGATTTGCATTTCTCTAATGACTAGTGATGTTGAGCATCCTTTCATGTGTTTGTTGGCAATCTGTATCTCTTCTTTGGAGGAATGTCTATTTAGGTCTTCTGCCCATTTTTGATTGGGTTGTTTGTTTTTATTGATATTGAGCTGCATGAGCTGTTTGCAAATTTTGGAGATTAATCATTTGTCAGTTGCTTCATTTGCAAATGTTTTCTCCCATTTTGAGGTTTGCCTTTTATCTTGTTTATGGTTTCCTTTGCTATGCAAAAGCTATTAAGTTTCATTAGGTCCCATTTGTTTATTTTTGTTTTTATTTCCATTTCTCTAGGAGGTGGGTGAAAAAGGATCTTGCTGTGATTTATGTCATAGAGTATTCTGCCTATGTTTTCCTCTAAGAGTTTTAGAGTGTCTGGCCTTACACTTAGGTCTTTAATTCATTTTGAGTTTATTTTTGTGTATGGTGTTAGGGAGTGTTCTAATTTCATTCTTTTACATGTAGCTGTCTAGTTTTCCCAGCATCACTTATTGAAGAGGCTGTCTTTTCTCCATTGTATGTTTATGACTCCTTTATCAAAAATAAGGTGACCAGATGTGCATGGTTTATCTCTGAGCTTTCTATCCTGTTCCATTGATGTATATTTCTGTTTTTGTGCCAGTACCAGACTGTCTTGATTACTGTAGCTTTGTAGTATAGTCTGAAATCAGGGAGCCTGATTCCTCCATTTTACTTTCTCAAGATTGCCTTGGCTATTTGGGGATCTTTTGTGTTTCCATACATATTGTGAAATTTTTTGTTCCAGTTCTAATCTAAGAAAATGGTATATCTCTCCATCTGTTTGTATCATCTTTAATTTCTTTCATCAGTGTGTTATGGTTTTCCGCATACAGGTCTTTTGTCTCCTTCGGTAGGTTTATTCCTAGGTATTTTATTCTTTTTGTTGCAGTGGTAAGTGGGAGTCTTTCCTTAATTTCTCTTTCAGATTTTTCGTCGTTAGTATGTAGGAATGCAAGAGATTTCTGTGCATTAATTTTGTATCCTACAACTTTACCAAATTCATCGATTAGCTCTAGTAGTTTTCTGGTGGCATCTTTAGGATTCTCTGTGTATAGTATCATGTCATCTGCAAACAGTGACAGCTTTACTTCTTCCTTTCTGCTTTAGATTCCTTTTATTTATTTTAATTCTCTGATTGCTGTGGCTAAAATTTCCAAAACTATGTTGAATAATAGTGGTAAGAGTGGGCAGCCTTGCCTTGTTCCTGATCTTAGTGGAAATGCTTGCAGTTTTTCACCATTGAGAACGATGTTGGCTGTGGGTTTGTCATATATGACCTTTATTATGTTGAGGTAAGTTCCCTCTATGCCTACTTTCTGGAGGGTTTTTATCATAAATGGATGTTGAATTTTGTCAAAAGCTTTTTCTGCATCTATTGAGATGATCATATGGTTTTTCTCCTTCAATTTGTTAATATGGTGTATCAGATTGATTGATTTGCGCATATTGAAGAATCCTTGCATTTCTTGTATAAACCCCACTTGATCATGGTGTATAATCCTTTTAATGTGCTTTTGGATTCTGTTTGCTAGTATTTTGTTGAGGATTTTTGCATATGTGTTCATATCAGTGATATTGACCTGTAGTTTTCTCTCTTTGTGAGATTTTGTCTGGCTTTGGTATCAGGCTGATGGTGGCCTTGTAGAATGAGTTTGGGAGTGTTCCTCCCTTTGCTATATTTTGGAAGAGTTTGAGAAGGATAGGTGTTAGCTTTTCTCTAAATGCTTGATAGAATTCGCCTGTGAAGCCATCTGGTCCTGGGCTTTTGTTTGTTGGAAGATTTTTAATCCCAGTCTCAAATTCACTGCTTGTGATTTTTCTGTTTATATTTTCTATTTCTTCCTGGTTTAGTCTCAGAAGTTGTGCTTTTCTAAGTATTTGTCCATTTCTTCCAGGTTGTCCATTTTATTGGCATAGAGTTGCTTGTAGTAATCTCTAATGATCTTTTGTATTTCTGCAGTGTCACTTGTTACTTCTCCTTTTTCATTTCTAATTCTATTGATTTGAGTCTTCTCCCTTTTTTTCTTGATGAGTCTGGTGAATGGTTTATCAACTTTGTTTATCTCCTCAAAGAACCAGCTTTTAGTTTTATTGATCTTTGCTATTGTTTCCTACATTTCTTTTTCATTTATTTCTGATCTGATCTTTATGATTTCTTTCCTTCTGCTAACTTTGGGGTTTTTCTGTTCTTTCTCTAATTACTTTATGTGTAAGGTTAGGTTGTCTATTTGAGATGTTTCTTGTTTCTTGAGGTAGGATTGTATCGCTATAATCTTCCCTCTTAGAACTGCTTTTGCTGCATCCCATAGATTTTGGGTCGTCGTGTTTTCATTGTCCTTTGTTTCTAGGTACTTTTTGATTTCTTCAGTTATCTCTTGGTTATTAAGTAGCGTACTGTTTAGCCTCCATGTATTTGTATTTTTTACAGATTTTTTCCTGTTATTGATATTTAGTCTCATAGCATTGTGATCAGAAAAGATACTTGATATGATTTCACTTTTCTTAAATTTACCAAGGTTTGATTTGTGACCCAAGATATGATCTATCCTGGAGAATGTTCCATGAGCACGTGAGAAGAAGGTGTATTCTGTTGTTTTTGGATGGAATGTCCTATAAATATCAATTAAGTCCATCTTGTTTAATGTATCATTTAAAGCTTCTGTTTCCTTCTTTATTTTCATTTTGGATGATGTGTCCATTGGTGAACGTGGGGTGTTAAAGTCTCCTGCGATAATTGTGTTACTGTTGATTTCCCCTTTTATGGCTGTTAGTATTTGCCTTATGTATTGAGGTGCTCCTATGTTGGGTGCATAAATATTTACAATTGTTATATCTTCTTCTTGGATCGATCCCTTGATCATTATGTAGTGTCCTTCTTTGTCTCTTGTAATAGTCTTTATTTTAAAGTCTATTTTGTCTGATATGAGAATTGCTACTCCAGCTTTCTTCTGATTTCCATTTGCATGGAATATCTTTTTCCATCCCCTCACTTTCATTTTTATGAATCTGAAGTGGCTCCTCCACTGTCTTTTTCCCTTTCTGCCAGCGGAAGCAGAAGACTCTGAGGGTTTAGAACAGGGCAGTAGTCCTCAACATTGTCAAGGTCACCAAAAATGAGGGAAGTATGAGAAATTGTCACAGCCAAGAGGAGCCTATGGAGACATGAAGACTAAATGTAATGCTGTACCCTTGGCTTCCTGCGGCCATCTGGGCCTGCATCCCCAGCAAGAATCTATCCTATAATCCTTTTAATGTTTGAGGGAGTGTTTTAAAAATTGTCTTTGTGGTCAATAAGATACCCTTTGTTTCTTTCATTGTAAATTTCATTCATTCATTCATTCTTCCACCAAACCAATGCACTTGAGGCTTGCCTAAAGAATTTGTGTGGACCATATATGAAAAACTCTTTGATATGAACATTCTCTATTGACCAGTATTTCTCCATAAACAAAATAATGAAAATTAACATTGAAAATTATTTCTGAGAAGCCTTCCAGAATTCAGAAGCTCCTTATAAAATATGAAATATTAAGCTATATTCAATCAATATTTAATGTAATATGGGACAGCACAATGTACTAAGTGACATAAGGGATCCAGGGAGGTCTAAGATAATGTTCCCAATCTCAGGTAGAGAAAGATGCTGAATGCACAGGAGAAGACAAGTGATTTTGCAAGTTACAAATAAGATTTAGATGAGTTGTCCAGACAGTGAGTTCTCTGCACATTCAGAGAGAGCTACGATTACCAGAAAGACTTCACAGAGGAAGTGGAACTTAAGTAGGGTCTTAAAGAATGGTAGAATTTATATAAGTGAATTGTAAAGAGAGGGAAATTTTAGATGCCGGGGTTAATGCAAAGCATCTGCCATAAAGCAGAGTGATTAGATCAGAGAGTGAATGCCTGGTGTGGGGGATTTGCATGGGGAACGGGCACTCACATAGAGCAATGCAGAGAGAATTGGGGTAAACTGGATATCCATTGCAGAGGTCCTCCAATCATTTAAACTTTACTTGATTGGCAATTGGAAGCAACTGAAGATTTTGGAGCAAGTAAAATGACAATAAAAATTACTATTTTGAAGATTAATGTAGTAGTAGTGTGTATGCTGAGAAAAAAATTGAATGTATGGACACCAAGGGGGGAAAGCTGCGGGGGGCGGGGGTGGGATGAATTGGGAGATTGGGACTGACATATATACACTAATATGTATAAAATAGATAGCTAATAAGAACCTCCTATATAAAAAAAAATTCAAAAAAATGCAATTTTAAAACAGGTAAAAAAAAAAAGAAGCGTGAGCCAATGTGAGATAGAGGATGCTGCGTGCACAGTTAGGAGGTTTATATAATGGTCCAAGCACAAGGTGAGGAGGACATGCATGTACTGGGGTTGTGACCGTGGGAAGAAAGGAAAGGAAAAGATGGAGAAATGAAGATGAAGAAAAGGAAGGGTGCAAAATAAAAGGTTGCAAAGTCAGGATGAACAGGATAAGGAGTTGAGGCAGAAAAAGAAGACAAAGCCTGCACATCTGCAACAGTGATGGCACGATTGACAGAAATAGAATAGAGATCGTACTAATTGGATGTTATATCATCGTATTTCACAACTTTGAAATTTGGTATTTCATGTATATAGTTTGTATGGTAATTCCATTGATTAAATTATTTTATTAACTAGATGCTCCATTCCTTAATCATGCCAGATATCAGAGCATACTCTATGCAGAGTCTATTCATATTGACATCAGCAAGAGATAGAGGGATGCTTATTCTGCAGAGAAACCAGTTAGCTCTTGGTTACTTTGTAGGACACCATTCTGGGACACCAATATTGATAATGAAGGAGTTTGCCTGTGCCTTCTTCAGTAGCTGGACCTCTGGGGAAGAAAGTACAATGGCTAAGAGAGAAATGAGCTTGAGCATCAAACAGCTTCTGAAGACTTTTAAGGAGGTTGACTATTCCTGGGAACTTTGTTGAAGACTGTGCTATCTTTTCTGGAGATAAGGGTGGATAAATGGGCTAAAGGCAATACAATAAAGTTCCATAATTACGGCACTTGGTGGATATGCAGAGGTGTAATCTCAGCCAACTTCCTATTCTTTCCACAGTGACTCTGAGCTCTACTTCACACAGAATAGGAGGAAAATATTGGAAGGCTCAGTATATAGAGTATGTTGATGCAACTTTTACTCGAAGAAAAAGACTCTCTGAGGCAGAAGCCCACCTTGGAATTCTTGGTACAGTGAAACCATCCGTCATGTTTTGAACAGGGGAAATGTTTTAGTAGGACATGCACACCTAACATGGAATGACTCTTCTCCTGTTCCTATCCACTTCTCTCTTTTCATCCTCTTACCTCTCCTTCTCTTAATATTTCTTAGGTCCCATCATCAAGGCAGAGGTGGGTGATACTCTGTTAGTGACCTTTGCTAACAAAGCCGACAAGGTCTACAGTATTTTGCCCCACGGTGTGATCTATGACAAGGCCTCTGATGCAGCCCCAAATGTAGATGGTAAGTCCCAGCCTCAGCCTTGGTAGGAAACAGGATGAGTGAGCAAAGGACTTAGAACTGGACAGACCTGGTTCAAATCCTGGTCCCTTTACTTACCAGCCCTGTGAGCTTGAGCAGCTATTTCAAATTTCTGAACCTTATTCTTCTCACCTTTCAAATGCAGACAATGACACTCACCTCATAGGGCTTTGGGAAAGGATGGAGAGAATTTAGGACAGGGTCTGGCCCACAGTAGGTACTTAGGAAGTGTTAATGCCTTTCCTTTTCCCTCAGTAATGTAATAAATCTCAAAGTGATCTGCTTTCACAGTCGCCCCCACTTCTCTAAGATGGAGAGCTTTTCTGCTGCATTTGGATGGGATCTGTGGCTGAAGGCTGAAAGGGAACTCTGATTTCCAATGTTTTGTTGAAATCAAAATCTTACACGTGGTCTTTGCTTTGTCCCTATCGACAAATATTTATTTAAAACCAGTATTATGCGCTTACCATCATACACGGCCTCTCCCAATCACAGAGTATGTAGCACAGACTCTCTACATGTAATAAAGGCATCTTCTACCCAGTGGCTGCAGGAATTATCCTTCCATTCATTATACTGCTTTTGGGAAACTCCTGGTCGCGTTGGAAGCCTTCCCCATCACTACAACAGACATCATGACTCCTGGGATACTTACTTCTTCATGCCTAAGTATGAGGCCAGTCACAGTCCAGAGCAGGTGATGGGGAGGGGACAGAGAAGGAAGGAATGGAGGGAGTATTCCCCCTCTCTACACCCACCCTCTCCTCCCCCTGCTGCAGCAACATTTCCTGTGCCTGCAGTCTCTTCCTTGGTCAAAATGCTCACAATGACTTTTGTGTGTGTGCAGGAAGAACACTAGTGACAGCACAAATGTCCACATTTTCTATTGTTTAATTCAGAAAACTTACTGGGCACCTTTTTGCCAGGCTCTGGACAAGATACAGAAAGTCTCTGGCCCCAGTCTAGTTGGAGAGATTCAATGTGTTCATCTGGCAATATAATGTGAGGGCTAAGTGCAAAGTCTTTGGAATCAGACAGCCCTGAATTTGAATCCCAGACCTGCCATTTATCAGCTTCGTTACCTTGGGCCTTCGCTTACCTCCTCTAACTTGTAGTTATTTGGGTTATTCCTAGATCAACCTTCTAGATTTCAAACTCTTTAAAGATAGGTCTCTTGTTTAACTTATTGGGGTATCCTCTGCAAGGCCAAGTATAATATATTCCACATGGAAGGTACTCAATGATATTTTATGAATTTACATTTATATATTAATATATAAATGGGCAATTATCGCTCTTCTAACATTTGCTAAACCTGGTAATTGAGTAAGAAGTAGTATCTGTGAAGATCTTAAATGTAATCTGTGAAGAAGATAATCCTTTGATATAAGCTTCTATCTCATGAAACAGCAGATTATGGCAGTGGCCTCCCTGGTAGGATACAGTGAAAATAACTGTCCTTCCACAAAGTACTTCATCAGAGAGAGACATACCAGGGCTGGAAGACCCAGTGTGACAAGTTTAGTGTTCTTGGCTGTTGCTTTGAATAACTGTTTCATTTATCTCCTCAGGATTTCTGAAGCCAGGGGCACACGTTAAGCCAGGTGAAACTTTCACATACAGGTGGACGGTGCCTGAAAGCATAAGCCCAACAGCTGATGATCCCCCCTGTCTGACCTATCTTTACTTCTCAGCTGTTGAGCCAATCAACGACACCAGCTCTGGCCTTGTAGGGCCTTTGCTAGTCTGTAAGAAGGGCATTCTCAATGCTGATGGGACACAGGTAGGCCATCAAAGGTCACCAAGTTTTTCTCAGGGTTGTATGTGAGAGAGATCAGTAATATGGCTAGAGGGTAAATATTAATAAAGAGTCAGTTACAAAAAGTGATTTTTCCTCATTGCTCGTGAAATTGACTTCTACTAAATGAGGATTTTATTTTATTTTGTTTTTCCTAAATGTAACATCTGAATTTTAATTTAAGGTAATTTTAATGTAATTAAACTTTTAATTTTCAGATCTTAAATGTAAATTTAAGATCTGAAAGTTACATATGCCCAAGTAGAAAACCAGGATTTCTGCTTGTTGTGGCTGGAATTTGGTGGGTCTCTTTCCCTGTGCATTGCTTTGATTCTAGAAGCTTCAGAGATCTATATGAAATGCAAATTGGGATCTTTTGGGGCAGCAAGTTTTCTCAAACTTGGCCACACATTGGAATCACCTGGGGACCTTGTAAACATCCTTTATTCAGGTGTTCCAGACCAATTAACTCAGAATCTCCAGGTGACTCCAATGTGCAGCCAAGTTTGAGAACCCCTGTAGCTCACCACTGTAATCTAGAAATTAGTCACTATGACCAAAGGAACTAGAAAGCAAGTAGATTGTTTCTTGCAAGTCCCAACTTAGAAGTTTCGATTAAGCCACACTGATTAGTGTGGCAAAGCATAGCATTTCAAGCTATGTCTGCATGATATTAAACACATTGATGACAAAAGGAAAAGCCAGCCATTTAACCATTTTAAATTACTTTACCAAGCAGAAACAGCAAGCTATTTATTTAAATGGTATATTTTGTAATATTTGGCATTAATCCTAGTTCTGTAGAGAAAAAGAACCATTAGGATGTGTATATAGATAGAAAGAAAACTATTATAAGGAGTTGGCTCACATGACTAGGGAGGATGACAAGTTTCAAGATCTGCAGGGTGAGTCACAGAAAGAGACCCGGGAGACCCAAAAGGCCATCAGGCTCAAGACCCAGGAGGAGCCTGTGTTTGAGTTTGAGTCCAAAGGCAGGAAAAAGCTGTTGTTCCAGTTCAAAAGCAGGAGGAATCCCCATTTACTTGTGAGGGGGTCAGACTTTTTGTTGTTGTGCTAAGGCCTTCAACTGATTGGATGAGGCCCACCCACATTAAGGAGGGCAATCTGCTTTACTCAGTCTACTGAATCAAATGTTAATCTCATCCAAGCACACCCTCATGGAAACAGCTAGAATAAGGTTTGACCAAATATCTGGGCACCCTATAGCCCAGTCAAGTTGGCACATAAAATTAATCATTACACAGGGTCCTATCACTTACCTTCTAACTTCCTGGGCTAATATCCCACTTTTATAGACCCAGTTACATTCCAAATAGCTCTCAGATGATGAGATTCTTCAAGTGAACTCCTTTCAATGGTTCCTTCTCATCTTGTGGACAATTGCAATCACAGTTAATAACAGTTAACATTGAGTACTTAGTATTTGCCAGATGTTGTTTTGAGTGTTCTACCTATAGTATCTAATTTACCTTCCAAAAACACATGAAGTAGGGACTACTCATATCCTCAGTTTGCAAATGAGGGAATTAGGACTTAGAGAAGACAAGTCATTTGTCCCAGTTTTCACAGCATGTAAGCAGAATGGCACTAGAACCCAAGATCTTTTAAAATATGTTTGACCCCTTGTCTGCCCCCCAATTTTTTATATTGTATTTTGAAAAATTTTAAGCCTATATTGTTTCTTTCCATAGCCAATGATCTTAAATTATTGCTTTCTAAAACACCATGTGATAAAAGCAGTAAGTGTACATAAGGTATAGTAAGAACATAAAGCAAAGAATACCCTTATCTTCAATGAAGAGTTAAAGCTTCACAGGGGTGGGACAGCTAAGCTGACCCTTGAAGTTGGATTACAGTGGGAGACCATCAAAGTTGAGGGGGTACACGCATAAAGGACAGAGACTTGCTGAACCTAGCAAGTTCAGATTGCTGCAAGGATCTTGGCCTTACTTCGGTTCAAGTGCCAGGAGGGAAGGGTTGAGAGATGAGGCTGAACAGGTAGGCAGGGACTGATCACTGTGAGTTTAGATTGTATTCTCCAGATTAAGTAGAGAGATATGATCTGCTGAGGATCCTTCTGGAGCAGGCAGCAGGATGAAGGGTAGATTGGAAGGGAGCACATTAAAGAAGGGAAGATGGTTGAGGGACAGAAAATACAGTTACCTCTCTGGTTCAGCTTTAAAGAAAAGTAGATTTCAGCAGTTCAAGATGTTGTTTGGTCAGACATGCTCAAAAAAGATGGATTAGGAATATACACAGTGGGAGGTAACCCCTGAATTTCAACTCAAATTAACATAACATAGCAAAGTCCATGGATTACATGAATTCATTATTTCACTTAAAAACACCTATTGAGTGCCTACTTTTCCAGTCATTTTTGTTGGAGCTGGGGATACAGAGAGGGACCCAAAACTTCCCTACTCTCACAAAACCTACATTGAAGTGGGGCAACATCAGAAAATATAAGTGCATAAATAAAATATAATTTCAGGTGGAGATAAGTGCTATGAAGAAAAGTAAAGTGTGGTAAAGTAAAGTGAGTGAGTTTGCAGGCAGGATGGAAGATGAGTGACTGTTTTGTATAGGGTGGTCAGGGAAGGGCACTCTGACGAGGTGATGTTTGTGTAGGGAATGGAACAGAATAAAGGAGTGAGCCAGGCAAGACCTAGGAGAACCTCCTAGACAATGGGAACAGCACATACAAAGGCCCTGAGGCAGGAATGAAGTTGGTGTGTTCACAGAAGAGCAAAAGGCCAGGGTAGCTGGAATAAGTTAGGGGGTGAATACACGGAGATGAGGCCAGAGAGAGAGGCCGAGGCCAGGACTTGGAGTCTAGGGTAAGGAAAATAAGTCAGTGATGACCAGCCTGAAAATAGGAGTACCACAGGGAAGGAAAGCTTCTGAGCAATGACTTATTTCCTCTGAGGAGGTCACGAGGACAGGGAGAAGGATATAATGAGGAAGATGTTGGGTGTAGAATGAATTTATCAGAATCCTGATTTACAAAATGACCTAGTAAATCTATGGCTGACATTGACCCTAATTTACTTTGTGTTAATTTTGAAAGTGAAGTAGAGCTAAGAAGTCCTCCAAGCTGTACTTTAATACATTCATTTCTTTCTTCTCTGTAGAATGGAATAGACAAGGAATTTTACCTATTATTCACAGTCTTTGATGAGAATCTGAGCAGGTATCTTGATGAAAATATTCAGAAGTTTACCTGGCGTCCCTTCAGTGTTGACAAGGAGGACAAAGAGTTTGTGAAGTCCAACCGAATGCATGGTATGAAAAATGTTTTTCCCTCCTGTAAAGGAAAGTTATAATTGCATTTGAAGTGAAAATGTTTGGAATGCTTTATCTTAAGTTTGGTTTCTTGGGTATTGTTCTTGGTCATGAGTAAAATATTTCGTGGCTTCAGACGCACAAGGTATGGTGAAACCTCCCTGTCTCTAGAGATGTGAAACTTAATATTTCTAAAGCCTTAGGTAAAGCAATATAAAATTTGAACTAGCAAAGATCGCAGTACATCATAAATGTAGAAAATTACTGACAAAATGCCCTCCCTTGGGTTTGCAATAATGTCATTAAGTCTGATAATCCAGCTGATAGTTGGAGATAATTATTATCCAGCAAGGCATCTCTTAACAAGTTGTATGTATAACTATCTAAAGTGTTAATTTGTAAAACATTAGCCATTCCTATCCAAGATCTTCATGTAGGAGAAATTAGTTAATTATCCTTCTCTGTCTCTTTTATATCAGCTGTTAACAATAGCAAACCCACATTGTAATTGGTGTAACATGGGATTCTTGTTAGTCTTGGAGAGATTACCCAAGGTGGCAGAGTAATGCACAAGAGTCCAAACTCAAATGGCCACCAGAGTGTGGAGTCAACAAAAATGCCTAGAGGGAAGAGATCAAGGTGGTGGAGTAGGAGAATGTGGAACTCATCTCCTCCCACAAACACATCAAAACCACATCTACAGGATACAGAGGAAGATGGCAGAAGAGTAAGACGTGAAGATCACTTTCCTCCCCACAGATACATCAGAAATAAATCTACACGTGAAACAACTCCTACAGAACACCTACTGAACGCTCGCAGAAGACCTCGGACCTCCCAAAAGGCAAGAAACTCCCCACGTACCTGGGTAGGGCAAAAGAAAAAAGAAAAAACAGAGAGAAAAGAATAGGGACGGGACCTGCACCAGTGGGAGGGAGCTGTGAAGGAGGAAAGGTTTCCACACACTAGGAAGCCCCCCCGGGGGGAGACTGCGGGTGGCGATGGGGGGAAGCTTCAGAGCCACAGAGGAGAGCGCAGCAACAGGGGTGCTGAGGGCAAAGCGGAGAGATTCCCGCACAGAGGATCGGTGCGGACCAGCACTCACCAGCCCAAGAGGCTTGTCTGCTCACCTGCCGGGACGGACGGGGGCTGGGAGCTGACGCTCGGGCTTCGGAGGACAGATCCCAGGGAGAGGACTGGGGTTGGCTGCGTGAACACACCCTGAAGGGGCTAATGCGCCACAGCTAGCTGGGAGGGAGTCCAGGAAAAAGTCTGGAGCTGCCGAAGACACAGGAGAATTTTTCTTCCCTCTTTGTTTCCTGTTGCGCGAAGAGAGGGGATTAAGAGCGCTGCTTAAAGGAGCTCCAGAGATGGGCGCGAGCCGCGGCTAACAGCGCGGACCCCAGAGACGGGCATGAGACGCTAAGGCTGCTGCTGCTGCCACCAAGAAGTGTATGTGCGAGCACAGGGCACTATACACAACTCCCTTCCCAGGAGCCTGTGCAGCCCGCCACTGCCAGAGTCCCGTGATCCAGGGACAACTTCCCCGGGAGAACACACGGCGCGCCGCAGGCTGGTGCAATGTCATGCTGGCCTCTGCTGTCGCAGGCTTGTCCCACACTCTGTCCCCCTCTGTCCCCCTGGCCTGAGAGAGCCAGAGCCCCCCAATCAGCTGCTCCTTTAACCCCATCCTGAGCGAAGAACAGATGCCCTCAGGCAACCTACACGCAGAGGCAGGTCCAAATCCAAAGCTGAACCCCAGGAGCTGTGCGAACAAAGAAGAGAAAGGGAAATCTCTCCCAGCAGCCTCAGGAGCAGCAGATTAAATCTCCACAATCAACTTGATGTACCCTGCATCTGTGGAATACCTGAATAGACAACGAAACATCCCAAATTGAGGAGGTGGACTTTAGGAGCAGTGATATATATATGTATTTTTTCCTTTTTCTCCTTCTGTGAGTGTGTTTGTGTATGTTTCTGTGTGTGATTTTGTCTGTATAGCTTTGCTTTTACCATTTCTCCTAGGGTTCTGTCTGTCCGTCTTTTTGGTTTTTTTAGTATAGTTTTTAGCACTGGTTATCATTGGTGGACTTGTTTATGGTATGGTTGCTCTCTTCTTTCTTTCTTTTTTTAAATTACTTTAAAAATTATTTTTAATAATTATTTTTTATTTTAGTAACTATTTTATTTTACCTTCTTCTTCCTTTCTTTCTTTTTTTTCTCCCTTTTATTCTGAGCCATGTGGAGGACAGGCTCTTGGTGTCCGAGCCAGGCATTAGGGCTGTGCCTCTGGGGTGGGAGAGCCAAGTTCAGGACATTGGTCCACAAGAGACCTCCCAGCTCCATGTAATATCAAATGGTGAAAATCTCCCAGAGATCTCCATCTCAATGCCAAGACCCAGCTCCACTCAACAACCAGCAAGCTACAGTGCTGGACACCCTATGCCAAACAACTAACAAGACAGGAACACAACCCTACCCATTACCAGAGAGGCTACCTAAAATCATAATAAGCCCACAGACACCCCAAAACACAGCACCAGACGTGGACCTGCCCACCAGAAAGACAAGATCCAGTCTCATTTACCAGAACACAGGCACTAGCCCCCTCCACCAGGAAGCCTACACAACACAGTGAACCAACCTTAGCCATTGGGGGCAGATACCAAAAACAACGGGAACTACGAACCTGCAGCCTGTGAAAAGGAGACGCCAAACACAGTAAGTTAAGCAAAATGAGAAGAAAGAGAAACTCAGAGCAGATGAAGGAGCAAGGTAAAAACCCACCAGACCTAATAAATGAAGAGGAAATAGGCAGTCTACCTGAAAAAAACTCAGAATAATGATAATAAAGATGATCCAAAATCTTGGAAATAGAATGGAGAAAATACAAGAAATGTTTAACAAGGAACTAGAAGAACTAAAGAGCAAACAAACAGTGATGAACAGCACAATGAATGTAATTAAAAATTCTCTAGAAGGGATCAAGAGCAGAATAACTGAGACAGAAGAATGAATAAGTGACCTGGAAGATAAAATAGTGGAAATAACTACTGCAGAGCAGAATAAAGAACAAAGAATGAAAAGAGTTGAGAACAGTCTCGGAGACCTCTGGGACAACATTAAACGCACCAACATTCGAATTATAGGAGTCCCAGAAGAAGAAGAGAAAAAGAAAGGGACTGAGAAAATATTTGAAGAGATTATAGTTGAAAACTTCCATAATATGAGAAAGGAAATAGTTAATCAAGTCCAGGAAGCACAGAGAGTCCTATGTAGGATAAATCCAAGGAGAAACACACCAAGACACATATTAATCAAACTATCAAAAATTAAATACAAAGAAAAAGTATTAAAAGCAACAAGGGAAAAACAACAAATAACATACAAGGGAATCCCCATAAGGTTAACAGCTGATCGTTCAGCAGAAACTCTGTAAGCCAGAAGGGAGGAGCAGGACATATCTAAAGTGATGAAGGGGAAAAACCTACAACCAAGATTACTCTACCCAACAAGGATCTCATTCAGATTTGACAGAGAAATTAAAACCTGTATAGACAAGCAAAAGCTAAGAGAATTCAGCACCACCAAACCAGCTTTACAACAAATGCTAAAGGAACTTCACCAGGCAGGAAACACAAGAGAAGGAAAAGACCTACAATCACAAACCCAAAACAATTAAGAAAATGGTAATAGGAACATACATATTGATAAACACTTAAATGTAAATGGATTAAGTGCTCCAACTGAAAGACATAGACTGGCTGAATGTATACAAAAACAAAACTCGTATATATGCTGTCTACAAGAGACCAACTTCAGACCTAGGGACACATACAGACTGAAAGTGAGGGAATGCAAAAAGATATTCCATGAAAATGGAAATCAGAAGAAAGCTGGGGTAGCAATTCTCATATCAGACAAAATACACTTTAAAATAAAGACTATTACAAGAGACAAAGAAGGACACTACATAATGATCAAGGGATCGATCCAAGAAGAAGATATAACAATTGTAAATATTTATGCACCCAACATAGAAGAACCTCAATACATAAGGCAAATACTAACAGCCATAAAAGGGGAAATCGACAGTAACACAAGCAGAGTAGGGGACTTTAACACCCCACTTTCACCAATGGACACATCATCCAAAATGAAAATAAAGAAGGAAACAGAAGCTTTAAATGATACATTAAACAAGATGGACTTAATTGATATTTATAGGCCATTCCATCCAAAAACAACAGAATACACATTTTTCTCAAGTGCTCATGGAACATTCTCCAGGATAGATCATATCTTGGGTCACAGATCAAGCCTTGATAAATTTAAGAAAATTGAAATCTTATCAAGTATCTTTTCCGACCACAATGCTATGAGACTAGATATCAATTACAGGGAAAAACTGTAAAAAATACAAACACGTGGAGGCTAAACAATACACTGCTTAATAACCAAGAGATCACTGAAGAAATCAAAAAGAAAATCAAAAAATACCTAGAAACAAATGACAATGAAAACACGACGACCCAAAACCTATGGGACGCAGCAAAAGCAGTTCTAACAGGGAAGTTTATAGCAATACAATCCTACCGTAAGAAACAGGAAACATCTCAAATAAACAACCTAACCTTGCACCTAAAGCAATTAGAGAAAGAAGAACAAAAACCCCAAAGTTAGCAGAAGGAAAGGAATCATAAAAATCAGATCAGAAATAAATGAAAAAGAAATGTAGGAAACAATAGCAAAGATCAAGAAAACTAAAAGCTGGTTCTTTGAGAAGTTAAACAAAATTGATAAACCATTCACCGGACTCATCAAGAAAAAAAGGGAGAAGACTCAAAAAATAGAATTAGGAAAGAAAAAGGAGAAGTAACAAGTGACACTGCAGAAATACAAAGGATCATGAGAAATTACTACAAGAAATTCTATGCCAATAAAATGGACAACCTGGAAGAAATGGACAATTTCTTAGAAATGCACAACATGCCAAGACTGAACCAGGAAGAAATAGAAAATATGAACAGACAAATCACAAGCACTGAAATTGAAACTGTGGTTAAAAATCTTCCAACAAACAAAAGCCCAGGACCAGATAACTTCACAGGCGAATTCTATCAAACATTTAGAGAAGAGCTAACATCTATCCTTCTCAAACTCTTCCAAAATATAGCAGAGGGAGGAACACTCCCAAACTCATTCTACGAGGCCACCATCAGCCTGACACCAAAACCAGACAGAGATGTCACAAAGAAAGAAAACTACAGGCCAATATCACTGATAAACATAGATGTAAAACTCCTCAACAAAATACTAGCAAACAGAATCCAACAGCACATTAAAAGGATCATACACCATGATCAAGTGGGGGTTATCCCAGGAATGCAAGACTTCTTCAATATGCTCAAATCAATCAATGTGATACACCATATTAACAAATTGAAGGAGGAAAACAATATGATCATCTCAATAGATGCAGAGAAAGGTTTTGACAAAATTCAATACCCATTTATGATAAAAATCCTCCAGAAAGTAGTCATAGAGGGAACTTACCTCAACACAATAAAGGCCATATATAACAAACCCGCAGCCAAAATCCTCCTCAATGGTGAAAAACTGAAACCATTTCCACTAAGATCAGGAACAAGACAAGGTTGCCCACTCTCACCACTATTATAGTTTTGGAAGTTTTAGCCAGAGCAATCAGAGAAGAAAAAGAAATAAAAGGAATGCAAATTGGAAAAGAAGAAATAAAGCTGTCACTGTTTGCAGATGACATATACATAGAGTATGTATATGTCATATATGTATATGACATATAGTATATGACTATACATAGAGTATCCTAGAGATGCTACCAGAAAACTACTAGAGTTAATCAATGAATTTGGTAAAGTAGCAGGATACAAAATTAATGCACAGAAATCTCTTGTATTCCTATACGCTAATGATGAAAAATCTAAAAGTGAAATTCAGAAAACACTCCCGTTTACAACTGCAACAAAAAGAATAAAATATCTAGGAATAAACCTACCTAAGGAGACAAAAGACCTGTATGCAGAAAATTATAAGACACTGATGAAAGAAATTAAAGATGATACCAACAGATGGAGAGATATACCATGTTCTTGGATTGGAAGAATCAACATTGTGAAAATGACTATACTACCCCAAGCAATCTACAGATTCAGTGCAATCCCTGTCAAACTACCACTGGCATTTTTCACAGAACTAGAACAAAAAATTTCACAATATGTATGGAAACACAAAAGACCCCAAATAGCAAAAGCAGTCTTGAGAAAGAAAAACGGAGCTGGAGGAATCAGGCTCCCTGACTTCAGATTATACTACAAAGCTACAGTAATCAAGACAGTATAGTACTGGCACAAAAACAGAAATATAAATCAATGGAACAGGATAGAAATCCCAGAGACAAACCCACGTACATATGGTCACCTTATCTTTTATAAAGGAGGCAAGAATATACAGTGGAGAAAAAACAACCTCTTCAATAAGTGGTGCTGGGAAAACTGGACAGCTACATGTAAAAGAATGAAGTTAGAAGACTTTCTAACACCATACACAAAAATAAACTCAAAATGGATTAAAGACCTAAATGTAAGGCGAGACACTATCATACTCTTAGAGGAAAACATAGGCAGGACACTCTATGACATAAATCACAGCAAGATCCTTTTTCACCCACTTCCTAGAGAAATGGAAATAAAAACAAAAATAAACAAATGTGACCTGATGAAACTTAATAGCTTTTGCACAGCAAAGGAAGTCATAAATAGGATGAAAAGACAACCCTCAGAATGGGAGAAAATATTTGCTAATGAAGCAACTGACAAAGGATTAATCTCTACAATTTACAAGCAGCTTATGCAGCTCAATATGAAAAAAACAAAAAACCCAATCCAAAAATGGGCAGAAGACCTAAATAGACATTTCTCCAAAGAAGATATGCAGGTTGCCAGCAAACACATGAAAGTATGCTCAGTATCATTAATCATTAGAGAAATGCAAGTCAAAACTACAATGAGATATCATCTCACACTGATCAGAAGGGGCATCATCAAAAAATCTACAAACAATAAATGCTGGAGAGGCTGTGGAGAAAAGTGAGCCCTCTTGCACTGTTGGTGGGAATGTAAACTGATACAGCCACTATGGAGAACAGTATGGAGGTTCCTTAAAAAGCTAAAAATAGAACTACCATACGACCCAGCAATCCCACTACTGGGCATATACCCTGAGAAAACCATAGTTCAAAAAGAGTCATGTACCACAATGTTCATTGCAGCTCTATTTACAATAGCCAGGACATGGAAGCAACCTAAGTGTCCATCAACAGATGAATGGATGAAGAAGATGTGACACATATATACAATGGAATATTACTGAGCCATAAAAAGAAAGGAAATTGCGTTATTTGTAGTGAGGTGGATGGATCTAGAGTCTGTCATACAGAGTGAAGTAAGTCAGAAAGAGAAAAACAAATACTGTATGCTAACACATATATATGGAATCTTAAACAAACAAACAAAAAATGGTCATGAAGAAGCTAGGGGCAAGATGGGAATAAAGACGCAGAACTACTAGATTGATGTGATGTACCACATTAAGAAACTGAAATGTAAAAATTATATGATCACCTCAATAGATGCAGAAAAAGCTTTTGACAAAACTCAACACTCATTTATGATAAAAATTCTCCAGAAAGTTGGCATAGAGGGAACATACCTCAACATAATTAAGGCCATATATGACAGCTCCACAGCTAACATCATACTCAGTTGTGAAAAGCTGAAAGCATTTCCTCTAAGATCAGGAACAAGACAATGATGCCCACTCTCACCACTTTTATTCAATAAAGTATTGGAAGTCCTAGCCACAGCAATCAGAGAAGAAAAAGAAATAAAAGGCATTCAAATTGGAAAGGAAGAAGTCAAAATGTCATTGTTTGCAGATGGCATGATACTATACTTAGAAAATCCTAAAGACATTACCAGAAAACTACTAGAGCTCATCAATGAATTCAGTAAAGTTGCAGAATATAAAATGAATATATAGAAATCTGTTGTATTTATACACACTAACAATGCATTATAAGAAAAAGAAATCAAGGAAACAATCTCACTTACCATCACATCAAAAATAATAAAATACCTAGGAATGAACCTACCCCAGGAGGTAAAGGACCTGTACCCAGAAAACTATGACGCTGGTGAAAGAAATTGAAGACAACAAAAACAGATGGAAAGATGTGTTCTTGGATAGTAAGAATCAATATGTTAAAATGACCATTCTACTCAAGGCAATCTACAGATTCAATGCAATTCCTATAAAAATACCAAGGGTATTTTTCACAGAACTAGAACAAATAATTTTATTATTTTTTCTTTTATTCCAGTTTAATCACATTAAAAAATTAATTTTTATTAGAGTATAGCTGATTTATAATGTGTTAGTTTCTGCTGTACAGCAAAGTGAATAAATTATACATATATCCACTATTTTTAGATTCCATTCTCATATAGGTCATTACAGAGTATTGAGTAGAGTTCCTTGCGCTACACAGTACGTTTTTATTAGTTATCTATTTTATTTATAGTAGTGTGTATACGTCAATCCCAATCTCCCAATTTATCCCTTCCTCCCTTTCCACCTTGGTAACCATAAGTTTGTTTTCTACATCTGTGACTCTATTTCTGTTTTGTAAATAGGTTCATTTGTACCATTTTTTTAGATTCCACATATAAGCGAAATCATATATTTGTCTTTGTCTGACATACTTCACTCAGTATGACAATATCTAGTTCCATCCATGTCACTGCAAATGGCATTATTTCCTTCTGTTTTATGGATGAGTAATAGTCTATTGTATATATGTACCACATCTTCTTTATCTATTCACCTGTCAATGGACATTTAAGTTGTTTCCATGACCTCGCTGTTGTAAATAGTGCTGCAATGAACTTTGGGGTGCATGTATCTTATAGTGGCTGTACCAATTTACATTTCCACCAACAGTGTAGGAGGGTTCCCTTTTCTTCACACCCTCTCCAGCATTTATTATTGGTAGATTTTTTTGATGATGGCCATTCTGACCAGTGTGAGGTGATATCTCATTGTAGTTTTTATTTGCATTTCTCCAATAATTAGTGATGTTGAGCATAGAACAAATAATTTTAAAATTTATATGGGAACACAAAAGACCCCAAATCTCAAGAAAGAACAGAACTGGAGGATTTATGCTCCCTGACATCAGACAATATACAAAGCTATAGGAATCAAAACAGTTTGGTACTGGCACATAAACAGACACATAGATCCACAGAAGAGAGTAGTGAGCCCAGAAATGCACCCACGCACTTATGGTCAATTACTCTATGACAAAGGGGGCAAGAGTATACAACGGAGAGAAGACAGTCTCTTCAATAAGTGGTTCTGGGAAAACTGGAAAGCTACATGTAAAGGAATGAAATTAGAACATTCTATAACACCATATATGAAAATAAAATTAAGATAGATTAAAGATCTAAATGTAAGACTGGATACAATGAAACTCCTAGAGAAAAACATTCGCAGAACACTCTTTGACATAAATCCCAACAATAGTTTTTTGGATCTGCCTCCTAAATTAAAGGAAATAAAAGCTAAACTAAACAAATTGGATCCAACTAAATGTAAAAGCTTTTGCACAGCAAAGGAAATCATCAATAAAATGGAAAGACAACCTACTGAATGGGAGAAAATATTTGCAAATGATATGCCTGATAAGGGATTAATAGCCAACATATATAAACAGCTTTTACAACTCAAAATCAAAGAAGCAAACAACCTGATTAAAAATGGGCAGAAGAACTGAGTAGACACTTTTCCAACGAGGAAATGCAGATGGCCAACAGGCACGTGAAAAGATGTTCAATGTTGCTAGTCATCTGAGAAATGCAAATCAAAACCACAATGAGATATCACCTCACACCTGTCAGAACACCTATTATCAAAAAGAACACAAATAGCAAATGTTGGCGAGGATGTGGAGAAAAGGAAACCCTCCTACACAGTTGGTGGGAATGTAAATTGGTACAGCCACTGTGGAAAACAGTATGGAAGTGTCTCAAAAACCTAAAAATAGAACTACCATATGACCCAGCTATTCCACTCCTGGGTATATATATATCCAAACAAACAAACAAAAAAACCCCAAACCACTAATTCGAAAAGATACATTCAGGACTTCCCTGGTGGTCCAGTGGTTAAGACTCTGCACTTCCAATGCGGGGGCCCAGCTTCGATCCCTGGAAGGGTAACTAAGATCCTGCACGCCACATGGCGTAGTCAAAAAATTTAAAAAAAGAAAGAAAAGAAAAGATACATGCACTCCAATGTTCATAGCAACATTATTTACAATTGCCAAGATATGGAAGCAACCTAAGTGTCCATGAAGAGATGAAATGGATAAAGACATGGTATATATATATATATATAGGAGGAAATAAAACTCAGTCATAAAAAGGAATGAAATTCTGCCATTTGCTACTATGTGGATGGTCCTAGAGAGTATTATGCTTACTGAAATAAGTCAGACAGAGAAATACAAATACTGTATGTTTCACTTATATGTGGAATCTAAAAAGTAAAACAAATGAATGTATATAACAAAATAGAAACAGACTCAGACATAGAGAATAAACTAGGGGTTACCAGTGGGGAGAGGGAAGGGTGAAGGGGCAAGATAAGGCTATGGGATTAAGAGAAAATAACTACTATGAATAAAATAAATAAGCTATAAGGATATATTGTACAACACAGGGAAATATTGCCATTATTTTGTAATAACTTTAAATGTAGTATAATGTATAAAAATATTGAATCACTATGTTGTACACCTAAAGCTAGTATAATATTGTAAATCAAATATACTTCAATAAAAATTTTCTTCAGTGTTTAAAGCAAGCACGGCGAGATAACAGGCCTTGTCTTAGGACCAAGCATAACATCTGATTATTGGGAAACAATAAACAAATGTTTATTAAACATTATGGGAAAAATTATGGGAAACATTATGGGAAAATAATGAAATAGCACTTTCCCTCTCTCCCAAGGAAGTCCAAAAACAGTTCAAGGTTCCAAGTGATGCACAGCACCAGCTCAGACTCCTGTGGTCCTGGATGTTCTGTTCCAACAGAGTCCCCTCTTGGACCAATGGAAAGCATGGAATAGTGCACCTTCAATATCATCTTCTATGAAAAATTTTGTTATAACTGAATACAAAATGTAGTTCCTACCTCTCTAGTAGCCAATAGAAAAGGTAAACTCAACTATAAATTAGGAAACATAATAATTCCTTAGTGGAGAAGCTAGGTTGCAAAAGAAATTTATCATGAGAGGCCTGTATATAGAAAACAAAAAACAATATAATGGACCATGTCAAATCCAGTCCCATCCTGGTTTGGCAATTTGAAATACATTTGTATATTTTGAACATGTAGAATATGTCATTTTTCAAGCAAAATTCAAGGAAAATTACATGTTTTACCTTAAATTTCACATTAATTATAAATTAAATTTTGTCTCCAGTCTTGCTTGCATGAGTGGGAGAAAGAAAGCTGGCAACAATACCAAAGAGAAAATGCCTTATATAGCATACAATTCTTTGCATTGCTCGTATTATATAGTCTATATTCAACGCTGTTTGTTGAATGTCTGAATGAATGTTCCAGAAAGAGAGGCTTTTTGGGGGTGTTGGGGGCACGCTGTTTGGCTTGTGGGATCTTAGTTCCCTGACCCAGGCCCTCAGGCCCTTGGCAGTGAGAGCACCGAGTCCTAACCAGTGGACCACAAGCGAATTCCCGGGAAAGAGAGGCTTTAAACTAGAGCTCCAAGGCAACCGAGGATTCTCTACCAGCCAGCCAAGGACTAAATTATTAGCATCACAATCTACAATGATATCTCTTTAACATTCAACAGACAAGACTTAGTTTATTTGCAAGAGCATTATCAAAGATTTTTTTCAGAAAATGTGATATTCTTCTCAGCAGCCCCAGGGCTTCTTGGAATTTCTACTAATAATTCCAGATATTTGAGTAAAATTACCAAGCACCCCTAATTCTGCAGATAAAGAAACAAAAAGTAATTTTATTTGACAATGAGATTGTAACAGATCATTCATGTACATGATGAATGGGCATTAGAAGGAGTGGGAGTGGGAATATCTCTCTAAGGGCCACCAAGCATGAGACATAATTAGGTGCAGTCACCCTTCAGTGCTATTCAATCACGGCATTCATCCGCCAGAGTGGGAATGTGGTTTCTCAATTCTTCTCAAGGCACTGCTCCAGGTAACCACTATTGATGGATTGAGGTTGATGTAAAAGAGAAAAACAATTTGCATTTCTGGAGATACAAAATGTTTTCATATCTAAGTGATCATTATTCAAAGTTCTGTCAGTTATTTTATTGGGGAACGGAAATCAAAGTTATCATAAGGCCAAATTATTTACTCAAGGGCCAACCTCTTATAACTTAGTGTCCCTTCCCCCCACCCCAAAATCCCTCTCCACTGACTAGACATGCAAGTATAATGTCAATCAACTGCAATTTTTTCAAATGATGCAAGATCCATGAAATCAGTGAAGAGATGTGTGATAACTTCTAGAATCAAATGCAAAGCCATTTGCAAATGAGGATCTGACAAAATTAAATAAATAACTGAGGAAAAGACACTTAACAAGGGAGATGACAGGATAAGAACCTCAAAAGAAAATGATTTTCATATCAAGACCTTTAAAAAAGACTTCGAGAAAATTAACGAAGTCTGTAAATATTTTTGCAAGGATGATACTCTTTATAATCTGCAAACCTAAAATGTGAAATGAAGGATATCATATTATACTATCAAACAATTTTGTCAGAAAAAATTACTCCAGAAAACAACCTGGTTTATTTCTTATTGATTCTTAGAATTAAAGCCCTGTGTATACATTATTAAATAGAACAGATTCACAGTTTTAGCGTATTTTCATTATTCATTGTTAATTTCAGTCTCCATTTAAGTTTGATTCACCACGTGACTTTTCCCCAGGACTATTTATTCTCTGATAATAAGGATCTTCTGTAAATAGTTTGAACTTGAACACCACTGCCCCTACACACACTGATAATCTTTCACTAAGATGACGTGTTTTCAGTACATCTACAGAATTATAGTGGGCTCTGCTATCTTTTCCTTCCATTTAGCTATTAACGGCTATATGTATGGCAACCAGCCAGGCCTAACCATGTGCAAAAAGGATAGAGTTTCCTGGCATATGATTGGAATGGGCACCGACACTGACATGCATGGAGTTTACTTTCAAGGGAACACCATCCACCTACGAGGGACTCACCGCGACTCCCTGGCCCTGTTTCCCCATGTCTCCACAACAGCATTCATGCAGCCGGACCATGCAGGTAAACTGAGGGCCAGCTCAGGTGATCAAATTCCTATCTTCAGGCATATACTCTTTTTTTTTTTAACGTCTTTATTGGAGTATAATTTCTTTACAATGGTGTGTTAGTTTCTGCTTTATAACAAAGTGAATCAGCTATTACATATACATATATCCCCATATCCCCTCTCTCTTGTGTCTCCCTCCCACCCTCCCTATCCCACCCCTCTAGGTGGTCACAGAGCACCGAGCTGATCTCCCTGTGCTATGCAGCTGCTTCCCACCCCTCTAGGTGGTCACAGAGCACTGAGCTGATCTCCCTGTGCTATGCAGCTGCTTCCCACTAGCTATCATTTTACATTTGGTAGTGTATATATAAGTCCATACCACTCTCTCACTTTGTCCCAGCTTACCCTTCCCCCTCCCCCAGAAGAAATTGTTTGAATTAGGGCGCTTCTGGGTGTACAGAAAGAGGTATAGTCCTGATTAGAATCAGAGAATCCTGACTATTTTATTTCAAATATATAGTGTAAAGGACAAAGGAAAGGTGTCTAAAATAACATCCACAAAGCAGAAGTGGGAGTACTCCAAATGAGTACTCCAAATGAAGCCCATCTCGCTTCACAAATCCTAGAAGAATGCTCTTGATTTATATCCATGAGCAATTCAGGCCAAGAAAGAGGAATTTTTGTTGTTGTTCTCTTTAAGCACAAACATCATTTTAGTTACTGCTCTGAAGCATCAACCAGGCATGAGCAGCCCAGTGGTTGCTTCCAGGTTATGGACATGAACTTGTCTGCCTTCTTTAGTGACTGATGGTGGTCTCTTGATGAGTCCCAGATGGGGACTTCCCTATTTTCATTCTCTGGGGCACCCAGAAAGCAAGCTGCATTGGGTCTTAAGTTCATGGAGAGCCCATTGAAATACCAGTACCTGTCCCTTCTCTTAGTGATTCCCAAGCTAATTATATAACGGGGGCATTTTAATAAAAGATATAGAACAATATATGGCAGCATATGCTGTCTCATGAAAAATAACAATAGCAAGTGCTACGGGTGTTCAACATGTTTCTCCAACCCGACTTTTTCATTAGTCTTAAGAAGAAACCAATATTCTACCCAAGATGAGTACTTGCCAGCTCTGTCTCCTTTATGAATGGGTATTTACTCCTTTACTGCACACTAGAACTGCAGTTTAGATGCCTCTCCGTGTCACTGGTTAAGAACTTGAGGTTTGAGCTTCAAAACTTTTGCCTAAGAACTGTCTCAGAGTAGGAGCTGCATAATCCTTGCCTTGTAAACTTCTAGTATTCAACATTTCTATATTAATACAATTGATCAATTATGAATCATCCCAAGGGACGCCTTGGGAACAATGATCTTTTTTTTAATGCACTCTTCAAGACCAAAGAGGGAAGAGGAGGAAAACAGCCAAATAGGTTTAACCCGTAGAAAGAGGCATTCAAAACTAGAGATGGCTGGAATAATTTTAGGGTTTTGGCTACTTACTCATGTGCCCTACAGGCTTCTAAAGAGCTACATGACGATGTTTTCCAGTTTATATTTGGTGGTGAGTATAAATCGGTTATTGCTGAAAAGCTTAGTTATTTCACCAATTCCTGTCCCATATCTCTAAGCCAAAAGGAGTGCCCAAAACATGGGTAGAGGAGCCTGTCAGTTGCAAGTCAAACGTTTTCTCTTTGAATCTTTTTTTTTTAAACCACTTTATTGATGTATGAATGATACACAGAAAGCTGTATATTTAATATATGTAAATTGATGAGTTTGGAGAGAAGTATGCATCTGTGAAAACATCACCACAATCAAGGCCTTAAGCTCCTCTTTGTTCTTAGAGAAGATATTTCCTCATCTGTTGAAGGAATGATGAACACATCAATAATGAGCTGCCTGGAGACCCACATAGGCAGAGGAAGCTCTCGCCATGTCTGTCTTCCGAGGTATCTTCTCTCTGGTTTTATAGAGACCCTTCCTCATGACGGTCACCACGGGGTGCTAGGGTACCCCATGAACCAGTGGTTTGGGCTCATCCTGAAGGGGTAACTTGTCAGTATTTAGACATGTGTAGCATGATAGAAGCTATCTCTGTGCTTTGTAGGTAGTTAACGAGACCCGCACTCTCACTCACCTCTGAGAACAGTCTACTAGAGGAAGGGAAGATTTAGTGATCCAGTAATTTCACTGAAAGTTGATACTTTCCAATAATTTGGTTTTATATGATTTTATGGTGAATTCAGTTAAGATATGTGTACCTGATGCCAAGGCATCTAGAAAATTCAGCTTAAAAATTATATTGTTCTCAGTCAGACATGAGTGTTGGTTTTTCTCTTCATCTGGCATCACGTAGACTTACCATTGGAAACAAGACCATCCTCTGCTCAAGGGCTTAATGAAGAAATACATTTGGTTTTAATTATAATACCTTACTTGTGTATTGTACTTTACAGCTTATGAACACCTTTAGGGCAAAAGTCATGACTTCAGCAACGTGACCTAATTTGAATTTTGTCTAGAATATTCATCTTACGGATAATGAGTTCCTTTTAAACTGGGTGGGGCGAAGATAATCATCACCTATCAGTGATTTTCTAGGAGTGACCATCTTCTAATAGGTGTGTACAATAGGGAAGACCCAGAGAAATCATCTGTTGGCAACGACTTTGCAAGTTTTATTTGTCCATGACAAATGAATTTCAGATGGTATTTTTTCCCCATAAGTAAATATATTCAGAGTAATTTATTCCCCTTGGTGTCTGATTTTTAAATACTATATAAAGATGATATTTTAAAAATCCACCTTATCAGTCATTTTGAAATAAATTACATAGGTTTGCTAGCAAACCAAAATCAAATTCTCGAGCATCGCACACAACGCCAAGCTATTTCTCTTCCAGGCATCTTCAGGGTGTTTTGCTCCACCCTGTACCACTTCCAGAGAGGCATGAATCAAATATATGAGGTCAGTAGCTGCGGCAACAAGGACCCTTCTGAACAGCCGTACGGGATGATAAGAACATTTTACATCGCCGCTGAAGAGGTAGAATGGGATTATGCCCCTAACAAAAACTGGGAGTTCGAAAAGCAGCACTCGGACGGAGGATGGGAAAGGTACCACAGGCGAAGCCGCCGCGGAGTCTCTCGGGTGGGGTCTCACATGCTCCGTGGACGTTTGTCAAATGTGGAAACTAAAAATGCCCTGGTTTTGTCTGCCCAGTTCTGGCAGACAAGAGATTTTATTCAGGGGCACGAAAGCTTAGGGAAACTGCCCTCTGCGTCCCGGGAAAGGGTCTGAAGTCATTTTAAGGGCGCTCCCGCGGCGGGCTCCGTCCACATCCGCTGGCTAGTTTCAAGGGTGGCTGTCGAACCAGCGAATGTGGCTTTGAGTGAGCGTCTGGACTGAAAGGGTTTAGGCAAAGAGGCCCATCTCACAGTGATCCTGGGAGGACAAAAGGATGCAGAGGGAGGCAGAGATGGTGCGTAGATCTGGGGTGAGAGGATGGGCAGCTGTAGATTGAGGACCGCGGGGGCCGTTGGCCGAGCGCTGACCGTGGGGGACAACCAGGGAGCACGTAGGAGGCATTGGCAGAGATCCCCGAGTTGAGACAGGAAAAGCAGTTCTCTTTGGATGACCTGGTACCCAGAAAGTCCGCCAGACTGACCCTCCTGGGCAGGACTGTCGGCCAATGCTAAGCACCAATGAATGAGCGGAGGCAATGAGATGCTGGGGTAACACCCAGGCATTGGTTTTTTTTTTTTTTTTTTCGGTACGCGGGCCTCTCACTGTTGTGGCCTCTCCCATTGCGGAGCACAGGCTCCGGACGCGCAGACTCAGCGGCCATGGCTCACGGGCCCAGCCGCTCCGCGGCACGTGGGATCTTCCCGGACCGGGACACGAACCCGTGTCCCCTGCATCGGCAGGCGGACTCTCAACCACTGCGCCACCAGGGAAGCCCGGCATTGGTATTTTTAAAAGCTCCCCAAATAATTCGAATAGCAGATTCTAGATTAAGAACCACAGCACGGGGCTTCCCTGGTGGCGCAGTGGTTGGGAATCTACCTGCCAATGCAACGGACATGAGTTCGAGCCCTGGTCCGGGAAGATCCCACATGCCGCGGAGCAACTAAGCCCGTGCGCCACAACTACTGAGCCTGCACTCTAGAGCCTGCAAGCCACCACTACTGAAGCCCATGCGCCTAGAGCCCGTGCTCTGCAACAAGAGAAGTCACCGCACCGCAACAAACAGTAGCCCCCGCTCACCACAACTAGCGAAGGCCCGCGCGCAGCAACGAAGACCCAACACAGCCAAAAATTTTAAAAATAAATAAATTTAAAAAAAGAAAGAAAACGGGCGTATCATGCCAGATACCCAAGGGTTAAGGGGCATAGCCCAAGACCCCTTCCCTCACCTGGCTGCAAGCCCCCTGCAGGCTGATGAGCCCTTGGTCTCTACTGCCCTGAGCCCACCAGGGCCGCCGGGTAGAGCCAAGGAGGAAAGGAATAGAAGCATCTCAGGCACAGACCTGCAGACCTTTCCCCCAAAGTTAACACCCTCTGCTTGGGTATCACTGTCCCATATACGGACGAGGAGACTCGGCCCAGTTAAGTGGTCCAACTAGTCACTGGCAGAGTTGGAGTTGAGCATAGACCTTTTGAAGGACAAATCCTGTTCTCAATACAAGCTGACTTTCACACCCTTCTTCCTCTTTGATATTTATTATCACACTTCCCTTGCCCTCCCCTCCCCAGCCCTCGAACTAATCCTCTGTGGTTATGTCCCCCCACCAACTCTCCCACACCCAGCTGTTCCGAGTATTAACCTGTTTTGTTTTTCTTACTTGGCCGGTTTTGAGGGTTCAGGCTAATGCAAAGAATGTAATGGTGCCACCTTATGGACAAATGGAGAAACACAATGACTCTCCATTTTTAAAAGATTTGCCTCAAGGACAGGACGGTTTAAAATTCATTCAATGATTCACCAACCCAGTTTGCTGAACCAGACACCCCTCCTGCTAAACCAGTGCCGCCAATACAAGTTAAAGACTGATACTGCAGTAGAAAATGAAATGAATATTAATTTTGCTTTTTATAAAATGATTATTTCATTAACAGGCTGCCATCACTGAAGAAATCATCGTATAATAATTTTGTCACGTGTACAATCTTAGCCCATGAGTGTGTAAGAAATTTATTTTCTTGAAACTCAGTGTAATTTCTGTTCTCAGCCCCATCCCTCCGGGCTGGCAGGAAGAGCTAGCTTTGGTCTTCTGAGATTGTCTCCCAAGCTGCATAGAGAGATAGACAGAGGGTGCTGAGTGTGTCTGCACCCTGCCCCTGCCACTGTGGATTGCGCCCATAAATAAATAAAAACAAAGTGAGATGAGCGCATTTTCACCTATTAAAAATACAACAGATCTGTAGATAAAAGTGCAGGACAGAAATGAAATGCCAAGTCATCCCAGTGGCAATCTGTGGCACCCCTGTAGATCAGAGCCCAGGAACGAATGCCCCTCTGCACCCCAGTTGCTATGCCTCTGCCGTTTGACCCAAGGCCATATCATAGGACACCTCTAGTTTTCAGACTACCCCTCAGTATGTGTTTTCCCTGAGACATTTATTGTCCTGGTCAGCACAGACCCTCTGCTTCAACTTGGAACCTGGAAGTCTTTCCCAGAAAGGCAACAAATGGGACCATTGGCACAATGCCAGGGTCTGTGCAATGAGAAGGAGTTTGAAAATAGAGAGTAGGTTGCTATAGAGAAATAAAGTTATACCTAGCACTCCTGAGCTTGTGGACTGATATGCGTGTAATTTAACTAACCTGGGATTCCAGACAAGACTCGCCATCTACCTAGAGTCTGTCATACAGAGTGAAATAAGTCAGAAAGAGAGAAACAAATACCGTGTGCTAATGCACATATGGAATCTACAATAACAGTACTGATGAACCCAGGGACAGGGCAGGAATAAAGACGTGGACGTAGAAAACGGACTTAAGGACACGGGGGGGGAAGGGGAAGTTGGGACGAAGTGAGAGAGTGGCATGGACATATATACGCTCCCAAATGTAAAATAGATAGCTAGTGGGAAGCAGCCGCATAGCACAGGGAGATCAGCTCGGTGCTTTGTGACCGCCTAGAGGGGCGGGATAGGGAGGGTGGGAGGGAGATGCAAGAGGGAGCGGTTATGGGGCTATATGTATACATATAGCTGATTCACTTTGTTGTACAACAGAAACTAACACAACATTGTAAAGCAATTATAGTCCAATAAAGATATATATATATATAAAAGACTCGCCATCTATTGAGCACCCCCCATGAGCGAGGCATTTTACTAGGCCTTTTACAAACCCTATCTGATATGACCCTCGCCACACACTTGACCCATCCCATCAGCTCTGGCCCAGCATAATCATGTGACATCCTAGTGAGATGATAGAGCAAGCGCTTATGTGTTTCTTAATAGGTGTCTGACACAGACACAGCTTTACGGGTCTTAACTTATATGATCCTCACACCAGTCCTGGGAGGTAGATGAATTATCATCACGTCATTTTGCAGAGAAGGGAAGCTGGAAAACAGCAGAGGTGGCTCGAGAGTCTGTGCTTGTCGCCACCACACGTTACTAGGACTCCTGGAAAAATAAAAGTAGGAGAAAAATTCTCTTCTCTTGGAAAGCACACAGTGGTGGGTAGAAGATATACATGCATTTGTTAACTACCTACTGTGTGCTAGGCATTGTGCAAAGTGCTGAGAAGGGCACACAAGGTCCTTTTCATACAGAATTCATGGTCCATGGGGCAGACACTAGAACAAGCACACTGAGTCATGCAGTCACTGTGGGGAGGGAAGCCCCATCTTGGGGGAAAGGCGGGGAGAGGGTAGGTGATCAGGGAAAGCTTCTGGGAAGAAGTAGTCTTTGAGCTGGGACACGAAGAGAGGGTCAGTTGAAGAGGTGGAAGTGTGCTCTCAGCACAGGAAGGCAGCAAGTGGGTGCCTGGAGGAGTGGAGGGCACGTGGAGCTCAAGAGAGTGAATGTTTAGAATGGCATGAGCATAGGGCATGCGGGGGGCAATGATAGGAAACCAGGTTTGGGAGGTTGGCAGAGGCAGATAGGGAAAGGGTATGAGAGCTAAATTGAGGAGTCTGCCAGTGGGAAGCCTTAAAAAGCTTTTCCACAAGGACCGACCAACATGTTCAAATTTGTGGCTTAGGATCACTCTGCCTGCAATGTGGAGCAGCGGTCCCCAACCTTTTCGGCACTAAGGACCGGTTTCGTGGAAGATCATTTTTCCACGGAAGGGGGAAGGCGGGTGGATAGTTCAGGCAGTAACGCAAGCGATGGGGAGCGATGGGGAGCGGCAGATGAAGCTTCGCTTGCTCGCCTGCCGCTCACCTCCTGCTCTGTGGCCCGGTTCCTAACAGGTCGCGGACCAGTACCGTACCGGTCTGTGGCCCAGGGGTTGGGGACCCCTGGAGTAGAAAATAGAGAGAGGAAAGGAGCACTGGAGGCAGAGAACATGGTTAGGAACGATTCCAGTTAATACAGGTACGTGATTAGATTAGGTAGGTGGCTTAGAGTGTCGGCAGTTTAATAGTAGGGAAATGGAAGGATATGAGACACACTATATTTGGAGATAAAGTCCATAGATTTGTTTCTATCTTCTGTGATGATCTAGCTTGGTGCTAGATAAAATATATAGTTGATCCTCATTATTTGCAGATTCCATGTGTGTGAATTTGCCTACTCGCTGAAATTTATCTGTAACCCCCAAGTCAATTCTTGTGGTGCTTTTGTGGTCACTTGCAGATATGAATAAAGCAGTAAAAAATGTATGTCCCTTGATGTTCACATTCCCAGCAGAGGTCAAACCAACAATGCATCCTTCTGCCTTCTTGTTTCAGCTCTCCTACAGAAACAAGTGTCCTCTTGGTCATCTATTTAGTGCCACTTTTTTTTTCTTCTTTGTGCTTTTTGTTGGTGATTTAGCTGTTTAAAATGGCTCCCCCAGCTTGGGGCTGAAGTGCTGTCTAGGGTCCCTTAGCACGGGAAGGCTGTGATGTGCCCTAACAGAGTAAATACAGGTGCTAGATAAGCTTCATTCAGGCATGAGTCATAGTACTATTGGCCATGAGTTCAGTATTTATGGATCAGCAATATCTATTGCATAAGATGTCTTTAAACAGAAACACACATCAAACAATGTTATATATTGATCTGTTGATGAAAATATTGTGACCCGAGGTTCAAAGGAACCTAACCCGGTGTTTCCCCTAGGAAAAATGGTTCAGTATTTGTTCATTCAGTGTTTGGGGTGACTCTCTAGAATGTAACTACTGTGAATAACAAGAATCAACTGTATCTCTATTTAGGGAGTTCCCTGATGGTCCAGTGATTAGGACTCTGCACTCTCACAGTTGGGGTCCAGGTTCAATCCCTGATCAGGCAACTAAGATCCTGCAAGCCGTGCAACGTGGCCAAAATATATGTATCTATTTGTATGTCTATGCACAATACACAACCCACAGACTTTCTTGAGCTCTTTAAAATGGAAAAGCATAACAAGGTACAGAATGAGACATATAAAATCTGGAGGAATGCAGGGTGGTAGAATGTGTGTGTATGTGCATGGGTGAGCATGTGTGTGAGGTTAGTTAGTTCCAAGAAGAGACGTGCAACCTCAAAGGGCTCTTATGAGTCTCTAACTAAAGCTGGTCAGGGATTGAGTGCCAGTAGGGCTTTAGAGCAATGGTTCCCAAGAGTGGACCATAGTCCAGTGCCGGACTGCCTACATCTGAGCACCCAGAGATGCTTTCAAATGCAGAATCCTGGTCCCACTCCCCGAGAGCCTGGTGCAAAAAACCAGCTCCCCACAGAGATCCTGATTGCTGCCAAATTTGGGAAGCACTGCTCCAGTGCACCCCCGAATCATGCAGAAGCACTCAAGGATTTTCTTACCCTCTAACAACTTTAATTCCTGTTGCTTCTGATTTGCAGACATGGAGATATATTTATGAACCACACTGAAAACTGGATTGGCTCTCAGTACAAGAAAGTGGTTTACAGGGAATACACCAATGGAGAATTTGTGGAGATCAAAGCCCAACCGCCACAAGAGGAACACTTGGCACTCATGGGTATGGCACAGATCACAGCCGTGCACTGCCAGCACACACACACACACACACACACACACACACACGTCTGGTTAGACTTCTGCCCAAGAAGAGATGGAAGGAACAGAGCAGCCTGACTGCATTCATGCAAGTAGGACAACTTCCTGCTCTCCCGTTATCAGGGAGTGTGCTGCATGCTCGGCTCATACAAACAGTAGCCGTAAGAAGACTACCAGATGATGCGCAAACAGGAATTCATATCATCAGGGCAGTCTAACCAGTACCTGTTGCCCTGAAGTTCCTTTGCCACCCCTCTGCTGAGCCAGGAAATTTTCATCTGAAACAAGCTGATGCCTCAGAACAGCAGGCAGAGTGTTTGCATAACTTCACCAAAGTTCTCAATCATCCATGCACAGCGCCTTACCAACACACCATGAAAATCATTCTGACAAAAGAGGAACCCCTTACTTAAGAGAGGTGCTTGGGTGAATGGCCTAGATTCAGTTCCAGGGGCCCTAACTCCTGGCCTTCTCAGAACCGACTCTGCCTGTCTGATGCCCTGGGCTGCCTGACCTGGAGATCGGATAAGCTCTTCCTGCTAACCTTCCCCACTTTTCTTCACCTGAGCATCACCAAACCTGACTCCATTACGAAGATGCCATCTTAAAGCAGAGGGCTAATCTAGAGGACTTTTAGAAATCCGTCTCCATTTTTAAAAGTACAAGGCAACTTATATAAATAGTAAGGCTGTAATGTGTTTTATTATTAAAATAAGGCACCACGAGGTTACTAGATTCATAAATTATGAGACAGCCCGTCCATCTTCACCATCTATTAACATCAGCTCCCAAGCTTGTTTGTCATACCAAATGAGTAATCTCCCACGGGAACATTCCTTCTTTTGAGCCCTGTGTGTGGACAGATCTCTGAAGAAAGGGTGCTGATCTTGCGGAGGCGGCTGGGCTGCACCCCCACCCCCCAAGAGCCCCGGTTTGGTTTGCTCAGTAAAATGACACAAACCAGCGACTTCATCAGAGGCAAGCCCAGCAGCACTTCAGCCAGTGGAGCGGGAGGCCCATCTATTCATTTTCTGCAGCTCAGGGAGAGGTCTGCATTCCTGAAGCTGCAAAGGGCACGGGACAGGCCCGCCTCTGGTCATTACTGTTCCCTGTGACCCACCAGGCGGTAAATCAGAAAGCATCTGCTCCCTCTCACCAATCCAGCAAGGCATGTGCAACTTACGTGGTCGTGTATACATAAATAGTGATCTTAACATATGTATGCACATGCCCCATCTGTAACTCTACCCCAAACTACTGCTTAAAAACATGCCTAGATTTTTCTTTTCTAGATTTATCATTAAAAGGGTGCTTTTCAGACACTTTCTGATTCATACTAAATATTTCTTCTGAAGACAATAATAGTCCAACAAATTTTAGATTTATTTAGGCCTTTCATCAGTAAGGTTATCCCTTGGTATCCACAGGGGATTTGTTCCAGGACCTCCATGGGTACCCAGATGCTCAAGTCTCTTATATTAAATGGCTTAGTGCTGTCGGCCCTCCGTATTCATGGACTCTGCATCCACTCATACGGACAGCCAACTACATTTCTCAGAAGAGCAATTAAAACCATGGTTTGAACCAGTGAAGAATGGATGGGTGTGCTCTGACTCTCAACCGTGGTGTATCTCCCTGTGAATGTAGAATGCAAATACATATTGAGAACCACTGAGATTGGGTCTGATGTGCTTCCAAGATGGAAGTCTGTTTCCACCTCTCTCAAGCAATGCCTTGTGCAGACCCCTTTGTGTATGATACTTTGTCAGTGTGGCTGAGCAAACTAGGTTTGTGGCACATTCTGAGCACCAAGAGGCACCTGTCATAGGTGAGGGTCATCCCACAGTAACGTGGGTGCAGGCCTCTTCAGAGATGTGTGGACCTATTTCCACTGGCACTCAGGCTGGTTGCTTGTAACAGAAATGTGTACACGTGAGGTGCTGAAGAGCACATGTCTCATGCAGGTATCCAAATACTGAGAAACAGCATTGGACATTTGGACATGCATTAGTGAAATCACTGTATTGGTCATACATCAATACATATGTTTTAATTTTGTTATCTTAGAAATCCCTTTTATACCCATCATTTCATTGCATCCTCACTATTATATCCATTAACCAGATAATGAGTAGTTTTAGGCTTACCAAAGGTTACACACAGAGGGATTACAACTGAAAGTCACCATATCCTACATCATTAGTATGCATGGAATTATATATATAAAATATATATATATTTTAATTTAAAAATTTTTAATTGACATTATATTTTCATAGTCATTTGGTTTCCAATCCCTTAATGATAACAAAACGGGCACTTGTTTCTGAAATAAAAACAAACAAACAAACAAAAAAAGTCACCATGTCCTGTGGCTATAGCTTTTCCTGGAGAGTATGTCTCAGCAATATAAAAGTTTAAGCATTTATTGAGTATTTACTGTGCTTCAATCCTTACTGTAACCCTCTGAGAAAGGTGTTATTAAACTCATGTTACAGATAAGGAAGTTGACTCAGGTCACTTAACTTACTCAAGACCTCTCCAATAAGTAGGTAAAGGAGGCAGGATTTGAACCCAGGCTGGTGCAATCGCCAAACATGACGTGATATTTAATGCTATCAATATCTCCCTCTAGAGGAAATACACAATAACGGTGCTAACCTTCGTTTATTTTGTCAAATACTACCTACATGTAAATTACACCAATGTTGAAAAGAGCAACGACAATGCACACAGGTCTGTGTTTTGCCTTTAGGCCCAATGATTCATGCTGAGGTGGGCGACTCCATCCTGATCATATTTATGAACAAGGCCAATCGGCCCTACTCCATCTCAGCCCACGGAGTGGAGGACATGGAGAGTGGGAAGGGACTCCCAGTGCCTGTCACAAAGCCAGGTAACTTACCCCACAGATCTGCTCCATCCTGATGAATACTGCAGACTCAACTCTTCTCTGATCTTTTCTGAACTCTGAAGGGTTTTGGAGAGCTCACTGTAATGTCAATGTGTTCCAACCATTACTCCAATATGAAATCACCATTCATCCAATGACCAAGTGCTTATGGAGTTCCTACAGCTCCATTAGGAACCTTAAAGGGTATTAAGACATAACAGCTAACACATATTCAGTGTTAACATTGTGCCAGCTTTTACATTTAAAACAAAAAATTTTAAACTCATTTATCCTTAAAATAAGCCAGGGAGGTAGACACTAACATATTTTATTTAACCTGATACCATCAATTGTAATGGCCATGATTACTTTATCTGTTACTAAAGAAAGAAAAGAAAAAACATGCTGCCAATTAAACTTTAACATGCCACTGATTGAAAGATGCATCCTGACATCAGATGTGCTAAATTGTGAAAAATGTGCATCCTGTAATTGATGAAGTATGGTAGTTATGCCCATTTAACAGGTGACTGAAGCAAAGAGGAGTAAAGAACTTAACCACATCAGACGTTAGTAATAACGGAACTCAGTTTGTTTGACTTCAGGACCTGAGCTCTTAACCACACATTTCTCTCAAGATGTTTAAAATGAGTTTGATAGAAAAAAAGATGAATCATTTCAGCAAGAGTGCAGATTATGCAAGATGAAATTCTAAGTGGTGAAGAATTTCAAGAATATATCTGAGAGTGTTGATAAAATTTCAGAGAAGGAAAACCCGTGAAGACTGATTGTCTAATTAGGAACAATTAGGGAAGGCTTTATAAAGGAGATAGAACTCCAGCTGGCTTTTAAAAGATGCATTGAAGGGAGAGAAGAGCTCACAATTTAAGGAGCTTCCATAATATTTACACAGTTAAAGTGTGCTTGTGATAAATGTCAAGAGCCCCTGTGACCTTCAGTTATGAAATTGATAGCAACCATAGGTATAATTACAGGGGAGTTATATTCCATTTTACCTCTGATGAATACATAATAGCATTATAATAATCCTATATAATTGCAATAAAGGTCATATAAATTTAAAAAAATTTAAATAGGTATAAAGAAAAGAAAACAATCTAATGCATCACGAGAAAAGGTTAGCAAGGTATCTATTCAAGGTTGGGTTGTGGGAAGGAAAATCATTATTGGCTACTATTCCAACTTCTGCCACTCCCTACTCCCAGTATCAGAAGCTGCTTCAAGAAACTTCTCATGAACATCTAAATGTCTATCTACAGAGAAATAGTCAATTTTGGAATATTCTTAGAATGGACCATTGTACAATCATTAAATGACATTTAAGAAAGTTTTAATAACATGGGAAAGACTTGTTAAGCAAAATACAAGCATAGAAGAAAGACCAGAAGGGAAATAAGCCAAAATGTTAATAATGGTTTTATCTTTGTGGTGGTATTTTAAACAGCAGAGTGATCATCTTTTCTACTTCCTCACATTTTTTATACCTTCTAGGTTTTCTATAATGGATGTGTCTTGCTTTGATGAAGAGGGGAATGGTTTAAAATGGATCAAAAAAGCTATTAAATATATTTATTTTTGATGGTTGAAAGCAACTCTAGAGGGAGGAAGAAAGGTGCCTATTAGCCATGGGGAGTGGGGAGCTCTGGTAGGGCTGTGGGCAAGTTGGTGTGACCCCTCCCAGGCTGTTGTGCCCTGGTGGTGAGGAGTGGCAAGGGACACAACTTCTCTATGCTGACTGGCCTTCCAAGAGTCCTAGATGTGAGGGTTATGAGAGTAGGGAGAAAAATGTTTAGAGCATGGCAAAGGAGAAATTATTACTATTTTTTTACTGGAACTCAGAGGGATTCAGTCCCCACAAGGGTCTCTAATAAGGCAGAAAGATTTGGAAGAACCCAGAGATTAGATGTAGGAGCAATAAACTAACCTTGTGCAGGAAGTCCAGGCAACTTGGAGAATAAAGTTTAATCAGGGCATGCATGCGATGAAGAGAGCAAACTAGCATTTTAAGAAAAGTAAGCCCCTATCAGTTTTCTCCTCCCCCTCCCCCTCCCCCTCCCCTCCCCTCCCCTCCCCCTCCCCTCCCCCTCCCCCTCCCCTCCCCCTCCCCCTCCCCTCCCTCCCCTCCCCCTCCCCTCCCTCCTCCCCTCCCCCTCCCTCCTCTTCCCCCACTTTCTCCTCCTCCTCCCTTTCCCCTTCTCCTTTCCTCCTCCTCCTTCTTCTTCTCTTTCTTCTTCTCCTCCTTCCTCTTCCTCTCCTCCTTCTTCTCCTCCTTCCTCTTCCTCTTCTTCTTCTCCTTTTTATTAAATCACTCAACAAACATTTACTTAGCATCCTCTTTTTGTTGAGAGGTGGGCTCCCAGCTGGGGTAGACGATGGATTGTTTCAACTTTAACACCATCCCTGTAGTCACTTGCATTTAGAAAGCTAAATATCAGTTGTTTATCTTGTGATTACCAAGACATAGGGGCTATAATGAAATCATGGAAACTAGACCTAAAATTATATCGCTAACCAACTGGTGCATGAGCAAACCTGGAGCAAAGTTTCATGTAAGCATTACTTTTGTTTTGCTTTGTGGCTCACATTCAGCTGTAGGTTGCTTGTCCTGATAGGGTGGGGAAGGGACACAGTTCAAAAGGAGATAACAATTTAAAGGAGCCTTTTACAATGTGATTATCTTGATAATTCATGAATATGTTTATGACTTCTTTGCAAGGCTCTGGGTCAGCCCCAGGGGATGCACAGATATGGGGCCTCACAAGAGGGAGTGCATGTATTTGTTATTAGTATACATACAGATTAGCAATTATTGACTGCCTTCAATGTGAGGCACTATTCTAGGTATTTTATTTCATTTAATCCTCACAACAATTTGAAAACTGGCATAACTAATCCACTTTACAAATAAGGAAACTAAAAGTCAGTGAGATTAAGTAGCTTGTCAAGGTTGAGTGAAAACAAGTCATTAGGGTTGGGAGTTGAAACTAGGCCTCTCTGGTTCTCTCTGGTTCCAACTAGATCTCACCTGCCTGCACATTAGAATCACCTGAGAAGCTTAAGGAATATACTGGTACCCTAGTACCAGATCCCAGATACTCTAATTTCATTGGTTTGGGATAAGGCCTGAGCAGTGAGAGTTTACAAAGCTCCCTGCTGATTCCACAAGAAGCCAAGGCTGAGGCCCATAGTAACTCAAGCATGCTCAAGCATAACTCTTAGGAAAAAGGTACAAAATTTGAGGAAAGAAACATTGAGGTGTAAAATAAGTCTTCATTTCCTGAATAAACATCAGTTGATAATAGAAAAGGCAAACTAAGATGGAAGGCTATAGTCTGAAATGAAAATCTATCATTTTGAACCTGCATAAAATCAAGATGTGAATTTAATGGGAACATTTCTAATGAATGGGCAATTCTACTCAGCAATAAACTTTAACCAAAATATACGAAGAATCTCTTTGTATTTCTTCAGATAAATTGTCTGGAACAGAGGTAACATGAACAAAAATTTTTTCTATTTCTTCTCATTTGTTTCAGGAGAAATAAAAACTTACAGATGGAATGTCCCTAAAAGGTCCGGTCCAGGGCCATCTGACCCAAATTGTATTCCATGGGTTTACTATTCAACAGTAAACTTTGTGAAGGTAAGGTGGAGAGAGCCACCAAATTGCTCAAAGTGATGTGGCTTTAAGCTGACTCTTCAAGTTATCACAACTATGGTGGGTATATGTGAAGAGATGTATTGGTTTAGAGCAGGGGTCTCAAACTATGGCCATGCCTGTTTGTTTGCATTATTGATGATGAAGTTGAGTAGTTGTGATGGAAATGGTATGGGTCACACAGTAAAAAATACTTGCTATCTGGTGCTTTACAAAAACAAAGTTTGCCGACACTTGATCTAAAGTATACGGGGAAAAAAATAAAATCTCAATGTTTCAATTACCAAATTTAGAACTTACAAGGTAGTTTGAAGCAAGAGTGGATATGTAAAATAGATAATCATAAATAAATATATATTTTTAATTTAATTTATACCATGGTTTTTGATGTGTGAAAAAGGGCTCAGGAAAGAAAACACACTCCAAGTAAACTTGGTAACTGAAACTACAAAATATTTGAATGATAAATAGGCTAACTTTACTTAGAAATTAAAGGCAAAGATTCAATATTGAACTTGAATCAGGTATGTGTATATAAAACAACTAGTCTAGAATTATACTTCATAAATCGAAGTCCGAATTAAGGTCATATCTGATATAAAATGTGAACATTGCCCATTATTCTAAAAAGTGAGGGATTATCTTAGCCTTCATTTTAAATATTAGATGGCTGCATTAATGTCCTTGAGTTGTATTGGAGAGCACAAGAGTTCAGGAGAAACATACCAGACCCTTGAAAAAGAAACTTACATATTAGAATTATGGGAAACCCACATTTATGTGTTGATTCCTTTGTGCATCCCAACAAATATTTATTGAGCCCTTGTGATGCGCAAATGACCCCACCAAGTACTATGAGGGCTGCAAATATTCTTGTCTTGAAGGAACTTATCATCTTCGGGGAAAATAATACGTGTGCACACCCATAATGATACTACAACTCTGAATCTGGTGAGTTATAGGAGTGCAGGGCTATAGAGGAGCCATTGGGAAGAGAGTCTAGGAAGAGAAAACATCATGAGTCAAGCTGAAAATAGGGAAGTAGAAGGTGTGTTTGGGAAATGTTGAGAGTCCCATGCGGCTATCATCTAGGGTAGAAAAGGAAAGCAGCAAGGGAGCATAAACTAGAAAAGTCCACTGGGAGAGCACATGAGGGGCTTCAGGTCCTGTCGAGGATTAGTCTTTTATTCAGTAGGACCATCACTGGAAAGTCACTGAAGACCTCTAGATATGGGAGTGATGACATTAATCTGATGGTTGTCAGCAGGATGCGCTGGAGGTGTGGAGAGCAGAGACCAGAGAGGAGCCAATTTCTAGTCCAGGGTGAGGTATTAATATCCTACACTAGAAGGATGGCAGATAGAATGGAAAGGGAGTTACAGAATGGAGAGGCATTGTGAAGGGAAAAGAAATGTAAGATTTGATAGCAAATGAGATGGGATGGAGTGAGGAAGATGGAGGAAGTAAACACTGAAATCAAGTTTCCTGAACTAAATGACAAGGAATATCATAGTGCTATTAGCAGAAATAGAGAATTCAGGAGAAGGAAATGGTTTGAGGGAAATACTAAAATTCACTTTAGAAATGCTTAGCAGATTGAATTATTACAAGAGGTACATCCAGGTAGAATAGCTAATATGCAGTTGAAAATGTGGGAGTTTTCCATCAAAAGAAATCTCAGGGCTGAGTAAGTTGACATGGAAGTCATCCATGGGCTCATATCAATTCCTAAATCATCCAGCTAACTTTTACCCATACGATGTGGAATATAAGCATCTGTATATACCTATAAATACAGTCTCACTTGGGTTTCACCTCACACCAGTCAAAATGGCCATCATCAAAAAGTCTACAAATAATAAATGCTGGAGAGGGTGTGGACAAAAGGGAACCCTCCTTCACTGTTGGTAGGAATGTGAATTGGTGCAGCCACTATGGAGAACAGTATGGAGGTTCCTTAAAAAACTAAAAATACAGTTACCATATGACCCAGCAATCCCACTATTGGGTATATATCCAGAAAAGATGAAAACTCTAATTCAAAAAGATACATGCACCCCAATGTTCATAGTAGCACTATTTACAATAGCCAAGGCATGGAAGCAACCTAAATGTCTATCAACAGATGAATGGATAAAGAAGATGTGGTGTATATATATATACACACACACACACACACACACACACACACACACACACACACACAATGGAATATTACTCAGTAATTAAAAGGAATGAAATAACATCATTTGCAGCAACATGGGTGGAACTAGAGATGATCATACTAAGTGAAGTAAGCCAGACAGACAAAGACAAATATCATACGGTATCACTTGTATGTGGAATCTAAAAAAAATGATACAAATGAACATATTTACAAAACGGAAATAGACTCACAGACATAGCAAACAAACTTATGGTTACCGAAGGGGAAAGCGGGGGTAGGGGATAAATTAGGAGTTTGGGATTAACAGATACACACTACATATAAAATAGATAAACAAGCACCTAATGTATAGCACAGAGAACTATAGTCAACATCTTGTAATAACCTATAATGGAAAAAATCTGAAAAAGAATATTATATATTTATATATATATGTATATATGCATAACTGAATCACTGTGCTGTACACCTGAAACTAACACAACATTGTAAATGAACTACACTTCTATAAAAAAATACAGTCTCACTTGAAAAGCACACAGGAAAATAAAAATAAGCATTTGTTTATTCAACAAATATTTATTTAACACCTTCTATGTAGTAGCCATTGGGCTCTGCTCCGGAGACTCAGCTATGAGTGAAGGACACAGCCTCAGCCCTCAAAAAGCTCACTCTTGGGCTTCCCTGGTGGCGCAGTGGTTGGGAGTCTGCCTGCCGATGCAGAGGACACGAGTTCGTGCCCCGGCCCGGGAAGATCCCACATGCCGCGGAGCAGCTGTGCCCGTGAGCCATGGCCGCTGAGCCTGCGCGTCCGGAGCCTGTGCTCCGCAACGGGAGAGGCCACAACAGCGAGAGGCCCGCGTACCGCAAAAAAAAAAAAAAAAAAAAGCGCTCACTGTTAGCAAATTTTTAGAAATAGTCCTAAATTTTCACAAAGATCACCCTATTCTTCAGGATTTCTTAGTACTTATTCCTTGGTCAATAGTCTTTTAGTAGTTTTACAATGACTTTCTTACAAGCAAATAATCAGTGTTATTAAATTATTCAAAGGCTCTTCTAATTCAGTTTATTTTTCTTTCAGGATACCTATAGTGGTTTGATGGGTCCTCTGATTACATGCAGGGAAGGAGTGTTGAATGAAAAGGGAAGAAGAAGCGACGTTGACTCTGAATTTGTTCTCTTGTTTTTGGTATTTAATGAGAATGAATCCTGGTATCTGGATGACAATATTAAGAAGTATCTTAATAAAGATCCACGAGATTTTAAACCCTCTGATGATTTTGAGGAGAGCAACAAAATGCATGGTATATCACAGGTTTAAAAAGGAGACAAGCTCATAGAAATCTGTGCAAGGTCCCAGCCTCCCTCTCTGAGCCCTTCTTTATTCCCAGGGGCACCTGGACTGAAGAAAGTCCTCTAAAGCCTTCCTTCAGAGGGAACCAGACAAGCCATTTATTGGCTGCCCGCAAGATCCAATGAGGTTTTGGACCAACTGTTTAGGGAGCTGTATCTCTGAATGCTGGGATCCCTAAACTATCAGACTGTAAAGTAATTCCTAGGAAATGAATTATCACTTTTTGGTATATTTCTGTAAGAATACAGGATAACTTCTAGTTGATCAAATTTGAGGGGCTGGTTTAACTGTCTCTGGAACATGAAACACCATCACCAAATTTCTGTTTTAATGTGTCTATGTTATTTAATTCTTTGAAATTTAAGGTACTTCTTTTTTTTAAGTGTAAGTAATGTGTTCTAATTGACATACCTATCCTCTCTCACCGAGATCTCCTTTTGGCCCAAAGTGTGCAAAAACAGGTCTTGCCCAAGATAACAAAGCTAGTTGATTGCTAACATTGATTAGAATATAGTAGCCTGATCTCTGATTCAGCTACTCTTTCCCCTACAATTTTGCCTCCCTCTCCCAAAAGTTTCTTAGTAGGCTCTCTCTTTTTAATGAATGTAACTCATTTGGTTGTGTCATGATGCAAAGAATAAAAAGTTAGTAGAAAGCGGAGGAGTGAACGTCCCCGCCATGTCAGCCCAACTTGAGCTTGCTTTAGTAATTGTCAGATCATGGGTTCAGCCCATGTGAAGTTTTCCTTTTTTTGGAGATTCAGCCAGGTTTAGGAACTTGCCCCAAACTAGTTCTCAGAAAGTGAAATATTAAGGAAATACCTTTTAATTGCTTCAGTTTTGATTTATATAAACTTAATTCTCTGGCTTTTGTCCACTCAACTGTAGAACGGTATAAATCTGGCGACCTCACACATGAGGCGGTAATCCACCCCATAAAGGGAATATGCCTATTTGGCATGTTCCAACCAACATGTACTGCTACCCAAGAGATAGCTTTTAAAAACAAACTACTATTTCTCTTTCCTGGCTATCTTTTATAGGGATTTCTTAGTACTCTGAATTTAGGGTCTTAGATGGTGGGGACATTGGCAAGTGTGAGTGAGATTATTACATGTTTACCAGGCAGACGAAAATATGGGTGACCTAAAGATCTTCTTGAATCAGTTCTAAAACCAGATTAAGTAATCATCACTAATCAAAGGCTGTTCTCTTTTTACCTTCTTAGCTATTAATGGAAAGATTTTTGGGAATCTCCATGGCCTCATCATGAATGAAAATACAATGACAAACTGGTATCTATTAGGAATAGGAAGTGAAGTGGACATACACACCATTCATTATCATGCTGAGAGCTTTCTTTTCAAGGTAAGTGTAAGAAAAGTGTTTTGAGGAAGACTTACTAACAGATTCAATATATTTCCATTGTGAAAAGAGAGTTATTTGGCAATAAGGCTTGTGAGGGGTGTTAGTGAATATTAGAGAATGGAACAGAAAAATATGATTGTGTCCTTCCACTGGTAGATATTTCTTAATATGTATTTTATTATGCTTGTTAAAAAAAAAAAAACCCCTGAGGGCTTCCCTGGTGGCTCAGTGGTTGAGAGTCCACCTGCCGATGCAGGGGACACGGGTTCGTGCCCCGGTCCGGGAAGATCCCACATGCCGCGGAGCGGCTGGGCCCGTGAGCCATGGCCGCTGAGCCTGCGCATCCAGAGCCTGTGCTCCGCAACGGGAGAGGCCACAACAGTAAAAAAACCTCTGAGTTTCAGATGAGTTTTCTCATCAGTTATATGGGGATAATTCTGACCTGGAGTATCGTATATGAAAGTACCCATAGTATTTTGTCCCTTTTCCTCTTTTATTTTATTTTTTTTCTTTTCTCTTTTCTCTTTCCCTTCCCTTTTTCCATTTCTTTTCTATGTGATTAGCCAACAGAATAGTCCTCTCTAGTAAAGGAGATATTTCAAGCTTTGGCTTGGGCCCAAAATTTTACCTTGACTTTTGCCCTCGTGGGCTGGGCTGGACCATGTGTGGCTTTCTGCCTTTCGAGCATCAAGCTATACCGTATGGGTGGTGCTGGCTGTGCTGAATCACCTGGGGAGCCATTGAAGAAGCAGATTGCCAGGCCCCACCCCAGACCTGATGAATCAGAATCTCAGGGATAAGGTCCAAATATTCTGTCATCTCAAGAGCTGTGCAGTCTACAAGGAAGTAGAATAGAAAAGAATAATCACATCTAATCTGCAGGGAAAACCTGCGCTGCTCCTTTTCCAATTATACAGGAATGATCAGCGACTAATTAAACATCTAATATCCTCTTCCCTCTGTATATTCATTCAACACAGTTTAAGATCCCAAGTATCTTAAACCTACAATGATTTTAGTTTCACATATTAAATGGCTATGCTGCTTTTCAGAACTTGGCTTTTTCAATCCGCATTTTTAAAATTATATTAAAAATATATAAAATTTAGTAAAATTTATAAAATCATACAATTATTTTACATACATATAAAAATTATTTTACATACATACATAAATATTTTATTTATTTATTTATTTATTATTTTTGGCTGTGTTGGGTCTTCGTTTCTGTGCGAGGGCTTTCTCCAGTTGCGGCGAGCAGGGACCACTCTTCATTGCGGTGCACGGGCCTCTCACTATCGTGGCCCCTCGTTGCGGAGCACAGGCTCCAGACGTGCAGGCTCAGTAGCTGTGGCTCACGAGCCCAGTTGCTCCGCGGCATGTAGGATCCTCCCAGACCAGGACTCGAACCTATGTCCCCTGCATTGGCAGGCAGACTCTCAACCACTGCGCCACCAGGGAAGCCCCCACAAATATTTTAAATTACGCTATAGTTTACACTGAGTAAAATGCACGCTACTTAGTGTACAGTTCTGTTGTGATAAACACATACAGTGGTGTAACCAACACTAATCAAAATACGGAACACCTCTATCAACCCCCTAAAATGTCCCCTTTGCACCCTCTAGAGTCGTCTACTTCCCTATGTTTAACCCCTGGCAACCACTGAACTATTTTTTGTCTCTATAGTTTTGCCTTTTCTGAAATGTCATACAAATGAAATCATACAGTCTGTAGCATTATGAATCTGACTTGTTTCATTTTGTATTGGCATTTGAATTGCATCCACCTTGTTGTAACGGCAATTTTTTCCATTCGATCTTTGAGCAATATTCCATCGTATGGATGTATTGCAGTTTGTTTATCCGATCCCCCACGGAGGGACATTTGGGTTGTTTCCAGTTTGGGGTTACTAAAAATAAAGTCATTATAAACCTTTGTGTACAAGCTTTTGTGGGAACATAAGTTTTCATTTTCCTTGAGAAAATATCTAGGGGTTGGATTGCTAGGCCATGTGGTAAGTAGATGCTTAACTTCATGAAACCTGCCAAATTGTTTTCCACAGAGGCAGTGCATTTTGCACGCCTACCAGAAATAGATGAGAGTACCACTTGACCACAACTACATCCACATCAGCACTTGGTATCTTCCATTCTTACTTTATTTTTTCTTAGCCAGACATTTAAGTATATTCTGGTATCTCGTTTTTTATTTGAATTTTCCTAATGGCTATGATACTGATTATCTTTTCTACCATCTGCCATCTGTAAATCTTTGGTGAGATGTCCAAATTTTATGCCCATTTTTAAATTGGATTGTTTGTTTCCTTATTGTTGAGTTTGAGGGCTGTATATATTCTGGATACAAATCCTTTCTATCTATATGATCTGTAAATATTTGCTCCTAGTCTGTGGCTTATCTTTTCATTCCCTTAACATTATCTATCAAAGAGCAGAAATCCTTGATTTTGATATAGTCCAAATTATCATTTTTTTTCTTTCATGGATCATGCTTTTGGTGTCATGTCTAAGAAATCTTTGTTTAACTCAAGGTCACAAAGATTTTCTTCTAGAAGTTTTATGGTTTTAGGTTTTATATTTAGGTCTCTGGTCCATCTTAATTTTTATATGTGGTTCAAGGTTTATTTTTGCATAGAGACATCCAAGTTTTCTTGTTTTTCTTTCTTTCTTTCTTTCTTTTTGTTTTTTGGCTACACCACGGCATGTGGGATCTTAGTTCCCCAAGCAGGGATCAAACCCATGGCCCCTGCATTGGAAGCATGGAGTCTTAACCACTGGACCACCAGGGAAGTCCCTAGACGTCCAATTCTTCCATCACCTTTCAGCAAAAAGACTATCCTTTCTCCCTCTGTGTCAAAATCATATCGATCATATACATGTGGGTTATTTCTGGGCTCTCTGTTCTATTACATTGATTTATATGCCTGTCCTTTCTTAAATGCCACACTGTCTTGATTGCTTTAGTGTAATAAAAAGTCTTGAAATCAGATGGTGATTGTTTGGGCTGTTCTAGATCTTTGCCATATAAATTTTAGAATCAGCTTTTAAAATTGTGCTGGGATTTTGATCGAGATTGCATTGAATCGGTACACTGATTTGGGGAGAATTGATATCTTAACAATATTGAGACTTTCAATCCAGAAACATGGCATATCTCTCTATTTGTTTAGAACTTCTTTGATTTTTTTCATCAATGTTTTGTAGTTGTCATCACACAGATCTTGCATATTTTTTGTTAGATTATTACCAATATCATGGGTTTTGGTGATAGTGTAAATGGTATTCTTTTTATTTCAATTTCTAATTGTCATGCCAGTATATAGAAATATAACTGATTTTTGTATAATTGACCTTGTATCCTGCAACTTTGCTGACAAATTCTAGTAGCTTTTGTAGATGGTTATTTTTGGGGGGCGGGGGTTCCTACATGGCAAATTATGTTGTCTTTGAATAGAGATGGTTTTATTTCTTTATTTTCAATCTGTATGCACCCCGCCCCCGCTCCTTTTTGGTGTTATTGCACTAGCCAGGATCTCCAGTAAAATGTTGAATATTAGTGGCAAAAGTAGAGATCCCTGCCTTATTCTTAATCTTAGGGGGAAAGCATTCAGTCACTCACCATTGAATATAAAGTGAGCTGTAGGTTTTTGTAGACCCCATTACCAGGTTGAAGAAGTTTCCTTCTATTCTCGGTTTGCTGAGGGTTTTAATCATGAACAGATGTTAAATCCTATTTTTTCTGCATCTATTGCGATGATCATATTTTATTTTCTTTAGTCTATTGGTGAATTACATTGACTGATTTTCAAATGTTGAACCAGCTTTTCATTCCCCGCTAAACCTTACTTTGTCATGATGCACTATCCTTTTTTATATATTGCTGGATTTAGTTTGCTAGTGTTTTGTTAAGGATTTTTGCATATATGTTCATAAAGAATATCGGTTATGGCTTTCTTCTCTTGTAAATTATATGTCTGGTTTTAGAATTGGGCTAATGCTGGCCTCATAAAATGAGTTGGGAGTGTTCTGTCCTCTTCTGTTTTCTGGAAGAGTGTTTTAGAAATGATATTATTTTTTTCTCTAAATGTTTGGTAGAATTTGCCAATGAAGCAATCTGGACCTGGAGTTTAATCTGTTGGAAGGTCTTAATACAATTTCAGTTTCTTTAATAGATATAATTTCAGTTTCTTTAACAGATAACCTGAATAGATCTAATCTGAATAGATAATCTATTCAGGTCATCTATTTCTTCTTGAGTGAACTTTGGTAGTTTTCATCTTAAGCAACTTGTCCATACCATCTAAGTTGTAGAATTCATGGACAAAACAGTTGTTCATAACATTCCTTTATTATCCTTTTTAATGTCTATAAAGTCTTAGTGATATCTCCTCTTTCATCTCTGATATTTGTAATTTGTGTTTTTTAAAGTTTTCCTTGGTCAGTTTGTCTAGAGGTTTGTATTAGTTATCTATTGCTGCGTAGCACATCACCCCAAAACATAGTGACCTAAAACAACACACTCTTATTATCTCACAATTTCTCTGGGTTAGGCTGGAAATAGTTTAGTTAGTTGGTTCTGAATCAGCACTTCTCATCAGGCTACAGTCAAGATGTCAGCTGGAACTACAGTCATCAGGTTTGACTGAGGCTGGATGATCCACTTCCAAGCTCACTCATAGGACTATTGACCAGAGGCTTCAGTTCCTCACCATGTGGGTATGACATGGGAGCTGGCTTTCCCCAGAGTGAATGATCCAAGGGGAGAGAGTAAGAGAGAGGGTCTAAGACTCTTGGAAGTAGAATGCCATGCCTTCTGCCATGTGCTATTGCTTACAAGGACCAACCCTCAGACAATGTAGGAGGTGACTACAAAGGTTATGAGTTTCAGGAGACAGGGATCCTTGGGGGCCATCACAAGCTGGCTTCCACAGGGTTTAACAATTTTATCGATCTGTTCAAAGAACCAGCTTTTGGTTTCTTTGATTTATCTTTATTATGTTCCTATTCTTGATTTTATTGATTTCTGCTGTTATCCTTATTATTCCCTTCTTTCCACAGATAGATAAAGCTTACCGAGAAGATGTATATGACCTCTTTCCCGGGACATTCCAAACCATTGAACTGTTTGTGGATCACCCAGGGACATGGTTATTACATTGTCATGTATCTGACCACATCCATGCTGGCATGGAGACAACCTACACAGTCCTTCGAAACGTCGGTACTGTTATCTGTCGGTGATGCTGACTTAGATAGCACCAGGCTTCCTGTAGACCCTGAAAATAGGAGGCATGAGAACATAGGAGGCATGAGCTCCCCAAGGAGCTCAGAGTCGAGTAAGAGAGACAGACATTTAACCATAATAGAATATGACATATGCCAAGATAGAGTGCAGAGTGCAGGGTTCAGTGACAGCAGCAGGAGGCAATGATTAACAGTTTGGACACATGAGCCAAGGTTCCATAGATGAATCTTAACAGGTGAGCAGAAGCTTGCAATGTGGATGGGGTATGAACAGCATGTGTACTGGCATGAAGTAGCACAGTGAGTATCCAACAAAGACTTACAGATACTGGTGGGATAAAGTCTTTGTTGGTGAAATGACATAACTCCTGAAACAACTCATGTCATGAAAAGAATCTACTCCTATTGTTTGTAAACCATCAAATTGTCTTCTTTGTCCAGACAACAGGATTCCTTACTCCACCAAGCCTCCTTCTGGAGGAGCGTCCCACCCGGCCACAGCGCCCTCTAATGGTATTGATACCCTCCCCCAATCCTGCACGTGAATGGTCAGTATTCACTCCCCAGGGAAAGGCAGAGGCCTGACACCTTACTTTTCTTTTGCACAGAAGAACCTGGCAAGGAGCAGCTCTACTTCTTCGGCAAGAATCTGGGTCCCAGAGGAGCCAAAGCAGCCTTGGTCATCCTTTTCATCATCGGACTCCTCCTTCTGGTTGTCACGGTGATTCTCTCCCTCACACTGTGCTCTGCAAGGAAGCGGGTGGCATATCAGGAAGTCCAGTCCTGTGCGCTCCCCACGGATGCTCTGTGACCTGCTCGTCTTCCTTAGCAGGGAAAATGGACCGGGGTCTCGTTCACCAAGGAAGTCTGACACTGTTCCTGGATCAGGCTCTGATCCTCTGGAACACATTCAAAGCAATTTGCTTTTATTTATTTATTTTAAAGGGGCTGTGGATAATCTTCAGGATAAAACAGAGAAAAGGAAGGGTGGGCATGACTGAGAAAACTGACCCAGTCTGTTCTCTGAATGAATTCGCTGAAGTGGGAAGACCCTCTGAAAGATGTCTTTGTTTTCTTTCTTTCATAATTCTTGGATTAGATAGTGCTTCCTTAACAAACCGTCAAATTCTCTAGATGGACAATTTCAGGAAAGAGTTACACTGCGTCAGACATCTAACTTGAATGGCGCTGATTTTTCAACGTTGTTATGAAACATGCTTCCCTTAGTGGTTCCAGGAAAAATAACTTTCTGAGGAGTTCATGAAAATGTCTAAATCAGTATCTGCTGATAGAATTTGACCAAATGAAATTTTTGGAGGCTTTAGCCAGCTCCCCTGGCCTTTTCCTCTTTCATATAAATAGCTTGTGCACTGTTTGCTACAAAAGGCAGAGTTATATGCATTTTTTAAAATTCTGCCATTTTTATGCAAACCTGTAGAGATACTTAAATGTTTACGACTCACTTCATGTTACACATTTTTACAAGATGTTTCTGTGGCAATGCTTGTATTTTCAAAAATCGGCTGGAGAATTTGTATTTGTATTTCAGAATGTGGAGGGCTGGGATCTGAAATAGCAGGCTAGTTCTCCCACTGTGAGTCAAGACACTCCCTGAGAGTTTAGTGGGAGCTTCTAAGGGGAGGGAGGACTTTGCAGGAGGCAAGTCTGACCTTGAATCTTGAGTCTGATTTTTCATTCAGTTAGGAGGATCTTCCCCAGTCTCCATCTTTTATGGAATAAAGACAGTCTCATCATGTAAAAAAACACCAGGAAGAATTAGTCGATGCAGCTGACTGGCTGGGAGGAGAAGGGATCTCACAAAATCCTTGAGTCCATGCCTCTTAAAAACATAGCCTCTGATGGGAAGAGGAGAGAAAAGAAAAGGCAAAATTGTCCTGGTGGCAATTTTTCAAACCAACAAGTCAGCTCTGAGATATGTATTACAGTTTTCAAGTCTCAAATACAAAATAAAATATTGAACAACTAAACTCAACCCATTACGAGGCAATCCATACTCTCTATATGCATGCCTAAGCTTTAGGTGTAAGATTGATAAAAGCAACATTTATTACTAGACTGAGAAATTGCCTTTAGCCCACGCTGCTGCCAGATGAGTGATACTAGTCCATCTGCCTTAACAGTGGATCATTTGGCTGTCCAGGTGAACAAGTAGGACCTAAAAAATACTCTGGCGGAGGGACTTTTCATACCTTCTCATCTTCATCTTGGTGAGGGGAAACAGGTATTTTGATAGAGGCTATAGTCTTACATAAAACAGGATGCGAATGCTAATAGTTCTGTTCATAATCTGCTTGAATGTCATATCAAACATGGTACCCAAGGATTTTGAATTCCAGCCTGCTAACCACTGGTAATGAGATTTTGTAGTACGTGCTCTACAGTTTTCAGACATGTGTAGGCTGTATAATTTCATAATAATAATCATGATAAATGACAGACTTATAACTCACCTAGACAACAAATTATTTAGTTATAAGTTTTTTCTCTTAAGTTATTTTTTTAATGAAAATGAAACCACAAAGTAGTTTGATTATACCGTTTCTCTTTTTAATAAAGTTTCACATATCATAAAGATGGCTATTTGCATGTTTTTTTTCCAACCCCCTACCCCAGGTACAGTGATAGGTAATTTATTTTACCTGGAGCAGACGTTTAGTTAAAGGAGAATTATCTTTTAGATATTTACCAACTATCCTAGTTATACTCGTTAGAAGAAATGAAACAAAGTAACAATATATCTCTACAGATAACACACTCTCCCCAGACATTGTTTCCTCAAATGTACCACATTTCTTCATTCTAATCAACCACATTTATACACATCTTTTCCTCCTGTTACAACAGAAGAAGTGTCCCTGCTCCTAGCAGGGCCAATCTCTCCCTTAACTCTGGACCTCATCCCTTCTTGCTTTCCCAAGAAATTCATTCCCTCACTTTTCAGTTTTCCCTCTTGCATGAAGTCATCAAAAATACCCTTCATTAAAAATAGAAAACAAACAAAGAGCCATTGCCTTTAACTCCATAAACTCCTCCAACCCAGCTTCTCTGGGCCCTTGATAGCAGAACTGAAAGTACTGCCCACACATTGTCTATATCACCTCACCCTATGCATCCCTCCACCCATTCCAATGGCTTCCCATCCAGAGGGCCCTGCCCCACCCCGACTTTGCGTCCCAATCTGCTGTTATCAAAACCATAAGAACCATAATAATCATAATGGAAATGATTCCGTTTCCTGTGGCTTCTTCCCCATCTTTATTTTACTTGACATCTCAGTAACCATTGGCAGCTCCTTGCTTTTAGATCCCCTCTAGTTCCTTGGCTCTACAACATGACCTGCCAGCCTTGCTTCTTCCTCAGTGGCTATTCCCTCTCAGTCTCTCGCTAGGTCCTTCTTCTCCCTCTGACTTAAATGTTAGCATGACCCAGGGCTTGAACTGGGCCCTTTACTCCCTTTTGCCCTCTGGGGTGTGCTGAATAATATCTCCATAGATTCCATGTCCCTGAACCTGTGAATGTTATCTTATATAGCAAAAAGACTTTGTAGCTATGACTAAGTTAAAAATCTTGAGATGGGAAGTTTATACTGGATTACCTAGATTGGCCCTAAATGTAATCACAAATGTTCTTATAAGATAGAGACAGAGGGAGATTTGACTACAGAAGGAGGCTTTGTGACAACTGAAGTAAGATGCTGAGCTGCTAGCTTTGGAGATGGAGGAATGCTGCTCTAAAAGCTGGACATATATACACTACCAAACGTAAAATAGCTAGTGGGAAGCAGCTGCATGGCACAGGGAGATCAGCTTGGTGCTTTGTGACCACCTAGCGGGGTGGGATAGGGAGGGTGGGAGGGAGGGAGATGCAAGAGGGAACATATGTATATGTATAACTGATTCACTCTGTTATAAAGCAGAAACTAACACACCATTGTAAAGCAATTATACTCCAATAAAGATGTTAAAAAAAAAAAAAAAAGCTGGAAAAGGCATGGGAATGCATTCCCCACTAGAGCCTCCGGAGGGAGCTTTGTCCTGCTGGCACCTTGATTTTATTCCATTGAAACTGATTTCAGACTTCAGATTTCCAGAACCGTTAGAGGATAAATGTGTGCCACGAAGTTTGTGGTAATTTGTTACACCCTCTCCATAGGTTATTTCACTCATCCTCATGGATCTGAAAACCATCTTTATGCTGATAAATTCAAAATGTGTTCCTCCTTGGGTTGCAAACTACAAGTCCTATTCAAGCAGATCATGGTAGCAGTCCCCTAACCAGTCTCTCCCTTTGTCACTCCTGTCCCTTCCAGCCACAGTCCACACAGCTGCAGCAGTGTTCTTCCACATCTGATCACATCACTTCCCTGGTGAATCTCCTTTACTGTCTTTCCACTTCACTTTCAATAATATCTGCACTCCTTACCTTCGTCAGTAAGACTCAGACTGATTTGGCTGCCCAACATGTCCACCTCTCCAACTTTATCTCTGGCTCCTCTCTGCTCCAGCTTTTATCAGTTCCTGTGCCTGCTAGTTCCTTCTTGCCTCAGAGCCTTTGCACCTACCGCTTTCTGTGCCTGGAATGCTTTCTCTCTAGCACCCTCATCCCCTTTCCTGCCTTTCCTACTTCAGATGTGAGCTCCCCAGACTGCCCTTTCTAAAGTGTTATTTCCAATTTCCATTATTTTCCTTTGTAGCACATATCATGGGACATATCCATTTTACTCGTTAGTTTGATTTTTGTCTGCTTCTTTGACTGAAATGTAGGCTCCATGGAAGCAAGGACCCCAGACCTGTTTTTGCTCACTGCTGCATCCCCAGCACAGACCATAGTGTAGATACATAATAGTTGCTCAGCAAATATTACTTGAATGAATAAATGAATATATAAACTGAACAGGCAGAACAGGGCTTAACTATCTTGACTTTGACTATTTTGGTCACGAAAGATCTCATATTCAAATGTCAATTGTCGAGGATACCAAGCAAACAAAAAACAGTTCTGGCACCATAGCTGTGAAGCCCACAGCTGCTTTGGCCTTCTAACTACTGACACTGGGACAAGGAGTGGGGGAAGGGAGGATTTGGAGGAGGATGTGTTATTTAATCCCTAAATGCATGTTATAATTATAAAAAGCAATGTCATCAAAAATAAGGAAATCCTAAGAAATTTTCACGGCTAAGGGGAGCTAATGAGACAAGACAACGAAAAATAATATGGTATCCCTGTATGGGATCCTAGAACAGAAGAAGGATAGTAGGTAAAAATTAAGGAAATCTCAATAAACCAGACTTTAATTAATATAAATTTATCAATATTGGTTTGTTAATTGTACCAAATGTACAGTATAGGGGAAACCACTACAGGTGTCTTGTACCATCTACTCAATTTTTCTGTAAATCTGCAACTGTTCCAAAATTTAAAGTTTATTTTTTAAAAAAGCAACATTATACATACTGTCATGTGACACCTTAAACTCCTGAGATTGGTAGTGACAGCTATTAAAAGCTAAGTGCCCTGGGGAGGGGGAAGGGTAAACTGGGAGAACGTGAGAGAGTGGCATGGACATATATACACTACCAAATGTAAAATAGATAGCTAGTGGGAAGCAGCCGCATAGCACAGGGATATCAGCTCGGTGCTTTGTGACCACCTAAAGGGGTGGGATAGGGTGGGTGGGAGGGGAATGCAAGAGGGAGGGCATATGGGGATATATGTATACGTATAGCTGATTCACTTTGTTATACAGCAGAAACTAACACAACGATGTAAAGCAATTATACTCCAATAAAGAAGTTAAAAAAAAAAATCTGCCATGATGTGGCAGGCACTGTTACATATATGATCACATGTAATCCTTAGAACAACCCAATGAGGTAGGCGGTCTTACCCTTAGTTGGCAAATGAGGACATTGAGACTTAGAGATTCTCAGTGATATACCTTTGGTCACATAGCAAGTAAGTAGCCAGTCCAGGAGTTGAACCCAGGCCCTTACTTTCTCATTTCCTGCCAGAGAAACTTGGCACACATTGGATTATTTGATCTGATTTTTGCAGTAGGAAAAATGGCTCCTTTAACCACCACTTTTTTTTTTTTTAATCAGGATAATCTTTATTGATATGCTCGGCGGTACCTTGTTAATACGGTCACGTTGTCGCTGTGGCTGAGGTAATGGGGAGAGCCCCGCCCAGCGCTGGCCCAGGCCCTGGGGGTGGGGGGTGGGGTTGGCTTCGAGGAGACCTGGTTATTCCACTGATACCGACCAGAGTTCTTGGCCTTCCCCAATCGATAGAAATTGACTAGAGGCCAGACAAGAAATTCAGGAAGGCTTTATTGCGGCCGCTGCTGTAGCAGGGGGAAGTGAGAGCAAACCACAGGTTCCCTTGCTTGCTTGCTCTTATATGGGGTGAGGGTAGGGGTGTGTCCAGGGGTCAGGCCAGAGGGGTGGCTTGGGTGGCTTGCCCATCCCTTAGGTGGTGCTGTGTGCAGGAGGCATGCGCAGTACCCTGCTTTTGCTCCCAACACCCTGTTTTTGTTCCCTGCTCTTCAGAAGTGGCAGCTGAGTTGTTTTTGTTTTTGTCTTTTGTATCTTTTGGTCCAGAATTTGCCTCAACTGTGCATGCACACAGTTATTTTTAGTCCCATAGAGTTTCTTTGTATTTTGTAGCTTGAGGAGAGGTGTGTCCACCTGCAAGCTTTGCAGCACTGCAGCAAAGGGTCCCAGGTCCCAGGGCTATCTCACCACCACCCCCAGCTCCCTCCTGAGTTGTCCTGCCACCCCCCAGGCCCTTCACAGGCCAGCATCCCAGGCCCAAGACAAAATCAACCAGAAAAATAAATTCTTCTTCTCTCAGCTGAGCACCTGATGTAGGGGAGAGGGGCGGCTCCAGGCCTTTCTGGCCAGGGGCTCCACTAGGGTCATGGTCAGCCCCTGCCCAGCCAGTGCCCTGACGATGCCATCTGGGGCACCGGGTGGGAGAGGTGCTGAGCCCCACAGCATGCGGACAGGAGGCTGGGGGCGGACCACCACTCTTTTCTGTGCCATTCATATCTGTTCTCAAAGACAAGGGGCCAGTTTGGGCTCTGATTACTTCTCATGTGCAAAATCTCAGCAGCCTCTTACCTGGCCTCTCCACCTCCACTCTGCATTGCAATCCACTCTACATGTGGCTGGAAGACATCTTTTTAAAGCGCAGCTCTCTGTATATTACTCCCGTCCAAAACCTCTCTAATGCCTACTGAAAAAAAAAAAAAAATTCCAGGCTAACTTCTCCGGCCCCAACCCCTTCACTTTTGTCTCCCTCACCTTCCTCTTCCCTATACCAGTGTCAGAGGTCTCCACTTCCCATTTCCTAATAGGAAGGTCTCCACTTCCCATTTCCCACTTTCACTCCCTCCTAGAAAGTTCCTGTGCCAGCTCTGCCTGCCACAAACGGACGCATCCCACCAGGCCCCATCTTTTTATGCACACCCCTCGGCATACCCTACATTTCTCAAGAAAGTTCTCTTTCTTGCCTCCGTTGTAAATTCAACACAGGTGGATTGACTTCCTGCTAAATTTGAAAAACTCTGCCAGGGCTGAGGGTAACTGACAAAACTGTTGGGATTCCATCCAGATCCTCAGAGGAAGTGATACCTAATGAGAAAGCAGACATGCAATCAACCATCACGCAAGGCAAAATGAGCTAAATGCTAGAATAGAAGAAAGGGATAAGGGAGAGAATGATTCATCACAACTGGGGGATCCTGGAAGGCATCCAGAAGAAGGGACATGGGAGCCTGTTGGATACGTAGATTCTGACAAGGAGAGAAGGGGCAAGGCATCCATGCTTTCACTCCCTCCTAGAAAGTTCCTGTGCCAGCTCTGCCTGCCACAAACGGACGCATCCCACCAGGCCCCATCTTTTTATGCACACCCCTTGGCATACCCCACATTTCTCAATATTACTTACACTTTCTAACCTGTATCATAGTTAATTGTGCACATACCTTATTTCTCTTACTAAGCCATGAGATCTTTAAGGAAATGGAATGCGTCACTTCATCTTTGTTTCCCCATCCATCAAGCCCACACCTGGCCCATCCCTACCCTCTAATACATGCCTTGAATGTATGGCAAAATGAATGTAAGTTGGGCCACCTGTTTTTAAACAATTTTCAAAGTGAAAGATTTTCATCTTCCTTCATTTAATAAACCTTTATTAAAATACCTACTATGTGTCAGGCATTTGTGCTAAGTGCTGGAGATGAGAGTGGTTGGTATACATGGGTGCAGACCTGCCCTCATGAAGCTTACCATATAAAGGGGGAGACAAACGTTAAATAAATGGACAAACACATATTTGTTGAATTATAATTGTGATTTTCATTAAGAAGGAAAAATAGAGGGCAACAGGAATGGATAACATTTACATAGCACTCATCAATTACCGGGCAATGTCCTAGGCGCTTTACATATATTAACTCTTTTTTTTTTTTTTGCGGTACGCGGGCCTCTCACTGCCGGGGCCCCTCCCGTTGCGGAGCACAGGCTCCGGACGCACAGGCTCAGCGGCCATGGCTCACGGGCCCAGCCGCTCCGCGGCATGTGGGATCTTCCCGGACCGGGGCACGAACCCGTGTCCCCTTCATCGGCAGGCGGACTCCCAACCACTGTGCCACCAGGGAAGCCCTATATTAATTCTTTTGATCTTTATCTCAATCCTAAGCAGTATAAACACTTTACAGATGAAAAAACTGAGGTACAGGAGGGGCAAGTAACTTTCCCAAGGCCCACAGCTAGTATTACAAGAATATTTAACAAAGGGACCTAATCTAGTTTAGCATTATCAGGGAAGACTCTCCTGGGAAGTGACAACCAGTAGAAATCAGGAGGGTGAATCTGAGTTGGCCAGGCAAAGAGGCTACCGTGGAAGTGTTTTGGGCAGGGGAAGGTCTGGAGGAGGCATGGGGCTGGCTAACTTGAAGAACTGACTGGAAAGTAGTGAAGCTGATAAGGCAGGCAGTGGCCATGGTAAGAAATTTGGATCTTATCCTAAAAACAATGTACACTTTAAGTAGGGGAGTGAAAGGATCAGACGGGAGCTTTTAAAAGCTCCCTCTGGCAGCCATGGGGGAGAATGGCTTGCGGGCCTGCAGGGTACATAACCTGTATGCGGTTAGGAGACAGGATGGCGGCAAGGAGCGTTGGCAGCGCAGATGGAGAAAAACTATGAGATTTTCTACATTTAGGAGAGAGACGCCGCAGGATTTGGAAATTGGTTATGGCACCTGGGGAGAGACTGCAATGTTCCACAGGGCCCTCCAGTTTTCTGCTTTGGGCATCCCGGTGGATGGCGGCGCACTGAGCAAGATGGGGAAGACTGGAGTTCAGGTTGAGACAAGCATAAGGATTGCGGTCCTGGCCATTGTGTGGTCCTGGTCTTGTGAGTCATCTAAGTGGAGAGTGGTGCAGGCCATTGGATGAGGGTTCAGAGGGCAGGGCAGGGTGGAGATGTACATATGGCAGTTGAGGGCACAAAGAAGAGGCTTGCGTGCACGGACCTGCCCATGTACAAAGAGCAGAAAGCGCAGCCCAGCCCCAAGGAGCCCTCACGTTCAAAGGTGCTGTCTGCCCCAAATGTTGCTGATTAGAGCGTCTCTTGACTATTTCTCAGCATCCACTACCTGAAAGTCGTTCAGAAGTAGCTCTCCCCCAACACCCGCTTCCCGCAGACACCCACTGCTGGCTCCCAGACCGAGGCTCCCACGGGGAAAGCAGGAGGCTAAGCACAGACACCTGAGACCTAGTCAGACGCAGGGCTCACCACCACTGACCCCGCGCCTCCCAGTCCCGCAGTGCTTCTGGAAGAGTCCAGCGTTCCCTCTTCCGCACCGGCTTGGTCTAACCCGCTCGATAGCCCTTTAGGGCCCGTTGCTCTTTGAAGCGTTTGCACCTCCTTTTAACCTGATTCCGCCACGTATAAATGTTGGGGGTGAGGCGTAAAAGGGGGCCATCCTGTCCACTGGGTAACAGGTCGCTTTCAGAAATGATTTCAAAAATCCCGGGTGCCAGGAAGTGGAGAGAATGAGGTTGGGAGAGGCGCGAGGATTTGACGAGGTACCGCTCGCCGGGAAGTTCCCTTTGCTGGGGGTGGATCCCAGTGTCGCGGGATGCTGCCGCGCCCACCCGCCCCGCGTCGCCTCAGCTTCCGGAAACTCCAAGTCGCCAGGGCGCAGCGGCAGAGCCGCGGCGAGGCTAGCGCTTTGTTCCGCGGTTGAGTCTCGCGCCCTCGGGCGCGCGCATCCCGGGGACCTGCGGGTGCGGCTCTGCCCCAGGCCCGCGGCGGAGGAGCAGGCGCGATCCCGTGCGCCCGAAGCAATCCCGGGACCCGCCAGGCCAGGCCCCCAGAGAAGACAGCTGCGGCGCTTCGAGACACAAAGACCAGTGGGATGTGGAAGCAAACGGGGAGCCGGCAAAGGGAAAGCGAAAGCCGCGGGCCCAGTCAGTAACCGGGTGAAGGCACCGCGCCGCCCTCCCGACGCCGGCGGTACCCGGGCCTGCCCTTGCGAGCCTTCCTGGCCCAGCCCCGTGCGCCGCAGCCATGGCCATTGCTCACCTGGCCACCGAGTACGTCTTCTCAGACTTTTTGCTGAAGGAGCCCTCGGAGCCCAAGTTCAAGGGGCTCCGGCTGGAGCTGGCCGTGGACAAGATGGTCACGTGCATCGCCGTGGGGTTGCCGCTGCTGCTCATCTCGCTGGCCTTCGCACAGGAAATCTCGATAGGTAAGGCCCGGGGACAGCGGCACCGGGGCGGGCTGGGCCGGCGTTATCAGAGGTGCCCGGGTCTCTGGCGAGAAGTGATTTAACCGCGCGTCCCTGGCGGTGCCCGCCGTTGTCATGGGCGTGAACGTTGGGAAGGAAGGTAGCCCGAGTTGATGGGCCGAAGCATTCTTTGTTCGCGTGCTCCCTTACCCGCCCCCCCCTTGCTGTGGACCCTTCTCGCATCCCTGCTACCCATTTCTGTTCCCTGCTGCCCACTGATCCCGGCTCTGGCTTAGTGTTCAAGTCCCACTCTTAAGACCGGCGCCGTTGTCACCAGATTTGCCTCTCTTTTCCCTCCCACACATTTCTGCGGTCACCCCAAATTTGTATCAGAGAAGCTCCCGAGTGGCTAATCGGAGGACGTGAAGAAAAGTAGCCCATGAAAAGTGCTTTCTCCCTTATCTTACATTTAGTTGATGTGTACTGAGACTTTAGCTCTGCAGGGTTGTGAGTGATGGGAAATAACTGCTCTTGGCCAGTATTAGAAGGGATACCCAAATCCTCTACCTGGACGGCCTTATTTTGAATGTGAGATGAACGAGCCCCTTCTTGTAAACTCTCCTTTATCCTAATAACAGTTCTGTGAGATTCAGAGAGTCTGGTGGTTTGGTCAGGATCATGGGGCTAATAAGCCGCTGGTCTTCCTCATCATCTCTTCTGACTTTGAGCGCAGGAGAGAGTGTCTGTGAGTCAAGAGGAAGGCCGTGTATGAGGCTAGACACAGCTCTGTGGGGAAGCAGGCCGGTGGGGCTGGACAATGGGGAAAGCTTATGTGAAAGATTGGGCTGGCCCTGAGCCCCTGCCTGTGGGTGGGATTTGGATAAGCAGAGGTGAGACCTTTGCCAAGATTTGGGGATGTCAAAGAATAGTACTTGTTCCTGGAAGGAGAGAAACAGTGAGGAGTGTCCTAACTGAGGCAGGAGGATTAGTCAGGATTCCTAGAATATGAGAGTGAATAAGGGCCTGGGTTAGTGAGAACAGAGGAGTACAGACTTGATGGTTTAAAAAGTGCAAAGTTGGGCTTCCTTGGTGGCGCAGTGGTTGAGAGTCCGCCTGCCGATGCAGGGGACACGGGTTCGTGCCCCGGTTCGGGAAGATCCCACATGCCGCGGAGCGGCTAGGCCCGTGAGCCATTGGCTGCTGAGCCTGTGCGTCCGGAGCCTGTGCTCCGCAACGGGAGAGGCCACAACAGTGAGAGGCCCGCGTACCGCAAAATAAATAAATAAAAAGTACAAAGTTATGATTTGAGCAGAGGCTGGACTAGTTGAAAACAGCCCTTAATAAGTAATAACCTGAGGGTACATGGAGGGTCTGTGAAAGAGGGGACTTGGAGCTAGGGAGGATGCCATAAAGATGAGGCATCAGTTGAGGTCTTGTGCGAGGGTGGGTGCCAAGACTAGAAGGGAAAGGATGGGAAATTTCCAAGATCAAGGAGTAATAATCCACCCTTGGGCCCCTAGCTTTTCATCGGCCACAAAGGGCCGAGACTGATCAGAGGTATCAGAAAGGCTGCAGGCCTGGGTGATTGGAGAATGATATTGATGGAAATGGTGAAGTTGAAGGAAGAGTTGGTTAGAAAAAGGTTACAGTGAGCTTGATTTTGTGATCCACACCACTAAGTTGTTCAACTTGGCAGGAAGCCACCAAATTCATTTTGGAAGGTAGTCTTCAGTTTTCCTTGTCATTGGGCAGGCATAGATATAGTCAAGGCTTTCCCTCCGCCTTCCAGATGGCCGGGAGTTGAGGCTTCCGGTTGGAAGGAAAACCACCAAGTAGCATGGGTCCTGGAGATAATCCTTCCCTTCAGCAAATGTTTCTTGAGTACCAGCTGTGGGCTGGACCCAGTGCTGGGCACTGAGGGCCCAGGAGTCAGGGAGACATGGACCCTGTCACGGAGGAGCAGCCATCTGATGCCAGGAGGGAGGACTGGTTACCATTCATGATGAACCCCGTTCAGTTGCCCCACTTGACTTATAAGCATAGGTTGTATTGCAAGTACCTCAAATTTCCTTTTGCAGTCATTTCCTTTCGCAGTATTTTTATGGCAAGGAAGAATCTGTGTTTGAAATGTTGAAAGGCTCAGTGGAAGGTGGATGAGTGTCATTCCATGTGGCTCCATGAACACATGAATGTCGCCATATGGCAGGTGCAGGAGACCAGAGTTCTGTGCCACAGAAGGACCTTCATTTCTACCACACCTGTCCCCAGATGCCTCTAGAGGTGCAGCCCCTTTCCCCTGGAGGTGTATCTATATCGAGAGAGAGTTAGTGAGTTAGTTTAGGAAATAGCTGAGTGACAACTCTGTGTAGAATACAAGCATAATTAGACTACATGGCCTTCAGACTCTGAAATTCTAGGAGTATTTATCTAAATTGTTGAAGAAACTAATTCCCTAAGCTTGCTACTTTTCAACAGACCAGACTCTGAATGGGATGCTTATTCTTGGGGTCTTTTGATGGGTCAGCAGTACCCTTGGCCTAGGGCTACTCAGGACCTGGGACCGAGATGTCCTCCCTCAGGGACTGCTTTGACTCTCTGGTGCCCTAGCCTGGTATCTTAGGAGACGCTGGGAGAGCAGAGCTCCTATCTCCCACCAGGATGCTTCATGCCCGGTGCCAGGGTGGCTGGACCAGATGAGCAGCAGGGGCAGCCACTGGACCCCTGGGGAAGGGTGTCTGGTCCGCCCAGGGAGCCTTCTCTCCCTGCTGCCCTCCCAGCAGGCAGCTGTAGTTCTGGACAGAGGGACTTGGTCCCTTAGGGTTAGCTCTGCTCTGCTGCTGTCGTTACAGGGCAGGCGCTGGGCCAGCCCCAGTGAGCCAGGGGACAGAGAGAGCTGCAGCTGCTTCCAATGCTGTCAGTTCCCAGTTCCCCTCTTGTTTCCTCCGAGTCAGCAGCCAGGTGGCTTAAGTCATCTGCTCTGTCGTGGCTGCTGTAGGCACATCTTGGGAGATGTGTTCAGGCTGTCCTTCAGCATGTACCAGGTGGCAAAGCTGATTCTTCTCTTCAGGAGTGTCTATAAGAATGGGCTAATACTTAGGGTCTCAGGGCAAAGGTCCCAAAACAGCACATCCTCAGCTCACGTTTAAAGGCAAAGCACCAAGGGAGCCTCCTGGTCCCTTTCCAGAAAGATACCTGCTATCCAGAGAGGCTACTGATACATACATGTTTTTCTTTGTTAATTTTTTTTTTTGGTACTTTATTGTACAGATAGTACCTAAATACCTTCTCATGGTAAAGGATTCATAAACCTCCTTCACTATGTGTACAGGTGAACACCGTGGACACTGGACAGACATAAAATCCTCTTTCTCTGCATTAATATAACGTATACACATTTGTTTTTAACCAAACTGAGTCACATCATAGTGGTTTGCATTTTCCTGCTTAGTATGGAAAGCACACTGTGTGGAAAGGTGTGGGAAGCCGCCTGTGTCAGTACAGAGGTGTCACCTCACTGGTTTTTGTTGTTGTTGTTGTTTTTGCGGTACGCGGGCCTCTCACTGTTGTGGCCTCTCCCGTTGCGGAGCACAGGCTCCGGACGCGCAGGCCCAGCGGCCATGGCTCACGGGCCCAGCCGCACCGCGGCATGTGGGATCCTCCCGGACCGGGGCACGAACCCGCGTCCCCTGCATCGGCAGGCGGACTCTCAACCACTGCGCCACCAGGGAAGCCCTACCATGGTGCTTTGTATGGGGCAGATAGTTTATAAAAGTTTATCGGGAGCCATTGCTGGGAGCTCTGCGGGCACACCCGATACCTCCCCGTTGTTCTGGGATGTTGGAGCTGATTTGGGAAGGCCCCAAGCTGGCTGCATTCAGCGGTTCTGCTCTGGGGCTCCACGGTCTCGTGGAAGCCCGGCCTGGAGCAGTGGACTGTCAGGAAGGCTGTGCCTGGCAGGGGTGGGCCGGGTCCATGCGGAAGCCTGGTCCAGGGTAGACCCCAGCAGCCGGCTCTCATCGCCTGGCACAGCAGGAAGCCCTGTCCGCTGAGGGCCTGGGAGAAGCTGCAGCTCTGGAAGGGCCTGGCCGGGGCCCTGCAGGTGACCAGCCAGAGGGGTTGGTGTCCAGAGGGAAATGTTGCCTCTCCCCTCTGCACTTAGGCAGTTGCTTCTAATGCCTTCCTTCCCCTGCTGTCCTTAGGAGCGATGTTAATAGCTGCTGCGTGTATGTGCACACACACGCGTACGTTTTCATTAAGACTTTACTTTTTTAGAGCAGTTTTAGTTTCACAGCAAAATTGAGGGGAAGGTACAGAGATTTGCCATATACTCCCTGCTCCCACACATGCACAGCCTTCTCTGTTATCAACATTCCCCACCAGAGTCGTACATTCTGTGGGTTTGGAAAAGTGTATAATTATCCATCATTATGGTATCATATGGAGTATTTTCACTGCCCTCAAAATCCTCTGTGCTCTACCTATTCAACCCTCACCTGTATAACCCTTGGCAACCACTGGCTTTTTTACAGTCTCTATAGTTTTGCCTTTTCTGCAATTTCATACAGTTGGAATCATGCAGTACGTAGCCTTTTCAGAGTGGCTTCTTTCACTTAGTAACATGCATTTAAGATTCCTCCATGTCTTTTCGTGGCTTGGTAGCTGTTTCTTTTTAACACTGAATAATATTCCATTGTCTGGATGTACCACAGTTTATTTTTCCATTCACCTACTAAAGGACGTCTTTGGTTGCTTCCAAGTTTTGGCAGTTACGACCAAAGCTGTAATAAACATCCATGGGCAGGTTTTTGTGTGGACATGAGTTTTCAGGTCCTTTGGGTAAATACCAAGGAGCACATTTGCTGTAAAAGTACGTTCAGTTTTGTAAGAAGCTACCAAACTGTCTTCCAAAGTGGCTGTACTACTTTGCAGTCTGACCAGCAGTTAATGAAAGTTCCTGTTGCTCCACATCCTTGCCAGCACTTGGTGTTGTCCGTGTTCCAGATTTTGGCCCTTCTAATAGGTGTGTACTGGTATCTTGTTGTTCCATGTGCTTATTTTCTATCTGCATACCTTCTTGGGTGAGGTGTCTGTTAAGATCTTTGGCCCATGTTTTGAGTTGTTTGCTTCCTATTGTTGAGTTTTAAGAATTTTTTGTATATGTATTTTTTATTTGAGGTATAGTTGATTTACAATGTCGTGTTAGTTTCTGGTGCACAGCAAAGTGATTCAGCGATATATATATTCTTTTTCAGATTCTTTTCCATTATAATTTACTACAAGATATTGAATATACAGGAGGACCTTGTTGTTTATCTATTATATATATAGTAGTTTGTATGTGCTAATCCCAAACTCCTAATTCATCCTCCCCCCCACCCCACCATGCTCCCCTTTGGTAACCATAAGTTTGTTTTCTCTGTATATGAGTCTGTTTCTGTTTTATAGATAAGTTCATTTGTATCATTTTTTTAGATTCCACATGTAAGTGATATTATATGAAATTTGTCTTGCTCTGTCTGACTTACTTCACTTAGTATGGTAATCTCTAGGTCCATCCATGTTGCTACAAATGACATTATTTCATTCTTTTCTATGGCTGAGTAATATTTTATTATGTATATATACACCACATCTTCTATATCCAAGGAATTCTTTGTATATATTTAATAACAGTCCTTTATCACATGAAGCCACCATATATTGACGCTGCCTGTGTGCTAGGTCCTTCTAGCATGATATTTTTCCCAGCAGAAATTCTTCAAAACAGGTGTATATTTTAATTCTGGGGAGACTGTGGAATATTGGTTAAGATGTGAGTCTGGAGACAGACTGCCTGGGTTCCAATCCTGGTGCATCACACATACACTGTGACACATTGGGCAAGTTCCATAATTTCTCTGTGCCCCAGTTTCCTCATCAATAAATGGGGTCATAGTAAAACCTATCTCACAGGGTGGTGAGAATTAAATGCATTAACACACATGAGCCCTAGAACCATATCTGGGACATAGTAACCTTACAGTAAAGGTTAGCTGCTAAACACGCCCCAGTACTGTATGACTCTGACAGATGAGGAACTGAGGCCAATAGAGGCCAGATAACGTGCTCAAGGGCACACAGAGCAGAGCGGGACTGTAGCTTTGATTCTGAAGCCTGAATTCTCGGGCACTGCTGTGTCCTCTGCCCTCTCCCTGTCCTGTGCATGAGGAGGAGTGCACTGAAAGCAGAACGAGCTTGTACCCAGCACAGAAGCTACTAGTTTGTTCTGAGTCTCGGCCCTACTGCCACGCGATCATCCTCCCCACTCTCGGGACCATCTTCCCCACTCCTGGCTTTCTTGCTGGGGAGGGTGCCTTCTCTGTTAGAATCATGGCCAGCACTGCAGCCTCAGCAGGGCATCAGGACCATGGGTGCATGAATTACAGCCCTAAGGATATTAAAACACAGTCCCTCCACCCATCCTGCCACACCTCCTTGCCATTATCATAGCATCAAGTCTAGACTTTGCAGCATGTCATCCCAGGACGTCCTTTATCTGATTCCCAGCTGGACTCTGTTCCAGGCACAGTGCTGTGCTCCCCTTCGTAATATGCGGTGAACTTTAAAGACTCCGAGCCTTTCTCCTGCTCTTTCCCAGCCTGGGTTTTCTCCTCTCCTCCCTTCAAGTATGAAAGTCTGCCATGACTCAGCCATTACCTTACGCAATTTTTTTGTTTGTTATCGTTAGTGGTTCATATTCTTGGCCTCCTCCTGCACTGCAAGCTCTTGGAGGACAGGGACCACGCTTTCTTTGTCTTTGAATCCCCCGTGGTATCATGCCCAATAAATGCTTCTTGGGTGGAGTGCAACGCCATCGAGGCCTGCATACCTTCGGGAGAACAGCTGTGCTCTGTTGTACCATAAGAGAAACAGAAGGAACAGCCCTTGGGGAGAGCAAGGTCCTTGGCTTTTTTTGGTACGCTGCTGGCACAAAAGCTCTGTGACATTAAATACCAAATTTAGACACTCAAGGCCTGCTACAACGCAATAGGATTTCTTTATTGCAGGAACTACAAGATCTAGCTCTTAAAAGGCAACTTTGAGGGAGAGGTGATACAAAAGGACTTAACAAAGTTGGGTCTGGTTTCAGGCTGGGGCCCCGTTAAATCTCAAATCCCGATTATCCAAGGCCTGCTTTCACAATGCATATGTTCAAGATTTATAGAAGATAAGACAAACAGGTAAACCAGTAAGAATGGTGAAATTCAAATAATTATAAGTGCACTGAAGAAAATAATACAGGATGTGACAAAGGAACCGTATACCTTTGTATCTCCAGAGCTTACCATGGTGCGCCCGCTGCATAGAAATAAAAACAGCTACCATTTATTGAGTTCTTACTATCTGCTTGCACTGTGGTAGATATTTCATTAATCTTTATAGGAATTCTATGAGGTTTTGCAAACAAGAAATATTAGGTTCAGAGAGGTTAAGTAACTTACTAGCAAGTAAAAGAGAAAACTTAATAACTCTTGGATATAACGGGATCTTAAAGCAATATTCAGGAAATAAAGATTCTAGAACCTCTTCTTATAGATGTACCTAATTTTTTCCCTTTAGGCTAAAATCCCTTCCCCACTCCTAACTGGACTTCCATGTTGTTTCACACAAATTAGGCCTCTGGCCCTTTCCTGCTCTGCTTGTGTTACTGGCTGGCCTTGCTGTCCACAGCGCCTGTCCTTCTCCACTCCGCTCCCCCTCCACCTTCTCTTTCCCCTGGTCACTTGTTCTCAGGGTGTCATCATATTGGGGAAAGAGGAGGGCCACACACTTGGGATTGTATTGAACCTACACCAAGTATTAGCTGTCTGCCTCTGGAAGTTGCTTAACCCCTCTGAGCCTCTGTTTCCACATCTGACAGATGACACTAAACGATAACTAGTTCACAGTTCTTTTATTCGATTGAGTGAGAGCATCTAGTTCCTATCTACTCGTAGTATTTAGTAAATGACATCTGTCCTTGGTGATTCTGTGATGGAAAGTAGCTTATGTGTGATTAGCGTATAGGGAATACCAGTATCATGTGTGAGTCACATTGGTTCCTATACGTTTTTTCAGCATGTGAGTGATTTGTGCCACCAAAGAAGGTCTGGATGAAGCAAGCTTCAGAGGAATATGGCACACATGATGCCCATTAACCCCACGCTCTTCCTCTTGGCTGCACGTTGGTCAAATGCCCTGTTCTGGAGGTGCTGTCAGGCGGTTCTGTCTGGTCTTTGTGTGTTTCACTTTTTTACTTGGGTGCATAACTCAGCAGCCTTTCTTACACACCCTCCATCACACTACTGTGTTTTTTGTTCTTTTGCGGTACGCGGGCCTCTCACTGTTGTGGCCTCTCCCGTTGCGGAGCACAGGCTCCGGACGCGCAGGCTCAGCGGCCATGGCTCACGGGATCTTCCCGGACCGGGGCACGAACCCGTGTCCCCTGCATCGGCAGGCGGACTCTCAACCACTGCGCCACCAGGGAAGCCCACACTACTGTGTTTTTAATCAGGATTGTTGCTGTTTGATTAGTGCTCAAGGTACAAAATCTGCAGAGACTTGGAGTGATCTGCCTCAATCCTATATACTCCATAGCTCTGTTATTTTAGTGATTTTGCAGAATACTACTTTTTTTTTAAATACACAAATTGTATTATAGCAGAGATGTTTGTATTAATTTCCCTTTTTACCTTTCATCTACCTTTTGTGTTAATCTTCATTTTATAGAAGCAAAACCTTTGCCCTGGACCAGGCTAGGACCTAGAGGTGATGGAAGAGACTTCAGGCACACGTGTGCTGTGACTATTTCTTCATACTCTCTCTCATCTGGACTATTTTTTTTTTATTTGTGTTATCGTTATTTTTATTTTTATTAAATTAATTCTTATTAGAGTATAGTTGATTTACAATGTTGTGTTAGTTTCTGCTATACAGCAAAGTGACTCAGCTATGCATATACACATATACACTCTTTTTTAGATGCTATTCCCATATAGGTCATTACAGAGTATTGAGTAGAGTTCCCTGTACTATACAGTAGGTTCTTATTAGTTATCTATTTGATATATAGATTCTGTTCCCATATAGGTCATTACAGAGTACTGAGTAGAGTTCCCTGTACTATACAGTAGGTTCTTATTAGTTATCTGTTTGATATATAGTAGTGTGTATATGTCAGTCCCAATCTCCCAATTTATCCCTCCCCCCCTTCCCCCTTGGTAACCATAAATTTGCTTTCTACATCTTTGACTCTACTTCTGTTTTATAAATGTTTTTAGATTCCACATGTAAGCGGTATCATATTTGTCTTTCTCTGTCTGACTTACTTCACTCAGTATGACAATCTCTAGGTCCATCCATGTCGCTGCAAATGGCATTATTTCATTCTTTTTTATGTCACTTGGACTATTGCAATAGATTCCTGACTGGTCTCTACTTCGGTTCTTGACCCTGAATGGCCAGTTTTTGACATAGCATCCAGAGTGAACCTTTTAAAATGAATACCAGAAGATGTCTTTGCTTTAAAAATTCTGAAATTATTATTATTATTTATTTATATTTTTGGCTGCATTGGGTCTTCGTTGCTGCGTGCGGGCTTTCTCTAGTTACAGCAGGGGGTGCTACTCTTCGTTGTGGTGCGCAGGCTTCTCCTTGCGGTAGCTTCTCTTGTTGTGGAGCACAGGCTCTAGGTGCGCAGGCTTTAGTAGTTGCAGCACACGGGGCCCAGAGCGTGGAGCTTCAGTAGTTGAGGCGTGCGGGCTCAGTAGTCCTGGTGCACGGGCTTAGTTGCTCTGCAGCATGTGGGATCTTCCCGGACCAGAGATCGAACCTGTGTCCCCTGCATTGGCAGGCAGATTCCTAACGACTGTGCCACCAAGGAAGTCCCTAAAAGTTCTGAAATTATTTTGTGTGGATTTTTAGGATTGAGCCAATGAGTAACTATGTTGATGTATTTGGGAGCTAAGTGTCTAAATGAAAGAAGGATACAAACATGGAATGAGGGAAGACAAGGAAGATCCCAGCGGTGTTGGATTGGAATTAGAAGTCTCATCATAAACTCACACACGCACACAGACACACACAAATAGATTTCCTATCTGTGTCTGTTGAAAGGGCCTGGGAGCAATGACATCTCAGTAGCAGTGAGCACAGCTAGCATCCAAATCTTCGTTTTAAAATTTTATTACCGGGACTTCCCTGGTGGCGCAGTGGTTAAGAATCCGCCTGCCAATGCAAGGGACACGGGACACGGGACACGGGTTCGAGCCCTGGTCCGGGAAGATCCCACATGCTGCGGAGCAACTAAGCCCATGCACCACAACTACTGAGCCTGCGCTCTAGAGCCTATGAGCCACAACTACTGAGCCTGCGTGCTGCAACTACTGAAGCTGGCGAGCCTAGAGCCCGTGCTCCGCAACAAGAGAAGCCACCGCATGAGAAGCCTGCACAGTGCAACGAAGAGTAGCCCCCCACTTGCCACAACTAGAGAAAGCCCGCGCGCAACAACGAGGACCCAGTGCAGCCAAAAATTAAATAAATAAATTTATTAATTTTTTTTTTTTTTTTTATTACCGACTAAAGGAACTGAAGGTTCGTTGGAGAAATGGCCAATTGTAGGGCTGGGGCAGGGAAAGTACAAGATAAGCCCAGAACATTTTGTGGCAGGAAGTATGGAAGTGCTCAAAACCAAAGGGAACATATTAGGTACAGGAGCTAGTTTGAAACAATTTAAGCATCAAAATAAATAAAAGTAACGGATTATAAAATATTGAAAAACAAAAGACTACCTGAGTCCATGTTTATGCTAAAAAAGAAAAAAATGTTGGGAAGGTGAAGTTCCTTTTTGTAGTAAAATGCCAGCTAATAAATGTAGAGGGAAGAATAAAGTTGGAAAATCTTCACTTTGCAACCACAGTTGAAGTATTTGATTCACCACTGGATGAAAGCTTGTTGGGGAACAGAATACTTACAGTCTAGGAGGGTCATCTCCCCATAGACCACTTATTTCTCAAGGGAAAAAGCCACTTTTACAGCAGAGCCCTGGCAGAAGGCACCTTAACCAAGTGACCATCATAGGTGACATTACCTGTCATGGGGGAAACTGTTGTCAGGCGCCTCCGGGGGTGTCCTGTGGATGACCAACAACCCTTCCCTTATTGGGATCCCTGCCAATAATGCAGAACCTAGATCAGAGCATGGAGAAACAATGAACAAACACAAATGAAGGGGTGTCGCACAAAACAGAGGGCCAGTGCTCTTCACACGTTAGGGTCTTGAATGACAGAGAAGGGCTGTGGAACCCTCCCAGGATAAAGCAACTAGAGAGATATGACATCTGAATGCACTGTGTGTGGTGCGGGATTGGATCCTGAGTAGTGGGGAAAAAAAAATTGCCGTAAAGCATAGTTCGGGACGTAAAGCATAGTTCGGGAAATCTGAATATAGATAGCAGTAGTGTTTTCGTTTTTTTGTTGCTGCTTTTAATTTGGTAATTGGACTGGGTTATGTAAGAGAATATCTTATTTTAGAAGATACACACTTTGAGAGGAAAGGGTCATAACCTCTGCAAGTGGTTCAGAAAAAAGGTATATATTATACATACATGTGTATAAAAGGAGGGTGTGTGGCAGAATGTTGACAATGTGGTATTTCATTGTAATATTATTTTTTATGGTGATGCTGTATTTTATATGTTTACAAATTTTATTTATTTTTTCCAGTTTTATTGAGCTGTAATTGACACATAACATTGCATAAGTTTACGGTGTGCAACATAATGAATTGATATATGTACCTATTGTGAAATGATCACCACAGTAAATTTCATTAATATCATCACCTCAAATAGTTATATTTTTTTTCTTATGATGAGAACTTTAAAGATCTACTTGCTTAGCTTTCAAATATACCATACGGTATGGTTAACTATAGGCACTGTGCTGACGTTACATCCCAGAATTTATATATCTTATAACTGGAAGTTTTTACCTTTTGGCCACCTTTACCCATTTCCCTCACCCCACCATGCCTGGCCTCTGTCAACTACCAATCTGTTTTCTGTCTCAGTGAGTTCAGTTCTATTAGATAAAACATATAAATAAGATCAGAAGTATTTGTCTTTCTCTGTCTAATTTATTTCACTAAACATAATGCCCTCAAGGTCCATCCATGTTGACACAAATTGCAGGATTTCCTTCTTTTTTATAGCTGAATATCGCTGTAATATTCTTGTAACTTTTCTATAGGTCTGAAAATAATTCAAAATAAAATGTTTAATTTTAAAGAAGAGATGAGATAAACAAAGCAAAATGTCAATATGGTTTTAAACCCCTAGGTATCTGTTATATTATTTTCTGTAATTTTCTGTATGTTTGAACTAGTTAATCTCAGATGATCAAAATTTAAAAAGAAATAATATTTAAATACATTGAGTACTTTTTTTTGCATCTTTACTAGAACATTAAGTTCTCATATCTTTTTTCCCTGGTACCCGGGTCATTGAAACTTTATTCACTGGACAGTTGTCAGATTCTACATTGGATTAATACAAGTTCTTCTTTTGTGTGGTCTAGACGTTCTGGATGTACTAAGGGACTGGATTCTCCACCTTAGGAAAGCGACACTTCAGACTGCTGCTTAGTTGTCTAGTCTGTTCTTCTGGGTATAGTGCTGGCCTCGTGGTTCCTTCAAGCAGCGGTCTCTGTCTAGCTCCCTTTTCACTTCCGCTCTTGCCCTTAGCAGGCTGTGTAATATTATATTGTTTACGCCATCATTCTTGACTGAATTAAAGGAGCCCTGCAGTTTCCATCGGAGGCTCGCCACCTTAACTGTATGTTCCCTTGGCTTTCTGCCCTGTAGTCACAAATCCTGGACCATGTGGTCCGGACTGTTATTCCTCTCCATACGTGAGAGCACTGTGCACTGATGGGCCTTTGTCTAAAGCAGAAAACTATTAATGCAGAAATGCCAAACAGTTTATTGTTTGGGATGGGTAGTGAAGTATCTGGGGACTTCTTGGGACTCATTTAGAAGATAACACTAGATTATGCCCATTTTATCAAGGAGCAGATATTAGCTCTGGTTGGCTTGTCTTTAAAAGCCAGGCTTAGCTGTGGGGAAAAGGAGAACTGGTGAATCAACTTGGTTTAAAGGAAAAGAAAACTATCATTCCAATTCAGTTTTTTCAGTTTGGGCTACAGAGAGTACTTATATATTTTCACACTGGTTTAAAACACCTGTGCCGTGGGGTCAGTTCCCGCAAAGCAAAAGTGAAGGCAAGAATGGACCATTTGGAACTTTATTTATTTGCTTGTGTTTGAAGCTAGAGGTTGGTTTGAAGTCGCCTGGAGAGGTGAAAGGGGAGGAATTTGTTTCTGTTTTAGAGAGAGAAGTAGTCCTGAGATGCTTGGAATTTTACTCTATTTTATCAGGGTTGGGCTCTCTGAGTATATGGCAAGAAGCGATCCTTTGGAACAGACTTCATTTGGTCTTATGTTGGTGTCGAAGGTGCTTGAAACAGATTCAGGCCTGTTTCATCCTTATGCGTTCTTGTTACTATTTCATGTTTATTTTTGAGCGCTGACCACTACCCATCTCTTTCTCTACCACACAATCAGGGTCCCCTTCTATGTGATTATTCCCATTGAACTTGAGAGTTTATAATACAGTTGTTTTCAGTTTTTTTGGCAACCTTAAAATATAGCAAGAACTTTCAAATTCAGTGCTTCATAGGTTGTATTATGACCTACCTGGATCCCCTGGGTATGTGTATATATATGTGTGAATGGTGTGTGTATGTGTATCATTTACGTTAAAGTGAAATAGAACTGAGTTTTAGTTTTGCAAAATAAAAACATTTTGCAAACTTTTAAAATATTCTATCGATAGTAATGACTGCTGTGTTCCCTTTCTGCCTCCCAGAAACAGCAAGCCCAGGGCTTACTGTTTTGTTCAAAGAAACTTTCCTGTCTCCCTCCTTCTCTTTCGACCTTCTCTGACCCAACTTTCTTCAATAACCTGTGCTTCTTGCCTCCTCTTCCTCGTGTTTGGAAGGTAAAGATGGAAACCTGGGTTGATACCCCATCTCTATAACGCACTAGTCACGAAATCCTCACTTTCCCCATTTTAAAATGGGGTCAGAGTACACAGCAAGGGGTGGTTCCCTTTTCTTGCTTCTGCTGCCCCTTCACTCTCTTCACTGTGCTGGTTACCAGGTTAGAATCTCTTCCGTTTGAAAATTCCTCTAATGTCCTCCCAGGCAGTTAACTAGATCTTTCTATTGGTGTGTTGTTAAACTTGTGATTTTGGTGAGTTGCATTAACTTCTCAGGAAGCCTGATTCCTGCGCTACCCTCACAGTTGCATGTAGCATTTAAATGCAGAAGCAACGCAGATAACCTATTCCCACACAACACCCGGGGAGGGAGGATGCATATGTTTGTCAGAAGATGCTAGGGGCTGGCTCAGAACTCACAGCCCTTCAGATGTGGGCCCTCCTAACCAACTGGGTGATAATAATGAGAAGAATGAAAAGAAAGCTTATCAAAAAAAGAGGGACAGCAAAACGAGGCCAAAGCCCCTCTGGATGGGTTGGACCAGGAGCAGAGAGCCTTGCACTAGCCTTGCACTAGCTAGTGTTGGTGCCACGGAGAAGCTGCTGGGCTGGCCCACCTCCCTGGCTCCCGTCCTGTCTCCCCTCAGGCTGTGTTACCCTCTGGTTCTCCACCAGCTGCGTCTGTGGTACAGGAACAGGTTTTAGCTGGGCTGACACTTAGGAGAAGGGGTGACCCGCGCCCTAGGCTCCAGACCGGGGCCCGGAGAGTGGGTGGAGGGACGTCTGTGATGTGGGTCACTTGTTAGCAGATGTTGCAGCTGCTGCCATGGAGCCCCCGGAGCACATGTTTCCTGCCCATCTTTCATTCTATCCGGCCAGACACATATGGAAAGCCCACAGCTCGGTCTGCACTCTCAGCTGGACAGAAGTGGTGGTATTGTTCTTGGTGTAAAGCCAAAACTTATTTCTTGGTTTCTGTACAGTTGTGAAAGGCAATGCAGATCTCACTTAAAGCTACTCCCTAGAAAGAAATGAGTGCCCTCATTCAGCCAACATGCGGCAGAGCGGAGTGGAAAGGGCATGGGACCAGGCTGGAGGATCACTGTGGATTAGGGACTCTGTTTCCTCAGCTGGGATAGTGGTATCTGACAGGGAGCGCTTGACTGTTAGTTGAGATACTATTTATCATAGTACTTGGGAACGTTTAAAGCACTCAGACAGGTGTTATTTATTTGATACAGGGTGCTCTATGAAGTTGAGAGGGAGGGAAGGAGGGACGGAGGGAGAGAGAGAGAGAGAGAGAGAGAGAGAGAGTGTGTGTGTGTGTGTATGTTCACTCTGCTAGTCAAGAGTTGAGATATTACTAGAGGAGATAAGACGTGCATGTCTGTACAACATGGTTGAAGGTGATTCTCTGTCTCTGATGGCTTTAAAGGGCTCTGGGAGTTGAGTGGGGACAGTTTCATGCAGAGGGTGATATCTGAGCTGGGCTTTGAAGGATGGGCCATGGAGGTGGACATGGAGGGGCATTGACTTTAACAAGTATTGGAGAGAGGGCCCCCCGGGCAGAGGGACTGACGTGAGGAAAGGCACAAATTTAGGAGCAGATGGGGCCTGTGCAAGCCACAGCAATAATTGGGTTGGACTGGAGCATCGGTTTGGATTTGTCTTCTGGGTGGCGGGGAACCAATGAAAAAATGTTGAGTCAAGGGAGTGTCAAGATCAGAACTGAGCTTGAGGGTCAATGATCTGGCAACAGTTTAAAAAGGTGGACGAAGGAGACCAGAAGCTCTCCTTACTGGAAGGCTGCTAGGAAAATATATAAAACACCTGTTTGCCTCCCAAAATTATTGGTTTTTTCTTCCAGTGTTACTGAGGTATCATTAACAGACAGCACTGTATAAGTTAAAGGTGCACAGGGTAATGATTGGACTTACATGCATCCTGAAATGATCACCACAGTAAGTTTAGTGAACACCCATTGTCTCATACAGATACAAAATAAAAGGAAAAACAATTTTTCTTTGTGATGAGAACTCTTAGGATTTGCTCTCTTCACCACTTTCATATAGAACGTACAGCAGTGTTCATTCTATGTGTCATGTTGCACGTTACGTCCCTAACACTTATTTACCTTATAACCGGAAGTTTGTACATTTGACAGCCTTCATCCAGTTCCCCCGCCCCCCATCTTCCACCTCTGGTAACCACAAATCGGATCTCTTTTTCTCTGAGTTTGTTTGTTTGTGAAGTACAATCGACCTACAACACTGTGCTAGTCCCTGGTGCGCAACATGGTGATTTCGACATTTTTATCCATTACAAAATCATCACCCCCCAATATCATTTTGAAGAGTAAATGAGATAAAGGATGTGGAGTTAACATTTGGAGATGAATCACGATGGTCCAGGTCCCGAACATCCTAGCCGCATGGCTGCAGCTGAGCCTCCTGACATGTGCTTTTAGGCCAGGCTAGGCTGTCAGGCCCTGGGTGAAGGTGTAGGGCTGCACAGCCCAGCTCGGGCAGGTCCCGGCACCCTCCCGCTTGGACCTCCTGCAGGTCCCTCCCTTTACTCCTGCCCCTGCCTGGTTCTTGACTTCCTTTGTTTCCCGTTTCTGGCCTGGGAATATCCAATACCCGGGGCTTGATCTGCTCCTTTTCTCCGATTTGACCTTGACCCTTGCTAGGAAGCTCTGCCCATGCTGGTTAGTTGGAGTAACCGAGTGTTCAAACCACCCTGCTCCACCAGGCTCCTGGGACCTCCTCCAGCTCGGCCTTGTTGGAGTGACTGGTCCAGAGAGGAGCATTTTAAGAGACTGAGAGTTAGATACACATTCAAATTCTGATGCTACCACTGACTTCCTCGGGTGAGGGATCGCTGAATTACTGTGAGCTTCGGTTTCCTCCAGGGTAAAATGAAGATAAGACCCATCTATCTGTCTATTCCCTTCCCTCGATTTGGTTGTGAGGTTTAAATGAGGTAATGTAATGATTTAAAGGTGGCGTGGTGTCCTGTGAATATCGGTTGTCTTTTCTTCTCATCTTCCATTCCAGATGAAGAATGTTTACTTAGGAGCTCAACGTGTGCTCAACCTCTGTCTGTACTCTGTTAAATTTCCTTTCTTCTTCGTTTGCAAAAGCTTTGGTGTGAAAAAATTGAGTTATTTATGCTCCAGCAGTTTCCATCACTGCCCTGGGGGAGGCCCCTGACGTCCCAGGACAACTCGAAGCACTTTTCCTATGGAAAGAAGGTTACTGGATGCTGGCTACATGCACGAGGACTACAGGCCGGACGGGTTTCCATGAAATCCTAACAGCATTGTCCCTTTTCAGGAGAATGCGTTTGGACAGCAGCTTGCCAGAAACCATCCATCTATAACCTGGGGCCTGTGTGTCCTTCTTACAGTATCTGCTGTTTTATGCCCAGTAAGCCTTGGTGTCTGGACCTCATCAGAAGCATTTGACAGAGGAATACTGATGCAAGAGCAGAGTGAGGCTAGCCCCGGGGTCCTGTGCTATCCTGATTGCTCTATTTTTTATAAAACGTAGGAACTCAAGTTTAATGGGATAAGAGTTGGAAGGGACCTTAAATGTCTTTCCCACCCCCAACTCATATTTAAACCATTCCTGGTTGGCAAGAAGTTACCCTATTAGAGGATGCTTTCAGAAAGTGTGTGACTTTTCACAGTCATCTCCAAGGGCTCTATCTGAGAAGTCCCTTCTTGACGTCTGTGGGCATAAAGGCACCTGATGAAGAAGAGGGGGTGCTCAGAACCTGGCCTGTTGCACCCCCTTCACCACAAGAATCTACTCTCCAGACAACATACCCATCACTACCCTCTCCTGTCACAAGTATAAAGGCCGACCCCTCACCAGGGGAGGGCGACCCTTTGAGGCTTTTTATGTCCCTCATAAAGGGACCAGGGAAGTCCAGCTCAGTGTCTTCCTACTGTCCTGTCCTCTCTGCAGGGTGGGAGGGAGAATGGTGGGCACCCCCTCCCCCATCTTTGAAGCTGTAACAGAATCTGCTAGCCACTTGGTACAGAAGGATGTGCCGTGTGCAACTGCCGGGAACCAGGTACACTACTCAGAATCTAGACATTAACGTCATCCGCATTTGGAGATCCCTGGCTTTGTAAGTAAGTGACCTGAGGTCACCTGGCTGCGAGGGTCAGAGTTAGGTTTAGATGCAGCTAACGTCAGAGCCCAGGCACTTGGCACTCTCCCGCTGTGCAGGCTGTGGAAGAGAGTGTGTCAGCTGTCCCCCAGCAGCTGGTCCCTGTGCCTGGAAGGGACACATGTTCCTGTACCTGCTTGATGGGGCAGGGGAGTGGGGCTGGGCTCAGGGCTGTCAGGACAGGCTTAGCACCAGGCCCTCTGCCTACTGGCAAGGAGGGGAGACACGGCTTCAGCCCTGCACCCTGCAAGTCCTACTGGCCTGTTTTCCACGGTGGCCCATGTGAGTCGGGAGGCACTCAGGGGCATGAGGAATCTTCCAGGTAGTAACGGTAGCGTTTGCGGAGCGATGTAGTTCTCAGTTTGCAGAGGAGAAAACCGAGGTCCAGAGCTCCTTCCCAGAAGAGCAAGTTAACGGCAGAGCCTCGAGTGGGACCCAGCTGTCCTGGTTTCCCATCCTGCGCCCATCTCCCTGCCTGCAGGCTCGCAGTTTGGAGCATCTGCCTTCTGAATGGAAACCACTTGGACTGCAGTTTGGGCCTGTGCCTTCTTTTTTCTTAGAGGGGTTGGAAAACGGTCGATTTGCCGTCCAGTGGTGTATTACCAAATGTTCCATCAGCATTCTCGTCCTCAGGCTGGATGTCCTTTGTTTCTTTGCTCTAAAAAGGACTCCTTTTCTGGTTCAATTTTCTGCATGACTCTCCTCCTCGCTTCCTACTCCCCGCCCTATAACCCTCTCCTTTCTCTCAATCCTCACCCCAAATTAAACCAACTCAGCATGTTTCCTTTGCACTTTTCCTTTATGATGGTTTCACTTCTTTCGAGGGTCTTTCCCCACCTGAGCCCAAGCTGCTGTCATGACCAGTGTTGGCCAGAAAGCTCGCAAATATTCAGCTTTACTGCAGACTTGGGGGTTTGGTTTTGGTGCCGGCCTCGCTCCTGTAGTGGTGTTTGGTGACTTAGCAAACACCTGAAAGTCTGAGGCAGGGAGGGAGGGATTATGGGTGGGGCAGGAGGGGTCCAGACACCTGCACTTTCATTTACTTGGAACAATCTGTTCTTGCTTCTCAGGTACCCAAATAAGCTGCTTCTCCCCCAGTTCTTTCTCGTGGCGTCAGGCCTCCTTCGTGGACTCTTATTGCTGGGCAGCCGTCCAGCAGAAGGACTCCTTGCAGGGTGACTCTGGAAACCTTCCATTGTGTCTGCATAAGGTAACTGGGGACATTGCAAATCTCACCTGTTTGCTTTATAGACGTGGGAACTGAGGCCCAGAGAGGCTGCACCAGTCCAAAGCCACAGGGATGCATGTGGCCAACCAGGGCTGTAACTCAGATCGTAAAACTGTAGCACATTAAAATCAGAAGGAACCTCAGAGATTACTTGGTCCAGCACCTTCCTTGAGGAGATGGGAAACTGAGGCGCTCCTTGATTTTAGTTCCATAGTGGCCGGCACCTCATGTGTCTCGGTGGCCTTTCTACCCTTGATGCCCAGCGGTGTCTGAACCATACGAGGCTCTCAGTACATTTTTTATGCCTCAGTGAGCTTTGTTAGAGAACAGCAGAGTTGGGACTCAGAGCTTCGGCCAGCTCCTATTCCACCACACACAGGGTCTCTTGGAAAAAGTAAGGACCAACGTAGAGGTCAGCAGCTTCCAGCGCATGTGTTACTGCAGCATCGAGAAGCCCAGGGATGATTCCATCTGGGGGTATTGATCGCAGCACAGCTTTTGGAATACATGCCTTTGCTTTCTGATGGGTCCACATGCTGCAAGGAAGGGGAGCTGCTACCTGGGAGACACCAATGTCCTGCAGAGAAGAGGAGCAGGTCAGCAGCTCCGTGGTCGGGGGATTGTGGAGGCAGGGCTCACAAAGGCTGGGCCGTGTGGAACTCGGGCCAGATTTGGCAGGTTTGTGCAGCAGGACGTTCTCTGCGTAATGAGGCAGCTCCGCTGGGTCTTCTCCATACTTGTGAAAGTAGGACTTTGTTTCAGCCTGTCATTACTTTCAGCCACTGGTTCTTTTGTTCATCATGCAAATGAATAGAATGTTTGTGCATCTTCAGCGTCCACCAAGGAAAGCATGGAATGTTAGCTTTTTTATTTATTTATTTTTGGCTGCGTTGGGTCTTCGTTGCTGTGTGCAGGCTTTCTCTAGTCGTGGTGAGCGGGGGCTATTCTTTGTTGTGGCGCGTGGGCTTCTCATCGCAGTGGCTTCTCTTGTTGCAGAGCGGGCTCTAGGCATGCGGGCTTCAGTAGATGTGGCACATGGGCTCAGTAGTTGTGGCGCGTGGGCTTAGTTGCTCTGCGGCATGTGGGATCTTCCCAGACCAGGGCTCAAACCCGTGTCCCCTGCATGGGCAGGCGGATTCTTAACCACTGCGCCACCCAGGAAGTCCCGGTGTGTTAGCTTCTAAAAAGCCAAAGACTGATGTTTGTTTGACTCTCTCCTGCCTCGACCTGTTGCTGAACAGTCAGCATACTTCTTTTTTAAAAAGAACAGTTTAAGTCCTTTGCTGTGACTCAGGCTTGTTTCCCTCATGTTTATGTATTGCATGCCATTTGGCACAATGATGCCCTACACTGACTCCTTTCTTCTTTGGGGTTGGGCTTTTCTCTTTGACTTTCGGCCTTAGCGTCAGTTGGGTCCTCATCAACTTTGCATGACGTGGTAGCCCAGGCAGCGAGTAATAAGGATCTTCCGTATGAATGGGCACAGTTCTAGAAACTGAACATCTTTGTTTGCAAATCTAAATGCATGCTGTTGTAGTTTAAATCTGTTTGTTTTAATGGTCTTCTGAGAATGGAAAGTTGTAATCAGTGGCCGGGCTGGAGATTGACGGATCCACGGAAGAAGAATGTGTATTCTGGGATTGTCCAATGTAAGAGTTGACAGGGACGTTAGCGACTGCAAAACCTTTAGAGCAGGAAGAAATTCAAAGATTGTGATCCCCAAATGCATTTTACACGTGAGGATAAGGACACCTTGAGAGGTCACGCCCAGGAGTCACAGGACTAGTTGCTGGCTCTAAGATGAGAATCAGGTCTCTGGGCTCCCACTGCCCCTGCAGGATAGAGGGGAAGTCTTGTAGAGCAGCGCGGGTAGTCAAGCTTAAGTTTTCGATGTTAGTGAAAGACGAAGGAGCTCTCTTTCTGGTGATGGTAGTCTAGCTTGTTTTGGTGGAAGTTTGACTGAGGATCTGAGCAGAGTTCTTGCCAGATTCACAGGACTGGAGACAAAGATTGAATAGCCCAAGTCGGAAGGACCCTGGTCAACACCGTAGGCTTGAAAGGCCATCGCTGAGGAGTGAGGGGTGATCCAGAGTTCAGCCAGCCCTCATAGGGTCTAGAGTCTTGGTTCAGAGCATTTCAGTATCGATTGAATGAAGAAGATTTGGGATTGTCAGTGTCTCTAGTCCACCTGCCAGCCAGAAGCAGAAACAAGCCAGTCCTCCCTGGAGGAAGTAACTTCATCCAGAGCCTCAGATTCTGGCTCCGGTTTTTCACCTGTGATGTTCAGCACTCAATCAAAAATAACCAGAGCGCGAGAGAAAACCCAGAACTAGAAACAGACCCACAGGAGATCCAGATAAGGTAGGAGGATCTTACCTGGATACGTGTGACTTTCTTAGCCAGGCCAGATTCTGTAATCACAGCTGCCTTATTTTCACATTGATGCCTTTTCAAGTGGTGTGTGTATGTGAGAAAGTATACACATCGTTAAGATTCACCGTGTTAGCCATTTTTACGTGTGCAGTTCAGTGGCATTAAGTACGTTCACATTGTTGTGCAGCCATCGTCACCATCCATCTGAACCTTTTCGTCTTCCCAAACTGACATTCTGTACTCATTAAACACTAACTCCCGGTCTCCCCTTCCCCGACCCTGGCAACCACCACTCTGCTCTCTGTCTTTTTGAGTCTGCCTACTCTAGGTACCTCATATAAGTGGAATCAAATAATATTTGTTCGGTTGTGTCTGGCTTATTTCACTTAGCATAATGTTTTCAAGTTTCCCCCGTGTTGTAGCATGCGTCGGAATCCTCTTCCTTTTAAAGGCTGAATAATATTCCATTGTATGTATACGCCACATTTTGTTTAGCCATTCATCCATCAGTGGCTGCTTGAGTTGCTTCCACCTCCTGGCTTTTGTGAATAATGCTGCTGTGATCATGGGTGGATAGATATCTGTTCGAGTCCCTCCTTTCGGTTCTTTTGAGTACATGCCCAAATGTTGGGTTGTTGGATTCTTTTTCAAGTTTAGAAAGCCTTTCCTGTTGGTTTTCTTTTGGCCTCTCCACACTCAATGGACTCCTGAATCTTCAGCTGGCTGGGACCATCTCCTCCAGGCTCCTCATTTCACAGAGCGGATGCGGAGGACAACGGCAGGCGATTGTCCAAAGTCCCATGGCCAGACGGGTTGAGCACATGGCCTCTATCAGATTTCAGGTGTTTTTCACATGTGAAAAGGTACAGGTTTGATTTATGCGGCTTCAGAAATCTAGACTCTCACCTGTTAGTGAAAGTTACCAGTTGGTGAACTTTAGCTCGGCACCAGGAGGGTCTTCCCAGCAGAAGAGCTGTCCAGTGCGGGAGCCCACTGTTGACCCAGGAGGTCCTTAATGCAGGGTGGACGTGGAGATGTGTGTCGTCTTCCCATATCTTTACTCCTCACTCTGTCTGTGCTTCCGTCATGTAAAAACCCGCCTCCTTAGATTAGTTCTTCGTTCTCGACACCGAGCTACATCATCCCCACCCCCTCATTCATTCAGGACTTTGGTGAGAGTTCATTACCCTAGGGTGCGTCCTCCCAGATACACATCTGATGCACCATTCTCTGTCTCCAAGGACTTTCACCCCCTTGCCACTTGTCACCGTTCCGGCGGCTGCCTCGCTCTGTGTGCCTCATTACCTGGAGCTACGTTAGGACATCCCACTCCCTACTGCCACCTCCTGCCCTCCAAGGCCCTCCGCCACCCCCTTCAGAGCAGACAGAAGCTCGGACACGAGAACACCCTCAGCTCCCTGCCATCACACGTCCCTGCTGTCCCCATGCAGCACCAGCCTTCTCTGTCCTTTTGGTGAATGGATGAGGCCCCTTCTCCCGAGCGAAGCTGCTCTCCTGTGTGACCCACTGTGCTCTGGATCCCCCTCCCCACCTTTCCCCTCTGCATCCTCAACCCGTCCCTTCTCGCAGGCTCTCTTCCCACTGACGTTTTAGCATGTCCGTCTCCACCAAACTGGTCTTGCCCAGGGTCACCTACGACCTCCCTGTTGCTAAGTTAATTCTCACTCTCAGGGGCTTGTGCTACTTGGCTTCTCTCTGACATCCAGTCTGGTGGACCACGCCCTCCTGCAGATGCTCTCTTGACTCTCCAGTTAGAGTCTCCCTTTGTCCATCTCTGAGAAGTTGGAGTTCTGTCCTAGGCCACCTCCTCTGCACCCCCTCCCTGGACCATTTCATGTCCCTGGTTTCAATTTCTTTCCATGGGCTGTTCACAGCCAGGTCTTTGTCTCCAACCCAGCCTTCTCTCTCTCTCTCTTTTTTTTTTTTTGCGGTACGCGGGCCTCTCACTGTTGTGGCCTCTCCCGTTGCGGAGCACAGGCTCCGGACGCACAGGCTCAGCGGCCATGGCTCACGGGCCCAGCCGCTCCGCGGCATGTGGGAACCTCCCGGACCGAGGCACGAACCCGTGTCCCCTGCATCAGCAGGCGGACTCTCAACGACTGCGCCACCAGGGAAGCCCCCAGCCTTCTCTCTTGAGCTCCAGATCCACACACCCAGCTGAACCCTGAACTTGAACACTTGAAGGTCTGGCACGCGACTCCGGCACAGCTTGTCCAGAGCTGAACTTCTGTTTCCTGCCTGTCCCCACTGTGACCTCTAGCTCAATTAATGACACCACCAGCCACCCTGTTACATCAGCCCGAAGTCTGAGGGCCATTCTGACTCTCTCTCCATCCCCACATCCTGTCAGTCACTGAGCCCCATCGGGTCTGTCTTCATAAGGAGCTCTTAAACTCTTCATCCTTCTTTCCAGCCCCTAGGGCAGCGGCCGTCCTCTTGCCCATCTTGCCGCTGTCATTCCTACTCTCCTTCTACCCCTTTCCACATAATCACAGGTGTTCTTTTTTGCCTGACTGTCATTTCCCTAAACAAAACCCTCCAGTGTCCCTCTGAAATGTCTTTATTTCTTTAAAAAAACAAAATAAAACAAAGCTATCCTGGCTAACAAGATTCAGTCTCCCTCTGGCCCTTGTGAACCGCCGCAGCCTCACTTCCAAATCCGGTGAACTCCTAATGCATTTTCCCAGTCTCAGCTTAAATATCATTTCCACCTAGAAGCTTCCTCTAGACCTCTAGACTGAGGGTTGTTGCCAGTTCAGACTGCTTCAAGGGCCAGGTGGGCCAATGTGAAGCGTCCAGGAATAACACTGTGGGCCTGCTGTGTAGACAGTAGACTGCATGCCCTGCCTCAGACATTCAGATCCTAGAAATGGGCCACTGGCCAAGCAGAATATCAACTGCACTCCACGCTGGTCTGTGTTGCGTGGGTGTGTATTCCCAGAGCAGCCTGCATTTTTCCTGGAATCACCCTGGGATATGGTCCTTACTTGCCTTAATTCTCCTTAATTGATTCTTTATTTCCAAGACTCTAAGTTCCACGCAGGCGGAGACCACGACGTGTCTTGTTCATCACTCTACCCCGAGAACAATGCAGTCCACAGTGGGCGATCAGGACACACATATGCAAGGGAGGAGAGGAATGAGGCGGCTTGCAGGTCATGATCAGAGCCAGACTTAGGTCTCTAGGAGCATTCTGACTGGTGCTCACAACGAGGGGGTTAGAGGCGCAGGGTTTATGTGAACACTTCTCAACGCACTTCCGATACCAGAGTTAAAACCAGGAGACCCAAATTCCCCTCCCCAAAGAAGTTTCTCAGTGTAATATTGAAGTAGGTATTGGTGTAGTTTATGGCAGTGGTATAATTCATGCTGTCATCCCTCCCCACCTACTTCTTTCATTTCTCCTGCCCTGTTTCTCCTCCCTTTCTCTCCCGCTCCCTTTATTTCTAGTAGCCTCTAGTATCTCTGAGGAGTCGTCTCCGGTGGAAATATGGGTGTATTCAGGGGGCCAGCAGGTGGCACTCTAGGACTGTTTGACAACCGGCCTTTTTGGGGTGTTCTGGTCTCTTTGTTCAAGTTCATAAAGTAAGCAACTGTTAGGCAAGATTTCTTCCTGAAACAGAAAAGCCAGTTTTTGACTGAAAAACAAAAACAAAAAACAACAAGAAAATAAAATGAACAGAGTTGTCAAATCTTGCTGTATTTCCTTTAAGTGGATTCACAGAAACTTAGTTGCAGGGGTTCTCTGAGGCTTCCAGACCAGAGTTTTTCAAACCTTAGCATTATCTGTGTGAAAACACAGGGTCCTAGGCCCCATCCAGAACACACGTTGGAACCTGTGGGGTTAAGGCCAGGAATGTGGTTTTTTATCTACTTTTTAGGAGAGTCTGCTTCTGCTGGGCCAGCTTGGGTTCCAGTGTAGACACCACTCATCTAAACCAGGGTTTCCCAAACTCTGTGTGCACGCAGATCACCTGGAGATCTTATTGAAATATAGACTCAGATTCAGCAGGTCTGATGGGGGCCTGCATTCTGCATTTCTAACAAGCTCCCAGGTGATACTGAGGGTGCCTGTCTGTGGACCACTCTTTGCAAAGCAAAGGTCCAGGGCAGGGGCTGGCAAACTGACATACACGCTCCGGCCAAATCCAGCCCATCACCCGTTTCTGCAGATAGTTTTATTGGAATACAGCCGTGCCCATTCATTTACACATTATTACCTGTGTCTGCTTTTGTACTATGACTGAGTTGCCTAGTTGTGACAGAGGCCCTATGGCTCACAGGCATTCCCCGTCTGGCCCTTTGCGGGAGAAGGTTTGCCCATCCCTGATCTAGAGCTCTGAAGCCCTCCCAGATGATCCAGTGAAAGAGACCTCCCTGCCTCGTACGACAGTCCGTATCATGTTCGCACAGATCTTTAGGAAGGTTTTTCCTTGCTTCCTTGTAACTTGGTTCTAATTCTCTTGACAGGAGTCTTTTCTTTCACACACAAATGCTCTGCTTGCCATCTTCTCTTTGACAGGTCTCTCCTCCTGTTAGGTCCCTTCCAGAATGTCACCCAGCACGAAGCCTGCTGCCTTGGGTGTCTTCCCTTGAGTGCAGGATAGAAGGGCATACCCCCTTAATTCTCTCTCCTCTGTAAACTGCCCATGGAATGCATCAGCCTTTCTGGGGGGCTCTTCACTCATTGGACTTCCCACAATTGAGGTTATCTTGAAATGCACCACTATCCAAACGACATGCATTCAAGAACCCACGTCTTTCACGAATCCTTATATGTCGCTTCCCCTATGGAATTTGTTCTTGGTTTACCTGCTTCCCGCTAACTGACCCTTAAACGTTAGGGTCTCATGTCCTCCCTGGTTCTCTTGTCTTCTTCTCCGTGTTCTCCTTGGACGATCGCAGCCATGTTCTTGGCTTTGACCATCTATAACCTACAAAATCCAGAGTTGCGAGGATGGCCAGGTTGTCTTCTTTTTTTTAGTTATGTAGACACACCTCCACCAGGGCAATGCCTTAACTACACCTCCACCACCCCTGCCTTAACTACAGGTATCTCGCGTTCAGACTCTCATCTTCTCAGGTCTGCCTCACTCCCCTCTGCTGTGAATCTTTTCCTCCTTGTTTCTTTATTTCAACTACTGGTACCACCACCCATGCCCTCATGTAAGCCAGAAACCCAGGATTAGCCTTAGTTCTTCCCCTTTTCCATCCATCACTTCCAACTGGGCACTGGAAGGTATGTTCCCCCTCTGTGTAGTCTCAAGTCTGTCTTCCTCTCCCCACTGCTGCTGCCTTAGTTAATGCTTATCACTTACCCCCTCTTTGCTGCAGTAAGCTCCTGCCTCGTCTCTCCTCTCCAGTGTCTTCCTTTCTCCACGGCTGTAATAATCTTTCTAAAATAAATTCCCATCATGCCCTCCACCGGCGGCTTCCCGTACTGTGGGAGCTTCATAATAAGGTCCCTGCTTCCCCTTTGTATGAGTTTCCTAGGACTGCCGTGACAAATGACCACAAACTCAGTAGCTTGAAAGAACAGAAATGTCTTCTCTCCTAGATTTGGAAATCAGGGTGTCAGCAGTCGGTTCCTTCTATGGGGCTCAGAGGGGAGGGTCCATTCCATGCCTGTCTGCTAGTTTCTGGTGGTGGCCGGCAGTCCTTGGCGTTCCTTGCCTTGTAGAAGCATCGCTCCAGTCTCTGCCTCTGTCTTCACGTGGCGTCTCCCCTGTGTGTCTCTGTGTGCTTAGAGGGGTACCAGTCACTGGATTAGGGTCCACCTTAAGTTAGTATGACCTCGTCTTCGCTAGTTACATCTGCAAAAACTCTATGTCCAAACAGTGTCGTATTCTGAGGTTCGGGGTGGACATGAGTGTTTCAACCTACTACACACCCTTCCAGCCTCAGCTCTTACTACTTCCTCAGCTGTGGGCTTGCTCATTTACTTTGGTGCCCGGGATGGGTGAGAATTCACCAGGTAGACAAGGAGAAAGAATTCTAGACAGAGGAAAGAGGATATCTGAAGGGCCACAGAGAGCTGAGTGTTAACATAATAGTGCTTTTTTGGGGGGACTTCATTGGGTCTTTGTTGCTGTGCACGGGCTTTCTCTAGTTGCAGCGAGCAGGGACTACTCTTCGTTGTGGTGTGCGGGCTTCTCATTGCAGTGGCTTCTCTTGTTGTGGAGCGTGGGCTCTAGGTCTGCGGGCTTCAGTAATTGTGGCACATGGGCTCAGTAGTTGTGGCTCGCAGGTTCTAGAGCACAGGCTCAGTAGTTGTGGTGCATGGGCTTAGTTGCTCAGCGGCATGTGGGATCTTCCCTGACCAGGGCTCGAACCCGTATTGCGTGCATTGGCAGGCGGATTCTTAACCACTGTGCCACCAGGGAAGTCCCCATAATAGTGCTTTATGGGTTGTTTGTTGTTGTTGTTTTGCCTCACTGTACTTTAAGACATAGCTCAGACGTTACCTCTTTTACAAAGCCTTCCCTCACCTCCCTCCCCAAGGACATCTCTATTCCTTCAGTACTACATATTTTGTGATCATCACTTTTACGTTTTGATTATTTAATTATTAGCTGGTATTCCCACCTGACCTGTGTGGTCCTGGGGCAAACTGTGCACTTCCTCTTTGGGGCCATGCTCCCAGCCCACTGCCTAGTACCTGGCAAGTGCCCAGGAGATGTTTTTGAATGAATTTACCCATCTGCATTTAATCCCATAAGACGTGATCACATCCATTTCACGGGAGGAGTCGCTCCGTCCTAACTAGATGTTCCTTTGCCTTAGATGAGCTAGAGGGGATTTGAACATGGAGGGAGGCTGGGGCAGATCCCCTCCAAGGTCCCTGCCATCTGGAGGGTCTGTTGTTCTAACTACAACCCTTTCCAGAAACAAAACAAGATTTTAAGGCAGATAAAAAAAGAGACTTTTCAGTCTCTTTTCAGAGACTGAAAAGTGTACCAAGTTCTTGGTTTCACCTTGCTGTGAGAAGCTTCACCAACTTTGGAACAGCTCAGCACTAACTAACATGGGCATCGTACAGAATCATGCAGTCATAGCTTTGAAAGATGCCAAGCATCTCGGAACTAATTGGGCGTAGACAGAGCTTAGAAACAGAGCCGTTCCCATCCAGCAGATGTACTCGTAAGGCTCGGTAGTTTTTCCATGTTCCTTATTTGGACAAAAGGATTTTAAAGACTATAATTTAATGCTTTTTTTTGGATTCTGATTTCATTTGAATTCATTTTAAAGCCATCTTGCTGCAGATTCACTGCAAATCACCTTTTTATTTTTGATGAAAAAGAAAAAAGAGGTTTAACTCTGGAGAAAAACTAAGAAACGGGGCATTCAACTACATTCCCCTAGAGGCGATCAAGGTACAAGGATATTTTAGAAGAAAGCAAACACCTTTAAACATTCTTGTAATACCTTTAAACGTTCATTTATCAGATTTCAGTGAGCTGTGTTGAACTGTTCATTGGTGCTAATTATTACACCGTGTTGGCATGTTAGAAAAATTGCTACAGGCTGTAAACAGTCACTTCCTACTTCACAAGAACAGTTCGAGATAAAATACTATTATTCAAATAGCTTTGAACCAAAAGTGACTTATACACATATTCCACAGTCCCAAGTTAGAAATAGTGTTCCCTCTGTGGTTCCCAAAGGAAATGTCTGGTTCTTTCCGTTATGGAAGCAGCACAAACTCTACGTCACGCAGTTAAATTTTTATACTAATGAGCACCCTTCAGAGTGACTAGGATTGAAGGAACACTGCGTTTCAGTGTAGCCAACTATGAGTTATGTAGCCAAAATGCAGCTAATCACAGCCTGTTGTGTGTGTCATTGTGTAGCAGCTCTTTGCAAATTGGATTAATAGTTGTTTGGTTTTTTTTGTTTGTTTGTTTTTGCGGTATGCGGGCCTCTCACTGTTGTGGCCTCTCCCGTTGCGGAGCACAGGCTCTGGACGCGCAGGCTCAGCGGCCATGGCTCACGGGCCCAGCCACTCCGCGGCATGTGGGATCTTCCCGGACCGGGGCACGAACCCGTGTCCCCTGCATCGGCAGTCAGACTCTCAACCACTACGCCACCAGGGAAGCCCGGATTAATAGTTTTGAGGACCCCATCCCATGCCAGAACCCCAAAGGGAAGCAGCTGTGTTGGTGAGGGCTTTGCGGAGTTTCTGAGCCATTTGTGCTATTTCTCTTGCCCTTGGGGCAGGGATTCCTAAAGTGGGCTCCATGATAGCATCAGGAAGTCCACGAACTAGGATAAGAAAACACAGGGCAGCTTTATTTTTTATGTACCTCAAGCTAAAACTTAACATTAAAAAATATGTATGTAAGTAGGCAAGAATCTATAGTGGTATTAGTGCCATGTGTGACTGTCACCAACAGAAATCGCAGCTATCTTAAAGTATTTTTTACTCTTCATCACTTCAGAGTTACTGTGTTGTTGGACCATCTGTTAGATCCCATTAAATGTGTTGACAATGACGCACATACAAATTTGTCTTTTAATGTTGTGACAGCTGTATGTCAACATCATCCATTTCCTTTGCGAATTTATGTGTTCTTTTATGCATTTAAAAACGTTATTCTTCATGAAAAACAAGGAAAGACTGAGGAGCTGTCACAGAACCAAGGTGTCTAGGGAGACGTGACAACAAAATGCAATGCATACCCTGGATGGGATCTTGAAACAGAAAGAAGACAATAATGAGAACACTGGAGAAATCCAAATAAAAGCCTGAAATGTAGCTAATGGTAATGTGCCAACGATGGTTCTTTCGTCTTGACAAGTGCGCCATGGAGATGTCCGATGTCAACAGAGGGGAAAACTGGATGAGGGTTATTCGAGAACGCGCTGGACCATCTTTGCAACTTTTCTGTACATCTGATCTATAGTGAGAGTCACACTCTTACTTGGTCTGCTGCCGGCTCCCAGAGAGGTCGGGGTGGGAGTTTTGTGTCAACTCAAGGCCATCGTAGCCTCTTCCTGTTACAGCTCTGAGCAGCTGTGGAGAGAGACCAGTCCAAAGGTAGGGAGGAGTTTTCCAGAGAAGTAAAATAATTTGCAGTGTATTATGGTGAAAGAGGCATGGTTCTGGGATCAGAAAGGTCAAGCTTCATATTCTGTCTCTATCAACAGCTTTGTGCTCTGTGGCCAGAAACTGCTCTGGGCGTCTTCTTTGCAGAGTGAGGCCATCGGCAACGGCTTTGCCAGGGTCACTGTGAGGACTGAAGATAACGTGCTCACTCGCTAGCCTTTCCGTTGGTTTTAGCTGCTGTGTTTTAGTGCCTACGACGTGCCAGGCACCATGCAAAGCATTTTTCATAAATTATCTAATTTAATCTTTATAACACCTGTATTACGTGACCATTTGATAGATAGGGAAACTGAGGTCAGAGGCTCAGCAACCTCTCTGCGAAGACCGCTCAGCTGAGTTTAGTCTCAGATCTGTTCTGGCTGCAGCTTCCTGGTCTTCTCTGAGGCTAAGCCTTTCCTTACCGCCCCGCGGACCTGGTTACTGGATGCTCTTCGCTCTCTCTGACTTCTGAATCCCCTCTCATTTGTTTGGAATGTACATCGAGATCGGGTGGCTCCCCTCATGACTGTCACCCATTGTGGTTGGCTTCTCCAGGCTTGAGATTATCTGGCTGTAAAATGAGGATGTTGGGTGGTCCTCACGGTCTGTCCACTATGGAAGTCTGTTCTGCATTTTGTGAATTTTACCTGTTTAGTTCAGCTGTTTCATGGGGTGATTACAGGATCACTGAAGCCAACATTTTTCTAATTTGTTTTGAGCAACGTTATGCATTTCTGTCATTCTCCCAAATTCCAGAGAGGAAAACAACAGAGTTCTAAAAGCCTTGGTGACCTCCTAAAACCATAGCAATTAAAAAAAAAAAAGAAGAACCCAGAGGCCACTGTGACATTTACATGTTCCTTAATTGCGCTTTTGTCAAGGGATTATTCTAAAGGACAGGGAAATAATTTTATTTTTTTGTTTCCTTCTATAATTAGGGAGGAGACACCATGTGTCACCATGTAGCTGCCAACGATTTCAAATTAAAGTCTATCGAAGTGGAGGGGAAAGGTAGTTACCAGTGTCACGTATTACCTGGACAGGTGAATTTAGCCATAAGAAGTAGTTGTTGGAGAAAACCGCTAGCAGTGCTTAACATGGTTACTTCAGGGGGTGGTCTGTTGATCCCGTGATTCGCTCTCTTATTTTTCAGTTTTTCCCCTACATCCTGTTACTGGTGGCGATCCTGCTGTACCTTCCCTCCCTGTTCTGGCGTTTCGCAGCTGTTCCTCATCTTTGCTCAGATTTGAAATTTATCATGGAAGAACTTGACAAAGTTTACAACCGTGCAATTAGAGCTGCAAAGAGCGTGCGTGACCTTGACTTGAGAGACGGTGCCTGCCCAGCTCAAGAAGTTAATGAGAACCTGGGGCAAAGGTAACTTAGCCCCCAGCCGCTGGCCCATCAGGATTTGGGAGTATGAGTTAGCAGCCCTGCTCTTGCCCATCTGGGCTTAGGGTTCTCACTACCAGTACATGGGGAGCTGTCATCCACCTGGTGACCCCCTTTGAGAGCCAGGAAGGCCCACTGCCCCAAATCTCACCCTCACCTGTCTGCCCCAGCACCTGTCGTCACATCAAGAGTTCTTCCCTTGGGGCTTCCCTGGTGGCGCAGTGGTTGAGAGTCCGCCTGCCGATGCAGGGGACATGGGTTCGTGCCCCGGTCCGGGAAGATCCCACATGCCGCGGAGCGGCTGGACCCGTGAGCCATGGCCACTGAGCCTGCGCGTCCGGAGCCTGTGCTCTGCAGTGGGAGAGGCCACAGCAGTGAGAGGCCTGCGTACCGCAAAAAAAAAAAAAAAAATTAAGCGGGGGAAAGTGATTTATTATTGCTTTTCCTTTTTTTTTTAAAAAAAAAAAAACAACCTGATTTTATTCCCTGGTACTCTAGTGAAGTTACAGGTAGAGAAGTACGGGAGGGAAGGCATTGGAGATTTTCGGTGTGATACTGTTGAATGTGTTTCTATTTGACAGTCTTGGTTAAGGGTTTAAATTATTTTTATTTGTTTCTTTTCAGTTTGTGGGAGATATCGGAAAGCCACTTCAAGTACCCAATTGTGGAGCAGTACTTAAAGACAAAGAAAAACTCCAAAAATTTAATTGTCAAGTACATCAGCTGTCGGGTGCTGTCACTCAGCATTATACTGTTAGCAGGCGTCTACCTGGGCTATTACTTTAGCCTCTCCTCCCTCTCGGATGAGTTCATCTGCAACATCAAATCTGGCATCCTGAAAAATGACAGCACTGTCCCCGATCGATTCCAGTGCAAACTCATTGCCGTCGGCATCTTCCAGTTGCTCAGTTTCATCAACCTCGTGGTGTACGTCGTGCTGGCTCCTCTGGTGGTCTACACGCTGTTTGTTCCATTCCGACAGAAGACGGATGTTCTCAAAGTGTATGAAATCCTGCCCACTTTTGATGTTCTGCATTTCAAGTCGGAAGGGTACAACGACTTGAGCCTCTACATTCTTTTCTTGGAGGAGAATATTAGTGAACTCAAGTCGTACAAGTGTCTTAAGGTTCTGGAGAATATTAAAAGCAGTTGTCAGGGCATTGACCCCATGCTTCTCCTGACAAACCTCGGCATGATCAAGATGGACGTGGTTGATGGCAAAAATCCTGAGCCCGTGCAGATGATGGCAGAGGAGCAGGGGGACCAGACGGCAGATCTCAAAGGTAGGCTTAGCTCTCAGGGTGGAAGCTGCGGAAGCCCACGGAGCACCTCTGCAGCCGCCTTTTATGAATGACCGACAGTCTTTACCCCTGCCCACCGTTGTTAAACCGTTTTCCTGGTGTGGTTTTAGGTGAAACCCCTCAGTGCTGGGAGAGAGAGGGGAAAGCATTGGTGCTGCCCCAGATTTCCAAAGGAAAGCATCTGTGCTTTCTCTGGGCTGTGCTGTCTTCCTTCTCATTCTCTGTCTTTCTCATACTCCATCTCTTGCTCAAGCATTCTTCTCTGATGTCATTCTTGCTAATTTTTGTCTTGTTTTACCGGCTTTTCTCCCTATACTGCCGATCGTCTTGTCTGTCACTCTCCAACGCTTACAAAAGGGACTGACAGTTTATTGATTTAACTGTCGCCCTGACCCAACTTCTGCTGCTCTGCAACGAGGCTAAGATTAACTGGGTAAGGCAAAGACCAGGAGGTAGATTTATAGCAGAAGTTCATTAGCGCCGATGGGTCCTGCCGAGGGACTTCTGTCATAAATGCTTGTTTTCCATTTTGACAGATTTGAATGGACACAGTGGAACGAAAATAAATAACGGAGAGCAGAATGCTCGACAGAGGCTTCTGGATACTTCTTGCTGACGATTTTTTTCCCGTGAACTTCAGATCAGCGACCTGGGCAACATGGGATTCATTTTGGCTGAAGAACCTCTGGCAGGTACCCAGCTGGTTCGCAGTAGATGGTTCTCAGCAGAGATACTGGGTATGTCTTACTGAGTCCCTGGTGAAAACGATGGTTAACAAAACGTTGTGGAGGATGGTTCGTGAGCTTCCTACGAGACAACGTGGAGACAAGTAAGCCACAGCAAACGTAGATGTGTACGTCATCATCAGACGGAAAGTGGAAAGACTAATCCTAGTAAGAGTAAGAGACCTTTTAGTGCCTCAGAGAAAAACACCTTTATGTACAGATAGTGCAACGAGCCTCAGAGCTACTGGAAAGCAAGGACTTTGGGACCAATCACTTTGGAAGAGGTTGTCTGCAGGGAAGTCCTCTATGGTCAAAAGCATTTGAGACAGGATGTTACTTAAACAAATTCACAGAACACAGAAGGCTTAAAGTGAGGGACGTTTCACCTATTACGATCAGAACGTATAAATGACATCTGCCACATGGGTGTGCTTGGAGCCAGAACAACTTCGCAGTTTATTTATATTTAAGAACATCTTTTAAAAATTCATTTAAATTTAGAATCGTGTGATGTCAAAATTGAAGGCATTTGGGAAGAACATTCTAGCATTGATGGGGAATTATAGAATAAATGTTACAAATGGGTATATAGTGTATCACCCAAGCATTGTTTCATAAACATTTAAGGCTGACCCAGAATATCAAAACCCTTTTTCCAATTCTGATCATGTAAATAGATCCTAACTATGTTTACATTTTATACAAAATTCTTAAAAATGACATCTGTGGGGCTTCCCTGGTGGTGCAGTGGTTGAGAGTCTGCCTGCCGATGCAGGGGACACGGGTTCGTGCCCTGGTCCGGGAAGGTCCCACATGCCGCGGAGCGGCTGCGCCCGTGAGCCATGGCCGCTGAGCCTGCGCGTCCAGAGCCTGTTGCTCCGCAACGGGAGAGATCACAACAGTGAGAGGCCCGCGTACCGCCAAAAAAAAAAAAAAAAAAGACATCTGTGGACCTCCCTGTTTTTATTCTTAGAAAGTTAATACATTGCTAGTGAATAATCCTCAGGAGCTTCAAAGTTTATGGATGGCTCTTAGGGACAGTTGTTTACCTGATCTAATTACATAAGCTGCTCTCCACCTTTCAGAATATTCACAAAAGCAGATTTTATTTATGCTTCTGTGATGGTTTCTGAGATGGAAAGCTAATGATAAATATCCAGGATGCAATCAGTGTTTTAAATTATTCTTACTGCATAATATTTATTACCATTGAATAATAGTGTGACTTAGAAATGTCAGTAACCTAAATCATCAATTTTGCTGCATTTTTATATCACTATATCTGAGATATTATATCGCAGTTCTCCACACTGGTTTCTTTTTATAATATGAAAATTTTCTGAAATATATTTTTCTGTGCTATCCTTTTTTTTTTTTTTCAAAAAGCCTCACTCAACTTCTTTATAGATAGCCCCTAATTTATAGTTTGAAGTGGTAAAAATAGGTACATTATTTTAGGGGACCAGGGACTCTCTAAGCCCTGTCACATGTAATTCTTTAATTAGAGCCCCTAACCTCTGCATCCCCCCATCCCTACTCTCTGAGTTCCAATAACATCTGTGATGTCCCGGACATCACGCTAGTGACCGGCTACAAGGACGTGAATAAGGCAGGTCCTCATCTTTGAGGAGTTTAGAGACTAATAAAAGGCAGTGAAGACAGAGGCAGGTATCTAGAGGAAGAGTGACTACACTGAAGGCCCTTCCAGAAAACTCCCAGCAAATGCTCTGTGTTCTCAGGAGACACCATATTGTTCTTCTCTTTCCCATCATTTCTGTAGCTGATGGTTTCGAGAGTCTAGTTACAGTTCTTCCCAGAGGTTCTTGAGCCACGTATCCCCCAGGCTGAAGCTTAAACAAAACAATAACACAGACTGATTTTGAACAGAAAGTGCTCCAATCACCTTTTGTACCTTACTTGCAGGGTTTGGGGAACCCAGGCCTTGGGGTACATGATGCTGTCCATGAAGAGTCATGGCACTAAGAGTCTGGTGTGGATGTCTGGTCACACATTTTGGCTTGAGAAAAAGTGTTATTAGGAACGTTAACTCCTCCATCCACTGCTGGCTTAGAGGGAGGACTCCGTTTGAGGTGGCAGATTTCCAAGGATGAGGAGTCATCATTGCTTTACAAAAGGGGGCAAACAGACCCTCAGTGACCACCGCCAGTAGTAGCTGACCTTGTTTCTGGCCTGTATCTTCCTAACAAGCCACCACGAGGCCTCCAAACCAGACTTGTAACACCAGCATTACAGCTGGGGCTGGGACTGATTGTTCTGACAGCCGTGTCCAGCTCCACACTTAATTTCACCAAGGGACAGGCAGAGACCCTCTAATATGGAGGCTCTTAAACTTTTGGGAGGTTACAAGCCCCCCTTGTAAGTATATTCTTTAAAGCTATGGACCCTCTCCTCAGATATACACACAACACTACATACACCTTCAAGGGTCATGGTGGTCCACGCACCCCAGGTGAAGAAGCTGTGCTGTAACGCCTGGGGACCGAGCTGCACGGCAGGGAGGCTCCCGTGACCCTTGTGGAAAGCGTCTGCTTTCGACAGTAAGTCTCAGCTGTACATTTACTTAGTGAAACCACATTTGCACACTTTTGAATAAACTGTCGTCCCCTTTGAGTAACTGACATCATTTCCTAGAGTCAGACTGAAAAAGTCAATTAAAAGAGCCGGTGGGGTGGGGGCAGTAGCTTGGAGTGATCAGGGAGCTGGCATGGACTGCGATTGTCTCTCTGGCCACCAGAAGTGATCTTATTCCAAGCCCAAGTCATCGTCCCTGTGCAGCCAGCCTCACTGGAATGTGGGGAGAGAGGGCATACACCTGACCTGTAAGGTGCTTTGTCCTACTTTGTAGTCGTTCTGGGAGAACGCGAGAAACGTCCCATTGTATGGCGGGTCTGGTTGCATGTTTGCGTTTCATGTGTGGAAGCTTCGTCCTGTTCCGAGTACCCTCTCCTTTCCAAAAATGAGCTAAGGTGGGATGGCAGGGCACCGTGGGCATTGGCCCTGTGAGAACCGTTCAGCTCTTAGAAGCGGATTGTTGCACAGCATTTAAAATGCGTCCCTGTTGGTTTCTTTTGCTTATCTCCAGGATAATTCGAAGATCTAGGAGGGTGGGAGTTTTTACCCATTGCTATATCACAAGCTCCTGAAAAACAATGGCTGGCGTGTAGTAGGCATTCTGTAAATATTTGAATAAATGAACACATCGTTATAATAAATCCTAGTTTGTGGGCAACTGTAATTTGTTTTTAAAAGGCAAATGGTCCTCTGCAAGGGAGGGGAGGCTCATTTGGCCTCTTGGTGGAGAGAGGAGTAGTTCTGCAAATGAATAGGTTTCTGCATGTAAGTAGTGAGGATTTTTAGCTTTTTATTGTGGAGTAAGTTGTGATCACTTTCCAAGCTCAATACAAGTTCAGTGTTGCCTCGCAGTGATTAGGGCAATTGAAATTATAAAGGTCCTTGTCTCTGTAATTTCCCAAAATAACCTCTTGAAAAGGGATGTTGAAATGTGCAATTGTGAGTAGCTGAGGTTTCATCTGATGGCACTGGGATGAAATGGCTCCTTCTGGGCAGTCATTGGCATTTTCGCCCTATTTTTCACAAGTAAAGTGAAACCTTCGAAAAAGGTTGGCAAAGATGATATTGTGTGGTTTGTGGAATATAATAGATATGAGTCTGTGATTGATTTGTCCTGCCTGCTTTAGATGAAATGTATTGTTTCTGCGTTCTCATTTTAGCTGTAAAAATACTTTGTCAGTTAAAGCATGCGGTTTGATCAGTCATTGTTCTTCAAGTTCCTGAAATTTATAAAAGTTTCTTATGCCTTGAGTGCCTCCCCCTGCCCCACCAGAAGAGGAAGAAAGAATTCCACAATGTCACAAGCGTTTCCTACAAAAACTGAAGCCATCTGCTCCTCTTTAACAAGTTGGCTCTTTTTAAAGCACCAGAATGACAATTTGATGGTATTCTATAATGTGGTGCTAGGCGTAAATTCTTTCTAATGACTGCGTTTCTTCAAAACTTCTAATGAAAAATAAGTACGTTCTTTCTGCTGTGTCATTTGGTAAGAATGATTGGTTTCTATTCCACAGAGGTTGAAGGATGGGAACAAATTATGGTCTTAGAAAATGACCTTTTAAAAAAACCAAGAACCTTGAAAGCTCTGCATTTGGGTGGTTATCACTGTTATATTTCATATTTCCACATATGTCACCTGTCCACGTCCTACATTCTGACCATGCTGACTTCTGTGTAAGGAGAGTTGAAAGACTGAAAATCAAGGCTGCTGTGTCTATACATACAAGTGAAACAGTGTTTTTGTTCTGCACTGGCCTGTCTACCTAAATAAAACTTCTTTTCTAATGAAAAATGTGTCTTAATATTTCTCACCTTCTCTTCAGGGAAGATGTAGCAGAAGCTCAGTTCTAAAATGTCTTGAGGCTCATTCCTCTCTGCTGGATACACAACATTCAGTAGGCTTCATGGCACATATTAAAATCCATTTGTCAGTAACTAAAGGAAAAAAGTCCTTGATGAAGGGCCCACAGATTCTGGAATTTCTAAAGCAGAAATCAGATGCTTTCTGATTGGGAATTGTTTGCCTGGGGTTGGAGAGGAAGGAATAGAGGCTGTCTACTGCCAAACATGGGTTGGCCTGCCTCCCTCTCTTAAGAAGGGGACGTCCTTGTACAATGGTCAATTAACACAATTGACTGTTGTGGGTAATAAATGCTGCATGAAATCTTAATACAGTGCCTGCCACATAGTGAGTACTCCGTAAGTACTAGCTGCAACTGTCATCACCTCCTCTAGCTCCCCCACTGTTTCCTAGGGTGCCCCCCCCCAGGAACCTTGGAGGTTGTATTAGTTGTCTCTTGTTCCATAACTCTTTATTATAATCACGACAGCTTAAAGCAACACATGTTTGTTCTCTGGAAGTTTTCTAGGTTAGAAGTCTGGACATGGCTGAGCTGGGTCCCCTCCCCAGCGTCTGACAAGGCTGCAGTCAAGGTGTGGGTGGGCAGCGTTCTCATCCGGAGGCGACCCTGGGGAAGGAGCCGCTTCCAAGCTCCCTCCGGTTGTTGGCAGAATTCATTTCCCTTGACGATTGTCTGACTGCTTTCTCTGACCGTTCGCCGGAGGCCACCCACAGGTCCTGGCATGTGAGTTTCTCTAGCATGACTGCGTAAGTCAAGCCCATAGGACTGTCTCTCACAAAAGGAAGGGCCTGGTCCCTCTTAAGGGTTTTGACCTGATGAAGTCTCTCCCTCTTGATGAACTCAAAATGAACTGCTTTGCAGCTGCATTTCATCTGCAAAATCCCTCCTCCTTTGCCTTGTTCTGTTGCCTAGAGGCGAATCACAGGTGCTGCCCCACTCGGGGAGGAGATTACACAGGACGTGAACATCAGGGAATCACGGGGGCCACCTTAGTGTCTTGCCTGCCAGGGAAGTCATCCTAAATCCCAGCCTCTCTGTTTCCGAGCCTATGGTTTAACCTACCCCGCACCCTTCTGAGGCACTCGTTCCCAACACTGTTTTTCAGGCTCTTGTCACTGCTTCCCTGAATTCCTCTAATGGTCCTTTTGTGTCTAACGCCTCTTCCACATTCAGTGGCCTTCGTGGGAAGCAGATCTGATAATGCCAACCCTCATCACCACCCCAGCCCCACCACTTCTAAATCCCTTGGGACTCTCCATGGATTTCAGTATAAAAAGCAAACTTGGGCTTCCCTGGTGGCGCAGTGGTTGAGAGTCCGCCTGCCGATGCAGGGGACACGGGTTCGTGCCCCGGTCTGGGAAGATCCCACATGCTGCGGAGCGGCTGGGCCCGTGAGCCATGGCCACTGAGCCTGCACGTCCGGAGCCTGTGCTCCGCAATGGGAGAGGCCACAACAGTGAGAGGCCCGCGTACTGCAAAAAAAAAAAAAAAAAAAAAATTATTGCATTTGCCATAAAACACATATAACATAAATATGTACTTTAACCATTGTTAAGTATACAATTAAGAAGCGTCAATTACTTTCACAATGCTGTGCAACCATTACCGGTGTCTATTTCCAGAGCTTTTTTTTATCACCCCAAACATAAAATGTGTACCTATTAAGCAATAACGCCCCATTCCACATCCTCTCCACCTAGCTCCTGGTAAGCTCTAATCGACTCTCTGTTTCTATGAATTTGCCTATTCTAGATATTTCATATAAGTGAAATAATACAATATTTGTCCTTCTGTGTCGGGCTTATTTCAGTTAGCATAATGCTTTCAAGCTTCATCCATATTGTAGCATATATCACAACTCTGTTCCTTTTTATGGCTGAATAATATTCCATTATATGGATATATCACATTTTGTTTATCCATTTATTTGTTGATGGACACTTGGGTTGTTCATTGCAGTATTACTTACAATAGCCAAGATATAGAAACAACCTAAGTGTTCGTTGACAGATAAATTGAATATTATTCAGCCATAAAAAAGAATGAAATCCTGCCATTGTGACACTATGGATGGACCTTAAGGGCATTATGCTAAGGGAATAAGTCAGCCAGGGAAAGCCAAATACTGTACGATCTCACTTATACATTTCATCTATTAAAACCAAACTCATAGAAACAGAGAACAGATTGGCAGTTGCCAGAGGCAGGGGGTGAGGGGTGAGGGAAATGGGTGAAGGTGGCCAAAAGGTTGAATCTTCCAGTCATAAGATAAATAACCTCTGGGGATGTAAATGTACAGCATGGTAACTACAGTCAACAGCACTGTACTGTATATTTGAAAGTCGCTAAGAGAGTACATCTTAAAAGTTTTCATCGCAAGAAAAAATTTTTGTAACTACGTGAGTGATTGATATTAACTAAACTTGTGCCAATCATTTCACAGTGTATACATATATCAAATATTATGTTGTGTGCCTTGGATTAATACAATGTTACATGTCAATTATAGCTCAATAAACTGGACAAAATACAATATGAAAAAGAAGAAAAAGAAAAAAAAGGCAGATTCCTGGGCCTCTCCACAGACCCACTGAATCAGAACCTCTGAGGTAGGACCTGGGAATGTGCATTTATTCCACTTTCCTGGAGACTCTGAAATGGGCCATCGTTGGAGAATCCATGCCCTACGCTGTACTGCCTACCCCTGCACTGGACCAGGGGAAGGGAGTGGGGAGGCCACTCTAGCAGAGGCTATTCTGCTGAGACCTATTGATGTGGAAGACTGTGGAGCTTTCAGGGATTGCAGGAACAATGGGCGTGCCTGAGGATCCACTACCCCAGACCTGCTGGAGGCCTGCTGACCCCCACGTTCTTTTCATACTCACATCTCCAACTTCCTTCACCAGGTCCAAGACAAGACAAACCCTGGTGCTCTTCAAGGGCACTTGCTTTCACAGAACCCAGAAGGCAGCAACAACACTGACCCACTGGACACTCTTAGGCTGCCGACCCTGATCTAAAGGCTGAGCAACCCTGAAGGCCCTCGGTACCACACCCCCTACTCCCAGTGTAGCCCGCTCTGAACTTGGGGCTAATGGCTGCTAATGTGGCAGCCATGCTTAGCAGGGAGGGAACCAAAGGAGTTAGAAACATCCTTTTGGAGATGTCATGACTCTTTACTGGTGTCATCTCATTTTGTCCTTCAACAGCAGGTGAGAGAGTGTTGATTATCCCCGTTTTACAGATGAGGAAGATGAAGGCTGAGACAGGGAATGGGGAGGTAGAATTCCCTGATTGGTCCTGCGTGGATATAGAGCGGGGCCCAGATCCTGTGGGGCAGAACTCAGAAGCACTGGTAGAGGGCCTGGCCCAGGGAAGGAACCCCCAAAATGATACCACTATAATTACTGTCTGATCGTCCATTCACTGGACGTTTCCTGAATGAGTGCTCTGTACCAAGCGCTGTCCATATGTCCATTCTAACCCTCATGGTCACAGCACCCCGACTTGGCCTGTGGTGTCTGGAGACCTGGGGAGGGGCCATACTGAAGCCCCTAGAGCTGCCCTGCCATCCAGATGGAGCAAGGCTTTAGGGCTGGCAAACATGAGTGCCAGTCCTGCCCTGCCACTGACTAACTTCAGGGCCTTGGGTGGCCACCGGCCTCCCCAGGGAAGGTGCTCTTATCCCATTTAAAACTGAGAGGATGAGGGCTTCCCTGGTGGCGCAGTGGTTGAGAGTCCGCCTGCTGATGCAGGGGACATGGGTTCGTGCCCCGGTCCGGGAAGATCCCACATGCCGCGGAGCAGCTGGGCCTGTGAGCCATGGCCGCTGAGCCTGCGCGTCTGGAGCCTGTGCTCCACAACGGGAGAGGCCACAACAGTGAGAGGCCCGGGTACTGCAAAAAAACCAAAACCAAAAGCAAAAACTGAGAGGATGAGACTTGAGAGGTGGGAGCACAGACTTGTTTTCCAAGGGTGGTCCCACAGGCTTCAGGATCTTCTGGCGTGTTCAGAGAGTGCAGATTCCTGGCCCGCCTCCGATTCACTGATGGAATCTCAGCGGTGTGGCCCTAGGACCTGCACTTCCCACAAGCTCTGCAGGTGATTCCTTTGCACAAAAAGCCTTGAGAGCTGGTTCTCCTGCCACCTCAGTTCCAGTTATAAACAGGCATCTGCACGGCAGCTGGCGGCAGAAATTGTCAGCACTCTGGGAATCTGGTTGGTGAAGGCTCTGTCCATTACAGCTAACCGGGAGAAAGTTGCCTCCATGGCTGGCATGACATCTGTGACAGAAGGAAGTGACTGAGCCACGAAGAACTGCTGTGGGTCAGTGGGTCCAACAGAAAACCAGGGCCTAGCCTTTACTGCTCAGAATTTTACCCATTGCCCAGTCAGAAAGAACTAGAGATGACATCAGAGCTGCACTGTGATTATCTTGGTATATTTTAATTCTAAAAATTTATATTTGTTATAAATGTGTTAAATTCACCATTTCTTAGAGCGTGCTCAATTCTCCTCAATCTTTGCCCTACCTATAAAATCCCCAGTGAAGGCACAGTGATGTGAGCTTGAAATATCTTTTTAAAAATTATTTTAAACTAGAGGTGACATACAATATTATATAAGTTGCAGGTGTACAATATAGTGATTCACAATTTTTAAAGGATATATTCTACTTGCAGTTATTATAAAATATTAGCTATATTCCCCATATTGTACAATATATCCTTGTAGCTTATTTTATAACTAATAGTTTGTACCTCTCAATCCCCTGCCCCTATATTGCCCCTCCCCTCCCCCTTCCCTCTCCCCACTGGTAACCACTAGTTTTCTCTCTAAATCTGTGTGTCTGCTTCTTTTTGTTATATTCACTAGTTTGTTGTATTTTTTAGATTCTACATATAAATGATATCGTACAGTGTTTGTCTTTCTCTGTCTGACTTATTTCACTTAGCATAATGCCCTCCAAGTGAATCCATGTTGCTGCAAATGGCCAAATTTCATTCTTTTTTATGGCTGAGTAGTATTCCATTGTATATACGTACCACATCTTTTTTGGGCGGGGGGATTTTTTTTTTTATTCAAACAGAAATTCACAAAAATTATAATCATCCTCATCAGTTTACTCAGTCTCATATAATTAATTGCTTTTCATCTTGATCTTTTGTTAGCACTTTTATGAACTCATCAGTTTTCCATTAGTGTTCTGAAAATGCTTATTCATTCAGTTCTGCAGTATAGTCAGTTACCAGAAACCTGTACCTGTCAGGGTCTTTTCCATGAATTCCTTGAAGATGAAACCCTTTTATAGGAACATTTTTGCAAAAGCATCAGAGTACACCCAGAACTGTCTGTAAATGACAAAAGACTTAAAAATGACCACAGTTAAAGATTTGATGAAAGTTCATAATAATGCAATTGACAAGGAAATTTAGTTATTTCTGAGATATACATTTTAAAGTAGTAACTAGAATTATGACTTATAACATTATACCAGAACATATAAGATTTTTAGAAATTTCATGTAATGTCCGAAACATTTATATTAACATATTTCCATACAAATAACCCAAAGAAAGTTTAGTATTAGTTGTTTTTTTTTTTGTTTGTTTGTTTATATGGCAGGCTCTTATTAGTCATCAATTTTATACACATCAGTGTATACATGTCAATGCCAATCGCCCAATTCAGCACACCACCGTCCCCACCCCACCGCGGTTTTCTCCCCTTTGTGTCCATACATTTGTTCTCTACATCTGTGTCTCAACTTCTGCCCTGCAAACCGGTTCATCTGTACATTTTTCTAGGTTCCACATATATGTGTTAATATATAATATTTGTTTTTCTGTTTCTGACTTACTTCACTCTGTATGACAGTCTCTAGGTCCATCCATGTCTCAACAAATGACTCAATTTCATTCCTTTTTATGGCTGAGTAATATTCCATTGTATATATGTACCACATCTTCTTCATCCATTTGTCTGTCGATGGGCATTTAGGTTGCTTCCATGACCTGGCTATTGTAAATAGTGCTGCAATGAACATTGGGGTGCATGTGTCTTTTTGAATTATGGTTTTTTCTGGGTATATACCCAGTAGTGGGATTACAGGGTCATATGGCAATTCTACTTTTAGTTTTTTAAGAACCTCCATACTGTTCTCCATAGTGGCTGTATCAATTTACATTCCCACCAACAGTGCAAGAGGGTTCCCTTTTCTCCACAACCTCTCTAGCATTTGTTGTTTATAGATTTTCTGATGATGCCCATTCTAACTGGTGTGAGGTGATACCTCATTGTAGTTTTGATTTGCATTTCTCTAATAATTAGTGATGTTGAGCAGCTTTTCATGTGCTTCTTGGCCATCTGTATGTCTTCTTTGGAGAAATGTCTGTTTAGGTCTTCTGCCCATTTTTGGATTGGGTTGTTTGTTTCTTTAATATCGAGCTGCATGAGATGTTTATATATATTGGAGATTAATCCTTTGTCCATTGATACGTTTGCAAATATTTTCTCCCATTCTGAGGGTTGTCTTTTGGTCTTGTTTATGGTTTCCTTTGCTGTGCAAAAGCTTTTAAGTTTCATTACGTCCCATTTGTTTATTTTTGTTTTTATTTCCTTTACTCTAGGAGGTGGATCAAAAAATATCTTGCTGTGGGCTTCCCTGGTGGCACAGTGGTTGAGAGTCCGCCTGCCAATGCAGGGGACACAGGTTCGTGCCCCAGTCTGGGAGGATCCCACGTGCCATGGAGCGGCTGTGCCCGTGAGCCATGGCTGCTGAGCCTGTGTGTCCGGAGCCTGTGCTCTGCAATGGGAGAGGCCACAACAGGGAGAGGCCACAACAGTGAGAGGCCTGCGTACTGCAAAAAAAAAAAAAATCTTGCTGTGATTTATGTCAAAGAGTGTTCTTCCTATGTTTTCCTCTAAGAGTTTTATAGTGTCCGGTCTTAAATTTAGGTCTCTAATCCATTTTGAGTTTATTTTTTTGTGTGGTGTTAGGGAGTGTTCTAATTTCATTCTTTTACATGTAGCTGTCCAGTTTTCCCAGCACCACTTATTGAAGAGACTGTCTTTTCTCTATTTTATATCTTTGCCTCCTTTGTCATAGATTAGGTGCGTAGGTTTACCTCTGGGCTTTCTATCTTGTTCCATTGATCTATGTTTCTGTTTTTGTGCCAGTACCATATTGTCTTGATTACTGTAGCTTTGTAGTATAGTCTGAAGTCAGGGAGTCTGATTCCTCCAGCTCTGTTTTTATCACTCAAGACTGCTTTCGCTGTTCGGGGTATTTTGTGTCTCCATACAAATTTTAAGATGATTTGTTCTAGTTCCATAAAAAATGCCATTGGTAATTTGATAGGGATTGCATTGAATCTGTAGATTGCTTTGGGTAGTATAGTCATTTTCACAATATTGATTCTTCCAATCCAATAACATGGTATATCTCTCCATCTGTTGGTATCCTCTTTAATTTCTTTCATCAGTGTCTTATAGTTTTCTGCATACAGGTCTTTTGTCTCCCAGGTAGGTTTATTCCTAGGTATTTTATTCTTTTTGTTGCAATGGTAAATGGGAGTGTTTCCATAATTTATCTCAGATTTTTCATCATCAGTGTATAGGAATGCAAGAGATTTCTGTGTATTAATTTTGTATCCTGCACCTTTACCAAGTTCATTGATTAGCTCTAGTAGTTTTCTGGTGGCATTTTTAGGATTCTCTATGTATAGTATCATGTCATCTGCAAACAGTGACAATTTTACTTCTTCTTTTCCAATTTGTATTACTTTTATTTCTTTTTCTTCTCTGATTGCTGTGGCTAGGACTTCCAAAACTATGTTGAATAATAGTGGTGAGAGTGGACATCCTTGTCTCATTCCTGATCTTAGAGGAAATGCTTTCAGTGTTTCACCATTGAGAATGATGTTTGCTGTGGGTTTGTTGTATATGGCCTTTATTATGTTGAGGTAGATTCCCTCTATGCCCACTTTCTGGAGAGTTTTATCATAAATGGGTGTTGAATTTTGTCAAAAGCTTTTTCTGCATCTATTGAGATGATCATATGGCTTTTTTTCTTCAATTTGTTAATATGGTATATCACATTGATTGATTTGCGTATATTGAAGAATCCTTGCATCCGTGGGATAAATTCCACTTGATCATGGTGTATGATCCTTTTAGTGCTGTTGGATTCTGTTTGCTAGTATTTTGTTGAGGATTTTTGCATCTATATTCATCAGTGATATTGGTCTGTAATTTTCTTTTTTTTGTGGTATCTTTGTCTGGTTTTGGTATCAGGGTGATGGTGGCCTCATAGAATGAGTTTGGGAGTGTTACTTCCTCTGCAAGTTTCTGGAAGAGTTTGAGAAGGCTGGGTGTTAGCTCTTCTCTAAATGTTTGATAGAATTCACCTGTGAAGCCATCTGGTCCTGGCCTTTTGTTTGTTGGAAGATTTTAAACCCCAGGTTCAATTTAATTCCTTGTGATTGGTCTGTTCATATTTTCTGTTTCTTCCTGGTTCAGTCTTGGAAGGTTATACATTTCTAAGAATTTGTCCATTTCTTCCAGGTTGTCCATTTTATTGGCATAGAGTTGCTTGTAATAGTCTCTTAAGGAGCTTTGTATTTATGTGGTGTCTGTGGTAACTTCTCCTTCTTCATTTCTAATTTTATTGATTTGAGTCCTCTCCCTCTTTTTCTTGATGAGTCTGGCTAATGGTTTATCAATTTTGTTTATCTTCTCAAAGAACCAGATTTTAGTTTTATTGATCTTTGCTATTGTTGTCTTTGTTTCTATTTCTGCTCTGATGTTTATGATTTCTTTCCTTCTGCTAACTTTGGGTTTTGTTTGTTCTTCTTTCTCTAGTTCCTTTAGGTGTAAGGTTAGATTGTTTACTTGAGATTTTCCTTGTTTCTTGAGGTTGGCTTGTATAGCTCTAAAGTTCCCTCTTAGAACTGCTTTTGCTTCACCCCATAGGTTTTGGATCGTTGTGTTTTCATTGGCATTGGTTTCTAGGTATTTTTTGATTTCCTCTTTGATTTCTTCAGTGATCCCTTGGTTATTTAGTTACGTATTGTTTAGCCTCCATGTGTTTCTGGTTTTTACTTTTTTCCCCTGTAATTCATTTCTAATCTCCTAGCATTATGGTCAGAAAAGGTGCTTGATATGATTTCATTTTCTTAAATTTATTGAGGCTTGATTTGTGACCCAGGATGTGATCTATCCTGGAGAAGGTTCCGTGCGCACTTGAGAAGAAAGTGTAATCTGCTATTTTTGGATGGAATGTCCTATACATATCAATTAAATCTACCTGGTCTATTGTGTCATTTAAAGCTTCTGTTTCCTTATTAGTTACCTGTTTGGATGATCTGTCCATTGGTGTAAGTGAGGTGTTAAAGTCCCTCACTATTATTTTGTTACTGTTGATTTCCTCTTTTATAGCTGTTAGCAGTTGCCTTATGTATTGAGGTGCTCCTATGTTGGGTGCATATATTTTTATAATTTTTATATCTTCTTCTTGGACTTATCCCTTGATCATTATGTAGTGTCCTTCCTTGTCTCTTGTAACAGTCTTTATTTTAAAGTCTATTTTATCTGATATGATTATTTCTACTCCAACTTACTTTTGATTTCCATTTGCATGGAATAATTTTTCCATCCCCTCACTTTCACTCTGTTTGTGTCCCTAGGTCTGAAGTGGGTCTCTTGTAGACAGCATATATATGGATCTTGTTTTTGTATCCATTCAACAAGTCTTTTGGTTGGAGCATTTAATCCATTCACGTTTAAGGTAATTATGGATATGGATGTTCCTGTGACCATTTTCTTAATTGTTTTGGGTTTGTTTTTGTAGGTCCTTTTATTCTCTTGAGTTTCCCACTTAGAGAAGTTCCTTTAGCATTTGTTGTAAAGCTGGTTTGGTGGTGCTGAATTCTCTTAGCTTTTGCTTGTCTGTAAAGCTTTTGATTTCTTCATCGAATCTGAATGAGATCCTTGCCGGGTAGAGTAATCTTGGTTGTAGGTTCTTCCCTTTCATCACTTTGAGTATATCATGCCACTCCCTTCTGGCTTGTAGAGTTTCTGCTGAGAAATCAGCTGTTAACCTTATGAGAGTTACCTTGTATGTTATTTGTCGTTTTTCCCTTGCTGCTTTCAATAATTTTTCTTTGTCTTTAATTTTTGCCAATTTGATTACTATGTGTCTCAGCATGTTTCTCCTTGAGTTTATCCTGTATGGGACCCTCTGCACTTCCTGGACTTGGGTGGCTATTTCCTTTCCCATGTTAGGGAAGTTTTCGACTATAACCTCTTCAAATATTTTCTCTGGTCCTTTCTCTCCCTCTTTTCCTTCTAGGAGCCCTATAATGCGAATGTTGTTGCATTTAATGTTGTCTCAGAGGTCTCTTAGGCTGTCTTCATTTCTTTTCATTCTTTTTTCTTTAGTCTGTTCCACAGCAGTGACTTCCACCATTCTGTCTTCCAGGTCACTTATCCATTCTTCTGCCTCATTTATTCTGCTATTGGTTCCTTCCTGTGTAGTTTTCATTTCAGTTATTGTATTGTTCATCTCTGTTTGTTTGTTCTTTAATTCTTCTAGGTCTTTGTTGAACATTTCTTGAAGCTTCTCGATCTTTGCCTCCATTCTTTTTCCGAGGTCCTGGATCATCTTCACTATCATTATTCTGAATTCTTTTTCTGGAAGGTTGCCTCTCTCCACTTCATTTAGTTGTTTTTCTGGGGTTTTATCTTGTTCTTTCATCTGGTACATAGCCCTGTGCCTTTTCATCTTGTCTATCTTTCTGTGAATATGGTTTTTGTTCCACAGCCTGCAGGATTGTAGTTCTTCTTGCTTCTGCTGTCTGCCCTCTGGTGGATGAGGCTATCTAAGAGGCTTGATGGGAGGGACTAGTGGTGGGTAGAGCTGACTGTTGCTCTGGTGGGCAGAGCTCAGTAAAACTTTAATCCACTTGACTGTTGATGGGTGGGGCTGGGTTCCTTCCCTGTTGGTTGTTTGGCCTGAGGCAACCCAGCACTGGAGCCTACCTGGGCTCTTTGGTGGGGCTAATGACAGATTCTGGGAGGGCTCACACCAAGGAGTACTTCCCAGAACTTCTGCTGCCAGTGTCCTTGTCTTCACAGTGAAGCAGAGCCACCCCCGCCTCTGCAGTACACCCTCCAACACTAGCAGGTAGGTCTGGTTCAGCACCCCCCGGGGTCACTGCTCCTTTCTCCTGGGTCTTGATGCACACACTACTTTGTGTGTGCCCTCCAAGAGTGGAATCTGTGTTTCCCCCAGTCCTGTCAAAGTCCTGCAATCAAATCCCACTAGTCTTCAAAGTCTGATTCTCTAGGAATTCCTCCTCACGTTGCTGGACTCCCAGGTTGGGAAGCCTGACGTGGGGCTGAGAACCTTCACTCCCGTGGGTGGACTTCTGTGATATAAGTGTTCGCCAGTCTGTGAATCACCCACCCACAAGTTATGGGATTTGATTTTACTGTGATTGCGCCCCTCATACTGCCTCATTGTGGCTTCTCCTTTGTCTTTGGATGTGGGGTATCTTTTTTGGTGAGTTCCCGTGTCTTCCTGTCGATGATTGTCCAGTAGCTATTTGTGATTCTGGTGTTCTTGCAAGAGGGAGTGAGAGCACATCCTTCTACTCCGCCATCTTGGTTCCTCCTGTACCACATCTTCTTTATCCATTCATCCGTTGTTGGATGCTTAGGCTGATTCCATATCTTGTCAATTACCTTGAAAGATATTTAATAAGTACTTGTATGTGTGTGTCGGGGGAGTGGCTTAATTCCCTGTAATCTTCATCAGGCCCAGCTACCCTAAATAAACATTTAATTTAAGTCAAAGTCAATATGCTTAGTATTTACCTGCAGTTTCAGGACAAAACTTTAGCCCATACCCACACCAACTATATGGCTACAACTCTGTGGCTACCCTAATACCTCTTTTATAGACATTGAGGAGCTGCCAGGGTTCCTGTTGAATTTCCTGAACACAGTGGACCAGCCAGTGGCCGTGGGGTCCAGAGTGGTGAGTGGTAGCACAGAACAATGTCTGTTAGCCTCTGAATCAGCCTGCTTCCAGCCCCTCAGAACACAGAGGTTCCCTGGAATCAGCCAGACCCACACCACAGCAGGCCTGTGTCTCCTTGTCTGTGCATTCCTGCTCCATGCCCCCCCTCCTCTTCCCACTCCTCAGTTAGACTAAGGTGCAGATGACAGGCTGAGTTTAAGGTGACACTCAAGAACTTGTTGATTGATTGATTGATTGATTCTGTTGCTATGGGAACCACCAGATTCTAGTGCAATGGTTGGCCTCCTTCCTGACTTTCTGCTCAATGAAACACTGACCCTCTGGGCTTGCTTCTCTGTGAGCTGCCCCATCTGGGTCAGGAGGAACAACTACACACAGACACTCCAAGAGAAAAGTGGGGATGGTGGTGAACGTCGGTGGAAGAAAGCAGGGAGGAGGGGACGAGTGGCCCTGAGATGTGGAAAATTCTGCCTGAAGCAGCCTGTGCTGTGAATATGGGCATCAGGACTTCAGGTTCAAATTAGACCTGGGTTCAGGTCGCAGTTCCTCCACTTATCAGGCTTAAGTTTAGGTAAGCCTCCGTTTCTTCATTTGTAAAGTTGGGGTAATAATACCGGTGCCTTTGGGTTGCTTTGTAAAATGAATGAAATGTGGGAATTCCCTGGCCGTCCAGTGGTTAGGACTTGGTAATTTCACTGCCTGCCCTGCCCTGGTCGGGGAACTAAGATCCTGCAAGGTGTGCCGTGTGGCCTGGAGGAAAAAAAAAAGAATGAAATGATGCCAATGAGGTGGAAGGTGCAGTGCCTTGTACCCACAGGGACCTCGCCTGGGTCAAGAGGGGCTCAAGCCATTTCATTTCTTAAGGCTCTTGGATAGAAAATGCATAACAAAACAATATTACATAAATTGGGGAAGAACTTAGATGTGTACATTTAATGAATTTTCACATCAAAAAATACAATGTAATATAATTACAAGAATTCTAGAAAATATTAATTCAAGGGGTCTGAAGACTCTGTGTCCAGAAATTAGACACAAGCATATATGATGAATAGCCTTTTCTCAGGGTCTCTTTGTGATTATATTTATATCATTTTTGGACATAACAAAAATAGTTTAAATGTACAGTCGTTTGTGAATGAGCTACCCAGGTGACCTTTCTAGCCCCAGTACACCTTGCTGGGCACAGAGTAAGTGTTTCAGAAAACAGTAGTGACCTATAGCATCATCATAATATCTCCAGCAAAGCTAAAACCACTGTACTTACTGCAGACGGAGTCCTGCATGGCATGCTTTGTCAATGCAGAGCATGACATTCTTTTTTTTCTTTTTTTTTTTGTTTTTGCAGTACGCGGGCCTCTCACTGCTGTGGCCTCTCCCGTTGCGGAGCACAGGCTCCGGACGCGCAGGCTCAGCGGCCATGGCTCGCGGGCCCAGCTGCTCCGCGGCATGTGGGATCTTCTCGGACCGGGGCACGAACCTGTGTCCCCCGCATCGGCAGGCGGACTCTCAACCACTGCGCCACCAGGGAAGCCCAGAGCATGACATTCTTAAGAAACCAAATTTGGCGAATTCCCTGGCAGTCCAGTGATTAGGATTCTGTGCTTCCACTGCAGGGGACACGTGTTTGATCCATGGTCAGGGAATTAAGATCCCGTGTGTCTCATGGCCCCTCCTGCCCCCTCCCAAAGAAAGAAAAAATAAATAAATAAAATTGATTCTTTAAAAAAAAAAGAAAAGAAAAGAAAAAGAAAGAAACCAAATCTGGATTTAAGTATGTCCAAGTCAGTACCCAAACACAGAACTGTTTTTTACCCCTGTGGATGGCTTCATGCAGTTTTTTCCTTGCACAGAATTGAAGCTAATAAGGATACAGTGTTTGCCTCTAAGCTCATTGCAGATTCCAGCAGGTTTCATTTGGATGAACTACTTTGCTTTAGAAAGAGACATGGATTACAGCCAGACACCCCATGCGCACAGTTAACCAAGTCTGTTGAAACACTGAAATACTAAAATCGAATGCAAAATTTCTGCTGTGCTTCACCCAGAGTTTTAGAGAACTCTGAAGCCCAAACTGCCCATAGAAATCACTGTTTGTGACCCAAATGTGACCCACAAAAGGGATGTGACGAAGACAAAATTCAGGCTGTTCTGAACCAGGGCCAGGGGAGACTGGGTGACATAAGCCATCTTTCAACTTTCAGGACATATGCAGCCATAAAATGAACATAGCATCCAGAAACAATCTTGCCAGAAGTCAGGAAAGATCTGCAGGGGAAAAGAATTGGAAGTTGTTTGACAAGTGAAGACATTTTAAATCTCTTTGGTCCTCATAATCTCTGTGTTGCTCCAGGCCAGGTTCCAGTCTCCATCATGTCAGGTGAAGGGCAGGTAGAGACCCATGGTGGAGGGGGAAACTCCATGTGTACCTGGGTCCAGCCTGGGTCCAGGTGTGCTCATAATTTGAAGGTTGAGGGAAAGTTGAAGATCAGGATGAGGCATATGGAAGGTAATCGGGAGGACCCACGCTCTCCAATGACAGAAGCAATCATCCAAAACGCTATGACATGAGCAACTTCTTGCTTAGGAAATTTTCTGGAGCCATCGCCTTCCTTGAAATTCACAAAACATGTGACTGCCTCTCAAAATGTCCTGCTATGAGCTGAGCACAGTCTTCCACTTGTAGTATGAAAGAGCAGAGGGTTATTAATGCTCATGACCTAAAACCCAATGAACTCAGAGCCTTTAATAGCACTGAGTTTACCCCCATTCTAAATCCTCTCAATGGTTTTGAATTTGACATTGTTAAATTACACGTCTATGTACCCATTCACTCATCAACGAATTTATACTGCTACTAAATGCCTTCCTTTTCGAAATGTCACAGCCCTGACCCCACATCCCAGGATTGTGACACCCTCTTCTTCCATTCTTCTTGTAACTCCTTCTCCTTTTCTTCCTAGGAAATTTCTTTATGGCAAGCATTGTGGTATAATTTATTCAATACCCATGATCTGTGTAGCGGGCTACGTGTTTTCACTTACATCTTTATTTGCTTTTATCTGATGTGATAAATGAGTATTACAGAGATAAAACCAGAGACCTGAATTTGAAGGTTAGGTGGTGCTGCGTGCTGAATACAATCAATAGCTTGTTCCTGGAGCCCAGAGATGGGATCCTCGTGATATGCTTTAACCAATATTAGAAACATGCTGCTCCTTCGACCACCTCCCCTACCCCAGCCTTTCTCTCCCATTCCCAGTGGGCATCAGTTGTCCTGATTCTCTGTATATCCTCTTTAATCTCTTGTCCGCCTGGAGAGAAAATAATGGGAGAATGAACAGTCGAACTAATGGTTCTCGAAGTATAATCTCTGGGCCTGCAGCAGCAGCAGCACCTGCGAGCTTGTTGGAAATGAAAATCCTTAGTCCCAACCCCCAACCTACTGATTTTGAACTCTGGGGGTAGGGCCAACTATCTTAACCAACTATTTTAACCACCGTCCAGGTGATTCTGAAGATTGAGAATAACTGAAATCATTGCATAGGATGGAAGGCATCCCTTTGGGTACTAAATTAAGCACCCATATAAAATGTCTGTTTAGCCCAATCTAAACTGATAAGGATTAGGGGATGTTAATTTCCTTGCGAGCTCTCCCAGCAGGTGACTGCTGCCTTTATCCTGCCTTCTTGATTTTCAGAGGCTCACAGAAGAGGAAAGTCTTTCAGAGAAGGGAGTATCAGTCCCATTGTCCACATTCTCACTCCTGCCGTTTTCCAGTGTCCTTGGAGGTGTCAGCGATCTATTGGTTTTCCAGTGTCCTTGGAGGTGTCAGCGATCTATTGTGTGCCCTCTGGGTCTGCCGTCTCAGTGTTCCTACATCTGCTGGGAAATAAAAACCAGTCTCTTCCCACAAAAAGTTGAGGATGTGCTTCATGCCAATTCTTTAAAAAATCTGCTTCAAGATATTGCATTATCACTTCATGATAACTGAGGGAGAAGGGGGAGGAATAAGGCACTTTTGTTCATGGAGATAAAGCAGCTGAAAGCTTAATATACACCCATCTATGTCTTTGCGGGTGTTGGGAGAGGGTGTCCAAGACATTCTGGGAGGAGATCTCAAAGCTCAGACAAGGTCAGCCCCTTACATAGCCCCGCTTGTCTAACTTTCTCCTCCACATGAGTTTAGAAGCAAAACTGGATCAGGGACAGGGCTCTGAGGTGAGTCTGACTGGCAATGACCCCTGGAGAGTCAAGAGCAAAGGCAAGCCAGGAAGTGAGGCAGGGCTCACTTCTCCTGCAGCAACAAAGCCTGTTCTCAAATTCATGCCAAAAGCATGGAAACCACAGGGGTTGTTTATCTCTCTCCTTTTTCCCTCTAAATACAATAATAACTGCAATTTTTAAATGTTAAAAGAGAGAGAAACAAATCATCATTTGACAACTAACCTAGTGGTTAATGTAGATTTTTGTATGAGCTTTTCAGTCTTGGTCCACTTACATTCTGTGCTAATGCATGCCTTGTGTTTCATAGGGGGTCTTTTAACCTTCTCGTTCATGATTTTTCCCCAGGTTGTTGCCGGACAAACCCTGCAATCCAACCAGAATGTTGCCCTAGAATTATAGAATATCTGAGCTATATAGGACTTCTGAGATCATCTTCAAAGGAACTCCTGACAAGCTCTTCAGAGATGGGCTTCAGGCAGTTTGTATCACTTCGAAAATTATTTGCCGAATTCTACCATAAACATGTACGCCTTTCTAGGGACAGTCATATCCCTGTATTCCATCAGATTCTCAAAGCAGTTTAGACCATCAAAATGTTGTCCATTCTTTCTACAATGGGCGCCGTATGCAGCCATTCAGGCTGTGCCTTGCGCAACTCCGGGTTGGAGAGGAGTCACATAGACCATAACACCCCCTGGAGTTGTGCAGTGCACAGCCCACACGACCATGGCTGATGGGCCTGCATTCTATTCCATACTCATCTGATGGTTGGCACACGGCTGAGAAATGATTTGCCTTTTCCCTGCTTCCATAGCTCCCTGTATATATTTCTTCCATCACATTTAGGTTATATTGAAATAATTTCAAGAGGTATGTCTGTCTAATTCTAGGATCCAATATGAAGAAATTCATTGTTGCACGTACATGAGAGTATCAGCTTTATTGCTAACAAAATCAATATTTTATTCTCCTTGTGCCTGACTTCCACTTTTCAGCCAGTCCAAAATCAGGTAGAGAAGAAAGAGGTTATTTATTGTCCCCTAAGCCTTAAGCATGTTCAAGAAGAGTCAATCAACAATTTTTGGATAAAAGGAATATTTAAAATATTAAAAAGGCAGTGAGGACTAAGGACGCAACGAGAAATGAATCCCTTCTCTAATGGTAGCTGCTAGAAATGGTTCCCCTAAGTGCATTTTTGTGCTCGGTTGTTTCTCTATTTAGAAACCTCAGCTCCCTCTGCTATTAAATTTTGCAAGGGCTTCTATTAATTTTAACTATTAATAGCTAATGCTTACAGTTATCGAAACACTTGCAATCACATTAGATCATTTGAATCGCAACAGGAAAAATGGGTGCTGTCTCCACTTTACACAAAGAGAAGAAAAAAGACTCAGGGAGATGGAATGACTTGTCCATGTAAGTGTCAGAGCATGGACTCAAACGATATGTGTCTGACTTGAAATTCATTACTCCAAGGCCCCATGCCAGGCAGTGCGGTAGACAATACAAACGATCACCAACATCTCTAGGTAAACAGAGGATTGTGTTTCCCTGCCCCCTTGAAGTCGGATGTGGTTGTCTATATTGGCCAGATATGGCCAACAAAATGCGATAACAGGGATCTGTGTCCGTTTTAGACCAAAGCATTTAATTCTTGGTGGTCAGCTCACCAGCTCACCCTCTCTCCTTGTTACAACTTCCAATACATGAGCACATATTTTGGTATGAAGGTACCATAAGATCAGAGCAACCTGGAACAAGGAGCCAACACATGGAGGACGTCAGGTCTGGTAAGTCACCTGGTCCTTCCGAAAATTTTGCTAGAGCAAGAATTTAACTTCTACTGTGGTCAGACAAGTAGATTTTGGGGGTTTTTGTTACCTCAGCATGACCTAGCCTATCCTGACTAATACTGGCGGCATCCATCAGGAACTGGACTTCTCTCTCTTAGAGCTCAAACGAATGCTCAGATGCACATGTAGCCATGCTCAACTGTACTTCGCTCTCCCAATTCAGCAATTCCCTTGGCTTTTTGTCCCATGAGCCTTTAGTTACCATATTTTAAACTATGGATACAGCAAGAGATACAGTCCAGAGGAGGAGAGTTGGGAGGAGCGGATTCCTGCATGGTTGAGGGCAGAAATAAACACTCTCAGCTGAGTGGTAAACGCTCTCAGCTGAGTCACATATGAATTTCCCATAATTGGTTGTAGTGGCCTAATGAGATGAGGTGAAGATCATGGTTCCAAGATCAGTAAGAAAGGAAAAGATCAAAGTAGAGAGATCAAAATCAAATAAGAGAGAAGATGGGCTCAACATGGCTGGGAGCTGATAGATAGATAGAGCCTATCTCTCTACTGATTATTTTTCCAGGACAGCTCAATCTTCCCCACTTAGCCCTGCCCTTGAAGTGTCCTTGTAGGTCTTGAAATGCCCAGTGCCTCCCAAGAAACCTCTCATCATGCCCTAGGCCAGGGACAATTTGTTATTCATCCCGAACAGTACGTCCCAATTTCTTTTTCTCCATTTTATGAAACTCTTCAACCAACCCGCAATTATAAGCAAGTCTGTTCAGCACTATGATGGGAGATATGTAGGGATGCTACGGGGTTGCCTAGCTGGGGAAACTAATTCATTTGGCGATGCAGTGAGTGGGTGGTTCAGGGAGGACTTTTGATCATTTAATCCCCCTTTGAATTTTCTCTTACTATGTATCTGACTACATGTAACTGAGGGGAGGGGTGGCATATAGTGTAGATTGCCCATGATTTTAAATTCCACAAACATTTTCCAGGCACCGTGTTGGACAAGTGCCCTTGCATTTCCTCCCACAGCCCTCACAGTGACCCCGAGTGACAGGGTTTTGTATTATCTCAGCTTCCCTGCAGCTCAGAGGGGTCCCACAGCTAGTGAGTAATGGACTCACATGCTGGGCTCTTTCCCACGTCACACCAAGCCTATGGGAACCCCACTCGCCCTTTGTCCTGCCCCTGGGAAAACACGCCTCCAAATTCTGATAGCTCAGGTCCTCCCACCCTGAAGCCTCCTGTGTAGAAGCAGTGTCCAGGGCAGCTGCAATTTCCTCAGGATGTCTACTCGCTTCAGAAAGTGCTCACTGCACGTTTTGGTCGCAATGGGACTGCCTTCATGGCTCCTCTTTGCCAGAGGGTGGCAAATGTCCCCTCTCATATCACTGAGGACTTCCTTTCTGCCAGATGAAAGTGTCTCATGGAACAGAACAGTGACCCTCCAATCCTCAGAGCCCTCCAACCAGGGGCCCAGACATTGCCCAAGGCAGAGTGAAATCCCCAGAGACCCGCCTCTGTCCTGTCCGATTGTGAAGGTTTGTCTCATCCTTACTGTGAAACTGGAGAATGAAGTGATGTTTGCCTCAGACTTGACGATTCTGGCTGTATTCTTGCCAGAGTTACCCATCTTTCTCTATGTTTAAAAACAGGAATACCTGTTTACCTCTTTTTCTATGGGTTACTGTGAGGCAGTGATTCTCAAAATAAAGTCAAGGACCACTGGGGCCCGGAAGAGCACCCATGGGTGGGCCTCAGCTGATTTTATTGTGTATATAATGTGGAAAGGTCTGCGCTTCCCTTGAAGGCAGAACTTCAGTCGGTCTTCTTTCTCTTCTCACCTCAAGTAAATGCTACTTTCAGGCCTTTGCTCTCATTATTTTCTGTTATCAGTGATGCCTTTTTCCTTGCTGACTGCCTGGCCGAAATCAGCACATCTTCCAAATCTCAAATTTCCCTCTCAGTGAGGCCTTTCCTCACCACACTCCTCTGCAAGGTGGAATTAATTTTCCCACTTTATGCCTCCACCATGCATACGTCTATTTCAGCATCTCATGAGATAATGTCATATCTCGTCCCTCACAGGTGCAGGGTGGACACTCAGTAAATACTTGCTGAATGAGCTCATGCGTTTGATGCTCTGAAAAGAGCCCTGCATGGAGGCCAGAAGGCCTGGGCTTTGATAAGTACGTGAGCTTGGCTAAATCACTGCATAGCTCTGAGCCTCAATTCTCTCTCCTCTAAAATGTGGAAGTTGAAATTGATAAGTGCCAAGGCAACTTCCTGCTCTAAATTACTAATTTGAAGGCCAAATGAAAAGAACATTGTGATTGTCTTTTAATGTGTCAACTTGCTAGTCCATAGTCCCTACTTATTCAAACACTAACCTAGGTTTTGCTGCGAAGGTATTTTGTAGATGTAATTAATGTCCATAATCAGTTGATTATCCTAGATAATCTGTGTGGGCCTGCTTCAATCAGTTGAAAGGCCTTAGGAGCAAAGCTGAGGTTTCCTCGAAGAAGGGGAAATTCTGCCTGTGGACTCCAGCATCAGCTCCTGCCTGAGAATTCCAGCCTGCCTGTCCTGAGTGCCTACCCTGCGGACTTCTAACTTGCCTAGGCAGTCTTTGCAATTATATAAGCCAATTCCTTGCAGTAAATCTCTTATTATCGCTATATATCTCTTACTGGTTCTGTTGCTCTGGTTAAACTCTGGCATAAGCTTTATACTCATAGAAACCCCACTTAAGACCCCAGCTCTATGACTTATTAGCTCTGTGATCTTAGAAAAGCTGTTGAATGGCTCTGAGCCTCTGCTTTCTGATCTGTAAAATGAGGAATAACTACTCCATAGTTATTACCAAAAACCATTCTTTTTTTTTTTTTTTTTTTGTGGTACGCGGGCCTCTCACTGCTGTGGCCTCTCCCACCGCGGAGCAACAGGCTCCGGACGCGCAGGCCCAGCAGCCATGGCTCACGGGCGCAGCCGCTCCGCGGCATGTGGGATCCTCCCGGACCGGGGCACAAACCCGTGTCCCCTTCATCGGCAGGCGGACTCTCAACCACTGTGCCACCAGGGAAGCCCCCAAAAACTTTTCTTATTTCATTGTTTTGGAGCACTACTATTTTTGGTGTTTTCTATGTAACAGTTTCTGTGCTAAGTACTTTACCTGTATTATCTCATTTAATTCTCTATGAACTCTTATATTATTAAATGACCTAACGCATGTATATTATATAACCATAAACACAGTCATATCTAGCACACTGAAGATGCTTAATAAGAGTTAATTCTGACTTTTCCTTTCCTTGGTCTCTATAATATTTCTAAATGATAAGTTATCTTAAGGCAAAGTGATTCTTTGCATCCTTTCTAATGAGGCTTTATAGTGATGGGGCAGGGGCTGAGGCTACGGGTACAGATTTGAGTGGGGCAATTGGTAAAAAAGTTACCCTGTCATTTTAGGGGATTTTTTTCCCCTAACCCACTGGCCTGTACCATTGAAAAGTTCCAGAAAAAAATGGTTTAGACTGCGTATGTGACTTCAAGGAACCAGGCCATGGGCCAGAAAACAATTAATTTACTTCACCCACTTAATCTCCAGGTTGGTTTGCAGATACAGCCCTCTGAACATCAAATTGCCTTGGAATTCTAGTGCCTTCTGTATGAGGACTTATGGAGATAATCCACATGAAACAGAGAGGAACAGAAGCTACCCCTCACTCAGTGGAAAAAGTGAGGTGACCAGAAATGTTATAAAGCCAAATTAGAAAATATCAGGCCTCTAAATTAAGTCATTCTTTAAGTCAGACTGAAATAATTATGGATGAAACACTAACTGAATGTGCAGGGCTGGTCTAGGATTTGTGAGGGAATAGAGAAGTAGAAGTCGCTCCCTGTCAGTAAGGGGTTTACTGAATTCTAGGAACTCAATGCCATTTACTACAACCAACCTCACTTTTCATTCTGGTCAATCATTGAACAGCAATGGGCCTGTCTACCACCTCATCTTCATGCTCAAGCATAGAGGAAGAGGAGAAGACAAAGTCAGTAGTAAATGAAGGGTTTGTGAGTGGGGGTAGAAGGTGATTAGATACATGGCGTGGGAAGGTAGTGCCTGGGAGAAGAGGTGGATTGGTAAGTGGGTGCATGGGAGGAAATGTGTGAGCACGTGAGGAAAGGATTAGACAAGCACCCAGGATACAAGTTTCCATGCTAAGTCCCAATTCCCATGTTGGCTTGGCTCTTTTCCCAGGTCCACAGCCCTTCTTAATTGGCCTTACTGATATCCATCCCCTCTTGAAGTCTCTGTCGTGACCCAATTTCCAAGCCAGCTCTGACCGATGTGATCTGTTTAAACTGCTTATTACAGAAAATTCTAAAAATTCCAAACGCATACAGAAGTAGAGAAGACACATGTATCCATTCCTTAGCTTCAGCAATTTCCAGCTCATTTATACTCCCATATACTTCTCTCACTCCATGGATTATTTTGAAGAAAATTACAGACAACATATAATTTTATTCATAAAGATTTCAGTATGCATCTCTAAAAGATACAGACTCTAAAAAACAACTACAACACATTTATCAAACCTTAATATTAATAATAATTCCTAATAACAAGTATTCTGTCAACAAACTTTTTGTTAATATAGTTTGTTTGAATCAAGTTCCAACTAAGATCCATTTATTGTGATTTATTTTTATATCTGACAAGTCTCTTTTGATCTAGTAATACCTCCTTCATCTCTTTTCTTCCCCTTGCGATTATTTGTTGAAGACGACAAGATGTTTGTCCTCTAGAGTCTCCCACAGTTTGATTTTGCTGCTTGCATCCTTATGGTGTCACTTAACACGTTTCCTTGTCCCCTGTATTTCCTGTAAATTGGTAGTTAGTTCTAAAGACTTAATCAGATTCACATTTGATTATTTTGGCAAGACACCCTTATAAGTGGTGCTGGGTACTTCTTTCAGGAGGCATATCAGGTCTGGCTGTTTCTCTTTCTGTGATGTCAACAGTTGTTGCTGATCATTGCCTAGATCCATTAATTAGCTGTTGCAAGCAGTGATTTTCCAGTTTTTTTCTTTCCTTCTTTATTTATATATAGACTTCCCCTCATTTACTATTTGTTACCCAGAGGAAAGACAGAAAAAAATGTTGTTTCTTTTATTTGCCAGTTTTCAAATAATAAGCTTGTTTCTGATCATCCCCCAAAGACAATGATGTTTTTCTTTGTGTGTGTGTGTGTGTATATAAAATATATTACGTATATAATATAATATATAGTATATTATATATCAATATATATTAATGTATAATATCATAATGTACATAATATAATATGTATAATATATTACATATAATAAAATCTTGGATTTAAATCTATTTGGTATGTTTCAATCCATTGCAGTTATTATCCTTATCACTGCTCAAATTCTCCCATCACTGGTCAATGGGAGCCTCTCCAAGTTACTTCCTGAATTTTTTTAAGACACTAGTGGTTTTCAATAAATGCCCTACATTCTAGTATGATGTGATGTTCTAAACTCCACTTGTTCATTTTTCTGCCTCAGATCTGGAAAGGGCCATTTTTACAAGGAGCCTTGTTCCCATTAGAGAGAAATGGTATTTAGAGACTGCAATCTGAGCATTAGCGTGTGCAGTTTCTACTGATGGACATTTAGTTCTTTCTAATCTTTAAGCGCAGAACTGTTCCTCTGCTTTCCGGTGTGGAACATAGCATTAGTTCCCCCTTACAGCCATCAAAGCAACGTGGTCTTCCTACATTGCCTTTTCTGCGCCTCATTTATTCTACAGAATATTGTTAAGTATTTGGTTTCTAAGAAGCAAACTAGCATAGCTGTTAAGAACACATATTCTGAAGCCAGTCTTCCTAGTTTTATATCCTAGCTTTGCTACTTACTAGTTCTCTGGCCTTTCTGTGCCTTGATTTTCTAATCTCTAAAAGAGGTATGAAAATATCAGTATTTACCCAATGACATCATTTTTGAATAAACTAATATGCATAAGGCATTTCAACAATGGAAGCATTATAAGTGTTTTCCATTATTAATATTTTCAGTGGGCATTGAGTGTATAACCATGTGTACCTTAGGATTCTTTTGGTAGTAAGCAACAGAAATTGAGCTGAAGCTTTCTTAACAAAAAAGTAGGACTTATTGGATTACAGGCTTGCAGGGGTCCCGGGGAGGTGACAGAATCAAAGGAGGAAGTTCGAGAGTTAAGACCTTACCCAGAAACTGGAGTAGGGGACTCAAGGCTCCTCACTCTGTACATCGCTGCCTGTCTCTGGTTCTCCTTGTGTCTTGGCCTCATTCTTTTTCCTGCAGATAGGCTTACTTGGTATCAGGGAAGAGGGCTACTGAAGCCCCAAAGCAACATTCTTCCCATCTCAGAAAAGAAAAATGGTTACCCCACTCCCTCTAATTCAGAGAATTTTATGAAAAACTCTGACGGTTGACCTTAAGTCACGTGCTCACACTTGGACTAATCCATGGCTTTGAAGGAGCACTGAATTATAGTTGGCCCTGTCTGGATCACATGCCCATCCCACTGAATGGGTGAAATCATCATAAGTGAAAGTCCACCAGGACCACATGGGGTGACGCAGAGGTCCCCAAAGGAAAGAGAACCCCCTTCCCAGAAGAAAGGAGAAACGAAAGCATGCTGGAGAGATAAAAACGATAGCTGCCAGGGCTGACTACAGATAAAATAAAACATGGTCTCTGCTTTCAAGGAACTCACATTCTAGTGGGAGAAAAACAGGGACAGATAAATGAATCCCATAATTACAGTCATACCATGTCAGGCACCACAGTGGTGGTGGAGTTAAGAGAGACCTTCACTCTCAGCTGCTGGTCTTGCAAAAGTATCTGGCTTTCCCCATGGTGTTCCTGGATGCCCTCTGCCCACTCTGACATTTGAAATGCAGCAGACAAACTGGGGGCAGTGATTTCATGCCAGACTTCAAAGGATTAAAATACAAGTATTCACTTCCAACTTAGAAAGGAGCTTGTCTGGGCAGAGTTTTTATTTTTTTTATCAGTTAATTACATCATGGGGAAATTGGCTAAAGTGGCTGAATGAGTAACTGGCACTGCTTTGTCTGCTGGTGGGGGGAGAGCACACCTTTAATTCTGAAGGTCCAAGAGGTCTTTTTGGTCATATCCTCTATTATTTACCATCACAAGAGAAGGTAGAGCTACAAAAGTATTGATATTTGTAAAACAGAAATGCCAAGTATTTATACATGTTGTGTTTCTACTTTCACATTTTAATAATTAACAGCCCTGCATTGGTTTCCTAGCCACCATAGCACATGGCCATAAACTAGGTATCTTAAAACAGAAATGTATCCTCTCACAGTTCTAAAGGCCAGTGTCCAAAACCAACCTGTCACCAGGGCCATGGTCTCTCTGAAGGCTCAAGGGCAGGATCTTGCCTTCTTCCTAGCTCACGGTGGTTGCTGGCAATCCCTGGTGTTCCTGGGCTTCTGGGTGTATCACTCCAATCTATGCCTCCATCTTCAAATAGCCTTCTTCCCAGCGTGTGTTTCTGTGTCTCTTCTCCTCTTCTCATAAGTACACCAGTCATATTGGATTAGAGCTCACTTTTTTTTTAAATGTCTTTGTTGGAGCATAATTGCTTCACAATCGTGTGTTAGTTTCTGCTGTATAACAAAGTGAATCAACTATACATATACATATATCCCCATATACCCTCCCTCTTGCGTCTCCCTCCCACCCTCCCTATCTCACCCCTCTAGGTAGTTACAAAGCACTGAGCTGATCTCCCTGTGCTATGCGGCTGCTTCCCACTAGCTATCTATTTTATATTTGTTAGTATATATAAGTCCATGCCACTCTCTCACTTCGTCCCAACTTACCCTTCCCCCTCCCCGTGTCCTCAAGTCCATTCTCTATGTCTGCGTCTTTATTCCTGTCCTGCCCTTAAGTTCTTCATAACAATTTTTTTTTGTAAATTCCATATATATATGTCAGCATACGGTATTTGTTTTTCTCTTTCTGACTTACTTCACTCTGTATGACAGACTCTAGGTCCATCCACCTCACTACAAACAACTCAATTTCATTTCTTTTTATGTCTGAGTAATATTCCATTGTATATATGTGCCACATCTTCTTTATCCATTCATCTGTCGATGGACACTTAGGTTGCTTCCATGTCCTGGCTATTGTAAATAGAGCTGCAATGAACATTGCGGTTATGACTCTTTTTGAATTATGGTTTTCTCAGGGTATATGCCCAGTAGTGGGATTGCAGGGTCGTACGGTAGTTCTATTTCTAGTTTTTTAAGGAACCTCCATACTGTTCTCCATAGTAGCTGTGTCAATTTACATTCCCACCAGCAGTGCAAGAGGGTTCCCTGTTCTCCACACACTCTCCAGCATTTATTGTTTGTAGATTTTTTGATGATGCCCATTCTGACTGGTGTGAGGTGATACCTCATTGTAGTTTTGATTTGCATTTCTCTAATGATTAGTGATGTTGAGCATTCTTTCATGTGCTTGTTGACAATCTGTATATCTTCTTTGGAGAAATGTCTATGTCGGTCTTCTGCCATTTTGGAATTCGGTTGTTTGCTTTTTTGATTTTGACCTGCATGAGCTCCTTGTAAAGTTTGGAGATTAATCCTTTGTCAGTTGCTTCATTTGCAAATATTTTCTCCCATTCTGAGGGTTGTCTTTTCATTTTGTTTATGGTTGCCTTTGCTGTGCAAAACCTTTAAAGTTTCATTAGGTCCCATTTGTTTATTTTTGTTTTTATTTCCATTTCTTTAGGATGTGGGTCAAAAAGGATCTTGCTGTGATTTATGTCATAGAGTGTTCTGCCTATGTTTTCCTCTAAGAGTTTTATAGTGTCTGGCCTTAAATTTAAGTCTTTAACCCATTGTGAGTTTATTTTTGTGTGTGGTGTTAGGGAGTGTTCTAATTTCATTCTTTTACATGTAGCTGTCCAGTTTTCCCACCACCACTTATTGAAGAGACTTTCTTTTCTCCATTGTGTATATTCTTGCCTCCTTTATCAAAGATAAGGTGACCATATATGCGTGGGTTTATCTCTGGGCTTTCTATCCTGTTCCATTGATCTACATTTCTCTTTTTGTGCCAGTACCATACTGTCTTGATTACTGTAGCTTTGTAGTATAGTCCGAAGTCAGGGAGTCTGATTACTCCAGCTCCATGTTTCATTCTGAAGATTACTTTGGCTCTTCGGGGTCTTTTGTGTTTCCATACAAATTGTGAAATTTTTTGTTCTAGTTCTGTGAAAAATGCCATTTGTAGTTTGATACAAATTACATTGAGTCTGTAGACTGCTTTGGATAGTAGTCATTTTCACAATGTTGATTCTTCCAATCCAGGAACATGGTATATCTCTCCATCTGTTTGTATCGTCTTTAATTTCTTTCATCAGCGTCTTATGGTTTTCTGCATACAGGTTTTTTTCTCCTTAGGTAGGTTTATCCCTAGGTATTTTAATCTTTTTGTTGCAGTGGTAAATGGGAGTGTTTCCTTAATTTCTCTTTCAGATTTTCATCATTAGTGTATAGGAATGCAAGAGATTTCTGTGCATTAATTTTGTATCCTGCTACTTTACCAAATTCATTGATTAACCTTAGTAGTTTTCCGATAGAGTTTTTAGGATTCTCTAGGTACAGTATCATGTTATCTGCAAACAGTGACACCTTTACTTCTTCTTTTCCAATTTGGATTCCTTTTATTTCTTTTTCTTCTCTGATTGCCGTGGCTAAAACTTCCAAAACTATGTTGAATAAGAGTGGTGAGAGCGGGCAACCTTGTCTTCTTCCTGATCTTAGTGAAAATGGTTTCAGTTTTCCACCACTGAGGACAACGTTGGCTGTGGGTTTGTCATATATGGCCTTTATTATGTTGAGGTAAGTTCCCTCTATGCCTACTTTCTGGCAAGTTTTTATCATAAATGAGTGTTGAATTTTGTCAAAAGCTTTTTCTGCATCTATTGAGATGATCATATGGCTTTTCTCCTTCAATTTGTTAATATGGTGTATCACATTAATTGATTTGCATATATTGAAGAAGCCTTGCATTCCTGGGATAAACCCCACTTGATCATGGTGTATGATCCTTTTAATGTGCTGTTGGATTCTGTTTGCTAGTATTTTGTTGAGGATTTTTGCATTTATTTTCATCAGTGATATTGGCCAGTAGTTTTCTTTCTTTGTGACATCTTTGTCTGGTTTTGGTATCAGGGAGATGGTAGTCTCAGAGAATGAGTTTGGGAGTGTTCCTCCCTCTGTTATATTTTGGAAGAGTTTAAGAAGGATTTGTGTTAGCTCTTCTCTAAATGTCTGATAGAATTTCCCTGTGAAGCCATCTAGTCCTGGGCTTTTGTTTGATGGAAGATTTTTAATCACAGTTTTAATTTCAATGTTTGTGATTGGTCGGTTTATATTTTCTATTTCTTCCTCGTTCAGTCTCAGAAGGTTGTGCTTTTTAAGAGTTTGTCCGTTTCTTCCAGGTTGTTCATTTTATGGCATATACTTGCCTGTAGTAATCTCTTATGATCCTTTGTACTTCTGCAGTGTCGATTGTTACTTCTCCTTTTTCTTTTCTAATTCTATTGATTTAAGTCTTCTCCCTTTTTTTCTTGATGAGTCTGGTGAATGGTTTATCAATTTTGTTTATCTTCTCAAAGAACCAGCTTTTATTCTTATTGATCTTTGCTATTGTTTCCTGCATTATTTTTTCATTTAGTTCTGACCTGATCTTTATAATTTCTTTCCTTCTGCTAACTTTGGGTTTTTTTTTATATTTCTTTCTCTAATTGCTTTAGGTGTAAGGTTAGGTTGTTTATTTGAGATGTTTCTTGTTTCTTGAGGTAGGATTGTATTGCTATAAACTTCCCTCTTAGAACTGCTTTTGCTGCATCCCATAGGTTTTGGGTTGTCATGTTTTCATTGTCATTTGTTTCTAGGTATTTTTTGAGTTCCTCTTTGATTTTTTTCAGTGGTCTCTTGGTTATTAAGTAGTGTATTGTTTAGCCTCCATGTGTTTGCATGTTTTACAGATTTTTTTCCTTTAATTGATATCTAGTCTCATAGTGTTGTGGTCGGAAAAGGTACTTGATATGATTTCAATTTTTTAAAATTTACCAAGGCTTGATTTGTGACCCATGATATAATCTATCCTGGAGAATGTTCCATGAGCACTTGAGAAGAAAATGTATTCTGTTGTTTTTGGATGGAATGTGCTATAAATATCAATTAAGTCCATCTTGTTTAATGTATCATTTAAAGCTTGTTTTTCCTTATGTATTTTCATTTTGTTTGATATGTCCATTGAAAATAGGGTGTTAAAGTCCCCTACTATGATTGTGTTACTGTTGATTTCCCCTTCTATGGCTGTTAGCATTTCCCTTATGTATTGATGTTCTCCTATTTTGCGTGCATAAAATTTACAATTGTTATGTCTTCTTCTTGGATTGATCCTTTGATCATTATCTAGTGTCCTTCTTTGTCTCTTGTAATAGTCTTTATTTTAAAGTCTATTTTGTCTGATATGAGAATTGCTACTCCAGCTTTCCTTTGATTTCCATTTGCATGGAATATCTTTTTCCATCCCCTCACTTTCAGTCTGTATGTGTCCCTGGGTCTGAAGTGGGTCTCTTTTAGACAGCATATATACAGCTCTTGTTTTTGTATCTAATCAGCCTGTATATGTCTTTTGGTTGGAGCATTTAATACATTTACATTTAAGGTAGTTATGGATATGTACGTTCCTATTACCATTTTCTTAATTATTTTGGGTTTGTTATTGTAGGTCTTTTCCTTCTCTTGTGTTTCCTACCTAGAGAAGTTCCTTTAGCATTTGTTGTAAAGCTGTTTTGGTCCTGTTGAATTCTCTTATATTTTGCTTGTCTGTAAAGGTTTTAATTTCTCCATCAAATCTGAATGAGATCCTTGCTGGGTAGAGTAACCTTGGTTGAAGGTTTTTCCCTTTCCTCTCTTTAAATATATCCTGCTACTCCTTTCTGGCTTGCAGAGTTTGTGCTGAAAGATCAGCTGTTAACCTTATGGGGATTCCCTTGTATGTTATTTGTTGTTTTTCCCTTGCTGCTTTTAATTTCTTTTCTTTTTATTTAATTTTTGATAGTGTGATTAATATGTGTCTTGGGGCTTCCCTGGTGGTGCAGTGGTTGGGAGTCCACCTGCCGATGCAGAGGATGTAGGTTCGTGCCCCGGTCCAGGGGGATCCCACATGCCGTGGAGCAGCTGAGCCCGTGGGCCATGGCCGCTGGGCCTGTGCATCCGGAGCCTGTGCTCCGCAGTGGGAGAGACCACAGCAGTGAGAGGCCCGTGTACCACAAAAAAAAAAAAAAAAAGAAAAAAGAAATATGTGTCTTGGCATGTTTCTCCTTCGATTTATCCTGTATGGGACTCTCTGCGCTTCCTGGACTTGATTAACTATTTCCTTTCCCATATTAGGGAAGTTGTCAACTATAATCTCTTCAAATATTTTCTCAGTCCCTTTCTTTTTCTCTTCCTCTTCTGGGATGCCTATAATTCAGATGTTGGTGTGTTTAATGTTGTCCCAGAGATCTCTGAGACTGTCCTCAATTCTTTTCATTCTTTGTTCTTTATTCTACTCTGCAGTGGTTATTTCCACTCTCTTATCTTCCAGGTCACTTATCCGTTCTTCTGCTTCAGTTATTCTGCTATTGATTCCTTCTAGAGAATTCTTAATTTCATTTATTGTGTTGTTCATCATTGTTTGTTTGCTGTTTAGTTTTTCTAGGTCCTTGTTAAAAGTTTCTTGTATTTTCTCCATTCTATTTCCAAGATTTTGGATCATCTTTACTCTCATTACTCTGAATTCTTTTTCAGGTATACTGCCTATTTCCTCTTCATTTGTTTGGTCTGGTGGGTTTTTATCTTGCTCCTTCATCTGCTGTGTGTTTCTCTGTCTTCTCATTTTGCTTAACTTACTGTGTTTGGGGTCTCCTTTCCGCAGGCTGCAAGTTCATAGTTCCCATTGTTTTTGGTACCTGCCCCCAGTGTGTAAGGTTTTTTAGTGGGTTGTGTAGGCTTCCTAGTAGAGGGGACTAATGACTGTGTTCTGGAGGATGAGGCTGGATCTTGTCTTTCTGGAGGGCAGGACTGCATCTGATGGTGTGTTTTGGGGTGTCTGTGACCTTAGTATGATTTTAGGCAGCCTCTCTGCTAATGGATGGGGTTGTGTTCCTGTCTTTTTAGTTGCTTGGTATAGGGTGTCCAGCACTGTAGCTTGCTGGTTGTTGAGTGGAGTTGGGTCTTAGCGTTGAGATGAAGATCTCTGGGAGAGCTTTCGCCATTTTATATTACATGGAGCTGGGAGGTCTCTGGTGGACCAATGTCCTGAACTCAGCCCTCCCAACTCAGATACACAGGCCTGACACCCAGCGGGAGCACCAAGACCCTGTCAGCCACATGGCTCAGAAGAAAAGGGAGAAAAATAGAAAGAAAGAAAGAAAGAAAGAAAGAAAGAAAGAAAGAAAGGAAGGAAGGAAGGAAGAAAGAAAGAAAGAAAGAAAGAAAGAAATAATAAAATAAAACAGTTATTAAAATAAACATTAAAAATAATTATTAAAAATTAAGCAATTAAAAAGTATTAAAAAAACAAAGAAAGAAGAGAGCAACCAAACTAAAAAACAAATCCACCAATGATAACAAGTGCCAAAAACTATACTAAAAAACAAAAAGAAAATAAAACAAAAGAAAACGGACAGACAGAACCCTAAGACCAATGGTAAAAGCAAAGTTATACAGACAAAATCACACAAAGAAGCATACACATACACACTCACAAAAAGAGAAAAAGGAAAAAAGTATATATATTGTTGCTCCCAAAGTCCACCGCCTCAATTTTGGGATGATTCATTGTCTATTCAGGTATTCCAGAGATGCAGGGTACATCAAGTTGATTGTAGAGATTTAATCTGTTGATCCTGAGGCTGCTGGGCAAAATTTCCCTTTCTCTTCTTTGTTCGCACAGGTCCTGGGGTTCAGCTTTGGAGTGGCCCCACCTCTGCATGTAGGTTGCCTGAGGGCATATGTTCTTCACTCAGGCAGGACAGTAGCAGCTGATTAGGGGGGTCTGACTCCCTCAGGCCAAGAGCAGGGAGGGGTACGGAATGTGGGGTGAGCCTTCAGTGGCAGAGGCAGGCATGACACTGCAACAGCCTGAGGCATGCCATGTGTTCTCCCGGGGAAGTTGTCCCTGGATCATGGGACCCTGGCAATGGCTGGCTGCACAGGCTCCCAGGAGGGGAGGTGTGGATAGTGACCTGTGCTTGCACACAGGCTTCTTGGTGGCTGCAACAGCAACCTTAGCATTTCATGCCGTGTCAGTTGTCCATGCTGGTAGCTGCAGCTCACACCCGTCTCTGGAGCTCGTTTAGGCAATGTTCTGAATCCCCTCTCCTTGCACACCCTGAAACAATGGTCTCTTGCCTCTTCGGCAGGTCCAGACTTTTTCCCAGACTCCCTCCTGTTTGGCTGTGGCACACTAGCCCCCTTCAGGCTGTGTTCATGTAGCCAACCCCAGTCCTCTCCCTGAGATCTGACCTCCAAAGCTGGAGCCTCAGCTCCCAGCCCCCGCCCGCCCTGGTGGGTGAGCAGACAAGCCTCTCAGGCTGGTGAGTGCTGGCTGGCACTGATCCTCTGTACAGGAATCTCTCCACTTTGCCCTCTGCACCCCTGTTGCTGTGCTCTCCTCCATGGCTCCCAAGCTTCCCCCACCCCTGCCATGCCCCTGTCTCCACCAGTGAAGGATCTTCCTAGTGTGTAGAGACTTTTCCTCCTTCACAGCTCCCTCCCAGAGGGGCAGGTCCCATCCCTATTCTTTTGTCTCTGTTTTTTCTTTTTTCTTTTGCCCTACCCAGGTACGTGGGGGGATTTCTTGTCTTTTGGGAAGTCTGAGGTCTTCTGCCAGCGTTCAGTAGGTGCTCTGTAGGAGTTGTTCCACATGTATATGTATTTCTGATGTATTTGTGGGAAGGAAGGTGATCTCCACGTCTTACTTTTCTGCCATCTTGAAGGTCTCTCTAGGGCTCACTTTAATGACTTCCTCTTAACGTGTTTACATCTGTGAAGACCCTGTTTCCAAATAAGGTCACATTCACAGGTACTGAGGGTTAGGACTTCAACATATCTTTTGGGGAGACAAAATTCAACTCATAACCAGCCCCATCTCATTTTCAAAAGTTTTGAAGTTTCAAAATGTCTGATGAAGGAAACTGGGATGTCCCAAGCCTCTCACCAGCTTACAGTGTGAAAGAAGTCACATTCATACCATCATTAGCCTCTCAATTACTGTGGCAATTTCTCTCTACTTGTTTATGGGGAATCTCAGCACACTTCCAAAATAAAACCAAACAGCAACAAACCAAAGAGCTCTTCCTGAGAGATTCTCCCACCATGGAGGAGGACTGCACTTGCTCTCTTGTGCCCTTGTTCCACACTGAGCCACATCTTACCACCTCTGTGGCTGGTGACACCCCGAGCGCACTCTCCACTTGTAGGCTCGCTGCATTTCCATTACTGCGTTGTGGTTTGTGGCCGTGGTAGGGACTTAGACCCTGTCTCTCCCTCTGTTTGTGCTTTGTCACCTTTCTGCCTTGTTTTAAAAAGTTTTTCCTGAGGCAACCCCTGCAGCTTGGGACGCTGAGCATTCTCACAAATGTTCAAGTCTGGGCTGGGCCCAGACCATGCCACTTACTCCATGAGCATCATTTCTGACTGTTTTCTTAAGCACCAGGGCACACAGCTCCCTCCTCCTTCATTTCCCCTTTCTCCTTCCAATCTCAAAGGAAAGTAAATGCCCTTTCTATTAGTTTATGAAACTAGACCCCATTAGAGCCCAGAACAAACCCATATGATCCTAAACAAACAACCAGACTCTGAACCGTGGTTTAGGCTCACCCCAAAAACAGGAGCCCCAAAATATTTCCTTTAATGCAAATCTTTCTCCCCCAGATAGAAAAAGAAATCTGAGACAGGAGGAAATAAATGTAGACTGAAATATTCGGCAAGAAGAAAAAGATTATACATAGAAGCGCACATTGTAAAGTTCTACAATTGAGCTTTGTAGTAGCCAAAGTAAAGATAGAAAAGGAATCAGCAAGAAAGTTCAGACTGTCTTTGAAAGAAAACCAAACCTGTAGTACAGGAGGGTGAGGCTTGGTCTGCAACTGTGGTCTGGCATCTTTGTTTCAATTAACTTTAAGCTTTCTGCTTTGTCATGTCAAGCCCATTTCCCTTTCTTCCTGGGCACACAGCTAGAGCATACTTCCCATCTCTCTTGCAGTCAGATGTGGCCATGTGACTGAAATCTGGACAATTAAATATGTCTGGAAGTGATATGTGTCATTTCTGGGCAGAAGCAGTTAAGAAGCTGGTGTACATTTCCCACAATCTCTGTCCCCATCTTCCAGTTGGATGGGACAATCTCTGGTGCTCATGAGGAGAGTGGAGCCACAAGATGTAAAGAGCCTGGGTCCCTGAATGTTGATGTGGAAGACTATTAGGCCATGCCACCCATGGCAGTCTGTGTCAGAGGGAGAGATAATCCTGTATCGTGTTAAGCTATTGAGATTGCAGGGATTAGCTGATACAGCAGGTAGTGTCACCTTAACTAAAATAGATGGGATAACTCACCTCAACATTCATAGGAGCATTATTTACAATTGCCAAGACATGGGAGCAACCTAAGTATCCGTCAATAGCTGAATGGATAAAGAAGATGCGGTATAAACACACACACACACACACACACACACACACACACACACACACACACAGAGTGGAATGCTACTCAGCCATAAAAAAGAATGAAATTTTGCTATTTGCAGCAACATGGATGGACTTGCAGGGTATTATGCTAAGTGAAATAAATCAGACTGAGAAAGACAAATACTGTATGATATCACTTACATGTGGAATCTAAAAAATACAACAAACTAATGAATATTTTTAAAAAAAGCAGATACAGATATAGAGAACAACCTAGTGGTTAACAGTGGGGGGGGGAGGGGCAGTACAGGGGCAGGGGATTGAGAGGTACAAACTATTGTGTATAAAATAAGCTATAAGGATATATTGTACAACATGGGGAATATAGCCAATATTTTATAATAACTTTAAATGTAGTATAACCTTTAAAATTTGTGAATCACTATATTGTACACCTGTAACTTATACGATATTGTACATCAACTATCCTTCAAGTAAAAAAATAAGACTGTAATAAAATCGATGGGATAACACAGGGCCCCCTTGAACGCTTCCACCCACTTTCCCTGAGGAACCAAGATAGGTTCCAAAATTTCATCTGCTACCTCTCTCAGCACAATAGGAAATATTCTACCAGGGGAGGGTTTGAAGCCACTTAGATGAGTTCTGAGCTCTCTCGTGGTCTTTAGTTCTCCTGGATCTCTTTGGCCTCTGGCTAATGTGACCTTGCCCTTTCCAATCTGGCAACTCTTCCTTCTTCTTTTTTAAAAAATTTTTATTTTATATTAGAGTATAGTTGATTAACAATGTTGTGTTAGTTTCAGGTGTACAGCAAAGTGATTCAGTTATACATGTACAAGTATCTATTATTTTTCAAATTATTTTCCCATTTAGGTTATTACAGAGTATTGAGCAGAGTTCCCTGTGCTATACAGTAGGTCCCTATTGGTTATCCACTATATTTTAAATATAGTACTGTGTACATGTCAATCCCAAACTCCCACTCTATCCCTCCCCTCCCCCCATCCTTCCCCTCTGGTAACCATAAGTTCATTCTCTAAGTCTGTGAGTGTTTCTGTTTTGTAAATATGTTCATTTGTAACATTTTTTTAAGATTCCACATATAAGTGATATCATATGATATTTGTCTTTCTCTGCCTGACTTAATTCACTTACTATGATAATCTCTATGTCCATCCATGTTGCTGCAAATGACATTATTTCATTCTTTTAAATGGCTGAGTAATATTCCATTGTATATATGTACCACATATTCTTTATCCATTCCTTTGTTGATGGACATTTAGGTTGCTTCCATGTCTTGGCTATTGTAAACAGCACTGCAATGAACATTGGGGTGCATGTATCTTTTCGAACCATGTTTTTCTCCAGATGTATGCCCAGTTGCTGGATCATATGGTAGCTCTATTTTTAGTTTTTTAAGGAACCCCCATACTGTTCTCCATAGTGGCTGTACCAATTTACATTCCCGCCAACAGGTATACTATAAAACTCTTAGATGAAAACATAGGCAGAACACTCTTTGACATAAATCACAGCAAAATATTTTTTGATCTGTCTCCTAATCAAAATAAAAACAAAAATAAACAAATGGGACCTAATTAAACTCAAAAGCTTTTGCACAGCAAAGGAAACCTTAAACAAAAAGAAAAAACAACCCACAGAATGGGAGAAAATATTTGCAAATGAAGTGACCAAGAAGGGATTAATCTCCAAAATTTACAAACAGCTCATGCAGCTCAATATCAAAAAACCAAACAACCCAATAAGAAAAATGGGCAGAATACCTAAATAGACATTTCTCCAAAGAAGACATACAGATAGGCAAGAGGCACATGAAAATATGCTCAATATCGCTAATTATCAGAGAAATACAAATCAAAACTACAATGAGGTATCACCTCATACTGGTCAGAATGGGCTTCATCAAAAAGTACAGTAAATGCTGGAGAGGGTGTGGAGAAACCTTCCTTCTTCTTAACAGAAGAGGCTGCACTGTGGTAAAATTTGGAAGGTTCTGCCTTCTCTCTGCACTGCCAACTCTGCGACATCTGGAAGTTGTTTGCTTTGATGACAAAATAAATCATGTGTCCTTTGTCCTGCTGAGCAGCAGAACAAGCTGCCCGCAGAGCACAGTGTTCAGAATAGTAGGTCCTCACGATATTCTCAGAAGAGCCACGCAGAGTGAGGAGAGGAGAGGAAGGCCGACCCCAGACTGCTGTGTCTTTCACAGAGTGAGTTAAGCATTGACCTGGTGTCAGGTCCACAGGCACGCTGATGGGGCTCATACTGTCCCTGTGTCACACCACTAGTACTCAGGTACTATTATTTTCTGGTAGGTCATGTTGACAGAAAATTCTCATGATAATTGGCTTTGTGAAATTCCCTGGTCAAAATGTTCATTTCCTGAGCAGGGATTGCAATTAGTAGCCAATCAGTGGAGCCAAATACTCAGCACTTCTGCATTACAAATTTACGTGTCCTTAGTCTCATCGTCATTTTGGTCACTTGATAAGATCTAGAAGAAGCACTGGTCTGGAAGTCATAATGCCTGGGTTTCATTGGATCCAACAATAGCCACCACTTCTGGGGCATTTACTGTGCTCCGTATCATTCTGGACAATTTGCATGCATCATCTCAAACATCTCTTTTGAAATAGGATAGAATTTGCATGTCTATGAATTTTATAAATATATGCATTTTACAGATAAAAGCATTGAGGCTCTGTCTGCTCTATGCTCAACTGTATGTTAGTCCCTCCTGGAAACAGGTTAGGACTCTGATTTTGAAGAGTATAAAATCTCTTTAAGGAAATGAGACATTCCTGAAATAATCTGAGAATCATATATGATAGTATACAAAGCTATGTGAGTCTTTTTCCTGATCAGAGCTAGATGGAGACTGAGGGTTTTGACTAGGGTGAGTAAGGTCGAGAGATGTCCAGCCTGATAAGTAAGGCCAGGTGTGTGGGGTAAAATCAGTTTAGTTACCAGGTGTTTGAATGGACAAGCACCAGTTTCTGAGTGGGAGTATGATCAGCACTGAGGTGCAGGTGGGCAGACATAATAGACACCAGCCTGCGAGAAAGAAGAAAGGAGAAAGTGTTCTTGTGTTACTGACCTCACCACTCAAAAGTCAGTGCTCAAGACAAAAGTGTTGGTAGGAAAGGAAAAGTTGCTTTATTCAGGAGGCCAACAACCTGGGAAGAAGGTGAACTCATGTCCAAAAACCAACTCTGAAGATTCTGCTCAACCAAGAAAGTTTTTAAAGGGAGAATCATTTGAGGAGGGGGTCAGAGTCTTTGTTATCTTCCACTGTGTGCAGACTTTCTTCTGATTGGTTGGTGGTGAGGTAACAGGGCGGCATTCCAAGAACCTTGCGCTCAGCCTGAAGTCACCATCCTCCCCCTGGGTGAGGGCCTTAGTTCCTACAGAAGAACTCAAAGAAATTGTATGTATATTCCATGAGGAGGAACCAGGACCCTGACCCATGGCTGCATTATTCTTTCTTTATTTTTAAATAAATTTATTTATTTATGTATTTATTTTTGGCTGCATTGGGTCTTCGTTGCTGCATGCAGGCTATTCTCAAGTTGCGGCGAGCAGGGGCTACTCTCTGTTGCAGTGCATAGGCTTCTTATTGCAATGGCTTCTCTTGTTGTGGATCACAGGCCTTAGGCATGTGGGCTTCAGTAGTTGTGGCTCGCAGGCTGTAGAATGCAAGCTCAGTAGTTGTAGCGCATGGGCTTAGTTGCTCCATGGCATATGGAATCTTCCCAGACCAGGGCTCGAACCTGTGTTCCCTGCATTGGCAGGAGGATTCTTAAACACTGCACCACCAGGGAAGTCCTGCACTATTGTTTCTTGACTGCTCCACTCTTGTTTCTGCATTCCCTCTCTTTCTTGATAAGCAACTGTTTGAATCTGCCCTTTGGAACCCAGGAGAGGTCGAGGAGGCTGAATGAAGCCTGTTTCCTAAAAACAAGAAACAGGAGACACAGAAGGGCCCCACAGAATCCTGATTCATTTCACTTGGGAGGAAGCTCAGGACAGCCTGTTTTTATTCTGTTGGGCATCTGGCCCAGGGCTGCCATTAGAATGGTGATTCTTAATCTTGGCTGCACTTAAAAGACACTCAAGGGAGCTTTTAAAAAATACTGATGTCTGAACCTCACCCCTGAATTACTGTGTCTGATTTAATGGATTTGAGTCTGGGTCTTGAGACTTTTTAGAGTTGCCCAGGTGATTCTAATATGAAGTTAAGAGTGAGCACCTCTGCCTTAAATGTGCCACCAATCACTTACCTGATCATCTGTGTGTGTCTTTAATATCTTTAATGAGTGTTCACATTCACTGGTTGTTGGTTCTATTCTAACACTTCTACGTTCTTTCCTGAGAAGGAAAGTATCACAGGACCCCAGAGTTAGGAAGGTAGGCTTCCTGGAATTGGCGAGTCTCCAGTGAGACCTTGAAGGACTGTCATTTGTCTTAGGACAGGATGAGCCATATAGCAGTGGATCCAAGGAGTTGGGGTGACCACAGGCTCTGACAGGTGAAATCCTGCTTCCATCTAAGGGAAGAGAGATGAAGCCAAGTAGAAGCTCTTGAAATATTTCATACCCTGGCTGGGATTGTCCTTGCAATCATGGGGTCTTTCAGGGTCTTGCCTTCTGGAAAGAAGGAGCCTGAAGGAGCTTGTCTCTAGGTGTTTGTTGATTTGAGGAAATCAAAAAACACCTGGAGACAATGACAACAAAAACACGATGATCCAAAACCTATGGGATGCAGCAAAAGCAGCTCTAAGAGGGAAGTTTATAGCAATACAATCCTACCTCAAGAAACAAGAAAAATCTCAAGTAAACAATCTAACCTTACACCTAAAGGAAATAGAGGAAGAACAAACAAAACCCAAAGCTAGTAGAAGAAAAGAAATCATAAAAATCAGAGCGAAATAAAACCAGAAATAGAAACAAAGAAAACAATAGCAAAGATCAATAAAACTAAAAGATGGTTCTTTGAGAAGATAAACAAAATTGATAAACCAATATCCAGACTGATCAAGAAAAAGAGAGAGAGGACTCAAATCAATAAAATTAGAAATGAAAAAGGAGAAGTTACAACAGACACCACAGAAAAACAAAGCATCCTAAGAGACTACTACAAGCAACCCTATGCCAATAAAATGGACAACCTGGAAGAAATGGACAACAAGAGAAGCCACAAGAATGGACAAATTCTTAGAAAGGTATAACCTTCCAAGACTGAACCAGGAAGAAATAGAAAATATGAACAGACAAATCACAAGTAATGAAATTGAAACTGTGATTAAAAATCTTCCAACAAACAACAAACTAAAGTCCAGGACTAGATAGCTTCACAGGTGAATTCTATCAAACATTTAGAGAAGAGCTAACACCCATCCTCAAACTCTTCCAAAAAATTACAGAAGAAGGAACACTCCCAAACTCATTCTATGAGGCCACCATCACCCTGATACCAAAACCAGACAAAGATACTACTAAAAAAGAAAATTACAGACCAATATCACTGATGAATATAGATCCAAAACTCCTCAACAAAATGCTAGCAAGCAGAATCCAGCAACACGTTAAAAGGATCATACACCATGATCAAGTGGGGTTTATCCCAGGAATGCAAGGATTCTTCAATATACACAAATCAATCAACGTGATACACTATATTAGCAAATTAAGGAATAAAAACCATATGATCATCTCAGATTTATGATAAAAACTCTCCAGAAAGTGAGCATAGAGGGAACCTTCCTCAACATAATAAAGGCCATATATGACAAACCCACAGTAAATATCATTCTCAATCCTGAAAAACTGAAAGCATTTCCTCTAAGATCAGGAACAAGACAAGGATGTCCACTCTCACCACTATTAGTCCACATAGTTTTGGAAGTCCTAGCCACAGCAATCAGAGAACAAAAAGAAATAAAAGGAATACAAATTGGAAAAGAAGATGGAAAACTGTCATTGTTTGCCGATGACATGATACTCTACATAGAGAATCCTAAAGATGCCACCAGAAAACTACTAGAGCTAATCAATGAATTTGGTAAAGTTGCAGGATACAAAATTAATGCACAGAAATCTCTTGCATTCCTATACACTAAAAATGAAAGATCAGAAAGAGAAATTAAGGAAACAATCCCATTTACTATTGCAACAAAAAAATAAAATACCTAGGAATAAACCTACTTAAGGAAGTAAAAGACCTGTACTCAGAAAAGTATAAGACACTGATGAAAGAAATCAAAGATGACACAAACAAATGGAGAGATATACCATGTTCTTGGATTGGAAGAATCAATATTGTGAAAATGACTGTACTACTGGAAGCAATCTACAGATTCAATGCAATCCCTAACAAATTACTGATGGCATTTTTCACAGCATTAGAGCAAAAAATTTTACAATTTGTATGGAAACAAAAAAGACCTTGAATAGCCACAGCAATCTTCAGAAAGAAAAACAGAGCAGGAGGAATCAGGCTCCATGACTTCAGACTATACTACAAAGCTACAGTAATCAAGATAGTATGTTACTGGCACAAAAACAGAAATATAGATCAATGGAACAGGATACAAAGCCCAGAGATAAACCCATGCACCTATGGTCAACTAATCTATGACCAAGGAGGCAAGAACGTACAATGGAGAAAAGACAGTCTTCAATAAGTGGTGCTGGGAAAACTGGACAGCTACATGTAAAAGAATGAAATTAGAACACTCCCTAACAGCATACACAGAAATAAACTCAAAATGGATTAAAGATCTAAATGTAAGACTGGACACTATAAAACTCTTAAAAGAAAACATAGGAAGAACACTCTTCGACATAAATCACAGCAAGATCTTTTTTGACCCACCTCCTAGAGTAATGAAAATAAAATAAATAAATAAACCAATGGGACCTAATTAAACTTAAAAGCTTTTGCACAGCAAAGAAAACCATAAACAAGATGAAAAGACAATCCTCAGAATGGGAGAAAATATTTGCAAATGATTAATCTCCAAAATATACAAACGGCTCATGCAGCTCAATACTTAAAAAAAAAAACACACAATAAAAAGATGGGTAGAAAATCTAAATAGACATTTCTCCAAAGAAGACATACAGATGGCCAAGAAGCACATGAAAAGCTGCTCAACATCACTAATTATTAGAGAAATGCAAATCAAAACTACAATGAGGTATCACCTCACACCAATTAGAATGGGCATCATCAGAAAATCTACAAACAACAAATGCTGGAGAGGGTGTGGAGAAAAGGGAACCCTCTTGCCCTGTTGGTAGGAATGTAAATTGATACAGTCACTATGGAGAACAGTATGGAGGTTCCTTAAAAACTAAAAGTAGAATTACCATATGACCCAGCAATCCCACTACTGGGCATATACCCAGAAAAAAACATAATTCAAAAAGACACATGCACCCCAATGTTCATTGCAACACTATTTACAATAGTCAGGTCATGGAAGCAACTTAAATGCCCATTGACAGATGAATGGATAAAGAAGATGTGGTACATATATACAATGGAATATTACTCAGCCATAAAAGGAACGAAATTGGGTCATTTGTAGAGACATGGATGGACCTAGAGACTGTCATACAGAGTGAAGTAAGACAGAAACTGAAAAACAAATATTGTATATTAACACATATATGTTGAATCTAGAAAAATGGTGCAGATCTATCGGTTTGTAAGGCAGAAATAGAGACACAGATGTAGAGAACAAACATATGGACACTAAGGGGGAAAAGTGCGGGCAGGAGGTGGTGGTGGTAGGATGAATTGGGAGATTGAGATTGACATATATACCCTAATATGTATAAAGTAGATAACTACTAAGAACCTGATGTATAAAAATATTAAATTAAATTAAAAATAAATACAAAATAAACTGATTCGTGGGGAAAAAAATTAGACGTTTAAAGCAATCTGTTGCTGGAGAAAACAGTAACATTTCTATGTTTTGAGTAGCAAGTTTATGAGCCAAGTTCTTTCTTGGAGGACCAATCTAAGAGATTGAAAATATAATTGAATTTCCATGCAGATTTTGGAAGAGAGAAAAACCCTAAAGTAGGTCTGAGTGAAGTGCTGGCAGATTGAGTACCAAGACACGGAGCATGAAACAGCCTAGAAAGATGGAGAAGGTGGTGGTTCCTTCTGGGCTGCCCCAGGATAATTCCACAGAACCAGAATGTCCTCCTGTATGTTCTGTCAGAATTTTCCAGTTTCTGTGGCATTTACATTCACAGAGCAGAATGAGGAGTAGAGCCCTGGGGTCCTTCTCCTCACTCCTCACAGCCTTGAAGTCTTTTTTTTTTTTTAATTAATTTATTTATTTAATTTTATTATTTATTTTTGGCTGTGTTCGGTCTTCGTTGCTGTACCTGGGCTTTCTCTAGTTGCGGCGAGAGGGGGATACTCTTCCTTGCGGTGCATGGGCTTCTCATTGCGGTGGCTTCTCTTGTTGCAGAGCACGGGCTCTTGGCGCACAGGCTTCAGTAGTTGCGGTATGTGGGCTCTAGAGCACAGGCTCAGTAGTTGTGGCGCACGGACTTAGCTGCTCCGCGACACATGGGATCTTCCCGGACCAGGGCTTGAACCCGTGTCCCCTGCATTGGAAGGTGGATTCTTAACCACTGCACCACCAGGGAAGTCCCTGGCTTGAAATCTTAAAGAGACACAGGGGATGACTCTTCTGAGGAACTGCCACCTCTGCTTCGGGATCCCTTTAGTGGAGCTTCTTCTCCTTAGGTCTCCATTTCTTTGATTTCCCTGAAAACAAGGGATCTAGAGCCATGGTTCCTGCCTTCCTTTTTCAATATCCGCAAGAATTTATCCTCCATGGTGAGAATAACTGTTTCATATGTGAGACATGGGAAATCCAAGCTGACACTAAGGCTACTAACACAGATGGATTCTCAGGCTCAGAGGAAGCCTCCTTCCTAATCTCTCCAGACCAGTGCCCAGCCTCCACCCCACCCCACCCTGATTGTCCCCTCTAAAGAAGGAAGGCAGGTTTCCACCTGGCCCTAAATATTCATCCTTTCATCTCCAGGTATTCCCAAATGGCTAGCAGTCACCCTCCCTGGCAAGTCCTGGAAGTTTTTCGCTCAGCTTTGGCCATGGTCTCTCTGTCCTGTTTGGTTTCCCTGAAGCATGCCTGGTAGTTGGCTAACGTTGGTTTTATCTGTAAATAAACCCCTCGCTCCTTCCTGCTGTTCCTCCCACACCACTGATTGACATGTAGGACAGAGTCACCCAGGACATCTCTCCTCACCCCTTTGAAGGCAACTGAAAACCAGAATAGCCAAATGGACCATGTGCAACCCTATGTTAATACAGAACTCTGACCCACAACCTGCGACAACCAGGCTGGGAAGCCAAACCACAATCTGCAACCACAAGTCCATGAAATCAAACCACAACCTCTATAGCAGTAGAGCCCAAATGGCCAAGACTTGACCAATACTGACAGCTTCCCTAAGTTTTGTCCTAACTTCCAATTTGGGATTAACCAGAGAACGTCAAATATGGTCCCCTAACCAGTCGCATAGGATGTTCTGCTTCTAGTTATCCCGCCAACAGCTTCCCCATGCCAACTGCCTCCAGTTAGAGTACACCTGGGGCCTCCCTTTTAGCCACTGTAAAGTTTTCCCACTCCCCTGCTCACTTTTGAGTCTCAGATGATGCAGATGATGGTGGCTGACTCCTTTGTTAGAGCAAGTTCTGAATAAATAGCCTTTACTTGTTCGCATGTGGGTGGTCTTTGATTATTTCCACAAAACCAAGTGTGGTGAAAAGAAGAAGAATTAAAAATCAGGTTGAATGATTCCATTTATATGGAATTCCACAAACAGGCAAAATGAGTCTATAGTGATAGAAATAAGAAAGTGGTTGGTAGAATGTGGGTGTATGGGTGTGGCAGGGGGTGGGGTGAATTGGCTGGAGAGGGTCATCAGGACACTTTCTAGAGGGATGGAAATATTCTAAATCTTATTTTGAGTGGTGGTTACATGGTGCAGCCAGTTGTCAAAACTCATTGACTTAGGGGCTTTCCTCCCTGGTGGCGCAGTGGTTGAGAGTCCGCCTGCCGATGCAGGGGACATGGGTTTGTGCCCCGGTCCGGGAAGATCCCACATGCCGCAGAGCGGCTGGGCCCGTGAGCCATGGCCACTGAGCCTGTGCGTCCGGAGCCAAAACTCATTGACTTAAATCCTTAAGATCTATCCATTGTATCATAATAAAATTATACCTTGTGGTAGGCAGCTTCTAAGATGATCCTCAATTCCCGGTATTCACACCCTTGTACAATGCCCTCTCTTGGAATGTGGGCTGGACCTAGTCGCTCACTACTAACAAGTAGATATGGCAAAAGTGATGGGTTGTCACTTAGGAGATTAGATTACAAAAAAAAAAAAAAAAGACTGTGGCTTTTGGAACAGTCTTTTATTCTTTTGTTCTTCTTGATCACTCTGGGAGAGACCACCTGCCATGTTGTGAGCTTATCCTATGGAGAGACCCACATGGCAAGGAAGTGAAGCTTCTGACCCACAGCCAGTAAGGACCTGAGCCCTGGCAACAGCCAATGAACTTGAAAGCAGACCCTTCCCCAGCCAAGCCTTGAGAAGAGACCACAGGCCCTGCTGAGATTTTGATTGCAGCCTTAGAAAAGACCTTGAGTCAGAACTACCCAGCTAAGCTGTGCCTGGATTCGCAACCCACAGAAACTATGAGATCATAAATATTTATTTTTATAAGCTGCAAAGTTTTGGTGTAATTCATTATGCAGCAATAGATAATGAATACACAGATGGAATATGTTCTATATCAACTTTAAAAAAGACACTTGTTAAAAAGAAAGTGAAGCACAGTACTTGGTAGTACGTGCTTCTGTTCTTTTCCCAGCTCAGAGGATCTGCTCTGCCCACAGTGACTCACTCAGTTGCCTACCCTAACTATTTGCCTGAAAAGCCTTCTTCCAGAACACCAGCTTTGCAATGTAAAAATAAGTAGGACATACAGACACACTCACAGGAGACCTCCAAACACAAGGAAAGAGATTCTCCACATTCTGGTATGGGAGCACTCCTAGCTATGGGGGGCACATGGAATGCAAACATCCTGACACCCAGAAAGGCTCACAGAGGCAGGCAGGTGGGAGGAAGGGCTATCTCTTCCCTCACATGGATGGTCTTTACCATGGGGTCCCTTCTTCATCTTCTCCTCTCTTAGCTGCTAAGAATACAGAGAGATGCAGCCTCCTGGGCCAGGATCACCTTTGCCAGAGGGATAGTAGAAAGCGTGTGGGCTTGGGAACTAGATGGACCTGGACCCAGGTCCACTTTTATGAGCTGGGTGAGCTTTAGAGCATTAAAGGAGTTCAGGACATGCCATCCTAAAATATGCCACTTTGCTATATTGATTATTTTGAACTGAAGGCACTTGAAATACAGCAAACGCAGAGAGAGATTTTCTCTGAACTCCCCTTATCTGCCAAAAGAGCCATCCTTCAAAAGGAAATCAGTTGTCATAAGTGCACTCCCCTGCGTTTCACCCACCAGGGAAGATTGACTCATCACAGAAGAGGAGACTAGAAATCAACACCACACCCAGAGAAACTTTATCACAAACGATCAAAAATCCCCTCTATTCTTCTAAGGGCCCATTCATCTTTCTTAAAAATCATTTACTTAACCCTACGTTGCCTACATCCCACTCCCTTTCCCCTATTAGGATGGCATATAAGCTCTCAAATCTCCCTACTTTGGGGGTATTCACTTTTTTGCGTGTGATGTCCCTGTGCACGTAATATTAAAAGTGAATCTTTTATATTCATATTTGTATACTTTTCTCCAGTTAATCTTCCTGTTATCAGTTTACTTCATAGACCCAGATTAAGAGGGTAGGGACAGTCTTTCCTCTCTCACAGCACCATGATTCCTTTTTGAGCCTTGGGAACCTTATCTATGAAATTAGGATAACTCCTATTGTGAGGAATTACTGTAAGAATTAGAGACATGCACCAACATGGATGAAACTCAAACACATTATGCTAAGAGAAAGAAGCCAGATTAAAAGGCTACTTTTTTTTTTTATGATTGAAGTATAGTTGACTTACAATGTTGTGTTAGCTTCTGGCGTACAGCACAGTGATTCAGTTTTATATATGTATGTGTGTATATATATATATATATAAAATGTATGTATATATACATATATACATATATATATTCTTTTTCAGATTCTTTCCCATTATAGTTTATTGCAAGATATTGAATATAGTTCCCTGTAGGTCCTTGTTTGTTATTTATTTTATATATAGTAATGTGTATATGTTAATACCAAACTACTAATTTATTCCTCCCTGCTTTCCCCGTTGGTAACCATAAGTTTGTCTTATATGTCTGTGAGTGTGTTTCTGTTTTGTAAATAAGTTCATGTGTATCATTTTTTAGATTCCACATACAAGTGATATCATATGATATTTGTCTTTCTCTGACTTCACTTAGTATAATAATCTCTAGGTCCATCCATGTTGCTGCAAATGGCATTATATCATTGTTTTTCATGCCTGAGTAATATTACATTGTATATACACACCACATCTTCTTCATGCTTTCATCTGTCGATGGACATTTAGGTTGCTTCCATGTCTTGGCTATCGTAAATCATCAAAAGGCTACATTTATATATGTCATTCTGGAAAAAGCAAAACTACAGGGACAGAAAACAGATCAGTGGATGTCAGAGGCAAGAGGTGGGAGGAGAGGGCTTCCCTGGTGGCGCAGTGGTTGAGAGTCCACCTGCCGACGCAGGGTACACGGGTTCGTGCCCCGGTCCGGGAAGATCCCACATGCCGCGGAGCGGCTGGGCCCGTGAGCCATGGCCGCTAAGCCTGCGCGTCCGGAGCCTGTGCTCCACAACGGGAGAGGCCACAACAGTGAGAGGCCCGAGTACCACAAAAAAAAAAAAAAAAAAAAAAAGAGGTGGGAGGAGAGTGGACTACAAAGGGGCACAAAAGAATTTGGGGGGGTGAATCTTTCTATATTTTGATTATAGAGATGGCTGCATGACTGTCAAAATTCATAGAACTGTACAATGAAGAAATGAATCTTACTGCATTAAATTTTACCTCAATAAACCTGCTTTGGAAAATAACAGAAGAAGGAAAGGCACAAACACAATAATTCTCTCATTCTAGCCCACCAAGATAGATAGCCACGCAGGCTTGGGCTGCACCTCTGAGGTTGCTGAGGCTATAGTCAATGTGCCATATAGGACAAGCCTACCTTTTCACACTCTTCCCTCCCCAGCCTCCCTGTGGACTCCTCCCTGCCTTGAGGGATTTGTCACTTTGGGGTATAAATGCTCAAGGTGGCTGTATGTGACCTAGCGTAGTATAGGGCCACTCAGAGCCAGCACGACCGTCTAAAAGATGGCATCCAGTCCTGTTCCTCAGCATCCCATCAGCTAACAAGGGAACATTGAAAGTCAGCCATTTGCATCTATCATCAGCATCTATGGAAATTCACGTATGTTTTCTACTCCAAGCCAGCAAATGTGATGTTGACACAACCATAAAACAGTGGCTACAAATCAAATGTATATGTAACCTACTAACAAAGTGATGAATTCCCCCTCCCTTGCATCAGGGAGAGAAAGAGCTGAATTGTGAGTTTTTTAATCAAACCAGAAAGTGAGAAATAAAAATGGCAATGGTGCCTGTTAATCTCCTCAGAGTTTCCACAGCGATGGGCCCAGCAAGAAGCCATCATTTCTATGGAAACCACAAAAGGCAATTTGGATAAAAGGAAATGAACCAGGGCAAGGAAAGGACTGTCTACACTTTGAGCGACACTGAATTCCAAGATTGGTAAGAAAAAGAGCAGCCTCAGAGCTCAGGAGCCAAAGCCTTGGGTCACCAGCACTGGCAGAGGCATCTCGCAGCCTGGGGGCAGGCGGGAAGCCTAGTTGCCCAACTTCCTTAGGTCTCAGGGCTGCTAAGGAAGTCCAGTGAGGCTGCTGTGGGCGGGACAGGGCAAGAGCACAGGCAGGAGAAAAGAATAGAAGGAGTAGTTCCTGATACCCCATAATTGGGGTGGCACCCTCCTCTGCAGTCACAAAGGTGCCCTGTACTTGTCTCCACTGTGACATGGACCACACCATTGTAATAAGCAGCTTTCTTGTCTCCACCACTAGATTATTCTTTAAAAGTAAGGGTGTGTATAATTCATTTTGTTTTTTTAGTTTTTTTAAATTTTTATTGAAATATAGTTGATATACAATGTTTCAGGTGTACAGCAAAGTGGTTCAGTTATATATATACACACACACACGTATATATTTCATTATTGTGTTAAGAGACTCTAACTCAGTGCCCAGCCCTTATAAGAGCAACTACTACAACAGGAACAGCTAACCTTTATACAATAACAACAACTAACATTGCATTTACAGTGCATCAGGTATGCACTAAACTCTTTACATCTATTAACTTTTAAAATCAGATGAAACTGAGGCACAGAGAATTCAAGATGCTTGCCCAAGGCCACATTGCTAGTAAGAGGCAGAACCTGGCTGTCCCTCCCAGACTCTGTGTTCTTGATTCTATAATAATGTGTTCAGTAAAGTTCTTCTGAATGAATGTCTTGTCCAAGCCCTGTCCTTGTTTTCTTCTCTCTGACTCTCTTTCTCCATAGTCTCATCTATCTCCTCAGTTTCAGATATTACACCTCTGCAGGTGATTGCTAGATCTGTACCTTCAGCCCCACTGTCTCTCCTAAGTGCCAATTTCCAATTGATAGAGAGATATCTAAGCCTTCTATATGTTTATGGTTTAGTTGAGACAGATACATAACCAAATAACAGTAAATCATTCATCCTGCTGCTGCCCTACCACCTTACCTCCTCTCTCTCTCCACACACACACACACACACACACACACACACACACACACACACACACACAAATCCCAGAAGTCCATTCCTGCTGGCCTCTCCTCGGCAAAGTATAATTGACCAGAAGTAGTATATCCTGCTCTCCTCTCTCCTTGTTTCTCCATCTCCCCAAAGGCCCCCTAAAATTCCTGCATTAAAAACAGAATCAGATCTGCAGAACAATTCCATAAGGGAGACAGATGATCAAAGCCATGATTTTAATTTCTGCAGCCACAGAGGATCTTATCTTAATTCAAAACAGCTCCAGTCCCTGTTGGTGTCTTGCATTTTTTAAAATTGATGTCAACTCAGGACCCACAGCCTATGGTGGTAGACATTTCCAAATAAGATGCAAATTATTAATGCCTGATGGAAATGTTCTTGATGCCCGAATAGCCTCGTATCACTTCTCCATAGTCTCTCCCACAAGGAGAAAATCCTTTGGAGTAAGTACAGGGTGTTAGAGAATCCAGAGTCATGAGCAATGAAGCATTCCATGCGTTCGTATCTAAGAAGCGACTTCTTCCCCGGTATCCTTTGACATGTAGATTTCTGAAGTAGGCGTCTCCATAATTTACAAATCATAAGCCCAAACTACAAAAACTCAGATTAACTTGTCAGTGACTGGCCTCTGTGCTTTTCTGGAAGAAAACGGAAGGCTCGTAATCAATGTGGCAAACGTTCATCACAAGCCCACTACCAGCCACAAAGAGTTCCAGGAGTGCGGCCACAAAAAGGAAAGATGGTGTCCAACGTGCTTTCCACGTGCTCATGGTTTAGTCAGGGACACATACACAAGCCATAAAGTGTAAAGCAGAGAGAAAAGCTATAGGCGTTAACAGTGAGGAACAAAGCAAAGAATCAATTCTGCTCTGGAAAGCTCACGGAGCCAGGGGAGGATTGGGAAGTCTTTGTAGGGTTCAGGTCCCCTAAACTCATGATAACTAGTCCCCTGCAATCAGAGCAGAGTCCCCTGCAACCATCAAATTGAAAATGTTTGCCAGTTTGAGGGTAGAAATTATATGATAGGGTTGTTTATAATTTTTTTTTTTTTGGCGGTACGTGCGCCTCTCACTGCTGTGGCCTCTCCCGTTGCGGAGCACAGGCTCCGGACGCGCAGGCTCAGCGGCCATGGCTCACGGGCCCAGCCGCTCCGCGGCATGTGGGATCCTCCCGGACCGGGGCACGAACCCGTGTACCCTGCATCGCCAGGCGGACTCTCAACCACTGCGCCACCAGGGAAGCCCGGTTGTTTATAATTTTTATTTCTCTGATTGTTAGTGACAGTCAACATCTTTTCATATGTTTATATAGCCATTTGGTTTTCCTTTGTGAATAGCCCAATTTTTTTTCTATTGAACTCTTTTCTATTTTTTTATTGATTTGAAAGGGTTGGTCAGTAAATATGTTGAGAAAAATTTCTCAGTCTTTAAATTCTCTTTTGTTTATGGCACTCTGCATTGAGAGGTTTCAACCGTGAGCTAGTCAGATAGAGCAATCCTTTCCTCTATGGCAGACACCTTCTGTGTCTGTTCAAAATTCTATCCAAACTCTGATGTAATAAAGATAGTCTTTTACATGTTCTTTTAAAAGCTTTGAGGTTTTGATTTTCACATGGAGGTCTTCCATCTATCTAGTTATTATTTTGTGTATGGTAGGAGATAGATAGGGATCAATGTTATCTTTATTGATATAGTATGATTTATTAAATAATCCATTCTTTCTCACCTATTTGTTGTACCATTTCTGTCATATGCCAAGTTCCCAGCAAATCGTGGGTCTATCTCTGGGCTCTCTATTCTCTTCCATTGATTTGTTTATTCCTGTACCATTGATATTTTTTTAAACACTCATTTAAGTATTATAGCCATCAGACTGACAAAAATCTAAAAATTCCAAAAGTGGCAACTGTATAAAGCATTGGAGACTTTCATGGAGTTCTGGTAGGGATACAAATTGATACATTCACTTTGGAGAACAATTTGACATTAGCATGTGTGGGATTGTTCCTTTTCATAGCTGAGGAATATTGCATGGTATAAATATACCACAGTTTGTTCACAGATTTTCCTTTGGATGTTTGGTTTGTTTCCCATTTTTGTTTGTTTGTTTTCTCTGTCATTTTTCTTTTTTTGCTATTACGAATAATGTTGCTCTGAGATTTGTGTAGTGCATTCTTTTTGTAGGCACAACTTGTTTTTAAAATTTCTGTGAATAATTAAGACTAGAATCACTCAGCCCATGATAAGTGTATGTTTAACTTTATAAGAAAGTTTCAAACTGTTTTCCATAGTGGTTGCACTATTTTAACCCCCAACTAGTAATTATGAGACTTTTAAGTTTCTCCACATCCTTGACATCACTTGGTGTAGTGATTCTTTTTAATTTTAGCCAGTCTAATGTGAAGTGATAACTCATTGTGGTTTTAGATTGTGTTTCCTTGATGACTGGTATTGAGCATATTTTCATTTTCTTATTGAACATTCATCTATCTTTCTTGGTATAGTATCTAGTCAAATAATTTGCCAATATCTTACTGAGTTGTTAATCTTATTACTGAGTTGTAAGAATTATTTATATAAGCAGGATTCAAGTCTATTGCGAGATATATGTATTACAGGTTTTTTTTTCCTCAATCTGTAGGTAGGCTTGTTTTTGTTTTTTAATTTTTTACTGGTATCTTTCAAAGATCAGAAGTTTTTATTTTGATAAAGTCCAATTTATCAACTTTTTCTTCTATGATTTTCCCATTAAGAAAATTTTGCTTACCACAAGATTGTGAATATTTTCTCTTATAATTTCTTCTGGAAGTTTTATAACGTGAGCTTTTATATTTAGGTCTATTATTCATTTCCAGGTAATTTTTGTGTACATTGATAAGGTTCAGAATTTACTTTTTTTCATAGGTACATCCAGTTTTTCCAGCACCATTTGTCGAAAACACTATCCTTTCTCCATTGAATTACCTTGCCAACTTTGTAGAAAATCAGTTGACCATATTTATCAAAGTCCATTTTGGACTCTATTAGGTTCCATTAACCTATATTTGTGAGCTTTTAATACAACTACACTGTCTGGATTACAAGACTTGAAGTTATATAAGTCCTCTCTTCCAACGTTTTTTCAATTATTTTTGCTATTCTAGATCCTTTGCATTTCCAAATAAATTTTTGAATCAGCTAATCATATTCTATAAAAAGTCCTGGAGGACTTCCCTGGTGGCGCAGTGATTAAGAATCCGCCTGCTAATGCAGGGAACACGGGTTCGATCCCTGGTCTGGGAAGATCCCACATGCTGCAGAGCAACTAAGCCTATGCACCACAACTACTAAGCCTGCACTCTAGAGCCCACGAGCCACAACTACTGAGCCCGTGTGCCACAACTACTGAAGCCCGCGCGCCTAGAGTCTGTGCTCCGCAACAAGAGAAGCCACGGCAATGAGAAGCCTGTGCACCATAACTAGAGAAAGCCCGCACACAGCAACAAAGACCCAACGCAGCCAAAAAAAAAAAAAAAAAAAAGCCCTGGAGGATTTCTCTTGGGATTGCATTGATTCTGTAGACTTATAGATCAATTTGAGGACAATCCATAAACATGGTATATCTCTCCATTTGTTTAGGTCTTCTTTAGTTTTTTTAAGCAATGTTTTATAGTTTTTGGTGAACAGGTATTGCACATATTTTATTAAATTTCTTGCATGTTATTGTAAATGGCATTTTAAAAAATTTACATTTTATATCTAGTATGTAGAAATACAATGGACTTTTATATATTGAACTTGGATTCTGCAACCTTGGTAGTCTAATTTTTAGTTCTTGTAGTTTTGTTTTGTTTTTGTTCTCATTTTTTTTTAGGTTCCTTAGGATTTCTCTACATAAATGATCATGTCATATGTGAATATGTAGTTGTTTTTAAGTGAACAATTGTGCTTTTGTTTTATTCCATCTATTTTTGTACTTCCCCTTTTCTTTCCTACCTTCTTTTATGTATTTTTTAATAATTTCATTTTATTTATTTTATTTGCTTATTAGCTATATCTCAGTGTGTTTTTCTCATAGTTGCTTTAGATTTTAGAGTATGCATTTTTATTAATTATAGTTCTATAATTATAATTGAGGTAACTATAGTTCCTATAGTATACGTCTTTGTCACTGTCTGCCTTTAAATGATGTTATTATGGTCAAAGAAACTTGCAGTAGAATACTCCCATTTTCCGCCTCCCAGCCATTGTGCAATTGTTGTCATACATTTTACTTCACCATGTGTTACAGACTTCCAATTATTTAGATAGATATATATTTTTTTTGCTTAGTCACCTTTTAACAATATTTAAAAAAATAAGTTTGCAGGTTTTGTGGCATGGAATTAAGAAAATACCTCTTTGATGGCTTCTAATTTCCTCAAGGTAGGGTTAGAGGTACTTTGCTGAAGGTGGTGGGGCCAGCGGAGGTGTTGGTAGTTTACTTAGAATAAACAAGTCTGTCATAGCCACTGAAGTTACTTAAGATTGTCAGGCCACAATATAGGGAGTCAGTTAATGTGAAATGATGATATTGTGATGTCAGCCTGAATACACATTTATGCCTCTCTATTTATATATTGGACAGCACTCTAGATCAATGTTGTCCAGTATAAATATAATTCAAGGCACAAATGTGAACTACATAAGTAATTTTAAGTTTTCTAGTAGGGACATTATAAAAGTGAAACACACAGATAAAATTAATTTTAAGTACATTTTATTTAATCCAAACATCCAAATTACATCAACATGTAATCAATATAAACATTACTGAGATATTTTACAATCTTTTTTCACACTGAATCTTTGAAATCAAGTATGTATTTTATATTTACAGACCATCTCAATTCAGATTAGCCACATTTCAAATTCTCAATAGCTGCATATGGACAGTGTCTACAGTTTTAGACAGAGCATTCCTGGACAGTGATTTTTTTCCTTTCTAACAGCAATATGGTCCTGAGGCCATTTTCTTAGTTTAATGATGGCCTTTCCACATGGCTAGGTGGGGTTTTTCACAGGGTGTTCAGACTTCCGGAATGATAGCTGGCTTCCCTCACTGCCTGAGCACCGAAGTAGAGCTGCTGACCCTTCTTAAGGCTTAGCCTTATACCTGGCACAGCATCACTTTCACTGCATTCTATTGCTTGGAGCACATCACAGGGCTAGGTCAGATGCAAAGGGGGAGAACCACGCAATGTATGAATGCTGGGAACTTGGTTCACTGGGGGCCACCAAACAACACTAATTCATATGAGTGAACCTGTTCTACATTTTAAATTTTTAATCAATTATTTTCTGAATGTTCTATGTTTTTAGCAGCCTATTCATGCTCCACTGTTGCAATATCTTCTCAGATATCTGAGGATACTAATAAAACTCGTTTAAAATTTTCCTTCTTTTCCTAAATAGTCTGTTTCCTCCAAGGTCAGATTTTCTTTTCTTTGTTAAAATTTGTTTTGAACTAGTTTCTTGTTTTGTTTTCTCACCTTGGTCTTTCTCTTTTAACTTGCTGATCTTCCTCAAAATGCTTGTCATCCTGGGTTTCCTTCTGTATTTATGAAAGAAAAATTAAGTCAATTAATAGAGGTGCCGGCACAGGTTTCCTCTACCATTTCTTTGATACCTGGGCTCCCAAATGAAAAGGACTGGCAGTGAGTTCTGTGTGCTTGTGCAGAGTGTGCTGAGGGATGACCGTATAGCTGTGTCTGTGGGGAGCAGACAGGCAGGTTCACCCTTGCCTCCATCCTCATGGTAAAATAAAGACTTACTCTGAGGTGGGCAGCACACTCCCTCACCGAGAGCCCTGGTCTCTCCCAGCAGACTGTTCCTCTAAGAGCAGGTCTCAGATCTCTTGCTGGGGGCAAATATTGCTATTGCCAATTGCTCTGTGTGCTGAGGGGCCAGTGGTAGAAACAGAGAAAGGTATCTGACTAACAGACTCACCTGTTCAGTAGATTAATTGCCTTGATTACTGCCCCGTATCTCTCTTCTACTCTTAATATCTGCTATTTCAGAGTTTGGACCTACTCTGAGTCTCCATTTAGGAGCAGAACTTCCCCCTCTGCTGCAGCCCTCCCTGGAGAGAGTTCTGTTGGCAGCTCAGATATTTGAGAAGATATGCATCAGTGGAGTGTGAACAGGCTGCTAAAAAATAGGACATTCAGAAAGTAATGTGATTTCTGCAATAAAACTTCAGTAGAACCGCTGGATGATAAGATTAAGGAAACTGTTAAGATCATGGAACAAAAGAAAAAGGATACAAAACATGAAAGACATGAAGCACCAAACCAGGTGTTCAACATTCATCCCAGGAAAACTGAACAAGTTAATGAAAAGAGGACATAATTAAGGAAGTAAAAAAATAAATTTCTCAGAGGCAAAAAAAAAAAAAAATCACTCAAATCTTCAGAAGGAAATGTGTCCACCATAAGCTGAATAGCATGAATACAAAAAGATACATATACCTCAGTGTAAAATCTTACTAAGGATAGATACTCCTAAAAGCTGCCATATAGAAGAATAAAGCACACATAAAGTAGGTCAACTACAAAGGGCCAAATCTTAGATCGACGACAGACACTGTATTATCGATATTGGAAGCTAGAATACATTCTAGCAATACCTCCAAGGTGCTGAGAAAATAGAACCCATGACCCTACACCCAGTGGTATGGCTGTCCCAAGGGATGGATGGAGAGAGGCAGAGGACATAAGCAGAGCATTTGGGTCCTTCCACGTAGACAGAAGGTACAACTTACAGTCGCACAGAACACAGGCCAGCAGCAGAGCCGGAGTACAAACTCTCTGCCTTCACATCTCGCTGAAGGTACATGGTTGCTACTGCACCACCTGTTCAGGTGAGCATTCCATTTGAGAAGCCCTCAATAAGCCCAAAATAATTTGGTGTTATTTTGTGTTGAACTCTCTTCTTTCTTGCCAGCCCACCAGGAGCAAGTAGCTGATGACGACTCCAGCATGTTCCAGAATGTTTACTGTGAGACAGACTGAACCCAAGGTCGGTCTGTGAGTGCACCTGCCCTCCAGCAGATCCACATTTGAAGCCAGTTCCTGCCCCAGTCAGTCACCATGGGGACTAAGTTCATTTCAGAACTGCAAGGAGTTGAAGAGTTTACCTCCTATAGTCTTCTTGAAAAAAAAAAAAAAAAAGACTTGGGAATCTACTTAGAAACTGAAAAATGAAGCAAAAAAAGAAGAATTTAAGAAAAAATGCATGGGAGGATCTACCAAAATATGGAATTATTTCAAGGATACAATGTAAAGACAGATGACAGCTGCACAGGGAGTTTATAAAACAATTGTCCCAAATTAGAATTTGAGGTCAAAGGACTCCAAGATGACAATCTCAAAGAATAAATTTCAATCAACAAATAGTATTAAAGATGTGGAAGAATCTCATACTTCAATAAGGAAGTCACTTTTTCCCCTTGACAAGAAAAAAAGAAAGAATTAGAAATTTGAGGAAAAACAAAGAAGTGAGAGAAAATCCCATTGCAAAGATGAAGCAAACTAAATGGCATGATTTTGAGCAATGGTGTAAAATCAAAAGAGAATTCATTTGGTCCGTGTGTTGGAATATTCTCCCTGGAATTGCACAGGGTTAGTGACATATGATTTCATAAGAATTTGGTTCTGTAATAAGTGAAAAATATGTATAATATTGGTGATGACATTTTATTTTTTTAAAATTGATCTGTAGATAAAACATGAGAGATATAATTATAGGTACAGAACAAAATTCAAATGGTATAACCTTGTAAAAATGATACAGTAGTGTAAATGACAAAAGAAGAGGTGAAAGATGTTGCATCAGCCCTAGTGTGTCCACTTACCCAGTGATGACACTGTCAAGTTTACTGAACCAGAAGTACATATTTGAATATATTGTTTAGTTCATTCTAAAATTACTTATTAAATGCCCTCCACCTGCCAGCATCGCTCTGGGTCCTGAGATACAGCGCTGAGCATGTCTGTAGTGCTAACAGGCACGTTTCCTGCCCTTGTGGAGCTCATGGGATAATGTGGAAGAGAGTGCAAATGGATGAAATTCACCATCATTGACAGGAGGTCAATACTGGTTGACTCATCTATAATGATGGTAATAACCAAAACAAGGAGTAAACTTAGAAATGGTTAAAAGTGCTTGCCTCTTAGAGGGGTGGGATAGGGCAGCAGGGTTTAAGAGACTAGGTTTTCACTTACCTCAATTTGTACTATTTGAACTTCTCCAAGTATAAGGGTTCTGTTAATAACATTAAAAAAAATAAACCTAATATTGCTGTTTTTAACCAGCAGGATCAGGCTGGCTTACACTCAGCCTAAAACCTGCATGGAAGACCTGATGTCAAGGGCTTTATGACCCAAAATTCAGTGCAAAGAAATGCTGCGGCTGGGAACCATCTGCCTTTACATACACTGAGTAGATTTTTGTTCTGTAATTGTACATCTGAATATTTTTGTAGTGGTATGATATGAAACAAGCTTCTATAAATATACTGAGCTTCTCTTTCTGCTTCATTTATTGCTATAAGTTAGCTGACTTTTAATTTTTAAACAGAATTATTTTTTAAAAAAGCACCGTGAAAAACTGTTTAAGAAAGTATATACTTGTCTAGGGGACTTCCCTGGTTAGCGCGGTGGTTAAGAATCTGCCTGCCAATGCAGGGGACACAGGTTCGATCCCTGGTCCAGGAAGATCCCACAGGCTGCGGAGCAACTAAGCCTGTGCGCCACAACTACTGAGCCTGCACTCTAGAGCCCGCGAGCCACAACTACTGAAGCCCGCGCACCTAGAGCCCATGCGCCGCAACAAAGAGCAGACCCCGCTCTCCACAACTAGAGAAAGCCTGCGCACAGCAACAAAGACCCAATGCAGCCATAAATAAATAAACAAACATATAAATAAATAAAAAGAAGGAAAGTATATACTTGTCTATATATGAAAAACAGATTTTCAAGTAATTTAACCCTTCTTGTAGCCCAAATCTAATAGCATGTTGGAAGCTAGCCACCGTGTGTAACAATGATCCTTGCAGATGTTTATCCAGAGTTCCATTTGGCCTGATCCCTTCCCCTGTCTGGCATCTTTTTGTCCCAAACTACCTATTGCCAGGCCCCTCCATACTCCAGGACTCTGTGGGATCAGGAACGTCACAGAGAGGGTGGAAGATTGGAATGGGATCAGTTTCAGGATGGGGTGGTGCTGAGGGAGAACTGGGGCACTGGGACAGGCCAGCTCTGGGTTGGGAAGGGAGAGCTGGCCTGGAGTTCTGGGTAGTGAAGGGAGTTCGGCTCCAAAGCGAACGGCGGGAGGGATGCAAGGCAGGGGTCTGGTAAGGGAAAAGGGAGGGTAACGCAACGCAAGCCTTGCGGCGCAAGAGGACTTTCTGTGATGGCAGCAGGCATGCGCAGGAAAGGGTGGGTGTCCTGGGGTCTCTCGAGAGGCTTCCGCCATGTGGTTCAGGAACCACGCCCACTTAGGGACTCAGTGGCATGGAATAGAGATTCTGTTTCGTGAACTCAGAACCGTGAAGAATCAGATCAACGCAGCAGAGTAATCACTGGAGGAGCACACCGGACCTTGTTTGCACATCCGATCTGCTTCCGGCAACCTCTGCTCTCATCCTTAGAGCTGACGCGCTCAAGCACCTTTATGCCTCCGTCTCCAGTCTGTCGCTGGACACAGGTCCTGGGTCACAGCTCTTGGGTACTGAAGAAACCCAGAGGGGAAAATGTGTCTGTACTCGACCGTCTGAATCAGAACCACAGTGATTTCAGAAGAAGGAGCCACCTCCCCTGGCCCTGGCTTTGAGAGCTCCCCTTCCGGACACTGCCATCTCAGATGCTGACCCTAATGGATGCCGCGGGCTGTTAATGCTAGGATTGCCATCAATCCCCTCTCCTGCAGATTTCATGCCACTATTAAACATGAGGAACCACTAATGGCTTTCTCCGTGCCATATATTTCCTTCCACTCTGAGCTCCCTGGGAGTCGGTATAGCGGGGTGTGGCCTTGGACGCCGATTGACATCCAGTGGAATTCCGGGTTCATTTTCTAGCTGTGAAGCCTGGAAAAGTTTCTTAATCTCTCTGAGCTTCAGTTTTTAAAAATTGACAATTTGAGAATATTAACAGCTACCTCGTTGGGTTGTAGTGAGAATTAAATGAAATAATATGCATGAAGGACCTGATTGAGAGCCTGGCACATTGTACAGACACGTGCTCATCTTTGTTCTCAGGTGCCTAGACCAAAAAAAAAAGTCAGGGTTTAGTTACCAAGTAAGGGGTAGGTATGGCTAAAGGGTAGGTAACCGGTGGGGTTTCGTGCGACACCGTGCTGTAGTAAGTATTAAATGTAATAATTTGTAAAGTGCTTAACACAATGCCAAACTTGTAAGTAGTGTTTAATAAATGATAGCCATTATTATTCATGACACTTATAAATTGCCAAAGTTGGTTGGCCATGCCCTACATGTAGTTAGATATTGTACTTACTAAATCACAAACTTGATGACAGAACTCAGCTCTACTGGTTAGGGTTGAGTGAAAGCATCCTTGCCGTCACTTCTCAGTAGAAAAGGCTGGGACCGCAGGTCTAGCTGCTTCCCTGAGGCAGGCCCACAGCCTCATCACGACCTGGGCATGCTGGGGTATGGTTTTCAGGCAGATTCTCCCTGCTTCCTGTTAATATTATAGGTATTCTGTGAACTAGTGGCAGTCTCTGGCTCCTGTCTCATCTGCCCTGAGTTGCCGTGACCCCCGACTCTGTGCAGAGGGTCTGGCTGGACATCCAGTGCCCACTGGGTCAGCATTAAGGCTGGGTCTCAATCCAGTCTCTGAACTAGCTCCCCAGAGTTGCTTCCTGCTCCCTCAGCAGAGCCTGGACACTGAGATTTTGCCTCAATCCTAGCGGCTCCCCTCTGACCTCATCCCGTGTGGGCACCACCTGTCTTCTTCAGCAGCTGGGAAAGCTCCCAGATGTGGTAGCAAGTAAGTCTGCAGGGTTATTCCAGCCTCTTACTGGAGATCAGCGTCCCAGCTCAGAAAGGTCTGGGCCCCAGATATATAGCAAAGACTCTGGACATCCTGCTTTTTCCTCTTTTCTTCTCTGCTTTTGTGTTACTCTAGAGTTCCCAGGGACTGAAAAATGACTTTATATTGACAATACTGATAACTTAAACACAGCATAGTGGTTGAGAAGACAGGCTTTATTACTTTTTTAAATTAATTTTTATTGGCGTACAGTTGCTTTACAATGTTGTGTTAGTTTCTGCTGTGCAGCAAAGTGAATCAGTTATACGTATACATATATCCACACTTTTTTAGATTTCCTTTCCATTTAGGTCACCAAAGAGCATTGAGTTCCCTGTGCTATACAGTTGGTTCTCACTGGTTATCTATTTTATACGTAGTAGTGTGTATATGTCATTCCCAATCTCCCAATTCATCCCACCCCTCCTTCCCTCCTTGGTAACTGTAAGTTTGTTCTCTACATCTGTGACTTTATTTCTGCTTTGCAAATAAGTTCATCTGTACCATTTTTCTAGATCCCACATATAAGTGATATTATACAATATTTGTTTTTCTCTTTCTGACTTACTTCACAATCTCTAGGTCCATCCACCCCTTTGCAAATGGCACTATTTCATTCCTTTTTATGTGTGAGTAATATTCCATTGTATATATGTACCATATCATCTTTATCGATTCCTCTGTCAATGGACATTTAGGTTGCAAGAAGACGGGCTTTACATTTGGATAGAACTAGATTTGAATTTAGCACAATTTACCAGCTGTGTGACTTTGAGCTAGTTACTTTAATCTATCTTCTCATCCAAAGATGAAAATGATAGTATTCTATAGCACATGGTTTGCATCAGTTTGTTGCCAGTAAAGAAACCTGACTCAAGTGGCTTAAACAGAAAAGAATATAGTTTTTCTCACTTAACAAGAGCTCTGGAAGTGGTGACTAATTGTGTTGATTCAATTTCTCAATAATATCTCCCTAATTCTTTTGGCCTTTCCTATATCCTTATTGCCTCATGCTTGCAAGATGGCTGCTGTGGCTCCAGATATCACATTTATATTCAAGGCAGCTACATCTTTCCTTCTAATAGAAGTCTTACCAGTAGTTCTTGTATTGGTCTTCCCTTTAGATCCTGTTAGCCAGAACCAGAACATATGGCAGCTCTTACAGCAAGGGAGCTGGGAAGTTGGAGACTAGTGTTGTTTTTATTGGCTTGAACCAACCAGAATTCATATCCTGGTGCTGGGCACATTGTGGCTCAGCAAAAAAAAGTCAGGGTTTAGTTACCAAGTAAGAGGTAGGTATGGCTAAACGGTAGGTAACCGGTGGGGTTTGGTTTGACACAGTGTTGTAGTATTAAATTTAATAATGTTTGTAAAGTGCTTAACATAGTGCTGGACTCATAAGTAGTGTTTAATACATTATAGCCATTATTAATGAAACTTACAAATTGTCAGAGTTGGTTGGCCATGCCCTACATGTAGTTAAATGTAGTACTTATAAAATTATAAAATTTATAGCAGAACTCAGCTCCACTGATTTCTCAGAGTGTCTCCCACCCCTACCAGCACAGGACTTAATCTCTTCCGTTCTCTCATGGCACAAATATTTATTAAGTACCAACTTTGCGTCAGGTGCAAGATCAGGTACAAGTGACAAGCCTTCTCCCTGACGCCATGGGGTTCCCAGGCCTCAGAAATTTAATTTCTATGCCTTTTAGACCCACGTTCCCCCTGCTGAAACCCCAGGCCTGAGCTCCTGTAGACCCATGGATCTACCTATTTTTTTCCACCAAATCAGAGACCAGAAGGATTGTTTTTTGTTTTGGGGGTTTTTTTTTTTTTGTGGTATGTGGGCCTCTCACTGTTGTGGCCTCTCCCGTTGCGGAGCACAGTCTCCGGACGTGCAGGCTCAGCGGCCATGGCTCACGGGCCCAGCCGCTCCACGGCATGTGGGATCTTCCCGGACTGGGGCACGAACCCGTGTCCCCTGCATCGGCAGGCGGACTCTCAACCACTGCGCCACCAGGGAAGCCCCAGAAGGGTTGTTTTAACATGAAGGATGGCACAGTAAACTGTGGCCAAGCCCACAACTTCGTTCTTAGATTTTGAGATCACCTGAATGTAAAGGTGAACGAAGCAGACACATCCAAAGAGCTAGAAAGGAACTCTTCGCAAAACTCTCTCTTCTCAGGGGAACCAAACCAAGAGTTCCCCAAGATTCTGTCAGCATTACTGGCATCAAACGTTTGCCGAGCATGAGCTGTGTGCAAGCTGACCATCCTGTGTTGAACCCCAAGAACACTTTACATTTATCAGGTCTGTTTCAAAACATGTCCTCTTCTCAGCAGCAGTGAGGTGTCAAGGAGGCCCCTCTCTCCTCAATGTATTAATGAAGGTGTTAGGATCCAAAAAGAGAGCTGTTCAACATGCCAGGCCCTGTGTCAGGCATCTTATACACATTCTCTCATTTAATGTTCATGCCCTGCCAGGTAGGTCATATTATCTCGAATTTGCAAGATGAGATACCTGAGGCCAGAGAGGGTACTTTACCCAAGGTCACACAGGGCATCAATGGGAAAACCACAGCTGGAACCCAAGCCTCCAATTTCCAATACCAAATACTGGCTCCTAGGCCCTGGGGTCCCTCATTCACACATTCTTTGGGATAAAGTACCTGTGATGAACGTTTTTATGCAGTCTGAGTAAAAGCTTTCTAGAGATAGATACTATTACTTAAGCTATGACTGTGGATTTCAGTTGCCTATATTTTCTGTAAATGTATTTATAGAAATTACAAAATTGCCTAAGTGCCTGATTTGTGATACAATTATATTTTCCTTCCCTTCCCTTCTTCTTGCCAATACACACCATTATCACCATTTTGTGTTCCTTTTTGCCATGGGAGAGGAAGCTATTGGAAGTGGTGTTAAAACAAGCCTGACAACAGAATTGCAAAGAATCACTGAAGTGGTGTTAGCGTTAATCCCAAGAGGTATTAGCCACTGCATCTTCCACTTTCCCCACAGGGAGAGACCCTGCAAGTACCAAGGACACATCAGGAAGAATATTGTGGAGAGAGAGGTAAAGAGAAAGGATGGAAATCATCAACAAACTGAACAATGGCCAATAGTCAAAATCCTGTCAGGTAAATATTAGGAGGAAGTGAAACAAAACACATCCTGAATTGGAGGTGGGGCAGACCCCTGTTTCCCTTCACCTTGTTCCTGATGCAGAGATTACAAAACAGGAGTGCGACCTCCTTGGAGTTTGGGAGGCTCTGGAGGGTTATAGGAGCCAGTGAGGAGTGGAGAGAGGGAGGGGAAACAACTCACTGAGTACTTACTAAAGTTCTAGGCATTTAATAAGCTTTCATTTATAGAACTATTCAATAATCCTTCAAGGTTAGTATAATCAACCAAATGCTATAGGTAAGGAAATTGAGGCTCATAGAAGTCTACCCATTTGCCCAATACTATGAGTAGTAGAAGTGGGGTTCAAATCAGGTGTGTCTGACCCCAAGCCAACTCTCTGAATTGCTATAATCTACAGACCCGTCTGTGCAGTTGATGGTTTGGATATAAGGGTAGGACCTGACATTGACCCCTCTCACTTTTAATTTTGTTGGGTTCAATGGGTCAAGGTAGTTTTTGATGGGGTTTGCCAGCCATGCGGTTAACTCTACATCCTAGGCTTGCACCACCTGCAAATTTTGTAAATAACAGTAAGTGCCGTTAAACTAACATGGCAGCGAAGCGCTTGATAGTTGACACGACGCCTTGACATATGGTTGTTGACAACTCCTCCTCTTTCACCCCTTGTGCTAGGTTGTCCCTTCCTCCTTAGTGGCTGCAAGAAATAAGAAAATGTACTTGAATATAACAATAGATTGTTGCAATTGCTGTAATCCAAATTCACTGTGTTCTGTGTTAAACTGAATTGTTGGTACCTACAGTTTGGTCTGACCAAATAGCACGCATGGCTTCCTTCCACTTCCAGTGCATTCGGAAGACTGAAGGGAAGCCTCTGTACGAGGTCACTCCTGAAAGATTTCTGAAATTCTACCTGCTCACTGTCTCATCCCACTGTACTGTATGTCAGTACCATATCAGAAAAGCAGGACTTCCTTTAGTCAATATAGAACAGAAATACCTAGCAGGTATGCTAACACTCTATAGCCTCACATGGAAATTCTCTCCATCATAAAACCCAGGTCTAAGAGTTCTTGCAAGAGAATTCAGTCCTGTTCCTCCTGAATAACCCGGTCTTTCTATGACTGTCCTCCAGTCTTTCTGGAAAGCAGAGACATATGGCATCATCTTTGTTTCTTGCCAGGACAATGCCAAGACCTGCTGATAGCATCAGCTTTCTCTGTGATGGACGGGTGGATTCCTGCTGTCCTTCCTGGAGAAGAGAAGTAAAGGGGCAGACCTGCGGAGCACAGAGGACATTAGGCCGAATCACAAAGCCAAGAAAGCACAGCCACAAACTGAGAATCCTCCTTCTGGTGTGTGTGGGAGGAGGATGGTGGGTGCTGGACCGAGACCAACAGTATTCTTAACTTGAGAAAGACTAGAACACAGTAGACCTACGTGTTTGGGTCAAGTATGAGAAACTGGGCATCAAAGACTGTGGAAAGTTTGTTTCGTTCCATTCCTGATGATTCCCTTATTCGTTCACCTCTCATCTATTCATTTATTCACTTATTCTACAACCGTGACTGCCTACCTACCATATTCCTAGAGAGAAGGCAGGGAAAGACCAGAGGATATGGATATAATCCCCCTGCTTCGTGGTGAGAGCTAAAGGGTTTACCTTCTAGATGCTTTCTTGCTTTTCCTCTCTCCTAAACACCCTGGCAATCGTCTGATTTTCTTATAATTTGTCTGAGCCTTACTCATCCGCTATCCAGAGCACCATGTAAAAAAGAATGATCATAATAGATAACATTGCTTGGTGCTTTTTATATGTCAGGTAATGTTCTAAACATTTTAAGTAAACATTTTAAGTAAATTATTTATATACCATAAGAGTGTGATGAGATAGGTACTATTAATATGCTCATTTCCCAATAAGAAAGCCAAGGCATTGTGCAACGGTCATAGCACTAATATAAGGAGGAGCTGAGATCTGCAGGCAGCTCCTCCTTATATTAGTGAAGTATTTGACCTTAGAGAAAATTTTAAATGTACAGTTTTCTTTGCTGACTTGAATGATATGATTTTAAACATCTTATAGTTGTTGCTAGTGGAAACTTTTTTTTTTTGCGGTACGCGAACCTCTCACTGTTGTGGCCTCTCCCATTGCGGAGCACAGGCTCCGGACGCGCAGGCTCAGTGGCCATGGCTCACGGGCCCAGCCGCTCCGCGGCATGTGGGATCCTCGCGGACCGGGGCACGAACCCGTGTACCCTGCATCGCCAGGCGGACTCTCAACCACTGCGCCACCAGGGAAGCCCAAGGGAGTCCAGGGGAGCCCAGGGAAGCCCTCTAGTGGAAACTTTTGAAAGCCTGTTCAGTACTAACCTCACTCGTTAATGGCCCCTCTTTTAAGAAGGCTGTGATTAGTCCTCCACCAGCACGGAAGCAACAGAAGAGACGAAGGTAGAAACCTCTAATAACTAAGAGTTGCTGGAGACTCTGGACAGAAAAGGGATTATGGAGAGCGAGGGCTCAGCAGATGCTGAGAGAGAAGCTGGGGTCAGCTGCTCTCGAGGAGATAATGAGTGTGTACTGGGGAAGTATAGGCTGAGAAAATGAGAAGATTGATAAACAGATGACTGCTGGCTGTGGCCAAGAGCAGGATTGGAGAACTGGTCTTAAGCTGAAGGTGAGAAGGAACAAAAAGAAAGCCTTGCAAAGCTGCACAGGTTTGAAAAACAAACAAACAAAAAGGCAGAGAATGAGACCCTGTAGGTTTGTTTCTAAAGTGTATGTGTGCTAAATATGTTTTAAAATGGTTTCACTCTGAATGACATCATACTTTAAAGATCTGCATAGGAAGTGAAGGAGGAATATTCCATTGTATATATGTACCACATATTCTTTATCCATTCCTCTGTCAATGGACATTTAGGTTGCTTCCATGTCTTGGCTTTTGGAAATAGTGCTGCATATATCTTTTTGGATTATGGTTTTCTCTGGATATATGCCCAGGAGTGGGATTGCTGGATCATATGGTAGTTCAACTTTTAGTTTTTTAAGGAACCTCCATACTGTTCTCCATAGTGGTTGTACCAATTTACATTCCCACCAACAGTGTAAGAGGGTTCCCTTTTCTCCACACCCTCTCCATCATTTATTGTTTGTAGACTTTTTGATCATGGCCATTCTGACTGGTGTGAGGTGACGCCTCATTGTAGTTTTTTTTTTTTTTAACATCTTTATTGGGGTATAATTGCTTTACAATGGTGTGTTAGTTTCTGCTTTATAACAAAGTGAATCAGTTATACATATACATATGTTCCCATATCTCTTCCCTCTTGCATCTCCCTCCCTCCCACCCTCCCTATCCCACCCCTCCAGGCGGTCACAAAGCACCGAGCTGATCTCCCTGTGCTATGCGGCTGCTTCCCACTTGCTATCTACCTTACGTTTGGTAGTGTATATATGTCCATGCCTCTCTCTCGTTTTGTCACAGCTCACCCTTCCCCCTCCCCATATCCTCAAGTCTGTTCTCTAGTAGGTCTGTGTCTTTATTCCTATCTTACCCATAGGTTCTTCATGACATTTTTTCCCCTTAAATTCCATATATATGTGTTAGAATACGGTATTTGTCTTTCTCTTTCTGACTTACTTCACTCTGTATGACAGACTCTAGGTCTATCCACCTCATTACAAATAGCTCAATTTCGTTTCTTTTTATGGCTGAGTAATATTCCATTGTATATATGTGCCACATCTTCTTTATCCATTCAACCGATGACGGGCACTTAGGTTGTTTCCATCTCTGGGCTATTGTAAATAGAGCTGCAATGAAAATTTTGGTATTCATTGTAGTTTTGATTTGCATTTCTCTGATAATTAGTGATATTGAGTATCTTTTCATGTGCTTTTTGGCCATCTGTATGTCTTCACTGGAGAAATGGCTATTTAGATCTTCTGCCCTTTCTTTTTTTTTTTTTTTTTTTGCGGTACGCGGGCCTCTCACTGTTGTGGCCTCTCCCGTTGCAGAGCACAGGCTCCAGACGCGCAGGCTCAGCGGCCATGGCTCATGGGCCCAGCCGCTCCGTGGCATGTGGGATCCTCCCGGACCGGGGCCCGAACCCATGTCCCCTGCATCGGCAGGTGGACTCTCAACCACTGTGCCACCAGGGAAGCCCCTTCTGCCCATTTTTTGATTGGGTTGTTTGTTATTTTGATATAGAGTTGCATGAGCTGTTTGTATATTTTGAAGATTAATCCCTTGTCAGTCACTTCATTTGCAAATATTTTCTCCCATTCTGAGGGTTGTCTTTTCATTTTGTTTATGGTTTCCTTTGCCGTGCAGAAGCTTCTAAGTTTAATTAGGTCCCATTTGTTTATTTCTGTTTTTATTTTCATTACTCTAGGAAGTGGATCAAAAAAGATATTGCTGCAATTTATGTCAAAGAGTGTTCTGCCTGTGTTTTCCTCTAAGAGTTTTATAGTATCTGGCTTAAATTTAGGTCTTTGATCCATTTTGAGTTTATTTTGGGGTATGGTGTTAGAGAATGTTCTAATTTCATTCTTTTACATGTAGCTGTCCAGTTTTCCCAGCACCACTTATTGAGGAGACTGTCTTTTCTCCACTGTATATTCTTGCCTCCTTTGTCATAGATTAGTTGACCATAGGTGTGTGAGTTTATTTCTAGGCTTTCTATCCTGTTCCTTGATCTATATGTCTGTTTTTGTGCCAGTACCATACTCTTTTGATGACTGTAGCTTTGTAGTATAGTCTGAAATCAGAGAATCTGATTCCTCCAGCTCTGTTTTTCTTTCTCAGGATTGCTTTGGCTATTTGTGGTATTTTGTGTTTCCATATAAACTTTAAAATTTTTTGTTCTAGTTCTGTGAACAATGCCATTGGTAACTTGATAAGGATTGCATTGATTCTGTAGATTGCCTTGGGTAGTATAGTCATTCTGGCAATATTGATTCTTCCAATCCAAGAACATGGTATATCCTTCCATCTCTTTGTGTCCTCTCCAATTTCTTTCATCAGTGTCTTATAGTTTTCAGAGTAGAGGTCTTTTGTCTCCTTAGGTAGGTTTATTCCTAGGTATTTTATTCTTTTTGATGCAATTGTAAATGAGATTGTTTCCTTAATTTCTCTTTCTGATCTTTCAGAAATTTAGGATGTTAATTGTAATCCCCAGGGTAACCACTAAGAAAATAAGTAAAGAATATACAAAAAAGAAATGAGGAGAAAATCAAAAGGGCACCAAGAAAAAAAGGAAAAAAAAAAAAAAAAGAATTTGTAGGTTCTCACTCCAATTCTGCCAAAAGATGCAAGAATTGCCCTACATTGGAATTTGACACATAGTCCATGGGCAAAATGAAGGTTCTCTGAACAGAAATTCAGCCCACATAAGACTTTTAGCAAAAATGTAATTTAAATAAATGTGAAGCATTATCTAAATAATAGGTATGACGCAGGAGCTTGATATGGTCTGAGCACATTTTCCACTGTTGCTGCTGTGAAACTGATGTCTAGTGTTATGTGGCAGGCCAGCATTCCTCTAAGTGTGATTGACAGAACACTCATGCCATGCTGTTAATGGCTACAATACACACAAGGGCTGCTGTGGTCAAATATGTTTGGAAATGCCGGGTTAAATGGAGTTCAAGAAATGTCTTTACTACAGGACTCCTCAGAGTCTGTAAGACATTATGCATGTACACTGAGTCCTCAGGAAGTGGTGATAGCTTGAATATTTCCCAAACTCTTTGGTCGTGAAAAGAATCTCATGTGTTAGAGACTGGAGCTTCAGGGAACACCCTTTAGGGAATGGTGTAGGAAGGAGTTAAGCATAATACAGAGGTTTTCTATACCTCGCTTTCTTTATGACCATAGTTGGGGTGATTGATAGTATTTAGGATTGCTGTGTGATAACCTGAGTGACATACTTAGCTCAGTCCTGCCACATGGCAGGCACTCAACACTTTGCAGATTTTATTATAAGATTTGAGTGTCAAGGAATAAGTCAGTAGATTTTTTACCTGCTTAATGTAAAACAGGGGAGCACAAACTTAGAAGTTAGATAGACCAAGACTCAAATACGTGTTAATCGCTCACCACTGATTGTGGACTTTAGTAAGTTCTACAAACTACCTTTATAACAACACCTAGATTAGTGTTTGATTGAATCAAAGAGACCAATAACTTGGACAAGCTGACATAGAAAACTGACCACCACAGTCCACTCTTGTCAACTTGGCACCTATACACAACTTAAATCATACTTAATCTCCAAGAAAGACAAAGTCATACTTTCACATGATACAACTATCCTATGTACAACCAAAAATATGCTAATCCATTCCCCAGAAAAGGCTGCAGATCCTTGAATGGTGTTCACTCTTCTCCTTTGACATCCTGCGATATACATCTTACATTAGATGATAAGGAGATAAGACCTTGAGCAACTCAATTAACCTCTCTGAGATCATCTGTAAAAGGGGTTTATAATACTTATGCATGGTTATTTGCTCATTCTTTCAGCAATCATTTGTATTAATCAATATAAACTACATAGTATACAGTATTGAACTAGACTAAATCGTTGTCCTTGACTAGCAGACAAGGCAATGAGATGAGGTCTATCAAGAGTTTGGTTACAGGACCTGGAACAGAGTGATGCTTGAGAAACCTCAACTGACTTCCCCTTCTTCTTGGAATGGGAATAACCACAGTCCATAGCCTCTCAGAATAACCACAGTCCATAGCCTGTGTCTTTTCACTCTACCCAAAGGGACCATTCATCCTACAGTAGAAACAGCCCCAGGAAACGTCTTCCAGATCCAAAGAAACCACCATGCCAGGGAATTTGGAGAAGCTAAGAGAATTTCTACATTTCTGCAGGTGGGTGCAGTGTTTTATCTTTAAGGACAATACAGTGAGATGACTCAATGGCTCCTCTTAAGCCCCAGTATCCATGGCAACCAGACATTGCACAGGCTTTGATCAAAACAGAATCATCAACTCAAGTATGAGGAGACATTTAGTAAGCTAAAATCTAGTTTTGTAATATTTACAACCATTAACATTATCCAGAGAACTTAGTCTTAAGTAAACATAAAACATTCAACAGCTTCACATGTTATATCATATTGACTTATAATAGAGGTCATTGAAGAATCATAAAATATATTTTTCTAGCAATGGTAACTGCTTAATTGTTGCATTGCCAGAAGGCAATATACCCATAGTCTTTTGGAAAACTGATTTTCCCCCTCTCTAGCATTTCATTTATAGGCACAAGGGCATAAAGAGTCAAATATTTGTCACCTTAAAACTATTTGCTTCCCACTGCTTTCTTTCTATAAACCACAAAACACATATGGACCTTCCAACCCTTCTATGTATTTTCTCAGACATTTTTAATGCAAGACAAAGACATAAAGATTAAAACAATCTAGAAAGATGTATATTTTCTTTAATCTATGAAATATAAACTGATCCAATTCCATTCTTTACACATGAAATTTTGTACTAAGAGAGATTGTGCCTAAGAGAAAAACAATTTGCCAAGCCACATGGTTAATAGAGCTGCAGGGAGTCAGAAAGATGACAAGTTATCTAGTCAGAAGTGAGAGGTGAATGAGGGTGGAAAAACAACTTTTTTTTAAAGGGTGAAAATCCACAAGCCTGCACATCACATACACGTAACACTTATAACTGTGACCATCACAGTCACACTGAGGTTTCCCAGAATTTTTCCTGGTATGCTTCTTTGTAAAAATGAATCATATGAGAGAAGCTTTCTTACCAAAGAAAATCACTTGTTCATTTTACAAATTCCTACTGAGTGTCTACTGTGTACCAGGCACTGCAGTTACGGCTGTGACACTGCACTTACAGCAACAGTCTCTACTGGCTCAGGGGCTTTAGTCTAACTGGAAACAAACACAGAAGCCAGCAGGCAATTCCACCAGAGTGCGGCGTCCTGATAGAGGTGACCCAAGGGCTGTGAGAGCACCAGGAAGGACACCTAATCCAGACATGGGCCTCTCTGAATGTGGACCTCTCTAAATGGAGACCTAAAAAAAGAAGGCATCAGCTAAGGGAAGGTATTAAGAGTGTGGAGGACGAGGGGGAGGTCCCAGCTGAACGGGGAAAGCATGTGTGCAGGCCTGGAGCAACAGTGATCACAGTATGTTGAAAGTATTAAAGACAGTTCCCTTTAGCTGGAGTTTGGGACCCTGTCTCCTTCTCTCACCGGGGAGGCTAGGATGATGGGTACAATTCAAAGGCTGATACCAGCTTCAGCTCACATCCCGTAGATGGTGGGATGGGGGAGATGGAGGGGGATGCAGTGACGCTAATAAGCAGCCATGCCTGGACAGGCGTGGACCACATGTATTATAACACACTGGACCATGTGTATTATAACCACGCAAAATTGTCCCAGCCTAAAAGAAACACATGCAGGTGTGTTTCAATCCTCTGCGAGGAGCTACTGAGAGGTTTGTGCCTGTTCAAACATACTTTCCATTTTAAACATACTAGGCTGGCAGGATGGGACGTTCCAAGGATGGGTGTTGAAAAGTAAACTACGAGGAAAGCACTGTCCATGGGCTCAGAAGAACTGGATGCTACAGACAGGTGCAGGCCCCTGTGGACTATCAGGCCTGGCACAGAGCTCTCACTCATTAACTCAGAGGCTCTCCTGTGCACCATAAACTGTGCTAGGGGCTAGTGACAGAAGGACAAGGTAAAGTCCTCACCCTCAGGGAACTCAGGACAAAATGGGGAGGCAAGCAAATTGGCAGAAGTTTATACTCCCTTGTAATAAATGCAATACTCAAAAGAAGTTCAGGGCTTCCCTGGTGGCGCAGTGGTTGAGAGTCCACCTGCCGATGCAGGGGACACGGGTTCGTGCCCCGGTCCGGGAAGATCCCACATGCCGCGGAGCGGCTGGGCCCGTGAGCCATGGCCGCTGAGCCTGCACATCCGGAGCCTGTGCTCTGCAACAGGAGAGGCCACAACAGTGAGAGGCCCGTGTACTGCAAAAAAAAAAAGAAAAAAGAAAAAAGAAAAAGAAATGCAGTGTTTCTCCTACTCAAGTGCTCCTCATGTACTCAGCATGCATGTTTGACTGGGCACTCCGGGCCAGGCACTGTTCGCTCCTGTGAGCACTGCTGAGCCTGCCCCAAGCTGCTCGCAGTTAAGAGGCAGGCGCCAGCCCGCAGGCAGGTGTTCACGATGACAAGCGGTTAAGTGCTGTGACAGCAGCAAGTGTAAGACCCCAAGGGAACATCTCGCCTAGCCCTGGGGGACCACACAAACTTCCCTGAAGGGAAGCCATCCGTTCTGGGAGCCGAGGGGTGAGCAGGGGTAAAAGCCAGGCCGAGAAGACAAGTAAGAGAGCAGGACAATTACAGACCAGCAGGAGAAATGAATGCCCACAGTGCAGGTGAGAGAAAAGACAACAGATTGGGATGGAAAAGTAAATAGGGACCAGATTAACCAGGGTCCGTGTGCGATGTTAAGGATTTGGGGCTTATTTTAAGTCTTGAAGTGTCTTACACATGCGAGTATGATAACCATCTTTACCTTTTGAAAAGCTGATTCTGAAACAAAGAAAAAAAAAGCTGCAGACAAATGTTGAACTCTGGTTAACGATATGCATGCTTGAATTTTTTAGGAGGAAGTATACAGATGTCTGCCGTGTACTTCAAAATGCATGAAAAATAAGATGGGTGGATGACTAGAGGGCTGGATGGTTGGCTAGATGTGTGACAAAGAAAATAGAGTAAAATACGGGACACATAGTTTCTCGAGGCAGAAGCCCAACGTGTTCCCCTTTGCCTGGCAAAGCAATAAAGCTGTCCTTTTCTACTTCACCCAAAACTCTGTCTCCGGGATTTGATTTGGCACTGGTGTACAGAGAGGCTGAGCTTTTGGTAACAGTCCTGCCTCCGTTTGGAGAATAGACACCGAATTGGAAATATTTCTGAGTTCCAAGTCATAGATCTGAGTCTTTTATGATTAAAATCTCAATCCCTTGGTCTGCCATTTTGGTGTACTTCTACATCTTTTGGGGGGACACAATTTAACCCATGATATATACCTACAGAACAAAGTTTTAAAAACCAACTGTCTGGTTTTGTGTAAATGACATTTGTGTCTTGAGATAAAGTTCCAATGACTGCATCACACACAGATTCAGAAACTACTGTATCCCAAATAAATTAGATAAAAGACAATATTCTCTAAAAAAAAATGTTGTAGGTGATTCAAAAAGTCACTCCAGGGCTTCCCTGGTGGTGCAGTGGTTGAGAGTCCGCCTGCCGATGCAGGGGACACGGGTTCGTGCCCCGGTCCGGGAGGATCCCACATGCTGCGGAGCAGCTGGGCCCATGAGCCATGGCCGCTGAGCCTGCGCGTCCGGAGCCTGTGCACTGCGACGGGAGAGGCCACAACAGTGAGAGGCCCGCGTACCGCAAAAAAAATAAAAAAGTCAATCCATTTGATGATGACACTGTGTGATAGTTAATTTTATGTATCAACTCAGATGGGCCACAGGCTACCCAGATTAAATGTTAATTCTGGGTGTGTCTGCAAGTGTGTTTCTGGATGAGATTAGCATTAGAATTTGTGAACTCAGTAAAATAGATTGCCCTCCCCAATGGGAGTGGGCATCATCCAGTCTATTGAGGGCCTAAATAGAACAAAAAGTGGAGGAAGGAGGAATGTGCTCCTTTTTTCTGCCTTACTGATTGAACTGGGACATCTCTTCCTGACCTCAGACTGAGATGTACTCCATTGATTCCCCTGGTTTTCAGGCTAAATTATACCACCTGCTTTCCTGGGTCTGCAGCTTGTAGATAGCAGATCATGGGACTTCTTGGCCTCAGTAACTGCACAAGGCAATTCCTCAAAATCTCTCTCTCTCCCTCTCTCTCCCACTATCTCTCTCTCTCTCTCTCTCTCTCTCTCTCTCTCTCTCTATATATATATATATATATATATATATATAATATATACATATACACACACACATACATTCTATTGATTCTGTTTTCTGGAGAACCCTAATACACACTGATATTAAAAATTCATTAAAAAAAGAAAGAAAATAGAGTAAAAGGGTAATGGCAAAATCTAAGTGGTGGCTATATGGGAGTTTGTTGAAAAATTCTCTCAACTCTCTTTATGTTTAAAATTTTTTATAATAAAATCCTCAGATATTAGATCGTTCTGGCTGCTGCTTGGATAAAGCTTCAGAAAGGGGCAACGGACTCCATTAAGGGGTTGTTGGCAGTAATGGAGGCAAGAGATGGGCAAGGCCCAGATCGGAGGGAGAGAAACTGGGATTAAAGCATTGGAATTCAACAGGTGTTTAGAAAGTTAAATCAATCACTTTGGTAATGGGATGATGGATATAGAGGGAAGGAAGAGGTTGAGATAACAGCAGCCCCGTTTTACCTAGCTTAGCTACAGACCAATTACAAGTTGAGACAAGGATGGTTTGGGGGTCTTTGGGGCGAGAGGAAGGAGTCATAAGATCCACTAAGAACTCCAATTACCAATGTCCCCTCCGCTGGCCTCTGACCTCGGGTTCAGGAAAATTCCTAGCACTAGCTCTTTGCTTTCTGAGTCTGTTCTGGAAGTCTGTGGGCTTCAGCACCATGGGCGACCTGGGGTGTAGGGAGCAGAGCATTACTGCTGCCAGCCTTGTGCTGTGGTCCCAAATCAGAGGTTGGGGTGCTCCTTCGCTGCTCTGCCCTCCCCCGCCTCCCTCAGAACCCTCCAGACGCCACTCTAGCTCTGCTGTTGGCAACGTAAGTGTCCTGTTTTGTTTAAGAACAAAATCGCTTGTGACCAGCAGGTTCAAACGGCTTCATCCGCGGCCAGCTTTGGTTTATCAGCCATCTGTCAGAAAGCAGATCTCTCTGGAAGACTCGATCACAATAAGGCAAAAATGAGTTTTCCTCAAGGGCCGCAAACTGCCTTTCTGGGAGCACAGGTGTCAGCCTGGCCCGAGAAGCAGCTCTGCGATCCCTCCCGTCCTCCCTCCCCTGGCACCTGCGCTGGCTATCATTTCAGCTCGTTTCCTACAGCCTTGTCCCAGCAACCGCCGGCACACTCCCCCTCGTCCTCCATCCCTCTGTGTGAAGGATGTTTACCAGAGGACCTGCTTTTCCATTTCAGTAATTAGGGCTGCACCTCATTGCTGGATTCCTGTCCCCACCATGGCCACAGCCATCTGACGATTAATGTTAAACCCAAACTCTCTTACCTCGTCAAGCCTTAGGGCCTCCTGAATATTTGTGATGCCTTGAACAAGACACTCACACCTGCTCTTCCCCTGGACGCTGTGGGGAGAGACCCGGGTTGCTTGGTACCAGACCCTAAAAAAGGAGACTCCTGACTCTGTTTAAGGCAGGAATATGGGAGGCTGGGCTGTAATCATTTCTCTTCTCAGATAAAGCCCACACATGTCTCCCAACATACAATCTGATTATGGAATTTGACTTTTTTTGTTTTTTTTAAAAAGACTTGACTTGAGACCCAGACAGCATCTACCCTTTCAGTCCTAGAGGTCTTCCCCTCACCTGATCCTCATGCACCAGGTATGGAGTCATGGCTACTTGAGTTCAGATCCCAGCTCTGCCACTCCCCAGCTGAGCCTCAGTTTCCCCACAAGTAAAATGGGGGAGGGCGTTCACTCGGGGGGTCATTGTGAGGAGTAAGCCAGACCATATACTGAAGGCTCCAGCCCGGTGCCTGGGTCCTTCATGGTGCTCAGAACTCAGTGGCTGGGATGACCCAGGTGCGGCGAATGTAATTTTCCAGCACGATGATTAATTCATGTCTGCACATCACTTACGTAGCTGAACAGCGTGCTTTCTTCAATTACAAAATGCTTTTATTGTGCTTCAATTTCCTGTGTATTTTCCTGCTTCAATTTTCTGTGTATCAAGAAAACGCCAGTGACTTTGGCTACTTCTCTTTGGAGAGGGAAATTGTTACAAGAAACAAGCAAAAAAAAAAAATAGGCTGCTTTTCCATCATTTTCATCATCTTTGAGACTCTCCTAAGTGTCCTGGCCAAGTTTCCAGCCTCTCCTTAGCTGAGGAGCCTGCTCCTGTGAAGTTCATCACTGCTGAGGACACTTGCAGAGTCTCTCACAGGACAGCGGTCTCTGCATGCTAACGGAGGCCATTTCCTGGGTTTGGAGGGACTTTTTTGGTTTTGTTTGCTTTGGCTTGGGACATACATTTAAATCCTTGGGTCCCTAAGGCCCCATTTCATCTCTGCATCGCTGGGCTGCCCAGTCTCCACTCCAGCAGGAAGCCCAGCTCCTGTGGGCTGAGAGAAGATATCACCACCGTTACAACCCAGGTGGTCCATGGCAGGTAACTGAGCTGACGAAGGGGCAGGTAGAGCTTTGGAATGGGGCTGAGAGAGAAAGGCTTCGTAGGATAAAAGGATAAGAATAAAAATCATTTAGATTTATCTTTGCCAGGCTTGATGCCAAGTCCTTTTCGGGAACTTTCTCTTTCTTTTCTTTTCCCCAACAGTCCCATCATAACAGCCCTTTCTACAGGTAGAGAAATGGACAGAGAGTTTAAGGCATTTTCTCAAGGTCGGCCAGCTAGTGAGCAGCAGAGCTGAGAGCAGAACTCAGGAGCTGACTAAAGAGCACAGGACCTTACCCTCTATGGGGTCTGTTTCTCTGGGAAAGCGAAACCCTCCTGACTGCCCACAGAAGGCCCCAACACGTGGGTAAGACGGATGCTGTTAACGGGAGCCACCTGGGACTCTGCTCCTGTACCTGGACCCAGCAGGAACCGGAGGGGTAATAAATAGGCAGGATCATAGGCGTCTCCTCAGCCTCACAATCTCTGGAGGTGGGAGGGCGCCGCTCCGGCTTTGAAAGTGAGTATGAAGCAAATGCTAGAAGAGGCGGCATTTTCCTCTGTTCACCTGACACACCTGATTCTTTGAAATACTCCGTGGCCGCGGCCGTGCTGGAAACTGGAGCTGCAGGGAGAGAGCAGCTTTAGATTTAAGCTCAAAGATGGGCTCAGAAGGTGGAACTAGCGTCTCCCCCTCCAATGCTTGAGGCTCTCAACTTGAGCTGAGCCACAGGTTTTCAGGTTCATCCCGACGGGTCCACAGCCGGTTCCTGAGTGGCGTCGGGCCTGGGCTCCTGGGTGGGTGACGGCTGTGGGGGATCATGGGGTACTTGTTTTTTTTTCTCTTTCTACTCTCTCCCATTACAAGAACTACCCAGGGCAGAGTGGGAAACAGGGCACGACAAACGTCAAGGGAAAAGCCAGCCTTCTCATTCCGGTAACGGGGACCAGCTTTGGATGTGGAAGACTCAAGGTGGCTCACGCCTGGGCATGCTCCCTGGCTGTGAGATGCCAGCAAGGCCACCGGGCGCCCGGCTGCCTCAGCCTTGGGCTCAGGCTGGGTTTGAGATGGGTTGAGGCTGGTGGAGGCGGACCACTGCTCTAGGGGAAAGGACTCTGGCCACAGGGAACTGGGGAGGAGGCCAGATGCTTGAGGAGCTGTGGGCCTTGTGTGGACCTTTCAGAGGGGCCGGAGTTAGCGTTAGGGTTGGCACTCTATGGCGTAGGGATTGCATTTGTCACACTACCCAGTCCCACTGCGCCTTTGGCCCCATGTAGAATCTGGTTACGGAGGCTTTGTTCAGTTACTCAAGACCAAAGCTCTGAATTCGCAGCCCATATGTCACTGAGTTAGAAAGTCTGCCTCTGAGTGGAGAAGGGCCAGGGAAAGTTCCCCCAGGGAAAGCTGGAACCGTCCTACCCGTGACCCTCCTCCACCTTGGGGCTGATCTCTTCCCCTCCCTGGCCTCAGTTTCTGCATCTGTAGGTGGTTAGGGGTGAGTGTCAGACCTCACTGGATAGTTTATGACGCTGCCTCAGATAAAGGTTCTAGAAGCAGCCAAAGTATCATGGTCGCTTGAGGGAGGCTTGAAGCCCATGCCTGCTCCCCGGGATGACGGAGGGCGTGGAGCGAGGTGTCCTCTCCGTCACAGGCGGAGCTCCCCTCTGCGGCAGGCCATGGGGTGTTGGTGGCAGCTCCTGCTGGGGCTGTGGGCAGTCCCACCCACGTGGGCTGGGCGCGAGCTGCTCAACGTCTGCATGAACGCCAAGCCCCACAAGCCAGCGCCCAGCCCGGAGGCCAAGCTCTACGAGGAGGTATGGAAGCCGGAACTGGCACGGGGTGCAGGGTGGGTGGAGGCTCAGGGAAGGGACACAAAGGCCAAGACGGCTTCTGAATCCCTATCCATCTTGACTCGTTTGGTTCCCTAGGTTGGGTTTTGGCAAAGGCCACTGGAGTAGGGGGGCTAATTGCCAGATGATTTACTATTTTCATCCCTGAGCTGCACGGCCACTCAGGGAGCAGGGGCAGGTGGTGATCCTGGAGACTCATAGATATTCAGCCTAGATGCCAACAAGCAAGTTCCCCTCCTCTGCCCTCCCACCAGCAGGCCCTGGAAAAAAATAAGACTTAAGGGACCCCTCCCCAAGTCCCTAAAGGCAATTGACAGGGATGAGGGCGGAGGGGCATGGCTGGCATGTACCTATGAGCCCTTCTCAGCTGCAGGTGCCCTGCCCCAGGGCAACCCCACATTCCCCTGGGTCTTGGGGACAACCCTGCTACCGCCCCCCCAGGATCTGAGACCTTGAAAGCCCCATTCCTAGGGGACTCACAGTCTGTTGCGCGGAGGCCAGTGTGCAGGTGCCCTTTGGGTGTGAGTATTGACAATTTATCGGCATTCCTTCTATCCAGCGGTCGCTGGCCTAAAGGCATCCCACTTGCCGGGTCCTCTTCTAGGGGACATTTTTACCTTTCTGGCCCAGACACTCCTCAACCCTCTGCCCCTACTCTCCATGCCTTTTGCCTCTTCATCCACCTTCAGTGCATCCCCTGGAAGGACAGTGCCTGCTGCACGGCCAACACGAGCTGGGAAGCCCACCTGGATGTGTCCCTGCTCTACAACTTCAGCTTGGTTCACTGCGGATTGATGATGCCGGACTGTCAGAAGCACTTCCTGCAGGCCATCTGCTTCTACGAGTGCTCCCCCAACCTGGGGCCTTGGATCCAGCGGGTGGGAAGAAGTGGGCGGGGGTGGGTGGGCAGGAGACATGTCCATCAATGCCCTGTTCGTAAGAGCCTGAGCTGCAGGATGCTAGCAGGAACAGGAGATGCTGTCCCCCCTACGGACAAGAGCAGAGTCAGAGGCCGCTGTGGGGGACACAGATGGAGAGGAAGTCACCTCTGGCCCTAGAGAATGGCATGCATGCGGAGTGGTCACAGGAGAGCAGCAGGATGGAGGGACAATTTGAGTCACATCTTCTGTTTGTAGGAACAGGGCTGTGTACAAACTATTTAACCCAGCCTCAGTATTCTCATTTGTAAAATAATATTTAGTGACGTCATAAGAGAATATGTTCCGATGGTACCTGACCCAAGTTCCATTGCAGCTATTGATAGTCCTCAAATGGGTGCTTGTATAATTCTCGTCTCTTGCTATGCCCGCACTCAGCTGGACCCGCGTGGGCAGGCGGAGCGGATTCTGGATGCGCCCCTGTGCCGGGAGGACTGTGAACAGTGGTGGGCTGACTGCCGCACATCCTACACCTGCAAATCCAACTGGCACGGAGGCTGGACCTGGAGTCGGGGTGAGTGATGCTAAGCAGGGCCCGGGAGGGCAGGCGCAAGCCCTCTGCTCCCCCGGGGCAAATGATGGGGATGTGAGGACAGGAGTGGGTAAGTTGTCCGTGCCTGGATCTCCCCTCAGGGAAGCCCCGCTGCCCTGCCAGGGCCCTCTGCCGCCCTTTCCTGCATTACTTCCCCACCCCGGCTGACCTATGTGAGAAGATCTGGAGCAACTCCTTCAAGGCAAGCCCGGAGCATAGGACCAGCGGGCGGTGTCTGCAGAAGTGGTTCAAGCCTGCCGGGGGCAACCCCAATGTGGCTGTGGCCCGCCTCTTCGCCAGCCCTGCCTCGTCCTGGGGGCTCTCTGACATGCTCCTGGCTTTCTCTCTGTTCCTGCTGCTTCTTTCCCGAGAGCCGCTCCTCCTTGCACACACTCCTGCGCTCCCCCAGCTGTGGGCCAGGCCCGGCCACGGCAGCCTCCTTCCTTAGGACCTTCCTGAAACGAGCAGCACGGGCTGGGGGCTTGTGCCTGAGCCTCCCAGGTTCGGTTCTGCTCTGCTGCACCTTCCTGGCCTGGAAGGCAGCTGGGGGCTGGGAAGCCACCGGTGACCATCCCCTCCTGTCTTAAGGATGGGGGACTCTGAGGTGGGACTGAAGGCCCTTCTCATCCAGTGCACACCCACCCCCTACCCAGTAGAGCTGATGGTGACTGCCCTGGCCTCCCCTCCCACGATGGTGTCTCCAACAACACAGCAGTCGACCTTTCCTTCTGCCTGACCCACTCTGTCCTAGCTCTGTGGTCAGGGGTTGGGCTGCAAGAAGCAGAGCGGGTTTGCCCTCTGCACTGAAATCTCCTAGTTGGTTGTTACTTTCCTAATGATGATAAACGTCTTAACACATGCCAGGCCCTCTCGTTACATCCTCACAACAGCTCTCTGGTGGGAGTGCTTTCAACACTCCCTTTTCTTCAATAAGCAACACACCATAAAAAAGACCCAAAGCCGGGACAACCATGGTGCCACCCAGACCATCGGCTTTGTTTTGGGCACCAAGATTGAAGCAGCTGTCTCAGGGGCTTTTGGCTTCCCCTCTTCTTTTTAACTCCGGAACCGCAACATGCTGGTCTGAAATGCTGGAAACTTAAGTTCTAATGTCTTTATACCACTTTCTGTATGACTTTTGGCAAGTCCTTTGACCTTCATTTAAGACTGTCGTGGTTTCCCTCTGCTGGAGGAATGAGAAAGTTTGGACCAGATGATTTTAACTTACGGAAAGAAAAGGAAAAAGGCAGTGCCGTTGTTTTTTGGGATACAGACAGTGCTTCTCGGGCAGTGCCGTGTCCTAAAGACTGAGGGAGAAGAGGCAGAACTGAACCCGAGAAGGGACATCAAGACAGCCTTCACATCCCGCCTGTAAGTGGACCGACAGCCGACGCACCCACTCAGAACCTTCTGGAGCCTGAAGCCCAGCAGCGTCCCAGCATAGATGGTGCCTTCCCACAACCTTTTCTTTGCCAAAGAGAGGCTTCTAATATGTCTGCAGTTGAGTTAGAAAAGGCAACCAAGGTCACCCCCGTCCCTCCCACACTTACCTTGAACGTGCTCATTCACTGCGTAAAGCCCAAGCCTATTACACGCAGGACACACGAGATCTAAAACTTATGAAGAGAGTCCAGTAAGTGAGGTGCTCAAAGTCTGGAGAAGGAAGCAGACAGCAGCAGTGGTGACAAAGCACTTCAGCCTGCAGGAACGCCTGGGCCGGGGTGGGGTAGGAAGGCCTCACAAAAAGGGTGAGGCTTGAGCCTGGGTGAAGAAGGGTCACTTCACTGAGAACAGGGAGGAAATGCGAGACAAAACCCAGCCGGGTCCCCAAGGCATGAACTGTATGAAGCAGGACCTTTCATTTTTCTTCAATCAATCAATCAATCAATTGTGGCTTCAAAAATATGTATAGGTAACATCTCTTGAGAGTTGAGGACTGAATGAAGTGTCTGAGAGTGTATCTTTGGTAATAAAGCTGAGAGTTTAATGAGGTTTTGTTTTTTAGTGTTTTTAGGTATAAATATAAAAATTAGTCAAAGTAGGGTTAAAGTTGAGACACACAAAGGAAGACTAGTTCTGGGAGCCCTAATAACTCTTACTATTTATTTATTTATTTATTTGCGGTACGTGGGCGTCTCACTGTTGTGGCCTCTCCCGTTGCGGAGCACAGGCTCCGGACGCGCAGGCTCAGCGGCCATGGCTCACGGGCCCAGCCTCTCCCGCGGCATGTGCGATCTTCCCGGACCGGGGCACGAACCCGTGTCCCCTGCATCGGCAGGCGGACTCTCAACCACTGTGCCACCAGGGAAGCCCTGTTACTATTTATTGATTACTCTGTGCCTGAGGCTCTGCTAAGCTCCTTACATGCATTAGTTCATTTGATCCTCACAAAAGCCCTGAGAGGTACTCTTGCACCCCATTTTTCAAATTAGGATAGAAGCATGTGGGTTTGAAACCAGGTAAATGTGACCCCAGAGTCCCAGCTCGTAAGGCTTACACTGAACATCCTGGCAGGTCGTTGAGTGGGGCTGGGGCAGACGTGGGGAATGGAGGGAGGGAGGCTGGTTCCAGACAGGTCATGGTCAGGAAGGAGACTGATCTCTCTCTCCATATGTGGTTGTGAGGAGTGTTGAGTTTCAAGCAGTGGAGTGGAACCGTCAGATTTGCAGCTAGATTGTTTGCTTTAATCAGAGTATCCTTGCACTTGGTTAAAACACATAGGTCAAATGATCTCTAACACACACTGAGCCACAGAGCCGCAGCTGGCCCCTAGGCCCCAGGGCCCCTGCCCAGAGGCTCCCACATCTAGCTACCGCCGGATCTAGCTATGAGAAAGTTACAAAAGGTGTCTTATCTTTCTGCCACACATTCAGACTATTTTTTTGCTCTCTGTTCTGTTAGTTTTTCAACTTAATCTTCCAATCTTTGTAATTTTGGAAATCCATTTTTAATTTCCAGGAAACTTTTTTTTAACTCCGTTGTTCTTCACAGCCTGCTGTTTTTTGGTTTTATGGCCGTAATATCTTCTCATATCTCACTGAAGATCTAGTTAGAATTTTTTTTATACATTTATTTTATTTTTGGCTGTGTTGGGTCTTTGTTGCTGCGCGCAAGCTTTAGGGGCAGGGGCTTCAGTAATTGTGGCACGCGGGCTCAGTAGTGGTGGCTCGCGGGCTCTAGAGCGCAGGCTCAGTAGTTGTGGTGCACAGGCTTAGTTGCTCCGCGGCATGTGGGATCTTCCTGGACCAGGGACCGAACCCGTGTCCCCTGCATTGGCAGGTGGATTCTTAACCACTGCACCACCAGGGAAGCCCTAATTAGAATTTTTTTTAAAGCTTGTTTCTAGTCTCTGAATGTCCTGTTTTCTCCAAGGTCAATCTGTTTATCTTGATCTCCTGTGTGCTGCTGGTTTTCTCGTGTGTGGTGACCTTGGCTGTGTGTCCATATTTAAGAATGAGTCACTGGGTTGATTTTTCTTTCCAAGCGGTATAGGTGTCCTCCATGGTTGTATATGTGGGTCTCCTCTCCCCCGACTAACAAAGCTGATGGGGAGTTCTGGGTACGTGGGGAGGGTTCGTTGACTGGAAGACTTTGCTTCCGAGTGTGGAAATGATGAAAACCCACCAAGTGAGAACGAGCAAAGCCTCTTTATTCAGAGCTTGCTATAGCAAAGGAGTCAGCCACCGTTACTTGCATTTTAGCAGAGACTCAAAGGAGGAAGTTTTAGAGTGGAAAAGAGAGAAGGTTTCAGGGGTGCCCTGATTAGAGGCTGTTGGCATGGGGAAGCTGGAGGTCGGCTAACAAAGCGGGTCCTCCGGTGATTGGTTACAGGGGCATAATTGGCTTTCTCTGATTGCCCCTCAGTTGAGAGGAGAGAGAAAAATCAAAGAAGCTGTTAGCTCTTAATCAAGTCCTGGCTATGAGGAGCTGATTGTTAGAGGGATTACTGTTTGGCTTCCTGGGCTGTTTGTGAAGATAGTTGTGTAACTTCCTATCACTCTGACTTATAGATAGTCGGCTGGCTTTCTGGGCTGATTACTGCGGATGATGGATTAGAATTCTATTTTTATATACATCTGGCCATTGTCCATTTGCAGTCTCAAGACTGAGTTGGCTGGAGCTAGGTTGGAGCGCAGACCCCCTCGAGTACTGGAATAAGGATGGTTCTTTCTGGGGTGCCAGCGTCAGATACTTCATCATATGTACAACTGCAGCACTGCCCAGATTTTAACTTAGAGAACGTCTTCCAGGATCCCCCAACCTCAGGGGTTACAGTTAGGTTGCCTGAGCTCTAGATTTGGGCAGAGGTCACAGGAGGGAGCATGTAGTATTTCTCTCTCTGCTCCCACACCCGCCAACTCAGAGCCTCTCCGAGGTTCTGCCCCACAGGTCAGCTCCTTCTGCTGCAGCTGCTTCTTCCTCCTCTGGCAACCCCTGGTTCCCTTGGTGTGTTTTCCTGTGTTTTTCATCTTCTAAATATTTGTTGAAATCTCTTGTTCAGTGATGGTTTCCTTCGCACTCTCTTAGTAAGGGAACACTTAGAAATAAACAATCAGGGGATATGGGGATATATGTATGCATAGCTGATTCACTTTGTTGTACAGCAGAAACTAACACAACATTGTAAAGCAATTATACTCCAATAAAGATGTATTTAAAAAAAAAGAAAGAATCATTTTAGCGAGATCCCAGTTAGTCATTCCACCTTCGATAACCAGCAGCTGCAGATTTTTTAAAGATCGCATTGTTGTGTAATAAAGTAGATTAAAATTGGGGCCAGACTGAAGACAAGGAGGCTGAGGACAATGTGTAGGATGAATTTGCACATGGGGAATGAAATAAGAAATGCAGGTGATAGGAACCTAATTGTGAGTTATGCTCTAGGAGGTATTATGTCAGGCTACAGGAGAGACAGTGGACCAGAAAGGTATAAGTTCAAGAACTATGAGGAAGATAGCACCTAGAGAAATTTGGGCCATACTTGTGTATACAGTGCCACAAAGCAGGTGTAAGATGAAATGTGGGAGAGAACTATCTCAAAGGAATCAACCATCTTGGATAATTTGACTGTGACACTCCCGTTTATAAGAGGTCCTTTCCCTAGCCTAGGCTGTGCTAGGTCTTGGGTGGGAGGGGAGATGGCAGAGGGCATTCCTTCTACTGGATGCAACCCGGTCAACTCTTCCACTATGGGAACATCAAACTCTATTCAAGTCCTTCCTCAGAGAATTCTGGGGAGTCCTAGGTAGCAGGTGAAAAACAAAACAAAATGGCCCTCTTTTGTATGCATCCCTTGCTTTAAGATTCCTTTCTGAGTAAATCTCCTCAGTAAGACCCCTTCCCCGAGTGCAGAAGTCCCTGCAGCCTGACATTCATGCCCTAAGATCTTGTTCCCAGACCACTCCTCTGCTGCCTGAAAAGGGTGACCACCCTTCCCATTCCTCTGCCACCATGTCCCTGCCCAGTCCTTTCCCCATCCAATCTCCACTGACCCACTCCACAAAAATTACTGCTTCCTTGGGTACTCGCCAATGTCCCATTGCTTTTGCTATTGGGGGACCAAGATTTGGAGACTTTTCTGGTGTCCCAGACTGGTGTCTTTCAAATTGGATCATACTTCCCAGCTCTGGCCCTTGAGACAGCTTGAGTACCCAGTCTCTTCTTGCATCCCAAGGAGGCAGTGTTCCTGCCAACAAAACCAATCACCCATTTTTCACTTTCCGTCCTTCCTTCTGTTCTGCTCAAGTCCATCCTCAGATTTACCTTCCCCAAAAATCAGAAATCACTTTCAGTATTGCTTTTGCCACAAATGAACCACATAGAAAAATCTGGAGGAAGAGAGAGGCCTTCCCAGGGAGGAGGGACTGCTGATAGGCTTGGAGATGCTGGTGGGATGTCAGTACGGAGATGTCCATCAAATAATTGGCTTGGGGTGCACGAGAGAGGTCAGGGCTGGAGTCGAGCATTTTGGAATCACTTTCCTGGAAGTGTTACTTGGAGTCGTGGAAGTAGGTGAGTTCTAAGAAAAATGTAGAGAGGAAAACAGAACACTTGTGGAGTGTCTCTGGCATACCTGCAAGTTGGAAGATGACAGGTGAAATTGTTACCAAACTCAGGTCCAGCTGCTCACCACTTGAAAATCAATACCCGAGAGAGAGGCAAGTGCTCGTAGAAAGGAAAGTTGCTTTTCATCGGAAAGCTGGCAATCTGGGGGAGAAGGCAGACCCACACCCTCAAAACCAACTCTGAAGATTCTGCTCAGCCATGAAAGTTTTTAAAGGGAAAAGGGACGTAATCTCAGTTAATCATTGAGATAGGGAATCAGATTCATCATCATCTCCCACTGCACGCAGGCTTGTCAACTTCTTGTGATCTTTCTTTAGATGCTATTCTTGTTCACACACTTTGTTCACGAGATTACTAAAGGGGAAGCTAAGCAATAGATCTGGTCATCTGTTAATTACTTATTAATTTCTATTTCTTTGATCTACAGAAATAACCAAGAGTTTAGGCAAAGTATTGTGTGATCAAAATATTTGAAAGTTGTGCTTGGGCCAGAGATGAGTAGAGCATGGGGGTGCCTGATGTAAAAGTTAGTTACAACGTAACTTTGCTAAAGTGACAAGAGAAGGGGTTTCCTACTGAGGGCAGTTTCCTGCAAAGAGCTGCTTACAAATAGAAGCTAGTGAAGGGACAGGAAGCAGAAGCCAGGGGTAGGAGAGCAATGCAAAGAACTGTATCTCAGAGGGGCAATGTCATATTCTGAGTTGCCATCATATATTAATTAATTCATAAATGACTATTGGGTTATTACTCTGTGCTAGACACTGCTGGTCCTAGGGACTGAAGGACTGAATATACAAATGAACAATGACTAGACTGTATATAAAACTAAGATTATGCCCCATAACCTGTAACAACCAGTGAGGGAAGCCAACCTACTACCTGTGATACTCAGTCCAAGAAGTCAAACTATTTTCTACAACAACCAGTCTAGGAAGCCAAATAATAACCCTTCTAACAATCAGCTCTAAATGGCCAGACTTGATTAAGCACTGATAGCATCTCTGGTTTTGGCCCCTATTTCCAACTTAAGACCAACTGGAGAAAGCCAGAGAGTCTTCTCTAACCAATCGCATCAATGCCTCATTTCTAGTTAGCATGCCTACAGCATCCCCATGCTAACAGCCTCCAATCAGGGCATACCTGAAGCCTTCTATTTTTTCCAGTGTTCTGCCTACCTTTTAGGCTCTGCCAAAATTCAAGTGATGGTGGCTGACTCCCTTGCAAGCTCTTAATAAACAGGTTTTGCTTGTTCTTATCTGGTTGCTCTTCATTTATTTCCATAGATACAATAATGAACAGGGCAAACATAATTCCAGTCCTTAGGGAACTTAAATAGTAATGAGGGATACAGTAGAAATATGAGTAAACAATACAAATTAAAATAACTACAAATGAGACAATTGTTAGGAAGGAAGCATACAAGAGACTCAGAGAGGGTTGGGGAGCATGTTTGTAAGATAAATAAAAAGTGCTAGTGGAGGTAAACTTAAAAGAGGACAGAAGAACTGGGGAGATAAGTTCAAGGGTGGTGGGTAAACTAGGGTATAAACAGAAGGATTAACCTTGGGAAGGAAGTGGGCTACTTTTTCCACTAAAATAGGAGAAGAGAGAAAATGTGAGAAGGCAATTTCAGAATTAAAATGCTTCAAATTTCCCCTGTTATGGCTGTTAGTATTTGCCTTATGTATTGAGGTGCTCCTAGGCTGGGTGCATAAATATTTACAATTGTTATATCTTCTTCTTGGATTGATCCCTTGATCATTATGTAGTGTCCTTCTTTGTCTCTTGTAATAGTCTTTGTTTTGAAGTCTATTTTGTTTGATATGAGAACTGCTACTCCAGGTTTCTCTTGATTTCCATTTGCATGCAATATCTTCTTCCATCCCCTCACTTTCAGTCTGTATGTGTCCCTAGGTCTGAAGTGGGTCTCTTGTAGACAGCATATATACGGGTCTTGTTTTTGTAACCATTCAGCCGGTCTATGTCTTTTGGAGCATTTAATCCATTTACATTTAAGATAATTATCAATATGTATGTTCCTATTACCATTTTCTTAATTGTTTTGGGTTTGTTATTGTAGGTCTTTTCCTTCTCTTGTTTCCTGCCTAGAGAAGTTCCTTTAGCATTTGTTGTAAAGCTGGTTTGGTGGTGCTGAACTCTCTTAGCTTTTGCTTGTCTGTAAAGGTTTTAATTTCTCTGTCAAATCTGAATGAGATTCTTGCTGCGTAGAGTAATCTTGGTTGTAGGTTTTTCCTTTTCATCACTTTAAATATGTCTTGCCACGCCCTTCTAGCTTGCAGAGTTTCTGCTGAAAGATCAGCTGTTAACCTTATGGGGATTCCCTTGTATGTTATTTGTTGTTTTTCCCTTGCTGCTTTTAATATTTTTTCCTTGTATTTAATTTTTGATAGTTTGATTAATATGTGTCTTGGCATGTCTCTCCTTGGATTTATCCTGTATGGGACTCTCTGTGCTTCCTGGACTTGATTAACTATTTCCTTTCCCATATTAGGGAAGTTTTCAACTATAATCTCTTCAAACATTTTCTCAGTCCCTTTCTTTTTCTCTTCTTCTTCTGGGACCCCTATAATTCAAACGTTGGTGCATTTAATGTTGTTCCAGAGGTCTCTGAGACTGTCCTCAATTCTTCTCATTTTTTTTTTTTCTTTATTCTGCTCTGCAGTAGTTATTCCCACTATTTTTTCTTCCAGGTCACTTATCCGTTCTTCTGCCTCAGTTATTCTGCTATTGATCACTTCTAGACAGAATAGGGGACTTTAACACCCCACTTTCACCAATGGACAGATCATCCAAAATGAAAATAAATAAGGAAACACAAGCTTTAAATGATACATTAAACAAGATGGACTTAATTGATATCTGTAGGACATTCCATCCAAAAACAACAGAATACACTTTCTTCTCAAGTGCTCATGGAACATTCTCCAGGATAGATCATAACTTGTGTCACAAATCAAGCCTTGGTAAATTTGAGAAAATTGAAATCATATCAAGTATCTTTTCCAACCACAACGCTATGAGACTAGATATCAATTACAGGAAAAGATCTGTAAAAAATACAAATACATGGAGGCTAAACAATACACTACTTAATAACCAAGAGATCATTGAAGAAATCAAAGAGGAAATCAAAAAACACCGAGAAAAAAATGACAGTGAAAACACAATGACCCAAAACCTATGGGATGCAGCAAAAGCAGTTCTAAGAGGGAAGATTATAGCGATACAATCCTACCTCAAGAAACAAGAAACATCTCAAATAGACAACCTAACCTTACACATAAAGCAATTAGAGAAAGAACAGAAAAACCCCAAAGTTAGCAGAAGGAAAGAAATCGTAAAGATCAGATCAGAAATAAATGAAAAGGAAATGTAGGAAACAATAGCAAAGATCAATAAAACTAAAAGCTGGTTCTTTGAGGAGATAAACAAAATTGATAAACCATTCACCAGACTCATCAAGAAAAAAAGGAAGACTCAAATCAATAGAAGTAGAAATGAAAAAGGAGAAGTAACAACTGACACTGCAGAAATACAAAGGATCATGAGAGATTACTACAAGCAACTCTATGCCAATAAAATGGACAACCTGGAAGAAATGGACAATTTCTTAGAAATGCACACCTTTCTGAGACTGAACCAGGAAGAAATAGAAAATGTGAACAGACCAATCACAAGCACTGAAATTGAATGTGTGATTAAAAATCTTGCAACAAACAAAAGCCCAGGACCAAATGGCTTCACAGGCGAATTCTATCAAACATTTAGAGAAGAGCTAACATCTATCCTTCTCAAACTCTTCCAAAATATAGCAGAGGGAGGAACACTCCCAAACTCATTCTACAAGGCCACCATCACCCTGATACCAAAACCAGATAAAGATGTCACAAAGAAAGAAAACTACAGGCCAATATCACTGATGAACATAGATGCAAAAATCCTCAACAAAATACTGGCAAACAGAATCCAACAGCACATTAAAAGGATCATACACCATGATCAAGTGGGGTTATTCTCAGAAATGCAAGGATTCTTCAATATACGCAAATCAATCAATGTGATACACCATATTAACAAATTGAAGGAGAAAAACCATATGATCATCTCAATAAATGCAGAGAAAGCTTTTGACAAAATTCAAGATGAAAACCCTCCAGAAAGTAGGCAAAGAGCGTACTTACCTCAACATAATAAAGTCCATATATGACAAACCCACAGCCAACATCATCCTCAATGGTGAAAAACTGAAAGCATTTCCACTAAGATCAGGAACAAGTCAAGGTTGCCCACTCTCAGCACTATTATTCAACATAGTTTTGGAAGTTTTAGCCACAGCAATCAGAGAGGAAAAAGAAATAAAAGGAATCCAAATCGGAAAAGAAGAAGGAAAACTGTCATTGTTTGCAGATAACATGATACTATACCCAGAGAATCCTAAAGATGCTACCAGAAAACTACTAGAACTAATCAATGAGTTTGGTAAAGTAGCAGGATACAAAATTAATGCACAGAAATCTTTTGCATTCCTATACACTAATGATGAAAAATCTGAAAGTGAAATTAAGAAAACACTCTCATTTACCATTGCAACAAAAAGAATAAAATATCTACGAATAAACCTACCTAAGGAGACAAAAGACCTGTATGCAGAAAATTATAAGACACTGATAAAAGAAGTTAAAGGTGATACAGGGCTTCCCTGGTGGTGCAGTGGTTAGGAGTCCGCCTGCCAATGCAGGGGACATGGGTTCGAGCCCTGGTCTGGGAAGATCCCACATGCCACGGAACACCTAAGCCCCAGCACCATAACTACTGAGTCTGTGCTCTAGAGCCTGCGAGCCACAATTACTGAGCTCACATGCCACAACTACTGAAGCCCATGTGCCTAGAGCCCTTACTCTGCAACAAGAGAAGCCACTACAATGAGAAGCCCGCACACCACATGGAAGAGTAGCCCCCGCTAGCTGAAACTAGAGAAAGCCCCCGCAGAGCCACGAAGACCCAATACAGCGAAAAATAAATAAATTAAATAAATAAATTTTTTTAAAAAGGTGATACAAATAGATGGAGAGATATACCATGTTCTTGGATTGGAAGAATTAACATTGTGAACATGAGTATACTACCCAAAGCAATCTACAGATTCAATGCAATCCCTATCAAACTACCACTGCCATTTTTCACAGAACTAGAACAAAAAATTTCACAGTTTGTATGGAAACACAAAAGACCCCAAATAGCCAAAGCAATCTTGAGAAAGAAAAACGGAGCTGGAGGAATCAGGCTCCCTGACTTCAGACTATACTACAAAGCTACAGTAATCAAGACAGTATGGTACTGGCACAAAAACAGAAATATAGATCAATGAAACAGGATAAAAAGCCCAGAGATAAACCCATGCACATATGGTCAACTTATCTTTGATAAAGGAGGCAAGAATACACAGTGGAGAAAAGACAGTCTCTCCAATAAGTGGTGCTGGGAAAACTCTACAGCTACATGTAAAGAATGAAATTAGAACACTCCCTAACACCATACACAAAAATAAACTCAAAATGGATTAAAGACCTAAAAGTAAGGCCAGACACTATCAAACTCTTAGAGGAAAACATAGGCAGAACACTCTATGAAATAAATCACAGCAAGATCCTTTTTACCCACCTCCTAGAGAAATGGAAATAAAAACAAAAATAAACAAATGGGACCTAATGAAACTTGAAAGCTTTTGCACAGCAAAGGAAACCATAAACAAGACGAAAAGACAACCCTCAGAATGGGAGAAAATATTTGCAAATGAAGTAACTGACAAAGGATTAATGTCCAAATTTTACAAGGAGCTCATGCAGCTCAATATCAAAACAACAAACAACCCAATCCAAAAATGGGCTGAAGACCTAAATAGACATTTCTCCAAAGAAGATATACAGATTGCCAACAAGCACATGAAAGAATGCTGAACATCATTAATCATTAGAGAAATGCAAATCAAAACTACAATGAGATATCATCTCACACTGGTCAGAATGGCCATCATCAAAAAATCTACAAACAATAAATGCTGGAGAGGGTGTGGAGAAAAGGGAACCCTCTTGCACTGTTTGTGGGAATGTAAATCGATACAGCCACTATGGAGAACAGTATGGAGCTTCCTTAAAAAACTAAAAATAGAACTACCATATGACACAGCAATACCACTCCTGGGCATATACCCTGAGAAAACCATAATTCAAAAAGAGTCATGTATCACAATGTTCATTGCAGCTCTATTTACAATAGCCGGGACATGGAAGCAACCTAAGTGTCCATCAACAGATGAATGGATAAAGAAGATGTGGCACATATATACAATGGAATATTACTCAGCCATAAAAAGAAATGAAATTGAGTTATTTGTTGTTAGGTGGATGGACCTAGAATCTGTCATAGCGATTGAAGTAAGTCAGAACGAGAAAAACAAATACCGTATGCTAACACATATATATGGAATCTAAGAAAAAAAAAAACGTCATGAAGAACCTAAGGGCAAGATAGGAATAAAGATGCAGACCTACTAGAGAATGGACTTGAGGATATGGGGAGGGGGAAGGGGAAGCTGGGACAAAGTGAGAGAGTGGCATGGACATATATAGACTACCAAATGTAAAATAGATAGCTAGTGGGAAGTAGCCGCATAGCACAGGGAGATCAGCTCACTGCTTTGTGACCACTTAGAGGGGTGGGATAGGGAGGGTGGGAGGGAGGGAGACACAGGAGGGAAGAGATATGGGGATATATGTATATGTATAACTGATTCACTTTGTTATAAAGCAGAAATTAACACACCATTGTAAAGCAATTATACTCCAATAAAGATGTTAAAATAAATAAATAGTTAAATAAATTAAAATGCTTCAAATATAAACCATTGAATCAATTAACATTAGGGGCTTTGCCACGGGCTGGTAGTTTGGAAGCTCAAACCCCTGGGCTAGTGGCAGCATTCCAGCCAAAGTGTGAAGCCTGAGCAGCTGCTCTGCACTTCCTTCTCTCCAAATTCACAGCTCAGGCAGCTTGTGTATCTTTACCCACACCATCTGTGGAAAGTTTCCAGAGGATCAAAATCCACTCAAGGGTGAGATTCAAAAACTGAGACAGGATTTTTTTCAGGGCCAGGACATTTCATGAGTAGAGAGGCTAAGATTTGGCACTAGCAATGAAAAAGCCAAATATTTAAATTCATCCCAGCCTTTTCTGAGCTCTGCATCTGTCTATAGAGACAGGGGCTGTGGTTCCCCATCACTGAATAGCCACTGAAACTGCTGGGCTCCAGTCCTCTGACTCCTGCTTTGCAGAAGAAGAACCTAGAACTTACCAGTCTCTGATTACTTGGATTCTAGGGTGAAGTTTGGAAGGAAGGAGCAATTTTCCCTGGAGTGGATCCTGGTGCCTTAGCAGAGAGCTCCAGGAAGCTAGATAATAGATGGGGACAAAGGGAAGCAGACAGAAGGGGCCCATTTCTCACCAATGGCTAAGTTCGGAGTTTATCCTCTGTGGACATAAGTCAGTGTGTTCCCCCCCACACCCCAAGAGCATCAAAATAGCTACAGCAAGACATTAAGTAATATATGTTGCTATGGTTTTGTTATTAAGTAAGAGGTATAACATCACCCAGTTCTAACCCATTTCTCAGCCATGGTCCCTCCAAGGAAGTCTAGAGGTGGACCTCTGGAGGGACCAATATTTGTCTTGCACATGATTTAATAATTTTTAAAAATAACTGAAAAATTGATGTGTGAAAGTAATGAGTAAGATGGAAATTAGAGTGAATATCGTAATAATTTTGGTGAGAAGAACTTTCTGAAACCAGTGGCTATAAAGTAAAAATTCATAGATTTACTAATATTTTTTAAAAACAAAGTAAAAAAGAAAGGGAAAGGGATTTTTAAAAACACTGTACACAAAGTTAAAAGGCAAATGAAAAACAGAGGGAAATATCTACAACACATAAACATAGATGTTAATATTCCTAATACAACAAGAATTTTTAAAAATCAGTTTAAAAATGTGACCACTCCAATTAAAATATGGGTAAAGGATTTGTATAGATAATTCACATTTAAAATAAAATATAAACTCCTTACTATGGCCTTATAGCTTCTACAGATCTTCTGTTGTCTAGCTCTCTGAGCTAAGCTCCTAAAACTTTCTCTCCTGCTAACCACTGTCTAGCCACATGGGATTTCTTCTAGTCCTCAAATGAACTAGACTCATCCTTGCCTCAGAACATTTACACTTGCTGTTTCCTATTTCTGTTATGTTTTTGTCCCATATCTTTGCATACCTAGCTCTTTCTCATAATTTGGGTTATAGTTCAAAAATCACATCTTCAGAGAAATCTTCTGTAATTACCCAATATAGGAAAGTCCCCATCCCAAGTCATTCTTCATCACATCACCTTATCTTATTTTTTTATAGCTTGTATCAATATATGAAATTGTATATGTGTGTGTGTATGTGCGCGCACACTCCATCTCCCCCTACTCCCATTAGAAGACCAGCTTCATGAAGGAAGAGCCACCTATCTCTTTTTTATTGCAGTATCCCCAGCACATAAAACATTTCCTGGTGCATAGTAGAAGCTCATGACTGAATGAATGAAGAAAAATGAAAAAATATGATCAATAAACATGAACAAAGGTTTGATTCCATGGGTAATCAAAGAAATGCAAATTAAAACAATGAGAACTTTTTTAACCAATTAGACTGACAATAGTTAAAAAGAATGTGATACTGTATGCTGGTGGGGATGTAAATTGGTTGACACTTTATGGATGGTAAACTGGTAAAAAGCATCAGAATTTAAAATTTTCAAATAATTGAGCCACAATTCTATTTCTATGAAGAGTCCTAAGAGAAGATCACTTCTGCTTCAGACCAAAAATGATAAACCCTTAGATCCAAGAAGCTCTGTGAATCCCCAGCACAAGAAACATGAAGATAGCACCAAAACAAATCATAATAAAATTGTTCAAAATCTTAGATAAAGAGAAAATCTTAACAGCCAGAGGAAAAGAGATTCAATATATTCAGAGGAACAAAATTAAGGATGACAGCATATTTCTCATAGGAAACAATGCAAGTGAGGTGATAGTGGAGCAACGGCTTTAAAGCACTGAAAGAAAACTGTCAACCTACAATTCTATACCTAGAAAAAATATCTGTCTTGGGTTGACTTGTGCCCCCTACCCTTACAAATTCATATGTTGAAGTTCTAACCCCCCAGTAGCTCAGAATGTCATTGTATTTAGAGACAGGGCTTTTAAGATGTAATTAAAACAAAATGAGGTCATACGGATCGGCCCTAATCCAATATAACTGATGTCCTTATTAGAAGAAGAGATTAGGACACAGACTCAGTCTGAGGGACAACTAAGTGAGAACACAATGAGAAGGCAGAGAGAGAGAAACCTAGGCCTCAGGAGAAACCTAACACCTTGATCTTGGACCTCTGCCTTCTAGAAATGAGGGAAAATAAATCTCTGTTGTTTAAGACACCAGTCTGGTTATTTTGTTATGACAGCCCTAGAAAACTAATGTAATATCTTTTTTAAAATGAAGACAAAATACAGAGTTTTTAGATATACAAAGTATGAAAGAATTCATCACTAGCAGAACCACACAATTCAAAATATTAAACAGGCAGAAGGAAAATAATAAATTGAAATGTAGGTCTATACAAAGGAATGTGGAACAGTGGAAAGATTAACTACATGAGTAGGTATACGAGAGCTTTAAAAATTATTTAAATCTCTTTAAAAGAGTATCAGCTGTTTAAACAAAATAATAAATGTAATTTGGGGTTTGTAATATATGCAAAAGTCAAATGTATGACAATAATATTGGGTTGCCCAAAAAGTTCCATAAGATGGCTCTTTTTTCCATAAGATGGCTCTAGTAGCACTGAGTTGTCTTTAACGTCATTCAGAACAATTCTGTTAGATTGTATCATGACAGCTGTCATATAAGCATGCACTAAAAAAAAAAGCATCAAAATTGGTGAATTTTTGTGTAGCCATTTTAATATTGAAGATGGAAGAAAAAAAGCAACATTTTCGGCATATTATGCTTTATTATTTCAAGAACAGGTAAAAATGCAACTGAAACGCAAAATAAGATTTGTACAGTGTATGGAGAAGGTGCTGTGACTGAACATTTCAAAAGTGGTTTGCAAAGTTTCATACTGGAGGTTTCTCACTGGACGATGCTCCACTGTTGGGTAGACCAGTTGAAGTTGATAGTGATCAAATTGAGGCATTAATTGAGAACAACCAATGCCATAATATGCGGGAGATAGCCAACATATTCAAAATATCCAAATCAAGCACTGAAAACCATTTGCACCAGCTTGATTATATTCATTGCTTTGATGTTTGGGTTCCACATAAGTTAAGTGAAAAAAACCTTCTTGACTCTATTTCCACAGGAGATTCTCTACTTAAACATAATGAAAACGTTCCATTTTTAAAACAAATTGTAGTGGGCGATGACAAGTAGATACTGTACAATAATGTGGAACGGAAGAGATCCTGGGGCAAGTGAAATGAACCACCACCAACCACATCAAAGGCCGGTCTTCATCCAAAGAAGGTGATGTGTGTGTGGTGGGATTGGAAGGGAGTCCTCTATTATGAGCTCCTACTGGAAAACCAAATGATTAATTCCAACAAGTACTGCTCCCAATTAGAACAACTGAAAGTGGCACTCGACAAAAAATGTCCAGAATTAGCCAACATAAAACACATAATCTTCCATCAGGATAATGCAAGACTGCGTGTTTCTTTGATGACTAGGCAAAAACTGTTACAGCTTGGCTGGGAAGTTCTGATTCATCTGCTGTATTCACCAGACATTGCACCTTCAGATTTCCATTTATTTCAGTCTTTATAAAATTCTCTTAATGGGGGGCTTCACTGGTGGCGCAGTGGTTAAGAGTCCGCCTGCCGATGCAGGGGACATGGGTTCGTGCCCTGGTCCGGGAAGATCCCACATGCTGCGGAGCGGCTGGGCCCGTGAGCCATGGCCACTGAGCCTGCTCGTCTGGAGCCTGTGCTCCGCAACGGAAGAGGACACAAAAGTGAGAGGCCCGCGTACCGCAAAAAAAAAAAGGAAGACTGTAAAAGGTAGCTGGAGCAGTTCTTTGCTCAAAAAGATAAAAAGTTTTGGGAAGATGGAATTATGAAGTTGCCTGGAAAATGGCAGAAGGTAGTGGAACAAAACGGTGTATACATTGTTCAATAAAGTTCTTGGTAAAAATGAAAAATGTGTCTTATATTTTTACTTAAAAACCAAAGGAACATTTTGGCCAACCCAATAGTATAAAGGCTGAAAGGGGAGAAATTGAAGTATATTATTTTAAGGTTCTTATACCATAGTGAAGCAGTATAATATGACCTTACTGGTTCTGGACCTAATTTCAATGTGTGTGTGGAGTTTTTTCCATACTACCAAGCAATTCTTCAACACCAGCTGGATGTCCTACAATTCTACTCAATTCTAACACTATCTACCCAGAGAAAGACAAATATTATATCACTTATATGTGGAATCTAAAATATGACACAAATGAACTTATTTACAGAACAGAAACAGACTCACAGACATAGAAAACAAACTTATGGTTACCAAAGGGGAAAGGGCAGGGAGGGATAAATTGGGAATTTGGGGATTAACAGATACAGACTACTATACATAAAATAGAAAAACAGCAAGGATCTAGCATAGCACAGGGAAGGATATTGAAAATCTGTTAATAACCCATAATGCAAAAGAATCTGAAAAAGAATATATATATATATATGTATATGTATAACTGAATCACTTTGCTGTACATCTGAAACGTTGTAAATCAATTATACTTCAATTTTTTAAAAAAACCAAAACCAAAAAAGAGAGAGAGACATTCTAAAAAAATACCTTATTGTCTGGAGCTTCAAAATCTATACAATTTTCTAACTTTTTCTTCTCTTTTCTTCTCATAATCCTCTCTCTTTCACAGCTCAAATACCTGCCTGACCCTCCCTTCAGAATAATCAATCCCTAGTACCCTTGTTGGACATTAGAATTCCATAGTTACAGGCATTTGATGACTGTCAGTGGCTTTATCTGGCTTAACAGAACTGTGGGATAAACTCTGGTCTTCTTATCTTCTGGCTCTGCTAGGAAAGAAGGGAGTGGGGCAAGGGAGCTTTGGGGCAGTCAAATGCTGGTAAGATTGAAGAACAGTGGGGGTAGGGTGAGTTTTACACTCTGAGCTGCAGATGTTTTTCCCCCCAAAACTATCTGAAATGAAACGTATTTTACCACCACCCAGAGTCATTTCTTTCTTTAGACTTTTCTATTCCCAGTATGGGAAATTAGAGAAGTTCAAATTTCTTCTTTTGGCTTGTTTCTTAGAAAACAATAACCCAGGCTATGGATAGAGACCATCCCTCCCCATCCTGGTTACAATCCAGAGCTTTCTCTCGCAGTCTGGCCATGAGGGCTCCGTAACTTCATTCTGAACCTGTGTTTCTCTTTTGAGCTCTGGAGTGAGGAAGAAAGGGAAGTTTTAATTCATTCTATCAACACCCTCCCCATCTAACCTGGATAAATTAAAGTCTCCAGTCAATAAGCAATTAATCACATTATAACCCATTGTGAATGCTAACATATAGAGTGGAGGAGGAAGAAGATGGTTGGTCATGAGCCAGCTTGGTTACTGCTCCTACAGTAGTCTGCAGGGATGTCTAGAACAGGTGTCCAGTAGGAGGCAGCAGAACACGTGTGAGTACAAGAAGAGAGTGCTGTGGATATAAACAAAGACCACCCAAATGAGAGCAAACAGAGCTAGTACTCCAAGCTTGCTATAACAAGGGAGTCAGCCACAATCACTTGCCATTTGCCTTTCAAAGGCAAGCAGGGAGTGTGAAAGCTCTATAATAATTAAAAATAAAAATTGTAGGGATAGCTTCAGGATTGGATGTTTTGACTGGAGTTTGTTGGCATGGGGAAGCAGGAGTCTCAGAAGGGGAACATCTTATGTAATTGACTTGGGGAACATATTTGACTTTTTATGCTTGGTCCTGAGTTGAAAGTAAGAGCAAAAAATAAGAAAGTTGGCCCTCATTGGCCAAGTCCTCACCATTCTGGGACAGTTGTGCAGAGGTTGTGATTGAGCTTCCAGGGTTTGTAGCTGCAGAGTTCTATTGTAAGGTATGGTCTGGCCATTGTCTGTCTGTGTAGTCAGTCTCTCAGCACTTAACCACCAACCTTGGTCTGTCTTCTTGCAGCTACTCAGGGGCTACCCATAGGAGGCTGACATTTTGTCCTCAGATCCTAGACCTCTGTGGTGGGCTCCCATCATCAACTTTGCATTAGTTATCTATTGCTGAGAAACAAATTACTCCCAATATTTAGTGGCTTAATACATTTATTACCACACAGTTTCTGTGGGTCAGGAATCCAAGTGGGGTTTAGCTGGTCCTCTGGTTTAGGGTCACTCACAAGGATGCAATCAGGTGTTGAGAGGAAGAAATTTTCCTCTACTCTCCTAGGTTCTTCTGGCTGGTCTAAGAATTAAGTTGACATGAGACAGATTAACAGGAGAAAATCAAACAAAAGTTTAATAACATGTATATAGAGGAGAGCCCCATGAAAACTGAGTAACTTGCCAAAATGGCTGAAACCCTCACCTTAAATACCATTTTCAGCTAAAGACCAAAGAGGATGTTGGGGGTAGTTGTGTGGGACTTCAAAATGGAGGAAGGCAATTCACATGCAGATGAAAAGGCAAATGTTTGATAAACAAATGTTTGCTGGGCCATACAGAGGCAATGGGACACAGAGTGGACTCTGATCTCTAGCTGCTGCCAAGTTTCTCCCCATCACACCTGACCAATATTCTTTGCAGATATCTCTGGGGATGGCTCTATTCTGGGAAAAGGCCCTCTATCTAAATTCTTTTAGGCAGTTAGGGGGAAGGTCAAAGGTTCTTCCTGAGTCTTTTGGGCCTTGACTCTTCTCAGCTTGAATTAATCTACATGCCAAAGAGACACTTTGGGGTAACAAATTTTGTTCCCCTACAAAGGTATTGAAACAGGAGGGAATGGGGCAGGGCACAACCTTTAAAAGAATGGTATAGCCATAGGACATGACAAAGACTGGTTAGAACCAACTGGGTCCAAGATGGTGGAAGACTGACTTCCAGTGGACCTTGAGCCTCATTATATGCTCATTGCAATACCTTAGCATTGAAATGACACACCCACCAGTGCCATGACAGTTCTCAGGCCAACCATAAAAGGTCAAAAAGTGGGCAGGGGCCCAATTCCTGGAAATCTCTGCCCCTTCCCCCAAATAATTGGAATAATCCTCCCACTCATTAGCCTATGAAATTACCCAGCCCATAAAAACTAACCACGCTATATTTCGAGGCTCTCCCACCTTCTGAGATGGCCCACACTCTGTCTGTGGAGCGTGTTTCTCTCTAAATAATTCTCTCTAATAAATAGGCACTTCTTGCCCATCACTTCGCCTCTGAATTCTTTCAAGACGAAGCAAGAACCTTAAATTCACCGGGAACAGTATCACTCACGTCTAGTCCATTTGAGCTGCTATAATAACATACCACAGACTGAGTAGCTTATAAACTACTATAAAAATTTGTTTTTCACAGTTCCAGAGGCTGTGATGGAAATCAGCCAGAAAATTTGGTTTCAGACAGAAGTCAGAGTCTTTGCAACCTAATCTCAGAAGGGACATCCAGTCGCTTTTGCCATGTATTCTATTCATTAGAAGCAAAGTACTAGGTCTATCTCACATTCAAGGGGTGGGGATTATACAAGAGTGAAGAGCGAATTCCAGGAGTGGAGATCATTGGGACCGTCTTGGAAGCTGTCTATCACAACATTCTGTCAAAAAAAAAAAAAAGTAAGATTTTATTAAAAGGGATTATTGCAAGGTGGGGAGAGGGACTATATAAGGAGAACACTGTGCAAAAGATCACAAGCATCTCAAGAGTGTGGGGGAAAGGAGTTTTCTTCTGTAGAGCAGAGTATACAAGGCTAGGAAGAACCCATGGGGTGAAGGGGGATGAAAGGGTCCCACGCAGTAGTTCAGAGAATGTTTTACCCTGAGGCCAGCCTCTTTTCCAAAAGAAACCATAATGAGGGGCTATATGCTGGCTCAAGCTGAGGGTGGGCCAAAGGTCAGGAGCCTGAGGAAATGAGAGAATTAAAAAAAAAATTTTTTTTTCTTTACTACAAATTTTTACTATGCTAATATGTGTTGTGAATGATCATAAGATACATTTAACATATAACGTTTCAGAAATAAGAGAATTTTAACCAAAGTTTGGTTAACAGCATTTTGTCCCTATTGATCAGTGAGGCCAAACAGTTCATCTAATCATTTTTGAGGCCAACAATGGGAATTTGGAATGTCTATGTCTGGCCTTGTCATAGAATAACAAGGGGGGTTCCCCTGAGCCTTATCTAAGTCTTTGCAGCAAACCATTTCCCAGAGCACAAAGGGTGAGGAGATTTCTTAACCTTCCCTGCTTTCCAGGATCACAGGGCTCAGGTCAAATTCAACATCATCACTTCTACTCCCATCCCCCCTGCTTCCAACATGGGGCTGCTGCCAGGGAAGCCAATCCCCCTTGTTTTGCCTCTTCAGCCCAGGCAAGATGGGGAGGAAGAGGGGAAAGGAAAGGAAAAATAAGAAGAAGAGAAAATGTTTATTGAGCACTTGTAGGTGTCAGCAGTGTCCTAAGTGCTTTCTCCATGTTATCTCATAAACTCCTCTTTAGCCAGCTCTGGCTCTGTACCATCCCATTCCCCAACCTCCCACCTCTGGGCCATGAACTCAAGTTGCCCCTCACCGCTTGGGGTCTACTTGCTCTTCACCTGTTTCACTGTATTACTATTACTTATAAATAATTTCTGGGCTGCAGGCTGAGTGACCCATACACTTTTGCCAGTTCCTGCACTTTCCATTTTTTATCTGTAAAAACCAAGACTGGAGAAGTGAACATTATGTTGGGTTTATAGAATCTCCGATTTTCTATTTCTCTAAATTCTTTTAGGCAGTTAGGGGGAAGGTCAAAGTTTCTTTGGGAACAGGCTATGCAAAGTCTCAAGTCCATCTGAGAGAAGGGAAATTTCACAAAAATTGTACATATCCGGCCCTTGTCATGAAAGAATCTTCTGCAACTTTCTATCAAGACTACTTCTCTCCAATCAAATACAATTTCCTCCCATCCCATAGCAAACCCAAGAGGCCAGCAGGCAGATTTCTGATATTGTTACAGGGAGGAGCTAAATCAGACTCCATGTTGGATCTGTTTCTTTTGCTTTAACCTTTGCTTCCCGTTGCTTTTTTCACTAAAAGGACACTGTCTATACACAATGGCCTGCCTCAGGGAGCCCTGCACCTCTGCCTGAATGTTAAACCAAAGTGCCTTTGTTCAGGGAAACATCCTGGCCCTGTCCACCTGTGGATGCCTGCAAGAAAGAAGAAATTAACACATCCCCTTCCCGAGGTTGGCCATTCCAGGAGATATTTGTAAAACTTATGGGCTTTTTACTTTACTTCCTCCTCCCCCTCTCTGTTCTATAAGAGAAACTGGCATCCAAACCCTGATAAGATGGTTGTTTTTGAGATATTAGTCCAGCATCTTCTTGGTCTGCTGACTTTCCAAATAAAGTCGTATTCCTAGCCTCAACACCTTGTCTCCTGATTTATTGGCCTGTCGTGCAGCAAGCAGAGCGAGCTTGGGCACGGTAACAATATGTGGCTGCTTGAGGAATTTCTTAGCTTCTTTCCACAGCTTTCTAGAAACTCCTTGATATTCAAATAACTTCTCTGCTTCTCCAACCATTCCCAACTTTCTGGCACTCACCGTAGTACAGGTTTTCTCCGCTATCTGAAAGTACAGCGTTCCTATGAAACATTTTGTAAGCCGAAATAGTGTAAAGCAAAGAATCAATTACCTGGTGATACATCTTGCTACCACATGCACAAAATAAATGGAGATAAAGCATGGATGTTCACAGACACAGTTCAAAGCTATGGCGGCTTGATGCTGCGATGCTGAATGTGGTTCCTGGGAAAGGAGTTTGGCGGTGTTGCTTTTGCTCCTGGCATGTGTGCTGCCCTTATTAAGGCTCCCTGAAAACAAATGTTGAATGCTATTTTCAATTTTTGCCTTTTTTTTTTTTTTTTTTGCAGAAACGAAAATCCTCTGTTGACTGAAAAAGATGCATGATGCAAAAGTTGAGAATTATGTTTTATTTGGTGGATTTTCTGAGGACTTGAGCCCGGAAGACAGCCTCTCAGATTGCTCTGAGGGACTGCTCTGAAGAGATAAGGGAGAAGCCAGGATATTCAGGAGTTTTTGCAACAAAACCCAGGCTAGAACTAGAACATCAAAAGATTACTGTTAAATGAAGAACATCAGATATCTCAAGTTAATGAATTTAGCACTTTTCTATGTATGGGAAGATGCAAGAGTCTGGGCTCATTGAAATCACTTCTTTGACATGCACCTTAACTATCTCAGGCCAGTATCCTGCTTTTCTCCATCTGGAGGGGGTGCACAGTTGGGGGCTGCTGCAGTGGTTGCTGGCTTGATGGCTGCAACATCCTCTGTTTACTAATATGGCAGGTGACATTTTTCATTCACATCTTGGATTTCTTTCGGTTAGTGAAAACAGGTTGTAGTGAAGGAGTGCTTAGTGAATTTGTGAAAAGCAGTGGCTTCCTGTATTTAAAATTCCACCTATTCAACAAAGGAAACAATTTCCTATCAGGAGGGCCATAAAACACTGCAGATTAAGAGGAAATACAGAATGTAACAAAGGAAGGTAACTACATAAACAAAGTAGTTAAGAGCTGTTTGGCCCTGGGGAAAATGTGACTCACCAGATTTGCCAAATCACTCATACAGAACACCCGTGGAGAGTAAGCATATTCTAATGTTTTGTTTTGTTTTGTTTTAGAGCAGTAAAGACCTACTGTGCTGGGAAATAGGCTTCTGTAAAGATAAACTCTCAGCCTCCAGACAGTAGTACACATTAACAAAGGCATTAGCATCCCCATTTTGTGAATGAGGTTACAAGCCTGGGAGCTCAGTCAAGGTTGCAGAGCCCAGAAGTGATAAAGCCTGAATTCAAACCAGTCTGACCTCAAAGAGGATGCAAAGTGCCCATGGAACGCCCCCAGCCCTTCTTCCCCTGAAGCTGTGCCTTCCTGGAAGGCAGGACTATATGTAATGATTATCTGTGCACTTCACAGTGCTTTATGCCTTATCAGCCTTCAAAAAGTATTTAGAATTCCAGACCTATAGGAACCTGGTATCAGTTAGCAAGTATCAAATGCATAGAACAGAAAATCCAACTAAGCGTGCTCAGATAAATAGGGGTTTGTTTTGCTCACATGACAACGTTTTGCTCTCAGGGAAGTAGGTGGCTGACTTAGGTTCAGTGGTTTAGGCCAGCACTTCTGAGATTCTCTTGGTCTTTTCAAAAGGGTGTTGGGTTAGCCTACATGTAGTGTCAGCCACAGGCCTTAGAGGGCATGTGGTCCTAAACCTTCACTTTAGAGATAAGAGAGATTGAAGCCCAGAGAGGTTAAGTGACTTGCCCAAGATTTCATGGCTAAGTTACCAGGGCAAGGTTTAAACCCAAACCCCCTAAACTTGATTCTCCTGGGATCTTTCTCTCTACCAGAACTAACCTGATAATTGATTTTGAATTGGTCTTTGATCATTCACCTTCTCTCCAGGTTGACAGACTGAGCTGTCAATGACTTACTCCCAAGTAGTGGTCATAATTGTAGAAATGACAGTTCCTGCATCATGCAGAGTGAGGAGAGATGGTTTGGAGGCCAGGGTTGGCAGTGTCTCCTCAGTCACATAAAAAATTGGTGACTCACTTGGGATATCCATCTACTGAACTTCTGGTCAACCTTCTAAACCCAACTGTGCCCTGATGAAGAATTTGTCTGTCTTTGTCTAGGAATTCCTGGCACCTAAGGTCCTGGGATTTCCTGAATGATAGGAATGCCTTTGTTATGTTAATGAGGTGATTCCCCAGTGGACCCCCTAGATAGCTTCAGGATGGATGGGCTGATCACCAGAGAGTCCAGCTACATGATTAGAGGCTTGGAACGTTAGGCCAGACTGACCTCCAGGGATGGGAGGGGGCTGGAGATTGTGTGGCCAATGATGTAATCGATCCTGCCTATATAATGAAATGAAACTTCAATAAAAATTCTGAACACTGAAGCTCAGTGGATCTTCATAATTGGTGAACACATCCATATGCCAGTAGGGTGGACTCCACAGGGAGAGGGCACAGAAGCCCTGCATCCCTCCCATACCTCACTCTATGTGTATCTATAATAATAAAACTGTAATCTTCAGTAGAGTGCCTTGCTAAGTTCTGCGAGTCTTTCTAGTGATTTAGCCCACCTGAGGGAGTTATGGGAACCCCTGAATTTGTAGCCAGGCAGTCAGAAGTACAGGTGGCCTGGGGGCCTCTGGAACGTGTGGCTGACCTCTCAAGTGAGAATAGCCTTGTGGAGGAGTTTGCCCTGAACCTGCGTGGTCTGTGCTAACTCTGGGTAGGTAGTGTAGGACCTGAATTGCAGTACACCCAGTGGGTGTTAGGCAAGTAGGAGTGGAAATGGAATACCAGCTCAGATTTACCCCTTCTTGGATGTCTTTCCCTCTCTGGAGAGAATAACTCCTCCCTCTTCTGTGCTATCTCAAAATACACTGTAGAGTGATATATTTATGTACTTTAAAATCTCCTCAACTAGAAAGAAAAAGATTCAGCCTTATCAGTTTTACTTGTGTTTCCACAGTGTTTGGCAAATATAGGTGCTCAGTCCGTATTTAATGAGCTCGTGGATAAATAAGTGGGGGTGTGACCCTTCTGTTCCGTGCTCCCATCTCTCTGTCCTTGGTTTCCACCTGATGCCTTTCTTCTGCTTCACTCTTTCTTGCACAGACCAGGGTAAAAGCTCCTCTCTACCATAGCAGCTCTTTTTTTTTTTTTTTTTTCTGCTGAAGAACAGAGGCTCCCTGCTACCCAGGAGTTTAATTCATGTGTGTCTCTCGGCTCTGTATCCTAATAAGAAATGACTGGTAGGACATGAGAGCTGAACAGCTGATGAGTTCACAGGTTCGAATTATCTCTCAGGTACTGTTCCCTCTTGTTTTTTCCCCCAGAATGGAATGGCACTGTTTACAATGAGATCAGATACCCTAAGGAGCAAGTGCCACCACTGAAATACCTGTGGCATGATAAGAAATAACTAAGTATGTATATCCTATTCACACAGAGCCACCCTCACGCCATCCTTGCTGCTCTACTGCTCCCTTGCTGTGTTTGACAAGGTACATGCCTCTCTGTGAAGCGCGAAGTGTCCTCAATCCACGTCTGAGAAGGCAGGGCATCCAAGCCCTGTTCAGATGTTTCTACCTTCAACCCCTCCAAGGTCTGGGGAGAGCAGCATGAGTTGGGAGGACACTTTCCCCTCCTCCTTCTCCTTTTTCACCTTCTTCTCCTTCTCCTTCTTCTTCTTCTCCCTCTTCCTCTTCTTCCTCTTTTCTCACTCTCTCTCCCTTTCATCTTCCCAGCACCCCAGGGGCTTTCTCCTTCCTTTTCCTGTGTGGAAGGAGCTCCCTTTCACATCATATTTTCCTTCTTCCTTGCTTGGTGGTCTTCTTCTGGGTGGTATTTACAACCCTTTTCTCTGAGGCAGTATGTCTCATGGCCTAATTCTGATGTCTTAAGGTTTGTTGGGGGTGGAGAAACACAGCAGTATTTGTAAAATATTACCTGTGCTACATAGACATCTGACCCACATTTATTCCCAATTACCCTGTGCTAGGCACTCAAGAGAAGTCTTACCCTGTGCTAGGCACTCGAGAGAAGTCTAACTTCCTTCCATAGGCAGCAACCAAGTTAATGGGAGAGACAAGCACAGAAGCAATTCTGATTTACAAAAAAAGGGCTGGGGCTTCCCTGGTGGCGCAGTGGTTGAGAGTCCACCTGCTGATGCAGGGGACGTGGGTTCGTGCCCCGGTCCGGGAAAATCCCACATGCCACAGAGCGGCTGGGACCGTGAGCCATGGCCGCTGAGCCTGCGCGTCCGGAGCCTGTGCTCCGCAACGGGAGAGGCCACAACAGTGAGAGGCCCGCGTACCACAAAAGAAAAGGGCTGGAGGAAGACCAGGGCTCTGTGCTTTCACAGAAGAGGGACTCTTAACCTAGACTAGGCAGTCAGGATGTGGGGGTGTGGTCCTCAGCTGATACTTGAAAGACAGAGTGGAGTTAAAAAAGAATTTCTTGGTAAATAAAGGGTGGATGGACTCCCAGGTAGGAGGATCTGGCTGTGCAAAAGCCCAGAACACATAGGAACTTCACGTTAGTAGTTCAGCCCAGCAGGAGTTGAGGCGGAAAGAGAGGAGAGGTGAGGATACATGGGTACATGGGTAGGTAGGCTTTTGCAGGCAATGGGGGTCTTTAAGGAGTTTCAATCTGGAGATGACAGGCTCAGCTGAGTCACCTTAACCCATGGCATGAAGAATTAATTGAAGGGGACAAGACCAGCACGTGCAGGCCAGTTCAGAGACCACTGGGTTAACCAGGATGAGGCAAACAAGGTGCAAATGTTGCAAAACTTAAGAAGGTACTCACTCTCAGGGCTGTGCAAGGGCCTCCTTAAACTTTGTGACCTCAGCACCGCACTTGGCTCACCCTAGTCCAGGCTCTGGTGGCAAATAGGAGCTCATGCATTAATAACTGATCATTTACATGGTCACTGAGACATTTGCTTTTGTAAAAGGAACCCTACAGCTAGAGGAGTATTTACTAAAAATGAAATTCTAATGTGCCCAGCTCACGAGAGCACACATAAACACGCCCAGGAGTGTGACAAAAAGAGCTCGTTCTTTTCTCCTGTGGTGCACCAAGTGGGTTTGACTGCTCACGAGGAGGTTCTTGGGAGATGGTCATAACAATGGAGGAGAAAGAGCTGTTCTTTTTTGTAATGTGGAAGCAAGTTTATCAGAAAGGAGATGGTGGCTCCTCAGTGTAGGAGTAGCTTAGTTTTAAGAGCCAAAGTCATGCTGAGGAGGGCAGTGTCCATCCATGCCCAAGGCAGGCTCGGAAGAATCTAAGCCCCTTGGTGCCCACAGGGTGCTCCAAGGCAATGGCCTTCAAACTCATTTAGTGTGATGCCCCCCAAACAAACCAATCACAAACCAAAACAAAAGCCTCAAAGATGGGAACACATCGGAATGAAGAATGGAAAGAATAAATACGTGCAATGTAGTTGTAAAATTAAGTGAGCGCGTGAGTGGGAGGTCCTGGTAGCATATGGTACCAGCCACAGTCTTTGCTCCACCACTGTCAATTCATTTCACCCTTCCTTCCTGAGCTCTGTAGGGCACCTTACAGATAATAATGACAGCTGCCATTTATTGAACAACTACAACAGGGCAAGCACTTTACATGCATTGTTTCATCCTTTCAAGTGGCCCATTTTACAGGTCATACAATTGAGGTTCAGAGAAGTTAATTTAGTTGCCCAAGAGCACACATGGCTGATATGGAGTCAAGCCCTGGTTTGTCAAACCCTAGCAGAGCCACGACATTAACCAGCACACCCTCCTGCCCCTCCTGGCTTCAGAATCACAGGATGAGACAAATACCCAGCAGAGGACTCTTCACTGAGCCCTACTTCCCAGACAAGTACCCCTGAGGAGAGAGATGACTCAGCCTTCTTGAGGAAACAGTTCCATGCCTGAAAGCCTCACCCTGGGACTGCCCCAAGAACTTCTCTCTTCCATCAAGACCTAACTAATTGCTTCTCGCTGTAATTTCAACTCATGGACTCTAGTTTATTCAAAAAGACTTAGAAGAAAGTGACATTACAGTGCTATTTCAAAATACTTATGTCGCCATCAGAAACAGCTTCGCCCTTCCTTGGACTCCTTGGCAATGATTCATTCATTATTTTCAAGATCATGCTCCAGCTCATGAAAATAAAATTGGGGGTGGGGAGCAAAATAAAAAGTATTCATTGCCAAGGGACTGAGGCCCAAAACTATTTTTCCTTGAATAGAATTCGGGGGGTGGGGGGACAAGAAAAAAATCTAGCATGCTCTCCAAGCATTGTTTTCCTCTCTTTGTACTTTCTTTTCTAACTGCTATACTTTTTTTTTTCCTCAGGCTGAAGTTTGAGGGCAACCTTGCATCTGGCACATCCACAGATATGCCTATTTCTAGCAACCTATGGTTCCAATGACAAATATTCACCAAACAACATATACTGAACTTTGATTATTTTCCTTCAAAAGAAGCAAACACAAGCTGTTCAGGTCTCACTGACACAAGACAGCAGTCGACAGTTTCAAGGGCTATTCCCGAGACTTTGACAAAACGCTCGGAATGACCTTTGTGAAAATGTTTATACTGGCACCTAACTGCCCTCCAAATTACAGTTTAGTCAAGTCATATGTTTCCTAGATACAACTTCACAATCTAAGTTAATTGAGTTTTCATTTTTCACTGAAGTTTTAACTTCTACTTAACGAATTGGACACTCACTGAAAGTGCCGTAAAATCTCCTTTTATCTTTTTTTTTTTTCTGTATGGATCTGTCCTGTTCACATTAAAGACTTGAGTCCTGGGAATTCCCTGGAGGCCCAGTGGTTAGGACTCCGTGCTTCCATTGCAGGGGGCACGGGTTCAATCCCTGGGTGGGGAACTAACATCCCATAAGCTGCATGGTACAGCCAAAAAAAAGAAAAAAAAAAAGAGTTGAGTCCTAAAGCGGGGAGGGATAAATTGAAAGATTGGGACTGACATATACACACTACTATATATAAAATAAATAACTAATAAGGACCTGTATAGCACAGGGAACTCTACTCAATGCTCTGTAATAACCTATATGGGAAAAGAATCTTAAAAAGAGTGGATATATTTATATATATAACTGATTCACTTTGCTGTACAGCAGAAAGGAACACAACAGTGTAAATCAGCTATACTCCAATAAAAATTTTAAGAAAAAAAGACTTGAGTCCTTCCTAACCTGTCCCTCTTTAAAGTAACCTGAACGTCTAATCTCTGGACCATCACAATTACTTTCTCTTAGATATAAGTGTAGGAAGCTACTTCAGTCATTTTTCATGGTGAGTCACCAAGATAAATGGTATAAAGGTAATAGAACAAGGAAGGAAAATTTCAGCAAATTACTTATAATGATATTTGTTAGGGACTGAATTGTATCCTCCTAAATTCATATGTTGAAGCCCTAAGCCCCAGTGTGACTATATTTGGAAACAGGGCATTTAAGGACATAATTAAGGTTAAGTGAGGTCACGAGGGCAGAGCCCCAAGGCAATAGGCCTTGTGTCCCTATAAGGAGAGGACAAGATACCAGAGGTCTCTGACTCTCCACTCCCTAACCCCACCAAGTCTGTACAGAGGAAGGGCCATGTGACGACACAGTGGGAAGGTGCCATTTGCAAGCCAGGAAGATGGGCCTCACTAGAAACCAACCCTGACGGCAACTTGACCTTGGACTTGCAGCCTCCACAACTGTCAGAAAGTAAACTACTAATGTTTAATCCACCCAGTCTGTGGTAGTTTATTGGATTTATTTTCTGTGGCAGCCCTAGCAAACTAATATAATACCCCTAGATAGATTTAAAATGATTATTTAACCAACAAAAGCTGGAATCGGTAAGGGTCTGGGACAGAGTCCAAGAGAAGTAAAGAAGTGGTAGATTGCAAGTGAACTAGTTACTCATTTTTTTTTAATATTTCTTTATTTATTTGGCTGTGTCGGGTCTTAGCTGCGGCATGCGAGATCTTCGTTGTGGTGCACGGGCTTCTCTCTAGTTGTGGCGTGTGGGCTCAGTAGTTGCAGCACACGGACTCTAGTTGTGGCGCGTGGGCTCTAGAGCATGTGGGCTTAGTAGCTGTGGTGTGCAGGCTCAGTTGCTCCGTGGCATGTGGGATCTTAGCTCCCTGACCAGGGACCAAGCCCGCGTCCCCTGCATTGGAAGACAGACTCTTAACCACTGGACCACCAAGGAAGTCCCAATTACTCATGCTTTATAGCAGGGAATCAATAGATATTGGAGAGAATTGCTAATTCAAGAAAGGGGAATTTAAAATACATTATTCAAAGTTAAAAAGGTGAACCATTTAAGAATGCTCTAGTCTTCAATTAATAGAAAATCTGACTGCTGTAGTTTGAAGAAATAGAGTTGTTTCTCCCCTCCAGCCCCATCACCCACAACAAGAAGTGCAGGTGTAAACAGCTGCTGGCATTGGCTCAGAAATATCCACTGTCAGGGCCAACATCACTGCAGTTCTCTCGGCCTTTTCTTCATGGTCACAAATTGGATGTTGCAGCTCTGGGCATTAATTCCTCATTCTAGGCAGGAATAAAAAGTAAGGGAGAAGGGATAGCACCAGAGGACTAGCTTATATTTTTGGCCATAACGGTCATAACCTGGTCACTCTTAGCTGCAAGGGATAAGGGGATATGGTATTCTGCTTAACCTTACGTACAGGTCTGTTACTGAGATGGGTAAATGTACCCGCTTCTAAGGTGTGAGACAATGTATAAAGGTAGTTGGTCCAGAGACTTTTGTTCCTATTTTTATATTTTCCATGCCCAATAATTTTTAAAACTGTAAACATAATATTGAAAAACTTTGAAGGATGAAAAAAATTTATGCCTCATACTTGTAAGTTACTACACATCATGGACTTCTGGGGTCCTTAGTGAGTTGTGGAAACCACAGCTTTAACTCACTGACTGCCACGAATCTACTTGATGTGGGGCTTCCTCGGGTAGCTCCAAATTCATTTAGTAGCCCCAAGAGTCTCATAGATAGGTATTTAAGGCCCAAGTCAGCTACCTCCTTGGGCTATCTACTCCAGGTCTTCAAGATGCTACTAGGTAATTCTTGGCAAGACCCACAGCTGCACAGAATAGTGATCAAAAGCATGACCACACCAGCTAGAAACACTTGGGTCTAACAGCCAGTAAAAACTTCTTACCAACTGTGTGAACCTGGACAAATCACTTCAGCCTCACCCTTCTGAGTCTCTGTTTCCTCATTTATAAAAGAGGGCTAGTAACACTTCACAGTACAGTGTTTGCAGTGAGAATGCACTACTGTATTTCTAGCACTTAAAGTGCCTGTATCAATAAATACTTGAATAATTTCTGAATGTTTTCATTTGTCTATAAAATTGCAATTTCCCTCAGAATTCTCATTGGAAACATGCATACCATTTTCTGTTTCTGGTGACTCAAGTCAGCTTTTAACTTGAAGTTGACTAAATTGCACACTATCCCTCAAGTAGTTAATGCATAAGAGAAGCTGAATTTTTAAAAAATACGTTAAGACATCCTTACGCGAAGTGAATTATTGGGCTTTTGTTGAAAATGTGTGACCGGGCTTATGCAAGATGCTCCATGCCTACTACCAACACATAGGAATGTTGCTTAAAACTGAGAAATGAAAAAAATCTAAATTCCATAAATAAGGGGTAAATGAACAGATAAACTGGTAAGTAGGAGTTGATTTAGAACGGCCCACAGGGACATCAAGATTGAATATACATTTTACAGGGACTTCCTTGGTGGTCCAGTGGTAAAGAATCCGCCTTTCAATGCAGGGGATGCTGGTTCGATCCCTGGTCGGGGAACTAAGATCCCATACGCCCCGGGCAACTAAGCCCGTGTCACAACTAGAGAGAAGCCCGCGCACCACAACTACTGAGCCCGTGTGCCTCAATGAGAGAGCCCACGTGCCCAAACTACAGAGCCCATGCACCCTGGAGCCTGCGCACCACGCTCTGCAACTACAGAGAGAAAACCCACATGCCACAACTAGAGAGAAGTCTGCGCGCCGCAACAAAGAGCCTGTGCGGCATAAGGAAAGATCCCGCATGCCGCGACTAAGACCCGATGCAACCAAAAAATAAATAAAAGTAAAAGAAAAAGATTGAATAGACATTTTAAATGCTGAGGTTGTATTGCCTTTGTGAATATGAAGGCCGCATTCATGGAGCAGGGGAGAGGGTGGCTCAGGGCTGGAACTTTCTGCCTAAAGCTGCAAGCCTGTAAGTGGCTGCTATCAGGTTGAATGGTAGAAGTGGAACTAGAATACTGATTGGCCAGAGGAAGTGCTATAGAAGCTTCCCACTTATGGACCATGGGTGGAAAATAGAGTTACAAGAAATTAGAAATCAAACCCAGCTCTATACCTGGATATGGGGCCACATTCATACTGCTCTTGGGGATGGAAAGCCTAGGCTGAGAAACAACTTAGAGGCTCATTCAGACTGGCTATGGCAGTAGTAGCTTGCTTAGATTAATCTCTCTTAGCAACAACTAAAAATCTGGGAAAATATTTTGAAACATCTATATGAAAGCATTGGAAAGGGACAAAAAGCATGTACAAACTGGACAAGGGTCCACTCTTAAAATATAACAATTACAAATGGTGTGATTCGGAAACTTGAGGCTTTTTGTCTACAGAAACTCCCCAATATGCAGGAAGCTCGGGGTGGCAGAAAGCCAGAGCCTTACTCCTTGAGATAGCACAAGACAAAGCTCAGAGCTTGTGGAGTGCCTGGAAAGCTAGGGGGAGAAACTGTGGAGAAGAAGCTGCAGAAGGCGTGAGCCACAAAATCTTAAAATAAACTGAGCCCAAATTCTTGGCAGACCACTAAACTATACACGTGTTAGGGAGGCCCCAGAGAACTCAGCTGATAAGCAGTGGGTGGGAGTTGGGGGGATTGAGAAAAGATTTCAGCTGCTGCCCACCACAGGGTATATCAAGTTAACTGCCTGCTAGACCAAAATAAGAAAAATAATATCCTTCAGAGAAACATAAAATCAGAGTCTTTTCAACATAGCATCATGGTATCCAGTGTGCAATCAATCTAAAATCAATAGGAATGCAAAGAAACAGAAAAATGTAACCCATATGTTAGAGAAACATCAGGCGATAGAAACCAGTTCTGAGATGACCTAGATGTTCCAATTAGCAGACAAGGAACTTTAAAGCCACCATTATTAAAATTACTCAATTATTTTATACGAAAATATACTCAAAATGAATGAACATATTGATAACCTCAGCAAACAAATAGAAATTATAAAAAACAATCAAATAGGAGAAGGATGGGATATCTGTACTGGTGGTGTAAAAAGTTCAGGCAATTGCTCCTGAAGATAAAAATCATTAAAATGTGACTAAATTACTTAAAACAACTTCTGCTCTGCAAAAGATAATGTCAAGAGGATAAGAAGACAAGCCACAGACTGGGAGAAAATATTTGAAAAGGACATCTGATAAAGGACTGTTAAAACTCTTAAAACTCAACAATAAGAAAACAAACAACCCGATTAAAAACTGGGCCAAAGACCTCAACAGACACCTTACCGAAGAAGATATGCAGATGGAAAATAAGCATATGAAAAGGTGCTCCAAATCATTTGTCATCAGGGAAATGCAAATCCAAACGAGAGTTACCACTACACACCTATTTGGATGGCCAAAATCCAGAAGTGAACATTTGAAAACTGGAAAATACAACATCTGAAATCCATGCTCACCACTTCTATTCACTATTGTACAGGAAAATCTAGTTAGTACAATAAGACAAGGAAAAAATATAAAAGTTATATAGGTTAGAAAGAAGTCAAACTGTCTTTTTTTGCAGGTGACATGATCATGTACATAGACAATTCTGAAGCATCTAATATATATATATATATATATATATTCACATACACACACACACACACATATATAAATACCTACTAGAATGAATTACTGATTTAACATGGTTGCAGGATGAGACTTCAGTTTTAAAAAAATTGTTTTCTATAGCCTGGATCTGCAAGAAGGAACAAGAAGTTCTAAAGTGATGACCTAACAAATACCCTTAGGGCCTGGGAGAGGTAAGGAAATTTAATAAAACAAAAATTTAGGTGAGAAAAAGCACATCAGTAAAACTTTGTATAATAAGGGAGTGAAGAGATTTCAGCTCCCCTCAGAAAGAAAACCAAGCCTCTGGCTGATAAAATTACTTTGAGTGTGTAAGATCTAAACACGCATATAGCATTTTTGAGGTTTAGAGCTAGACAGAGCGTTCGTTGAAGTGACTATGTCTAGGTTGAGTACCTGTGCTCTGTCAAGGCCAGAAGCCTCTGATTCCTAGAATCTCTGATTCGTTACATAAGAAGTTGTTAAAGTTGGACTCTTCTGGTTTTAGTTTCACTGAGGAACCAATTCTATGGCTATCAGATGGATGCCAAAGTGTGAGACAGAGCTCAAACCATACCTTCTCTTCTTGAATCCCTCAGCTAAATCAAGGATATAGAAAGGACTTGGATTTGAAGAGGGGGAGAAATTTATAGAAAAACTTTTTTTTTTTTTTTTTTTTGCGGTACGCGGGCCTCTCACTGTTGCGGCCTCTCCTGTTGTGGAGCACAGGCTCCGGACGCGCAGGCTCAGCGGCCATGGCTCACGGGCCCAGCCGCTCCGCGGCACACGGGATCCTCCCAGCCCGGGGCACGAACCCGCGCCCCCTGCATTGGCAGGCGGACCCCCAACCACTGCGCCACCAGGGAAGCCCGAAAAACATTATTTGAAGAGAGCTGTTGTCTATTAGTTCCCCTCCACCCCTCCCCCACCCTTGCTTCAGATGGGAAGTGTGAGATTTTACTTTCTTCATCTCAAGCCTAATGAAGGAGCTTCCTTGAGAGCCTGATATGTGTCCCCTGGGGTCTGAGGATACTGTGGACACGTGTCTGACTTGGGTCCAGGCAATCACGGAAAGCAGGATAAGGAATGACTTTACTTCATTGCTTTGGTAGTGTAGCCAACAGAAGGCTGCCATGCTAGCATGCTTCATTGCTCTAATGTATAGAAAGAGGATGGCCAAGTGTTTTTCTGTGAACAAACATGAATCACATGGGAGAAAGACAGTGGAGCTGGAGCTATGAGGAAGGGCATGAACTACAGCATGTGAACCAGAGGCTGAGGGCAGAGTGTTCCAGGGAATCAAATGCATCTCCTTTGTTTTGAGGATTGTGGTTGATGGGTAGGGCCCTTGGAAAGTCTCTGCAGAGACCTCGAGAGCACCTACAAGAAAAAGTTGGCTCTAACCATCTGCCCATACCAGAGAGGATGAAGCCACCTCATCAAGGTAGGACTCTTATCTCTCCTCACTACTATACATGCACACTTTTGCTTACACAGTGAAGTAAAAGGATAGCAGATGGTGGCAGCCAGGTTTCTCACTGTTGGAGTGGGAGTTTACAACGCAAGGGATATACACAAGGAGAAGAGGCTAAAATGATCCATCTGGCAATGGATTAAAGTTGGAGATATCAGTATGAACTCATGTCTACCTTAATACAGGTATAGATAGTTACATATACAAATATTTATAGATATGCGCACATATACAAGGTTAGTATACATGTGTTTATTTCCTCACTGTTCTAACTGAGAGGTCCTGGAAGGTCTAAAGACACTCCAGTAACAATGGGCACCCCTAGCACCCAAAGCTTGGTTTCTAATACCATTCTTCAAAAAAATGAACCAGAATACTTGGAGAATTAGCTGATTCTAAACCTGGGGCAGGAAATAAACAAGATGATCCTAGCATATCTTATAATAACAGAAAGTAAGAAAGTACTTTTAAAAAGACCCACATTGTAGGCCAGAAACTATCAAATTCTTAGAGGAAAACATAGGCAGAACACTCTATGACATAAATCACAGCAAGATCCTTTCTGACCCACCTCCTAGAGTAATGGAAATAAAAACAAAAATAAACAAATGGGACCTAATGAAACTTCAAAGCTTTTGCACAGCAAAGGAAACCATAAACAAGACCAAAAGACAACCCTCAGAATGGGAGAAAATATTTGCAAATGAAGCAACCGACAAAGGATTAATCTCCAAAATTTACAAGCAGCTCATGCAGCTCAATAACAAAAAAGCAAAAAACCCAATCCAAAAATGGGCAGAAGACCTAAATAGACATTTCTCCAAAGAAGATATACAGACTGCCAACAAACACATGAAAGAATGCTCAACATCATTAATCATTAGAGAAATGCAAATCAAAACTACAATGAGATATCATCTCACACCAGTCAGAATGGCCATGATCAAAAAATCTAGAAACAATAAATGCTGGAAAGGGTGTGGAGAAAAGGGAACACTCTTGCACTGCTGGTGGGAATGTGAATTGGTTCAGCCACTATGGAGAACAGTATGGAGGTTCCTTAAAAAACTACAAATAGAACTACCATATGACCCAGCAATCCCACTACTGGGCATATACCCTGAGAAAACCATAATTCAAAAAGAGTCATGTACCAAAATGTTCATTGCAGCTCTATTTACAATAGCCCAGAGATGGAAACAACCTAAGTGCTCATCATCGGATGAATGGATAAAGAAGATGTGGCACATATATACAATGGAATATTACTCAGCCATAAAAAGAAACGAAATTGAGCTATTTGTAATGAGGTGGATAGACCTAGAGTCTGTCATACAGAGTGAAGTAAGTCAGAAAGAAAAAGACAAATACCGTATGCTAACACATATATATGGAATTTAAGAAAAAAGAAATGTCATGAAGAACCTAGGGGTAAGGCAGGAATAAAGATGCAGACCTACTAGAGAACGGACTTGAGCTTATGGAGAGGGGGAAGGGTGAGCTGTGACAGGGCGAGAGAGAGTCATGGACATATACACACTAACAAACGTAGTAAGGTAGATAGCTAGTGGGAAGCAGCCGCATGGCACAGGGATATTGGCTCAGTGCTTTGTGACAGCCTGGAGGGGTGGGATAGGGAGGGTGGGAGGGAGGGAGACGCAAGAGGGAAGACATATGGGAACATATGTATATGTATAACTGATTCACTTTGTTATAAAGCAGAAACTAACACACCATTGTAAAACAATTATACCCCAATAAAGATGTTAAAAAAAAAAAAAAAAAGACCCACATTGATGGGGGTATATCAAGTGGATACAGGAGTCAACTGAAAGAGTTTCCAATGGCCAAAACTGGAACAATTTCGGAAGCAACATAAATAAGGTAGTAATAGATTGTAACCTGAAGTATACAATAAATATCCATGAGTCCATGATGTTAACAAATGAGTGAATAAATAAATAAATGGGAAAGGAGAGACAGACCTCCTGCAAAGCAGAATTCCAAATAATTTATGCAACTACTTCATCTTCAAGGAGGTAGAGCATAACTCCTCTCCTCAAGTGTGGTCTGTACATGGTGACTTCCTTCCAAAGAGTAAAGTATAAAAAGGGGTGGTGGAGGAGGGGGACATGAGAAACAGTACCTTAGCCTGGTGATCAAGTTTAATGCCAATAGTGATACAATTCATGTTCTTAATATGTACCTCTGATATGATATGTTGAAAATAGCACCTTACCTCCTTCCCCAAACCCCAGTCTAATCATGAGAAAAACATCACACAAATCTCAGTTGAGGGACATTCTTCAAAAGACCTGACCAGTACTCCTCAAAGTCAAAAACAAGGAAATCATCATCAAAAAACAAGGAAAGTCTATGAAACTGTCACAGTCTAGAGGAGACTAAGAAGACATGATGACTATAATGTGCTATCCTGAGCAGGATCCTGCAGCAGACAAGGCACATTAGGTAATAATGTGAATAAAGTATGAACTTTAGTTAATAACGATGTATCAATATTAGTTCATTACTTGTGATACATCTACCATACTAATATAGGATGTTTCTAATAGGGGAAATTAGGTGTGGAGTAGAGGGTTCTCTGTATGCTTTTCACCATTTTTCTGTAAATCTAAAACTATTTTAAAAGATAAAAGTTCATTTTTAAAAGGCATAGAGACTTTCCAAACTTTCATCCAAAGATAGGGGATTATTATATCAATGAATGCATTTTAAAATTTTGATGGAGTCAAAAAATGAAGTTTGATTAAACCACAATGAAACAATTCATCTGAAATTCAGGGGTCCCCAACAGAGGCAAATGCTAACCCATTCCTCAGGATAATGCATATGCCTGGCATTTCCACAGCACTTCTCCAGAAAACAGCTTCTGCTAAATATGAGTTCCTAGGCAAAAATGACACAACACGTAAGGAAGTCCACCCTCATAAAGGAGAGTTAGCAGGTACAGCAAACAGGAAGATTTGCAGCCAAAGATATTAGCTCAATCTCTGACGGACTTTGCCATAAGAATCACTAACCTGTTCAAAAAGATAAAGGGAAGAATAGTGTCCATAATACTAAGAGAAGACATTAAGAGAAAAGTGCAGATATATCTCAAAAAGGAGTATGTAGTCACACTAGGAATAAGAGTCATTTAAATTTTAAAAAAATACAATAAATGCTTGACTAGATTCAGCTAAAGAGAAATGGTGAATTAAAAGATCTCTGGAAAGCATATAGGATGGAAAACAGAAATGAGATGAAAACTATGAAAGGGAAACTAAGACTCAAAGAGGATCTAATAAGAAGTTCTAATGAATGGCAAGCAAGAGTGACACGGTGAGAAAAAGAGAAAATGGGGATAGATAATATTTAATATGATATTGCCAGGTAATTTTTCAGAACTGAAGAAAAGACATAAATCCTTATGGTGAAAGATTAGACTGTTCTAAATAGAATAAATAAAAACAAATATACATCCAGATACTTAGTAGCAAAAGTTCAAAAAACATCAAAGATAAAAATCTTTAAAGCTACCCACAAAGAAAAGACATTCTAACAGAAGACTCATTATCACTAACAATATATGTCAGAAACAGCAGAATAATATCCTCAAAGTGTTGAGGGAAAACATGTCAACCTGCTATTCTTTATGCAGCTAAACTATCATTTCAGAGTGATAATAATTTTTAGACTTTCAAAGACCAAGAGAGATTACTTCCTATGGATCTTTGCTACATGAGCTACATCAGGCTGGTTCATTTTGACATCCATTCCAACTGCTTTCTTATACTACAGAGCCTGGAATGCTTTTTTAAGAATTACATATTCCAAAACGTTTGCAATTAGCAATCTTCATGTGACCCAGGTTCTGGAAAGCAGATACACAGATACCTGAAAGGCAGAAGTGAACTATGTGAAGGTCAAAGAGCTCTTCCAGTGATTTAAACTAGATAGAGTGGGTTATGTTTTGAACATTGATTAATAAAAAATTTGTAAACAAGGCCCTACTGTATATCACAGGGAACTATATTCAATATCCTGTGATAAACCATAATGGAAAAGAATAGTCACTTTGCTGTACAGCAGAAATTAACATAACATTGTAAATCAACTATACTTCAATAAATTTTTTTAAATGCTTGAATCAAAAAAAAATTTTGTTCCAGAAATGGTGGCAGGCTACAGACTTTCAAGGGAATGGGAATCCAGAATTCATTATCTCGTTTCATAGGTTTGAAGGCAATGAGGATTGGTTTAGCATCACAGGAAGAGGCTCAGGTGTTCCAGAGCATGCTTTGGCTGGGCAGTCACTTAAATCAGCAATCCCCAACCTTTTTGGCACCAGGGACCAGTTTCGTGGAAGACAATTTTTCCACGGACCAGGGCGGGTAGGGGCGGGGAGGGATGGTTTCAGGATGATTCAAGGGCATTACCTTTATTGTGCACTTTATTTCTATTATTACATTGTAATATATAATGAAATAATTATACAGCTCACCATAATGCTGACAGGAGGCAGAATGTGAGCAATGGGGAGCGGCTGTAAATACAGATGAAGCTTCGCTCGCTCGCCTGCCGCTCACCTCCGGCTGTGTGGCCTGGTTCCTGACAGGACACGGACTGGTGGTCCATGGCCCGGGGGTGGGGACCCCTGACTTAAGTGATCCACCATAGTCACTTGGAATGAATTGCCTATGGAAGGCAAAGCTTTGGTGGCCACGGTGACTGACCATTATAATGGACATAAGAAATAGACAAGTTGTGAGATGGGATGGCTGCTTCTAACTCAGCTATAATAGTTTTAAAAAGAAAATGACAGGATGAAGATTTTACATCAGAGAATGAGGAACAGTCCATGCTTGCCCTAAAAGAATTTCCTATATCTCAAAACTGCAGAGCTCGTGTAGCTAATTCAGTGGTTAATCAGACATAGGTTGAACGTAAGTTGAATTCAATATAGATTGAATTCACAGCCTCATCTGTTCTCTAATGTGAAAGTTAAGGCATTTACTGGGGAAAGGCAGCACCTGAAATTGGAATAGGAATGTTTGTGGGGGATTAAGATGACTCCAATAACCCCAAATTTCACTGAGCCTCTCGTGCATGAAGAAGCAGTTCCTCCTCTCCATCTTATGAAGCTGGTCCCCCCTGCTTACAGACCGATACTAACCTCATCAGAGGATTCCTTGAAATGAAATGTCAAGCTTCTTCAAGACCCAGCCCTACTACCTCCCATTTGCCTGTAGATCCCAGGGGGCTATAAGGGGCCACTGACATCATCAAACCCAGAGGAAATATTTCATGCCAAACAAATTGCATGATTTAAATAATTGAAATCCAGAGTGCTAGAAGGGGTAGGGAGGAATAAAAATGTAGATTAGGCTGACTTTATCAACATGGGAACACACACCAGAGATTCTAGAGTCAGTGGATTAAGCTTGGGCTACTGAGAATGGCTTTTTGTTTTTCATGTGCAACTTACATTCTTTTTTTTTTTAATTGTGGTTAAAATACATATAACATAGTATTTACCGCCTTAACTATTTTTAAGTATACAGTTAAGTCGTGTTAAATACATTTATATTGTTGTACAACCAACCTCCAGAACTTTTTTCCATCTTGCAAAACTGAAACTCTGTACCTGTTAAACAACTCCACACTCTCTCCTCTTCCCAGCCTCTGGTTACCTCCTTTGCCCTTTCTGTCTCTATGAATTTGACTACTCTGTATAGCTCATAGAAGTGAAATCATACATGATTTGTCTTTTTGTTACTGACTTATTTCACAGAGCATAATGCCCTCAAGTTTCATCCATGTTGTAGCATGTGGCAGAATTTCCTTCCTTTTTTTTTTTTTTTTTTTTTGTGGTATGTGGGCCTCTCCCGCTGTGGAGCACAGGCTCCGGACGCGCAGGCTCAGCGGCCATGGCTCACAGGTCCAGCCGCTCCATGGGACGTGGGATCCTCCTGGACCAGGGCACGAACCCACATCCTCTGCATCGGCAGGCGGACTCCCAACCACTGCGCCACCAGGGAAGCCCTTTCCTTCCTTTTTAAGGCTGAATAATATTTCTTTGTGTGTATATACCACATTTTGTTTACTATTCATCAACTGATGGACACTTGGGTTGCTTCTACCTTTTGGCTTTTGTGAAAAATGCTGCTATGAACATGGATGTACAAATATCTCTTTGAAACCCTCCTTTCAATTCTTTTGGGTATATAACGAGAAGTGGAATTGCTGGATCATATGGCATTCTATTTTTAATTTTTTGAGGAATTGCCATACTGTTTTCCACAACAGCTGTTCCATTTTACATTCCCACCAACCATGTCCAACGGTTACAATATCCCCACATTCTCACCAACACTGTTTTTCGTTTTGTTTTGTTTGATAGTAGCCATCCTAATGGGTGTGCAGTGGTATCTCATTGTGATTTTGATTTGCATTTCCCTCATGATAAATGATGTTGAAAGTCTTTTCATATACTTTTTGGCCATTTGTACATCTTCTTTGGAGTAATGTCTATTGCCCATTTTTAAATTGGATTTTGTTGTTATTGTTGTGGTTGAGTTGTAGAAGTTCTTTGTATATTCTAGATATTAATGCCTTATCAAATATATGATTTGCAAGTATTTTTCCATTCTAAAGGTTGCCTTTTTACTCTGTTGTTTCCTTTGACACACAGAAATTTTTAATTTTGATATAGTCTAATTTATCTATTTTAACTTTTTTCATCTGTGCTTTTGGTGCCAAATCCAAGAAATCAATGCCAAATCCAATGCTGTGAAGATTTTTTTCCCTATCTTTTCTTCTAAGAGTTTTATAGCTTTAGCTCTTTCGGTAATTGATCCATTTTGCATTGATTTTTGCATATTGTATGAGGAAAGGGTCCAACTTCTTTCTTTTGCATATGGATATCCAGTTTTCTTAACACCATTTGTTGAAAAGACTCCTTTCCTTCTTCAGTCTTGGCACCCTGGTTGAAAATCGCTTGACCATATATGTGAGGGTTTATTCTATTCCACTGATCTATATGACTATCTTTATGCCAGTATCACAGTTTTTTTGATTTCTGTAACTTTATAATAAGTTTTAAAATCAGGAAGTGTGAGAGCTCCAAAACTGTTCTTATTTTTCAAGCTAATTTTAGCTATTTGGAGTCTTGAGAATGGTTTTCATTGTTTGCTAGGTTTCTATTGTCTCTGGGCTCCATCGTGTTCTATGCCAAAAGAATTTGAGATATTATAAAGCATAAGTTAGAAAGGGTAAAGCAAAGACTGTGAGAGATGGTAATATTGAAGTGGATTTGGCAGGTGTGACCCATGCATTCACCCCTAAATATGTCCTCTGAGAGGGCCCAGACCTATCCTTGATATAGAGAAACACAACAGCCAGGGAAATGCAGGCATATGTAAAAGTGCTAGAGTGGATTTCTTCCATGCAACAGAAATGAATATGAGGATGCTTCCTGATTCCAGTGAGGTTCATGGGATTGGATTCTGGGGTGGCAGAAGCCACGCAGTAGCACTCACTCTTAGTGGCACAGAAAGTATGGTTACTATAACAATCAGCAGGTTCAGCTCATTAATCAATTATCTGGCCCTTCTCCAAAGGGGCTTATGCAATGGCCAATGTACACATTTGGAGATAACTGGACACTGACTTTTTGGTCATATCAATTTTTAGAGATGAAAAAAGACATTGTGGTTCATAGATGAGAGTGGGGACTTGTGGAGGTCAGTGATAAATGGAATTGTGGCTTATGTCCCACTCATACCGGGTCCATGAGTTTATTCTGTGGCTAAATCCTGAGTTCCTAAGAAACAGTCAGAATACTTAGCAACTGGCAGAATCAACACACGAGGACAGTTACAGCGGTGTCAGTGGAAGCACCTGAAGCTCCTCCTTGCAGTGAAAATATCAGCTCAAAGCAATATCACCTCCCTGGGGGAATCACACAGGTTGGTGCCAATATTAAATACTTGACAGATGCAGCAGTAGTGGTTCTTTTGTTTTTTTAAAGAGACTTATTCTTTTTTAAACATTTAAAAAATTTTTGCCTGCTTTGGGTTTTCATTGCTGCACGCGGGCTTTCTCTAGTTGCAGCAAACAGGGGCTACTCTTCATTGCAGTGCTCGGGCTTCTCATTGCAGTGGCTTCTCTTGTTGTGGAGCACGGGCTCTAGGTGCGTGGGCTTCAGTAGTTGGGGCATGTGGGCTCAGCAGTTGTGGCACACGGGCTTAGTGGCTCTGCGGCATGTGGGATCTTCCCGGACCAGGGCTCGAACCCGTGTCCCCTGCACTGGCCGATGGATTCTTACCCAGTGCGCCACCAGGGAAGTCCCAGAAGTAGTGATTCTTATTAGAGTCTTTTGACTCACCTGTTTGGCCTCTACCTAAGGTAGGTAAACTTGGGTTGCATGCATAGAACTGGGAATCAGAAAAGCATCCAATTTCTCAGCAGAAGTGTAAGAAGGTAGGTGAGCAATGCTGGCCGGCAGAATAATGGCCTCCCAAGGACGTCTGTCTCCTAATCCCAGAACCTGTGAACATATTCAGGCAAAGGAGAATGAAGGTTGCAGATGGAATTGGGGCTGCTAATCAGCTGACTTTAAGATGGGACAGTAACCTGTATTACTCAGGTGGACCCAGTGTCATCACAAGGGTCCTGAAAGTGGAGGGGAGGCACAGAAGAGATGGAGAAACGAAGCTAAAGAAGGTCAGAGAGATGCCATGTTGCTGCCTTTGAAGCTGGAGGAAAGGGGCCATGAGCCCAGGAATATGGGTGGCCTCTGGAGGCTGGAAAAGGTAAGGAAACGGATCAGACCCGGAGCCTACAGAAAGGAATGCAGCCATGCTGACGCCTTAATTTCAGCCCCATGAGACCTGTGTCAGACTTCTGACTTACCTACGGAAGTGTAAGATAATACGCTTGTGCTGTTTAACCCCCTAAGGCGGTCATAATTTGTCATGGCAGCAACAGAAAACTAATAAAAATGCCTTCAAAGTTCCGAGAGAAAGTGATTTTCAATCTATTACCCTATATTCAGTCAGATGCAGTTCTAATTACATGTGAATTAAAAACATCTCGGGACGTACAAAGGTCTCAAAAGAAATTTTTCTTTTCTTGGGCAATGGCCGGAAGATGTGCTCTTCCAAAGGATTAAACGAAGAAAGAGGAAGAAATGGATCTAGGAAATTGGAACATCTAACCACTAGGGAGAGGAGAAGAGGAGTCCTGGGAAAGCAGGTCCTCTGCTGCCATAGAGATATGTAAACAGAGATCAGCTAGCCAAGGAGAAGCAGCTCAGATGGCCCAGGAGGCGTGGGAGAGGGGTACTGGCAGACCAGGATGTGTGTGGTCACCTCACAAAGGGGTTTTAACTATTTTGAAAAATTGGGACAGAAGTAGTGATTGTGATATAGAAAATGAAAGCAAAGAAATAGAGGCAAGTTTTAAATCCAAAAAAAAAGATTGTTTTTAAAAAAGAAATATAATTGTCATATCCTACTTGTCTCAGCTGTGAACTCCATTTGCATATTCTAATAATACAAATACAGATGTAACTAGATTGGAAGGATGCAGGGAAGAAAAGTGAAGCCTTGGACCTCTAGGTTCCATTCCTGTTGGCTTACTGCTTGTTTGTGTATAGACTGCAGAGGCACAGGATTGGATGAATTATAATCCTTGGCTTGTGGCACACGCTTAATGTTGGTCCATCTGCTTTTAGCTATTTGGTTAGTGATGTGATTCGTGATTTTTAATCAGGTAGTAAGAACCCACTGCCCAAAACGAAAGCTAGAACCTTGACAATTATTTACAGCCAAGTGGTTCTGTAACAGGGAAAAGCCACATCGGACTACACTTTGGATCTGTTTCTTTTGCTTTAACCTTTGCTTCCCGTTGCTTTTGTTCACTAAAAGGATACTGTCTGTACATAATGGCCTGCCTCAGGGAACGCTGCCCCTCTGCCTGAAGGTCAAACCAAAGTGCCTTTGTTCAGGAAAACATCCCCACCCTGTTCCACCTGTGGATGGCTGCAAGAAAGAAGAAATTAACACATCCCCTCCCGGAGGCTGGCCATTCCAGGGGATATTTGCAAAAAGTATGGCCTTTTTACTTTACTTCCTCATCTCCTCCCCCTCTCTGTGCTATAAAAGAAGTTGGCATCCAAATCCCGATAAGATGGTTATTTTGAGACTTTAGTCCCGCCATCTTTCCAAATAAGGCCGTATTCCTTGCCTCAGCACCTTGTCTCCCGATTCATCGGTCTGTTGTGCGGCGAGCAGAGAGAGCTTGGACGTGGTAACAGTTCCCATCGCCCTACGTGCCAACCCCTACCCCTTCTCCACATGACGTAATCAACATCCTGAACCCTGTGTTCATGATTCTTTTGCCTTCCTCATATTGACGCTGAGCAACTTAAATTCATGACCAGTCTGAGGACAGGGTCCCTGCTAGGTTAAAAACAGGAGGCCAGGAGGAGCTGTTAACATCAAGCACTTTGTCACCATGAAGCACCAAATAGCTTATTCTCAGCAAGAGAGGCTCTAAAACCTGAACCCCAGGGCTTTCTCGCATTAAATATCACTGGTTATTCTTTTCCCCAAATGCCTCCAGCATTGCATGTATTGTATTTGTTCTTTCCCTAACTACGCCTTGAAAGGAGAGAGAATGGCAGGGGCGAGGCACCGGGGTGAGGGTGTGGGGAGTGTACACAGAGATGCCAAAGCAAGATGCTGACGACCTGATCCCACAGCACTGGAAGCATCTTCTACCGTCTTTGGGCAACACTCTAGGACAAGCATGTTTCCCCAGTGGGTGCTGCAAGACCACCAGTCTTTCCTGGCCCCAGGCATTCTGGCATAGCTTCCCTAGGGGCCCTGGAGGCACATCCCAACCAGCTTGGAGCAGAGGGTTAAGCCAAGTTCTGCCTGTGCTGTCTGGGGACCCTGAGGCCCTGGCCAGCTGTGAGACAGCTGTTAACCTTGGCAACCTGACATAGTTGGTCAAGCAGGGCACTGGCCACTCAGGCATCGCTACCAGCTTGTTGGGAAGACGCTTCTAGCCAGAGGTGAGCCCACAAGGCAGCATGAGATTCTACTTGTTCTAGAAGCATGGATTCACTGACCATGGAGCTGCGAGGGGCCCTGGAACCCATGTAGTCAAGCATTTCCCTAAGCACGTAACTCAAGCACTGGTTTGGGGACAGTTAACGGGTTTTACCTCCAAAAGTGCCCCATAATCGAGGAAATTCATAGAACATCAGATTAAAAACAAATTAAGGTTCTTTCCTACAAGGCTTCTCAGAACCTAATCTCAAGATTAGGCTTTGGGATCTTTACCTGAGCCTCAGTTTCCTCATCTGCAGTGTAGAAATAATAACGCTTACCTTGGAGAAATACTGAGGGAGAATGAGCTCACGGACTCAGAGACATTTAGCACAGTGTCTCACGTAGATGTCAGCAAATCCTAGTTCCCCTCTTTTCTCCATCTCCTTTCATTTTCTTTCAAATGTTCCCCTAGGCACAGTAAATTCCCTACTGTGTAATTATTTAACATTGATTTCCTGGGCTCTGGAGGGCATCGGGGTAATTATGTATGCAGTGGAGGTGTTACCGAATCAGGTCTGTCTGCTCACCACTCAAAAGTCAGTATGAGGGCTTCCCTGGTGGCGCAGTGGTTGAGAGTCCGCCTGCCGATGCAGGGGACACGGGTTCGTGCCCCGGTCCGGGAAGATCCCACATGCCGCGGAGCGGCTGGTCCCGTGAGCCATGGCCGCTGAGCCTGCGCGTCCGGAGCCTGTGCTCCGCAACGGGAGAGGCCACAACAGCGAGAGGCCCGCGTACCGCCAAAAAAAAAAAAAAAAAGTCAATATGAGAGAGAGAGAGAGAGGGAGGGAGACAACTGTTGGTAGAAAGGAAAGATGCTTTTAATCAGAATGCCGGCAATCTGGGGAGATGGTACACTCAGTGTCCCCAGAAACCACCTCCAAAGACTGCTTGGCCATGAAAGATTTAAAGGGAAACAGGGAAGTAACCTCAGTTAATCATTGAGATAGGGGGTCAGAGTCGTGGACATTCCCTGCTGCTGCAGGCTCATCAGCTCCTCCTGACCTTCCTCTAGATGTTATCTTGTTCACGAGATTACTGAAGGGGAAGCTAGGGAAGAGATCTGGTCATCTGTTAAGTACTTGTTCTTCGTTTCTACTTCTTTGATCTACAAAAAGAACCCACACGTTAGGCAAGGTACTGTGTGATCAAAAGATGGGAAAGGTGTGCTTGGGCCAGAGATGAGCAGAGCATGCGGATGTCTGGTCTAAGAGTCAGTTACAAGATAGCTTTGCTAACGTGACAAGAAAAGGGGCTTCCTGTTGAGGGCGGTTTCCTGCAAAGAGCCGCTTATAGAGGCTCCTACCCAGCTTAGCTGGTCGGACAAGCGGAGCCCAGGTCCAGGGGGGCAGAAACCCTGTGAACAGGAACGTGGTACCTACTGCACCCTGCGCGTGGGAGCGGCAGCTTCGCCTCCTCCGGAATCACCAAGGAACAGCTGGAGTCCCGGCTTAAATCACTCAGCACAGATTCATTTCACAGATTTCACAAAAGAGGGGCCTCGGCAGCCAGCTCCGTGGAAGAAGGCACTCACCAGAGGTTTTCAACCCGCTCAGTGTTTGGGCTTTTGCGCAGCTGTGAAATGTAGAGGTGAGGGCCGAGGCTCTTCACGCTCTCTTCATCTAATCCTCGTGGATCCCCATTTGAAAGGTCAGCAGCTGTGGCCTCATCACAAATCCGGGAAGCACAGGCCACACACCACTATGTATTTTATTGAGATGGGAGCAATTTACAGTCAAGTCCTCATGACAGCACAGTGGAAAGATTCCAGTTTTACACACGTCACATTCACAAACACGAATCACTTCTGCTCTGAGGCACACAGGGAACGTGGGGTGGGGGAGACAGGGAGCTGACAGGAGACCCAGACTTAATGAGCCATCAGTGGGGAGGGTCTTCCACCAGAGAAGAGCCTTCTCTGGGACTTGGCAGAATTTCTAGATGCCCTCAGAGAGGAAGGAACAAAGTGAAGCCTTCCCCGTGATTTCAGAGCAGGACAAATTTTCTGTAACCCTGTCGCCTGTTCTCTTTCTGGTAAGAATTTCCATGGCAGCATTAAGAGACAATACTCACAGGCCTGGGAGCCACTTGGTCTGAAAAAAAATCCACCTGGGGATCCCTATGGGCTTGAAAGGCTCTCTGTGTCCCATGAAAGTCACTTTTCTATCCACTGTTCAGAAGATTATTTTTTAAACTTTACGTCTTGAAAATTTTCAAACATCCTCGTAAATAGAGAGAATAGGATAATGAACCCCCATGGTTCCTTCCAGAGAAGCAGATGATATGACCAAGTTCAGGTTCAATTAACAGCCAAGAGATCTAAGTGAACCTTAGACAAACCCCTTCTCCCTGAGCCTCAGTTTCCCTCTTAGCTCCATGACCATGCTTTGCTTTCAGGATCTCTCTGGTGCTAGAAAGAAACCTCAAACCAGTGTGAGAGCGGCAGTTGTTTAGGGCTGGTGAAGGAAGCTCTCTCCTGCCTGATGCGTCTCTCTGCTGGATGACACAGTGAGTCACTCAGGGCCAGATGGAAGGTGATGAAAACACTCACTGTCTCTGGAATGAGATTTCTCTGGCAAGTTGAGTCACTAAGGACCATCACGATGCCATAGGGTTTGATAAGTGACACGTGAGAGAGTGATGTTGACAGTGAGTCGTCTTATGAGAACTGGCGTGAAGAAGCCTTATTATTCAGAGGACATGGAGGAGAAATGGCCTGACCAGACAGCTTGGGAGGATGAGGTGTCTAAGCACGGGTATTTCCAGCATGTTGGAAAGCCTGCTCCCTCATCTCCTGCAAAAGCAGGGCAGTATTTCACCACCTCTTGTTCTGTGTGCTTGCAGGAGAGGAGGAATTATGCCTCCTGGATGAGTTTTATTCTCGGGCCCTTGCCACCACTGGCTGCGGGACGAAGGCAGTCTGTCCGCTCTGGGACGGTGTTCCCCTTGGGCTCTTCTCACACCTCATCTTCGAAATCTTCTGGTGGACACTATTCCCGGGAGAGGGGTTCAGGAGTTCTCGGCTATGCCCAGTTTCTTGCTTATTTCTAAATGGACAAGTGTAATTCAGCATGAAATGAAAATCCTAGACACACACACACACACACACACACACACACGAAAAGAAGCTGCAAAGAAAGCCACAGTATTTTGACAGAACTTATCAGAAGTTGGAGGGAGAAGGGGGTGATTTTTATTTTCTTCTTCGTGCTTCTCTGAATGTTCCAAAGTTTCCATAATAGTGTTTCTTTGTTTTAAGGAAACTCAGTAATTCCTCTTTATATTAAGGAACCCAGTCGCGGTCTTTTCTTGTCACGTGTTGGGCCGCCACAGAACCGGGACTCAGCCAGCTCCAGTGACTTCAGAAAGCGAGGCATACACACCTCCACGCCGGCTCTGGTTCACTGACCTTTCACTGGCCGACGGGCCTCTCTCAAGCACAGCTGTGCATCTGGGTCAGCCACTCCGCACGTCTGACTCCAGGGTCCTTCGAGGGTGCTCAGTGGTGGGAGGGCTGTAAGGCAGCTGCCTGACAGGTGTAGGCAGTTGGCCGACTCAGCCCCCATGGGGGCTGAAGCCGTCCTGGGTCCCCTGGCTCAGACAGGAGTTCACAAACACGTGTCAAGCTGGGTGCTGTCTTTTCGTTTTCCCATCTATCGGGTCGAGGAGCCTGGGCAGCGTTGCCTAGGCACTCAAATGTCCTTGGGCTTCTTCAGGAACTGCTTCCAGCATGTGAAGGGGTGTGAGGACAGGCTGTTTTCCAGGCTTTGTCCTCCCTCAGGCCCTTTCCCAGCCTCATCTGGAGACAGAGCCCTGCCCCCCGCCCCTTCCTGCTCTCCTCCTCTAGGTCACTGCCATGACAGGCTCCACGGACGTCAGGTCTGTCTTCCCAGACTGCAGCTGGGAGGACGGCAGGAGGCTGTTGGCTAGTGGAGCGCTGCGGCCGCTGCTTTTCTCTGTCCAGGCCACCTTGAAGGAGGGGACTGGGGAGGGTGGCCGCTCCTCCCGAGGCTTGGGCGACCTCTGGCACACGCGCAGTAATGCCTTCAGCGCGACCCTGAAGTTCTCGTTGAGCCAGCAGTAGATGAAGGGGTTGTAACAGGTGCTGCTCATGGCGATCCAGTGGAAGGCAAAGTAGAGGGCATTACTGGTGTGGATGACCTTGCTGGACAGGAGGAGGACGTAGCAGTTGAGGGGGAACCAGCAGAGGGCAAACAGGACCACCACCAGCATCAGCATCTTGATGGTTTTCTTCTTCTTGCGTCGCAGGGCCAGGTATTGCTCCGTGGTCACATCCCCAATGGTGTTGCACAACCACAGCTTCTTGGCCACACGGGCGTAGGCCACAGAGATGAGGAGGAGGGGGAGAATGTAAAGCAGGATGAACGTGGCCAAGTCCAGGTACTTCCAGAAGAGGTCGGCTGGCTCAGGGAAGTCTGGCAGGCACAGGGAGCGGACAGTGTCCTCACTGGGGGCAGGGGAGAGAGAGACAGAGAGAGAGGGAGAGGGAGAGGGATAGAGAAGGAGGGTGTGAAATCAGCGTGGAAAAGCCCCATCCCAGCAACCACTGGCCTCTCCCTCCACTGGGCTCCTGGTACATCCGTCTGTTACAGCACATGTGATGAGCAGCCTAATTATCTGATTACATTTTCAGCTCTCCCACTAGGCTGGGCGTTCTACGTAGGTCAGAAATACACCTAAATGTCCATCGACAAATGAATGGACAAAGAAGATGTGGTACATATATACAATGGAATATTACTTAGCCATAAAAAATGAAATAAGGGGCTTCCCTGGTGGCGCAGTGGTTGAGAGTCCGCCTGCAGATGCAGGGGACAAAGGTTTGTGCCCTGGTATGGTAGGATCCCACATGCCGCGGAGCGGCTGGGCCCGTGAGCCATGGCCGCTGAGCCTGCGTGTCTGGAGCCTGTGCTCCGCAACGGGAGAGGCCACAGCAGTGAGAGGCCCGCATACCGCAAAAAAAAAGAAAGAAAAAAAAAAGAAATAATGCCATTTGCAGCACGGATGGACCTAGAGATGATCATACTAAGTGAAGAAAGCCAGACAGAGAAAGACAAATATCATATGATATTGCTTTACACGTAGAATCTAAAAAAAATGATACAAACGAAATTATATACAAAATAGAAATAGACCCACAGACATAGAAAACAAACTCATGGTTACCAAAGGGGAAAGGTCGGGGGGGAGGGATAAACTGGGAGTTTGGGATTAATATATGCACACTACAATATATAAAATAGATAATCAACAGGAATCTGAAAAAGAATTTATATATATATATACACACACACACACACACACACACACACACATATATATATATAACTGAGTCACTTCGCTGTACACCTGAAACTAACACAACATTGTAAATCAACTGTACTTCAATTTTTAAAAAAGAGAAATAGATCACTCTCTGTCCTCTTTACTTTGTATTATTCCTAGCCCAGAATAGACACCCAATAAATATTTGTTCAATGAATGAATGCAACACTGGTGTTCCTAGTCTTAGAATTAACTCATCCTGGGAGCATGATTGATTCAGGAAATCTTGGAATTTCCCATTGTAGTACCTACTCCCATTCCAGAGGGGATCCAAGGAATGGGGCAAAGAAATGCATCTTGAGAATGTGAGTGGCAATGCCTGAACTCATACACCTTCAGCCACTCGGACAAAAAGTACTTATTTTCTATGGAATGTACCCAGTCCTCTTGAAATTTTTTAGGGACATCTGTGTATGTTGGAAAACCCAGAGCTGGTGGGTTAAGAATATGCAGATTATCATTTGCTGAATGAGGTGGCAGGGAGCTCCCTCAGCAGCTTCCTTCCACTTTGGGGAAGCGAAAACCCAGGGGCTGTTTTGATTGAAGGCGCAGTTTCAATACACTCACACAAAGGAAGTCACAAGACTATTACTTATATCCCAGAATGGGGGCACTATGAGCCAGGAGAAGGGCAGTCCTCCCTCCCAGGTCACAGGTGAGCAGGAGAGAGAGACCAGGGTAGCAAACACCTGTTACTTATAAGGTGGTTGGGGCAGAGGTCACTAATTTTTCACAAGTGGTCATTTTAAAAGATGCCCCGATGGGCTTCCCTGGTGGCGCAGTGGTTGAGAATCCGCCTGCCAATGCAGGGGACATGGGTTCGAGCCCTGGTCTGGGAAGATTCCACATGCCGTGGAGCAACTAAGCCCGAGCGCCACAACTACTGAGCCTGTGCTCTAGAGTCCGCGAGTCACAACTACTGAGCCCGCGTGCCACAACTACTGAAGCCTGCGTGCCTAGAGCCCGTGCTCCGCAACAAGAGAAGCCACCTCAATGAGAAGCCCGCGCACCACAACGAAGACCCAATGCGGCCAAATAAATAAATAAATAAAAATAATTTAAAAAAAAAAAAAAAGATGCCCCGGGAAAAGCAAGGCGGGAACTTGTGGCAGGAATCCTAAGCTCCGGTCTTTATCTAAATGTTCAGACTCTGGGTGCGAGCAGGGTTTTCGTACTGTAACATCTCTGAGCAGCAACTCAAAATTGCTACTTTTTTTCCATCATACCATGTAGCTTGTTGATGTTGTTATAGCTGCAGCTGGCCATCACTAGTGAAAGAAAGAAAACTCTCTTCGCTTTTGTTAGCAGAAAAAAGAAATAGCCTTCCATATATGAAGGCAGCTGGGGAGTCTGAGTGCTGGGAAGCGGTGGGTATGTGATTCATTTGATAGCCTAGAATTCGGGGACAGAGACTTTATAAATTAGTTGAAATTGGCCTTCAGAGCTTGTTCTCTGGATCCCGCTATGTCACAGGAGTGTACGTAAACGTATGTCTCAGGTGAGGCAGCACATGGTAAGACCTGCTGGCAGTGCACCCCCTAGATCCCCTTTACTGGTCTGGAGCACCAGCCCCCCAGCTCCGGCCCACCCGACAAGACACAGCTGTCAGCCGTGATCTTCTAGGGGCCTAGGACTACCCGAAGGCCACTGGAGATAATTTCCACAGATCCATTACGAGCCAGAAGTGGCCACGTGTCTCCATTTCCCCCAGGAAGGCCTGGAATACAAAAGCCCAGCCCCCTTGGCTCAAAGCAGGCAAACTCTGTGTTAGCAGTCTGCTCCAGAGCTCCCCCTGCAAACCACACCCTCCCTTGGTCTCTCCCCATTTGCTGTCCAGCTTCTCCACTGCCTTACCCATTACCCCGGGAGCACTTTCTTAAAATTCCCAGGCACACGTACCTTCCTTTATCTCAGGATCTGTTTCTATGGAACTTCAGCTGAAACAACAATGAACTGATGAAGATCACTCTAAGCTCATTCATTCATTCAGTAACTATGTACAGAGAGCTCGTGATGTGAGACAGTAATATAGACGCTAGGGACACCAAGATGGCAAAATCAGAAATGGCGCCAGCTCCCCCCAACCTCACAGTCTAACAGGGGAGATCACCTTTAACTGACCGGCAGCACGCACGAGTGTTTAAGTTTCAAGACACTGAGTGCTTTCCATTCTGTGAGAGCACAGGACAAAGCATATGATAGGAGGGAGGTAGTGGGGAGGGGGGTAGAGCATCCTGCCTGAGACACTTAGAGATATACATGTTTGTAGGTTGTGGGAGAGAATTTAAACATCACCGTTTTAAACGGGGCCTGGGTGATTCTGAATCTCAGTCTGGGTTAGTACCTGTCCTCAGTGGCAGAAGCTGATTGCTATCGCCTTGACCTTACAGACAAAGGGACAGAGACTAAAGAGGAAGCTAAAAGTGTTGCGAGGAAAAGATGAGAAAAAGCAGAAAAAGTGCAGAGGATACGCACGGGCCCGGAAGCAACAGGATGGGAAGGAGACAGAGAACAGCTCAGCGCAGCAGGTACTGGTAACTCTGAGATTCAGAGGGGGTTCAGATTTCCCTCTGTCAATGTTCTCCGGATCCCCAGGCTGCTCCCCACTAGTTCGTCTCACCTGTACTTGAAGGTAAATAATTTCTGGCAGATAGCGTGTGGAAGTGAAAAGAAGGTCGCCATGGTCCAGATGACTGCGATGTAGATGACACCTTTTGTGATTGAGATCCGGGGTTTTAACGGATGCATGATGACCTGGAAGACAAGCAAACTGGGCATCACTGGCTTAAGACAGTTTGAAGCAACTAAGAAATACAGACGATGCAGCTCACTTGTCACAATGAGGCAGGTAGGTCCTACTTAGAGTCAAGCACCCCTTAACTCATTATCGAGCCCCTGAGCTGCACCACCACACCGTCCAGCCCACGGGGGTACAGAGAGGGTGTCATCTGGACTCAGAGACTCCAGGCAGTTCAAATGCCCCTTGCAGGACTTCCCTGGTGGCGCAGTGGTTAAGAATCTACCTGCCAATGCAGGGGATGCGGGTTTGAGCCCTGGTCTGGGAAGATCCCACGTGCCGCGGAGCAACGAAGCCCGTGCGCCACAACTACTGAGCCTGCACTCTAGAGCCTGCGAGCCACAACTACTGAGCCCACGTGCTGCAACTACTGAAGCCCGCACAACTAGAGCCCGTGTACCGCAACGAAGAGAAGCCCCCGCTCGCCGCAACTAGAGAAAGCCCGCACGCAGCAAGGAAGACCCAACGCAGCCAAAAATAAATAAATTAATTAATTTTTAAAAAATGCCTCTTGCAGGTCATGCGTGGCAGAAGCCGGGTGCAGTGAGAGGATGGGGGAGCGGTGAAGGGGGAGGTCTGTTCCCATGACACCCACAGCGAGGCTGGCACAGGAGCAGCGGTGGCACCTCAGGATCTCATCTCATCTGCCCATGATTCCAGATCCTTTAAGTTACAAAGGGCTCCGAGGGGTCTGAAGGCGACACAGGTCGGGAGGAGACTCTCACCACTTATCATGGGAAGCTGCATTGCCCTTTATTTGGGGGTTCACCACATTGTCTCTGAAAGCCATTTCTAACATTGCAGTGGGGCAATTTCAGCTTTCCCAAGCCCCAAATGAAACCATTGTTAGAGGCTTTGGGCTGAAAAGCATCTTGGAATTGATTGCTACTGTATGCCAATCAATTCTCCTAAAAGGTTTAAATAAAGACTTGGGAATTTAACAGCATCCTCATTTTAAGAATAGAATCATTATTCCTCTTTTTTTAAATTGAAGTATAGTTGACGTATAATGTATAAATTTCGGGTGTACAATATAGTGATTCACAATTTTAAAGGTTATACTCCATTTATAGTTATAAAATATTGGCTATATTCCCCACGTTGGACAACATATCCTTGTAGCTTATTTTATAATAGGCTATAGTTTGTACCTCTTAATCTCCTACCCCTATATTGCCCCTCCCCCATTCCCTCCCCACTAGTAACCACTGGTTTTTTCTCTGTATTTGTGGGTCTCCTTCTTTTTTGTTATATTCACTAGTTTGTTGTAGTTTTTTAGATTCCACATATAAGTGGTAGCACACAGTATTTGTCTTTCTCCGGCTGATTTATTTCACTTAGTATAATGCCTTCCAAATCCATCCATGGCAAAATTTCATTCTTTTTTATGGCTGAGTAGTATTCCATTATACATATATACCACATCTTCTTTATCTATTCATCTGTTGATGAACACTTTTAGCTTGCAAGATTAGAATCATTATTTCTTGAAAAAGCCATTTGGGGATAGGTGAGTCGGGTCAGAAAGAGAGGTCATAAAGAGCTACCATTGTCTCAGGATGCCATCCCAGGACACACTGGACATTCTGCTGTGTCCTCCCAAAGTCTTCTCCCAATTTTTTAAGGTTTTATGGGAGGAATGGACTAGGCTTTAGAAGCTGCCCAGCACCTCTCCATTCTGGACTTTGCCATCCTTGCCCCTCAGACGCCATCGTGGTTCATGTTGATAAAGGGAGTAGAAGCCTCAGTCAGAGGCCATGGGCGCCCTCAGGTCCTTTCCAGCTCCCCTCACCATATCGACCCATGTGAATCCGATGGAGCAGGACAGTGAGCTGGGCCTCCCTACCCCACCCGACACCTGCGCCTGCCACCTGCCCGTCCCCCTCCAGCCTGTTTACCTCTTCAACAACCTGGGTCCAGAAGTATCCATCTCATATCCCAGCCAGGAGCCTTGCCTCGGACCTGCATTTGCCACTCTCTTTTCATCTGCGATTTTCCAGATCTGCTTTTCAATCCCCCCAAAACAAACTCATTCATTTCTGACACACAAAATGCCAGCAGCGAGTCTTCACTGGAGCAACAAACGTGGAATAATGTTTTGCAGCCCGTAGCACAAAGGGAGCTATATGCCTATTTTAGCCCCACTTTAGGGGCTATATGCCTAATTTAATGCTCATAGTGGTCAATAAGAAGACAAATATGCTCACTGAAACATGGGCTAAAACACTGCCTTCAGCCCCCTGGAGAGCAAAGCCGGGGAGGGAAGGACAGGGCATCGGGGGGCGGGTGCCCTCACCTGGTGGCGGTCCACGGCGATGGCTGTCAGCGTCAGGGCTGAGACGTGCAGGGAACAGTACTGAGCGAAGCGGCTGACGTGGCACATGCCTTTCCCGAACACCCACGTGCTGTTCACAAAGCGGACCTGGAGACGAGCCCACAAAAGTCAGGAGACAGACAGGCCTTGCCACTGACCCTCGCTCCCTGTGGTCTCTGAGGAGCATCCCACAGGAGCCTTCTCCCCCTACTCCTTCTTCCTCTGCGCTGCTGGACTGTGGGTCACGCGTGCTTATCTCCAGCATGACTCATTCTCTATCATTCAGTTCAACAAACCCTGACCCTGCTGTTATGGCTGGGCCCTGTTCAGTGCCAGGACAGCGTGGGAAGGACATGGGCTCTGGAGTTAGATTTCCCACCTCTAATCTTTTCTGGCTGTGTGACCTTTGGCAATGTAGGTAACCTCTCTGAACCTCAGTTTACTCATTTACAAAAAAAAAAAAAGGCTTAAAAATCTCTACCTTGTATCTTATTGTAGGGATCAACTTAAAAAAAAAATGGCTACAGGGACTTCCCTGGTGGCGCAGTGGTCAAGAATCCGCCTGCCAATGCAGCGGACACGGGTTCGAGCCCTGGTCCAGGAAGATCCCACATGCCGCGGAGCAACTAAGCCTGTGCGCCACAACTACTGAGCCTGCACTCTAGAGCCGGTGCTGTGCAACAAAGTGAAGCCACTGCATTGAGAAGCCTGCGCACAGCAACAAAGAGTAGCCCTGGCTCACCGCCAACTAGAGAAAGCCTGCGCGCAGCAATGAAGACTCAACGCAGCCAAAAGACAAAAAAACAAAACAAAACAAAAACTACTTAATAAAAAATAAGTAAATTAAAAATTAAAAAATGAAATAACTTTAAAAAGGCTACAAAGTGTGGAACGCGTCTGGCAGATTGCTAGAAAGATATGATTAGAAATAGCATTTTTATGGTAATAGTAAAATTCATTTTAGGCTCATATGAGTTCAGACTCATGGAGGAGACACATCTGAAGAGTCACAACACAGCACGTGGGCTGTGCTCTGGAACCCTAGCTAAGCAGGCCTGCAACACGTCATCTGGAAAGGAGTCCCAGGGGCCTGCAGAGCTGGGAGCAGGGACCAGGGTCTGGGCAGGGAGAGAAGACAAGCTCCCAGGGCATGTGGGGTCCAGGGAGCAGACTTAGGCCTCGCCCCACATCCTCCATGGCTATTTGCTCACTCACTCAGCTCCTGAGCTCCCGTGAGTAATGCCCCACGCCCAAGAGAGATCAGGCCTTGATTCTGATCAAGAAGCTTCCAGTGTGGGCAGAGGAGGACTCGGGTATCTCAGATGCAAGACAGAAAGTAGTCAGTGCCCTACAGAAGGCCCAGACAAAGGGCCACCAGGTGGGGTGGGAGTGCGCTGAGGCAGAGAGAACGAGAGAAGACACCGAAAGAAATAGAGCAGGTCAGCTTGAGAGGAAGACTATTGCGTAGTGATTTACAGCAGAGTATTTGCTAGTGATAGCTGCCACCTTGGGCAAGGCACTTAGGCCCAATGAGCCTCATTTTCCTCATCTGTAAAATGGGGCTAACCCTTGTTCACATGATTGTTATGACACTCAAACACATGTAAGGCAGATAACACAGGTAAAGCAGGTACGACAGTGCCTAGTACATAGCAAGTACTTAACACTATTAACTGCATTATTATAACATACTAGACATTTGAGATGAACGTTAAAGAACAGGTAGGATTTGCCCATGGGGAGATAAGAACAAAGGGCTTGGCACTAGGTCAGAAATCCCAGGACCTGTTTGGGGAACAAGGGTTTGTTTGGCTGGAATGTGTGGATGAGAGTCACGAGGGACAAGTCTGGTCTGATCATGAACCTGGGACAGCAGACCGTGGACACTACTCTCTCTGGAATAGGCAGGGCGAAGCGGCCCAGAAACATGACAGAACAGGAAATCCTTAGCTACTCCTACTTCTCGCCTCCCACAATCAATGAATCACCAAAGCCAACCAGTGCTACCTCGAAGGGTTTCCAAATCCATCCCCCCTCTTCTTCTGTCCCAAGGCCGTGGCCCGAGTGGAATCCCCCATCATCTCTCACCTGGACCATGATAGCCTCCAGACGGCTTTCCTTGTCCTCTAGTCTGTCCCCCTGTAATTCAGCCTTCACGCTGCTGACAGCATTTTCTTAATCAAAAAACAGACGCCTGCTTAGAATCATCATGGCCTTCAAGAGACGGCCAGATGCCTTACGAGCGCCCAGGCCCGCTCGCAGCCCTGCCCCAGCCTTCCCTTCCGGCCACCTCTGCTTCCCCCTGCCCTGCTGCCTCCTCCGCTGGCCTTCTTGCCTCCGCTGCTCCAGCTACAGTGAACCGCTCAGCGTTCCCTCAACACACCGTGAACCTGGACACCCTTGCCTTTGTTCGCCCGGGTCCCTCTGTCTGCAATGAACGTTCATCTAGGCCTGGGAAATGCCTACTTATCCTGGCCCCTTCGAAATGCCACGTGCCCTGAAAAGTCTCCTTTGACCCTCTCGTGGGACTCTGGCAGGTCAAAGTAAACGATCACCTTCTCCAGGCTCCAGCACATTCTGTGTACGGCTCTGCCGTGGGAGTTGTGAATAACTGTTTGCTTTTCTTTCAATACCCAGACCTGGACTTCATGCCGACGTAGAGTGTAAAGTGGACAGAAAGGGAGACCAGGGAGGAAGGATATCGTCACCAACCAGCCCAAGGGCAGGACATCTTACCCCTTCAAGGAGCCTGGCTGAGGGCTTAGAAGACCCGCCCCTGGTTGCAAGAGCCTTGGAAGCTCTGACAGGAATTTGGATTGGGGTGGTTGCACGGGTCAGGTTGAAGGCCAAGCTGCTTTGGATCAACCGGGAGCGGGGGCTGGGTTCTCAGGACGCTGACATCTCCTCTCTTGCAGGACATCCTCCGGGTAGGGGCTGTCAGCTCTCAGCCGCAGCCTGGCCTCCCTCCCCACCTGCCCTGTGTCTGCCGCAGATCCAGCCATGCATCCTGTTCTGGGCAGCAGCATAGGGCCACGCCCTGGGGCTTCCCAGTTCCCATCCTGGGTGGCGCAGTCCAACCCCAGCACTGCAGATTGTCAAGTCAGAAGCCAAGGGGGATCCAGGAGGAGCCAGAGATGCATTGTCCTGTGCTTTAAGGCAGCAGGGGGAGAGCGTGTGTGTATGGGGGGGGGGCGGTGGGGGGGTATCTGGAAGTCCCTTCGTCCTTGGCTAGTCAGAACATCCTGAGTGACCAGGAATCTGTTAAATGTAGGCAGGAAGGAGAACAGGAGAAGTCCATGGTTTGGATTAGTGGTCCAAGGGTGCCCTGCCTGCTAGGTCCCAGGTGAGTGGCTTAGTGGACAGACCTCCGGCTGCACTTGAGACAGGGGAAGTAATTCTCATCCTGGTTCTGCCAATTACTAGCCAAATGACCTTGGACAAGGCATTGAACCTCTCTGTGCCTTAGTTTCCTTATCTGCAAAATGTGAGTGAAGTTCTCATAAGTGAGGACGAGAGAAAATGTAGTTTTTAAACATAAGGGTTGGAAGGACATTCACAGGTGGATAGGCTTGTGGGAGTTCACCCTCTTCTTTTTGCTTGTCTGTTATTTCTGGTCAAGTGTGTGGTGTGTGTGTGTAAGAAAGAGAAAGAGAGAGAGAGAAAGAGATATGAACAGATATGGTTTGGTAAGAACTCAAGTATCAAAAAGACTATTCCAGAAATTGGAAAAATGTAACTCATGCTGCAGAAATACAAGGTGTAACTGTCACGATGATTACTTGGTCATAGCCCTCCCAGTCTCAATCATCTCAATCATGAGCATCACAGTCCCAAGTCACGGAGGGAGAGAAGTGACACCCCTAAGGCCCAGCAGTCAGGGCTCGGTGGAGGTCATGGGAGCGAGAAGGGGGGCTCACCCACCACCCCTGTGCGAATGCCCCCAGCTCTGGGGCCCAAGCCCACCTAACCCTCATCTCTTCCACAACACAGTCTTCACACACAGACTTTGCTGTCAAACCACAGAAAGCAAATGCAATTTAAATAAGTGGTTTAGGAAAATTCACTCATGGTTTCATTAACAACTAGCAACGGTTTGATATTTCAGCTTGGTGCAAATCAGCATCCCATGCTGGGGCATTTAATGGGCTGTACTCCTGCTGGGAGGCGGGGTGGCGGGGCGGGGGGGGCGGTAATTGACCTAACAATCTATGCTGGAATTTCAAGGGGCTTTGATTTACTGCACCATCGTCAAGCAGATTCATGCTCAGTGACACCGAACAGGAAATGGTCATTTGTTCACAGCTGGCTGCAGACACTCGATTCATTGACCCCAATGCCATGAGCTGCAGAAGCGCTGGCTTAGAAGATGATGAGAGACAGAGACAGAGAAAGACAGAGTCGCAGAGAGGAAAAAAAAGATGAAGACACCGAGAGAGAGAAGAGAGACAGACCCCCGAGAGACAGACAGGCAGAAAGACAAACAAAGAATGACAGAGACAGACACACTAAGAGACAGACCAACAGAGGAGAGTGTTGAGAGATGAGAAATGAGAGATGAGAGGGCAAGAGAGAGGAGACTAAGAAAGATGAAGACAGGAAGACAGGCAGAAGAGGGGGACCGGCAGGGAAATGAGGAGAGAAATCGGGTGGAGAGAGGGAGAGGGACGCAGAGAGAGACAGAAACGGAAATAAGAGAGACATCGAGACAGCAAGAGAGAGGAGGACAGAGAGAGGAGAGAGCGGAGCGCCAGCCCAGCCCTCGCGGTCTCACCAAAGTGAAGGGGGTGTTGAGGAGCGTGATCATTATGTCGGCGACGGCCAGGTTGACGATGAAGAGGCTGGTGGCCGAGTGCATCCGCTGGTTCTTGAAGATGACATGACAGACCAGGACGTTGCCAAAGAGAGAGAAGATGATGATGAAGGAGTAAGCCGTGATGAGCAGGGCTTTCACCGTGGGGTTCTGGGACTCGGCTCCGTAGCGCCTCCGGCCCACGAAGTTCTGCCAGTCGGAGAAGGTATAGTTGTTCCAGGAGAAGAAGTGCGAGGCGTTGGGCCCCACCAGGGCCGCCTCCGGGCTCTGCTCGTCCGCGGCTCGCGCCACTGCGAGGAGGAAGAGCAGCACGCACCAAGGGATCATCTTTGCAGAAGCCTCCGCGCCCGGGACGGGACGGGGCGGGCGGGACGTCCCGCCAGGCCGCGCACGTGCGCTCGGGCGCGGGGAGAGGAGCGCGCGGGGCTGTGTGCGCAGGGACTCCCGGCCTCGCAGCGCCCGGCCGGCGCCCACTCCCCGCCGGCCTCTCGCCCGCGATCGGCGCGCTCCGGGCCGCCGGCCGCACTTTTGTGTCTCCGCTGCGCCACCCGGCTGCGGGCGTGCGAGTGCCTCTGCCTATCGGGCGGCGCGGCGTCTCTCCGGGCGACCGTGACGCGCTCCGGCTCGGCGGGCTTCCCCACCCCCGGCCCCAGCCCGCTCTCGCTCTAGAAATAAAACTCCAGCCAGGCGTCAAGGCTGTTTCCCTAAAAACACTCATCCGCCTGCTTTCTGCTTAAGCCTCGCCATCGGAAAGGGAGCCGGCGGAAGGCGCCCCGGGGCGGTTGGGGTTTTGGGGGGCGCGCGGCAGGGACTGGGGCCGCCCCGCTCCAGGCAACCCCTTGTTCCGCGCGGGGAGACTCTGGTCCAGTCTGAGCGTCAGGCTTGGCAGGTTTCAGGTTGAGGTGGGTCACTGGGGCCTGGCAGTTCTGGCACAAGGTGAACAAGGCAATCGATGTAGGCTTTCTCCAAGCGCCTTCAGTGATCAGACTTCAGATGTCCTGGGAGGCTGGCCAGGTTTTGTTTCCTTCCCTTCACTAAGACTCAATATGTGTGTGTGTTGCGGGGGGTGGGGTGGGGGCTTAGTGTTTCAAGGAAACACTTCAAAGCAGTTCTCCTGACGTGATCCAGGAATCAAAGGAGATCAGTAGCTCTGTGCCCACTTCCTGGGTACCTGAGTTTTCTGCCCTGGGAGTTTTTCAAGCTGTATCTGTAAGGGATGATACCCATGTTGTTTTCTGTTCCCCACCTGCTCCTCCAGGAAATCTTGATATCTTGCTGACCTGTTCTTTCACTCCCCACTGTGATGTCTCTCCCAGTCACCCCTGGCCTGCCATCCGTCTCACCAGATCCCATGGAATCAGAGTCAAATTCCAGTTTTATCACATCCTCGCTGTGAAATCCTGAGCAAGTTATTTAACTTTTCTGGCCCTGGTGGAAAGTTTTCCTCTTTCCTGTAAGTGAGGTTTTCAGAGACCTGGGTAGGGATCTCCCACCACTTTACTCTCAGGTGCTATATACAGTAACTGGTCGACTGCTTATAACTGCCCCCTCACCCGTCCTATTGGCAAACCCCATGTAGACTCTTTCTTGTCATCACACCCTGCTGAGCAGTGCCCTTAGGCTGGGACTCCATCAAATGACTCAAGCCCAGGTACCTTCTGAGGTACTTGGTTCAGGAGAAATCCTGCACCTTTGTCCCACCTAAACCCTGGAGAACAGACCCCTCCCACCAAAGTCCTCTTTTCTCACTGGGCCTTGAGGGGAAGCCTAGCCACCTTTCACTTTGGAAATTTTCCAGGAAAGTTAGACATCAGCTTCTATACCCCGTTGAGCTCCAGGGACACAGGTCAATAAGCAATTAGAAAATGGTTTGATAAGTGTCACCATACTAAAGTACCAGGTGCACTTATCTAGGTGAGAGGGAATCAGGGAAGTCTTCCCAGAGAAAGTGACACTTCAGCTCAGTCCTAAGGGACCAGCAAGAGATATTAGGTCCCAGAGGAGGAGGCAGAGGGAAGAAGATGGCGAATTCCATAAGGAGGGAATCATGGCACATGCAAAGTTACCGAGATGAATGTGAGTACAGCTCATTCGACAACTACAGGAGTGGAAAGAGCTAGAGCGTGTTACGCAAAGAGCTGTCAACTGAAGAAAAACGTACACCCTAGAAGTTGCCAGTTATGTTTTATTCAGGGACCACACTGAAGATTGTAGCCCAGGAGATAGCCTCTCAGATCGCTCTGAGGAACTGTTCCAGAGAGGTAAGGGAGGATCCACAATATAGAGAAGTTTTTGTTAAAATAAAAACAAACAAACACCAAAAGATGACTGCTAATAAAAAAAAGCACACATCTCAAGTTAATGAATTTAGTGTTTTTCTATGTATGGGAAGATGCAAGAGTCTGGGCTCATTGAAATCATTCCTTTGACATACATCTTAACTATCTAGGGCCAGTGTCCTGTTTTTCTCCATCCTGAATTCTCCTCAGGGTGCACTGCAGTGGCAGATGGCTTGATGGCGGGCAACAGTCTTTGTTTGTGGAAATGGCAGGCAACACATGTTTTTTTGTTCAAAGAGTTGAGTGGAGAGAGAGGGCTGGGGAGGTAGACAGGGACCCAAACAAGAAGTGTCTCATCCGTTTTGAAATCCTCATCAAGATTTGAATGATTTCCAGAGAGCAACAGGAATTCACAGAAGGGCTATAAGTAGAGACTGAGAAGATCAGCTCTGCATTTTAGAAAGAACAGTCTAGCAACGGGAGAATAGAGGTGCTGGGGCTTGAGGCAGGAGGTTTGAAGGCTGTTCAAGTGATCCAGGAACAGAGGGGAGACTTGGATCCAGGTGTCGACAACGGGAGGAGCAGGGTGACAGAGATTGGAGGGAGGAAGCAGGGATGATTGCCAAGTTCTCGGTGTGTTCGAAGTCAAACACTAAAAAACACCCAAGATCCTCCTTGGACCTCAGCCCCTCCCAGAGCTTTTAGCCTACCTTTCTCCATTATCAGAAGTTCAAAGACGTCCACTCTTGTCTCCAGTTCATCACCTTACATTCCTTTGTTAAACAGCTGTGTCTGGGAGGAGAAGGTGATGAGCAGATGTCCTTCGATTCTACTGCTGGACCTGGTGGGTCTCACAGAATCATGTGGTTGGAATAGAGGATTGTGTGACTGATCCTAGGAGAAGGGACAAGGGTGCCAGGCGCATGAAATAATAGATATTTAGCTACAGGAAAGAAACCAAGATACTGCCCGTGAACATGTAACTCAAGACATTGGGGGGACAGGATGCTCCATCAGGGTGACTTGGCAGCATCTCAGGGAAGCAAGTCTGGAATGTGATGGTGATTTAGAAAACGGAACCCTTGTTAGTTGAACTAATCCCAGTGTTGAGAAAGAATGTATGGGCAGAAGAGGGCTACTCAGCATCAAGCACAGAGAAAGAAACCCAGGGTAAGCAGTGTCCTTCCAAGCTCTGTCGTCTAAGTACCCTGCTTGGGGCTCTGGACATCACACTAATCCGGAGCACCTCATGCCTTCACGTTGATTTCCTGCTCACCATGCCCACCTTGTAGGTGTGAGGGCATTTGTGCCAGGGGCTTGAAACTTTCTCTCTGAAAGACAAGGTGACATATTTTAGTTCTCACCTTTCCACAGAAGTAAATCCTGAGCCAAAGTTTCCAGTGCAAGGGATTATTGGGGAAGTGAAAGCAAACATGAGTGGGGAAAGAGGAAAAGTGAGACAAGGAAGGGAAGGTGGCTGACAAAGAACGTACTGTCAGACCAGCTACCACGGTGGGCCACTGAGCTTAATCCTGCTGGGAAAGCCAGTATAAAGCATACACGTCAGCTGTCCAAGCCACGTGAGGGAGCTGGGCTATCTACATACCACCTCCTGTCAATCACTGGTTGAATGCTGCTCCCAGGGATTTGGCAATTCTCCTTCACTTCCTGCTTGCCAAGTAGGTAGCTGAAGGGGGCTCCAGAGGCCAGAGAAGGCCCTCAGATTGGAGGTGGAAGTTGGACTGGTATGCCCTGAAGGGGTCAGGGGTACTCACAGTATACAAAGGTAGGTATAAATTCTAGAATCTTCTTCTTCTTCTCCAGGCATTTGGCTCTCTGCTCAGCCAGGCCTGGGCCTCCTGAGTTTCCAGCCAAGCACCACCATCCGCGACTTACCCTGAACTGCTGGAACAGCCTAGTGCTTCATGAAAGAACATCTCTCACCCCTCACCCCCTCACATTAAGACTAATTTATTAAGAGAAGTCCTCCCTCAGAGGCTTCCTCAGTTCTGTAGCATTACTACTGCAGTAACTAAAGAGATTTGGGAAGACACAGAGCTTCCAGAACAAAGCAGCTCCTTCTTTTGTGCCTTCTGAACAGAACCAAAGACACTGTGTATAGTCAGTATGTGCTGTTGGGGAGAAAAAATTTTCTTCTACCCATTTAGGTTCTTTTGGCTGGCCTAGTAACTAAATTAACAAAAGGCAGATTAACAAAAGAAAAACAAATTTAATTACATACGTATGGGATCCCAACAGACAGTGAGAGGCTCCCTGAAAGTCAGGCAGTTGAGGCTGAGATGCTGTATTCTGAACTAAGAAGAAGGCAGTAGGGGTCTGTGGCTTCAAAGGGAAGGAAGACAATTCACAGGAAAATGGGAAGAGCCAATGTCTGGTAAACAAATGTTTGCCATGCCGTGCAGAGAGAGTGGAACAGAGAGGATTTTGAACAGATAGGTCCTGCTGGATTCCCCCAGGTTTCCACGTGTACCCACACTCTCTGTAGTTATCTCTGGTGATAATTCTCTTCCTGGACCAGACCCTCCATCTAAATTCTTTTAGGCAGTTAAGGGGGAGGTAAAACAACAGTAACAGCAACAGCTCTTCCTGAATCTTTGGGGCCTGAATTGACTTCAGCTCAAACTAGTCCATAAGCCAAAGTGGCATATCTCAGGGATGCTCATTCTGAACCCCTTCAGTGCCAAATAGTAATTATATTTCTGTCCCTAATAATAGTCATACATGTTAAAGAAACCAGAGAGCAGAGTTTAGTGTTTAACTCTTTCAAATGGACTTGAAACAAAAAATTAAAAAAGCAGATCATTTCACGAGTATTTTTAATAAAAACTAGACAAAGAATTATAGAATAACAGTATCACACAGAGGTCTTAGAAAGGTGTTTCTGAGAGTCTCACCACACCAAGATTCCTGGCACCACAAGCAATTGCTCACTGAACACCAATATTGTTTCCTGAAAAGCCCTACTTGATTTAAAAAGTCGCCACTCCCACAGTCCTTCTCTGGTGACAATCACAGTGGCAGAGGGAAAGAAAGGGCCCGTAGCACCATTGCCAGTACATGACAGTCACATGGAGTTTGTTTTAATGGCAAAAGTTGGATGTCATCTTTCTTGAGCTACAAATGAACCAAGTAGGGCTAAAATATAAGCTATGGCTGAAGATAGTGTCAAATGGAATACAGACATAAAGCATGTGGGCAGGTCATTAGTTTCCAGGAAATGGTTGGCTGGAATTCCTTTCCAAGTTCCAGGACACTGGAGCCATGGGGTAAAATGGTATATTTAGGATAAGTAAAAGGAAGTACACACAAGCAACTTACAGGTTGTGGTCCAATTTATTTGTAAGTTGCTTGAACTCACTCTGCACTTTTACATAGGAATCTTTATAAATGGTGGCATGGGTATTGGACCAACTCATAACAGCCCATTTAACCCATGATGTAGATAAATAGTAGCATTTGTTGTAACCCCCACAGGACTGCTCGTTAGTGTTGGTGATCTAGGGTGCCATCCTTCACTATCTCCTCCTCTTGAATTAAATGTTCCCCTGGGTGATCTCAGCCGTCTCTACTGGTTGAACCATCATCACTCACCAATCACTCCAAATTGTACCTCTACTTACTACCTCTTTGAACGCTCCAGATCAACGTTATATATTCAACTGTCGGTTGGACATTTCCACCTGGAATACTTAAAATTCAACCAGCTACAAACTAAACTCACCATATCCCACTCTTCCCTCATTTTCTTATATTAGCCCCTTTTCTTGTTCACCCGTTTGCTAGGGTTAGAATCTTGGGGTCTTGTCACAGCCCAGCAATTTTATGGTGCTATCTATTTGAAGATGCTGTTATTTCTCTGTCTAGACTCATCCCCTCTCCCACCCCCAGGCCAGAAAGGCTCCTCTTCCTTCTTCAAGACCCAGCTCAATTGCTGTCTCTCCTGTGAATATTCTCAGACACGCTTGGTGGCCACAATCCCAGAACAAGCAGAGTCAGTGCCCCCAAATCTCTCATTTAAGGGGAGGGGGAAGGGTAAGCTGGGACAAAGTGAGAGAGTGGCATGGACATATATACACTACCAAATGCAAAATAGATGGCTGGTGGGAAGCAGCAGCATAGCACAGGGAGATCAGCTCGGTGCTTTGTGACCACCTAGAGGGGTGGGATAGGGAGGGTGGGAGGGAGACACAAGAGGGAGGAGATAAGGGGATATATGTATGTGTATAGCTGATTCACTTTGTTATAGAGCAGAAACTAACACACCATTGTAAAGCAATTATACTCCAATAAAGATGTTTAAAAAATTGTTTTAATGATTTCAGTGACAAAAAAAAAATAAACTAGCAAAAATCTGATTGAAAAAATAAATAAATAAATAAAACTGCTCCCATACCATGTGAGCTGTTCTCTGAGGTTACCTTTCCCTTGTGGTAGTCAGTTTGCAATTTATCTGTCTTTCCAAATAAACTGTCAGCTCTTCCAGGCTAAGATTGATCTTGTTCTTATCTTCTTACCTCCTAGAGCCTAGCCCAGTACCCAGACAGGGGAAATGGCCAGGACTGTGACAGAGGCTTTGAACATGGAATTAGACAACCCAGGATGCAAATCTTAATTTTTCTGAATACTCCTTTTTCTATCTAGTAGGGTCCAGGGACATATCTACATTTTAATCATTTAAAATTATACAAACTGCATCCTCTAAACTCAATGTAAAATCTGCCTTCTGAGAAAATAACTGTATTTTCTGGTTCCATTGCTGGTTAACCACTTAAAATGATTTCTTCAGTCAATCTCTGAGGAGGCAAAGAGAAGAAAATATAGTTCTATGGGTAGAGCCATGGAACTAATGTTACAAGGAGATTTTCTGTAATCCTACGGGTTGAGTCATATTTCTTAGCACCAGCTCTAATTCTATGCTCTTAATTGCTCTTGAGCGATTTTTTCCTCCTTCTCTTTAGTTTCTGCTGTGTGCTTTGTTTCAAATCAGATCCTCAGAAAGTGAAAGAGGATAATTAAGCATGATATTTAAGCCATTTGATTAATATTGCATTTTATAGAGGGAGGAATGATGATTAGTGGGTTTTTTTTATAGCAATACCAAATAAAAATTTTGTTAATGCTATTTCTAGAAAGCATCACCATATCTGCAACTCATTTTCGCAGGATATAAGCAATAGCTTTCGCTGATCTTACACTCTTTTGAAAAATGCTTCCGTAAGAGTTTTTTTTTTTTTTTTGAATTACAAATTGAAGCCATTGGTTTTGAGTGCCAGAATAAAAAACGCCACCTTTTCTCATACTAATTTTACCCTGACTTCTATTTTATAAAGTTCATGCTATAATAAAGTCAAATTACAGTCAAAAATTCAGCTTGCAGGCAAGGGAACCAAGGAAGGTTGTGGTGTTTGAAATATGATGATCATACTTCTCTGAGGAAAAAAATACTATTTGCAGTGGAGTAAACATGTAAGATTGGAATGTAAAGGTCAGATCCTGGCCAACCAGTCAGACTATTTAAAAAAGTCACATTAGGAATATCATAAAAGCCTGAAATTAAGGGCAGAGTAATAATATCTAATCTAAACTGTGTGATGAAAAAGACCATACCATTTATACTACACCAAAAGTTTAATTGCTAAGTGAAAGATCTTAGCAGCAAGTGACTTCTGGGTTTGACGGTTCGTCCTGAGCTTACCTCTACCTCAGCCTTTTCTATACGATATAACTGTCTCCACCAGTTTCTCCTATTAGACTGAACTTCCTTCAGTGCGGGCACTCTGCTTTTTTCATATTTTAAACCAAACCTAGCATGGTGCCTGGCACAGAGCAGGCTCTTACTAAATACTTAATGAATGTATATATGAAAATATCAATAGAATGTTTCTAAAGACAAAAAATTCCAAAACACTTATAGAACTAAGCAGAGCTGTTAATTTGAGCGTCACTCCTTGACAATGGAAATATCCCTCATAAACACAACTGGCTGTGTCCTGCAGAAACATAGGCTATAAATGACAAAGCCAGCTGTTTTATTTCCTCTCCAACAAGCTCCTTTACATATAACCAAAAACTACCACCCAGGTCACATGGGCTCAGATGGCTAATCAGACCAGTGACCCATCTCCGACAGTGACAATAGTAAGGGACCTGTTAGAGGTAAAGAATGACTTTTTTCTTCAGTACATTACTTTTTTTTTTCTGAGTATAAATGGTATTCGTAAAATAATACAAAAGAACGTAAATAAGAAAATAAAAATCACCATAATCCTGCTATTAACATTTTGGTGGGTTTCCTTTACATTTTTTACATAGTTGAAATGAAATTTTATCAGTTTTGTGCCCTGATTACATCATTCTGAGAGCATTTTCCATGTTACTAAATTTTTCTCAAAAACATCCCTTTTAATGGCTGTATATTTTGTCTCATGGCATATTTTTCACTGTAATAAATAATGCTTGATGGAATCATCTTTCATTATAAATATCTTAAGCCTTTTTATATAGAAATATGATATAATAAACTTAAATGTATCCATCACCCAGCTTCAATCTATTTCTCCTCCCCTGGTCCAGATTATTTTGGAGCAAACTCCAGACATTATATCATTATGTCATTTAATTTGATACATTAAATACTATATAATTGTATATATATACTCTATATATTTACATATATTATTATAAATTATAATAATATGTATTGTTAGAGTATATTATATATATATATACTCATTTTTTATTATCAAATATTCAAGCTGTTATACAAGCATACCTCATTTTATTGCATTTCATTTATTGCACTTTGCAGATACTGTGTTTTTTTTGTTTTTTTTTTTTTTGGCAGTATGCAGGCCTCTCACTGTTGTGGCCTCTTCCGTTGCGGAGCACAGGCTCCGGACTTGCAGGCTCAGCGGCCATGGCTCACGGGCCCAGCCACTCCGCGGCATGTGGGATCCTCCCGGACCGGGGCACGAGCCCGTGTCCCCTGCATCGGCAGGCGGACTCTCAACCACTGCGCCACCAGGGAAGCCCAGATACTGTGTTTTTTACAAACTGAAGGTTTGTAGCAATGCTGTGTCAAGCAAGTCTATCGGCGCGGTTTTTCCAATAACATTTGCTCACTTTCTGTCTCTGTGTTACATTTTGGTAACTCTCACAACATTTCAAACTTTTTCATTGTTATTACACTTGTTATGGTGATCTGTGATCAGTGATCTTTGATGTTACTATTGTCATTGTTTTGGGGTGCTTCAAACCATGCCCACATAAGATGGCAAACTTTATTGATAAATATGCATGTTCTGACTGCTCCACCAACCAGCCATTCCCCATCTCTCTGCCTCTCCTCAGGCCTCCCTATTCCCTGAGATACAACAATATTGAAATTAGGCCAATTAATAACCCTAAAGTGGCCTCTAAGTGTTCAAGTGCAGGGAAGAGTCACACGTCTTTCTTTAAATTAAAAGCTAGAAATAATTAAGCTTAGTGAGGGAGGCATGTTGAAAGCCAAGATAGGCTGAAAGCTAGGCCTCCTGCACCAAACTGTTAGCTAGGTGGTAACTGCAAAGGAAAAGTTCTTGAAGGAAATTAAAAATGCTACTCCAGTGAACACACAGATGATAAGAGAAACAGCCTATTGCTGATATGGAGAATGTTTTAGTGGTCTGGAGAGAAGATCAGCTCCCACATTCTCTTAAGCCAAAGCCTAATCCAGAGCAAGGCCTAACTCTTTTCCATTCTCTGAAGGCTGAGAGATGCGAGGAAGCTGTAGAAGAAAAGTTTGATAGCAGAGGTTGGTTCATGAGGTTTAAGGAAAGAAGTCATCTCCATAATATAAAAGTACAAGGTGAAGCAAGTGCTGATGTAGAAGCAGCAGCAAGTTATCCATAAGATCTAGCTGAGATAATTACTGAAGGCGGCTCCACTAAATAGCAGATTTTCAATGGAGATGAAACAGCCTAATATTGGAAGAAGATGCCATCTAGGGCTTTCATAGCTAGAGAAGAGAAGTCAATGCCTGGCTTTAAAGCTTCAAAGGACAGGCTGACTCTCTGTTAGGCGCTAATGCAGCTGGTGACTTGAAGGCAAAGCCAGTGCTCATTTACCATTCCAAAAATCCTAGAGCCCTTAAGAATTATGCTAAATCTACTCTGCCTGTGCTCTAGAAATGGAAGAACAAGGCCTGGATGACAGCACATTTGTTTACAACATGGTTTACTGAATGTTTTAAGCCTACTGTTGAGAGCTACCGCTTAGAAAAAAAGATTACTGCTCATTGACAATGCACACTGGCCACTCAAGAGCTCTGACGAAGATGTACAAAGAGATAAGTGTTGTTTTCATGCTGCTAACACAACATCCGTTCTGCAGCCCATGGATCAAGGAGTAATTTCGACTTTCAAGTCTTATTACTTAAGAAACACATTTTGTAAAACTACAGTTGGCATAGATAGTGATTCCTCTGATGGATCTGGGCAAAGTCAGTTAAAAACCTTCTGGAAAGGATACACCATCCTAGATGCCATTGAGAACATTCATGATGCATGGGAAGAAGCCAAAATATCAACATTAACAGGAGTTTGGAAGAAGTTGTTTCCAACCTTCACGGATGACTTTGAGGGATTCAGGACTTCGGTGGCAGATGTAACCACAGATGTGTTGGAAATAGCAAGACAACTAGAAGTGGAGCCTGAAGATGTGACTGAACTGCTGCAATCTCATGATACAACTTTAACGGATGAGGAGTTGCTTCCTATGGGTGAGCAAAGAAAGTGTTTTGAGATGGAATCTACTTCCGGTGAGGATGCTGGAAAGATTGTTGAAATGACAACAAAGGATTTAGAATATTAAATCAGCTTAGCTGATAAAGCAGCATCAGGGTTTGAAAAGGTTGACTCTAATTTTGAAAGAACTTCTATGTGGGCTAAATGCTATCAAACAGTACTGCATGCTAAAAAGAAATTGTTCCTGAAAGGAAGAGTCAATCGATGGGGCAAAATTCACTGTCGTCTTATTTTAAGAAATTACCACAGTCACCCCACCCTTCTGCAACCACCACTTGATCAGTCAGCAGCCTTCAACATCGAGGCAAGACCCTCCACCAGAAAAAAGATTAATGACTTGCTGAAGGTGCAGATGATGGTTAGCATTTTTTAACAATAAAGTATTTTAAAATGAAGGAATGTACTCTTTTTTAGACATAATGCTATTGCACACTTAATAGATCACAGTATAGTGTAAACATAACTTTTACGTGCACTGGGAAAACAAAAAAATTCATGTGACTCACTTTATTATATTAGTTTTATTGCAGTGGTCTGGAGCTGAATCTGCAATGTTTCTGAGGTATGTCTGTACATAAATCTTTGATCACATTTCTGATTCTCTCCTTGGGGTAGAATGCAAAAAATGGAATTTCAGGTAAAGATGAAAACTCTTTAAGGCTTATGATAATCTTGCCAGATTGCTTTGCAGGAAAGATATATCCATTTATACTCCCATGAGCAACATGAGAACACCACTTCCCTGCACCCTAACCAACATCCAGTCATTGAATTGATTTTTTTTTTTTTTTTTTTTTTTTGCGGTACACGGGCCTCTCACTGTTGTGGCCTCTCCCGCTGTGGAGCACAGGCTCCGGACGTGCAGGCTCAGCGGCCTTGGCTCATGGACCCAGCCGCTCCGTGGCATGTGGGATCTTCCTGGACCGGGGCACGAACTCGTGTCCCCTGCATCGGCAGGCGGACTCTCAACCACTGCGCCACCAGGGAAGCCCTGAACTGATTTTTTGAAATGCATTCTGAAAGAATCCTCTTCATCCAGAAGCTGATGGTGAGCTCTTTGGAGTCAGTCAAGGTTGAGATTCAATCCTCAGCCTGTGTAGCCATGTGACATGTGAGTCAGTCTCTGAACATCTGTTTCCTCATTCAGTCGGTAACAATAACTACCACAGAGTTTTGTGGTGATCAGATGTAATGTTTATAAAGTGCTTAGCACAGTCCTGGCAAACAGAATTCAATAAATGGTATATGTATTTTAGACTAAATGTCCCATGAGGTCATGTCTATGGTGGGTTGTTTTTATTTGGGTTTTTTTTGCTTTTTATTTGTTTTTGTTTTTTGCCTTTGCTCAGTGTCCGATGCATCGCTGGCACTCAATATCGAATGAATGAGGGCTCCAGAGTAGGAAGGGTGGGGAGTGCAGCCCTGATGGGTCTCTTATCAGGCTCTCTGATGGCAGGAGACAGATGACCTCGATCTTGCGGAGCCGTCATGCTCTCCACCTCACTCTGGCCCCGATCAAGCCTGCAGTTGTTCACCCACTGATTCTGGAGGCTGTTCATCAGCAGATTCAGAGCAACAAGTTCCTCACTGTACGAATGAGAGAATTTCTGTGGAGAAAGGAAGATTGCCAGAAGTTGTACCAAGAACGTGGAGGGCATTTCTTCTCTCAGCAGCTGGTGGAGTTCATGGCCAGTGGGCCAGTCTGAGCCTGAATTCTCCCACAAGGATGCCATCCAGATCTGGAGGACCCAGAGGGATGGGACCCACCCAAGTGTTTTGAGCATGCCACGTGGCCCCAGATTCAATTCGTGGGAGTTTTGGCCTCACCAACACCTGTAACACAACCCATGGCTCAGACCGTGGTTTCAGCCACTAGAGAGATTGCAGCCTTTTCCCTTGATTTCAGTGAACAGTGCTGGTATGAGGAAGAGGAGCCTTAGCTGCGCTACAGTCCAGAGGAGGCCTGTCTGTCTGTGAAGACTGGTGGCATTACCCGGCCTCTTCTTGCAGACCTCTGGTCCAGAGCGTTCTCCTAGGACCAGGGAGGCCTGGGGCTCATTGCACCCTCTCTGCTGGCCACCGCCACCTGCGTAAGGGCCTAGCTCCTTGCTGCCGTCTCTTCTAGAATCTAACTCTCTATCTGCCTCTTCTCTGGAATGTCCATGGGTGGTTCAGAGGAACAATGGCTTCTCTTTTTTCTGAGAACTATTCATCCGTTTTCAAGGAGGAGCTTTCCTAATTGACGTGCCTGAAAAACGCAGTGGCTCTGTATTAGCAATATTTGGTCTATTTTCCTTAATGAAAGTCAGTGTTCTACTGAAACCTCAAGGCTGGGAGCACTACTCTAGGTGCTATCTCTCTATCCTTAACTGGAGTAATTAAACCTGTCCTGAAGTCAAAAAAAAAAAAAAAATCGCATGAATGAAAAGCTTCTATTTCAATAGTTAAAAATGATATGTCCCTTAAGTTAATTTAATTACTAATAAAGTCCTGGGCTTATTAGCTATTTGCATTTCCAGTCTGTCATTTTAAAATTTATGTCCTCTGGCCATTCAACAAGGGAATTTGTAGGTTTTTACCAAGTGTTTAAAATATGACCCACACTTTACATCCAAAAAGTTCACGTCTAAGAATTTATCTTAAAGAAACAAAGCAGCTATATTCACAAATACATATACATTTACTATATTAATTATATATATATATTTTTCATTGTGTTGTTTAGTACTTTTTAGTTTTCCTATAGTTTCTTTTAAATAATCAGAGAAAAAATAATAAATATGATTTGGAGAAAAAAACCCAAAATAGAAAAACTTCCTGTGGGAAATTACTGTTAAACAAGTTTTTAGTTGATGGACACATTAGACCTAACTGAATCAACCCCGAGAATCCCAGTGGTCACCCATTCTCTGTCTGTCTATCATCTATTACAGATTTTATCTGGACCAACTGGAAACCATTTACTTTTCAATATTCATAAGAACTTGGTCAGTGAGTCACCCATATTTACTGCTCATTGTTTAATATGAATCCCTGTAACCACCTGAAATGTCTCTCTCCAAGGGAAAGCTCTCCTCTGGGTGTTCGCCCCGTCTGGGCCAGCCACCAACTTGAGATCTAGCTCAAATTCTACTTTGGACTTTGCCCTTCTTTTCTGTATAGTCTCTGTTCAAAGATGCATTAGGATTTGAGACTGTTTTAAGCAGCAAGTCAGGACATGCCTCAGTTCATGGGAGGCAGTGTGGTCATGTGGAAAGAACGAGATTTGGATTCAGATAGAATTAGATTTAAATCTCAGCCCTACATTTATTAGCTGTGTGATCTTAAGCTATTTAAAAAAGGGTAATAATGCCTACTATGTAGTGTTATGAGAATTAAATAATGACAATGTGTATATATACCTGGGCCAGGCATGGAAGAGCAACTCAATAAACAGTTCTCTGCCTCATTTTCCTCCTTTCCTCATTCCCTTCGTAGCACCTGCTGCATCTGATGAGGAGAAGGGACCCCTGCAGAATATAAGGAGATGCGTATTAGGAGGTGGAAATGAAGATGGAAGGAAACTAGTGGGCAGAGTGGCAGAGGGGTTTGGGTAGTGAAGATCAGAACTGGAAGAAAGCCCGGATTGACTGTTTTGTAAATGTAGGAAGCGTTTCAGGAGAGGAGGGAAAAACAGCACATGCTTTAAACAAGTTGGAGGAAAAGAAGGTGGGTGAGGTGGGGGCATAAGAAACATTATTACCCTCTCTTGGCTGGGCTATGCCACCAATGGGCAAAGGAACATTAGGCCAGGTAAATGAGGTTGATAACATTTCAGGTAGGAAACAGGAAGATACCAGCAAGAACAGGATATTTTCCTAATCTCAGTCAGCAAACTTTAGCTTTGGCAACCAAAATCGGTTTCTTTGACTATCAAAGGAAATATCTAGTCAAGCCTGGGAATAAGATCAAGGTTTAAATTAAATCAACTGCAATTAACAACAGTTAAGAATTATAACCAACTATATAGCACAGGGAACTATATTCAATATCCTGAGATAAACCATAATGGAAAAAAATATTAAAAAAGAATGTAGAGACTTCCCTGGTGGCACAGTGGTTAAGAATCCGCCTGCCAATGCAGGGGACACAGGTTCGAGCCCTGGTCCAGGAAGATCCCTCATGCCTTGGAGCAACTAAGCCCGTGTGCCACAACTACTGAGCCTGCACTCTAGAGCCCGCGAGCCACAACTACTGAGCCCGCATGCCACAACTACTGAAACCTCTGTGCCTAGAGCCCGTGCTCCGCAACGAGAGAAGCCACCATAATGAGAAGCCCACGCACCGCAATGAAGAGTAGCCCTCACTTGCTGCAACTAGAGAAAGCCCACGCACAGCAACAAAGACCCAACACAGCCAAAAATAAATAAATTTATATTAAAAAAAGTATATATATATATATACACACACACATACACATACATAGCTGAATCACTTTGCTGTACAGCAGAAATTAACACAACCCTGTAAATCAACTATACTTCAATAAAAAAAATTTTAACCAAACTGAAACCACACAGGTATTTTTGTTAAGACCTTATATTAGCTCACAAGCAGTATATATAATTACAAATTTACTTGAAAATTTTTAGAGCCAAGAATTACCAAGAAAACCTTGGGGAAAAAAAACAAAGATGGAAGACTTGTTCTTATTATAAAACTCATTAAAAAACTATAGCAATTAATTCCAAATAGAGCAATGGAACAGAATAAAGATTTCAGAAATTGATCTGTATATATATGGTCTGTTAATTAATGACTAAGATAGCTCTGCAGAGCAGGGGTAAAGGACTGTCATTTCAACAAATGGTGCTGAGGCCAGTGCATCTCCATGTGGAATAGAATGAAACATGATTCCTATCTCAGACCACACATAAAAATCAACTCCCAGCTGGACTGTAGAGTTAAATGTGAAAGGCAAATCAGATAAGCTTCTGGGACATAACACAGAAGAATCTCTTTATGATCTTAGGATAGAGAATGGTTTTCTCAAACAGGACACAGAAACATTAATCATTGACAAATTGCCCTTTGTTGAAATTAAAAACTTCTGTTCAACAACACATCATTTACAGAACAAAAAGGTAAGCCACTGGAGAAGATTTTGCAATACATATACTCAACAAAGGAATTGTATAAAATATATCTCCCAGAAATCGGTAAGAAAAAGGCAGACAACCCATTCAAAAATGGACAAAATATCTGAATACATATATCCCAAAAGATGACATCAAAATTTGCACAAAAAATACGAAATGTTCCTTAACATCATTAGTCATCAGAGAAATGAAAATAAAACCACAAGAAGATACTATTACATATCCATCAGTATGACTAAAATTAAAAAGGCTGAAAATACCAAATATTTTGCAAGGATATGGACTGGTGAGAGTGGAATCCACTATAAGCAATGAAAAAGTACAGAGTCATGCTGTAACATGAATGATCTCAGACATCACACTGTGAGAAAGAAGTCATACACAATAAGGTACACATTGTATAATTCCACTTGAATGAAGTTATTATTTGGTAAATTTATAAAATTTGCCTGGAGAAGAATTTTCCGAGCTATTTTTAGTTACAGTTTTTTAACTTTGGTAACATTCCACCAAAGTATATAGAAAAAACTTTACATTCCCTGTCTGCAGTTTGCCAGTTTTTTTGATATATTAACATGGAGGTGGAGGCCAATGCACTTAGATAAGAGAAAAAATTAAAGGCATAAGAATTGAAACAAGAAGCAAAAATATCTTTATTGGTGAGTCACATAAAATTACACCTGGAAAATCCTAGCGCATCAAAGATAAAACAAATTTTAACGATAGAATTCAGCAAGTTAGCAGGATATAAAATTATCATGCAAAAATGAATAGCTTTCATATATAAAAATAACCAGTTATAAGATATAATGGAAGGGCTTCCCTGGTGGCACAGTGGTTAAGAAACCTCCTGCCAATGCAGGGGACACAGTTTCAAGCCCTGTTCGGGGAAGATTCCACATGCTGTGGAGCAACTAAGCCCGTGCACCACAACTACTGAACCCGCATTCTAGAGTCCACAAGCCACAACTAATGAGCCTGCATGCCACAACTACTGAAACGCACGTGCCTAGAACCCATGCTCCGCAACAAGAGAAGCCACCGCAACAAAGAGTAGCCCCCGCTCACTGCAATTAGAGAAAGCCCACGCACAGCAATGAGGACTCAATGCAGCCAAAAATAAATAAAATAAATAAAATTAAAAAAAAAAAGATATAATGGAAGAGAAGAACTATAATCACAATAGCAGCGCAAAAGACAAAATACTTAAGATTAAATTTTAGAAGTGTTCAAAACCTCTATGAAGAACATTTAGAACATTTCTGAAATATATAAAATAGACTTGACATCCATACAAGATGTCAGTTCTTCCTAATTTATAAACTTAATGCAATTCCTCCAAAAAAGAACCAAAAAATTTTTTTGTTGCTGAAGCTACAAAATTGATACTTAAATTCATTTGGAAAAACAAACATAAAAGAATAGCTAAGAAAACATTGAAAATGAAAAGCTATGAGGGGTGATTAGCCCTATCAGACATTATACCATACTACACAGCCTTCATATTTAAACTTTGTGCTATCAGTGCATGAAGAGACAGACCAATGGAATGGAATAGAAAGTCCAGAAATAGACCACACTACATATGAAAATCTAGCACATTGCTGGGGCAAAGAGGCCGCTTTAATAAATGATGCACAGACAACTGGATAGTCATTTGTAAAAGATAAAATTAAATCCATTTCTCACAACTTTACACAAGAGTAAACTCTAAATGGATCAGAGATGTAAATGTGAAAGAAATGAAACTATAAGAGCACAAAAGGAAAGCAAGAAAACAAATTTTGCAATACATTATAGACAAAGGGCCAATATCCTTAATATAAAAGTTTTTAAAGAATTAATTTGGGGGGAAGGAACTAAAAATCCTAGAAAAATGGACAAAATACACGAACAAGCAATGCACCAAAAATGGCCCTTACATATACATTTACAAGGTCAACTTCATTCATAACAGAAATGAAAACTAAAACTACATGGAGATATAATCATCCACTAGACTGGCAAAAAATCAAAAGCTTGACAATAAATTCTGATGGTGAGGATATGGAGAAATAGGCAGTCTTACACACTGTTGGCAGAAATACAAAACGAGGCAAACTCTCTGGAGGGAATTTGGCAGTATTTAGCAAAACTACATATGCATTCACCCTTTTACCCAGCAATCCCACCTTCTAGGAATTTACTCTGAAGATAAACTTCCAAAAATAGGAAAATACTAATAAGGTTAATATTGCAGCATTATTTATATATTGTAAATATTGGAACTACTTAAATACCCATATGTAGGAGAATGATAGAATAAACCATGGTATTTAAATTCAATGGAGGACTGTGTAGCTATGAAAAACAGAAAAGACCTTTATAAAATTGTAGGGAATAATTTCTAGGATATATTGTTCAGAGTGAGTATATAGCATACAAATTTTTATATAAGAAAAATGGGGAAATTAAAAATACACATATCCACTTTTAGCAAAAAGAAATGCAGAAAGGATAAACAAGAATGAAACTGTTTACCTACAATGGATAGAGCAGAGAGAGGAGAAAGGGATGGGGCAACAGGGAAGGGAGTAAGATTTGAGGACACATGAATATACACTGAAGAAAATAATAAGGGGTAAAGGAGCATTACCCCTTGCAACCTACTCTCAAAAGACTGACAAAAAGTATGTAAGTGTGCATGTTCATGCTTGTATATGAATATATATGTGTGGGACATACACAGAGTGATGAAATGTTAAAAATTGGTGAATCTGCGTAAAAGGTAAAAAGTACTCTATTATTCTTACACATTTTCCATAAATTTGTTATTATTTCAAAATTAAAAGTTTAAAAAACATGACCTGGTTTTAAGGCACTACTAAAAAGCTCGGAAATGAAGACTGGGATGATCAACCACTGGGTGTTTTCAGATATGTCTACGATGAATGGATAGATGTCATTTCACAAGTCCTATTTCCGGACTATTAAGACCAATAGACAAAAGAAAAAAACCCACAAAAAACCAACAGATGTGCAATTGCACCTCTTATTCCATTACGCAATGGCTTTTTGCCTCTAGCAGCATTTGCGCAAAGTCCAGATACACCCCGCAATCAGTTCAAATGCAATCATAGGTAGGCTGAAGTTAGTTTTATAAGCTTACAGTGGAGAAAATACTGATTATTAAACAAAATGAACATGAAACTCTTGAAATTAAACAGGCACTGTGATCAAGGGTACTCAAGCACTAGTGTTAAGTAGCTGTACATGAATCATCAGCACTGCCTAGTGGCTCTGACAGGCAGAAGAGTGTGGCCTGGGCCAACCAGCCTAATATCCATTGTGCTTCTTTCATTTAATCAACTATTATGTGCAATCACCAGCCAAGAGCCCTTTGAATCTCACTTTGCCACTTACGACATCAAGGCACACAGATTAAATATTCTTTTATTTGACCCTAATTATTATTGAGTGATAACATTTAAATTACACATCAGAAAGCAGTACAATTACCTCTTAAAACAGGCAATGATGGTTTAATTAAGAGTTTGATAAAGAAGATATGGAAAAATCAGGATGTCAAGAAAAGTATTAAGGTGAACATATACCTTGATACAAAGACTAAAATATTTGACTATACAATTTGGGGTTCTAATTCAACAATTTTTGTTAGTAGTCATGCCGAAAGTAACTGGAGAAATATATACATCATTGTTGAGAGGTTGTGTCTGGGGAGAGGATTATAGGGAAATACACACGTTTTGATAAAATTTCAATGTGTGAATTTTGAAGAATAAATATGCATTTCCTTTACGATTTAAACAGCTAAAATCAGATCTAGTTGTCAGGCATGGCAATAGCAAGCTACGTGAACTGACTTCTTAAGAGGCTAAGCTAAATCACTAGTATTTTCAGACCTAGCTATTAAACATTAAGTTCAGACTATTAAAAGAAAATGAGATAAGCAAATGATGAAATGTGGACATTTTTCATTCAAAATATGGAAGCTCTTTGGACTCAAAAAACCAACTCTTCATTCTATAAAATCTTTTATAATAACCTTAATGGTAGTTAGCTTTAAAAAGCCACAAAATACTGTGAATTAAATGTATGAGATACAAAAGAGGACATCAGATTACATTGGGGGATGGTTATTTTTATTAAATTTAATTAATTAATTAATTTTTGGCCATGTTGGGTCTTCATTGCTGTGCGTGGGCTTTCTCTAGTTGTGTGGAGCGGGGGCTACTCTTTGCTGTGGTGCGAGGGCTTCTCACTGCAGTGGCTTCTCTTGTTGCGGAGCACAGGCTCTAGGCACTGTGGGCTTCAGTTGTGGCACATGGGCTCAGTAGTTGTGGCACACGGGCTTAGTTGCTCCGCAGTATGTGGGATCTTCGCAGACCAGGGATCGAACCCATGTCCCCTTCATGGGCAGGTGTATTCTTAACCATTGTGCCACCAGGGAAGTCCCGTTATTTTTAAATATAGTACATTTCAACAGAAAACTTTTACAATGGGAGACTTTATTCCATTTTTCTAATAAAGAGTTTTTCCTCTTTGTTTATTAAAACATAAAACGTTTTCTTCTTGACCCTTTACATATAAAATTTATCAATTTTACGGGCAATTTCCTGGCAATTTCACCAGGCTGAGCCAGGTGAAATATGTCAAGCAATTTACACATAAAATTAGAAAGCTAACTTTGGTTTTACTGCATAGTTTAGTATGCACAGGTTCCAAATTTACTGCAAAACTACACTGACTTAAGTTTAGATTTGGAAGCACCACCTTGTGGCAAAAGTAAGAACTTCTGAATTGCAGGAGTCAAGATGCGTTTCCAGGAGAGAACACTGGTGGGCTTCTGAGGCATTGGTCAAGTTCTATTTCCTGACCTGTATAGAGAATGCCATGAGGCTCACTTTATCATTATTTGTTAAAGCACATGACTTTTCTGTTATTGCAGGTCATAATTTTAAAAGTTTAGGGAAAAAATGTCCAATTTGTACCCAAATTGAAAGTCGTATGCCTAAATGCTTGAATTTTCTAAGTACCAGTTTTATTTCCTAGAATTGTAAATGCACTATTGTATTTTTGATACACAACAAAATGTCAGAAAGAGGGATATTCTTTGGTAAACGATGGAAGGATTTTTTCCCTCAGAATGTTTTCACTGAGGCCCTGTCTCAGCCTCGAGGAACTGTAGGGGCTCTGCAGTCATCTGGAAATCACTGCTACACACCTATCCCAACATGTCTGAGAACTGTCCAAAAAACCCTAGACTTCACTGCATCAATACAGAATATCAAGGATATGTGGCATATTTAACTAGGCAGCAATATTCATCAAAAAGGTTTTTCTTTCCTATTTACTGTATTTCCAGGAGGTGACACACGCTATTCACAAAATGACCTGAATTGGCTGAGAGTTTCACCCTCTCTCACTGCCATGGAATCACTTCTCCTAGGAGCTAACAGAATCACATTTAGTACCTCTTTCATACCGTAGAGCAGTTTGTAGGAAGGGAGAAAGCCTTACTCTTTTTCTCAGGAACCTGTCAGGACGCATTAGTGACCATCTCCCTCACTATGACCCTCACCCCAGCAGGTGACATCTCATTGGCAGGTGAGAAGAGCCATTGGCTGAGTCTTCCCAGACAGCCACCCAAACCAGCTTCCATCCCACCATGGAGAGCAACTCTTACTCATGATTTCATCTTTGCTTCATTCAAATACTGGGAATATTAAAGATGGGAGCAGATGTGTCTGAGAATCTTTCACAGGACAAGGCCTTCTGCTGAGTTAATGCAACCTGCTAAAATAATCCTTATGCTCAAGTGAGGCACAGAAAACATTTTTAAAGAAACTAAGGCTACATCGCAATTCTTGACTTAGACCCATTAAAAGGGCTATGATATAGAGGCAGCCACTAAGCAAATGCTGTCTTTCACAGTTTGACACATTCTAGGTATGAATATGCCAATAATCAGGAATATCACTGTCTAGCGTTTGTTTCTACATATAAAGAAATGTCAGGCTGTTGTACCACCAAGATCTATAACTTCCTTAAGGAGTCTTGAATATATAGCTGCACTGTTAGATGAAAAGAAGGAGTACTCTCAGGGAGTCTTTAAACAGAGACTTAGAAAGGAGAATGGGATTATTGAACTTAAATCTGAAGAGGTCAAATTCTTAGGTCCCCCAAATACACGTAAGAAAATGTAACAGGAGCTGCTTCTCTAAGATTTTGGAATTGCCCATGCTCAATGTTAAGATAAAATATTAATGAGAAAAAAATTATATATATTAATGAGAAACCTTGGCATTGATATTCCACAGAAGTTATATTTCAATATGTTTATCTAATATAACCATAAGGTTCAAGTGACCACTCTATCTAAAAAAAAAAAACAAAACAAAACTCTTCAGTAGCTTCTAAGAAGATATGGTTAAATTATTTTAACCCTTTCCTCCTAGAAACAGGTGAGAGAGAGAGAGAGAGAGAGTGAGAGAGAGAGAGAGAGAGAGAGAGAGAGAGAGAGAACCATTAATAATAGAAAATAATGGAGAAAATTACCACCATTCAATGGGAACATAATCCTCTGGAATCTTTGCTACAACTGGAATAAAAAACAATAATTCTGACAGACTTTATTTTTTGATACAAACATATCTAATTATCCAAAGTATAGGGTATATGTAATCATTCAAAGTTTCTGGCTGATACTATCACAAGCATTAGAAAAAGAACATATACTGAGTAACAGACAGTGAGCTTAGGCACCGTTTCATATAAATTGTTTTACCTGCAGGAAATCCAGGATGTCTAGAAATTACGAAAATTATAAAAAGGACTAGATTCTATAAGCTCTTTTCCTCAACTTTGGCTAAATATAATAACCTTAAAATACTGGCACAGTCTTTGATTATAAAGCAGAAACATACAATGGTAGATTTATTTTAGTCCTTACTCAAGACTGTATTTAAGCAAAGCTCTCACTCGGTAAGACATATACTGATGTATGTCAGAAAAACAACATTCTAAGTTTTATGGAGCATTTATAGAACAGGTAATGTTAACAACCAGATTAAAAAATAAGGAAAACCAATGCTATTCTATATGCCCTTGAGCTGGGAAGTTTCTCAAATAATGAAGTCATGTTCAGGAAATGATATTCAAAAACATAAATTTTTATACATTAGTTTCTCTGTTAAGTAAGAATCATTCAAATTCTTCAGTTAACAGCAATACTCAAAAAATCTTCAACTGGCAAACTCGTAGTTTGCAACGTTTCGATTTTTCCTGAATCTTGAAAACTTCAAACTGCCATTAAATATATTATCTTCTGTTTCTTCTTACAGAACTAAGGTTCATAAAAGGATCATCATCGTCATCCTGGAATGACATCCAAATGTACAATTAGTGACTGTTCCACGCTTCACTGAAACAAGACAGAAGTTCTTATGGGCAAAACAATACCAGTAAGAGCCATTTTCTCCTTTCACATGGGGTAGACTTTCATTTTTCTATTTCCTTTATAAATACGAATAGTTTGTCAATTTTTTTCTCTTCCTCCCTTCCTTAGTAGCTATTTCATTGTTAAAACAATGAAAGTCCAACTAAATTCTTAGCAAGCATTAAAAATAAAAATTTATCCTGCTCTCTATGTGTGTATATATATAAGCCCACAATATATATCATATATATTTCTCTCAATTATTCACCTTAACAAAAGCAAATAAGGCATGGGCAAGACAAAAAAACAAACAAAAAAAACCTCTTCAAGTCATTTCTATTAGGTTTTTAAATAGCTTTTTTTTTTTTTTTTCACTTACATTTTATAACTGGTATATCTGATGCTCTGGAAATTCAGAGCCAAAAAAATAATGAAGCCACATGACCTAATTCAGAAATAGCTGTAATTTTTATTTCCATTACCCATTTAATGCTAGAAATAGACAGCTACTCTCAGACTGGTACAAGAAACAACCTAGGAAAGCAATCTTTCAAATATTTTTTTTGGAAAAATAAGTAGAGGAACTATTTAGTTTCAAAGACTTCCCATGCTGCTGGGACGTAGATTATATGCATAGTAAGAACAGGCAGGAATATCAGATGTTAACTAAGAATTTAATTAGAGAGAATGAAAACTAAACCTTCGATAAGCCCCAAATACATAATTTGATGAGGTTAACATAAAATCAATGATATACATTCTATAACTATTCAAAAGAGAAAGCAAATTTGTAAAGTTTTGGTTTATGTTTCCTTTAAGACATTAATAAAAAGGGATAATTATTTGGTGTTAGGCTCTGCTGGTGATATTAACATGTTCCAGTGTTCGCTAAATTAGCTATCTCTAGTGAGATATGGATGCCTTGAGAAACACAAATTCGCTCTCACTTATTGATTCATTTTCTGCTACCATAAAAGGCAGAACTCATTAATAAACCAGAGATAAATCCAAACTATAGTAGAGAATTTTCTAATAGTTCTCCTTTGTAGCTAACGTGAACTATATGAATTTCTGTAAGTAACATATAACCACATGTGTATCTAGATGCTTTGGAATTAACCAACGGGTCAACAACTGCCCACTTCTCTCCTGGAGGCAACATGCTAGTATTTAATAGGCAGACTGAGCTCATGGTGCCATTTTTCTTTGCAGCCTGAGTTCTGGGGCGTCTTCTCTTCAAGCTGTTTCAAAACCACAGCTGGGACACAGAGAACACGACGGCAGCAGATGAAGCTCAAAACCAAAGGTGTGAGTCATGTGGTACGACAGGGATGAACCTGGAGGACACTATGCTCAATGAAATAAGCCAGGCACAGAAAGACAAATGCTGTATAATTCCACTTATATGAAGTATCAGAGTAGTCAAAATCATAATGCACAAAGTAGAAGAGCCCCTTGCCAGGGGCTGAGGAGAGGGGAAAATGAGGAGATGTGGTTCAATGGGTATAGATTTTTGGTTTGGGAACATGAAAAGGTTCTGGAGACTGTTGCACAACAGTGTGAATATACTTAATATTAGTGAACTAACTGTACACTTAAAACTGGTTAAGATGGTAAGTTTTATGTTATGTGTTTCTACCACAACTGAAAAACACCACCATGTACCACCTTAAATATACAGGAAATGTGTAGAGCATACAGTGAACATTTAATAAACATTCTGTTGTAGAGTAACATTAAAGGCTTTCACGATATCATCACCATTTCTCCAAACATAAACAACAGAAGCTGAAAAAACTATTCTGATCCTACTGTTAACTGGGCAAGTTAAAGAAGAGCTGAGTGATATTATATGTTAAGGATCTGCAGGTCTTTCACATCTGAGGTATTTCCATCGATGAGCACTCAACAGAGTCCACTCATTGACTCAATATTAACTATGGTTCAAAGGAAGGTGATCAATGAAACTATTTTTAGAAATAATTTTCGGCAACTAGCTTAGCAGTCCCTATTCAGATTTTATAAACATTTAAGAATTATTTAAGACTTAACGTATTACGTTATTACCTCATCTGATTCAAAATCAACCCCTTTAGTGATTTTGCTCCGGGACGTGTGTTTGCTCGATGATGAAGTGCTCAACCACCTGAGGCAAAATGTGAGAAAAACAGAGAAAATGAACCAAAGAATTCATCACAGAAGGCTTTCGAGCTAAGTTTTTCATTTTAGTAGCAGCCATGAATAAAAATAACTAACACATTCCCTTCGAGCTACATTAGAGGCAGTAGAAGCTTAGTGGCAATGAAAAGGACTCTGATGTCAGGGTCTGAATTCCAGTTCTGCCATTTAGGAGCTACATGGCTTCAAGCAGCTTAGCCTCCCTGTGCCGCAATTTCCTCACCTGTAAAACGAGGATGATAAGAATTTTTTTTTTAATCTTTTTTTTAGATGTTGGGGGTAGGAGTTTATTAATTAATTTATTTTTATTTTTGCTGTGTTGGGTCTTCGTTTCTATGCTAGGGCTTTCTCCAGTTGTGGCAAGCGGGGGCCACTCTTCATCGCGGTGCGCAGGCCTCTCACTATCGCGGCCTCTCTTGTTGCGGAGCACAAGCTCCAGACGCGCAGGCTCAGTAGTTGTGGCTCACGGGCCTAGTTGCTCCAAGGCATGTGGGATCCCCCCAGACCAGGGCTCAAACCCGTGTCCCCTGCGTTAGCAGGCAGATTCTCAACCACTGCGCCACCAGGGAAGCCCGATAAGGATTTTTTAAAGATTAAATGTGTTTATATACTTAAACACTTTGCTCAGTGCCTGACACACATGAAGCACGCCACAGATGTTTGCTGACATCATAGTTCTTAGCATACATTAACATGTACCTACTACCACCCTCTACTCCTGAAAATTATGGCAATACTGAAATATTTTAAATCAAATCTCAGTTACGTTTCTATAACAGGATAAAAGGATCTTAGGAAAGGCTCACCGCTTTCTAGGGTTGCCTCACTGTTAATATTATTTGTGTCCAGTCCGAACAACAAATATTTACTTAGTGCTTGACCCCAGGTACTCTGATAGGCCCTGGGAAACAACAGTAAGCAAGATAATCAGGAATCTACTTTTATGAAGCTTAATGTGTAGTGATGGAACTCATATTCCTATGTATTTTTACTAACAAAAATTTTAAGTCATCTTAGGACAGGGGCCAGCAAACTTGGCTAGCACACCAAATCCAGCCTACCTGTTCCTTACAGCCTGTGAGCTAAGAATGGTCTTCACATTTTGAAATGGGTATATTTAAATGGTTATATAAGCACCTACATAATATCCCCAGTTTTGCCTCTTGGCCCGCGAAGCCTAAAATATTCACTCCCTGGCCCTTTAAGAAAAAAGTCTGCCGGCTCCTGTCTTAAATAAAAGCAGTGTCTGTGAACTCTTAGCCAACAATTTATTACCATGCTTTGGGATGTTACTATAGCAAACAAAATATATCTAAAGGGCTTGTCTGGACAAATTGTTGAGAGTCAAGAGGTCTATGCATCAGAAGGAAACAGAAAAATCCACAGGCTCTTAGGCACAAAAGTAAAGGACAGGAGGATTTGCCAAGCAAACTTGAAGAGCAACATAGCTTTGGAGGTAGAGGATCAAGGAATTTATCAACCAATCTACCTGGGAAGTCCCCAACTCTCTGTACTTGACCTAAGCAGGAACTGATCATTGTTGACTTGTTTCCATCATCTGTGACAGGAAGAAGCAGATCAAAAGCATGAAGCCACAGTGCCAAGGCTAGCCACAGCAGGTGAGGCATTGTTGCTGTGAGAGCTGGGGAAAGAGGGGGGTTATAGGAAGAAGCAGCCACTGAGGCCTGACTCTGCTTGCTGATGTCTCCCCTGACAAATAACCAGTGGTGTCCAGAAACAAGCCAGGCATTCTACACCAGATGCTGGCTCATTTGATCACAGCAGGAGCCCCCAATTCTGCACCAGAGGACCTCACACACCTACAGATCCAGTCTATGCGAGGTCCCCTATCCTCAGAGAGCAGTGGCAGGAAGGGAAGAATAGTTATACAGTTTTGACTACTGGGTCAAATAAATGGACTCTTGTCCTGGATGTCAAAAAATGTTTAATTGGATTAGTTTCCTGTGGATGGCTCAAAAATAAGGCAGACAGGGGGTATTACACTGAGTGCCAGGAGCTGTAAGTCTTCTCCATTTTTGTACAGATATAATTTGGAGGCACAAGTCAGAATTCTTACCTAGAGATGTTCAGCCAATTATGTCAGTTGTAGCAGCATCACAAGCATAAGAGAACATGTTAAACTGGCCTACATAAAAGGTGCCCCCAAAATGTTGGCTCCCCCCGCTGCAAGGTTTAATAGAATCCCCTCCATCTCTCCTCCTCTACCTGGCCTGATGGGGCCAGGTCTTCTCTTGCTCACTGCTTTAAGGTCGGCGGGGAGGGGAAGGTTGCCACCAGCTCTATCAAATCTGGAAGGGTCCTTTTGTCCCCAGTACAACCATGTAGAGTTTGGTGCAGTTTTTCCAGGGGAAAGTGGGTGGATTTCCACTGCCCATACAGCAGAAAGGAGTTTTACAGCTGGAAGTTCTTTCCTTTTTAAAGTCAACTACCAGAATATTAGTGCTTTTACTGCTTACCATTCTTTCCATTATTCTTGTTCTATTTCCCTAGCCTGTTATTTCTTCAATAAGCCCTTCTAGAGGTGTTACTATGTGTTAAGTGCTGTACTTAGCACTTCACAAATATTAACTCACTTTAAAGCCTCATAACAACACTTTGAGGTAAATATTATTATCTTCATCTTACAAATGAGGACACTGAGGCACAGAAGTCAAAAGAACTTGCACAAGGTCCACACTCAGTAAGTGGTAGAGCTTAAATACTTTAAATCATGAGTGAAATACCTATACACACCATGCCATTACTAAACAATTCTTCAAAGACAGCATAAATTGCGTCACCCAGTTGCTGTCATCAGGAACACAAACCTGCCAAGGCTGATTTCAGATTTCTCGCCAAAATGTTCGTTTCTAAATCTCCTCTCGTCAATTAAATGATTCTTATTACGTGCACAGAGGTCTGAGAGCTTAATCTATTATGTGAAGAAGCAACAGCAGAGGATGGGCCTAGACATGATCATACTAAGCGAAGTAAGTCAGAAAGAGAAAGACAAATATCACATGATATCACTTACATGTGGAATCTAAAATACGACACAAATGAACTTATCTACAAAACAGAAACAGACTCACAGACATAGAGGACAGATTTGCAGCTGCCAAGGGGGAGGCAGGAGGGGGAGGGATGGAGTGGGAGTTTGGGGTTAGCAGATGCAAATTATTATATTGATACACAGGATGGATCAACAACAAGGTCCTACTTCATAGCATAGGGAACCATATTCAGTATCCTGTGACAAACCATAATGGAAAAGAATATGAAAAAGAATATGTATATGTACAACTGATTCACTTTGCTGTACAGCAGAGATTAACACAACATTGTAAATCAACTATACTTCAATAAAAGTTAAAAAAAAAAGAAAAGAAGAAGCAGCAGCAACAGCAGAGATGAGTCCTGGAGCAGAATGCTTGGCTCCGTGACTGGCTGTGTGCCCTTAGGTAAGTTACGTAGACTACCACGCCTCACTTTCTTCAAAGGTAAAAGGGGGAAAATAGAGTTATAAGTACATTTACCTCCTGGAGTGACTGTGACCAGCAAATAAGCTAATTCATAGGCAAAGGCTCAGAATGGTACCTGACACACAGGAAGTGCTGAAAGCCGAAATAGAATATTAACAAAATACAAAGCTATTTTCTGTTAATTGGAGAGGACATAGCACTCCAGCAAGAAAATCACTGGGTAATAAAGGCAAAAGGAAATGAATGACAAGTTATTCAAATTTTCAGTGAAAATACTTGTAATAATGCTGCACTGACTCCACGACTACCCCTTGGTCTATTTTTCACTTTTGTACATACGTGACTAGCTGAAAATAAATCTGTTAGACTTCCAGGGCTTCCCTGGTGGCGCAATGGTTAAGATCTGCCTGCCAATGCAGGGGACATGGGTTTGAACCCTGGTCTGGGAAGATCCCACATGCCACAGAGCAACTAAGCCCGTGTGCCGCAACTACTGAGCCTGCGAGCCACAACTACAGAAGCCTGCACGCCTAGAGCCCGTGCTCCGTAATAAGAAAAGCCACTGCAATGAGAAGCCCGCACACAGCAATGAAGAGTAGCCCCCGTTCGCAGCAACTAGACAAAGCCTGTGTGCAGGAATGAAGACCCGACACAGCCATACATACATACATACATAAATAAAATTTTTTTAAAAATCAGACTTCCGTAGCATAGAGAAATGTATATGTTGAATTCTGGATAATTTTTAATTTTTTCAGATGTTCCTTTTTGCAGGAATTCACTGCACCAACCTTTGATCAGCTTTGGAAGTCGTAGGAAAAATGTCTTCTTCCGTATCTGACTCACCTACCACAATCACCTAAGGGGGAGAAACAAAACAGCAAACAGTCTTTGTGGGAATGGAAAATCTGAATAAAAATGCATTAACTAATGTCAAAAAAAGATATATTTTTACAAAAAAGGAGGCAGATACCATGTAAGCAATAACCATGAAAACTAAAGCTCTGCCTAACCTCCCCACTAATGTCACTCTTCATTTACAAATGGTTTTTTTTATACAGCATGTGTGAGCTCCCTTCTCTCCTGCTACCACGGCAGCCTGGGTACCTAAAGGAACATGCACTCAGATTGGTGAATGACTCACACTGGGTCATGTGCGGACAGTGCCCTGTGATTTTCTTGGGTTCTAGGCCATCGGTGCTTCATCTCCAATTTTAAATTGGAGATGAATGACTGTGTGGGAAGTACCGGACCTGTTTTTCTGTTACATTTATCCCTGTTAAATACCACTTGCTGCTTTTAAGCCCCATGAAAGATATTTGTCATTCTTGATACTATCATCCAAATTACTACCTACTCCTCTACATTTTGTGTTATCTTGACACTTAATACACACACTTGCCATGTCTTCATCCAACTGATAAAGCCAAAGACAAAATAGTGAAAAAAGCAGCACTTGAGACCCACGCCTACCCAAGGCAGACATTGAACTGTTCATCAAAGGCCATTAAATGAAGTTGTCTAAATGGCTATGAATCCAGCCAATATCTCTGCATTTTGTCCATGAAACTATCAGGAGATTGTCTTAAGTGCCTTGAAGGGATCAAATGCCTTCAGCATTCCCCTGATCTACCACTATGTCACCTCAATCAAAAACATGAAAGAAAAAGTTACCATGACTTGCTCTTTCTGAACTCATGTTCTTGCATTATAAAAGAAAAATCTAGAAGGGAAGCTACCTTGTGGACATGATGATAATTTTGTTTTCAGATATGATCCTGAAGCGATAGCAGGCAATAGTTGAATAGGAATAATGAAATGGAACTCAGGATAAAAGTTAGCACCAGTATACCCATATATAATTGTATAATAATGAGAGGAAAAAACAAAAAAACAGAGAAGAAGTTTTCTGGAAGAGGAGGTGGTCAATTGTGTCACATACTCAAGAGATCAAGAAGGAGTGAAATTTAAGAAAATGCTGGTGGGGCAGTATGATATAGAGCAACGATTCTCAACTAGGTGTGATTCTTAACTCCCCCTCCCATCCCAGAAACATCTGGACATGTCAGGAGACATTTTGATTATCATAACTAGGGGGGACACCCCAGGCATCTAGTAGGTAGAGGCCAGGGATGGTGCCTGGGAAGTAAGACACATGTGTTTTGAAAGAGAGGTAACAGGAGAATCAAGCCCATTCTGGACTCTTCTTGGAATCCAAAGGAAGAGCAGAAGTTTCATGTTAAATCTAGAGCTGAACACAGAGGTCCGTAGACTCAGACCTTGTAGCTTGTCTTGAGTCTGGCTTCAGCCATTAAGACACAAGCCAGAGTATTATGAGAGTATAAGTAACAAAAGGAAGCCAGCAATAAATAAGACCTCTCTACGCACTGAACGCCCATCTTCAATCATAGTTTTCCATGCATGGACTCTTTTGGTTCAACGTTATTATCCTTAAAAATATTACTGGGTACATACATTTATGGGTGTCCAATCATGCGATCCATTATTAAAGAAAGAAAAAGAGAAACCCTCCTCCCGCGCAGAAACCCTAGAAGCCTTCAGTCTAGAAAATCAGTAAAGTTCTCTGCAGTTTTAATGTTCCACATTTTTTCTTCTTTTATTTACTTTGCAGACCAAAGAACTGACAATCATAATGTAGGAAACATAAATTGGTACACAATTAGAAAACTTTTTTTCTTACCTCTGAATAATTCTTAGTAGCAACATTTTGGGAGGGCTGCTGTCTTGCAGCTTTAAAGGCTATAATGAAAAAGATGAAACATCCATTATGTTATTCTTAAAAAAGCTTAGAAAAATTTGCACACTTCTTTAGCTGAAGGTTTCCTAAGTCCTATCTGCAAAAATCCATGATGACTGATTATAAAACCACTTAATATGCTTTAAAATCGGGAGATGGAATTATATGTCTAACTACCAGTCTCTTATGATTTCCCGGTTTACTCAAATAAAGTAGTAAGCAGTGTTCATAAATACACCTACACTAAAAATATTTTATAGAAAAATACCTGAAGGATAAAATCTGATCACTTAATGGACTGAACTCCAAATACAGTGAAAGTAACCCTCCTCAGGTCTGCCTTCTCTTATAGCTGGCAATCTCTTTCCCTGTGGGAGCCACATGGTTCCAGTAAGTGCTTCCTTATTCTCCTCTACTTTGTTAGAAATATTCAGTACCTAAGAAATAGTCCAGAGGGAATGCTAGAAAACAGCCTGTCTTTCATTCCATGATAACCTTCCTATGAATCCTTACATTTTCAGCTTTGTAAACTTGGTTAGAAACATGAAATTTAGTTCATTTTTATTTTTCCTGAGACCAAAACTATAATATTTTGATTTCACAGTAAGAAATATACATTTGGTCTTCATCCACATTTCTGGCAGAGAGCCCCTAAAACCCTAATTTCCTAAAGCAATGAGAGCCATCAAGGTTCTTTTTGTTATGTTAATGAGGTAACTTTGGGACCACAACTGAGGAGAGAGGCTGGTTACCAAGGGAACCAACCAGGAATAGAGGGTTCGAACTTTCAGTCCCATCCCCGATTTCTGGGGAGGGAAGAGGAGTTAGAGGTTGAATCAATCACCAACAGCCAATGATTTAATCAATCATTCCTACATAGAAACCCAAAAGGAAGGGGGTTCAGAGAGCTTCCAGGTGGTGAATCAAGATGCTTCCACGTGCCACCATGCTTGGACCCCAAACTCGATGAGGACAGAAGCTCCTCTGTTCTGGGCTTCGCCCTATACATCTCTTCATCTGGCTATTGATTCATATCCTTTCATATCTTTTGTAATAAACCAGTAATCTAGTGAGTAAACTAGTTTCCTGAGTTCTGTGAGCCACTCTAGCAAGTTAACTGAATCCAAGGAGGGAGTCATGGGGACCTCTGATTGATAGCCTATTAGTCAGAAGTACAGATAACAACCTGGACTTGTGACTGGCATCTGAAGTAGAGGGGGGCAGTCTTCTGGAACTGAGTCCTTCCCCTGTGGGATCTGATGCTGTCTCTAGGCAGGTAGTGTCAGAATTGAGTTGACTTGCAGGACACCCAGCAGGTGTCTGAGGACTGCTTGGTGGTGTGGGTAACCACCCCCCCTCACACACACACCCCCCCCACTGGAATTAAGTGCAGATTATTAAAAACCTAGAATAAAATTTAAAGAGCCAATTAGAGGTTTAATTTTCTCCTACGCCTTACCAGTTTCCTAATACAAAAAAAAGGTTTCCCCCAAGATAACCCCCAAACTAAACAACAGAGCAAGAGGAGATAAAAAGACAGAGGACTTGAAGAAGTCAAATGCTCAAAGAACCCTACAAAGTCCAAAATTCTCCTAGTCAGAAAACTCAGGAATCTTTCCACCTAGCCCAAATTTATGATTTACTCATTTTTCCTATTCCAGGTTCTATCCCCAATCTTAGGATGTCTACCTGAGAGAAAGGAAAGGCAGAAGCAGAGTTCTTACCCACCCTACTCAATCACTAGCCTCACATCCTACTCTACTCAAAAGGCTGGAGAGGGCAACTGAATGCAAAGGCCAGCAATCGTGACTCTTTCAAAAACTATTTCTGCTCAATCGTTATTCACTAATTGACCCCTCAAACTCTCGGCTCCTGGAAGAAACAAGAGCCTTCCTTTCTTTTTATCCCCAATAAATATTTGTGTGATAAATTAACATTATCAGAAAATTAAGCACTCGGTTCTGTTAGGAAGGCAATACATACTGTATTGGGGGTTAAAAGCTCTGGTTTTAGAGTTAGAGCCATGTGGACTCACTAGCTGGGTGACTGTGGCCAAGTTCCTTGGCTTCTTCAAGTCTCGGTTTCCCCACCTATAAAACAGTGTTAATAATACTTCATGCTGAAAATTGTTGACAGGATAAAAAGAGGTGGTTAATGTAATTTGTTTTGGCAAGCGCCTAGATGTAGTAGGTCTTCAAATGATTTCGCTAGTAATAGTGGATGGAGTAGCAGCAGTGGTAACCATGGTATAAATTAAATGCAAAGACAGAGGCTTCTTTTATTAACTTAGTCACTATCCTCTGCAGACAAACTTCAGTGGAAAAGTCTGGGCTGATAACGCTCATTCACAACCGCTGCTGGCTATAAGTGTAACATCTACCTTTCCCAATAAAACTCCAGTACTATTATACAAATCTCTACACTCCATGGAGCTTGTTATAATAGGATTGAACATTTATTTATCTCTTCATTCCTCCACTTATAATACGAACGTAGAAGCTATAGTTTAAAGTTGCTTTTTTTTTTGTAACCAAGCTTCATTTTTTAAAAAAAATTTTTCATTGCTTTTATTTATTTATTTACATCTTTATTGGAGTATAATTGCTTTACAATGGTGTGTTAGTTTCTGCTTTATAACAAAGTGAATCAGTTATACATGTACATATGTTCCCGTATCTCTTCCCTCTTGCGTCTCCCTCCCTCCCACCCTCCCTATCCCACCCCTCCAGGCGGTCACAAAGCTGATCTCTCTGTGCTATGCGGCTGCTTCCCACTAGCTATCTACCTTACGTTTGGTAGTGTATATATGTCCATGCCTCTCTCTCGCTTTGTCACAGATTACCCTTCCCCCTTCCCATATCCTCAAGTCCATTCTCTAGTAGGTCTGTGTCTTTATTCCTGTCTTACCCCTAGGTTCTTCATGACATTTCTTTTTTTCTTAAATTCCATATATATGTGTTAGCATACGGTATTTGTCTTTCTCTTTCTGACTTACTTCACTCTGTATGACAGACTCTAGGTCTATCCACCTCATTACAAATAGCTCAATTTCGTTTCTTTTTATGGCTGAGTAATATTCCATTGTATATATGTGCCACATCTTCTTTATCCATTCATCCGATGATGGGCACTTAGGTTGTTTCCATCTCTGGGCTATTGTAAATAGAGCTGCAATGAACATTTTGGTACATGACTCTTTTTGAATTATGGTTTTCTCAGGGTATATGCCCAGTAGTGGGATTGCTGGGTCATATGGTAGTTCTATTTGTAGTTTTTTAAGGAACCTCCATACTGTTCTCCACAGTGGCTGTATCAATTTACATTCCCACCAGCAGTGCAAGAGTGTTCCCTTTTCTCCACACCCTCGCCAGCATTTGTTTCTAGATTTTGTGATGATGGCCATTCTGACCGGTGTGAGATGATCTCTCATTGTAGTTTTGATTTGCTTTTCTCTAATGATTAATGATGTTTAGCATTCTTTCATGTGTTTGTTGGCAATCTGTATATCATCTTTGGAGAAATGTCTATTTAGGTCTTCTGCCCATTTTTGGATTGGGTTGTTTGTTGTTTTGATATTGAGCTGCATGAGCTCCTTGTAAAATTTGGAGATTAATCCTTTGTCAGTTGCTTCATTTGCAAATATTTTCTCCCATTCTGAGGGTTGTCTTTTCGTCTTGTTTATGGTTTCCTTTGCTGTGCAAAAGCTTTTAAGTTTCATTAGGTCCCATTTGTTTATTTTTGTTTTTATTTCCATTTCTCTAGGAGGTGGGTCAAAAAGGATCTTGTTGTGATTTATGCCATAGAGTGTTCTGCCTGTGTTCTCCTCTAAGAGTTTGATAGTTTCTGGCCTTACATTTAGGTCTTTAATCCATTTTGAGCTTATTTTTGTGTATGGTGTTAGGGAAAGTTGCTGTCATCCCAAACTTATAGTAACTATAGTTAGTACTCCATGGTTATTTTGTCAGAGACCATATTAAAAAGTCAGTTCCGTTTTTCAAAAAAAGGCCAATGTTGGAGTTAAACTGCAAAACCATTGGACCAAATCAACTGCATAAAAGACAAATTTAGACTGATTTATAGAAACATCCATTATCATGAGTTAATTGTAAACACTGTCACTAATACTAACAGCAGCAGTCATTTATTGGATTCTTTCTAAGTGCTGTGCTCAGTAATGGTTATGCATAGCTCATTTAACACTTATAACTACTCTGGGAAGTTAGTACTCCTCCTCCAGTGGGAGGACACAGTGAATAGGTCATACATTTATTTAATTGAAGTCTTAGAAGGAAAGAAAAAGAATAGCACAGAGGTAATATCTGAAGGGATAAGAGCAAAGGATTTCTAGAAATGATAAAAGGCACCAATTCACAGTTTCATGAAACCCCATAAATCCTAAGCAGGATAAAAAGAATCCCATATCTAGATTCATCATAGTTTAAGTACAGAACACCAGAGACGGCCAGCCGGAGGAGAAACAGATTACTTCAAATAAAGCAACAAGCTAAACTAAGAGCTGATTTCTATTTTTTTTTTTTTTTTTTTTGCGGTACGCGGGCCTCTCACTGTTGTGGCCTCTCCCGTTGTGGAGCACAGGCTCCGGACGCGCAGGCTCAGCGGCCATGGCTCACGGGCCCAGCCGCTCCGCGGCATGTGGGATCTTCCCAGACCGGGACACGAACCCGTGTCCCTTTCATCGGCAGGTGGACTCTCAACCACTGCGCCACCAGGCAAGCCCAATAGCTAATTTCTTAATGACAACAATGGAAACCTGAAGACTCAATCTGAGTGATTAATTCTGCCCACTGGTGTCAAGGAAAGTTTCACATAAAACAACAAAGCCATGATGAGAAAAGGCAGTTTGGGCTAAGGTAAAGGGAAGTAATTTACAAAGTCTATGCCTCTGTGTTGCACGCTGACCAACTTTTGGTAGTTTTAACATGGAAGTGTTCATATTTTACTCACGATCCTTTTCTAACGCCCTCTGTTTTCTCTTTTTTTATAATACCTCATATATATATATATATATATATACACACATATATATATATATATATATACACACACACATACATACAAACATTTCACAAAAGCCTACTATGTGCCAGGCTTTTGGCTTTCCTTTTTTTTTTTTTTTTGCTGTACTGCGCGGCCTGCAGGATCTTAGTTCCCCAACCAGGGATTGAACCCGGGCCCTTGGTGGAGTCCTAACCACTGGACCACCAGGGAATTCCAAGGCTTTTTGCTTTTAATCCCCAGAGTAATCCAGTATGGCAAGATTATTCCCAATGCACACGTAAGCAAACTAGGAGAGTGAGTGACTTGTCCAAAGTCACAACGCTTTTTACACGTTAAACTCATCCCAGATCGTTTACCCGTGCTGCCTTTTTTCACTTCCTTTTCCCTTCTCTGCTTTTATCTTACACCTTCCAAGAATGTCACAGCATCTTTCTAAATGCCATTTTCTAAAGGCAACAGAGACAATATACTTCTAAAGTCAAAAGATAAGGATCTCAGCTGGCCCTACTCAAGTACTGAATAATCCTTGAATAAAAACATAGCAGCAGAACTTTTGATAAGAAGGTTCTTTAAGAATCATTTAATAGAGCTGACGTTTTTATCCATTCTCCAATGTCATCTGTCATCCAGAAAATATTGAAAACTTCCTCTGATGGAGTCACAACTCACTTCCTTCTGAGGCAGCTTACACCATCTTTATGTTGGTTGATAGATTATTCCGTATAATGCAAAGACTTCTCTACTGAGAGCCAGTAGCTCAACCTCTAATCTTCTCTTGCTCTGGAAACTAACAGTAGAGTGGTTACCTACTCACTCTGAAGGCCAGAGAATGTGGGATCAATTCAAGCGCTAGAATTTACTAGTTGTGAGACCTTGGGTAAGTTGCCTATCTTTTCAAAGCCTCAGTTCCCTTTTCTGTAAAACAGAGAAATAATAAGTGCCTATCCCACTGAGCTGTTGAGAGGCCTGCAGTAATCGTCGCATAAGCATTAGCTATTATTAGTACTATAAGTGGTTTTATCAACCTAGGGCAAATTACTTAGCTCAATTCCCTCTTCTATAAGAGAGGGAGTAGGTGAAATTGTTCTTAAGCCTTCTAGGTCCACTTTATCACATAATAAACTTAAATCTGTGTGTGATTAGCTTTTCCATCTATCCTCATTGGGTTGGTAGTTCTTAACCTGGAGCCCATGGATAGGCTTCATGGGGGTCCCTGAGCCCTTTGAAATGGAATACAATTGCATATGAGTACTTATTTAAAGATAGGAGACATAGCTTTCAGAATCCATAACTTAAAATAGATTTAAAACCACTGTCTTTAGAACTATACAAATCAAATCTATTCGATCTTTGATATAACAGAACTTAATTTCTGTAAAGACTTGAATTTTTCCCAGGTTAGATATCCTAAGTTCCTTCTATCAAATTTTTTATATTATATGGTTTCTCTTCTGAATGATCATATAAAGTTGACATCTTTCTTGAAATACGGTTTCAAAAGATGAGCACAGTATTCTTGGCATGATACATCCAATTAGTACGACGGAGAACTTCCTTGCTGTAAAGAAGCATTACTTCTATTAATAATGCTTAAGGCACCATTAGATTTGGACAGTTAGATCAACCTGCACAACCTTAGTGACCTAAGTCTTTCTTACTTGGTTCCCGACTAATATCATATACTTCTCTGAGCAGCTGTCCTTTTGGACATAAATACAGTTTATATTTACCCTTGATAAATTTCATCTTGTGAGATTTAGTCCAACTCTCCAATCTGTCAAAAATTAATCTCAAATAATAAGATAATATAAATAAAATACATCTGGATATACTCTGAATGGTAGGGAGAAAAATATATCACCACCTATTTTAACATATATTTTAAATCTGACTTACAACTTACAACACAGATCTGACTTACAACTTCCTCTGATCTCATAAACTGTAATATTAAAAATAGTTTATAAATTTCTATATTAAATTATTACTAAAATAGTTTATAAAAATAGGTTCCCTTAGTTTGAGGCTAAATTTTAGACCACAGCAACATACACAAAATCAATTCAAAGAATCCTAACTATAACTTCCCTTAAATGCAGCTCACATGACTCTATACTAACAGTAGAGATGGACAAAAGCAGCATGAGGAAAGAGTTTACAGTACATTAAGGAGCAGTTCCTTCTCTCTTAATCATTGTTGATACACTGACCAACTGCCTTTTCCATGTCTTAGTGACCCCTCTATAAAAGGGAAATAACCAAATTTGTCTAAAGTGGGATATAAAAATTAATTTTTAGAGCCCACCCTCTTCAATAGCCTCCATGAATGGCAAAGGTCTTTTAAAGCAGCATAATTTATCCTGTGATTCAACACAAACCAGTAAGGTTTACTCATGGGCTTTCCTGAGTCTTCCTGTGTTGGAATTTATAAGTACCTGCTAGGTGATCTTTTGCAGTCTATACTCACCATCTATAATAGACATATTTCTAGATGTTGACATAGTGGCCTTTGAACTTCTGCCTCGAGTAGAAGTCTCCAGAGCAGCGCCTGCTGTTAGAATAATGAGCGGTCAGTATACCAGTCCATCAGTGGCTAAGGATTTTTTTGTTTTTTTTTAAAAAAACACCACTAAATAAAGTTATGTCAAAACATAGTTTATGTGTAAAATGTCAAACATATATATAAGAAGAAACATCTAGAGTCTGATCAATCAATTTTCAGAGACTATTCTTAGGCCGCCCTTGGTTCATACTGTTCCAATTACAATGTAAGGAAAAAATTTATAAATGTAAGGATAATGAAAACAATTATCACTAGAAGATGGGGATTTCTCTCCTGGGAGATTTTTAACTAAAGTACTACCCACTTTAACAGCTTAAAATTCCGACAGGTAAATATTTAATAGAAAAATAATTTAAAACTATTCCTAGGGATGGATTTCTATAATGCATCAGGAAGTCACTGGATGACTATCTCCTATTATTTGGCCTATTCAATGACAACAGTATCACATTAGACACAATGATGGCAATTAATTTAATGACTGCTTTAAAAAATCAAATTGTGTAGGGGCAGTTTTCAAAAATAATAATTTTTATAATCTGGAGTTTTCTTCCTGCTGTTAGTGGGCATTAGCTAGACATTTTCCTTAAGTGTTTGCCTCACTATTACTTTGTACATGTGAGAGTAAACATGTCTATTAAATGTTCCCAATGTGTGAGAAGCACTATGAAATTCTTTAAAAAAAGAACGTGTTAAGAACTATTCAAACTATATGTGCATGTGGCCATTCAGAATTTATATACGTGAAATGTACATGTTGGAACTACATTAAAGACCATTTTTATGCATTGTAAAAATAAATTTTTAAAGGACTGTGTAACTCAATTCTGCCAATATGAACACAATTCTGAATTTCCCACACAACTGCCAAGTGTGAATGTGTAAGAAAGACTCAGTGCTAACCTCTTCCTCTCTGAGATCCTCCTCTTGACACTGGATTCTGCCCTCTTCCTCCTCTCCGGCCTCTTCCTCGGCCTCTTCCTTTGTTGGCTCCTGCTGTGATGCTGTCATCAGAGTCATCAGCCATCTGTTCTGCCAAATCTATACTCATAAGGTCATCAGCACTAAAGGCGGAAGCAGCTTCCTCTGACTGAGATCTGAGGGCTCTGGCCCTACTCATGGCCTAAGAGGGATGACAAGAGGAAAATACACATCAGTAGACAATGCAGCAGCCTAAAAGTCATTAATCCAGCCACTCAGATGGACATTTCATATTGCCAAACTGTCTAAACTATTATTTTTCACTAATCATGCTAAAACATGTAAAACAGGAGAAGCTCCCTCCCCCATCAATCAAATTCAGTGCCTACGATTTGTTAGATCAATTTACAATACTACTGATACCTGTAAAATGAGACCTTTTGAAAATGTGTATCAGGAACCATAAAATTTCACAGAATCAAAAGTTTCAGAACTGGGAGGAATGTTGGCAATCGCCCCTAACGCAACACCGCCATTTGTAAGAGACTGTCATCATTTGAGCTACTTTGTACAATGGGCTCTTGATAAATAACAAGAAAAAAAACTGGAGGTCGGTGGGGAGCTGGAGGCTGCCGCGGGCAGCCGGGACACCTGGCTTGGCCGTAACCCCGTCCGGGGCCTGGTGGGACTGCAAGGGCCCATGGCCGAGCCAGCTCCGTTACCTCTGACTTACAAGGATGTGGCCGTTTATTTCTCCGAGGAAGAATGGCGGAATCTAGAGCCACGGCAGAAGGGGCTTTACAAGCAAGTAATGAGAACCAATTATGAGATTCTTGTTTCTCTAGTGAAGAACCAATTAAAGTAACGGAATCTATAGAGAAAGAAAAATAATCTTGTGTCATGAACCCCGTGCCACCCCAAAAGAATGTTCCAAGCATCAAGATCACATGGATGTGGACTTCCCTGGTGGCGCAGTGGTTAAGATTCTGCCTGCCAATGCAGGGGACACGGGTTCAAGCCCTGGAAGATCCCACATGCTGCGGAGCAACTAAGCCCACTCACCACAACTACTGAAGCCCACTCACCACAACTATTGAAGCCCATGCACCTAGAGCCTGTTCTCCATAACAAGAGAAGCCACCACAATGAGAAGCCTGCGCACAACAGTGAAGAGTAGTCCCTGCTTGATGCAACTAGAGAAAATCCACATGCGGCAATGAAGACCCAACAAAAGATCAAATGGATACGAAGTGGTGTATTAGTGTGGGTTTGGTTTGCATTTCCTTCGTGGCTAATCATGTTGAGCATCTTCTCATTTGTGTATCTTTTAGGAGAAATGTCTATTCAAATAGTTTGCCCATTTTTGAAGTGGGCTATTTGTCTTTTTATTGTTGGGTTATAAGTGTTCTCTATTTGTTCTGAATATCGAACTCTTATCAGATATATGATTTGCAGATATTTTCTCCGTTTCTTGGGTTGTCTGTTCCCTTTTTGATGGTGTCCTTTGATGCACAAAAGTTTTTAAGTTTTGATGAATCAAGTTTATTTTTTCTTTTGTTGCTTGAGCTTTTGGTGTCATATCTAAGAAGCCATTGCCTAATCCAGAGTCACAAAGATCCACTCCTATATTTTCTTCTAAGAGTTTTATGGTTTTAATGCATATATTTAGGTCTTTGATCCTTTTTTTTCCCTTCTTTGATCCATTTTGAGCTAATTTTTTTATACTGTGTGATATAGGGATCCAGCCTCTTTTGCATATGGATATCCAGTTGTCCCTACACCATTTGTTGAAAAGACTGTTCTTTCCCCCACTGAATTATCTTGGCACCCTTCTGGAAAACCAATTAACCATAAATGTCAGAGTTTATTTCTGGATTCTTGATTCTGTTTCATGGATCTCCTTGTCTAGCCTTATCCCAGTACCACACTGTTTTAATTACCATTGCTTTAGGATCAGTTTGTCAATTTCTGCCAAAAAAAAAAAAAGGCAGATGGGGTTTGGGGATTACTGTCATCTAAACAGTACTAAGTCTTCCAATTCATGAACATGGGATATCATTTCATTTATTTAGTACTTTTTTTTAGGACTTTAAAAATTACTTTCAGCAACATTTTATGATTTTTTATTGTGCAAGTCTTATGTTTCTTTTATTGGGTTTATTCCTAAGTATTTTACTCTTTTTGATGTTCTTGTAAATGGACTTGTTTTCTTAATTTTTTTTTGAAAAATAGTTTTATTTTAAAAGATGCTGAGAGTTCAACCCAGACGAAGACTGAGAATAGGTGTATGGATTTATATTTTTTAATTAATTTTTGTTGGAGTATAGTTGCTTTACAATGTTGTGTTAGTTTCTGCTGTACAGCAAAGTGAATCAGTTATACATATACATATATCCCCTCTGTTTTAGATTTCCTTCCCATTTAGGTCACCAAAGAGCATTGAGTAGAGCTCCCTGTGTTATACAGTAGGTTCTCATTAGTTATCTATTTTATATATAGTAGTGTATATATGTCAATCCTAATCTCCCAATTCATCTCACCCTCCCTTCCCCCCTTGGTATCCATATGTTTGTTCTCTACATCTATGCCTCTATTTCTGCTTTGCAAATAAGTTCACCTGTACCATTTTTTCTAGATTCCACATATAAGCGATATTATATGATATTTGTTTTAGGTGTATGGATTTAAATAAAAGATAGTGATTCCTTTTTTCATGAAACTAAAAAAAAAGAAAAGAAAAAAACTCACCAAAAATAGCTGCTATCTCTGGGTGATGAAATTTTAGGGTGCTTTTTGTTTTCTTCATTATTATTGAATATTTCAAATTTGCTACAATGTATGTTTTCTAAAATATTACTTTTGTAATCAGAAAAACATAAGCAATAATCTCTTACAAATATATAGTAAAAAGAATTAGGTAGAACAAAACAATTGAACGCCTGGAAAATAATAAAAACGTGAGGGCCAAGATTTTAACTTAATAAATTTTAATTTGATAAGAAACTGTCTAGAAAAGACAAGTTTGAGACTTAATGAAATATCCTAACTCTGAAATGAATATAGATTTTCTGATTAAAAACAGAATAAGAGCAATGCTGCCCTGATCTCTTCCTTTAAACCTATCAAAATGTAACAAGGAGAACAAAAATTTAAAAAATACCTTTTTGAATAAAATTAGAAAATTGCTCCACCCACAAAACACAAAACCTAGGAGAAAGAGTTAATGGGTATAGTGAATATTTGGCCTGGCTAAGGGAGAAAGTTGAGAAGAGTTTCAGACAGTGTAGAGAGCTCCAAAATTGATCTACCCGTGCCAAGAGGCCATGACAACAGTCTCTCTTGCTTGGAATGACTAGTTCTGGGTCTAAGAACAGGCATCTAGAGCTTTTCTAAGCTCTGTGCGGTGCCATGAAATATGGAGAGACAGGGCTAGATGAGGAGATAAGCACAGAGCAGGCAGGGCAGAAGCAGGAGTGCAGCGGGTGGGGAGAGGTGGAGGTAACCCAGCTTCACGCTGATGAACTTGCTGAAGTGAAACAACAGCTAAGTCACTACGGGAACGGCTCAACATGGCATTACAACTCCAAAAGAACAAAACTTTAGGGAATACAACCAAAAAGATACAAAGAAAAAATAGTTGAAAAAGATTTCAATTCATCTTTCTTGTCCCAGATGAGGTACAGTCAGTCCTCATAATTTTCAGACTCCGTATATGCAAATTCACCTACTTGCCAAAATTTATTTCTAACTCCTGATGCATTTGTGGTCATTCATGGACACGTGCAGAGAGGTGCAAATTCTGAATCGCCTGACACACACCTTCCCAGATGAGGTCGAACGAGGCGACACTCAGCCTTCTTTAAACGAGTATCCTTTTCACAGTACGTTTAGTGCCGTGTTCACAATTTTGTGCTTTCAGCTGGGGATTTTACTTTTAAAATGGCCCCCAGTGTAGTGCTGAAGCGCTGTCTAGGGTTCTTAAGTGCAAGAAGCTGTGATGTGCCTTATGGAGGAAACACATGTGTCATATATGCTTCATTAAGGCATGCACTGAATGGGCCACAAGTTCAGTGCTAATGAATCAGTGATATATATTGAGTAAGGTCTTAAAACAGAAACACACATGGAAAGGGTTATGTATTAATCAGTTAACAAAAATGTTGTAACCAGTGGCTGGCAGGAACCTATTCCTATATTTCCCCTAGGAGCAACAGTTCAGTGTTCACTCAGTGTTTACAGTGACTTTATAGAACACAACTACCATGAATAACAAGAACTAGCTCTACATTAAAAAATACATATACAGGGACTTCCCTGGTGGCACAGCGGTTAAGAATCTGCCTGCCAATGCAGGGGACAAGGGTTCGAGTCCTGGTCTGGGAAGATCCCACATGCCGCGGAGCAACTAAGCTCGTGCACCACAACTACTGAGCCTGCACTCTAGAGCCCATGAGCCACAACTACTGAGCCCACGTGCCACAACCACTGAAGCCCGTGCTCCTAGAGCCTGTGCTCCGCAACAAGAGAAGCCACCACGATGAGAAGCCCGTGCACCACAAGGAAGAGTAGCCCCCGCTCGCTGCAACTAGAGAAAGCCCGTGCACAGCAACGAAGACCCAATGCAGCCAAAAATAAATAAATAAATTTATAAGATAAAAAATATATATATTTAAAAGAAAAAAGGAGACCTAAATTAGATAATAAGGTAGATCTAGCTGATACATGTTGAACTCTGTACACTGAAAATAAACAATATACTTCTTTTCAAGACCCCATGAAATGTTTTAACCAATATATAATGGGATGCTAAGAAAAACATCAATCCTAAATAGTAAAAAGAATATTATCATACTTTCTAATCACAATGCAATAAAATTAGAAATTAATAAGACAAAAGCCTGGACTCCAAACTGCAAAACAAAACAAAAATTGAAGAATACCTAGAAAATGATAATAAAAATACTGCATACCAGAACACATGAAACAATTTTAAAATGAATTGTTAAATTAAAGCAAAGAAAGGAGAATGGAGGGGAAAAAAGATGTAAGGAAAATTAAAAGAATTGTGATAAAACACTTTGCTCAATTCTAAGTAATTTGGAAAATAAATGACCTAAACTGAATCAAAAAAAGATAGTTTCAACAGACTAATTAACAACATTTTGAGAAAATTCTTAAAAGAACTAAACTCCCGAAAAGGATCACAACCAGAAAGTTTCACAGGTAAATTCTACCAAATCTTCAAAGAACAGATGATTCCATGGCTATTTCAATAGGAACAGAGCATAAAGAAAGAAAGCTTTCAGCTGGTTTTTATAAAGCCAGCATAACATGGTACTGAAAACTGACAAAGGACTGCATGTACGAAAGGAAAATTACAGTATCTTACTCATGAATATCAAAGCAAACAAAAGGAATCCCGGGGTGCATGGAAAGACCAGTACACCTATTATCAGGGGCTTCACAAAGTGATACTAAGGTTGGGTCAATAATAGGATAGAAAATAATATAATTCACCATATTAACAGAACACAGGAGGAAGAACCCTGCATGCTTATCTTCACAGATGCCAACAAAGCTCTTAATTCATTACCCATTCTGGATTTAAACAAACAAACAAAAAACTCTCAGGAACAAGTGGATACTTCTTTTATATAACGAAACGAGTGCTCTTATAAACCAATTAGAGAAAGACCAATGCCCTAGGCAAAAGAAAAAAATATTCTATGCAAAGAACATGATCAGGTGTTTCATATAAATATAACTTATTAAACATAAAAATTGCTCAGACTCACTAGTAATACAAGTAGTATGAGTTAAAAGCAACAGTAAGAAATAATTTCTCACCACTTAGATTTGTAAAGATCAAAAGATGTAGTAATATGTCATGGCCGGAAGGATGCAGGGAAATAAGCACTCCCTAATACTATTGGTCGGGAGAGGAACTGGTGTAACATATTTGGAGTGACTTGGCAGAATCTAGCAAAATTTAAAACACACATGCCTTTTTATGACTATTACTTCTTTGAATGAATTATCATCATTGCCAAATTTCATACTTTGCCTTTGTCTAAATACTACATCTTCATTTTAGCATCTCAAACATTACACTCAGATAATACTTCATCTTTCTGTACAACAGACTGTGGACTTTACTGGCATCTTTGAACTACATTACTTCTATGAATTTACCTCATGAGTGGAGGCCAATGGCAAGACAATGTTTCCATATACTTTTTGCGAGATTTAAAAATATACTACCCTAGTATTATTGTACTTTTTTGTAGTAATATATATGTAACATAAAAATTAACCATTTTAACCATTTTTTTTAACATCTTTATTGGTGTATAATTGCTTTACAATGGTGTGTTAGTTTCTGCCCCATAACAAAGTGAATCAGTTATACATATACATATGTTCCCATATCTCTTCCCTCTTGCGTCTCCCTCCCTCCCACCCTCCCTATCCCACCCCTCCAGGCGGTCACAAAGCACCGAGTCGATATCCCTGTATCATGCGGCTGCTTCCCACTAGCTATCTACCTTACGTTTGTTAGTGTGTATATGTCCATGACTCTCTCTCGCCCTGTCACAACTCACCCTTCCCCCTCCCCATATCCTCAAGTCCGTTCTCCGGTAGGTCTATGTCTTTATTCCTGTCTTACTCCTAGGCTGTCATACAGAGTGAAGTAAGTCAGAAAGAAGAAGACAAATACCGTATGCTAACACATATATATGGAATTTAAGAAAAAAAAAATGTCATGAAGAACCTAGGGGTAAGACATTTTAACCATTTTAAAGTGTGTATTTCAGTGGCATTAAGTACATTCACATTGTTGTACAACCACTGCCATCATCCATTGCCACAACTTTTTCATAATCCCAAACTGAAACTCCATACCCATTAAATAACCCTTCATTCCCTAACCACCTCCCCCAAACCCCGATAATCACTCTTCTACTTTCTGTCTGTATGAATTTGACTACTCTAGGTATCTCATGTAAGTGGAATCACATAGTATTTGTTCTTTTATGTCTGACTTACTTCACTTAGTATAATGTTTTGAAGGTTTATCCATGATATAGTATGTTCCATTCTATACTTCAATTTCATTCCTTTTAAGGCTAAAGAATATTCCAATGGATGTATGTATCACATCTTGTTTACCCATTCATCTTTTGATAGACTTTGGATCGTTACTACCTGTGGGCTATTGTAAATAATGTTATGAACATTGGTGTACAAATACATGTTCGAGTCCCTGCTTTCAATTTTTTTTGGTAAATACTCAGAAGTGGAATCACTAGATCATGTGGCAATTCTATGTTTAAATTTTATATTATTTTATAATAGCAGTTGGGAATTATTTTCATTAAAAAGAGCTCTTCGGGCTACTATTCCTGCGCCTCCCCTCCATGCCTGCACCCACCACATACACACATGCGCGATTAAGTAAGTTTTCGACAAGAGCAAAAGGGAAAAAAAAGAATATCAGCAAGCCGAATACTCGTAGGCCGAATTGGAATAAGTCAAAGGCAGCGGTCCTCAGCCAACGCCTGCTCAGTCCTACCCACCCAAAAGAGATCCTGTGGACTGACTGCTCTAAATAAACCTACTAGTTATTCTGATTTAACAAGCTGACATATAATAAAGGAATTTTCAGAAAAATTACCTCTCGGACTTCATCGTCTTCTTCGTTCTTCTGTCTGCTTTCTCTGAAACGACGTACCTGGATTATAACAGAATAAATCACAAAAATGTTACAAACATGTCTGTTATGTAAATATAAAACTGATTAACTGATGTTTTCCATTACAACGTAAAATTCGGAAATTCAAGTATAGTTTTGTTTCACAAAAGATTAAAGAAGTCATATTCCCCCAGTGACTTACATTAAAAATTCAGAAATGTACTCTAAGGAAAACTGGCCCTAAGCAAAATGATATTACCTGCTGACCAAATGCTCCAAGTCATTGAAAAACAGCCTGTCGGACTGCAAAGGAGAAAATTCTAATGTCCTATGGGTGTTATAGTTCAGTAAAAGAGCTAAAAACAAAAAGCTCTCTTTTAATAGGCTTGAATTATTACACTGCTCAAATCATTCTTGGGCACCTGGCTGCAAGTCATCCAGGAGGCTCTCTGAAATGGTATCTGAAGTGGGTGGGCCCCTGGAGATCCATTTTGCTAACAGTCAACCACCAAATGTTTGCTGTCTGCCAACCCTGGTCCTGGTGCCATGAAGGATACAAAGCTTCCTTTTTTACTGGTTCCTGCTCACAAAGCTCTTATAATATAGTTATATAGCTAGAAATAAACTCCATTTATTTAATAATTTACTCGGCCCATATTTTCTGAGCCAAGCTATGTGCCAGGTGCTATTGCAGGAACTGAGAATACAATAATGAACAAAATGGTCAAGAATTCTGCCCTCCATGGAGCTTACAATCAGTGTGTGCGTGCGTGTGTGTGTGTGTGTTACAAAATAAGAAACAAAATAAAAAGTTATGTTGTATTTTAGAAAGTGTATAGGATCAAGTTAATTTACAGCTAGACTGAGAAAGCTCCACCCTTACCTCTGAGGAGCCTCTGGCATTCCCAGGGCCAAATTATTTACTGATGGATTTCAACCTGCATGAGCAGTTAGACAGCGTGGTTTGATTATGCGACCAGAGAGGCGTAAAAGACTCCCTGGAAACTTCTGCACAGATCTTGGTGTTCTGTCTCGGGTTTGCTGTGTGCATATAAGGACATGAGAAACAGACGCCTGGTATCTCTCAGATCCCTAATGCCTGCCTATACTCCTTCTCTTGCTGTACCGTTATCAGTTGCCTTTAAATAAAAACTTTAAGTGAGTATGTTCAGTGGAGTCTTATGAGTCCTTTCAAATATGTGAACCTGTGAAATCTTTGCAAAAGGTGTTAAGTGCTCAGAGAAAAGTAATGCAGGAAGAGGGACAGAGAGTGCGGACAGAGGCTACAGGATGATCATCAAAGGCCTCACGGAGAAAGTAGCAAAGCAAGAAGGTAGCAAAGATTTTAAAAGGTAGGGAATGAACCTTGAAAATAACTGGGGAAAATCATTCCAGTCAAAGGAAAGAATATATGCAAAGGCACCGGGGCAGAAGCATGGTATGTTTAAGAAACAGCAAGGAGGTCGCTGGGCTGGAGCAGACATGAGGATGAAGAAGTAACAGAAACCACATTGAGTAAGGCCTTGGGAGCAACTGTAAGGACTTTTGCTTTTAGGCAGGAGTGACTTCATCTAAACTATGTTAGGATCACCAACAGCTCAGCTGAGCTGAGGACAGAACAGAGTGTGGAGGAACAGCACAGGCAGAAACAAGGAGACCAGTTTGGAGGCAACAGGAGTAATCTAGGTGAGAAATGGCCAGGCCTTGGACCACTGATAGAGATGAAGGTGGTGAGAAATAGTCACATTCTGTATATATTCTGAAGGTAGAGTTAAAGGATTTCCAGACAGGATATAGGTGACAGAAAAAGAGGAGTCAAGGATAACTTCAAGGTTTACCGCTTGAGCAAATGAAAGAATAGCGCTTCCACTAGAACCCTACAGGTAGAGCAGGGGCTAAGGTTCAGCAATTCAGACTGGGAATGTTGGAAGTTGGAGAGGTCTATTAAACATCCGAGTGGAAGGTCTAGCAGGTTGTTGGCTACATAAGTCTTGAGTTGAGAGGAGAGGTTTGGGCTAGACTTTTGAAAAGTCATCACCAGATGACAGTATTTAAAGCCAGGAAGCTGGGTGAGAATACAAAAGGAATATGTAGACGAAGAAGGGGTCCAAGGACTGAGTTCTGGAGACTCCAACTTAAGAGGCTGGAGAGGTGAGAGGAATCAACAGAGACTGAGAATACACAGACAATGAGCTGGGAAGAAAACCAGAAGAGTGTGGAGCCCTAAAAGCCAATGGAAAAAAGGTTTTAAGAAGAGGTCAAGTGAGATTTAAGATGGAGAACGGACAATGGATTTAGCACTGGAGGTCACTGGTGCTTTGACAAGAGTAAATTCACTGGAAAGAGGGGGTCGAAACCCCTGAATAGATGGATTTAAGAGGAAAATGAAGGCGAAGAATCTGGGCAGCAAATACAGAAAACTCTGTGAAGCAATTCTGCTATAAAAGAGGAAAAAAGAAATAGAATAACAGCGAAAGGGAAACAGGATCTAGGCTCCAGAGTTTTGTTGAAAGAAATAGCAGCATGTTTGTTAAGATTCAGTAGGAGGGGAAGAATACAGGAATAATATTTTTTTTAAAAGACGGCACAGCATGTAACAGTGCTCGAGGTGGCATGTGATATATCAAAAGCACTGAGTCATTCACAGAAGAGAAATGAGCATCAGAGTAAAAATACCGAGCAGGCATTATGTGTCAGTGTACTGAGGGCTTACATGTATTCTTTTAATCCTCACAACAACCTTGAATGAGGTTCTACTATCCCCATTTCATAGATGAGGAAACTGAGGCACAGAGAGGTTAAATACTTCACTGACGGTTCCATAGCGAGTAAGGTCATCTGGTCTATAGTCCATACTCTTAGCCACCATGCTACACACACACACCCCCACACACCCACACACACTCTCTCTCTCTCTCAAAAGTCATGATGTCACTCCAGGTGTGGATGATCATTTTGGGGAGTGGAGGGTGGGAAGGAGGGTTTGTTTGTTTTATTTATTTACTTTTTTAGAGCAGCTTGGGTTCACAGCAGAATTAAAAGGAAGGCACAGAGATTTCCCATATAGCCCTGTCCCATACATGCACAGCCTCCCCTATTAATATCAACATCCCCCACCAGAACTGTACAGTTGTTATAACTGATGAACCGATACTGACACTCCATACTCCATATCACCTAAACTCCTTAAGGTTCACTCTTGGTGGTGTACATTCTATGAGTTTGGACAAATGTATAATGACATGTATACATGTATAACTCACCATTACAGTTTGATACAGAGTAGTTTTACTGTTCTAAAAATCCTCTGTGAATCCACCTTTTCATCCCCTTATCCCATCCCTGCCCAACCACTGAAAACCAGTGATTTTTGTACTATGTCCATAGTTTTACTTTTTCTAGAATGTTACATAGCAGGAATCATACATTAAGTTACTTTTTCAGATTGGCTTCTTTCAGTTGGTAATAGTCACTTAAGGTTCCTCCATGTCTTTTAATGACTTGATAGGTCATTTCTTTTTAGCACAGAATAATATTCCCTTGTCTAGATGTTTCACAGTTTATTCACTTACCTACTGAAGTACATCTTTGTTGCTTCCAAGTTTTGGCAATTATGAATAAAGCTGCTATAAATATCATGTACAGGTTTTTGTTTAGACATAAGTTTTCAACTCCTTTGGGTAGATACCTAGGAGAACGACTGCTGGAGAGTATGGGAAGAGTATGTTTACTTTTATAAGAAACTGACAAACTGCCTTTCAAAGTGACTGCACCATTTTGCATTCCCACTCACAATCTAAGAGTTCCTGCCGCAGCACATCCTCACCAGCATGTGGTGTTGTCGGTGTTCTGGAATTCGGCCGTTCTGACAGGTGTGTAGTGGCATATCTCCTTGCTTTAATTTGCATTTCCCTAATGACATAAGATGTCGAACATCTTTTCATATGCTTACTTGCCAACTGACTACCTTCCTTGGTCTGGTGAGGTCTTTTGCCCATTTTTTAATTGGATTATTAAATTTTCTTATTGTTGAATTTTAAGAGTTTTTGTATATTTTAGATAATAATCCCTCATCAAATTTGTCTTTTGCAACTATCTTCTCCCAGTCTGTGGCGTGTCTTCTCATTCTCTTCACGTTACCTTTTGCAGAGCAAAAGTTTTTAATTTCAATGTAATCTAGTTTATCAATTACTTGTTTCATGAATCGTGCTTTTGATGTTGAATCTAAAAAGTCACCACCATATACAAGGTCATCTAGGTTTTCTCCTATGTTATCTCCCAGGAGTTTTGCAGTTTTGCATTTTACATTTAGGGGGTATGGTCATGTTATATTTATGGCACTTGACTGACAAATCTACCCATACTAAAAATTTATGAACCTAACACATCCAGAGCCACAGGGTAAGTGGTTTTAGAGTGTGGATTATCTGCCTTCCCTGTCAAAGTACATGGCATTTAATATTACTGGTTGTACATTAGTTGACACCATAAGGCTTTAAAAGAATCATGTTAAATGACTAAAAGCACAAAAATAAAAGTAAAAGGGAATGAGTTTTAAACATAACATTGTGTTCTTCTGCTCAGAGGGAATTTGGAAAATACAGGAAATGATCCCCTATAATCCCACTACCTGAGCATAACCACTGATAATGTTTGGAATATCTTCTTCCATTCTTTGCATACACGCACCCACTCACATATAAAATAAAAATAACTGGGATCACATTGTGTATAGTTTTACCACTTTGGAATTCTTTTCCCACTGAACACTGAAAATACTTTTGCATGTTCTTCAAAACTGTAATTTTTAATAGCTGCATAGTATTCCATACTGTGTATGTGCCAACATTTATTTTACCAAAACATCTCCAACTTTTCCCCACTGCAGATAACACTGACATAAATTACTCCCCATTCTAAATCTCTATCTCATTATTGTCTTAGGAAAATCTCCCAGGGCTGAGTTAAAGGACAAATCTTAAGCTTCTTGACATGCTTAAGAAGGCAAAAATGCTTTTCATTGCAGCTGTTCAAACTCTGATACTCCTACCAGCAGAGTACTAAGTATCTTTCTCAAATTGTTGCCACTTTGATAGATAAAAAATACATTTAATTTGAGCTTCTTTGATTATCCTAGGTTAAATACCAGTTTCATATGCCTATTAGCCATTTATATTTCTTTTGTGAACCACCTATTCAGGTCCTCTGTTCATTATTCTATTGAAATGTTTAATATTCTTCTTAAGATTCATAAGAGCCCTTTAATGTAGTAAGAATATTAACCTTTTGTTCTGCCCACACACGAATATTTTCTCCATGTCAATACCTTCTCATTTTGTTTTTTGACAATTTGACATGCAAACATTTAAAAATTTTATGTAGTCAAATCTAAAGAGATTTTCCTCTGCTTTTATGCTCAGAGGGACTGCATTTCCTAGATGAAATTCAAAATCTCAATCAAAACTTAATAAAAAATTGAGATAAGCAGACATTTTCACCCTATGAGGTTCATTTTAAAGCACTTTCATGATCTTCAAGAGAAGATACTAGCTATGGGCAACAAAACTAACATTCACTGGGTATCAATCATATTTGAGACTGTGTTCTAGACACTTATTAGACATTTTCTAATTTAATCCTCACTTTATGATCTCAATTTTATAGATGAGGAAACTAAACAAATCAGTGAAGTTAGTGATTTACCAGAAAGAAACTTAGAGCTACTCTTAAGGAGAGACTATCTAAACAATAGATTTTCCACCCCAAATTAGTTACTCACCTCTTCATCGATTTTATCTTCTAGGGCATCAGTATGACGTTCTTTAAGAAATCGCTGTGTTTTTTCTAACTGATATTTCACTAATTCCTCTATGGCATCTTTTTCTTCCTTGTCCACAAATTCTTGTACTGCTTCACCCATTCCCCTTTCTGTTAGAAGTGAGAGCTGCACGTTCTGTAAGAGACATATAAATCACTGGATGCAGCATCTTCCTTACAAAACAATTCTGTATAAGCAAGGAAAATTACAGAATAATTTTACCAGAGAAGAAGACAAAAAAGTCATCTAGTTATTGGAGGGAAAACACAGCAAAGCAAAATAAATCAATGGACGGTAATTAAGCCTACTGATAAATATTAAGGGCCAGAAAAAGCAAAGTAAAAACAAGAAACAGGAGTAGAGTACAGGACTTGTGAAAATGCAGAGGCCTGAGAGGCTGGGACACAGAGTCCAGAAATAGCAGCTGATGACTAAGAGAGCAGGTTAACCAGTGTGGTAGGCAGAAAAATGGCCCCTAAAGATGTCCACATCCTAATCTCTGGGACCTGTGAATATGTTACATGGCAAAGGAGAATTAAGGTTACAGATGGAATTAAGGTTGCTAACCAGCTGCTACAAAACTGGGAGATTATCAGGGACTATCCAGGTGGGTCCAGTGCAATCACAAGCATCCTTGAAAATAGAAGAGGGAGGCCGAAGAAGGGAGTCACAGAGAAGTATCCGGGGAAATGACGGCCAGACAGATCCAGCGTTGCTTGCTTTGAAGATGGAAGAAGGGGGCCCGGAGCTAAGAAACACAGGTGCCTCCAGAAGCTGGAGGAGATGAGGAAATGGAATCTTCCCTACAGCTTCCAGAAAGGAACACAGCCTTGACAACACCTCAGTTTTTGTCCAGTGAGACCAGTGTCTGGTTTCTGACCTACAAAACTGTAAGGTAATAAACCTGTGTTGTTTTAAACCACCAAGTTTGTGGACATTTATTCCAGTAGCTGTAGGAAGCTAATACAACCAGAGGATCTCAAAGTGGCATATACCCACAAAACTAAGAATAGCTTCACCATCCAGGGGCTTATTAATAAAGTAACTCTGAAATTACATCCAGATGCAAGAAAATTAAATCCTGGATTCAGACTTAGGTAGTAGCGATAAAAAGAAAGAGGATAACAACACTGACAATAATAGACACAATAATAACAATATTAATGACTGACATTAATTAAGCACTTATTTTTCTTGATACGTAATAACTATAAATGAATGTAATTGTCACCCTGCGTACTTCATGGAGACAGTCTGAGGATTCATTTTGTTTAAACTATCAATTACACATATCTTAAATTAAAATCTGTTATTATAAGATAGCCATTATCTAAACTGAGAACTGTTAACTAAGAAATTACCTTCTCTGCGGTTTGAAAATACTGTTTTACAAGGTCTTCTACCCTTAGAGTTGTTACTTCTGAAGGTTTTGTGATGAACTTCCCAAAGTTGATCTCTTCTCCTAGAAAAAAGAAGTCCATGAAAAAAAAAAGTAGCAGTTTCTCTTTTAATGTTAAAGTGCCCAAACTCACTGAAGGTTGCTGTCAGTGAAGGAGGTATGGCCAAACTTTATCAACTGTCAGTTTGCTCAACCCAGTAAATTTTGAGGCAAAAACATGTCATTTTTGCTAATATCTAGAGTCATTTCCCCAAAGTCTGTATTTCTTTTCCAAATCTCCAAGTAGTATGTCTCTTGGAGCTATTCTCACAGAGTGGTCCACAGATCTCTGGGAGTCCCCCATACTGGTTCAGGGGGCTTAAGGTCAAACGTACTTTCATAATAATACTAAGACGTTATTTATCTCTTCCACCGTATTGACATTTGCACCGATGATACAAAAGCAGTCGTGGGTAAAACTGCCGGTTCCTTGGGATGAGTCAAGGCAGTGTCTCTGAGTTCTACTGAGAGTCATCACTTTGTACTCACAGTTCAAAACAAGACAAAACAAAAAGCCAGTTTCACATAAGAATGTCCTTGATGAAACAGCAAAAATTATTAATTTAATTAAATCTTGGCCATTAAACACAAACCTTTTTAATATTCTGTGAGACAAATGGGAAGTAGGTTTAAAGCACATTTGCTTCATTCCTAGGCAGGATGGTTGTCTCAAAAAACAGCAGGTACGGAATAAAAAGAATACTGGGCAAGAAGTCAAAAAGCATAGGGTCCAGTAGGTGCTCTGCTCATAACCTTTGTCAGGGAAATGAATATTAACTCTCTAGCATGTGTGTGACCTGGTGTGGAAAACACAATGATAAAATGACAGGATGCCGCCCATAATAGCAAATGATTACAATACAAGATGGTAAGTGCTACAACAGAGGTAAGAACAGAAAATATGACACACAGAGAAGAAATAAATTAATTCTTCTCAAAGAAGGCTGAAAATAACATGCAGATAGCAAACGCAGTTATCATTTGACTCAAGACTTGCACTGCAACTAAGAAGTCCGCATGCTGCAACTGAAGATCCTGCATGCTGCAACAAAGACCCCACGTGCCATGACTAAGACCTGGCACAGCCAAAAATAAAAACAAATAAATTTAAAAAAAAAAAGACTTGCAGAATGAATAAGACTTACTAAGCAAAAAAGGAAAAAGAAAAAGTATTTTAGGCAGAGGGAAAAGTTTATGCAATGGCTTAGGGGGTAAAGAGGCACAAAGTTCAGTGTGCCTCTTACAAAGTGGTGAGGACAAGTGAATATAAATCTTTTCTGAATTTCAAGATAGGAGAATTAATATTGCTTCATGAATATGATTACTATATTTTACTACGCCAGACACAATGTTAAGACCATTTACACACAGTATATCATCTAATCCTCACAACAATCCTGTGAGGCAGGCACAGTTATTATCCTGATTTTGTAGACAAGAAAACAAAACATCAGAGATTAAGTAATTTGCATGATGTCACACATGTAGTTAAAGTAGCAGAGCTGGCCAAAACAACAAACAATTTCATGCTTTCGATAAGATATACAAAAGGGTCACTGTTTCCATTCAGCAATTAATGTTTAAACAAAAAAGGGATCATGAGAACAAAACTGACAATGGATGAAACTCAAGTAACAAAGTACTAGGTTCTATACTCCACATTCTCACAAATGCTACACCCCAAAAATTCAAGGAATTGATAAGGATGGACAATTAAAGTAAATCACCATCAGTAAGTAACTAGCTAAAATTCATAGCATAAAAATATCATTCTCTGATATGGATTTTCCCCCCCTAAAACAGTATTCTATGAGCTCCACTTAAATAGCCAAATGACTATTTCAGGCTGAATTAACAGCACACACCATTGTGATCACAATTTCACTATGAAAAACAGAAGCTCATTAAATCGGGGTTAATAAAAATCAAGGTAGCGTACATGTAAACAAGGGCCATATTTTTCTATGAAAATTCTGACTCGATAGCTCTAAGGAGATGAGCCTCTGTATTTAAAAGAACCAATACTTCTTAAGAAGAAGCACTGTTTCAGTCAGATGACCTGTTTTTGATAAATGCTAAAATAAGGGCAATTCGTTTTTATGAACTTTAATTGGAAATTAATTATCTGATCAATAGAAACATCAAACTTAAGCCCTTAAGTACATATCTTTTTAACATTCTGGGACACCTCTTATTTCAAAAGACTAGAGTCTTCTTAAATCACTGTACACTGTAAAGCTGAAATATTTAGCCCTGCAAAATTTGAGAGCATGTTCTCTGAACATTAATAATGTATAGTAAACAGTAGATATTTAAACACTTTATCTCTAAAGTATGTTGTTAATCAGCAGCACGTTTTAAAAAAACTACGAAAGGCTTCATTTCTTTATTGATATCCACAAGTTTACAAATGATTTCTATCTAATTTTTAGAAGAGATTTAATTATTCCAATTATCAGTTTATTCGTCTGAGATATTAGAAAGAATCATAATAAAACATTTTCCATTATTGTTTTATACTTTTACTAGAGATTGATTTATGTGAAGCCTATAAGAGCATTTTTTAATTTGTAAAGATAAACTAGCTTACCCGTGTCTTCCTTTTGTTCTCTACGCCTGAAAAAATGGATAACATCTTTTGGATTTGCTACCCGGTCCACAAATTTCTGGCTAAAGCGAAGAACACTGAACGGTTCAAAGCCTCCACTATAGTCCACCTGGAAATACAGAATAAGCTATGAAGGCTAGGAAAAAACAGATCACCAATTTCAGTATTCATGTTTATGTGTAATACTTTTAAGTTACTATGTTAATGTTCCACAATTCATTTTAAAGATCATGATGATGTTATACCATTTATTCTACTGAGAAAATAAAACTTCAAAGGTTTACACTTAGGCAGAACATTGTTTGATGGAATCAAGATACAGTAAGAATTCCCACAATGTCAGAAAATTACATCTCCCCATGATAAAACTAGCAGTCTAGGTACCAGGAATATCATCTGAAAAGGATGTGAAATTTCTAAACAAATTTTTTTAAACTTTTAAAACAGAAGGAGATTCTCTACCAAAACAAAATGCTGGCCCTAGATGCATTTGTTAATTGGTCTATCATGTAGGGATAAGCTTTTACACTAGACAAAAATAAATGCTGGGAAAATCCATGGAAGAAAAGAAGCTAGTCTGTGAGCTTTGAGAAATGATCACCTTCCTTCAAAACACAGTACAGTCATCCCTCGGTGTTCACGGGGGATTGGTTCCAGGATCCCTAAGAACACCAAAATCTGTGGACGCTCAAGTCCCTTATATAAAATGGCGGAGTTCAACCAGCCCTCCATATCCGTGGATGCAGAAGTGCAGGTACAGAGGGCCGACTGTTTCTATTTATAAAAGAACTAATAATTGCTCTCAAGGCAGGCTCTTTCTAAAGAAGTCTATGGTGGTACCAAGCTCTTTACAAAGAAAAATACTACATCTCTTTCTAAGAGATATAATTGTTCTCCTAAACTAGCTGTTCTCAAAGTATGCTCTGGGAATCAGCACTGTACCACATCACCAGCCTTTCCAGACTACTCCTAACCTCCACCCCACTTACCCTCTTCATCATACTTAGCACTAGCTAAGAGTTTGTTCATGTATTCACTATTTGTTTATTGTCTCTCCTCACACCTCCACCTCCTGGAACCCTCGTCTATTTTACCATCACTGTGGCCCTCCTCCCCGCCCACCAGCATGCAGAAAGAAGGTACTCAACATACATTTGTTCACTGCATTAGTGAATCAGTAAGCGTCCTCTAGCCAACACAATGTACGTCTGGAATACTACTTACGTGAAAATATTTGTTCTTTTGTTTCCTTAATGAATTAATAATTTAGTGTGTTTAGAAAAAGGAATGCCAATTTTCAATTCAAGTCTGGTTGGTTCTAATGGTATCAGGCAGACACAGATGAGGAACATGGGACCTTCTGCCCTGATAAAGAGAACTATGTGGTTCCCCCGAAGCAACTATGTTTCTGTTACCCAGACCATCTCTACAGCTGCTGCCATGTTCTAAAACAGAAAATGCCAAATGCTCAAGCTATTGGGCCTCCCCAAAACTCTTCAGACATTTTTAACAACTGTACTCCAGCCTAGTTTTATTTGTAATTTTCTGCTCCTAAAAGTCGCAAAGCTCGTTCACTAAGCAAACTTTACTGAGTGTCCACAATGTGTAGGCACTCTTTTAAGGGCCAGGGGTAAGGGCCAGGGGTACCACCATAAGTAAAACAGTAGCTTGGTTGTGAAGAAATTCACAAGCTGACTGGGAAGATAAACTATGTAAAGAAGTAATTGCAAGCAGAATGTGATGGTGCTGTAAGAGTATGTACACCGTGCAGTGCAGCCAAAAAAAAAACTTAAAAAAAAAATGTAATAAAACATTATTACATATATATGTATATATAACATTTTATTACATCTTCTGATAGGGAGATGTAATAAAGCCATTCTCTTTCTTGGCAAACTCAAAAAAAAAAAAAAAGAAGTATGTACAAAGTAGACTGAGGACACAAAGGAAGAAGCAACGACTCTGAAGGGAAGTCAAGAAAGGCTTCTTTTGGGGGCTTCCCTGGTGGCGCAGTGGTTGAGAGTCCGCCTGCCGATGCAGGGGACATGGGTTCGTGCCCCGGTCCGGGAAGATCCCACATGCCACGGAGCAGCTAGGCCCGTGAGCCATGGCCGCTGAGCCTGCGCGTCCAGAGCCTGTGCTCCGCAACGGGAGAGGCCACAACAGTGAGAGGCCCGCGTACCGCAAAAAAAAAAAAAAATTGGGGAGTTGTCATTCTATAGGTGACCATATGCCTAGACTGAACAGAGGGCTAACTGAAAGATAGGAAGGGACAAACATCATTCGTAGTAGAGAATGCCGAAGAGTGATTCAGTAAGATGACAAAAATCTACTGGATTTGACAATTGAAGGTCATCTTTTCCACCTTAGATGGTGGGGTCAGAGCCTTGATTATAGTGGATTGAGGAAGAGAGTATTACATGAGCAATATAGACAATGTATTTTTTTGAAAGAAAATCAGAAAGGGCGGGAGCTAGAAGGGAAAGGCAGAGGGGCAAAAAAAAAAGTCTGTTGTTATTTGTTTGTATGTATCATGATAGAAAAGATAAGCAGGCTTATAGGCACAGGAAACACTTCAATTTCTTAAGACTTTTCTAATACTGTCAAATACTTATCAATTCTTTCCACATATTTATCAAGCACTTGTTATGTGTCAGGAACTGTTCTGGGATCTTTGGATATATTAGTTAAGAAGATTCACAAAGTTCCATGCTTCTACAGAGCTGATAGTTTTGTAACGGAGGACAAACAATAACCAAAATAAATAAATTGGGTGTAGTAGGTTAGGAGGATGTGCTGTGGGAAGAAAAGAAAAGAAAAAGTAGAGAAGGGAAGTGAAATCAGGAGTGTTGGAGAGAGGGTATGGGGGTTGCAATCTTAATTAGGCTGGGGCCCACTGAGGTGACATCTGAGCAGATCTGGAGGAGGTGAGAGTATGTCTGATGCATCTGAGGAATTACAAGAAGGCCAAGTGTCTGGAAGGGAGGGAGAGAAGGGAACAGTAAACGATGAAGTCAGAGAGCATAGCCAACGTATCAAATACAATAGACTACTTAGAAAAAGAGAAAAATAGAGAGAAAAAAAAACCAAACCTATCAAAACGAAACTATGATTAAATCAAATCCTGGCTGCTTTATTATTTTTTCCACCAACGATGACTGCTCTTTTTAGTATACGTACTCTCTTTGGTACTTTTCCCAAAATATACATGTAAACTGTACAACACTCTCCTCTGAAAATCAATAAAGTTGAATTTATCTAAAGAGGACTTACTCGCAGTCGTATAAGAGGCTTCTCTGGCTGTCGAGAATTTCCCAGACGTTCCCGTTCTGCATTTTCAAGCATTTCTTCAATCTCAAAATAAAGATATTGTCATGTCTGGGGGGAAGAGGTACTACCGGCTGGCATCTAGTGGTTGAGGTCAGAGAGGACTTGTAAAAATCCTACCATGCACAGAACAAGCTCCCACAACAAAGTGTTACCCAGTAAAATGTCAATTGTGCCAAGATTGAGAGACCCCGGGCTCCCTGACTAGGCCAAGACAAATCCATTCATTTTCCTTCTCCCTGGCCTCAGAGATTGGGTTCAGGGACAAGTACATGACCTCAGTCCAGAGAAACTCAATGCTAGGGGTTTATTTGGAACTACTGGGAAAAAAGGATTCTTTCAGCTGTAAGGACAATGTAAGTCTGTGGGCCACCACGTGAAAATGCCTTCCTTATAGCGAAGCTTAAGACAGAAACCATCAGACTAGGTGGCACAGAACTAGACACAGAAACAGAGAAAACTACAGTCTTAATTTGAGTTTCTGGATCTAGTCATTCTGAAACCAGCAAACTCTTAAACTTTCCAGTTATATGAGTTACATGTTGCTAGTAAGCTGTGACACTGGGCGAGTTACTTTATCTAAGGTTCAGCTCCTCTTTCTATAAAATGTGTATGGTAGACTCTACCTACCTGTAGCATCATTCAGTGGATTAAATGCAAAATGTTGTCAACAGTGTCCAGAATATATACGCTGCCAATGAATATCAGTGATAATTATCATTATCATGATTTTTATAAGAATAAAACGCAAAGCAGAAGAGCCTACACAGCGTGAGAACTGAATAAGTGTCAGTAATTAATGTTATTAAGCTGTCAAGTTCCATATTATTAAATGCATTCACCCAACTTCATAGTGGCTCTAGAATTTCCGCAGTGGTTTAGGGATGGCAATCTGCATGGTGGGAGGTATGGGACTTACACTGAAGTGACAAGGTGATAGCACACATTTTAAGATTTTATGTGGAGGGAGATTTCAGGGTGAAGGGATGTGTGATAGAGATTATTAGCGTAATGGAGATTAGGAGAGAGGCTAAGGCTCTCCTCATCTACCATAACATGCTGCCATTCTCCAATCAAAGCCACTGCCTGCTTTCATTAATAAAATGAACAAATTATCAAATTAGGATAAAAAGAGAGAAAAGATTACGTATATGTTTTTGAGAAGGAGGAAAGGATCTGGGAGAGGGGCTTAATTAAACAAAGTTTCTTCTATTTATAACATTCCTCCCTCTGGAAGATGTTAGTTTTTTTTTGTTTTGTTTTGTTTTTTTGATGTGGACCATCCTTAAAGTCTTTATTGAATTTGCTACAATATCGCTTCTGTTCTATGTTTTGGTGTTTTGGCCACCAGGTATGTGGGATCTCAGCTCCCTGACCAGGGATTGAACCCACTCCCCCTGTCCTGGAAGGCAAAGTCTTAACCACTGGACTGCCAGGGAAGTCCCTATTAAAAAAAAAAAAAAGAAAAAAATTTGATACAACTGAACTCATTTATAAAACAACAGTGGTTCCTTACAGGCTTCACGAGAACGTAACAAATATAATGACTTCCCTCTACTCTACTGAAGTATTTAATTCAAGGTAAATAACCTCTCAACTAAAGCAGATCTCACTGACCTTTATCTACAAGAATTACCTTCTCCAAGCAGAAGCTTTGTATGGCTTGGGTTACTTTAGGATTATCGGGGTTAAAAATGTCTGGATGATCAGCCAGAACGACATCCTCCATGAAAAACTGCCGCACTGTGCGGAGAGGAATTTTCTGCATGTTCATCTTCCTTCCTTTAATACGCAGCAAACCAACGTGTCTGAAATGAGGAGGGGAATGAAAGCGTAGTCACATTGCAAACTTCCTCAGGAAAATGTGCACATCAAAACTATCATATTTCTAAATTTCTACAAATTATTTATAAAATCACACCCTTCAAAAGTATTTTTAGTAATTTAATCTTAATGTTGTATCACAGGAAAAAACTTAAATATTCTTCTTCCCCAAAATAAAATCCATTCATACATCATTTTTCCTACAGCACTCTAACTTAAAATTTAATTAATAAAAACATTAGCCTTGAATTGGCCTAATGAGCGGCAAAATCATTAATACCATTGGGATCTTCTCCTGTTGAAAACAGCTTAAAATCTGGGCAAACAGTAAGACTGTATTGAATGATCAATCTTTATGAATAAATCTATCATATAAATAACAGCATCATCAGTACCTTGAGCCTATGAGATGGTTAGACTATCATAGCAAATTTTTCTTAAATTGATTTAAAAACTATAATAATTACTCACTTCTTTACAGCTTCTCCTGGGGAAAGAGAAGTGACCACTGAGCTTCCAGGTTGTGATACGTAAAAGAGCTGTTGTTCATTTTTGGTTGGAGCTATTTTACACTCATGTTCATGGCCCCAGATAACAAGATCAATGAAGTCATCCAAAAACTGTTCTGGAATGAAGTTAGTACTTCCGTGTTTACTCCTATGCCAAGATTTTTAAAAATAAATATTATAAATGTCCAGAGATACAGAAAAACTTCATAATAAGTCCGTATAGATCTTTCTTTCTCCATTAACTAAAGATTTATTACATCCCTTCTATATGCCAGAAACTTTCAAGGGATTGGGGATGCAAAGACAGTATCTAATTCCTGCCCTCAAAGGGTTTACGAACTTGCAGGACACAGACAAGTAGAAGCCTCAAAGGAGAAAGCAGTCGATTCTACATACAGAGGCAGATCACGAAAGGCTTTAGAGAGGAATAACTCCCCCTATGGGAAAGTCAGAAAAGCGTGAGCTCTAAAAATGGTAAAAACCTATAAATTGGTCTGAGTGTATACCAGCGTACAGAAAATGGGAAGTGAGTTAGTCTAAGCTTTGTAAAATAAAGTCAAAACTCTAAATATGTTCCATCATTTTTTTAATAACATGTTTCTTTTATTGACTATAAAAATAATGAGAATGTCAGTCTTACACAGAGATAAGAGTTTTCAATATTAAATAAAATATTGTATGCATATGTGATTTTCAAACTCTCATTTTATACCTAGATTAGCTGCTATTATTAAAAGATATGTGAAAACCCAAAGAGAGGAAGACAAAAAAAAAAAGTTTTCCCTAATACTGATTTATATCACTGATAATTTAAGTAAAAGTGTTCAAATACTTCAACCAGCATTCACTTAAGGCAAACTGACATTCATTCATTGAACAAGTATTTACTGTGTGTCTACTATGTGTCAGGTTTCCCAGGTCTCTTCTAGATACTGAAGACATAGCAATGAACAAAGTCCTTGCTCATTGTGGGGGAAATTAGCAATAATACAATATGTTTATGCATACACACACACATGCACACACATACACACAAACACACACACACACACATATAATTTGTCAGGTAGTGACAGGTGCTATAAAGAAAAATAAAGGGAAAAATTACATGGAAAAGGGAGGCTACTATACAAAGGGTGGTCAGGGAAGGCATCTCTGACAGGAGACAAATGAGCAGAGAACTTAGAAAAGGGATCAGGTGTGCATGGGAAGAAAGTCCTAGGCAGAGGGATGAGCTGATGGCAGAGGTGCTGACGTGGGAATGTATTCAGTGAGTTCAAGAACAGCAAGGAGACCAGCGTGGCTAAGCAGAATGAATGCAAGGAAGAGCAGGAAGTGAAATCAGAGAAGCTCATGTATCTAGGAATATTTATGTAAAAAACGTTATGATCCTATCACAATTACTGAAGAAATGCAGAATAACTCAAATACGACATGATGTAACTATGCTTTAATGGAGCACTGGTAAAGGGAAGATTATGCTGGTGGGCTGACTCTGATTTGTGACCTAGTAACATCTTTGTAACATCTTTGTGGAAATAGTTTGCATGACAAAATTGCTCAGGGTTTACCTTCTTTTGCTGCAAGAGAATGGTCCACATATAGAAACAAATGGAAAATAAAGTAAAATGTAAAAGGCTCAAGAATTCTCACTTAATATGAGAAAACCTGTTTTTTATAATACCCTGAAAACAGTAACAAAAGAAGTACCTAAGAATGCAGAGGATGACAAATGAACCTAACAGAATTACAAAAAAACCATTATAACCACAATGAAGGGGTAAGGGAAAAGGAACTGACCAAAGTAACTTTAGAAAGTGGTGTTTTTGACTAGATATAGTAAGGCTAAGGACTAAAATAACATACAAACACTGTACCCTAGCTGGCAAATTTGTTTCTCACAGAGCTATGGGTCAGCAATTTTGAAATTACTTTGTTATGTCAACCAGTACTGAAAAAAATAAGTAAACATACCATAGATAATACAATCAAGGTTTCTAACTGTTAGAGAAAGAAGTCACAAATAAGAAAAGACAAAAATGAATCCTGTAGGGCTGGATTCGAATCAGTATGAACTCGTGCTTGTTTGTGTTTTTTTTTAACACATGTATACATACAGACATGTATGCATGGATTAGTGAATATACATATATTTCTTTAACTCTAGTCATGAGGGCTAAGAGACCGACAGTAGCAATAAGCACATTTAGTGGCCATATCTGGGTTTCAAAATACCACTCTCCAATAAAAGCAATTAGGACTCCTTGGAGAAGTGGTTGATTCCAGGGCTTGAGGAGAAAAATACAAGATGAGCCAGGAGCATCTTGTGGTACTAGAAGGTTAAGGACATGCTCAAAAAACAAAAAGGAAGAGGGCATGTTGAAAGGACATAGAAGCCAATGTAAAAAAGCTCCCAATGGTCAGAGTTGAAACAACCTGAGCAACAAAAACAACATCAAAAAATTAAAGGATTGGATTATAACTCAAAGAATTAAATAAACATCCCTGAGTTCACAGTAACATACATAAATGAATGAATGAATAAGTAAATAAATGAGAAGGGACAAATTTGCCTAACAGAAGAATTTCAATTAATAATTATAAAAAGAATGAGGGAAAAAAAAAATCAGAAACAACACCACAGTATTAGTTGCTGGAAACAAGATCCACCAATGGATGCTAAAATTTGTGGGCAAAAGTTTAAGTTGAAACAGGATGTTCACATAGTCTCAATGTATTTTTCCCCAAATATTTATTAATTACAAAGTAGAAAATGGGACCTCTACAGGGGAGAAACCTGGTCTACACCACCTTAATTGAATGATCAAGATTATTAACATCACCAGTAACCAGCCATACCAACATTATACTACCCATTCCCCTTACCAATGCTGCCATTCCAAACTTTCATTCTGGCTTGGAATCGCTGATAATTGTTCCTTCTGACTTATCCCTACCTTGGGAAAGTACAAAGTGTAGCAGAGCTGGAAGGCCCTCAGCAAGAGAAGAAGCAAACTCCCAGTTTGTTATATGGAGACCACACATATCAAAACTCTGGACTGCTCCTCCTTTAACTACACTGTTTATTCAAGAATATACATAAGGCAACACAAGACTGCCCCCTAAAGCCTTTCTTTCACCGAGTACCAGTGATGGGTAAGTACCACAATATTCTGCTGTCAATAAATATCTGTTCAATAAATAATAAATTATATAATCAGGCCCCAAACCCCTTTAGATTCTTCCTTAATAACTTCTCAGCTTTGTCCCTTACATATCATTCTCACTACCATCACTGTTACCATCTCACACTATTTTTTACTATAATGATCACATAATAAATCTTGCTTCCTCAAATCTCTATTCCTTTCAATCAAACCTACACCCTGCCAACAGATTAAATTTCTTAAAACTACTAACAAAAGAAAGTTGATCTAGCTATATTTAATATTCTGGAAAAACACTTGTATATATGTACCAGGAAAAATCTCTAAGAATGTTCCTAACAAAAAGGTTTAAAAAAGCAAAAATCTGGAAATAATACAAAACACTCACTAAGAGGAGAGAAAGCTGAACTGTATACATCAGTGAAAATGAATTACCCTTTTAAGCATCAAAATGGATGAATCTTAGTAACATAATGTTGAAGAAAATAATCCAACTGCAAAATATAAAGTATGGTGTTCCAGTTATACCAAAACTAAATAAAAAATACTCATAATGAATGTGTATGTGATTAAACAATAAAGAAAAGCTATGGACAGATGAAATAAAAATTGAAGATAGTGCTTCCTCTGGAGTTTGAGGAAAAACGTGTGATCAGGGAAGGGCATGGGGTAGGGTACTGGTAATGTTCCACTTCTTTCTGAATTTAGGATTATTCATTTTATGGTTCTTCTTATCCATATGCTAGAAATATTCTTTGTAAGTATGAATATATACTGAAAACAATTTCAAGATGCAGTCACACAGTGCATATCGAAGTCTTGCCTGATCCTGCACTGACAACTTTCAAAGCATCAGGAGCATTTTACTGAAATAGGTAAGCTTGGAAACAGAGATTTGGGGAACCTCAAAACTTGACTCAAAAATTTTCAGAGACTACTTTTACCTGTTCTGATGAATCACAAATAAGTTAAACCAAGAGTTCCCATCTTCTTTTGGTCTCAACATTGTCACTTTTTTGTTGACGAACATTCGATAGAGCCTTTCATCTGGAATGGATCCTGAAATGGATATTACATTATTTTAAAAGTGGTTTCTTACTCGGTTTTAAAAAACGAATATGTTTTGCTTCTAAATTATGTGCTTCTCTGAGTATTTCACTTTCCTATTAGAGAGATATTTGAAATGTGATATCATTAGTTACGAATGAACATGTTCCAGGTTCATGCCTGACAGCTGCTAAGCAGTTAGTTGCATTTGAAGAATGTTTTCCAGGTCAAGCATATATACTTTCAAGATCTGGAAAATGTGGAATAAAAATTTGAGTTTTCTATGCTCAAATTCTTATTAAAATTTTTAATAATATTGTTTTCCACTCTCCCTTTATTTATTCTAAGTATATATGTACTTTTGATTTAACATATACGTTGTAAAATACACAGGAAGAGCTATTACAGGGGATGAGATTAAAAATGTATTTAAAAATAATCGTCTTATGTATATTATGCTTTTAAATAAAAATACTGTGCTTTTTAATAATTTAATGACTTTTAAATAACTCTTCCTATTCCCTAAAGGATCACCTTAGTCTAGTGAAGGAGACCAACAAAAACAATTAAACATGAAAATTGCAATTTTAAATATTATAAAAGGGACAAAAGTCAGGATGCTAAGATGGGGATTATCACTGGGAGGACAAGGTTGCTACTTTATGGAGTGATTAGGGAAGGGCTGGGAAGAAAGGTCAACACCACATAAGTATAAGAGCTAGAAGAGGTCTAGCTTCTAAAAAGAATTCCTAGTGTGGCCAATGAAATAGATGTGGCATGCAGAACATATAACTGGAACAAAAAAGCCAAGACATAAAAAAATCCAGGGCATTTGAAGGTTGATCTACTTGGGTGTCGAAGCACTGAGAACACTGACAAAATTGGAAGGTAGGCAAGTAAGAAAATTGAGGGAATGGAGAAGGCAGTTTAGCCAGTTGGCAATTAGCTTCAAGGGTGTTTGCAAGCAGGAAAGGAGGTATCAGTAGGAAGCAAGGAGAACAGTGACTTGCCCTCCACCCCTTCTGCCCTAAAGCCCATAAGAGGCTATGAGAGAACTACGTGGGACACAGTAACCTCAGGGGCCACTCAGTTTCACTGAGGGTTAGAGAGTACAGGCAGCATTCAGAGACTGATGAAATGAGGGAATTTGCTAACTAAAAAGAGCTCTTGAGTATATAGAGCTGGGGTGAGAGGAGTGGGTGGAGCGTAGAGACAGAGTCCAGTTAAGGAAAACAGAACAGGATGAGATGAGAGTTTGGGAGAAAATGGATGACTGAAGCACTTTGCTTCTGGCAGTGACTGAGGCATAATGGGATCTGTCCTTAGTCTGAAAGTAGGAGGATCAACCATTTTCTGCAGATATGATCCCTAACGTTACAGTGATTAAAATATCTGTTAGTAGTTTTTAAAAAAAGCATATTCCACTTCCTGCTCTATCACTTGCAAAATCAGACATAATTCCTTGATCGCATTTTCCATATCTCTAAAATATAGATAACCACGATGCTTTTCTACTTGTTGGCGAAATCATGAAAATTGGGCAAAGACTATAAGCTTCCTAGAGAAGCTTCCTAGAGAAAGTATTTAAATAAACCATCCATCATAATTATTCTTTAAAAAACATACACAAAGAGAAAAGAAGTAAATAAGATTTTTCTAAGGCTTCTATTATACTAGTCACTCAAAAAATAATAAAAACTACGTAGAAGCTACAGTGTGAAATTTTTTCTCAATTTCTCTTGCGGTAGTTTAAGGTTGGTTTAACATGAAGTATAATTTTTATAATACTCTATACACTACAAAATCAATAAAACTATTGCATCCATAAAACAAATCAAACTGAACTTAATCCAAGGAAAACACAAAAAATAGCCTTTGAATGCACTCTAAAAATAGTCTTCCATTCATATGGAATAAAGCCTAGCAAAAACAAGCTTTTACCTACTGGACACTAAATAAGTTGAAGATAGTGAAGCTGATAAAGGAAATTTTCTGAGCATTGTAAATGATAGCTCTAGATTAGCACTGTCTAATAAAAATATCATGTGAGCTACTAAAACAGGCTAAATATGTAATTTTAAATTTTTTAGTAGCCATATTAAAACAAGTAAAAGAAACAGGTGAAATTAATTTTAAGATATTTTATTTAACCCAAAATACCAAAGGTATTTTACATTTTTTTCTAAGTCTTTGAACTCTGATGTGTATTTTATACTTATAGCATATCTCAATTCAGACTAGCCACATTTCAAGTGCCCAGTATCTACATGATTACTGTATTGGGCAGTGAAACTTTAGAACTTTCAAAGACTTCCAAGATATCAAAATGCAGTTTTGCTAATTACTCGATAAATGCTAATGTTCAGGATTTTTATCTGAGTCTAAAAGAAAGAAAAAATAAACAATAAATAGATACTAAAGGAAAAATATTTTTTCACCAAAACTGCTATTAAAAATAAGTATCAAGGACTATTGGTGCTTATAAAATACTAAAAAATTTCTACCAAAACCTTCTATCATTTTTTTAAGTCACCCATAAGGAATAATTAGATTTGCCTCACTTTTCCCCAAACAGCAGCAAAGTTAACTCCAGAATTTGGTTTCCTAGCTGCTTAAACATTTATTGACATAAATAGTAAAATAAAACCATCTTACCTAAGCCATATAGAGCAATTTTTGTGCTTCCTTTTTGAAGCAAAACCGGACTAATGTCTATCTTCTCCACAGACATTGAACGTCCAAAGTGATTTACAAATCCAGCACAACTTAAAATATCCAGGGCGCAGAGTGAGTCTGCCTATGGACAGTATTTTCAAATAATATAAATGTATATCTAAAAATAAGTAATCTGCATATCATATTATTACTTATTAAAAGTATATTTTACATAGTAGTTACAAAAACCTAGATTAGGATAATGTCTTCTCAAAACAAAATTACAATAGTAAAAGTATTCGCTATCTTTTTTCTATTACAAGTGACCCACTGCAACTGGAATCACAAACATTTCATCAAAACTTATGATGTCTTGTCCACTAAAAAATAAAAAACAGCCATGAAATCAGTGCCTTGTCATATTAAGCAGACCTCTTAAGAGGTGAGAAAAAAGACTAGCTAAGCAGTGATTTATAATACATTAATGACCAGATAAAACAAAAAGGTATTTTGAGATTATTTTAGGAGCCCTATTATTAAAGATCTTCCTCGACTTACAATGGGTTTAGGTCCCAATAAATCCATCGTGAACTGAAAATACCGTTAAGTCAAAAATGCAGTTAAAGCACCTAACCTACCGAAAATGATAGCTTAGCCTAGCTTACTTTAAACATGCGCAGAACACGTACATTAGCCTACAGTTGGGCAAAGGTATAAATACTTTTACAATAAAGTATGGAGTATCTTGTGTAATATACTGAATAATGTACTGTAAGTGAAAAACAGAATGGCTGTATGAGTACAGAATGGCTATAAGTGTAGCAGCTGTTTACCCTCGTGACCTTGTGGCTGATTGGGAGCTGTGCCTCGCTGCCTTTGCCCAGCATCACACGAAAGTATCTTCCCACATATCGTTAGCCCAAAAAAGATATTCAAAATTCAAACTTCAAAGTGCAACTTCTACTGAATGTATATCCATTTCGCACCACGGTAGAGTTGAAAAATCTAAGGTCGAACCCTCATAAACTAGGGACAGTCTGTACTTTCATATCAAACAGAAAATAAGATGTTCTAATTTAGATTTAAAACTGTTCATGAAACCCTCATTTCCTACAGGTGAGATTTATGTGATAAGAGATACAAAAGCCCTTGGTAAACCGTAAAGCATTATACAAATGTTAGGTGTTTATTCCTCCTCCTGGTTACTTATTGTTAACCTTGGCACTTATGAAATAAATGTGTATGTCACATGCCATTTATTATTCCAGATTTTTAAAAATTATCAAAAAAGCAGTATAAAAGCTTCTATGAATGACAAAAAGTCAATTTGAACTTCTGACTCAATTTGACTACAAATTGCTGGGAAGAAGTGAAAGAATGCTTTCCAAAGACAAACTAAACTGATCGTTTCTAAAATTTCAACAAACTAAGAACCCAATAATTACCCCCGTAGGATCATCATGATTGCCATGAATACTAAACACAGGAATTGAAATGTTGAGATTGCTATCTTCGTAGTTCACCCATGGAAACCTTAAAAGAAAAGAAAGAAAGAAAAGTTTCTGTAAGAGACAAAAGCTGTTTCCCCGTTATCCTCCTCCAAAAAATTAATACAGTTATAGATAAACTGGATGATCTAAGCTGGCAAATGACCACTAGTTTGGAGATTTAAAAAGATAAAATCCTAGGCAGCAGTCCATTACAATTCAAGTTTCAAAAGTTCTCAAAGTACTACACTTTAAAAGAAAACCATACAAATATATGATGCTTATGAATTGTATGAGAGATTTGAATATCTGATTAATAGGAAATAGGCTTTCAAAATTTCGAAAGCCTTTATAAAAGGTTTTTATTTGTAGAAGCGAGAGGGGAAATACACCTACTCTGGAATCCAAAAGACCTAGATTAAAAACTCCAGCTCTATCACTTACTACTTGGATGACTTAAAGTTTCCCACCCACTCTTGCCCCTAGTCACCAAGGTTCTCTTCCCAGAGGCAAATAACATTAGGAATTTCTAGCGTATCTGTGCAAAAATATCTTATACCTGTAAAGCAAATAAATACATCTTCCTTCTTAAACAAATGGTAGCACAATATAGATTTCTGCCCCCTGCCTTTATCACTTTACATACTTTATAAATCATTCCATATCAGTACATAAAGAGCTTCCTTGTGATTTTTTTAGCTGGACACTGCATGGATTATTATAATGTGTTTAAGTAATTACCTATCAATGGACATTTAGACTATTTCCAGCCTTTTGTTTTACAAATATTGTTACAGTGAGTAATCTTGTACAAAGTTGCCCTTGCGAGAGTATAGGAAAATATCTAGAAGGAAACTGTCAGGTCAAAAGGAACGCGTGCATCTGTAAATTTGATGACTACTGCCAATTTCCCTCCACAGAGGTTGTATGATTTACTCATAGTACAATGGCAATCCATGAGACTAATTCCCCCTACTCCACCAAGATACTGGGTGGGCCAAAAGGTTCATTCAGTTTTTTCCCTAAGATGGCTCTAGTAGCGCATAGTTGTCTTTAACTCCAGTGGAAACAATTTTGTTAGATTGTATGTGACAGCTGTCATATCAGCGGGCATTTAAAAAAGACTTATGAAAATTGGTGAAGGTTTGTGTAGTCATTTTAATACTGAAGATGGAAGGAAAAAAGCAACATTTTTGGCATGTTATGCTTTATTATTTCAAGAAAGGTAAAAACGCAACCGAAATGCAAAAAAAAGATTTGTGCAGTGTGTGGAGAAGGTGCTGTGACTGATCGAACATGTCAAAAGTGGTTTGAGATGTTTCGTGCTGGAGATTTCTCACTGGACGATGCTCCCTGGTCAGGCAGACCAGTTGAAGTTGAGAGCGATTAAATAGAGACATTAACTGGGAACAATCAACGTTATACCACGTGGGAGAGAGCCGACATACTCAAAATATCTGAAACAAGCACTGAAAATCATTTGCACCAGCTTGGTTACGTTCGTCGCTTTGATGTTTGGGTTCCACATAAGTTAAGCGAAAAAAACCTTCTTGACCGTATTTCCGCATGTGATTCTCTACTTAAATGTAATGAAAAGTTCCATTTTTAAAACAAATTGTGATGGGCAATGACAAGTGGATATGTACAATAATGTGGAAGGGAAGAAATTGTGGGGCAAGCAAAATGAACCACCACCAACCACACCAAAGGCCAGTCTTCATCCAAAGGTGATGTTGTGTGTATGGTGGGATTGGAAGGGAGTCCTCTATTATGAGCTCCTTCTGGAAAACCAAACGATTAATTCCAACAAGTACTACTCCCAACTGGACCAACTGAAAGCAGCACTGGACGAAAAGCATCCAGAATTAGTCAAGAGAAAACGCATACTCTTCCATCAGGATAACACAAGACTGCATGTTGCTTTGATGACCAGGCAAAAACTGTTACAGCTTGGCTGGAAGTTCTGATTCATCTGCCGTATTCACTAAACATTGCACATTTGGATTTCCATTTATTTAGATCTTTACAAAATTCTCTTAATGGAAAAAATTTCAATTCCCTGGAGACTGCAAAAGGCACCTGGAACAGTTCTTTGCTCAAAAAGATAAAAAGTTTTGGGAAGATGGAATTATGAAGTTGCCTGAAAAACGGCAGAAGGCAGTGGAACAAAAGGGTGAACACATTGTTCAATAAAGTTCTTGGTGAAAATGAAAAATGTGTCTTTTATTTTTACTTAAAAACCGAAGGCACTTTTTGGCCAACCCAATACATTATCAAGCTTTTTCAATCTATGCCAGTGGTTCTAAACCCTAGCTGCATGTTAGAATTTTCTAGGAATCTTTGAAGATCCACCAATGTCCAAGACACTCTCAGAGAGATTAAATGACCTGGAGACTGGGCATCAGTCTTTTTTAAGATTCTTAGGTAATGATAATGTGCACCCAGGACTGAGAATTACTGATCTATATCAATCTTATAGGAGAAAAATATACCAGTATACTTCATTTTGCATCTTTCATATTCTTTTAATATGTTAAAATGCTACTTTATTTCCTTTTCTATGAACTATGTCCATATTCTTTACCTATTTTTTATTAAGTCATGGATTATTTTTTTAATTGACTTGAAAGAACTACTTAACTATTAACTATTGGGAAAATTAGACCGTAATTTGCCATGAGTTGCAAATATTCTTCCTGGTTGAACCCAGACTTTTGACTTCGCTTTGGGAGGCTCTTGCCATGCAGAAATTTACTTTTACAAGGACAAACATATCCATCTTTTTTTTTATGGATTCTGGGTTTGTGTTAACACTTAGAAAAGTCTTTTTCACATCCAGATCTTTTTTTAAAATGTCTAACAGTTTCTTCTAGTTCTTTTATTGAATAAGCTATATTTTTGTGGAGATATGAGATACCACCTTTATCAAATACTAAATTCCCACATGTATTGTGGCTATTTCTGGAATTTCTATACTCTTCCACTTATCTGCCTATCAATTCATGAGTCACACCACTTTTTAAATTATTGTAGCATTATAATATACTTTCTTTTTTCCAGCTTTATTGTGATATAATTGACATGTAACATTGTATAACTTTAAGGTATACAATGTGTTGATTTGATACACTCATATTTTGCAAAATGATAACCACTATAGCTTACTCACCACTTTAAGCTTCACACACACCTAGCTTAACAGCTGCATCATGTCACATAACTGCCATTTCTTTTTCGTAATGAGAATATTTAAGATCTACTCTCTTAGAAACTTTCAAGTATAAAATACAATATTACTAACTATAACCACTATGCTGTACATTAGATCCTGAGAACTTATTCATTTTTAAACTGAAAATTATATTTTTTTGATCAACATCTCCCCTTTCCCCCAACTCCCTGCTCCTGGTAACCACCATTCTAGTCTCCATTTATATGAGTTCAGCTTTTTCAGATTCCATATACTGTATAAGTGATATCACACAGTATTTGTCTCTTTGTCTGACTAATTTTACTTAGCATAAAGCCCTCAAGGTCCATCCATGTTGTCTCAAATGAAAGGATGTCCTTTCTCATGGCTGAATATATATATATATACACGGCTGTGTGTGTGTGCAGATATCTGCGCACACACACACACACACACATATATCACAACTTTATCCCTTCTTCCACTGATGGACACTTCTGTTGTTGCCATATCTTGGCCACTGTGAATAATGCTGCAATGAATGTGGGAGTGCAGATTATCTCTTTGAGATCCCATTTTCACTTCCTTTGGATATACACCCAGAGGTAGGATTGCTGGATCACGTAATAATTCTATCTTTAATTTGGGGGGGAACCTCCACAGTGTTCTCCATAGTGGCTGCACAAATTTACATTCCCGCCAACAGTGCACAAGGGTTCCCTTTTCTCCACACCCTCTCCAACACTTGTTCTCCCTTATCTTTTTGATGACAGACATCCTAACAGGTGTGAGTTGATATCTCATTGTGGTTTTGATATGCATTTCCCTGATGATTAGTGATGTTGAGCACCTTTTCATGTACCTGTTGGTTGTTCTATTTTTGTGAAAAATGCCATTGGAATTTTGATAGGGATTGAATTGAGCTAGTCACTACTTAGTAGTCTTCTTTTCTCAGAGTTTCCCTATCTTTTTTTTTTTTTTTTGGTCTATTTTTTACATGAACTAGTAAACCAGAGGGAAAATTATCCAAAATATAGTACAAAGAGATAAAGTTATAGGGAATATTAAAAAGTGGGTAAAATATAAATAATTTTCAGGAAGAAAAAGAATAGGAAACAGAAAACATACTGGATAAGAATTTTCCAAAATTGCTGCAAAAAAAATTCTTAGTTTGAAACGCATGTAGCCCAAACAGGATAAATAGAACTAAATTCACAACTAAATATGTCACAGTAAGACTGCAAAATGCTAAGGGCAATGAGAAAAACTTAATTGTTACCTGAGTGTTTTCTTTATGCCAGCTACTATTCTAAGCAATTTTCTTATTAACTCAACTACTCCTAACAACATTTCTGTAAGATTAGCACTATTCTTTTCCCATCTTATAATAATGAAACTAAGGTAGGGCAGATCCAGGATTTGACCTCAGACAGTCTTATATCAGAATCCATGCTTTTAAGCACTATGTTATACTGCCTTTCCAGCAACTAAAATGATAGCAAGACTCCTCAAAAGCACCAAAAAATAAAAGTTTACTGACAGGCAGTGAAAAACTACTAAAAACTGTACTTCGGAAAGGAAACTGAATCTAGACAAAAGGAATGAAACATAAGAAACAGCAATAGTAAGCAAAGAAATAGGTAAACACATCTATGGGGTGGGTGAAGCAGTTTAAAAATAATAAAGTTTTAGATTTGAATAGAAGACGGGTAAAGACTGATCAGAATTCTTAAAAACAAGGACATATGTTAAAAATTACAAGAATCTTTTAAAATCCAATTCTATACTCAGCCAAATTATCAATCCGAAGTTAAAAATAGCCATTTTCTTACATAAAAAAATCCCCAAAAATTTACCTCCCAATATAAACTCATTTTTAAAATATATATATACAAATAGGTAAGAAATAAATATAGCTATGTCTGTTTTCAGGGGTTACTTTATATATATATATATATATATATTTTTTCCATATTTCCATGTATACGTGTGTGTGTGTGTGTGTGTGTGTGTGTATTTAAGCTCTGTGCACTGAGAGAGCCTAGAAGCAGTGACAAGACAATAGCCATGTGCATGCCTAGCATCCAGATTCTAGCTTCCAAAAGGAACCAAGACTCCTTGAAGAAATGGATGAGTCTAAAAAGCTAGGGAAAAGAAAATACAAAATTAGCCTGGAGCATCTTACAGAGCCAAAAAGGGGGGAGAAAAGATGACGCCATGTTGAAAGGACCCAAGAGGTGGTCTGAAAGAGTGCCCGAAGGCTAAAGCTGGAACAATTTATTTGAGCAACAAAATAGATTATAATAGTATTAAATTACAATCCAAAGGAAAAAAAATGAGTTCATACTTATATAAACAATTGAATAAATTCCTGTTGATGTAGACGACTGAATAAATAAACAAATGGGGGACAAGGGACAAATCTTTACAGAACTATTCCAATTAATAAATGCGGAAAGTATGTGGGAAATGTTTAGAAAATCACCATTAGGACACCACAGTTAAAACTGCTGTAGGCAAGAGCCACTGACGAATGCTAAAATGATTGGACAAACTTTAAAGAGAAACAGAATAGTTGCATAGCCTCCCCTAAAATATTTACTAATTACTGTAGTGGTTTTAACACGCCCATAAATTCTTTGATACTCTTTGCTTTCTCCAGGAAGTGAAACGTAACACCCTCTCTTCAGTGTGGGCTGGACTTAGCTACTCTCTTCTAACAAACAGTATATGGAAAGGGAAAAATAGTAACTTGACAGTGGAGAAACCTGCAAGACACCATCTTAACCAAGTGACCAAGGTTAACCTCACCAGTGCAGGCCATGTTGATAGCATGTACTCCTTACATACTGAGAAGGGCACTTCACCTATAAAGAGTATTCTTTCCCCCAAACCAATAACCCTAGTCTAATCATGAGAAGAACCCAAGTTGAGAGACATTCTACAAAATATCTGACCAGTACACTTCAAAAGTGTCAGTGTCTGCCTGGAAAAGTCTGGCATAGGCGAAAGGAGATTTTGAGACCATTTCAACTAAATGCAATGTGGTATCCTGTACAATGTTTAAGAAAAAACAGAGTACCTTTATGACATGGGGTTCTAGGTGGATATTGTAAATAAGTCCCCAAAGCACAAATATTAAAGAAAAAAAATAACGTGTTTGACTATGAACATCAAAATTAAATATTTCTGTCATCAAAAGGCCCTGTAAACAAAGTCTCAATCCACTGATTGAGAAAAAATACATGCCTAGCAAAGGCTTAATATCTAGAAATAACTCCTGCAAATTCAACAGGAAAAGACAAAAATATCCCAATTTTTAAAATGGACAAAGGATATGAACAGAAGAGATACCAAATGTACAAAAAAAATTTGAAAGTTACTCATCTCACTATTAATTAGGGAAATAGAATTTAATACAACAATGTACAGAAAATTCAAAGAACTACATTTACCAAGGAAATAGCTTATAGTGAAGGTAAAATGGCCAATTATTACCATGTTCATGTGTCTTATACAGAAAATATTATATTATACATACATGTAATATTAAATATCATAAGGAAACATTCATTTAAGCATTTAAATATACTTACTTACTAAAACCGAAGTTGACTGACTGATCGCTGATAATTTCAAACTGTACAGGACGATCCCCCATGCAATATTTTCTTAATAACTCGAGGCAGTTATGTATTGTTTTTCTTGAGGGTTTATTTTCATGAAAAAGATCACCCCCTAACAAAATGAAATCCACCTAATCAACAGAAAATAGTATGAAAATTAGTATGCTTTATAGATAAAATTTTTAAAACTATAGCGCAAAGAGATAGAAAAAAAATCTTGTAAAAGATACAATTATGTGTGGAGATTTAAAGCTTCATATTTTGTTTAGTTAAAGGGCCTTTCAATCTGGTTATTAATATGACTTCAGCTTAGGTTCCTAGACCACCTTCAAAAAGGCCATCTTCAAATTACTACACCAAGTTTCTAATTCACACTACCCAAAGTGATCATACTTCTTTTTTTAAAGTTATCCAAATCAAACATAAACTTAGCACTTTAATAAAACCTATGGAAGGGATAGCAGATTCAATCCAAATTATTCACTTGATTCATTCAATAATTATTTAGAGTCCCTACAGGCACTGGCAGCTAAGGAAATAGCAATCTACAAAATATATCATGTCCTTGCCCTCATTAAATACAGACAGCGTGCCATACCCTATACTGAATGTGATAAATAAAATACGATCCCTATCCTAAGTATGTTCAAAATCTAACGGGAGAGACAAACTGCTAAGCATCTAAACGTAAGTCAGACTCTGACACGCACTAGAACAGATATATAAACAAACCAGGAGTAGAGATGACATTACAATTCATTCCAACTGAGAGGAGGAAATTCACCTGAGGACAACGTCTGGGAAGAATGGGCTAACATGGTGGCATCTGAGTTGCACCATGAAGGATAAATGAGATTTCGAGGAAGAACATTCAGGAACAACCAGAGAGAAGGGAAATCACACAGAAAGAAAGTCCAACACACTTTCAAAAGTGTACAATCTACTTAAAGAAAGTTGATTAAGTTCTTAATTATACAAAAGAACCCAGCAATACAGATCGCCATGGGCTACAGTAGTGAGGGCAGCAGGATATGTCACCACAAAATGGACCCACTGTGGCAATGTGGACTGTTTTGAGCTGAAGGCAATTAAGACCCAGCAGACTCAGGAAAACCTTTTTTACCTCTCTCTAAACTGCCTAAAAGAATCTGGATAGGGGGCATGTACCAGGAAGAGAGCTATTACCAGAGACAATTTCTGATATCAGAAAGACATCGCATGGCATGGCAAACACCTGTTTACCAAACATGTGCTCGTCTCATCTTCCTGTGCATTGCCTTCCTCCCCTTTAAAGCCCCAGACTCCTTTCCCCTTCTCCTTAGCTCAGGATAGCAGATAAGCCTCAATTACTTCACTGCTGAGGAGTCTCATACTTTTGTGGGGCTCCCATACATATGAAATTTATTTTTACCCTGTTAATCTGTCTTACGTCAACTTAATTATTAGACCAGCCAGGGAACTTAGAAGGAAATAAGGAAAAGATTTCTGCCCTGACAACAGTCAGAGAGACTTCAATAAAAATGTGGGATTTAAGCCAGGTCTTCAAAACTAAACATGATTTGAGTAAAGGGAGAAAATGATCATAATCCAAGGCATAGAAAAAACAACAAAGCAAACAAACATTTTTACAGGGGAGGGGAAAGAGAAATAGTTGTTTCAATGATATAGTTTCACTTTTACCAGACGAAAAGAGTTCTGGAGGTTGGTCACTCAACCATGCAAATGTGCTTAACACTACTCAACTGTACCCTTAAAAATGGTTAGGATGGTAAGTTTTATGGTATGTGTATTTTACCACAAACAACAAAAAAATTTTTTTAATATTTTTAAAAACTGGTTTGTGACTCCAGGGATCACTGAGAACACAACTTGCTTCTCTGGTATTTCTGCCCAAAGTGAATCTACTCATGAGGAAACGTCAGACATCTCCAACTGAGGAATATTCTGCAAAAGTAACTACCCTGGACTCTTCAAAAATGTCAGGTTCATGAAAGACAAGGCAGACAGAGGAAACACCCCAGATTACAAGAGACTAAAGAGACGTGACAACTAAATGCAAAATGTAATCCTGGATTGGCAACTGGACACCACTGACCTGCCCCCAAACTGCTATGACAGACTTTGTCGAGACAACTGGCATCTTAGAATTACATGATCGTACTGAATCAACATAACTCCCTGGTTTTGATAAGTGCACTGTGGTTACATATGTAATTTACTCTCAAATGGTTCAGAAAAAGTGTGTGTGTGTGTTTATGAAGAGAGAGGATAAATCAAATGCAGTAAAGTGTAGGAAAATCTCGGTGAAGGGTAAGGAATTATTTGTACTATTCTTGTAATGTTTATGTAAGATTGATATTGTTTCAACATAAAAGTTAAAAAAAAAAAAAGATTCCAAAGAACTAGAGAGTAGAAATAAGGCTGGTTAGATGGCACAGACCCACAAAATAGAGGACTTAAAAATCGGGAAGAACTTAGATTTCAATAAGAAGAAATAATAAACACAAATGATGGGGGGAAGTAAACGTGCATTTGGAAGTACCAGTATGGGGCTGTAGGTGGGAGGGGGCAGTTAAGATTAAAGGATGCAGGGAGGGGAAACAGGAGGAAATGCAAGGGAAGGAAAGGACAAGGTAAAGAAAAAAAAAAAAAAGCTCGTGCTCAGGGAAAGAAATACTTCAGCACCTAAGAGTTGGAAAAGAAAGGACAGAGGATTCTCTGGCAGGAAACAGACATTCTTTGACTCCAAATTTCTCTGCCCTCAGGGTAAAAGGAGACACATTTATAAGAGTGCTTACTGGGATGCCCTGGTGGCTCAGTGGTGGAGAGTCCGCCTGCCAATGCAGGGGACGCGGGTTCGTGCCCCGGTCCGTGATGATCCCACATGCCGCGGAGCGGCTGGGCCCGTGAACCATGGCCGCTGAGCCTGCGCGTCCGGAGCCTGTGCTCCGCAACGGGAGAGGCCGCAACAGTGAGAGGCCCGCGTACCGCAAAAAAAAAAAAAAAAAAAAAAAAAAAAAAAAAAAAAAAAGAGTACCTACTGCTTGCCAGATCCTTTCTAGGTACTAGGATACACATGAGCAAACAAAAAAGATTTTTCATTCTCATGGAGTTCACCTTCTAGTGGAGAAGATAATACACACGTAAATAATTCAATAAATTATTTCAGATGGTGCTATAAAAAAAAATAAATGAGTAATGTGATAAGAGTGTTGAGACATCAGGTAAGACCTCCCCAAAAAAGGTAAAACTTGAATTGAGAACTGAGAAGTCAACCCTGGCAAGATCAAGGTGCTCTGAGCAGGAAGAGAACCACACATGCAGAGGTACCAGAGTAGAACAAACATCTCTGTATGGATGAAGCACAAACCAACCAGGCAGAGTGGAAGGAGATGAAGTCTCCTGGCAGGGGCCAGATCACACTGAACCTTGTAGTTTAATTTTTATTCTAGATTCAGTGGAAGGCCACTTAGATTATAAGCAGCAGAGTGACATGATCTGACATGGTTTTTGGAAGTTCACTTTGGCTGCTATGCTGAATACTGTAGGAGGAAAGAATGGAAGTAAAAAAACCTAAGGGGAGCTACTGCAGTCCAGCAAAATATGACAAGTTTTGGACTAAGTTTACAGACATGAAGGTAGAAAATAGTAGAGAGGTTCCACTTGTATCCATTTGGGAATAAGAACCAAAGGACTTGCAGAAAAACTGAAGAGAACTCTGAGGAAAAGTCAAGGTTGAAGTTTGCAAGTCCCCAGAATTTATGTTTATTCCCCAGCTGTCTTTTGGGCTCGAGATGGACATTTCAACTGTCTGCTGGAATGTTTCCTTGAATGTCCTATTGGAATCTCCAACTCAAATGGTCTCAATCAGAATTCATCACCTTCCCACATTAGGAAGGATGTTATAAGGAAGTATGAAAATAAGGAAGAAATCTTCCTTATTTAAAACCTACTTCTATTATTGGTACCACCATCCACCCAAACATAATACACTCCAGAGTCACCGTCATCCCCTTCTCCCTCATCCCCACCCCCTACGACTGACTAACCAATCAAAGTATCCAAATCCTCTCTTTATCTCCTGCATTCATTTCCTCTTTTCCATCCCATGGCACCACTTTTAAAAAGCCTCCAACTTATCTTGCCTTCATGCTGTACTCTGTTGGCAGAAGACTTTCTGTTAAACGGGGTACAAACTCCTCAATCTGGTATTTGAAGCTCCTGATGCAGCTCAAACCACATTTCTAGTCTTTCAGCGTGCTTTCTAACTCGCGACCTACCAGTGAGCCAAACAGCTGCTGTACCCCTAATGGACCAATCATCTCGCCTCTGTGCCCTTCCTACTGCTTCACGGGAGGTGTACACTCTCTTTGCTCTTCACTCATTAAAAGCCTACCATCCTTCTAAGCCCAAGTTAAATGCCACTTCATTCACCTCATCTTGCTATCCTCATCTAAATGTGATCTCTTCTACCTCCAAACTCCCAGGAAATGCTGTTTATACTCTTACGGCTCTTGCATCTGAGCATCTTTGACATTTATCGTATCTCACATACTGACTTGCTTGCTGCATGTTCTTTGAAAGCAGAAACTATGACAGTCATCTTTACATTTCAAATAGAAACTGCCACAGGATACTGCACTCAGTAAACACGGTAAATATTTGTAAATTTTTACAGACTATTTACAAAAGTAGCTCCTACTTGAATTCAGGGAATAAAGCACACAAATTCTGCTTTGGGCTTTCAGTATACAGATATTTAAGCAGGCAGTGTGAGGACATGGGCCTATAAAACAAACCTCTATCTTTAAAAGGAAAAAAAGCAAGTTGAGTGGGGCTTCCCTGGTGGCGCAGTGGTTGAGAGTCTGCCTGCCGATGCAGGGCACACGCGTTCGTGCCCCGGTACGGGAGGATCCCACATGCCGCGGAGCGGCTGGGCCCTTGAGCCATGGCCGCTGAGCCTGTGCTCCGCAACGGGAGAGGCCACAGCAGTGAGAGGCCCGCGTACCGCAAAAAAAAAAAGAGCAAGTTGAGTAAGGGAACTTGGTAGAAATCGCAAAAATGCAAACTAAACTCACATCATTTTCCTGGGCAAGTCTTAAAATTTCATCAAGTGTTACAAACGTATCATTTCCTCTGACGGCATCTTTTTCCATAAATCCCAGATGAATATCTGTTGCAACTAAGATTTTAAATGTATTTTCATCATCGCTGTATTTAGAAAGAAGAAACATGTCAATATAATTCATTAAAAGGATGTTCAAGCAAACTGAAACCTAAATCTATAAAATAATAGCAGTTATGACGTAAAATCATTTTTCTAGCCCTAAACGAGGTCCAAAAATTTGAAGCATTCAACAGACCATTAATGGCACAGTTTTCTTACCACTAATACAAAGCAGAACAAATGTACACACATTTTTAAAAGGTTCTGTAACTGCTTCAGAAATGTATAACCTCATTACAACCAGTTTCATAAACTGATATGTAACCTGAATTTGAAAGCTTGGTTGTTTTCCTGCTCTGTTCTACAGCAAAAATCCAAGAGGATTTGATCTCAGTATCTAAACTTGCCATTTATCTACTTTGCATTTTCCCAGGAAAATTAGAATTAACTGGTTAATTTTAAAAGCCCTTCTCCTTACTTTATAAGTAGATTTTTATCCTAATAAACTAGTAACTTACATCCAGGCCCCTGAAGAGGTTTGCTCTCCATACAAAGTTAGTTTTTCACTAATGACTTTAGCCAAGTAACAAAACTAATTTACAATGCCATTTAAATTTGGTAGTATTCAAAAGTACTTTCATGTGAAGCAGTAATATGATAGTTATTAATTCTCTCTTAAACTTAATATAACTTTTAATTGTCTTTAAAATATTTTGGTATCCCTGATCTCATCTCAACTCCCACACGTAAACAGGTTAAGTATTGTTATCTCTGAAAAACTAGAAAGCTATATACAGAGAAATTAACTGATTTATCATGAAACAAAATGGTAGAAATGGAACTAAAACCCGTTATTAACACTCAGGCTGTTTTCACTAAACCATACGAACTTCAAAAAAATTTATATATATATCTCCAAAATTCAAATCTTTATACATAAGAGAATTTTCCAGAAAAGATTTCTCTTCATAAACTTCAAAATGATATGAACAGTTCTGATTGCTATATACATACAGGTAAGTCAGAATACTTTCGGATCACATTACTACCCAGACTTCCATAGCAATTTGTAAGGTATTTTCCCTTGAGGTCTCTCACTTAAATATGAGAATTAATCTGAGAGTCTTTTTTTTTTTTTTTTTGGCTACGTTGGGTCTTCGTTGCTGTGCGCCAGCTTTCTCTAGTTGCGGAGAGCAGGGACTACTCTTTGTTGCGGTGCACGGGCTTCTCATTGCGTTGGCTTCTCTTGTTGCGGAGCACGGGGTGTAGGCGCGTGGGCTTCAGTAGTTGTGGCACGTGCACTCAGGAGTTGTGGCTCACGGGCTCTAGAGCACAGGCTCAGTAGTTGTGGCGCACGGGCTTAGTTGCTCGGTGGCATGTGGGATCTTCCCCAACCAGGGCTCGAACCCGTGTCCCTTGCATTGGCAGGCGGATTCCTAACCACTGCGCCACCACCAGGGAAGCCCTGAGAGTCATTTGTAATCCAATTATACAAATGAAGAAATGGAGACAAAGTTTAGAGGCTTGCTAACTTGTCCAAGGTTACACAATGCTAATTAAGAAATTAAGGGGACTTCTCTGGTAGTCCAGTCGTTAAGACTCTACGCTTCCAATGCAGGGGGCCCGGCTTCAATCCCTGGTTGGGGAACTAAGACCTCACATGCCGCAACTAAGCCCGCATACCGGAACTACTAAACCCACGCGCTCTAGAGCCCGCAACTAGAGAAGCCCGTGCACTGCAAGGAAGACCCGGCGCGCTGCCACGAAGACCCAGTGCAGCCTAGATAGATTAGATAGATAGATAGACAGATAGACAGACAGATAGATAAAAAGAAATTAAAACAAGGGTGAAATATTCCAAGTTTGAAGCTTTTTCCACATAACTTTTTCTAGTCCTTTTATTTATTTTCATTTTAGTCAGATTCATTTGCAATTTATTCAGTACTAAAGCAATTTACTTCTTTAAAAATCTGCTTTAAAAGACTTGCAGTAGGGCCTCCCTGGTGGCTCAGTGATTAAGAATCCCCCTGCCAATGCAGGGGACACGGGTTTGATCCCTGGTCCGGGAAGGTCCCACATGCTGCGGAGCAACTAAGCCCGTGCGCCTAGAGCCCCGAGCTCTGCAACAAGAGAAGCCACCGCAATGAGAAGCCTGCACACCGCAACCCCGCTTGCCGCAGGTAGAGAAAGCCCGCCGCAACAATGAAGACCCAACGCAGCCAAAACTAAATTAAGAAAAAAAAAAGACTTGCATTAGCTAGTAAGACTTAGTTCAAGCATATTTATAGCTTCAATAGTTTAAGACAAAACATAAGAACATAAACTTATATAGCAATATGCCAACCTACTGCAAAACCCCAATCTATAGCTGCATATTATCTTTAGTTAATAAACATATAGCATGAAATGTTAACCATTCCAAATATTCATTTTGATGACTAACACTTGTATTCAGAGGCAAGGTCTTTATTTACTCATAATTTATTAAATAAGTTTTCTTTTATGGTGATCATAGTTGATAGACTGTAGAAACCCAAAGCAACAAAGACGACTTCGGAAGACAGGTGCTTACAGAGCATCTGCAGGACTCATTTCTATGATCAGTCCAGCTCCTCCAGGACCACTTCTCTCTCGAAGTACCCCTGGGTCCTGTGCTCAAACACGTCAGAAAACTCACTCGATTCCAAATTCTAAAACAAAATTATATTATTTAAAACACATTTTTAAAAAGCAGACTGGCAATTTTGGAAGTGTCTCATTTTCAATTAAGCACCTACTATACTTTTATTTTCAGAGCTTACAAAACAAAACAGAAAAGCATATCTCCAGTGACACTCTACTTACACCATTATGATTACGCTCCTCTCCTGTTTCCCTTTCTATGCCCCATGGGAAGCTAATGCTTGTTAAATGAATGGGCAAAAAGGGTCACACCCAATAGTTCTGGTTTAGCACACGAACTCTGGATGTGCAGAAATGTTTAAGTTGCATGCATGGGCTACTCTGGAGCATGAGGCGACCCCGTATTTCCTGCTTAAACACAAATTTTTTTTAAGGAATGGGCTTGTTTTGAAAAGATAGGGGGTCCACGTTTAAAGCTAGTGTAAATAAGCAGAAACACGTGGTTTAAGGAAAATGGCCAGGATCTTTTGGGAGGAGCGGCTGCCACCGCGGAACGACCCCTCCCACGTCCGGATTCCTGGTTCGGTGGGGATTCTAAGCCTCAGCAGCCCCGCACCACCAAACCCTCAGAAACCAGAACGCGGAAACCTCCCAGGCTCCTCCCGAGCCTACCCGGCCCAGAGTCAATCCTCTCTGGGCTTCCGCTCGCGATCCTGCAGATACAGAAAGCGACTCCTAAACTACCCCACATCTGGACTCTCCAAAGCCCCACCCTGGAACCCGAGGCTGTCTTTTACCCGGTAAGAAGGAGGGAGATTCTTGAGAAGAAAAGCAACAGCACCGCCTGAGAAGCAGCTTGGCCATAAACCTGAATTAAGCGGGAGAGAAAAAGCACCTCCTTCTCTCGCGATACCTCATAAATGACGTAGGCGCTTCAACTCCTCTCATTGGCTGCCGACTGCCGTAAGGTAGCAGGAAAAGTTGCAGCGAGGACCCGCCCTCATACAGGAGCCAATCCTGAGTAGCCCGGGGGACGAACCCCGGAAGCGAGCTTTCCGGCGGCGATTTTCCCCTCTCTAAGGTGGGTAGGTCTTTCTCGTCCGGGGCCACGCTTCCTGGTCGCCTGGCGCCACCTAAGAACTCCTGGGCCCAAAGGGGCGGGTCCCCTGTCGACCCCTGATGAGCCCTGCAAATCGGGCCGTGTCGTGGGTCCTAAGTAGGGCTGGAGCGGCTTCTTCGCTCGTAGAAGTTCGGAAGGCCGCAGACGCGACTCCTGGGCCTGTGAAGTGACCAGCCTGTGCTGGAGGGCCGGGACTGGTGGTCTTCTCCCTCACCTCCACTCCCCAGAGATTGAGCATTCGGACTCCAGTTTACAAGACTTTCCCTGTGTCCCCTTATTGTCTGCCTGGATCTCGGGTTCAGCACATCTGCATTGCTTTGTGCTGACAGCAGTAAAATAGAGTACATTAAAAAACAATGTGAAACTTTTGAATTAGAAAATTTGGGCTTTTAGTTCTATTGAAAGTTGTATTAATCTATCAGAACCTCAGCGCCTTCACTTGTAAAATGGGGTTTACGGCCCCACCTGTCACTGAATTGTTAAGAGTTAACATAGTTTAGATCTCTTATGGAATGTGATCTTTAAAAAACATACCCTAGTTCTTCTTGGTGGAGTATCATCAAGTAGGTATCTTGATCGGCTTTTTAAGCCCTGAATCAGGGAGATGCACCTGGGGTTGACTTTTTAAATTAAATCCATTAAGAAATTTTTATATGTAATTTATTGTACCTGGAACAGTAAATTTAAATTATAAAAAGTTTTTATGAAAAGGAAAGGGGGGTATAAGATCTGTGCTATAAAGTTACTGTGGTTGATACAAATGACAAGTGAACTATACAGTAAGGTATTTAATAAAGTGTTTAATGAGTAGATTTGTGATCACTTTTGTATTGCAAGGTTCAGAGAATAGTTTGAGGAAAGTGAAAATATTAGAACATAAAGCCTTTCTGATAGGGTCTCTCGATTGACTCTGTAAAGTTGGACAGTCTTTGGAAATCCTTTAGTACAGTCCTTTCATTGTGCAACAAAGTAACAGGTCCAGAGAAGGTACTGGTCATGCGTGATAAATTTAAACTTGACTTTAATGCTCTTGGCAGTAGTAATAAAATCTGCTTATGCATTAGGATTGTATCAATTAAAGCTCGTGAAAATTAGGTAGAAAGAAATCAGTATCTTAGGGGTACACGACTAACTCAAATTTCTCGGAATCCATTCCAAGCAAAATCAAGTGATAGGGCTTTAATTCTGTTTAATTCTACAAATATTTCTTAATGTTTGCTTTATATAAGTGGGACATAAATGTAAGTTAAATATAGTCCCTATCCTTAAGCTTACAGTCTTTTAAGAGACTAAAACAAGAACAAAATTAGTGGTGAAATAAAACAGTATGTAGCACACAAAAAAAGTAGAAACTAGAGAGAGATGTAATTTGGAGGCTCAAGAAAGACTTAATGAAGGAGGCAACATCTGAGAAGAGTCATGAAAGACTGATAAGATTTCGACAAATATAGTTGGGAAGCTGAGAAATATTTTTTAAATATCTATTATTCTCATTTTGTTTAATTGGTTAAAGTTTAATCTGCTGCATAACTCTTTAAGCTGATATTGGTTTATAAATTGTTATGGCAGCCTAGCAGAATAAATATCATTTCCTTCAGGAAGCCTTCTCTACTCCCTGAGGACTGGGTTAATTATGACCTTCCTGTATATTCATCATATCTAGATATGGTCTTATTATAGCACTTAAACACTGTCTTTGCCAATCTCCCTGACGAGACAGGAAGCTTCTTGAGGTTAAGACGTGGATCTTGTTCATTATTGAATCCCAGTACCCAGAGACTGGCACATACCAGGCATTCTATTCATCTTTGTTGAATGAAGGAGTAAATGACAGCCAAAGTTCAGTTTCAAAACAAGAACCCAACTAAGAACTATAGTTATCTGTCAATGAATAGGACTACTTTTTAAAGCAGTGAATTTTCCTAAGCCTGAAATTGTTAAAGTAGAAATAGGTTGATTATTACAGATGTCATGATAAAGATATCTGCATTGATGAGAGATTGGGACACATGTCCTTTGGGGGCTATTCCATCTCTAAGAATCTCTGATTCTTGGAAGTAGATTTTTTAGGAACTAAAAATTTTTGCTCCTGCTTTATAGCTTCTGTGTGTCTAGTCTATAAAAATCGTGAATGTGGTTATCTTTATTAGTTATAATTTAAAAGCTTCAAGCATTAATCACTGTTAGCATAATACAATATAGTATGTGAACCAATAGATTCAAAATAGTGTTATAACCACTGACTTAGTAGAAAAACAATATTAAAAATAAAGATAACTGAAATCTATCAGTTCCAATATTTAATGAATGTGAAGGGTATTAATAAACACCAAAAAAGTTTAGACAGGGTTTATTTGTGTATATTTGCAAGACTTATCTATGCTGTTGTTAAAGCCTCAATAACCATTTTGCTCCTAATTTTTGTGTTTGTGTTTCAGATCTTGATGAATAAAATAAAGCAGACATAATTCATCTCTGGAAAGATTATTTATACTCTGGCATTTGAAATGCTTTGTATTTAGAATAGTAGTAAAAATGGAAAAAGAGAAAGTAAATGATGATGGAAAACCAGACCCAGAGAACTCCTTGGACTTTTCTGAACACTTTAACCAACTTGAATTATTAGAAACACATGGACACCTTATTCCCACTGGCACCCAAAGTCTCTGGGTAGGGAATTCTGATGAAGATGAAGAGCAAGATGAAAAAACTGAAGAGTGGTATCAATTGCAAGAAAAAAAAATGGAAAAAGATCCAAGCAAATTGCTTCTTTGGGCTGCTGAAAAAAATCGGGTAAAAAAAAAAAAAAAAGAACAGTTAAAGAGGAAACCTTAATTTAGTAGGAAACGTATTAGATTGGAAGCCAGAAGACCTGTACTGAATCTTGCTTTAGTCTGTAACTTTGGGCAAAGCCTACTGTTTCTGAACCTCTATTTTCTTATCTGTAAAAATGGCCACCATAATACCTGCCTCTTTCATACAGGGTTTTATACAGAGGCAATGTATGTGAAAACACATAGTAAGCTACAAAGTGTCACATGGGTATTTTGGGGAGCTTTAAGAATAATTATAAAGAGAGCAAGCAATCATCTGTATCTTTAAATCATTTATATTAAGTCATTAGGGTCATCCTAAAGACAAGTATTTAGTAAAGAGAGGATGGGAATTAACATTTATTAAACACCAACTATACCATGTGCCTTACTACATTATTGATTTAATCCTCATATATCCCTATAAGATATGTCATATTCTTCCCTTTTACAGATTAAGAAGTTGAGATTCAGGAACATTAATTTGCCCAGAATCGTCCAAGTAGGATGACCCTGCTTAACAGCCAAAGTCTGTTCTTCCCACTTAGCCATTTGTATCTTGTTTTACTAAGTTCCCCCATGTCTGTGTTAATAAACTAATAAATGGTCTTATATTTTTGGATAACTTTTTAAGCCAAGAGCAGACTGCATCCCACCAGAGGTCCTCAGACCAAACTGAAAATCACTTCCTGAAAACATGTATCTGAGGTTGTTTTAGTTAGAAGGAATTGCGCTCCTTAATCTCGACTTCCTTGTTACCATTGTATTCTACTGTTAAAAGAAGTTTTTTTTTTAATTGGAGTGTAGTTGATTTACAACGTTGTGTTGGTTTCAGATGTACAGCAGAGTGATTCAGTTATACATATATTCTTTTTTAGATTCTTTTCTCATTTAGGTTATCACAGAATATTGAGTAGAGTTCCCTGTGCTATATAGTAGGTATTTTTTAAAGTTTTATACAGTATATATATTGGTGTGGTAATCCTACTACAGAAAGATCAGTCTGTTCCATTACTATGTTTTCTTCGCAGATGAAATATAAAATATTAATACAATTCTAGCCTGTATTATTCATTTAGGACTAGAGCTTTTATACAATAAGCCTTCATTGGACCAGGAATAAATGTATGGTTTGGTATTCAGAGAATCATGCTCTTAGAATCAACAGTTTATAGTTAACACTGACTTGTTCATTGTTAAATCAGTTCCCCACCCCCCCCCCAAAAAATCGTAGTTTTTATTTTACAGTCATCTGCTAACAAAGACGTTTTTATTTAACTTAATTAAATCAAACACTAGATGGTTTAATTTTCTTTGCTTATTGTTTCATTTCGAGTTGGGTTTGTAAAAGATCTATTTTCTTCTCAGCTGACCACAGTGCGAAGACTGCTTTCTGAAAAGGCCACCCACGTGAACACTCGAGATGAAGATGGGTACAGCCCGCTCCATCGAGCAGCCTACAGCGGACACTTAGACGTGGTCCGGGAGTTGATTGCACACAGGGCAGATGTTCACGCGGTGACTGTGGATGGCTGGACACCCCTGCACAGTGCCTGTAAGTGGAATAACACCAGAGTGGCTTCTTTCTTACTGCAGCATGATGCAGATATCAACGCCCAAACAAAAGGCCTCTTGACCCCCTTACATCTAGCTGCTGGGAACAGAGACAGCAAAGATACCCTTGAACTCCTCCTGATGAACCGCTACATCAAAGCAGGTCTGAAGAACAGCCTGGAGGAAACTGCATTTGACATCGCCAGGAGGACAAGCATGTATCACTACCTCTTTGAAATTGTGGAAGGCTGCACAAATTCTTCACCTCAGTCTTAATGGTTCTAATAATTTTCTTAAGTTTCTAAGTCCCAGTGCCTCCTTTGTGTGAGATGTGAAATGTCCCCATCATACAAAGTTGACATCAAAAGTCTTAGGACAGTAATTCAGTGGTACTCACGATAATATCCTTCCAAGTGAATTGCCTGACCTTGATGTCAAAATGTATTTGGAAGTTGATTGGATATATCTTTAATGATTTCCGTGGTGTTTGTGATTTTTATCAAATCATTTTAACTTACCTATACTGAAAAACTTGTCACAAGCTGTACAGAAAACTAATATTTTTGGTGCTGATCCAAGAGAAATGTATTTTTAAATATTCCCCCATCCTAGATCTTTGTGCAGTATTTAGTATATTAATGTGTATTTTTATAAGGTCAGGTAACTCAGAATTTCATTTAAAACTCTTAATATACTGGTGCAGTTCAGCTGTCTTCTCTGCATCACCATAGCCATTTGCTTTCATTGTAAACCGTAAGAATGAACATATTAGTGTCTTGAATCTCCGTAAATTAAAAAAAAATCAAGACACCTAGATCTTTGTTTTCTAGAACCTAGGCCATTTTCAGGAAGTAGCTAGGTGTTTAATCCATGAATTTTATATACTGCCCCCTCCCACAATCCACACAATCCTGTGGACCATCCTACCTCACCCTGGTCAACCTGCATATTCCTTATGCTGCTGGTGAGTCAGCACGACCCTTCAGACATGCGCACAACTATACCTTGGTTCAGATCATAACGTATCTGCTCTCCAGCTAGTTTTACCTCCCTGGTCCTACTGAGCTGGGCACTGCTCATCTAGACTCTCAAGTTCACAGGAAGTGTTCTTTTCCAGGGTCCTCATTTTATACAAGCCACACAAAGACAAAGTGACAGGGAAAAGGAATTCTAAGAATGAGGGGATGATGATTATATTGGGGTGAGAACCGCAAAGTGGCCCAGGTCTTTTTTAAAAGCCACATTGTGGATAGTGACAAAAGCATAAATATAAATAGTCCAAAAAAAAATAAAAGTTTTGAACAACCAAAAAAAAAGCATGAATTCTTTTTTTACCTGTGTATCTTCCTTGGATCCATAACATGTTTATTCATTCCAGCTAAGAGATGGAAGCAACCCAAAAGCCCACTGACAGATGAATGAATAGAGAAAATGTAGTATATACAGAAAATTGAATATTATTAAGCCTTAAAAAAGAAGGAAATCCTAACACATGCTACAACAGGGATTAACCTTGAGAACATTATGCTAAATAAAATAAGCCAATCACAAAAAGACAAATTATGTATGAGTCCACTCATATGAGACATCTAAAATATTTAAATTCATAGGGACTTCCCTGGTGGCGCAGTGGTTTAAGAATCCGCCTGCCAATGCAGGGGACACGGGTTCAAGCCCTGGTCCGGGGAAGATCCCACATACCACGGAGCAACTAAGCCCGTGCACCACAACTACTGAGCCTGCGCTCTAGAGCCTGTGAGCCACAACTACTGAGCCCGTGTGCCATAACTACTGAAGCCCACGCGCCTAGAGCCCATGCTCCACAACAAGAGAAGCCACTGCATTGGGAAGCCCGTGCACTGCAACGAAGAGTAGCCCCCGCTCGCCACAACTACAGAAAGCTCGTGTGCAGCAGTGAAGACCCAACACAGCCAAAAATAAATAAATTTATTAAAAAATAATAATAAAATAAAAATAAAATATTCAAATTCATAGAAACAGAAAGTAGAATGGTTGTTGCCAGGGTCTGGGGGAAGGGAGAAATAGGGAGCTGGTGTTCCATGGGTATAGAGTTTCTGTTTTGCAAGATGAAAAAGTTCTAGAGATCCATTACACAGCAATGTAAATATACTCAGCACTTTAAAATGGTTAAGATGGTTTAAAAAAACTATTAGTCATATAGAAAAGATAATTGCAAATGTTTGTGATTGTCAAAGTACGTTAAATGGTCTCATTAATTTTACAAGTAAATATTATGATACAGATTTGGAAAATTATCTTTAAAAGATAATTGACTGTTTAAAGAAAAATATTAACAATTTTTACAGAGTTTATAACATATCTAAAAGTAAAATATATGTCAACAGTTATATAATGGCTGGAAGGAGAGAAATGGAATTTCTTTTTTTGGCTGCATTGAGTCTTTGTTGCTGCGTGAGGGCTTTCTCTAGTTGCGGTGAGTGGGGACTGCTCTTCATTGCAGTGCATAGGCTTCTCACTGCAGTGGCTTCTCTTGTTGCGGAGCACGGGCTCTAGGCATGCAGGCTTCAGTAGTTGTGGTGTGCAGGCTCAGTAGTTGTGGCACATGGGCTTAGTTGCTCCACGGCACATGGGATCTTCTGGGACCAGGGATCGTACCCGTGTCCCCTGCATTGGCAGGCAGATTCTTAACCACTGTGCCACCAGGGAAGTCCTTGGAATGCTCTTAAAATATGCCTGAAGTGGTATAACATCTCTTGAAGGTAGCCCATGAAAAGTTAAAGTTGTATACCATAAACACTAATGCAACCACTAAAATAACAAAGCAAAGAGTTACAGCTAAACTTCATGATAAAAACTCTCAACAGACTAAGAATAGAAAGGAAGTTCCTCAGCCTGATAAAGGACATCTAAAAAAACCCCAAAACTTAACATCATACTTAGTGGTGAAAGACTGAGTGCTTTCACTCTAAGATTAAGAATAAGACAAGGATCCATCAACAGAGGAATGGATAAAGGAGCTATGGTACATATATACAATGGGATATTACTCAGCCATGAAAAGGAATGAAATTGGGTCATGTGTAGAGAGGTGGATGGACCTAGAGAGTGTCATACAGAGTGAAGTAAGTCAGAAAGAGAAAAGCAAATATTGTATAATAACACATATATGTGGACTCTAGAAAAATGGTGTAGATGATCTTATTTGCAAAGCAGAAATAGAGATACGGAGGTAGAGGACAAATGTATGGATACCAAGGGGGAAAGGGGTTGGGTGGGAGGAATTGGGAGACTGGGATTGACACATATACTGTGTATTGACACTGTGTATACTATGTATATTGATACTATGTACAAAATAGACAACTGATGGGAACATACTGTATAGCACAGGGGACTCTACCTAATTCACTGTGGTAACCTAAATGGGAGGGAAGTCCAAAAGGGAGGGGATATCTCTATGTGTATGGCTGATTTATTTTGTTGTGCAGTGGAGGCTAACACAACATTGTAAAGCAACAATACTCCAATAAAAATTAATTTTAAAAAAATGGATGTTCTTTTTCAAAGTTTCAAATGCTCCCCTAGTAAATAAAACAGGTCACATTTTCAAAAAAAAATAATAATAAGACAAGGATGTCTGCTCTCACCACTTCTATTAAACATTTTACTGCAGATTCTAGTCAGGGCAATTAGGCAAGAAAAGAAAAGAAAAGACATCCAGATTGGAAAAGAACTAAAAGTATCTCTATATGCAGGTGATATGATCTTGTATATGAGAAATCATAAGGAATCCACTGGGAAAAAACTATAAGAACTAATAAATGAGTTCAGCAATGCTCCAGGATACCAGATCAATATACAAAAATCAACTTTAGTTTTATATAGTATCAATGAGCAAACTGAAAATTAAATTAAGAAAACAATTTCTTAATTTAATTATTATTAAATTAAGAAAATTTATAATAGCATTGTTATATAATTTATTATAATTTATTAATAAATTAAGAAAACAATTTATAATAGCATTGACAAGAAAAAATGTACTTTGGAATAAACTTAACAAAAGAAGTACAAAACTTTTGCTCTGCGAACTATAAAAGATTGTTGAAAGAAGCTAAAGAAGCACAAAATAAACAGAATGACATCCCATTTTCATGGATCAAAACACTTATTATTGTTAAGATGGCACTACCCCCCACATTGATCTATAGATTCAATGCAATTCTATCAAAATTCCAGCTAACTTCTTCACAAAAATTGACAAGCTGATCCTAAAATTCGTATGGAAATGCAAAGAAGCCAGAAGCGCCAAACAATCTCGAAAAAAAAAAAAAAAGTTGGAGAACTCACACTTTTTTATTTCAAAGCTTACTAGAAAGCTTGTGGTACTGGCATAAGGATAAACATATATATCAATGGAACAGAATTTTGAATCCAGAAATAAACCCTCACATTTATGGAGCACTGAATACTTTTGACAATAGTGTCAAGAAAATTCAATGGAGGAAAAAATAGCCTTTTTCAACAAATGGTTCTGGGAAAACTGGGTATCCACGTGCAAAAGAATGAAGTTGGACTCCTACATCACACTATAATGTTAATACAAAAATTAAAATGATCAAATACTTAAATGTAAGAGCTAAAACTATAAAACTTTTAGAAGAAAACAAATGGAAAAAATCTTCATGATATTAGATTTGGCAATGATTTCTTGGATATGTCACAAAAAACACCACATTAAAGGAAAAATATAGATAAATGGGACTACATCAAAATTAAAACTTTTTTAAAATCAAAGGACACTATCAACAAAGTGAAAAGGCAACTCATTAAATGGGAGAAAATATTTATAAATCACATATCTGATAAGGGATTAATATCCAGAATATACAAAGAATTCTTAAAACTCAACAAAAAACCCAATTCAAAAATGGATAAAATACTTGAATAAACATTTCTCCAAAGAAGATATACAAACAACTCGTAAACACATGAAAAGATACTCAAATCACTAGTCAGTAGGAAAATGCAAAGCAAAATCACGAAGAGATACCACTTCACATTCATTAGGATAGCTAGCTGTTATATTTTTAAAAAGGAAAGTAACAAGTGTTGACAAGGATATAGAGAAATTGGAACCTTTGTGCATTGCTGGTGGGAATGTAAAGTGGTGCAGCCACTTGAAAAAGTTTAATGGTTCCCCACAAAATTAAACACAGAACTACCATATGATCCAGTAATTCCATTTCTAGGTATATACTCAAAAGAACTGAAAGCAGGAACTCAAAACTGATACTTGTACACCAGTGTTCATTGCAGCATTACTTGCAACTGCCTAAAGGTGGAAACAACCCAAACGTCCATCAACAGATGAACAGATATACACAATGCTGTATGTACATACAATGGAATATTATTCAATCTTAAAAAAGGAATGCAATTCTGATTCATGCTACAACATGGATGAACTTTAAAAACATTATGCTAAATGAAATAACCCAGACACAAAAGGAAAAGATTGTATGATTCCACGTATATGAAGTACCTAAAGTAGTCAAATTCACAGAGACAGAAGATAGAACAGAGGTTACCAGAGGGCAGAGAGAGGGGGAAATTGAGAATTATTGTTTAATGGGTACAATTTCTGTTTGGAATAATGAAAAAATTCTGGAAATGGATAGTGGTGATGGCTGTACAACACTATGAATGTACTTAATGTCACTGAATTGTATACTTAAAAATGGTTAAAAGAGTAAATTTTATGTTATGTACATTTTATCACAATAAAAATAAAGCAGTTATACCTCCAGATCCCCCATTCCTAGCAGCTAGATGGATGACCCCCGCCTCCACTCCAGCAGAAGATTGGAGGTAATTCACTGAAGGAAGTCAAACAGGCTCTCTGGATGGAAGGTACAAAGCACAGTTGAAGGCAGAACCACCATACTGAAACGGGAATTTCATGAATACTTACATTCTACATATTAAGCCTTCAGTTCTCCTCTCCCCCTCACTTCCCAGGGTGCTGGTACCAGACTGATTCCCTCCAGCAGGGAGACCGGAGGAGTCACTCCATGGAGAATCAGAGCAGTTCACGAGATAAGACCTTAAAATACCAACATGAGGGCTTCCCCAACTGAACAGCCGAGACAGATCACCCATCAGTGAAACCCCCAGTTGATAAGCCCACCTGTGTGCACAGAGTCATATGTCCACTACTAGATAGGGCAAGACAGTCAAAGATCACCTGAAGGTAGAGGAAAGCTACTAAGAGAACAAAACAAACCAGAACAGGTAACTTGGGGGAAGCAACAATTATACAAGAAGAAAGTAACATTGGAAATGAAGTGTATCATTAATATCCTTAGACAGATAAGATATTGCATCCATGGTATAAGGCCAAAGTGTTATACAAAAAAAGAGACTGCAAAAACAAAACAAAAGCAACCTCTTGCTCCAAATAAAGCCCTAGATTTTCCCGTTTGCTATTCAAATTAAAGTTTTCTGAGTCTGATTTTCTCATGTGTAAAATTAGTTTTTATATGGATTCAAATAGATTGTGAATACAAAAGTGCTTAGACACTACAGGAGTTGTTTATTAATAATAACAACAGCAACAACTTACAATCCAAAAGTTGGGAATCCTCAACATTGATTTATTCGATCATGTGAGTGTAGCAGGAGCGGGACACGACAAGCAAAGCACTGCGTGAAACCAGAGACCTTTCCTTGAACTCACTGTCCAGTCCCTCCTCCCGCCCCTACTTGTTCCAGGTGGTGATTTATTCTTTAGCCTTTGGGGCCAAACTTTTCGGAATTCGGATTCCGGCTGTGGCACTTCTAGTTGTGTAACCTCAGACAATATCCTCTGCTTTTCTTAATCTCAGTTTCCCTACCAAGGAATAGTAAACCGCTCTTGCGAAACTGGTGTCACAAACAAACGAGAGATAAACGGAAAGAAAGTCCTTTGCTTTGGTCAGTAAGTAATTGCAGCTCCCCAACTCCAGCGCCTTCCTGGGCGCGCGGGTCACCTGCACAAGCCCACTGGGAGCGGCTTGGGGCGGCTGGGGGCGGGGAGGATCCACAGTCACCATGGCAACCGGAGACGCCTCGCGTTCTTCAGCAGCCTGCGGCGGAGCAGAGAAGGCCAGCCGGCCGCGCGCCGCAAAGAAGACCCCCGCGGCATGAGGGGGGAGGAGGCGGTGACCGCGGTGACGATGCCCGAGGCGGGCCGCGACGGCGAGCAGCCTCTGTCGCCCGCAGGCCTGGGATGCGGGGCGCGCGGGGAGACCGGAGGCCGCGGCCCCCAGGAGTCCCGGAAGCAGTGTGAGTTCTCTTTCAGCCTCGGACCCCGCGGGAGGTACGTGGGCGAGGAGAAGCGGTGAAAGGTGAACTGGGGGAAACCGCACTAAGACTAGCTGAAGCCGCAAAGTTTATGGAGGGAGGGGGCGGAGCTGCTGTTTTGGCAAAGGCAGGGGTGATGGTTTTGTGGCCGAAGGCATCTGGTCCATTTCCCCAAGCCCTCCTTCATAAAAGGCTACCTGAGTCCAGGTATCCTCCAACTTAATTGGTAGTGGCATTGGCCTGGAAGGTATTGAAAAAAATTGTGTGTGTGTATATATACATACATATGATATTAAAAATATTAAATTATAAAATATATCTTAATTATAAAAATGTGTAAAATATAATATATATTTAAGTTTTAAATATATTTAAAAATATGTTTAAATTATAAAAATGTGTAAAATGTAATATATAAATTTAAATTTTACACATAATAAAACTATGAAGTTTATATTTTAAATATATAAATTATATACACACACGGAAATATGCAGATCATTTTTGTCAATTCCTTCATTTTACAGACCAGGAAACTGAGGTCTACACTAGAGGAAAGGAAGTGACTTGCCTACCGTCACTCAGTGCTGGAGAAATCCTTCAAACACTTAAACCCCCATCTCTTGGATTATCAGTTCATAAATTATGATTACCTGATCCTTTTAGAATCTCACAATTATGGGCCACGTTTTAACACACTGCTGTTGTCTCCTCCCTGCCCTGCCAAACACACAAACAACATTCAAATAAGTAAAAGCAGTTCTGGTTCACAGTCACAGCCAACATGGTTGAGTCCACGCTAGGTCCAAGTGCTCTTCCATAAATTTACAGATATTTCACAGCCCTTTGTGCCCCACATGTCTTCAGTAGGTGGTAAGGAATGATGAAGATGGAAAATAACAGGCCAAAGAGGAAGGCAAGCGTTCCCAGCCCTTTTGCAGCACCTCCCTGATTGCCTCTCTAGAGCACCGTGGCTCCCTCTGTGCCAGGACAACAGAGGAGCGAGGGTTGTTCTCAAGCCGCTCAGCTTCCGCTCCTCGAGCGACCACGCACCCTCCTCCTGGGAGACGGAGACCCCCCCGAGGAGCCACAGAACTGCTGCCACCTGGTAAAAGGACCTCTTCCCTCAGCATCAGCCACAATGTGCCTGATTATGATACCTCGTTCCTGTTATTGTCAACAGCACACAGAGACCTTATCTAGAGCAGCTAAATTCACTGTATATAAGTATTCAGTATACTTAAGTAATTCCTTACTCCGACTTAAAATTCTATCTATCTGGGAATTTTCCTGTTAAAGGTGCTATAATTTAAAGGTTCTGTATTCCCTGTGACTGTAGGAGTAAAAGGTGGAATTAACCATTCACTTACCAACTTGACAGCTATGGAGTCCTTTTTGCATGTCAGGCATTGGGCTGGTTGCTGGGAAATGAGTAATGAATTAAGGCAGGTGTCCAGACTTTCAGGAGCTCACAAAGTCAGGGTGGGGGACATATAAAGAGTTCCTGCCTCAGCCTTCCTGAGTTCCTGGCCTCAGCTGAAATAGGGACAGAATATTTACACCTGCACAAAGTATCCATTCAATTTTCAATTTTTTTTTGAAAGGTCTTCAATCTCTAGTTTTTGGAAAGGTCCCCAGTCTCTGTACAGCTTCTACTCCCTAATCACACATCTGCTCCCAAATATACACAGATAAAATGTGGTGATTTCCCGCTGAAACATTTTTGAATTATATAGTGGTGGCTATTTGAGCACCCACCAAATCTTTCATAGACTCCGTGTCCTTTCTTTTTTTCTTTTTTCAGTGTTACCTTTAAAATAATTTGTAGTGCTTTCACCACACTGGCTGAACTATCCCAGTATTCTCCATTTTATTAAATCACTGAATCCAGTACAATCAGGTTAGTGTATGTGGTGGGACTATAACCTCCCTTGATCTGAAAATTATACTTCTATTAGGTGGATCTAAAATTACATGAGCTGTTTAGACAGACACATTATATTATTAACACACATAACAAACGCAGTCCATGACATCCTTAGTTTCTCTTTCCCCCCCTGTCCAACTGAAAACATTTGACCCAGGCCTTTTCTGTCCTATGCTTATGCAATTCCTTTGTTTGGTCCTAAATACAGGTCGTTATATGTATCCCCAACAATACCGTCCTATGAATTTTAGCACTTCATTCTAGGTGTAGAAGGCCCTTTGAGTCCTGAGTTTGCCATTCAGCACATAAACCATTCACCAGGTTTGTGCCATTCTCACATTTGGTGAGTTTGCTGAAAGTTCCTATATTCAAATTAACAAATTAAATGGTGATCCCAACAGTTCCAAGTAGAGTCTCTAGAAGCCCCTGATCTGTCAGTCAGCATCTTTGGCATGGGCACTCTCTGCCAAAGAGAAATGCACTTTATCAAATGCCTTGCTGAAAGGCACATACTACACTGTGGCTACAGCGTCTCCCTAATCTGTCTAGTTTAGTAACTTGATTTGAGAGAGTTAGGTAAGCATGCTTTTAATTTTTATGATTTCTGGAAGTTACTTTTTCGTTTATAAAATAGGAATAATTATACCTGCCCATAGGTTGATTGTCAGGAAGAGAGATAATATATGTAAGATGCCTGGGGCATGGTAGCATTCGATAAATTGTAGCAATTGTTATTAGCCAGCTTGTTTGCTTTCTTTCTTTCTTTCTGTCTTTCTTGGAGCAGGGAATATTTGCCTATACTAGCTCTTTACTACTCTCTCATTTTTCATAGTTCCTCAAAACCTTTGGTGATTTCCTCTGTAAATTCTCATAACAGAAGGGCTGAAATTTGTCAAGAGACTTGAACTTAGAGCAAGTGATCTCTTCCTCTCTTCTGAACTATTACAACCTTTTCTTCTTTCTTAGCCACATTTCTTAAACCCTTTTTCTGCCTGAAGATCATGATTTAACCAAAAAAGTGTAAACCAAAGTTAAGCTAGAGTAATTCTGACCCTCACTCATCTCTTATTCATATGACTCCTAATTTAGGGGAAACAAGATGCAGAAAGTATCTAACTCTGCCTTGTTCATGTCTGAGGGTGTGTTTGGGTCTCATGACCAGGAATGAACCAGCCCCACAGCCATACGCAACAGGTCTTTTGCCCTATTTGGGTCAGTCTGCACACAAGTCAAATTTATTTACTTGTGTTCCGTATCGATTAGTCAGGAAAAGATGACACCTGCCATATCTTTGTGTTGGTTAGTTAGGTTTTCCATGGCTCCTTGGATTGGGCTTTTGGGCACTAGGACTAGAAATACTGGTTCCCTGTTGTTCACAAGGCTGCGTGCGCAGACATGCCTATAGAAGAATCTTTCACTAATTGAACAATGCTTAGTTCCACTTGAACACACATTTGTTGAGCATCCATTATTATGTCAAACTCTGTTCTAGGACTCTGATGAACTGAACAGACAACATCCCTGCTCTTATGGTATTTATGGCCTGGTAAGGGAGACATATGGTAAACTAATAGTTACACAAATAATTGGATATAAAGGAAATGAGGCTGCACACACATTGCAATAAATCAAATGAAAGAAAAGAGGAGAGTACTATGAGAAAAAGTAACCAGGGGCATTTCAAGATTGTGGAGCCAAGGAAGGTTTCCTTAAAGAACTGACATTTCAGCATAGACCTGAAATTCAGGTAGAAGTTACCCGGGGAAAAAAAATTAGGAGAAAGGCAGTTCAGGCAGAGAAAATAGAATGTTCAAAGGCTTCCATGTGGGGATGGACAGCAGGGCCATGTGGCTGGAGCTCAGAGAGCAAGAGAGAGAAGCTGACAGGAGAGATTAGAGAGATGGAAGGGCTCAAATGATGCAGCGCTCCCTGGGGTGAGCAGAAGAAATGTAGCTAAAGTACCTAGAACAAATAATCCATCCTCAACTATAGCAGTGTTGTCTTGTGGGGGCAGGTTTAGAGGACAGGAAAAAGTCCTATGTCCATTAGTGGCTCACTACTACAATTCAGGTTTATTCTTTAAAAGATGATGAGGGACTTCCCTGGTGGTGCAGTTGAGAGTCCACCTGCCAATGCAGGGGACACGGGTTCGATCCCTGGTCCGGGAAGATCCCACATACCATGGAGCAACTAAGCCCGTGCACCACAACTACTGAGCCTGCGCTCTAGAGCCCATGAGCCACAACTACTAAGCCCACGTGCCACAACTACTGAAGCCCACACGCCTAGAGCCTGTGCTCCATAACAAGAGAAGCCACCGCCATGGGAAGCCTGTGCACCACAATGAAGAGTAGCCCCCTCTCACCTGCGCGCAGCAGCAAAGACCCAATGCAGCCAAACATAAATAAATAAATTTTTAAAAAGAAAAAAAAAAGGTCTGGGGTGGGGTCCAAGAATTTGCATTTCTACCAGGTTCCCGGGAGACGTTGAAGATGCTGGTCCAGGGACCCCACTTTGCAAATCACTGACCCAGAAGAATCTAAGTCATTTAAATTGGTCAAAGCAGCCAAGGATTTTATCCCACATACACATGGTATATGAGTTACATGGCCTGGGCATTGATAGCTTGCACTGATGGTTCATTTGAAAAAAGATGTGCTCTCAAGAATCCCTCATAGATGTTATTTGAAACTGCTGGAGCCCCTCATTTTCATAGTTCCTTCTCTGATTGCTAGGTGCATATTTCATGCTTTTCAAACCGTCAGGTTTTTACTGCAACCCTCTTGGGTACCAGCAGTTGCTTGAAGATATAAAAGAACTGTAAGGCACAACTCCTATACTCAGAGAAGTTGACATTTTCTGAGGAGGACTGTTGTACAACAGTCTGGTGGGACCCCAATTCACTAAGGATTCCTTAGAGAAGATGCTGCAGGCCCAGAGGTACATCTTTTCAGACTCCATGGTGTATTTTCCCACTTTTTTTTTTTTCGTATTTCTTCACTCTTCATTTGGTCTTCTTGATCTATTTATTGATCTCAATACCAGTGCCACATTGTCTTTGTTACTATAGCTTTATAATAAGTCTTTTTTTTCTTTTTTTAAAAATGTTTTCCCACTTTATGTTTTAAAACCAGCATAGAAACACCTTTTAGGGCTTCTTGTGTCACCCATTCTCACAGAAAGAGAGACCAACAAAACGGCTCATTCTGTTCATATAGTGCCTTTTTTTTTTTTACATCTTTATTAGAGTATAATTGCTTTACAATGGTGTGTTAGTTTCTGCTTTATAACAAAGTGAATCAGTTATACATATACATATGATCATATAGTGTCTTGAAGGAAAGTTTAAAGTCTTAGAGTTTGAACTTTATGGATGGATGCAAAATGACCTACTAAATTACTTCTCTGAACCACAATCTACATATACTACTTCCCTGGTGATTAAAAAAAATATTTAAGTTAATACTATTATATTTTGGGTCACCTTCATTGTTTTCAGAGATTACGTAAAAGCTGATTTATACACTAGTTGGATGTTGTATTATTCTTAATGGATACGTTTGATTATGAGACTGTCTAAATGATTAGGAAAAATCATTCGGCTTATAAAAATTCATTTTTCTAAGCAGTGTTTTCAAATATTCTTCATATAAAATGGAGAATGCTTGGGGGGCATGGGGGGCTGCATTTTTAATAACATCCACCAGAGGTCGCACGGAGGTGCTATTTTAGCCTAGAAAAATCTTTCAAAGCTGAGGATTGATTCTGTAAGGTTAAGTCTTAAAGGGCTCTATTGATGAAAAACAAAAACCTACTATATTTTTTCTTTTCATTTTCTTCTTCTCCTTATTTTAATGGCTGGAATCCCCACGTCCTTGGCCAGAATAGGAAACTAGCACCCAAGGAGAGTGTCACACTCTTCCAGCCTAGCCCAGAGGGCTGGCAGCTCGGGTCAGCCACTGGACCTTCTACAAGGAGGTTTTCAGTGACACACTCTTTTAAATATCAGAAGAAAGCTATGGCCTCTCTTGCTGGAAAACACACCTTGTCACATACACCCATAATTCTGCATAAAACTCTGAGGGGCTTTTATGACTTATATAGTAGCTATTCCCAGACGTTAGGAGGAAGTATGCTTGACCCATTCATTGTCTTCACTTCTTTACTTATCGTTTGCTCCTTCACCCATCCCAAATAGGCTTTTGCTTCCATGAGTGCAGGGAAATTGTTCTTTTCCGGATTGCAAATGACCTTTTTCTTGAAGGTCAAATGCAGTGATCTTGAAGGTCAAATTCAATCTCCTGGTTTCAATCGTACCGTCTATTGAGGGGCATTTGTTCTGAAGTTAAGCAACTTAAAAGATAGCATGTTTTACTTCCGATGGAGCTAATGATGACAATAATGGAAGTACCCCAGAGCAGTGGACTTAAGTTATTTCTGTCCTTTTTCTTCTCCTTTGGTTGAATGAAATTGGTAAAAGGTCAAAAGTTTCTTCTCTTTGGGTTGAACAATATCAACCAAATGTCAAAAGATCCAGAAGTTAGGTTTTAAGGATGTTTAACAGTGAACATTACATTTATTTTAGAATATTGTTATTTGGGTAGCAAGAAGGGACTCAGGAAAAAGCCGTTCAGTGAGGGACCCTCAGGTGATTGAGCTATCCCACCTGTTCTTGTGGTCGTGTATGACAACAGTTAATAAGAGCTGTGAAGACCTTGCAATGGCCAACATGTCCCAGGTGATTGTTACTGTGCGCCCCATACTTGGGTCTGGGGAATGGCATCAGTGACAACAAGAAAAATGGACTGCCAGGCCTCCAAGCCTTCCCTTCTCTGGGTTTTTGAGTCCTTCCAGGCTCCTGACGTAGAGCTATATGGGTTCAGTGAGAAGGGGAGGGGTAGGTGGGTGAAGGGAGTCTCTCTAATGATGATGATGATGATGATGATGGAGGTAATCATTAATAATTGTATTTATTTACTTATTATATTGGCCATCATTCACAGTGTGTCTCCTGGACGTGAAAGTTTTTACAAATTACCTCTTTCAATCTTTGCAGCAACCCCGTGCTCTTATTGAAACTGCAGAATGCGTTTTGGGACTTAGTAGAGCATAGAGCTTGGTAGAGCTTCTGTCTCCGTGCAGAAAGAATTCAGTGAGAGACAGAGTGACAGGTAAGGAAAGAGTTTATTAGTATAGGACACTTGTGAGATTTACAAGTGGGTGGGCAAGAGGGGTGGCATGCCAAGAACTTAGTGGGCTGCAGTTTTATAATCAAAGGAAAAGTGGGGAGGGTAGACATCAAGCTTCCATCGTCAGTTCCTCCTCCACATTGGGCAGGAGTTTTCTTGTCCCTACATGGTCAAACAGGGACTATCGTGCAGCAATGGAAATAAGTGAAAAGGCAGTTACATAGACTAAAATATGGTAAATCATCTCAGGTTTCAGTTTAATGTCACCTTTTCCTTGCATTTTTGTCTTTAGTGTGCACAGAGAAGCATGTCCTAGGAATCATTAACTTACTGACCTCACTGGACAGGATGTGGGTCTCATTCCACCACTGTTTTATTGTTTTGGGACACGTCTAATGCTTCTGTTGCATGGTTTTGGTGCTAAGCAAGCCCACTTGGTTTTGTTGTTAAGCAAGCCTGCTTTCTTGCGTGATCGTTTAACTTAGAGTGGTCTCCCATACATTTTTTTTTTACTTATGATCCCTTCGTGGGATTAACTATTTAATCACCTACTTTGTCCCTGTACTCTGTCCCTGTCATTATTATTCCCATTTTGCAGCTCTGGAAGCTGAGGCTTGGGGGAGGTACAATGACTTGCCTGTTGTCACACAGTGGAATAACTGATACTTGAATGTAGGCTCATCAGAAGCTGATGTCTTTGCTCTTAGCCATTGGGATATACTTTAAAATATAAGATTATGTTTTCTTAGAGGAAAAAAGATTTGAAACTGTACTGGTAGCAAATAGTATTCTCTTCAGTAACAACAAAGTTGTCACGATCTTCTCCAGGTTTAAGTTCAAACTTGAGGTAGAAGAGGTTTCAGAGACTTTATACACATTCCTGCCCCAAGCACAGGGGCCTGGATCTACAGGGTCTCATCATCCTGAAATGATGAAAGGAAAAAATGCAATTTTCTGATCAGATCTGCTGTCAGGTGTAAATGGAATTTGGGCCACCTGTGGAGCCTTCTGGATAGGTAAGAATTTAGCTAACCTCACAATTCATATATTCTTAGTGGTTCCCTGAAGATTTCCCCCTCCTTACAACTTTTTTAAAAAGAAGAGGTAGGTTTATGAGACATGCATTATGGGACTATTGCATTCATTTTGCCATCTATTTTAAAGCTATTTCTACATTTTGAAAATTTTCTATAGAGGACCATGTGGAAATACAGTAATGTACTACTTTAATGTTTTCAAATTGCAAGGGCTTTTGTATTTTTCAGGCTAAAACCTGCAGAGTTTATAGTAGTCATGAAAAATTTGATTAATGAAGCTCACTAGTGTTCTCTTATACATTTCCCTTCCCAATGAATTTCAAGAGTGTACTCTCAGATGCATTCATTTGTGTCTATATGTGCCTGAATGCATGCACACTTAACGTTGAGTCTGGTTTGTTTATTATGTTTAGTACAAATTTAAGAAATGTGAAATATTTCCCAGCAAGTGTCGATATTTTTGCTATTCATTAATTCATTCAACAAAAATGTTTTTGTACCTACAATATACAAGGAACTTACTAGACACCAAAGACATGTCAAGATAATTCCCCAAAAAAAGATAATTACTGAGCTTAGAAGTCACCAAACATAAATTTTAATTACTTAAAATTTTCTTCCTCTGACCATGTTTATACAAAGGAAGCATAGACAATATGTTTCTAAACTGGCTTTTCAAGCTCCCATGTTCCTTATTCACAGTCCTGAGAGCTGGGGAAACAAAAATATTTTTAAAGGGCGACCTTCTGATAGACCAGGTCAGATCCCATTGGCTAAAATTTTCAGCGTAAAGACTTGGTTTTGTAACTTTAAAATTCAGGATAAAGACACACCTAAAAAGGTGTTTGAGTAGAAGAGGTTTGGGGGCATGAGAAGAGGAGAGAGAAGAAGAATCTCTAAGATTCCGAGCTTCAAGAAAGGATTTGATTCCTTTCTCTTAGCGTCTCTCTTATGCCTACTGCCCTTTTCCTTTTCAGGTTAGGCTGCCAACATTGAGGTCTCTCTGGCCCCGTTCTGCACACACCCCCTTTGTCTTCCTTCCTCCTCCTGGAAAGCATTTGCCCAGAGCTGAGAGAGTTGAATTTCCCTTTAAAGAAGCCTCTGCTTCAAAGGATATTCACACTTCTTTTTGGTCCTCTTTTCCTCCAGTTGAATATATCACTTTCCGTAATGTCTTCATCCAAATATCCTATCAAATCAAAGTCATGCTACTTTTCCCAGCACCCTCTATCCCCAAGTACAGTAAACACTTACGTATAACAACATTTTGCTTTAAGGGTTTTTTTCCCATGCATTTCTAGGCATATGCATTTACATTTCAGTTATTTTCTCTATTAAGCCATAAATGTGATTGCATCTGAAAGAGCCAACTGGATTAGACTAGTACAATTCTATTTAATTTGATGTGGGTTTTCTACAGAGTTCTACCTCTGGATTTTTAACCATTTTCCATTTACCAGACCTTCCCACAATGCGGAACAAAGCTAAATCTATTTTCTTGGTTTCTCACAGGGTGTCACGGGGGGTATTGAATAAGTGTTCGTGGACTCGTACATCTGAGTTTGTTACCCTTTTCTATCTCTAGACGGGGCAGGAAAGGAAACTGGCTTGATCAGTAAGGGAAGATTTGGGTTAGATATAAGGAAAAGCTTGAACTTTGTAAGGTCTTGGCAGAAGGAGTCTTGGAGTCTTCCTTGAAGGTCTTTGAAGAAGAGGGAGGAAACGAATCTTGACAGATAGCTCCAGCCGCTCCGTTCAGGAGCCAGGAAGGAGGGGAAAGGACTGACATTCAGCCTGGTGAGTCAGCTCAGTGACTGTGCCTCTGGAAATAGAATCTGAGTCCATGCTTGTACAGGAAAATCATCGTCCCTGTAAAAAAAAAAAAAAAGCTACTATTTATTGAGTACAAAGCATTTCATTTCATCCAAATGCTGTAATAATCCTTCAAGGTAGATATTATTGTCATCCCCATGAGGGATGAGACATCGTGGATTAAATAACTTGCCCAAAGTCATAGAATTGGTAGGTGGTAGAGCAGAGACTGAAACCCAGATCTCCTCTGAACTCAAAGGCTGTGCCCCTACCCATTGCATGGTACAGACTCCTTTAGGGAGGGATCATGTCAGTGTGTATGCCAGTGGGCAGACTTGGATCTGTGGAGAATATTGGGCATTGACATTTGCAGCTTCAGAAATGGGAAAAACAACTTATGGCATTTACCTGAATTCACTTCTTTGTTTGACTTGGGTCACAGTTTTCTACACAGTAGATTTTCACTAAATGCTTGTTAACTGATTCCCAGAATCTAAACATGTGATTTTAGGATATGGAGAAAAGCCCAGTGCAAATCATTACTAAACCAATACTTATTGATGGTATCAGGACTTAGGACTATAATTTGCCTTGTACAGTGCATAGACATCACGTTACAAATATTTTGTTATGCTGTTTTCCAGTGAGTTTACTGTTTCTTTCAAGGGGGAGATTAAACAACATCTAGTTTAGAAGATTATTGGATCTATTGGATGAATTACTCTGGTAACTTTGGGTTATGTTATCTTTGGAAATATTTGTGCTTCTAGGAGTTAAAGCAGAATCAGATAAGATTGCCTGATGAAGTCCATATATTAATGATTATTTATTCCTGATTTCTCTGCATCTTGCTATTTGTATTTCTTAATTGACTTTTCATCTGTTTCTTTAGGGGCAGGTTAAATTAATAACACTGTAGAGGTTAAATTGCATAGGGAATAATTCAATGAATGAGCTAGAATTACAGATTAAACAAAGGCTAAAGACCTTGGGTGGTTTAATCAATCAAACCAAATAAACCTCCACCCAAATGGCTAAAGAAAATAGTCACCAAGTAAATACTTTACGAACATTTTGTGCTGAAAAGAGAAGAAGCTAATAATCATTATCTTGCTTTTGAAAATATTGACAGTGGCCCTGGAAGGGATTTGGAGCATTAAAAGGAATCTCCCTGTGGGAGGCTTGAAGCCAGGACTGCCGAGCAGAAACAGTTTACTGCCACAAGCCAAGTACTATTCGAGGCACGGAGGGCTACGAAGTAAGACCTGGATACCCTTGACTTCCACCCCAAGCATGGAGGATACTGAGCGGTTTATAAACCAGTGGTATGTGCTTTATTTACAGCTCTCAGTCGAAAGCCAATCTTCTTTTGATTTGCTTCTCTCAGGTTACTTGTAGTTTGGCTACATTGCCTCATTGTGGAACTTAAATAGTAATAGTTTAAGTAACCAATTTACCCCACGGATACAATAGAGGTTCACACTCTTGAGTTATACTCCTGACTCTTTCCTTTCCTTTTTATCCACAGAAGACCTTCCAGCACACGGGCTCAGTGGGAAGGAATCTTGCACTGCCCTTTCTTCTAGACAGATGATCTGCATTTACTAGTGGAAATGAGGAAAGGGAGACGAGGGAATTCAGGAAGAATAAGGCAACTGCTTTGCTAGGTTCCATTAGTTTTACCCTATTTTAGGTAGGAGGCCACCAAGGCTGGCCCCAGTAGACTGTTCCTCACAGACATTATGTTTGGGGAAAAGCTATTACTCATTCCTCACTGTCCCAGCCGATGTCTGCCAGCGATATTTGTGGCAGGATGTGGAGAAGGCAGGGGTTCTGACATGGAAGCACAAGCAGTGTCCAGGTAGTGTACGGACATACAACTGGGTCTATAAGTCCTGAAAACAGCTCTACAATTGGGAGGGAACCCTGGGCTGAGAGGAAAGAAGTGGGTAAGTGCCAAGCTTGGGTCCTCTTAACCAAGATATGAGTCATACTGGCAAATGCTATATAGCACTTCATTAGATTCTTCATATATAATTATATATTAAATCTTTACAACAATCACATGAAACAAGTACAGTTCATTTCACAGATGAGGAAACTGAGGCACAAAAAGGTTTGAATAATTTACCCAAGTCACTCAGCTAGTGAGTAGAAGTCATGAGGCACCACCAACTCTGTGAGCCAACGGTACACAGGAACTGGGCTGTCTGGTGAATCTGGAATGGCGTGAGGGCTCAGCCCAAGTGCCACAAAAGAGGGGGGTCCCCAGGGAGGAAGCCTCGAGAATATGGATTCAGTAGGAGGAAAATACAGCCACTAAAGACTGGGACACAAGGTGAAAAAATAAACAAACAAAAAACTTGTTACTTAAGGGGATTCGTGTAGCAAAAAGGAACCAGTAATAGAGACCTGGGTTTAATAATAATAAAGTAGTAGCCACCATTTATCATGTGCCAGGCATGGCAGTCTTTCAAAGTTATGTAATCCACAGGGTCACATGAGATGAGAGTTTCAATCTTCATTTTTCACGTGAGAAAACTGAGGCTTGGAGATATTACATTACCCAAGATACTATGTCTAGGGGGTAGTGAGGCCAGAACTACAGACCTGTTTCCATCTGACTCCAAGACTATGCTTCAACCTTTGGGCCATCATGGCAGAGAATTTGCTCATCAGAAAACAAGGGTGGAATAGTAGTGGTTAAACAGGCACAAATGCCAGGGCCATGGGAATTCAGGGTTAGGAACCTGGGAGTCAACTACATGCAAAATCCACAGAGATGTGACCTGAAGTAATGGTTGTTCCATCCAAGTCTGGGACACTTGCCCAGTGGGGTCTGTTTATTTCAGCTTTCCACCCAATTTGTCAGGTCCCAACTCTAGTGGGCAAATCCATCATTCCAAGAAAACTCACAAAGCAATTTATTTTAGAGATGATTTTCTAAATGCTGTAATATAAGACTGGTTTGAAGAACAAATTTCCTTCATTTGAAGACACAGAAGTGCAACAGATTACCCGATTTATCAATTGGGGGCATATAATAAAAAATACATGTTTGATTTTGACCATAATTACATTACTTTCACCCATACGGTTTAGGAGAAACTTATTCGCAGCTCCCGCTCATTGATACTCATCCGCACTACCTTCCTGGCGGCCCTCAGCCCTCTATCTCCAGCCTGCATCAAGCCCTTACAGTGGTCATGTTATAGTATGTAACTGACATTGTTGTATGTTTTAGCTTCATCTCTGTAAGTTACCAGCTGCATTTTGGCATTTAAACTGCTACTATCTGCTATACAAATCACAACTGATGAATCCATAAGAATTAGCTGATAGCTGAGAATTAGATATTTCTCATTATCAATTAGGAAAGTTAGATGCAAGACAGCAATAGCACAGATGAACAAAACCCACAGATAACTCTCAAAAGTTGGTCAGTATTAATTCAAACACTGTCAGAAACCCAATGAAGCCAGGACCCATGTCTCTTTCACTCACCACTGTTTGTCTGGCACTTAGCACGGTACCTGGCACGGTAGGTGCTCAATCACTATCAGTCACAAGAATGACCGCGCGAATGATGAAACAGGAAATACATACATGTTGAATGCCTCCTGTATGTTCGGAACCTTCTTGCTGCTACCCCACACGTCTCCCCCTCCACAAAAGTATATGGTTTTCCCTCTTTGAAATGCTAAATGAAACAATGTAAACAATAGAAGGAAAAGCAAGGGAACCCATTGACTTTAGTGTGTGAGTCATGAAAAGTTGTGCATATCTTATATACACACTGATGCTTTCAAAGAGAGGTTTTCCTTGGAATACAATATTTCCAGAAACCTCTCCTATAAAGTGTACTTTAGGTAGATAATTTGGGCAATCCTCACTGTCATCTTTTTCCTATTCACTTGTGCTTTTTTTCCTTTTTCTCATGAACAACACGATCATTGTAGTTGTAACTCCTCCAACATTTAATACACGTCATTTAAAATTTAAATTTAGAATCATGATCATCTAATTGTAGTTCTAAATTCTAAAACAGTTTTTGGTTAGAGACTAGGAAGCCTCTCCTGCTTTCATCATACTAACAAGATTGAGTCATTTACTTGGATCAGTTTCTTCTTATTCTGTGGCATGTAACAACAACAAAATAATAATAATAAAGTTGTCCAGCCCAGCACTTCTCAGGCTTTAATGTGACTACAAATCACATAGGTATCTTATCAAAAAGCAGTTTCTGATACAGTCGATCTGGGCTGGGATTTGAGATTTTGCATTTCTAACCAGCTCCCTGGTGATGCTGATTCTGCACGTTCAGACACTATACTCTGAGTAATGAGGGTCTAGAAGACCGAGGTTTCTCCAGTTACTTGAATCACATGGGTATGGCTTTTATATTCTGCTCTACCAAATGAAGCACTGTTAAGAAAATTAAATCAATTTTAGATGAAAACGGGGTTGGAATTAAAAAGCATTTCCCCAAAGTAAAAACTTACTTGTTTGTTCACTCATTTCTTTATTCTAGGATAAGATGAACAATTTTTCCATTGAGAAGAAACCTCTTTCTCCTGAGGTCTGAAAAAACAGAAGAAACCACGCTTGTTTCACAGTTTAGATGTGTTTAAAAACATTTATATTAGCCTGTAATTCCTATTATTGGTTTTAGTTCCTATCTATAAATTAATCCAAAGCAATGAAAGACTATTGGTAAAGTTTGCTAAGCACCTGAAAACAATGGAGAAAAATATATTTATTTTTAGTTGTCACAGGTAGGATACACTGGGCTTCTATTTCAGCTTATTTTATTAAGTATGTCAAATATGATAAAACAAAGGCATGTTTATTGAGTCTACTTCAAGGAAAACATTATAGATGTTAACCTTTCACTGTAATATAATTATGGTCATCCATTAAAAAAAAATTACAGGTATAGTAAAGGTTAGTAAATGAATGGCAGAGATGAAAAGTCTCTGACTCAGAGACAACCATTTTAATGCTAGCCTTGGTAGAGCTCATCCTTTCTCTAGAATTTGTCCACTAAATAGTAAGGAGCCAGGAAATTTATGAAGAGATTTTAAAGGGAGGGGGCCATTTTACAAATACTATAATACTACTGGGGTAAAAAGAGGTTAAAAAGGAGAAAAAACCCCTAACCTTCCTTTCCCCCCAATTGTCAAAAGTAACATATGTACTGTATAGAAAAATTGGCAAATAAAGAAAAATAAAGGAAAAAAACCCATCTGTAATTCAATTCCCAGAAATAACCACTGATAACATGCTGATATATTTTTATTCTTTTTTCGTATGCATGTTTTACTTTACATGCATAGGAAATATTTGAATCACATTGTATGGTATATGTAACACAACATATAATTTCCCACTCATTAAAATATAACTGAATAATTATATTAAAAATGTTTATATGTTTGCACTATTTATTTTTGCATTTATTACTCTATGTTTTGGACCTTTGGATTTTTCAGATTTTTCATTTTATACATAACTGTTGTGATTTACTTACACCCCCTCACCCGCTTAAAAAGTTTTTTTTCCTAGTATTCTGGTTATATATGTTTCATTCTCCTTCCTCTCTTAAGCTCATCTGAAAACTTCCTCCAATTCGTGGTTCTCAAGTTTATTTCTCAGATTTAATGAAATAAATCAAGTCAGCTCAACAAAGATTTGTTGACTGGGTATATCTCTTCCCTACTTAAAAATATTTACACTGTGAAACAGTCAATAATCTCTTGAGTCAAAATCCAAACTTTTCCAGATTTAATACAAAAACTTCCATTTAGTTAATACACATTAAGAGATCCTACATGTAAGCCAGTTCCAGCCATCACCATGTTAACGGAACTCTCTCATCATTGGCTACTTAAAAAACAGTGTTGTGAGCCAGTGGCTAAAATTGGAGAGATTACATCTTCAATTAGTCAAGAAATATAACACCCCAAACTACCTGAAAATGGGGTAAAACATTTACAATGCTTATGAATCTAAACGCTTAACCTCCCCCAGATTCTTACAATCAACCTTTCTGCATGTATATTAGGATGCCACACAAAAGGAGCAGTGGCTGGGGAGTATTGACTTTTATTCACCCATTAGAAACGATGCCCTGTTTGCACTTGGGCTTTCAGGGTTACTTTACAAACACGTGCTCAAGGATTTCCTTCCTCATTTCCACTCTACTTCTGCCCAATACACAATATATATAAACTACATATGTATATAAACTATATTATACTGTATATTCGTTAAACACCCAAATACAAACAGTGGTTATCTGGGGATGGAGTTGGGGGAGGAGCAATATTTTCTTTATCTTCTTCTTTATATTTTCTATATTAAAAAAATTTTTATATAGTAAATATGTGCTGTATATATGAGACAAACACAATAAATGCTATGAAATAATCTTCCCTGACCGCACCAAGGTAATTTTATATATTTTATTTCTTGCCATGTCTCAGTTACTTTTAGCTTTGTTTTCTTTCTTTTTAGATACCCTTTTGATGGTAAATGGTAATGATATCTCTTAAATACAAACCCATATTTTTTTATGGTGCCTGTACAATAGATGATGCCACTTAAAAGGACAGTGAAAAAATGTTTATGACGGCTTTATTCAAAATAGCCTAAAAATGGAAACAACCCAAATGTCTATCAACAGGAGACTAGATAAATTGTAATATATTTATACAGTGGAAAGATACAAGAAAACAAAAAAGAATAAACCATATGAAACCAGTGACTCTCACAGTCATTATGATGACAAAAAGAAGCCAGGCACAAAAGAGAACATACTGGAGGAATCCATGTACAGATTTTGAAAAACAGGTAAAACTAACCTATAGAGACAGAAGTCAAAATAGTAGCTTCCAAAGAACCTGAAAAAGAATACATATATGTGTGTGTGTGTATATATATATATATATACATACATATATATACACATATCTGTATAACTGAATCACTTTGCTGTACAACTGAAACATTGTAAATCAACTATACTTCAATTTAAAAATAAATAAAATAAAACAATAAAAGTAACAAGACAATATGGGCAGATTTTAAAGAAAATATTGGGGTGGAGAAGTATGATTTTCTAAGTATGATATGAAAGTCAGAAACAATAAAAATGGTAAATTTAACTATGAAAAATCGTGGTTTCCTTTGGGAACTATTGACTAGAAACAAGCATGAAGGATCCTGTTGTGTTTTACATCTTTATCTGGGTAGTTGTTACACAAGTAAGAGTCTGTGTGTGTTGCATGTAAAAAGCACTGAGCTGTGTGCTTAAGTTTTGTGTTCTACACGGGCCTCTCACTGTTGTGGCTTCTCCCGTTGCGGAGCACAGGCTCGGGACGCGCAGGCTCAACAGCCATGACTCACGCGCCCAGCCGCTCCGCGGGATGTGGGATCTTCCCGGACCGGGGCACGAACCCGTGTCCCCTGCATCGGCAGGCGGACTCTCAACCACTGCGCCACCAGGGAAGCCCAAGTTTTGTGTTCTTTATGTATATCTTCAAAACAAAACAGAGCATAGGAAAATTATCTCGGGAAAGAAAGGACTGCTTCTCGGAATGCTAAAAAGCAAAGAGATTAGGATTTCCCCTGCAGCTGGGATTGTGTTGAAACTCTAATTGGGCTTTCCATATTCTTATTTAATAGTATTACCTATTTCCTAAGAAATAATATTACAATATGTAAAGAGAAAATGAAAAAGAAAAATATACCCAAACTAATTATCCAGGGACATGGGGGTAGGGTGCAACGTCATTGGGCCTAAGATTTAGTTGTGTCCCAACAATGTAGATTTGGATTAGCTCCTAATCTCTCTCTTTCTCTCTCTCTGTCTCTGTTCCTCTCTCTCTTCTCCACCCCTCTTACTCCCTCTCATTCTCCTCTCTTCCTTCTCATCTTTCCTTCCTTCCTTCGTTCTTTTCTTTCTAACTGCCTGTCTGCCTTACTTTCTTCCTTCCCCAGCAGCCCTTTATTTCTTTATACTCTGGGGAGTTTCAAAAAAGATTTACGGGGCTTCCCTGGTGGCGCAGTGGTTGAGAGTCCGCCTGCCGATGCCGGGGACACGGGTTCGTGCCCCGGTCCGGGAAGATCCCACATGCCGCGGAGTGGCTGGGCCCGTGAGCCATGGCCGCTGAGCCTGCGCGTAAAAAGATTTACGGCTTCAGATTCTTTAACAATGAGATTTGTGGTCCTTCTATTGTAAGTGTGCCTAGATCATTAAGCTGTGTCTTTTCCCCCTGATCCTGATCTTTACTTCACTATATTCTTTCATTTAAATTCTAATTTAAAGTTTATCAAGTTTGATTCTGGTAGCCAATATTGAAAGGAAAACCTGGTAAGTTAAACAATTCATATTGTTCATAACATTTAAAAAAATTCCCCATGTTGAATATAGGTTGAATTATGTCTCCCCAAAATTCTTATATGGAAATCCTAACCCCTAGTACCTCAATAAAGTTGATTTTTAAGAACACTTAGATTGGGCTTCCCTGGTGGCGCAGTGGTTGAGAGTCCGGTTGGCGTTGCAGGGGACACGGGTTCGTGCCCTGGTCCGGGAGGATCCCACATGCCGCGGAGTGGCTGGGCCCGTGAGCCACGGCCGCTGAGCGTGCGCGTCCGGAGCCTGTGCTCCGCAAGGGGAGAGGACGCAACGGTGAGAGGCCCACGTACCCCCAAAGAAAAAAAAAATCACTTAGATTAAAAAAGAAGTCATGGCTTCTTGGAGGAATGTCTGATTCCAGATCTGAGGCAGGAAATCTCCAGGATGAATTTGGAACATCTCGTATGGAAAACAGGGAAGTTTCCAAAATTAATAGGTCATATCCAAAGGACTTAGGAGCTACCACGAATCCTCTGGCCAAAGATGGGGAAATTTTAGCATAAAAAAATTGGCACTCACTGAATATATAAAAAGCCATGAGTTCATAAGGATATTTTTTAAATGAGAGAGAATAAGGCAAACAGCGACAACAAAAACAAACCCAGCTTCACTAAACACCAATCGAGATTGCAAAGGCATTAATTCTTACTTACAAAGGCAGCAACTGAAAAGAAAGAATTATCTATTATCCTACCTTTTCTGAACAATTTGGTAATTTAGGTACCAAATAGCCCTGGTAGATTAAGGGAAGTCCTCTTTACAGAATTTCAGTTAATAAGTGTGGAAAGAATGATAGATTAGTGAAGCTACCATTTTATAATCCCCAAAACATTAACTGACTCTGCTCATCAATGGGTGAAGCCATTGGACGAATGTGTTTTTTTCGTCTTTTTAAATTTATTTGTTTTTATTTTTGGCTGTGCTGGGTCTTTGTTGCTACGTGCTGGCTTCTCATTGAGTTGGCTCGCAGGCTCTAGAGCACAGGCTCAGTAGTTGTGGCACATGGGCTTAGTTGCTCCACGGCATGTGGGATCTTCCCGGACCAGGGCTCGAACCATGTGTGTCCTGCATTGGCAGGTGGATTCTTAACCACTGCGCCACCAGGGAAGCCCTAGACAAATGTTGATGGGAGATTCCTCATTGGGAGAGAAGGCTGGGCACCACAAAAACCTGTGATCAATCTTAACATCACACAAGTGCAACAATTGGACACCAAGTGCTGCCTGGTGTGAAGTTACCTGTGGCTTGATTGGATTCAGGTTCAGCTCTTTTGGTAAGTAGACTTTGCAGGTGACATACTTAATCATGAAGGAATGAAAGATGATATATGGGATTTATTTGAAAACATAGAAATAAAAGAAAAATGATTAGGTGGTGCATAAGTGGGCAATCTTAATAATCGCTGAATCTTGATAAAGGGAATTGGGGGTTCATCACCCTTTTCTTTCTACTTTTGTGTTTATAGTTTTTCATAATAAGTTGTTTGCAGGTATTTATTTTAGACATAAGGGAGCATTTGTTTATGGAAATAATAGAAAGACTGAGAAAGTTCCTTCCTCGGTCATCTGTTCAAAATCAGAACAAACACAAGAGACAGACACCTCTCCAGAACTGTTCAGCTCACAAAGGTGTTCATTTCTCTGAGAACTAGTATGCCCACTCCCTGCCCCAAACCACCTACTGACCACCACTGCTCTGGACCCAGTGCCAGACCATAGCTAATTTCACTAGAGGGACACCAGGCCCAAGGTAGTCCAGTCAGATTTTTGCTGCCAAAGACTTAAAACTGAGATTCAAAATCTGCTTGTCAGACTCTGCTGTTGGAGAACTATGGAGTTAGGGAGAACTATATTCTGCCCAGTGAACTGGAGAAACACAGAAAGCTGATAGGGGTGGCAGGGCGGAGGGAAAGAAGCAGATGTAGCATTCTGCCAGCATTCTCTGCCCTGTAGTCCTCCTCCTGGGCTTTGTAAGAACCCCTTCTCACAAGATAGTAAATTTTGTTCAAGGGAGCTCTCCGTCACAGACTAGCCTTGGGTGCAGGACACCAAGGCCTTACCTACCAGTGAGTTGGTCAGATGAGAGCCTGGGAACCAGTGGACATGTAGGGCATCACTGGAGACTGTTCCTCGGTGGAGGGGCCTTTGGACTCATGGAAGGGTTAAGTCTCTCATCATTTAAGGAAATTTATGCCTAATGACTCTTTAACTTAATTACATTAGCTTTTTTTTCTTACTATTTTTAATAAAACTCTTCAACTATTAAAAAAAAAAACAGGTGGGTCTCTATGAGACCCACTTCTTACATGACAGTAAATTTTGTCCCCAACCCTACCCTTTTATTTTTTGGTCTAAAGCTGGGACTTCCCTGGCAGTCCAGTGGTTAAGACTCTGCACTTCCACTGCAGGGGGCACGGGTTTGATCCCTGGTCAGGGAACTAAGATACTGCATGCTGCACGGTGTGGCCAAAAGAAAAAGAAACAGTCATCATAAAGCTGTCTCTAGTAAGTCACTGTAATGGCAACAAAAAGAATCCTTAGTGGTACAACTGCCTTTAGTTTTATCTGGCTTAATTATAATACCTGCTTGGAGCACGTGTGTGGGCTAAATAGCTTCCTTCCGGTTCATAATTCCAGGTCTCTATAACTAAAGGGGTTAGAGTGGAAACTTTTGGGTGGAGAGACCCAGGTGTACACCCCACCCCTCAAAAAAACATTGCTTTGCTTTAACTTCAAAAACGTCTTTGATAATATGAACAAACCTTGCTTAACTATTTATAAATGGATATGAGAAAGTTGCAAAGATAGGTGTCTGAAAGACCTTTCCACTCTGATAATGACACTTGATCAGTTCAGAAGTGACAAATGACAAAGTGACAAGGCAATCAAGGAAATGTTGCCTCAAGAAGCAAATAGGCAGGGTTACTAAAGGCCTAACACATCACAGCTTCTGAAGTCTACCTTTGGATTCTTCAGATCTGGAATTTCTCTAAAGCTATAATTTACGTGGGTGGGTTGAGTGTGATAGCTACATGTCCCACAAGGGAAGAAATTTTTGTCTGTTTGTTCAAATATACCTCATGTGTCTGGCACATAATTGACATCCAATAAGTGTTACTACATGAAGTTATAGCCTTTGCAAGTTTTTAAGCCCAAACAAGGTTTGACCCTAATGGAGTCCTTCAAATGTCAATACAGAACAATTCTCTGTCCTGTATTTCCTGGAACACACTTGAAAAATAGCTCTGCAAGCTGATAATGACAAAGGAGTCGTCATAATAAATACAAATAAAGAAAAACTGCAGTATTTTACCTTTTAAAGGAACACAGCCAATCCTGGGGTCATCATACCAACATCTTCTAACAACAATCCCCAAAGTTCTTTCTCAAACTGTGGACAGGGAAATGGGCCCTTGAGAGTTTCAAGGGAACGAAAGAGGCACAGCAGATTTCCAGTGACGAACGGTGAGAATGTGTGAATGGTGGTCAGGCAGCATCTACGGCTTTTATTCGCATCTAATTTCTCTTCTCTGACCTCAAGAGGGGCTGTTATTCCCCTCCTGTCTTAGATGATCCTGGAAATTAAGTCTTTGAACAGTGAGCTCACTCAAAGAAGTTCCCTTTTTTTGCAGAGTCCAGTGGTGCTTCCAGGATAGACGTAGTTCTTGCAGTGCCGTATGGAATTTGAGCTAACTCATTTGACTGAGGACCCAAGTAGACTTCAGGTGAGGTGCAGAGATAATGCTGGTGAACCTGAAGAGGATTTGGAGAGGCCAGTATGATACTTACCATTTTCACCCTACACTTGTGCTATATTATTTATCTTAGTCATTACTTTTTAGTCCAAAGTCTTTTGCATACTCTCCATGAATGAAGAAAGTGAACTGTTTCATAAGTGCCTCATGAAAAGTAAAATTAACAGTGGTGTTCATTGATTCACTCATCTATTCATTTATTTAACAAACATTTATTAAACACCTCGTATGTGCCAGGCATTGCACTGTGTGATATTAACATGTTTATTGCAATGTCAAAATAATTTTGTGTAAGTCTTGTATTCCATAACTTCTACATGTGACTGCAAATAAACTCTATTTTAGGAAAGAGTAGTTTAACAAGAAGAATGCAGAAGTAAACCCTATAAATATTTTAAATATGGTGCGAATATTTCTGACTTTAACCAGAGTTTCGCAATGTACCTTTTTCTGAACATCCAAAATTCTTGCACTACCTGTTCAGTCAAGTAAGAATACAGGAAGAACTTGAGTGCATACGAGTAAAACCCTAAAATAAACGTAATAAATTCTCATATTGACTATTCATAACAATATCTTTTAGGGGCAGTAAATTTTTGCACTTAGATAAAAAGAAATGACCTTAAAAGGTGGTGTTAGTTTTCTTTTTCTATCAAGGAATTAATAGGGCAATGACCAATAACTTGTGGATTGTTGGGGAATTTATACAATACCTAATACTTTTAAACTAACAATCATTGCATAATCATCAGCCCAGTTATACACAGTTAAAAACTTGTATCTGACGAAAGAAATAAGCCCATCTTCTTTTGCATACGGGTTAGCTTTTCCAGCTGCACCCGCTCACTGGCTGCTCCCCATTTCCCGGTAAGTACGTAATACTGGGAGGAACTTTGCCCTTTTATCTCTTCAAGAAAAACATTTGAAATATACTTGGCAGGTCAATGTTCAGCCACAGAAATCTCAGCGAAAAACAGCCACCCATTTGAGGGTAGCCTGTTTCTCATGCACCTGCAGCTGACCGAGCTTGGTGCTCACGGGCAGACTCAAGGCAGTCAGAACATGTTCTGAGGCATCCCTGGAAAACAGCAACTGTCTCTGGCGAGGAGCAGTAGGACAGGCTTAAAATGAATTCTTTCCCTGGGGAAGAACAAAGCACGAGTTAGATTTCGAGGAACCACAGTTGGCCTCGTTCTTGCCCCCAGAGAATTTGGAACTGAATAGGCCATTCTTGGCCCCATTGTGCATGGAGCCCTCATCTATCTTGATTAAATGAGCCTTGAATGCTCGCTTTGGCAGCACATATACTAAAATTGGAACGATACAGAGAAGATTAGCACGGTCCCTGAACAAGGAAGACAAGCAAATTCATGAAGTGTTCCGTATTTTTTAAAAAAAGAAAAAAAATGAGCCTTGAATTTCGGAGCTCCCCTCTACACATCTTTAGCAAATTCAGGGGCCAAAAGCCCTTCTTGATACCTGACTTTGTCATCATGCTTGCGACTGAGATCCAGTTTTTCCTGTGTAATATTTTGTGGAAACTGGGAGGCCTTTAAATACACAAAAGAAACATTTGTTTATTATTACCAAATTAAAAGGAATCATAGAATGTTTAAAGTTCTAAATTGATTTAGAATTCATTTAGAATAATAATAATTCCTTGCACAAGGCTGGTAGACACATTGTGTTGGCCTCTGTCCACCATCCCTTCCCTCTTCTTCAGCGAACAGCACTTCACTTTTTCCTTTGGGCAACTACCTTCACCCCACTATTAGTCCATGAGGTTTATATGGGACTGATTCTACCCCCTAGATCCAGAAGAGGGTGTAAAGAGAGTCCACATCCCCTGACCACAGTGATTGCTTCGAGAATGAGCACCCTGTCCAGGTTGGGCCGATGAGACCCACCCTAATTTTTTTTTTTTTTTGCGGTACCCGGGCCTCTCACTGTTGTGGCCTCTCCCGTTGCGGAGCACAGGCTCCGGATGCGCAGGCTCAGCGGCCATGGCTCATGGGCCCAGCCGCTCCGCGGCATGTGAGATCCTCCCGGACCAGGGCACGAACCCGTGTCCCTTGCATCGGCAGGCAGACTCTCAACCACTGCACCACCAGGGAAGCCCCGAGACCCAGCCTAATCTGATGGAGTTTCCGAAGCTTGTCCCCGGGGTCCTGATTAGTACATGTGTAGCATTTTACACGGAAAGCTTAAGGAGCTTCTTAAGGGCACAGCAAGTCATTCACATTGTCAGCTTCTCCTGATACTGGCCCACTTTCTAGTTGGGGAACAGTGATACCAAAAGATCATTTCAATAATACATTAAGAGCATTCATTCATTCATTCAAGTATTCATTGAGATGATGAATACTACTAGATGCCTGGTTCTGTGCAAGAGATGGAGTTTGACTGAAACAGCCATGATTGCTGCCCAATGATGTTCTGAAAGATGTGTATATGGGCACACACAGGAGGGGCATGCAACCTACCCTGGATGTGTTCATATGGGTGTCCAGGAAGGCTTCCTGGAGAAAGAGACTGGCTTCCTAAGTACCTCTGCATCTATTCTCCTTTAATTTTAATTTAATCTCATCCTCACAGCTACTGTCTTAGTTCAGGCTTTTTTTGTTTCACATCTGAATTATAGCAAGAGCTTTCTAACTGGACTGGATACTTCTACTCTTATCCTGGTCCCTAATATCCAACTCATTCTTTAGTGATGACAGAATGATTTGTTTCTTAGCAACATTTTACTGACATATTATATACATACATAAAATTACATATGTAAGCATACAGCTTGATGAATTTCCTCAACCAAGCACACCCATTAACCAGTGCCCACATCAATAAACATGGCCACCACACCAGAAGCCCATCTCACGTCCTCTTCTGTATACTCACCTCCTCCCACAAATGAGTTTTTAAAAATACTAATCTCAGGGCTTCCCTGGTGGCACAGTGGTTAAGAATCCGCCTGCCAATGCAGGGGACACAGGTTTGAGCCCTGGGCTGGGAAGATCCCACATGCCGCAGAGCAATTAAGCCCGTGTGCCACAACTACTGAGCCTGCGCTCTAGAAGCCGCAAGCCACAACTACTGAAGCCTGTGCAACTAGAGCCCGTGCTCCGCAAGAAGCCACCACAATGAGAAACCCGCACACTGCAACGAAGGGTAGCCCCCGCTCACCACAACTAGAGAAAGCCCACGCACAGCAACGAAGACCCAACGTCGCCAAAACTAAAATAAATAAATTTAAAAAAGAATACTAATCTCATTATATTGCTCCCTTGCTTTGTTACAGCCTTTCAAGGACTCTCCACAGGCTTCAGGATAAAACCCCATCTGCTTAGCCAGACTAAACTCTTGTAATTCCTAACCTACTATCCTGGTTCTCACTGCCTGGCCTTTGCATATGCTGCTTCTTCTGTTTAGACTAATGTCTCAGCCCTCTTCCTCCCCCATTTTAATCATTCCTAATTATTCCAGGAACCACCTTCTCAAAACCTTCCAAGATCCCTTCCTCTCCATAGATTCTGAAAGGTAGAAATAGTGTTTTTCATCCCAGTTTCCCAGTTGGCTAAATGAATAAATGAGAACACCTGGCTTTATTACTTTCCCTTAAAGCCTTTCCTCCTCTTGCCTCCTCCCCTCCATCCCTTTTAAGTAAGAACAAACCATTGCCCGGTGAATAAATGCATATAGTTTGTAGGTAAGTCATGACTTTTTCACTGATCCAGCCACAACCTTCTGCTTGGTATCCCCTCGCATACACTAAGATATGACTGAAGTAGGGACAGTTTGTGGTCCTGCACCCTACCAAGATAAGTGGACACAATGGAAATTGATATTCATGAGATCTGAGCCGTTCTGCCAGTAAAAATTTGCTTTAATTGGAATATCTGAAGGATCTAAGGGAAAATTGGGAGTCGGGGGAGGATACAAGCAAGTAGGCTAACATTTACCAAATGCCAAACACAATGTTAGGCTCTATCTATGATGTCTTATTTAACTGAAGTTGGGGAGGAATGGGCATAAAGGTATAGATTTTTGAATTGCATAAAAAGAAAAGCCAATATGTCCTTTCCTTCCTTTGGTTGAAAAAAGTTATTCATGCATTTATAGCTTTTTCTTTCTAATTAAAAATAAGAGTGGAGAATCACTGAAATTTCTAATTTCAAAGACAATTTGCTTAACTAGCTTGAAAAATGATTCTATAAAAACATTATAAAAGTTTTTGGTGTGTAGGAGAAATTATCACTAGGTTGATGGGTACAGCCAGAGCACCTAGTGCTGTCCATTCAGCTCCCAAATTGTCACTGTGGGTGGGCAGGTAATGCCACTTGAAACTACCTAAATGAAACCATTTTTATAGAAGTTTTACAATCTGTACTTGGTTTTCAATGAAAAAGTTCTGCACAATAAATCCAAATGGCATAACATCAAAAACACCTGAAAGGATGGCCCCATTCCCAGCAAGTCTACTTATTCCCTAACATCTTGTAACTTACATGGCACTGGGCTGGGGCACCACCAATGCACTGCTGTGATCTAGAAATTCTCTCAAAACTGCCTCCTCTCCTTAGGTCAGCAGCCCACCCATGCCCTATTTAGAACTTTGCTGAATAAAAGTTAAATTACATAAATGAAGGCCAAAATCCAGAAATTCAAATTCAAGCCATCAGGGAAAAAAAACTCCTTAAGTCAAGGTAGAAGTAGATGCCTCAGTTGCTTCACTGATAAACCTGAAGAGGCCACTGTGATACTTAGCCTTTATACCCTAAACTTGGATGCTATAATATTTATCTTAGTCATCGTTTTATAGTTCAGAGTGTTTTGCTGGATCTTCATGAGTGCAGATATTATGCTGTTTCTTAAGTGCTTAGTAAAATTAATGGTGTTGTTCATTCATTCATCCCACTGAATAGGCAGGAAATTCATAGCTCTGGTACAAAGAAAGCTATGAGCCAGCAGGCAGAAGCGTTCATTCAGTGGGGGAGCGAAGAAAAAGAACGTGTTTTCATTGCTCAGAAAATTTTCGATTCTTCTCTTTCCTCTTTTGGGGCTGTAGGCAAAGCGAATGTTCTCCTGACAGTAGGGTTTCCTTGAAAACTTGGTTTCACAAAATGCACCACCTTTGTGGGCCGCGCCGCGGGAGCTGACTGCACTACCTGCCTGCGTCGGCGGCAGGTCACGAGGTCAAGGTCGGCTTCGCGTAGGCTGCGCCTCTTTCAGCACGTTTCCTTGGCCTCGCGGGCTCCCTCCCTCCGGCAGGCGTCGCTGGCCATTGATGGGGCGAGAGGAAGGAAGCGGATCTTCGATCCCGCCCGGAGGCTCGGCACCCCTGGGCCGCCTTCCTCCCGTGCCCGCCTGCGCTCGCGCCGCCGCGGCTTCTGGAGGGTCTCGCGCCACCTGCCGGCGCCCAGGGATGGACCGGGCCCTCACTCTGGAAGGCAAGGATCTGGGCGGCCGCGATTGAAGGCTCGGGCGCAGCTGGGAGGGAATCCCCGGCGGGCGAGAGCACCAGCGCCAGGCCAAGGCGTGGGGTACGCGGAGAGGTCCGGGATCACGGCGACGGCATCCGGAGTCGCGGGCGGGGCGCTGCCGGGGAGTCCGGGAACCCTGGAGGGGCCGGGGAGTGGGCGGAGGTGCCGCAGGAGGCGTCCGGGGCTTGGCCGGGCTGGTCTGGTCGGGCGCGCAGTTGAGGGGAGGGACGGGGCTGCGCCGGGCTGGGCCGCCGCGTCTGCTTCCCTCGCCCTGGACCCTCGCCGGGCGATGAGTGTTGAGGAAGAGAGGAAGACCTGCGGGCCTTTAGATACTGGGACCGCCCTTTCCCGCTCCAGGTCGGGCGGCGAGCAGCAACGAAGGCTGGACCCTCAGTGGCAGCATGAGAGCGGTCGCCGCCGCTCCGGGCTTGCGGCCGCGCGGCAGGCGGTGGCGGCTCTGCCGGCGCTGGCCATGAGCGCGCGATGGGGCGGGCGGCGCACTCCGCGTGGAGGCCTGAGGCTGTCCGAGGCCCATCTGGCGCTGATGGCCGCCAGCCTGGTGTGCAGCGCCGTGGTCGTCTATGTTTGCTGGAAGCAGCTGCCGCCCCTGCCCTGGGCCTCCTCCGTCCCGCCGCGGCGGGTGAGCGTGCTGCTGTGGTGGGAGCCCTTCGGGGGCCGGCACAGAGCCAAAAGGCCGCACCCCGATTGCCGGTTGCGCTTCAACATCAGCGGCTGCCTCCTGCTCACTGATCGCGCGGCCTACGGGGAGGCCCAGGCGGTGCTTTTCCACCACAGAGACCTGGTGAGGGGACCCCAGGACTGGCCCCCGCCCTGGGGCGTCTACGTGCGCCCGGTGGAGGAGCAGCAGGTGCTGATGGACGACGAGGAGGAAGCCGCGGAGGCCTTAGCCCTGGCTGCCTCGGGCCCCAGGCCCCCCGGCCAGCGCTGGGTGTGGATGAACTTCGAGTCGCCCACCCACTCCCCGGGGCTGCAGAGCCTGGCAGGTAACCTCTTCAACTGGACGCTCTCCTACCGGGCCGACTCGGACATCTTCGTGCCTTACGGCTACCTCTACCCCAGGACCCATCCCAGCGAGCAGCCGCCGGGTCTGGTCCCGCCGCTGGCCCGGAAACAAGGGCTGGTGGCCTGGGTGGTGAGCAACTGGGACGAGCGCCAGGCGCGGGTCCGCTACTACCACCAGCTGAGCCAGTACGTGACCGTAGACGTCTTCGGCAAGGGTGGGCCCGGGCAGCCGCTGCCCGACGTCGGGCTCCTGCACACAGTGGCCCGCTACAAGTTCTACCTGGCCTTCGAGAACTCGCAGCACCTGGATTATATCACGGAGAAGCTGTGGCGTAACGCCTTCCTGGCTGGGGCGGTACCGGTGGTGCTGGGCCCAGACCGTGCCAATTACGAGCGCTTCATTCCCCGCCGTGCCTTCATCCACGTGGACGACTTCCCTGATGCCTCCTCCCTGGCGGCCCACCTGCAATTCCTCGATCGAAACCCAGCTGCCTACCGCGGATACTTCAGCTGGCGTCGGAGCTATGCCGTGCACGTCACCTCCTTCTGGGACGAGCCTTGGTGCCGGGCCTGCCAGGCTGTGCAGATGGCTGGGGACCAGCCCAAGAGCGTCCCTAACTTGGCTGGCTGGTTTCAGCGGTGAAGCCACCCTCCCCTGGCTGTAACCCAGGGAGGCCAAGTCGTCGGCTTTTGGATCCTCCGGATCCTCCGCTGTGCATCTCCTTAACTGCCGGATCATGGGACTGTATTTTCCAAACACCCATTTTTAATCTATTCCCATAGATTAAAGTTGACTTACCAAGTAATATTATTCAGCACAAAGACTGGGTGGGAAGGGTCCTGGGTGCTCATGGTTTTTGGACAACTAGCAGTTGGGCTTCCTCTGCTGTCCAAGGGCATCTGAGCTCTGGGGTGAAGATGGGGGCCTTCCTCCCCTTGTAACCAGTGCAGAGGTGAAGAAACAGCTTACCTACAAGAAACAATTGTCAGTGGCTCTGAATTTCCTCATGTGCCACAGGCCATATTTGTGGCCTGTGCTGAGTCCAAATCTCACACAATGCTCCTCCACTCACGTGACTGGGCCGAATGCGGCAAACCCCTGGTTTCAGAAAGAGCCTTGTTGCAGGATAGAGAAAGGACTGTGGCCACAGGTGGGTCTTTCTCTTTGTGCCTGGATTTCTCAAAGCGTCATCTCCTAAGAAAGGTGAGGAGGGTGGTCCAAGAATCCACTGACTTCCTTAACAAGTGCTGTTGTTTGTTCCCTTGCTTTATGAATGGAAACAAGATGCTGGATTGTCCTTGGAGAAGAGTTAGGATGAATATTTGGTGTACCTCACTTTACACAAATGTATTCTTGAAAAGCCGCTTTTAAATCAAATTCGCTGTTTTAGAAGAGCGCAATATTTAATGGAACCCAATGGAGAATCCCTTTATAATGTGAATAATCATCTGCTAACTGATTTTTTCTGTGTCTATGTTTTTCTATAACCTGGATCTTTTAAAAAGCATATTAAAATTACAGATGTGAAAATAAAGCAGAAGCAACCTTCTTCTCCCTTCCTCCCAGAAAACCAGCCTGTGTTTACAAACAGAAGAGAAGGAAGCCACAGTGTCACTTTCCACAAAATTATTTATTTTGTGTCTTTACTGGAGCTGAAATTTAAAACTGGAAAGTCAGTCCTCCATGGGGTCCTGGCATTACCTGTCTGCAGAACAATGAAAGGGATTGCACTGTATTATGGAATCATGCAAAAGGAAGAAAGTTTCCTGTCTGTTAATAGCGGTTTTTGATTCTGTCTGTTTTAAGTTAAATGTTTAGTTGCTAGGGAATAGAACTTAATCAGTGCCTGCAGTAAAAACTTTATCTTTTGTTACAGAAATCTGCAATTCTCCCTGGGGCCACCAGGTTCCCCTCCTGGTCTGCCCAGTAGTACAGTGGGTACATCCTCACATTTCTAGTGCCCTTGAGACTGTGCTGTGGGACCAACTTTGAAAATATATGCATTGACTTTAAAAGTTGTTGAATGAACAGCATATTAGGTGTCACCATGTACCTGCACCACGGGAAAAACAAAAATGTGTAAGGCTAGGTTCCTCTCTTTAAGGCTCTTATAATCTACCACTGTCAAAAAGTAAATAGTGGACTTTGATAAATCAATTGGCAGAACTTATTTGTTTAAAGTAACGTTCTTTTTTTAAAAATTTAATTTATTTTTGGCTGCATTGGGTCCTTGTTGCTGTGCGCAGTCTTTCTCTAGTTGCGGCAAGCGGGGGCTACTCTTTTTTTGTTTGTTTGTTTGTTTTAATTTATTTTATTTTATTTTTGGCTGTGTTGCGTCTTCATTGCAGTGCGCGGGCTTCTCATTGCGGTGACTTCTCATTGTGGAGCACGGGCTTTAGGCGCCCAGGCTTCAGTAGTTGCAGCACACGGGCTCAGTAGTTGTGGCACGTGGGCTCTAGAGCACAGGCTCAGTAGCTGTGGTGCACGGGCTTAGTTGCGCTGCGGTGTGTGGGATCTTCCTGGACCAGGGCTCGAACCCATGTCCCCTGCATTGATAGGCGGATTCTCAACTACTGCGCCACCAGGGAAGCCCCAGGCTACTCTTTGTTGAGGTGCGTGGGCTTCTCAATGTGGTGGCTTCTCTTGTTGCGGAGCACGGGCTCTAGGCGCGTGGGCTTCAGTAGTTGTGGCACACGGGTTCAGTAGTTGTGGCTCGCGGGCTCTAGATTCCAGGCTCAGTAGTTATGGTGCACGGGCTTAGTTGCTTCGCGCGTGTCCCCTGAATTGGCAGGCGGATTCTTAACCACTGCGCTACCAGGGAAGCCCCATTTTTTTTTTTTTTTTGTGGTACGCGGGCCTTTCACTGCTGTGGCCTCTCCCGTTGCGGAGTACAGGCTCCGGACGCGCAGGCTCAGCGGCCATGGCTCACGGGCCCAGCCGCTCCACAGCATGTGGGATCTTCCCGGACCGGGGCACGAACCCGTGTCCCCTGCATCGACAGGCGGACTCTCAACCACTGCGCCACCAGGGAAGCCCAAATATGTTGACTGGGCATTAATCCAGTGGGATTTTTTGGTTTTTTTTCCTTTTTTTTGTTTGATTGACGTATAGTTGACTTACAGTGTTGTGTTAGTTTCAGGTGTACAGCAAAGTGATTCAGTTAATATATATATTATATATGTAGTATATATATATATAATATATATTCTATATAGCATATATATTATAGATAATATATCTTCTTTTTCGGATTCTTTTCCACTATAGGTTATTACAAGATATTGAATATAGTTCCCTGTGCTATACAGTGGATCCTTGTTGTTTATCTGTTTTATACATAGTATTGTGTATCTGTTAATCCCAAACTCCTAATTTGGGGGGGAGGGATAAATTAGGAGTAAAGTGACATTCTTAATAATACCATAAATCAATTATTAGAAAGCCAGTTGATTTAAAGCCTGAAATAATGGGGTTTTTTTCTCCTTGATTTATTATAATAAGCACCCTCAGTGACTGTTGTGGGTAAGGTCCAAGATTAATTAGGTTTATACAGAATTCTGCTGTAAACAGTAATTTTGCATTTGATTAGTACAATTAGCTGAATCATAAAGTAACTTTTATCTCTATGCATTTGTTCGAAACACTTACTAACGTCTAGGTGCTTCAATTCTCCCTTTTCCTTAAAAGGAGAAATTGAAATCCCTGGATAAAATGTCCTCATTAAAATATTATAGTATGGGCAGAATTATCAAATTATCAATAATTTGATAATTATCAAATTATATCAAAATAGACCCCCAATAAAGAAGGAAAGATTCTGTTCTTAAAATAAGTATTTATGAATTATTGGTCAGTGGTCTTGGTGTTATTGGGAATCTACATGGGACAGTGGGGGATAGTTTGAAGGTAATCTGCCTTAACTCTGAATTCCAGCCATGTGACCTTGGGCAAATTAGTAATAACCCTGAGTCTCAACTTTCTTAACTGTAAAATGGGGCAAGGAATGACTTCACAGCTCCTTATGAGCTGTTCAGGAAATGGAAATAAAGTAATAAGGTGCCTAACACATAGTGGTGACTCAATTGGTGACAGAGAGAGAGGTTTATTTCCCTTCTTGCAGTGGTTTCAGGGTGCCTCCTTATCCATTTATAGGGGTTGTAGAATTAAATCTCAGGGTATGTTACAGAATATATCTGAAATAAAAAGGAAGTGACCTCATATCATGTATTTCAAATGAATCCCTAAATCTCAGCCATACTATTTCAAGAGTCATTACTGCCATTTAGGTTGAGCTGGAATTTGCAGACTAGGAAGAAGCACTATGCTTTCTGTGAATTTTTTTTTTAAAAATTGTTTTTGTTCTGGTTAATTTATATTGTTAAATAAGTATTATTTTACTAATGCTCTCCTTGGTATTAACTCTATTTAAAACTAATCATGTTATTTATTGAATACTTAGCATGAGGAAGGTATAATTGCAGTTTTATGTGCAAATTTGGGGTAAGGAAAAAACAATATATTTTTAGGCTAATTTCATCAAACAGCCAGAGAAATGTGGCAATTGCTCATTTTATATGATTTCATTTTTCAAGTCCTTCTAAATTGAGCAGGTTAAAATTTCACATACGCTAATATAAAAATACATAGGGATGCATCACATGTATTTCGAAATGGCTTTCATAAACTTTTCTTTCAAATGTATTGTAAATTTAATTTAATATTTTTAGTGCTCCATGACTTTAATTACATGAGTACGCCTGAAATATTTGCATCAAGAAGACAGTCTGACTTGCTTTCAGTATTCACAGGTCCTTTCCAGTTTCCAAACCCTTCCTCAGCAGTAATTTAGAGGAGACAGGGAAGCTTCACGGAAAGAGCTCGCAATTTGGAGTCAAAACCTGGGTGTGTGGTTTTGCCACTTTCTGCCCCTGTGGCCCTGATTAGGCGAGTTACTTAAATTAGCGTCCTCCTTTATAATGCATGAATGCCCCTGCAAAACAAGGCTTAAATGTGTTTGCCAGGGTGCTTTGTACATTGTAAAGTGCTATACAGTTACAGGATGCTCCAAATTTTCAAAGCTCTAGAGCAGGGATCAGCACACTTTTTCTGTAAAGGGCCAGAGAGTAGATATTTCAGGCTTTGCCGGCCATACAGTCTCTGCTGCCACTACTCACCTCTGCTGTTGGTAGTACAAAAAGCAGCCACTGACAATCTGTAAACAGAGGCGGTGCCGGGATTTGGCCTGTGGGCTATAGTTTGTTAACTCTGCTCTACTTTTAGAGATAGGAATTTGAGAACCTACCTGCTGGGGTTTTCTTTTACGAATTGGAATTAGAGAATTTTGGAGGCAGTTACTAGACCAGCTTTGCAACGTTTCCTAGTTGTCTCATCTCGGGTAAATTATTTGAGCTTTCTGCGTATTGAAATTCTCATCTCTAATTGAAGGTAATCATATATAATTTATGGAGGTGTTGGGAGAATTAGAAAAGACACTTAAAGTACTCAGGACAACGTCGGGCACACAGGAAGCACCTGGAAGATGTTAGCTGTGATGATCACCAGTCCATTTTACAGAAGAGGGACCTGGTTAAGGACTTACCTAAGGTTACAGTAATAGTGGCAGAACCAGCCGTGCTTGTGCAAGTCACAACTCCTTTGAGCCTCTGTCACTTGAACTGCAAAAGGAGGGGGTTGGAGAACATCTTCTCTTGGGACCTTCTAGTTCCATTGCCCTCATTCTACTAACTGGCACCGTAGGGCTTAAAGAACTAATTTACCTCCCTAAGTGCCTTCCTTACAGTCTGGAAATGACTTACTACACAGCACCAGTAAACTGGTGGAAAATCCAGGCACCAGAGAGGGAGACTCTGATGTAGCATTAGTAAAATATATATCTATTTATATATAATATGTAATTATTATATTTTATATATGTGTGTATATATGATATATATCTTTTTTTAATAACATGCCTTAAATATCAGGGAAGGGAGCCCAGCCCTTGGTAATTAGTATGGTGAATAATTGCAACGAACACAGTTCAAGTCATTCTTGGATATGTCTCAGGGACTTTTATGCTGCACATTCTTACAACAAATCAAGTATTTATGTACCCATGTTCAGATTATTTTGACAAAACGATTAAAGATGGAAAATGACTCCTTGTTTATAATGTATATTTCCCAGTCACTAATGTATTCAACAATGATACATGGGATGTTTCTTGGTCAAGGGGTTTCTGTAAGTTCTTTGGTTCTAGAAGGGTGACTGAAGTGTGATGGCTTTGCCTTTTCTGAATTACACAAGGTCTCGTTCAACTCGTCCTCTGCTCTTTCTTGCCTGGCTTCTTCCCTTTAACCTAGTGACTCATCTCCAAGGGTGTAAGTAGTGTACCCTTTTCTCTCATTCCAGTTGACTTCACTGAGTGCTCTGATGCCCTCTGTACTGTCTCTAGCTCCTGTGTGCTAAATTAAATAATGCCATTTTTAAGAGAGGTAGAATAATGGGAATTCCCTGGCGGTCCAGTGGTAAGGACTCCTTGCTCTCACTGCTGAGAGCCCAGGTTCGATCCCTGGTCGGGGAACTAAGATCTCACAAGCTGCACGGCACAGCCAAAAAATAAAAAAAAATTAAAGAGGTAGAGTAAAGACTAGGAATGTGATGGTGGGCAGAGGCATCTTTCTTCTTAACAGCTTATGCTCAAAGTATTAAAAGGGGAAAATATGAACTTAGAAAAACACTATTTACTTTCCCTTCTCCAATAGATGCACACTGATGTGCTCATTTAAGTATAGAGTTTGAAAAATGATGATAGCCAGCTGAGGGTAGAAGCAGGTGTGACAAGAAAAGAGGACTCAATAATGAAAGAGGTAAAAAAAATGCGTTATAAAGCAGAATGGGTGGTGAATATACGTGGGGAGTGAAGACGAAAAAGGAAAGACATTGGGGTAAATGAGTAAGAAGTGCTTGAAGAGACAGTGAGAAGATTCGATGGAAAAAGAGGAGAGGGAAGATGAGGGTGAAATGACAAAGAAGTACGATAAAGGAGGAACATGTGCCCGGAGAATGAGAGAAGAGAGTAAAATCTACCATTCGATGCCACTTTCCTCAAAAGAAACTTTTGTTCCAACTTGAAATGCAGCATCTGTTGGCAAGTGGGGAGTGAAATGACAAGGAGTCAGGAACTTAACAAAGAATTAAGTGACATTTCAGCAGAAATATAAAACTGGCCCGTGATTGGTTACAACAGATTCTTCTGATTGCTTCTTTTTCATCTTGGAAAAATCACTTTCATTGCAGTTTTTTTTTTTGTTTTTTTTTTTCTTTAAATTTCCAGTCAGCATACTTGAACTGTCCTCAATATCTACTTTTAGAGAAATTTATTATTTTTTAAGATAGCCGTAATCAATTGACTCCTTTGAAGAAGGGTCGTTGGGAAATCTGGAGGGGATTCAGAACATCTGATACCTTATTAGTGTCATGGGGAACCCTACTATAAAACTATTTCAAGTAAGTTGTAAAGAATTGGATTTTTTGATATTGTCAAATGAATGTTTCTGAAAATTACTGAAGCTTCCCTAAATATACTAAAAAATGATGCCCTATCAGGTCGAGTGCTAAAATCTTAATCTGAATTATTTTGCAAAGAGGGGGAAATGGACTATTCAGCAACATTTTACATACGTTTCTTGGGTGTCTTCTCTGCAGGCACTATGCTAGGACTTGGGGATGTAAATAAAATAAGGCAAGGACTCTGCACTCAAAAAGTGTATGTTCTACTGGGAGAAACACATTTTGACAAACAATTCTAACACATAAGTGCTGTCATAAGAAAGACGTCACAGAAAGACGTATTAGATCATGTGCAGAATCACAGAATTTAAGGGGACAGAAAGCAAACTCTCAGTAGTAGCCTCAGAGGGGTCGGAGGAGCACATGTCAGGAACGAACTTCCTCCATCACAGGTTAAGTCTTCGTAATGTTCTTTATGAAGAATACAAGTGCGACAGCCTCTAGTCTCAACATTTATCTACCTGATTATTTTCACTAACACTACAGTTAAAACTAAATGCCATTATTAAGCATCACCTTCAAAATGACTAATCTCTAAAGGGATTTTGGTCTCCTAGCAACTAGGCACACCTACCCTGACCCTATGATTTTCTCCTTCTTATAATGTCAGATAAACATTTTAGAAATCTCTGTTTCACTTCCTGAAACTTATTCTGAAATACAATGAAGCACAACCATCTTACTGATCAAACAGAAACATCTTCTGATAAAAATGAGTCTCATCTAAGGACTTATCAAGCCTCCCTTTTTTTTTTTTTGCGGTGCGCGGGCCTCTCCCTGCTGTGGCCTCTCCTATTGCGGAGCACAGGCTCCGGACGCGCAGGCTCAGCGGCCATGGCTCACGGGCCCAGCCGCTCCGCTGCATGTGGGATTTTCCCGGACCGGGGCACCAACCCGTGTCCCCTGCATCGGCAGGTGGACTCCCGACCACTGCGCCGCCAGGGAAGCCCAAAGCCTCCTTCTTTGGGAGGTATACATTTGTGGTTTTAAACAAGGATTCTTTGCTAGAAATTGTAGTTCACCAATATGTGTTATTTATTAAGCTCTTACTGTATGCGGGATGCTGTATATATATTTTTTTCTATTTTTTAAGTCTTTACATTAAAGGCACTGTGGTAGTCAGTCCCTAAGATGAATCTAAGGTTCACCCCTAAGATGACGCCCATTGGCTCCTCCTCCTGGTGTCCACACCCTTGTGTAATTATCTCCTTTTGGGGTTGGTCTGGATTTAGTGACTCATTTCTAAAGAAGAGAAGAATATGGCAGAAGTGAAAGACTGACACTTCAGAGATTAGGAGATAAAAAGCCTGGTTTAACATTCCGGGGCCCTTTCCTGCTTTCTAGCTTGCTTGCTCTGACCTGCTGTGAGCTACCCTGGGGCAGGAAACAGAGGGAAGCCCTCTGGCCAACCCAGTGAGGAATGAAACCCGCAGTCCAACAGCTCAAGAGGAACTGAGTCTGGCCTCCCAGACACGTGAGACTCCAGATGAGACTCCGGTCCTGGCTGATATCGTAACCGCAACCTCTTGAGAGACCCTGAGTCAGAGGCCGCAAGGTGAGGCAGGCCCAGATTCCTGACCCACAGGATCTATGAGGTAATAAATGTTTGTTGTTTTAGGGTTTGTTTGGGGGTATTAGATAACTAATGCAGGTATTACCCCCATTTTAGAGGTAAGAAAACTGAGAAACAGGTTAGGCATGTACAATACTGCAGCTAGTACCTGAGCCAGGATTCTAATACATGTCCATTTAATTTCAAATCTTTTGTTATAGTACTCTTTCATTAAGTCCAACTTTTGCAGTAACTGTGATGTGTGCCCCTCTGTCCTAATTTACATAAGTTTTGCCAATCTTCTGCTGCTTTTATGGGTAATCTTCTCAACTACTCTGAATCTGCATTTTCTCATCTGTAAAATGTGGGGGCACATATGTAGTGCTGGCTTACCAGGAAGCTTGCTGGGACTTCAGTGTCTGGACATTTGGAAAGAAGCAGGAGCTAGAACTGCAGAGGGCTTAGACCAGTCAACAGACTCACTAGAGGCAATGCCTTTGGGTGGTTGCCAGCAGCTCTTACCATGGTATTGACAAGAGCCTGGAGACCTCATGGTGAGGGCCAGTATCAACTTAATAGCAGTTGTGATCTTGTGGATTGAGTACAAGTGTCTCCAGGTGGACATGACTTGGGGCCAGATGGGTAGCAGCAGCCTTGCTGTTTCAGGTGGTCAGTCCATGAGGTTTAAAGCAGGATCACAGCAATGGGCTAGGCGTGCAGAAATGGGGTCCAGTCCCTAGGTGGATAAGGTTGGCAAAAGCTAGAGAAGATTCTAAGTCTTCTGAGTAGGGCTGGGGAAGGAGACTAGAAAACATAACTGCTCTTCTTTTTTGTTTCAAAAAAGAAACAAAACAAACCAAAATGTTTTTGTTTCAAAATCTTTCCAGTATCCTTGAGGCCTTACATGATCTAGGCAGGTCTGACATGATCAGACCTCATGTCAATTCCTCTCTGCTCTGGCCACACCGGCCTCCTCACTCTTCCTTGAACACACAGGCAGACTCCTGCCTAGTGCATTTGCACTGGTGGCTTTTCCTGTCTGGAAAGAACTTCCCCCAGATATCCTCTTAGACGATTCTCATGTCCTGCAAATCTTTTCTCAAAGGTCACCTTCTCAATGAGGCCCGCATTGACCACACCAGTAGAATAGCCATCTGCCCTCCCCCTCACGTGTATACTCTGAATCACTTTCCTCAAAGCTCTAACCAACCTCTAACATAAACACTTCCCTCATTTACTATGCTTATAGTATAGTCTCCCTCTTACCAACAGAACATATGCTCCACAGGGCCAGCAATGTTTGCTTGTTTTTAGTTCACCGAGGTTTCCTAGGTGTAAAAATACTGTGTCATATATCTGACACACAACGGATATCAGCTGAGTGAATGATCAGTATAGAGCACCTCCCTATTCTAGAGACAGTATCTTTATTAATGGAACCTCAGGCCAAATGCTGTTGCGTGGCAGCTGCAGCACAGCAGCCACTCACACTGACATCAGTGCCACCTGTACTTTCCTCACGAGCACTGCCTTCCCTTCCCTCCACCAAGCTCCCCCTCTCACACCAACCCTCCTGCATACTACAGCACACAATTCAGTTTCTCTCTTCATAAACGATGAGCCTAGGCTTGTAGCTCCCATTTTCTAAGCAACTGTGAGTTGAATTAGACTCTATAAATCCATGAGTTTGCATTGGAGCCAGCACTCCGATTATGAGAGCTAAGGGCAGAGAGAGGGGGCAGGTTGCAGAGAAGCTAGAAACCCAACGGGAATTTAATTAAGATGGGAAACTACCAGATCCCTCTTCTCTGCTCATTCCAGGATCTGGTTCTTTAAAAAAATATTGGTAAAGTATGGGAAGAATAATCCAAGAAACACCCCTAGAAAAAGGGCAAGAGCTGGATGAGTCTGAAAATTCATCTCAATACCACAGAGACTCCTGCGTGCAGGGGCTTCCCTGAGACTTGTGGGGACGATGACAGGCAAAATGACTCCTGCTACTGTCAGAAAGAGGGGACACGCCGAGGAGAATGAGACCAGAACTCTAAACACGAAAAAGAACAGGCATAATCCAAAAGAACACCACAGAGGCGAAACATAAACACACAGAAGATGGGAGCTGAGGGCCGGACCCAGGCCTGAACCTAGGCTGACCCGGCCACATGAAGCCCTCACTGCCCATGGTCCTAGAAACAGGATGGGAACAAGGTGATGTCTAAGTCCCTGTGATCACAGGTGCTGGTGGGACAAGGCTCTACCAAAGGGACAAGGACAAAGGAGAAGAGAAGATGACCCAGCTGAGGAGTGACCACACCCAAGCCCAGGATGCACTGAGCACTGGTGCACTGGGCACTGATGCACGCCCCGTCCACGCTCGCTCTTCAGTCTTCCCCATCCCACCCCGGCCCCCAACAGCAAACGCGTGCATGCTGGAAGATTCTCAGTGCTTCCGTTTACTTCCCGCCTCAAACTTTAGGAATCTTCTCCTTTATTTATTTATTTATTTATTTTGCGGTACGCGGGCCTCTCACTGTTGTGGCCTCTCCCGTTGCGGAGCACAGGCTCCGGACGCGCAGGCTTAGCGGCCATGGCTCACGGGCCCAGCCTCTCCGCGGCATGTGGGATCTTCCCGGACCGGGGCACCAACCCGTGTCCTCTGCATCGGCAGGCGGACTCTCAACCACTGCGCCACCAGGGAAGCCCCTCTTCTCCTTTATTAACCCATCAACCCCACAAGACACAAATTAGAAACGAGAAATTCATATCCGGTTTTTTATTTTCCATAAGGAAGTAAAACATTATTAGTACAACGTGGGGTCAAGTCAGGGATGGAGATGGCCCAGCGCTGCCTCTGATGGAACAGGAAAGCTGACTAGGGAAGAGAACACAGGTCATGTGGAGAGGGGGTCCTGGTGGGCAGGGGTGGGCCAGTCTCCCAACCTCCTCACGTGATGCTAATAGGAACACAGACACATTCAGATACCAGCTGCGAGAAAAGAGGTCAGGGGACCTTGATGTCACATGGCAAGAGAGTGAACAAATTTTGCATCACTAATCTCACACAGAGGCAGCTGTCTCACACCGCAGAAGAGAACAACCGCGAACAAATTCAGGCCAGTCACTAACTGTTGACATTCTCAACAGTCCACGCGTGCTCAGAATGTCCCACTCAAAGAATCTCCATAACCCTGTTATGTCCCCTCTGCTCCAACCCCTCCCTCACTCCAGGCCCCCAGGGTCTCACCTTTAGGATCTGTGAAAGACACATCAGAGCACTGATCATTTTCACTGACTGGGGTAGAGCAAAAACAGGATGTGGTCAAAGCCCAGAGATGTGACTAAGAGAGAAATTATGGGCTGGGTGAGGTCCCGGCCATGGGCTCCTGCCTACACCCTCCCACGGTTCTCAGGGATCAACCCCCATCCCCACCCAAACTTAGTGCAGCCTGAGCAGAGCTCCCTCCTTTTTTTTTTTTTGGCTGTGGGAAGAAAACATCACGTGAGAGGCCAGGGAGAAGACTGGACCATGAGATCCTAGACAAACCCCCTAGTCCTGGACTACAGAGAAGTTCCTAGAACTGTGACTGAAGACTCAGGGCAGGATGGGGAAACATGAAGAAAGGGGATGCAGAAGAATTGGACCAAATGCCCTCCTGGACGTCTGTCCTCAGCAGGGACCTTCCCCTCCGATCTTTGAATGTCAGGGATCAGGTCCGCACACCAGAATTATCAAGGCGAAAATTTTGTCTTTCATTCTCACAAGTGCTTTACAAAAAAGTAAGGGTTAGCAATTAGCTCCAGACTGGGCAAGTACCTGTGTGTGGATCATATTTCCCATTAATGAAGCAGGGCCAACTTCTACCTAAGGCTTAAAACCCTCCAATGGGATAAGAAAACTCGGATCCCCTCCCTCCCTTCCCTACCTGACCTGCTTCTTCCTTCACATCACAGTTCTAGTCACCACAGCAGGGACCACAAACAGAAACAGGCCAACAAAGATGCCCATGGTGGGGATGGTGAGATGAGGGGCCCAGACCTCAGGCTTGAGCCCTGACCTTGCTGAAGGTGTCCAGAAGGGCTTCTGCTTTCTCTGGGAAGCTCCACCTCTCAGCCCCCTCCTTATACCATCTCAGGGTGATGGGCTTGTTGCACTAAGCAGACGTATCTCAGCTCCTCTCCTAAAGGCATGCCCATGGCCGCCCACTTCTGGAAAGCCCTTGTCTCCGCAAGTTCCATGTCCTGGATCTGGAACTTCCTGTCACACTACCAGATCAGAGCGATATCTGCAGGGTAGAAGCCCAGGGCCCAGCACCTCAGGGTGACCTCAGGGGCAGAGATGAGGTGGTGGGCTACGTGCATCTTTGGGGATTCTGAGGAGGAAGGCTCAGAAAATTCACACTTTGGGTTACCTTCACAGGCCACTGAAGCAGCACTCTTGCCCATCCTGAGAATGGACAGGACAATTGGTTTAGCAGGAGGAAGCAGAAACCCCAGACATCAGCCTGGACTGGCGAATCTGGGATAATCTTCTACTCCTTGGAAAGTTCTAAAATCAGGGTGAGAGCCTGTGGTAGGAGGCTCCAAGTCTCTAAGAAGGAGAACACAGACTGCTGTTTCTGACCGGGGTAGAGGGTGAATGACTTAGAAATACCGGAATCAGGCCTCCAAGGATGTCCTCAGGCAAAGAACAAGAGAGAAGGTCGTGGTTCACAAGACAGCTGCCGGGGTCAAAGGGAACAGCTGATCAGTCGTTTCAGGGATCGTCTCCCCCTCCATTGCGAGGGACTGTGTTCCTTAACAGTCCTTTAAGGAAACCAACGTTAAAAATTAAGTTGTATTATTTGGTTTATGTAGCAGTCTCAAAAAGACAGAACCGTAGTGGTGGAGAACAGATTAGTGGTTGTCAGGAGTTGGAGGTGGGGCGGAGGATGTGAACACAAAAGGGAAGCCTGAGAGTGTTTTGGGGGTGACTAAACTGTTCTATTTATATATTGGATTATGGTGATGGTTGTACGAATCTATGCATGTGTTAAAATTTATGAAATTGTACATCAAAAAGAGTCGATTTTAATGTGTGATAATTAAAAATAAAAATAGAAAAAAAAAGGAATAAAGAAAGAAAGGCGAACCCTCTGGGCCAGTCGCTCTGTAGTACAGAAGATGAAAATCTAGGTGGACTTCTCCTTCTACAGAGCAGCAGGAGGGGCGGTATTCTGACGCTGATTCCACTTTTCCCTCTTGTGGGAAACTAGCCCCAGCCCAAGGGGAGGTCGGGGAGATCCGCTTCAGCGTCCCCGTCCTGTCAGATTCTCCAGGTGTCTGGGGTACCACTCCACGCACTCCCGCTCCAAGTAGTTCCTGTGGCGCTCCGCCTCACCGGCTGCCTCCCGCTCGCGCGGGTGATGTGAGCCGCCCTGCCCTCCGCGAGCTCAGACCGCGCCGTGGTTCAGGGCGAGGTAACCGGCGCCATCAGAGGCGTCCTGTTCACTGTACCCAGCGGAGGAGGCGCGCAACACGGGACGGATCGCATCCACCAAACCACTTGTGTGTCTGAGACCCTGGCCCCGCCCCGACCAGCCACGCCCACACAACCCCGTCCACGTTAAGCCCTGCCCACTTAGCCCCGCCCCAAAGCCAGCCTCTCCCGGACCTCTGGGCAGTGATTATAGCCTAAACCAGGGGTCCGCAACCCCTGGGCTGCTGACCGGTCCCCGTCCCCGGCTTGTTAGCAACAGGGCCGCTCAGCAGGAGGTGAGCAGCGGGCTAGCGAAGCTTCATCTGCTGCTCCCCATCGCTCGCGTTACCACCGGAACCATCCGCGCTCCCCTGCTCCCGAACGAAAATTTGTCTTACACGAAACCGGTTCCTGGTGCAAAAAAGTTGGGGACTGCTGGCCTAAACTGAAAATGAAACCGGGTGAAAGAAGCCGCGGGCTCCTTCCGGGTGGAAGGGGCTGGGCGGGCGGGTGCCGCAGCCTCCCAGCGAAGCTCGGGGCGACCGCGGTCCATCTGTTGGGATGGGGGTCATGACCTGGAATCAGGCACGGGTCGCTCACAGGGTTCGCTCTGGTTGTAGTAGCCGCGCAGGTGTTCAGGCTCCTGGTGAAATACCAGGGCTCCCGGCCACCGGCTGGGACGCAGTGTTGAAACACTGCAGAGAGTGGGAGCATGGCGGTGGGGACGCGCTGAGAGCCCCCATCTCCCCACCCCCGCACTGGTGCCGGGGCCGAGGTCTACGCGGCCGGGAGGGGAGGAGAGGGTGAGGGGGGTAGAGAAGAGGGGAAAGGGACAGCGGGACAGAGAGAGGCCGCGACTTTAGGGGTGGGCGAGAGGAGGGGGCGGGACACGGGGGAGGGCCGGGCCCGGGTCCAGGTGGCGGAAGGGCAGAAGAGGCTTTCCCCGGGGTCCTCAGCTCCGGCCAGGCGGTCCCTTAGCTCTTCCTCCACAAATGCCGTTTCTCTCTTGATCCCGCACTCCCGGGTCCGTCCACCCCCTCCCCGTCCCCGAGAGCAGCAAGAGGAAGGGTTAGGGCGCCGTGATCTGGATCCAGGGGGTCTGGGAAGAATCAGTCCCGGCCCATGCGGACTCTTAACCGAGAATCTCGGTGACCCTGATTGACTTCCCCAGAAATCGGACCCACTATGGGAGGGCGAACTGGGGCAAGATCGCGTACTCTAGCAGGAGGGTCTGACACAGATTGTGAGGGGAAAAAGTGAACCTCCTGGCGGATGGGGATGCCCCAACACTGAGCTTTCTGTATCTGAAACACTGCTCTCGGGTCCTGAGACCCTGAGAGCCACACCCAGGACCTGGTGTTTGCCCCGACCCCTCTCCTGCCTTGAGCATTCTTTGTCACACTGTCTCCCTTAGTCCTGCCCCAGGAGATGACTCATCCATTCTCAAAACATTTTGAATCAATATTATATGTACATAGTCTTAGAATTAGTGAGGACCCTAAGGATAATTTTTTAAAAATTTTTATTGGATTATAGTTGATTTAAAATGTTGTGTTACAGACCTACTAGAGAATGAACTTGAGGATACGGAGAGGGGGAAGGGTAAGCTGGGACAAAGTGAGAGACTGGCATGGACATATATACACTACCAAATGTAAAATAGATAGCTAGTGGGAAGCAGCCGAATAGCACAGGGAGATCAGCTCGGTGTTTTGTGACCACCTAGAGGGGTGGGATAGGGAGGGTGGGAGGGAGGGAGATGCAAGAGGGAAGAGATATGGGGACATATGTATATGTATAACTGATTCACTTTGTTATAAAGCAGAAACTAACACCATTGTAAAGCAATTATACTCCAATAAAGATGTTTAAAAAATAAATAAATAAAATAAAATGTGTTAGTTTCAGGTGTACAGCAAAGTGATCCAGTTATACATATATTAATTCTTTTTCAGATTCTTTTCTCATATAGATTATCACATAAGTTTGTTTTCAATATCTGTAAGTATGTTTCTGTTTTGTAAGTAAGTTCATTTGTATCATTCTTAAAAATTAGATTCCACATATGAGTGATATCATATGATATTTGTCTTTCTCTGACTTACTTCACTCAGTATGATAATCTCTAGGTCCATCCATGTTGCTGCTAATGGCATTATTTCATTCTTTTTTATGGCTGAGTAATATTTCATTGTATATATGTACCACATCTTTTTTGTTGTTGTTGTTGCAGCGTGCAACTTGTGGGATTTAGTTCCCTGACCAGGGATTGACCCGTGCCCCCTGCAGTGGAAGTGCAGAACCCTAACCACTGGACTGCCAGGGAATTCCCAGTACCACATCTCTTTTTTTTTATCCATTCCTCTGCTGATGGACATTTAGGTTGCTTCCATGTCTCGGCTATTGTAAATAGTGCTGCAGTGAACACTGGGGTGCAGGTACATTTTCTAATTATGGTTTTCTCTGGATATATGTCCAGTAGTGGGATTGCTGGATCATATGGTAGTACCCTAAGCATAAGTTTGTTTATGTAGGTTTTATCAAGCAATATTTACCATACTAGGAATCAAACAGTTTTTAAAATTTTTGTTAATTTATTTAGAATGGTATTAATGACCTATTACATGATTTTTTGAGAGATCTATCCTTTATTGTAATATTTGTAATAAAACATAATTGCAGGGACTTCCCTGGTGGTCCAGTGGTTAAGACTCCATGCTTCCATTGCAGGGGGCATGGGTTCGATCTCTGGTTGGGGAACTGAGATCCCATATGCCACATGGCCCAGCCAAGAAATAAAATAAAGGTGTATTTTTAAAATAATTGCATTTAACACGGAAATGTGACTTAACTGCCTTTTGTAATATTAACTGACGGTGTAATTGTAATGACGTAGTTGAACTGCTGTTTATGCTTCTCCCTTATGAATGCCAGGCAAAAAGAGTAGAGAACATTTGCCATAAGTGTATTTATTCTGAAGGAAAAGCAAAGGTATGCTAATTAGGCATCTGGCGTCAGCTGTCCACTTTGATACTTGCTGCCCTGTTGATCCAAAATGTAGTATTTCTGCAAATATTTTTCCGACTACTTTAAGCATGTCCCAGGTTCCCAGTGGGAACCAGTCACAAAACCATCAGTAAATATTCATCTTTAGTCTTTTGACACTGATTTTTTCTTTTTTTTTTTTGCAGTAACCTCCTATTTCTTTTAAGATTGTCATCTCTTCTCCATAGCTAGTTGCCTTCTGTCTTTGCCTGTGGTGAACACTGTTCCAGATTTTTGTAAAATACCTTTTTTTTTGGCTGAACGGTTGTCAATTGTTTGGACTTAACTCAGTGATTGATTCACAGATTCAGGAGAGTTAATGGAACTAGACTTTACTCTCTCCATTACCATTCCTTCCCTCAAGTAGGAGTTTTAATTTGAAGATGACAATTAAATGTGACTCAGCTTCTCTAACTGAGCCCGAGACAGAGATTTCTCACCGACCCTGGGCCATGGGTCTTGAGTCAAATCACAAACTCATACTGTTCTCATGACAGTGGACCAGGAAGCCACAATCAATCGTTAAAAATCATTTTGCCATTTTTGCTTTGAAGTGAATGATAAACATTTTGTGTTTCTACTGTATGTTAAATAGTCTGCTCGGAGTTTTGTGTATATTATCTCTAATCCTCACAAGGTAGATTGTAATTTTCCATCATTCAGTTTTGGAAATTGAAGCTCTAAAGTTTAAGTAACTTAAGTTCAGATTGTTCTTTATGAACTCTAAGACAGCTCTACCTGACCCTGAAGTCCCTTTTGTTCCACTAAGCGAGCCAGTTTGTCTTAAAGGGCTGGGTCTGGGGCAGCTGTGGGCCCAGGGGCTGTCAAGGCAGCAAGCCTGCTGATGGGTGGGGCTGTGTCCCTGCCTGGCTAGCTGCTTGGCTGGAGGGATCCTAGTACTGGTGCCAACAGGCTGGTGAGGGTTGCGGGGTAGATCCCAGTGCTAATAAGCTAGGGAGAGGATTCCAAAATGGCACCTGCGGGCACTAGTGTCCACGTGGTAGAACACGCTCCCCAAAATGGCTGCTGCCAGTGTCTATGTCCCCAGCGTGAGCTCCAGTTGCCTCTTGCCTCTCTGAGAGGCCTTCCAAGATCAGCAGGTGGGTCTGATCCAGGTTCGTTTCAAATTACTGCTTCTGCACTGGGTCCAGGAGCTGTGAGATTTGGTGTGTGCTCTGTAAGAGTAGATTCTCTATTTCCCACAGCCCTACGGATCTCCTAAAATAAGCCCTGCTGGCCTTAAAGCCAAACATTATTGGGGCTCCTCTTACTAGTTCAGGACCCCCAGACCGGGGAGCCTGATGTGGGGCCTGGACCCGTCGCTGCTTCGGGAGAAACTCTGCAGTTGTAATTATCCTTCCATTTGTGGGTCACCCACCCGTGGGTGTGGTTCTTGACTATATCATGACTCTACCCTGCCTACCTGTCTTGCTGGGGTTCCTTCTTTGTATTTTAATTGTAGAAGATCTTTTCGGCTAGTCTTCTGTTTTTTTCTCATCAACAGTTTCTCTGTAAATAGTTGTCATTTTGGCGTGCCTGCGGGAGGAGGTGAGCTGAAGGTCTTCTTCCTCCACCATCTTGCATCTTGGCCACTCCTCAACAGGGCTCCTTCTTCTTCTTCTTTTTTTTTTTTCTTCACCTTCTGGCTGCACTGCGGCAGCTGGGATCTTAGTTCCCCAACCAGGGATCGAACCCATGACCCCTGCAGTGGAAGCATGGAGTCTTAACACCTTGACCGCCAGGAAAGTCCCAAGAGGGCTCCTTCTTAATGAATTTATTTGCAACAGGAGTTGGGCATTTCTGTCTTCTCCTTCTGTACTGAGCCGTGGGGTGATGGCCGGTTAGGAACTGTTTCTTTCTTTGCTACCATCCCATTGAATTCATGAACGCAAGCTCCACTGGTCACCAGATGAAGGCAATCAAGGGGCATCCCTTGGGCAGCAGCCCCTCCCCCCAAACTGGGCACCAGACACATGTACAAGCTCCCCTCTGAGAGATTCTGGCACTCTGGAGCACAGCAGAGGATCGGGCCTGCCCTCTGAGGTCTCTGGATAGAATCACAGTCAGCCCTTAGATGTGTGTTTAGTTAGAAGACTGGTCCCCAGGCCACAGCTGGGAAGATGAGCTAACAGGGCTCTTCCATGGGCTCCTTAGTCTGTTGCCTCTCTGCTGAGTCCTGGGGGTGGTAGCTGGCTAAGAACTGTCTCCATTGATTATAGTCCTATGGGGTCCATGAGCATAAGCCCCACTGGCCACCAGGACCAGGCAATCTAGAAGTGTCCCCTGGGCAGCAGCCACAAAAGTGGGACTCCAGGCGACAAGCTCCTCTCTGGGAGATACCAGCAGGCTGGAGTGAGACAGAGGGAGAGCACAAATATGGCACGCAGCAGCCTCTGTCCCTGAAGAACCCTTCGGTATCCTCCAGGTGTGTGCCAAACCAGAATCCTGCCCCTCAGGCCAAAGCTCCAGGATGAGCAAATAGGCCTCTTTCACAGAAAGACTGAGGCTGTGTGTCAGTAAGCTGTCTGTGCTATGCCCTGCTGGTGGTAGCTGGCTAAGAACTGTCCCTCTGTTGTACCAGTCTCATGGGACCCACAAACGGAAGCCCCACTGGCCACCAGAGCCAGGCCATCAAAGAGCTACAGCTGCAGAAACCCAGGCAACAGACAAGGGTACAGGCTCCTTTCTGGGAGGTACTGTGAGCTGGAGCAGGGCAGAGGGAGAGCGCAAACATGGCACCCACCAATCTCTGTCTTTGGAGACTGTTTCAGTAGGCCCCTAGACGTATGTTAAATTAGATGACTGTCCCTCAGGCTAACGGTGTAAGTTAAGCAAATAAGTGTCTTTCACAGAAAGTCTGGGCACTTTTCAGTCAGCTGCCTCTGTGCTGGGCCCTGGGGTGGGTGAATCTGCATAGGCAAGTCCTGTAGGCTGTTTCTCAGTTCACCATTGCCTTGTAGGTCTCATGGTATTCAAAGCTAGCTGTTTTAGGGGCTTGTCTTTCAGGTCTAGCTCTTAAAAATTGGGGTACTAGATGTGGGGTTCAAAGCCTTTACTCCTCAGGGAGAGACTTGAGTTTGTGAGAGTTCCCTCCCAATTGTAGGTAGCCGTGCCAGGGGTGGGGTAACGTCAAGGGTGTGTCTCTGCCTCTCCTGACTCCTTTAGTGTGGGAATTTCCTAGTTTGCCTGATGCGTAGAAGTCACTCAGCAGCTAGTTTGGGTTTTGGTGGTTGTTTTTTCAGAGTTAATTGTTCCATATATAGCTGTAGATTTGGTGTGTCCATACGAGGAGGTGAGCTCAGGATCCACCTACGTGGTCATTTTGAACCAGAACCTATAGTCTTGATAATATCTCTTTGTTGTTTTTGTTGAGAACAGAAGGATAGTTATTTGTGTTCCATGAGGGCAAGTTGTTTTTCCGTTTCTGCTTGTTATGCCCTTTGTCACCTATTGCCATTTTTGCAGACTGTGTTTTCTGTATTTTATATTTCTGTTTTCTTCTGTAACAAACCTTCAAAATTTTAAAAGCCACACTCCAATTCAAGTATTTCAACAAATATTTATTGATCATTTACTGGGTTCAAGGAATTGTGTTAAGTTCAGGTTGGGATTAGAGGCCAGGCTGGTTCCTGTGCTGAAGGAACTCATGATTTAATAACTTTGAGGAACTTCCCTGGTGGCACAGTGGTTGAGTCCACCTGCCAATGCAGGGGACATGGGTTCGAGCCCTGATCTGGGAAGATCCCACATGCCGCAGAGCAACTAAGCCCATGCGCCACAACTACTGAGCCTGCTCCCTAGAGCCTGCAAGCCACTGCTGAGCCCGTGTGCCACAACTACTGAAGCCTGCGAGCCTAGAGCCCGTGCTCCGCAACAAGAGAAGCCACCGCAATGAGAAGCCCGTGCACCGCAACCAAGAGTAGCCCCTGCTCGTGGCGACTAGAGAAAGCCTGCGCGCAGCAATGAAGACCCAACACAGTCAAAAATATATAAATAAATAATAACTTTGAAAAATCAAGCTTGCCAATAACTATTGTGGTCAGTGCTGAAAGAAAGGTACAAAATGCTAAAGAAGTCAAAGAATGAAAAATGTTTTCTTGGATATGCAGGAAGCTTTCAAGAAGTAAGAGACATTTGAGTTGGGTATGAAAAAATAAGGTACCACTATACGTATTTTAATTAGGAAGGGATTTATCTTTTGCGTGTGTGTGTGTGTGTGTGTGTGTGTGTGTGTGTGTGTATTTCTTATTTTTAATTAGAAAGGGATTTAATTCAGGAATGTTGGACATGCTCAAACAGTATGTTCTATATCCTTCTGGCATGACTCCTGGAATAATGCAGAACTGGCCCAGTAAGACACTTACTGCCTCTGGGCCACCACTGGGCTTGTGCTTTCTTGACTCTGGAACCCACTGCCATATAGCAGCCTAGATACCAGGAAACCAGAGAAAAGGGCAACAGATAAAGTAGCCCTAACTACCCTGACAAAGTCTAGGGTATGGTTGGAAACAAGAGCCCATGCCAGGGAAACTAATTACAAAAGTCTTTGAAGAACTCATGTCAAAACCAGATGCTATGGCTGTATTATATGGGCATAGTGACTCAGGTGAGCAGGGCCTACTCCCCTGGGCTGTTGTTTGTGGGCAGATCTGAATATGATTATGTCATAACTCTTAGCTCCTTTCCTCATGTACCTGTTCTTAGCTGGTCTGGGAGAGCTAACTCAAGGGAAGAAGGGATACCACCTCTGCAGTAGTCATGTGCCTCTTTTAAATTCTCATTTCTAGCCACAAGGTAAGGAGTATTTCTCCAGTGGTCAATGCTTCTAAAGGAAAGATGGGTCTGTCATGGTCAGAGTATGGAAGACAAATAGCTGGTTCCAATTAGTCATGGTTTTTATCACCCCTTCCAGGGCGGCTAGGCCAATCTAGGACCTCAACTGGTGCCTGGGACTTATTTTTCAATACTGTGAATGATATAACCTTGTCTAGTTCATACTTATCTTTAACAGAGATACCTGCTTGGTTGTTAAAAACCTATTAAAGCATAGGGAGGGGAGTGACATCAGCATCACATGGTCTGACTTTTTCCCTTCTTCTCTCCCCTTTGATTTACAACTAATGGGGCACCTATAACTGAACAAAAGTGTGTCTGCACGGTAAAGCAGGACACCACCTGCACATCCAAAAGTGGGTAGATAGGACCTCAGAGGGGGCTGCGAATCCAAGAGAGTCGGTAAGCCTGCCCCACGCCACTTACCACGATTAGGAAAATGGGAGCCTGGAGAGTGCAAAGCTGGGCAGACACCACAGGAGACAGAGAATTTGTGGAGGTCCAGCCTGCCTGATGGGAGAAACTAGCATGCTATCAGAGTGGGAAAGGGATGAGTTTGGAGGCAGAGGAGAGGGAGGACATGGCCAAGGCAGCCCCCTTCCTGAGGGTGACACTGCAACACACTGGACAACTGAGCAGTTGCAGCGTCTACCTCTCCAGCAGAGGAGATGGAAAGCAAAAGTGGTGAGTGACAGACTGCTCTGCTACCCTGGTTGCAGCTGGAGGGACCCATTTCTCTCCAGCAGCACCCAGATTTCTAAGGAGGGACCTCTGTGACTTGGGGGAGGGAGAGGAAAGAGGAAGGAGGCAGACAAGAATATCAAAGGGCATTGAAGGAACACATTTCCTGTTGTATGCTTGGGACCTTCAGCTGGTTGTCAACTATGGACCTCTGGGAGTCCTCCACTCAAGGATCCCCCTGTGAGGGCTATGGACACCCCCAAAGCCCCAGATGCTAAGCCCACACCTCTCCCCAGTCTGCTGCCAGCTTCTTGTGTGTGCCCTTGACTGCAGCCCTGAGAAACAGCTCCAGTAGGAGAAATCAAAAACTTCAGCAACTTCGCCACCTTCTGGAATACAAAAGAAAGGTTTCTAATTGTCAGCCTATTGAACTGTAAAAACCAAAGTAAATAAGTACTTAACTAAGGACGGAGTCCGCTACTTCAAGTGTGAAAGCAGAAGTGCATATTATCAAACACTATGAAAAATAAAGGAAATACGATTTCACAAAAAGAAAATGATAATTCTCCAGCAACCAAATTCAAAGGCACAGAACATTGCTTTCTAAATGATAAAGAAATTATGAATAAATTCATAATTTATGAAGAAATTCAACCAGCTACAAGAAAACTCAGGCAATTCAATGAACCCAGGAATAAAATCATTGAACAGGAATTCTTTATCTAAGATATTGAAATTATAAAAAAGAACCAAACAGGGATCTTGGGGCTGAAGAATTCAATGCATGAGATAAAGGATGCATTAGAGAGCATAGGCAACAGGGCAGATCAGATGGAAGAAAGAATAAGTGCCTTGGAGGATAGGAATTTAGAAATAATTCAGTCAGAAGAGGCTAAGACTTTTAAAAAGTGAAGAAGATCTACAAGTTATAAAATTTAATTGGAAAGACAAATATAAGAATAGTTAGTATACCAGAAGGAGAAGAGAGGAAGAAGGGTGCAGAAAGGTTATTTAGAGATGAGAATTTTCCAAACCTGGGGAAGGAAATGGAAATACAAGTCCATGAAGTTCATAGAACACCCTATTATCGCAATGTAAAAAGACCTTTTCCAAGACACGTTATAATGAAACTGTCAAAAATTAATGATAGAGAATGAATCTTAAAGGCAGCCTTGGAAGAAAAGAAAGCAACCTACAAAGGATCCCCTATTAGACTATCAGCGGATTTCTCAGAAGAAACTCTCCTGAGGCCAGGAGAGAGTGGAATGACATGTTCATAGTGTTGAAAGAGAAAAGTTGCCAACTAAGAATACTTTATCTGGCAAAGTTGTCCTTCATATACGAAGAAGAAAGAAAGGTTTTCCCAGACAAACAAAAGCTGAGGGAGCTCACCACCACTAGACCTGCCTCACAAGAAATGCTGAAATGTGTCCTTCTGGCTGAAATGAAAAGATGATAATTAGTGACATAAAAACATAGGAAAGTACACAATACTCTGGTAAAGGTGAAAAATAAAAAGTCAAAATTAGAAAATTGTAACTATATTAGAATTGTGTTTTCATCACTTTATTATAGTAAAAGGTTAAAGGAGAAGAGCATTAAAAATAACTATAGTTACCATAATTTGTTAATTAAATCACAGTATAAAAGGAGGTAAATTGTGGCATCAAAAATATAAAGGGAGAGGAATAAAAGGGTGGAATTTTATAGGAGAATGAAGATAAGTTACTGTCAGCATAAAATGGACTACTTTATCTATGAGGTTTTTTTTGTAATCCTCATGGTGACCACAAAGCTAAAATCTAGAATAAAGTCACAAAACATAAAAAGAGGGAAGTCTGAGCACATAACCACAGAAAAGCACCAATTTACACAGGTAGACAGAAACAGAGGGAAGAAAGGAACAATAGAGATACAAAATAACCAGAAGGCAAATGATAAGATGGCAGTAGTAAGGCCTTATATATCAATAATCACTCTAAAGGTGAATGGGTTGAATTCACCAATCAAAAGGCACAGAGTGGCTGGATGGATTAAAAACAAAACAAAACAACCACCCCCCCCCCAAAAAAAAACAAGACCCAACTATATGCTGCTTACAGGAGACTCATTTCAGCTCTAAAAACACATATAGGCCCAAAGAGAAGAGATGTAAGATATTCCATGTAAGTGGAAACCAAAAGAAAGCAGGGGTAGCCATATTTATGTCAGACAAAGTAGACTTTAAGCCTAAAATGACAACAAGAGACAAAGAAGATCATTATAATATGATAAGGGGTCAAACTTCAAGAAGATATAACAATCGTAAATATTATATATGCACCCAATATCAAAGCACCAAACTATATTAAGCAAATACTAACCGATCTAAAGGGTTAAATAGACAACAATACAATAAGAATAGGACATTTCAATACTCCACTGTCAGCAATAGATAGATCATCCAGACAGAAAATCAACAAGGAAATGTTGGAATTGAAACATACTTTGGAGCAAGTGGACTTAGATATATAGAGAACAACTTTATATTGTTGTTCTATTTATAATATAGTGTGTATTCTGAATACACATTCTTCTCAAGAGCACATGGAACATTCTACAGGATAGATCATATGATAGGACACAAAGCAAATCTGGGCAAATTTAAGATTGAAATCATACCAGCTATCTTTTTTGACAACAATGGTATGAAACCAGACATCATCAACAAAAGGAAGGCTGGAAAATCTACAAATATGTGGAAACTAAACAACACACTTGAATAACCAATGGGTCAAAGAAGAAATCAAAAGGGAAATAAAAATTATCTCAAAAGAAATGAAAATAGAAATACAACATAGCAAAACTTATGGGATGCAGCAAATGCAGTTCTGAGAGGAAAGTTAATAGCAATAAATGCATATATTAAGACATTAGAAATACCTCAAATAAACAACCTAACTTTACACCTGAAGGAACTAGAAAAAAAGCACAAATTAAGCTCAAATTTAGCAGAAGGAAGGAAATAATAAAGATCAGAGTGAAGATAAATGAAGTAAAGGTCAGAAAAGCAGTAGAAAGGACCAACAAAAGTAAGAGCTGGTTTTTCAAAAAGATAAACAAAATTGACCAACCTTTAGCTAGACTGACTAAAAAAAGAGAGAAAACTCAAATAAAATTAGAAATGAAAAAGGAGACATTACAACTGATACTACAGAAATACATAGGATCAAAAGAGACTACTAAGAACAATTATAAGTCAACAAATTAGATAACCTAGAAGAAATGGATAAATTTCTAGAAATACACAACTTACCAAGACTGAATCAGGAAGAAAAAGAAAATCTGAACATATTCTATAAATAGTAACAAGATTCAATCAATAATGAAAATCTCCCAACAGAGAAAACCAGGGCCAGAGGGCTTCCCTGGAAAATTCTACCAAATATTTAAAGAAGAATTAATACCAATCCTTCTCAAACTCTTCTATAAAATTGAGAAGAAGGGAACATTTCCAAACGCATTCTATGAGGCCAGCATTACCCTGATTCCAAAGCCAGATAAGAAAACCACAAGAAAAGAAATCTGTAGACCAAAATCCCTGACCAATATAAATGCAAAATTTTTCAAAACAATATTAGCAAACTAAATTCAAGACACATTAAAAGGATTATACACCATGACCAAGAGGAATTTATCCCTGGGATGGTTCAACATATGCAAATTGATAAATGTAACACATCACATTAATAAAAGGAAAGATAAAAATCACATGAGCATCTCAATAGATGCAGAAAAAACATTTGATAAAATATTTACAACATCCTTTCATGACAAAAAACCTTAACAAATTGGGTATAGAAGGAACATACCTCAATATAATAAAGGCCATATATGACAAATCCACAGCTAACATTACACTCAATGAAAAAAATTGAAAGCCTTTCCTCTAAGATCAGAAGCAAGACAAGGATGCCCATTCTCACCACTCTTATTCAATATAGTACTGGAAGTCTTAGCTAGAGCTATTAGGTGAGACAAAGAAATAAAATACAGCTAAATCAGAAAATAAGAAATAAAATTATCACTATTTGCAGATGATATGATTTTTACATAGAAAATTCCAAAGACAACAAAAAAATGGTTGGAACTGAAATCAACAATTTCGGTAAAGTTGAAGAATACAAAATCAACATACAGAAATCAGTTGCATTTCCATACACAAATGATGAAACATCTGAAAAAGAAATCAAATTATCCCATTTATAATTACAATCAAAAACAATAAAATACTTAGGAATAAGTTTAACCAAGGAAGGGAAAGACGTATACAACAAAATCTACAAGACTTTGCTGAAAGAAATTGAAGAAGCCACAAATGGAAAAACATCCTCTGTTCATGGATCAGAAGAATTAATATTGTTAAAATGTTTATACTGCCCAAAGCCATCTATAGATTCAACACAATCCCTATCAAAATACCAATGGCATTTATCACAGAAATAGAAAAAGTAACCCTAAAATTTGTATGGAACCACAAAAGACCTCAAATAGCAAGAGCATTCCAGAGGAAAAGAACAAAGCCAGAGGTATCACACTTCCTGATTTCAAACAATACTATGTGTGAAGCCATAGTAATAAAAACTGTGTGGTACTGGTACAAAAACATATGTGACTACATCAAGCTTAAGATCTCTGCACAGCAAAAGAAACAATTAACAAAATGAAAATGCACCCGTGGGAGAAGATTTTTGCAAATCATATTTGAATAAGGGGTTAACATCCAAAATATATAAAGAAACCATACAACTCAATAACAAAAAAGCAAACAATCTGATTGAAAAATGGGCAGAAGAACTAAATAGACATTTTTCCAAAGAAGACATGCAAATAGCCAATGAGTATATGAGAAGAGGCTCAAAACCACAAATCATGAGGGAAATGCAAATCAAAACCACAGTGAGATATCACTTCACACTTGTTAGAATGGCTATCATCAAGAAGACAAGAGATAACAGTTGGTGAAGATGTGGAGAAAAGGGAATGCTTGTATGCTGTTGGTAGAAATGTAAATTGGTTCAACCACTATGAAAAACAATATGGAGGTTACTCAAAAAATTAAAAATAGATCTGCCATATAATCAAGCAATCCCATTTCTGAGTATATACTCAAAGGAGATGAAAACAGCATATCAAGGAGATACATGCATTCCCATGTTTCTTGCAAAATTATTTATAGTAGCTAAGATATGGAAACAACCTAACTGCCCATCAATGGATGGATAGATAAAGAAGATGTGGCATATGTATACAATGGAATATTATTCAGCCTTGAGAAAGGAGGACATCCTGCCATTTGCAAAAACATGGATGGGCCTTGAGCACATTATGCTAAGCAAGATAAGTCAGACAGAGAAAGATATCACATACATAGAATGACATCACATACATAGAATCTATAAAAGGCCAGACCCATAAAAACAAAGATGAAAATGGTGGTTATCATGGTAAGGGGATTGAAGAATAGGATAGATGGTGTTTAAGGGTACAAACTTATAACAAGTAGTAAATAGCCAGAGAGATATAATGTACAGTATAGTGAATATAGACAATAATATTGCATTATAATCATCAAACTTGCTAAAAGACTAGAACTTAAGTATTCCAACTAGTAAAAAGAAAAAATAATTGTGTAATGTGATAGAAGTGCTAATTATCATTACAATGGCAATCATATTACAATATACAAATGTATCAAATTAACATGTTGTACACCTTATATATGCACAATGTTACATATCAAATATATTTCAATAAAAATATATTAAAACCACAAAAGCAAAGAAAGAATGGAAGACAAAAGTAGGAACAAAGAATAAGTACAATGAAAAGAAAACAGTAATGAATATGGTAGATATTTATCCAACTATGTTAATAATCACTTTGAACATCAATGGGCTAAAGCATCAACTAAAAACAGAGATGGTCAGAGAAGATCAAAAAATGAGTTCCAACTATATATATATATATATATATATATATATATATACTGTCTACAAGAAACCCATTTTAAATATAAAGACACATATAGATTAAAAGTTAATTGGGTGGAGAAAATTATACCATGCTAACATTAATTAAAAGAAAGCAAGAGTAACTGTACTAATTTAAGACAGAGCAGACTTTAAAGCAAGGAAAGTTATCAGGGTGAAAGCAGGGCATTATGTAACGATAAAAGGGTCAGTTCTCCAAGAAGACACAGCAAGCCTTAATGTGTATGCACCTAATAACAGACCATTAAATTACATAAGGCAAAAACTGATAGAACTGCAGGGAGAAATAAAGGAATCCACTTTCATAGTTAGAGACTTCAACATCCATCTCTCAAAAATGGACAGATAGCAGGTTGAAAATCATAAGGACATAGCTGAACTCAATAACACTGTCAATCAACTGTATATAATCGACATCTATGGACTACTTCATCCAATAACAGGAAAATGAAAATACAACTTATCAAGATTGCAGGATGCAGTGAAAGCAGTGCTGGAGGGAAATCTATAGCATTGAATGCATATATTAGAAAAGGAGAAAGATGTAAAATCAATCATTTAAATTTCCACCTAAGGAAACTAGAAAAAGAATAGCAAATTATATCCAAAATAAGCAGAAGAAAAATTAGAGCAGAAATCAATGAAATTGAAAGCAGGAAATCAATAGAGAAAATCAACAAAACCAAAAAGTTTCCATAATTAAATAAAATAAGCGGACATACCTGCACTCACACAGAGGGGACTACTGCAAAGGAAATCTGACCCGGAAGACCTGCGTCTACACTTGGCTGTTGATCTTGGGTATGGGATCCACCTTCATCCACCTTCTGCACACTTCTGGTGGGGATTGGGAGCCAGGGGCTATCCATAACCCTCCTGATGTAGTGCCTGCGTAGGCCTCCACATCAAATCACTCAACTTGGCAAATGCATATGGACGTGACAGCAGGGCTGCCTTATGCATTAGATGCAGTAGGCACAGTGTCTAAGGCCCACAGTACTTTGCGGGGGGCGGGGGCATAAAGAAAATGTTTGATTTCTTTTAAATTAGAAAAGGAAACAATTTTTTTGTTCCAAGAAAATGTTCTAATATATAATATTAATATATTCATCTTTATATCATCTAACTTATAAGATATAATTTTTAATATTTTTAACTGAAAAAGGAGCCCACCAAGTGAAGGTGCTTATGACCAAGGAAAGTCAAGATGGCAGCCTGCAGTCATTGGGGTGAGTTTTCTTGCTGAAGATGGATGGATTTTCCCATGGAATGAGTGCTGGGGTGAGGAAGGTGTAAAGGTAATGGCTAGAGAACTAGGGGAGAAACTAGGAAATAGAGAAGTAGGTTAGACAACAGTGTTTTATCCACGTTAAATTTTGTAACTGGATTGAGCTTATATGAGAAATGGAAGATATTCTTTTTCTTTTGCCCCAAAAGACATTTATTTTTCTATCACATTTCAATAATAGCTTGGTTGTGAAAGTACAAAAATGAAGTTCTTTTCTTTCAAAACAATATCTATTGTTTTCTTGCATTCAAGTTACTGTTACAAAATCTGATGTTACTTTTACACTTACTTTTTTTAAAAAAAATAGGGGTATGGTTGCTTTAAAATGTTGTGCTAGTTTCTTCTGTACTATGAAGTGAATCAGCTATATGTATACATATATCCCCTCCTTCTTGGATCTCCCTCCCGTCCCCTCATCCCACCCATCTAGGTCACCACAGAGCATCAAGCTGAGCTCCCTGTACTATACAGCAGGTTCCTGCTAGTTATCTGTTTTGCACATGGATGTGTATATATGTCAATCCCAATCTCCCAATTAATCCCACTCCCCCTCTTCTCCCCACCTGTCTGTTCTCTACGTCTGTGTCTCTATTCCTACCCTGCAAATAGGTTCATCTGTACCATTTTTCTAGATTCCACATATATGTGTTAATATACAATATTTGTTTTTTTCTTTCTGACTTAACTTCACTCTGTATGACAGGCCCATCCATGTCTCTATGACCCAGTTTCATTCCCTTTTATGTCTGAGTAATATTCCATTGTATACATGTACCACCTCTTCTTTATTCATCTGTTGATGGACATTTATGTTGCTTCCGTGTCCTGGCTATGTAAACAGTGCTACAATGAACATTGGGGGTGCACGTGTCTTTTTGAATTATGGTTTTCTCTGAGTATGTGCCCAGTAGTGGGATTGCTGGATCATATGGTGGTTCTACTTTTAGATTTTTAAGGAACCTCCATACTGTTCTCCATAGTGACTGTATCAATTTACATTCCCACCAACAGGGCAAGAGGGTTCCTTTTTCTCCACACCCTCTCCAGAATTTATTGTTTGTAGATATTTTGATGATGGCCATTCTGACCAGTGTGAGGTGATACCTCATTGTTGTTTTGATTTGCATTTCTCTAAGGATTAGTGATGTTGAGCATCCTTTCATGTATTTGTTGGCAATCTGTATATCTTCTTTGGAGAAATGTCTATTTAGGTCTTCTGCCCATTTTTGGATTGGGTTGTTTGTTTTTTTGATATTGAGCTGCATGAGCCGTTTGTATATTTTGGAGATTAATCCCTTGTCAGATGCTTCATTTGCAAATATTTTCTCTTCATTTGCAAGTATTTCTGGTGGCATCTTTAGGATTCTCTATGTATAGTATCATGTCATCTGCAAACAATGACAGTTTTCCTTCTTCTTTTCCAATTTGTATTCCTTTTATTTCTTTTTGTTCTCTGATTGCCGTGGCTAGGACTTCCAAAACTATGTTGACTAATAGTGGTGAGAGTGGGCATCCTTGTCTTGTTTCTGATCTTAGAGGAAATGCTTTCAGTTTTTCATCACTGAGAATGATGTTTGCTGTGGGTTTGTCATATATGGCCTTAATTATGTTGAGGTAGGTTCCCTCTATGCCCACTTTCTGGAGAGTTTTTTTTTCATAAATGGGTGTTGAATTTTGTCAAAAGCTTTTTCTGAATCTATTGAGATGATTGTATGCTTTCTATTCTTTAATTTGTTAATATGGTGTATCACATTGATAGATTTGCATATATTGAAGAATTTTTGCGTCTCTGGGATAAATCCCACTTGATCATGGTGTATGATCCTTTTAATGTGCTGTTGGATTCTCTTTGCTAGTATTTTGTTGAGGATTTTTGCATCTATGTTCTTCAGTGATATTGGTCTGTAATTTTCTTTTTTGTGTGTTATCTTGTCTGGTTTTGGTATCAGGGTGATAGTGGCCTAGTAGAATGAGCTTGGGAGTGTTCCTTCCTCTGAAATTTTTTGGAAGAGTTTGAGAAGGATAGGTGTTAGCTGTTTTCTAAATGTTTGACAGAATTCACCTGCAAAGCCATCTGGTCCTGGACTTCTGTTTGTTGGAAAATTTTTAATCACAGTTTCAATTCCATTACTTGTGATTGGTCTGTTTATATTTTCTATTTCTTCCTGGTTCAGTCTTGGAAGGTTGTACCTTTCTAAGAAGTTTTCCATATCTTCCAGGTTATCCACTTTATTGGCATATAATTGCTTGTAGTAGTCTCTTATGATCCTTTGTATTTCTGTGGTATACACTGTAATTTCTTTTTCATTTCTAATATTATTGATTTGAATCCTCTCCCTTTTTTTCTTGATGAGTCTGGCTAAAGGCTTATCAATTTTGTTTATCTTCTCAAAGAACCAGCTTTTAGTTTCATTGATTTTTGCTATTGTTTTCTTCATTTCTATTTCATTTATTTCTGCTCTGATTTTTATGATTTCTTTCCCTCTACTAACTTTGGGTTTTGTTTGTTCTTCTTTCTCTAGTTGCTTTAGGTGTAAGGTTTGGCTGTTTGAGATTTTTCTTATTTCTGGAGGTAGAATTGAACTGCTATAAACTTCCCTCTTAGGACTGCTTTTGCTGCATCCCATAGGTTTTCAGTTGTTGTGTTTTAATTGGCATTAGTTTCTATGTATTTTTTATTTCTTCTTTGATTTCCTCAGTGATCTCTTGGTTATTTATTAGCATAGTATTTAGCCTAAATGTGTTTGTGTTTTTTACAGTTCTTTTCCTGTAATTGATTTCTAATCTTACAGTGTTGTGGTCAGAAAAGATGTTTGATATGATTTCAATTTTCTTAAATTTACCAAGGCTTGATTTGTGACCCAAGATGTGATCTATCCTGGAGAATGTTCTGTATGCACTTGAGAAGAAAGTGTATTCTGCTGCTTTTAGATGGACTGTCCTGTAAATATCAATTAAGACTCTGTGGTCTATTGTGTCATTTCAGGCTTGTGTTTCCTTATTTATTCTCTGTCTGGATTATCTGTCCATTGGTATAAGTGGTGTGTTAAAGCCCCACACTATTATTGTGTTCCTGTCAATTTCCCCTTTTATGGCTGGTAGCATTTGCCTTATATATTGAGGTGCTCCTATGTTGGATGCATAAATATTTATTATTGTTATGTCTTCTTCTTGTATCAATCCCTTGATCATTATGTAGTGTCCTTCCTTGTCTCTTATAACAGTCTTTTTTTTTTTTTTTTTTTCGGTATGTGGGTCTCTCACTGTTGTGGCCTCTCCCGTTGCGGAGCACAGGATCCGGATGTGCAGGATCAGCGGCCATGGCTCAGGGGCCCAGCCGCCCCGTGGCATGTGGAATCTTCCTGGACCAGGGCACGAACCCGTGTCCCCTGCATCGGCAGGTGGACTCCCAACAACTGCACCACCAGGGAAGCCCTATAACAGTCTTTATTTTAAAGTCTATATTGTCTGATATGAGTATTGTTCCTCCAGCTTCCTTTTGATTTCCATTTTCATGGAATATCTTTTTCCATCCCCTCACTTTCAGTCTGTATGTGTCTCTAGGTCTGAAGTGGACAGCATATATATGGGTCTTGTTTTCGTATCCATTCAGCCAATCTGTGTCTTTTGATTGGAGCATTTAATCCATTTACATTTAAGGTAATTATTGATATGTATGTTTCTATTACCATTTTCTTTATTATTTTGGGTTTGTTTTTGTAGGTCTTTTTCTTCTCTTGTGTTTCCCACCTAGAGAAGTTTCTTCAGCATTTGTGGTAAAGCTGGTTTGGTGGTGCTGAATTCTCTTAGCTTTTGCTTGTCTGTAAAGCTTTTGATTTCTCTGTCAAATGTGAAAGAGATCCTTTCTGGGTTGAGTAATCTTGATTGCAGTTATTTCCCTTTCATTACTTTAAATATATCCTGCCACTCCCTTGTGGCCTGCAGAGTTTCTGCTAAAAAATCAGCTGATAACCTTATAGGGATTCCCTTGTATGTTATTTTTTGCTTTTCCCTTGCTGCTTTTAATATTTTTTCTTTGAGTTTAATTTTTGTTAGTTTGATTAGTATGTGTCTTGGCGTGTTTCTCCTTGGGCTTATCCTGTATCAGACTCTCTGTGCTTCCTGGACTTGGGTGACTATTTCCTTTCCCATATTAGGGAAGTTTTCAACTATAATCTCTTCAAATATTTTCTCAGACTGTTCCTCTGTCTCTTCTTCTTCTGGGATCTCCATAATTTGAATGTCAGTGTATTTAATGTTGTCTTGGAGGTCTCTGAGACTGTCCTCACTTCTTTTCATTCTTTCTTCTTTATTCTGCTCCTTGGCAGTTATTTCCACCATTCTATCTTCCAGCTCATTTATTCGTTCTTCTGTCTCAGTTATTTGCTATTGATTCCTTCTATTGTATTTTTCATTGCAGTTATTGTGTTGTTCATCCCTGTTTCTTTAGTGCTTCTAGGTCTTTGTTAAACATTTCTTGTATTTTCTCAATCCATGCCTCCATTCTGTTTCTGAAATTTTGGATCATCTTTTCTATCATTACTCTGAATTCTTTGTCAGGTAGGTTGCCTATTTCCTCTTCATTTATTTGGTCTTGTAAGTTTTTACCTTGCTCCTTTGTCTGTAGCATAATTTTGGTCATCTCTTTTTTTTTTTTTTTTTGATGGGTCGGGCTGTGTTCCTGTCTTGCTGGTTGTTTGGCCTGAGGCGTCCAGCACTGGAGTTTGTAGGCAGTTGCGTGGAGCCGGGTCTTGGTGCTGAGATGAGGACCTCCAGGAGACCTCACCCAATTAATATTCCCTGGGACCTGAAGTTCTGAGGGACCTGAGGTTTGGGACTTGCTGCGCCCACCACAGGTACTCAATATTGACGCCTGGCCTGGGAACCAAGACTCTGCAAGCCATGCGGCATGGCAGAAAAAAACAAAAACAAAAAAAGCAACAGGGGCTTCCCTGGTGGTGCAGTGGTTAAGAATCCACCTGCTAATGCAGGGACACGGGTTCAAGCCCTGGTCCAGCAAGATCCCACATGCCATAGAGCAACTAAGTCCATGTGCCACAACTACTGAGTCTGTGCTCTAGAGCCCGTGAGCCACAACTACTGAGTCCACGTGCCACAACTACTGAAGCCTGCTCACCTAGAGCCCGTGCTCTGCACCAAGAAGCCACTGCAATGAGAAGCCCACGCACCGCAACGAAGAGTAGCCCCTGCTCGACGCAACTAAAGAAAGCCCATGTGCAGCAACGAAGACCCAATGCAGCCAAAAAATAAATAAATAAATACATACATACATAGATAAAAAATTAGAAATAGTGCCATTAATTTAAAAAAAGCGATAAACAGAAAAGATCAGAACAATAATGAAGAATAAAAAATAAAATAAAATTAGAAAAATAAATAATATATTAGAAAAAATAACAATAAAAACAAAACAGCAGGGTGGGATAGGGACAGAGACAAAGAGGGAAGAGATATGGGAACATATGTGTATATATATAACTGATTCATTTTGTTGTAAAGCAGAAACTAACACACCATTGTAAAGCAATTATACTCCAATAAAGATGTTAAAAAAAAAATGAAACAGCAACAACAAAACAAAACCAAAAAATAAATAAGGAAAATAAAATAAAGAAAATTTTAAAATAAAAATAAATAAAATTTAAAAATAAAAGAAAAAAAATTTTTTTATTAAAAAAATAAAAAATTCCCTGGTGCTCTTCTATCTGTGTCCTTGACCCCATGGTGAGCTACAGCTTACCTCCGCCTCCCCAGTAGTCCTCCAAGACCTCTAGGTAGGTCTCTGGACCCGCTTGTCAGCCCCACCTCTGCCTGTGTTCCTCTTGTCAGTGTCTGTCCCTTAAGCTGGCCCAGAGCACACATGTCTGAGTAGGCCAGCTGGGGTGCAGGCTTCCACAGGTGCACCCACAGGGGCCGGCACAGCCAGAGGAGGCCTTGGAGGGGGGTGGAACTCAGGCTTTGGCAGAGGTGGGTCTCAGGCCTGGGACCACACAGCTGGAAGAGGCTTTGATGCGGGTGGGGGTGGGGCTCAGGCCCGGGACCTGCTTGGCTGGAAGAGGCTTTGTTGGGGTGGCACTCAGGCTGTTGGGAACCCTGCCGCCCATGGAGGCCTTGTGAGGGGTGGTACTCAGTTCCACTGGGATCCATGTGGCTGGAAGAGACCCCGGCTGGGGCAGGGTTCAGGCCTGGGAGCCGTGTGGCTGGAGGGGGCCCTGGGGGTGGGGTTTCAGGCCCAAGACAGCAGCTGGCTTGCCAGGGCCAAAGCAGGTGGCTGAGATGCTGGCTGCATGTCCCTCAGATCCCCTGAAAGTCCCTCTCCATCCCGGCTGATCCCCTCGCTGTGGGATTCCCTCCAAGCGTGGGAACCTCTGCCCTCCTCCAGCCCCCCTCAAGGGTGCCGGTCCCACCCTGCCTACACTTTTCTTCCTCCCCACGTACTATCTGGTCGTGTGGGGATCCCTCCTGTCCCCTTAGGTGTCCAAGGTCTCCCACCACTGCCTAGTAGGTGCCCTACTTGTGAGGAGATGCAAACTCTGCGTCCTCCTACCCTGCCATCTTTCGGAAGATATTGTTATTCTTAACAAATGCACACTAAAATATTAGGGGGTCAAAGGGTATTATGTGTACAACTTTTTTGTAAATGGGTCATGTGTATATGTGTGTGTGTGTGTGTGTGTGTACACGAAGAGAAAATAATAAAGCATATACGTCAGAATATTAACCTGTGAATCTTGGTGAAAGGTTCTTTATGCTGGTCTTGCAGATTTCTGTAAATGTGATATATTTCAAAATAAAAAGTTAAAAAATGAGACTGCTCAAAATTAATCCGGTAAATATTGCTGAAATAAGGTCCAAAGAAGACAACACACTGATGCACTAATTTCACAGGTTCAACCATCTACACCTGTGCCTGGGAAATTAGTTTTGTACTAGCAGGAGCCACAGATAAACCGCTGAACAAATAAATTAGCTGATCTGAACATGTCTGCACTTATAAGTTGTCATTATTTAGTGTTTTCCTAATAAAAATCATTAAAAAAATTAAGGTACAACCACAGGACTGAATAACTGAAAAACTGATTTTACAGCTGACTTGGAGAATGAGTTTAGGTAAATATTTTAATTTATTTTTCATCATTGATAAAATTCAAATACCCATGCTTAGGTCCACAGTGGGCATGAAATATGTTTTAAGTGAGTGAATACTATATTCTCTTACTGAACTAGACTAGCCTAGCTTCCCTCCAAACAGAACCTGAGATAGGGGCTTGCATGCTGGTAGTTTATTTTGGGAAGTGATTGCAAGAAATAGTAGAGAGGGAGTGGGAAGAGTGAAAGAGAGAAGGATGATGTCAACTCAAGAATGCATTACCGGGGCTTCCCTGGTGGCGCAGTGGTTGAGAGTTCGCCTGCCGATGCAGGGGACACGGGTTCGTGCCCCGGTCCAGGAAGATCCCACATGCCGCGGAGCGGCTGGGCCTGTGAGCCATGGCCGCTGAGCCTGCGCGTCCGGAGCCTGTGCTCCGCATCGGGAGAGGCCACAACAGTGAGAGGCCCGCGTACCACAAAAAAAAAAAAAAAAAAAAAAGAATGCATTACCGAGGTGATCACCACTGTGACATCTGATACTTGATCCCACTTAGACCCTCTGTGAAGCTGTAGAATTCACCACAAAACAGTTTGCCCAATGGATGGAGGAGGGAGTATTTATCCACCATCTTCCACACCACATTGGCTAAGCATTGCCCCATGATATGTCAACTCCTTCGCACTTCTAGGTTTGCTCATGTGTCGGAATGGCTAAGTGGGTTCCTCTGGGCATGTATCCTGCAGCAGCAGAGATGCCTCAGGACAGAAGCGAGAGAGGTATGGTGCAGCTGAGGTTACGCTGTGTGCAGATGATCACCACAGAAACAGCTGGAGTTAAAAGGTGGGCAGAGGAGAATGTGAAGGGTGGCACAAGACAAGAGTTGTCTGTGCCTAGAACATCATGGCCAGTATGTGTACGTGAAGGGATCTGACACAAATACGAAACATGGCAAAAATTGTAGTAAGTGAATTTTTGTAAAATGTGTCCATCACACATTCTTAAGATAAAAATGTCAAAGCAGGCAGTTAGCTAGATATGAGCAGAGAAAGGGGATATGGGCCAAATGGCAGGAACCCACACATCTTGTAAACAACGGGGGTCCTTGGGGAGGCAAAGAAGAGCAGGAATCTCCAGACTGACAGGGAACCACACATTTTGGGGTGATAAATGTCCGGGAGGCAGACAAAGGAAGGTGAGAAAAGGTGGGAAAATCTCTGGCTTCCAAATGTAATCTTTTGCCCATTATGCTCTCATTACAATGAAATCAGCCTTGCAGATAAGAAGTACCCATTGAGCACCTCCACCATGACGCTTCCGATCAAGGCTAAATAAGGACAAAAATCCCTTCCCATCTCAGGAAGGTGGAGCTGAGATAAAAATCAGGGAATATGACTCCCAAAACCTTCCCTCCCCAATGAACATTTCACCTCTTCTTTTCTACACCCCACATAACCAGCTTGCCAAAGAAACTCAGGTCAGCTACTCACCTGAGTTTGCCTGCTCTCCCCTTGAGAGCATACTATCACCTAAATAAATTCTCACTTTGCTTTCTTGACCTCCCTGTCTCATCTCTGAATTCTTTCTGCCATGAGACAAGAATGTACCCTCTGGTATTGATAATAACTAATTATCCAATTTTTATTACATGCCAAACACTACACTAAGTGTCATTATTATTATTTCATTTAACCCTTGAAACAAGCCTGAGAGGTAGCCATATCAAAGTGGTTCTTAATCTGGGGCAATTTGCCCTCCAGGAGACATTTGGCAGTATCTACAGACATTTTTGGTTCTCACAAGGAGAAGAGATACTGGTGTCTAGTGAGTAGAGGCCAAGATTACTGCTAAACATCCTGTAATGTATAGGACAGACCCCCTCAAATAGCAAATTATCAGGCCCAAAATGTGAATAGTGCCAACGTTGAGAAATCCTGGCATAACTTTATCCCCATTTTACAGTTGAAGAAACTGAGGCTAAATGAAATTAAGTACATTTTCTTGAGTCAGAAAGCTAGTAGGTGATGGAGTTGGGATGTAAATTCTAGTCTGTCTGACCCTAAAGCCCATGTATGCTTGTAACCATGCCATACATTCCCTATTACAGGCAATACATAAGTGCCTTTAAAAATCATATGTGCAGGGCACAGTGTGAATGATTTTTATGTCACATATAGTAATTATAACAAGGAGTTGAAAATGCAGTTAACGATTGGAAATAACTGATATTTCTGATTTCATAATGAGTTAGTATTTGGAAAATTGAAAGGATTTGACTGTTTGAAGTTGCCTACATGTGTTCTCAGCATTTCTCATCACTCTTAGTGTTCTCACATCAGTACAAGTCAAATTTACCAGGAGGTGGTCAATTTGGAAAACATGAGGTAAAGATTATTTTTATATTCAGAAACAAAGCACAGATTTTCAAAAGTAGATTCCTTGTCCAGATTCTGTTTTCCACCTGCCCTACTTTTTAGCATGCAGTTTATGATCATTCAGAACTGTCAGACTCATTCGTTTTCAAAGAAATGTGTTATTCATTAGAGTGGCTTCACTGAGCCAAGTCCAAGACTGGCCATCTCTGTCCAAGGCCATCATACCTCTTGCACTTGACAGCCCTCAGGGATAATGATTTCCCAAGACAACTGAATAAAAGAGTATTCTGATGGGAAATAAATAGAAAGACGAGCACGGCATTTTACACAGGACTGGGGCTTTTTTCTATAGTACAGGCTGTATCTAAAGTCAGGCAGATCACCTTTTTGGAGGGAGATGAATAAGAGATGAGGGGATATGATGTGGGCTTTAAGGTAGATAGACCAGAGTTGGAATCCCAGCTCTGCCACACAAACTGTAGTACCTTGGGTGAGTCACTTAAGTGACTCAAGAATTTCAGCTATCACAGTCACTTTCAACATTGTACAGGAAAACTTGATCAACATGATAAGACAAGAAAAAGAAATAAGAATAAAAGGGATGAGATAAAATTACTATTATTTGTAGATGATATAATCATCTACATGCAAACTCAATGAAATCAAAGGACAAGCTATATGAACTAAGGAGTTCAGCAAATTTGATAAACAGTATCAACTTACAAAAATCAATATCATGTATCTATGTTAATAATAAACAATTAGAAAATATAATGAAAACAAGATATACTTCAAAATACTAATAAAACTATAAATTTCTATCAATTAAACAATACACAAGACTTTTATGAAAAAATTAAACTCTATTAAAGGACATAAAAAGAAACTTGAATAAATGAAGAACTATAACACTATAAGAGGGGCAGTTCTTCCCAAACTAATTTATATATTCCATACAATGCCAATTAGAAATTAAGGGGTTTTAAAGAAACTTGACAAACTTATTTTAAAAATTTATATGGAAGAATACAGTTGGCAAAAAATAAATGAATTGAAAATATCAAAGAATAAAGACTTGCCCCACCAGATTTTAGGAGTAATATAAAGAAATAGCAATTACAAGTGGTAAAGTACTGGTGCAGAGCAGATATAGATAAGTAGAATAGAACGAGAAAGCACAAAATTAGATCTAGGTATATATGAGAATTTGTGATTTGCTGGTCGTGGCTGCACAAACCATTATATACATTTTAATAGATGACATTCGGGGAAAACGGCTCACTATAGGGAGATAAAGTTAGATCCCTACCTCTCATTCTACATATCATATAAATATATATATATAAATATAAATAAACTCGAAGGATACAAGATAGCTAATGTGAATAGTAAACTTATAAAGTTAATAAAAGAAAATGTCATATAACATCCTTGTAAATTTAGGGCAGGGAAAATTTTCTTTCAAGAAAACCCCAAAAAGCACAAACCATAAAATTAAAAATTAGTAGATTTGACTCCATCAAAATTGACTTTTGATTAGATAAAGAACTTCAAAGTTAAAATTAATAATTCATAAATAGGGAGTAGATATTTGCTATGTTAAGAAAAAAAATTCTTCCAAATCACAAGAAAAACATGAGAAATCCAATTTAAAACAGCAACGGATATAAACAGACAATTCACAGAACAACAACAACAACAAAAACGCCACAGCTATCACATATATGAAGAGGTGGTTACCCTTTTGTGTTTTCTTTGGCATTCATGCACATTTTAAAATAAATTCTCCCCATCCCCCAATAGGTGAGTCAGATATTTCCCAGAAACAACATTTACATGACATATTCAAAGACATCTAGAAGCCAGGAGTAGAAGTGAGCAGATAATACAGACAAAAGGTAACAGTGTGATGCAACCTTATATACACATATGATGGGCAAAAACTAGAAAGCTGGATAATTCCAAATATGTTGGGGGCTGTGGATGAAAAGAGAAGTCTGGCCACAGCCCTCACGTCGCCTCCCGCCCACGTGCTCCCCCCCGCCCCTACCACGGGATTCTGGTGGGCTGTGCGCTTGGCTCCACCCACTCGTGCGCCTCGGCTGCCATTCCAGCCCAGGACCCAGAGAGCCACTACTTCCACCGCTTCTGTCGCAGCCTTGTCATCTGGATACCGGTGACAAAATACCCTCGTTGAGACTTTGCTGCCTTTGAAGTCACTCTGGGCGCATCTGGAACATGAGCGGCCGGGCCCGAGCGAGGGCGCGAGGCATGGCCCTCAGCCCCAGCGCCGCGGAGGTGGGGCGCATCCAGGCCTCGCCGTTGGTGGGTAGAAAGCTTAGCAGCTGGCGTTGTCTCGCTCACTCCTACCTCTGTTTCCTTCGTGGACACCGCCTTCCTCGGCAGATATCTCTTCCTCTCTGCTACGAAGTAGTGGCTTATCTTCTCTTTCAACTTTGAGTCCTTCCAGGGTTTCTCACATTTTTTTTTTTCCCTGTTGGGGAGCTTATCTGAGTAAGATATTAATATAGATATTTCGGTCAGTGAAAAGGGTTGAAGATGGGAGGCAGGTATATCATTAAGTTTTAATTACTTCATTCGTTTGTAAGTGTCTTCGTGAAAATGGCTGTCCCTTCAAAGGTACCATTATGTGGTATATAATCTAATATGATCTGTCTCGCTAATTTATATATAAAAAGAAATAATCTCAGACACAAATGAAGTTTAGAATCAACCACTGTTTCTTGAGCAACCACTGTGCATAGGGCTCCTTATTAGACTTAGACAACTAGGTTGAGTTGAGTGGCAAACCAGCAATTTTTGAGTGATGTTACATTTAGTATTTGGAGCAGTACTTAGCAAAAACTCAGTATTTGGAGCAATATCTTAGACCAGAAGTGTTCAAGTGAGTAGTCTATGCCTTTACTCTCATAGAGAGGTCTTCTCTTGGTATCATCCATTTTTTTTTAGCAGGCTGATTTATACCTTCTTGAACAGAGAAGTAATTACCCTGAAGAGAAAATATTAATGGTTCCCTTCACCTGTTTTGTGAACTTTTGGAGCAGTTTATTCAGGAGGGTCATCATCTGAGCTGGTGGCCCAGATCCTCTGGGCTCAGTTTATTTTCTTGCTACAAATATGTTCACATCAGAGGCCCCATGTCTGACGGCTACAGGAGCATGAGGTCTGCGATCACCTGTACCACCTTCCAGAGGAGCTCTGATGAGCTTCTCGGGTGCAAGGATCACACCTCTGCCTCTTTCCACCTCCAGGGGCTAAGGGCTGTATCTGGCTCACAGTTGGCACTGAAATCAAAGATTGATGAATGGGGAAGACCGTAGCTTGTCCTTATCTTTTTTCTGAAATGGGCAATCTTTTCTCCTTTCTCAAGCATCTTACCTGCCAACATTTTCTTTTCCTAGCTCACGGTAATCCAATGACACAGGACGTGATACCATTCTCATCTTGTGATCAAGTTTTGGTTTATGACTTAACATCTTAAATCTGACCAAATATTTTTTCCCCGTTTTAGCCTCTGTCTGTTGCTCTTAGTGACAGTGAAGCATCTTCTAGCAGTGACCACGTGGGAACCAGCAGGATTTCACAGAAATGTAAGTGCAGCTCTGTCTGTTCCATCCAGTTCCGTCCCATCTGAATGGAATAGGAGTGACTCTACTAAGCCTTTCAGCAGCAGACTCACTTCTTGAGCATCTTATCTTCCTTTTTTGAAGGATCCCCCAGTGTTTGTTGTGTTTCTTTGGGACTTCCAAACACAGAATCTGCCACTGAATTTCCTGATGGTGCTTAGCAGTTGGGAACCCCCAGATATTAGGAAACCAGTTTTTCTGATTCTGTCTGTTTACTGAATAATTTTGAAAACGTATTTTTAAATTCTTTGTGACACATAAATGCCAATACCATTGCCTTGCAGGGATGGTAGTAACCTCACATGCCTGTTGCCCCTTCTCTCTTCTTCCTTCCCCACCCACGGTAAACCTCACCGTTTGGTGGTGGCTCTCTTACCTGCAAATCCAGGTTTGGCCTCAAGATACTTGTCAACGTGCTAGTCCAAGTAGCCCCTACCACACAGTATAATTTGGCATGCCCGATGCACTAATTTGCTAGGGCTGCCATGACAAAATACCACAGACTGGGTGGCCTAAACAGTAGAAATGTCCTATAATTCCAAACCTACTGCCACCATTCAAGTGTTATTCCAACTTTTCTTTGGGAATTTCCTTCGCATCTGCTGTGCCTTCTTGTGACTAGCAAGTGATGGAAACTCTTTATCCTTTGAGGGTAGACTGATTTTTTTTTTATTTTTAAAAATTGTGGTAAAATAGGTATAATATAAAGTTGACCATTTTAACAGTGTTTAAGTGTACAGTCCAGTGGCATTGAGGACATTCACATTGCTGTGCAACCATCACCACCATCCGTCTCTAGAACAGTTTTTCATCTTACAAAATTGAAACTCTGTACCCATTCAACAAGAACTCCTCATGTGCCCCTCCCACCCCCAGACTCTGGGAACTACCGTTCTATGGTAGATTGAATTTTTAGAAACCATCAAACATCTTTTGAAACCAAGAGCAGTAAATGATATGGATAATCTAGTGAGAATAATCAAATTTTTAAAAAATTAAATAAATTTTGTGATTTTCCTGGGAGACTCCAACTCCACTGAGAAGGGTATGGACAGCAGTTTTGGGCAAGTGGGTAGTGCCATTTGGGGTAGTTGCATACAGTGACTGTATCAAAGGACAGTGGTCAAGTCAGTGTCCTAGAGGTTTGTCATACTATTAGCCACATTACTTTGTAGTAATAATTCTGTAATATAAAATTTATATTTTCACATTTCAAAGTGCCAAAGTTGTATCCGAAAAATTAGCATCTTTTTGTACTCATTTAAAAAAGAAAATAGTCATCAGGAAACAGATTTTAATTTCCCATTTTCTAGAACCTAACAGTAAGTGACACGTCCCAAGGTGACGTGCTGACTTTCATTCTCAGGGGAATGATCTAGCATAAACACTGATGGCAGTGTATGGGCATTTCTCTTCTTGTGATTGAGAAGGGGGAAAGGTTCAGCCCCAATCTGTACAGAAGTTGATGTGGCCAGTCTTAGTCTGTAATTCTCTGGGTGTTACACAAGAGCTACAGGAGGGAGACCAGCCCTCCGTAAATGGGTGTGGAGTGGGATATAGGGAGGTAGAGCTTTCTCCTTAGCCAAGAGGAGAATCAGGTAAGCCCCAAATGTTATGAGGTAGGACTAACTCAGAGTCTGTTATTTCTAACAAAACACGCCATGCTTCCTTCACAGTTTTCAATTTTCAGGCTGCAGACTTCTGTATAGTCATGACTGTTTTCAGCGATGTGGGCCAGTTTTATTAAAAGCTACAAAAATCTGAGCTTTGGTTCTAGATGCATCTTTTTTCCTGGCTGTGCCAAGCGGCATGCGGGATCTTAGTTCCCTGACCAGGCATTGAACCTGGTGCCCTTGACAGTGAGAGCTCAGAGTCCTAACCACTGGACTGCCAGGGAATTCCCTCTAGATGCTTTTTTTTTTTTTTTTTTTGCGGTACGCGGGCCTCTCACTGTTGTGGCCTCTCCCGTTGCGGAGCACAGGCTCCAGACGCGCAGGCTCAGCGGCCATGGCTCACGGGCCCAGCTGCTCCGCGGCATGTGGGATCTTCCCAGACCGGGGCACGAACCCATGTGCCCTGCATCGGCAGGCGGACTCTCAACCACTGCACCACCAGGGAAGCCCTAGATGCATTTTTGATATGATAGTTGTAAATGATATCACTAGCATGAAATGTTATTGATGTATATAACATTAATAATATATAACATTTTGGTGTTCTCTTCATATTTTAGGTGAAGGTGGTCTATCTTCTGGTGATGCTGGATGTACCTTCAAGGAAAGAGTTGGGAAAATCAGACGAGAGATGATGGATTTGAGTGTCTGTACCAGAGAGAAATTGGCCCATGTGAGAGACTGCAAAAGAGGTACCCAGTCTTCATGTTACTTATTTTTAAATTTTTATTTATTTATTTTTTTGGCCATGCCATGCTGCTTGTGGGATCTTAGTTCCCCGACCAGGGATTGAACCCAGACCCCCTGCAGTGGAAGCAGAGAGTCCTAACCACTGGACTGCCAGAGAATTTCTTACTTTTTTTTAGTGTTACCAAATTTTGCTTAAGAAATTTTAATTTAAATTTAATAAAATAAACAAGTTCATATATTGACTTAAAAGATATGTATTGAACATCTGCTATATTCAGGCATTGTCTAGGCACTAGTTGTTTTAGCCTTAATTCTCTCTTTCATTAATAGGAAGAGTAACATTTTCTCCAGAACTACATTTCACTTGTTGAAAACCTTTTCTCCTTACACCTGAGGTAGGGGTCAGCAAAGATGCTTTGTCTCTTTCCCAACCTTTTTCCTATATGGGGAATAACCTTTCTGGACTTGAGGTCTAAAAAGAAAAATGTAGCCTCTTTGGGGAATTCTTTAGGCAGATTCGGGGCTCACCCCTGAAATTTAACCTAGGATTGCATGTGTATTTTCAGGAAAAGTAGGCCTATTGTTTTCATAGGATTCTCAAAAGGCTTTGTAACTCCCTCTAAAAGTTAAGACTCACTGATGCAGATCAGTCTTTTTCAAACTCTTTCAAACCATGCAGCAAAAATAAGTACATAAATTGTTCTCCAGCATACACACACTACACAAACGCAACTGAAACAAAGTTTCATGAAACAATGCTTGCCCTTCCTATGGGCAGCACACTCCGATCCATTCTATTGTATTCTAGTCTTTCTATGAAACATGACGGTTCACCTCACTTACTTTCATAACTGCAGCACTAATTAATGGGTCATGATTACAGTTGGAACACACTGTTGTAAGTGGTCTTAAAGGGTATTGCCAGCTCTGATATTCTAGATGACTTCTCTTTGTCCATTAATATGAGCGGCTAAAATATGTTGCCATGTCCTCTGGGAGAACAACAAAAAAAAACCCTTTTCTTTAATTAAAATAGCACAAAGATTCCTTGTTCCTACTGGATATTTGCACGTCAATGAAAAAAATATTGCCTACCTTATCAGTACACAAAAGATGTTGCAGCCATGAAGCCGCTGCAGCCGCTCCCACGGTGAGCCCTGAGGGAACTCAGGATGGAGACAAACGGGGCGCCGGCTGCCAAGTCTTCAGTCACTGCAGCCACCCTCCAATGACGCCCCCAAAGGAGACTCAGGGTGGGAAAGAACAGGATACTGGCCCCAGATAGCTGAGGTGCAGATCAAAGGAATGATTTCAGTGAGCCCTGACTTTTGCATCTTCCCAAACATAGAAAAGCGCTAAATTCATTAACTCGAGACATATGGTTTTCCTTAATTAAAAGTAATCTTATGATGTTCCGGTCTTTGTTGCGAAAGCTCCTATATATCCTGGCTCTTCCCTTACCTCTTGGGAGCAGTCCCTCAGAACTGAGCTGCTGTGTCCTGGGCTTAAGCCCTCAGTTTTGTCCGCTGAATAAAACGTAACTCTTACCTTTTAGGTTGTGCATTATTTCTCAGTAGATACACAGGTCAAAACTGAGGGAATACTACGTAAGGTATACATGATACTTTTTCTTCCTCACCACCTCAGGGCTCATGTTTCCACCTCCTCCACCAGAAAGGCAAATAGTGACTATTTGATAATTCTTTCCTATAAGACGAACACTGGATGATTCCCTCCAAGGAGAGGTGAGAAGTACTTCCTTTGTGCCCTCCTAGAGTCTGTCCTGGATGGAGTTTATGCGACATCGTGGCCATCTCTGAATTTGTCCTGTAGATTTTGAAGAGGTGAATAAAAATTCTGTAGGGGATGGAATTCCTGGAAGCCCACATGGCCTCCCTGTGCCTGCAAAAAAACAGAAGCCCAGAGCCCTGTCTGTTCTCACACAGGGAAGATGTAAAATTTCTTCTTCCATCCCCAGTCGCCCCCTTATCTCTGGGGGGCCTTCGCTGGGACCTACAGAGCCATCTAATCACTGAATGAAGTGATTTCAGAATTTTCCGAAGTATGGTGAACTTTTGATTATCTGGATTTCCAAGCGGATGGGGGTTGTATTCATGATAAAAACTGGAGAGTTTCTTTATAATCTGAGAGCACCATAATTCCAGAGCAGCATCTGAAACTGTTACTGAACTAAACTTGGGTCCCTTCCCCCTTCCTCAATGCTGACATTGGGCTGTGGTGAAGGAAAGTGCAGCGTTTATTGTGAGGCGCTGTACGAGGAGTCTAGGACGGCTAGTGCTCAAAAAGCCCAAACTTCCCGAAGGGTTTCAGCAAAGCATGTTTAAAGGCAAAGTGAAAGAGGGGCGCCCCAGGGTCTGTGATCAGCTACTGTACAATTCTCTGGTTGGTTGATGGTGAGGTAACGGGTTAATATTATCAATCCTTTGCTGCCAGTAGCTCTGGAGGGAGCTAATGATCATCAAGTAGTTAATTTCTTCCATTTGGTAGGGGTTTTAGCATCTGTAAAACAATTCAGGAAATGTACACTAGATACTATTACCTACATACTTCAGCAAGGAGCTAAAGCAGAGGATACGGGGGGAGGCCCCATGGGGTCCTGCTTGGTTACAAAATGCTTACTTGATCGATTTGAGAATCAGCTGGAAGGCGAGCTTTGGAAGGAGTCCTAGGGTAGTTGAATTCAGATGTTTCTTTTCTCCCCAAAACAAGAATGTCAGTGTCTGCTCTCAGGTTCTTATGAGGCCTGTCTTACACAGGATCCTTTTGCTTGCAGGGCTCCAAAGGTTATCAGGCAGCTGGTTACTAGAGCTTACCTTGTGTCACTGAACAAGAATCCTTGCTTTCTAGCAACGATTATGCATATGCAAATAAATTTTTTGAATGCTGTGATTAATATGAACACGATGGGGTTTTTTTGTTTTTTTGGTTAAAACATGTTTTTTCTTTGTTTTCTTCAGGTTCCAGTGGAATACCTGTGAAACTGGTCACAAATCTTTTTAATTTAGACTTGCCCCAGGACTGGCAGCTCTACCAGTATCATGTGACATACAGTCCAGATATAGAATCTAGAAGGCTGAGAATTGCTCTGCTTTATAGTCACACGGAACTTTCCAACAAAGCAAAAGCATTTGATGGTGTCATCCTTTTTCTCTCCCAAAAGCTAGAAGAAAAGGTATGGTATTTTTCATTTTTTAATACACACATGTGTGCATATATTTATACTCCTTCATGTAGATTTTAGAGGTTAGCTGATTTTCATGACAGTTGGAATGAGTATGTCACTCACTCCTTTTCTCTTTCCTATTCCCATGCCTGAGAGCGAAAGACTTCTTAATTAAGACCTCATCAGGATTGATTTCTTAATTAAGAAGCTGATGGTCTGGCATTTAAAAAAAGAGCTGTAATACAAACACTGCTTTTTCAACTACTTTTTTAAAGGCAAAGTGTCGTTGAAATAGGAATCCTTTTCAACTTTTCCCAAATAGGCAAGAGTTTAAGTAACAGGGACTTCCCTGGTGGTCCAGTGGTTAAGACTCCGAGCCCCCAACGCAGGGGGCATGGATTTGATCCTTGGTTGGAGAATCCCACATGCTGCAGGGTGTGGCCAAAAAAAAAAAGTTTAAAAAACACCATTTAGCCTATGGCCTAAGAGCTTTAAATTTACTCTACATTTTTTTGCTCCTGCACATTGTGTCCATGTGTCCAAAGAACTTTACATCAATCCTGATTCTAAAAGTGTCATTTCTTTCATGACTTGTTCCATCATATGAAATAGGAGTTATTTATGTCAATCTTAAGGATATTTTTAATGGTTATGACCATTGGATATGGCAATTGCAAGATTCATAGCCCTTTATTTTATTTTATTTTTTACGCCTTCCACATTTTTAGCCCTAAAATCAAGGTATTGTTATTGAGGTTTTTATCATATGCTTTGTTCTAAAGCAGTATGAAAATTATGAGAAAGAACTGGTTTCTGTATGAAAAATTAAAACAGAGTATTGGATTAAAACTTGACGCTTCTATCCCTTGGAAAGCTTAATCTTTTTTTTTTTTTTAAGTTCAGCATTTTGAACATCAAGAGCATAAATGTGAATTTATAGATTCCATGTGTATCTTTGTTAATTTCCTCAAGAAGTATGTTTCTGAGCACTCTTGGAACCTTTTTCCTTTTATGAGACTGTGAGGTTTATAGGAGCTACTTGAGTGTTTATTTCATCTGAATATGGAGTTTAAAAACTCTACCATATGATTAAATTTAAGGACTTGGAAAATCTGGATCTGTAAATTTAGAAACATTTTTATTCATCATGAGTCCTTATTGATCCCTCAATATTTTGTCCTATGACTAGATGTTGATAGCATGCTAATATGGCCTCTCATACTTAAATGATATATTTCAAGGGCATTACTATCATTAAAGGTCTTGTTCTTCTAAATGCATTTGTAGTAACAGTTTGGAAGTTTGGATATATTAAAATCATATGGCCCCCTTGAATAGTCCAGCTTTCTTCAATTTTACCTAAGGAAAATGGAGGAATTTTACTCTACAGATGCTAGGAATAAGTTAATATTACTCATTTCTTATTCAAAGTGAGCATGTAGTATACGCCACACATCTTCTTATTGTTGGGCATGGAGTCTAATGAGGATGCAGGGAGTAAATAGATGGTGAAAACGTGGTGTGACAGATCAGACCTGTTGCTTCTGTCTTCCAGACACAGGGGATACTAGATTTAGACAGAAGAGTGTCATCTTAATTTCATCAACATATGACCTGCCACCTAATGACAGTAAAAATGAGATAGTAAAAAGAAACTGTCCTAACAAAGGTTGCTAGTCTCATCTTTTTCTTCTGGTCTTAACACTGACTCAGGCTTAATCCTGTGCTCCCATCCATCCCCTACACACTTTATAGGATGCTTATTTTCATGGAAAGAGCCCCTCCACTGATTCACTCATTGCACCCCCAAATAGTGCAGTTCTAGAAGTCCTGTTCTGCTGCCTCCTGGCCTTCCACTGTCTTTCAGACCCCATCTGTGCATCTGTGGCCACGACCCAGGTTGCTGTCACCTGTCACATCTATTTGCCACTCTCATGCATTCCTTCTGCACTTATAAAGAGCCTACTGTGTGCCAGGCAGGGTGCTGGCACCTTGGAGGAAACCAGGATAAATAGAACAAGGTTCTTGTTGTCAGAAACATTTCAATTTAGTACTGAAGTTATTTACAAATAAATTCAGTGCAAGATAGAATGACATAAGCGGCATAATAATAATTAGTGGTTTTGTTATGCTAGCATTTATCGAGCATTTACGAGGCGTTAGGTGCTCTGCTTGGTTGTTCTCTGGATTAGCCCCAGCACAGCTCTCTTGAGATGAGCAGATCTGTGTTTTATGTCCCACCTACCACTGGATTACATTTGATGAGCACTTACTCTGCCAGGCTGCTGTATGCATGAACTCATTTAATCCTCTCATCACCCCTGGAGCCTTAGAGAGGTTAAGTGTCTTACCCAAGGTCTTCAGAAAGAGGTGATGAAAGGAAAGGTTATTCCCAGCAGGACACTTCAGTGGGAATGGTCATTAATTTATCTCCTGGGCAGGATTTGAATTAATGAAGGGGGAGATGGGGAGGACCAGAGGAGCAAAGGCACAAAGATGGGAAGTGAAGGGCATAGTTTAGAAACTTCTGGTTGTTCAGGCTTAGCTGGGAAGGCTTGCAAGTTGTGGCTCCAAAGGTAGGGAGAACGTTGAATGTCCTGCTGAGGAACAAGAACTGTCCTCCGTGGACCACTGAAGCCTTTGAGAGAGAGTTTCCATAGAGCTGTGTTACATTTCAGTGACTCTGATCACATCCTATTGAATGGCTGACAGAACAAAGTGGGACGATTAATAAAGTGCCGCTGGAATAATCTGGGCAGGCTGTCGAAAGAACTCGAACAAGGTACAAAGCACTGCTACGGATAGGGATAAGATCCATGAATTATCCCATTTAATCTTCGTTATCCTGGTCTCACTCCCACGTTAGAGATGGGAAAAGGTCTTAAAGAGTTGCAGTAACTTGCTCCGCATCATACAGGCTGCAAGAGGCAGAGAACCAGGGTCTGTGCAACTCCACGTCACGTGCTCTTGGGCTCGGTGGTAAATATTGGTATTGGAACAGCTGAAATGGAGTAGAGAAACTGCTGGTGTAGAAGGGCGAAGACTTGCCAACCCGTTAGATAAGTGGATGCAGAGGAGGAAGTGAAAGCGCACTCTGAGAGTGAGGGTGTGTGATGCAGAACAGGCGGGAAGCGAGGAGGAGTGGTGTTTGGTGGGGGAAGTGCAGGGGGTGCTGCCGATTTTGCTCTTTCCTGGCTGTTACGAATGGGATTCCTGAATAACGCTCTGAGTGGGGACCGTCTGCTGCCAGCCACTCATCCCTGCATACTTTGTTGGCTTACGCCTTTGTTCTGAGATCCTGGCAGCAGTCTGAGGGCCGCTCCCCCATCTCCTGCGCATTAGACTTCTGGACGTTGATAAGCTCTTCCTGCAACTCGCCACCTCTGACTTCTCTACAGTTTTATCTGAAGCAAGAAACGCCTCAGTGAAATATTTCATCCCCTGTGAAAGGACACATTTCTCTTTGTTTCCCTGAAGTGAACTATCCCTGCCCTACATTCTTGGTTCAACCTAAAAGCCATTAAAACGACACTTTCACCATGGAAAGTAGGGGTAAAATACATAAATGCCTGCTAATAAACTGACCTCTTGTAATTCCTTACCCTTCTGAAAAACCCTTGATCATAGATTTTTACTGACTGATTCGTCGTTTTTTATTCCAGAAATCTATCCTGAGCCCTCCCTGATCTGAAGAGCTTTAAATTTAGTTAGGCATCTGGTATAAAGACCTATTCATGCGTTCATTCTAATTGTTAGAACGTTGTTGCAGATTATAAGAACGCTAGGGATTTCTCTAGACCTTACAAAAGTTAATAAAATCAGATTTCGTATCTGTTTAAACTTCCACCATTTTCTCCTCTCTCTTTCCACATTTATGTTTCCCTCTCGTCTGTTCCCTATCCTTTGCTTTTTTCTTCTCTGTTCCTCTGTTTTTTTGAATGAACTTTTGAGAGGCTTCCCTCTGAAATCCATGAACCCAGGATGGGCAGGAAAGCTCATTAGTAGGCTTCTGGGCATCCGTGAACGTCTGAAAATGGATACATTATATACATTGCTGCTGTATATACCTATGTGACATTTTCTTTGGAGAATGTCTGTAACTTTGATCAGACTCTCAAAGTAGGTTGTGACCTGTCTTCCCACCCCCACTCCCCAAAAAGGTCAAGAACCGCTGCTCTGGATTCTCTTTGGATTGAATGTTTGAACCCCGAGGCCGGTTTTGATTCTCTATTAAGAAGTTCGAGAGGAAAGAGATGTGTTGCTTTTCTGGTATTAGCAAACTACAGCGAAAAAAACCTTCCGAACGTAACGTAATCGTTAGATTATTACATTACTGACACCTGCAGTTTTGTTTTTGTTAATGCCTATTAAGTTGGGACGGCTTTAGCATATCCACATTCTGTGCACTTGCGGATAATCCGTAGAGTGCATTTTAAGTACTTCTTTTTTCAGGTCATGGAATTGTCAAGTGAAACTCGAAGAGGCGAGACTGTAAAGATGACTATCACTCTGACGAGGGAGCTGCCGGCAAGTTCTCCCGTGTGCATGCAGGTCTTCAGTATCATCTTCAAGAAGTAAAGTGCCTTAAATGTGAATCTAATGTAGGCTCATGATGCCTGTCATGGTAGAACCTGGGTATTAAAAGTATTAACCATTTTGTAGGCAGTGTGCCAGCAGCAGTGTCATCTTTAGGGAAATTTTCCACATCCTTTCATGTACTTGTGCAATAATACACACCACAGTCCATCACGGCCTCAGACTGGCACCTCTGTTACTATCCAGTATCATCTGTGTCGAGACAAAGGACTCGAGGGTTGTGATGTCTCAGTGGCTGCAGGGCAGGTGCCTCTTCCCTTTTCTTCTTTTTCTGTACCCACTCCCAGCCTCCACCGCCAGACTTCAAAGATGCGTGTGTCTGGCTTAGTAAACGGAAGGATTGGTTTTTCTCCTGGCTGATGGATTTTAGGTGTGAAAGGCCATCAGCATCTGCTTTCTGCTGTCACTTGCCTCTCAGCCCCCTTTCCTTCCCCATGTGTCCCTGGGGGCAGAAGGAAGGTTGTCACCAAGCTTCTCAGTGTTCTTCAAACTGACCTGAGGATCACTTGCTTCCGTGTCATCTTGGATGTTGGGTGGGACTCGACAAAATGCAGATTCCCTAGCGCCTCACTGGACCTAGTGAATAGAATTTCATGCGTGGGGCCTGAAAATCCACATTTTTAGCAAGCTTCCCGGATGACACGTGGGAGCACGAAAGCTTGAGAACCACCGTTTTCCCTGCTACGGGTGTGGATCACTAGCAGGATGTGTTAAGAACCTAAGATTTGAGCCCTTCACTCAACAGTGGCCTCTGGACAGGATGAGGACGGGGCGTTTGGGGGTTTGCTGAGTAGGGCACGTAAAGGAACTTTCATCACACAGATAACGTTGCTTTCTAATTCTAGTCAGACATCTTGCCGAGCATCTTTAGATCATATCTGGGCCTCAGCTCAGCACTGTAAAATGCCCTTCAGCAGCCAGTCTTGCATGTGCCCCCCTGAGAGGGGACTATTTTAAGTCAGCTGACGTTTGCAAGGTGCTTTGCAGTGACAAAGCTCTTTGTGTGGTGTTAGAGCTTCCTTGATCCTTACTCGAGAGCCCTGAGGCAGGTGTGATTAAAATCCCCGTTTTACAGATGAGGGGACTGAGGCTCAGATGCCATTGGACAGCCAAAACTCATGCAGTTGGAACCCCTGTTTTCGGACTTGAAACTCTCCTGTTTCCCCCATGCATGGGGCAGCCTCAGATCAGTGATGTGTCACGTTACAAAGGTGACCAGGATTAGTTGCTGAAGAAGCAACCTTGTCATTTGGTAGCGCTGGGAAGCCTGAGTAGCCTCATTAGCAACAGCCTCCTTGGGAATGTAAATTGGTGCAGCCGCTATGGAGAACAGTATGGAGGTTCCTTAAAACACTAAAAATAGAATTACCATATGACCCAGCAGTTCTACTCCTGATATGTGGAGAAAAGAGACATGCACCCCAATGTTCATAGAAGCACTATTTATAATAGCCAAGACATGGAAGCAACCTAAATGTCCATCGAGAGATGAATGGATAAAGATGTGGTACATATATAAAATGGAGTACTACTCAGCCATAAAAAAGAATGAAATAATGCCATCTGCAGCAATATGGATGGACCTAGAGACAATCATACTCAGTGAAGTAAGCCAGGCAGAGAGAGACAAATATCATACGATGTTGCTTATATGTGGAATCTAAAAAAATGATACAAGTGAACTTATTTACAAGGCAGAAATAGACCCACAGACATAGGAAACAAATTTATGATTACCAAAGGGGATGCGGGGGGGAGAGATAAATTAGGAGTTTGGGATTAACATATACACACTACGATATGTAAAATAAACAACAAGGACCTACTGTATGGCACAGGGAACTATATTCAATATCTTGTAATAACCTATAATAGAAAAGAATCTGAAAAAGAATATATATAACTGAATCACTTTGTTATACACCTGAAACTAACACAACATTGTAAATTAACTATACAAAAAATAAGAAAGAAAAAGAAGGGGAACAGCCTCCTCATCTCAAAATAAGAAAGAGGCCAGAAGAGCCTGTGGACATGGCTTTTCTCACCTCATCCACACCAACCAGAATGTTACAGTCACAGTCATAACTGGAAAGTGACCACCTCCTTATTGCAGTTAAACCCAGAGAGATAGAACTAGTTTCAATTGTGTCATTCCCAAACATGAAGTGATAGTTCTTGTATATACACTCATATGATTATTTAGCAGCTAAACCTTCCAGTATTATAACAATAAGAGTTCTGGACTTTTCTACTATTTTTCTTTCAGCATGCGTACAAACTTGGAAGTATACTGTTATCAACGGTTGTTTAACAGATTTTAAAAATATATACTTGCAGGATCTTAAAAAAGTTGTCCATGTACCAGATTGGACGGAACTTCTATAAGCCTTCGGAGCCAGTGGAAATTCCCCAGCACAAGTAGGTTTATTTATGTGTTCTGTTACTCTGAAATTGTTATAATGTGAACAGCATAATTTATGATGCAATATTATACCATTATGCCTCCTATGAGAGATTCTGTGGTATGAAAAATAATGGATTTTTAAAATTTTCAAGTTCTTTATAGAATGGTGAATGTCAAAAGCTAGCAGCCTGTTTTCTTATATTAGTGTGCTAGGTCGTTATCATAAATCCTAGAAGGAATTCAGAAACTGAGTTTTCTGTGTATGACAAGTCGTAATGAGAGCAGAATAAGCTCTATTATGTTATACCACATAGCTGGGGCTCTGTTTTCTTGCTGATAGAAGGTTAACACAGCCAGGGTGTTTGATTGGAAATTATTGGGTAAGCAGATGTCAGACACACAAGCCGGCTAAGCTGCCCTAGTGAACTGTTAGGAACACTCGCAGAGTTTTTACCCTAAACTGGGAGGTAGATGCTGCAGGGAATGTGATCGGCTGTGTCTTGAACTGGTTGTTACTCAGCTCTCCAAAATAAGTAGCTGTGCCAAAGACAGAGGCAGCCAGTAACCCAAAGACAGACACGAAACAAATGGAGAAGTTCGGACGGTCCCTGCCTTACAATATTTCGATTTACGATATTTCGACTTTATGATGATGTGCGAGCCATGCACATTCAGTAGAAACCATACCTCAAATTGTGAACTTTGACCTTTCCCCGGGCTAGTGGATGTGGAGATGATACTCGCTGATGAGGTTGGGCGGCGGCAGCCACGGCTCCCAGGCAGCCACCCGATCACGAGGGTAAACGACCGACACACTTACAACCATGATGGACCCGCACAGTCATTCTCTTTTTCACGTTCAGTACAGTACCCAATAAATGACATGAGATATTCAACACTTTCTTATAAAATAGGCTTTGTGTTTGATAATTTTGCCCAACTGTCAGCTAATGTAAGTGTTCTGAGCACGTTTAAGTTGGCTAGGCTATGATGTTTGGTAGGTTAGGTGTATTAAATGCATTTTCTACTGAGGATATTTTCAGCTTATGGTGGGTTTATCAAGATGAAAACCCATCATAAGTTGAGGGAGATCTGTACAGAAAAGATAGAAAGTGGAGGCAGGGAGTTTGGCTTCTGTCAGGTAGAGGAAAAGGGCGGGGTGTCTGTATGTTAATTCAGTGTGTCAGAGTGGTCTGTCTAAAGCATCCTATTCATTCACCCCCGTCACTTATCTCTCCACCTGGATTAGAAATCCTCGTGGGCCCAGTGTTGTGCTGAGCTAGAGCTGGTCCTAGTGCATATGCTTGTCCTGAAAACTGGCATGAGTATCACAGCAAATGAAGTCCACAAAACATAAACTGACATGATTTTTTAAAAATATTTGTCTATTCTTTCATGCCATTTCCATAACGTTTTCTTACTTAAGACTTCAGACTATGATATTCATAAATGTGGAAAGGGGATGTAGCCACTGCTCCAGTTTTCCTTGTATGTCTGTACGTGATATCACTTAGATTATTTCTTAATCTCATTATTAAGTGTAGTCATTGTCTTCACCATTGAGCCAGTGTGCTTTTCTGAACCTAGATGTTTTCATGCTGGGATGGATCCCCCCATAAACATTTTAATCCTACAGGTGTACTCTCAACCAGAGGTGATTTTGCTCCCCAGGGGGACATTTGGCAATGTCTGGAGATATTTTTGGTGGTCACAGTTTGGGGGCTGATACTGGCATCTAGTGGGTGGAGGCCAGGGGTATTGCTAAACATCCTGCAATGCACACGAGAGCCCCTGACAAAGAATTTTCCAGTCCAAATGTCAGTAGTATCAAGCTCAAAACAATGCAGCTCTACAGGAATGTATTTCATCCTAAATATATGTTTAAAGACACTCCAGCTGGAAATAACTGAAGTGTTAAGTCAGCCACTGAAAGAAATCAGATTAAAGAAAAATTGTTTCATGAAATCTAGAGAATTGGAATGTAAAGTCGCCATTTTAAAATGTTTATTGTTTTCCTGATATAACATTTAAAACATTTAAAAAAATTTTATTTATTACAATTTATTTATTTATTTTGAAGATTGTCCCTTTGGCCTGGGTTTGCCGTTTCTGTGTCACATTTCGAAAGCAAGCTCCTGTTTTGTGCTGACGTGAGTTATAAGATACTCAGGAATGAGACTGTTCTAGAATTCATGACGGATCTCTGCCACAAAACTGGCATGTCCTGCTTTACCCAGACGTGTGAGAAACAGCTGATTGGGCTCATTGTCATTACAAGGTAAAAGCCTGCATTTAAATAGACTCTTCTCTAGAGAACGCATCATGTATCCCGTGTGGGAACAGGGCACTGGCCTGAGCCCAGACCTGATCAGTCTACTCACCTGTTACAGACCTGACCGTTCTCAATTGTCTAGAGTGCAGGCTTCCTCGAGGGGCATGCTTGGTGGTCCACAGTCTGACCTGGTCCTTCCTTACCTCCTGCTGTACCCTCTCCCCTAACCGCCAGTGGTCTGCATTTTGCTGCTCCAGCCCCTCTGCCTGGTTCCCCCACCCCCATTTCTGCCTTTTAGATTTCTGCTCCCACAAAGTCCAGCTCAAACGTTACTGCTTTTCTGAAGCTTCCACCTTCCACCTGTCCATTCAGTTGGAATTATTCAGTTCCCGCCCCTGTGCTGCTCCCCAAACCCAGTGCTTTTTTTTCTTTCTTTCTTTCTTTTTTTGGCCACACCATGCGACTTGTAGGATCTTAGTTCCCTGACCGGGGATTTGAACCCGCGCCCTCGGCAATGGAGGCTCGGAGTCCTAACCACTGGACCGCCAGGCAATTCCCAAAGTCCAGTGTTTGTAAGCCACCTCTTTAGAGCCATTTTATTTCATTTTATTACATCACAGTGTAAACAAGCAGGACCCTATGGGGCCTTCCCAGGCAGACCTCTGCCCCATATCCTCTTTTTTAGCTCCTCTCTGAAGGACCCAAATAACAGTATCTGATGCACATTTCCTTCACCACAACCCAATGTGTCAGTAGACTGGCCTTACTGTGTGTGGGCGAGCAGACCCAAGTCTGATTCAGTAACAACAGGACAGAACATCAGGTCCGTGTCTCATCTCTGCTATAAGATTATGAGGCCGTTAAGGCTGAGACCTTTCAAGTCTCCAGGTTTGTCTGTGTATACATTTGTCATCAATGCACATTTCAACTGAATGGGACATGGGCAGTTAGGTGACTTCGTGAGGACCAAAAAGCCCCGCCTATGCAGCTGCTGGTCCAGGGACACTTCTTTTAGAGGACGCACTAGTCTTCTCCTAGTCTGGCTTGGAATTTCCACTTGAAGTTGTTTTTCTGGGTTACAGAGTAGAGAGGTGGTGCGGATTGAATTCCACGCTGCCCCCTTATTCTCCTGTCATGATCTTCATGGATTAAGTTATCACACTATTTCAAAGTCACCCTGCAAGGTACCCAGAGCCCAGAAGAAACCTGACAAGGAGGTTTCTGTCCCAAGGCTGCGGTGGCATGAGAGAATGTTCCAGGCTACACGGTACCTGATGAAGGGGAGAAAGAGCTTAGAAAGATCTCAGCCGACCTGCTTTGCAGTTTTGCCCAGGGCCAGCCCTAGATGGGAGAGGAAGCAGGCTTCCAGAATTGGGTGGTCCATCAGCCTGCTTGGGGTGCTTTTATCAGACACACTAGTTGGCAGTTCAGAAAATCTTAGTGGCACCAGAAGCTGATGGGAAAGTTTTGAGCCATGCTTCAGCCTTTGAACATTTAAGAATGATTTACCTGAAGTGGCAGTGTATCTCAGTGAGAAAAGCACGTGGTGGTCTAATGACTCTCCCACTGGTTGAGGTCCTCCTGTGAACGGAAGAGTTAATTAATGCTCTTCTGAGATAAGAGCTGATCCTTTTTTTTTTTTAAAGTGGCTATTCTTGAGTTATTATCTTTCATAATTTCTGAAATTCTTGAGAATAATACTTTGAATTAAAAGTATAGTGAAGGGCTTCCCTGGTGGCGCAGTGGTTGAGAGTCTGCCAGCCGATGCAGGGGACATGGGTTCGTGTCCCGGTCCAGGAAGATCCCACATGCCGCGGAGTGGCTGGGCCTGTGAGCCATGGCCGCTGGGCCTGCGTGTCCGGAGCCTGTGCTCCGCAACGGGAGAGGCCACAACAGTGAGAGGGCCACATACCGCAAAAAAAAAAAAAAAAAGTATAGTGAAAGAGCCACTTACCTTGTAGGATTTGGGAAAAGAACTTAAAGATTTCTTGCCTTTACCAGATACAATAACAAAACCTATCGCATCGATGACGTTGACTGGTCAGTGAAGCCCACGCACACCTTCCAGAAGCGGGATGGCACCGAGATCACCTATGTGGATTACTACAAGCAGGTGGGACCTGTCTTCCTTCATCCTCATCTCCCTTCTGCTTAGCTCAGAAGAGGGTCCCTGTTCCTTTCCAATCCAACAAGTCCCCCAGTCTGTCGGGCTGAGTCTGCCTCTGACATAATTTTCTGACCTGTCCCTTCCCCTCCATCTCCACCATTCCTGTATTGGCTCAGACCCTCATCCTGTCTCCTGTGGTCCTTCCTGTAGTCTGCGTTACCTCCTTTAAAACATATCTGATAATGTCACTTCCCCGCTTAAAATATTCCCATGGCTCTCTGTTGCTTTAGAAGTCAGATCTAAGCTCCTGGGCAGAATTCCCCAGGTCCTTTATGATCTGGCCACTCCCTGTCTCTTGACATCACTTACCATCCCCTGTTTCCTTCTTGGGGTCTGCTGTGCCCACCATTCATGGTTCCTCGAGTCAGTTACCCCCCTATGCATTTTCACACATGCTGCTTCCTCTTCCTTGACGCCCACTCATAGCCAGCCGGTCACTGAACACCCTTCAGTACTCAGCTCAGCAGTCAGCTCTTAAGGGAGCCCTAGGATGCTCTCCCCCGGGTCCCCTCCCTGCACTTAGCTGCAGACGACTATCACAGAAAGGACACGGATGGTCTGACTCCCCTCCTCAACGCTGAGCTCTTGCTTTCTGGATGCCCAGGGTGGCATTTAGTAGGTACTCAAACATTTACTGATGGAATCTCCTGCTGACTCTGGGAGCTTGATTCTCAGTGATGACAATTTCCTCATCCCCACCATCCAACTTCAGTTCCTTTCAGAGGTGCCTTCTCTTTAATGTGCAGTCGTATTTCAGTCTCCAAAATCTCACTGTTTTAAAAACGAAAACAGAAAGCAAAAACCCTGCCTTGACCTTTCTGTACCTTCAGGAAAAGCGATCTCTTTTTCCTCCTTAGCTCATTTCTTTAGAAGGTTGTCTAAACTAGCTCCAAGCACCTCTTCAGTTCTTCCTTCCTGAAGCCTCAGTAGTCTGGTACCCGGTTCTGCTGCTATGGAAATAGCCCTCCAAGGTCAAATTCAGCTACTGTTCTTATTCGGAGGGGCTTTTGGTGGCTTTGGACACTAGTAACCACTGCCACTGAGCTGAACTCTTCTTCCTTGGCCCCTCCGCACATCCCTGGTGGTTCTCTGCTAGGTTTCAGGTGGTTCTGTCTCAGCCTCTTTTGACATCTTCCTTCTTCATTTCCCCCAGACATTAAATGCTATTATTCACCATGGTCCCCTTGCAGAGGATCTTTGCTTCATATTTTGAGATTGTTCAAATATGGTATTTTTGCCTTGCCCTCATTCCTAAATTATATCCTCATCTCCGTTTCAGACTGTATTTGCATGAATATCCTGCAGGCATCTCACACTAACATAATTCAAACTGAATTCATTGTCTTTCCCACTTCCCTCTCTCCTTGGGAATTCTGCCTCTCAGGAAGACATTTTGGTCCTTCCTCATCTTTACCGTCACCTCCTCGTTCAGTTGTGTAAGCGCTGAATCGTCCACGCAGAGCTTTTAGTCCAGTTCCTGCAGGTGATGAGCACTTCCTTTCTTCAACTGTAGCATCACACAGTTTGACCTCATCTCTCACGGCACTCCCACCATGCACCCCATGCTGCCATCACCCCAGTCTACTTGCTGTCACTCAGCCTTCGCTCATGTTCAAGAGACATTGGCATAAAGCCTCACTGTACCTTTCCTCTTCAAGGTCAAATGTCATCTCGTTAGTGAAGTCCTCTCTGACTTTGCTCCCTCTCACACTCACAGAAGAGCTAGCTGTTCTCTTCCCTGAGCACTTGTAGAACATTCCACATTGCTTCCAGAACACGTCTTCCTTATAGAACACGGATGGCATTTGACATTTGGCAAAGCGTCTTGTGCAGAAAATGTGCTCCATAAGTGTTCGTTTATCAGACACAAAGTTTGTTAAACATTTTTTTTTCTGCACAGTTAAATTCATTTTTCTTTGATGTATTTTAGGACACGTGACATTTTGAAAAGGGAATCATGATAAAATCCCACTCACTTTCCTGTGTAATGAGTTGTGGTTCACTGCATATATATTAGGGAGAAAAAGAAAATGGTGCCAATTTCTAGAATGTCCTCCTCTCTGTCCTAGGAAAGGAATGCTAATTATTATGCAGTCAACTTTCAAAGTGGAAGACATCTTGATATTGACCTTTATATTTCTCTATTTTATCTTATCATGAAAAATATTTTCAAACGCTAAGAAACTTGGGGCACGGGAGAGAGTAAAGTTCAGCTGATGACACAGCTTAGTGGGTAGAATTCCTGGCCATGTTCCAGGTAAATGGAATATCCTCTTCCTGGAACATGTCCCACTTTTGCTTGAGCTGTTCCTGGAACTTGTAATACTCCCACATTTTCTTCAAGGTTCTCTCTTGGATTCTACTTCCTTCACGAAGCCTTCCCTGATTTACCAGCCAGAAATTGTTTTCACTACCACCCTGTTCCCTACTCCTTGCGAGGGACCCAGTCCTGAGTGGTATAACAAGCAGAGGTTCCCAGGTCTTAAGGGATGAATCCTGGCTGTGCTAATGTACAGTTATGGGACCTTGGGAAAGTTACTTAATTTCTGATGCTGTTTCCTCATCAGTGAAGGGGATGATGATAGTATTTGACTCATCGTGGTTAAGATTAAAGGAGGAAATGAATTAATTTACCAAACAGAAATAGACTCACAAACATAGAAAACAAACTTACAGTCACCAAAAGGGAAAGGGTGGGATAAATGAGGAGTTTGGGATTAACAGATACACACTACTATATATAAAATAGATAAACAACAAGGACCTATTGTATAGCACAGGGAACTATACTCAATATCTTGTAGCAACCTATAATGGAAAAGAATCTGAAAGAGAATACGTACGTGTGTGTGTGTGTGTGTTTGTATAACTATCACTTTGCTGTACACCAGAAACTAACACAACATTGTAAATCAACTACACTTCAGTTAAAAAAAAAACATAGTACACATCCATTAAAAAAAGACTAAATGAGGGAAAATATAAGTGCTTAGCATATATTATTTGTGCTACTGGTCTACTTTGCTTTGTAGATAATGTAGTTATGTGTAAATGTAGGAACTGTGCCTCTTTTATCTTTGTATCCCCCGCTGTTCCTGGAATATAGCAAGCACGAGATGTGAATTAACGAAGTCACATATAAAAACTCTCTGTGAAGCCTTCTCCAGGCTTTTCAGCCATAGCATTGTTGCAATGATCACATTTCCTGAATTGTTTTTAAAGACTTAAAGTCCTAATTGAATAGAGAAGCACTCACTGCTAGCTTCCTTAATTATAATTATTGATGTCAGTGTCATATAGTCGCCAGGCAGTTGGTAAATTATAATTCCAGTTGTTCTGTCATCAGTATTGAGTAAATTATACTGGGAATGAGTGTTCATTGGAAACTTTGCCGTTGGAAGTTAAATGAACTCGTGGCAAGGTGAGAATGTTGAAATTCAAGTTTACAAAGGGAAAGGGGGTGGGGTAGGAACTAATGATTGCTGAGGACTCATTATAAACCAGACACCACGCTAGTGGTTTACATGGGACACCTCTGAGCTACCGTTCTCCTCATGTCATAGATGAGGAAAGGTAAGTAACTTCCCCAGTGTCACAGTCCATGTACGCACTGATAGAAGAGCTGGAGATCAGATTTACATTTGTTGGAGTTCAAAGCTGTTTCCCTGTAACGTCATACTATCCTAGGAATGAAGGACAGTTGTGCCCTTTTGGGAAATCTGAGATTGGCTCAGTATAACCCTTGCCTCCAACTTGTGTATAGGTATTTTCAAAATGAGCACAGGCGCTTAGAACCAGTTAGTTATACATGGGGCAGTCTGCCTCAGTCTCCAACGGTGGAAATGCTGCAGTGGGGTCATGGCATTATGGATGGAGCTAGCTGAAGGCTATTCTGTCTCTGGATGAAACTCAGAAGAGAGCAAGGAAATGAATGAAAAAAAACCAACAGTATTGCATTAGAAAAGATAATAAAATCATGAAACTGACCCTGAGATATAAGAGATAGGTCCTAGGAAGGAAGTAGAAATGAGTACGTAACCATACGGATTAGTAGGAACTTTTTTTCCTCTATTGAATGGATTTGCTTATCTATTCATTTGGGGATTACCTTGCTGCTCATAAGCAAGGATGCTCGTTTTACAGTGTTTCCATATTAACTTTTCCCTCATTAATCTTGCATCCTACAGCAATATGATATTACCTTATCTGACCTAAACCAGCCAGTGCTCGTTAGTCTGTTGAAAAGCAAGAGAAATGATGACGCTGAGGTCCGGATGGCCCACCTGATCCCCGAGCTCTGCTTTCTAACAGGTGATGTTTACGTTTTATACGCTGTCAGGCTCTCAGTCACAGATTCCTGATACTTTGCGGTGGGTAGAGCCTCCTTAAGTTAGCTGAGTGCTGGAGCACTAATTTAACTCATGGAGGATGAACCTTAAGTTATTTATTTCATCACAGAGGAAGTGGAAGGGTAGAGTGCTCTTTGGAAATTGCTCAGCACGGTGAAAGCTATCTATTTCCTTTATCTCGTGTATTCTGTTTGTTAATTTGATGTTAAAATGGTCCCCAGATGTTTTCCTAAAACCAAGCTGTTCTTCCGCATTTTTTGAACTTCACTAGGCTAAGAAGCCACGTGATTTAATTTTCTTCAGGTATATTCTTTGAGTGGTGCCAAAATGCTCCTTATTTTCTTTTTGCATAAGCTTCAAGGTAATCTTCGCTCTCTAGTAGAAGCTGAATAACTGTCTCAGGTGCTTTTAATCATGCTCGTCTGATTACCAGGGTGAGACTAAGGGTGGGCTTTCTACTTTTTACACTTTGTATTGCTCGGATCAGTTATCATGTGTATGTATTTCTTTCGTGATTAGAAAAGTTAACAAGGACATCATCCCTGCAGGGAGGGATGCCCATTCTTAGTGGTACTAGGACATCCCAGGTCTGCACAGTCCCCACGGTGGCCTATAGCCACACGTGGTCACTGAGCACTTGACACATGACTAGTGCGACTGAGGGACTGGCTGGGGAAGTGCTGTAAGTGTCAAATACAGACTGGATGCCTAAGACGTAGTAGGAAAAGGAAAGGGAAACTACCTCATTGACACATTTTTCATATTGGCTGCATGTTGAAATGATAATATTTTGGATATATTGAGTTAAGTAATATATACTATTTGAATAATTGCATCTGTTTGTTTTTGGCTTTTTTTTAATGTGGCTACTATAGGAAATTTTAAGTGACACGTGGCTTGCACTGCTGTCAGATGGTGCTATCCAGACGGTGAATCTGATTCAGTTTAAGTGAAAACTTTTATTACCCTGTGCCTGAGACGGGCTGGGGTTACATCGAGGACTGTCCATTTTTCACTTTGTTTTCATTCACGTTGAATAGGGCTGCCCGGTGAGGCAACATCTGATTTCCGGCTGATGAAGGCTGTGGCTGAAGAAACGCGCCTCAGTCCTTTGGGAAGGCAGCAGCGCCTGGCCAGGCTCGCAGATGATATCCAGAGGTACAGGGACATCTCCACATCCAGACACTTCACAGTATCTCTTTAGTGATAAGTTTGTTATCAGCAATGATATCTCACCTTTATCGAGCACTTAACATGTACCAGGCAGTGTGGTAGCACTGTCCATGTATTGTCATGTTTAATTTTTACATCAGCCCTGTGAAGTAGTCAATTAGTCCTACCTTTTGCCAATAAGGAAACCACAGCTTTAAAAGATTTCGGAGTTTGCTCAAGGTCACATGTTATTAAATGTCAGCACTCGGAGTTGAAGTCTGGTCTGTCTGGCTCAAAGTGCCATTTTGCTAACCAGTGAGCCACACTGGGAGCCTTTCCATCCCTGCGTGTCCCCCATGGGTGCAGTCTTCCTATAATTCTCTTGAGCAGGGAAAACAATGGTGAGTAGAAATAGAAGTCAGGAGCCCTAAAAAACTCAGTCTGAATAATTAAGTTGTAATTTTATCTCTAATGATTAAAATTCTTTAGAAAGTAAGCCCTTTAATGATTTAAAACTCAACTCTATCAACAGAAACAAGGATGCTCGTTTTGAGCTGGAGACCTGGGGCCTGCATTTTGGATGCCAGATGTCTCTGACTGGCCGGGTTGTGCCTTCAGAAAATATAATAATACAAGACCACACAGTAAGTGCAGTGATTTTATTTTCATTTAAAAGTATTTTCTTGAATGTGTGTCAGTTTGATCATATGCCAGAATGACTAGTGGGCTTAGAATATTCATTTGGTTTTTCCATGGCCATGTCCCTGCCTTTCCTTTGTTCTAAACCTCCAGGTCCCTCTGTTTTCCTTTTTAATCCGAGTGTACTTTTGAAAGGCTTCGCGGCACCCAGCGGACATAATTTAGGTCAGTCACTGTGATGTGGTGTCACATTTAAAGATGAATTAGAAAATGGTATTTCAAGCCATTGCAATCAAAACATGCCAACCTATTATTGCGTGTTGTAGTACTCTTACATCACTTAAAAAAAAAAAATCTATGGTACCTGAGAAAATTCTTTCACCTGCTGAAGATTAATTCCAATAGACCATATTTCCTGGTACCTCAGGGTTTTTTTTCCCCCGAGTAAAATGCTGCTCAGTTGGCATAAACGTGAAGAAGTTTGCACAGAGCCCATCCCAGCCACGGCATTTGGGCGGAGAGGCACTCTGAAACCTGCAGAGACAAATCATTGCTGCTTTGGGGCTTCCATTTAAAAATGAACCTATTTTATGCAAAAATTGCACATTCTCTTTCTACTTTTCCCCTCTGTTTTGCCCATTTTTAAAGCCAATTACATTTCATTTTTAAAGTCACTCTCCTTGCCTTTATTTGATATAATAAGTAAGCCAACATGTCAAAACTAATGACTGAGCAAGCGCATGGTTTTTTGTTGGCAGAATGGAGATTTTTCTCATCATTTCTTTTTGATAATCTTTCCAAGCAACTGAAACCCTTATTGGAGAAGCTGAAGAAAAACTACTTTAAAAGCAGAACAAAACAAAACTTTGTCAAGTCCTAAAATGTAGACCCCCATTAAGATCTTGTTCAGGAGTCAGTAAAGAGAAGCTCAGTTTCAGTTCCACACGTGAAGTGAGATGGGAAATATTTAAAATGGTCTGTCTCATCATCTCTAGGTCGAGTCATATTTGTCAGAGATTTGTTTGCATTTTTTGGCCTGGAAACAGGTCTCCATAGGAGAAGGGGCACTAAAGTGGAGAACCTGCCCCCTAGAGGTGATGGTGGGTGGGCTAGAGGTGGCTGTGTCCTCGACTTCTCAGCTGATCCTGCTTTCTGGAAATTGGGTTCGAGGAACTGAGTACACTAAAGGTTCACAGGCTTCAGAGTGGCCCGTGGCCATTTGTCCTGGGCCCCCTGCCAGCCCATAACAGGTAGGAGTGTAGGTGAGAGAGCCGTGGTTGTAAAGGGAAGGAACGAATCCTAGCTCCAGACAGAAGCCTTTATGGAGGCCTAGCCCTTCCCCTTCATTCTCAGGCTAAGGTTGCTTCCTGAAGTTGAGTCCCTGCCTGGCCACCGTGAGATTGGCTGGGGCCTGGAAGTCAGAGTGCTTGCTGGAAAGGGCCCTGGTTGCAAAGACAAGAGCAGTATTCTAAACCTTCAGTGCCACCAGCTGGCTCCATAACCCTTTTCAGCCATGTCTTTGGAACCTGTAAAACAAGGGAATTGGAATGCTTCTTAAATGGTAATGTGCAGATGAATCACTGGGGAACTTGTTAACATGCAGATTCTGATTCAGTGGGTCTGGGATTGGGCCCAGGACTCTGCATTTCTAACGAGCTCTCAGGAGATAGCCATGCTGCTACAAGGCAACACTTTAAGTAGCAAGAGATTAGATTGCTAGTGTTTTTTTAAATTCTAACAGTGACTCTTCCTGGTTTACCACACCAAGAACATTTCCATTTGATTCCAGTCCATGCATATAAACAGAAGGCTAGGGACCAGTCTGAAGTCTCCCCTCTTCAAGGCAGGGAGCTTGTTTTTCCTGGTCACCTGGGGAACCTTCCAAAGAATGAGAAAGGAGCTTGTGTCCTGGCCTCATCTTTGCTCCTAGACATATCTACTCTAGGCATAATGTATAGTCTTTAATTGTAGGGTTTGTTAGTTTCAGTATGATGACCTGCATTGTGTCAGTCATCAGCATTTTCTATTTGAGATATCTAGGTACCTAAAGCAAAGAGACCAAACTGGACAGCCAGTAGCCTGGCTTTTACATTCATAGTAAAGGTCGTAGACTTTTAGAGCTGGAAGGAAACCTAGAGATTTGAACCAGGCACCTTTCCTTGCCCACAGCAGAGCCCCGTGAAGTAAAGGGACTTGCCAAGGATCTGCAGGCAAGGAACGGCTAACCTGGGATGATGCTGAGATACGTCCACTCCCAGGAAGCACATGTGTTGTGTTCAGATGTGCAGTGCTTGTATCTGTGTTTTAAGTCTGAGAACAGCAGACTGTACTAAATAATTCTGTTATGACAAATATGAACTATTTCCACACTGTCTTTTTTATTTAATTGTTCTCTGAGTAAATTTGTTCAACCCTTTCACAATCATTATTTTTCTCAGTGTCAACCTGTGTCTGCAGCTGACTGGTCCAAGGATATGCGAACTTGCAAGATTTTAAGTGCGCAGTCTTTGAATAAATGGTTGGTTATGTGTAGCAACAGAGCTGAACGTGTGACGGAGAGCTTTTTGAACTGCTTGAGAAGAGTTGGAAGGCCCATAGGATTTAATGTGAACCACCCCAAAATGTGAGAAGATGCAGAAAATCATCCCAACTTTTTTCACGTATTAATTTGGTTTGGTTAAAAGATAGGAGATGATGGCTGATATAGCTACAAAAGTGTTTTTTTTTTTAATGTCAGTAAAGTTTCCTAACGTAGAATGCCAAGCAGTTATAAGTAGATAGATTTGGCAATGATTAAATTTTTATCCAGTTGAAATGTATTTTATGTTGGTCTTTATAAAACTTTATTTTCATAGTTCTTCCTAGGCAGTACTCTCATTAGCTCAGTGTCTTTCCAGTACTAGTTGGGGTATAAATCCTTAATAAATCCATATAGTGCCTCCTCAGTTTCTTTTCTTAATTCTTCCATATCACTTACTTATAAAACTGAACAGCAAACAGGATATTAACAAATAAATGTTGCATTTCCTGACTTATTTGATAGATTTTATGTTTTAAAATTTAATGTAAGAATAGATCTGAAATAAGCTTTTCTTATTCTGTTCCTGTAGCATAAGATTAGTCATCTAGATAGTTTCTGATAGAACCAGGTCATTCATTTAGCCTTTGAACATTTATTGAGTATCTGCTACTACATACTAAATGCTATGCTATTTGCATGGGATGAGGTAAATATGATGCTTTCAATTTAATAAGGGATCCATTCACATACAGCCACGCTCAAAGTCGAATATTGTTTTGCTTTAGAAAAGCCGTAAAGTTGGTCATACCTTACTTCATTGAGCTCGCTATGCATAAAAAAGAGCAACAGATACTTCTTTTTCTTTGTTGTAGTGGAGGTGCAAATGTCCTAAATTGGCAGGGTGGGAAGTTATTCTTTAAACACATGGTTACTAATTAATTACATCAGCAGCATAAGCATTGTTGAAAACCATAGCTGTTCCCAAAGTCTCATTTTACACTGTAGTATAGAATTCTTCTCTTATCAAATCTGTTAACAAATCGCCTGGTTTGAGTTTCACCTGCTCTAATTTCTCTTAACCCATGAGGTAATAAGGCAGGAAAAGATTCATGAAAGAAGCCACAGTCCCGGAACCTGGGCTGGCATCATAGGCTCTTTCTCACCCAAATTCCAACAAGCCCATGCCCGTGTTCGGTCCTTGGCCTGTTTTATTTGAAAGCTCATATTTTAGTCCATCCTTTTTTTTCCCTATGAAGTATCCATTTATTTACTAGATTTATATGTGTAGTTTTCTTCCATCTGAAACAACGTTGCTGGCCACTCCTGTTAGAACCCGCAAGCGGCAGACAGTGGTCCTGCCACCTGCTGGTCAACTTTCAAAAGGCCACTGGGTATTGGGAAAGTCCCATTATATTTACATATGAGAGGCTGAACCTATGTCAAGAAAACAGATCTAAAAATTCTTCTCGGTGGCAATTTTTTTCTGTAGCATCTGGCCCCTAATATAATGGAACCACAGAACTGATAATTGATAAGTATTGATACTTGTCCACTGATTGATTGATTATGGCTAAATATTCCAGGCTCCACACAGTGTGCCATTAAGGAAAAAAGGAAGGTTTTAGTATGAATCATACAGATTAACTGAACATCTTGATCTCATTAACCTAATGATTTTTATTTTAAAGTTCCCAGGGAGAGTCAGAATTAGAGAATTGTTAATCCCAGTTTAACTTGAACTCCGTTTCAGTCATTTGATATTGAGACTTGTGTTTCAGAAGTTCACTTTCAACTCCATTTTGAACAACAGAATTGTTCAAATAGCATCTGTAGGGACTCTATACAATGGAGAAAATTTCATTTTTCACCAAACTATTTTTTAAGTTAATAAAAATGGTAATGAAATGTTGCTGGTGTATCATGTGTGGGAGAAACAATTTTAGACTCAAAAGCTTTCACTTTAATGATTTTTTTCTCAAATTATAGTCTGTTATAAAAATCAACTAATATTATTTTTAGTTCTATATGATTATGTGCTACTAAGAAGGGAGCTCTGCATTTTCAAAATTAATTTTTTTTCTGTAGCATAAAAGTACAAGAAAATCCAGCTGCATTTCTTCACGCTATACAGAAATATGTTGATCCTGAGGTTCAGTTGGTAAGTATAGGATAATTCTTGAGGTATAATTTTAATTTTTTCTTCATATCTAATAGCCTTGAAAGAAGGAATTTGAACATGTTCTCCCATGATATGTTTGCAAATTGCTGTGCATTTCCCCAAGCACCCAAGAAAGTATTTATCTTGATATTTTAATCAATATTTTGTTTTCCTTTCATGTTTCTAATATTAATTTTTAAATACTTTTTGTTACTCCTGTATCAGCCTCTTGGATGTCTACATATTTTCCAACTTACTGGGAGGATCATCTTTTACTCAAGATTTAAGATAAATTGACTCCCATCTTATCCCATAAGTGTTGGGGCACCCTGTGTTCTCCCCATTGTTTCAGGAGATTCTTGGAAGGTTTAAGTGTCTCCATGTCACCTATGGCCCCATGTCCCTGCCTCCTCTGAATTCTTGCCCGCTTTCATGGGTGCCTTTTCCTCCTGCATTGCATCACCTGAGGGACACCCACAATTGCTTCATTTCCCAAAGTATTGTGTGTGTGTGTGTTATGTGTGTGTGTGTTGGTGTATGTGTGTGTCCTGTGTGTGTGTGTGTGTGTGATGTATCTGACTTTGCTGAGGGTTTGGGGCCAAGGCATGGTTATATCACATGTCAACTTTCCAGACAAGTTAAAATTGACATCCCTTTCTTAAAAAAATCTCTCAATCATTCCTATTTCTTGGAAATGTTCTCTCAGTCTCCCACAGTACTGCAGTGCTTTTCTGTCCCATCTGCTGTCTGATCCCCCTAGCTCATTCATCCCAACTCCCAACTTTCCTATTCATAGTGCATGCAAAGCAGCTTAGCTATCTCTTTGTTTCCACAAAAAATGGCCCGTAAGGATGTTATAATACAGGAAGTTATCATCCTAAGAGCATTTATTTTTCACTTTAAAAAGTAAAATCAAACTAACAGAAAAGTTGCAGGAATAGTACAAAGAACTGTAATATACCATTCACCCAGATTCCCCAATTTTTGACATTTTATTTATGATTTTCTATCATTTTCCACCTCCCTCCCTCCCTCCCTCCCTTCCTATCTATCCTATTTTTTTCCTGAACCATTTGAGTGTAAGTTACAGGAGTGATGCCCATTACCTTTTAAAAAATACATTTGCACCCATTTCGTACAAACAAGGCCACTCTCCTATGGAACCATAGAACAACCATCAAAATCAGCGAGCAGTACAACTAGCTAATCCACAGACTCCACTCATATTTCTCCATTTGTCCCCCAAATGTCTTCCGTTAAAAGGATCTAATATGTTGCCCTTAGTTTCCCTGTCGCTTTAATCTCTCCTTCAGTCTGTAACAGTTCCCTAGTTTTCCCTTGACTTTGATGACCTTCCAGTTTTGAAGAGCATAAACCAGTTATTTTATATAATGTCCCTCAATTTGGGTTTGTCTAATGTTTCCTTATGATTAAATTCAGGTTATGCACTTTTGGCAGGAGTATCACAGCAATGATTCTGTGTTCTTACTGCATCTTCCCAGGGGGGACTCCATTGATTGAGATGGTTTCTGTCAATTTTCTCCATTGTAAAGTTACACTTTTTCTCTTTGTAATTAATCAGGTTTTTTTCTTTATTTTTTTGGTAGGGAGATACTTTGAGACTATGAAAATATCCTGTTCTTCATCAGATTTTTCCTACTAGTTTTAGAATCCATTGATAATTCTTGTCTGAATCCATTACTACTCTGATGGTGGCCAAATGGTGGCTTTCTAATTTTGTACTTCCTTCTATAATTATTAGTTGGCATTATAAGGAAGAGCTTTCTCTTCTTCCCATTTGTTTGTTTGTTCACTTATTTACATCAGTATGGATTCATGGATTCCTATTTTATTTACCAGCTTATAGTCTATCACTACTGTTATTTATTTTGATATCCAAATTGTCCTTGGTTTTGCCAGTGGGAGCCCCATTCAAGCTGACTTGTGTGTCTTTTTGACACCTTCCCAACTTTCTTGGAACAATTCCTTACTGTCTGGCACAATAAGACATTCCAGGTTAATCTAAGTTTTGCTGTCTAACTCTAGAATCATATGTTTTCCCAATGAGCCCTGATTCCTTTTGGTAGAGAACAGTATTTAGAAACCAAGATCTGGGCGCTCGGTGTGTTTATTTGCTACTGGGGTTTCACTGCCCCTAGGCTTTCCCAATGGGCAAAGCTAAGAAATATGTATATGTATGTGTGTGCATATATATACATACACACTTGCATCCATTTTATTACTATATGTAGTTATGTATATGTTAAAATATTTTATTAAAATTTTAAAGATTAAAAACGTGTTCACGCCTCCAGTTGCAACCCAGTGCCACAGGAAAGTGTTCCCCCTTTCCATATTTGTACCTCATCTCTCTAATAGTGAGAAACATGGCCCTTATTATTCTCCACATACTTGCTTCTTTATCCGTGGTGTGTTACCAGTCTCACTTGACTCCCACCTTCTTTTGGTCCTGGTCCCCATTGGGCTATTCCTTGTTCTTCCACCTACCTTGCTTAGTCCCAGACTCATGGGATGGAAGGCAGGAAACCCCCCTAAGAGAATTTTGCTGATAATTTAAAAATATTTTTCCCAACTTTATATAATTAAGTGTAAATAATTTTAGCCCTTGACATTATGATAATGAACAGTCCTATAGGTGAAAAAAATCACGTTGTTTTCTGATAATTATGACAGTGCCTATCTTTTCTGTAATTTGGGTGTTTTGAAAGTAGAGAATAAAACATAGGAAGGAGATGGAGTTAGGCCAGGAGAGGTCCTTCTGTGAGGGAAGTACTTGATGGGAAGTAGAGGCAGTGAGAGAGAAGGGTGGAATTTAAAAATACCAGAGCACCTGAACCTTCTTTTTCCTTATTTTCCCTCCCCTCATACCTTACACTCAAGTCCAGGTTAACAAAAAATGTGTTGTTGCTTCTTCCTTTTATTTTGCCTGTCCAGCGCCTAATGGGAAAAAGACCACAATTTAAGCTAATTCTCCACTTTGCTTATCTGTGGATGAAGTTGGGGAGGAGGCAGTGGGGATGATAGCTGGAGAGCTACAGGGAAGGATCACTGCAGTAAGGGAGGCAGCTGGAGGAAGAGCTAGGATGGAAGGGAATTTGAGGAGACTGGCAGAATCAGATTGGCAGAGAAGCAAGGAGGAAGGAAGAGCCAAGGGAAGTGGTAGGGTTGGAGGGAGGCTTTGCAGAGTGGATGGCTGATGAGAAGGCATTTCAAATCGCTTAGATTCATTGCTCTTTAAAGGCCATTTAAGAGAAGAACTGTAGGGGCAATTCCCTGGTGGTCCAGTGGTTAAGACTTGGTGCTTTCACTGCCGTGGCCCATGCTCAATCCCTGGTCAGGGAACTAAGATACTGCAAGCTGTGTGGTGTGGCCAAACAAAAAAAATAATAAAAAAGAGAAGAACTGTGGGTATGTTAATATTTGCTTCTTGGGAACTTAAGGGCAAAAGATGTTTGCATCCATATATTCGTGTTTTTTTAAAGCTTCCTCTGAACATAAGTAAATGAACTTTCTTTTCTTCTGTTTTTTTTTTTTTTTGACTTTCAGGTAATGTGTATTCTGCCTTCTAATCAGAATAGCTATTATGATTCCATTAAAAAATATTTGAGCTCCGACTGCCCAGTCCCCAGCCAGTGTGTGCTTGCTCAGACGTTGAATAAACAGGGAATGTTGATGAGCATCGCCACCAAGATTGCCTTGCAGATGACCTGTAAACTCGGAGGCGAGCTGTGGGCTGTGGAGATCCCTGTGAGGAACCGTCACTCTTTTTCTTTTAGTCATCAATCTATCTATTAATGAATTTTAAAATTTAAATCAAAGTGGGAGGAGGTCTTTTCACGTGATCCTAGAAATATTTGCTTTGTTTGTTGGGTTGGTGGGTTGTATGTTTGTCTGCTCTGCGCTCCGTTACACCAGCCACTGGGAGGGTATCCAGAAGGTGAGGCGTGGCCCCTGTTCTCATGGAGCTTCGGTTAAGCTAATAACAGAATCTCTCGTGAAAGAGAATCTAGTTTGGCATCGACTTGGAGGCACTTGATTTGGAGCCTCCCAGCCGTGGTTTAAAATCTGTGCTCCATGGCCTCTGCCTTTACCTGCTTTCAGCAGGGTGATACTTTGCAGAGTAGCCTTGAACCCTGGATGGGACGCCCCCACTAGAGCTTGGGGAACCGGCAGAGCCTGTGATACAAACCTCCAAGTCGTGTTGGGAACTGAGAAAATCTTCTCCTCTTTCCTGAGCTATGGCCACCATGGGAGGAAGTGAGGAGGGTGAGGAATGAGGGAATGTTGCCTATTCCCTTAACCAGGATGTACAAGGTTACCCCCAGCTGCCCCTCCTGGAGGACATAGACAAGTGAGGATTCCTTAGAGAGCTGAAGAATGGGGAATGGAATTTCCCTTCAGATTCCTTCAGCCTCGAGACAGGGGAGAAATGGACGGGCCACTTTACCAGGATCTCTTGAGCCACTGATGGCCCTTGCCCACCCCCATAAAGGATGGTGGCCATTTTCTATTACAATGAGTCTCTTAAGCAAAGTATGTACTATATTGTTCCCTCCATCTTTTTGCTTTTTGTTTTTCTTTGAAGCAGGTTCTTATTATTCCCTTCATCTTTAAGTTTCTCTGGTTTCTGGTTTAATAATCTGCCTCATCTCGACCTTGATCTCCCTGGCACATAGCTTAACTTCAATAATTCAATAACTAGGGACAGTCTTTTAAAAACTTCATAATACATCATTGCTTGGGAAAACACCTCATTCCATTAAATCATGAAAAATTTTAATTTTACAGTTAAAGTCCCTGATGGTGGTTGGTATTGATGTCTGTAAAGATGCATTCAACCAGGGAATGGTGGTGGTTGGATTTGTGGCCAGTATTAACCCCAGAATCACCAGGTACTTTTAAAATTACCCTAACATATTCTTCAGTTATTTAGACTATTACTTGTGGTTTAACTAAAGACTTTACAGAAAGGAATAGTTTGTATTCTTCACTCATTTTTAAAATATGGACACTTATGGTCATAAATTATACTTACATCTATAAATGTGATGGATAATATTGGGGTAAAGTGTAGTTCATTAAAAAACTATTTTTATACATACATTAGGACAAGCTATTGCTCGTATGCAAATCATATTCCCCAAATGATGGCCGTGTAGAAATTCTTGTGCATTTGTTTTCTGAACACCTGCACTGTATTGGGCTCCATACTAGGAAGTTTACATACACGATGTCAAGCAGTTGAGAATCAGATTGCCTGGATTTATATCCTGATCTGTCACTTACCTATTATGGTAAATGCTCAAGACATGCTTGCTGTTATTGTTGTTTCTAATGCTCGCAGAAACTTGATGTGGTGGTTGTTTACACAGCTATTAAAAACATAGGCAAGGGGCTTCCCTGGTGGCGCAGTGGTTGAGAGTCCGCCTGCCGATGCAGGGGACACGGGTTCGTGCCCCGGTCCGCGAAGATCCCACATGCCGCGGAGTGGCTGGGCCCGTGAGCCATGGCCGCTGAGCCTGCGCGTCTGGAGCCTGTGCTCTGCAACGGGAGAGGCCATAGCAGTGAGAGGCCCGCGTACCGCAAAAAAAAAACCAACAAAAAAAAACATAGGCAAGGATGAGGGATAACACATTAAGCATTGACTCATAGTACATGTTAAATTGTAGTTCTTTGAAGTGTTTCAATATTCGTAACTAAACAATGTGTTTTGAGGCTGTTTTGAACCATGTTTTCTTCCTAGAATTAAGCTATGTGATGTACTCCTCTAAATTGTGATCAGGTATATATTGGGGATTGTGGGAGACAGGAAAAGCAGCAATGTAACTGCGTGCCCCTGACTTCAGCCCAGGTTGTATGAGATCCCTGTTCTGTATGTCACTTCCTTAATCAAGCACATAAGGGACTTCCGACTGTTAGCAGCATTTCTAATTGCATCGTTATTATTGCACAGATTTAGAGAACTGGAATAACGTGGACACATATATACCACTAAGTCATGATCTTCATTTTCCAAGTGCTTTTAATGAATAATTTTAGCAAGAGAACTTGCTTCTGAAATCTAAATAAGTTAATCATGTTAAGATTTCAATTCCCAAAAGCTTACCTATAGAAATGAAGTTTATGCTTGAGAAATCTTTGAATATTTTTAAAGTAGATCTGCTAAACTAATAAATTCCCTTATAATAATAATGTAGTGGCCTCTATTTATCAATGCTTATTATGTACCAAGTGCTGTGCTAAGTACTTTACATATATTATCTAGTTTAATTTTTACAACAACCCTATGAGGTACTAACTACCTTACTATCTTATAAATTTCCTTGGCACAAATGAGGAAACTGAGGCTTAGGTTCACATAAAAAAGTCACATAGCTGGTGAGTATACCAGCCAGGATTTGAACCCAGAGACGTCTGATGCTAGCACTGTGCTTTAGTTTCTCGTATCAATAAATTTTATTTGGCGGGGGGCGGTGAGGGAGAGCATTTTAATATAATTGTAGTCATACAGTGTATATAAAATTATGAACATTAATTTACTTATGTCTATTTCTTAATACTAATGCATGCTTAGAATAGAAATTTTGAAACTGAATTTTACTTTTGTTCTTTGCTTACTTTAGATGGTTCTCCCGCTGTATGCTTCAGAGGACAACGGCTGATGTTGCAGATTGCTTAAAAGTTTTCATGACTGGTACTAAAAGTGTAACAATGGGGGTGGGCTCCAAGCACTGTTCTTTCAGACCCCAAATTCATAAGCCTCTAGCAGACCAGACAGGTGGAAACAGACTTCTCAAGCCTGCCTGAGTTGACTGCCACCCAGTAGGAGACCCTGAAGTTGTGGCCTGACTCAAGCTAACAGACAGGCTCTGTCGAATTTACATTTGTGTCTGTGTGTGATAAACTAAAAGCCAGGAGGAAAAAAAGTTTGTAGCTGCTGGTGGCTCTTGCAAGCAGTTTGAAGGTCAGAATAAACCTACCCTGGAGGAGCAAGGCTTATGACAGACCAGCATTAGGTCTAGAAGTAGGAGAGAAGCTTTTGGGACTGGGATGGGGATGCTGACACATCAAGTGTGGCGTGGCAGGAGAAGACGGGAAAGGCAGCAGATGGGGAGGGTGCCCTCCTTACAATGGGATGCAGTAGAAAGAGGGGGTCTGGGGTTCCCATGCCCTTTCCAACCCTGGTCTGGATCTGGCTTGGTCATTCCCTAGCACTGTGACCTGTGCAAATCACTCCCCGATTTGCATCGTCCCAACTATAAACTTTGGGGGGTCATAAATATTTGTTTCCAAAGAAGGTGAATTTGGTGACATATTTTGGTAGTGGGCTTACATATACGGTCATCTTCTATCAAACAAATGAATTTCCTGGACAATAAACTCTCCTAAAACAATGGTGCCGTATATGCATGAAAAGAAATATTTTATCGTATTACTTTCCCCTCACTTCAAAACCTTAGTAGCAGTTATGAAAAGCTTCTGTTGGGCAGGAGTCACTGTCTGCTCTCTGCTCTTCAGGCAATTTCTTAGAGCGAGTGGAAAATTTTCAGAGTTCATATTGTCAGCGAGAGTGATGGGTGAATCCACGTGAAGAGATGCTTTTAGAGGAACAGCCAAGTCGTTTCCTTATGTTTTCATATTTATGCTCATTAGAGAAGAAATTTACCTAAAATTATCCAGTCTGTCCTTATTGAGAGGATTTATAGATTTCAAGAAACTAAATTAGTATTAATATGGGTTTGGGAAATTTGTATGTCTATTGCATGAATTAAATTTTAATTTATTGCTTAAATATTAAAATTTTACTAAAGAGATATGCTAAGTTTGAGAATACATTATGCCATAGAAACCATAATGATTCCTTAAATAGCAGAGTTGCAGGAATGTTCTGGAAAGGTATCCATTTTTATATTATTGCAAATACAACCCAAATTAGGTATTAGCCTATCTTATCATGGTCTGAACTAGCAAGCTATTTAAATGTTGAAATATATGGGAATGTTATTCTTTGTTGGCTTCAAGCAAGTCATTCTTTTCTTACTAACACCAAATCCTGCAGGGGCACTGAACAGATGGTACAAGCATAACCAGGGTTTGCCAGGACGGATAATTGTGTACCGTGACGGTGTAGGGGATGGTCAGCTAAGAACACTCATTGAATATGAAGTTCCACAGCTACTGAGCAGTGTGACAGAAGCAAGTTCAAATACCAGGTATCAAATTAGTATCCTTCCCCCACTTCCAGTTCTAGCATATCATCACAACTATTAAAATTACTATATGCCAGCATCTCTTTTTTTTTTTCCATGCAGTTAAGTTTCACTGCATTTCTGCATTATGCAAGTACAACCAACCCTAGATTGGAGGGTAGTTGGGATGGTATTATGTAAATAGTCTGGGTGGTATGAGCTTTTGGGGGCTCTGGGTCGGGGCACCAGAAGAAGGCAGGAATCCTCCAGGGTGCCTGACCCTGAGATTCAGCAGGAAGCCTGCAGAGCTGCTGGCAGGTGAAGATGCTTCACACCTATTAACATGCTAGGGAAAAAAACAAGCTGTGGTTTCAAATTTGAGGCCTAAATCAAGACACAGGGCAAAAGCCTCTGACCTGCAGGCACTGATGTGCAGCTCAGGTCTGCAGAAGGTGCTGAGAGTGGTGTGTGTGCTGTGAAAGCTGGGCTACATATGAAAATCAGACCATGCTAAACACCAAGTACCTTGCTCTGCTGTCACACTTCTAGATTCAGTGTCTTGGTATATTTTCCTCCATGACTGTGTCAAGTGTTAAGTGCAAGAAAAATGTTAGAACTAGAAAATGGAGGAGGATGACGATCTTAAATTGGCTTCTTAAAATCCTCAGAAAGCGTCTTATTCTGTTGTGCATAGAGCTTGGTCTGTAGGGTTACACCGTCGTCACCACCGTCAACCAAAGTGTCGCAGCCACGAGCCCCAAAGGAGCTGAGCCTTGACCTCATTAGTAACCATCAGAAAGGAGGGAGAGAATCATAGTTTGGAGGCAGAACCACCTTTAGCTGTATCCAAAATATCAAAGCCAAAATTTCTCATTCCCCGCTGACCTTGGGTTAGTTAGATTTTATTAAGAATCACCTCCATGCAATTTGGGGATCACAGGAGTAAATTTAGCAGCTGACGGTGCTAAGGAGTTAGTTCTCCTGCACTATAACATCAACTTTTAAAAAGTTTCAAGATTGAAAACACTAATAATATATTTTTAAAATAATTAAAACACTTAGGGCTTCCTTGGTGGCGCAGTGGTTGAGGGTCCGCCTGCCGACGCAGGGGACACGTGTTCGTGCCCCGGTCCGGGAAGATCCCACATGCCGCAGAGCGGCTGGGCCCCTGAGCCATGGCCGCTGAGCCTGCGCGTCCAGAGCCTGTGCTCCGCAACGGGAGAGGCCACAACAGTGAGAGGCCCGCGTACCGCAAAAAAAAAAAAAAAAATTAAAACACTTAAAGTGAAATTTCAGTGACCCTTGCATCCTAGAGGTTTCTTCCATGATGGGAATATTTGGATTTGGATTTGGATTTTACCAAATACTGACTTAACACTTGGTCATTTAGCATTTGGCCCATATGTGTATGTGGACCGTCCATCGATCCTCCCAGGTGCGAGTTTTGCAGGATTCAGAAGCGTTGATTTGAAGAATAAGAGGAACTTCTGGTTCTTCCTTTGCTATTCAGAAATTGAGAAGACTGAAGGTGAAAATAGAGATGATTGCTAATGGGAAGAAAATCTTGTCTCCACGGATAATTCTGAAAAATCTTTCTTTAGAAGTGCTGATCGTAGTTCATTGTCCTGTGAACCATTCTGCCGTCCCGCTTCGGTGATATAAATTGGTCAAATGACTGAGCATACCACGCTTTTGCAACAAATGAAGACAATCCTTGATTTAAAAAATTATTTGTGTCTCTGGGGGAGGGGAGATTGGGGGTAATTTTTCTTTGTTTTGCAATGTTTCGCTGATCAATTTATTTCATTTTAAGATTACCAAAATATATATATAAATAAATAGAAAGTTGCATGGCTTGGTTTAGTTCTCTCCATATTTATTTATTTATTTATTTATTATTTTGCCTCTCTTGTTCCAAGCCCCAAACTGTCAGTGATCGTGGTCAGGAAGAAGTGCATGCCACGATTCTTGATGGAAACAGGCCGAACTCTGCAGAACCCACCTCTTGGCACCATCGTGGATTCAGGAGCAACACGGCCTGAATGGCAAGTCTGTTAGAAAATCCGTTTTTAACAAAGCTTGACTGTGTGTGGTCAGGTTCAGTCCTGTTCTGCGAGCTTTCTTTCTCACAGTCCTTCTTTTCCCCTCAGGTATGACTTTTACTTGATCAGCCGGGTTGCCTGTCGGGGAACCCTTAATCCCACCTACTATAATGTCATTTATGATGACAACGGCCTGAAGCCTGACCACATGCAGAGACTCACATTCAAACTGTGCCACCTCTACTACAACTGGCCAGTAAGTGACAGCTGTTTATTTAGGTACAGAGTGGTACTCGAGGTGCCTACCAGGGAATTGTCACCTTGGTGTCCCAACCCCTGGCACAATGCCTGATTTTCCACAAAGGAGGGATGAATGAATGAATGAATGACTTCTTAAGTCCACAGTGGATGAAACCCAGTCTATCATAGGCATAAAATAGCAGTAACTCTATAATGCATTAGCGTTGATAATTTTTCTGGAAGACTTTATTATATACATTTTCTTATGCCAGCCTGGGAGGAAATCAGGGTATTGTTATTTCCAAGTTACAGATGAGGCAATTGAAGACAACTCAAATGTTGTGTCTGGTGGGAAAGTAACAGGCTTGGCTCTGTTCTGTATTCCTATACGTTAGGCCCAGAGCTGCTCACCAAATCCAAAGTCAAGAGATTGCTCTGAGCCCCTTGGACCATCAAGTTGTAGGAAACTTAGATCAGCCCTAAGCATGCGGCTCGCAGGTCCCAGCACCGGGAAGCCAGACTGGCCCTCTCTGCTCTCCCATCTTGCTAAGTGAATTTAAGTTCCCAGGAGAAAGGGTGCCCTTTGTTGATTGAGTTTGGTTCCAATTGACTTACATTCTATCGTGTATAAAACTAGTGGATGAAAAAACTCAGGAAAAAAATATCACTTTGAAGAGGAAGTTATCCTCTTAATCATTACCAATACTTTTTCCTCCTTAGGGCCTAATCAGTGTTCCAGCCCCGTGTCAGTATGCACACAAGCTGACCTTTCTGGTGGCACAAAGCACTCATAAAGAACCAAGTTTGGAATTAGCCAATTCTCTCTTCTACCTGTGATGACATGAACCACGGGCATCCCTAGCGGAGGTTTCTGAGGAGTCGTTGGCGTACTTCGTACAAATCTGCCGTGAGCTCGAGGCTGTGACTGGGGGAAGGAGATTCAGTTTAGTTTTAACTTACGGAAAAGAAAAAAACCCCAAATAACTGAATCTGAAATGGTTCAAAAGAAATGTATGTTGTTTTATTTTAAAGGTTACTTGCTTGAAGTGAATGCTCATTGTGGTGTACGGAATTGAAATGTACTATCATCTGAAAGTAATACTACAAAGCTAAATAGCTTCTAAGAAAATAAATGTTTGCATGATGTTTTGATGGTAGGCAAACGGGGTCTACTTTCTACACTAAAATTTGCAGAAGTTTTCTTAAATTATGTTACAGAGCGTTTTGTTGAGTGGTTTAAATAGTTGTTAGAAAATAAAGAACATTCAGAGCATCACATGTGTGTTTAATGTTATTCACATTTCAGTTGGCATTTCATGTGAATTTCATTATTTAAGGGTTTTCAGCAAAGACTCTTACCCAGTAGACCACTTCACCATCACTCTTTGAGTTATATTTCTAAAAATGAATATTCCACTTATTCTCTCTTTTTGAAAATTGAAGTATAGTTAATTTACAATGTTGTGTTAATTTCAAGTGTACAGCAAAGTGATTCAGTGATATATATATATGTGTGTGTGTGTGTATATATATATATTCTTTTTCAGATTTCATTTGTTCTCTTAGGGAATTTTATTTCTCTTAGGGAATTTTATTTCACTTAGTAGCAACTGCTCTCATTGATGACCTTGCTTCCTACTGCACAGAAAAGACAGATGCCATGAGGAGAGAACTTGCACAGGCTACCATCCCATCTACCCACCTAAGGGCATCTCTGTGCATAGACCCTGCCCCTCGCCTCATTATCATAAATAAAATGTGTCTGTGCTCCTGTGGAAGGCCCTCCACTGGTGTACTAAATCCCGTTCCCTCTGCTCTATCAAGAACACTGCTTTAGCAATCCTTCCCTCTCCCTTCTGCATCATCAATTTCCCTCTCGCACTGGATTATTCCCATCAGCATTGTAAATCTACTCTTATTTCTTCCATATTAAAACAGAAACATTTGCCCTCCAGCTCCCACACCATTTCTTTGCTCCTCTTTACAGAAAAATGAACCCAATTCTATACTCCACTCAGAATTTCACCACAACCACGAGAGCAAAATTGCTTTTGTCAAGGTGGCCAGTGACCTCCGTTTTATTAAATCCGATGGTCAATTCTCAGTCCTCACCTTCCCTGACCTGTCACAGCATTCGACCCAGTTGATCATTTCCTCCATCTTGAGACACTCCACGTGGCCTCTAGGATAACACTCTCCTGGTTTCTCTCCTGTTGCATCCATCCCTCATTCTCAGTTTCCGTTGCTGGTTTCTCCTCATCTTCTCTCCCTTTCACAAGACTGCCCCAGGGATGAGAATATTTCGATGCAGGAAAGTTCAGAGTTCCAGATTCTTCTCCCAGGGGAGAGAGTGTGTGAAAGGCTGCGGTGAAGTGGGAAGCAGAGAGCAGAAGGTTCTCTCTGAGGGATGAGGGGAAGCAGACACCAATGCAGAGATCATTTAAGAGAGCACAGTCTTTTCCTGTTTGAGAGTTTTGACCGGGCCGGGCCAAAATGCACCCACCATGGGTCCACTCCAGTAATAGTAACAATAACCTTTTGTGGGGTATAAGGGTGGAGGGGGGGTTAATACATCGCAGGCACAGTGCTAAGCACTTTACATACACATTTACTCTTCACAACAACTATATGAATTAGGCATTATAATGACCATTTTACAGGTGGTAAAACAGCCATGTGGCTAACCAAAGTTTATAAAATTAATAATTGTGGAGCTAGAACTTGTCCTCAGGTGTGTTTGACTCCAAAGCCTGAGAGGTGAACCACAAGACTCTACTGCCTTAAGAAAAGATTAAAAAAAAACTTCTCCCAGAGTTCTTAGATGAGGGAGTGCCTTATATGCTTTAAAGTTGGCCTTGAATAGCAAGTCTTAGAGGCAAGGCACTGTATAAATCCAGAGTGGTTGTGTTTTTGTGTTGACGATGTGGTTTTCTTCCTTCCAAGTACAAGGTTGATGTAAAGCGCCACCAGCTAACAGCCGGCTTGTATAAACCTACATGCAGCACGTTGATGAGACAAGCCACAGGCCTGTAGAGTTCTTCATCCTTTTACCTATTAAGCACTGTCCAAGGTAGAGGCTCTTTACCCTTTTAACCCACCAGGGGGCACACAAGGACTGTCGTATAGGCCGAGCCCCCTGCCTTTGCCTGGTCCATGTGGTACAACAGATTGTGGAAGAATAGCCAACCCCAAGTGAGCTGCCAGAGGGCAGCATAGATTAGGAAACTCTTCATTTGAGCTCTGGTTCCAACTCTTTTAGCTTTGGGATGTGATTGGGATGTGATAACTTCTCCTCTATGAGACTGTTACCCAATTTGCAATGTGAGAAGGGGTTGGAGTAGACCAGTAGCGCTCAACCATGGAAACATTAGAACTTCCTATATTTAAAAGCTTTGTAAAAAAACATTGGCACCTGGGCCCACTTCCAGAAATAATGATTTTATTGGTCTGAGGTGAAGTCTGATCATCAGGTGATGCTGACGGTTAGCCAGGGTTGAGGACTACTGGTCTAGGGCAGTAGTCCTGGGTTTGAATCCCAGAACCACCACTTACCAGCTGTATGACCTTGGGCAAGTGACTTAACGTCTCTGAGCCTCAATGTATCTACCTGTAAAGACACCTAACAATGTTCACATTGTAGAAATGTGTAGAAATGTCCAGTCTAGGGTATCTGGGTTTAAACAAGAGTGCCATGTTATTATACTTCATGAGACATGAAGTGACATAATTTATTAGTCAGCAAATACAGGTCCATGTAATGTGCCAGGTGCTATGCTAGGTTCTGAATTCTACAATCTTGCTTAAAGGAAAGCTTAATGTTTTCTCTAGATATAAGCAGTCTTCCAGTTGCTGTTTTAGGGAGTGAGTTTTTTGGTTTTGCTTTTATTTGGGGGTTGGAAAGCAGGCTCTGGAAGAGAGCATACTTTGAATACATTTCCATGGCAGCCATGAAGGGCACTAATCACACCTCCTGCAACTGGCTGACAGCCTCCAGATGCTACGCTCAGGGTCCACTGCAGTGGTGATGTTGAGAGCAGTCTCACCCCAGGCTGCTCCTTGCCACTGACTGGGCTCAGCAGAGGTGCTAGATTTGGGCCATTTCTGCCCAACATGGGACTCCACTATTGGGCAGTCCTCTTTGACTTGACCAAGGCTTTCTCAGAACTGCCCTCCTACCAACCCACTTCCCTTCCCCCTCTCCTTTCATGGATGTCAGACTGGCATCTTGCTCTGTATGCTCTCCCTACTTAACTACCCCCTCTCACTTTCATCCTTCACAGGCTTTTCTCTCCATAAATCTCTGAAAAGTCTAATTCTGCCTTGGTGTCTGTTTCTTGAGGGACTCAAACTGACACAACTTCCTTAACCACTAAGTCATTTTTAAGTTTTTAATAAAAATGAGCTGATTCGTAGTCTTAGGAATCCCCATTGACCACAACCTGAAATTTAAAAGAAAACTATTTATCTTGAGATATCATATGTTTAAAATGTTGGATTTCAAGTTAGCCACTTCCCATAGGACAGTTTACTCTTAACTCTTCCTAACACACTTCAACATCTCAGACATGAAATGCCTGCTTCTGAGAAGTGCTGTCAAATGCCTGAGTTTTGTTGCTCAGGTAAATTTGTACGTTTCACTTTCAGCTTGACCCATTACCCCCTGGCCAAGATAATCCAACAGTCCTGATGGGAAAGATGAGAAAAGGATTTGTTTTGAAGGGGGAGAGAGTGAGGATGACTGAAGAATTTAAGACGGAATCCAGTTCCTTCCAATTTACTGAGAAAGTTTTAAAAAATCCTTAATTAATTTTAAATTTATAAAAATAATAGACTTTCGGGCTTCCCTGGTGGCGCAGTGGTTGAGAGTCCGCCTGCCGATGCAGGGGACACGGGTTCGTGCCCCGGTCTGGGAAGATCCCACATGCCGTGGAGCGGCTGGGCCCGTGAGCCATGGCCGCTGAGCCTGCACGTCCGGAGCCTGTGCTCTGCAACGGGAGAGGCCACAGCAGTGAGAAGCCCACGTACCGCAAAAAAAAAAAAAAAAAAATAGACTTTCATTATGGAATATTTGGAATGTACAAAAACATATAATGAGGTGGAAAAAAAGTCACCAATACACCTACTACCCAGAAGTACATACTGTCAACATTCTGATATATACTTTTCATCTAGTCCTTTAGCTATACCCTACATATAGTTTTATATACTTAATTTTTCACATATGATTATAACATGTTTTTTGTATTTTGTTAAAAATTTGGTAAGCGTAAATTTTAATGATTGAATAATATTTTATTGTACAGATGTAACAATTTCCCCTCTCTTTTTAAAAATTTATTTTCTTGAAATATAGCTGAGTTACAATGTGTTAATTTCTGCTGTACAGCAAAGTGATATATATATATATATATATATATATATATATATATATATACATATTCTTTTTCAGGATATTGAATATAGTTCCCTGTGCTGTACACTAAGACCTTGTTGTTTATCCACTCTACACATAATAGTTTGCATCTGCTAACCCCAAACTCCCAGCCCATCCTTCCTCCATTCCACTGCATATTTCGCACTTTATTGTAACTCTAGGTTGTTTCGAATTTTCCCTTACTATAAAAAGATGGCATAATTTTTCTTCACAGTATTTTGGGTTGGTTCCTTGGGTTAGATTCTTAAAAGTGAAATTAATAACTCAAAAAGAATACTTTTTAGGTGCTTGGTATATATTGCAAATTTTTTCCCCAAAATGTCATATCTTAGGCTCTCACAGCTAACAAGTTTTGTATATTCTCATTAGAAGCAAATATGTTGTTAATATGGTAGATGTCAGATAGTTTGTTTTTATTTATATATATTTGATTACTGGCAAAGGAAAACAATTTGAAAATGTGTATTAGCCATTTATATATATATATTTTTTGAATTTTATTTATTTTTTTATAGAGCAGGTTCTTATTAGTCATCCATTTTATGCATATCAGTGTATACATGTCAATCCCAATCTCCCAGTTCATCACATCACCCCCACCCCCACCCCCACGGCTTTTGCCCCTTTGTGTCCATACGTTTGTTCTCCACATCAGTGTCTCAATTTCTGTCCTGCAAACCGATTCATCTGTACCATTTGTCTAGGTTCCACATATATGCGTTAATATACGATATTTGTTTTTCTCTTTCTGACTTACTTTACTCTGTATGAGTGTCTCTAGATACATCCACGTCTCTACAAACGACCCAATTTCGTTTCTTTTTATGGCTGAGTAATATTGCATTGTGTATCTGTACCACAACTTCTTTATCTATTCGTCTGTCGATGGGCATTTAGGTTGTTTCCATGACCTGACTATTGTAAATGGTGCTGCAGTGAACATTGGGGTCATGTGTCTTTTTGAACTATGGTTTTCTCTAGGTATAGGCCCAGTAGTGGGATTGTGGGTCATATGGTAATTCTATTTTTTAGTTTTTTAAGGAAACTCCGTCCTGTTCTCCACAGTGGCTGTATCAATTTACACTCCCACCAACAGTGCAAGACGGTTCCCTTTTCTCCACACCCTCTCCAGCATTTGTTGTTTGTAGAGTTTCTGATGATGCCCATTCTAACTGGTGTGAGGTGATACCTTCTTGTAGTTTTGATTTGCATTTCTCTAGCCATTAGTAATGTTGAGCAGCTTTTCATGTGCTTCTTGGCCATCTGTATGTCTTCTTGGGAGAAATGTCTATTTAGGTCTTCTGCCATTTTTGGATTGGGTTGTTTGTTTTTTTAATATTAATCTGCATGAACTGTTTATATATTTTGGAGATTAATCCTTTGTTGATTCATTTGCAAATATTTTCTCCCATTCTGAGGATTGTCTTTTTGTCTTGTTTATGGTTTCCTTTGCTGTGCAAAAGGTTTGAAGTTTCATTAGGTCCCATTTGTTTATTTTTGTTTTTATTTCCATTACTCTAGGAGGTGGATCAAAAAAGATCTTGCTGTGATTTATGTCAAAGAGTGTTCTTCCAATGTTTTCCTCTAAGAGTTTTATAGTGTCCTGTCTTACATTTAGGTCTCTAATCCATTTTGAGTTTATTTTTGTGTATGGTGTTAGGGAGTGTTCTAATTTCATTCTTTTACATGTAACTGTCCAGTTTTCCCAGCACCACTTATTGAAGACACTGTCTTCTCTCCATTGTATATCCTTGCCTCCTTTGTCATAGATTAGTTGACCATAGGTGTGTGGATTTATCTCTGGGCTTTCTATCTTGTTCCATTGATCTGTGTTTCTGTTTTTGTGCCAGTACCATATTGTCTTGATTACTGTAGCTTTGTACTATAGTCTGAAGTCAGTTAGTCTGATTCCTCCAGCTCTGTTTTTTTTCCCGCAAGACTGCTTTGACGATTCAGGGTCTTTTGTGTCTGCATAAAAATTTTAAGATTATTTTGTTCTAGTTCTGTAAAAAATGCCATTGGTAATTTGGTAGGGATTGCATTCAATCTGTAGATTGCTTTGGATAGTATAGTCATTTTCACAATATTGATTCCTCCAATCCAAGAACATGGTATATCTCTCAATCTGTTGGTATCATCTTTAATTTCTTTCATCAGTGTCTTACAGTTTTCTGCATACGGGACTTTTGTCTCCCTAGGTAGGTTTATTCCTAGTTATTTTATTCTTTTTGTTGCAATGGTAAATTGGAGTGTTTCGTTAATTTCTCTTTCAGATTTTTCATCATTAGTATATAGGAATGCAAGAGATTTCTGTGCATTAATTTTGTATCCTGCAACTTTACCAAATTCATTGATAGCTCTAGTACTTTTCTGGTGGCATCTTTAGGATTCTTTATGTATTGTATGATGTCATCTGCAAACAGTAACAGTTTTACTTCTTTTCCAATTTGTATTCCTTTTATTTCTTTTTCTTCTCTGATTGCCATGGCTAGGACTTCCAAAACTATCTTGAATAATAGTGGTGAGAGTGGATATCCTTGTCTTGTTCCTGATCTTTGAGGAAATGCTTTCAGTTTTTCACCATTGTGAATGATGTTTGCTGTGGGTTTGTTGTATATGGCCTTTATTATGTTGAGGTAGGTTCCCTGTATGCCCACTTTCTGGAGAGTTTCTATCATAAATGGGTGTTGAATTTTGTCAAAAGCTTTTTCTGCATCTATTCAGATGATCATATGGTGTTTCTTCTTTAATTTGTTAATATGGTGTATCACATTGATTGATTTGCGTATACTGAAGAATCCTTACATCCCTGGGATAAATCCCACTTGATCATGGTGTATGAACCTTTTAATGTGTTGTTGGATTCTGTTTGCTAGTATTTTGTTGAGGATTTTTGCATCTATATTTATCAGTGATATTGGTCTGTAACTTTCTTTTTTTGTAGTATATTTGTCTTTTTTTGGTATCAGGGTGATGGTGGCCTCATAGAATGAGTTTGGGAGTGTTCCTTCCTCCTTAAATTTTTGGAAGAGTTTGAGAAGGGTAGGTGTTAGTGCTTCTCTAAACGTTCAATAGAATTCACCTTTGAAGCCATCTGGTCCTGGACTTTTGTTTGTTGGAAGATTTTTAATCACAGTTTCAATTTCATTACTTGTGATTGGTCTGTTCATATTATCTATTTCTTCCTGGTTCAGTCTTGGAAGGTTATACCTTTCTAAGAATTTGTCCATTTCTTCCAAGTTTTCCATTTTATTGGCATAGAGTTGCTTGTAGTAGTCTCTTAGGATGTTTTGTATTTCTGCGGTGTCTGTTGTAACTTCTCCTTTTCCACTTCTAATTTTATTGATTTGAGTCCTCACCCTCTTTTTCTTGATGAGTCTAGCTAATGGTTTATCAGTTTTGTTTATCTTCTCAAAGAACAAGCTTTCAGTTTTATTGATCTTTGCTATTGTTTTCTTTCTTTCTATTTTATTTATGTCTGCTCTGATCTTTATGATTTCTTTCCTTCTGCTAACTTTGGGTTTTGTTTGTTCTTCTATCTCTAGTTCCTTTAGATTTAAGTTTATATTGTTTATTTGAGATTTTTCTTGTTTCTTGAGGTAGGCTTGTATAGCTATAAACTTCCCTCTTAGAACTGCTTTTGCTGCATCCCATAGGTTTCGGATCGTCGTGTTTTCATTGTCATTTGTCTCTAGGTATTTTTTGAGTTCTTCAGTGATCTATTGGTTATTTAGTAATTGTTTAATTAACAATTAATTACAATTAATAATTGTTATTAGTATTGTTTAGCCTCCGTGTGTTTGTGATTTTTATGTTTTGTTCCCTGTAATTGATTTCTAATCTCCTAGCATTGTGGTCAGAAAAGATGCTTGATATGATTTCAGTTTTCTTAAATTTACTGAGGCTTGATTTGTGACCCAAGATGTGATCTATCCTGGAGGATGTTCCGTGCACACTTGAGAAGAAAGTGTAGTCTGCTGTTTTTGGATGGAATGTCCTATAAATATCAATTAAATCTATCTGGTCTATTGTGTCATTTTAAGCTTGAGTTTCCTTATAAATTTTCAGTTTGGTAGATCTGTCCATTGGTGTAAGTGAGGTGTTAAAGTCCTGTGCTATTATTGTGTTACTGTCGATTTCCTCTTTTATAGCTGTTGGCAGTTGCCTTATATATTGAGGTGCTCCTATGTTGGGTGCATATATATTCATAATTGTTATATCTTCTTCTTGGACTTATCCCTTGATCATTATGTAGTGTCCTTCCTTGTCTCTTGTAACATTCTTTATTTTAAAATCTATATTATCTGATATGAGTATTGCTACTTCAGCTTTCTTTTGATTTCCATTTGCATGGAATATCTTTTTCCATCCCCTCACTTTCAGTCTGTATGTGTCCCTAGGTCTGAAGTGGGTCTTTTGTAGATAGCATATATATTGGTCTTATTTTGGTATCCATTCAGCAAGCCTGTGTCTTTTGGTTGGAGCTTTCAATCCATTCACGTTTAAGGTAATTATTGATATGTATGTTCCTATGACCATTTTCTTAATTGTTTTGGGTTTGTTTTTGTAGGTCCTTTTCTTCTCTTGTGTTTCCTACTTAGAGAGGTTCCTTTAGCATTTGTTTTAGAGCTGGTTTGGTGGTGCTGAATTCCCTAGCTTTTGCTTGTCTGTAAAGCTTTTGATTTCTCCATCGAATCTGAATGAGATCCTTGCTGGGTAGAGTAATCTTGGTTGTAGGTCTTCCCTTTCATCACTTTAAGTATATCATGCCACTCCCTTCTGGCTTGTAGAGTTTCTGATGAGAAATCAGCTGTTAACCTTATGGGCGTTCCCTTATATATTTTTTGTCATTTTTCCCTTGCTGCTTTCAATAATTTTTCTTTGTCTTTTATTTTTTCCAATTTGATTACTATGTGTCTCAGCATGTTTCTCCTTGGGTTTATCCTATATGTGACTCTGCACTTCCTGGACTTGGGTGGCTATTTCCTTTCCCATGTTAGGGACATTTTTGACTATAATCTCTTCAGATATTTTCTTGGGTCCTTTCTCTCTCTCATCTCCTTCTGGGACCCCTACAATGCAAATGTTGTGGCCTTTCATGTTGTCCCAGAAGTGTCTTAGGCTGTCTTCATTTCTTTTCATTCTTTTTTCTTTATTCTGTTCCATGGCAGTGAATTCCAGCATTCTGTCTTCCAGGTCACTTATCCATTCTTCTGCACAGTTATTCTGTTATTGATTCCTTCTAGTGTAGTTTTCATTTCAGTTATTGTATTGTTCATCTCCGTTTGTTTGTTTAATTCTTCTAGGTTTTTGTTAAACATTTCTTGCATCTTCTCTTTCTTTGCCTCCATTCTTTTTCCGAGGTCCTGGATCATCTTCACTATCATTATTCTGAATTCTTTTTCTGGAAGGTTGCCTATCTCCACTTCATTTAGCTGTTTTTCTGGGGTTTTATCTTGTTCCTTCATCTGGTACATAGCCCTCTGCCTTTTCATCTTGTCTATCTTTCTGTAAATGTGGTTTTTGTTCCACAGGATTGGAAGCTTCAGGATTGTAGTTCTTCTTGCTTCTGCTGTCTGCCCTCTGGTGGATGATGCTGTCTAAGAGGCTTCTGCAAGTTTTCTGATGGAAGGGACTGGCGGTGGGTGGAGCTGGCTGTTTCTCTGGTGGACAGAGGGCAGTAAAACTTTAATCCACTTGACTGCTGATGAATGGGGCTTGTTCCCTCCCAGTTGGTTGTTTGGCCTGAGGTGACCCAACACTGGAGCCTTTCTGAGCTCCTTGGTAAGGCTAATGGTGGACTCTGGGAGTGCTGAGACAAAGGATACTTCCCAGAACTTCCACCGCCAGTGTCCTTGTCCTCATGATGAGACAGAGCCATCCCCTGCCTCTGCAGGAGACCCTCCAACACCAGCAGGTAGGTCTGGTTCAGTCTCCTATGGGGTCACTGCTCCTTCCCCTGTGTCCCAATGCACACCCTAGTTTGTGTGTGCCCTCCAAGAGTGGAGTCTGTTTCCCCTAGTCCTGTCGAAGTCTTGCAATCAAATCCCACTAGATTTCAAAGTCTGATTCTCTAGGAATTCCTCCTCCCACTGCTGGACCCCCAGATTGGGAAGCCGGACATGGGGCTCAGAATCTTCACTGCAGTGGGTGGAATTCTGTTATATAAGTGTTTTCAGTTTGTGGGTCACCCACCCCGCAGTTATGGGATTTGATTTTATTGGGATTGTGCCCCTCCTACCATCACATTGTGGCTTCTCCTTTGTCTTTGGATGTGGGGTATCTTTTTTGGTAAGTTCCAGTGTCTTCCTGTCGATGACTGTTCAGCAGTTAGTTGTGATTCTTGTGTTCTCGCAAGAGAGAGTGAGAGCATGTCCTTCTTGCCATTTGTATTTTTTGTTTGTGTTTTTCTTGACTTCTGTAAGGCTTTTTTTTTTTTTTTTTTTTTTTTTTGTGGTACGCGGGCCTCTCACTGTCGTGGCCTCTCCCGTTGCGGAGCACAGGCTCTGGACGCGCAGGCTCAGCGGCCATGGCTCATGGGCCCAGCCGCTCCGTGGCATGTGGGATCCTCCTGGACCGGGGCATGAACCCGTGTCCCCTGCATTGGCAGGCGGACTCTCAACCACTGTGCCACCAGGGAAGCCCAAAGGCTTTTGTATTTTAAAGATATTAATAATTTGTCATACTTTGGTACCTATGTCTCTAATTTACCATGTGCTTTTAAATTTTATGTTGTCTTTTCAGCTTCAGAAATTTTAAGTTTATATATTCAAATTATCACTGTTTTCTTTTAATGTTACTAAAGCAGAGTGTGATTTGAAACCTAGAAAATCTATCCCTGTCTAGATATTTGACAAATATGACCTTTTCTTGGTTTTTATTTCCTTTCCTATAGTCCTGTGCATCCATCTATATTATATTTTAGTGTAAAGTGAGTACTGTATCTAAGCTATTTTCCCCAAATCTGGAAGAGAATTGATGAGTTAAAAGAGAACCAAATATAAATCCTGAAAATGAAAAATAGAATCATTGAAATAAATACCTCAATCGATTTGTTAACCAGACAAAGAGAGGATTAATAAATCAGAAAGCAGACTTTAGGAAATCAGTAGATTTAGAATGCAGTACAAAGAGCTACGCATGGAGTGTAAAATGAGACACCTCACCACACATTTGGTAGAAGTTCCAGAAATAGGAAATACAAAGAACAGGTAGAAGATGGGGGCAATATTCAAGAGATAATGCCTTCAAATGTTCCAAAATTGGAACACACATTCTTAGAGTGAAAAAAAATCACAAGGAGAATAAATAAGAAAGTTTCATACTTAATACAGTTTGATGAAATTATAGAACATCAAGTATAAGGGAAAATCTTAAAAGATTTCCAGAAAGAAGTGTAGACTTGCAGACCACCTGCAAAGAAACAATAACACTGCCTGTAGAATAAGTGAGAAAAAAATTGAATAATATCTTTAAAGTCTTGAGAGAAAAGAATAATGAAGAATAATCTATGTGCAGCTAAATGAACTTTGAAGAATGAGTGATAAATTTAAAAATTCAAATATAATGAGGGTTTACTGCCCACAGACCCTTGCTGAAAGAGCTACTAAAGAATGTACTTCAGTATAACAGAAAACAAACCCACTGAACAAAGCAAAGATGAGTAAAGAAATTAGTAAAATATGTTGTAAATCTAAACTAATATTGGTTGTTTAAGCTCATACAACTCAATAACAACAACAAACAAAATTGAAAAATGGATGAAGACCTAAATAGACACTTCTCCAAAGAAGACATATAGATGGCCAATAGACACATGAAAAGATGTTTATCATCGTTAATTATTAGAGAAATGCAAATCAAAACTGCAATGAGGTACCACCTCACACGGGTCAGAATGACCATGGTTAAAAAGTCTACAAATAGCAAATGCTGGAAAAAAAAGGTGTGGAAAAAAAAAGGAACCCTCCTATAATGTTGATGGGAATGTAAGTTGGGGCAGCCACTATGGAAAACAGTATGGAGTTCCTTAAAAAACTAAAAACAGAGTTGTCATGTGATTCAGCAATCTCACTTCTACACACACATCCAGACAAAACTATAAATCAAAAAAGATAAAGGCACCCCTATGTTCAGAGCAGCACTATTCACAATAGCCAAGACATAGAAACAACCTAAGTGTCTATCAGCTGATGAATGGATAAAGAAGATGTGGTATATATACACAATGTAATATTATTCAGCCATAAAAAAGAATGAAATAATGCCATTTGCAGCAACATGGATGGGCCTAGAGATTATCATACTAAGTGAAGTAAATCAGACAGAGAAAGACAAATATCATGATATCCCTTATATGTGGAAACTAAAGGAATGATACAAAAAGAATTTTATTTACAAAACAGAAACAGAGTCACAGACATAGAAAACAACTTACAGTTACCAAAGGGAAAAGGTTGGAGGGGAGGGGTAAATTAGGAATTTGGGAGTAACATATACACAGTACTATATATTAAATAGATAAACAACAAGGACTTAGTGTATAGCAGAGGGAACTATACTCAATATTTTGCAATAACCTATATGGGAAAAGAATATATACTTTCTTTTTCAGATTATATATATATATATATATATATATTCCTTGCTGTATTATTTTAAAGCAAATCTATACATCCTACAATTAAAATCTGGCTCTTTGTGGGGAGAGACCGGTAGAAAATAGTTTTAGCAAGACTCATGAAGAAAAAGAGAAGGCAGAAATAAAACAATGTTCGGGGTAAAAAATGCACAGTAGAGATCTTAAAATATCATGTTAATAACACCATTATGCCAATAATTTTGAACACTTGAAAGAAAGGTATAATTTTCTAGAACTATGTAAATTAAGACCATTTATCCCAAAATGAATAGAAAAATTTACTATATTATAGTGGTTAAGAGCATAGCTCCTACAGCCAGACTGCCTGTGTTTGATTTTGGCTCTGCTGTTAACTGTGTGAACTTCAGCAAGCTACCTAACCTTTCTTTGCCTGAGTTTCCTCATATGTAAAATGGGAATAATAACTACACCTAGATCATAAGACTGTTGTGTTGATTAAATAAATATTTGTTGTTGAAATGCTTAGATTAGAACAAGGGCCTCGTACTTGTGTGTTACCTCCTGCTAATATGGTAGTGACAAAATAACAAGAGATTGCATCGGTAGTCAAAAATGTCCTCCCTAAAAAGGCAACAGAGCCAGAAAGATTTACAGCTGAGTTTTACTATAGTCAAGGAACAGATAATTCCTATCTTATACAAACTGTTCCAGAGAGTAGACAAGTAGACAAAGCCATTCTGTTTATTTTATGAGACAATATAATTTGATTCCCAAACCAAAGACAGTATAAAAAAGAAAACCACATGCCAACCTCACTTATAAACATAGATGTAAAAAATCCAAGTAAAATATTAACAGGTCCAGTTTAGCTGAATAGAAGAATACATTTAAAAAATATAACCTAGCATGATTTATCCCAGAGATGTACAGAAGTTTTAACTTAAGAAAATCTGTCAGTGTAATTCACCATGTTAGCAGGGTAAAAGAGACAAAAAAAAAAAAAAATCCACATAATCACTGAAAAGGTGCAGACTAAGCTTTCAAGAAAATTTAGAACTAATTTGTGACTTAAAAAGACAATTCTTAACAAAGTGTAGATAGAAGAAAACTTGAACATCCTTGACTTGAAAAAAAGGCATCTAACAAAAACGTACATCATATCATAATCAGTTTTATCATATTACATAAAACAAGTGCTTAGAAGCTTTCCATTAAAGTCAAAAACAAGACAAAGATATCCACTACCACATCATCAATACTGTGTTATAATTACATCTAATATAAATTATCATTATTCATTCATGGTGTGATTGTCTATTTAGAAAACCTAAGAAATTCTTCAGAACTAATAAAATCACTCAACAGGATAGATCATATAAAACTACCTTCAAAAACAAATAGCAGGGCTCCCCTGGTGGCGCAGTGGTTGAGAGTCCACCTGTCGATGCAGGGGATGCGGGTTCATGCCCCGGTCCGGGAGGATCCCACGTGCTGCGGAGCGGCTCGGCCCGTGAGCCATGGCTGCTGGGCCTGAGCGTCTGGAGCCTGTGCTCCGCGACGGGAGAGGCCACAACAGTGAGAGGCCCCGTACCACAAAAAAACAAAAACAAATAGCATTTCCACAGGCTAGCATTATACAAAGAAATTGAAAAAAATCTAATTTAGCAATAAAAGTAATTTGATGCCTAAGAGTAAATAAAACAAAAACTTTGTAAAATTTTTTGCTGAGAAAATTTCAAAAATGGTATTGAAAAACATATAAAAACCTTTAAAAAAGTAAACAGATATACAGTACTCATGAATAGGAAGATTCAGTATGGTAAAGATGGTAACGCTCCTTCAAATAAATCTAAATTTTTAATGCAATTCCAATAAAAATCCTAACATGGTTTTTCATAAAACTTGTAAAGTTATCTCAAAATTAATGTGATAGAATAAAAGCCCCAAAATATCCAATGTAATTCTGAAAAAGAATAACAAGAAAGGAATGCTTATTCCACCCATTATCAGAATTTATTTTAAAGCTAAATAAGTAAAACAGTGTGGCTTTGGCTGAGTCATAGATAAAAGATCAGTTGTGCAGATTAGAAATTCCAAAGCAAGTACATGTATGGAAACTTATTTAATGGAGCTGGCATTACAGATCTGAAAGGAAAGGATGAATGACTTAATCAAAGGGACCAGGTAGCTGGGCTTCCTACACAAAGAAAGTTAGATTTTCATCTTACATGAAAAACAAAAAGAAATTTCATGTAGATTAAAGACCTAATCATTAAAAACAAAAATTGTAACAGTTAGAAGAAAACAGAGGGAATATTTTTAAGATATTAGGGTAGGGAAATGTATTTTATATATTTTAAACAATACATTAAAAAGCATAAATTGAAAAAATTGTTAACTTTCACCATGTCAAAATGTAAGCTTCCAAATGACAAATGAGATAGTAGTAATGTTAAAAGACAAACAACAGACTGAAACAATATATTTGTAACATGTACAATAAGAAAAGGATTATTACTCCAAAAATGCGAAAAAAAAATGCTATCAAGTTAATTTTAAAAAACCAACACCCAATAGAAAAGTGGGCAAAAAGATGAACAAGCAATTCACGGTAAAAGAAACCACATGACTAATGAATACTTGAGATGATGCTCAAGTTCACTAGTAATCAGGAAAATTCAAAATAAAATACTAATGAGATTTAATTTCACTTTCCTAACATTGGAAAAAATTAAAAAGTCTTCTGATACTAATTGTTGTTGAGAATGCAAGGAAACAAACTTAAACATCGTTTCTGGAGTGTGAAGTTGTACAACCATGTTGGAAGGCCTATACCCTAGAAACCAGCAATTCTACTTTGAGGTATGTACTTTCGAGAGTCTCTTGTACGTGTGTAAAGGAAGAGAATGAATAAAATATCCTACAGTCATACTATAGAATACTATATAGAAGTTAAAAGAAAGGAGCTAGCTAGTTCTATGTAGACCTACATGAATGGTTCTCAAAAATAATGTTGGGGGCTTCCCTGGTGGCGCAGTGGTTGAGAGTCCGCCTGCTGATGCAGGGGACACGGGTTCGTGCCCCGGTCCGGGAAGATCCCACATGCTGCGGAGCATCTGGGTCCGTGAGCCATGGCCTCTGAGCCTGTGCTCCGCAATGGGAGAGGCCACAACAGTGAGAGGGCTGCATACCGCAAAAAAAAAAAAAAAAAAAAAGAAAAAAAGAATTATGGTTTTCTCTGGGTATATGCCCAGTAGTGGGATTGCTGGATCATATGATAATTCTATTTTTAGTTTTTTAAGGAACCTCCATACTGTTATCCATAGTGGATGTATCCATTTACATTCCCACCAACAGTGCAAGAGGGTTCCCTTTTCTCCACACCCTCTCCAGCATTTGTTGTTTGTAGAGTTTCTGATGCCCATTCTAACTGGTGTGAGGTGATACCTCATTGTAGTTTTGATTTACATTTCTCTAATAATTAGCGATGTTAAGCAGCTTTCAATGTGCTTCTTAGCCGTCTGTATGTCTTCCTTGGAGAAATGTCTATTTAGGTCTTCTGCCTATTTTTGGATTGGGTTGTTTGTTTTCTTAATATTGAGCTGCATGAGCTGTTTGTATATTTTGGAGATTAATCCTTTGTCTGTTGATTCGTTTGCAAATATTTTCTCTCATTCTGAGGGTTGTCTTTTCGTATTGTTTATGGTTTCCTTTGCTGTGCAAAAGCTTTGAAGTTTCCTTAGGTGTGATTTGTATATTTTTGTTTTTGTTTCCATTACTCTAGGAGGTGGATCAAAAAAGATCTTGCTGTGATTTATGTCAAAGAATGTTTTTCCTATGTTTTCCTCTAAGAGTTTTATAGTGTCTGGTCTTACATTTAGGTCTCTAATCCATTTTGAGTTTATTTTTGTGTATGGTGTTAGGAAGTGTTCTAATTTCACTGTTTTACATGTAGCTGTCCAGTTTTCCCAGCACCACTTATTGAAGAGACTGTCTTTTCTCATTGTATATCCTTGCCTCCTTTGTCATAGATTAGTTGACCATAGGTGCGTGGGTTTATCTCTGGGCTTTCTATCCTCTTCCATTAATCTATGTTTCTGTTTTTGTGCCAGTACCATATTGTCTTGATTACTGTAGCTTTGTAGTATAGTCTGAAGTCAGGAAGTCTGATTCCACCAGCTCCGTTTTTTTCCCGCAAGACTGCTTTGGCTATTCTGGGTCCTTTGTGTCTCCATACAAATTTTAAGATTTTTTTGTTCTAGTTCCGTAAAAAAATGCCATTGGTAATTTGATAGGGATTGCAGTGAATCTGTAGATTGCTTTGGGTAGTATAGTCATTTTCACAGTATTGATTCTTCCAATCAAAGAACATGGTATATCTCTCCATCTGTTGGTATCATCTTTAATTTCTTTCATCAGTGTCTTATAGTTTTCTGCATACAGGTCTTTTGTCTCCCTAGGTAGGTTTATTCCTAAGTATTTTATTCTTTTTGTTGCAGTGGTAAATGGGAGTGTTTCCTTAATTTTTCTGTCAGATTTTTCATCAGTAGTGTATAGGAATGCAAGATATTTCTGTGCATTAATCTTGTATCTTGCAACTTTACCAAATTCATTGATTAGCTCTAATAGTATTCTGGTGGCATCTTTAGGATTCTATATGTATAGTATCATGTCATCTGCAAACAGTGACAGTTTTACTTCTTTTCCAATTTAATTTCCTTTTATTCCTTTTTCTTCTCTGATTGCTGTGGCTAGAATTTCCAAAACTATATTGAATATTAGAGGTGAGAGTGGACATCCTTGTCTTGTTCCTGATCTTAGAGGAAATGCTTTCAGTTTTTCACCACTGAGAATGAGTTTTGCTGTGGGTTTGTCCTATATGGCCTTTATTTTGTTGAGGTAGGTTCCCTGTTTGCACACTTTCTGGAGAGATTTTATCATAAATTGGTGTTTTGTCAAAAGCTTTTTCTGCATCTATTGAGATGATCATATGGATATTCTCTTTCTATTTATTAATATGGTGTATCACATTGATTTGCATATATTGAAGAATCCTTGCATCCCTGGGATAAATCCCACTTGATCATGGTGTATGAACCTTTTAATGTGTTGTTGGATTCTGTTTGTTAGTATTTTGTTGAGGATTTTTGCGTCTATATTCATCAGTGATATTGGTTTGTAACTTTCTTTTTTTATAGTGTCCTTGCTGGTTTTGGTATCAGGGTGATGGTGGCCTCATAGAATGAGTTTGGGAGTGTTCCTTCCTCCTTAATTTCTGGAAGAGTTTGAGAAGGATGCACATTACCTCTTCTCTAAATATTCGATAGAATTCACCTTAGAAGCCATCTGGTCCTGGACTTTTGTTTGTTGGAAGATTTTTAATCACAGTTTCAATTTCATTACTTGTGATTGGTCTGTTCATATTTTCTCTTTCTTCCTAGTTCAGCCTGGCAAGGTTATACCTTTCTAAGAATTTGTCCATTTCTTGCAGGTTTTCCATTTTATTGACATAGAGTTGCTTGTAGTAGTCTCTTAGGATGCTTTGTATTTCTGCGGTGTCTGTTGCCACTTCTTTTTCATTTTTAATTTTATTGATTTAAGTCTTCTCCCTCTTTTTCTTGATGAGTCTGGCTAATGGTTTATCAATTTTGTTTATCTTCTCAAAGAACGAGTTTTCAGTTGTATTGATCTTTGCTATTGTTTTCTTTGTTTCTATTCCATTTATTTCTGCTCTGATCTTTATGATTTCTTTCCTTCTGCTAACTTTGGGTTTTGTTTGTTTTTCTTTCTCTAGTTCCATTAGGTTTAAGGTTATATTGTTTATTTGAGATTTTTATTGTTTCTTGAGGTAAGCTTGTATAGCTATAAACTTCCCTATTAGAACTGCTTTTGCTGCATCCCATAGGTTTCGGATCGTCGTGTTTTCATTGTCATTTGTCTCTAGGTATTTTTTGATTTCCTCTTTGATTTCTTCAGTGATCTCTTGGTTATTTAGTAACGTATTGTTTAGCCTCCATATGTTTGTGTGTTTTATGTTTTATTCCCTGTAATTGATTTCTAATCTCATAGCATTGTGGTCAGAAAAGATGCTTGATACTATTTCAATTTTCTTAAATTTACTGAGGCTTGATTTGTGACCCAAGATGTGATCTATCCTGGAGGATGTTCCGTGTGCACATGAGAAGAAAGTGTAGTCTGCTGTTTTTAGATGGAATGTCCTATAAATATCAATTAAATCTATCTGGTCTATTGTGTCATTTAAAGCTTCTGTTTCCTTATTTATTTTCATTTGTATGATCTGTCCATTGGTGTAGTTGAGGTGTTAAAGTCCCGCACTATTATTGTGCTACTGTCAATTTCCTCTTTTATAGCTGTTAACAGTTGCCTTATGTATTGAGGTGCTCCTATGTTGGGTGCATATATATTTATAATTGTTATATCTTCTTCTTGGACTTATCCCTTGATCACTATATAGTGTCCTTTGTTGTCTCTTGTAAATTCTTTATTTTAAAATCTATATTATCTGATATGAGTATTGCTACTTCAGCTTTCTTTTGATTTCCATTTGCATGGAATATCTTTTTCCATCCCCTCACTTTCAGTCTGTATGTGTCCCTAGGTCTGAAGTGGGTCTTTTGTAGATAGCATATATATTGGTCTTATTTTGGTATCCATTCAGCAAGCCTGTGTCTTTTGGTTGGAGCATTCAATCCATTCACGTTTAAGGTAATTATTGATATGTATGTTCCTATGACCATTTTCTTAATTGTTTTGGGTTTGTGTTTGTAGGCCCTTTTCTTCTCTTGTGTTTCCTACTTAGAGAAGTTCCTTTAGCATTTGTTTTAGAGCTGGTTTGGTGGTGCTGAATTCCCTAGCTTTTGCTTGTCTGTAAAGCTTTTGATTTCTCCATCGAATCTGAATGAGATCCTTGCCGGGTAGAGTAATCTTGGTTGTAGGTCTTCCCTTTCATCACTTTAAGTATATCATGCCACTCCCTTCTGGCTTGTAGAGTTTCTGATGAGAAATCAGCTGTTAACGTTATGGGAGTTCCCTTATATGTTATTTGTCATTTTTCCCTTGCTGCTTTCAATAATTTTTCTGTCTTTAATTTTTGCCAATTTGATTATTATGTGTCTCGGTGTGTTTCTCCTTGAGTTTATCCTGTATGTGACTCTCTGCACTTCCTGGAATTGGGTGGCTATTTCCTTTCCCATGTTAAGGAAGTTTTCGACTATAATCTCTTCAAATATTTTCTCAGGTCCTTTCTCTCTGTCTTCTCCTTCTGGGACCCCTATAATGCGAATGTTGTTGCGTTTAATGTTGTCCCAGAGGTCTCTTAGGCTGTCTTCATTTCTTTTCATTCTTTTTTCTTTATTCTGTTCCACAGCAGTGACTTCCACCATTCTGTCTTCCAGGTCACTTATCTGTTCTTCTGCCTCAGTTATTCTGCTATTGATTCCTTCTAGTGTAGTTTTCATTTCAGTTATTGTATTGTTCATCTCTGTTTGTTTGTTTTTTAATTCTTCTAGGTTTTTGTTAAACATTTCTTACATCTTCTCGATCTTTGCCTCCATTCTTTTCCGAGGTCCTGGATCATCTTCACTATCATTATTCTGAATTCTTTTTCTGGAAGGTTGCCTATCTCCACTTCATTTAGCTGTTTTTCTGGGGTTTTATCTTGTTCCTTCATCTGGTACATAGCCCTCTGCCTTTTCATCTTGTCTATCTTTCTGTGAATGTGTTTTTTGTTCCATGGGCTGTAGGATTGTAGTTCTTGCTTCTGCTGTCTGCCCTCTGGTGGATGAGGCTATCTCCACCTTCTCAACTTTAAATCTAAAGTTATTCTTAAATAGCAAAGTTTATTTAAAAGCAGAATAGGTACAGTATTATTCCAGTTTTGTGTGGTGTATGTGTATACAAAGAAAAAGCCCAGCAAAATATTTATCAAAAATATCAGACAATGATCAGGTCTGGATGGTGGGCCTACGTATAGGCTTTTTTTCTCTTTAATTCTTTTACTTTTCTTAATCTCCCACGTTTCCAATTGCTTTTGATATCTGAGGAAAAAATGCCTATTTTTCAACTCCCACTATTTATTTTATGGCAGGTGTGATATATTGATACATATCAGGTATCAGGACCATCACTAAGACCTGACATTGTTCCTATCTACACATGGGAATTATTGGTCCCATCCTCCTAACACCTCTTTCCTAGATTTTCCAGGGGTGCTTGCTAAATGTGTGAAACTCTAAGCTCTATGCCAGGAATTTCCAGAGAAGAAGCCAGAGGATTTATTTTAAAAAAAGCCTCTAGGTGATTTTTTTTTTTATAGTTCAGATACATTTAGAAAAGTGACTCACCTAGTTCTCTCCCTAACTCTAAGGCTCAGCTTAGCATCAGCTTCGCTGTCGAGCTTTCTCTATCCATGTCAGGCACTTAAGATCTCACACACAGGACTCCATCACTGCTCTCCTTGTAATGTGTTCTAGTTAGTTGTTTACACATTTGTCTCTCTGACTGTTCTGCATATTTTTTTTGTGATGTCAGTGAGAGCTCATGGTAGTTTCTCAATATGTGCTCCTTGGATAAAAGTGTGAAAGGGTAGATAGATGGATGGGCTGCTTTTAAATAAATGGGGTGATTCTGAGAATTCCACCAGCATCCATCTTCAAGCCCCTCAAGAATGTTGTCCCTGGTTGCTTTGTGATTGGTGGGGTGAGGCTCTTTTATCACTTCTGTAGAATAAAGCATGATAATATTCATTTTATTCCATAACATATTGCTTTAGGCTTGGATAATGGTTAGAGAAACTGGTAGTGTAAATATGTTTCTGAATATCCGGGAAATTATCCAAACCCAAACTCACATTTGGTGAGTAGTGCTTACAGTGGGGCGGGCTACTCAATGCTTAGAGCTGTGCTATCCAATATGGCAGCTTCTAGCCACATGTAGCCTTGGAAATTTAAAGAAATTAAAACTGAATGAAATTAAAAGTTCAGTTTTTTAAAAAAATAATTTTATGTTTATTTATTTGTCTGTGTCAAGTCTTAGTTGTGGCATGTGGGATCTTTTTGTTGCAGTGCATGGGCTCTTTCATTGTAGTGTGGGGCTTCCCTAGATGTGGTGCGGGCTTTTCTCTAGTTGTGGATCATGGGCTCCTGAGCACACAGGCTCAGCAGTTGCAATGCACAGGCTTAGTTGCCCTGCGGCATGTGAGATCTTAATTCCCCGCCCACGGATAGAACCCACATCCCTTGCATTGAAAGGCAGACTCTTAACCAGTGGACCACCAGGGAAGTCCCTAAAAAATTCAGTTTCTTGTTCACACGTTTCAGGTGCTCAAAGGCTGCATATGGTAGTGCCTACTGTATTAGAAAGTATATAGAATATTTCCATGATCACAGAAAGTTCTGCAGGAGAGTGCTGACATAGATTATTCCTCTCTATCCTTCAAAATCCAAATCTGATACTTCTTTAACACAAGGCTTTTCCTTATCCCTCCAAGCAAAGTTCTGTTTGGTTCACAGTGCCAGGCTTGTCCAAGGCACCAGGAATCAGAGAGGAAAAAAATGTAGTTACTGCCTTGCTAGAGTTTACAGGAGGTTCTCAGCTGGGGTCATTTGGATGCCAGGGGACATTGGCAATGTCTAGAGTCGTTTTTGGTTATTATAATGTATGTGAGTGTGTGCTGTGTGTGTATACATGTGTGTGATACTGGCATGTAGTGGGTAGGGGGTCAGGGATGCTGTTGAACATCCTGCAAAGTTCCAGGACAGCCCCTCCCTTAGTCAAACATTCATCTGGCCCGAAATGTCAGTAGTATTGAAGTTGAGACACCCTGGCTTAAAGCCTTGTTGGGGAGAGGAACCCACGAGCAGACAATGCCAACGTAATGTGGGAAGCGAAGAGAGAGGAGTGGTGTACAGAAATGGGGTAGGAAGATTCTCGAGCTGAGTCTGGAAGGAGCTGGGGGATTAGTCCCTCCATCTATGGTTCCATAACCCTTTGCACATTCCTCTCTATGACACCTACCACTGTATGTTAACCACAGGTTCACACATCCTTCTCCCTGTTACTCTGTGAATTCTTCAAGGGCAGGTCCTGTGTCTAATTCACTGACATGTGTGCAGTGTGTTCAGTGATGGGCCCACACAGTAGAAACACATTTGCACAGGTGAACAAATGACGGGTGGACCTAATCTCCCTCACCTCTCCTCCACCTCTCCCCAAACAGAGGTGTCTCTTGATGTGTCCTGATGAGAATTATTTTGCTGGCTGAAGAAGCATTTTCTAAAACAAGGTGCCAGTGTTGAGTTAAATCTGTCACCAGAGTCTTCAGAGAGAGCCCTGTCCTCGGGCAGTTGTTCCTGAGAGATGAATTGGGGGATTTAGCTCACATACTTTCGTGGCTTGAAATGCAGCGCATATAGGCCTCCTTGGCAGCATCAATTCATCATGGAGTGCGTCATCAAGGCCAAACAGCCGATGCTGAAAACACAGCAACAATTTCCCCTCAGGATGCCATGCAGCTGGAGCCAGGGAACAAGGCACCTCTGTGGAGAAGAGATAGTCAAGCCCCAATTTAATGCAGTGATTCCCTTGGAATTTTAGAGACTTTCCTGTTATTCTCCAGTATGTTGGAAAACAATTCCTGAAGCAATGTGAGCAAATACCACCTTGCCTTTTCCTTTCCTTGAAGATGTTCGTATCTGTTAAGCCCTCGATTCAGATTTTTATAAAACCTCATCCTGAGGTAATTAGAAGTGTCTTGGGTTGCAATTCACATTTACACAAAGATTTAACATCCAGAACAGACATACAGGCTTACAAATCACAAAGGAAAAGAGAAACAATTCAGTAGAATGTAGGCAAAGGATAGAGGCAGGCAATTCACAGAAGAGGAAAGCCAGGTGGTCAATAAATGTCTGAAGAAGTTGCTCACCTTCACTAGTGATTAGGAAAATGGCAATTAAACAACAACAGGATACCATTTCATCCCCGTTATGTAGGCAAAAATTAAAATCTGAAGCACAGAAAGTTGGTGAGGATGTGGGGGAAGAGGAACCCTCATGTGTTGCTGGTGAGAATATAAATTAGCACAACCATTCTGGAGACTAATTTGACAATTTCTGGCAAATTTGAGAATGTTCAGACCCTCTGAGCCTGGATGCAGCACTGTTTGAATAGTGAATATTGAAACAGGGTAAGTATCCATCAGTAGGAGAATAGATAAATAGAGTAGAATACTATTCAACAGTTAAGATGAATGAAATATATTGATATATACTAATGTGCAAATCTCTCCAAAACACATACACCATTGAATGAAAAAAGCAATTCACAGAATTATATGCACGACATGAAAACATTTATATAAAAATCTTAAAAAGTCAAAATAATGCTATCCAGTGCTTATTTTTATATATGTAATAAAAGTTAAAAAAAAACATATGCACAAATGGCATACACCAAATTCATGCAATTGGTTATCTCTGATGAAGGGGGAGAATGGAACAGTGAGGTGAACAAATAAGACTTCTAACTCTACCTTGTGAAGTTCTATTTATTTATTTTTTAAATGAGGAGCAAAAGTAGCAAAATGTTCCCAGTAGTTAATTCCAGGTGGAGGGTTATGGGGGTTATTCCCTGTTGCTCTCCAGATCCACACTTCGCCATTCTCCACCCTCCGATGCCCCAGGAGGCTGGTCCCTCTGCTCAGATTCTCGGCCTTCTGGCTCCCACTGGGTCCACCCAGGTGGGACAGGGGCAGAGATGGGAGGGAGGGAAGGGAGGGAGTCATGATATTTATTCCTCCACTCCTTCCCTCTCTGCAGAAATACAAGCTCCTATTAGGGAGCCCTCTCTGTCAGGTTCTGGTAACAGGCCCCCACCTTGTGTCTTTAAGATGCTAAGGTTTCCTGAATCCTTGGGGTACAGCACTATCTCTTGTGGCTTTCCTATACCTTGCTCACTCCTTTGCCATATATTTCCTGTCAGGACGCTTCTTGATACAAAGGTATGAGATGTTTGCTATTTCTCTGCAAGTTTTGTATTTTAAAAACTATACCAAAAAAAAAAAAAAAAGAAGTATCAGAGATGTAAGGAGTTGAGTGGGCAGAAGCCAAAAAGCATGAAAACTTTCTCAAGAACCTGGGATGCCTTGAGGAACTAGACATTAGGTAAATGAGGACCTTCATGCTGGTGTTTTATGTGAATCGTGTCCCCCTGCTTCCCCTCTCCCATGGGTCACACAGGAGTCCTGCCCTCCTGCAGAGATGTAGCCTGGGAGCACTGGCCCCTGCCCTGCCATCAGCTTGACATGTAACAGAGGCATTGCTCTAAGCCAGCAATTTACGCTCCCTAATTGGTTTTGTTTGAGAAACTTGACTCCACATCTCCTCTCTGTCAACCACTGAGCCAGATGATGGGAGGTGCAGAGTCATCAGAGCCATCCCTGCTGCCAAGGGCTTTACTGCCTAGAGGCAACATCACTCCACAAGGTGGGGCATTTTTATAGGAAGCACAAACTTTTTATTTTATTTTATTTATTTGTGATAAGAACACTTAATATGAAATGTGCCCTCAACAAATAGTTAAGTGTACGATACATAATTTTTGACTATGGGTACAACGTTGTACAGCAGATCTCTAGAGCTTATTCATCTTGCTTAACTGAAACTTGAAGCCCATTGATTATTAACTCTCCATTTCCCTCTGTCCCCAGCCCGGTGACCACCATTCCACTCTTTGATTCTATAAATGTGACTGTTTTAGATACCACATGTAAGTGGAATCATGCAGTATTTGTCTTTCTGTGACAGGCTTATTTCAATTAGCATAGTGCCCTCAAGGTTCCTCTATGTTGTTGCATATTGTAGAATTTTCTTTTTTTAAAAGACTGAATAGTATTCTGTTGTATGTATATATCATATTTATTCACTTGTTGATGGACATTTAGGTTGATTTCACATCTTGGCTGTTGTAAACAGGGCTGCAATGAACATAGGAGACTATACTATAATTTTCCTCAATGCACTACCTAATTAAGGAAACAGTACTTTCTTTATGTTGCTTCCAGTTTCTGAACAAAACATAAAGGGCAGAAATGGGTGGTTTGGAACAAGGATGAAAAGGAGTATTTTTTATTTTGAGTTTTCAAAATGTTCAACTATATTCTAATAAAATAAATTAAAATTAGAAAAAAAAAGAACACAGGAGGCTAATATCTCTTCAAGACCTTGATCTCAATTATTTTGGATAATACTCACAAGTAGGATTACTGGATCATATGGTAGCTCTATTTTTAATTTTTTGGAGGGACTTCCATAATGTTTTTCACAGCAGTGCACCATTTTGCGTTCCCATAAATAGTGTGCATTGTTCCAGTTCTTCACATCCTTGTTATCTTTTGTTTTCTCAATAATAGCATCCTGACACATGTGCAGTAAAACCTCATTTTGGTTTTGATTTGCATTTCCCAGAGGATTGGTGACTTTGAGCATTTTTTCATGAACCTTTTGGGCATTTGTATGCCTTCTTTGGAGAAATGTCTATTCAAGTCCTTAGCCTGTTTTCAACTTGGGTTATTAGGGGTTTTTTGCTATTGAGTGGTAAGAGTTCCTTGTATATTTTGGAGATTAACCCCTTATCAGATTATATATAGTTGCAAACCAGGTACACGATTTGCAAATATTTTCTCCCGTTCCATAGGTTGCCTTTTCACTGTCAATTGTTCCTTTGCTGTGCAGAAGCTTTAGTTTGATGTAGTCCCAGTTGTTTCTTTTTGTTTTTGTTACCCGTGCTTTTGGTGTCATACCCATGAAATCGTTGCCAATATCAATGGCACGAAGATTTTCCCCAATGTTTTCTTTTAGAAGCTTTACAGTTGTAGGTCTTGCACTTAAGCCTTTAATCCATTTTGAGTTGATTTTTGTGTACAGTGTAAGAGTCAGAATCTGACAAGACAGGAATTCGCCTCAGTCTCAGGGAGAGCACAGAACAGAACTCAGTGAGGTCTTCCGTGCAGAAATGAAGACTAGGCTGAGATTTACCAGGAGAGTCTAACTCTCATTAGTTCAAGAAACGGTGGTTGAACACCATCTGTGAGAGGGATACTGATGAAGTCTCCACCTTGAAGAGCACTGCTGGCCGATAAAACTTTGTGCTGATGGGAAAGTTCTATTTGATACCACTTGCCACGTGTGCTTATTAAGCACTTGAAATGTGGCTATTACAATGAAGAAACTGAATTTTAAAATTTTACTTAATTTAAATTAAAATTTAAAAGCTATATGTGGGTCATGGTGATCATATTGGACAGTGCAGTTCTAAAAAGTCACATCTACCAGGACAAACAGCAGGTTATAATTACAATGATTATATGATATCATATATAATCTTTTTTTCATTCAATAAACATTGCTTGCCAAGGGGGAGAGTGGGTGGGAGAGGGAAGGATTGGGAGTTTGGGATTAGCAGATGCAAACTATTATATATAGGATGGATAAACAACAAGGTCCTGCTGTATAGCTCAGAGAAGTATATTCAATACCCTGTGATAAACCATAGTGGAAAAGAATATGAAAAAGAATATATATATATATGTATAAGTATAACTGAGTCACTTTGCTCTACAGGAGAAATTAATACAACATAGTAAATCAACTATACTTCCATAATTTTTTTTTAAAAAAAACCAACATTTCTTGAGGATGAGATATGGGTTGGCACAACAACACAGAGATGATTCGGCCTTGGCCTCTGTCACCAAGAGGCCCACAGCCTAATAGAACTTTAACACTAGCCAGGTCAAATCCCCCCTTTTGAGAATGTTCTTGTAACATGTAGAACACCTGGATATAAATAAACCTCACTGAAACTAAGGTCTTTAACAGCACGGGACTGGGGAGTATTTACTTAGTCTAGCCCACTCTGAGCCTGGGAATCTTGACTGTGATCATCAGTTGTGATCATCAAATGCACATTTACACAAATATGACAATATTGGTAATGATCCTTTAACTGCAACTATAGTAAGATCACTGAGGATTTGATGGTAATGCACCCACGACCAAGGGTAAGAACCACACTCAGTTTACACATCACTGTGTACGTTTATGCAAGCCAACTATAAGACACACAAGGGATTCTGATACTGATTCCTCATACGTAAGAGTTGATAAAAGCTCTTAAGCAGCACGGCTGGGTTTAAACTGCTGGCCCTGTCTGGATTATCCTCTCTGTATCTCACTTTGTTCTTATCAGAACTTGAGCCATACAATCTGTGCTGGAACATTCTCTTCCTCCTTCACGGCTTTTGTCACTCACATCTTTTTTGCTTTCTGCACTTACTCAAAGCATGTGCTTTCTCAACCATTTCTAGGAAAGGTTCTGTTAGATGCAGCTGTGACTCTGTCTCTAAATTGGACCCTCTGCGCCTGGACCTGCGTTCTCTGCCTCCGCTGCGTTCTTTCAGTGGGATGACCTTTCTTCTAAGTGCTGTGGTCACGGGAGCATCATTTTAAACTCATTAACCATTAAACATAGCCCGTTCTTCTCTCTCAACTGCTACATGAAGGGCCTTGTTGCTAAGTCATGTACAAGATGATGTGGAATATGTACAAACTGGTCACTGACAATTCCTTACACCATGCAGTGGGCGTCTTTTGGGAATATCAGCCTCTTTCTCTGACCAACTCCCATCTCCCCCCCTGTGCATGGTCACCATGGGTGGCAGCTATGATCGTAGTGTGTGTCCCCACCCACTGTGGCCAGAGATGACTGCTCTAGAGGTGAGCACCTGGTCCAAGATTCCTTCTCTGAGAATTTAGAACTAGAGGGCAGGGGAAAGAGAGAGAGAGACTGATTCTACCCAAGACAGCGTGGGGTTGGAACTGTAGAGCACAAATGGAGATCAGATAAAGTCAGTCCACAGAGAGTGACAATGATGAAGCCAATAAAACCAATTTCCCTGAGTTTGTTGAAGTAAGTTGGAGCAAGGTGATTTCTGCTTACACACACACACGCACACACACCCCATAGAAGCTCAGCAAATGGAAGGTGTGGTTGGGAGAGTTTTAATATGACTTCTGTTGATTTCTATCCCTGGTATCCATGCTTCTGTGTGTTCTCCTCACCCTGAGTTGTGGGAGGGAACTGTAACTTGCTTCTAAGCCATAAACTATAGCAAGAGGAGGGAAATTTGCAGTCCCTAATCAGTTGATTTTAAGTTAATCAAATAAGAGTTTATTCTCGGTGGGTCTGACCTAGTCAGGTGAACCCTTGAAAGAGGGTATAAAAATCAGAGACTCATTTGTTTCCTCTACCCTTAAAGAAACAAATGAATGAGTTCTACAGCTACAAAAAACTGATTTCTATTGTACGGGAACAAAATTTGCCACCGCAAAATGTCTCTTTGGCATGTGGATTATTTTGAGCTGAAAACAATCGAGGCCTAAAAGACTCAGGAAGAAACTTTGACCTTCCTCCTTAGCTGCCTAAAGAATTTAGATAGCAGACCTGTTCCCAGAATAGAGCATCACCAGAGATATCTGCAAAGAATACGGTCTAGGGTGGTGGGGAAACCCTAGGCAGGGCCTGGGAATCAGAGTCCACTCTGTGTCCCATTTTCTCTGCATGGTCCAGCAAACATTTATTTACCAAACATTTGCTTTTCTATCTTCGTGTGAATTGCCTTCCTCCCCTTGAAGTCCCAACCACTACTCTCAACATCCTCTTTGGTCTTTAGCTGAAAATAGTATTTAAGGTGAGGGTTTCAGCCATTTTGGTTAGTGACTCAGTTTTCCTGGGGCTGTCTCATGTACACATGTTATTAAACTCTCGTGTGATTTTCTTTTGTTAGTTCTCATGTCAATTTAATTCTTAGACCAGCCAAAAAAGCCTAGAAGGGTAGATGAAAACATCTTCCTCCCTGACCCTACCAACAACACATGAGCTTGGAAGAGGACCCCAAACCCCAGACAAGACCACAGGCCTGGCTGAGACCCAAGACTTGTGAGACCCTGAGCAGAGGATCCAGTTACACCATGCCTGGACTTCTGCTCTAGGGAAACTGTTTTAAGTTTTAAGCTGTTAGGTTTGTGAAGATTTGTTACACAGAAAGAGAAAACTAAGAAGGCAAATGAATGGCTGTGTTATTTCTTATTTGAGCCTCCTTCTTCCCTCCTTTCTCCTTAAAAAAAACCTAGCACTGTCTTGCACATCTGATCTGTAATTGTCTCGATGGACCCTAAGAGGTCAGATTAGCTATAATCCTAGTTCTTTTTTTTTTTAAGTTTTGAATTTTATTTTATTTTTTTATACAGCAGGTTCTTATTAGTCATCAATTTTATACACATTAGTGTATACATGTCAATACCAATCACCCAATTCATCATACCACCACCACCAACCCCTGCTGCTTTCCCCGCTTGGTGCCCATACATTTGTTCTCTACATCTGTGTCTCTATTTCTGCCCTGAAAACCGGTTCATTGATACGATTTTTCTAGGTTCCACATATATGCGTTAATATACGATATTTGTTTTTCTCTTTCTGACTTACTTCACTCTGTATGACAGTCTCTAGATCCATCCACGTCTCTACAAAGGACCCAATTTCGTTCCTTTTTATGGCTGAATAATAATCCATTGTATATATGTACCACATCTTCTTTATCCCTTCATCTGTCAATGGGCATTTAGGATGCTTCCACGACCTGGCTAATGTAAATAGTGCTGCAATGAACATTGGGGTGCATGTGTCTTTTAGAATTATGGTTTTCTCTGGGTATATGCCCAGTAGTGGGATTGCTGGATCATATGATAATTCTATTTTTAGTTTTTTAAGGAACCTCCCTACTGTTCTCCGTAGTGGCTCTATCAACTTACATTCCCACCAACAGTGCAAGAGGGTTCCCTTTCCTCCACGCCCTCTCCAGCATTTGTTGTTTGTAGATTTTCTGATGATGCCCATTCTGACTGGTATGAGGTGATACCTCATGGTAGTTTTGATTTGCATTTCTCTAATAATTAGTGATGTTGAGCAGCTTTTCATGTGCTTCTTGACCATCTGTGTGTCTTCTTTGGAGAAATGTCTATTTGGGTCTTCTGCCCATTTTTGGATTGGGTTGTTTATTTTTTAAATATTGAGCTGCATGAGCTGTTTATATATTTTGGAGATTAATCCTTTTTCCGTTGATTTGTTTGCAAATATTTTCTCCCATTCTGAGGGTGGTTTTTTCGTCTTGTTTATGGTTTCCTTTGCTGTGCAAAAGCTTTGAAGTTTCCTTAGGTCCGATTTGTGTATTTTTGTTTTTATTTCCATTACTCTAGGAGGTGGATCAAAAAAGATCTTGTTGTGATTTATGTCAAAGAGTGTTCCTCCTATGTTTTCCTCTAAGAGGTTTATAGTGTCTGGCCTTACATTTAGGTCTCTAATCCATTTTGAGTTTATGTTTGTGTACGGTGTTAGGGAGTGTTCTAACTTCATTCTTTGACATGTAGCTCTCCAGTTTTCCCAGCACCACTTATTGAAGAGACTATCTTTTCTCCATTGTATACCCTTGCCTCCTTTGTCATAGATTAGCTGACCATAGGTGCGTGGTTTTATCTCTGGGCTTCTATCTTGTTCCATTGATCTATATTTCTGTTTTTGTGCCAGTACCATATTGTCTTGATTACTGTAGCTTTGTTTCCTCCAGCTCTGCTTTTTTCCCTCAAGACTGCTTTGGCTATTCAGGGTCTTTTGTGTCTCCATACAAATTTTAAGATTTTTTGTTCTAGTTTTTGTAAAAAATGCCATTGGTAATTTGATAGGGATTGCAGTGAATCTGTAGATTGCTTTGGGTAGTAGAGTCATTTTCACAATATTGATTCTTCCAATCCAAGAACATGGTATATTTCTCCATCTGTTGATATCATCTTTAATTTCTTTCATCAGTGTCTTACAGTTTTCTGCATACAGGTAGTTTGTCTCCCTAGGTAAGTTTATTCCTAAGTATTTTATTCTTTTTGTTGCAGTGGTAAATGGGAGTGTTTCCATAATTTCTCTTTCAGATTTTTCATCATTCGTGTATAGGAATGCAAGAGATTTCTGTGCATTACTTTTTTTTTTTGTGGTATGTGGCCCTCTCACTGCCGTGGCCTCCCCCGCCGTGGAGCACAGGCTCCGGACGTTCAGGCCCAGCGGCCACGGCCCACGGGACCAGCCGCCCCGCAGCACGTGGGATCCTCCCAGACCAGGGCACAAACCCGTGTCCCCTGCATCGGCAGGTGGACTCCCAACCACTGCGCCACCAGGGAAGCCCTGTGCATTACTTTTGTATCCTGCAACTTTACCAAATTCATTGATTAGCTCTAGTAGTTTTCTGGTGGCATCTTTAGGATTCTTTATATATTGTATCATGTCATCTGCAAACAGTGACAGTTTTACTTCTTCTTTTCCAATTTGTATTCCTTTTATTTCTTTTTCTTCTCTGATTGCCGTGGCTAAGACTTCCACAACCATGTTGAATAATAGTGGCAAGAGTGGACATCCTTGTCTTGTTCCTGATCTTAGAGGAAATGCTTTCAGTTTTTCACCATTGAGAATGATGTTTGCTGTGGGTTTGTCGTATATGGCCTTTATTATGTTGAGGTAGGTTCCCTCTATGCCCACTTTCTGGAGAGTTTTTATCATAAATTGGTGTTTTGTCAAAAGCTTTTTCTGCATCTATTGAGATGATCATATGGTTTTTCTCCTTCAATTTGTTAATATGTTGTATCACATTGATTGATTTGCGTATATTGAAGAATCCTTGCATCCCTGGGATAAATCCCACTTGATCATGGTGTATGATACTTTTAATGTGTTTTTGGATTCTGTTTGCTAGTATTTTGTCGAGGATTTTTGCATCTTTATTCATCAGTGATATTGGTCTGTAATTTTCTTTTTTTTTCTTTTTCTTTTTTTTTTTTTTTTCTGTACGTGGGCCTCTCACTGTTGTGGTCTCTCCCGCTGCGGAGAACAGGCTCCGGATGCTCAGACTCAGCAGCCATGGCTCACGGGCCCAGCTGCCCCGCGGCATGTGGGATCCTCCCAGACTGGGGCACAAACCCGTGTCCCCTGCATCAGCAGGCGGACTCTCAACCACTGCGCCACCAGACAAGCCCTGTAATTTTCTTTTTTTGTAGTATCTGTGTCTGGTTTTTGTATCAGGGTGATGATGGCCTCATAGAATGAGTTTGGGAGTGTTCCTTCCTCCTTAATTTTTTGGAAGGGTTTGAGAAGGATGGGTGTTAGCTCTTCCCTAAGTGTTTGATGGAATTCACCTGTGAAGCCACCTGGTCCTGGACTTTTGTTAGTTGGAAAAGTTTTAATCACAGTTTTAATTTCGTTACTTGTGATTGCTCTGTTCATATTTTCTATTTCTTCCTCTTTCAGTTTTGGAAGATTATACATTTCTAAGAATTTGTCCATTTCTTCCAGGTTGTCCATTTTATTGGCATAGAGTTGCTTATAGTAGTCTCTTAGGATGCCTTGTATTTCTGGGGTGTCTGTTGTAACTTCTCCTTTCTCATTTTTTTTTTTTTTTTCAGTACACAGGCCTCTCACTGTTGTCGCCTCTCCCGATGCGGAGCACAGAGTCCAGACGCACAGGCTCAAAGGCCATGGCTCACGGGCCCAGCCGCTCTGCGGCATGTGGGATCTTTCCAGACCGGGGCACGAACCCGTGTCCCCTGCATCGGCAGGCGGACTCTCAACCACTGCGCCACCAGGGAAGCCCTCATTTCTCATTTTTAATTTTATTGATTTGAGTCCTCTCCCTCTTTTTCTTGATGAGTCTGGCTAATGGTTTATCAATTTTGTTTATCTTCTCAAAGAACCAGCTTTTAGTTTTATTGATCTTTGCTACTGTTTTCTTTCTTTCTATTTCATTTATTTCTGCTCTGATCTTTATGATTTCTTTCCTTTGTTAACTTCAGGTTTTGTTTGTTCTTCTTTCTCTAGTTCCTTTAGGTTTAAGGTTAGATTGTTTATTTGAGATTTTTCTTGTTTTTTGAGGTAGGCTTGTATAGCTATAAACTTCCCTCTTAGAACTGCTTTTGCTCCATCCCATAGGTTTTGGATCGTCATGTTTTCATTGTCATTTGTCTCTAGGTATTTTTTGATTTCCTCTTTGATTTCTTCAGTGATCTCTTGGTTATTTAGTAACGTATTGTTTAGCCTCCGTGTGTTTGTGCTTTTTTACTTTTTGTTCCCTGTAATTGATTTCTAATCTCAGAGCATTCTGCTCAGAAAAGATGCTTGATATGATTTCAGTTTTCTTAAATTTACTGAGGCCTTGATTTGTGACCCAAGATGTGATCTATCCTGGAGGATGTTCCATGTGCACTTGAGAAGAAAGTGTAATCTGCTGTTTTTGGATGGAATGTCCTATAAATATCAATTAAAGCTATCTGGTCTATTGTGTCATTTAAAGCTTCTGTTTCCTTATTTATTTTCATTTTGGATGATCTGTCCACTGGTGTAAGTGAGGTGTTAAAGTCCCCCACTATTATTGTGTTACTGTCGATTTCCTCTCTTATAGCTGTTAGTGATTGCCTTATGTATTGAGGTGCTCCTATGTTGGGTGCATATATATTTATAATTGTTATATCTTCTTCTTGGACTGATCCCTTGATCATTATGTAGTGTTCCTCCTTGTCTCTTTTAACATTCTTTATTTTAAAGTCTATTTTATCTGATATGAGTATTGCTATTCCAGCTTTCTTTTGATTTCCATTTGCATGGAATATCTTTTTCCATCCCCTCACTTTCAGTCTGTATGTATCCCTAGGTCTGAAGTGGGTCTTTTGTAGACAGCATAAATATGGGTCTTGTTTTTGTATCCATTCAGCAAGTCTGTTTCTTTTGGTTGAAACATTTAATCCATTGAAGTTTAAGGTAATTATTGATATGTTTGTTTTTATCATCATTTTCTTATTTGTTTTGGGGTTGTTTTTGTTGGTCCTTTTCTTCTCTTGTGTTTCCCACTTAGAGAAGATCCTTTAGCATTTGTTTTAGAGCTGGTTTGGTGGTGCTGAATTCTCTTAGCTTTTGCTTGTCTGGAAAGCTTTTGACTTCTCCATCTAATCTGAATGAGATCCTTGCCGGGTAGAGTAATTTGGTTGTAGGTCTTCCGTTTCATCACTTTAAGTATATCATGCCACTCCCTTCTGGCTTGTAGAGTTTCTGCTGAGAAATCAGCTGTTAACCTTATGGGAGTTCCCTTGTATATTATTTGTCATTTTTCGCTTGCTGCTTTCAATAATTTTTCTTTGTCTTTATTTTTGGCCAATTTGATTATTATGTGTCTCGGTGTGTTTCTCCTTGGGTTTATCCTGCCTGGGACTCTCTGCACTTCCTGGACTTGGGTGGCTATTTCCTTTCCCATGTTAGGGAAATTTTCTACTATAATCTCTTCAAATACTTTCTGAGGTCCTTTCTCTCTGTCTTCTACTTCTTGGACCCCTATAATGCGAATGTTGCTGTGTTTAATGTTGTACCAGAGGTCTCTTAGGCTGTCTTCATTTCTCTTCATTCTTTTTTCTTTATTCTGTTCTGCAGCAGTGAATTCCACCCTTCTGTCTTCCAGGTCATTTATCCGTTCTTCTGCCTCAGTTATTCTGCTATTGATTCCTTCTAGTGTAGTTTTCATTTCAGTTATTGTATGGTTCATCTCTGTTTGTTTCTTCTTTAATTCTTCTAGGTCTTTGTTAAACATTTCTTGCATCTTCTCTTTCTTTGCCTCCATTCTTTTTCTGAGGTCCTGGATCATCTTCACTATCATTATTCTGAATTCTTTTTCTGGAAGGTTGCCTATCTCCACTTCATTTGGTTGTTTTTCTGGGGTTTTATCTTGTTCCTTCATCTGGTACATAGCCCTCTGCCTTTTCATCTTGTCTATCTTTCTGTGATTGTGGTTTTTGTTCCACAGGCTACAGGATTGTAGTTCTTCTTGCATCTGCTGTCTGCCCTCTGATGGATGAGGCTATCTAAGAGGTTGTGTATGTTTCCTGATGGGAGGGACTGGTGGTGGGTACAGCTGCTTCTTTCTCTGGTGGGCAGAGCTCAGTAAAACTTTAATCCTCTTGACTGCTGATGAATGGGGCTGTGTTCCCTCTCTGTTGGTTGTTTGGCCTGAGGCAATCCAACACTGGAGCTTACAGGCTATTTGGTGGGTCCCATGGCAGATTCTGGGAGGGCTCACGCCAAGGATTACCTCCCAGAACTTCTGAGGCCAGTGTCACTGTCCCCGCAGCGAACCACAGCCATCCACCACCTCTGCAGGAAATCGCCCAACACCAGCAGGTAGGCCTGGTTCAGTCTCCCCTGGGGTCACTGCTCCTTCCCCTGTGTCCCAATGCACACACTACTTTGTGTGTGCCCTCCTAGAGTGGAGTCTCTGTTTCCCCGAGTCCTGTCAGAGTTCTGCAATCAAATCCTGCTAGCCTTCAAAGTCTGATTCTCTGGGAATTCCTCCTTCCATTGCCGGACCCCCAGTTTCAGAAGCCTGATGTGGGGCTCAGAATCTTCACTCCAGTGGGTGGACTTCTGTGGTATGAGTGTTCTCCAGTTTGTCAGTCACCCACCCAGCAGTTATGGGATTTGATTTTATTGTGATTGCACCCCTCCTACCGTTTCACTGTGGCTTCTCCTTTGTCTTTGTATGTGGGGTATACTTTTTGTTGAGTTCCAGTGTCTTCCTGTCGATGATTGTTCAGCAGTTTGTTGTGATTCTGGTGTTCTTGCAAGAGGGAGTGAGAGCACGTCCTTCTACTCTGCCATCTTGGTTCAAGCTCACTCTATTCCTAGTTCTTACTTTTTCATCCTTTAGCCTTTTACTTCAACAAAATCTTATGAAGATCATTACTCAGCTCTGATTGTCATGGAGTTGGTGGCTTGTCATAAAGAATAGCTCACCACTGGCAGCAGTGAGGAGAGAGTGGGAGAAGGAGATTTTTAGGAATGCCTGATCCCCAGGACAAAAGCCCACAGGAAATTGTGCTGGCCCTGACCCAAAACATGGGCACAAGGCTTACTGATGAGACTTTCCTCATTTCTTCATAGAGATAGGGTTCTCTGGCGAAATTAGGCAGAAATTCTGCTTTGGCAGGAAGAACCCCGGCTTACTGCCCACCTCTTAATCCAGCTCACTGCCCCATTGACCAGCGTCCAGAATTTATGGGCACCAGCAGGCCCCTGCCCATTCAGAACTTTTCTGGAAACCATGAAACCTAAGAGGCTTGAGATTTGGGTGTTGAAGCTGTTGAATCCTCCAGTAACCAACCCAATTGTAAAAGAGTAACAATATATGACATCCACATAATATTTTACAGCTTCTAAAGTACTTTAAGCTGCATTTGTCATTTGGTTCTTTCTATAGCCCTGGAAGCAAATCAGATATCATCATCCCTGTTTTACGGATGAGGACATTGAGGCCCAGAGAAGTTAAATGATCTTCCTAAGATCACACAGCTCAGTGAGTGGTAGAACCAAGACTGGAAGCCAAGTCTTTCCTCACAGTGAGTCCTGGCTCATTTACTCCTTCCACAAAGAGGTGCCGTGGGTCTTCCAGATGTCAGGCACTGTACTATGCCCAGGGGATGTAGCCATGAACAGAGCAGGTGTAGTCCTGAGCCATCAAATAAACAGCCCCAGGAATCTTTAGTTAAATTGTGATCATGAAGGAGACGTACAACGTTCTATGAGAGTCTATTAGAGGGCTCCCTAGCCTAGTTTGCAGAGGTGGGAAAGTTTCTTCAGAGGTAATCACATTTAAGCTGAGATCTGAGAGCCAAATATTGTTGAGAGAAGCTTGGCAGTGGGGATAAAATTCCAGACAGAGAGAAGAGTCTGGCATCTTCATGGAAGAATAAATTATGTTAATATGGTTGCAAGCAAGCAACTGGGAAGAGTGGGGCAAGAGGAGGCTGGGGAGGTGGGCAGGGATAGACCACAAGTGCCTAAAAGTTCTAGTTAAAGGTTTCAAAAGCAATGATTCTAAAAGCAATGGGAAGCATATATAAAAGATAACTAATAAGAACCTACTGTAGATGTTATAGAGAGAGGACCTTCAAGATGGTGGAGTAGTAAGACATGGAGATCACCTTCCTCCCCACAAATACATCAGAAATACATCTACATGTGGAACAATTCCTACAGAACACCTACTGAACGCTGACAGAAGACCTCAGACTTCCCAAAAGGCAAGAAACTCCCCACGTTCCTGGGTAGGGCAAAAGAAAAAAGAAAAAACAGAGACAAAAGAATAAGGTTGGGACCTGCCCCTTTGGGAGGGAGCTGTGAAGGAGGAAAAGTTTCCACACACTAGGAAGCTCCTTCACTGGCAGAGACGGGGGGGTGGGCAGGGGGAAACTTCGGAGCCACGGAGGAGATCGCAGCAACAGGGGTGCAGAGGGCAAAACAGAGAGATTCCAGCCCAAAGGATTGGTGCTGACCAACACTCATCAGCCTGAGAGGCTTGTCTGCTCACCCACCGGGACGGGTGGGGGCTGGGAACTGAAGCTGGGGCTTCGGAGGTCAGATCCCAGGGAGATGACTGGGGTTGGCTGCATGAACACAGCCTGAATGGGGCTAGTGTGCCACAGCTAGGTGGGAGGGAGTCTGGGAAAAAGCCTGGAACTGCCTAAGAGGCAAGAAACCATTGTTTTGGGGTGCACAAGGAGCGGAGATTAAGAGCGCCACCTAAACGAGCTTCAGAGACAGGCGCGAGCTGCGGCTATCAGCGCAGACACCAGAGATGGGCATGAAATGCTAACTCTGCTGCTGCAGCCACCAAGAAGCCTGTGTGCGAGCACAGGTCACTAACCACACCTCCCCTCCTGGGAGCCTGTGCAGCCTGCCACTGCCAGGGTCCCATGATCTGGGGACAACTTCCCCGGGAGAACACACAGCATGCCTCAGGCTGTTGCAACATCATGCTGCCCTCTGCCGCTGCAGGCTTGCCTCGCGTTCTGTACCCTTCAGTCCCCCCGAACTGAGTGAGCTAGAGCCCCCTAATCAGCTGCTCCTTTAACCCCCTCCTGTCTGGGCAGAGAACTGATGCCAGAGGGCAACTTACATGCAGAGGCAGGGCCAAATGCAAAGCTGAACCCCAGGAGCTGTGTGAACAAAGAAGAGAAAGGGAAATTTCTCCGTGCAGCCTCAGGAGCAGTGGATAAAATCTCCACAATCAACCTGATGTACCCTGCATTTGTGGAATACCTGAATAGACAACAAATCATCCCAAAATTGAGTCAGTGGACTTTGGGAGCAACTATAGACTTGGGGTTTGCTGTATGCGACTGACTAGTATCTGATTTATATGTTTATCTTGGTTTAGCTTTTAGTGCTTGTCATCATTGGTGGATTTGTTTATTTGTTTGGTTGCTCTCTTCTTTTTTTTTTAATACATTTTTTATTTTTTATTTTAATAACATATTTTTAAATTTTTTACTTTAACCACTTTATTGATTATATTTCTTTCTTTCTTTCTTTCTTTCTTTCTTCCTTCCTTTCTTCCTTTCTTTCTTTCATTCTTTCTTTATTTCTTTCTTTCCTTTCTTTCTTTCTTTTTCTCCCTTTTCTTCTGAGCCGTGTGGCTGACAGGGTCTTACTGCTATGGCTGGGTGTCAGGCCTGAGCCTCAGAGGTGGGAGAGCTGAGTTCAGGACATTGGACCACCAGAGAGCTCCCGGCTCCACATAATATCAATCAGTGAGAGCTCTCCGAGATCTCTATCTCAACGCTAAGACCCAGCTCCACTCAACTACCAGCAAGCTTCGATGCTGAACACCCCATGCCAAACAACTAGCAAGACAGGAGCACAACCCCCCCCATTAGCAGAGAGGCTGCCTAAAGTCATAATAAGGTCACAGACACCCCAAAACACATCACAGGATGCAGTCCTGCCCACCAGAAAGACAAGATCCAGCCTCATCCACCAAACGCAGGCACCAGTACCCTCCACCAGGAAGCCTACACAACCCACTGACCCAAACTTACCCACTGGGGGCAGACACCAAAAACAATGGGAATTACAAACCTACAGCCTGAGAAAAGGAGAACCCAAACACAGTAAGTTAAGCAAAATGAGAAGACAGAGAAACACACAGCAGATGAAGGAGCAAGATAAAAACCCACCAGACCTAACAAATGAAGAGGAAATAGGCAGTCTACCTGAAAAAGAATTCAGAGTAATGAGAGTAAAGATGATCCAAAATCTTGGAAATAGAACAGAGAAAATACAAGAAATGTTTAACAAGGACCTAGAAGAACTAAAGAGCAAACAAGCAATGATGATGAACAACACAATAAATGAAATTAAAATTCTCGAGAAGGAATCAATAGCAGAATAACTGAGGCAGAAGAATGGATAAGTAACCTGGAACATAAAATAGTGGAAATAACTAATGCAGAGCAGAATAAAGAAAAAAGAATGAAAGAATTGAGGACAGTGTCAGAGACCTCTGGAACAACATTAAATGCAACAACATTCAAATTATAGGGGTCCTAGAAGAAGAAGAGAAAAGAAAGGGACTGAGAAAATATTTGAAGAGATTATAGTTGAAAAATTCCCTAATATGGGAAAGGAAATAGTCAAGTCCAAGAAGGGCAGAGAGTCCCAAAGAAGATAAATCCAAGGAGAAACACGCCAAGACACATATTAATCAAACTATTAAAAATTAAATATAAAGAAAAAATATTAAAAGCAGCAAGGAAAAAGCAAGAAATAACATGCAAGGGAATCCCCATAAGATTAATAGATGATCTTTCAGCAGAAACTCTGCAAGCCAGAAGGGAGTGGCAGGACATCTTTAAAGTGATGAAAGGGAAAAAAAGCCTACAACCAAGATTACTCTACCCAGCAAGGATCTCATACAGACTTGACAGAGAAATTAAAACCTTTACACCAAGCAAAAGCTAAGAGAATTCGGCACAACCAAACCAGCTTTAAAACAAATGCTAATGGAACTTCTCTAGGCAGGAAACACAAGAGAAGGAAAAGACCTACAATAACAAACCCAAAACAATTAAGAAAATGGTAATAGGAACATACATATTGATAATTACCTTAAATGTAAATGGATTAAATGCTCCAACCAAAGACATAGAGTGGCTGAATGGATACAAGAACAAGACCCATATATATGCTGTCTACAAGAGACCCATTTCAGACCTAGGGACACATACAGACTGAAAGTGAGGGGATGGAGAAAGATATTCCATGCAAATGGAAATCAAAAGAAAGCTGGAGTAGCAATTCTGATATAAGATAAACTAGATTTTAAAATAAAGACTATTACAAGAGACAAAGAAGGACAATATATAATGATCAAGGGATCAATCCAAGAAGAAGATATAACAATTATAAATATATATGCACCCAACATAGGAGCACCTCAATACACAAGGCAAATGCTAAAAGCCATAAAAGGGGAAATCAACAGTAACACAATAATAGTGGGGGACTTTAACACCTCACTTTCACCAATGGACAGATCAACCAAAATGAAAATAAATAAGGAAACACAAGCTTTAAATGACACATTAAACAAGATGGACTTAATTTATATTTATAGGACAGTCCATCCAATAACAACAGAATGCACTTTCTTCTCAAGTGCTCATGGAACATTCTCCAGGATAGATCATATCTTGGGTCACAAATCAAGCCTTGGTAAATTTAAGAAAATTGAAATTGTATCAAGTATCTTTTCTGACCACAACACTATGAGACTAGACATCAATTACAGGAAAAAAAAACTGTAAAAAATACAAACACATGGAGGCTAAACAATACACTACTTAATAACTAAGAGATCACTGAAGAAATCAAAGGGGAAATCAAAAAATACCTAGAAAAAAATGACAATGAAAACACGATGGCCCAAAACCTATGGGATGCAGCAAAAGCAGTTCTGAGAGGGCAGTTTATAGCAATACAATCCTACCTCAAAAAACAAGAAATACCTCAAATCAACAACCTAACCTTACACCTAAAGCAATTAGAGAAAGAAGAACAAAAAAACCCCAAAGTTAGCAGAGGAAGGAAATCATAAAGATAGATCAGAAATAAATGAAAAAGAAATGAAGGAAACAATAGCAAAGATCAATAAAACTAAAAGCTGGTTCTTTGAGAAGATAAACAAAATTGATAAACCATTAGCCAGACTCATCAAGAAAAAAAGGGAGAACTCAAATCAATAGAATTAAAAATGGAAAAGGAGAAGTAACAACCGACACTGCAGAAATACAAAGGATCATGAGAGATTACTACAAGCAACTATATGCCAATAAAATGGACAACCTGGAAGAAATGTACAAATTCTTAGAAATGCACAACTTTCCAAGACTGAACCAGGAAGAAATAGAAAATATGAATAGACCAATTACAAGCACTGAAATTGAAACTGTGATTAAAAATCTTACAACAAACAAAGGCCCAGGACCAGATGGCTTCACAGGCGAATTCTATCAAACATTTGGAGAAGAGATAACACCTATCCTTCTCAAATTCTTCCAAAATAGAGCAGAGGGAGGAACACTTCCAAACTCATTCTACGAGGCCACCATCACCCTGACACCAAAACCAGACAAAGATGTCACAAAGAAAGAAAACTGCAGGTCAATATCACTGATGAACATAGATGCAAATATGCTCAACAAAATACTAGCAAACAGAATTAAACAGCACATTAAAGGGATCATACACCATGATCAAGTGGGGTTTATCCCAGGAATGCAAGGATTCTTCAATATATGCAAATCAACCAATGTGATACAACTTATTAACAAATTGAAGGAGAAAAACCAAATGATCATCTCAATAGATGCAGAGAAAGCATTTGACAAAATTCAACACCCACTATGTTAAAAACCCTCCAGAAAGTAGGCATAGAGGGAACTTTCCTCAACATAATAAAGGCCATATATGACAAACCCACAGCCAACATCGTCCTCAATGGTGAAAAACTGAAACCATTTCCACTAAGATCAGGAAAAAGACAAGGTTGCCCACTCTCACCACTATTATTCAACATAGTTGTGGAAGTTTTAGACACAGCAATCAGAGAAGAAAAAAAAATAAAAGGAATCCAAATCAGAAAAGAAGAAGTAAAGCGGTCACTCTCTGCAGATGACATGATATTATACATAGAGAATCCTAAAGATGTCACCAGAAAACTACTAGAGCTAATCAATGAATTTGGTAGAGTAGCAGGATACAAAATTAATGCACAGAAATCTCTAGCATTCCTATACACTAATGATGAAAACCTGAAAGTTGAAGTAAGAAAACACTCCCATTTACCATTGCAACTAAAAGAATATAATATCTAGGAATAAACCTACCTAAGGAGACAAAAGACCTTTATGCAGAAAATTATAAGACACTGATGAAAGAAATTAAAGATGAAACAAATAGATGGAGAGATATACCATGTTCTGGGATTGGAAGAATCAACATTGTGAAAATGACTCTACTACCCAAAGCAGTCTACAGATTCAATGCAATCCCTATCAAACTACCACTGATATTTTTCACAGAACTAGAATTTAAAAATTCACAATTTGTATGGAAGCACAAAAGATCCCGAATAGCCAAAGCATATTGAGAAAGAAAAACAGAGCTGGAGGAATCAGGCTCCCTGACTTCAGACTATACTACAAAGCTACAGTAATCAAGACAGTATGGTACTGGCACAAAACCAGAAGTATAGATCAATGGAACAGGATAGAAAGCCCAGAGATAAACCCATGCACCTATGGTCACCTTATCTTTGATAAAGGAGGCAAGAATATACAGTGGAGAAAAGACAGTCTCTTCAATAAGTGGTGCCAGGAAAACTGGACAGCTACACATAAAAGAATGAAATTAGAACACTTCCTAACACCATACACAAAAATAAACTCAGAATGGATTAAAGACCTAAATGTAATGCCAAACACTATCAAACTCTTAGAGAAAAACATAGGCAGAACACTCTATGACATAAATTACAGCAAGATCCTTTTTGACCCACCTCCTAGAGAAAAGGAAATAAAAACAAAAATAAACAAATGGGACCTAATTAAACTTCAAAGCTTTTGCACAGCAAAGGAAACCATAAACAAGCCCCAACGACAACCCTCAGAATGGGGGAAAATATTTGCAAATGAAGCAACTATCAAAGGATTCATCTCCAAAATATACAAGCGGCTCATGCAGCTCAATATCAAAAAAACGATCAACCCAATCCTAAAATGGGCAGAAGACCTAAATAGACATTTCTCCAAAGAAGATATACAGATTGCCAACATACACATGAAAGGATACTCAACATCACTAATAGTTAGAGAAATGCAAATCAAAACTATAATGAGGTATCACCTCACACTTGCCAGAATGGCCATCATCAAAATATCTACCAACAATAAATTCTGGAGAGGGTATGGAGAAAAGGGAACCCTCTTGCAGTGTTGATGGGAACGGAAATTGATACAGCAACTATGGATAACAGTATGGTGGTTCCTTAAAAAACTGAAAATAGAATTACCATATGACCCAGCAATCCCACTACTGGGCATATGCCCTAAGAAAACCATAATTCTAAAAGAGTCATGTACCACAATATTTACTGCAGCACACTTTACAATAGCTAGGACATGGAAGCAACCTAAGTGTCCATCGGCAGATGAATGGATAAAGAAAATGTGGCACATATATACAGTAGAATATTAGCCATAAAAGGAAACAAAATTGAGTTATTTGTAGTGAGGTGGATGGACCTAGAGTCTGTCATACAAAATGAAGTAAGTCAGAAAGAGAAAAACAAGTACCGTATGCTAACACATACATACGGAATCTAAAAAAAAAAAAAAAAAGATGGTCATGAAGAACCTAGGGGCAGGACAGGAATAAAGACACAGACTTGGAGAATGGACTTGAGGTCACGGGGATGGGGAAGGGTAAGCTGGGAAGAAGAAGTGAGAGTGGCATGGACATATATACACTGCCAAATGTAAAATAGATAGCTAGTGGGAAGCAGCCATATAGCACAGGGAGATCAGCTCGGTGCTTTGTGACTGCCTGGAGGGGTGGGATAGGGAGGGTGGGAGGGAGACGCAAGCGGGAGGTAATATGGGGGTATATGTATACGTATAGCTGATTCACTTTGTTATACAGCAGAAACTAACACAACAATGTAAAGCAATTATACTCCCATAAAGATGTTAAAAAAATAAAATAAAATACATGTAATGTTATTTTATTGTTTATCCCTTAAACCCATAGTTTTTGTTATATCTTGATTTCACTAGCAACAATCTTTACCAACAATAACATTTTCCAAGAATGTAATCCTTATGGTTGGCAAGAGTGATTATTTCCAAAATATGGAATAACATGTGCAGATGGGCTGTTTCTACAATAAGCTATATTTAAGATCATGTTGTAAAAAGAGGTTTTATGCATGCATAATGGGAACTGAATTGCTATTTCTTAGGAAAAAATCCAAGAATGTCCTACAAGGACAGACAAATTTATGATAACTACTGTTCATTCAGTGTCTTCTGGCTCCCAGGGACATGCTTGATACTTGACCTATATTATCATAGTTAATCTTATATTGGACCCTCAAGATAGCTATTATTATACCCATTTTTAAAAAATGAGAAAATTTCACCAATGGGGGAAAGCGGTGGTGGTGTTGGTGGGATGAACTGGGAGATTAGGATTGGCATATATACACCAATATGTATAAAATAGGTAACTAATAAGAACCTGCTGTATAAAAAAAAATTAAATTAAAAAAAAAAGAACCTACTGTATAGTACAGGGAGCTCTATTCGGTGCTCTGTAATGACCTATATAGGAATGGAGTCTAGAAGAGACTGGATATATGTATATGTGTGGCTGATTTACTTTGCTGTACAGCAGAAACTAACACAACATTGTAAATCAACTATACTCCAATTAAAAAATTAATTAAAAGAAAAGCAATGTGAAACTTTGATGGTGTTTAACCAGAAGAGTTACACATACAGATTTGTGTTTTTAAAATATTGCTCTGCCTGCTGTGTAAGAAACTGGCTGAAGGTAGAGGATGGCAAGAGCGGAAATGAGGAGACAAATGAAGAGCTACTGCCATAGTCCAGGGTAAGGGTGTGGTGAGAATGATGGCAACGGGGATGCAGGGAAGCAGAAGGGCTCCATGATTGGATATGGAGGTGGTGAGGGAGAAACACCCTCAAAGATTTTCCTCTCTCTACGGTGCTATCTCCCAGGGTAGGTTTCTTGTGTTTGCTTTCCTTCTTACAGAACAAAGACAAAACCAGGCCCTTCCACGCAGCAGCTGGAACACAAAGGCAACACAGCCAGACTTCAGCTTTGTCTCAGAAAAGCTCTCCAAATATCCCATCATTAGGGATTCCCACAGTATTGGGAAAGGAGGCAAAATGTTCCCATTTGAGTCTTACCTGTTTGATCCAGCTCTTTCAAGAAGACATTGAACTTCTCCCCAGGCAGGGGGAAAAAAAATAACTTGTTATATAACACAAATGGGATAATGTCATGTTACGTAAAATGTTCAAAATACTATATTGATGATAACCCATTGGTCTTAGCACAGTTTCTGAATACCAAGGCTGCTGGTGTTAGCAATGATAATATAATTATTTAGAATTAGAAAAAAAATTATCCTTACCTTTTCTACTCAAAATTCTAGGTTGGAGGGGGCAATTTGTACGTAAGAAGAGTCAGGGCACCTCTGAGAGTGACAAATTGGAAAGAAAGGAATTGGGGGGCATTCAATTCATGTATATTAAAGGGTGGTGTAGTAGAAAATACATGGGCTTTGGAATCTGAGCTTGGTTCACATTCTGCTTCTTCCATTTCTTAGCTGCATGATGTTGAATAAATGTCACCCTTTCTGTATCACGAACGGCGATAAAAACTGATAAAACCTCTAGGCCCCGGTTATTATGAAAAGTAAGACAATGCATTCACAGCCAATACAGGTATAATATAAGCTACAATGATGTATTGTACAACATGGGGAATATAGCCAATATCTTATAATAACTATAAATGGAGTATAATCTTTAAAAATTGTAAATCACTATATTGTACACCTGTAACTTATATCACATTGTACAGCAACTGTATTTCAATAAAAAAATTAGTACCTGGCACAGAGTAAACATTCAATAAATGTTAGTGGCAATGTTGTCATGCTTATGTTTAAAGGAAAAAAGATTTTGACTGTTGGTAGTGAATGGAAAATTCTTCACTCTCACTAGCAATGATAGAAAAGATCATTTCAATTTCAAAGTGAATGGTTTGATTTTCAAAAAAATCAACGAATATTTATTGAACATCTACTATGTGCTAATCATTTTGCAAGGTGATGTGAGAGGACCAAAGAGGCATTAAGACAAACATACAGATGAGTGGGTGAGACATAAAGTAAGACCTAGAAAGGGAGCTCGGTTAGGTCCAGGTGGGCTAAGTTGCAGGTGAGGACAGAGAGGGTGGGTGTTCTCATAAGTGAGAATTGCTATCTGGCAGAGGTGGCAGGGCTGGGACAATGGCTGGTGATAAGATCCACTTTCCTCATGTCTGAATGCAACCCCTAACTGCTAGTTTGGAAAAAATAAGGAAGAACAGTTTCTGCAAGCAATTACGAGTTGTTTTGGAATGGGTTGGAATAAAATACGTCAGCTTCAGGATGTGTGAGATTACTGCTCTGACATTTACCCGTAAAGCCAGTGTCATTTGACCTTTATCTAAAAGGTATAACTTCGTGAGTTTTCAACAGGAAAAAAAAAATCTGCTTTAGAAATAGCTGCCAGAGAAAATAAGCCTGAACAGACCCCATCGTGAAAGATCTGAGGGCTCCAACCAATTTTCAATTCAATTCAAAGTCATGAGTATGTTCCGAACATCTTCTCTGTGGCAGTCCCGTGGGTATAATGCTCTGTTGAGGATCTCATGGGCTAGTGGAGGGGACAGGCATGTCAACGGATAAATTATGAAACAGCGTGCAGAGTACAGCAGTAGAGATGTGTTCTAGGTTCAGAGGTCACACAAAGGAGAAGGTGATGTTGAGGGCAGGTGGGGATGTCCAAGCTGGGTTTGAGGAGAGAACAGTAGGATTCAACAGAAGGTTGAGGGAACGGGGAGGTAAGAAATGGTGTTCAGGAAATATACGCAGTTGGGAACTCCAAACAAGCCTCACCTCTCCCAGCTCCCAGGAGGACAAAGCCACGGCCAACCTCTCATGCTTTCTGATTCACACAACTTTGAACCAACTCTGCCCCAAATACCTTCTCACCATTATTCAGGATGTCTACTTTTAGCTACAAGTTTTGATCCTTGTTTACAAACAGACACATTTTAAGCTGTAGCTGATCATTTATACTTGAGTGCAGATGAGTTCCGTGTGCTGTAGGAGGAGAAGGTTTAAGATAGTTAAAGAACAGGAATGTCTGAACCCCATCTAGAAATCTTGATTATGTTCAGCCCCTCCTCCCAACTCCCATTGGCTTCAAAACCTTCGCTCAATTACTTGTATATTTAAAAATTTACAAATCTGCTGGCTTTTAATTATGTTGACTTTGCTATGTTTGTTGTGGATTACATTTCCTTTTTCTTGGGTACATTCGTAAGACCCTCTAGCAAATATCAAGATGAGTCATTTAATCTTAACATTAGCCAGAATTTGGTCTTTACTTATAGTCTGTTTCTTCTTTTCAGATACAGCACTCTGAGAAAGTCAAAGAAAAGTCAAAGAAAAAGACTCCTTTCTTCCTTTTTTTTTTTTTTTAAATTAAGCTTACCTGGAAATGCACAAACTGTGTTCCATTCCTCCTGTGGCTCAGACCCAGATCCTCAGAGGAGAGCATGTGTCTGTCTCTGTAATTGCTTAGGTTGCTATGTGCGTTCCCAAGCCATTCTCCTAGCCATGAAAATACACATTTTGTGACTTGCCAGGTATTGTGTGCTATTGTTCTTGGCAAAATACTTTGTTCCATTACTCTCCTGCCCAGAGGCAGAGAGGACAGAGGACGTCTAGAAGTCAACCTGGCAATTCTATTCCTCCATATAATTTAGAAGGTTCTGGGAACAGGACAATGTGTCATCAAAGTAGTACTTCCATGAGATATTCAGTAGAAACAAAATATTGACATTCTTGGGTGATAAGAACCTTGGGAAGCCCCAAATCTCAGCAAGATTGACCATGTCTGCAAAGCGGCTGTTGGCAATGTTGCCAGCTTCAGAGAGAGTCTCAGAGAAGGGACTGTAGGCTGGCTTCAGGTGTCTCTGGAGATGGCCATGCATTTTTCTAATTATGAAAGAGTCAGAATATACCTGAGGTCTTGTGGGAAGTGGGTGGGGGCAAGAATGAAGGGAATAGACCTTCAGTAGAAGGTCCAGAGGACCTAAAGCTATTTATGAGGCCAAGGACAGTGCATCCTTGCTTTCAGCAGTGGCATGCTGAGGAAAAAGCAGCAGGAGCAGGTGGGGAGAAGCAGCTTTGTCTCTCTCTGGACTAAGAGATGGTACCAGCATGCACATATAGATGGGCAGGGCTTCTGAGCAGACACACACTTGACCTCAATCTGCTGTTCTTTGTATCCCATAAAACCTCATTCTGGGAGGAATTATCTCAAGATGATTATACTCTTAGAACCCCAAGGAGAGTCCTTTGGGGGACCTTGGTCCTCACCCACAGGTCCCTAGTGACAGGCACATCATGTTTAGGAGATGTGGGGTTGCTAGGGAGAAGGCATCCATTACTCCAGATGGCGTCACTGACTTTGGAGAAACTACCACCATTATTCAGGACTTTGGGGGAAATCCTTGGAATACTAATGAATGAGGTCAAGGAAATCCTTCAGGATAATATCAGTGGTCTCAGGGGTGTCCTGGAAGAACAAGAACAACATAGTTGGAAGAGAATAGAGTGACGGCATTTGAAACTGGGATAGTTTTTCAGCTATATAAGACATGAAAGTTTGCATGATGTCTATGCAGATTGAAGAGGAATGGAATATGTCACACAGAGGGAACTGGAAATGATGTAAGCTGGCTTTGGTCCCACTGTCCTCTCCTCTCTAGACTGTCTTACACTCTGCCATCCAAGTTGATAGACCTAAAATACAAATCTGGCCATGCCACTTCCTATAAAAAGCAATTCAATAGCTCTAGTCATCTCCATTCGGGAAAGTTCACACACTTAGCATAACCCAGGGATCTCACTGATGTGGCACTGGCTTCTTCTCCAGCCTCAACTCTTTGCTTATTACCCATTGCCCCACCCCCACCCCGACCTTTTACCCTTTGCTCTGTTCTTGTTGAACAATTTACCTGCAAAAGCCATGCTCTTTAAAGACTGTACACATGCACATGCTACTCCCTTGGTGTGGCATATCTTTTTTTTCAAGTCATCAAGACTAAATGCAAGGGATTTCCCCAGTGGCGCAGTGGTTAAGAATCCACCTTCCAATGCAGGGGACACGGGTTCGATCCCCGGTGAGGGAACTAGATCCCACATGCATGCCACAACTAAGAGTTCACATGCCACAAATAAGGAGCCTGCTGGCAGCAACTAAGGAACACACGTGCCACAACTAATGGAGCCAGTGAGCCGCAACTAAGGAGCCTACCTACCACAACTAAGACCCGGTGCAACCAAAAAAAAAGACTAAATGTAAGAGACTTCTAGGAAGACCCACTCAAGGAGAATTAATTACTAACCACCTCTCCCTACTTGTTGCTTCATGCACCCACTGAACCTAGTGTAGCTGACCCTTATTAGTTAATTTCAGATTTAAATTCCATGAGTTTGAATGCTATCAAGCAATTGAAACATCCATGACATATAAGAATTTGCTAATTTTGTCAAGGCTGTAGTTTGTGTTATACATGCTGGGAGGCAGGTTTCTAGAAGGTGGTTCGTAACTAGTGAGAGAATCTAGTCAACCACCCAGCATTTGCCTTTCAAAGTGACATGTCCTCCCTGCTTGTGGTCACGTAGGCAGTAATCTCATGGAGGGATGAAAACTTGTTGACCCCTACCTACAATATTACCTATTCAGCCCTATACAAACATACTTTCATGTAACCCTTAATGAAACTCCCATGAGTTCTTATGAAAATTCCCATTTTACAGGTAAGGAAATTGAGACAAATACTTTTCCCACATTTAAACAGCCAGTGGGACTTCTCTGGTGGAGCAGTGGTTAAGAATCCACCTACCATTGCAGGGGACACGGGTTCGATCCCTAGTCTGGGAAGATCCCACATGCCGCGGAGCAACTAAGCCCACACGCCACAACTACTGAGCCCACACGCCACAACTACTGGGCCCACACACTGCAACTACTTGAAGCCTGCGCACCTAGAGCCTGTGCTCCGCAACGGAGAGTAGACCCCACTCGCCACAACTAGAGAAAGCCCTCGCACAGCAATGAAGACCCAACACAGCCAAAAAAAAAAAAAAAAAAGAGAAAGTATATAAATAACCAGCAAGTGAAGTCAGGAATCAAACCTAGGTTCAAAACCAACAGAATGGAACAGAGAACATACAACTAGAACTAGTGATTTCTGAAGTTGGTGAAAAGGGACAAAGACTGAAGAAATTTAAGAATGGGATTCTTCTTTAGAAAAGGTTTTGAGTAAATAAAACAGTGGGGAAAATTATGTTAAAGAAGAAGTTGCCAGTTTGAGGATTCTTGAGGCTATCCTCACAAAGTTTCTGGACACAGATCTTTAGGAATAGCACTTAATGTTAAGGATCTGCACTTCCATGGCCTCCATGTTGCTAAATCCGAGTCAACCCACAGACTTCTAGAGCACTGGGCAGAGTCGATCACATTTCTTCCTGGACCTGCTTTCTTTGCCTGGCTTCTGGGACACCAAGCTCACCTGGTTCTCTTCCCTCCTCACTGGTTACTCCTTCTCAGTTTCCTTTGCTGGTTCCTCCTCATCTCTCCAGCCTCTGAATATCAGAGCATACAGGGGCCCCTTGGGTTTATTCTCCTTTGTACCTATACCCTCCTTGATTGTCCTTTCTAGTCTCCTGGTTTTACATCTCCCCTATGTGCTGACAACTTCCCTTGAACTCCAGACAACCATATTTCAATGCCTGCCAGACATCTCCGTGTGGATACCTGGCAGACATCTCAAACGTGAAATGTCTCTGAATGTTTATCTTCTCCTTCAAACCTGTTCTATTTTCATTCTTTCACAGCGTAGTTGATGACAATATCCTTCTAGTTGCTTCGGACAAAAACCTTGAGTCATTATTAATTCCTTTCTTTCTTACATCTCACGTGCAATCTACCAGGAGATTTCTGTCAGCTCGAACTTCAACATAGACCCAGAACTTGGCCACTTCTCACCATCACTATTGCTACCACCTGGCCCAGATCATCGCGCTTCTCTCGCGGATTATACGGGAGCTTCCTAACCATTTCCTTTCTTTTACTCTTGCCACCCACTCCCAACCTCCACTGTCTGTTCTTAAAACAGCAGCCAGAGGATGCTATTAAAACATAAATCAGGGCTTCACTCGTGGCGCAGTGGTTAAGAATCCGCCTGCCAATGCAGGGGACACGGGTTCGAGCCCTGGTCTGGGAAGATCCCACATGCCGCGGAGCAACTAAGCCCATGTGCCATGACTACGGAGCCTGCGCTCTAGAGCCTGTGAGCCACAACTACTGAGCCCATGTGCCACAACTACTGAAGCCTGAGTGCCTAGAGCCCATGCTCCACAACAAGAGAAGCTACTGCAATGAGAAGCCCACGCACCGCAACGGAGAGTAGCCCCTGCTCGCCGCAACCAGAGAAAGCCCGCGCAGCAACAAAGACCCAACTTAGCCAAAAATAAAAATTAAAAAAAATAATAAATTTATTAAAATAAAACACATAAATCAGATGATGTCACTTTGTTAAAATATCTCTAAGGCCTCCTTTGTTCAAAAACCTTTATACTTCTCAGAGTGGAAGCCAAAGTCCTTACATTGACTTATCATTCTCTCCTGACACCATCGCCTACTGACGTACTGTATACCACTTCTTTACTTAGTAGGCTTATCATTTCTTTTCCCTTCCATCAGAGAGCAGAGATTTTGCTCCGTTTTATTTATTACTACTTATTACGTATGTCCTACCTAGGCAACACTAGGAGATATTGGGTGTTCAAAAAGTATTTGCCTAATGTTGCAATGGGATCTTATTGAAGGCCAGTACTTAGAGAGTGATGTGATTCTCGGTGTCTATCACGTGGGTGGTGGATACCCTCATGGCGGGGAGTAAGGCGCAAGTTAATATGGGAAATAAATTAAGAGCAGTATAACTGTGACAGGTGCTTATTTGTGCTACTGGTTTCCCAAATGGAAACCTCATTCTTAATGAAATCCTTTTTTCAGATGAGACCTGTTTCTAAATTAACCAGAGCAAACAAACCAGGCCAATGCCAATTTTACCGTCAAATGTCAGTAGAAAATCACCTGCCTGCTGCTTTACCAGGAGTCGGTAATTGCCTGGGCACCCAAGGGAGGTGGGTGGTGGTGAGGACAGATATGGCCTATCTCTCACCAAGACTGTTGATGGAGAATGGGCTAAATTCACCAAGCTCTGAGTGAAATTTTTTAGGTTCTTTTTTCTCCCATCTAAAGAATCTAGAGAATAGACTTGAGGATATGGGGAGGGGGAAGGGTAAGCTGTGACAAAGCGAGAGAGTGGCATGGACATATATACACTACCAAACGTAAAATAGATAGCTAGTGCGAAGCAGCTGCATGGCACAGAGAGATCAGCTCGGTGCTTTGTGACCACCTAGAGGGGTGGGATAGGGAGGGTGGGAGGGAGGGAGAAGCAAGAGGGAAGAGATATGGGAACATATGTGTATGTATAACTGGTTCACTTTGTTATAAAGCACCATTGTAAAGCAATTATATTTCAATATAATTGAAGTATAACACACCATTGTAAAGCAATTATACTTCAATAAAGATGTAAAAAAAAAAAAAAGAATCTGATTCTTTTTTACAGAGCTTTAGTGTAACCACAGCAGAGATAAGTTTTATTTTACACGGTAGACATGTTCCCAACAAGCTGCAAATCAACATTCCATGAATTCAATTATGTGAAAGGAGGGGTGCTTACTCTTAACAGGACCCTGGGTAGGGGTTTAGGGGGCACAGGGGGACCTGGGTCTCCCACTTCCAGGGGAGCTTCCTCCATCTCTCAGTAAAATGGGTTAATAGTATCTAAGTCACAGGGTTGTTGAGATTATCTGAGATCATCAGTATATATGAAGGTAATTTGTAGAGTACAAAGTGATGTCTAAGTGTTGGTCTGTGACTAAGTAGTAAAACGTTTTCATAAATTAAAATGCTCCTCCCATAATCCTCCCATCATTTATCTACCTTGTAAGTTTTGATCTTTCCATACCAACCTGGGTCAGATTTTTATTGTTGTTTTTGTATTTTTATGTTTTAATCTCCATTTCTGTTGTGAAAAGTGAAATTGTGTCTAGTCAGTTCCATTATTTTGCTAGATTAGTTTATGCAAAGGACCAGGTGTTTCAGGTCAGCATCTGCTCACACTGACGATTTTCTGAACTTCCCCAGGCCTTCCCCAAATTGCTCAGGTTGGCCACTTTTACGGGTTGAATTGGGTCCCCCTCCCCCACAAAAACATGTGTTGAAGTCCTAACTCTCAGTGCGTGTAAGTGTGACTTTATTTGGAAATAAGGTCTTTGTAGATGTGATCAAGGTTGTTGGGTGAACCTTAATCCAATAACTTGTGTCCTTATATGAGAAAGAGAGACACAAACTGACACACAGAGGGAAAACAACATGATGACACACGGGGAGCTCTCTAAGTGATGACAAAGATCAGGGTGACGTGTGCAAAAGCCAGGGATTGCCAGCAACGACAGAAGCCGAGAGAAAGGCATGGAACAGATTGTCTTTTAGAGCCTTCAGAGAGAGCACAGGCCTTTGATTTGGGACTTCTAACCTCCAGAGCTATGAGAGAGTAAATTTCTGTTAAGTCACTCAGTTTGTGGTATTTGCATGGCAGCCCTAACAAACTAAACACAGCTGTTTCTCCCATTGGCCCATTTGAGGTGGGCCTGGTCACGGTGATGGGCACCACGGCTTATCGCTCTGGGTTTGATAAATGACCTTCCAAGTCAAGTAAGAGACCAATGTAAACTTGAAATAAGTGGTCTGGAGTGAAAGTCCCATCCATTTATGTTCCTGAATGAGCAGGCTTACATCCTCTGTCATATAACTGACTGTACCAATGAACTACTGGTGTGAAAACAACACCCTTCTTGTTGGTTTTTCTCTCGAACCACTCTCTTTCCACTTTAATTGTGAATGGTTAAAAAAAAAAAAAAAGCAATTTGATTTTTTTTTGTTTTATACCATTAAAATTTTTTTTTTGAACTTAGGAAAAGCTGCATTATTTATTTCAACACTTTAGGGTAAGGTAGATGCATAATTTCTTTTTTCAAATGTCTCTGGGGAGCATATAAATGTGCTGTTAGAAAGTCTCTATTTTGACTTGTCTTCATGCTTTGATGCCATTCCAAGATTGATTTACCTCTTTGAAATGCATGTATATTCCCTTTTACAATATCTTATAATGTTAAATTTTTATTAGTGAAAAAAAATGAAAGGGAAAGCTGTATCAGGCTTATCCCAACCTGAAAGAGAAAAACTCAGAAAACAATTTAGTGACCTTCTGCTCCGGTGGCCCACAGTCCTGGCTGCACTTCATAATTACATGGGGTCCTTTCAAAATATTGTCACTTGATTTCTACCCCTATTGACTTTGATTTAATTGATTCGAGGTGGGGCTTGGGCTTTGGCACTGTTTGAAGTGCCCCAGACAGTTCTCATGTGTAGCCAGGATTTAGATCCAGAGAGCTGGTCCGACCATCTCATTTCACAGAAAGGCTGAGATCAAGCAAGGTTAGTGACTTGCCCAGGATCAGAAAGCCAAGTGTCCTGCCACTGCATTCCCAGAGCATTTTGCTCCTCCTTCCCCGTCTGGATAATTCCTGGTCACTCATCAAGGCTTAGCTCAAGTGTTGATTGCTCTTGGGGCCTTTTCTGACTCAACAACTCTCAGCTTCTCAGGCCAGGTCAGGACCTCTCCTCTGTCCCCTTACCTTTCACAGTCACTGCCCTTGTCATATACTTTGTTTCTATTCTTTTTAAAAATTTTTGAATATAGTTGATTTATAATAGTTCATTAGTTTCAGGTTTACTACATAAAGATTCAAAATTTTTATAGATTATACTCCATCTAAAGTTATTATAAAATATTGGCTATATTCCCTGTGTTGTACAATATATCCTTGTAGTTTATTTATTTTATACACAATAGTTTGTATCTCTTAGTCCTTTACCCTTACCTTGACCCCCCCCCTTCCCTCTTCCCACTGGTAACCACAGTTGTTCTCTATATCTGTGAGTCAGTTTCTGTTGTTTGTTTGTTTGTTTGTTTGTTTGTGGTACTCGGGCCTCTCACTGTTGTGGCCTCTTCCGTTGCGGAGCACAGGCTCCGGACGCACAGGCTCAACGGCCATGGCTCACAGGCCCAGCCGCTCCATGGCATGTGGGATCTTCCTGGACCGGGGCACTAACCCGCGTCCCCTACATCGGCAGGCGGACTCTCAACCACTGTGCCACCAGGGAAACCCTCAGTTTCTGTTTTGTTATATTTTTGTTTGTTTTATTTTTAGATTCCACATTTAAGTAATAACATACAGTGTTTGTCTTTCTCTGACTGACTTATTTCACTTAGCATAGTACCCTCCAAGTCCATCCATGTTGTTGCAAATTCCTTTCTGTGGCTGAGTAATATTCCATTATGTATATATACCACATCTTCTTTATCCATTTGTCTGTTTATGAACACTTAGGTTGCTTCCATATCATAGGAATTGTAAATAATGCTACTACGAACATAGGGATGCATGTATCTTTTCAAATTAATGTTTTTGGTTTTTTTGGATACATACCCAGGAGTGGAATTGCTGGGTCATATGGTAGTTCTATTTTTAGCTTTTGAGAAAGCTCCATACTGTTTTCCATAGTGGCTGCACCAATTTACATGCCCACCAACAGTGTACGAGGGTTCCTTTATCTCCACATACTTATCAACATTTTTTATTTGTGGTCTTTTTGATAATAGCCATTCTGACAGGTGTGAGGTAATATCTCACTGTGGTTTTGATTTGCATTTCTCTGATGGTTAGTGATGTTGAGCATCTTGTCATGTGCATGTTGGCACCTGTCTTCTTTGGAAAAATGTCTATTCAGGCCTTCAGCCCACTTTTAAAATCAGGTTGTTTTTTGACATTGAGTTGTAAGAGCTATTTATATATATTGGATATGAACCCCTTATCGGTCATATAATTTGCAAATATTTTCTCCCACTCAGGTTGTTCCTTCATTTTGGCAATGGTTTCCTTTGCTATGCAAAAGCTTTTAAGTTGAATTAGGTCCCATTTGTTTATTTTTGCTTTTGTTTCCTTTTCCCTAGGAGACAGATCCAAAAGAATATTGCTGTGATTCATGTCAAAGAGTGTTCTTGCCTATGTTTTCTTCTAGGAGTGTTATGGTTTCTGGTCTTACATTTAGGTCTTTAATCCATCTTGAGTTTATTTTTGTATACAGTGTTAAAGAATATTCTAATTTCAGGAATCCCCTGGCAGTCCAGTTGTTAGGACTCCACCCTTTCACTGCCAAATGCCTGGGTTCAATCCCTGGTTGGGGAACTAAGATCCCACAAGCCATGCAGTGCAGCCAAGAAAAAAAAAGAATCCTCTAATTTCGTTCTTTTACATGTAGCTGTCTAGTTTTCCCAGCACTACTTATTGAAGAGATTGTCTTTTCTCCTTTGCATACTCTTGTTAATTGACCATAAGTGCATGGGTTTATTTCTGGGCTCTTTATTCTGTTCCATGATCCATGTGTCTGTTTTTGTGTCAGTACCATACAGTTTGGATGACTATAGTTTTGTAGGATGGTCTGAAGTCAGGGAGCATGATACTTCCAGCTCTGTTCTTTCTCAAGGTTGTTTTGATTATTCAGGGTCTTTGTATTTCCACACAAATTTTAGAATTGTTTGTTCTAGTTCTGTGAAAAATGCCATTGGTATTTTGATAGGGATTTCATTGAATCTGTAGATTACTTTGGGCAGTATGGTCATTTTAATAATATTAATTTTTCCAATCCATGAACATGGTATATCTTTCTGTTTGTGTCATCTTCAGTTTCTTTCATTAGTGTCTTACAGTTTTCTGAGTATAGGTCTTTTACCTCCTTAGTTAGATTTATTCCTAGTTATTTTATCCTTATCACACATTTTGATTTATAGGGCTTTCTTTCCACTAAAGAGTAAGCTCCTCTGGGGAGATAGGAAATAGCCAGTGGAAAATCATAAGAACTTGCTCCAAAGTTCAACAAAGGAGAACCCCACAGTACTTGCAGTTTCCTAATTTGCATATAATTCTTATGGTCAAATTCATCTCTGATCATTGTTAAGTTCTCTTGCCCTTTTGCTTGTACTTATTTGTTAATGTTTATTGGATTTTTTAATTAAAAAACTAATTCATACTCATGGTCAGAAGTTTGGAAAACATTAAAAATTACAGAAATAAAATAAAATTCCCACTGAATCACCACACGAAACCTTGTTGTTAGTGTGATTCCTCAATTAATCAAGCATTTATTGGGTGCCTATCATATGCCACTTGGTGTCAACAGCTGGGTTCAAGCCAATGTTCCATCTCTGTGTCCTTTCATTTATAAAATGTGCTTTGTTTGTAAAATGCTCATTCTCACAATGATTCCATTAAGTATTATTATTTGCACATGAGCAAACTGAAGTTCGAAGAGGTTGTCTATGTTTCTTAGTTTCTAAGCACAAGTTCTGGGATTAGCACCCAGGTCAGGCTGACTCCAAAGCCCATGCCTTCTCCTCCACTGGAAGCATTCAATTGCCAAACTCTGAAGGCCTGGTCAGTTCAAAAGAGCAGTGAGATTCTGAGCTCTGCTGGTTACCATAGAGCCCATTGTTAAGAATGAGTAAGTAGGGCCATCACGGACAGCTGCATAGGTTGTGCACTGTCAACCCCAGGAGGAGTCATTCACATTACAGTCCACATGAACTGCTATCCCAGACACTGTGCAGTGACACAGACTTGAAGACTGGAGCCTGCACTGAACTCAGGACTGTAGCCCTGAGCTGAGCTGGAACATCTGCAGGTTGTGGAGTGACACTGAGGGCTAGATTGCCTCAGGTGGATGGTCAAGCCCCATGGCTCACTGAGCCACGAGACTGAAATACTGCACTCATGCTGGCCTTCTGAAATGTTCTCTGAAATGCTGCCAGTAAAAAGGAACAAGAGGAGGAGGCCTGGAGAGCTCTGCAGACCAAGTCAAAGGCCACGTTTACTCATCTCGGGGAAAAGCACTTTCTCTGAGCCCAGAGCAGGAGGACATATTGATAGGCTGGCTGCAGGAGAAGCAAGGCTCCAAGGGGCCCCGAGAAGGCACAGTGGGGACTGCTTCTTGGGCCAGGGAGCTTGCAGCATGTGCCTCCAAGGCTGCTTGAGAAACATCCAAGCTGGTTCCCGGGCATCTTGGGGAAGTGAACAAAGCTGACAGGGCTTTCTTCTCAGCAGGAAAGTGGTGGCCATACCCCCATAGAACTTCGGAGCAAGAAACAAAGAGGTCTCCCCCAAACTCAGAAAACCATTAGGAGGAAGGGTTGCGAGGGTGGTGGGAAGAAAAAAACAACAAAAGAAACCTGTAGGACAGGCAGATTGCTGAGTTTTAATAATCAACATTGTCATTCTAACAAACCCTGGCATTTCTGTGGCATTTGCAAAGCATTTCCATACTCTTTTCCCATTTGGTCTTCATAACTGCTCTATAAGGTCATCGTCATCGTCATTTTACTAATGAGGAAACTGAAGATCAGAGGGACCGGCGATCTGGCCGTTACATGCCAGGTGCCACAAACAGAACCTGGCCTCCATGTACAGCCGAAGCTCCTGATGACAAATCTGGGCTCCCATCATAAGGGAGAGCTTCAAAACTCACAGTGGGAAGTGTGAGCCTTGGGAAGTGTGGCCTTGGGAACCATTGGAAGGAATGGTTAGGAAGAAGCCCTAGAAAAGCACAGGTGTGTCTCAGCAGGCTGGTTCAGCTTTGATCTTGCAGGGGATGGCCCCCTGATCTCTCAAGATCTAGCCCCTGCCCACTCTCTAGAGTCTTTACCTCCTATTATCTCTTATTTCTGAAGCTCCCAACTCCCTGAAGCTTAGCCATCATGAACGGCTATTCTGATCTGTTCGTGTGGAAGATAATTCTTCCCCTGACTAGTTTCTAATCAGCAGTTGCCTCTTCCGGGAAGCCCACCCTCATCCTCAGAGTGGGTGCTCATGTTCTGAGTTCCCATAGCTTCTTTTTGCATACTTCTCTCAAAGCAATGATCAATTGGCTATTAGCTATCTTGGTAGTTCTCAGTGCCACCTCCAACAGAGATCCCCCATTACTACTAACGAAGCCTTCATCCTCTCTCACCTGGTGATAGCCTCACTTCTGCTTTTGTTCCTTTACAGTCCATCCTGCATGTGGCAGTCGGAAGCAGCTTTCTAGGTATAAATGAGAACATATCACTCTGCTGCTTAAAACCCTCTATTGTCAAAGCTGACAATTTACAACTTGTTGGCTGAGTGGTGCTGCACGTGTTTTTGTAAATAAAGTTTTATTGAAACACAGCCGTGCTCATTTATTTATGTATTGTCAATGACTGCTTTTGCACTGCAACAGCAGAGCTAAGTAGTTGCCACAGAGACCCTTTGAACTGCTAGGCCCCCAATATTTACCATCTAACCTTTTACAGAAAAACTTTGCTGAAAAACTCCTGCTCTATTGGTTTCCCATCTGTTTGGGTTATCTACTGTTACATAACAAACCACCCCAAAACTTAGTGGATTGGACAGCAGCAATCATTAATTTTGCTCATGAGTGGTCAATTAGCACATGGCTCATAGGAACAATGCTTCTCTTCTCCATGTGGGGTCAGCTGGGCGCCTGACTGGGGTGGAGGGTCCACTTCTTCTTTTTTTTAATTTATTTTATCCAAGTATCGTAGATTTACAGTGTTGTGTTCATTTCTGCTGTACAGCAAAGTGATTCAGTTATACATATATATATATATATATATATTATATATATACATTCTTTTTCATATTCTTTTCCATTATGGTTTATTCCAGGATATTCAATATAGTTCCCTGTGCTATACAGTAAGACCTTGTTGTTTATCCATTCTACATATAATAGTTTGCATCTGCTAAACCCAAACTCCCAATCTATCCTTCCCCCACTGCCCCTCCCCACTTGGCAACCACAAGTCTCTTCTCTATGTCTGTGAGTCTGTTTCTGTTTTATAGGTAGGCTCATTTGTGTCATATTTTAGATTCCACATATAAGTGATATCATATGATATTTGTTTTTCTCTGTCTGACTTACTTCACTTAGTATGACAATCTCTAAGTCCATCAATGTTGCTGCAAATATCATTATTTCATTCTTTTTCATGGTTGAGTAGTAGTCCATTGTATATATGTGCCACATCTTCTTTATCCATTCATCTGCTGATGGACATTTAGGTTGCTTCCATGTCTTGGCTATTGTAAATTGTGCTGCTATAAACAGAAGGGTGCATGTTTGTTTTTGAATTATAGTTTTCTCAGGGTATATGCCCAGGAGTGGGATTGCTGGGTCATGTGGCAACTCTACTTTTAGCTTTTTAAGGAACCTCCATATTGTTCTCCACCAACAGTGTAGGAGGGTTCCGTTTTTCTCCATACCCTCTCCAACATTTGTTATTTGTAGATTTTTGATGATGGCCATTCTGACTGGTGTGAGGTGATACCTCATTGCAGTTTTGATTTGCATTTCTCTAATAATTAGCAATGATGAGCATATTCTCACGTGCCTGTTGGCCACCTGTATGTCATCTTTGGTGAAATATATTTAGGTCTGCCCATTTCTCAATTGGGCTGTTCATTTCCTTGTTATTGAGTTAGATGAGCTGTTTGTATATTTTGGAGATTAAGCCCTTTTCAGTCGCATCATTGGCAAATATTTTCTCCCAGACTGTAGGTTGTCTTTTCATTTTGTTTATGGTTTCCTTTGCTGCGCAAAAGCTTGTAAGTTTGGTTAGGTCCCATTTATTTATTTTTGCTTTTATTTCTATTGCCTTGGGAGACTGAGCAGGGTCTGCTTCTTGAATGGCCCACTCCCACGGCTCACATGTTGATACTGCCTGTTGTTCTGAGAGCTCAGTTGGAGCTCTTGTTCCTCTATGCGTGGGCCTCTCCAAGGAGCTGTTAGGATTTCCTTGCAGCTTGGGTTCCAAGGGTAAGTTTCTAAGGGACGGGAAGTAGAAGTTCCCAGTCTCTTAAGCATCACATCTCCTGAATTCTATTGGTCAGGCAGCCAGATTCAAGGGGGAGAGACATAGACCACAGACTTCTTGATGGGATCATATATGGAATAAAATCCAGGCTCTCCATAAGCCGACCACTGTCTCCCACTTTGCTGTCATCTCTGCATGCTTCCCCTTATTCACTTTGCGCCAGCCACATTCACCGTCTCGCTGCCCCTCAAACATGCTGAATGGGTTGCTTTTTGGCCTTTGTCCTGGCTCTTCCATGTGCCTAATCCCACCGGTACCCTCCTGGCTGCACCTTCCCATCTCTCAGCTTTATTGTCACCTGCCTGGAGAGGCCCTCCTCCACCGTCTTGTCTAATGCAGAGCCCACCCCAGTTGCTCTCTCTCTAACACATACTTTTTCTTCTTAGCACTTATCTACCTGAAATTCTCTTGTTTCTTGTTATGTGCCATTTATTCATTTACATGTTTACTGTCAGCGTCCCCCTCCCACAACAGAATGTAGAGACCTTCAGGGGGGAGGGATGATTTAGGAGTTTGGGATTAACATATACACACTACTATAGATAAAATAGGTAACCAACAAGGACCTACTGTATAGCACAGGGAACTACACTCAATATTTTGTAATAATCTATAAGGGAAAAGAATCTGAAAAAGAGTATATATATATATATATATATATGAATCACCTTACTGTACATCTGAAACTAACACAACATTGTAAATCAAATATACTTCAATGTAAAAAAAAAAACAAAAAAGAATGTAGAGACCTTCAATTCAAGGCAGAAAGCCTGTTTATGTGTTGATATCTGCCCATCACCCAGCACAGGCCTGGATCAAAGGCAGCACTTGATAAAAATGTGTTGGCACAAGGACTAACTGTTCTACTGACTACACTATAAGCCCCTTAAGGACAGGTCCCACCAAGTCTGGTGCAGTCCCGGACACACCATGGGTGCTTATTAAGTAACTATTGAATGAATCAGGCTTGAGTATACTTAAATCAGAAATGAGAAATCCAGAGATAGGTAGCCATTCCCCCCTTCCCCACCGCTTTCAGATTAAGCTGCAGGAACAGGCCTGAAAGGGTCTCTCGGAGAGTTGGTTGGACTCTGTCGCTAACAGCATGTGCTCTCTCCATCCCACATCTCTCCCTTCTCCCTTCTTACCTCTCCCTACCACTGTCTCTCAATCTCAAATGGCTCTGAGGCTGCCCTCAGGATGTGAGTGGTCCACAGGGTGCTCCATGGCTGGGTGTTCATGAGCTCCAGGTACCACTGTTGGACCTGAGACCTTCCCAAATGTTTGCATCGGCTCCAGGGTGGTCCCAAGATGAACTTAGGACCTAGACCTCTGACTAAGGCCAGAAACGGAGCCCTTAACACGATAAGGTGAGACTTCCAGTGCTTACCCAGGAGTAGCTCTGTCCAACCAACATTTGTCGAGTGAATGAATGAATGTAGGGGCAGCCCTGGTCCCCCATCTGGTTAGAGATTCTCTATCCTGAGGTTAAAGGGGGAAGGCACAGGCCTGGCTGTGAGTCCCAGGGTCTGAGTCCCAGGCCAATGGCTGTTCCACTCCTGCCTAGCCCCTGCAGTGACAAGGCCTGGCCCTTCCTGTTCACCCTGAGCGTCAGGCACCTCTCTGTCACATCTCTGCACTACCCCTTGGGCCAGGAACAGTGGACTCTGCTGCTGGGAACCTTGGAAAGGAAGGACACCCCCACACACATATATTCTGAGAAAAAGAGAAGAAAGTGGGCCAGAAGATCACTCTGGGCTGTTGTTTCAAGAGAAGAAGAGTTTCTCTCTCCTTAGAAAAATCTACTCACAAAGGCATAAAGCAGAAGGAGCCTGGCAATTTCATTTTAAATAAAGTCCTCTCCTAAATTATCATATTTCAAATTGGAATCACATCTCCCCTCTTGGCCCCCGCCCCAGTGCTCTTTCTTCAGTGTGCAGATGCACTGATTAAAAGCCACCCGTGATGGGCCTGCCACCAGCTAGTTCTGAAGAGACATGTCCAATTAAAACAGACAACATTTTCAAAGACCCCAGTCAGGCATTTCATCTCAGCACTTTCTCCAGCGTGTCAGCGTCACCTGTGGCAGTTCTTCCTCTTTTTTAAAACGTTCTTCCCCCAATATGAAATTTAGGTCAGTAACTGCATCATCCACAAAAACAACCCTGGCTGCCTGTCTCCCTCCTCCCACTTCTGGAGCTGGATGTTTGGAAATACATAATTGAGCCCAAATGCTGCCCCTGGCTGACTGCGGCGTTTTGGTGAGAACCCGGCCTGGGAATGCTGAGTGGCTGGTGAGCTCTGCTGCCCGCAGGACCTGTGATGAGAAAAAGGCCCAGAAGTTGGTTGTGTGATTTAATCATGAAGTTGAGCCATGCTCCCAGCCCAGGGGCCCAGCTGAGCTGTCTCACTGTGATATTAAATTCTCTGCCCCACCCTGCAAATCAACGGTGTGGCCCTGGGAGAGCCACCAGCCCTCTCTGGGTCCAGTCTTTTATCCACAAAAGGAGGCGACCTGGATGGATCTCTACACCATCGCTTGCTGCTTTTGCTCCAGTACTTCTGTGCTTCGCCAGAGCCTTTTGGGGGCAGGTGCCCTCTCCGGGGGTACAGATCTCTCCCACTAATCAGCTGAGGGTGAATCTGTGTCCACTTGTTTCTCTGGATGCCTTGATGCCTCCAGAGAATGTCCAGATCCCAGGGAGATGGAGAGATGGGTGTCTGGAAAGAGAGGCCTCCCTCAGCCATACGAGGCAGGGGAATTGGCTTCCTTCCTATACGTAAGCCAGGGCGAGCACTGTGCCTGCCATAGAGACAGCATATTTTCTCAAACAGAAAAGTAAACTCTGTGCTTGGACAGTAGGCTGACTGGAGCCAGGGCCAGGGGAAGAGGACCTAGAAAATGTTCTCCTGCACTACTCCTGTCTCCGACTGGCTTCTCGTAGGCAAGAAGACTTCCGACATTTGCCAGGTGAACTCGGGAAAAACTTTTCACTCGACATTTTTCCATGGGAGAAAGCTGGGGAGACTGACTTAGAAACAGTCACCTGGTTTTGTCTGACAGACCGTCTGGCCCAGTATTGAGGCCCAACAGGGCACATGGGGACCCAATGGGGTGGGCTGTGGTCATTCATCCTCTCTGGGTCACACTCAGCTACAGGGACCTATTGCTAGAAGAGACCTTATGATGCTATACCGTCCAACCTCTCCAATCTGCAGTTGAGGAAACAGGCCCAGACAGGGGAAGTGACTTCCCTGTTCACACAGTTACTCACCTAGTTGGTAGACCAGAGATTCCTGACTGCCAGGCTAAGATAATCTCCATTATCTTATGGCCTTTATACTATCTTCTTTTCTTCTTCCCTGTTTGAGAATTAATTTAATTCAATTCAAGGGATGTTAATGGAGCACCGGCCTTGTCCCAGGCACTGTGTGGGGCATTGGGGTTGAGAAGTGAAAGGGTCACAGACTCTGATCATAAGAAGTTCACTGTATTCTAGGCAGGAAATTTCTGTAGCGAAGGAAGTGCAGGTCAGCATGATAAACCCTTGCCTGAGCTCCAGGAGCACGTGTACCTTCATCAGTAATTGCACCAGCTACATTGAATTATAAGTGATGTCCATTGGACACTGAGATCTTGGAACACAAGGACGTGGCTTAGTAATTTTGTGTCCTCAGTGCCCAAGACAGTGTCTAATACGTGGTGGGTACTTAGTAAATATATATATATATATATATATATATTTTTTTTTTTTTTTTGCCGTACGCATGCCTCTCACTGTTGTGGCCTCTCCCATTGTGCACAGGCTCCGGACGCACAGGCTCAGAGGCCATGGCTTACGGGACCAGCTGCTCCGCGGCATGTGGGATCTTCCCGGACCAGGGCATGAACCCGTGTCCCCTGCATCGGCAGGCTGACTCTCAACCACTGCGCCACCAGGGGAGCCCAGTAAATATATTTTTTAAAATAAATGAGTAAATGTTTCACTCAAACATAGTAATCTGGCAAGTTATTGAACATTCCTATGCTTCCGTTTCCTCGTGTATAAAATAAGGATAAGTATTTCTTTTTCCAACTCTGGTGGACTAGTTTGTATCAGAATAGCTCTCTTGCTGAGAAAAATTATAAAAGAAGAACTATATATATTTAAGTTATATTAAATATATCTATTTAAGAGCATATGTGTATATATACATATACCCTTACATAAATATATATTTTTAAAATTATATTGTATATAAATAAAATATAATTTTTAAAAGGTATTGGTGGGAACAAGGAAGTTAGGACTCAAATGGTCAAAATCCCAAAGAGAAGGAAAAAGAGAAATTTGCCCAACATTTGGAACCAGTTTTTTCCCTAAGGTATTTGCTTGTTTCCAGCAGCAGTCAAGAGGCCAAGAGCAGGAAATGACAGCTAAGGAGCTAAGAAGCTGAGCAGGGTTTCAGTAGTCACTCCGGTTTTGAAGTTAAAAATTAGCATTATCTGTCCCCAGGGCGGAGAGACCCTAATAAACACACTGAAAGGTAACAGCCTAGGAACAAAGATGAATTGGAAACACCAGTCATCACAGACTGAGGCACAGCTTAGCATCAGCTTAATCTCAGAATCTATGAACCTGATCTGCTTCTATCCTGACTGCCTACAGAAGCTGAAGTAAACCCTCTCTGGAGAAAGATAACATCTCCAGAGCCTTGAACTATTTCTACCATTTTCCACGCAGTATTACTAGCATTCAATTCCAAATCATCAGACATACCAGGAATCAAGAACAGAAAGGATCAAAGCCAAGAGAAAAATTGACAAGAGAAATAGACCAATGAGAGATCCAGCTTTTGGAATTAACAAACATACATAAAATAGGTATAACAATAATGCTTACTAAATGAGCTAATGCATGTTTAATGCTCAGAATAATGCCTGGTACAGTGAGCCTAAGATAAGTGCATGTTAAATATAAAGTCAATACTTTGTTAAACATAAAATCAACACATGGGTGTTCTGTCGGAAGAAAATTTCATTCACCCCGCAGACACTTATAGGATCAGGTAGACACTGTGCTAGGCCCTGTGATTACAAACAAGGTGAGGACCCTGACTTCAAGATGGTCACAGCTGGATGAAGAGAGAAATTGTAACCGAGCAGAACCCTTTGGTGCCTTCCTGGGACAGATCCCTCCCCCCAGGTCCTCTGCTTTAGCTCCTCTCTGAAGTACCTAGATAATAGTATCAGATGCACATTTCCTGAGTTGTTTTACAGATGCTAAAACTACCACCAAATGGAAGAAATTAACTACTTGATGACCATGAGCATGTAGTCCCCAGACCTACTGGCACCTGAGGATTGATCATGTTAACCCCTGTGACATCACCCTGTTACCTCACCATCAACCAATCAGAGAACTGTGCACAAGTTGATCACTACCCTGGGACTCCCCTCCCTCACTTTCCCTTTAAAAATGCTTCCCTAAAGCCCAACGGGGAGTCCCAGTGTTTTGAGCACTAGCTGCCTTGGACTCCTTGCTTGGTACCCTGCAATAAACACTGCACTCTCCTTCACCACAATCTGGTGTCAGTAGATTGGCTTTACTGTGCATGAGCGAGCAGACCCAAGTTTGATTCAGTAACAAAATTTATCAGTATGGGGGGATCTTATAAGGTTGTTCTAAAGAAAAGAGGGAAAGGAAGAATCACAGTACATGGGACCAATGGATCTAAGTAAACAGAACAGAGAGGTAAATAATATGGTGGGCACTGTGGTCAGGGGGATGGCCAGCTGGAGTCTGATGCCTTCCCATAGTCCTTGGCATTGGTTGGGATCATCTCCCATTCCTGAGGCAGCTGTAATTGTTAACAGCATCCCCATTTTATACAGCAGAAAGCAGAGGCTCAGAGTGGTTAAGGGATTTGCCCTGGTTGGTCAGAGCAGAGTTGGTGTTCAGATTTCCTAAGTGCCATCCAGTATTCTTCTTCCTTCTCTATTATACTATTTCAGAATATGGGACTCCAGGCCAAGGTGAAGGTATATAGCATACAGTAAGACTCACTCTAATATTTTAAATGCTATTATTTTTAAATGCTATTACTGTTTTAAAATTTTTTAAATTAAATGCTATTATTTAAAAAAATTTTTATTGGAGTATAGTTCATTTCCAGTGTTGTGTTAGTTGCAGGTATACAGCAAAGTGAATCAGGTTTATGTATATATATGTATATATACAACAAAGAATAGATATATATCCATTCTTTTTCAGATTCTTTTCCCATAAATTTATTACAGAATATTGAGTATAGTTCCCTGTGCTATAAGGTAGGTCCTTGTTAGTTATCTATTTTATATATAGTAGTGTGTATATGTTAATACCAATATCTGAATTTATCACTTTCTCCCACGTTTCCCCTTGGGTAAACATAAGTTTGATTTCAAGATCTGTGAGCCTGTTTCTGTTTTGGAAATAAGTTCATTTGCGTCATTTTTTAAATTAGATTCCACATATAAGCAATATCAGATGATAGTTGCCTTTCTCTGTCTGACTTACTTCACTTAGTACGATAATCTCTAGGTCCATCCATGTTGCTGCAAATGGCATTATTTTGTTCTTTTTTATGGTTGGGTAATATTCCATGGTACCTATGTACCACATCTTTTTTCTTTCTTTTTTTAAGCTATCCCTGCCCCCTACGCCTGGCAAACACCGACATGCTCTCTTTTTCTATGGCCTCCGTTTTAGATTCCACATGAAAACGAGTTTATGCAGTGTTTGTCTTTCTCTCTCTGACTTGTTTCACTCAGCATACTGTCCTCAAGTTTCATTCATGTTGTTGTAAAAGGAAGGATTTTCTTCTTTTTTTTAATTTAATTTTATTTATATATTTTTTATACATCAGATTCTTATTAGTTATCTATTTTATACATATTAGTGTATACATGTCAATCCCAATCTCCCAATTCATCACACCACCCCTCCCCCCACTATCCCCCCTTGGCGTCCATATGTTTGTTCTCTACATCTGTGTCTCTATTTCTGCCTTGCGAACCGGTTCATCTGTACCAGTTTTCTAGATTCCACATATATGCATTAACATATGAAATTTGTTTTTCTCCTTCTGATTTACTTCACTCTGTATGACAGTCTCTAGGTCCATCCACGTCTCTACAAGTGACCCAATTGCATTCCTTTATATAGCTGAGATAATATTCCATTGTATATATGTACCACATCTTCTATATCCAGTTGTCTGTCGATGGGCATTTAGGTTGCTTCCATGACCTGGCTATTGTAAATAGTGCTGCAATGAACATTGGAGTGCATGTGTCTTTTTGGATTATGGTTTTCTCTGGGAATATCCTGGTAGTGGGATTTCTGGGTCATATGGTAATTCTATTTTTAGTATTTTAAGGAACCTCCATACCTTCTCCATAGTGGCTGTATCAATTTATATTCCCACCAACAGTGCAAGAGGGTTCCATTTTCTCCCCACCCTCTCCAGCATTTGTTGTTTGTAGATTTGCTGATGATGCCCATTCTAACTGGTGTGAGGTGATACCTCATTGTAGTTTTTTTTGTTTTTTGAATATAGATGTATTATTTCCTGAATCCAGGGAAATGTATTTTATTTTTTTTAATTTTTATTTATTTATTTTTAAATAAATTTATTTATTTATTTTTGGCTATGTTGGGTCTTCGTTTCTGGGCGAGGGCTTTCTCCAGTTGCAGCGAGCAGGGGCCACTCTTCATTGCAGTGCGCGGGCCTCTCACTGTCACAGACTCTCCTGCTGTGGAGCACAGGCTCCAGACGCGCAGGCTCAGTAGTTGTGACTCACGGGCTTAGTTGCTCTGCAGCATGTGGGATCTTCCCAGACCAGGGCTCGAACCCGTGTCCCCTGCATTGGCAGGCAGATTCTTAACGACTGTGCCACCAGGGAAGACCCTCATTGTAGTTTTGATTTGCATTTCTCTAATAATTAGTGATGTTGAGCAGCTTTTCATGGGCTTCTTGGCCATGTGTATGTCTTCTTTGGAGAAATGTCTATTTAGGTCTTCTGCCCATTATTGGATTGGGTTGTGTGTTTTTTTTAATATCGAGCTGCATGAGCTGTTTATATATTTTAGAGATTAATCCTTTGTTTGTTGAGTCATTTGCAAATATTTTCTCCCATTTTGAGGTTGTCTTTTCGTCTTGTTTATGGTTTTCTTTGCTTTGCAAAAGCTTTGAAGTTTCATCAGGTCCCATTTGTTTATTTTTATTTTTATTTCCATTACTCCAGGAGGTGGATCAAAAAAGATATTGCTGTGATTTGTGTCAAAGAGTGTTCTTCCTGTGTTTTCCTCTAAGAGTTTTATAGTGTCCGGTCTTACATTTAGGTCTCTAATCCATTTTGAGTTTATGTTTGTGTATGGTGTTAGAGAGTGTCCTAATTTCATTCTTTTACATGTAGCTGTCCAATTTTCCCAGCACCACTTATTGAAGAGATTGTCTTTTCTCCATTGTATATCCTTGCCTCATTTGTCATAGATTACTTGACCATAGGTGTGTGGGTTTATCTCTGGGCTTTCTATCTTGTTCCATTGATCTATTCTTCTGTTTTTTGTGCCAGTACCATATTGTCTTGATTACTGTAGCTTTGTAATATAGTCTGAAGTCAGGGAGTCTGATTCCTCCAGCTCCGGTTTTTTCCCTCAAGATTGCTTTGGCTATTCGGGGTATTTTGTGTCTCCATACAAATTTTAAGATTTTTTGTTCTAGTCCTGTAAAAAATGCCATTGGTAATTTGATAGGGATGGCATTGAATCTGTAGATTGTTTTAGGTAGTATAGTCATTTTCACAATATTGATTCTTCCAATCCAATAACATGGTATATCTCCCCATCTGTTTGTGTCATCTTTGATTTCTTTCATCAGTGTCTTATAGTTCTCTGCATACAGGTCTTTTACCTCCTTAGGTAGGTTTATTCCTAGGTATTTTATTCATTTTGTTGCAATGGTGAATGGGATTGTTTCCTTAATTTCTCTTTCTGATCTTTTGCTGTTAGTGTATAGGAATGCAAGAGATTTCTGTGCATTAATTTTGTATCCTGCAACATTACCAAATTCATTGATTAGCCCTAGTAGTTTTCTGGTGGCATCTCTAGGATTATCTATGTATAGTATCATGTCATCTGCAAACAGTGACAGTTTTTCTTTTCCAATTTGGATTCCTTTTATTTCTTTTTCTTCTCTGATTGCCATGGCTAGGACTTGGATAATAGTGGTGATAGTGGACATCCTTGTTTTTTTCCTTATCTTAGAGGAAATGCTTTCAGGTTTTCACCATTGAGAATGATGTTTCCTGAGGGTTTGTCGTATATGGCCTTTTTTATGCCCACTTTCTGGAGAGTTCTTATCTTAAATAGGTGCTGAATTTTGTCAAAATCTTTTTCTGCATCTACTGAGATGATCATATGGTTTTTATTCTTCATTTTGTTAATATGGTGTATCACATTGATTGATTTGCATATATTGAAGAATCCTTGCATCTCTGGGATAAGTTCCACTTGATCATGGTATATGATCCTTTTAATCTGTTGCTGGATTCTCTTTGCTAGTGTTTTGTTGAGGATTTTTGCATCTATATTCATCAGTGATATTGGTCTGTAATTTTCTCTTTTGTAGTATCTTTGTCTGGTTTTGGTATCAGGGTGATGGTGGTCTTGTAGACGGAGTTTGGCAGCGTTCCTTCCTCTGCAATTTTTTGGAAAAATTTGAGAAGGATGGGTGTTAGCTCTTCTCTAAATGTTTGATAGAATTCACCCGTGAAGCCATCTGGCTCTGGTCTTTTGTTTTTTGGAAGATTTTTAATCACAGTTTCAATTTCACTACCTGTGATTGGTCTGATATTTTCTATATCTTCCTGGTTCAGTCTTGGAAAGTTATACCTTTCTAAGAATTTGTCCATTTCTTCCAGGTTGTCCATTTTATTGGCATAGAGTTGCTTGTAGTAGTCTCTTAGGATGCTTTGTATTTCTGTGGTGTCCATTGTAACTTCTCTTTTTCCATTTCTAACTTTATTGATTTGGGTCCCCTCCCTCTTTTTCTTGATGAGTCTGACTAAAGGTTTATCAATTTTGTTTAACTTTTCAAAGAACCAGCTTTTAGTTTTATTGATCTTTGTTATTGTTTTCTTTGTTTCTATTTCATTTATTTCTGCTCTGATCTTCATGATTTCTTTCCTTCTACTAACTTTGTGTTTTGTTTTTTCTTCTTTCTCTAGTTCCTTTAGGTGTAAGGTTAGATTGTTTATTTGAGATTTTTCTTGTTTCTTGAGGTAGGTATTGCTATAAACTTCCTTCTTAGAATTGCTTTTGCTGTATCCCATAGGTTTTGGATTGTCTTGTTTTTGTAGTCATTTGTCTCTAGGTATTTTTTGATTTCCTCTTTGATTTCTTCAGTGATCTCTTGGTTATTTAGTAATGTATTGTTTAGCCTCTATGTGTTTGTGTTTAGGTTTTTTCCCCTGTAATTGATTTCTAATCTCATAGCGTTGTGGTAGGACAAGATGCTTGATATGATTTCAATTTTCTTAAGTTTACCGAGACTTGATTTGTTACCCAAGATGTGATCTATCCTGGGGAATGTTCTGTGTGTACTTGGGAAGAGAGGGTAATGTGTTGTTTTTGGATGGAATGTCCTATAAATATCAATTACATATATCTGTTCTATTGTGTCTTTTAAAGGTTGTGTCTCCTTAATAATTTTCTGCCTGGATGATCTCTTCATTGGTATAAGTGAGGTGTTAAAGTCCCCCACTATTATTGTGTTACAGTCAATTTCCTCTTTTTTAGCTGTTAGCATTTGCCTTGTGTATTGAAGTGCTCCTATGTTGGGTGCATAAATATTTATAATTGTTATACTTCTTCTTGGATTGATCCCTTGATCATTATGTAGTGTCCTTTGTCTCTTGTAACATTTTTTATTTTAAAGTCTATTTTGTCTGATATGAGAATTGCTACCCCAGCTTTCTTTGGATTTCCATTTGCATAGAATGTCTTTTTCCATCCCCTCACTTTCAGTCTATATGTGTCCCTCAGTCTGAAGTGGGTCTCTTGTAGACAGCATATATATGGGTCTTGTTTTTGTATCCATTCAGCGAGCCTGTGTCTTTTGGCTGGAGCATTTAATCCATTCACATTTAAGGTAATTATCAATATGTATGTTCCTATGACCATTTTCTTAATTGTTTTGTGTTTGTAGGTCCTTTTCTTCTCTTGTATTTCCCACTTAGAGAAGTTGCTTTAGCATTTGTTGTAGAGCTGGTTTGGTGGTGCTGAATTCTCTTAGCTTTTGCTTGTCTGTAAAACTTTTGATTTCTCTGTCGAATCTGAATTAGATCCTTGCCAGGTAGAGTGATCTTGGTTGTAGGTTCTTCCCTTTCATCACTTTAAACATATCATGACACTACCTTCTGGCTTGTAGAGTTTCTGCTGAGAAATCAGCTGTTAACCTTATGGGAGTTCCCTTGTATGTTGTCATTTTTCCCTTGTTGCTTTTAATAATTTTTCTTTGTCTTTAATTTTTTCAGTTTGATTACTATGTGTCTCAGCATGTTTCTCCCTGAGTTTATCCTGCTTGGGACTCTCTGCGCTTCCTGGACTTGGGTGGTTATTTCCTTTCCCACGTTAGAGAAGTTTTCACAATATTTTCTCACATCCTTTCTCTCTCTCTTCTCCTTCTGGGACCCCTATAATGCAAATGTTGTTGCGTTTAATGTTGTCCCAGAGGTCTCTTAAGCTGTCTTCATTTCTTTTCATCCTTTTTTCTTTATTCTGTTCTGCAGCAGTGAATTACACCATTCTGTCTTCCAGGTCACTTATCCATTCTTCTGCCTCAGTTATTCTGCTATTGATTCCTTCTAGTGTAGTTTTCATTTCAGTTATTGTATTGTTCATCTCTGTTTGTTTGTTCTTTAATTCTTCTAGGTGTTTGTTCTTTAATTCTTCTAGGTCTTTGTTAAACATTTCTTGCATCTTTCTGATCTTTGCCTCCAATCTTTTTATGAGGTCCTGAGTCATCTTCACTATGATTATTCTAAATTATTTTTCTGGAAGATATTTTTCATTATTTTTCTATCTCCACTTCATTTAGTTGCTTTTATGGGGTTTCTAATTGTTCTGTCATCTGGTACATAGTCCTCTGCTTTTTCATTTTATCTATCTTTCTGTGAATGTGGTTTTCTTTCCACAGGCTGCAGAACTGTAGTTCTTCTTGCTTCTGCTGTCTGCCCTCTGGTGGATGAGGCTATCTAAGAGGCTTGTGCAAGCTTCCTGTTGAGACGGACTGATGGAGAGTAGAGCTGGGTGTTGCTCTGGTGAGCAGAGCTCAGTAAAACTTTAATCTGCTTGTCTGCTGATGGGTGGGGCTGGGTTCCCTCCCTGTTGGTTGTTTGGTCTGAGGCAACCCAGCACTGGAGCATACCCAGCTACTTGGTGGGGCTAATTGTGGATTCTGGGAGGGCTCATGCCAAGGAATACTTCCCAGAATTTCTGCTGCCAGTGTCCTTGTCCCCACAGTGAGCCAAAGCCAACCCCCGCCTCTGCAGGAGACTCTCCAACCCTAGCAGGTCGGTCTGGTTCAGTCTCCTAAGGGGTCAGTGTCCCCTGGGTCTTAATGCGCACACTACTTAGTGTGTGTTCTGAGAGTCTCTGTTTCCCCCAGTCTTGTCGTAGTCCTGCAATCAAATCCTGCTAGTCTTCAAAGTCTGATTCTCTGGGAATTCCTCCTTCCATTGCTGGACCCCCAGGTTGGGAAGCCTGACATGGGGCTCAGTACCTTCACTCCAGTAGGTGGACTTCTGTGGTATAAGTGTTCTCCAGTTTGTGAGTCACAGCGGTTATGGGATTTGATTTTATTTTGATTATGCCCCTTCTACCATCTCAATGTGACTTTTCCTTTGTCTTTGGATGTGGGGTATCTTTTTTGTGAGTTCCAGTGTCTTCCTATCAATGACTGTTCAGGAGTTAGTTGTGATTCTGGTGCTCTTGCAAGAGGAAGTGAGTACACGTCCTTCTGCTCTGCCGTCTTGACCCACATCTTCTTTATCCATTCTTCTTTCAATAGATAAAATTTAAGTTGCTTCCCTGTCTTGGTTATTGTAAATAATGCTGTGATGAACTTTGGGTTGCATGTATCTTTTTGAATTATGATTTTCTCCATATATATACCCAGGAGTGGGATTGCTGGATCATACGGTAGTTCTATATTTAGCTTTTGAAGTAACCTCCATACTGTTCTGCATAATGGTTGAACCAATTTACATTCCCACAAACAGTGTAGGAGGATTCCCTTTTATCCACACCTATTCCAGCATTTATTGTTTTTAGATATTTTGATGATGGCCATTCTGACCAGTGTGAGGTGATACCTCATTGTAGTTTTGATTTGCATTCCTCTAATAATTAGTGATGTTGAGCATCTTTTCATGTGCTTTTTGGCCATCTGTCTGTCTTCTTTGGAGAAATAAATGTCTAATAGTTTACTTCTTTATCCTCCTGATGTTCCAGACTCAGCTTCTAAAAGTCTGGAGACCCAGACTTCTTCCCAGCTGAGGGTCTGCAGCTGGGAGAAGCTGTGTTTGAGGTCCTTTCCAGGCAGGAGCCCCTCCAGGACAGGATGCATGGCTGTGTTCCGGGAAGCTGGGCTTTAGAGCCCTTGACCCTCTGCAGCTCACTCCAGTTTCATGGAATGTCCCACAGTCAGATGGCTGTGGAAACCACAGAGCTGGACCCTAGAGCTTTCCCCACTAGCTTGCTGCTTGGAGGAATGGCCAGATCATAACTGCAGACTTATACTTCCTGAGAGCTGGAAGGTCCCTTCTCTCCTTGCCTATGTAACTTCTTCCATAGCTGTCTCCAATTGCTCTTGGCTTCTTCACCTGTGGGGGGGTGGGGGTGGGGCTGGGGGAGGCCCTGCCTAGGGAGCTGTGTTCTAAGGGAATAGACAGGATAGCTTACCTATCCTAGCACAGTACCATGGCCCACCTGGCCAGGGTAAGAACAACATGCCCAGAATGGCATCTGTTGAAAGTGAAGCCTATTTTGAGGAGATACTTGCTGTATCTATGAGATAATCTCTCCCACGGGGCAGATGCCCAGCCCTTCCAGGTAGTGAAATGTCAAGTGTTCAAACAGAGGGCTGAGCTGGAGGAGGCTCTCCTGGGATGGCACGTGGGGGTGGCTCCAGGGTGGATGGATGGAAAGGAAGAGTCATCCTACCTCTATTTATGATACGGCAAGAATATGAGACAGAGGAACATGAGAAAGGCCATTTGAGGTCACACATGTGACCACCTATACCAGATTCTCTTTCTGACATTTGTTTCTAGGGATGCGCTGGACATGAAGCCTTCTTACCAGTCAGTGGTGCTTTCCCACGCAGCCTAGAAAAGAGGAGGGCTAGGAGGGGCCTCCCAGCTCCGAATCCCGGCCTCACTGCTGACCTGCAATGTGACTTGAACCTTAACCTCTCTGAGTTTTAACTTCCATCCTGTAAAATGAATATATGGATACTTACCCTGCCAACCTCATAAGATTTTTCTGTGGGCAAAACCCCTATCTACAAATAATTTGTTAATGATTCCATAGAGAAGCCTGTGCCAGAATGTAAATCAGTGGTCACTAAACACAGTTTAGTTCAGAGGATAGTTGGTGTATGGTCAGGCCACTCAGGATGGCTGTTCTCTCACTCCCTGTACACCCCCTGCCTGACCAGTGCCTGTTTCACCTACACCCTACTCACAATGCTGACCTTCCTGCGTAATCACCCCAGGCCCCAGTTAGTGACTGTTCTTATCAAAGGGGCAGTGAGAGGCATGCCCCTCTGCTGGTTTCCCTGGTAACCGATGAGCCAACCTGACGTCAACTCCCCTTATAACTGGCAATCTCCCCCACCCCAGGAGTGAAGACTTCTGCCATGCCATGCCCTGCCCACCATCTACCACACAAGGTGGGGTGTCACTCCAGGACCTTGCCTAAGCCATATATGCTCCCCCATCCATTAAACCACTGATGTCTCTGTTACTGATTCCAGGCTCTTTCTTCAGTCTTGAAGCTGGGCAAGTACAGCCTCGCAGGCCTACAGGATGCAGCCCAACAGTTTGTTTATCATAAGACTTCCTTGTTGAAGGAAGCAGTGCTGGGAGAGTTCCTTAGCCCTTTGAGTAGCACTGCTGTAAACATTATACCTATGGGTAGCTCTCGTCTTAAATGCCATTATCCTAGCTACCATATTCTCTCCCCTGGCCCCACCAGCCTAGCCACCTGTTGAACACCTATCATTTTTCAAGATGTAGCTTGAGCATCTCCCACCTAGATCGCCAGTCCCCTCCTCCTTGGGCCTTTACTGTATGGCAATTATGAATGCAATATCTGTCCCCCAACTAGGCGGTGACATTCTTGAGGTCACATTCATCTCTGTGTCCAGAGACTGGCACAGAGGAGGTGCCCAATGTGCACTCATCAAATAAAATAAAATTTAGAAATATGAGATGTGATTAAAATGGAATATACTCAGCCATGAAAATGAATGAAATAATGCCATTTGCAGCAACATGGATGGGCCAAGAGATTATATTAAGTGACGTAAGTCAGACAGAAAGACAAATAGCATATGATGTCACTTATATGTGGAATCTAAAAGAAATGATACAAATGAACTTATTTACAAAACAGAAATAGACTCACAGACATAGAAAACAAACTTATGGTTACTAGAGGGGCTAGGGGTGGGGGGAGATAAATTAGGAATTTGGAATTAACATATGCACACTACTGTATATAAAATAGATAAGCAACAAGGACCTACTGTAGAGCACAGAGAACTATACATAATATCTTGTTATAACCTATAATGGAAAAGAATCTGAAAAAGAATACATCTATATAAATATATATGTATAACTTAAAATGTATGTAATCACTTTGCTGTACACTTGAAACTGACAAAACATTGTAAATTAACTATACTTCAATAAAAAAATAATCTGAAATAAAAAGTGAGAAGTGCTCCATCCCTGTCTATTTCTTAGCCGGGTGCCGTTAAATCTGTTAAAGAGCCTGAACGGTCGAGGTGTGGTGGTTGAGAGGCAGCTCTGCTTGGAGGCTGGGAAATAAATGAGGCACTGACCCTTTGAAGTTGAAAGATTCTGCGGAGCTTTATTTATTCAACACACAAGTATTGATCACCTACCATGTCCCAGGCATGGTGTGAGGCATTGGGAATACAACTATGAACTAAATGCAGCATCAGTTCTCCAGAACCTGCACGACCTAGTCTCCATATGTCAGTATCACCTTATGGAAGGAAGTGGAGTCTCGGATGCCTGGACTTCCACCATTGGTGTGTCCACCTCATGATGCTGGGTGTTAATAATATGGACTTGATCCAAGTCTTGCTTTCTGAGAAATCCCTCAGAGCTTCACCTGCAGGTAAGGAAGAGGTTTGCTATTTAGATGGCAGAAAGGAGAGGTAAGGGTCAAGGAAGGGCAACAAAGGGTTGGGGGAGGGGATGCAAGGCTCAGTCTGATTCTTTCAAGGCAGAGCTTGCTCTCCCGGCATCTACCTGGCTACCCTCGTCCTATCTCTAGATGCCGCTCCTGCACTCGCTTGTCCCTGCCTTCTTTGGGCCACCTCCCTCCGTCTACATGTTACATCACCATGGCACTCACTAAGCTCCTTTGTATTATAATAATTTGTTTATACGTCTGCTTCTCTTCCTGGGCTGTGAGTTCCCTGAGGCACAAACCAAGTTTCAGTCTTTTCATCTCTTGCCGAGTGTGTCTATTTCTTGAATAAATGGGTAATTATCTCCACTTATACAAATGCAGACCCAGGTTCAGAAATACTGTGTCCTGCCTAATGTCACAGCACGTGAGCCAGATCTTCTGAATCCAGCCACACCCAGCAGGTTGGCCCTGGGGACTATAATTAGAAAATCCCTACTCCAGATCAACTTTCCTGTTCTGAGAAGTAGAAAGCGAGGCCAACAAGGGGATCTGTGTTGTGAAAGTTTGAAAATAATGGCCAACTGGGGGTTCTGAATCAAGTTCTCTGGTCTTCAGGTCAGTAAATCTGGAAGTCATTCTGGACATTGCCCTCTGTTTCACCCGTCATCCTATACTCAAAGTATTCCTAAGTCGGGTGGATTCTGCCTCTTCACACCTCTCATTTCTCTCTCACCATTGTCACTGAATCAACTAAGACCCTCAGCAGCCTTCTAATTACTGGTCCTCCTCCAGTGACTCCTGCTGCAGCCAGAGTGGTCTTTCTAGAATGCAACCCCAATCATGCCCCTCCCCTTGTGGAAACCTTCCTATGGTACCCAGTGTCCCAGGAATCAATCTAAAGCCGTACCTTGGCATCCTTTCCATCTGACTTCGCACCTCTCCAACGCTCTCTCACCCTTCAACCCCTGTACTCAGGGAGCTGCCCTAGGCTATCTTCCCCCTGCCCAGCTCCAGCCTTTAAGACTTTCTCCCTCTGCCCTGGACCTTTGTGTTTCAGTCCTGAGCCCTGGGAACTAGATCTTTCTCTGACCCAGTCCCTTTACGTTGGTGAACTGGTTACACATCTGCCTGGCTTTGCTTATTGTTTCAGACTCACGCTGATGCTCTGTCAACCCCTGTTGGCAGATCTAAGAGCATCCCCATCCCTCCCTTCATGCCCCCCCCCCCACACACACTCTGTGAGCTTCTCCCGTCCCCAAGTTGCCAGTCTGGGTCTGACCATTCCAGTTCTCACTTGTCTGGAAGACCCTATCAGAATGAATGAATGGGTGAACCAGGAATGAATGAGTACATTTCTGTACTTTCTCCCTTACTTCCTGTTCAGATTCCCAGGGCCCTCATCCTGTGCCATGGTTCTTAGACGAGTCTCGCTACAGTTCCTCTTAGCCCAGGCCTAATCTCCCTGAAGTGGCCCATTCTCCAAAATAATCTCAACTTTCCTTGCTCTAACCCCAAGTCAAAATGTCCCTCCCTATCAGGGTGGCTGATATGGAGAAAGGGCACAGGCATAAGCCTCAGGAGGCATAGAGTTTAGTCCCAGCCCTGTCCCTTAACCCCCGTGGAGCTGTCACTTAGAGGTTTCCCCTTCCAGAATCACTTGAGGATCAGTAAGATCATAATCGTGGCAGACAGCCATTTGTGCAAAATTTAAGGCCCAGAGAAAAGCTGAAATTGTGGGCATGGCTTTCCTCTATCCTGATGCCCCAGGCCTGCCTGTCTTCCTGAATTGAAGCCCACCAACCCACTGCTTCTTTTTTGCTTTCCCCAGTCCCCATGCCCAAACTGGGCTTGGTAACGTAGAGCTCCCCATCAGAACTGCCGGTAGGGCAAGTCCTAGCAATGAGGCTGTCCCAGGCTGACACTCAAGCACTTTGCCTTGTTTTATGGTACGCAGTCCTCACAACATCTTTCTGAGTTAGTCTGAGCCGGTGTTAATATCCCCATTTTATAGCTAAGGAATCCAAACTCCAAAATGTGGAAAAACCTGTTCATGAACACAGAACTAAGTGGCAGAACCAGGATTCAACACCAGGTTTCTTGAACCTAAAGTTGTATTGCTGCCCCTATAGACCAAAGTAATGGAATTGACCATGGCCCCTGACCCCTTTATTCCTTCCCTTCCTTCCTGCCTTCCTTCCATTTCCTGGAATGTTGGGAATATGAAAAGACTGGCTCAGGGGCAGGGGACTTAATCCAAGGTGATGAGAAGCGTCTTTGACAGACACAGACCTCACAAAGAGCGTTGGGGGCCCAGGGCAGGGAGCTGGCATGTCGCTTTGCTTGCAGACAGAAACGTACATCTTTCAAATGGACTTGTAAGCCTCATCCAAATAACCATGCATGACGAGGGGAGCAATCATCACCTCTACAGGAGAATGTGCTTCAGTTTGCCCATCCTGTATTAGATTCCATTCAAACTTGATGTGAAAAGCTCCCAGGGGTGAGAAAGACGACAGGTACCACTTCCAGGCCCCTCTCTCAAGGCTGTTTTGAAGGGCAGCCTGTCATCCTGGCATAGGGGATGGCTGACATTCCTCTCTGGGGCAAACTAGGAGCGGTCTAGGCCTGTCCCAACAGCTGTGGGTGCAGATTCTTGGCCCTGCAGAAGAGACTGGGGTCGCCTTGTGCAGACAGATTTGGGCTGGGCCCAGGCAGCTCCACAAGTGAGCCCTGGGCACCAAAGGAGAATAGCTCAGAAGTTCTCCTTTCCAAGGAATCACCCACAGCATCAGCCCTAGAAAATCCACCACACCCCCACTCCTGGCTGGTACCCGAGGCTCGGGTGCCCTACCTTCACTGACCCTGGGTTCTAAGGCGATCCCATTAGCGTAGCACTCGCCCTGAAGTGGTCACTGACCAGTGTCATCTCACCGCTCTGTCTTGGTTTCCTCCGCTGCAGGGGCAAGGATAATACCCACCCTGCCCTGCGGTGAAGATGACAGGAGCTCTGAAGATGACAGGAGCTCATCCAAGTGAAAGTGTTTTGCAGATTCTAAGCTGTGATTATGGGAATGATTAATATCAGGATCATTAGGGTCACTGCCTGGTTTGGGTCCGGAGACCCAGTCAGTGAATCCAGGAGGAGTCTGAAGGCAATCTGGGAGTCATAGGGCCGCCGTACTCATTAAAATGTGCCTGTCTGCCATTGGAGGGCTAGAGAGAGAAGGGGGCTGCTGTCCTTTCAGAGAGGGATGCAATAGAGCGTTTCCGGGTCCCCTTTCTGGAGGAAGAGGGATGGGATGGAGGCGCCAGTGTAACGAGTTCCCTGCACGTGCTGCTCAGTGCTGTTCGTGGTCACAGTCCTGGGAACAGCACCTGGACCCAGCTGACACTAATTGGTTTTCATGGCAAGTGTGGGTCCTCAGCAGAAGTGCTAAATGGCTGGCAGAGCTCCTGTTTCTGAGCTTCCCCAGATGGGACCCACCGAGGGGAGGGGGCTAGGAACCAGCCCCAGGCCCCTGGATTTCCATTCTCAGGTCTCAGCCCACTTAACCACTGGCACAGTTTCCATCTACACAGCATCCAAGGCTCCCAGCGTAAGAGGACCTACAAACACTGATTCTATCACTTGTGGGGTCAGCTCTATGCGTCACACCAAATTGGGTGGATTCAAGAACCAACTCAAAGCAGCTTAATGTTCAAATCGCCTAAAAGAGCTTAATATTAAGAGTTCGGGTTCTAGGGTAAGATACACTTGGACTCAAATTCTAAGTAATCCATTTACAATTTGGGGGATCTAGAACAGGTTTTCTTATCTTTCAAATGGTAAAATATAATAGTACTAACCTCTTTGGGTTGTGAAGAATGAATGGGATAATAGAGGTGCCTGACAAGTAGGCAGTATTCAATATATTTTTGTGGTTTTGGATTTCTTCATGTAAGATGCTTTCACTCTAGAAGGCAGATAAATAAGGCACTGACTAAAATTATTTTTCATAAGAAAATGAGTCTAATTGCCCAAGCTAGAAACCTAAGTGTCATCCTTAACTCCTCCCTTGCGCTCACTCACGAAGGCCAATCAGCCAGGTACAGCTCTCAAATATCTTTCATATCTGTTCCCTTTACAAGGCCAATTCAAGCCATGATAACATGCCGCCTGTACTGCAGTATTAGCCTCTTTATTGATCAGTTTATTCATCAAAGACATGTGCACTTGGCAATTAGAGTTCATCATATGAGATAACCACTGCTTCTAGAAGGAACAAAATGAGGTGGTCCTGTGCTGCACTGCCCTAGGTAAGTGTACCATTTCAAGTAGACTGTTAAAATTGCTGAGCATGGCTTGAGGTTCTCCTTAACTTCCGGTTCATGATCTGGTTCCTGCCTCTCTCTCCAGCTTTCCTTCTTGATTCTCCCCTCATGGTACTGTGTAAGTTCATCAGACGGAATTACTTGCTGTTTGCTGGCCAAGTCATGCTCTCTTTTTCTTTGCACATGTTATCCCCCCTGCTTTTAATACCCTTCACCTTCTTCATCTGGGAAAATCCTACTGGTCCTTTGGACTCAGCTGAGGTGTCACTTTCTTTGGGAAGCCTCTCCCCTCCTGCCCCCAACACACATACTTCAAGAGTAGATTAGGCGCCCCATCCCCTAAGCTCCCAAGACATCTTTTTAATTCATTCTTTCATAGCACTTGTCACACTCTTTGGTTGGTCTCCTCCCCTCCCCACCCCCACTCCTCCACCCCATAGATGGCAAATGCCTTGAGGACAAAGATACATCTTAAAGCCTCTTTTCATATCACACTCCGAGTGGTACCTAAACAGGGGCAGGTGCTGCTGAACTTGGGGATGAGCACAACCATTCTATCAGAATTCCTGCAGAGGGCTGCCTTCTAGGGCTGCCTTAGAGCCTCTGCTTATTTTTGTAACCACAGGTCAGTGGGCAACAGTAACCTACTGTAAATTTACAGCCCAAATGACTTCTCCAAGGCAGTCCAAAGAGGGATTGGACTGATTTCAAGCTGCATTTCAATTTTTGTAACACTGAGTCTCTTTCATATTTGCCTTTATTTCTGGGGCACAGCTCTCAAGACGACAAACGGAAGCCTAAGATTCCCAGGTTCCCTCTCCTTACCATGCTGAGATGGCCGAAGCCTGCCTAAGTTCTCAGCCTCTTATCTGACGCTTTCTGCTCGGCTAATCAGCATGACACCATGCAACTTATGAATAGACAAATGCTTTGAGGAGAAAAGCATCTCCAATTGTCAAAATCACTTCACTGTGCTCCTTTCTCTCTTGGTCCTTCTATCCTGGCTCCCTTGGTGGTCCAGAACTTCAATTTGTGCTCAAAGCTCTGCTTAACCACTGCATTGCTTTCTGCTTGGCTTCTCAGTCTCTCAACCTAAACTAATTATGAGCTGGCAAATCCCTTGAGGAGAGGGTAGAATATCAGGCCCACCTCAACCAGAGTTTCCTCTTCACTCAGAGACCTTGTCCTCTCAAGTCCTGGTTTCCACGGTAACACTCTAATTCCTTTAGCTGTTTTTAAAGTATAGCCTTTCTGTTGTTTGTTTGTTTGTTTGTCAGTGGGAGGTTTGGTCTCCTGCAAATCAGTCTGATGCAGCTGACACCACTGAAAGTAAAGTCGGTTATTCCTCCTTTTTAAACAAAATTCCACTTAAAGGTGATTTTCACCTAAAGACAAATTCTGAATGGGTTTTTAAGATGATAAAAATTTATCTGAATTACTATATGGTGAAGGGTCATGAAGCAAATCAAACCCTATGAACTTGGGGTTCAAGAGAGAGAACAGCCATTTAAATACTGTGGGCAATTCTGTTTAATAAACCAGTCTATGTAATAAATGTGCTCCAGAAGGAATGTGAGATGGGAGCCATGAATCTCAGGCTCCCTCGGTTAGCTTCAGTTTGAGATACTTGCCATTCTACATGTGATGCTAGATAGAATGACACAGTACAATGCTTGTCTGTCTAAAAGGCAGCTCCTTCATCTGAAGGAATGGCAGGATGGCATCTGTATAGGATGCAATGGTTGTGTTGGACTTACTGAAAAATGGCATTTCAGTCTCCAAAATGATAGTTTATAAGAGACTCTCTATGCTACTTTGAATTCTATGCAATTTTCTCCTTGTATGCTAACTCTCAAGGTCTAGCTCTGTATCAAATTTAACTCAACCCATGCGGCACCCATTTTTCTGCTCTAATTACCTCACAGAACCAGTGCTGAGGAAAAGAGCCTTTACAGAGAAGGGTCATCATTCCCTCCTAGAAGTTTGGGCGGTGGGAGCCACTCTCAGGAATAAGAAGAGAGGACAGAAATCCAGAGGCACTTTCTGCTCCCATGTCAACATGAAGTCAGGAGCTGAAAAAAAGCAATGGAAAGATACCTTGATCTTTGTTAATTCCCCACATTTAAAAAAATACCGTCAGCATGTTTTCCTTGGGTGATTGAAATGAAAAGGGCCTCTCTGGATGAATGGAGAACCTTGAGGATTGGGAAGTGGCAGCTCTGAAGGACACGGGCAGTGTACTGAGTGTCTAGGATCCACCGTTGGGGGATGGGGGGAAGGAGGGAAGCCTCAGCAGGAAAGCTGGGCTTCATCAAGCTTTACCTTAAGGATTGTGGGTATTTATTATAATTGTATACAAAATTTACTTTAAAATTTGATAAGTTATGTCAGGTGGGCGCGAGATCCTTATGCATGATATAAGAAAAGAAATTTTGTTTTTTTCTGAGGAGACGAGAGAAGAAGGAGGGAGAAAGGGTGGAGTTGGGAGGAGATGGGTTATAAGGGAGATGGAGAAAGAGCCGGAAAGAAAGAGAGAGGCTAGGACAAGGTAGGTCGAAGAGTCCGTGCTACTCCATGCTGGGGATGCTGAAGGAGGCTTTGAGAATCATGTTTTATAAATGTTCCCTTTAAAGTCCTCCTGTTAGTTTGCTAGTGCTGCCGTAACAAAGTACCACATACTCGGTGGCTTAAACAGAAGTGTGTTGTCTCACAGCTCTGGAGGCTGGAAGTTCGAAACCCAAGGTGTCGGCAGGGTTGCTTCCTTCAGGGGGCCGTGAGCTGTTCCGTGCTTTTCCCCTAGCTTCTGGTGATTTGCTGGAAATCTTTGGTGTACCCTAGCTTGTAGAAGCATCCCCCTGATCTCTACTTCATCTTCACATGGTTCTTCTTGGGTATAGGTCTGCCTCCAAATTTCCCCTTTTTATAAGGAAGCTAGTCATAGTAGATTAGGACCCACCTTAATGACTTCATTTTAACTTGATGATCTCTGTAAAGAACTTGCCTCCAGATGAGATGGCGTTATGAGGTACTGGGGTTAGGACCCCAGTACCTCATAATGGGGGGGACACAATTCGATGCATAATAGCCTTTCACTCCTCACCAAATCACAAGGGCTCATAGGACCTGGATTTTAGCAGAAGTTCCACAGCTAAGGCCATGTATAGCCAGAGACAGCACAGGAGCTACAAGAAGGAGCTCAGGGGGCGAAGGGGCCACGGGCTCACAGAAAACTTGAAGAAGTCTTCACACGTCTACTGGCTGCCACACCAGGGTGTTACAGACAACTTTACAGAAAATTTCATTGAAAGCACAGGTCAATGTTTTATTACAATCTTGTGGCAGGTGAAAAGGCCTCCAGTCGACGAATTCAAAGATTCACTTTTGGTAGGCTTTTTTTTTTAGGCGAGGAGAATAGTTACATCATTATTGTAACATAAAATAATTACATTTTATGTTACAAAAAGAAAAGAAAGATTATTTGGTTAAACATTTGGCTAAACATTAAGACCATTGGGGCTTCCCTGGTGGCGCAGTGGTTGGGAGTCCGCCTGCCAATGCAGGGGACACGGATTCGTGCCCCGGTCCGGGAAGATCCCACATGCGGCGGAGCGGCTGCGCCCGTGAGCCATGGCCGCTGAGTCTGCGCTCCGCGACGGGAGGGGCCACAGCAGTGAGAGGCCCGCGTACCGCAAAACAAAACAAAACAAAACAAAACAAAACCATTAAGACCATTGGCAAGTAGGAGGTTAGGTGATTAGATTCCCAGAACAAAGTTTAATCTAGTTAAATTTGATCAGAAAATTGATTAGTTAAGCATTTTATCAGGAGCACTCATTTCTTCCCAGAAGTAGATTTTGAATTATATTAATCAAAAAGGTTCTGGGGATTCCCTGGTGGTCCAGTGGTTAGGAATCAGTGCTTTCACTGCCTAGGGCCCGGGGAACTAAGATCTCACAAGGCATACTGCGAGGCCAAAAACAAGAAAAAAAGGTTCTGCCCTAGACCAGATTTCAAATGTTTTTTTTCTCTGGCAGGGGTTCCTACCTATTCAGCTCCAGCTGACATCCAGGAGGCATTCTAAGGATCTCAAGTCCCACCAGCACCTCTTTAACAAACACTTCTTCACCGCCTCTGCCCTCAGAGTCTGCCCTGCACTGTGTCCTCCACTGGAGCAGCTCCAGCCCTACCTGTCCTCATGCTCCCGGAAATGGGAGTTATTCTCCTCTTACAAAATTCAGACTTCTTCTCAAGGCCCCGTGCCTTCCTGCCTCTCTCTCACCTGACCTCAGTCCACCTCCTCTTGGCTCACTGTTCCCCATCCACAGGTCTAGAACATCCTTACTGTTCTGTAGACCTGTCCAGCTCACTGCTGTTTGGGGTCTTTGCACCGGCTCTTCCCTCCGCCTAGAGCGTTCTTCTGCAGGGTCGGCTCCTCCCACCATTCGGAGCTCAGTTCCAAGACCCCTCCTCAAGGATGCTTTCCTTATCCCTCTCCCAATGACCCTCCATCCTTTACCCTGTTTACTTTCTTCACGGCACTTAGCACCATCTGCCTTTGTCTTGTCCTGTTCTCTTGTCTGCCTTCCCTACCAGATTGTTAGATGCATCTGGACAAGAAACGGGTCTGTTCGCCACAGTATCCAACTGTCTGGCTCATGTAATAGATGCTCAGTAAATTGTTGGTGAATGTTCAATAAGTATCTGTTGGTGAATGTTTAATAAATATATGGAGAACCTGTGGCTCAGAGTAGTTAAGTAATTTGCATAACATCACACAGCATTAAGTGATGGAGTGGGGAAACTATCAGTAGTTTGACTCACTCTTAAGGCCCTACTCTTTTCACTAATCTTCTCTGTCTTCTTTATCTCTTAACCCTGGGGGACCCCAACACTTCTTTGTTGTTAGTCTATGGACCAGACCCTGTAAGAGTTAATTTCCTCTCTCATTTCCTCTTGACCCAGAGGCCACAAATCCCTTCTGATGCTGTGGGTCCCCTGGACAGCCCTTTGATACCCAATTTGCTCGGAACTGGTTGCCCTTCCTTCCAAAGCACGAGATACTCACTGGGCATCCCCGAAGCCTCTCTTTTTCTCCACCTCAGAAGCCTTTCACTCCACACTCACGCAGCAAATGGTCATTAAAAGCCTTCTCTGGGCCAGGCCTGTTCTAGGAGCTGCCAAGTCATCCCTACTTCTCTCAATCAGGGCTTTCTGTCACCGTGCTGCTTCATCCTATTTCCTTCTCAGTGTCTCTAGAACACAAATAAATGAGTAACCGTTTCTATCTTTTCTCTTCTTAAGCCTCTTTCCTGCAGGCTCTCAGGCCCAGGGCCCTGTTCACACCTGCCTGGTCTTGTCCCCCCCCCCCCCCCCCCCCCCCCCCCCGGGAGGCAGAAAACAATCCGTCCCAGCTCAGAACAAGCATTAGCATATCAAAAACTCTGGTTTACATTGTGGTTACTCCCACTCAGCACAGCCCCTGAGGCTCAAATCCAAATGGATTTTGAGGCAAATGGTTTCATGTATTATATTTCCATAAAAGGTGCCTGGTAGGATGCAGACACACAAACCCTGTGGCAACATCTCAGACTTTCTCTGTCAACTCCAACCCAGATACTGAGTGTTGGGCGGTGGAGGGGGTAAGTTGGATTGGCCTGGCCTTGCTTCTTCTCAGGCATTAGTCCAGGACAAGTCTAAAATTAGCCCCACCCCCTCCCAGTGCTAAAAGTCAGCTGGAGCAACGTGGGGCCAGTTACTTTTAGAAACCATCACTTTGGGGCTTAGGGCTGAGCAACAGAAACAGGTGTTGGAAACTGGGCCTGGAACCTGCAAGGCAGGAAAGAAGAGCCGGATCAAGTTCAGGAGCCTGGATCAGAATGCCAGATCCAGGGACAAGGGCTGCAAATTCAGACTGATGCAGTGGCCGCGGTCAGATCAAGGAGAAATAGCAGAAAACCAAGCCAGAGCTGCCTGTAGCTCTTATTGCAATGCTAAGGCAGGGTGGGGCTGGTAGGTACAGGAAAGGAAGGAAGCAGACGTTTATTAGGTACAGTGTGTACCAAATGCTTTATATGTGGTGTCTTGTGGAATCTCATTGGTAGGAACTATTACTTTGCCTCTTTTACCGTTGACTAATGGAATGTCAGAGCTGTTCAGTAAGTTAGCCAATATCACACAACCAATACATGGCAAAGCAGGGATTCAAACCCTAGCTTATTTAACATAAGGCCTGGCTGCCTCTAGGAGCAGCAGGAAGGGAGATTTCAGATCCACCCACAACCCATGAGAATGCACCACGAAGTTGCCTGACCAATATTTCTCACATCCTAATTTCCTGGGGAGCCTTGACAAAAGTACCAATGCCTGGGTACCATCACCCAGAGGTTCTATGTAATTGCTCTGGGGCAGGGCTTAAGAATAGGTATTTTACAGCAGATTCTCTTACGCCACCTGGGTCGAGAACAAGGCTCTACGCTTGGTTGCTGACCAGCTCCCCTAGGGCAAGCTGGAGAAATAAGGTGGGGATAGATGTTTATGTTCGACTTATCTGGGTTCCACTCCAGAGGGGCAGGGTACCTAGTCAGCCATGGCATTTTCCACAGAAGATTCTCTGGTTGAGGGTTGGTCTTCTCAAATTCTGAAGTCAGTTAAAGAATTGAAACTCATTCCCACACTGTGCAGTAGAAGCTAACACAACATCGTAAAGCAACTATACTCCAATAAAAATTAATTTTAAAAAAGTTAAAAAAAATACAAAGACAGATGAAACTAAAAAAATAAAATTAAATTAAAACACTTTCCCACAAAGAGAGGGTGGAAGCCAGGAACCTGGGGACTTAGGATTCTGTAAAGCAGAAATTTTCAAAGAAGAGAGGAGTAGAATCAGCATCATCTATCATTCTAACATGGCACTGTGCCCATTTCACCAAACCTTTATAGAGGGAGGAGACTCCCTCAATGTAACTGGCAGGGCTCCCTGCGCAGGAGTGAGAAGTACAGGTGAGTCCACTTCTGATCTCACTCAGGAATGTCTATTCTGGCGCAGTTAACTCACAGCTTCTATGCAGTTTAGCACTTGATTATGTATCTTTGGTGTCCTTTTGATTTCTAATTGTTTCATATTTAATTACTTCAAGTCTTGCTTTCTTTGAAGTCTCCTGGAGAGCATGGACTGTATCATGTAGGATACAGAAAATAACATCTGAAAAACTTCTCATAGTCTTAGCTGGGACATCTTCGGGTCCTCATGATTGCATACTGGCATCATCTTGGAAATTAAAAACAATACTAATGCCTGGGTCCCAATCCTTGAGAATGTGATTTAATTGGTCTGGGATGTGGCATGAACATCATGACTTTTCAAATATGCACGGATAATTAGAATATGCACCCAAGGCTGAGAAACAAAATTGAAGGATAATAAAAAGCTATGTGAAAGAAAGTTACAAAAATGGTTATGTCTGTGAGGAGAAAAATGGGGTTATTTGATTTATTCTTTTATTATTTATTTATTTATTTATTTTTGTGGTACGCGGGCCTCTCAATGTTGTGGCCTCTCCCATTGCGGAACACAGGCTCCGGACGCGCAGGCTCAGCGGCCATGGCTCACGGGCTTAGCCACTCCGCGGCATGTGGGATCCTCCTGGACCAGGGCACGAACCCGTGTCCCCTGTATCGGCAGGCGGACTCTCAGCCACTAGGGAAGCCCGATTTGTTTTATTTTTGCTAATCTGTGTTCTCTATTTCCTTCTCCACATTGGTTATATAATTTTAAAAATAAGACCAAAACAAAAATGAAACTGGATTAGGTATTCCTAAAATTGTTTAATTTTTTCAGAGATAGATCACTGATGATAACTTGTACCAAGTTGGAATGGGTCCTGATCAGACACTATCCTCACTCACTCAGCAAATATTTATTGAGAGCCTGCTGTATTCCACATGATAGACACTGAACGTATAAGAGTGAATTTTACAAGCACAATCCCTGCTCTCATGAAGTCTACATCTAATGGGGAAGATTAACCATCAAACAAGCAAATACAGACTTCAAGAAGATGTTCTAGTAGGTACAAACAGCTGAGTATTATATTGTTTTGTAAGTAACCATAACAGAAATTACACATATCCAGCTTACATTTTCTCTCCTTTGTCCAAGGCAGACATTGCTTATTGATTATCTCACCCTTTTCTGCTGAAGCTCAGTATCCACTTCAACATAACTGATCAATCTGAGGTGGTGCTTGAAATAAAACATAAATAGTATCCCAGGAAAGAGCTATGAATTATCTTGTTGAAAGTAAACTAGATGACTCAAAAGGTAATTGAGACCTTCTGGTATGGCCAAGTAGCTCCTCTTGGACCATACATCTTGTAGATAACAAATATAAACTCTGGGCAAAATATAAGAACACCTAATTGAAGGTACTGGAGAGAAAAAAAACAGGCAAAAACCAGAGGAGACTGAACCACTGGAAGAAGAGAATGGCATGGGGTAAGTTTCCTGATTTACACCTTCAGCCTAAGAATGGGGCCCTGTCTGTGATATGCAGGGCAGAAGGGAAGCCTTACATTCTATGAATGAACTCTGCCCAGATCTATGGCTGACCCCAAACCACATATGTAAGAGGCAGACTTTAAGAGTCCCAGCTACAGCTAAAAGAGCTGAACTGAAATTCCAGCTGCTACTGGGGAGATAGGGTTTTGTAGCTTGAGTTCAGCCACTCTAAAGGCCTGAATAAAGAAAAGTCAATACTCACTAGAACAGCATAATAGAATCAGACTTTTTACCATATATCATTCATAATGACCAAGATACACTCCAAAATTATTCAACATACAACAAAACAGATTTTAAAAAGAAAACACAATCAACAGAGTCCAACTCTAAGATGACTTAGATGATGGAATTAGCAGACAAGAATTTTAAAGATGTTATTGTAACTATGTTCAAGTATGTAAAGGAAAATATATCCATAGTGAAAGAAAATACAGAAAATCTTAGCAGATAAATAGAAATTATTTTAAAAGAATCAAATGAAAACATAAGAACTGAAAAATAAATATCTGAAATAAAAATGCAATGTGTGCTTAAAAACACAAGGGAAATGAAAGAAGAAAAAGTCAATGAACTAGAAGATAGATCATCAGAAATGATTCAAACTGAACAGAGATATAATAAATGTGCAGAGACTCATAGATCTTTGAAACAATGTCAGAATGTCTTATATACATATAATTGGAGTCCCAGAAGGAGAGGAGAGAAAGAACAACACAGAATAGTATTTGAATAAATAATGGGTGAAAAGTTTATAAATTTGGAAAAAGACAAATAGTTATGGACTCTAAAACCTCAATAAATGCCAAGAAAGATTAATATCAAAACCAAACCAAACAAAACAAAGATAAAAACATTCAGGCATATCATAATCAAACTGTTGAAAATCAACGACAAAGAGAAAATCAAGAAAACAATGCTGAGAGAAATTGAAGGTGTAAATAAATGGAGAGATACACTAAGTTAATGGATTGAATGATTCAGTATTAAGACAGCAATTACCAAATTGACCTATGGATTCATTACAATCCTAATCATAATCCTAATATGCTTTTTAGTGAAAATTGACAAGCTGATTCTAAAATTTCTGTAGAAATGTAAGGAATTTAGAATATTCAAAGAAGTTTTGAAAAAAGAAGTCAACGGTGTAGACTTAACACCACTTGACTTCAAGACCTACCCTAAAACTACAGTAATCAAGACAGCGCAGTGCTGGCACAAGGATCAACAAACAGATGGATAGAACAGAATAAAGAGCCCAGAGATAGACCCATACTTAGACATTTATTTTATTTTTGACAAAGGTGTTAAAGCAACCCTATTGGGAAAGGAACAAATGGTGTTGAAATAATTACATATTCATATGGAAACAAATTAATCTTGCCCTAAATCTTACTATCCACAAAAATCAATTTGTGAAGGACCATAGACGTAAACATACAAGCCAGAGCTACAAAACTTCTAGAAGAAAACATAGGAGATTATCTTCATGACTTGGGGGAAGGCAAAAGCCAAAAAAACAAACAAAAAATTACACTTAATCAAAATTAAGTCTCTGTTCATCAGAAGAAATGTCATTAATAAAATGTATAGGCAAGCCACAGGGCTGGAGAAGATATCTGCAAAACATGTCTGACAAAGAATTTGTGTTCTGGATATACTAAGTACTCCTAAAACTCAATAATAAAATGACAAACAACTCAATTTAAAAATGGTCAAAAGATTTGAACAGACACTTCACAAAAGATGGTAAATTAATGGCCAGTAAGCACGTGAAAAAACGTTCAACATCTTTAGTCATCAAGGACATGCAAATTGAACCACTATGAGGTACCATTCCACACTTACCAGCATGGCTAAAATTAGACTGAGAGCAACAAATATTGTCAGAAAAATGTAAACGTACGTGGTTGGTAGGAGGGGAAAATGGTCAAAAACATTGAAAAAGATCTTCCAGTTTCATATAAATTAAATACATCCACTTTCTAAGACCCAGCAATTCTACTCCTAGGTATTTACTAAAGGGATACAAAAACACATGTCCACAAAAAGTGTGCCCAAAAGTGTTCATATTAGCTTTATTCATAATAGCCCCAAACTGGAGGACCAGCTGTCCATTAATTGGAGCCTGGATAAACCGTGGCATATTCATACAGTAAAATACTATTCATCAATGAAAAGAAACAAACAACATGGATGGATGAATCCCCAAAACATGCTGAGTGAACAGAAATTCCACAAAAGTATACAAATTGTACAATTGTATTTATATGAAGTACTAGAATAGGCAAAATTTATCAATGGTGAAAACATGAGAATATTGGATCTCTCTAGGAGTGTTAAGGCAGGAGTTTTCTGGGAAAGGACATGGGAAACTTTCTAGAGTGATGGTCAATGTTCTGTCCCTTGATAGGGTCTGGGTTGCACAGGTGTGTGCATTTATAGGAACTCATCAAATGATATACTGACAATTTTTGCATTGCACTGTACACGATTTTCATCTGAAAAGAAATAAAGGAATTGTAAACAAATTTTGAACTCTGGTTAGTAACATTGAAGTACTTTGGAGAATGTATTAATGTCTGCAACTTACTTGGGAATGTAATAGCAAAAATAATTAAATGAGCGGCTGAATGGATAGAGAATTAATATATGATAAAGCAAATACAGTAAGGCGTCAGTTGAAGAAACTATGTGGTATGTATATGGGTGTTCACTATAAAATTCTTTCAACACATTTCTAAGTTTGAACATTCTATAATGGAATGCTGAGAACAAAGATAACTGAAGAGAATTGGCAGATTGCCCATGAGATGAAGTCCTGGCCCTGGAGAAAGACACCAGAGTCTAGCTGATGTACAGGGGAACAGGGTAGGCAAAAGGGACTCGTGGGTCCAGAAACTGACTTTCTTTGCTCTATTCTAACTGTGGCGATGAACCTGGGGGCTGAGGCAAAGCAAAGGACCGAGTGCCTCTTGTATTCCATAAGACCCAGGGGCTCATGCTCTCTGCAATTGCCTTGCTTACCAGATGGTGACTTTAAGAATTCTCAATGTATATAAATATCAAATCACTATGATGTACACTATGATGAACACATACAAAACTACAACGATGTTGTATGTCAATTATGCTTCAATTTAACAAAAAGTCCTCAACAGATCTGTTCTAGAAATCTGGAACAGAAGGGGCTGTCGGACACCATTTATTCTCTATCTACTGAGCACCTGCTGTGTGCTACTCTCTGTGCAAGGCTCTGAGGAGTCTATGATCAACCGAATAAAAATGCCCCCTGCCCTTTTTTGATCTCAACATTGATGAAACTCTGCTCCTCTTCTATGTTTCTCACTACTTACACCCTGACTAGAAGACTTGCAAATCCTTCTACAAGCCATGTTGACATTTCTTAAATCTCTGAATTCAAAAACCCCTTTCTAATGTTGGAACTGAATATCTCCATCTCAACAGAAAGATAATTTTTTTCTTGTTTTACCCTCTCTGGAGTCAAGCTTGACACAAGAAGATCCCCAAAGCCTCAAAATAGTTCGGCAAGAAATTGGACACATGCCTAGGGACCCCAAGTCACTGTACACTCTCCTGAAGTAGAGATGTGATAGAAAGGGCAGTCAGCTGCTAAGCTCAACCCTCTGCCCTACTTCCAATGGAGGTCACAGCCATTACCATGCCTTGTCCTGGCACCACAGCCAGAAGGTCTGCCCAAAGTTTAGCCCAAGGGCATGACATCAAGCAGAGGTGCCTGGCTTCCTGGGTAGCTTCACATGACCTTGAATCCCATGTTACAAATCTAATTGCTCCAGCCTCACCTTTAGCTTACAAAAGAGAAAATTCCTGACTTAAACAAATGTCTCTTTCCCCAAATTTGGTGAAATGTGGACACGTTATGAGCTAATATATTAATGTTACAAATGACCCCAAATGAGTTGAGTGATACCACAGGCAATAAAAAGAAAATAAAAATAGGTCGCCTTCATTAAAGAGACTGTCAACTTTCCTTTCATACAGTGACTCATTCCCTTTGCAGAACTGAATACTTTCCCCTCTGCAAACTCCAGACCATCACCTATTTGTCATCTTTGTAGGCTTACAAATCACCAGGTCTGCAAATCTCTCAGCACAGTGATCCTTTCCAGCTTCTTACTGCTCCTCGTCCTGCCTGAAAGATCTTTGCTTCTTCTCTCTCCCCTCCTTCCCCAAGAATGTTTACCCCTCAGACGCTTAAATACCTGTTTTCCTTCCTTAGAATGTTGGATTCTTGGGAGATAATGATATGACTTAGGGAAATAAGTGTGTGGTTTCCCCACCCCTGGTGCCGGTGAAGGCGGTTAGTGTTTCCGGACTTTCTGAAGCTCTTTGAAAACAACAGGGCAAATCAGATTCCAAAGCTTCACCTTCTGAAGGCTGAGCGTGTCTGGGCAGCGGCTGCATGATTTGGATGGAGTCATCACTGGCGAGGCCGAGTTGACTCAGCCAGGAAGCACTTGTTGCTCTTCTAAACTCCACGGCACCAGAGATGAAGTCACCTTTCTTCTTTTAAAAGCAACAGAGCTGCCCTGTGAGTCCCTGTCACGTCTGCGGGAACTCAGTGTTTTTTCCACAGCTGGGCACCAGGACCTTCTCAGGTAAGAAAGCTTCTCTTTAGTGGGTTTCCATTCAGGAAAGCTTGACTGGGGGGGGGCACTTTTTAGGGCACCTCAGGGTAAAGTTGGAGTTGGGTCAAGGGACGTTCTGGGTGAGAACAGCTGGTTCCCAGGCAGCTGGTACCCACCTGGTGGGCTGGCAGGCCCTGGGCTGAGTGACCACTCAGCTCGGGCTGCAGTGGCATGGAAATCTAACCCGGGCTTGGTTTCAGGTGTCTGTTCTAACAGTGGGACAATGAACCCTTTGGTGAAGCAACTACAGGTGGTCTCCTTAGGCTGGGGCTGTCCTACCTGTTTTGCCTTCCTACAACGGGCTTTGTGTTTTGGGTAGAACCCTTAGAGGGTCTCATGATAAAGGCTGATGTATAGGAAAGCAGCAGCTCTCTGGAGAGCCTTCATTTGCTCATTCACCGGCTTGAATTCTTCCCTTCTTCCTCAGAGTGTAGCAGGGACAAAGGCCCAGCTTCCTTGTCCTGACACGCAGCGACCTTGTGTAAACCATGGCTGTGCTCTCCTGTGGGGCAGAAGCGTGCAAACACATCTTAGAGCCTGTCCATGCGAGTTCTAAGTTTTGGCGTGTGTACGTGCGTGTGTATGGTCGACCTGTGGTCCTAGGGGCCCCTGAAATCTCCCTGCTGCACTTTCTATGAGCTACATGAATCACTGCCACTAATTGAATCATACAGCTCTTACGAGCTCTGGAAGTCTCAGTAAAGACATCTTGGTGATGATGGAGGCGCCTACAGGGTGATAAATGGCTTTTGAGAGAGTTGAACCACAGTAAAGTGAAAACACTGAGAATTGCAGGGTCCCTTTATAACCTGACACAGAACCCTATCCCACACAGGATTCAGTGCTTTCATCTATAACCTCTGAAGGGAACAAAGAATTTCATTGAGATAAGAGATGCTTGTTTTAAATGCAACTGCATACTGGCTGCGAGCGCCTGCTTACTCATTCACCTCAAACTTGGCACATCCAGAATTTATCCTTACCTGAACTCTGCAGAACCTCCCCCGACCCCCGTGTCCCCCAGCTACGTGAAAAGCACCTGGTTGTCCACGACAGATTTCTGGACTTCAACCTTGACCCCTCCTTTGCCCTCACATTCCCACATCTAGTGTGGCAACACAACCCACAGATTCTGCCTCCATGTGACCTCTCAGATCCATCCACTCTCCCACTTCCACGGCTACTTTAAGCCCTTATCACCTTTTCCAGGAATACAGAAACCTCTTATCCCAGCTTCCTCTCTCCAGCCTCATCTTCCCGGGGCAGCCAGAGTGATGATTCTACAATGACTGATTGGCACCTGCACGATCCGATCCATCACTAGTCTGTTGATCTGTCTTCTTAATAGGCCTGAAAATTTTTCTCGCCTACCCATCCCACCACCCTACCTTGGTCCGTCCCACCAGCACTCTTTGCCTGAGTTATTGCAATAGCCGCTTAGCTGACCTCCCTGCTACCAGGCTCACTCCCTTCCTAGTATAAGACACTTCAAGCTTCTTATCTTCCCAAGAAGTTTTTTTTAATTTTATTTATTTATTTTTGGCTGCGTTGGGTCTTCGTTGCTGTGCGCCGGCTTTCTCTAGTTGCAGCAACTGGGGGCTACTCTTCGTTGCGGTGTACGGGTATCTCATTGTGGTGGCTTCTCTTGTTGCAGAACACAGGCTCTAGAAAAGAGGGTTTCAGTAGTTGTGGTTCGCAGGCTCTAGAGCACAGGCTCAACAGTTGTCACGCATGGGCTTAGTTGCGCTGTGGCATGTGGGATCTTCCCAGGCCAGGGCTCAAACCCGTGTCCCCTGCATTGGCAGGCGGATTCTTAACCATTGCGCCACCAGGGAAGTCCCTTCCCAAGCTTTTTAAGGACGTTTCTCATAAGAGCAGAACTTGAAACACTTATTACCCTATCTGGGGTTTAGAAGCATTAGCATTTCTAGGACTCGTGTGGATACTTCAAGGAGGGAGGCAGAGAGAATGGGGGGAGATGGGAGATGTATATTGCAGTGGGAAGATGGCTTGAAGAACACATAACGCTCAGGCCCTGGAACCATGCAGGTCTGCATTGGAATCCTATCTCCCTACTTCCTAGTGTGGCTTTGACCAAATTGGTAAATTTTCTTAAGACTCATTTTCCTCAACTATGAAATAGAAATAATAATGCCTATTTCTCTGGGTGAATATGAATTAAATGAGAACATTTATGAAACAGCCATTATGAGTTTTTAGTTCCTTTCCTTCTTTCCTTCTCTTTTACAACTTATAATCTCTATCATATATCTTGTAAGTATCTGTGTGTGTATGTATGTATCGAGTTTTGGCAAGGTGGGGAGGAGTGGCAAAGAAATAGGTGAGAACTCTCTCAAGGAATTTGCGATTTACTTAGAGAGGTAAAGCAAACTTACATAGTATGAAAACATCGATAAAAAAAGCATTCTGCCATTGTCATGTGGACAGTCCCAGTTGAGTACATAAGTGGGAAGAGCTTGAGAAAACAGGTCTGTGAATACCTGCAGACAGAGTGTAAGTAGATTTATATCAAGCAATTTTAGATTTAGGCTCTTTGGGGACTTAAAAATCATTGGCTTCTCTGATGTTGAAGTAAAACTTTCCAGAAGGCTTTCCACTTTTAGAGTGATTTAAGGACATACACATTAGAGTTTAAGTGACTTTACTCATTCATTCATTCATTCATCAAACACTTATTAAACACCTACTCTGTGCCAATAGGTCCTCTATTATACTCTTCCATGGGACATGGATAATTCTCCTCTTCTTGAATCAGGGATAGCCTTAGAGACTTGATGATCAATAGGATAAGAAGAAAGTGACCTTCGGGGACATCCATGGCTAGGTTCTCAGGAGCTTTGCAGCTTCCGCCTGGTTTTCCTGGCCCACTCACTCTGGGGGAAGCCAACCACCATATAAAGTCATGTGGTGGTAACCTGGCTCTCTGGGGCGGGGGGATCCCCCTGATTTGCAGTGTTTACCAGTTTTTATTCTATAAATACTCCCTCCCACCATGGCTGATTTCAAGCTACCAAAGTGACAGCACCGAATGCAGGGTTGGAAAGAAATACACAGAATCAGTTCTTACAAATTTGTACAAACCAGTTCCGGTGCATGATGGTCAGTTACCCTTGAGGCCATCATCCTGTGAGAACACCCAACCTAACTAGACGGAGAGGCTCCATGGAGAGAAGCCCAACCAGCCGCAGATTTTCCAGCCATTCAGGTTTAGGCTACAGGAAAAAAGCCTACAGACGACTCCAGACTCAGCCACTATCTGACTGCAGCTGTATAGAAGACCCTGAGGGAGAACATGTCAGCTCAGTCCAGTCACCCCACAGCATTCTCAGAGATGTGACAAGTCATATTCTCTAGGTTTAGAGGTGGTTTGTTACACAGCAAAAATAACTGGAACAAGGTGGTATTCTTGTTTATCCAGAAGGCAACCCAGATTAAGCCTCCAAGGGTGTGGAGGGGTAGAGGGATCTATCCAGAGAATTCTTTGTCCATGCATATTCTCAGGCCTCAGACCACTGAGGAAGAAAGCGTTTCATTTAAAAAGGCCTGGGACTTCCCTGGTGGCACAGTGGTTAAGAATCCACCTGCCAATGCAGGGGACATGGGTTCATGCTCTGGTCTGGGAAGATGCCACATTCTGTGGAGCAAGTAAGCCCATGCGCCACAACTACTGAGACTGCGCTCTAGAGCCCATGAGCCACAACTACTGAGTCCGTGTGCCACAACTACTGACGCCCGCTTGCCTAGAGTCTGTGCTCTGCAACAAGAGAAGCCACCGCAATGAGAAGCCTGTGCACTGCAACAAAGAGTAGCCCCTGCTTGTCACAACTAGAGAAAGCCCACTGGCAGCAACGAAGACCCAATGCAGCCAAAAATAAATAAATAAATTTAGAAAAATAAATAAATAAAAAGGCCTGAGAAAGAGACTCAATGACTTTACTAACTAGTTTTATGCTTATAACTAAATCAGTGAAAGAAATCTCTCTCTCTCTTTCTCTCACCTCCCCCCACCCCTCATCATCTGTCCCATCACTTCCCCATCTAACTCAACTCACATAAAACTCTGCTGGGATATCTCCCTTACCTGCTCTTTGGGCTCTGCTCCATCCTCCACATGGAATTTGCTGGGAGAAGCAAGCAGACAGAAAAAACATGAAGTCAAGGAAATGCCCAGAGTCCAGAGCCCTGGAAGAAAGCAACTGAGACCCCTAGAAAAGAGCAGCCAAGAGGAGAATTTAAAAATAGGCTCTAGGGCTACCCTGGTGGCGCAGTGGTTGAGAGTCTGCCTGCCAATGCAGGGGACATGGGTTCGTGCCCTGGTCCGGGAGGATCCCATGTGCCGGGGAGCAGCTGGGCCTGTGAGCTGTGGCCGCTGGGCCTGCGCATCAGGAGCCTGGGCTCCGTGACCGGAGAGGCCACAACAGTGAGAGGCCCGCGTACTGCAAAAAAAACAAAACAAAACAGGCTTTAGTGGAGACACAGGGATTAGTGGTCAAAGCATGAGTCATTTTTTTTAAAAGCAACTTTATTATTATTATTGTTTAATTTTATTTATTTTTTGGCTGCTTGGGTCTTCATTGCTGCGTGCGGGCTTTCTCTAGTTGTGGCGAATGGGGGCTACTCTTCATTGCGGTGTGCGCAACGAGAACATTGTGGTGGCTTCTCTTGTTGCGAAACACAGACTCTAGGTGCGCAGGCTTCAGTAATTGCAGCGCACGGGCTTCAGTAGTTGCAGCGCGTGGGCTCAGTAGCTGAAGCACGCGGGCTCTAGGTCACAGGCTCAGTAGTTGTGGTACACGGGCTTAGTTGCTCCAGGGCATGTGGTATCTTCCCAGACCAGGGCTGTAACTCGTGTCCCCTGCATTGGCAGGCAGATTCTTAACCACTGCTCCACTAGGGAAGTCCCAAAGCATGAGTTTTGAAATCAGATGACCTGGGTTCCAATCTGAATCCTGACATTTTCTATTTGGTTGACCCTGGAAAGTATCTAGACATCTCTCTTCTCGGTTTTCTTTATCTTTTTAATATTCTTTTTTTTTTTTTTTTTTTAATTTATGGCTGTGTTGGGTCTTCATTTCTGTGCGAGGGCTTTCTCTAGTTGTGGCAAGCGGGGGCCACTCTTCATCGCGGTGCGCGGACCTTTCACTATCGCGGCTTCTCTTGTTGCGGAGCACAGGCTCCAGATGCGCAGGCTCAGTAGTTGTGGCTCACGGGGCCCAGTTTCTCCGCGGCATGTGGGATCTTCCCAGACCAGGGCTCGAACCCGTGTTCCCTGCATTGGCAGGCAGATTCTCAACCACTGTGCCACCAGGGAAGCCCTTCTTTATCTTTTTAAATTGAAGTATAGTAGGTGATTAACAATGTTGTGTTAATTTCAGGCGTACAGCAAAGTGATTCAGTTATACATATGTATATCTATTCTTTTTCAGATTCTTTTCCATTATAGTTTATTACAAGATATTGAGTATAGTTCCCTGTGCTATACAGTAGGTCCTTGTTGTTTATTTTATGTAGTAGTGTGTATCTGTTAATCCCAAACTCCTAATTTATCCCTCCCCCACCCTCTTTCTCCTTTGTTAAACATAAGTTTGTTTTCTATGTCTGTGCATCTATTTCTGTTTTGTAAATAAGTTTATTTGTGTCACATTTTAGATTCCACATATAAGTGATATCACATGATATTTGTCTTTCTCTGTCTGACTTACTTCACTAAGTATGATAATCTCTAGGTCCATCCATGTTGCTGCAAATGGCATTATTTCATCCTTTACTATGGCTGTCTTCTCAGTTTCTTCATCTTTAAAATTTGGATAATAATGCCATCTCACAAAGTTCTTGTGAAGATTAACTGAGATGATGCCTAATACCTGGGGCTGAATAAGTAGCAGTCAACCTTAGTAGTAGTGATAGTATTGGAGTCATACTAGTTTACTGTTGTCACAAGTCCCAGAGTCACAGGCTCTTCACAGGCCCAGAGATTCAGTCAGTCAGTCACACTACAGGTGACCAAGATTCAATAAGTACTTAAGTCAGACCAAATATCTATATTCTGAATGTTTATTCTACTGCCAATTTTCTTCTCTTATTGTCCCCCAAATATATTTCCAAAGGCTTTAAAAGCATGACTGTGCATTATTTCTCCTGTATCTTAAGCAATATGAATTAAAACCATATTTTCTTATTTCTTGTGAGTCCTCGTCTTACCTTCTACTGTGTAGCAGTAGTTCAGTGATCAACACATTTTAACTATTATTATTATTTAAATGCTGTTTAAGAAGAAATTGAAGTTGGGTGACTTTTGCAGGAATCCTGTGCCCAGGGTGCTCCAGAAACGTCAAGTTTACCATTTTGCAGATGGCGTCACTGTGGTAGGACAATCAGGCTGAAGGATAACGTGATTCTTGGGAGCGAAGTGTGAGTGTTAAGTTCTCCTGCTTTATTTATATTTTGTGAATACGAGTTACTAAAACTTTAATCTATGAATTGACGTTAGGCAGACTTGTCTCATTAAATTTATGATTGGTCTAGTCATGTGGATTTTTTGAACAAAGAATAATGCAAACATTCAGACTGTTAAAGAAAAGCTGATTTGCATACTTCTAAAAAGCTTTTCTAATAAAATATTTATTGATTCACAAGTGTGTGCCCACTTCACCCAGCGTCCCCAGTGTCAACATTTTGTGTAACTATAGTACAATATCAAAACTAGGTAATTGACATTGGTACAATCCATAAACCGTATTCAGATTTTATCAGTTATATGTGTACTCATTTGTGTATATGTGTATAATTGTATGTAATTTTGTCATGTTTATTTCAGGTAACTATCACCACAATCAAGATACAAAACTGTATCATCACCACATGGCTCTCTTGCACTATCCCTTTGCATCCATCCCCCTCATCCCTAACCCTTTGAAACCATTAATCTGTTGTCCATCTGTATAATTTTATTTCAGGAGCATTATATAAATGGAATCATGAGTATTTACGTGCATGAGATTGACTTTTTCCACTCGGCATAATTTTCTTAAGATCTATCCAAGTTGTTGCATGTATCAATAGTTGGTTCTTTTTTTACTGTTGAGTAGTAATCCACAGCATGGTTGTAGCAAAGTTTGTTTAATCTTTTGCCCATTTATCCATTGGAGGATATCTGGGTACTTTCCAGTTTGGGACTACTACAAATAAAGCTGCCATAAGCATTTGTATGCAAGTTTCTGCATGAACATAAGTTGTCATTTCTCTGGGATAAATGCCTGAGAGTACAATATCTGGGTCTCATGGTAAGTCCATTTCTAGTTTTAGGGTGAACGGAAAACTCTTTTCCAGAGTGGCCATAACTTTTTGCATTACCACCAGCAGTGTGTAAGTAATGGAGTTTCTCTGCATCCTTGTCAGCATTTGGTGTTATCACTATTTTTTATTTTAGCCATTCTGATAGTTGGGTAGTGATAACATATTGTGATTTTAATTTGCATTTCCATAATGTCTAATGGTGTTGAACATTTTTTTTTTCATGTGCTTCTTTGCCTTCTATATATCTTCTTCAGTGAAATGTCAAATTAATGACTTCTGCCCATTTTCTAACTGGATGCTTTGTTTTTTTTATTGTTGAGTTCTGTGAGTTCTTTATATATTCTAGATAAGCATCTGTTTTTCAGATGTTTACAAACATTTTCTCCTGCATTGTAAATTTGTACATCATCCTCTAAATAAGATCTTTCAAAGGGCAAAATTTTAAATTTTGATGAAGTCCAATTTGTCAATATTTCCTTTTATAGGTTGTTCTTTTAGAGCAAAGAATAAAAACTTTTTGCCTAGTCCTAGTTCTCAAAGATTTTCTCCCATTTTTTCCTAAAAACCTGTAGTTTTACATTTAGATCTGTAATCCATTTTGAGATAGATTTGTGTAAGTCGAAGTTTAGGTCAAAGTTAATTTTTTTGCTTAAGTATGTTCAGTTGCTCTAGCACCATTTATTTAAAAGGCTATCTCTCCTTCATTCTGTTGGTTTTGAACCTTTGTCAAAAATCAAGTGAGTGGGGACTTCCCTGGTGGTCCAGTAGCTAAGACTCCGCACTCCCAAAGCGGGGGCCTGGGTTCGATTCCTGATCAGGGAACTAGATCTCACATGCCACAACTAAGAGTTCTCACACCACAACTAAAGATCCCACAGGCCGCAACTAAAGACTCTGCAGGCCGCAACTAAAGATCCCACATGCTGCAACTAACACCCGGCACAGCCAAAAAAAAAAAAAATATATATATATATATATATATATATATATATATATATAAAAGTTATATGGTGATCTATCATCAAAAATTATTTAAAAAAATCAAATGGATGTATTTGTATGATTCCATATGTGGGTTTTCCATTGTATCCCATTGATCCATGTGCCTATCTGACAATACCACACCATCTAGGTGACTAAATCAAAAGCTATATAGTAAACCACACACCAGGCAGAGCGATTTCTCCCACGTCAGTGGTCTCTTTCTAAATTGCTTTGGTTATCTTCAGGTCTTTCACATTCCATATAAGTTTTATAAAATGCTTGCCTATGTCTACAAAAACCATGCTGGGATTTTGATAGGAATCTTGTTAAAGATGTAGTTTAATTTGGAGAGAAGACATTTTTACTAAGCTGAGTCTTCCAGTTCTTGAATGTGGAAAATTTCTGTGCTATTTAGGTCTCCTATGGTTTCTTTCATCAGTACTTTGTAATTTTCAGCATGCAGATTCTGTACATGTTTTGTTAGGTTTATAACTAAGTATTTCATTTTCTTTGGAACAATTGAAAATGGTATTGCATTGTTAAATTACATTTTTCATGTATACATTTAGTATATAGAAATACAATGACTATTTTTCTTCTCTTTTTCCCCCAGCTTTATTGAGGTATGATTGACAAATAAGAATATATATTTAAGGTAAACGATGTGCTATTTTGATATACACACACATTGTGAAATGATTATGATAATCAAGCTAATTAACATGTCCGTCAGCTCACATAGTTACCATTTGTGTGTGTGTGTGTGTGTGTGTATCGTGAGAACATTTGAGGAGATTATTCAAGATCTTACTCTCTTAGCAAATTTCAAGTGTACATTTTTAAACTATTGTCACCATGCTGTACATTATGTCTCCAGAATGTATTCATCTTATAATTGAATGTTGGTATCCTTTGATCAATATCTTCCCAAAACACAATTAAATGTTCTGTGTTGATATTGAATCCTATAATCATGCTGAACTTGCTTACTAGTTCTGGGTTTTTTTGTTTTGTTTTTGTTTTTTGTAGATTCCTTGGGATTTTCTACAGAGATCATCTGCAAATAGAGATTGTTTTAATTTCCCCTTTCCAATCTGTATGACTTTTATTTCTTTGTCTTGCTTTATTGCGCTGGCTAGAACTTTCAGTTCTATGTTGAGTAAGAGTAGTGAGACAGACATCCTTACCTTGTTCCCAATCTTAGATGAAAAGCCTTCAGTCTTTCTGTCACCATTAAGAATAATGTTAAGGGGGGTCGTGGTGGTGGGATGAACTGGGAGATTGAAATTGACATATATACACTAATATGTATAAAATAGATAAGTAATAAGAACCTGCTGTATAAAATAAATAAATAAAATTTTTAAAAAAGAATAATGTTAACTGTAGATTTTTTTTTAGGTACTCTTGATCAAGTTGGGAAAATTTTCCTCTATTCCTAGTTTGTTGAAAGTTTGCATCATGAATGAGTGTTGAATGTTTTTAAATGTTTTTCTGCATCAATTGATATAATCATATGTTTTTTCTTCTTTAGCCTGTTGATAGAGGGGATTACATTTGAATGATTTTTAAATTTGAGCAAGCTTTGCATATCTGAAATAAATCCCACTTGGTCATGTATATAGTTCTTTTCTATAAAGAGCTGCTGGATTCAACTTACTGATATTTTTTGGAGAAGTTTTGCATCTCAGTTCCTGAGAGTTATTGATTTGTAGTTTTCCTTTTCTGTACTGTCTTTGTCTAGATTTGGTATCAGGTAATACTGGCCTCATAAAAAGAGTTGCAAAGTGATTCCTTCTCTCTATTTTTTGGATCTGATTATGTAAAATTGGTGTTAATTCTTTAAATGCTTGATAAAATTCTCCAGTGAAATAGTTTGGATATAGAGATTTCTTTTGCAGGAGCTCTTTAAGTATAAATTCAATTTTTATAATAATTGTAGAACTATTCACATTACTTATTTCATCTTGACTGAGTTTTCATTGTTTATGGTTTTCAAGGTATTAGTCCATTCCTTTGATGTTGTTGAACTTAAAAGTGTAAAATTGTCCATATATTTCCTTATTATCTTTTTAATGGCTACAGGATCTGTAGCAATATCTCCTCTTTCATTCCTGATGTTGGTAATTTGTGTCTTTTTTTCTTTTTATCTTTATCAGTCTAGCTAGAGGTTTACTGATCTTAGTGATCTTTTTTTCTCATAACAACCAGCTATTTGTTTTACTGATTTTCTCTATTGTGTTTCTGTTTTCAGTTTAATGTATTTCTGATGTTATCTTTATTATTTCCTTCCTATCTTGTTTCTTATTTCTGTTATTTTTAAACTCTATATTTTGAATTTGGTTTTTTTAAATAACTTCTATTTCTTTGCTCAGATTTTATATTTTTTCATTTGTTTCAAGAGAATTTGTAATTATTTGTTGAAGCATTTTTATAACAGCTGCTTTAAAAATCCTTGTCAGAAATTTCCAACATCTGATTCACCTCAATGTTGGCAATGGTTGATTGTCTTTTCTCATTCAAGTTGTGTTTTTCTTGGTTCTTGGTATGATGAATGATTTCCAATTATATTTTGGACATTTTGGATAACATGTTAGGAGACTCTTGATCACACTTAAATATTTCATTTTGGTAGCAGCCACCCTACTTAGACTTTTTTTTTAATCTTTATTGGAGTATAATTGCTTTACAATGGTGTGTTAGTTTCTGCTTTATAACAAAGTGAATCAGCTATACATATATCCCCATATCTCTCCCCTCTTGCATATCCCACCCTCCCACCCTCTGTATCCCACCCCTCTAGATGGTCACAAAGCACCGAGCTGATCTCCCTGTGCTATGTGGCTGCTTCCCACTAGCTATCGGTTTAACTTTTGGTAGTGTATATATGTCCATTCCACTCTCTCACTTTGTTCACCTTCCCCCTCCCCGTGTCCTCAATCCATTCTCTAGTAGGTCTGCATCTTTATTCCCATCCTGGCCCTAGGATTTTCATGACCATTTTTTTTTAGATTCCATATATATGTGTTAGCATACGGTATTTGTTTTTCTCTTTCTGACTTACTTCACTCTGTATGACAGACTCTAGGTCCATCCACCTCACAACAAATAACTCAATTTCATTTCTTTTTATGGCTGAGTAATATTCCATTGTATATATGTACCACATCTTCTTTATCCATTTATCTGTCGATGGACACTTAGGTTGTTTCCATGTCCTGGCTATTGTAAATACAGCTGCAATGGACATTTTGGTACATGACTGTTTTTGAATTATGGTTTTCTAAGGGTATGTTCCCAGTAGTGGGATTGCTGGGTCATATGGTAGTTCTATTTTTAGTTTTTTAAGGAACCTCCATACTGTTCTCCATAGTGGCTGTATCAATTTACATTCCCACCAACAGTGGAAGAGGGTTTCCTTTTCTCCACACCCTCTCCAGCATTTACTGTTTGTAGATTTTTTGATGATGGCCATTCTGACTGGTGTGAGATAATATCTCATTGTAGTTTTGATTTGCATTTCTCTAATGATTAATGATGCTGAGCATTCTTTCATGTGTTTGTTGGCAATCTGTATATCTTCTTTGGAGAAATGTCTATTTAGGTCTTCTGCCCATTTTTGGATTGGGTTCTTTGTTTTTTTAATATTGAGCTGCATGAGTTGTTTATATATTTTGGAGATTAATCCTTTGTTGGTTAATTCATTTGCAAATATTTTCTCTCATTCTGAGGGTTGTCTTTTTGTCTTGTTTTTAGTTTCTTTTAATTTGCAAAAGTTTTTAAGTTTCATTAGGTCCCATTTGTTTATTTTTGTTTTTATTTCCATTTCTCTAGGAGGTGGGTCAAAAAGGATCTTGCTGTGATTTATGTCATAGAGTGTTCTGCCTATGTTTTCCTCTAAGACTTTTATAGTGTCTGGCCTTACATTTAGGTCTTTAATCCATTTTGAGTTTATTTTTGTGTATGGTGTTAGGGAGTGTTCTAATTTCATTCTTATAGATGTAGCTGTCCAGTTTTCCCAGCACCACTTATTAAAAAGGCTGTCTTTTCTCCACTGTATATTCTTGCCTCCTTTATGAAATATAAGGTGACCATATGTGTGTGGGTTTATCTCTGGGCTTTCTTTCCTGTTCCATTGATCTACATTTCTGCTTTTGTGACAGTACCATACTGTCTTGATTACTGTAGCTTTGTAGTGTAGTCTGAAGTCAGGGAGACTGATTACTCCAGCTCTGTTTTTCTTTCTCAAGATTGCTTTGGCTATTTGGGGTCTTTCGTGTTTCCATACAAATTGTGAAATTTTTTGTTCTAGTTCTGTGAAAAATGCCATTGGTAGTTTGATGGGGATTGCACTGAATCTGTAGATTGCTTTGGGTAGTAGAGTCATTTTCACAACGTTGATTTTTCCAATCCAAGAACATGATATATCTCTCCATCTATTTGTATCATCTTTAATTTCTTTCATCAGTGTCTTATAATTTTCTGCATACAGGTCTTTTGTCTCCTTAGGTAGGTTTATTCCTAGGTATTTTATTCATTTTGTTGCAATGTTAAATGGGAGTGTTTCCTCAATTTCTCTTTCAGATTTTTCATCAGTAGTTTATAGGAATGCAAGGTATTTCTGTGCATTAATTTTGTATCCTGCTACTTTACCAAATTCATTGATTAGCTCTAGTAGTTTTCTGGTAGCATCTTTAGGATTCTCTGTGTATAGTATCATGTCATCTGCAAACAGTGAGAGCTTTACTTCTTCTTTTCTGATTGGGATTCCTTTTATTTCTTTTTCTTCTCTGATTGCTGTGGCTAAAACTTCCAAAACAATGTTGAATAATAGTGGTGAGAGTGGACATCCTTGACTTGTTCCTGATCTTAGTGGAAATGCTTTCAGTTTTTCACCATTGAGGACGATGTTGGCTGTGGGTTTGTCATATATGGCCTTTGTTATGTTGAGGTAATTTCCTTCTATGCCTACTTTCTGGAGGGTTTTTAACATAGTGGGTGTTGAATTTTGTCGAAAGCTTTCTCTGCATCTATTGAGATGATCATATGGTTTTTCTCCTTCAATTTGTTAATATGGTGTATCACATTGGTTGATTTGTGTATATTGAACAATCCTTGCATTCCTGGGATAAACCCTACTTGATCATGGTGTATGATCCTTTTAATGTGCTGTTGGATTCTGTTTGCTAGTATTTTGTTGAGGATTTTTGCTTCTATGTTCATCAGTGATATTGGTCTATAGTTTTCTTTCTTTGTGACATCTTCATCTGGTTTTGATATCAGGGTCATGATGGCCTCATAGAATGAGTTTGGGAGTGTCCCTTCCTCTGCTATATCTTGGAACAGTTTGAGAAGGATAGGTTTTAGCTATTCTATAAATGTTTGAAAGAATTCGCTTGTGAAGCCATCTGGTCCTGGGCTTTTGTTTGTTGGAAGATTTTTATCACAGTCTCAATTTCAGTGCTTGTGATTGGTCTGTTTATAGTTTCTATTTCTTCCTGGTTCAGTCTTGGCATGTTGTGCATTTCTAAGAATTTGTCCATTTCTTCCAGGTTGTCCATTTTATTGGCATAGAGTTGCTTGTAGTAATCTCTCATGATCCTTTGTATTTCTGCAGTGTCAGTTGTTACTTCTCCTTTTTCATTTCTAATTCTATTTATTTGAGTCTTTTCCCTTTTTTTCTTGATGAGTCTGGCTAATGGTTTATCAATTTTGTTTATCTTCTCAAAGAACCAGCATTTAGTCTTATTGATCTTTGCTATTATTTCCCTCATTTATTTCTGCTCTGATCTTTATGATTTCTTTCCTTCTGCTAACTTTGGGGATTTTGTACTTCTTCCTCTAATTGCTTTAGGTGTAAGGTTAGGTTGTTTATTTGAGATGTTTTTTGTTTCTTAAGGTAGGATTGTATTATTATAAACTTCTCTCTTAGAACTGCTTTTGCTGAATACCATAGGTTTTGGGTCATCATGTTTTCATTGTCTTTTTTTTTAAGGTATGTTTTGATTTCCTCTTTGATTTCTTCAGCGATCTCTTGGTTATTAAATAGTGTATTGTTTAGCCTCCATGTGTTTGTATCTTTTACAGATTTTTTTCCTGTAATTGATATCTAGTCTCATAGCGTTGTGCTCGGAAAAGATACTTGATATGATTTCAATTTTCTTAAATTTACCAAGGCTTTATTTGTGACCCAAGATATGATCTATCCTGCAGAATGTTCCATGAGTCCTTGAGAAGAAAGTGTATTCTGTTTTTTTTTTGGATGGAATGTTCTATAAATATCAATTAAGTCTATCTTGTTTAATGTATCATTTAAAGCTTGTGTTTCCTTATTTATTTTCATTTTGGTTGATCTGTTCATTCGTGAAAGTGGGGTGTTAAAGTCCCCTACTATTGTGCTACTGTCGATTTCCCCTTTTATGGCTGTTAGTATTTGCCTTATATATCAAGGTGCTCCTATGTTCGGTGCATAAATATTTACAATTGTTATATCTTCTTGTTGGATTGATCCCTTGATTATTATGTAGTGTCCTTCTTTGTCCCTTGTAGTAGTCTTTGTTTTAAAGTCTATTTTGTCTGATATGAGAATTGCTACTCCAGCTTTCTTTTGATTTCCATTTGCATGGAATATCTTTTTCCATCCCCTCACTTTCAGTCTGTATGTGTCCCTAGGTCTGAAGTGGGTCTCTTGTAGACAGCATATATATGGGTCTTGTTTTTGTATCCATTCAGCCAATCTGTGTCTTTTGGTGGGAGCATTTAATCCTTTTACATTTAAGGTGATTATCGATATGTATGTTCTTATTACCATTTTCTTAATTGTTTTGGGTTTGTTATTTTAGGTCTTTTCCTTCTCTTGTGTTTGCTGCCTAGAGAAGTTGCTTTAGCATTTGTTGTAAAGCTGGTTTGGTGGTGCTGAATTCTCTTACCTTTTGCTTGTCTGTAAAGGTTTTAATTTCTCAGTCGAATCTGAATGAGATCCTTGCTGGGTAGAGTAATCTTGGTTGTAGGCTTTTTTTCCCTTTCATCACTTTAAAGATGTCCTGCCACTCCCTTCTGGCTTGCAGAGTTTCTGCTGAAAGATCGGCTGTTAGCCTTATGGGATTCCCTTGTATGTTATTTGTTGTTTTTCCCTTGCTGCTTTTAATATTTTTTCTTTGTACTTAATTTTTGATAGTTTGATTAATATGTGTATTGGCATGTTTCTCCTTTGATGTATCCTGTATGGGACTCTCTGAACTTCCTGGACTTAATTAACTATTTCCTTTCCCATATTAGGGAAGTTTTCAACTATAATCTCTTCAAATATTTTCTCAGTCCCTTTCTTTTTCTCTTCTTCTTCTGGGGTCCCCATAATTCAAATGTTGGTGCGTTTAATGTTCTCCTGGAGGTCTCTGAGACTTTCCTCACTTCTTTTCATTCTTTTTTCTTTATTCTGCTCTGCAGTAGTTATTTCCACTATTTTATCTTCCAGGTTACTTATCCGTTCTTCTGCCTCAGCTATTCTTTTATTGATTCCTTCTAGAGAATTTTTAATTTCATGTATTGTGTTGTTCATCATTGTTTTGTTTGCTCTTTAGTTCTTCTAGGTCCTTGTTAAACGTTTCTTTTATTTTCTCCATTCTATTTCCAAGGTGTTGGATCATCTTTATTATCATTATTCTGAATTCTTTTTCAGGTAGACTGCCTTTTTCCCCTTCATTTGTTTGGTAGGGTGGGTTTTTACCTTGTTCCTTCATCTGCTGTGTGTTTCTCTGTCTTCAGTTTGTTTAACTTACCGTGTGGGGTCTCCTTTTTGCAGGCTGCAGGTTTGTAATTCACATTGCTTTTTGTGTCTTCCCCCAGTGGCTAAGATTAGTTCATTGGGCTGTGTAGGCTTCCTGGTGGAGGGTACTGGTGCCTGTGTTCTGGTGGATGAGGCTGGATCTTATTTTCTGGTGGGCAGGTCTGCATCTGGTGGTGTTTTTTGGGGTCTCTGTGACCTTATTACGATTTTAGGCAACCTCTCTGCTAATGGGTAGGGTTGTGTTCCTGTCTTGCTAGTTGTTTGGCATTGGGTGTCCAGCACTGTATCTTGCTGGTCATTGAGTGGAGCTGGGTCTTGACGTTGAGATGGAAATCTCTGGGAGATTTTCACCATTTGATATTACGTGGAGCTGGGAGGTCTCTGGTGGACCAATGTCCTGAACTCGGCTCTCCCACCTCAGAAGCACAGGTCTGACTCTTGACCGGAGCACCAAGACCCTGTCATCCACATGGCTCAGAATAAAAGGGAGAAAAAAAGAAAGAAAGAAAAATAAATAAATAAAATAAATTTATTAAAATAAAAAATAATTATTAAAAATAAAAAAGAATTTAAAAAGTAATAAAAAAGAATTTAGAAAGTAATAAAAAAAAGAAAGAAAGAAGAGAGCAACCAAACCAGAAAACAAATCCACCAATGATAACAAGTGCTAAAATCTATACTAAAACAAACAAAAAAACAGAAAAAAAAAATGGACAGAACCATAGGACAAATGGTAAAAGCAAAGCTATACAGACAAAATCACACACAGAAGCATACATATACACACTGATAAAAAGAGAAAAAGGGAAAAGAAAAATATATATCTTTGCTCCCAAAGTCCACTGCCTCAATTTTGGGATGATTTGTTGTGTATTCAGGTCTTCCACACATGCAGGTACATCAGGTTGATTGTGGAGATTTAATCCGCTGCTCCTGAGGCTGCTGGGAGAGATTTCCCTTTCTCTTCTTTGTTCTCACAGCTCCCGGGGCTCAGCTTTGGATTTGGCCCCGCCTCTGTGTGTAGGTCACCTGAGGGCATCTGTTCTTTCCTCAGACAGGACGTGGTTAAAGGAACAGCTGATTCGGGGGCTCTGGCTCACTCAGGCCGGGAGGAGGGAGGGGTACGGATGCAGGGCGAGCCTGCGGCGGCAGAGGCCGGCGTGACATTGCACCAGCCTGAGGCGTGCCGTGCATTCTCCCGGGTAAGTTGTCCCTGGATCACAGGACTCTGGCAGTGGCGGGCTGCACAGGCTCCCGGGAGGGGAGGTGTGGATAGTGACCTGTGCTTGCACACAGGCTTCTTGGTGGCTGTAGTAGCAGCTTTAGCGTCTCATGCCCATCTCTGGAGCTCCTTTAAGCGGCGCTCTTAATCCCCTCTCCTCGCGTACCACGAAAACAAAGAGGGAAGAAAAAGTCTCTTGCCTCTTCGGCAGCTCCAGAATTTTTCCCGGACTCCCTCCCGGCTAGCCGTGGTGCACTAACCCCTTAAGGCTGTGTTCACGCCGCCAACCCCAGTCCTCTCCCTGGGATCCGACCTCCGAAGCCCGAGCCTTAGCTCCCAGCCCCCTCCCGTCCCGGTGGGTGAGCAGACAAGCCTCTAGGGCTGGTGAGTGCCAGTCAGCCCTGATCCTCTGTTTGGGAATCTCTCCGCTTTGCCCTCTGCACCCCTGTTACTGTGCTCTCCATGGCTCCGAAGCTTCCCCCCTCCGCCACCCCCCATCTCTGCCCGTGAAGGACCTTCCTAGTGTGTGGAAACCTTTCCTCCTTCACAGCTCCCTCCCACAGGTGCAGGTCCCGTCCCTATTCTTTTGTCTCTGTTTTTTCTTTTTTCTTTTGCCCTACCCAGGTACGTGGGGAGTTTCTTGCCTTTTGGGAGGTCTGAGGTCTTCTGCCAGCGTTTAGTAGGGGTTCTGTAGGAGTTGTTCCACGTGTAGATGTATTTCGCATGTGTTTGTGGGGAGCAAGGTGATCTCCACTTCTTGCTCTTCTGCCATCTTGAAGCTCCTCCCCTATTTAGACTTAAAGTACAGGTTCTGGCCAACTTTTGTGAGCTATAGTTGCAATGACAATTTGTTTTCAGCGCTCTTGCAATACTAATATGGGCTTCCTTGTTCCTCTGGGATTATTTGGGCTCTTGCTTTATTACTGCAAGAGCCTCCTGGGCTGCTCGGTGGATGTGGAGTGGGTGATGTGTCCCTAGCCAGGCAATTTCTGGGGGGAAAAGTAATGTCAGGAAGGAAGTTTAGCCATACTAGATATTAAAGCCTGTCATGACATTTACAATAATTAAAATACTGGTGCAACACTAGAGAGATCATGGAAAAGCATGAAGAGTCCAGAAATAGATCCAATAAAGATAGCAATGTGGTATTTCAATCTAGTAGCACTGGGATAATTGACCACCACTTGGAAAGAGTCCACTTTTTAAAAAGTACCCAATTATCCCAATACAGTTTATTGAGTAATCCATCTTTTCCCCACTGACTTGAAATGTCAATTTTTTTCATATACCAAATCAATTTCATTGATTATTTTTTAAACATTTTATTCTAGTCAAAACAGTTAATTCCAGGAATAAGATTACCCTCTTTGAATTACTTTAGCTTTATAATTTGTTGTGTTATCCGAGAAAGTAAATATCCTCTCAAACTCTGCCATTATTTTTCAAATCAAAAATTTCTAGGTGAATAACCAAAATATATTAGTGTGAAAAAAAAGCCAGTCACAGCAAAAAAAAAATATGTGTGTGTGTTTGTATACTATTCATGTGTGTGTCTCTCTCTATATATACATATATTTGTATGTATAAATACATGTGCATATATATACATATATGTACATATATATTTGCATAGGCATAGACAATTTTTGGAAGGGCACGCATGAATCTAAAATAGTTACTTCCAGGGAGTGAGACTGTTGGGGATTCTATTGATGAGTGAGACTTACTTTTTTCCACTTTGGACAATTCTCCACTTTTTATGTATTCTTTAAAAAACAAATACGTATTTCTTTTATAATTAAAAACAGTACATGATTTTCTCTGTCAGAAATCCAAGCCTGTACAAGGGCATATCATGTATATTAGTGTTTCTCAATTGTGACTACACATTAGAATTACTTGGGAAGCTTTTAAGAAATACAGATGCCCAGGGACCTGCCCCCAGAGATTCTGATTTCACAGGTCTGGGAGAGGCCGTGGGCATCAGGGTATTTTGAAAGTACCCCAGGTAGTTATGATGTGCAGTCACGGTTGAGAACCGTGATGTGAGGTTTTAAAGGGTCCCCAGAAGGCCACCGCAATGAGGTCTTTTCAGAATATAATTATTTGGGAATGCAACCCAAAGTAATCCATCACATCTCTATCAGGCTAAATGTCGGCATGAGATGGAGTGCAAACAAGTCCAGAGGGAGGTGATGGAAAGAGCTTTGCTTGAATGTGTGTGAAAGCATCCATCTCTGTAGTAGGCCTTTTTGTTGAAAGGTATAGATTCATTCAGTCTTCCTCCATACATAAGGGATTCATATAAACTAATCATGACCATAAAAGATACAGAAATCTCATAGAAAACCAGAAATAGCAAAACAGCTGTGCCTCAGGAGCCCAGATTGTGTTTGATACTGGAAGGTTCCAACAGAGAATCAAGGTTACTTGGAGACCCTCCCATAGGAGGCTTTCAAAATTCTTTCATCTGGAGAACTGCTTTGTGAAAATGAAATGCCCTTTGGAAGCCTGATCTGGAAAACAGATCAAAGAGGACCCTGAAGAAACCTGAGAATTGACTGGAAACCCCACATTATTGTAACGCTTTCTGCTTCTTGTGTGTGTGTCTTCTTCTGATACTTCTCCCTATCGACTGCCTGATTCTGCTTGTATAATACTGATAGAGGAGCTGATTGGCCCAACTAGTCCACAGTGGTCTGTCTCTGGTTGGACAAGTTTTTCCACACCAGGTGACTACAGAGATGGAGCTAACAGTTCATGAGTCATACGCCTATTCATCCCTGGTCACCCAGGCCAGAGAGGGCCTGGGGAGAACAAGTGGGTACATAAAACTGCCTTGGGATTGCAGGGAGAAGGTGTGGGTAAGGCAGTTCCCCTTAGAATGGGAAAGTGGACGGAACATCCACCACAACTAACCTGCCCAGGCCAAGCACTAAGTTGGTCATCGGTGAGTGCTGAATTGGAGGAGGTTTTCAATGGGGTGTGAAACTGTTTAAATTCAAGCAAAGATGTTAAAGAAAAACTGTCAGGAATGAATAGATGGCCCTTGCATGCTGTACATCTCCAAAGGTCTTTTCTTGCTCTATGAATCTGGGTTTTTTAAAAGTCTTAACAGCAGCCTAGGAGGTCTAGGAGAATGGAATTCATGTTCCCTTGTGATTAGCTCTGGGCCACATGTGGCTTTTGGGCACTTGAGGTGTGGCTGGTACAAATTGACTGTGCTGTAATTGACTGGGTTTTGAAGGCTGGGTAGGAATAAAAGAAATCTGACATTCTCATTAGTAATTTTTTGTACTGAATACATGTTGAAATACTATTTTGGATATAGTGGGTTAAAGAAAATATATTATTAAAATTAATTTCACCTGTATTACTTTTTTAAAAATGTGGCTATTAGAAACTTTAAAATGATACATGTGACTCACATTATCTTTCTCATGGACAGCTGGGTTAGATGGTGACTCTGCTATCTCCCCCTGCACAGGTCTGGCTGTAAAGATCTGTGTATGAACGACAGTTCTTTGCTGTGGGGCCCACATCAGTATATTATTCTTGGTTCATAATCAGAGCTGTGGCAGTTCATCTTGCTCTGGCTCTCTCTCTCTTTGCCCCGTAGACTGCAGCCTGATTCCTTTTCTCAAACAGAACCACCTAATCCTCTCCTGTGGTTTTCCAACATCCCCTACTCAGGCAGCATTGTTCACGACTCTGCATCAGCAAGTCCTTACAGAACTTTGCTGTGCCTCTTGGCCTCTGTTAGTCTTTCCTGCCTCATTTTCCCCCTTCCTTTCCAGGACCGGCACACAGCAAATGTTTCGCATTTGTATTCTTTCCCACTTTTTACAAATGTCCTTTTCCGGGAAGGCTGTCCTTTTCCAGCAGCCTTCCTTTGGGGACAAACGACTGCTTCCTAATGCTTTGTCACAGTTTATCCTGGTTCCCCATGGAATGAAGTTTGTGGATGGGACTAAGTCACTTCCAGAAGTGTATCTACTTAAAGAGTTAATAATGATTTTAATGAAAACAACTACTATTGCCATTTATTGAGTTTTATTACTGGCCAGGATCTATATGAGGTATATTATAGATATTTCTTATTTAACCCTGACAGCAACTTCACAAAGTATGATCCCCTATGACAGATGGGAAAAATTAGGTTCAATGACATTATATCCCTTGCTTACAGTTCTTGCTAGGAAATGGTGGACCTGTGATTTAAATCTAGATCTGTTCCCAAAGTCCTTGCTCTTACCCATTACATTTAACACTGCCTCCTGGATGCTCTGTCACCTCCCAAGTTGGGCAACTCCAAGTTGGAATTCAATGCTGCATATCAAGTGATATCTATAAGCAAATTTGCTGTGCATTTGCATATTGTTTTGACGATTCTGCAGCTGACATACAATTCTCATGAAACTCTGATAAAGATGGAATAATGGACTTTATGAGCCCTATTTCATACACTGGAAAAACTGAGCTCCAACAAGATGAAGTGATTCATCTGGGGTTACAATTTGAGTAGCAATCACAAGCCAGGCAAGAACCCAGTTTTCTCAAAATATTTATTCTTTTTCTTTGCTCATCAGGGTGTCCTTGGGCATTATGCTGCCTGGATGGCAGCATATGGTGGCAAATCATGTGTTATGCTTGTTGATTTAACATGAGTTATGTGAAGAGTTTGCAGGCACAGACTCATTTGAGTTTCTCAGCTGTAGGTGTGTCAGTTTCATTCATTTAGCAAGCATTGCCTGAGCCCAAGTCTGGCCAGCCATTGTGCTAACAGTGGGCACGAAAGGGTGGATAAGATATGATTTTGTCCTAAGAAGACTACCTTCTAAAGAGGACGACAATCGTCTTGTAAAGAGAGTATTATCATCCAGTGGAAAAGTGTGGTCTTAATGGACTATAAAAAGTTCTGAGAAGTGCAAAGGGAGAAGGAAATAACTCTGCTTGGGAAAGTTTCATGGTGGAGGGAACTTCTGAACTTGGTCTCAATGGACTGACCTTAGAGATGAAAAGCCTGAGTCACTGAGAGTTCTACAAAGGATCTCATCATCTTATAACTTCATTAAGTTTCCTAAAAATATGCTTGTTGCCACAGCTCCTTAGAGAGTAGTAGCATAGATTATTTATTGGAGTACTTAAAATATTAACATCAATAAATTCCACAGGAACTTCACAAATACTCTGCCCAGTTGGATAAGCCAATCTGAAAGACTGGTTTTTAAGTTACTCAAACTTTCCAATTCTACAAAGTTGATAAGAATATGTGGAAACAACTACAAAGCCCCGGGGAATCATGTCAACTCTCTAAACAGCCATTTCAGACAGAGGAAGACTCTGTGCCTCTAGCATTTCATGTCTTTTTATCCACATAAAGAGATGTAATCTTTCACAGTGGATATTTACAGTGTTCTACTCTCTCTTTTCTTCCATACAAGCTTAAAAGTCTTGTATTTTAAGTGCCGTTGAATTTTATCGTTTGAAATATTAAGAGCCCAGATGTATACTCTAATATATGTGGTTTATTTGGAGCTGAAAGGAAAATATCCTTCTAAGTTTAGAAGTTGAGACTCATCAGAGCTAAACCTTGGGGCAGCCCAAGAGGAGAGTGCTCTCTATCATACTGTGGTCCACAAGGTTTCCGATGATTGCTTTTTTCTGGTAGCTGATACCAGGCTAGACTTAGTGCAAAGGACTGAAAGTTTGTGTTCCCTTAAAATCCGTATGTTGAAGTCCTAACCCCCAATGTGATTGTCTTAGGAAGTGGAGCCTCTGGCAAGAACTTAGATCATAAGGGTGGAGCTCTCATGCATGGGATTAGCGCCCTTTTAAGAGGGACCCCCACAGAGAGCTCTCTAGCTCTCCTTCTGCCATGTGAGGATACAATAAGTCAGTAGTCTGAAATGGAAGAGAGTCCCTCCAGAACCTGACCATGCTGGTACCTTAATCCCAGACTTCCAGCCTCAAGAACTGTGAGAAATACATTTCTGTTGTTTATAAGCCACACAGTCTGTGGTACTTTGTCATAGCACCCCATCTTGACTAAGACACCTAGATCCTAGATAATAGAGATCTTAGCTAGAAATTCCTAGTTGAGAAGGAAGATCCCATCTTGTGACCTCTTCCTTCTTGTGCTTCAATTTAGTCATTTGGTTTGTTTCTGTGACCAGATAGATTTATACCCCCTACTCATAACCAAGATGGAACGTTCCTTCTGATTCCTGACTCACTGAAGAATAAGGTCCAGATCTGCTTGGAGAGTATTAAAACTGGGGTAAAATCTTGATATTCCTGGAAGAGTATCTCACCTTCAAGCAGCCTTTGAAGAACAGAACAAGGGGCAGGAGGCTCTAGAATGGCTCAGCAGCACTGAGGGTTGTTGGTGAATATCAATATTTTGTCGAAAATTTTAAAATGAATTGCTTGACTGAAGAGTTCACAAATACAGTGGGCTGCCTGGGGAGAAAGTGAGGTCCTTCTCACTGGGTATTGAAGTACAGACTGCATAGACATATACTGGAGAGTCATGCATAAGGCAAGGGTTAGACTAAAGGTTCTAAGATCCCATCTAATTTCCAGATTCTATTATTTACAGATCTTTGGTTTACTTTGTGCATGCCTCTAAGCTTGCACTTAGTACATTGTTCTGTAATAATATGTCCATATATTTGTCTCCCCTACAAGGTTGAAAACTCTTTGAAGGAAGGGCTGTATTTATCCTTTTCTATCCCAAGCACTTAGCACAGTGACTTGTACATAGGAGACACCAAGTAAATATTTATCAAATGAATGAATGAATTCATTTAATATATTTATATCTATACATACTTTCATGCATATCTTGATTTATACTATAAGATATCAGCAAGTGGACCTGCTTGCTATGAGGGTGTTCCTATTCTTTAGAACCCATGGCTGCTTGAGTGCCTGGATGATGGAATATGCCATCCGATTCCCTAAGCATGGCACTTCTAGTTAATTCATCTCTTCTCTACTAATGGAGCTATATTATGGCAGTTAAGGCAGAATCAAAGTATGGATAGGGTTTTTCTGAATTGTATTTCCAGATTAAGCCCCCCCACTCCCACTCCAGAAATGACCATGGAGGTTATTGTTTAGAGGTCTAGGTATGACTTGGCTGCATTAGGTGGGCAGGTATCGCCTGTGGATAATCAGAAGTGTAGTTGCATCCCAGTCTTGGGGAGGGAGGCAGGTATATGATGGGCAGGGGCTTCAGGGGCATGCTGGGCAGAGGAGGCGGTATGCACACTGAAGTGGGAGCATAAATGGGAAAATCTCAGCCAGTTAGACCGGATGCGAAGGTCAGAATAAGGCCAGGAAACAGAGGCAGATAGGGTACGGGTTTTAGGTGGAGAAATTGCCAAAGGAGCAGAGGAGGGGGGTGAGGTTGCAAAGAGAATACTTTCCAGAGGGACATGTTAAACTGAGGGATGCTTGTGCCAAACAACACCATTCAGTACTATATTCATTCATTCGACAAACACATATTGGGTGCTTGCTTACCTTGAGAAGCCCCTATACTAATGCTAGGGATATGAATAAATAGAATCTCTGCTCTTACATACGTATACTACGAACTATACTCTACAGGCATATTAACAGATAATTACAGTGCAGGGTGATACATGCTGTAATGAAGCAAGAACAGGACAGTCTAGGGGGACACGTAACCAGATCTGAGATGTGAAGGATAAGTTGTATTTTGCAAGGTGAGGCAGGAAGAACACTCTTGCTCCAGCTCTGGGAATGGCTGACTATCCAAAAGACCGAGAGGGGAGCTAATTCAGGGACTGCAAATACTTTGCAATAGTTGGGCCTTCTATGCCATGTTAAGTGGTCCAGACTTTCTCCTGGGAATAATGAACCATTGGAGTATTTTGATCAAGGAGTGACATGATCAAATTTGTGTTTTAAAAATATTACAACAAAGTGTGGAGAAAGGGTTGGAAGTAAGAAAGACCAGGACCCACTGAAGTCATTGCCGTGTCTCAGTGTGAAGGGATGGTGGCTGAGCTAAGGATGAGACAATGAAAGCAGAGGGGAGTTGCATCCTTGAGACATTTGAAAGTTAAACTGGACAAAGCTTGGTGATTGATTTGGTGTGAGATGTAATCAGTTAATCAAGGATGACCAGGGAATTCCCTGGCAGTCCAGTGGCTGGAACTCGGTGATTTCACTGCTAGGGCCCGAATTCAATCCCTGGTTGGGGAACTAAGATCCCACAAGCTGCGTGGCATGCCCAGAAAAAAAAAAAAAAAAAGATAAACAGTTTCTGGCTTAGGCAGCTCTGGAGGTGGATCCCAAAAGAGTTCTGGTGGTCGGGGAGACCAAAGGCTAAACTCCTTAAGTCCAAAGGTCCATCTGGCCTCATACTCTCTCTTAGGGTAGACAGGTCTCCTTTGGGAGCTTAATGGGATGTAATAGCTGACTAGGGTCCTTACCCACACTGGCCATTATCATTTATTCATTCATTCAATCAACCAGTACTTGTTAAATATCAATTATGTGTTCATATTATGCCAGTATTCCATAGATCCCAGTGTCTCACTCTGCAGGTGCCTTAGTTCTTCTCTTTCTCTCTCTCCCCACTCCACTTTTTTTTTTTTTTGCTATTTATTTTTTTTTCAGTTTTATTGAGGTATAATTGACAAATAACATTGTCAGATATTTAAAGTGTACATCATGATGATTTGATATACATATACATTGTGAAATGATTCTCCCATCTAGTTAATACATCCATCATCTCACATATTTATCTTTCTTTTCTTTTGGTGAGAACATTTAAATTACACTCTTTTAAAAAGTTTCTATTATACAGCCCAGTGATATCAACTCTGGTCACTGTGTTATACATTAGATCTTCAGACCTTGTTCATCTTAGAGTTGAATGTTTCTACCCTTATACTAACCTTTCCCCTTGGCAACCACTTTTCTACTCTCTATTTCTATTAGTTCCACTTTTCTTTTCTTTTTAGATTTCACATGTACATGATACCATGCAGTATTTGTCTTTTCCTGTCTGGCTTATTTCACTTAGCATAATGCCCTCCAGGTTCATCCATGTTGTTGTAAATGGCAGGATATCTTTCTTTCTCATGGCTGAATAATATTCCATTGTATATATATATTCCACATCTTTATCTATTCATCCAGTGACAAGACACTTAGGTTGTTTCCATATCTTGGCTATCGTGAATAATACATCAATAAACATGGACTATAAATATCTCTTTGAAAAAATGCTTCTCAAAGTCAGAGTTACAACTGTTAAGTTTTCAGTAGACTTTCCCACTCATTCCATCAACCCCACCTTATTGTATATATTATTGTTTGAGCTGCCATGTCCTATTTTAGACAAAACTATTTCCTCACTTCTTATTCCTATGGCTGCATAATTTTCTTTTTGCCTTTTATTTTCTTTTTCATGGACTTAGTCTTTGATAGAATTTTGACTTGGATAGAGGTTAAAATTTTATAGAAAACTCTGAATAAGTTGTTTTATATGGCCAGAAGTCTGGAAAATATTTTCTAGCCTCCAGAGTTTCATGAGCCACTCTGGGGCTTCTTGTGACTGATGTGATGGTGTTAGAGTTTCAGTAACAGATGTGATTGATCAGTCTTCCTTGAAATACTTGTGTTTGATGCAATTCATTTCACATTTTGTGCTTGACTTTCCCAAGCCGAGGTGTGAAATTCAAGCATCAGAGAAACCAGCAGGGTTTTTGAGTAGAAGTCAATAAAACACTCAACATGAACCTATGTAGTTCAGCTTAATAAAATAAAATGTATGGGTGTGAGGGCCTAACCTCACACATCTAGAAGATATCACGTTGTGAATCTGTTTCCTGGGGGCCAGTGAGTGTCAAGACCACTGGGCCAAGTGGGATGGAGAATCTACTTTGAAAACCACTCTCTTCTCCAATGATTAAGTAAAGCTCTATTTTTTAAAAAAATTAATTTAATTTACTTATTTTTTATACAGCAGATTTTTATTAGTTATCTATTTTATACACATTAGCATATTTATGTCAACCTCAATCTCCCAGTTCATCCCACCCCACCCCCTTTCCCCTCTTGGTGTCCATATGCTTGTTCTCTACATCTGTGTCTCTATTTCTGCCTTGCAAACTGGTTCATCTGTACCATTTTTCTAGATTCCACATATATGCGTTAATATACGATTTGTTTTTCTCTTTCTTACTTCACTCTTGTATGACAGTCTCTAGGTCCATCCACGTCTCTACAAAAGACCCAATTTCATTGCTTTTTATGGCTGAGTAATACTCCATTGTATATATGTACCACATCTTCTTTATCCATTTGTCTGTCAATGGGCTTTTAGGTTGCTTCCATGACCTGGCTATTGTAAATAGTGCTGCAATGAACACTGGGGTGCATGTGTCTTTTTGAACTATGGTTTTCTCTGGGTATACGCCCAGTAGTGGGATTGCTGGGTCATATGGTAATTCTATTTTTAGTTTTTTAAGGAACCTCCATACTGTTCTCTGTAGTGGCTGAATTACATTCCCACCAACAGTGCAAGAGGGTTCCCTTTTCTCCACACCCTCTCCAGCATTTGTTGTTTATAGATTTTCTGATGATGGCCATTCTGACTGGTGTGAGGTGATACCTCATTGTAGTTTTGATTTGCATTTCTCTAATAATTAGTGATGTTGAGCAGCTTTTCATGTGCCTCTTGGCCATTTGTATGTCTTCTTTGGAGAAATGTCTGTTTAGGTCTTCTGTCCATTTTTGGATTGGGTTGTTTGTTTTTTTAATATTGAGCTGCATGAACTGTTTATATATTTTGGAGATTAATCCTTTGTCCATTGATTCATTTGCAAATAATTTCTCCCATTCTGGGGGTTGGCTTTTCGTCTTGTTTATGGTTTCCTTTGTTTGCAAAAGCTTTGAAGTTTCATTAGGTCCCATTTGTTTATTTTTGTTTTTATTTCCATTACTCTAGGAGGTGGATCAAAAAAGATCTTGCTGTGATTTATGTCAAAGAGTGTTCTTCCTATGTTTTCCTCTAAGAGTTTTATAGTGTCCAGTCTTACATTTAGGTCTCTAATCCATTTTGAGTTTATTTCTGTGTATGGTGTTAGGGAGTGTTCTAATTTCATTCTTTTACATGTAGCTGTCCAGTTTTCCCAGCACCACTTATTGAAGAGACTGTCTTTTCCTCCATTGTATATCCTTGCCTCCTTTGTCATAGATCAGGTGACCATAGGTACATGGGTTTATCTCTGGGCTTTCTATCCTGTTCCATTGATCTATATTTCTGTTTTTGTGCCAGTACCATATTGTCTTGATTACTGTAGCAGTAAAGCTCTATTTTTGTCAAACAAAGTCACTAGAATCTCCAACTCACTTCTCAAGGGTACTGCAAGGATTAATAAAATGGTTTTGAGTGACCAGTGTATGGTAAATAAATGTTGCTTTTTAAAGATGTAGTATTATTGTTGATATTATTTCATAATTGGTAAAGATATAAGATGTTGACTATTTAGTTCATTTGATTAAATGATGATAGAAGTAAGATCATAGCCCAGGTTTGGATTTCTATTCCAGACATGTTTTTAGTTCTGCACAGAGAACATGTCTTATTCCAATTGCAGACTACCTCTAGCCTCAATCAGCCACCTCTCCCATGCTGAGGCTGATGTCTCAATTTGCTAACGGACAAATAACACAGCTTTCTTGGCCTACTAATGTGGTTGGATAGGTCATCTTTGTATGTAGAAACATATTATTATAGACTGTAAGTCCTGGAAGACTGTACAGATCTTTGGCATCATCTAGTCCTAATTCCTTCATTTGAAGTTGAGGAAATTAAGCCCTGAGAGCATAAATGTGTTTGCCCTAAGTCACCCAGTTAGTGCAAGAGTCAGAGCTGAAATCTGGATTTATTGTTAAGTCCAGTGTTTTCCCTATGGCATTGTGCTATACCCATTCTGGTCCAGAATTCCCCTCTAAAAGTTTTGGGTGCTTGCCTTGAACACAAATCCCTAGTGAGCCGGGACCCAATAAAGTGCAGTACACTGCCTTGTCTACAGTTGGACGGGCAGTGCAGGAACATGCAGAGCGAACAGCATTCTTGAGACGAAATCAAGCCAGCTGCTCTGATTACAACCATTGATAACTGGATGCCCATCATAATTAGGCTGATAGGATTTCTCCCCTGCTGGATGTCCCTCTGGCTGCATTCACAGATTAGGTCAATCAATCATGTTCAGTTATTCAGCCACGTCCTTTGGAGGACCTGTTATGCATTATGAAGGGTTATGAAGTCTCTTTGTAATGTAGGCAGAAGTTTGGCCATGAGTTGTAATCTTCCCAGATACAGTTTACAGGTAGAGATTCCCAGGCTGGACTTCTTGGAGGCAGCCAGTGAGGCGTCCGTTTTATGGAAAAACGAGAACCCTGCCGACATGGACTTTCTATCATGGTTTTCAAGAGGAAGTGGAAAATTGGTCTTCATGGTCCTTCTCAGCCCTGGGATTTTCCTTAAAATGTATTATATACTTTTTTCAGATTATAAAAGTAATGCATATTTATTATGGAAAATGCAGAAAGTTGTAAAGAAAATAAAAATAATTCATATTTCCAATACAATGGGAACTACCTCAAAATTTTAGTTCAATTTTTCCAGTCTGTTTTTTAGGCCTATATAGAAATATATAGCTATTTATTTTTTTATGAAATTGATACCCTACCCTGAAATTCTAAGATTCTATAAAGCATGCAGAACTATACACAGTAAGTTCCTTGCTCAAAGCCTGGCCTGCAATAGTTGCTCCATAAACATTTGTTAACTGAATGAAGAGGGGGGTCACGGTGTGTAGACCTGAATAGCCAGCCTTGTCGGAAGATCTCACACTCAGACCATGCCTGAATCTTTTATTTTTTATTGAAGTATAGTTGATTTACAATGTTGTGTTAATTTCTGCTATACAGCAAAGTGACTCAGTTATACATATATATACATTTTAAAATACTCTTTTCTATTATGGTTTATCCCAGGAGATTGAATATAGTTCCCTGTGCTATACTGTAGGACCTTGTTGTTTATCTATTTTATATTCTATATGTAATAGTTTGCATTGACTAACCCCAAACTCCCAGTCCATCCCCACACCCCGGGCAACCACAGCTCTGTTCTCTATGTCTGTGAGTCTATTTCTGCTTTGTAGATACGTTCATTTGTGTCATTTTTTAGATTCCACATATGTGTGATATCATATGGTATTTGTCTTTCTCTTTCTGACTTACTTCACTTAGTATGATAATCTCTAATTGCATCCATGTTGCTACAAACGGCATTATTTCATTCTTTTTTTATGGCTGAGTAGTCTTCCATTGTATATACGTGTACCACATCTTCTTTATCCATTCACCCATCAATGGACATTTCGGTTGTTTCCATGTCTTGGAATGCCCGAATATTGACAACAGTCTTTGCATGCTAAAGAAACATAATAAACTAGAAACTAACCACTTTCCTTCAAGAAAGTGTCTCCTTTCCAGGAGAGCATCAGTAGTCATTTATCTCCATTTTTTCATGCTCATTATTTATTTCAGGAGATTCCCTTTGATCAGAGAGCTGCACATACAAGAGACTTGCGGCAAGCATGGACCTCAGTGAAACATGGCCTTTGGAGGAAGGAACCTGGCTGTCTCATGCTGGAATTCATCATTTTGCCAACACCAGAGGGGGTATGGCTGCTTTTGCTGTCCCTGATACATGCGGTCCTCTTCAACTCCTGCACCCATTGTGTCAACCCAGCTGTGCTCTGTATGTGCCCAGTGCTGTTTGCCTTTTCACAGAAGCAGTCGGGTGGAGGGGAGAGGGCATGGACTTTGGTGCCAGACAGACCTGGGTTCAGATGTGGAATTTCCTTCTTATAAGCTATGTGGCCTTAAGAAAATCGATCGTTTCCTCAGCTCTAACATGAGAGTAAGAATGCCTACTTGTAGGGTTGTGATAAGCAGCACTGAGTAATGTAAGCTGTCATTGACTGAGACCTTACCCTAGCTAGGTGGGAAGTTAGTCACATATCTTTGAACCCCTAACATGTGTCAGGCACTATTTTCTTGCCCATCTCCCCCCTCCTCCCCTCTTCTCTCCTCTCCACAGCCCTGCAAAGATTAAAGTTGAAGATAATGCAACTGGTATAAACAGCCTAGGTCAGTTCACCTTCCTTCTGGTTCTGTGTCCTAGCATCTGATTAATGCAACTCAGCATTAATTGATAGGGATGTTGTTTACTGTCCTGGCGTGGGGCATCCAAGTGTAAGAGTCACAACCCTGACACAGAGCAGTGGTCCTCTTTCAGGTCTAAGAGTCTGCCCCATCCCCCATCCCCCAGATCTAATGGAGATCCACTTGGACAGTAGGAGTCATTCTATGGATGGGAGAGCAAAGGCCACTAAAGTTAACACATTCACGTGATGTTTTTAGAGAGGGTATGCCTCCCATTTGTTGTTTATTCATTCACTCAATAACTATTGAGCACCTACTATGTGTCAAGCACTGGGAATACAAAAAAAGAGTAAGATAGACACGGAGATCACCAGACTACACTCTCTACTGTGTCCCATCTCTAAAATGGGGTAACTTATACAGCAATAAACATTTACCGAACTTCTGCACTGCATCAGGGTACATCTTCCAACCAAGACAACTGCACACAATGGGAGATTCCCCGAAGGGAAGCTTGATACTCTAAGAGAGGACACTTGGATGCGGCCCAGACAAAAACCAATAGCTGTTCATTCCTGTGCCCTGTCGCATTGCCACCCTAGTCACTTTTAGAGGTCCTTAAGCCAGTGTCTCCTCACAGCCCAGCCCATGGAATAAAGTTGAACTTCCTCAGCTCAACATGCAGCCTTCCTTTCCTGATCTGACCCCTGCCTGCCTCTCTAGACTCATCTCCTGCTGCTCCTCACTAAAAGCAAACCCCTTTCTCATCACTGTATCGACCTCCCCCTGGATCCTTGAATACATCATGCTCTCACACACCTGTGCGCCTCTGCGGAGGCTGTCATTACTATGTGCCTTCTACTTGGCCAGCTCCTGCTCATCTTTGAAGTTCCAGCTTAAGTCATCTATTCTGGGATCTCTTCCTGCTGCTGCCACCTACCCACCCCCACCCTGATCTGAATGAGTGGTCCATCCTCAGTGCTGCCACGGAACTTGCAGATTCCTGTGTCACAGAGTTGCCACACTGTATTGTCATTATCCTAGACAATGTGTGAGCTTCTTGGGGGCAGACATCTTATTTTATTCACCTTTGCATCCCTTTCACAAGTAGTCTGGCAAATACTTGATGTATATTTGGTGGCTGGCCGGCTGGCTGGCTGGCTTGATGAATGAATGGATGGATGAGTGAATGATGGCTAGGAACATATCCTCTACATATTTCTGCTTTCCTTGAGAATTTTTTTGACTGTGGCAACCCAACTGGTTGCATAACTTCTTCTGGCACCACTATATCACTTCACCTTACTTTCAGCATACCTAGAGCATTTCATTCAGTTACCCCTCTCCCCCCAGAGCTTGTTAACCAAAGCTGGATGAGAGAGGAGAGAATTAAGTAGGTGTGGTTTGTCCGCTGGTGCTTTTGTAACCTAGGCAATAGAATCATCCATCACACAATTTTAGAGCAGAAAGAAGCCCTAGGGATCACTGTGACAAAGGGGTGGGGCTAGAAATTCTACTGTGACCAGCTCCAAGCATTATCACACACCTCCTTGAGTTCACCACATCATGTATCTACAATCTTTGGAGGTATGGCTGGCTCATAGGAAGGGGAACCAGACCTGTGTCTGGATCTACCTAATAGGGAAGCACTACTCTTGGGTAAGTGATGAGCTTCTGGGGCGGATGGGCAACAGATACCATGATATCTGGCCCCAGTTCAGACAATCAGTATGTGATGATGGAGGTGTCCAAGACAGAGTATGGTTGTATTGCCATATCTGGGTGAAGCACTGTCACAGTGAATCAGTGTGGCTAAAATGTGAAAGTCCTTGTGAGCAGCTGGATTAGGGTGGTTCTCAGAGGCCTAGGCTGCGGTTCAGGGAAAGGATGTAGGTCCTAAGAGGACTAGGCAGGGTGGCAAAATGGAAACATGGTGAAATGTTGAAATGAGATGAGAAAACTCGCACTAGAAACAAAGTGAGAGCTCTGCTGCGCCAGACCTAAGTCAGAATTGGACGAATTACAAAAGCATATTTGTAATCATTTATTAGGTAGATACGTTATGCCAGACATGATGCTATGCCCTTTTCCCCCTAGTTTTTAAAATTTATTTTTTGTTAAAATGTCTATTTAATTTTTATTTTTTGTTTTTAAAAAAATAATGGTAAAACTCTGAATTCTACCTAAGTATGTATGGTAACATTTTCACCTTTATTTTTGAAAGATAGTCTTCTTTAAAAAATGTTTTATTTTATATTGGACTGTAGTTGATTTACAGTGTTGTGTTAGTTTCAGGGGTACAGCAAAGTGATTCAGTTATACATGAACATATATGCCTTCTTTCTGAAATTCTTTTCCCATTTAGGTGATTACAGAATATTAAGCAGAGCTCCCTGTGCTATACGTTAGGACCTTGTTGGTTATCTCTTGTAAATATAGCAGTGGGTATACGTCAATCCCAAAGGGCCTTTTTTGTATAGATATAGACTGTCGCCATTCATTCTCACAACAACTTTATTCTCCTTTTATGAATGAAAACACCCGAGCCTGAAGAGACTGAGAAACTTCCTCAAGGTCACTGGCAGAGTGGGGATTTGAACCGAGGTCTGCCTAACGCCAAGCTGCGCCAAGCTATTGCTCCACAACTCAGCCTCCAACCCTCGCTACTCTGCCTTCTCAGTTAAAGGCTCTGGTGGCCCAGTTACAGATTCTTTATTGCTTACTTAATTGTCACGGTAGGAAAGAGCACTAGCTCTGAGCTGGGCCAAAACATCAGCAGTTCTGTCACGAAGTGTGGATTATCATCCAGGACCCTCTGACGGCCGCCTCAGCTAACGCATTGCCAAGGCCTTGACCCACCTGCTTCAGAGCATCTTTCCTCCATCCCCTACCCCACATCCCCTGTTTCCCAACACTGGCCGGTCCCATCTGCTCCATCTCTGAGGCCCACCGTGGGCTAATGGGGTTTACATTTCTAGTGAGGTACCAGGGAAAGTCCTGGAAGTGTCCAGGCCTTGAGGTGTTTTTCTTGGCTTTCTGGAGTCCTCCGAGAACTGCATTATCTACTAGGGAGGTTCAGTCATCCTGGTGAGTCATGGGCCTTGAGACAGGGCCAGATCCACGCAACATCTGCCTTTGCGGTATCCTCAGAGCATCTCGGGCTGCCATGAGGGTGGGTCAGCCTCCAGGAAGCTGGCTGGGGAGAACCCAGGATGTCTGAGGGTGATACAGAATTTCTGCAGGAAAGTCCCTCTGCCACTCCCGCTTCCTACACTCTTAAAATACCCTCAAGGACGTGGGCCGGTGGTTATGCAAACTTATTTTAAAGGCTTGGAACACATTTTCCAAATGAAATCATATGCAGTGCCTGACACACAAAGCAAAAGGGGGCCAGAGCCCTGGCTCTGATTGGCGCAGTGTAAGCTCCTTTGGCCGCTCCTTTGATTTGCCAGCTGCCACATCAGACGTGTGGGGATTTGTGCAGGAGGGGAGGCCTCCATAGCCCTTCTCAGTGGATCTATAAACACTTCTTCATGTTATAGATGTGCTCGCTCAGCTGTTTGGGTATCCTGCTGCCATTCACTCTTCCCAGGGCACCCAGCCTGCTTAAGCTCCTCATTAGGGAAGAGTAAGGAAGTGTGGGAAACATTAACCTGGCAGTAGGGGCCAGGTGTGTCTAGAAATTCAGCGCTGCTGTTCCCATCCTGGTTATAAAAACAGGAAGGAGCGGATTTCCCTCCTGGTCCCTCTCAAGGTCAGGGAGAGTTTTAACATGTCAGGAAGGAAGGAAGGAAATTTTTCTGAGTGTGGTCTGGGTGCCAAGCACTGCTGTGGGCATTATTTCATTTTATTCAAATCCTCATTGAAATCTCTTCAAGTAGGTATTATTATCCCCATTTTTCAGATGAGGAAACTGAAGCTTGGGAAGGCATGATAACTAAGGCACCATAAGACTCATATAGCAAACACCAGCAGAGCTCACATTCACACTCAGGCCTTCATTCCCCAGAGCTCTGCTCTGTCCATTTCACTTCTCCATCAGCTTCAAAGGGCATCTCCACCTTTCCATGAAGCTTGATCCTTTGTGTCTATTTCTTTTTGTCTTTAAATTTTATATTGGGGTAAAGTTGAGCTTTGTGTCTATTTCTCTTGCATACAGGGTGGTAAAAAGATTAATACAACAGAATCTGGTATCCATGGTCTCCTATTAGCATTCGTTTTAACAAGTTTCATAAAGGTCATTTCTTTTTACAGAGGAGATACAGGCTAGGCAGGTTTGGAGACTTGTCAAAGATTAGTGGCCAAACTAAGGCCAGAATTCAGGCCTCCGATTCTCCTGCCGGCACCGACGGTAGGCTGACTGCTAAGGCCATAGCTTCTTGGAAAAACCATTTTAATGTGGAAAAAGAGAGACTCTTGTGCACCAGGTAGACTCTATTTGCAGCGTCTGAAAGAAGCGATTCCCTCTCAGGCCTCTGTCCAGGATACTGGGGTGGAAAATGGGAGATCAGGATGGTCTCTGCATCTCAGCAGAAACTCAGATCCGTCCTATGGATGTCCCTTGTAATGATGTAGTCATAGATTTCAATGGCAGCAAATGTTTTTACCCTTAATCTTAACACAGGGTATTTTGTCTGATTTCACTCAGTAGATCCAACTGAGTGTGAGCTGGAAACGTATGCTTTTCCTCTGCAGGGACCTTTTTCTTTGTGTATTTTTGGAATGGTTTATTCTGATTCATGGCCACATACACCTTCTAGTTGCTTCTTGGCTCAGCCAGAGTTTATTTCCTTTGATATGATGTTGAGTGGGGCATCTTTTAAATCTTCATCTCTATTCCATAGTTGGTAAAAGGAATCCTGGTTGCAGGGGTCTGGAGAGATCCAAGTTGTTTATATATTTCATAAAATGTCTTGCTTTTATTAGTAGCATCTACTTCATGGTATTTGAATTTTTCAGAGACTATATTTAGCATTTTTACCAAAATGAATCCTTGGCTTCCTGTCAGACTTAATATCATATCATCTCTGGGCTTGTATTGTTTCTGCTAAAAGTAATGATTTTGTTTTCAGGTGAGATATAGTGAACTATTCTTCCTATAGAGCCCATTTCTTTTTTCCGGATGTTATCAAATGCTTAGAGCAGTTATCTGAGACTTGATTTTCATTTAAGGGAAACAAAGCAACTATATTTTCTTTCTCCCTTTCATCAAGGATTATATAAAAAGTGGGGTTGTACTAAAATAAAAGAATATGAAACCCTAGGAGAAGATGAGATGTCCTTTGGGCCAATTCAGCCCTGGAGCTAATGCTGAGACCAGTAAATGCAAAATTCTCTTTGATGAAACTATATGGGTGGGTGCATATATTTTCCTGCTGTCCTCTGTTGGCTCGTCCTGAGACGATGCAGATAAGGGACAGGATAACAGGAGAGAGTCATGCCTTTCTTAGAGCAGACACAGACCCACTCTTCCCTCCTAAATCTGTCCTGCCCATGCTCCCCAGGGTGAGGAGGGGAGCGGGGGCAAGCATTGCTTCTCCACTCTGTTCTGCTGGTAACTAGCAGAGGGCCTCCAGGAGATGGAAGACTACCTGCAGAGCAGGTGAGCAAAGGGCGATGCCAGGGTAGAGAGGGAGGCAGAGGTAAGGCTTAGCTCGCTTCTTCCTGTCTTTCATGCTTGAGATTGGTGACCTCCCGGGGTAGGTGTTGGGAAGGCTGTGCACAGATCCGAGTGGCCTCTGGCTACCATTCTAACTTGTTGTTATGGCATCCGTGCAGCTTCTTCTTGTAAAGGAATTGATGACATCCCTTGGCTGAAAAAAAAACTTCTCCCCATGTGGCATTTAGCCCTCACCCATCTCTTGGGGGAAGAAGCCACATCTGTTTGAGACCCCATCTCCTCCTTTTCTCCACTGACCAAGGGGCTGTAGCCCCTGGGGGCCTCCAGGGTCAAAGCAGCCCATATAAGCCTGCCCTCTCCGTGGCCTTTCCTCCAAGCAGAACCTGCAGTCGAGGTAGGCCCTGCCACCGTTGCAGCAGAGGCCAGCCAGGGGCTGATGGCACGCCCAGACTCCTGTGGGGCGTGGTCCTGGTCCATAGCTTCCGTCCTGCACACTAAGCAGGATATTAGTGATGGCTGTTTTGCTAGAAACCCCTCTGCTAGCCACTTGAAAAGCATTTGGAGTGTGCTTTTAGCTCTAGAAATGGATCTAAGAATTCCTTTGATCCTAGAGTTATGTTCAACGTGGCTATGTGAGCATACTTCATTTACAGAGGAATGGGGGTTATGATTAAGTGAGTTTTCCAGATAGCTGAAGTATAACTCTTTAAATGCCTAAATTTTGTTCAGGATTTTACTGTTTTGTAATAGTTGATAAAACTTTTTTCCTATGATTTTTTTATAAACTTTCTTGCCCTACTAACCAGAAAACAGTCACACCTTAGTTTATGACTGGGGTTGGACTAAAATCTCATTTAGAAATATATTATCTTTCATTTAGAAGCCATAATATGATATCCAACTTGTTTCAACAGTTCATAAACATGTTTGAATATGCCTAAAAAATAATCTTTACCAGGGAACACAGGAAGGTGTGGACAGTGCTTCAGTTTGGGGATGGAGACTGTGATAGGACAGGAGAGAGGACTTCCATTTTTCAGTTTATACCCATGGGTATTAAATGTTTTTTCCTTCACCTTGAATATATATTATTTGCTTATATGATAAAAATTAATTTAAAACATTTAGAATTATATATAATATAATATATTATATAAGATTATTAATATTGATGAATAATATATTATTAACTTTATATATATAAAGAAATATTAAAGCTAGGGGCTGGGTTCCCAGTCTAGCTCCCCAAAGTCTGTTCAACTCATGATGTAGTGGGTAACAGCTAGAGTGGATATCGGACATCAGCCCCCTGCGTACTCTGTTTCTATGGAAAACCTGAGTCCCAGAAATAGTTCACCCTGAGCCCCAGAAACACTCCCTTCTTGCTGCTTTCTCCCCACCTGTCCCACCTTCTAATAAATGCTGCCCTAGAAGTAGGATCAGACTCCTTCCCTGTCTTCAGTGGTCACGGCAGCAGGAAGCCCATTCTCCTCCAAGGACGGTCAAAAGAGGGGACTCCAGGGACACCCCTGGTGGCGCAGTGGTTAAGAATCTGCCTACCCATGCAGGGGACACGGGTCCGAGCCCTGGTCTGGGAAGATCCCACATGCCGTGGAGCAACTAAGCCTGTGCGCCACAACTACTGAGCCTGTGCTCTAGAGCCCACAAGCCACAACTACTGAGCCCACGTGCTGCAACTACTGAAGCCCACGTGCCTAGAGCCCACGCTCCGCAACTAGAGAAGCCACCGCAATGAGAAGCCTGTGCACTGCAACGAAGAGTAGCCCCCACTCGCCGCAACTAGAGAAGTCCCACGCGCAGCAACGAAGACCCAATGCAGCCAAAAATAAATAAATAAAATAAATGATTTATTTAAAAAAAAAAAAGAGGGGACTCCGCATGCCTAAGCCTTCTATGTGGGAGAGAAAGGCACCGTGCTTGGTCTGTCTCACACTTTTCCTGTTTGGCTTCTCCTGACAATACAATGAGATAAGTATTATTATCAGGAAACTGAGGCTTTGAGAGATCTAGCAACACCCCTGTGATTTCTCCCCTAATAATCTGACAGCACTATTTCAACCTATAAGATTGTGCACTGTCCTTTATAACTCGGTGACCCTCCAGCAGAATCATTTCTTTATAAGAGGCCTATAAAAGTCGAGTGTGGGTAAGCACTTTGGACATTGCCTGAGGTTTAGTCAGGTCCTCTGAACCTATTAGAAGGTGAACAACATGAGGGCAGGAACCTGTTCCGATCACTTTTGTATCTGCATTGCCTAGCACCATCCTGGAAGCATGGTCTATTCCCCATAAATATTCTTTGCTTAACAAGAAACATTATTGTTTGCTCTGCTCTGCTTCCTAAGACAGAAAATTGGAATCCTATAGTTTAGAAAAATTGTCAACAACAGATATTGAAACAAGAAAACTATTTTCTCATGAACCTTCAGGTGATCAGGAAATTTAAATAACTAAAGTGCTGTAAGAAAAGATCTTGGCTTACGAGCCATCCATTTATAGGAACAAGTTGAAGGGGAGTCCATGGTGAGTTAGAACAGTTCGGTAGACTCCAGAACCTAATGACCTGGTAGAATATGAGTAATGATGCTCTTCCCAGGTGGGAATGCCTGGTCCCAACTCCACATTACCAACTTTCAAGGCACCTCTTAGAAAGCAAACTAAAAGATGGGGCAATGTACACAGCCTTTAATTTGAAGCATAATCTGTGGTTAGTGATTCCTTTCGGTAACTCAAATTGCTAAAGGAGAGAAAAGAGCCCATTTTTTCTCAGCTGTAAAGGAGCATGCCATCTAATAATAACTAATATTTACTTGATTTTCACAATGTGATAGTCTCTCTAAATGCTGTAGTTTATTGCATTCTCACCACAACCTTATGAGTTAGATATGATTATTTCCATTTTTACAGAAAACTAAGGTTAGCAGATATTAAACTATTAGTTAATAGTGGAGCTGGTATTAGAACCAAGGTCTGGCTGACCCCAAAGCCCTCTGTAGACTGTCTCTCTTGGAATACAAAGACTAGTTGCCTCCCGAAATGATGGGGAAATAGAGGAGACTGGTCCTGCAGACAGTTCATCTGAGCTCACCCACTTATGGATGCAGGGGTCAAAAGCTCCTATTCGGACCGAGAACTGACCGTTGGAATTTGGCAATGTCAAGGCCAGTCCTGGGCTGCACTAGTATCCACTTGAGGTTAGTGGTTCCAAATTGAAAATAAGACCAGTCAGCATGATGGTATGTTTCTCCAATGATGTTTCACTGGGTGCTGGCAGACAGAAGATGAAGAATTAGATTCTATCAGGGTTATGGTTTTCCCAAGGACTTAATATGGGGGGCGGGGAGAAGGAGAAAGAGAGAGAGGGGTAGAGAGGGAGAGATGGATTTGAAGTTGTATGTAAGAGAGAAATGATAATAATAAACCTGGAGACTAGGGTGGTTAAAAGAGGAAGGAAGGTCAAGAGGAGAGTGAGGAACAGAGAAAAGATCATGGGATAAGTAAATTATAGGAGCTGTTGGGGGTCAAGCTGTTGGGTTAGGATAACAGAAAGAATAAGCTGCAAAGATAGGAGGTGGTGGTTGGAGAGTGGGATGCTTGGCGTTGAGACTACAGTTGGTGTCACTCTGAGAGCAGGGAGCTGGGATAGTTGGAGATCCAGGAAGGGAGAGGAAGTTGAAGAGTTGAGAGACCAGCGTACGAGAAGAATCCATTAGGTAGAATTGGAAATAAGAATTATCATGGGGATAGTGTTGGGGGAAGTGACAGGGATCCAGATGCCAATATCTTCAAGGAATGAGGTAGAATAACACAATGGCTGCAGGGAGTAGGGGTGCTGGGCCATGTGGTCTCTTATTTTCAAGGAGAGTCAGGTTTCCATCAGAGTAAGGAATTGAAAGAAACGTTCAGAGAAGAGGCTGAAGATATTGGGGATTGTGGTGAACCGTGAATTCCTGAGGGCAAATAGAGGTTTCTAGGAGGTGGGAGGGGATGGATTGATGCGTGCAAACATTCACCCAAGCACATTCACTTCTCGGATTTGAGAGCTCAGATTGTCACGAGGGGCAGGGGGAAAGAAGAAGATAGATAGGCTAGGCAGCTCAAGAATGGTTACTTTGGGGAGTTCCCTGATGGCCTAGTGGTTAGGATTCTGGGCTTTCACTGCTGTGGCCCTGGTTCAATCCCTGCAGGCTGCACACAGTGCAGCCAAAACAAAAAACAAAAAAAAAAAGAAGAAGAATGGATACCTTGGTGAGGAAGAAGGACAGTCTCAACCTGGTCCCCAGCCATTCCTCTGTGAGCACTCTGGCCAAAGTGGCTTCTTTCTGTCCTCCATGGTAATTTGGGTAATTTGTAAACTGACAGTGGAAAACCCAGAGATGACTGAGAGTTTACAGAATGAGAAGACCTTGGCACTGATCCAGGAGCCCTCAGTCTGCTGCAGCTGGTGATCTGATCAGTCTGAGACTATACAAGGCCATTGCCCAGGACATTGCCCAGACTGTTGACTCTCCAACTATCAGTGTCCAAGGACAGGGATGGAGAAGAGACAACCATTTTCCATGTTTGCTCTTTCCTTCCTCTGGCTTTCTCCCAGCAGCTCTCTAGAGCACATCCCCATAGCCCAGGGCCCTCCCAGGCAAGCAGTCAGTCAGTCCTGGTGGAAAACACATAATGCATCTGCATAGGTTATTCGGGCCACTGACCCAAATAGGGAGATTCCCGCAATCTGACGTGAATTTCTTTAGGACCTACAACTCGGACTTTCAGACCCTAACTTCTGTTCCTATATTCTGTATTTGAAACCTCTCGACAATAGAAGGAGCACCGCTCTGCTCTCCCCAGACACACCACACACACACACACACACACACACACACACACACACACACACACACACACAGAGAGAGACACCCATCACAGTTCTGTGCAGTCATCCATAAGTTACTTAACCTCTGAGCCCCAGTTTCCCTACCTGTGAAATGGAGACATATTGCCTTCCTTGTTCGAACCACGTAGTCTCTTAAGAGGAGGAAATATTGTTTGGAGTGGAGTTAGAATTCAGGTTCAGAAACAAGGAGATGGTTGGGAGTATTGAAAGCTCCTCCTTCCTTGCTGCAAGAAATATTCAAGCTCTGAAAATTCTGCCTCTCCCCATGAAAAGCACAGAAAAACGATTTCCCAAGCATCGGAGTAGTACAGACATAGTACAAAAAAGCAGGGATCGTTTTAAAACTGGTTATGCTCTAATTTGTAATGAAAGGTCGAAGAGGGTGGGGGTGGGGAAGCCACCCTCCAGCCGGGAATTGGGAGGCAGCGCGCTCGCCGCTGCCGAGCTTAACGGCCGCGGTCGCCTAGCAACGGGCGGCGGGGGTGGGCGCGGGGAGCTCGCCGCCGTTGCTGCGCGCTCTCGGGTCTGCTGGACCCACCAGGAAACTTTGGGGCTCCTGGGCGCCGAGGCGTCGACGCTAGACCCAGCGGACGCCGCGATGCTCCCCGCGGGCTGAGGGCAGAGGATGAGGTCGCGGCCCTGCGCGCCCGGCCGGGCGATCCGTGGGGTCGCACCCACGGAAAGTTGGCGCGCACCTGTCCGCGCCCGGAAGACGCTTGGTCCCTGGGTGGAACTGCCCCCCCTGCCAAGTTTCTTTGACAATTTCTTACCCCTAGTGGATGGGGCATGTGGGACCCCGCGTGGCCCCCGGTTCACGGATTCCGGTCGCTGCGGGAGAGAAACCCGCGCTTTTCTAAGAGACCTACGACGGTAACTGATGCTTAATCCATTAGCCCTGAATGGTTGCGATTCTATTTTTGTTTTGTGCTTTTCTTCTTCCTCCAGACAGTGAGTTTGTGGAAGAAGCCTCATCCGCGCCCTACAGCCCCGAGGAGTTAAGTAAGTCTGCCCCTTTTGGTTTTTCTTCTCGAAATCCAGCCCGAGAACCGGGAATCTGGCGGGCGCCCGGGTCCAATCAGCCAGAGGGGTGGAGAGAAACGGTCAGGGAACACACTTCCCCAGCTGTACGTTCCCTTCGCGGTGAGAACTGGCCTTTTCCTGGCGCGTATGCTTTGGGGGTGGCAGGGAAAGTGTCAGCTGTGCCGTGTGTGTGTGTGTGTGTGTGTGTGTGTGTGTGTGTGTGTGTGTGTGTGTGTGTGTGTGTCCAGGTCCGTGGTGCTGCTCCCTGGAGCGCGGCCCAACAAACTTCCCGATCTGGGGGCCTCTGCAAGCAGCCTGACTCATCCTGCCTGGAACGATGCGGTGCGGGCTGGCTCAGTCTAGCCAGTACCTGCCCCAAGAAGGACATCGTGTGGCTAGTTCCTAACCTGAATTTAATGAAGTCCAGGGCCATAAACGTTCTGGTAATTAAATTTCAAGACTTGGGAGCTGCGTTCCTCCCTGATTTGTTTCTTCTTCAGGTGTCTGGGAACAGGGCATTTCATCTTCCTGTGCCTGTCGTTCTAAGTGTAGATTTGTGGTGGGTGAATGCGACGGTCTTGTCAGAGACAGACTTCCTCCTGTGAAGAGAAGGAAATTTGCATTGTCGGGATCCCTCTAAGTGTTCCTGCCGCCCAGTCTCACTTGGTGGCTTTTGATGGGTTTTTGTTTTTTGTTTTTCTCATTCTAGGGTTTAGTTAAGCTGCTAAAAATCTGGGCTGTCAAGTCTGTCCTTGCTGTTCTTTTATCACCAGCGTGCCTGCCTGCCATGAAATGACAGCTGTTTAAAACCCTGTATCCACACTAAGGCTCTCAGCCTTGGGTACCGTGTGTCTGGTCAGCCTCTCCTCCTGGGCTGTATGTCCTCAGCAAGTCCCACACCACCTGAAGTAAAATTCCACCGCAGCAAGGACTTTCATCCTTTTCTAGGAGCCAGGTACCCAAAATAGGTCTGGATCAAGGATGGCGTTGTGAGGCAGGGAAGAGGACCTTGTTTTATTCAGAAGATGTGTTTCTGAAAAGTTGTGAGGCAGTCACATCTCTGGAAATGGAATCATAAATTAAATGCATGGGCAAAACTAGCTTTTAAAGGTACACCATGGTGAGTCTTTTCATGAAATGAAAATGACAAACCGTAGCTTTGCATGGAGCAGTTTATTAAGAGGGCAGATTCTTGGTGATCTGCTCCACATGTGTTGAATTGTGTATTAATGACACCAGAATTGGTACCATTGCATTCACAGAATGGTTTATGTACCAGAAAGGCCCAGGTGATGGACCCTTTTTGGTTTTCATCTCTTCCCCCCACCCCACCCCCAACCCCCAACAGACTGGACGGCCCAGCTGAGGTGCTGATCAGTAGGGCGAGCCCTTCAGATTAGCAGTAGAAAACTCAGAAAATAACCTTTTTTCTCTTCAGCCCTTCTGTGGGAAAAGCCCAGTTTCTCAAGAGGAGATGAGAGTGTTATAGGAATCCTGGTCCCTCCTGGGCTCTGGGATGGCAGGATGATTGAGAATATAAAACACAAGTCAGAGTTTGAGACCAGGGTTCTGGGTGCTTCACCTTCCTTAGCAGATACGTTAACCAGTCTGTTTTCTCATCTTTGAAAAGCTGGGGTTGTGCCAGCTGGCCTCTAAGCATCATCCAGTTCCAGCCTCCTGAGACGGTAAGCCAAAGGAGGCCCATAGCTATCGGGTATTTATTATTTACATTCGGGTGCCATGCTGTTTGGGTGTGTGGTAGCTCCAAAGGCTTTTTCTCTTCCTGACAGAGCAGCTCATTGGATGAGACTGCATTGTTTCCATGCTATTCAGGTCAAAGAGGGAGCTGGCCTTTCTCCCTTGGAAAGAGTTGTGATGCTTTTGGGTGCTTTTCTAAGACACACAGCAGGAAAGATGCCTCCTACAGCAGTTGATGAGTTTGTCCGGCAGCCATTTTTTCTGGAGCACAGAAGAGCACAGATTCACCCCCTGGCCAGGATCTAAGGGAACTGGAGAAGAGGTGGAGGGAGGTCATAAACACTTAGTTTGAATTCTATCACTGCACTTACCTGTGACCTGTGACAGTTTAGCAGGTGACTAAGCTGCTCTGGGCCTCAGTTATCTCAACCTAATTGGAGACCTTGCATGGCTGGGGTCAGTGGTGTGTGTAGAGTCCTAGCCCCATGTGTAGTATGTGCAGGTATTCAGGAAGTGCTTCTTGCTGTTACTTTATTAGTAGTATTCATTTGAAAGACACTTATTTCCTGTGCATGATGGAATAGCTCTCTCATCAATTGTCCCAACCTATTAACTAAAACCATTTTCATTTCTAGAAATTTCTCTGCAGCTTACCTAGTCTCCAAACACAGATTCTTAGGAATGGTGATCAGGTCGATTGAATTATTTAGTGATTTATTCTTGGAGCAGCGTGTGGAATGGTGTTCCATCTGGGGTCTTCGGTGACGATCCCACTACTTTCTTGTGGCATGTTAGGTAGTTGGTTTTGCCTCCAAATTTTCATGTAAGTCTCCAAATGAACTACGACTTGCTCTTTGGGGGATTTTTTCTCAGTGTTGTGGCAAGATCATGTAATGGAATTAAGTAACCAAAAAGGGGTTTTTGAAAAGAATGGAAAAAGGAGCCTATCTCTAGATGAATGCTGTATTGAAGGTGTCCTCTCATGGAGAGTCCAGAAATATGCCCTGTCTCCTGTGATGGTACCACTTTCTACACCTTTCCATAGTCTTTCTATAGTCCCACCCATAGGTAGAAGTGATGGCCATCTGAGGGGGTGAGAAAGAATGCGTGGAGAGTTGGGATGAACGCAGATGTGATCATGTCTGCCCGTCTAATAACCTTTATCAACTTCCCACTACCTGGAGGATAGACATTTGGCTAGCCATGGGAGGACCTCCATGATTTGCGTCACCCCCAGCCACCATAGCCTTCTAATTACATTGAACTATGGGACAGTCCTCTAACTGCAGCTCTCTTCCTGTTGCCTGCCTGCCTTTCCTCCCCCTTCTCTCCTCCTCCCCGGCTGGCTCCTACCCCTCTTTCAACACTAAGTCCATGTGTCATGTGCCCCTAGTGGTTCTTAACCCTAGACGTTAGAATCAGGGGAGCTATTAAAAGTCCCGAGACCGAGTCCTAACCAATTACATCAAAATCCCTGGAGTGTGGACCAAAGCATCAGTGTTTCATCAGTGTGTACTTTAAAAATTGGATCTCAGTGATTCCAGTGTGTAGCCATGGTTGTTAGCTACCATACTAGGTTGTGGTCACCACACTTTTCTTTGCAAATCTAGCAGCGAGCCCAGTGCCTGGCACATGTAAGTCTTCAGTAAATGCTCGTTGAATGTGTGAGTGAGGGTCACTGCTGAGATGCTTTGTCTTTTCATGTTTATATACTCCTAAAATTGGCCTCTCTGCTTGTCATAACAGTGCCTTGGGGCACTTGAATCCTTTGACCTTTGACCTATATCTCTCTCCTTTGTTCATTCCTTAGGCTTAACCAGTTTATTTTCTTTCTTAAAAACTGAAATCCTAAAACCACTTTTTAGCATAAAAGTAACACATGCTGACTTTAGAAAATTTGAACATTAGAAAGAATAGGGGGAAAGTTCACTCCCTCACCATCCAAAAGCACACAGATGTGTCCTTGTTTCCATAATTTGTCCTAATTTGCTGCCCTTATGGGAGTTGCTTGACCCTCTGGCACACCTCGTTGAGCTCAGTTGAAGCTCTCTTTTGCTCAGACCCTGTGAACTTTCCTGAGTTCCAAAAGGAGTGCTCATGAGAATAGCATTCTTGGGAGAGAGCAGGGCCAATGCCCCCAGGGCCAGTGTACCATGAGAAAGGGTTTTCTTGTGCTATTCTTGCCTTCCTCATTCAAGCAGGATGTAGGGGCTTTATTAGAATAAATGATAACAGTTGTGTAGCTTCTTTAAAATAATGACTTAAATGTTTGCCAGCCCACCCCCTAGCCCTCCTAAAATAGGAGATGAGATTGCATTGTTGGATAAAAGTACTTACGTCTTTCAGAGCGCAGCAGCTGGTAAGTATAAATTTAGGATAGATAGCCTAACTGCTACAACAAACAAGCCCAAATGTCAGTGGCTTAACACCATAAAGACGGTGTTTGTTGCTTGTGTTGTAGTCTAGTGTTGAGCTGTCGAGGGCTCTGCTCCATGTGGTCATGAAGAGCCCCAGGCTCCTTCCCTGCCTTGGCTCCATTCTACCCTACAGCATCAGGTTCCTTCACTGGATCCTTTGAATCCATTTGGCAGACAAGTCAATAAGGTGAGCAAGACCAAGGTATGCTTACCGATGGTTGTCTCAGCCTGGAGGTAACACACTGACCTTCCCTCATATTCCAAAGGTGGAAGCTAGTCCCATAACCTCATCCACATGGAAGGAGGCTGGAAAACGTAGTCTAGTAATGTGCCAGGAAGAAGAGGAGTGCACTTACATTGGTGATCACCAGCTTTCACATGCCTCTTATTGTTCTAACCACAATGACTGAGCTACATCCTGGTCTTTGTATTGTTTAGGATACTGGTTTGGCTGCTACAACCAAGGCTAAAATGACAGTGACTGAAATAAGAAACAAATTAAATTCTCTTTCACTTGGAGCGTAAGCAATCCAGTGCTGATATGGTGGCTTCGTTGTCCTCTGATAGACTCAAATGGAGCTTCCATGCAGTGAGTTAAGGTGGCTGCTTCAGATCCCACCATCACATCCACATTCCAGTCTATAGGAAAGAGAGAAGGAAAGTGGAGGGCATAACCTAAAAGCCGCACGCATTATTTCACTTACATTCCTTTGGACTGAACTTTAGTCAGATGGCCATACCTAACTCCAAGAAGGCTGGGAAATCTGGGTGGGAGTAAGGTGGAGTCTATTACTGGAAAGATGATTGAGTAGGATACAGGGAGAAAGAGGTGCTGGTTAACGAGTAATCTTTTCAATCAGTTCTAGGAAGCATGTCTTAGTGGTTAAGTGCATGGACTCGGAATCATACTCTGTGTATGGTTTGAATCTTGTCCCACCTCTTATTCGCTCTATGACCTTGGGCAAGTTACTTCATCTATATCTGCTTCCTAACCTGTAAAATCATGTGGTGGCTCTTTTCTGATGTCCTTCCAGACCCACTCACCATCCTTCACTACCCTGGTCTGTGCCCTGGAAAACTTACCTTTTGGAATGTAGCCTCTGGCTTCCAGTTTGGCCAGTGAGAGGTACTGGCAGCGTATGGGAGGGTGGAAACCAAGAGATGTCAGGGTACTTAGTCCCTTCCTGTCAGGCTGTGGGATAATGTGGCTGGATTAGTTTAGGCCACTGTTTCCTCTCTTACAGCATCAGATCGTGCTGGGTTCTGGAACCTCCCCTTCTGACTGAGGGGTGGCTCCCACGTGGCTTGCCCCAGGCTGCTTCTCCATCCCGTTTTCCCTTAACCCGCCCATCACACTTTGATCTGCAGTCCCTTCATCAGACTCTCTTCAGTCACTTTTTTGGAGCATACCATCCATTTCCTCTTAGGACCCTAGCTGATATGATGGGGGTAATAATAGTATCAGCCTCAGACCGTGGTGGTGAGGGCAAATGGGTTTTAGAAGGAACCCTTGAATGTCGTAACCATCATTAAATGTTTACTGTGTTTCATGTCCCTAGCCGAATGCTCCTATCCCTTCAGGCATGGTCAAACCTTCTGAAAGACCTGACTTTTGACGTATAAATGAAATAACATGGCCATTCATCTCCTCTTCCCCACCCCGTGTTAGGAAGATGCAGCAAGACCTAAGAGTAGTGAACAAATCTCTTCCTGCATCCAAAGTTTTCTTCCCTCCCATCATATGGGGATGAATAAGGAGAAAGATCCTGGGACTTTATTATTATTCACCTACTCTATGGTGGGCACTTTACAGGTGTAAACAGTCTACCCAGCTTCCCGGCTTGGGGTTTAAATCATGTCACCCACATTGATAGCCCCAAAATAATGATTTCCAAGGATTTGCCTGCCCATATTACTAACAAATCAAGTCTTTCTCTAAGGCTACCCTCTAATTTTAGGCCCAAGAATTCTCAGGGGTGCTTGTTCGCATCCACAGCTTCAGTTCTGGCTGCTCTAGCCTTTTGCCAAGGGAGCTGGAATCCAGATACACCTTACTGAGGCCAGTGGACACCTGGGTTACTGTTCCACGTGCTCTTTCTTCAGAAACCGGTGACCACATGACACAGTCATGGCTGCCGCTGCCCCTGCTTACACCAGGACCTGCAGGCTTGGTGTTTGTTCGCCTGCTGGGAGCCTGACTGATTTCCCAGTGTCCTGCCCTGTGCTGGCCGCAGAGTGGGCCCAGGGCCTTCTAATCATTGCACAAGCCCAGACTCACCGAGGGTCTGGGATCAGATTGGCTACCTTCCCAGCTCTGAGCTGGTCTCTAAACGGCCAGGGCCATTCACCCCATCCCCGGATCCACCCCCAGATCTCTCCACCCTTAGAAGCCTATCTGTCCTCCTTATTCCTCCCCCCAGCTCCGAGCATAGCTTCTGAGAGGGAGGGAGTTTTCACCCCAGTTTAACTTTTCCTAAGGATGATTGACAGTGGAAAATTCAATTCCCTTCGCAGGAAACCTCACCCTACCACAGGGGTGTGGTCTGGCCTCCCCGCTCCAACAAAACAATCACAGAAAGTCTCACCACTGTTACAGTTCCCTAAACCTGGGCACTCAAGTCTCTTCCACAATTGATCTTGTTAAGTTTATCAACTCATTTCATCCTCAGAACAACTCAGTGAAGCAGAAGGAATTATTTTCACCTCATGGAGGAGGAAACAGAGGTTCAGAGGGGTTAAATTATCTGCCCAATGTCACACAGCTAGTTAAAGGCAAAACTTCCATTCAAAATATCATCCTGGCTCCAGAGCCAATCTCAGTTTCTTGGAGAGGAGAATATACAAGTTGCCCTCCTCCCAGGCGGATTTGGTGGTGGGTTGAATGCTATAAATGATGTAAAAGGAACTAGCCCAGGGCCTGCCAGTACAGTATATGGCTGTTGGGTACGTTCTCTGTTGAATAAATGAATGAATAGTAGGTGCTGAAAGCCATATATATATATATTTTTTCTTTAGACCACCAAATAATGATTAATATGCTCCAAAGGAATTTTCCATAACGGGATCTGAAGCAACAACCAGAAAAGCTTCCTTCATTTAGTTCCTGCTGTTCCCGCTCTGTGTTACAGGGCCAAGTCCCTGGGACAGGAAACCTCTTATGGTTTCCTGATGATACTGACGCCATTTCTAAAGGAAACTAGACCTTGGAAGCAGCACAGTTTGGGGCGGGACAGTGGCAGCCTGGAGGGGAATCTGAAAGCATAACTGAGGGCAGGTGGACTTGGGTCTGGGTGTAAAACTCATCCCGACTCCCCTAATGTTTGTGAAGTGACACTACTCATTGCCCAGGAGGTAAGATTTTATTTCAGGATGTTCTCCTTGGGAGGGAGAATGGAGTAGGAAGGGGAAAATGACAATCAATTCTGGGAGATAAATGGTTATCTACCTTGGCTAAAAGAGCAAGGAAGGTGGTATGGAATAGTGGGATAAAATACACACGCGCACACACACACACACACACACACACACACACACACAGGAAAATGGAAAGGGCATTTTCCTTGCCAAAGAGATGTTTTACTAGAAAAATATAGGACTGTGTCCAGTCATTCCTGAATGTTAAACACAAACCACCTAGAAACCATGATATTTCATCAATTGTTAAGGACTTCCTGAGTCTAAAGAGTGTAAAATAACCAGCTTGATCTGTTCAGGAATGCTGATTATGGTTTCTGGGTCACATTCTTAATGAATGATCTTTCTGGAATATGTCCTGTTGGTTTTGGTTTCTCTCAAGTCAGTTGTGCCCATGGTGGTTGCATTAAAATGGCTTGCTGGGACTTGTCAGCTCTCACTGTCTCTCCTGGGTTACCCCTTCCCCTTTTCTCCTTTCTCCCCGCTTCTGGCTCCCTGCCTCCCCCGCCCCCACCTCCGCCTCAGTTCCCCTCAGTCTGTCCCCTCCCCCTTTCCCCTCTTGCTGCCTCCTTCCTGTTCCCATGTTAAGTTGGAATACAGACAGAAAAGGCAGTGCTTGCCTTGCTAGGGCCCTCTGCCAGAAAAATGGAACAGGTCAAATTATAAAAAAGGATTAAAAAAGAATGCTCTTTGGCAAAATGGGGGAAACAGATGTTCAGGGGTGGTTTTGCTGTCTCGGGCTGTCTGCCGCCTGCTGAAACACACTCCTTATAGGATAGCTAGATACAGAAATTCATCATCATGGCACACATGTGGTTGTTTTAATGTCAAATCTGTATCTATATATTTGTCTCTGCTTAATTCTCCTCTCTCCGTGACCTTTGTAGCCCCAAATCCAGAGTTGGCAAGATTACTGACCACCTGATAGAAAGATTTATTTTCAGCCTCTTCTCAGAGGGATTTTTTTTTTTTTCCTGGCTAGGAAATTTTTATTTATTTAAAAAAATTATTGAAATATAAATTTTTGTACAGCAAAGTGATTCAGTTATACTTATATATATATAATTTTTCAGATTCTTTTCCTTTATAGGTTATTACAAGATATTGAGTTCCCTGTGCTGTACAGTAGGTCCTTGTTGATTACCTATTTTATATATAGTAGTGTGTATATGTTAATCCCAAATTCCTAATTTATCCCTGCCCTCCTTTCCCCTTTGGTAACCACAAGTTTGTTTTACAAGTCTGTGAGTCTATTTCTGTTTTCTAAATAAGTTCATTCGTATCATTTTTGTTTTTAGATTCCACATGTGAATGACATCATACGATATTTGTCTTTCTCTGTCTGACTTACTTAGTATGATAAGCTCTAGGTCCATCCATGTGGTTACAAATGGCATTATTTCATTCTTTTTTTTAATGAGTAATATTCCATTGTATATATATATATACCACATCTTTATCCATTGATCAGTTGATAGACACTTGTGTTGCTTCCATGTCCGGGCTATTGTAAACAGTGCTGCAATAAACATTGGGGTGCGTGTATTTTTTCTAATTATAGTTTTCTCTGGATATATGCCCAGGTGTGGGATTGCTGGATCATATGGTAACATTATTTTTGTTTTTTTAAGGAACCTCCATACTGTTTGCATCAATTTACATTCCCACCAACAGTGTAGGAGGGTTGCCTTTTCTCCACACCCTCAGAGGGCTTTTTTTAAAGACTACCAGGAAGAGTGGACACTGGGGCTGCTCTCAGGTCACTGTAAATATTTTATGGAAACTTCAGGTTCTTAAGAAAATAGAGAAGGAACTTGTGGCTGCAGAACCTGGTCTGAAATGAGCCCTACGGAACGTTCATGGTTGAAGGTCTCCTGCTGGGACTTGTAACCTGCCGGAGGTCCTTTGCTTCTGTCTCCCAAAAGGCTTGCCATTTACTGGCTGTTGACCAGAAATAAAAGTCCGTTACGTAGCCCCTGTGGTTGGCCAGCCAGAGAATTCAGACTATCTCCTTTAGAAAAATATTTCCCTTTTGGCTCTAAAAGCCATTTCCACCACAGACTCAAAAGAGGGATTCCAGATTCTGAACATTTGCTGTAGACTGAGGAGTGTGGCAGGCTGTTTCCGTGCCTGTCGGACCCTTGTATGGGTTAACCTCACATGCCCACCTGGTGCCTCCCCCTCTAGTGGTTCCCCCTTGTCGTGTAGGAGTGTAACGAGCATCCAGTGAGTTAGCACATCTAAAGTGCCTAGAACAGTGCCTGACAGATGACCAGTGTTTAGTAAATGTTACCCTGATTTTACTGCTTTCCTTTTTTCCCCGCCTTCCTTCACATCCCTCATCACTTTCAAGTATGTCTTCCTTCCCTGAGCTCCATTGTTTCTTCTCCCCTGTTCTGTTCATCTAGTGACACTGAAAGAAAAGGGGAAAGAGAATCAATTACGAAAGTATAAAGCTAGAGCTGCCACCAGCCCAAACAGTGCCTCTGAGCAAATTAGAAAAAAGCATCCCCTCCAAGTGGATGAAGAGCAGAGTCCATGTTCCCAGTTTAGCGAGTAGAGGGCAAGCTGGATTTTAGCCCCACACCTCTGCTTCGTTCAATCTGTCAGCCCGGCACTCTTGTGCAGTGAACGGCTTATACAACTGGACATGGTAGCCTGGATTCCCCACTCCCAGCCTTCTCTTGGATATTTTTTCCCTTTTCTGGGAACTCTTTCAGTGTTGTGTAACTACTAGAAAGCCTAAATTCTTCCTTGAATAGTCCTTTTTTAAAAAAATAACAACAAAATATTTTTATTAGGTGTTAATTGGATACTTTAGATATGATACGAAGTTGGGTTATTAGTTGAATAGAATGCAAACAAGTAGACATATTTTTTTTCTAGATAACAAAGTCTCTGCTCAGTTATCTGACTGACATAGCATTAGGGATATAGAAGTAAGCAAGGCAGTCACAGGCCTTGCTCTCTGGAGAGAGGGCAGTCATTAAAATATAATTACACAAATTATTATTTAATTGCCCTTGTAACAAGTTCTTTTTTTTAATTTTATTTTTTTAAACGGCAGGTTCTTATTAGTTATCTATTTTATACATATTAGTGTATACATGTCAATTCCAATCTCCCAATTCATCTCACCACCACCACCACCGCCCCCGCCACTTTCCCCCCTTGGTGTCCATACATTTGTTCTCTACATCTTTGTCTCTGCCTTGCAAACTGGTTCATCTGTACCATTTTTCTAGATTCCACATATATGCGTTAATATACAATATTTGTTTTTCTCTTTCTGACTTAATTCACTCTGTATGACAGTCTCTAGGTCCATCCATGTCTCTACAAATGACCCAATTTCGTTGCTTTTTATGGCTAATATTCCATTGTATATATGTACCACATCTTCTTTATCCATTCGTCTGTCGATGGGCGTTTAGGTTGCTTCCATGACCTGGCTATATTAAATAGTGCTGCAATGAACACTGGGGTGCATGTGTCTTTTTGAAATATGGTTTTCTCTGGGTATATGCCCAGTAGTGGGATTGCTGGGTCATATGGTAGTTCTAATTTTAGTTTTTTAAGGAACCTCCATACTGTTCTCCATAGTGGCTCTATCAACTTACATTCCCACCAACAGTGCAAGAGGGTTCTCTTTTCTCCACACCCTCTCCAGCATTTGTTGTTTGTAGATTTTCTGATGATGCTCATTCTAACTGGTGTGAGGTGATACTCACTGTAGTTTTGATTTTCATTTCTCTAATACTTAGTGATGTTGAGCAGCTTTTCATGTACCTCTTGGCCATCTGTATGTCTTCTTTGGAGAGATGTCTGTTTAGGTCTTCTGCCCATTTTTGGATTGGGTTGTTTTTTTTTTTAATATTGAGCTGCGTTGAATAGTTCTTTTAAATAGATTCCCCCAAATTATTTACACTATTTTCCCCAAGTTCTGATTTCCTGAATAAAAACTGTATCTGAAACTTGCACTACTTATGCCAATAGTTAACCCAAAATTACTTACTCCAGTTCAAATGGCATTTTAGAATGTATTAAAATAAAAAGAGCTCATATTTGTGGATGGCTTTTCATGTATAGGTGTCTTGCTAAGAACTTTATGTCAGGAATGTCAAAGCAATGCTGCGAAGCAGGTACTATTGTTTCCCTCATTTGATGGTTGGAGAGTTGGAGCTTAGACAAGTTCAGTAACTTGCCAAGTCACACCTGGGAAGTGGTGGAGCTGGGGCTTGAGCCTAGCTTTGTTCTCTCTTGCTGGGACTCCTAACCTCTGTCCTCAATTCCAGAGCAAGTTACTAGAACCCAAACTCCTGATTCTCAGTGGCTGATTCTCGGCAGAACCATGATTTGCATCCAGGCCTATTTGACTGTAAAATAATGGGCTGACCCATTTACAGTGCTGCCTACCACTTGCCACACACTGTAGGCTGGGGACACGAGGGTAAATGAGAAATAATCCTTCCCTGGGAGAGAAAGACCAATTAATAGAAAAGTTTACAATGTGGTACTCTGGCTCCTCCAGACCAGCGGGCCCTTATTGACTGTGTGACCTTGCGTAGGTTATCTAAGCTTTCTAGGCTTTACCCATCTGTGATATGGGAATGCACATACCTACTTCATAGGGTAGTTGGGAGGGATTAAATGAGATGATACGTACATATATATATATACACACACACACACACACACACACACACACACACAAAGTGATTAGCACATAGTTGGCACTCCATGAGTGGTTACAGTTATTTTTTATTGTGGTGAGTGCTATATAGGAAGTATTTAAGGGACCGTGGGACCCCTGAGAAGAGGAACCTGACTCAGTCATGGAGGTCAAGGGGAAGCCAGGCAGGCTTACTGGAGGTCATCCACCTTTCACAGCATGTGCTGCAAGAGGAAGGGTACAGGGCATGAACAGGTTATGTCTGTGTTAGGACAGCTGGTGGCAGCCAAAGTCACCTCCTCCTCTGGGGTCCCCGAAACTGAGTTCTGAATACTGGAGTGAAGGTGAATGAAGTGGAATCTTCTCCCTTGAACATGCCCAGGTTGAGCATGGAAACTCTGCAAAGTGGGACTGTAACCTCATTAACTCTTTTTTTTTTTTTTTGTGGTATGTGGGCCTCTCACTGTTGTGGCCTCTCCCGTTGCGGAGCACAGGCTCCAGACACGGACACGCAGGCTCAGCGGCCATGGCTCACGGGCCTAGCTGCTCCGCGGCATGTGGGATCTTCCCGGACCGGGGCACGAACCCGTGTCCCCTGCATCAGCAGGTGGACTCTCGACCACTGTGCCACCAGGGAAGCTCCCCTCATGAACTCTTTCCTCAAAATGCCGTGCACATCCTGATGACTTACAGGGTCTGTTTGTCCCACTCTTAAAAGGCCTTTAAATTTGGCATGGTAGGGTTCAGTGGGACAAAGCTGTTACACTGTGTCCATTTGAATTTCACTCCTTTTTCCATTATTATCATCATTATTGCTTTCTACTACTGTCAGCTTGACATTGCACGCTGTTTGCCAAATGAGGGACTGAGGAATCCTCTAAAGCAAGTATAGCGATATCACTCACGTAGGCAGGTAATTATCAGAATTTGCAAAATCTAAACTGGGTGTCCAAAAATAGAGGATACCCAGTTAAATTTCAGATAAACAGCAAATGATTTTTTTTAGTAGTATATATATGTCCCTTGCAATATTTGGGACATAATATACTAAAAACTTTTGTTGCTTATCTGATACTCACATCCAGCTGGTGGTGTCTGGCAGCTCTTGGTGTGGTGTGGGAGCAGCCTCTGGGGGTGCTCTGCTTTTCATGTCAGATTTTAGCTTGCTCTGTTAGAAGGTGTGGTAAAACACGGCTCAGGTCCTGTCACTGGGTATTTAGTCCCCACTGGACTCCACTTAGGTGCTTACATTATTGAGAACTGATGGCTGACGGGTGCGCTATTTTATCAATTAGAAAATGGTTGTTGGAAATTAGCCCTTCCTACAGCAGAAATCCTGAACAGCTTCAGGGATTCGATGCATGCTCATTTTGCATAATATATAAACACGGGAGCATTTGCCTGCTCCTGGATGGGCTCCATGACTTATGGAGTCTGGATACTGAGGTTTTGGTTTTCTCCATTCTCTCTTGTAACAGAAGCTCAGGTCTGATCTACTCGTTTAGAGCATCTTCGTGTCCTCATTGGAGGGAACACCCAGTGCCCTCTTTCCTTAATGCATGGTTCCTCAGCGTGGGCTAGACCATCACCATAGGGAGTGATGTATATATGGGGGAGGGGGTCCTGCCTCATGAGAAAACCTAGTTTATTGTTATGCAGTGATCATTATTATAACACTTTCTTTGAGGGAGCTGAAACCTGATTTCCTGTTTCTTGCACCCAGTTGTCCATGTTTTACCTCCTAGAGCTTTCAAACATTTTTTTTTTCACTGTGACCCTACATAAAGATACATTTTATAGACTCATACAAATTTGAATATAAGTATAACTAAGACAGAAGTTTCATGGAATAGCAATTACTCCTTATTAGACTGGCTGCATCTGATATTTTCCGCCTTGTTCTATTTTATTTACTTAAAATGCTGATTAACCTGTTCAGTTAATTTCCACTAATAGGTTGCCTACTACCATTTGAAAAACAATGCTCTAGAGTGTTTATAGTAAACACAGAGTCAGTCTGTACCTCTTTTCTTTCCGTAAGCTGTCAAAATATTTTAAGATGGCTATCAAATTGTATCTTAATCTTTTCTCCCTACTAGGTCTCTTGTTTTATTATTATTTTTTAATTGAAGTATAGTTGATTTACAATATTGTGTTAGTTTCAGGTGTAGAGCAAAGTGATTCAGTTATACATATATGTGTATATATTCTTTTTTCTCTTCTTTGCCATTATAGTTTATTACAAGATATTGAATATAGTTCCCTGTGCTATTCAGGAAATCCTGTTGTTTATCTATTTTATACGTAGTAGTGTGCACCTGTTAATCCCATACTCCCACTTTATCCCTCCCCCTTGCCCCTTTGGTAACCATAAGTTTATTTTCTATGTCTGTGAGTCTATTTCTGTTTTGTAAATAAGTTCATGTGTACTATTTTTTTAGATTCCACATATAAGTGATATCATATAATATTTGTCTGACTTACTTCACTTAGTATGATAATCTCTAGGTCCATCCATGTTGCTGCAAATGGCATTATTTCATTCTTTTTTTATGGCTGACTAGCATTCCACTATATATATATATACCACATCTTCTTTATCCATTTATCTGTTGATGGGCACCTAGGTTGCTTCCATGTCTTGGCTATTGTAAACAGTACTGGTATGAACATTGAGTTGCATGTATCTTTTCAAATTAGAGCTTTCGTCTTTTCTGGGTATATGCCCAGGAGTGGGATTGCCAGATCATATGGTAACTCTATTTTTAGTATTTTAAGAAATGTCCATACTGTTTTCCACAGTGGCTGTAGGTCTCTTTTGTAATATGCTCTGGTTTCTCCATCGATTCCCATGCTGCTCAACCTCTGCTGAGTGCTTTCGAAGAGGAAAGTTTCGTTTCAACCTGGCACCGAGAACTGAGCCTGACCTCACATATAACTTGACCAATATTGACCATAGTGGGATCATCAGATCCCTTGACCTCAACCCCCCACCCAAGTTAATATCATTCCATTACTCAATACCCATTGGGTGTAGTTATTTAATTATTTTAAATTCACCTAAAATACCTAAACTAGCCCATTTTTTCCTGTTTTGTTTGTAAGGATCTCTTGAGATATTTTTCCTAGCTAGGGTGTGGGAGGGGCTCAGATCAAGATGCCTACCGTTCATATTTCCTGGATCTACCAATTGAATATTCCCAAACTCGAGAAACGTCAACGGAAGAAGCTGTGTGTCTAGGACCGTCTAGCACAGCAATAATCAAAGCTTCTCTAAAATGGCCATATTTTGAAAGAAAATGGATAACAGGTTAGTAATCATAGTTGATAATTATGGAGTATGTGCTGCATGTTAAGAGCTGAGAGCTTTACATGCAAGTGACTCATGAATTTCTCACAACCCTTTGAGGCAAATACTGTTGTAACCACTACTTCTCAAAAGAAGAAAAACTGAGCTTTAGTCAAGTCATATAACTAATAAATGACAGAAGGGAAGTTGAGCCCAGGCCTGTCTCACTCCTCAGCTTGTGTTTTAGAATACTTAACTGCCCCCCACAGACTGAAAACCACCCCTGGTCGTTTTGAAAGAGATGATGTATGTAACACGCTTAGGGCAGTGCGTTTGTGGAGGCTTAGTAGAGTTTATTGCCTTCCCTAAAGAAAGGGAAGAACTTAGTAACAAGTTCAGGTCCCTAGCAGCCCCCAGGAGTCTGTGAAAAGTGTCTGCACCCATCGCTGGCTGCACATGGTCGGCCTCAGAGCGCTCTGCAGCGATGCAGTGGGTCTGGAGCCCGGGGAGTATCTCTCCCGTCCAGGGGAGCCTGGAGAGGGAGCTGTGTGTATGCAAGGCAATGTAGTGTAGCGTCAAGATCAAGAACTCTGCTTTGAAGAACAGGTTTGCATCCTGGCCCTGTCACTTTTGAGCCATGTGATCTCGGGAGATTCCTATAACCTGGGGCGCAGCCCCTTTTCCTCATGCGTAACACAAGGATAATGAAGCCTACCATGCAGTGTGTTATGTAGCGATGAAATGAGGTAACATATGAAATCACCTGGTACAGAGGAGACACACTATTCCATACTTGCTCACTCGAGACAGAAAACTGGGTTTTGATCATTCTGCTACAATGCTTCTTGCTTGTTCCCTCATTTAGGTTGGGATTCTGAGTGCACAGAAATGTAGGTCCCCAAATATCCTAAACCAGGGGTTCTCGAAGTGTGGTCCGTGGGCCAGCAGCATCAGCATCATCTGGGAACTTGTTAGATTAAAAGTGCGATTCTGGGGCCCCACCCTGAGCTGCTGAATCAGAAACTCAAGGGTGGGACCCAGCAGTCTGTTGTAGCAAGCTCTTCTGGTGACTTTGATGCAGCTCACGTTTAAGAACCACTGCCTTACTGGCACTGAGCATCCTAGGTCTTCCCCTGTTTTCAACAAGACTCAGATGGGGCTTCCCTGGTGGCGCAGTGGTTGAGAGTCCGCCTGCCGATGCAGGGGACAGGTGCCCCGGTCCGGGAAGATCCCATATGCTGCGGAGCAGCTGGGCCCGTGAGCCATGGCTGTTGAGCCTGCGCGTCTGGAACCTGTGCTCCACAACGGGAGGGGCCACAACAGTGAGAGGCCCACATACCGAAAAAAAAAAAAAAAAACTCAGATGAAGACTCTAGAGAGACTGCATCTTTCGCGTGGTGACCAATGTGGAGTTCACTTTTAGGTTGTTTCCATATAATTCTTTTATTATTCTTCATCCCAAATTGGTCATTTTCTGACGTTCCTTTTCTCTCTTCCACTTAATTTGAAACTCATATTGTTTGACACTCATAAGGTATTACATCCTAAAGGATGACTGGAAAGGGACCATTCCCAGATGCTGGGTAAAGGAGGCTCGTAACATTCCTAAGGAACTCATCCGGGGTGCTCCAGACTGGATCCATGCAGGCCCTCCTCCCTATGCCTCCTTTAAGCTCCTTCCTGCTTCAAGATCTCCGCACAGGCTGTTTGCTCCGCTGGATGGCTCTTGCCCCTGTTCTTCGTCTCCTTGGAGAAGCCTTCCCTTTCCACTCCCCCTAAGTAGCCACCCTCTCCCTCGTGAGTCTTTGTTATTGCACCCTGTTCCTTTTCTTCATCGCACATAGACCAGTTTGAAATGATAGGTTTATTTATACACATTTTAATAAGCAGACCCCATAGCAGGGTATTTGCACACCTAGTGGAGGGTGTGGCTTATTCAATGTAGTTGATATTTTTTGAATGAATGAATGAACCACTGCAGCTTTCACATGGCTCTGCCTTCTTTCAAACTCTGTTGTGCTTTCGGTTAATCCTTTCAGTTAGTCCTTCTGTTTAGGACTTTATTTTTTTTAGTTATTTCTAATTATTCCCCTCCCGACCTTGGACTTTTCTGAAGACTCTGTTCTGCTTAGCATGATACTGGCTCTGTTGCTGACACACAATAAATAATTCCTGATTTCTGGATGGGTCACCTACCATGTAAGATGTGAATTTTAACTCTTACCCTACCCTCCACCCCACTCTGAGATTATGCTGTAAAACAAATTTTTCTCCTGAATTGAACCATCCAGAGTGGCCGGAGCCCTTGGGAATGGTGAGAGCTTCCCCACTTCTCTGTCTTTGGCATTTAAAGTATAAGATGTGCTGGAAGGATGCTGGTCTTTAGTGCATATTCTAGAAAGAGAAGAGCTAGAACTGCTGTGTAGGCTATGGAGGGGCCATTCTTCTCACTGTTCTTTCTAGCTATGAACAGAGAGGACATGTTTTCAGAATAAAACACACCTGCATCCTTTTCAGAAAGGCGACTACAAGCGATCTTAATTAAGTCTGAACATTCTGATCAAAGTTATCTCCAGTTATTGTGACAGTCCTTGTTTTTGACAGCGATTGTATGTCGCTGTTGTTTTAGAAACTCAGTATGATTCCAGTTTTTAGAAAAAAAAAAAAAACCACATATCTGTACCATCATTGGAAACAGAATAAAACCTAATTGGTTTTTTGTTCATGAAGAGAGAAATGGGAAGGAATTACCATAGTGTGATATATACTGTAGAACAAACAAAACTGAGGCTGCCTCCTATTAGTACGCGACTGGATTCACCCAACAGCTCAATGGAATGATCAGTATGGTTAGAAGCTTGGGAGCCTGTAAACTGGGCACCATTAACTACTCATCTAATTCAGTCGTTCTCAACCGGTGGGGGGGGGGGAGTTTTGCCCATAGGAGACATTTGGCAATATTTGGAGACATTATTAGTTGGCACAACTTGGAGTGGGAGGTAGGGTGGTTGCCACTGGCATCGAGTGGGTAGAGGCCAGGGATGCGGCTAAACATCCGACAATGTAGAGGGCAGTCCTTACCACAAAGAAATCTCAGCACCAAATGGCAAAAGTGCCAAAGCTGAGAAACCCTGAAATAACCAGTTAGCCAAAAAAGTACGAGCTTTTCAGTATTCCCGAGGTTTCTGTAGTTAAGAGTAGCAAATAACAGAATGATCATCATTTATTAAATACCTGTGACATGCCAGGTGCTTTATATTCATAGCTACTGAGTGTCTCAGTCAGGATCTGACCCCAGGTTTATTTGGGGACAATGTCTCTACTCTTCCTTTTTAGCTTTTTGGTGTAGGTGCATTTTGCCTGGACATGATGGTATCCACCTTCTGCTTCTTGTGTTTTATATAGATCAGATTATGCGTTTAATGCATATTATGTAATACGTTCAGAGGAGAAAGCTATGAGGCAAGAAGAGGCCAGTGTGTCACCGTGGGTGTGAAGCTGAAAACATCCAGACAAACAGGCCTCAGATCCATCACTCACTACATGAGCCAAACGCCTGTGGAGGAGGATAGCACGAGCCTGGCCCTTAGTAGGTACTTAATACATATTTATTGGGCAATTTTTTCATAATCAACAGAGTCCTGGGGTAAGCCGCAAATGGAGCAGGGTTTTCAAATGACCCATTCTGTTATATGACATTTAACTCCTCTTGGGAGCAGTTTACCCATCTCTAAGGCACCCGGTATTTCCGGAACTGCAGAGCAGTCTCACCTGTGCGTCTTCCACTTGCCTTGCACGTCTTCCTCTTTGTTTTTCACTGTGCATTCTCAGTCAGTCTGGCCTGGAAAAGGCTCATCCCTGACCCCACCTTCCTCACAGCAGTGCTCTCCTGGCATCCTCTGCTTCGGGCACTTCCAGGACCCCCTGCGTTTTGCTCCTGTTATCAGTTTACAAGATGGGGGCAGGGCATATGTCAGAATCTCCAGAGGAGGAGGTTATTTGAGAACGCGATTTTATATTTGGAAATAAGCAGGAAAAAAAACTACAACTATTGTCTTTGTAAAACAGAGAACTGAAAGAAAAGCTTGGAAGAGATCCTCTTACCTGGCAATAATATAGATTTAGCAAACCTGGGGTTGGTGTGACAGTTTTATGTTTTGGAAAAGAAGAAGTTCAAAGAAAAAGTGTTGAGAAGCACAGCAATGTGCCCTCTCCGTTCCCCTGCCTTTGCTAGTAAGGACGTCCTTCCCTCAGCACTTGGATTTCTTGGAACCTGCCCCTTTCCCTCCCTGTACAAAGCCAGTCACTCCTGCATGCTCCCATAATGCTTTGCTTTTAACGTTCTAATATGTCACCCATTGTCCTTTACCTTTATCATATTGAGCTCGGATACAGTAAATGCTGCTGAAAGAGAAATGGAAGAGCACCTTGACCCCAGTGAACCAATGGGAGGCCTTAGTCCTTGACCCTCAAATTTTGGTGTGCTTGGCATTGCTTACAGTGGATTCTATGACGACTCCATCCTTAGAGACCCTGAATCTCTAGAATTTGGAGGTGAGACATTAGGAATTTAAAATTTTACATGCTTTGGCTTATAAATCACACTTTGGGAAGCACTACAGAACTTGGGTTTCTATGTTCTAGAAACAAAACAAGCGTTTGATTAAGGCAGCCTGGCTGCATTGAGCCATTGGTTTGTTCGTGCAACAGGTGTTCATTGAGAACCACTAATGGTAGTGTGACCTGTCCTAGGTGATGCCGGGCAGTAGCTGTCCCTTTTGTGGACATGCCTGTCCTCTCCTTTTTTGCCATTTGCTGTTTCCCTCCTGGCAAGCTCAGGCCCATTCTTAGGGCCCATCCTAGTCCAAGTAGCAGATGATAAAGACTTTTAAGGCTGTGATTGGTGGGTGCAGAGAAGAAGAGTGGGTGGGGGGGAGAGGATTCCCATTGTAATAGAGAAGTAAATTCCTTGGTATTTCAAATCACTGGAGAAGGGAGGGGTTTATTTTACTGAATTCCTATTATGTGCCCAGCACTTGACATATATTTTCTAATCCTCACTATAAGCCAATGAGCTCAATGTAATGATTCCCATTTTACAGAGGAGGTAGCTGAAGCTTACGTTTTGTTACTCTCCATAGCTAGAAATAGGTGAATCCGGACTAGAGCTCAGGACTTAACTCTAAGACCATGCTCATCCTTCTCTTCCTGGAGTCCTCTGTTCCCTCACTATTCTTCCAGCCTCTGTGCTTGTCTGGAACATCCTGGTACCTGCCCTGTCTGGACTTAAAGACTGTTCCCTGAGGTGTCCCTAAGAGTGCCAAAATTGCTCTGTCACCTTCTTAACTCTCCTAGGGGTGAGTAAAAGACAACTTGGGTCGCTTTATAGAAAGGATGCTGACCTGTAGAGTGAGTACATAGGTCCAAAATCACAGATGCTGACTGATTCACTCCCTTACTGCGAGTAAAGCTGCATTCAGTTTTTATTGTAAACATACCTTGTTTCTTTTTGGCCCCAGCCTTAGTCAGAATCTGCAGCCAAATATACTATAAAATGTTACCGATGGCCTCTTGCTGGTGAAATCTGAAGTCTTTTTCTCAGCCCTCAGTTCCTGAACACGCGTCAGATATATTTGATGGTAGAAGATTATTCATTTTCTGCATTTGATACAGTGATTATTAATGGTTGAGGAAATTTAGGTGAGCGGAGGGGGAAAATTGGCCTAGTAAACTATCACTCGGTATCAATTTGAAAAGTCTAGGCTGGGTCCACCCGATTGAATCAGCAGATTCTTGAGCCCACAAGCTGTGCCTGTCACTTCCTCAGAAGTCGAGGAGTCTGTGGCATTTGATAGGGGGACCATCTTCTTAAAGCTTCCTCTATCTTCCATGCCTGGAAACCTTCCTAGCTCTTCTACTTCCCCAGCGTCTGCCTCTTCTGCCTCCTTCTTTCCTGAATTTTCTGTCGTGGGCATTCCCCAAGTAAACTGATCTTCAAAGCTGCATCTCTGTTTTTCTCTGCATTTCTGTCCTTGACTTCTCACCCAGGCTCTTGTCCCTTTTTTCTCTTGCCCAGAGGACAGGAAGCCTGTCAACATCTCTCTCAAACCAGTTCCCCCTCTCAACTCTGCTTCTTCCATCATTGGTTCATCCGTTGGACCAACTGGTTTATAAATGTTCCAAGAATGATCCATTCTTCCTATGACCCAGGCACAAAATCTGAGTTAACTTGATTACTTTGTTCTTTCTCCCAGGATAGCTGTCTAGTCAATGAAAAGAGTAAAATCTTGCTTCAGAGATTTTGTGTCTTCCCTGTATTGGGCATCCTCAAAGATTTGCTATCTACATGGTATCTCTTTCTTCCTTTCTGTCTCCCAACCTCAGTTGTCATTGCTTCCTGTAGCTATTTCCCAGATGGGCTCCCTATGTCCAGGGCTAATGGAGGGTTGCTTGAAATAATAGCAAATGTGCTGAGCACTTATATGCATCGTGCTAAGTATTTTATATTCGTTGCTTTATTCAGTCCGTACAACCACCCTGTGAGGGTTGGTGCAATTTCCCTCATCTTGCAAATGAAGAAACTGAGGTTTAGAGAAGGTAGATGACTTGCCTAAGTGCCCACAGGTAGAGTGGTGGAGCTGTGACTCAACCACTCTTTTCTGTTTTGTTCCAGTGGATGCTTGTAACTGTTAAATTCTGCTGCCTCTCAGGATATAGTATGGTATCTAATAGGGGGCCATTAATAAATGTTAGTTTCCTTCCTACTTTCCCTCCTTTTCCTATCCATCACCTCTCCCCCAGCCTATGCTAAATTCATACAATGCCAGTGGCTCTGAGCTCCACCACTCTTCAAGGCTCTCCTTTCTCCTGCATGCACTCAGTCCTCTCCACCAGGGGCCCGCTGGCATGTTAGGAACGGGGCCGCACAGCAGGAGGTGAGTGGCGGCGAGCAAGTGAAGTTTCATCTGCCGCTTCCCATCGCTCCCCATTGCTCGCATTACCGCCTGAACTATCGCCCAGCCCAGTCCTTGGAAAAATTGTCTTCCAGGAAACCGGTCCCTGGTGCCAAAAGTTTAGGGGACTGCTGCTCTCCACTTTTTCCAAGCATCTCCAGTGCTTTCCTGCTCTGTGGTTGCGTATTTTGTTATCTTAAATAAATAAATTCTTGAAGGGCTGGTTAGCTGCTGTTTCGTTTCTTTTATGTGTTATCGAGAACTAGGGTATCGGACTTTAAATGTGGTAGGTTTTTGGTAAATAATTGTTAAATTATTGCATTTGGGTTTTATCTTGAGAGCAGAGGTTACCGAACCATCAGGGATGTATCACAAGAAAAGACTGGAATCAGAGGGGCACACACCCCACCAGGATTGAGTGGAGGGGTAAAACTGCTGGCTGACTAGTTAGCTAATTGCCACAATCCAGGCAGGAATTCCTGAAAGAATTCTGGTCTAGACAGAAGGCAGAGAGGAGAGGTGCACAAGGTAAGAGGTGTGGTATGCCCTGGCTCTCCTATTAACATCTTCCTCAGCAACTGCAATACTATTACCTGGCCTGTGCTCCTGTAAGCAGCAGAGACAGCTCCTGGAAGCTAGGGAGAGAGGTTACATGGTGTGGGTAGGTTTGGGGTCGCCAGATCAAGGCTCCCGAGGTCTGCAATTGAGTATACTGGGGTGGGTGAGGAGTGTTACTCAGTGTAGCCTGGTTTAAGAGGTGGGACAGAATCAGCAACATTCTCCCAGAATTACTTTAATCGCCTCCGCTCGGGCAGGTAACAGCCTAGAGGTTTGTGACCACTGGTTGTAATATCTGAGGTTGTAGAATCTGTTTTGGCCCTTCTGCTAGTCAACGGAGCCCAGAGCAGCAGCTTGTCGCCCAATCCAGTGCATGATAGAAGCACTGGGGCTAGGGGAATGCAAAGAGAAAAGTCTGGCCACTTTTCATCTGGAAATTCCGCTTAAGAAGAAAAATATCCTACACAGAACTGATCTGGACTTTGAGGGCAGATCGGGAAACCGATTTCGGCCGGAGTTGGCCTGGTGGGAAGGAAAAGAAAGTCAAAGGAAGGAGAAGTGGAGTCTGACATGAATTAAACCTCGGCAGGGACCAAAACAAGGGAGGCCATCGCCCTCCTAACTCTCGGGGAGACACGTCAGCTAGAGCTCGGGGCAATTTCAGCTGGCGATCTCGCGGGCCCCGGGAGGGGCGGCGGAAGCCTGGAGACGGGCTCTAGGGCCCAGCGGCCGGGCGCTGGGCGGGGGTGAAGTGTAGGGTTACAGTGACGATCCCGGACTACCCTCCCCGCGCGGTGCGCGGGGCGCGGGGAGCGCGGGCGGCGGCGGGAGCGCACGGGACGCTCTAGGACCCAGCGGCGGTGGTCCGGTTTGGGGCTGGAGGGGAAGCCTCGGCGTGTCTCCTCTTCCTTGTGAATGGGGCTGCTTGTCAGGCGCCGCTTCCCCAGGCTGCCACACGCCATGCCCGGCGCGCTGCTTGGCGGCCGCCTTCCCCAGCCGCGGCACTGAACTAGCCATGATCGCCTCATGTGGAGGGCAAAGTTGCGGCGGGGAACTTGTGAGTCTGCAGTGAAAGGTAACCAGTCCCCGCTCCGGGCGCAGGGCGGGCGCCTCCGACTCTCCCGCGCAGAGGACCCGGCCCATCGATGCTCCCCGCCCCCTGCCGCTCCGGGCCGGCGGCTCCTCTCCGGGAGTTCGGGGCGGAGATCGGCCCGGCTCCGGAACGACTTGGGCAGCCTTTTCGGTGCCGGGGGCCGGGAGTGCTTGCCACCGGAATCTTGATCTCCCTTATCCATATTGCTTTAAAAAAAGAAAAAAAAAATCAGAACTCTGTTTCCGCGCCACTCTGCAGGCCCCGGAGCCGGCCGGCCGGGTCGCAGCGCCGCGCCTCCCCGCGCCCCCTCGAAGACTGGGAGTCGTTTGGCCGTCGTGGCCCGTGGCCGGGGCTGCAGGCGCGCCCTCGCCTTGGGGCTGGCCTTTCCGGAGGGGCGCTGCCATATGGCCGCCCTCTCCGCGACGCGCCGGCGCGCGGCTCTCCGGCGGCCGAGGGAGGCGGCGGAAGGGGTGGCCGGTGGCCGCTTCCCTGCGCGCGAGACAAAGGCGCGCACGGTGGCCCGCCCGACGCGCCGGACCCCTCCTGTAGCCCCAAAGTCTAGTCTCTGGCGGGTGGGGGCGGAGAAGCGATCGCGCCGCGGACCCCCGTCCTTGGATCGCGTTCTCTGATTGCTTCTTCTTTGTTCTCCCGGGACAAGTTTCTTTGACAGAAACTGGGGAGTTAGATCCAGCTCTCCCTTGCTGTTCGTGTTGCTTCAAAAGAATCTGGTTTCAGGGGGAAAAACATTAAACTTTCCAAGTGGAGATGGCTATTCTTGGAATGGGACTTTCGTGGCACTTCGGTCGATGACAGCTGGGCAGAGCGGGGCCCGCGCTGTGGCAGGGGCCGGACGCGCCCCGTGGGCAGCCGGGCTGGAGGACCGGGCGGCGAAACCGACGAGCGCTGGCTCGCACCCACCTCTAGGGCCTCCGCCGCGGCGACCTTTCCAAGTTTCCCTCTTAGGAGCCCAGGCTGAGAATCCGGCTGCCTGCCCGCAGCTCCCGCGCCTCGCCACGCCCTACTCTCTAGTATCTTGATTGGTGGCTGTAAAGACTTTCCCTTTCCATTTTTGTTCGAAGGGTCTTTGCTTCTTTGGCTTTGGCGTCGGTTTCCTGTCCCCGAGCGGCACATGCTTTGGAAAATGCCCGGCTAGTGTGTGGATCACCTGAACTGAGGCTTCAGTAGACGTGACCCTGACGATGGGCCTCGGAGCCTTTGAGGTTGGGACCGAACATTTTCCGCCCTCGGTCCCCCTCAGTTCCTTTGCCCTGTCCTGATACAGTGCGGACATGGTTGCCCGTTTTCTTCATCCGAGGCATGTTAGGAGAATCGAATTTTTGTACTGCTTATTAAAGTCCTTGGTGGTGTTGGAGATAGTGGGTCACTAGAGCCATTTATGATGCCGGAAGATGCTTTGGACTACCCCAAACAATAACGTTACTTGCTATAAGCAAATACAACCAGAATAGAGGGATTATTAACAGCTACTATTCCAAAAAATTTCCTTCCTTTTCAGGAAGTGAAAAGTCTGGGCTTGAAATGTTGAGTAGTCATTTCTCTCTCTCTGCTTCCAAAACTGGCCAGTGTGTCGCTGCCAAACTAAGATTTCCCCTGGCCGCCCACCACTCCGGGCTGCCCACCACTCCGGGCTGTCCACCACTCCGGGCTGTCCACCACTCCTGGACCCGGCAGCTCTCCGTGGACGTCCGACCCAAGTTAAGCATTGGTGTCTCTCCAGCTTGCAAGTTCTTGAAGCATCTAGACCAGTGTGACATTTATCTCCCAGGACGCTGCTCTGATCATCATAGTACATCTACTATAATGCTTTTTATGGAAGCAATGTGGGCACAATCCTTAATACACTTTGAACTGTTCTACAGAGGAGCAAAGGGTTGGAAACCACTGATTTGACCAGAATTAAAAGGAGTAGGGCATAGAGTAGAAGGCTTTAGAGCTGCCTGCCTCTACTCTCCCTGGTGGGGCATGGGGGATGTTTAGTTTCTGGATGGGTATACTTTGCTTCTGTGAGATACATTTTTCAAGATAAATGAGGAAACCCTTGTGAACTCTGCAAGTGGATAGGAGGAGAGAAGGTGCTCTTCACTCCACTCCCACTCCCTTCTTTTTATTAGTATTTTTAGTTTTTATAAAAATGTTTACTTATTTAGCTGCACCGGGTCTTTGTTGCAGGATCCCTGCATAGGGAGCACAGAGTCAACCACTGGACCACCAGGGAAGTCCCCTCTCCCTTCTTTTTTTTTTTTTTTTGCGGTACGCGGGCCACTCACTGTTGTGGCCTCTCCCGTTGCGGAGCACAGGCTCCGGACGCTCAGGCTCAGCGGCCATGGCTCACGGGCCCAGCCGCTCCGCGGCATGTGGGATCTTCCCGGACCGGGGCACGAACCCGTGTCCCCTGCATCGGCAGGCGGACTCTCAACCACTGCGCCACCAGGGAAGCCCTCCCTTCTTTTTAAAATGCACACAAGTCTTGGTCTTTTGGTTCTGTGTGATGGTGGGGGGTGAAGAATACTAATGTACTGAAGGGCATGTGGAGATCAAAGCACTGAAAAATACATCTGTTCATGCGAGCTAATGGAGGACTTTCGGTTTAAATGAGATTTTAAAGTGCTGTTAAGAAAAGCACAGGAGTGCAGAAATGTGAGTGATTTTCTGGGAAGGCACTCTGCTGATTAGACTTGAGAGTGTCTTCTGCCCTTGGCCAGTTCGTCTGGAGGCTTCTGTGGATAGAGCTCTGCTTTTTTTTTTTTTTTTTTAAGTCTACCCCTGTGGAGAATTGTAGACCCAGGGCCTGGGGGAAAGATGACCGACCTAATTGAAATTAGATGGCAGTCTGGCTGGTGAGAGTTCTGTTGAAAAGTACAGCCCCTAGGTACCAGTGCTTCATAGCAATTTGTGAAAATGCTTTGAAAATGATAAAGCACTGTATAACGTAAAGCTTTTTAAAGAAAAAAATAATGAACAACTTAGAAAACAAGGAATTGCTGGTGAAAATCGTAAAAATCTGATTTTCCAGGCCAATACATTAAAAAGGAAGTGACTTTGTAAGACCCATTAGTAGTCCTGATAAGCAAAATTCTCCCAGAGTAACATCCTCACTCCTTGCAAGTAGCTATCTGCATTTTAAATGCATATGAAAGCTTAGATCAGGAAATTCTCTAGTGTTTTGAATAATTTTTCTCCTCCTATTCTTTCATTAGTTTTGGTAGGTTCTTATGTCCCAGAATTCACTAGGCAATAGAATACTTGAAAAGCAAGGGGTAACTTGGAGGTCAAGTAAGAGGACATAATTATAAGGTTCGTTGGAAATAGTCTGAGGTTGTTGAGGTTTTTATTTGTTTGCTTAGCGATTTAAAAAAATTGTTTTATTTTTTTGGTTTGTTTTGTGAGGGAAGGCAACATTTAAATCTTGGCCATTGTGGGTGGATCCGTACACTACATTTTCTGGAACGGAGGCACGCCTGGGCTTGCGTGTTGCCACCACTCTGAGTTCTTCTCTAACTTGTGAGGCCCTTGGCCTCCATCCTTGTGAAATCGTAGGGTATATTCATTCCAGGCTTTTAGGACCAGACTCCTGGACTCCCAAAGTGTCTCACACATCAGGCATTTTTTCTCCCTTTATTGGGGGGAACGGGGGGAGTAGCCCTAACGTGTTAGGAAATGTATCCCTGTTAAGCCTCTGGAGAATTGGGCTTAACTTAAAAAGAATAATAAAGTCACATGATCCTACTGTGTGTGTTTCAATCTGTATTTGGGACTTCACTGGCCAGTACTGCAGCTATGTACACCTCTTTTCTTGTTTGTTTTGTTTTTAAGTAAAATGCCTGTAGCTCACTTGTTTGTTTGTTTAACTTTTAGTTTTGAAATGATTATAACTTTATGGGAAGTTGCAAAAATAGTAGAGAGGTCCCTTGTACTCTTCACCCAGTTTCCCCCATTGGTAACATCTCACATAACCAGAGTACAACAGTAGAACCAGGAAATGGACCTTGGTGCGATCCAGACCATATTCAGATTTCACCAGTTTTACATGCAAACATTCGGGTTTGTGTGTGTTATCCTTCTGTGCAATTTTTTTTCACATGTGTAGCTCCCTGTAGCTACCACCACAATCAAGATGCAGAGTTATTCTATCACCTCAAAGCCCTGCTTTGTGCCACCCCTTTATGGTCACCCTCCCCTTCCCCCTATTCCATCTCTAAACTGTAGTAACCACTCTGTTCTCCTGTATAATTTTGAGAATATTACATACATAAAATTATGCAGTATGTGATCTTTATGAGATTAGCTTTTTCACTCAGCATAATACCCTTGAGATCCACCCAGACTATTGCTTTATCACTAGTTTGTTCCTTTTTATTGCTGAGTAATATTCCCTGGTGTGGATAGACCACAGTTTGCTTAAGCATTTGCCCACCAAAAGACACCTGGTTGTTTTCAGTTTTGGGCTCTTACAGTTAAAGATGCTATGAACGTTCATGTACAGGTTTTGGTGAGGACAGAGTTTTTGTTTCTTTGGAACGAATGCCTAGGATTAGGATTGCTGGGTTTTGTATGGTAGGTGTATGTTTAGTTTTTTAAGAAATTGTCAAACTTTTCCAGAGTGTCTACCATTTTACATTCCCACCAGTAATGTGTGAGAGATGCAGTTTCTCTGCATCCTCACCAGCTTTTGTTTATCATTTTAGCTGTCCCAGTAAATTTTTTTTTTTTTTTTTGTGGTACGCGGGCCTCTCACTGCTGTGGCCTCTCCCGTTGCGGAGCACAGGCTCCGGACGTGCAGGCCCAGCGGCCATGGCTCACGGGCCCAGCCGCTCCGCGGCACGTGGGAACCTCCCGGACCGGGGCACCAACCCGCGTCCCCTGCATCGGCAGGCGGACTCTCAACCACTGCGCCACCAGGGAAGCCCCCCAGTAAATTTTTTGATCTCATCATGGTTTTAATTTGCATTCCCTAATGGCTAATGACGTTGGACATCTTTTCATGTGCTTGTTTGCCACCTGTATGTCCTCTGTGGTGCAATGTCTGCTCCTGTCTTGCCGTGTTCTAACTGGATTATTATTATTATTATTATTTGCCATTGAGCTTTGAGAATTCCTTATATATTCCAGATATGAGTCCTTTGTCAGATGTGTGGCTTGCATATATATTTTTTTCAGTATGTAGTCTGTCTTTTCAGTTGCAGGAAAAAAGTGTTTAATTTTGCTAATGTCCAATTTATTGAGTTTTTCCTTTTCTGGATCGTGCTTTTGGTGTCACATCTAAGAACATTTTGCCTAGGTTAATATTCCAAAGATTTTCTATTTTAAAAAAAAATTTCATGGTTTTACATTTTATATTCAAATTGTAGTTCACTTTTACCCTCTTAAGAATGTGTATGTCTTGCTATCCATCTTCTAAACCATCTCTTAGGTGTTGATTATGCATTTAGTGCTCTGGAAGCACACGGGTGAATCAGGCATAGCTCCCACTCTCCAGAGCTCGCTATTGGTGAGGTGGTATGTGGACATTCCCAGGTGTTAATATTATGATAGAAGAGAAGAGCGTGATGTATTTGGGGGCACAGAGAAGAGAAGCAGCAGGGAGGTCTCACTTTGATCAGGTGGTCAGGGAGGGCTTCCCTGGGCATGTTGCCCAAGCACGGTGGGAAGAAAATGGGTTCTTGCCTTGGATCTAGTTTTTAGATATTTTACTGACATGAATTCTTCAGTGTGGGTTACCCTGGTTCTTGAGCACAGGTTGAAGGACTTTGGGCAAACTGAGTGGTTGAGGACTTTTTTGAACAGCACATGGCATAATAGGTTAAAAAAAAAGAAAATGCAGTACTTAAAACTGAGTATGAGTAAGGTTGAATTGATTTAAAGTTAGAATATGTGTCAAAATGAGGAAGGCAGTAGTATTTTGGATTGTTTAGGGTCAGATGGACTTAGTTTGCTTCCTGGCCCTAGTTTGCTTCCTGGCCCTGCCACCTCCTTTCTGTGTGATCTCAGACCCGTGCAACTTCGTGGAGACAGTGGAGACAGTAATGGTTCTTACCGGCTGGAGTTGCATGCAGGTGAAATGAATTGATGCATATACGGCACTTAGCTCAGTGCTGGCACATTCAAAGCATTCAGTAAATGCCTATTATTATCATTATTATTATTATTAGTAGTAGTAGTAACATAGCAGAAAGACAAATGGTTTTATAATGTTATGTGTTTTCTCATGTATCTTTTTCTTTGAGAAACTGGAATCCCAGTTCTTACTCATAGAAGCTTGCCTTTTCACACTTGGGAAAACTGAGCTGTATACCAAATACTGTTTATTTATTTAAAATTTTATTTTATGTCCTTATAGTTAATTTACAATGTAATGTTAATTTCTGCTGTACAGCAAAGTGATTCAGTTATACATATATATATTCTTTTTCATATTCTTTTCCACTATGGTTTATTACAGGATATTGAATATAGTTGCCTGTGCTATACAGTAGGACCTTGTTGTTTACAAATATTATTTATTGATTGAGGTTAGAAGCTAGGATACTCTATTCATGATCTAGTGCTCCTTATAGAATATACCTTTTCCCTACCTCTAAACCAAGAGTTTCTGAGTAAAGAACAATTTTCTCTCCGCCCTGACCACAGGAGGTGGTAGGAGGTGTGTGCTGTCCTGAGCTAGTTCAGAGTTTGGGGTCCTTATTACCCGAGGTACAGTAAGCCAGGGCTGACGTCACTGTGTCCCAAACTTCACTACTGGCAGCTCCCTTTCCTTTCCTTTGATGACCAAGTTGTTCATTTCCCAGAGGAAACGGACTGCGCCTTAGATGTACAGTTGTAGAGCAGTGGTTCTTAAACGTGGGTGGACATCAGAATCGTCAAGAAGGCTTCTTTAAAACCAGACTGCTGGGCCCCAGCCCCAGACTTTCTGTTTCAGCAGGTCTTGGATGGGGCCTGAGAATTTGCATTTCTAACAAGTTTCCAGGTGATATTGTCACTGCTGGTTCGGAGACCACACTTTGAGAAGCACTATTTTAGAGCATTGGCCCCTATAAATTAGACCTAGACTGAGGTACCTTACTCTTTGGAACTGATTCTGTTCATGTTTAATGGTTGAGATCGAAATAGTTTTGATTTCTGAGGTTCCTAGTTGATGTACATGACTGTATCCTTTCCTCTAATTCCTCTTCCATGCCTTCCCCCTTCCCCACCCCGACTTTTCCTTCTCTCGGTTGTCTTTTGATCTCTCAGTGCTTGGAAGACATGCCAGGTTATGGTAAATGGTGACCATATACCAGCCATATCACCTTGGCTAATTCACTTAACTTCTGTAAAATAAATGTGTTTACTAATGCTTATATCCTAAGGTTATGGTGAGGCTTACCTGAGATAATGCCTTTTAAAGGGCCGTATAAGAGGTAAAGCATGGTGCAAAATTTGTTTTTTTATTCTTTTGAGCGTCCTTGATTTCCCTTTGGAAGAGTGTCCTTGGATTTGGAGGTGGACTGCCTCTCCTGATGCTGAGTTCCACTGCTGCTGGGGGGACTCGGTAAAGATTGCTTAGAAATGTTCAGGGACACTGTGGAGAAGTTACCTGCAGTGGACCGGCGTTTGGGCTAGGGTCTCTGAGGGCTTTCCAAGCTGCGATGTTTTGGAGGCTCATTGATGTGTAGTTGTAATGACTGGAGAAGAGCTCGGGGCTGGAAAAAAGCTTGAGCAGGTGCTGCACTGTTAAGAGAGTCCGCTTCCTCCCAGTGGAGAATTAAAATTCCATGATTTTTTCCTCGCAGCTTAATCTGGCCCACAGATTTTTCTTTCTTTTTTTTTTTTTTAAAGTTCTAGATCTATACCTTCCATGTTAACCGCTAGCCACATGTGGCCATCTAAATTAATGAAAATTAAATGAAACTAAACATTCAGGTCCTCAGTCATACGGGCCACGATTCAAGTGCCTAAGAGCCATGTCCATCATTACAGCAAGTTCCACTGGCCAGTGCTATTTTAGAGGGATGCTAGCCCTGTTTGTCTGAAGGCAGCATCATTGGGCTTCATATCGTGGGACCGGGGCACATTTTTTTTTTTGCGGTACGCGGGCCTCTCACTGCTGTGGCCTCTCCCGTTGCGGAGCACAGGCTCCGGACGCGCAGGCTCAGCGGCCATGGCTCACGGGCCCAGCCGCTCCGCGGCATGTGGGATCCTCCCGGACCGGGGCACGAACCCGTGTGCCCTGCATTGGCAGGCGGACTCTCAACCACTGCGCCACCAGGGAAGTCCCGGGGGCACGTTTTTGAGTGAAATGTACCACTCTTCCCTTGGAAGTCTGGTGTGACTGGTGGGGAGAAAATACCGCGGGGATACTGCCCTGTCAGCTTGAACCTCACTTTGCCACTTGGCAATTCGGAGGCTCATTTCCTTTGGAAGGTGGGTCAGCAAGGCATCTGGGCATGGAGTTTATCAAGTTAGCAGGCTGTTATCAAGGGGTGTGTGTGGTCTACTGTTTCTAGGGGATATTCGAGGCTTTGGTTCAGTTCATGGGATTCTTCCAGGAATCTGGTCCTTGAGAGAAACAAATGGAAATGTTAGGCTGGATTTAGCCCTGAGACCCCCTTCTCCTGGGGAGGATCCAGAGGCGGCCTGGACTCCTCCGCCTTGGGTCAGCTGCCCTGTTGAACCAGCCTTTGTCCGTGGGAGGCTGGGGGCTCACTCGTATGGTTTGTGGCGCCAGTTTGGACTTGCTCGGATGCCATTCCGCGCTGCGTCATCCTCACTCTTGCCTCCTTTGAAGGTGTTCTGTAAACTGTCAAGTTCCTTTCCTTACTCCCCGGCATCCAATCAGTCACCAGGTCCTCGCAGTTGACCCCCAGGATGGTTCTCGCATATGTCCCCGCCCTTTACGTGTCTCCACAACCCAACCAGCCAGACTCCTCATTACCTGGACTCTGTGGGAGCCATGTGACAGGTGTTCCCACTTTGCTGTCCCCCACCTCTTCTGATGAACTCTGTCCTCCCTCCCTCCCTCCTTCCACCCCTCTCAGGACAGGCAGGTCAGGAAAAGGATGACAGATGTCATGTCTTTCAGGCTCACTCTGCCTCCTCAGTGTGAGGTGGGGCGCACACACACCCTGTGGCCCTGTGCCCCGGAGGAAGGAGGCATCTCCCTTCCAGCTGCTGCTTCTCAGCTGTAAGGGCTGCTCCGGATGGCGTGGCCCAGGAACGGAACCCCTGAGAGCAGGCGTGAGGCAGGCCTTTCCCTTCCTTCCACGAGCTGTGCTCTGAAGGGCTCTGACCACCAAGTTTCTAGGGAGTGAGTCTTTCTATCTGGCAAGTCTGGGGAAAGGAGAGAATGTAAAATTCTCTAGTAAGGCCCTGTTTCCTGAGGGACGGGTCCCTAAAATCACTGCAACTAAGTTGCTCATCCTGGTGATGTGGGAGAAGGTTGAAAGATGTGAGAGCAATTTGTTCACTCATATGAACTCTGTAATTTATAACCAGTCCTCATTTTAGGGATGTGAGGTTTGTTTTCAGTATTGGATACTACAAGCAGTACTTTGTCTTTTACATACTTCTTTGCAAATGTACTAATATATATCTACTATAAATTCCTAGAATGATAACCATAGTATAAGTACATTTTGAATTTTAATAGATATTGCCAAGTTGCCATCCAGAGATTCTATTTTTTTTCCATAAATTCTCCCCAATTCAATTTTGCTAAAATTTTACCATCTGATAGACAAAAGACTGTTATATTTTAAATTTTTGTTTGTTTATTATGAGTGATATTTAGTATCGTTTTACATGTTTATAAACTACCTGTATCTGTTTTCCTGAAAACTTTCTATTTATGTTAAACTTCTGCTTATCCATTTATAAAATCTCCTCATACATTAAAGGATGAGCCAATAATTGTCAAAAAAAAACAAAAAACGATGTGAGGGCAGACAAGAGGGAGAGTCTGGGATCTTTTCTGAGGAATGGGGCAAGGAGGAGGAAGGATAGGAACAGAGACTAGGGAATGTACTTTTTCAGATTTATGGAAACTCGTGGAGGCAGTGGACATTCCTTAGTGCATAGTCGTAAACTCACTGCAGAACACACGTAACCCCACTCTAGTTTCTGAAAGGAGACATGGACTAATGTTCCTTTATCTGGAAGAGAAAAAGAAAATGTCTTCTTAAATCCCAATAGGCTTCAATGAAGACACCTGGGAAAGTACTGTAACCAGCACAAAACCATTTACGCAAACCTTGAAGATAATGGGGGTGTGAGGTTAGAAGCTGGAGCTTTGTAAAAGGACAGAATCCTGTCACACTCACCCCTCCCCATGGTGGTGACTGGCCTGGTAGGTCCAAAATGCGTGGCAGCATGAAAAGTGGTGAATAAATTCACTTTAGCTAACTTTTAGATTTGCTCCTGTAAAATACTCATCCAAAAAAAGGAAAGAGTATATCTGAAAAGGTCGACTCCGAAATAGGGATTATCTTGGTCCTGAGTTTAGAGCTAAAATTTCCCCAAATTCTGAAGTTACTTACCTTCAACTTTCTCCAAAATAAATTCCAGGAATATGGAGTGGAAAATAATGGAAAGAAATACAAATATTTATATTTTAACGGCATTTGTTAACTGTCCAAGATCACACTGTAGTTTAGGACCATAAAATGGGCTCTGTGTAATTAAGTTTGCTCATAAAGTGAACAGCTTTTGTAGGATTAAATTTAGTAGTTAGGCAGAAATCACAAATATTCTAATTGAACCTACTCTGAATTAGTTTCAACTTCTCTGAGGATGGTACATGTTGAACATTTGGGGAGCATGACATTTCTTATTTGGGGACAGAATATAAATTAGGCAAAATTTTGGATACAGAAGCTCTCACTGCTCAATAAAAATCTGTTGATTTACTAACTCTGGACTGTGCAAGTCAATACTGAGGTGGAGAATTTGGTGAGGATACAGTAAAAGGATATAGTTCCTCCATTTGACATTTGAGATCTCTCATGTGCGTGGAACTGAACTCGGTGAGGGGTGTATGTCCTTTGCACCTATGGAATTTATATTCTAAAAGGAATGTAATGTTAGAAAACAGAAGGCAAATGAACTGGTTTATTCCACTCTGAGAAACGAAGGCCAAGAAACGATTAATAACTGCCTTTCAAGTATTCTGTCTTCACTGTGGACTGCGTAAGAGGAAACGTGTTGAAATGACAGATATCGTGACTTCTAGAAGCATGGAAGAGTTCCCTGCCAGGGAACTTGGGAGGGTATATGGAGGACACAGATGCAACCAGGGAATTACTAGATGTGTGAGTGTGACTTAGTAGAGGACACTCAGTAGAGATGATGGGAGGTGGGCCTAATGGGCCAGTTGTGATGTGTTCATCTGTGGAGCTGAATGGTTAAGACTCCAGAGCTGGAAACCTGGAGTCACTTCCCACCGGTGCCTCTCACTGGCTTTGTCATCTTGGGCAAATTACTTAACCTCTCTGTTAAGTAGTTTCCTCATATGTTAAATAGGGATAATAGTAACACCGACCTCCAAAGATCATTGTAAGAATTTATGTGTATTATGTGAGTTAAAATATGTAAAGTGCTAGGACCAATATCTGACACATTAAAAGAGTCATGTGTTAGTTATCACCCATGTTCCATTGCTGTGCAACAAATTGCCTCATCCTACTGGCTTCAAGCACTCATTTATTCTGCGTCCAGATTCTGTGGATCTGGACTTCAGACGGGGATGAGGTGGTTTGTTTCTGCTCCAGTGTGCTGGGAGGAGGCTGGGGGGTGACTGGATGGTTTGGGATCGGGTTATCTGGAGGCTCCTTCATTCACCTGTCTGGCATCAGGGCTGGGATGCACTTGAAGGCTAGGTCTGCAGACTGGAGCCCCTTCAAGTGGCCTTTCCTCACAGCATCAGGCTAGTCAGAATTCTTGCATGGTGGCTCAGAGCTCCAGATGTGAGTATCCCAGCAAACAAGATAGAAACTGCCCTGCCTTTTATGGTCTGATCTTGGAAGTCACCTAGAGTCACTTCTGTCGTTCTTTATTGGGCAGTGCACTTAAAAGCTTGCCAAAATCCAAGGGAAGGGGAGCTCATCTTTCTACAGGAGTGTCAAGGAATTTGCAGACGTGTATTAAACTGCTAAAGTCATCATAAGAATCATGTCGCCAATATTAAGATAAAGTATTAACAGTTGAGCACACAGTAAATCCTCAGCATTTGGACCACCTAGAGAATGCATTGTTCTGAAGATGTGAATTTTCTGTGTAGTTAAAGGTAAGTGTGGCAGTTTTTCTGCAAGATTGATTCCCACCCCAACTCCGCCCCTCCACTCCCTCAGCTCTTGCCTTGTGTAACTTCTTCTTGATCGTTCAGAATCATCATTATAAACATCAATTAACGTGATGTGTTGTTTGAATTGAGGGTGGGGGGAGAAGGGTATATAGATAATACAAATATTTGTGGACAGTGAGTCTCATTTTTTAGATATAAGCACCACAGTTACCTCCAAGAGGATGCTTTCCTACTCATTGTTGAAATAGGATAGTAACTAAAATAGGTAGTGACTGAGGGTGCAAAATGATGATAGAATTAGTGTAAAAATTCACATACATGTTCTATGTGCAAGAGGTACTCGGTGATACACTGGAAAGCCCTATGCTGATGACGTTTCCCATTTCTTAAAGATTTGGACTGTGAGAGCCCTGGACACTTGCTAGGTGGAAGTTGGTCAGCACCCACAGAACAGACCAGAGTCAGCAGCACTGCAGAGCAGTTCAGTGATAGAATATGCTCTGGATCGAGTTCTGAAAAAGTCATCTTGTTTAAAAAAGTGTTCGAATTGGCAGACTTCTTTTCATTGGCTGTCTGTAGCCTTCTAATGCCCTTGACTTAACTTGCAGCCTTAAAGACCTCCATGGCCTTTTGCTTCAGCTCTTTTTCACTAAGAACTGCTCTTAGAGGATTGATCCAAAGATAGCTCAGAACCTTCACATAAATCAGCTGCTTTCTGAGTCTGATAGGGTGGCTAAATCAGTATTGTCCTGGTCTTTTAGTTTTGCTTTTCAAAAATTTCTTTTCTCTTTCTTTTTTCCTGCCCTCCCCCTTTAAAAAATCATAATCATATTTTAAGTCATAATTTAAAAATCATGATTCTTGGTTTGTCATTTTTGGTCTCCCTGGAGAAAGTGACAGCCAGTCTGAGAACTAGAAGTGGGTAGGAACAGTGCAGGTCTTAGACCTGAAGAATGCCATTTGTTGAAAAGGGACATGGAGCCCTGGAGGACTGGCCGGAAGCTCAGGTGGCTGGAATCGTGACCGACAAGGATCAGATCAGAGTCAGTAGGTTCTCCCAGATGAGGGAGGGGAGCCCTTGGAAAACCACCAGGTGGGGCATGTGTCAGGGAGTCATATGAGACGTTCTATGGCGACAGCACGGGTTATGTCTACATTCACCTTTCAATTTTCTCTTTGATTTGAGTGAGTTGTTCTATCTGGGAAGACCAGTGGAAAATTAGTGCTAGTTATACATCATTGTTTGCAAAATCTGCCTTATATCATCATATAGAAAAAGGATTTAGGAATCTGTGATCTGTTGTTTGCTCATCCATTTAAGAAGTTAAGAAGAAAACAACCCTCAGGCTCTTAAGTCTGGTTATCACCTAGAAATCTCCACCGAACTAAACTTAAGCCTCATCAACATAGCAGTGAAATCCGCTCACGTTGATGACCTTTGTGTTGATTCAGACCTGAGATTCAGATCTCCAGAAATGTTACATTATGTTCTGGTCATATTGATTCAGGCCTTTTTTTCAGAGAAATTATTGTAAATCAGTTTTGAAACCCTTGACTTGGAGGAATTAGTCAGTTACTTGTTGCACTGGGCATTAGAGGAAATGTTCTAGTGGGTCCTTGTAGTCAACTGATGCATTATACATCTTGAAGCGAGGTCAGCCATTTTTATTCTTTGATTTTTCATTTTATTGGCCAGTTACAAGACTTACTGCTTGGTGATGAAAATAGGCTTTTAGTTGCCACCTGTGTTATGATCTGGAAGGACTAGGCTTTCAGGATCATAGGTAGTAAAGGGTCAGTTTTTTCCTCCATTGACAGTGAAAGGGATGGACTCACTGCAGGAGATGCAGAGAAGAGATTTGGAGTTCACACCTTGACCTCCATCCTGTTATACCACCGGTGGATTGAAAGAAAAGTCATGGAACACAGGTGACAAGGAGAGGAGGGTTTTTTGAATTATTTGTAATTCTCCGTACAAAGGACAAATCTGCCTCCCCCCCCCCCCCCCCCGACTCCAAATAACTACCCTATTGTCCTTCTGTGTGAAGGTGGAGCCTCCGGAGCAGCTGACGGTGTTCAGGTTAGATTCTGGGTCCTGACACCTTCTCCAGGTCCACCTAGGCTCCTGTGTGCCAGGGTGGCCAGACAGGTTAGGAGTTTTGGAGAGCTTTTGGATGACACCGTGTATCCTTTTATTTTGGTTTTTGATAGTAGGACCACAACATTATGCTGATTTTCTGAGGAATTGTGTGTTGTAAGATGTCCCTTATTCCAAATTCTTGGAAAATTGAAAGTGTACTTTTAGTCTTGTTTGTCGGTCAGCTGAATAGTCTGACCTAAACCACTCTAAAAGCCTTCATCTCTGGTTTGCTCGAGCATCTTGCTGCTGTTCCTAAAAAGCTCACTGGTTGGATCCTCTCTTGAAAGTGAAGTTTACGGCGATGATTCTTTCTTTTGTTGTTTTGCTTTTATTTTATTTTTTAATTAAAAAAATTTTTATATTCTTTCCCATTATGGTTTATTACAGGATAGTGACTATAGTTCCCTGTGCTATACAGTAGGACCTTGTTGTTTGTCCATTCTATGTATAATAGTTTGCATCTGCTAATCCCGAACTCCCACTCCAGCCTTCCCCCATCTCCCCCTTGGCAACCACAAGTCTGTTCTCTATGTCCGTGAGTCTGTTTCTGTTTCGTAAATAAGGTCATTTGTGTCATATTTTAATTCCACACATAAGTGATGTCATATGGTATTTGTCTTTCTCTTTCTGATTTACTTCACTTAGTATGATAATCTCTAGGTCCATCCAACAGCCTTGATTCTTGTTCCGTTTCCCCATTCTCATCAAAAGAAGCTAAAATGTATTGAGCACTTACTATGCGCTGGAACACTGCTCATAGCCCTTGCCATTGTCTCAGTTAAGCTTTGTTAACAGTCCTATGTAGTAGGTCCTATTATCCCCATTTCTTGGTAAGGTAATGGGCACCAAGAAGTTAACTCATTTGCTCCAGGTCACATAGCTAATAAATGGTAGAGCTTGGATTCTTACATTGTTTAAGAAACAGATTTGTCAAGACAGAACAAAAAGCACGGCACATCCTTCCTTTCCATTCAGTGGGTATTTTCTCCTCTGTCGTTTTTATTCTTTAAATCTTTCTAATACTCAAGTCTTTTGGCTTGACAGCATCATTCTCTTTTCTCTTCGGTCATCATGTCTTAACATCCTGCCCTTTGTCCAAAGATTGCCTGACTTCCTACCAGGCAAGTTATTACAGTTTCTTTTCTCCCCACCTCCTAATAGCAATCTCACAGAGGCTTTTTGCCCATCAAATGTCATTGTTGATTTTTATTCCCTTTTATAAGAATTCCTCAAGGGCAAGAAGATGCATTCCTATGCAGGTGTTTTCTAGAGGGGCTGCTCTCTCTCTTCAGATGCATTTTCTGTGATCAACAGGATCTTTCTTCTGACAGAGTTCAAGCAGCGCTTTGCATCAAAGGGCCTCTGTACGTCTTCTCTGTATGTCTCACCAGCTTTTCGGGGCTGTGGGCATCTTCCTTTGCCTGGGCAGGGAGGTAAATCATTTTCAAGTATGACTGGTTTGCAACATTTTTCATCTTAAAATTCTCCTTAAGTTTCACATTTTTTGCTGGAAAAGGCTATAGAACAAAAAACAGTGTTTCTCAAAGTGTGGCTTGTGGAACCCTGGGGGTTTCTGAGACCTAAAAGTTATCTTCTTAGTAATACCAAGACATGCGCCTTTTTCACCGTATTGACGTTTGTACTGATGGTCCAAAAGCAAAAGTGGGTAAAACTGCAGGTGGGTCCACATGAATCAAGGCAGTGGCCCCCGACTGTACTAGAAGTCAGGCTGCTTCTCACCAGCACACAATATAAAAAGCCCGTTTCACTTAAGAATGTTCTTGTTGAAGCAGTACAGATGATCAATTCTGTTAAATCTCCGACCTCAAGTACATCGGTGTAGTGTCTTGTGTGACGAAGTGGGAGATACACATAAAGTGCTGCTGCAGCAAACTTAGGAGGAGCCCTTGTGTGACAAGCACTTGAATCGTGACCTTAATAGCAGCTTTTCTCAGTTTTAGTTGAAAGAACAATCGACAAACTATGGTTATTCTGAGTTAGATATTTAATAGCTGTTTTCTCAAAAGTGAATAAAGGGTGACTGTTACGTCAAGAAAATCAATGCACAGTATTTGTTACCAATGATAAGACTCAAGCTTTCAAGTGAAAATTAGAATCTTGGAAAACTTGGATTTGCCACCATGAGCTTGACAACTTCCTAATACATAAAAGACTTTGATGGTTGCGATCTGTGTTGTCATAACAAATGTGATTTTGTCAATTTTGTTGATATTGCTTACTTGAAATATTTCCATGTATGGAAGATTTTGCATAGTTCGGTGAACCATTATTTTCCCAATGACCAATGTATGATGGTAGGAAATCCTGCACTGGTAAAGAAAAGTTCCTTCAAAGTGAAAGATGGACCAGTAGACTTTAACGTAATAGAATATAGAGGAATATCCAAGAAAAGGTTTGTTTTTAAATTTACTTAATTTTTATTGGAGTATAGTTGATTTATAATGTTGTGTTAGTTTCAGTGTATAGCAAAGTGATTCAGTTATATGTATATGTATTATATATATGTGTATATATAATATATATATATATTCTTTTTCAGATTCTTTTCCCATATAGGTTATTACAAGGTATTGAAATAGTTCCCTGTGCTATACAGTAAGTCCTTGTTGTTTATCTATTTTATATATAGTAGTGTGTATATGCTACTCCCAATCTCCTAATTTATCCCTCCCCTCCACCTTTCCTCTTTGGTAACCATAAGTTTGTTTTCCATGTCTGTGAGTCTGTTTCTGTTTTATAAATAAGTTCATTCATATCACTTTTTTTAGATTCTACATGTAAGTGTTATCAGATGATATTTGTCTTTCTCTGTGTGACTTACTTCATTTAGTATGACTTACTTCTAGGTCCATCCATGTTGCTGCAAAGGGCATCATTTCATTCGTTTTTATGGCTGAGTAGTACTCCATTGTATATGTATACCACATTTCTTTATCCATTCATCTGTTGATGGGTATTTAGGTTGCTTCCATGTCTTGGCGATTGTAAATAGTGCTGCAATGAACACTGGGGTGCATGTATCTTTTCAAATTATGGTTTTCTCCAGATATATGCCCAGTAGTGGGATTGCTGGATCATATGGTAGCTCTATTTTTAGTTTATTAGGGAACCTCCATACCGTTCTCTATATTGGCTGTACCAATTTGCATTCCCATCAACAGTGTAGGAGGGCTCCCTTTTCTCCACACCCTCTCCAGCATTTATTGTTTGTAGATTTTTTGATGATGGCCATTCTGACCAGTGTGAGGTGATAACCTCATTGTAGTTTTGATTTGCATTTCTCTAATAATTAGTGATGATGAGCATCTTTTCATGTGCTTTTTGGTCATCCTTATGTCTTCTTTGTAGAAGTGTCTATTTATATCTTCTGCCCAGTTTTTGATTGGGTTTTTTGTTGTTTTGATATTGAGCTGCATGAGCTGTTTGTATATTTTGGAGATTAATCCCTTGTTGGTTGCTTCCTTTGCAAATATTTTCTCCCATTCTGTGGGGTATCTTTTAGTTTTGTTTATGGTTTGCTTTGCTGAGCAAAAGCTTTTAAGTTTAATTAGGTCCCATTTGTTTATTTTTGTGTGACCCAGAGCATGACATTCCTGCTTTTTGTTTAGGAAAAAAGGAGATAATGAAACCTAATTCTCAGAGATGTGAGAATTATCTGAGATAATGTTTGTGTATCATGTCCTGCTCAGTAATGTTACTTTCTTTGCCTTCCTTCCCTATAATTAGATAGCTGCTTGTTTTACATGACTTGCTGGCATAGTTGGCCCTGTGATTTCTCAGTTTCAGATTTAGAAGTATTTATCATATAATATGGTAGGCAGTTTCCCAGGCTTTTTCTCATCATGCTGAATTAGATGTATTTTTTTGTATGATCACTTTTCTATTGTATCTTTGTAACAATATTTCAGATGTAGCTGAAATAGTCATATTCCCTTACCAGTCATTTGGGTTAGCTACTATGAAATATAGGGCACTAAAACTATTGACTTCAAGTCTGAATTTATTAAAAAGTAACACATTTATGCAAAGGATTTTTCACTTTAAAGGAGTCAATGCAGATTGGTTGGCTGGTTGGTTTTAGGAAAAGTTGTCTCCTTTAATTGTTCATCATTGTTTGGATTCTTCAGATCTAACAGGTTTTGACTTAAAATGTGATTGATTTATAAAGTTTCAGTTGACCACAACTTTTCAGTTCATGTGTTGTATAAGATCTTATATGGCAGAGAAGTACAAGCTTCCCAAACCTGACTCTGCATTCAAATCAGCTGGGAGGCATAGCCAAACACTTCCTTTCTGGTCCGTACTTGCGGTGATCCCGATATTACAGGTCTGACATGGGGGCTTGGAGGTGACATTTTAACATGATCCATGAGTAACTTTGACACACCACGGGTTTAGGATTCACTGTTAAAGTGGAGACGCCATCATGAAAATAATATGTGGCCAAATGGAAGGGATGGAAAGGTTGGTTTCATCAACTGCCTTGGTGTTCTGGTGATTGGCAGGTGGTGTGTTCTTATTACTCTAAGCTTTTATAAGAAATAACACAAATCTGTCTCATATATACTGGCATTTATGCAGGCATGTATGGAGGGAAGGAAACTTTCCCAGAGCCTTTCCCCATTATCCACAAGCAAGGACATTTCATTAAAACTCCTCTAATATTAATATAAGAAATTAGGCAGGAAAAGAGGACTTAGAATTAAGTGTGTACTGCAGTCCCGCTCCTGGGTATATATCTGAAAAAAACAAAATGACTAATTCAAAAAGATACATGCACCCCAGTGTTTGTAACAGCATTATTTACAATTGCCAAGATATGGAGGCAACCTCAGTGTCCATCAACAGACGAGTGGATAAAGAAGATGTGGTAAATATATATCTACAGACACACACAATGGAATACTACTCAGCCGTAAAAAAGAATGCAATTTTGCCATTTGCAGCAACATGGATGGACTTGGAGGGCATTACGCTAAGTGAAATAAGTCAGACAATGACAAACACTGTACGATGTCTCTTACGTGTGGAATCTAAAACATACAACAAACTGGTGAATATAACAAAAAAGAAACAGACTCAACAGATATAGAGAACAAACTAGTGGTTACCAGTGGGGAGAGGGGAGGGGGGAGGGGATTAAGAGGTACAAACTATTAGGTATAAAATAAGGTACAAGGTTATATTGTACAACACCTGGAATATAGCCAATATTTTATAATAACTATAAATGAAGTATAACCTTTACAAATTGCGAATCACTATATTGTATGCCTACAACTTATATAATATTGTCCATCAACTATACTTCAATTAAAAAAATTAAGTGTGCACGATTGGGGGATCTTTGGATGGCAGAATAGCATAGTAAAAAGAGCTCTGCTGTTGGAAGGGCTTAAGAGCTGTGCTGCTGGCTAGTTTTGTGACTCTGGACGTGACTTTACCACCGTGAGTCTGGTATCCCTGTCTGTACAATGGGAATAGGGTGATAATTAAATACAATAATTTTTATATCATCCCTGCACTTAATAGGCCCTCAGTAAATTGCTATTATTGATTATACTCTTCTTACTAAAGGGATGTTTAATTTCTTGGGGAATATTCGTTGCTTTAAATTATGTAGTTCATCCATGAGCCAATACTGACTTATGGGGTGGGCGGGAGTGATAAGAAGAAATGTACTTGCCTCTCCAGAGTCCCAGTCCTTGTGAAACGCTGCCGCCTGGCAGACCTCTCGGTGTCACTAAGCTGCAACAGCACGCTCTTAGGATCCGGAAGGCTGGAGGGTCCTAAGATCCTCGTGTCTGAACTGTTCCTCTCTCTGCAGTGGGGGTGAGAGAGAGCTTTGAGGAGCACAGCTGTGCATTCATGTTGTCACTTTAAGTCTTGGGGTTTATTTTAAGGCTCTTCATCCTGTTTGTTTTCCTTTGTTCCCCAAACATTAAGTACTTACTGTCTGCAAACAGTGATAGAAACACGTTTGAGCGATGGAGCTTACCTGCTAGTAATAATTTGTTTTCCTCACTGGGAACAAAATGTGAGGCAGGGCACCCAAAAGAATCCCTTTGTGGTCCTGAGATAAGTATAAACAAATAGGGTATGTTTAAAGATGATTTAAATTTCAGTTATTAAATTAATATAGGGCTTATTTATTAAAACTGATCCAAGTAAATAAGGTCTAGCGATCTATTATACAGCATAGTGCCTAGAGCTAACAGTACTGTATTGTATACTGAAAATTTGCTAAGAGGATAGATTAAGATCTTACCACACACACACACACACATACACATACAAATAATAGAGGGGGTGGGAGAAAACTTTGGGTCGTGATGGATATGTCTGTGACCTTGATGGTGGTGATAGTTTTACGGTGTATGCTTATCCCCAAACTCATCGAGCTGTATACATTAAATATGTACAGCTTTTTATGTGTTAATCATACCTTAATAAAGTGGTTTAAAAGAAAAAACTTACCTGAGGAAAGGAATCTCTGAAGTCCAGGTACTTTTAGTTTTAGCTAAGTTAAACACCAAATACATCAACATGAAATATGAATTGTGATAATTATGTGTACTTGAGTCAAGATATTTATGTAGCCTTTGGATGTGATAGTAAAACCCACATTTAAAAAATGATTTCCTCTTGGTAGGTGGGGTCCTTTTACCATGGACGCTCTCATTGTATACTCCCTGTGACTCTGGGTGGTGGGACTGCAATGACTCCTTTTATTTATTTATCTTTTTAACGGTGCATGAGTGGACACACTTAGAGGTCTCCCGACTGCACCAGCTCTCAGACATGTGAGGAAGCAGAAACTAAGGGCTGTATTTAGCACACAGTCCCAGGGCTCTGGGATCTGCTGTGGGTGTTGAGTGGGACCAAAGAGCCCCTTTCTCTAAATGTGAATTTGTGTTTAAGCTACAAAATCCCTGTGATGTTGTTACCTCTAACATGTACAAAGCCCCTGCAGGATTTGGATCACAGCATGCTTGTAATTAACCTGTTTTAGCACTAGATGGCTTTCTCCCTTTTTTTTTTTCCCCACTAGCATTTACCAAGCCTTGGTCTCCTGAGTAGATTGAAAGAGACAACTTGCCTTTGAGTTAAGCTCTGTAGAATTAAGAATATGTTTGTAATTGGTTATTTTAAAATGTATCTTAATTCCATTAATGTGTATTTATTGAGTGCCTATTATGTGCTAGAAACTGCTAGGGACTGTGAACATATGCAGATGGGTCATTGATTCAATAAATAGGTACTGAGCACTTACTTTGATCTTATTCCTGCTGGAAACTGGAGATACAAGAGGTGAATAAGGCAAGATCCTTGCTGTTAATCAACTTATAAGTTAATGGGGAGAGAAAAAAAACTAAAAAAATGAAATACACAGGCAATGTAATATATTGCGGCATAAATATGCATGAAATGTGAATGGGAATGCAGGTGAGTGGCATATACAAAATTGGGGGAGGAGGGGTAGATGACTTCCTGGAGGAAGTGGCACTAGAGGAGGGCTTCCAGAGACATTTGGATAGTCAGGGTATATATTTTAGCATTTAGAGTGTGCCGAAGTAAGAGTTTCCTTTTTCCGTATAGGAAGAAAGGCCCTCCAGATGGAGGAAACTTTGGGGGAACTGCAAGTATTTCTCTAGGTTTTGTGCAAAGGGTATTTGGGGCAATAGACATGAGTTGCTATAATTCAAGGCAGGTTGTGCTAAGTCATGTAGTACTTACCATACAGTGTTGTGTTCTTAGAATAGGGGTCAGAACAATTAAATTTTCTTGTAAGGTAAGTCTCTGTATCTATAAGAAGTTCTTTTTAAAAAATATTTTATTGAAGTATAGTTGATTTACAATGTTATGTTAGTTTCAGGTGTACAGCAAAGTGATTCAGTTATACATAAATGTATATATTATTTCTTTACATTCTCTCCCATTATAGATTATTACAAGATATTGAGTATAGTTCCCTGTGCTATACAGTAGGTCCTTGTGGTTTATCTATTTTATATATAGTAGTATATATATTTTAATCCCAAGCTCCTAATTTATCCCTCCCCCACCCCCTTTGGTAACTGTAAGTTTGTTTTCTATGTCTGTGAGTCTATTTCTGTAAATAAGTTCATATGTATTATTTTTTTAGATTCCACATATAGACCTATGATATATGTCTATCAGAAGTCCTTGACTGTAAGCAGTGCAAAGTAACTTTGGCTAACTTAAGCAAAAGAAGAATTTATTGGAAGTATATTGGGCAGCTCACATATTAATGGGAAGGCTCAGAAAATGAGCAGGAACCTAGGTGAAGATATACCGGCAACCCAGGCAGGGGTAGGCTACTTGTCTTGTGATGATTGCGGCTACCATGGATACCACTGTTGCTCCTGGACTCCTGGGGGTACTGTTACCATAGATACTTTATCAGCATCCTTTGTTTTTGTGTCATTTCCTCAAGATTCAAAGTCTTTGGTTGGAATATCAGTTGACTGGGCCTCGGTCCTCCTAACTGCAAGAACAGGGAGGGGACCTTTTGGCTTCTGTAATGGGAGGTAGACCCAGCTTCCAAGGCTCACACGGTGAGTTCAGGGTTCTCCAACACTATTAGTATTTAATTGGAGGTGATTGACTATCAGGGTTATGATAGGTAGTAGTTGAAAGTTGAACCACCTAATTCTAAATTATTTTCCATTTCTGTAGTGTTATGAAAATAATGTGCTAGTGCTTTTAGTTATTTATTTTTATTAAAGCACAATTGATTTACAATGTTGTGTTAGTTTCTGGTGTACAGCAAAGTGATTCAGCTATACATACATGTATGTATATATATTTTTTCATATTCTTTTCTATTATGGTTTATTATAGGATATTGAATATAGTTCCCTGAACTATACAGTAGGACCTCATTGTTTATCTATTTTATATATAGTAGTGTGTATCTGATAGTCCCAGACTCTTAATTTATCCGTCCCCCACCCCCTTTCTATTTCTGTTCATTTGTATCATAGTTTAGATGTTGTGTGGTATTTGCCTTTCTCTTTCCGACTTCATTTAGTATGATAATCTCTAGGTCCACCCATGTTGCTGCAAATGGCATTATTTCGTTCCTTTTTATGGCTGAGTAGTATTCCATTGTATATATGTACCACATCTTCTTTATCCATTCATCTGTTGATGGACACTTACATTGCTTCCATGTCTTGGTTATTGTAAGTAGTGCTGCTATGAGGATTGGGGTGCTTGTATCTTTTCGAATGAGAGTTTTCTCTGGATATATGCCCAGGAGTGGGATTGGTGGATCATATGATAACTCTATAGTCTTTTAAAACTAAATACTGGATTCTGGGTCTGCAGATACAGCTTCATCCTCCTCCTTACCTATACCCAAGCACCAATGAATTCTCCATTGCTTAAAGAGACCAAACACTTTGGTGACTCAGTCCCTATGCTTCACCTTTACCTTTTGGGGCTCATCTTTCCTCACTAGCACCCTCTCCTCACCCTGAAGCAGATTAACATCTCCTCCTTTTTTCCACTTCAGCTCAGGAGTCTCTTTCTCCTGTTATTTTAGCTCCGAATCACCTCTGTCAATCATCGCCTAGTAACGAATTACTTCTGAGCCTCCAAAGCTTTGTGTCCCTTTAATAGAGCACTTACTCTGAGATGAAGTTTGGATAGTTGTGTGCCTGTGGTCTCCAGAATGGAATCAAAATATCCTAAGGCTAAGGGTGGTCTTACTCATTTCTTTGTTATTTATAGCTCACATCACAGGGCCCTGTTGAACTCAATTGTTACTTTAAAGGTTAAGCATACTTTCTGTAGTTTGGTCCACACTGATACTATCTCAGAGATATTTTTAAAGAAGCATTACAAAGTTAAACTTCACACAACTTTAAAGGTATTCATCACAAATTCCACTTTGAGAGCGTCTAAATTAAATAGGTGTATTTATTTTTCTTGTTTTCTACAATGGATGGATTATTCCAGGGATTCAAACTGAAGTTCCATGCCCTGGAAGACCATATCTGTAGAGGCTGGGAATTTTAGAAATCTTCCCCGCTCCCGCCTCCTCCCCACTCCCCCCCATCTTGGGTTTCAAATAATGGTTACTTGGGAGAAAGGGAGTGAGAAGGTGTATTCAGCTGTTTGCCTTCAGTTTAGTGTTGGAGATCCCTGTTTGCTTTTTTCAGTGTGTGTGCTGCGTGCAGGTGTTCATAGAGGGGGATGCCAGGACCTGTCTGCTTCCTTCAGGCCTCAGGGTCAAGAGTGTGACTTGGCTACCCTAGGGAGGGAGCTTGGCTTCACATGAGGGCTTGTGAACAGACTACCCCTTATTTTTCAGGTACTGCTCGTGGAGTCTCCACGCTCCCTTTAAAAACATTGTTTCTAGGGCATCTGTCTCCCTGAGCAGAGTATTCTCCTCCCCGGAGAAACCTCCAGTTCTGCCAGAATCCGAAGGCGTGGCTCGGTTGCTGACATTTAACTTTGAGGCCGCTGGCGCACTCAGTCAATTCCTTAGCTCTTTGAAAAGGAAGGTAGAAGCCACAGAATTGTTTTGTTGCTTGTGGTTAAAATCTCTGTTATAAGGTTAGAGGAGGTTATTCTAATCTCGACAGTGGAATTTATTTTATTTTATTTTATTTTTGCGGTGCGCGGGCCTCTCACTGTTGTGGCCTCTCCCGTTGCGGAGCACAGGCTCCGGACGCGCAGGCTCACGGGCCCAGCCGCTCCGCGGCATGTGGGATCTTCCCGGACCGGGGCACGAACCCGTGTCCCCTGCACCGGCAGGCGGACTCTGAACCACTGCGCCACCAGGGAAGCTCAGTGGAATTGTTTTTAAAGGCATTAGGTGGTTTTGGCTTACATGGAGCTGGCAGAAAGTCTTGCACTTGGGTGCAGTGACACCTGGGAGTTTTTTTGCAGTGAGCGAAGGCCCCAGAGCATCACTGCCAGCTGCAAAGGGGAGAGCGAGTGCTTCCTCATCTTAGAGAACTGAGAGGGCCAGGGAATCGTCGGGAACTCTCAGAGACTGGCTTTGAAGGGACCCTCTCATTAAACTTGGTAGTGACATCATCCCAGAGGATATGCCAAGTTCTCCATCCGTCAGCAAGTAGTAAGGGATCATATACCTTATACAGAAAGTAGCAAGTACCCATATGGTGCCTTGTCTTCAAGCTTTACCAGGGCACTGGCACCAGCATATATATATATATATATATATATATATATATATATATATATATATATATATTTATTTATTTATTTATTTATTGAAGTATAGTTGATTTATGTTGTGTTTAATTTTTGCTGTATAGCAAAGTGACTCAGTTATACATATGTATATTCTTTTTCATATTCTTTTCCATTATGACTTATCATAGGATATTGAATATAGTTCCCTGTGCTATACAGTAGGACCTTGTTTATTCGTCCTATATGTAATAGTTTGCATCTGCTAATCCCAAACTCCCAGTCCTTCCCTCCCACATCGCCCCTTCCCCGTCAATTGACAACCACTAGTCTGTTCTGTATATCCGTGAGTTTGTTTTTGTTTTTTAGATATGTGCATCTACTTAATGGTTGAGTAGTATTCCATTGTATATATGTACCACATCTTCTTTATCCATCCCTCTGTCGATGGCCATTTAGGTCGTTTCCATGTCTTGGCTGTTGTGAATAGTGCTGCTGTGAACATAGGGATGCATGTATCTTTTCGAATTAGAGTTTTGTCTGGGTATATGCCCAGAAGTGGGATTGTTGGATGCACCAGCCTGTATTAAGTGACTACTGCAAACTACTAGGCAGTTGATGTTTAAGTGCTCAGTTGTGCGCTTTCGATCATAATTACCGTGGCCATTGGGGGAAGGCAGGCCACCATAGGGGAGGTAACCTGAAGACGTAAATGTATTGGGATAAACTTTAGAGGACTTGGGGAGGGGAGTGTGCAGCTAGAGGATGGCATTCCCAGCAGGGCCTTGGAGAATGAGGGTGGCATGTTCACAGGATGCTGGGATGCTGAGGGGACCAGCAGGACTGTTGACAGCTAAGGGAGGGGGCCGAGTGTGGACAGCCTTGAAAACCGAACAGAATTTGAACTTGAAGCTGTAGCGGATATGTTTATGTGCAAGGGAGTGGCATGCTGGCAGTGGAGTTTAATTAAGGACAGGTGATTCCCAGCTGTGTGAGTGCAGGACGATAGTGGGGTGACGGTTTGAATGTCCTCTGATGTTTACACCGGAAGGAGATTCCTGAGCCTCTTATGTTGGTCTGTTTATGGATTCCGGATCTGATCTTAGGGAACGAATCAGTTACAGTGGAGGTGAAACAGCTGAGCAGGTGGCCAGGATTCTTGTTGTACCTCTCGCCTCCCCCAGGAAACTCACTTCATTTTTACCTTAATTCATTTTTCCTTCAACAACGAGGCCTTTGTTATCCCTACTACGGAGGGAGGGAAAAAAGTCGTGTTCAGGGTCACATTACCTAAAGGCCTCTGGACAGTTACAAAGAAAGTGAGAGAGTGAAACCATAATGGGAAGGAAGTTTTCAGTGCTTCAGAAGCCAGCCAAAAGTAGTCATGCTCCTAGAGAGAGAAGCAAAGGATTCTTGTTGAGAAATGACATGCAGTTTTTGCAAAGAGAAAGGAACTATTCTTGTTGAAATGGGTCATCATCAATATAAGGCAGAAACGTTGAACCCTCAAACTGAAATTGCAGAATTTCACCCTCTGCCGAGTCCAGCACAAACAAATGTCTAGCTTTACTTCAGGCAGGAGCCCGAGGTGCTGCCCGCCCCCTGCCCAGAGGGAGACCCTGGGCAGGTTTTCTATTGCTTCTGCCAGTTTCCCCACGCAGACTAAAGCTGTGTGAGCCATGGTCCTTAGATGAAGGTTTGGGTTGAAAGTAGGTGACTGCAAGTTACTAAGTCAAGAGAAACTTACATGGAAACCCTGAGAGGCAACTCCATGTACAGATTACATAGAAGTTGAATCCTTGGTCAGCTGTGGACTCCCCTAAAACCTGCACTGTCACTTAGGCCCTGGGCCCCAGCCAGGCCTCGCAGCGCTCACCGGGTAGGGGTGGTGTCCGGGCGTCTCCTGTGGTTTCTCACAATTCTTGCTCCTGGGGCTGGAGACCTGCTAACAAGGAAAACCGAATTTCTGCTTATGACAGGTATTGATGTCCAGTTTCTGATTTCAGAGATCCTTGACCCTGTTGGTTAGATTATATACTCTATGTTTTTACATAAGAAAACAGACTCAAATCGTGCTACCGGAGTTCCTAACGAAGATCCTGCACTAGAACAGGAAGGGAAAGATTATGCGCACGTGGGACGGCGGATGGTGTCTCTCTTGCATTTTTGCTGTGTAGCCCAGGAATGTTGTGCCACCCTGTGATACACGTTATTATCATTTTACCTTGTCTTACAGGTGAGGGAGCTGGAAGTGAAATGATTCCTTTCAGGTGTGGCAGTGCTGGGATAGCTCACTGGGTTGTCTCTTGGCCCAGTGGAGTGATGATTCCTGGGCCTGGCTGTCCGTAGGGTCTGTCCTGATCATCTTCTCTGCATTTCCAAGGAGAGGGGGCAGAGTGGGAACGGAACTCTCGGTCAGTGTGTGGGCCACTGAGTCTTAGATGACTGTTGATATGGAGTTGGGCATCCTGTCCTTCAGTCTGCATAGGGGGGTGTGTGTGTGTGTGCGCGCGCGTACGAAGAGCATTAGTTCTTTCTTAATACTGAGGCCTGCCGAAGAAATGGTGAGAGGCGGCGCATCTTTGGTGCCCTCTGAGCTTAGGCCCCTCCTTCCAGCTCTGCTCTCTCTATAGCGCCCTGTGGCCTGGAGCCCTGGGGCCTACTCTCACTCGGCAGGCCGTTGGATAAGGTGTGGAAAAGCAGTTTATACCAGTGTTGTGATGATAGGAATGGCTGACTGCAGGGTTCTTACCTGGGCTCCATGTTGAAAGCATGTATCTATGCATACACACATTCCCTACGCACACCTTTATACACCCATACATATACACATGTATATTCTTAGGTAGGCCACAGTTTGGCCCAAAGAGTTGTAATCTGTTGGCATATGCCATTCCTGATCCAGATCGTAAGAGAACACCACACTTTTTTTTTTTAATTGAATTGAAGTATAGTTGATTTACAGTGTTGTGTAGTTTCCGGTGTACAGTAAAGTGATTCAGTTTATATATATATATTTATAAATATATATATAAATATATATATATTCTTTTTCAGATTCTTTTCCATTATAAGTTATTGTAAGATATTGAATATAGGGCTTCCCTGGTGGCGCAGTGGTTGAGAGTCTGCCTGCCGATGCAGGGGACGCGGGTTCGTGCCCCGGTCCGGGAAGATCCCACATGCCGCGGAGCGGCTGGGCCCGTGAGCCATGGCTGCTGAGCCTGCGCGTCCGGAGCCTGTGCTCCGCAACAGGAGAGGTCACAACAGTGAGAGGCCCGCGTACCGCAAAAAAAAAAAAAAGATATTGAATATAGTTCCCTGTGCTACACAGTAGGTCCTTGTTGTTTATCTATTTTATATATAGTAATGTGTATCTGTCACACTTTCTTTACTCAAGTGTCTGGGTCCTCAACTCCTCCCTGGCTCTGATTTGGTGGGAGAGAGGCGGAGGGTGCAGAGGTGTGTTTGTGTTTTTTGTTTCTTTGCCTATGTGCACTGTTCTCCATCTAGCTTAGGGCTTCTCGGCGGTGGTTGCACATCGGAATCATATGAAGAGCCTTATAAAATACACATGCCTGGGCCCTGTCCCAGTGATTCTGATTGACTAGGTCTGGGTGAGACTGGGGTACTGGCATTGGCAGCGTTCCCCAGGTGATCCTAATAGGTGGCCAAGGTTGCTCTGTGTGTCTCTCCAACTTTCCACCAGTATTTTCCACCTGCCTGAAGTAGAAGCCAGGCCAGGATTTGCCTTTGGATCCAGGCCATCGATGATTCCTAATTTTAGCCTTGACTTTTAGATTTATAGATGTAGAAGATGAGGCCCAGAAAGGGCTGAGTTTCTTTCCAGGGTAGTCCTTTGTCGGTCGGCCAAAAAGAGAACGCTGACAGATACTGTCACAGGCATTGGAACTGTCATTTTAGGCTGATCTTTACATAGTATGTCATTCACACTCGGTTTTTATTCATCCTTAAGATCTAAGTCACAACTACATTATTTATTTTAACATTGTAAGATAAATATTCTGGTTGTCAAAATCTTTTTTCTCTTTTTCTCTCTAGTCTGAACATGCTTACGATACATGTGAGCACACGCGCAAATATTATTTCGTGGGTTGAGGTAGAGAAACTCAGGAAGAAGTTGAGTAAATTTCTATCTTACAGCCTCTTAGAATAATTAGTTGCTTACTACTAGCTTGGGCCTTATGGGAAATGGGTAGATAACAATCCTAGCAAGAAATTGCAAATGACCTGTTTGAAGTGATGGTTGTAAAACATGATTTTTCTTCTAATGGAATTACCTCTGGGGCAAGGATTTTTTTTTTTAATGTATTTTTATTACATCACAGGAGAACAACTCGTGTTATCCTGCTAAGTGACAGCAGCATGACACTGTGTGATTCCAAATTTGTATGTACAAATCTTAATGTATAAAATTAAACAGAAATGTACCATAAGACTAACAGCAGTCCTCTATATGATTGTATTATTGGTAATACATAATCATAAAAATGCATTTTCTTTCCTTGTGAAAATCAGATACTGAAGCAGGATCAGCTTAAGCTCCTTGGCCTCTGTGCAGGTTTTCTTGACCTTTAGGCAGGGTTAGGTCCTTTGTCCTGAGCTCCCACTGTATCTAGAACAAGCCTTTGTTACAGCCAACGCTACCCTGCCTCGTAACTGCCGGCCAACATGTCTGCTTCCTAATGAATTATGAGACTCCTGACGGCAGAGTTCTTGTCTTGTTTATCACTCTAGCATGGCGCCTGGCACTTAGAACATACCAGGCACATGCTGACTAAATGTTGAAACAATTTCTGTTGGAACTATAGACCAAAGTAATCAGATTTAATTCTGAGGCTTGGTATTGCCCACTCCTTTTCGGGTTCCACAGTCAGTAACACAAGCATCTCAGATAATATTTTTCCTAAAAGCTTTGTCTACAACTCGGGTGAATTGCCACCGTGAAATGGGTGCTGCTTGGGTGTCTGGGTGGGAAAATTCCTTTGAGGGATATGGAGGCATCAGACAACTCTACCTATTCGCATCCATCATTTGATCATGCATCTGCCTCCCTTACTGGGATTCCTTGCTCACCATGCAACTTCCAAGTTGTAATTTGGCTTCCTGTGGAAATGTCAAAACAGTAAATGTGCTGGCTGGCCTGGAGGGCATAAGAGACTGTTCCCTCTGGCGGTTGTGTTTCTCATGGTAAATTAATGAATTGGCAAAATTTGGATTCTGATGACCCAATGAGGGGCCGCCACCCTGTGAAGTCTCTTGGCATGCTTTGTACCATCTATCTTATCTCCACCAACAGTGGAGAATCAGAGGGGAGGGTTCATTGTCCAGAATGCTAGGGAAAGGATATCCAGGATGGAAGAGAAGCTGTCGAGGTAAACTTTGGACAGCTGTGGACAAACCTTCAGGTTTGGGTACAAGAAAGTTTTGATATGGATTAATTCTACACGTGACGAGGAGAAGACCAGGGCAAACTATACAATGATCCATTATAGTCACACGTTAACGGAAAAGGCACTAAGATGTCCTTAGCCGTTAACTCTCTAAATTGTTTTTCCTTGTATTTGTAACTAATCTAATTGATATTCATGTTTAGCTACCATATATATGTCTATATATATGTCTATATATATATAGTTTTTAATAGAAAAGGCCTTTTATTTTTTTTGAACTTTTGAATTTTGTTTTATTTATTTTTTTATACAGCAGGTTCTTATTACTTATCTATTTTATACATATCAGTGTATACATGTCAATCCCAATCTCCCAATTCATCACACCACCAGCCCCACCCGCTGCTGCTTTCCCACCTTGGTGTCCATACGTTTGTTCTCTACATCTGTGTCTCTATTTCTGCCCAGCAAACCAGTTCATCTGTACCATTTTTCTAGATTCCGCATATATGCATTAGTATACGATATTTGTTTTTCTCTTTCTGACTTACTTCACTCTGTATGACAGTCTCTAGATCCATCCATGTCTCTACCAGTGACCCAATTTTTTCCTTTTTATGGCTGAGTAATATTCCATTGTATATATGTACCACATCTTCTTTATCCATTCGTCTGTCGATGGGCATTTAGGTTGCTTCCATGACCTGGCTATTGTAAATAGTGCTGCAGTGAACACTGGTGTGCATGTGTGGTTTTGAATTATGGTTTTCTCTGGGTATATGCCCAGTAGTGGGATTGCTGGGTCATATGGTAATTCTATTTTTAGTTTTTTAAGGAACCTCCATACTGTTCTCCATAGTGGCTGGATTACATTCCCACCAGCAGTGCAAGAGGGTTCCATTTTCTCCACACCCTCTCCAGCATTTGTTGTTTGTAGATTTTCTGATGATGCCCATTCTAACTGGTGTGAGGTGATACCTCATTGTAGTTTTGATTTGCATTTCTCTAATAAGATGTGCTTCTTAGCCATCTGTATATCTTCTTTGGTGAAATGTCTGATTAGGTCTTCTGCCCATTTTTGGATTGGGTTGTTTGTTTTTTTAATATTGAGCTTCATGAGCTGTTTATATATTTTGCAGATTAATCCTTTGTCGGCTAATTCATTTGCAAATATTTTCTCCAATTCTGAGGGTTGCTTTTTGTCTTGTTTGTAGTTTCCTTTGCTTTGCAAAAGCTTTGAAGTTTCATTAGATCCCATTTGTTTATTTGTGTTTTTGTTTCCATTACTCTCGGAGGTGGATCAAAAAAGATTTTGCTGTGATTTACGTCAAAGAGTGTTCTTCCTGTTTTCCTCTAAGAGGTTAATAGTGTCTGGCCTTACATTTAGGTCTCTAATCCATTTTGAGCTTATTTTTGTGTATGGTGTTAAGGAGTGTTCTACTTTCATTCTTTTACATGTAGCTGTCCAGTTTTCCCAGCACCACTTATTGAAGAGACTGTCTTTTCTCCATTGTATATCCTTGCTTCCTCTGTCATAGATTAGTTGACCATAGGTGCATGGGTTTATCTCTGGGCTTTCTGTCTTGTTCCTTTGATCTATATTTCTGTTTTTGTGCCAGTACCATATTGCCTTGATTACTGTAGCTTTGTAGTGTACTCTGAAGTCAGCGAGTCTGATTCCTCCAGCTCCGTTTTCTTCCCTCAAGACTGCTTTAGCTATTCGGGGTCTTTTGTGTCTCCATACAAATTTTAAGATTTTTTGTTCTAGTTATGTAAAAAATGCCACTGGTAATTTGAAAGTGATTGCATTGAATCTGTAGATTGCTTTGGGTAGTAGAGTCATTTTCACAATATTGATTCTTCCAATCCAAGAACATGATATATCTCTCCATCTGTTTGTGTCATCTTTGATTTCTTTCATCAGTGTCTTACAGTTTTCTGCATACAGGTCTTTTACCTCCTTAGGTAGGTTTATTACTAGGTATTTTATTCTTTTTGTTGCAATGGTGAATGGGATTGTTTCCTTAATTTCTCTTTCTGATCTTTCATTGTTAGTGTATAGGAATGCCAGAGATTTCTGTGCATTAATTTTGTATCCTGCAACTTGACCAAATTCATTGATTAGCTCTAGTAGTTTTCTGGTGGCATCTTTAGTATTCTCTCTATATAGTATCATGTCATCTGCAAACAGTGACAGTTTTCCTTCTTCTTTTCCAATTTGTATTCCCTTCATTTCTTTTTCTTCTCTGATTGCCATGGCTAGGACTTCCAAAGCTACGTTGAACAATAGTGGCGAGAGTGGACATCCTTGTCTTATTCCTGATCTTAGAAGAAATGCTTCAGTTTTTCACCATTGAGAGTGATGTTTAATGTGGGTTTGTCGTATATGACCTTTATTATGTTGAGGTAGGTTCCCTCTATGCCCACTTTCTGTAGAGTTTTTATCATAAATGGGTGCTTAATTTTGTCAAAAGCTGTTTCTGCATCTATTGAGATGATCATATGGTTTTTACTCTTCAATTTGTTAATATGGTGTATCACATTGATTGATTTGCGTATATTAAGGAATCCTTGGGGGCAAGGATTTTAATTAAAAAAAAATAATAGCCTGACTCTTTCCCCAGAGTAAACTAAGTTACTTTTGCCAGAAAGAGCCTTCAACTTGGTGCCCATGCAAAGAAACGAGTGCAGAGAGGAAAGACCGCCCAGACCCATGCTGCTGAGTATTCCCATGATGTTGTGGATGCCAGATCAGTGTTGCTGTCGTGGTATCTCATGTTCAGTGACTGTAGAATTGAACACAGTGTCACGTTTAATTGAAACAGGAAGCACACTCCTCTTTGAGTGTGAAGCAGATACAGAGGAGCTGAAAAAGGTCAGTGCCGGGCAGAAGGCCAGAACCCATGACCCGGGCTCACACTGCCACCCGAGGCTCCAGAACCCTCAGAGTGGGGCTGAGCGCTCTGTCCTGGGTTGGGACAGGCCCTTGCTAACACGTGGTCTGGCAAAATGACCACCCCTCTCTGCATCTTTCATACATTCCAAGAGACAGCTGTCCTTCCCCTTTTAGTTTTCCTTTTCTGGCCTCCCTGCCTCCGTCCTTTCTGTCCCCCACCTTGACCTTTCCAAACTTGGTGACTTGTCCAGTTCCTCAGGGGACTTGATTTCTGCCAGTGTTTCTGCTGCTGCCCTTGGAAGTAGGTTGTGAGAAAGGGTCCCTGCCTTCACTCAGCGTGTCTTGAAAATTGTTATTGTGACCTCACGGGTCATTTTGGTGGGTGGCTAGACTTGTGATGATTCTGAATAGTAACTTTGGAATTTTATGAATCGAAAAGACAGAGCTGCCACTGCCAGTGGAAATGTGTGTGGGAGAACAGCTAGTGTGACTCACACGGCGAAGAGGGAGAGGAGGACTTCATTGGCACTAATATGCACTTTGCTTTCTGCCCCCAGGTCCCCCTCCTGCCTGTTACAGCCCCAGTAGTCCCATCCAGATTCTGGAAGACCCCAACTACTTTTTCCCAGACTTTCAGCTCTATTCTGGGAGGCATGAAGCATCTTTGACGGTGGAGGCAAACAGTAGCATCAGGGAAAAAGTTGGTAAGTTCTTTTATTGGCACTTGTGTTGGAAAAGCAGAACAATCTTATGTTTCTCATTTTTCGCTCTTTTGCATAATATTTTCTCTATCCTTGTTTTAAATATCAGCATATTGAATTATTGGTTGTCTCTGTATTGGTAGGTGCCTTATTTTTAATGTTTGGTAAACATTAACAAGGTTTTAATAGACTGTTTTACTATAATATGTGACCCTCTCAACAGAGTTCCTAAGTATGTAGGAACTTCAGAATTATACCTCTTATGCCTTCATTTTCTTCTAATTCCTAAATATTCTTTTGTATTCTTTCCCAGAATCTTTCATTCCTTTTTTTCTTCTCTGCTTTCATTTTTACCTCTTTTTGCAAATGATTCAGAAAGTCAGAGAAATTCAAAACTATAGTCGGGAAGGAACTGCTTCCTTTGTAAAAACTTTCTGCCTATTTTTGAGGGTTTATGAGATTGGTTAAACCATGAAAAGGAATCTTCAAAACCACTTTAAAGACGATCTCAGGGTTCTTGCCAAATGTGCTTATGAAAAGGAAATTCAGTAGTTTTCATGCTTAATGAGACACCATTCCTTTTATTATTCATCCAAAAAATCTTTTTCCTTTGGATATATATTTTTATTTGAATTTTTATTCATTTTATTTTAAAATGTTGATTTTTATTTGAATTTGCTCGTTTCATTAAGCCCTGAAGGTAAGGACTGTCCACTTCACTCTCCTAACCCCAGCACCTATCAGAATGCCTGACTATAACAGGTTGGCAGTTGGTATTTGTAGAGTGAGTGATGGCTCAACTCAACCCACACTGTTAATCGCTTTCCTAGGGTTGTTCATCACTTATTACAGTTATTTGGCAATTCATCTTGTGTGGACTTTCAATGATCTGTTTTTGTTGTTTAAAAATTTTTGTTGTTGAACTTCTGGTTTAGATCTCAGTTACTGTACACCTTCTCTGAAGGTGAGGAATAAGTTTGAATTTACTCCACATGCCGTCCTGTGAGGCAGGTATGAAGCCTGACCATTATACAGAGCAGAAAGGTTCAGAGAAGCCAAGTAATTTGCCTGAGGTCACAGAGGTGTGATTTTGGGGTTGATCAGAGTTGAGCTTCAGGAACCAGTCTGTACAGTTCTTTACTTGGCAATTATTTTTTTTTTTAACCACTTTTTAAAATTGAAGTATGGTTAGTTTACAATGCTATGTTAGTTTCAGGTGTACAGCAAAGTGATTCAGTTATATGTATATCTATCTATCTGTCTATATATCTATTCTTTTTCAGATTCTTTTTCATAATAGGTTATTACAAGATACTGAATATAGTTCCCTGTGCTATACAGTAGGTCCTTGTTGTTTATCGCTTTCATGTATAGTAGTGTGTATATGTTAATCCCAAACTTCTAATTTATCCCTGCCCCCCACAATTCTTTCCTGAATGCCTTCTGTATATTGGGGTAGTATTCTAGGCACTGGGTATACGGCATGTGAACGTAACAGATAAAACTCTCTGTTCTCAGGTGCTTGAATTCTAGTAGACAAATACAGATAAATACAGTGTTGATCAAAAGGAGAAGAGGCCAGAGGCAGGAGATATTAGGCTGCTCAGGACATTTAGACAACTCGTTAGGGGACTGGAACCCGGGGAGTAGCTGAGGGCATGGAAGCTGGGGCTGCAGTCTTTGCTGTTACAGAGACACTCAGAATGTCATCTACGGTCGCCTTTTCTCATATTTTAATACTGAAAAGTGTAAGAGGGATGTAATCCTTGACAGAATCCCTTGCCCAAAGAAGACAATAAACCCAATGACTTATGTCTAGGTATATACACATGTATATGTGTATTTCTATATCTTGTAAGCATATCACACCACCTTCATTTTTTCTCATTTCACTTATCACACCACCTTCATTTTCCCTCATTTCGCTGTGGACTGAAAAGTGCTTGGCACTTGATTAAATGTAGGGAGGAAAGGAGACAAAAGGATCAAAATTGAATCTGAAATTTCTATCTGGTTGTCTCTGATGAGGATGCCATTCATAGAAAAAAAAAAAGGCAACCTTGGGGAAGAAAGACGGTTTGGGGGAAAATGATGTGTCCTGTGCATATGTAAAAACAAAGAACCATCACTGCGTGGAGTTGTAAGAGTGAAGGCTGCTGTCTCTAAGGCTGCTTATCTCTAAGGGGCTAGCTCAGCTCCCTCTATTGACAGGGGAGGATGTTGAGCTCTAAGAGAGCAAGTGATTTGCTCAAAGTCTTGCCAGTGCCATCTATTGTGATGATTGCTCTAAGGGAGGTATAATAATGGAGCCCGGACATTGGAGAAGGAGGGCTCAAGCCTGCTGGGCTACAGCAGGAAGGGTTCTACTTAGAAGGTAGCTTTGGAGCCATCACTCAAAGCATGTCTAGGAATTTCCCAAGAAGGGTGTGGTGAGATGCATCTTTCTAGGCAGGGGGATGGATGGGAGCAAAGTCCTGGAGGCCTGAGAGAGCTAGCATGTCTGGGAACTTCTTAGGGTATTGCTGGAACTTGAACTCCAAGGGGTTGCCGGTGAGGGGGCCAGTGATGGCATGAAATGTTGCTGGATGGACAAAGCAATGCCTGCTACATCCTGTGATGGACTGTCAGTTTCATCCTATAATTAACTGGCGAGGAATTTTGTGCAGAGGAGTGATATGATTAAGTTTTCCGGTTTGAACAATCTTAGGGCAGTGGGGAAGATAAGTTGGAGTCTGAGGGGGTGGGTTTGGAAGTGGAAAAGAGCCTAGTGTCAGAGAAATAGATGAGGGGGCTCTTGGAATGGTTTGGGTATGAGGCTCCACGGGCTTGTCCTGCGGAATGAACACAGATTTCGTCGTGGAATGAGTCGGATCCGGGATCTGTCTCTTCCTACCTCTGTGACCTTGGTGATTTGCCTTCTCTAAACCTCTCTCCTTATCTGTAAGATGGGGGAATTAATAGCTGCCTCATGCGACTCTATGTGGACTAAACTAAATAAAGGAGGGAATTTAGTACAATACCTGGCACATCATATGCTCCTTAAAAATGTTTTTTGTGGTTGTACTGTGGTTATTGATAATGATCTTGGAGACTGGCAGGGGAATAAAGGGGAGAGTTGGGAGAGATATTTCATTTCGGAGGTAGAATTGACAGGCAGGCGCTGACCAGATGTTGGGGGTGAGGGAGAGGAAGGAATTTTTGAAAACTCTCAGGTTTCTGGCTTGGCAAAGAGTAGATGAGGCAGGGATCCAGGGGTTGTTTGGATGGGCTGAGGAAGATACGTTGAGTTTGGAGGACCTGTGGGCCATCGGCTGGTGGTTGTAAATGGGTGGGCCGTGGGTCAGTAGGTTCAGAGGAGCGGTGGATGAGATGAGAATCTGTCAAAGTGAGGGTGGGTGAGCGCTCAGGGCAGAGCTGTGGGAAAGAATTTAAGGGGCAGGTGGAGAAAAGGGAGCCAGAGATGGAGTGTACGGAGAAACAGCAGGATCCCGAACCATGAGAGGGGGTGGCCTGGATGCTGAGTGAGGAGAGCATTTCAAGAAGTGGATAATCAACATGCTAAATGCTTCAGAAAGGTTAGGCTGGAAAGTTCTCCCTGGGAATGATTACTAATCAGAGCGGTAGGGAGGGCAGTGGACGGCACGTTCGGAAAGTGGAGATGGCAAGTATCGATTGCTTTCTGAGGACGATTAGAAGGGGAGGAGAGCTGCAGGGTGGCACTTAGAGGTTTATGTAGAGCCATGAAAAGATGGTTTCTTTTTGTTTGGTTCTGAGTTTTGCTTGTTTTTTTTGCTTTTTCTTTTTTTAAGTTGGGAAAGACTTGACCTGTTTATATGATGAAGAGAAGGAGTTGGTGGAGAGCTTAAAGGAAAGGGAGGGCTTGAAGGCCCGAGCAAGGTCTAGGAGAAAACGGTAGGCAAGGGAAGGGAGAGTAGTAGAGACACTTTGATTTGGAGAGATGCTTCCATGAGAAACTGTAGGGTAAATGGGAGTGACGGTGTATTGGAAATCTTTAAATGCCTCTGTCGTTAGAAAGTTCGTTATTCACCATGTACGTCCAGACCTATATCTGCGTGGAACAGCCTGACATCTTTTTCCCATGTTTACCTTCTAGTTGAGGATCCTCTTTGTAACTTACACCCGCCGAACTTCCTGAGGATCTCAGAGGTGGAAATGAGAGGTTCCGAGGATGCGGCAGCTGGAACAGTGTTACAGCGGCTGATCCAGGAGCAACTGCGCTATGGTACCCCGACTGAGAACATGAACTTGCTGGCCATTCAGCACCAGGCCACAGGGAGTGCAGGACCAGCCCACCCCACAAACAACTTTTCTTCCACGGAAAACCTCACTCAAGAAGACCCACAAATGGTCTACCAGTCGGCACGCCAGGAACCGCAGGGTCAGGAACACCAGGTGGACAACACGGTGATGGAGAAACAGGTGCGGTCCACGCAGCCTCAGCAGAACAACGAGGAACTGCCCACGTATGAGGAGGCCAAAGCGCAGTCCCAGTTCTTCCGGGGGCAGCAGCCGCCGCCGCCGCCGCAGCAGCAGCAGGGGGCTGTGGGTCACGGCTACTACATGGCCGGGGGCGCCAGTCAGAAGGCGCGGACTGAGGGCAGGCCCACGGTGAACCGCGCCAACAGCGGACAGGCGCACAAGGACGAGGCGCTGAAGGAGCTCAAGCAGGGCCACGTCCGCTCTCTCAGTGAGAGGATCATGCAGCTGTCGTTGGAGAGGAACGGTGCAAAGCAACACCTCCCTGGCCCAGGGACCGGAAAGGGGTTCAAGGCGGGCGGGGGGCCCTCCCCAGCCCAGCCTGCAGCTAAAGTGCTGGACCCCCGAGGTCCTCCACCCGAGTACCCCTTCAAGACCAAGCAAATGATGTCCCCGGTGGGCAAGACCCAGGAGCATGGACTTTTCTACAGTGACCAGCACCCGGGAATGCTCCACGAGATGGTCAAGCCTTACCCTGCTCCCCAGCCTGCGAGGACAGAAGTGGCCGTCCTGAGGTACCAGCCACCCCCAGAGTATGGGGTAACGAGGTGATTATCGAGCCTAGAAGTTTTTTTTTTTAATTAAAAAGAATTCTTTTTTATTGAAGTATAGTTGATGTATATTATATGTTATAGGTGTACAGTATAGTGATTCACAGGTTTTAAAGGTTATACTTCATTTATAGTTATTATAAAATATTGGCTGTATTCCCCATGTTGTACAATATATCCTTGAAGCTTATTTTATACCTAATAGTGTGTACCTCTTAATCCCCTGCCCCTACATTGTCCCTCCCCCCTTCCCTCTCCTCACTGGTAACCACTAGTTTGTTCTTTATACCTGTGAGTCTGCTTCCTTTTTGTTGTATTCACCAGTTTGTTGTATTTTTTAGATTCCACATGTAAGTGATAACAGACAGTATTTGTCTTTCTCTGTCTGACTTCACTTATTATGATAATCTCTAGGTCCATCCGTGTTGCTTCAAATGGCATTATTTCATTCTTTTTTTTAAAAAATAAATTTACTTATTTATTTACTTATATTTATTTTTGACTGTATTGGGTCTTCGTTGCTGCACGTGGGCTTTCTCTAGTTGCGGCAAGCGGGGGCTACTCTTTGTTGTGGTGCACGGGCTTCTCATTGCGGTGGCTTCTCTCTTGTTGTGGAGCACGGGCTCTAGGTGGGTGGGCTTCAGTAGTTGTGGCACGAGGGCTCAGTAGTTGTGGCTCACGGGCTCTAGAGCACAGGCTCAGTAGTTGTGGCATACGGGCTTAGTTGCTCCGTGGCATGTGGGATCTTCCCGGACCAGGGCTCGAACCCGTGTCCCCTGCAGTGTCAGGTGGATTCCCAACCACTGTGCCACCAGGGCAGCGCCTATTGCATTCTTCTTTTATGGCTGAGTAATATTCCATTGTATATATATGCCACATCTTTATCCATTGATCAGCTGATGGATACTTGTGTTGCTTCCATATCTTGGCAATTGTAAATAATGCTGCTGTGAACATTGGGGTGTGTGTATCTTTTCAAATTAGTGTTTTTGTTTTTTTCGGATCTATACCCAGGAGTGGAATTGCTGGTTCATATGGTAGTTCTATTTTTAGTTTTCTGAGAAACCTCCATACTGTTTTCCATAGTAAGCCTAGTGGTTTAATTCATGTTTTTAGCACTCATTATTTTCAAGGCGTGTTAGCTTTTTGTCGTTGTTTGTTTTCTTGTGCATAATATTTAATAAGCAGCATTTTGCCCAAAATATGCAGAGTGAAACAGAAAAGAGGGCAATTGGGTATTTTCTCCAAATGTGACGGAAGGCAGCGGGGGATTTATGAGTTTAGGGGAGGAGCCTCCATTGCTGGCCATCCTTGGGAGCTCAGCCCAGTGGCCTGGCAGAGCAGCAATTTTCCTGGCTGGCTTTGTGGAGTGTGTCCAAACTCCTGGAACATATTATTACCATGGGGTTTTATAGAGTCTTTCTTCATTGTAGATTTTAAAGGAAAATGTAGTCTGAATTCTAGAACAGAGGAGTTAAAGGGACCATAGAAATCATATAGCCCCACCCCCGTATTCAACAGATGAGAAACTAAATTCCCACAGTACTCGACTCTGAGGCAGCTGGAGCAAGGCTCAAGTATCCTGACTGTCAAAATCTTATTCCTCCATTGCCTTAATTCCTCCTCCATCTGTTGATGGATTCAACAACACTTACCGAGTGTGTATTCTGTGCAACCCTGTACCTGGTCCAGAGATAAAGATATGGTTCCTACCGTCAAGGTCCTTCCAGCATCGTCTTGGGGGAAACCAGCATCTTAACAGATCCTCGTGGTGCAGTGGGCTGTTTTAGGATAGAAATATGCAGAGAGCATTAGGGCACCAGAGAGGGTAGTGTGACTCACAGCTGTAGGGCTTAGGGAGAGCTTCACAGAGGAGGTGACATTTGAGTTGGGTCTTGAAGAATAAATAAGAGCTGTGGGGTAGAGGTGAAGTAGCGGTAGGTACTATGCAGGCGAGATGCCGTTTCTTCAGACAAAAAGCTTTGGAGGTTTTGCCGGGCGTGAGCTGCAATAATGCAGAGCACTGGTGGGGTAAGAAGTAGCAGAAGGTGTGTTTGGACAGGGAAGTTGAGACCGGTTGGTGAAGGTCTTTGACTGTCATACTAAAGAGTTCAGAATTTATCCATAAACAATTAGTAGAACCAGTGTTTTTCAGTAGATACTGTGTTGATGTTTACTAGGCTGACTTCAATGGCAGCGAGGGATGAATTAGAGGAAGGCGATACTGGAGGCCAGGAGGGCCTCAGGGACTGGGTCCATTGTCCAGATAAGACTTGGTGAGGGTGACCTCGGTTTGAGGACATAGGTATAGGGGAGCCTTATATGCTAAGAGAAATAGAATTGATATCATTTAATGATTGATTAGCTGTGGACGTTGAGGAATAATAGGGCAGCTGGAAATAAGGCAATTGGAAAACAAGCTCTCAGGAGAGAAACTGGGTCGTGAGATACACATTTGGGAATCGCCAGCATTTAGATGTTTCTGAGCTTGCTCTGCTCAGGGAGAGCATGGAGCATGGGAAGAGAAGACAAGTGGCCACTGCCTATCATGGATATGTCTTCATTCTCACCAAAGGCTTTATTCATCTGTTTCTAAATCAAATGAGCTGAGATTTCCCCGTGCCACCCCCATGGCAGTGTGCAGGGCATACTTTGGCCGTACATCTTGCAAAAAGGGAGTGACTGGGCCTTGGCAGAGAGAGAGAGCTGGCTGATGGGCCTGCCACTTACTTCCCAGCTGCTGACACATTTCCCTGCCTTCGGTGGGGGATGGCAGCTGGGAGGCACTATACCAACCTTTAGGCCCCCGACAGGCAGCAGAACTCAGTGGGCACAGTCTGACCCCACTGGGGAATCAAGATGGGGCCCGGGAGGGCTCTTATTCTTACCCTTTTATGGTTCCTTAAGCCAGGGAGAAATTTAAACTTAAAAACTATCAGGTTTGAAGAAGAAAAATAAATCTTCAGATCTCTGGTTTTTAGAACATTGATTTGTCAGAGCTAAATAATCCATGATGTTTATCCCAGAATCATATCAGAGTCCGGTTTGTGATAGTTCGCATTTGTTTAAGTCAGCCTCTAGAGCCTGATAGAAAGTGAAAATCTCCCCGGACCCAGTCTCCTTCCTTCTGCCCGGCTTTATTCTTTGTTAAATGGCAACGCATAAAGTGGGTCATTTTGTTTTTGTCATTTGGCAGTAGATGTGCTGTGAGTGGGAGACACAGTAAGGGGAGGAGGGAAGCCCTTCCTGGAGGGCTAGCCGGTTATTGGTGGGCGGTGTCATTTGTCTCAAAGTTATGACATCAAAAAGAAGAAGAAATGTATGAAGGATTTGACCTGATTGCCAGGCTTGACAGCTGGGTCCACATGACACATCAAAATGTCCCAGAAGACGTAACAGACAGGCCATGGAGGCTGGGCCGCAGAGCTACAAGGCTCCTTTGTGAGCCTGGCCATGCCTAGCCAGCATGACTCCAGCAGTGCAACCTTTGGCCGACAGGGTAAACAAAGTTGCGTCCACACCAGCCCTGCTTCAGACACCTTCAGTGTGGCCTGAGCTCCAAGGGTTGGATCTGAAGTTCAGCAGTGTGTGATGTTCAAGTTACCTTTGACCCACGAGAAGAGCAGGGCTCCTTTTAATTTCACTGACACATTCCCTTATGCTTAACGGGTTATCAGTTTGTCATTAATAGTGATGGTTTGGGAAGCTGCAGGCTGTTGGGTCAATACATCACAGACTCTTCTGAGTCAGAGAGACTCAGTAATCTCAGACTCTTCTGAGTCTGACTGAGATTACTGGGTCCACGTCCAGGCCGCGTGCTGCAAAAACGGCCTCAGTATGTTGTGAATGTTCAGTGTTCTGATCCAACCCATCAGCCTGTCGAGACTTCAGTTCGTTTTGCCTAGAGGTGGAAAGGTCCAAAGAGCATAGAGCTTAAGATAAGATGAGGAGGAACTTGGAGTTCTTTTGCCTTCATTACTGAGTCACCATAGCTTACAAATTCTCTCACCTGCTCTGATCTGTGAATGATGGGAGATGTGGTGGCTTATGGACTCCTTTTGTGGGAAACCCCATGGAGAGACCACCAGTCAAGGTGTACTTGACTTGCACACCTTGGCCTTTTTCATGAGCGTGCTAGTGAGGCTGGGGAGATGGAGGGACTAGGGCGACCTGGCCCCACTGAGGTGGCTGGTGGGGACCTCCAGGGACCATGAGTGGCCATGGATAGAGACTCTGGTTTTGTTTCTGCCCTTTCTTCCGTTTCCTTCAGCCTGAAAGTGGAAATGGATATAAATAAGGGCAAGGTGAGAATTGGGCAGGTTGTTCTCTGGAGAATTAGGCTTTAAAAAAAATAAAGAAAAGGAAGAATTTTGATATTAACTCTGACACATTTTGTGGAACCAGAGCACTTCTAAGAGTTGTGACTTGGCTTTCGCAGTCTGTACCGTTAATGGAAGTGAATGCACGAATGAATACCAGTGGATGATCTGACTTTCATCAAAGCAGTTTGGAGCACAGTTGTCAAATGTATGTTTGTTTTCCAAAGAAATCTGTCCATATTTCCGAAAGTGGAAACTAAAGATGCTAAAAGATTATTTAAAGTATCCTACTTTCTTAATACAACCACTGTTAACATTTTTCCTGTACAAATTAATTTTTTCACACGTTGTAATCATAGATTATATTCCGTTTAGTATCTTAGCTCTTTTTAGATAGTATTGTATTACAAGTTTTTTTCTACAATGTTTGTTTTCATAACCATCCTTTCTGTTGCTGCATAATATTTCATAAATTATATCATTTACATCTTTTTCTCTATAAATAGTATAGAGACCATCATCATGCACATCGAATTTTCCATATTTTGGTTTACTTCTTTAGGCATCATTATTTAGAAATGAAATTATTGGGTAAATTTTAGTTAAATATTTAATGACTTCTGATACCAGATAACTTTATGAAAATATTATAGTGCCTGTTTCACTGCCCTATGACCAACATTAGTCATTATAATTACAAAACCTTTGCTAATGTAATAGGCAAATTGTGTTAATTTTTAATTTTCATTTGCAATTATTAGCTTGGTTAATTTGGCGGGGGCCGTGTATTTGACTAGTTAGATTGATTTGATTTTGAAAATTGGCCCTTGGTATTTTTGTGTTCATATGATCTGTATATTTTCATGGCTTCAGAATAAACTAAAACCTGTTTTCTCTAATACTTGCTCTGCTTTTCCAGTTTCTGGAACTCCATCTCCACCCTTCTCAGGTAACAATGGAACAGAGGCAGTGGTAGCATAGGCCTCAGGCACGGTGTGGGTCCTCCTCCTACATCTTCAAAACAGTTCTCGGGGATGGATACCCTGAATATCCCCATTTTATGATATGGGGATTTATGATATGATAAAAACTTAGGCTGAGAGAGAGAGGTTAAAGTAACTTGGTCACGGGCACCAGATCGGAAGTGTGGGAGCCGGGGTGCAGCCCTGGACCTCTCTGCCACACAGTGCCTCTCCCATGAGTGTAAACACTCGACCACGGCCAAGGATTTCCGGTTTTATTTGGTGTCACTTAGCCGGTGAATTTCTAATCAGATTTATATGTCACACCTGATGTCCAGCCTGTGTTCCGCCCCCCTGGGACCAGGATCCCCTTTCTCCCCAGATACCTCGGAAGACTTAGGAGCACACTGAACCTTGCTGACAGCTGTAGGTTGTGAGCTTCGGCTGTCTTTGGTTTGCTTTCATTTGGAGGTCGGGAACTGTGAAGCAGTAAACCAGCAGTATATGGAGTTGTTTGCTTTAGCCTGTGTTTAGCAGGTTTCAGTTATGGAAGATGCTACGTACTCTTTTAGTGATTTTTATGACTTTTTATGTTTCAGGCAGTATGAGAAAAAGACTAAAAATGACTTCTGTCAGTGAAAGGCACTCTCTTTCTGCCTGTCCATTACCTTTTCTGCCCTTTATCTTAGCTGAATCTTGCCTTTCAGCATAGGGGGTTTGATTTACTAGCTTCCCAGAGGCAGAGGGAAGAGTGGTAACTGTTTATTGATAGTTTATTCATCTATGAATGTATTCGTTTTATTCTTGGTGTGTAGATAGATACTATAAAAGCAAGGAGTGGTGGCGTTTGACCCAGCCCTTCTGTCCTGGGCCGATACAAGCATCTTCTTACAAGATGACGTCAGAGCCAGCGGTGCCGTGGATCCCCTTCCACAGAGCACATTTGCTCCTTCTCTTCGCAAGCCAGCATCACCACCACCATCCTTCCCATCAGTGCAAGGGACTCGCGGTTTCCTGCACTAATGGAGGGACCCTATAGTGTGACTGGTCTCCCAAATCGCTCATGTTTTCCTTTAAAAAATGCCCTGTACATTTTCCCCCAGATAAACCTCCTGGTGTGGTTTTATTAAGCATAGAGTCAAAGTTCCTGATGCTCTCTGGGAACATGTCAAAAGACAGTGCAGGGAGGAGGGAGGGAGCAAAGAGGACACAGCCCTGGGGCACATGTGGCAAATTAGAGAGAGAGAAGCCTCTCCCCAAGAACACACATCGATCCAACAGTGCAGCCAGAATGCAGTTTACAACGTAAACAAGAAAAGATACGGGCTAAAGAGCAGGTCTTACCTCTGGGTGGGCGTGAGGTCGGGAATGTGCTGTAGTACAGGAAAGAGTGTTTGATGGTCCGGTCTTACTCTGAGTTGGAAACGGCTGGAGGAGGAAGGAGGATTTTTGGAGTAAGTGTGTTTGCAAAGTGCTGATTTGCAGTTTAGACACCTATGAAAATGAATTGCTATGTGGCATCAAAATGTGAGCTAGACCCAAGGCTATTGGATTAACAACTATGCGTTGCTCTTAACAAAAGTGAGACCAGGGAGTGTTATTTAAATTCCACCAGCTAGGGCTTCCCTGGTGGCGCAGTGGTTGAGAGTCCGCCTGCCGATGCAGGGGACGCGGGTTCGTGCCCTGGTCCGGGAAGATCCCACATGCCGCGGAGCGGCTGGGCCCGTGAGCCATGGCCGCTGAGCCTGCGCGTCCGGAGCCTGTGCTCCGCAACGGGAGAGGCCACAACAGTGAGAGGCCCGCGTATCGCAAAAAATAATAGTAATAATAATAAATTAAAAAAAATAAATTCCACCAGCTAAACATGTGTTTTGAATACCAGCATTAAAACTCAGGAGTTTGTACAATTTTTAAGCTGAATTATGGCTGGATGAGCCAAATAAAATGCCCTGTTTATTGTGAGAAGCAACTCTGCAGTGTGGGAATTTCAAAAGGCTAGGGTCAAGTTCAGGTTACTTTCTCAGGAAATCTAACACAATTCCCGCAGCAATGCATTAAATGAGTGGCTTCTCCAAACAAGGGGATTATCCATATGCATCCTGCATAGCAATCATTTTGATATTAGTTCACCCAAGACACCAGTCTCAATTTGAACATTTATGAGTCTCGTGTCTGCACCGCCAAAGGGATCCAGGTGGGAAGGCTGTGGGTTTGGGAAAAGAAGATTTGAGAGGTTTTGAGTCCTGGCTCTCCCACTTTGTAGCAAATTGAATAAGTTCTCAGAGACTCAGTTGCCTTATGTGCAACTTGTTACAGCTGATTTTTCCTAAAACTAACTGATTTTCTTCCTTACATAAATGAAACATGTTCATTGTAGAAAATCTAGAAATATAGATAACTCCCACTTCCTCCACTCCCTAAAAAAAAAAAAGAAGGAAAATAGAAATTACCTGCAGTCCCATTATCCAGCCGTAACCATTGTTAAATACTCCGTTCACTGTTGCTTTGAGGGTTAGAAAATTATAAGAAAATACTCTAAGCTGGAAATCTCTAGGTAAATAAGAGGTATTTTTATTGAGTGAGAAGTCTTAAAATTTGAACCTCTTCACAGCCAAGAAGCCCTTTGTTATTTTCATCTCATTTTAAAATTCTTTTATTTTATTTTGTTTACTTTCTCTGATTATTAGAATAACTGCTGATTTTTTATGGCTTATCTTTATTTTCTAATTTTTCTCATTTTTTGGCTTATCTTTATTTTCTAATTTTTCTCTATTTTCTAATTTTTCTATAACATATATTACTTAGTGAAATTTTTTTTGAATAGCCATCCGTGTTCATTGTAGAAATTGTATAAAGAACAGAAAAATATGAAGAGTGAAAAAACATCCCTAATTTCATCACCTAGAGATAGTCATTCTGACCTTTTGTCATATTTCCTTCTAGTCATTTTTCTGTATATTATTTTTTACTCAGGTGAAATCCTAATATGTATCATATCTTGAGAATTTTAAAGAATCTTTGCTTAGAGGCTCAGTAAACATTCATTGAACTGAATTGTTAATGTTGATAAATGGAAAACAGTTGTTTTGATTTTACTTCTCTACTAATAAGTTTGCTTTAGGAAATGTATTTAGCTGTTTGCATTTTCTCTTCTGAATTACTTGATCATATCCTTCGTCTGTTTATCCATTGATGTTTCTTTTCCTGTTGTGTTTTGGACAATTTTTGTCAGTCACACAAGCCATATTTATTAAATGTTAGCATGATGGCCTAACTGTAGATAAATATATAGTTTAATACATTGAGTATAGCTTGCTGATCACCATTGATGCTTGGGGATCTGGGGACAGTAGAGTGGGGACTGCTAGTCTGTTTGCATGAATTGTTTTGTTGCTCACTGATTTCTGGAATTGTCTCCAAAATGAGGCCTTTTGGTGTTCATGCAATGTGGACTAGAGCAGTGCTCAACAATAGAAATATAATGTGAGGAGGGGAAGGAGGGGTGGGATAAATTGGGAGATTGGGATTGACACATACACACTACTATATATAAGATAGATAACCAATAAGGACCTACTGTGTAGCACAGGGAACTCTTCTCAATACTCTGTAATGACCTATATGGGAAAAGAATCCAAAAGAATCAGTGTATAACTGATTCACTTTGCTGTACAGCAGAAACGAACACAACACTGTAAATCAAGTACACACCAATAAAAATTTAAAAAAAATAAAATGGCTAAATTAAAAAAAGTAAAGACATTGACATCCTTAAAAGAAAAGAAGTGTAATCTGGGTCACATATCTAATTAAAATTTTTCCTGCAGCCACATTTTTTAAAAGTTAAAAGAAACAGGTGAAATTAATTAAAAGACATGTTTTAGTTAACCCATTTTTAAAAATTGAAGTATAGTTGATTTACAATGTTGTGTTAGTTTCTGCTGTACAGCAAAGTGATTCAGTTATACATACATATATACATTCTTTAAAAATATTTTTTTCTATTATGGTTTATCACAGGATATTGAATATAGTTCCCTGTGCTATACAGTAGGACCTTGTTGTTTACCTATTTTATATATAGTAGTTTGTATCTGCTAATTCCAAACTCCTAATTTATCCCTCCCTGCCTTCCCCTTTGGTAACCGTAAGTTTGTTTTCTATGTCTGTGAGTCTGTTTCTGTTTTTTGTCAATAAGTTCATTTGTATCATTTTTTAAAATTCCAGATATAAGTGATGTCATATGATATTTGTCTTTGTCTGACTTACTTCACTTAGTATGATAATCTCTAGGTCCATCCATATTGCTGCAAATGGCATTATTTCTTTCTTTTTTATGGCTGAGTAATATTCCATTGTGCTTATATACCACATCTTCTTTATCCATTCATCTGTCAACGGACACTTAGGTTGCTTCCATATTTTGGCTATTGTAAATAGTGCTGCTATGAACATTGGGGTGCATGTGTCTTTTCCAAATATATGCCCAGGAGTAGAATTGCTGGATCATATGGTAACTCTAGTTGTAGTTTTTTAAGGAACCTCCATACAGTTAGTTAATCCATTTAAAAACATATGTTTAGATACATGTTTTAGTTAACCCATTATATGCAAAATATTATGATTTCAACAGGTAATCAACATAAAAATCTATTAATGAGATGTTTTACATTTTTTGTACTGTCGTCAAACTTTGATGTGCCTTTTACACTTCCTGCACATCTCAGTTCAGATGAGTCACGTTTCAGGTGTTCAGTAACCACGTGTGCTTTGTGGCTACTATTTTGGACAGCACAGGTCTAGAAGAAAGTGAGAATCTGTGTTCAAGAGAGAGTATCCCGACGTGTACAGGCATCACCTTTATACTCTTGTTCTGCATTGCACTGCAAGCAAATAGTTCAGAAATGGAAGATTCTATGGTGCTAGCATTTGCTTTTATTCCTTGTTGAAGCTTTAGTGTTAGGGACTGGGATTCTCAACACATAGTGTTTGAAGAGGAAGCGACACCCAAGGGTGCATTTGTCCCTTGCCTTTCTCCTAACAACCGTTAGCAGTGTGTGATAATAGCAGAGGCTAGCAGTTATTAAGTATCAATAGTTTCCTAATGATAGACACTATGTGCAGTGCTTTACATGTGTTATCTCATTTAATTCTCACAACAACCCTGGAGGTAGATACTGTTATCATCACCATTTAAAGGTGACGAAGAAGTTAAAAACTTGCCCATGGTTACTTGGCTAGAAGGAAGCAGAAGCAGGGAAAAGAGACCCCATATTAAGGAACAGTGCTCTCCTGTACCAACATGGGGCAAAAGCCCTGGTGTGGTGGGAGTATGCGGGTTCCAACCCCCAGTTCATAGCCCATTGTTTTGCTTTATAAAGACTGAGATCTCTGGTTTGTGATCCTCTGAGCCTTAGTTTGCATACTTTAAAAACAGAATAATAATATATGGTATGAGAGCAGGGAATGCCCAAGCTTGTGAGAATGAAATGACAGTGGATGTAAAGTGCTATTCATGGCACATTTCGTACAGGTATAATGTAAACACATACATTTAAACAAGCTTATTTATGAAGCCTTACTGTATACAGAGAGAAGCAAATGGATGTTGATTAGCTGTCTCCAATGACCTCGTTTCCCCAGTCCAAATAACATTGTCACTCCAGTTTTGAGCTGCATTTTGTGACCACTCAATACATGAGAACGGCAGTGACTTGGAGCTATGTTATTATATTGGCAGTGTCATGATTGGAGATTCTACCTATGTGATCCAGAACAAATCTAAATACCAGAGGTCTCTTCCTTAATAAAGCAATGTTGAAGGTTGAGTCAGTCTTTGAAAGTGCATCGAGCATATATGGTCTCCTAACTTGCTCTTGGGTTCAGGGGCCAAATCAATTGACAAAAATGTACTGGGTACCGACTTAGTATAAGTCATGCTTTTCTACCCTCAAAAAAACATGCATGCTAATAATTAGGGAGAATAATACACACATGCATAAAAAATTAAATAATATTGTATTTAAAAATTCAAGAGAAGGTAGGTTGTCAGGTATGTGATTCAGGCAAGGTTGTAAGTTTGGAAGTAAGAAGCGGGTGCAGATTCTGGGGTCAGGCTATGCCTGGCGTGGTCCAAATCACTCACGATGGAAGACCAGCCTGCACGACTTCCCAGTATGACCCCCTATTTTGTCTCTTAGATGTGGCTCTTTAAATGCTCCTTGATTCTTGTTTCTAATACATCACTGTGGGCTTGGGGCAAAGAGGCTTTTTCAGCCCTGCTCAGACGTATTTAAATAACTGGTCAGTCCAGTGGCATGTGGGAAGAGGTCACTTTCTGTGGTGTCCCAAGGCTCATTTGGTTCCTTGAGAAAGGAGCAGGACCTGTTGGTGGTCCTGCCTTGGTTTGTGTGAGGATTAAGCAAGGTGATGAAATGTACTAACTGGCAGATGGCATAGACCCTCAATAAATGTGAGTTGAATGCTCTCTGTAGAAGGGACATTAACCTATGAAACATAATAATGTTGAAGGTAAGTAACAGTCCAAGAGGACAACTCAGGGGCAGGTTTCTAGCCTTCATGCTTCTCCCGAGGTGGCTCAAGCCTACAAAAAGCTGTGATGCTGTTGTTAGGATATGAGTCAGGGATGTGGTGGTGGCTCAGACTGAGCCACAGGAACGCGGGAGCAGAGGACAAGGGGTGGCTGCCTTCCCTCCCTGCTATCACCTGGTCTGTTCAGGGAAAGAGTGAACTACAAGGACTCTGAAACTGAAAAGCCTGGGCTTTGATCTCCTTTATGTTTCTATTATCTCTGTTCCATTTTGCAGGTTACTTACCATCCTGTGCCTTTTGTTCTCATCTAAATACAGAGACTTGACAATGATGCCTGTTTTATAAGGCAATCGTAAAGGTCAAAATGAGATGACGCATGTAGTGGTGCGTACCACAGTGACTGGTACGTAAAAAGTGCCCAGTAAATGTCAGCCATAACAGAAAAAGATGATCGGACTGCTCATGAAAGCCACACTCAGGGCTAGGCTCTGGGATATAGATGATGATAATTACAATAATGGTGATAATAGCTAACATTTGTCCACTGCTTAATTTGTGCTTGGCTTTATACATGTTAACTCCGTAAGTCCTTTAACAATAAGCCAGGTGGTGGATGGTTCCGGGAGACACGTGATGTCAAGTAACCTAGCTCTCTGCCTTCACTTTCTAACAGGAGGAGCAGGCTCACAAATTGAAGATTGTGGCATAGAATTCTACTCACAAGTAGTTTCTCAATAAATGTTGGTTCCCTTCTCCTCTTTTTCCCTTTTCTTTGTGTCCCTTACGAGGAAGGGTTTATCCTGCTGGAGGCTGATCCTGCTGGTGGCGTTATCTTTGGAAGCTGGGGATAGCTTGTTTCATAGCACTGGTATGATCGGGACATTTTCCGGCCCTCCCCCACCATTCTTTCCTCTTCATTACCCTCAGCCAGATTTGCCTTGTACAGACCTTTGAGCCTACCGGCCCCAGCTGGCTGAGTAGCGAAGCCACGGCACAGAGGTTTGCTCTCCTGGCTGCACGTCGTCCATTGTAATACAGTGCTTCTTGAATGTGTCACCGAGTTATTTTGTGAGGCCGGTGTTCTCTATTTAATAGAAGACTTCCCATTTTGAAAAACCCATTCTTTCTGTCTCCAAGCTTGGCAGACACCCTTTTCCTGCATTGCCACTCAGGTAACTCGTCACTGTCGCGGATGGCTTAGGCTGGCATTATGAAAAACCTCCCTTTTTGTTATATAAAGGAAAAGGATGACCGAGAAGATAAGCCCATCACTGATTGTGAGTTCCAAATCCCAGAGCCCAATAAATGTTAAAAGGTAGAAGCCCCAGCCTGAAGCTGCCTGGGTCAAAGGCAGGCCCGGATGCCTCACCTGTGCCCACTTCAGCTCCAAGGAGATGCGCCATGCTTGTCATTTGCGTTGGATGAAGTGAGAAGGGAGAACCGAGGAGGTAGGGACGGGTGTCTGCCTTTGAATTGAGGCAGTGTAATTCGTGGCATTTTGTCTCTTGCCAAGGTAACCTCTATCCATGAAAATTGCACCGTAGTATTTAGCCAGCCTGTGGGAATGATGTACTCACTAAGAATCTATGGTTTTTTGGGTCCACGACTGATAGGAGGTCCTGTGATCTGGGGTGAAAGTTGGGCGTTGTGAAGAGCAACCAGGGACATCTCACTCTCGCTATGGAGTTGGACTTTGTACACACAGACCTCCTCATACACACAGGGCGACACATATTCACATACACTTCAGTGTGGAAGGGGCACAAATTCATCAGAATGCAGAAATGTTTTATTTCATAATGGCCAGATAGTTAAGTATTCAATGATAGGTGTGGAGAGGGAGGGAGGAGGGAGGGTTTACACTTCCCCATCGACAGCACTCCTTTCTGAAATCTGAGACACTTAAGGAATAAAGAACCACATTGAGCTCCATGGTTCTCTACCTTGACTTGGGGAACGTAGATCCCAGCTATTTTAACATGGAATGGATGGGGCGCCTAGATCGAAGGCATAAGGAAATCTAGTTGGGAACTATCTCCTAAGCCCCCGTGGAGCGCTCTGACATTGGTTACCAGAGCAGAGCTTGGGGTTAGTCACTCTGGTGGGATCTGCTGGGTTCCTTTTGAGGTCGTCTTTAGGAGTAACTGCGTCTCCATGTAGGGAGGGCTAAGGTGACCGTTGTCAACTTTTCTGCTAGAGTTTGACATTTAGCTGCCAGGAGTCAGCATTCAGAGGATGCTTAAAATGCCCTAAGAGATACTTACAAAATGAGAGCTATGGAGGCTGACAGGGTCCAAAAACATTCCAGCAAATATACTCAAAAGGAAATATAAGGCCAGATGAGCTCCCGAGAAAAAGCGTAGTGGCTCTGAGAGTTTTGGCCACGGATGGCCACAAGTAATGGGAAGTGGCACAGGAAACTGTTACGGAGTAGAAGGATCTCAACCCCTTGATATAGAAAGTTGATGATTTGGGGCTTGCTGATAATTCTTAGCACCCCAGTTCCCAGACTGAGACCTAAAGGTTGAAGGGGACAGCAAGAAAACCATTTTTCCCAAGTCTGCAGAAGAGCGACAGCCGTGGTTGGAAAACTAGAGGCCAAGACTGTCTTTGCTGTTTATACCTATAGAAGTTGTTGTTAGGAGCCCTTAGCTTAGGCTGAAAGAAAATACAATGATTCTTATGAAACAGGTTAACAGAATCGTGAGGAGGGGATCGGTAGGGAGGGGCAACAGAAGGTGGAAATTCTAGTAAAGGAGCTAGTACCCAGAATTTGAACCATCAAGGGACACCTCTGTGTGTTCTTTTGTTTTTTCTTTTTTGTGGTACGCGGGCCTCTCCCTGCCATGGCCTCTCCCGTTGCGGAGCACAGGCTCCGGACGCGCAGCCACAGTGGCCATGGCTCACGGGTTCAGCCGCTCCGCGGCGCGTGGGATCTTCCCGGACCGGGGTACGAACCTGTGTCCCCTGCATCGGCAGGCGGACTCCCAACCACTGCGCCACCAGGGAAGCCCTGTGTGTTCTTTTTAACCTGGTTAAAATCAGACTTTTGATCCTCAGACCTCCTTAATCAGAACACACAAAGTTTGTTCCTTCCCTAAGACTTTCCCATTTCATTAAATGGTACCCCTGTCCATTTGTGTGGACCCCAGAATCTAGGAGTAATTTAAAATTTTTTCTCACTTTCCCTCTCCCCATACGTAATATAAATAAAACATACCCCAGATCCATGTACTATTTCTTTTCTGCTGCTACCCTCTGAGCCTTCGTTAGGTCTCACCCTGACCACACCCAGGCCTCCTCACTGGGCACCTTTGGTCCATCCTTGCCAACGTACATCCCATCTACATGCCACTCAGAGTGGAAGCAGCTCCCCCACCAGCCCCCCTTCGCACTCTAAGGGAAGGGCTGGCCTTGGCTCACAAGGACCCTCGCCCATCCCGCTGGCCTTAGCCTGTGCTGCTTTTGCTGGCTGTGCTCTGTATCGACTTGCTTTCTTCCAGCTGATCTTCTCCTCTAAGTCCTGCCTTAAGCCCCACTCGCAGGCGATTCCTCTACCTGGAACACTTTTCCCACTTCTCTACCCCCTGCCCCCAACCACTCTTTCCTCCTGTCTGTCAACAGACTTCGACTCAAGCATCCACCGCTGACCTTTCGGTATGACCTAGCCACTCAGTCATTCCCTGTCCCTGTCCCCCTGATTCTTTGGAGAGGGCTCATTACTTTTCAGTACCTGGCTTTGTGTGTTTATCGTGTGATGGTGTGCCAGTCTCTCTCCCCGAGAACGTAAGCTTCATGAGAACCGGGACCTTGTCTGTCTGGTCCACTCTTTCCTCAGTGACCAGAGCAGTGCTGATTCCGATGGGGAGAGCACATTAAATATCTGTGGGATGGAGGGTTGAAGCTGCTTCAGTCAACCTAGCTTGGACCGTGCGTCAGTGATGACCCCTGGCAGTAGAAACCAGCCATAGTGCCCGTGTGGTTGGGCTTCCCTCCTCTCCCCACCACGGCCCTGGGGTCTGACTGCTGGTCTTCTGTTCCCTTGCAGCCGCCCCTGCCAGCTTCCTTTCCCGTCAACGGTGCAGCAGCACAGCCCGATGTCCTCCCAGAACTCCTCCGTCAGCGGGCCGTTGCACTCGGTGTCCCTGCCACCTCCACCTCCGATGACCCTGGCAGCCTCGCAGCCCACGCCAGCCGCCTCCCCCAGCCAGCAGCTTGGTCCGGATGCATTTGCGATCGTGGAGCGAGCCCAGCAGATGGTGGAGATCCTAACGGAGGAGAACCGGGTGCTGCACCAGGAACTTCAGGGTTACTACGACAACACCGACAAGCTCCACAAGGTACCGGACTTCCCTGGAGGAGGGGAGGGAGAAAGTTCTCTGGAAGGGGAACACAATTCCTTACCTGCCCATGGGGGGTTGACTCCCTGACTCACTGGCCAAAGTTTAACTAGACCCCTTTTTATGCCAGGCACCGAGCAAGGCTTTAGGGAGACAAAAATAAATATGCCACAGTGCCTGCCTTGGAGGAGCTTATAGTCCAAAAGGGGTAGAGTTGCCTGAGTTAAACCTGCAGTAGGATGTCAAGAGGCTGCAGGAGGGGCAGCAGAGGTGCCCCTGGACCTGAGACTCAGAGGCTGAGTAGCATTTCCCCAGATGGACAGTGTGGAAAAGGGGACACCGAGAGTAACACAAAGTAGTGGGTTGAGAGAGACAGGTTTTTCCTTTCAATCTGGGATCTCAGACAGGAACCTTGTGATTGCCATGTTGGTTTCATTAGCTGGTTTCTGCAAAAAGCAGCGATGTCTCAGCGCTGAGGGCAGAGTACAGGTTACTGCGTGCTCTCTTTATGCTATGACTTAACAGGTGGGGAGATGCTGCGTAATTCCAACCTGTGTCATTGTCATGGGAATATTAGGATGTACAGCAGCCTTCATTCTTAGGGCTTTACACTGAAAGCCAAAGTCAGCAGGAAGACATCCAGCGAGAGTGAAATCACAGGCAGTGATTTCATGATGACCCACATGCCAGCACCTGAAATGCTGCAGGTAGAAAGGAAGAGGTGAGGGGCAAAAGTCATAGGATCTTTTTTTTTTTTTTAAGCAATTTTTTTTGTTTTTTGTTTTTTTTTAATTTTATTTATTATTTATTTTTAACATCTTCATTGGGGTATAATTGCCTTACAATGTTGTGTTAGTTTCTGCTATATAACAAAGTGAATCAGCTATACGTATACATATTTCCCCTCCCTCTTGCGTTTCCCTCCCACCCTCCCTATCCCACCCAGTCGTAGGATCTTTTCGGGCAGCAGAGCCCCAGGGCACTCGAGTTTCCTTTCTGGAAGCAAGGAGGCATGTGTGGTAGAAGGCTTCTCATAAGTCTGGTTGCGTGCTCTGTCCTGGACAGTCGCTTTTTTTTTTTTTTTTTTTTTTTTTTGTGGTATGCGGGCCTCTCACTGTTGTGGCCTCTCCCGTTGTGGAGCACAGGCTCCGGACGCGCAGGCTCAGCGGCCATGGCTCACGGACCTAGCCACTCTGCGGCATGTGGGATCTTCCCAGACCGGGGCACGAACCCGCGTCCCCTGCATCGACAGGCGGACTCTCAACCACTTGCGCCACCAGGGAAGCCCGACAGTCGCTTTTGTAAAGAGAAAGAGTGAGAATGTAAACTCACCTGGCTACAGAAGCATTGCCACTTGGTTCTGTGTAACAGGACATGCTCCTGGCTGGCCCATGGTGTTCACTGTGCAGTGTTGATCTCTCAGTTAAGCCTGGCCTTTCTGCTGGTCCGGGAGTCAGAACAGTCAGCCCCTGTGATTCCCTGAGGGCTGGCAGCAGTAGGCTGGGAGCAGTGGGTGGAATGATGCAAACATTCACAGACAGGACCTGCCCCAGCTCATTTGTGCAGAGCTTCCACCGAGAGGGTCTGGAACTCCCTGGAGTAAGGACCAGGCTTGGCCCGGAGAACTCTGGCTGCCTTTATTGGAGGGGAACAAATGAGAGCCGGGAACCAGCGGGCTGCCTAAGAATGGCGGCCTCACTCCCAGCCTCGGTCATACCCTTAGAAGTTGGGAAACACATGCTGGCTCCTGGCCTTGGCTGGAAGTCACTGCCTAGGCCCAGGCTTGCCTCTGATGCTTCCTGGGGCAGCTTCTTTCCTGGTACAGTCTGAAAATTGGGAAGGGCCAACTCAGCATTTTCTGGGAAATCAGTAATGTTTTCCTTCTCCCTGATGAAGCCCTATGGCAGACGCTTTCAGGAGCCGTGCAGACTCACCTGAGGGCAGAGTGTGGTTCTCTGTCTTTTCCATGGACAGTTTCGAACAGTTGCAGGGAGGATGCATAAATTGTGAGGTCTTGTTATTCTTTGTTGACTTTTTATTAAGATACACTTTTTTATTGGCCTGTAACATCTTTTTTTTTTTTTTTTTTTTGGCCGCACGTCATGTGGGATCTTAGTTCCCCGACCAGGGTTCGAACCTGCGCCCCCAGCATTGGATGCATGGCATCTTAACCGCTGGACCGCCACGGAAGTCCCCTATACATCTATTTCTTGATGTTGATGCCCATTTCTATTTTGAAAACCAAAATCAGCCTCCCAGTGATTCATTTTCCCTGCACAGGGGATGACTCTTAAACTTTGTGACCAAAAGCATTTTGATGACTTAAGGAGAAAAATCAAAAGCTGTGTCCCTTCTGGATTCCCAGACTCCTTCAGTCCCTTGAATGTTATGAATGGTTCTATAAATATTATATTTCATTAACCTGTCATATGTCGAGCTGGAATTGCCAGTGTGAAATCTCAGGTTTTGATGGCTACTTGCCATCTTTATCACTAAGTTCTGCAGCTCTTCTCAGCAGCTAGGGCCAAGAGAAAGAGAGCTGCATGAAATCGTGACTCGACAGTTGAAGGCTTGTGTCCCCGAGGTCCTCCTAGCCTAGGCCTCACTGCTCCGCTGTGTCTCAGCAGCTGCTTATTTTAAGCCTCAGGTCTAGGGAGAGGCCTGTCCAATGAGGTGACTTTACTCCTTGGGGATGATGACCCCCAGCTTGGGTGGAACCACAGTGCTGCACCGTAGGATGTGGCTGCCCTGTGCTGGCAGGAACGTCCAACCTAGAGTCCTTCCTCACAGCTTCGGGAGCACTCGCAGAGATTCATCACCAGGGCAGAACCAAAAATAGATGAATTTTTAATTGCGGTGCTTAGCCTGTGTGCACTGAGCCAGGAGCACAACGGGAAACGACGACTAAACTCAGAGGCTGCCAGAGTACCGCCTGGAAATGAAGACCCGTTTCCAGAGAGGCACAAGGCGGTGATTATCCCTGTTAGTGTTGGAATGGTGGCTGGGGACCCCCAGAAAGAGCAGTGGTTTTTCATTATTTCCTTTTGGGCACTCATTTTGCTTCTTTTTCCTCCCAGTTTCCCTGAAACATAGTTCATGGATGGAATTTCCAGCTGGACCAGACTATGAGCTGGTTGGCCTCAGAAGCCATCAGGGTGGAGATGGACGTTTGAAGGGACAAGGCGCCATGTTTACCGTTCCCCCAGGCTTGCTTTAGCAAAGACCCTCTTCTTTTGTCAGCGAAACAGAGGTGGCTGTGATTGGGCAGTCTGAGGCTTGGATGGCAGGCCTGTCTTCGATTCTGTAGGTCCCTGAGCTGTGCCTGCGAAGGTATCAGGGAACAAGCCAGTTTCTAGAGCTGGGAAGGGCTGAGATTTTCTCTGGACACTTTTCTGTGCGTTTGCTTCGTGGCAGCAATGCCGGTGAAAGCTGTGTGAGGCTTTCCCCTCTGCTCGTAGTTCTGTTTCTGGGCCAGGGAGTGCTTCTCCATGTGATTTCGGGGGATCTTGCAAGCCTGGCCTAAGAGCTTCCTGATGTCTAGGCTGGAAGGGAGGCTGGGAGCTGTGGAGGCAAACCCAGTATCCTCTTCACACGGTCATCCTCAGACTCTGAACTGGCCCAGATGTCTGTATATCAAAGGCAGCCTTTCCACCTCCCTTCACCTCTAACACACATCAAGGGGAACTTAAGATGTTGTGGAGCTGCCGATGTGAAGAAGAGGGTGTGGTTCTCCTTCTGAAGGAGAGTGCAGTCAGAAACTGTAGAGCTTTAGACTAAAAATTATTAAAATGATTCTAGTCCAGTTTCCCACCCCTTAGAAACCCTTGCTTCATGTCTCCGAAAAGAAGTTGTTCATTTTTTACTTGAATGTTGCTAGAAAAGAGAAGCTCACTACTGGGTAGACTTTTGGGAAAGGTAGTTAGGAAATTCTTCCATATGTTGAATCATTAAGTTGCCGCGTTTAGTCGTAGTTCTGTCCTCTCCGGTCACACTGAAGGAGACTCATCTGTCTCCACCACGACAGGTATCGCTTCTTACAGGAAATACGTTGTCCAGAAGTATGACCCTTGCCCTTTCTCTCTTGGTAGCTACAAGCACATAACCCTATCCCAGTTCCTGTCTGCCTGAGTAGCTGAGACGGTAAACTATGCTGTCTTGGGGACGCTGCAGTTTCCCTTTATAGCATGCGGTCGGAAGTTCTTTTCGTGAAAGGAAAGAATCCACAGCCAGGTGTAGTTTGATCAATGTCCAAGTCTGTCTTTAGGAGTTAAATATAAAGATTGAGTAAACAGTCAGTACTTCTGTCATAAGAAGGCACAGGTCTGGGGCTGTAGGGACTGTTTCTGCCCTCAAGTAACTGACAGTCAAATCAGAGACACAAAATGCATGAGAATTCGAGTCAGGTGAATACAACAGATGAAAGTACGTGAAATCAGATGGAGGGAAGTTCCTATGGGTGGCCTAGTTGCGGAAGGCATCCTAGTTGCCCTGGGCTTGCAGCACGAGCACTGTCTCAGGGTCGACACCTCAGGGTTTTTGGTGCCCTCAGCTTCCTTGGGGACTAGGTGATGCCTTCGGTCTAGATGGGGATGGTCCAACTGTCCAAAAACCAAGGCCACCTTTTACAGATGGAATTAGTGTAGAAATGGTGGTATGGTTTGGAGCCATCTGTTTTGAAAACAACATTAAAAGGAAGGAGCATAATTTGCGGTAGGACTGTGAACAGGATTCAGGACATGCTGTTCTTTCTGCTGCCACATGACCAATCATTCATGATATCTTTGCAAGAGATAGAAGGGCTTTGTAGAAATGACGGGACTGTGGAACAACCAACTCTGCTATGAGGAGGCCTTTGGGAACATCTCCTGGTGCCGAAGGGAGCCTTGGCGTTGGGCCCCTCCCTGGTTGGAGGCCACTGAGCAGAAGGCCTGATGCCCTCCAGCCTCTTCACCCACCGCTTCTCAGATGTGTCTTTTTTTTTTTTTTTTTTTTTTGCGGTACGCGGGCCTCTCACTGCTGTGGCCTCTCCCGTTGCGGAGCACAGACTCCGGACGCGCAGGCTCAGCGGCCATGGCTCACGGGCCCAGCCGCTCCGCGGCATGTGGGATCTTCCCGGACCGGAGCACGAACCCGTGTCCCCTGCATCGGCAGGCGGACTCTCAACCACTGCGCCACCAGGGAAGCCCTCAGATGTGTCTTGGCTTCGTCTGTAACCTCTGGGGCATTGACCACATCCAGTCTCCTTCTTTAAGTTTCTGGGTTCCTGGCTGCAATGGCACCCCTGGCATCAGTCTCTCTCTCCTGGGTTCTCCTGCCTCGCCTTCTCCTGCAGTGTCAACGCTCCCACCCTTGGCCCTCTGATCTTCTGTTGATCTCCCTAAGTGGTCTCACTCTGTGACTTCGTCTGTCATCTACGCGCAGTGAAACAACTGCCCACCTGACTTTCAGACCCGTCTCTTTCCTGCTAACTGTTCTGCAGGCTCTTCAGACATGGTGTCTCCAAAACCAGACTTTTGGTTTAGGTAAACCTGTTTCTCTTATCATTTATCTTGGTTAAGTCTTGTTACTCTGTCTTCTAAGCTATGAATGTCTGTGATTTCTTTCTCCCTTACCGTCCAGACCAGTCACGGAGACCTGTTGATTCTACTCTTCAGTGTCTTTGGAATTTGTCCTTTTAGTTATCTGGGTTCATGCCCTTGTCCTGTCATTAAACTGTTTATGTTCGCTTCTTGCCTGGACTCCTTTCTCCTGCCTTCCCTCCCTACACCCACCCTGCAACCCCGTGCTTTAATATGATCTCCATAAAACCTCAGGTGCAATTTATGCTGCTCTCCCCTGCCCAAACTCTCCCCCTACACCCCAACAATTACCTATGCCCATAAAGTCCTTCCTTATGGCCACTTGCCCCTTGCTGTCATCCCCAGATGACCTGTCGTGTCAGAGACATGCACTTTCCTTCGTGGCTCTCTGTCTTGGGTCATTCCCTGTTTTCTGCAGAGAATGCCAAAGCCCTTTGGCCTTTTCTTTTCTGCTTGGCAAATTCCTGTTCATCCCTCAGGACTCATTTTAAATGGCATTTTCTCTGAAATCTTTTTTAAAGAAACCCCTTCTCACCCCTGCCAAATTAATAACTTTGTCTCTAGGCTACCATAGCATTAAATCACCACACCCCTTGTCACATTGCACTGTAGAAGCGTATGTATCTGCATACAGGCCAGCTCTAGGCTGTGAGACCCTAAAGATCAGGAATTGTCTTATATCCGTTTCCTTGGCACCCAGACACATAGTAAGTGTGCAATAGGTATCTGTCAGGGTATGTATTACTTATAGGAGTCTCAGCAGGGACTTTTTGATCTGGGCAATTGGAGTTCCGGCAGTCGGGGTGTCTGCCTTATGGTGACATAGCTCTCCATGGAGGGACCAAAACACGGTGCAGTTCTCTTGGTGCCCAGGGAGAGGCGCTAGTGTTCTCAACCCTGCCACTTTGCCTCTGATTCCAACTTTTGGTAGCCAAGTTTGCAGGTACTCTTTACCTTTTCTCCTGCATTTATGTTATACAACAATAAAATGGGATTTATTAATTTCTACTATAAAATGTGCTGTTATGTTAGACTCCTTTTATATCAGTTATAGCTACTTGTTATAGATTTATATATGTCGTAGATTAAAGGCTCTCCCAGTTACAGCTCTTGATTTCGTGAAATACAAAAAAATATATATATATATATTGGTTTTTATCCCATGTCTTCCAACTCCCACATATAAAGAGGTTTTCTATGGTTTACAGTTAGATACAAATCCATTAGTCCTTTATATAGATAATTTCATAGACAAAGGGATAACAGGCTAAGCGATGAAACCTCTCTTCGTGTGGATTTTATGTTCCTTTGGGGATGGGTAGGAGGGTCTCAGGAGAGCACTGTACTTGGAGTCAGGAAATTAGGGTTCTACTTGTGATCCTTTAGTTTTCCTGTACTTTAATATTTTCCTCACATTAACTAGGAAAAATAATGATAGTTGTAAATTGCCATACTTAATATAAGCAGTTTATGTTTATTTTATGTTTATTATTTTTTAAACATTATATTTTATTTTATTTTTTGGCTGTGTTTGGTCTTTGTTGCTGCGCACGGGCTTCCTCTAGTTGCATCAAGCGGGGACTACTCTTCATTGCAGCACGTGGACTTCTCATTGTGGTGGCTTCTCTTGTTGCGGAGCACAGGCTCTAGGCGCGTGGGCTTCAGTAGTTGTGGCACGTGGCTCAGTAGTTGTGGCTCGTGGGCTTAGTTGCTCTGCACCAATTGGGATCTTCCCGGACCAGAGCTCAAACCCGTGTCCCCTGCATTGGCAGGTGGATTCTTAACCACTGCGCCACCAGGGAAGTCCTAAGTTATGTTTAAATTCACCCCTTCCTGATATTTGTACCAAGAGACTATTACCAGGTGACATCAGATGGTCCCACCAGACTTGTGAGTCTGTAATTCACAGGATCCTAACATGGTGCTGGGAGACAGATGGGGGGGTGGTGAAGTCGGTTGCAGGATTTGGTGGACAAACTTAAGACACAGAAAGGCTGCATTGAAGATACAGCCTTCACAACTGGAGCATCCAAGAATCAGCATAGCTAAGGCACGGGTGGGAATGTCAGAAGTCTCACTTTCGTGCTGCTTCTTTCTTTCAGTTTGAAAAAGAACTTCAGAGAATCTCGGAAGCCTATGAGAGCCTGGTCAAGTCTACCACCAAGCGAGAGTCGCTGGACAAGGCGATGAGAAACAAACTCGAAGGCGAGATTCGAAGGCTCCATGATTTCAACAGAGACCTCCGAGGCATGTCAAGTTCACTCATGTTTTCTCTACCCTAAACGCCCCGTGTTGCTGACAGCCAGACTTCAGGCCCAAGTTATGTTACATAACCTTGTAAATCCCAAGCCTCTGGGAAAGGGGCACCAGAGAGCAGAAGTGTTCTTTTCACGTTGTAGGTTGTAGGTTGCAGCACTGAGCCTGAGAAGTGACAACCTCTATACACGAGTCCCTGACAGGGAGGGAGTATGTGTGCAGCTCCTTCTTGCTTTAAAAGTACTTAACAAGACTCGTGTTGTGAATGGGAATGTCTGAAAAGACCAATGTTCCCTGCACACCCCTTGTCACATCAAGCTGAGGCATTTAGTTGCATTCTTTGAAAGCCAACAGTTAACACTTGCTTGGTGTATAGTGTAGAAGGCAGAGTTAGACACATGTCCCTCTTGGAGGAAAAAAAAGCCCACGGTTGTGAAAAGAGTAGATATATATCAACTTCCTGAAAGCTAGGGGCCCCCTGTTACAGGACCTTGGCAACCTCCAACATGCAGAATGATCTGACCCATGAAATTATACTTCACTTTCAGTCAGCCAAGCCATTTTTCAGTTCCCTCGTGTCAAAAGACTCAGTGTACTGGCAGTCTGTAGCTGGAACCTACCTTTTTTTTTTTTTTAATTACTGCAAACCCTTTAGTCTTGGGTATTATGTAAGCTCAATAAAGACTTGTTAGGCTGAATTATTTAATTGAGTAGACGAAGATTGACCAAATGGCATGAGCAAACCTAGAACTCACTGAGTAGAATCTTCATCCATCAGGTCATCTTGACTTGCTTCCTGGTATTTATTTAATTGTTATTTTTAATTTTTTGCTTCCCAGCTACAGAGGGCTGATGGTCAAGTTTAGACGAGGGCTGGGTTTGAGGCCAAGGGAACTCAACCCCTTTTCGAGGACTCTGCTGGCCTTGCAGGAACCTGTTCTTCGCTGCCTGCCACCGGTGCACACCTTGGCATTAAATTGCATAAAGGCACAGCGTGGCGTCTGAGGACTTTTCTTTTTGATGTTCTGGAGCGTCTTGTTCCCCCCCGCCCAAGAGTTGTTCAATTTGGGGCTCCTCCCTGGGCATCTCTCCCTACCCAGCTCTCAGCACCCAGGTCATTTGCCTGTCGGAGGATCACTTAAATGCAAGTGCATTTCTTTGTAATCGTTTCCTCTCTGTGCACAGATCGACTGGAGACTGCCAACAGGCAGCTGTCCAGCAGGGAGTATGACGGACACGAAGACAGAGCGGCTGAGGGGCTTTACGCTTCCCAGAGTGAGTCTCCATGCTTACCTATCCCAACTGTGTAGTTTTAAAAACTGGGGGCCTGAGGAAAGAACCCTGTTAGTTTTAAGTAAGTTTTGTGCCACTTGCTTTTTGTTTGTTGATTTAACATATAAGCTGTAGGCCGAAGATGAGACCCTCCTAGGTCTGCCAGAGACAAAGCCTAGGTTGATGTGTTAATTTCAGTAATGTTTATTCCGACCTCCTTACCTACAGTTTCTGTTTCTCCCTAATACCCTCCATGGGTATTATAGAGTATTTACTGGCACTCGCCACTTGGTCTAAGGCAAAGTTCTCTTTCCCCATGGAAAGGGAAGGAAGCCTGTGGTGGGATTTGCTCTTTTGTCACATTCTGTGTGTGCCTAGGTTGAGCAGTTCTGGACTGGCTGCCCCTGGCATCATGAAGCCACCTAAATGTTCCCAGCACGCGTCTCAGTAGGTGACACTCGCTTGCGAACCGTTGGGCCCATTTCAGCCAGGAATAAAATGGCTTCCTGTGCCTCAAGATTTATTGGGAGAATGTTCTATTAGTTTCACCAGAGACAAACGATAGAAGCAAGTGGGTTTTGAGAAACCATCGATTAAGTTTCGAATTTCTGCACGTTCATTCATTGTCCAAGTCAGAAATGTAAAAATCCAACTGGCTTTTTCGGGAAACTGTTTAGAAAACTGAATTCATTTCTCTGTCATGATTCTCAACAACATTGTGAGTTAAGTGCTCACACACTAAAGACAGTTTGAACAACAAAAAGTCCTGTGTTCAGACTCTGGCCATCCATTGTATAATGGTGGTATTCTGATGCTTGGGTCGCTCAACGCAGCTCTACCTTTTCAAGGCTGGGAAACAATTGGTTAAACTTTCTAATTTCCAGTACTATTTGCTGGGGTTAAGCTCCTTTGTTTTTCCCAGATTTACTCATGATTGCATTCCATTTTGAGTCTCAGCTTCATTTTTTAAATTCTGTTTTGGCAAATGGACACTAATACAGCCTTGGGCTTTTGCATCAGATTCCTTTGCAGTCTTGCAGGTAGGTGAATTGGCCCGTGCTCCAGCCTCACATACAGAGCTATATCTATCAACGTCTTGAATTATCCACTTTCCTAACAAAAGTTATTTCTTCTCGTGGGTGCAGTAGATTTACCATTTCATCTGAGCTTTCATTTGAAAAATGAGTCATCTGTACTATTTGCACTTGATTTTGACACCTTAATTTTGGGTGATCGTGTGCTTAGGTAGAGTAAGTATCTTTGTGGCAGTTATGTCAGTGACGTCACTTTGCTGATACTCTGCCTTCTTGTCAGGGGATATTATTTTGTCACTTAGTTTGGGTCAAAATGGAAATGTCAGCGAGTTTCATCTGATGGGCATTTGCTGTAACCTCTCAGCCTAGGCTGTGCTAACGGACTAATAGGTTTTGGTGTCGTGTGAGTTCGGAAATGTTCTCAAAGATTTTAACCTTCTGGCTCAAAGCTAACACATCAATAACGTAGGCAAAGAGGCCCTTCCAGCTTTACAGGGAATGATTTGTTCTGTGCAAACATACGCTGCTGTGTTCCAGAGGCGTAAACAAGAGAGTCCAGGGGCATTTTTCAACTGCTGAAATGTGCCTTAGTGTTGACATGTAATGTAATTGCATCTTGGCAGGACATTTGAAGCAGGTTTGCTAGCAGTGATATCTAACCAATTTTTCAGTACCTGGTCTTTTCAGGACATGTTGTGCCTTCCTCACAGCTTTACAATTATTTGCATTAGCTTCTTGTCTCCTGGTGTAGCCAAGAGATGGACTTGAGATGTTATTTCAAATTTACAATAGGTTTTTTTCTTAGTGAGTTGGAAGAACTCTTTGTATATGAAGGAAATTAGCATGTCCCCTGCCAAATATAGTGCAGATATTTTCCCCAGTTGTTTTTTTATCTTTGAATATAGTGTTCTTTATCTTACAGAAGATTTTTCAAGTGACTGTATTTATGCCTTCTAGGTTTTATGTCATACTTAGAAATGCTTTTTCCAATCCAAAATTATAAACATATTCACCTATGTTTTCTTCAAGTATGTTTATGATTTCATTGTTTGTAAGCCTTATATTTTAGAAGCCAATTAGGGAGGCACAGGAGGAGAGAAATTCATGAAGAACTAACCTGTAGACAAGGAGACTAGTTAACAGATATTTTAGTATCTGGGCAACAGAGGTAGAGGTCCTGAACCAAGACAGAAGTAGTAGTGGAGGGTAGGAGACAGATAAACAGGTGACAAATTAGTAGGATTTGGTGACCAATTGAATAAGGACAGTGAGAGAGAGAGAGAAAAGAGTGTGAACTAGAGCCACTAGATGTGTGGTCATCCTTTACCAATAAAAAGCAGCAGGAGGAGGAGGAGTTGGGATTAAGTAACCAGTGAAGGTTTTTTTTTTTTTTTTTTTTTTTTTGCGGTACGCGGGCCTCTCACTGCTGTGGCCTCTCCCGTTGCGGAGCACAGGCTCCGGACGCTCAGGCTCAGCGGCCATGGCTCACGGGCCCAGCCGCTCCATGGCATGTGGGATCTTCTCGGACCGGGGCACGAACCCGTGTCCCCTGCATCGGCAGGCGGACTCTCAACCACTGCGCCACCATGGAAGCCCCCAGTGAAGGTTTGAGCATGTTGAGTCATCTCATGCCCATAGCTAAGTGAGCAGGTGTAATAACAAAGGTGCAGACGTACCCTGGAGGCTGGTGATGGGTGGTGCTCTCTGTCAGACTTTCCTTTTAGCACGTGGGCACAGAATGGCAGGCACAAATTACTATCTCTCTTCGCAATTATTAATGTGTTCAGTTATCTGTATAGCTTTTTAGAAGCTCTATTGTAAGAGTACTTTTCAGTGCCTAGTAATCAGAATTATAAACATTGGGCACTCGAGAGAGGAGCCATCCTTTTCAAATGAGTCTTTTGAGATTCTAATGCTTGGCTAAGAGAAAGGCAGGTCTGACTGCATAGCAAATAGTAGTGACTTCTCTGGCTCACGCCTACCAGAAGCTAAGGCTATGGTGGGAAGCCCCTGACAACCACCTTGGCCAGTGGAAAAGTTAGAAGGAAAGGGAATAATAACATGTTTGACCTTTTTGCTCAGTGTTCAGGTTGAAGCTTAGAGTCCAGGTCCAAGAGCGCCCAAGGCACTCTTGCAGCATGAGCGGTCGGGAGGACTTCTGTAAACTCTCAGCTGACGGAAGGGGAACATCCTTCCTGGCATGATTTCTAAATTTCCCTGCTGCCCAGAGTAGGTTTTCTTTAAAGAAACAAAATTCTGCTCTTTAGTTGGAGCCTGACGAAGGCCTGGAAGGACTGCCTTGGTCATTACCACTTAGCTCTACAAGTTGAAATGAACATTCAACAGGGCGATAATTGTGCTCCTCTCGGACGTGAGCTTTGTCTGTATTAAAAATCTTGCTGAATGGAGTGCCTAGGAATTTGATGGCTCTGAGGAGTGTTTTTCCCTATCACCTCATGGTGTTGTGTTTTTCTCTTTGGAGGAATTCAAAAATTTGTGCGTGTGTTTTCTGGTCTTACTTATTTGTTTTTCCAAATATGTTTGCAGCCAAATTGCTCCTTAAAAACAGGGCATCTAGCCAATTTCCTTTCCGATCTGGCTGAGTGAAACTGGGACTTCTTGGTCCTTTAGCTTTTTTAACTTACTGAGATTCCTAGTTTTCCCATTCACTTATTTGTCACATGTAGGCGTGTGTGCTTGTGTACACACACACACACACACACACACACCAGACACAGGCCACTGTCCGCTAAACGCAGTGCCCCGGGAATGTCTGTCATCATTCTTAGCTCTGTCTTCTCAATAAGTGAAACGTTTTAACTGTTTCTTTCTGAAAACTGGTAACTGCAGAGTTTCCGTCACTAGTTGGTCAGAAAGCCAAAAATAAAATATTAGATGTGGGGAAACAAGACTGGCACAGATGATCTTCTTATATTCTTGAGTGGAGGGGGAGCTGATTAGCTCTGGCACACTTGTATTATTCCAGGATGAAACGCAGTCATGTTACAGGATGGCCATCACTTATCTCCCCACCACCACCCCGTTAGGATTCTGTAGGCCCCATGGATTCAGCATATTCGGTTAAACTGAAGTCTATGTAAGTCAGATTCTGGCTTTTGTTAAGTGTCCCTGTCTAAGAAAAAAAGGTGTTTTGGGCATTCATTTGTTTAAATTAGTAAGTAATGGGTGTAAATCAGTCAAGACTAATTCATAGGATTTTCCCTTATAATCCCCATGGGTTTAAAAATGAACCAAAAAAAAGTGTGGGACCACTCTATTAAAAATAATAGTAACTTGCCATTTTCAGTGTATCTTATAATCATCATCTTACCCTTGAATTTTATCTTAGGTACTTTGATTTTCTGTCTCTTGTAGAACATAAAAGAGACAAAAATAATTTCCTAAAAGAAAATCCCTCTGGTTTTTGTGTTTCCTCTAAGGGCTTGTGTGAAACACAAAGCAGAAACTACAATGACATAAACATTAATTCTGTTGACCTACATAGAGCATAAGGAGCTTATTCTGAATCCTCATTGGGTTTCATTACATCATGTTGTGGGTTTCTATCAGGCTTCAGTAGGAAGGAGAGGTTAGATGTTGTCACACGTGGATGCACTGGGCTTCTTCTTCCTCTGTGGGCCTGCTGGTGCTTGCAGCTCCTGACTCAGTGCGAAGCCCCTACTACAAGCACCTACTCTGCCTACATTCTCTGTGGGCACCATTCCTTTGCATGGATCTCCTCCACTAGATGAGAGAATTATAGGCATTCTTTACCAACATCCATCCCCAACCCTCATTAAAACCCTTTGGATCTTTATGTACCTGGCACTTAATAAATGTTTACTGAGGGACTGAGTAAAAGTGGGAAATCCCTGTAACAACAGGCTTGAAATTCTCATATGGTGCATAGTATCAAAACGTTCTTTTTAGCTCAATGTCTCCCAGTCATGTTGGGAGCTACCTCTGGTTTTGCTCAATTATTTCAAGATATTAGGTGAAATTATTAATGAACTACCTTCAGAAGAAGAAGCAACTTAAAAATGCTCGATTTTTTTTTTTTTTTTTTTTTTGCCTTCCCCCTTCCCCCTTCCCCCTTCCCCCTTCCCCCTTCCCCCTTCCCCCTTCCCCCTTCCCCCTTCCCCCTTCCCCCTTGCCCCTTCCCCCTTCCCCCTTCCCCCTTCCCCCTTCCCCCTTGCCCCTTCCCCCTTCCCCCTTCCCCCTTCCCCCTTCCCCCTTCCCCCTTCCCCCTTCCCCCTTCCCCCTTCCCCCTTCCCCCTTCCCTTCCTTCCTTGGTTTTTCAAATAGGAAGATATCCCGGTAAGGGAAATCTTCTACTATGAGGAACAGTAGTATTTTTTCATGAAAATGACTGCTATATACTACAATATAGTTGACTTCTGGTTCCCTGACGCCTTCTCTTTACTCTGCTGTGGTTATGTTGGAGATGAGAGCTGGTTATGGTATATGAAAGTTTTGGTAGCAGCCGACCATATTTTCACACTAACCAATCCATAGATCATGCCAGACACCACAGATCAGCTCCCGGGCAAAGGGGAAGGAATCGTCCACGAAGCCTGCCAAGGTGCATCTCTTAAACCAGGAAAATTTTCTTGCCCTAAATTAATGATTCTCTTTTGAAGGAGATGATCTTTTAGATGACGTCTATATTTAGTAGGACTGTGCTTTCTAGAATTCTCTAGAAAGCAAAGGTTTTGTAGGCATGGGCTAAAGCAACTAATCTTGGATCAGTTACCGCATCTTCTGGTTCCTGGACTCTCACTGACATGTTCAGTGACCTGAAGTTAGATGCTTAATCTCCCTGTACCTACATTTCCTCTAAAGAAATAGAGGAATAAATCTCCCCATTGAGCCAGCAGAGCTCTTCGGGCTAACCGATGATAGGAAATGCAAAGAAAACTTTATACCATGCATTTATTCTGCAGCACTCCTTCCTGCTCCTTTGCATTCTCCCTCCACCTTCTCTGAAAGGACCTGCCAGTTTTCAGGGTGGGGTCAATGGGCCGTGTTCCCAAAGAATGCCTGGGTGGCCCGCCGAGCCTTGCTGGGTTTGGAAGGCAGAGCATAGGAGTGCTTAAGCCGCTTGATCAACCTTGACAGGCAGCACCAAGAAACTTCAAACCTCCATGACAACCAGCTGCACACCCAGGCTGCAGGGCATCTGTTTATGTTCCATCAAATCTTCTTCCCAAGTGTGAAGAGTAATGTTCCTCAATTTAGACCGATTTTCCGTGCTTAAAAAACCAGAGCCGATAGCAGAAGGGTCTCTTGGTCATGTGTCGATATCCAGTGTCTAACAGGTGAACCTGACTTATGATTTTTCACCTTGTTGGTTTTTAAATTATTTATTTGCTTAGCATTCCTGTTTGGGGATTGAAAGATCAAGTGTCTCGAACTTCGTTACGCTCTGTGTTCCTTGCACTCATAGCTGGACGGATGGATGGAGGAAGCACAGACTGAAAACCAGACTGAAACCCATTTGCATTTCATGTGGCCTCAGGGACCCCTCACTTTCGCTGGCAGTTCAGAGGCAAGAAATCCACATTCAGGTCTCGGCTCAAAGTTAGAGAAGGCTGCCTGAGATAGGATCCGGTCTTCCTTTTATATACTCTGCCAGTACCCTGTTCCCTTTGTAAACACTCATCATACTGTAAATAAGGAAGTGTTTGGATGATCATTTGCTCTCTTCCCGTACTAAACTGTCCACACCACGAGGGCATGGACCCTGACCTCATCTTCACCATCGTAGCCCCAGGTCACTGTGTTTCAGAAGCTGGCACAGTACCTGGTGCTTAGAAGCATTTAATAAACATTTATTGGATGTTGAATGAAATGATGACCATTATCACATATTCAAAAATGGTTATTGGCTACTTACCATGAATGCGCAGTGTTCTAGGCCATAGGTCAGCAAACTCTTTCCGTAAAGGGCCGGAATGTAAATAATTCTCTGCTTGGGGGCCGTAACTACTCAACTCTGTCCCTGTAGCCCCAAAGCCGCCATAGACGAGCTGTGGACAAGTGGCCTGACTGTGGGCTGGCTTTGGCCTGCAGGGCATAGCCTGTGAACCTCTGCTCCAGGCACTGGTCATGGAAGAGAAAGGGAAAGAAGAAACCCCAGCAAAAGGAGGATGGAAAATAAAGAACTTCAGAAGTATTTAGGTCTTATTTTGTAAATTGTCCTAATTTATAAATCAGGATATAACTGTTATTTTCTTTCCTGGGAGAGTTTCACGGTCATCTTTTACTTAATTCCTAATCGGGTGAGCGTGATTATTTCACATTAGATAAACTGAGACACATACAAATGCCGTCACAAACCTTAGTTAGCCCAGTGGGGATCCACAATTAGCTCACGATGGAGACAGGGCTGGGCAGGACAGCCCTGTGGTTAGCCACGGCTAGTAACTGCCTGGGTAGTGAGGTCTCAGGGGTGCCTCTCCCAGCAGGGCCGTAAATCCTCCCATAAGCATCCTGCTGTGAGATGATGTCTACAGATCTTATATATCAGGGTTGGAAAGGACCTGAAAGGTCACAAGTCTGGTTACCAGTAATACACATGTCCTCTGAACCAGAGCTCCTTAGAAGGCCATCTGATGGCCGTTGTGAGCGACAGAGTTTACGGAGGCTGTTGATCTGATGGTTCAAAGTTTATCTTCAGGTGGAGTTGCAGGGGTGCTCCCTTGTAATCTGGCCTTCAGGTCCTGGTTCAGGTCATCTAACGGCAGTAACAGCTGCCACCACGGACTGAGCACTTACTGTGGGCCAAGCACTGTGCTAACCTCTGTAGGTACACCGTCTCTGTTCATCCTCCAAGCAGCCCTGTGAGGGAGGTGTCACAGGTATTTAATAGATCAGGAAACTGGGGCACAGGAAGGTTAAGTAACTTGTTCATGGTCATACAGGCAGGTAAGTGGAGAAGACAGGTTTTGAACCCAGGGCATCCTGACTCTGGAGAGCCACTTCCTGTGTACCAGGGAGGTGGGAAGAGGTGGCAGGGTTGGACTCCCCGTGATTTTAGAGCTCGTTTAGCATGGCCTCCATGCTTCGTTAAAGAAGAAACTGTGACCAAGGATGATCAGATGATTTGTCCAAGGGCCCCTGGGTGCTTAATGCAAGACCATGACAAGAACACCTCCTTTTTCTTGTTTTCTCCTTCCCCTTCTCCAAAGGTCATCTCTTTTGGCTCTGGGGGTGATGAAAGATTTCACATTTTTACCCAGAGAGGAATTCAGCCTTAGTAAGCGAACGTAAATAATTCTTGTACTAGAAGTCTTACTGCAAATTATTTAGCCCAGTAATATGACTTCATAATAATGTATTCAAGCCATCTCAAATGAGTGCTAACTACTGGAATGAACATTCTGTGCTTCTGACTTCTACATCTGTCTTTGAACCAGAGCCAGTTATAATAAAAGGCCTTGCTGGGTAATCCACTACAGATACAAAAACAAAAAAAACTGTCGAGACCAGCATAGAGTTTAGACTCTTAAAAGTTTTCTCAAAATGTCTATGGAATTAAACTCTTTGTTCTCTGGATGATAAGAATAAAAAATTAGCAGAACACAATGAGTAACCCTGTGGTATAGTTTCTTACAATTAGTTTTTGAAATTATTTTTGGTTCATGAATTGGAGGGAGAACATACAGTTGTATCTTAATGGAATCCAAGAACTTTGACAGGACGAAGTGTTTGCTTTAAGTTCAGAAAATTTGGTCTTGGACCATTAAAAATAAGCTTGCATCTGCTACTAATTTTCTTCTTGCCGACAAAGACTGTGGTTTGGTAGAAAGAAGAAGAATAAAAGGATCTGCTCAAAGCAAGTTACAAAAATGACAATGGGAGGGGTCGCAGAAGTTAAGGAAGGGAGAACATATAATTGCAGGTGATGCATTTCTTTCTCCCTGGTCAGTCGTAGATTGAGTCCCTTCTGTCCCAGATATAACGATTTCCTCAGCATCAACTTCTATCTTTCAGCCGGGTTTTGGCGTTAAGCCATATCTGCCCTTCAAAGGGTGCATTTAGAAAGCATCATTTTATCATACATATTATAATAATGCCCTAATTAAACCAAATATAGGTATATAATATATACCTATATGTACACACAATAAAGTGTACACATTTTAAGTGTACAGTGCCATGAAATGTGACAATGGCCACAGTCCAGCCCCAGCACAGGTGCAGCTCTGTCCTCTGCAGTGAGTGGCCTCTCACGCCATCTGTCGGCCTGCCTCACTTTTCACTCCTGTCAGGTCATTGCTCTCTGCATTATATCCAGGCTTCATGGCTGTTTTCTGCAGGGGCAGCCAGATTGTCTGGTAGGGTCTTACTTTGTCATACCTGGAAATAGACGTGTATGTTACTTACCTTTTTGTATTAAGAAAAGAGAAAGCAAAAAAGGACTTCTGTGGAGGTTATAGAAAGTGTAAGTTATCAGGTTTAGTTGTTAATCGATTCACGCGTAGGTGTATAGTCAAAATCAAATGCCCTGTGCATCCTGTATTTATGTGGTATTTTTAACTCATTGCTTAATTTGTTGTTACGCTGTCTGCAGTGACACAGAAGTAGCAGTACATTTTTACTTCAAGTTAAAAAAAAATAAAGTAGAAGGTTGAACAGTACATGTGGAAGCTGAGCTGGATGAATGGGTGTATATTCAGTCAAGTGAGTTTGCAGGCTACATATGTATAAATCTAGGCAGGTAAAAAAATACCTATGATTTATACCTGGGTGTATAAGTATAGTTTCTAAAATAAAAATGCAATATGGGGCTTCCCTGGTGGCGCAGTGGTTGAGAATCCGCCTGCCGATGCAGGGGACACGAGTTCGTGCCCTGAACCGGGAAGATCCCACATGCCGCGGAGCGGCTGGGCCCGTGAGCCGTGGCTGCTGAGCCTGCGCGTCCGGAGCCTGTGCTCCGCCAACGGGAGAGGCCACAACAGTGAGAGGCCCGCGTACCGCAAAAAAAAAAAAAAAAAAAAAAATGCAATATGAAGAATGAGTAGATTAGAAAAAGTTATATTAAGAGAGCTTTTACTGGTATTCAAATAAATATTTTACCAAATCATACCTGAGATATTTTACATTTGGTGCTACAAAAAGTAGCACTTTGGGGTATTAAACTCACTTCCTGGATATTAAAGAGCAATAGATAAATTAAGTATGTTAAGACCAAAATGTGTTGTTTTCCTGCATTAGATTACTAGAAGATTTTGTGGTTCGGCTTCGTTACTTTCCAGTGATAAGCATCTGAAAAGGATCATTTTTGAATTTTATTTTAAATATCCAGTTAGAATTTGATCTTGTATTGACAGGATCCTCTTATTCGGTGACTGTTGCCTAAACTTGTCATATTTCTTTCTTCGCATACGAAACACGCTATCTTAGATTCCTAAAGTCCTACAAAGATAGAGGGGTTTAGACACATTATGAAGTAAGCCCAGTAGGAAGGATAAGTCAGACGGACATCAGCCACTGTACCTGGAGTACAAGCAGAATATGGTATAAAGACTCGTGAAAGAACTACCTTCCCCCAGCAAAGTGTACGTGTGCAGGTTCTCCCGTACAGGAGAGATCTGTTCTACTGAAGGAATCAGAAAAGCTTCGTGCAGTGTGTAGCCTTTAGGGTGGGCCTGGGAAACTAATTTGCATGTTAGAGTAATTTTGCTGCCATAATACTTTGTAAAAGGGAAAGTTTCTCTTTTCCTTTTAACTTGGGGCAACAAAGATTGAATAAATCCTTCACACTTCAGTCTTTGCCTCACTTTCTCGTACTGATTCATTTCTCAAAAAAAATGTCTTCCCTACATTTTAGCAATAGCCATTTCCACAAATCTGTGTTTCTCTTGTAGTGTCTGAACCACTGGCTTTCAAACTCAGAGCTCTTGTTTAAAAGGAAGCGTATCTGGAAGCCCAGTACGTAAAACGCACGAAACCCGAACAGATTTCTGGTCGAGACAGGGGTGTGTTTGTCAGAAGCCTCCTCCTTCCTACTTGGCCCACGGCATCCCTTTTCTCCTCTCTCCCCATCCTTCTCTCTCCCAGGGCTCTGCAGAACAGAGTCTGGTTGAACTCCCCTTCTTAATTTTCTTTGTTACACAATTCGTTTTAAAACAGTTCACTCTCAGCCATTTAAAAACAAGCCCTGGCTGGAGTGTCCCTGTGTTTGTTAACAGACCTATTTAGTCGCCCACTCACAACCCTTGTCTCCCGTTGCCTGGAACCATGGCAACTTGCACATGCATACAGGGAAGGCAGAGGGCCCAACACCCTTTCCTGAAATAACGAGCTTCCTTACCTGAGAAACTTTATCAGCAAATTTTTAAAAGATAACAAAAAGCCAAACCAGGGGCGTTATGGGGTCAGCTTTGTATTCTATCGCTTTTTCATTTCCGAATGAATGAGTGTGGCTTTTAAAGGTGTCATCTCTTGTGTTGTTTCGTATCAGATAAACCTCATGTGAACAGATCACTCTTACACGATGTGAACAGTGCTCTGTTTGGATTATATTTTGGGGATCTCTTTCCGGGTTTGTCAGTTTGACACTCAAACCGGGTGAAGGGGTGAGGGCGGATATAAGAATGAGCTTCCAAGGGTAGCATGTCTTTGAGGCAGAATGAACCTAAATAGCTTTGCGGATAGTGAAGTAGTTGGAATACCTTCCTATTGTCTTTCCACTCCCACAACCTCAGAAGAAAGTACTTCTGGGCTTTCCTGGTGGCGCAGTGGTTGAGAGTCCGCCTGCCGATGCGGGGGACACGGGTTCGTGCCCCGGTCCCGGAAGATCCCACATGCCGCGGAGCGGCTGGGCCCGTGAGCCACGGCCGCTGAGCCTGCGCGTCCGGAGCCTGTGCTCCGCAACGGGAGAGGCCACAACAGTGAGAGGCCCACGTACCGCAAAAAAAAAAAAAAAAAGGACTTCGAAGAGGATCTGACTTCAGTTACCCCATAAATCATAGCTGACCCTCGGAATAGGCTCCAGCAGCTGCTCAGAATTATAAGATATGGTGCCGGGATATGGAACTCAGGGCCAAAGAATCCTGAGGAAGAAGAAACAGGAGGAAACATTTTAGGAAGAGATAATATGGCAAGTAATTATTCAGACATCTTTTCAGAAGAGGGAGTCCATTTTATCAGCATGGTGAAGTGACTAGTTACCAGAGTCAGTGCCATTAGTGTTGGTCAGCCTTGTCCTAAGGCATTACTATCAAGTCCTTTCTTGGTGGAGACGGGAATAGAGGTGTAAAGAAACAACAGAGAGTGTCTTAGTGATCTTTTGGTTACAAAAAGAAAAATCCAACTGGGCTAGCTTAGGCCCAGATAAGAGGAATTTTTTTTTTTTTTTTAAAGAAGTATCTTTGTGTGTGAAGGAGGCCCCAGGCAGGACGTGTATGCAGGCCTTGCAGGGGCCAGGGGCGGGGGGCCTGGGCTGGCCTGTTTGTGAGAATCAAGGGGCAGATGGTTTTGGGGGGCTCAGTGTTGGTCCGTGTGGCTCTGTTTCCCGCTCTCCTTCTCACCGTGGACGCTCATCCACCTCTCCATGTCCATCTGCTTGAGTCTTCACTCTCCACCGTGTGCTTGCTCTGTTTCTCTAGTGCACACGTGGGACGTGCTCACTAGCCTCAGAGCTGGGCTGCCTCTCTGTGTCAGCATCCCCCTCTCGCCCAGAGGCTCCCCCTCACACGGTCCCAGACCAGAGACTGTAAGTGACTCTGCTTGGGTCACAGGGCCCTTCAGGTTTGATCCTGTCAAATGGGAGTGGTGGGTAGGGGAGGGTGAGCAGGGTTTTGTGATGCAGATGGGCTGCTCAGAACTTAGCCCTGTGAAGGGAGGAGTATAGTAGACATGCTTCCAAGTGGAGTGCTGTCTGGGCAGCCACTGAGAAAGCTGTCTACTCCAGGTGAGGACACACTTACCTCTTTTTTTTTTAATTGAAGTATAGTTAATTTACAATTTTGTGTTAGTTTCAGGTGTACAGCAAGGTGGTTCAGTTTTTGTCCTTTTCAGATTCTTTTTTATTATAGGTTATTACAAGATATTGAGTACAGATCCCTGTGCTGTACAGTAGGTCCTTGTTGGCTATCTATATATAGTCATGTGTATCTGTTAATCCCAAACTCCTAATTTATCTCCTCCTTACTACCCCCTTTGGTAACCATAAGTCTGTTTTCTATGTCTGTGAGTCTATTTCGTATCATTTTTTTGCATTCCACATATAGGTGATATGCTATTTGGAGAAAGACCTCTCTTTCTCCAAATGTTTGAAATGCCTTCTAAGCACTCTAGTGAATTAGTCACCCCCTTGGTCAAACTGGTGGCAACCAGACTCCTCTGTCCCTCCAGCTATATTGGGCTTAGGGAAAAACTCATCAAAAACCCATTATATCAGGAAAGGCCTAGAAAATTAATTCCTCCTTGAGAAGGGCCAGGTTACAGCTTTGCACCTCGCCATGAGCTCCAGCCATAAGTTGGAGCACTGCATTAAAAACTAGCAGCGCAGTGCACGGTGCCCTGACACCTCCACTGCCAGACCCCACGCCCGTGCTCCACCTGTTTCTCAACAGAGGTTACTGGGGTCCACCACCCAATGGTTCAGCTAGCAGTCAAGCTTAGTGCTCAGATAGTAATTGCAGAAACTCTTTCACCAGACTGTCCACTTCAGAGCTTACGCAGAGCTGGCAAAGAAGGGTAAGATGGAAGGGGAGCATCTTTAAATTCTGGGCCCAGTTCTCACTTCCATCCACTTCTGCTCTTTTTCAAGCAAAGAGACTAACCTAGGGGTAGAGGCACAAAAGCGACTACCATTTGACCTGTTGCAAGTATCATAGCTCATCTTGCTTCCGATTTTTCAGTTGTCAAGTGGAGTTGATATAAGGATTCAGGAAATGAGGTTCTGTTGTAAAACTGAAGGCACAGTGCCTGGGTGTCATGTGTCTTAGCTCTTGCTGTTTATTAAGTATCTGTTATGTGCCAAGCCCCGTAGTAGGTATTTTACAGGTCATCGTTTTCATCCTCATAAGAGTCCTGCAAAATAGGTCTTGTTAGTTCCATCTGAGGAGATGGAGTCTGGAGAGGGGAAGTCACGTGTCCAAGGTGAACCAGTATGTGAAGGTGCCAGGATCACACCAGGTTGGCCTGGCTACAAAGCCCATGCCATCGCTGTGGTTTCCAGAATAAACTGTGTGCGAGCAGACATCCTCTGTGTAAATGGGACCGGAGCCATCAAGCTAAACAATGCCCTGCTCCACACAGTTGAGGGTAATTCATATCCACTGAGTAAACAGACCACGCTGGGCAAGAGTTCCCTTGTGTCAACTTGCCTGTTCTAGGAATTCTCAGTATATACATTGGAGCACAGCCAAAAGTTCAGTGTGAGGCTGATCTTTCTTGAGATCCATCCCAAGGGGGCTTAGCTAGTAAACAGACTGAAAGGACTTCCCTGTGAGGTGGTTTCGCTCATGGGACTCACCCTTGGCATCTCCCAAGAGAGAACTTTTTCCAGTGGTTCTGACACACCCAGTTCCCATGTCTCCAGGGAGTTAAGGGGCACGGTGACCCCCACCACATAGGCTCACTGCCTGGACACCACCTCCTCCTCACACCCTGGCCTGAGGTAGGGGTCCTTCCTGCGTTGTCACAGTCCCTGCGCAAGCATCAGTTGGAGCAGCTGGTCACGTTGCCTTTGCCTGTGTCCCTGACACTCTTCCCACCTGGCTGAGAGCAGAATGCTCCGTCCTATGCACCATGTAGCCCAAGGATTTATCACAGTTTTTCGACAGCAACAATACCCTTGGCATTATCATAGTTGACATTTACTGGGTACTTTATGCACTTTGAAGTGGGTACTATTGTGATCCTCGCATTAAAGGCAAGAAAACTGAAGCACAAAGACGTCCGTTTACTTCATGTCACAAAACCATAAGTGGTAGAGCTGGATATGAACCTGGGAAGCTTGATTCTAGATCCATGCTTTTTTTTTGTTGTTTTTTTTTTTGCGGTACGCGGGCCTCTCACTGTAGTGGCCTCTCCCGTTGCGGAGCACAGGCTCCGAACGTGCAGGCTCAGCGGCCATGGCTCACGGGCCCAGCCGCTCCGCGGCATGTGGGATCTTCCCGGTTCAGGGCACGAACTCGTGTCCCCTGCATCGGTAGGCAGACTCTCAACCACTGCGCCCCCAGGGAAGCCCTAGATCCATGCTTTTATCTAGTACTCTGTGATGCCTCCATGTAGCAGATGCTTAATTAATTAATATTTGCAAAGGGATACACATGAGGATTAATTGCTGTATTTTGAGATACATGATATGATCTGTGACATACTTAAATTTGTGCCACAATGAGCTGTGTTACAATGGCGCTCTCCCACGCCCCCTGCTTCTGTTATTCTGTGGGTCTTCATCCCCGCACGCTTGCACAGCAGAGGCAGTATAGCGCCGTGCCTGTGAACATGCATTAGAGAGAGGCCGATGCCGGTTCTCGCTCTCCCACTCACGGGCATCACTTCTGTGGACACGTTACTTATCCTTTCTTAAGGTCATGTTCCTCCACTGGAAGACGGAAATAATAATAGCGCCTACCTCATAGAGTAAACTTAAAGGAAATAATATAAATGGAGGAATTAAAGGGGATAATATAAGGCACCGTTCCTGGAACACAGTACCCATTCAATAGACATGAGCATATTTTGTTATTATCACAATTGTCATGAACATCGGTTTTTAAAACTTTGCCATCGAGAACACTGCTTCCTGTCCACGGACAAGGAGTTCTGAGCCAGTGTGAGTGACACTAACTGATACTGCTTCAGCCTGAGGTCTAAAGTCACCAAACTTAGGACAAAGATGTTTGGACCCATGAATTCCAGAGACCTGAAAAGCATTCCAGAGTTAATGGATGGAGTCTTTGTCTGATACCCACATCTTGGTCCTGATGTGCGCCCTGTGAGGTTCAGGGAGCCTGGGCAGAGAAGGGAACCAGAGACGTCAGGGTCCGTACCGGCCATCTGATGAGTGGTGGCTTCAGAGGTAGAGTGGACTGCTGCATAACAAAGGCTGTCAGGAGACCCCAAGGATGCCAAATGCTAAACGCTAACAAGAGCTGCCATTTCTTATACCATCAGCAATGAACTTGGCACACAGTAGAGATTCATTCATTCATTCCCTCATTCATTCGACAATATTTATTGAGTCAGACAATGTTCTAGGCTCAGGGCATCAATAATGACCTAAACAGGTAAAGTCTTAGATGTTTAGGCCCTTTTATACTTTATATGCATCATCTCCGTCAACAGAGTCATCACAACAACACCATGGTCTAAATGTTATCTTTCCCGTTTGATAGATGAGGGAGCTGAGACTCAAAGAGGTTATACCGTACCCAAAGCCTCAGAGCTGGAAAGTGGTGAACCTAGGATTTAAACCCAGTTCTTTCTGATGCTAAAGTCCATTCTCTATCCACAATATGATACTGCCTATCAAGGGAATAGCAGCTGTTGGATGCGTGTGTGTGTGTGTGTGTGTGTGTGTGTGTGTGTGTGTGCCCGCGCATGTGTGTTGGAGGGGAGGGGTATTCGTTAATTCAGAAATCCAAATGTTTGTCATTGTGACACGGCAATAATTATGACCATCAATTTGAAAACTGCAAGCAGCTCTGGTTTTGGCCTCTAGACTTTGCCTCTGGCCAAAATTAATGTGTCCTTGACTGCCCTCAACAAAGACAAGAACTGTTAAGCTTAGGTTGACAAGCAGGTAGAAGCTCTGAAGTCGGTGGTTCATTCCCAGCCCTGCCCACTGAGTAACTAAGTCCCGGGTGCCCTCCAGAGCTTGGACGAGGGCAGTGGGCACCATGCCTGTTCAGATGTTGTCCAAACCCAGGGAGCTAGTGCTCAAATGTCAGTAATTTTGCACAGAAAGCGTGAAATGCTCTGGTCCGCCCTGGTGGCAGTGGATGGTGGGCCCCAGAGCCAGTGGGTTGCTCCTGGCCCATTTGTTTAGGCCTCTTGCGTGCCCGTTCTCCATGCACTGGGAAGGAAGTTTCGGAGGCAGCATTTCATGCCACTGAAAGGGAGAAGCGGGGAGGGCAGTTGGTCATTGCAGTGGGGTCTAAGAGCCCAGAAGTAATGCTCTCTTCTGGGTCAGCATCCCGGTGGCCTCGTTGTGTTTCCGAGAGGCGCCATTATTTCTAGGCATCACAGCCAATGCTCGCTGTACAAGTCTGCTCCTTCATTCTGTTCGTTCCGAAGCTTTTCCGTTGCACCCTGTTCCCGTCAACATAAGCTCACAAAGCAAGGGCAGTGCCGTCCAGCGGGAAGGACGTTGTAGTGGCCATCAGGAGACCCGGAATCCGGCCCTGGCTCTGCCCCAGCTGGCGGGGCACCTTGGATGAGTGCCTTTGCTCCTGGGCTTTCCTTTCCTCACCCGTAAAACAAAGGGGGCAGAACTGGATAGGGGTGTTTCCTATGATCCCTTCCGGCTTTAAAATTGCGAGTTGTTTATTGAGTATTGGCAGCCTTAAAGTGTCTTTGCTCTGTATTCAAAACCACATTTTCCCCCCGCTCCTTACGGGCAGCGTTCTTTCTATTGCTTCAGTGCCCATAAGGCTGGTCCTTAATGTTTGATGACTCTTCGCTAAATGAATGAATGGCTATACAAGGAAATCATGAATGAGTGAAACCACTGTCACATGCTCGTATAGCTCGCAGACTTTGGTTCTTGGTGTTTCAGTTTGGTTTGCCAGGAGGACTAGGTAACCAGTATGAGGCATCTGAGTGGTGTGGGCACAGAGAAATCAATTTCTAACTGTTGTTGTTGCCCTTACCCTTATAATTATACACCCTGTTTTCTACAAATTTGGAAGAGTGTGCATAGGGTTTTGTAACCACCGTTTTTCAACAATGACGATTTTTTTCCTCATCACTAATATTCTCTTACTTAGCTTTAATGGGTGCATCCTATTCTATTGTAGGGTTTACTGTAGTTTATTTGACCAATCCCTTAATCTTACACAGTAAGTCCATTCGAGTTTTCCCATATTATAATCAACATATCTAAATATTCTAAATTACCTTAAAAATAAAATATACAGGCATACCTTATTTTATTATGCTTTGTTTTATTGCATCTTTTACAAATTAAAGGTCTGTGGCTACCGTGCATGGAGCAAGTCTCTTGGCGCCATTTTTCCAATAGCAGCTACTCCATGTGTCTATGTTATGTTTTGGTAATTCTCACAGTATCTCAGACTTTTTCATTATTATTATACTTGTCATGGTGATATGTGATCAGTGATCTTTGATGTTACTGTTTTCATTGTTTTGGCATTTTTTAGCAATAAAGTATTTTTTAATTAAGGTACATACATTGTTTTTTAGACATAATGCTATTATCGCACATTTAATAGACTACGGTATAGTGTAAACATAACTTTTATATACACTGGGAAACCAAAAAAAATCATGTGACTTGCTTTACTACGGTGGTCTGGAACGGAACCCGCAACATCTCTGAGGCATGCCTGCATTGTTTCTGTAACAGGAGAAATGTTTTCAGTAAATGATACTGATCTCATGACAGCGTGGGCCCTGCCTGCTTAAGTAAATTGGTGGATAAGTCTATAGGAGAGCTGTGTGGAAGCCACTGTGAGGCAGCCTTTCCTCTCCATGTGCAGAGTGACAGTGATCACCGTCAGCTACAGTGTCACTGAATGAGAGGACAGCTGTTTCCCCACATCCAGAGCACTTTGTCTTTCTTCTCTTGAGCAGAACTAAGAGAAGAGGTGAGGCCAGGTCATATGCACGAGGACCCAGACAGAGATAGGAGGCCCGGGTTGAAGCTCCCCTCTACCGCCTGGCCTCAGACCGAAAGCTTAACCTTCTGCACCTTGGTTTATTTCTCTATGAATGAGACCGTTAGTATCATCGTTAGTATTGCCTGCCTTTCCATCACTGGTTTGGAAGGTAGAAGCTGGAGAGCTTGTGAGCCTGAAAGAAAATCATAGGTCCAAGGTTAATTTGAAGCCTTAAAGTAAATGTTGTACAGAAGTGAGTCCCTGAGAACACAGGGTCACTGGTTCTTTTTGTGCCGTTCATCTCTGGAACCGTGACCTGGACTATACCTATAGTTGACAGTGGGTTTTTTTTTTTAATTAATTAATTTATTTATTTATGGCTGTGTTGGGTCTTCGTTTCTGTGCGAGGGCTTTCTCTAGTTGTGGCAAGCGGGGGCCGCTCTTCATCGCAGTGCGTGGGCCTCTCACTATCGCGGCCTCTCTTGCTGCGGAGCACAGGGTCCAGACACGCAGGCTCAGTAATTGTGGCTCACGGGCCCAGTTGCCCCGCGGCAGGTGGGATCTTCCCAGACCAGGGCGCGAACCCACGTCCCCTGCATTGGCAGGCAGACTCCCCACCACTGCGCCACCAGGGAAGCCCGACAGTGGTTTTTGAGAAAATCCTTGCTTCACAAACACCACCACTATGAATAGGGAGCAAAGGCAGTAATTCAACCCTCTACTTTCTGTATGCTTTTCTTACTTTTAATCCTTGCCAGATGTAGACTGGCAATGAGCCCAGAGGGTGAGTGCCTTCTGATAGAGGTCGTTTTGTTCCCATCTCCCTTCTAGACAAAGAATTCTTGAAGGAAAAGGAGAAGTTAGAAATGGAGTTAGCGGCAGTGCGGACCGCGAGTGAGGACCACCGGAGACACATCGAGATCCTGGACCAGGCTCTGAGCAACGCCCAGGCCAGGGTCATCAAGCTGGAAGAGGAGGTGAGCCTGCGGGGGGCGGGGGGTGGGGTGCAGTGCACAGAGCCCCGAGGGCCTCCGTTTCCGTTTCCTAACCCAGCAACTTTAACCAGAGCCAACTCCAAGGGAGCTGAGTCAGGGGAGCGATGTAGGTGACCTCCCAAATAAAAACGAATAAAAACAGAATTTATCCACCCCAGAGCCGGGCAGAGGATGAGAGGCAGACGTGAATAACCATCAGCAAAGGGTTCAGTCTCAGCCTTAAACCCAGGCTGCTGCCCACTGGCTGGCAGTTGTCCAAGGCTGAACATAAATGGAAGGACTGGGAACCACTGTGCCTGTGGAGAAAAGAGACTCAGTTAACAGTTCAAGTGCTGTGTCTCTGGGCTCTCGATTGCATAAAAAAGGCCAAGTCTTCTGATGCGGTGGGATTGGGGTGGTGTTCAGCAAACCTGTCTCCAATTTTCAGAAGTTAGCTTGGCCAGGTAATGACCCCCCGATCCAGGAAACGTTGATGCCGCTCGAGCGTGATGGGTTTAGTGGTTTCTGATGAAATCCAGCCTTTAGATGAAGTTTTAAGAAGTAGACTTTTCCTTTAAGCCTGACTGGGGAAGTAGAATGACCACTCCTGAGGTGCCGGCTAGGGGATCCGGGCTGGAGACACAGCAGCACAGGGGAGCCTGTTGTATCCGCTGTGTGTGGTGAGGCTGGGCCGAGCAGACCCACGGTGGAGAGTAGAAACTCCAAGTCACAGAGCGGCACGACCAAGATATTCTCCACCAGGACCGAGTTGGTGCTTGGCTCGCAGGAAACAGCACTATTATTAATCCAACTGCTGTTGCTGTTGTTGTCGACAATAAAAAGCTGTCCCTTCAGGAAACATCTCCTGGCGCCAGGTGGCTTGGGTGTCTCAGCAAACTTCAACTTCAAGGCTAATGCAGCTAAAGGGGAAGATTGTTAAGTCAGTGGGGTCTTGTCCATTCAACCTGTCCCGTTAAACCCCACAAGTCCTATGTACAGTTTTAATACTAGCATGAGGATCCCAGGCAACAGCCCCAGAGTCTCTTCCTTGTCACCAGCAAGCAACTCATTAAATAGGAAACTATCTGCTACAGAAAGTGACCTTGACCCCTGAAGGACAGGAGGTCTGCTTTGAGGAAGGGAGGCCAGAAGTTATTCTGAGGGCACTTATCAAGGCTCCATCTCCATGTATGGAGCGAAGGAAAGTGATAATTTTGAAATATTTTAATTTTAATATTTCTGTTAAAGCAAAAGTTGTGAACTCCTTGAAGACAGGTTCTTTATAATCAGCATTATGGGTCTTTTCTTGTCGTTATATTTATATAGGATCTGTGTTTGGTTGACTGTATGTAACTTCTCCAAAATGTCTCGTGTGTGTGGCTTCCAGTGTCCCTCCTTGTTCTTATTAAAGTTTCTTTTGAAGGATCTTAACTCAGTTTGGATGGCTCACACTGAGTGCTTACCATAACTTCCCATGGTGCTTAAGGGCTTCGACTCTAGAGGCAGACCACGTGAGTTAGACGGGTGGTGTATCAGCTGTGTGACCTTGAGTGAGTCACTAACCTATTCAGTCCTCAGTTTTCTCAGTTGTTAAATGGAGATATACAAGAGTTTACCTTCTATTGTTATTGGGCGGATTCAACGAGATACTTCATATAAAGCACAAAGCTTGGCATGGTAGTGCCTCCAAAATGTTGGCCGATTAATTACTGGTACTACTAGTCATCATCATCATTATATACTCCTTGCTAGACTTAAGGCTGATCCAAGGGTGAATGAGAGAGATCGATGCCTCCAAGAATCTTGCAGTTGGTTAGTGATAATATTAACTCGTTCATTTAACAAATACTTATTGAGTACCAACTGGATGCCAGGTACTGTTCCAGGCCTTGGGGACGTATTGTGCGCTCTGCCCCAAGCAGACAAATCTCGCAGCACTTATATTCTAGGGGCTACACACTCAGAGAATGGTATACAGTCTACGACGTGGTAAGTGGTGTATGAATGGTACTCACAAAATAGTTTATCAGATGAGGCTTTTCTAGCACAGGAACCTGCAGTTAGTAGGTCCTCAATCAAAGGCACAGTGAATGAAAGAGTCAGATGAAAACTAATCCCAAGAGTAGGTGTAGAAAAGGCTATAAGTTGCTGTCCGCGCCCCCCGGCAAAAGGTCAGAAGCACCTCGTTTTTTATCGCAGTGGGTTTGGCTAGGGCACAGACATTGCTCCTGGCAAGGCTGCCTGCTAAGTCAGAAACCACCCTTTGCAGCGAACACTTAAATCGCTAGCATGTTCCAACTTGCCAGTGCAATCATGGGTTGAACTCAGGATCTGAATCACCCGCAAGGCATCTGCATGCCCAGGTGCAGAGTGACAGGAAATAGCATCTGGTGTCTCCTCACCCAGGACCAGATCAAGGAAAAGCCTCAGTCTGATTTTTGGCACCAGCCAATCCCCAGAAAGTTAGAAATGTGCCTGGGATCTATCTATGAACATGGGTCCAACTCCTAACTGGAAGAAAACAAAGTCTGAGGGTAAGAATTTGAAGTGGTTGATCAGTGAGTCTAAATCCATACCTGATGTGACATTTACATAAATCAATTTTTACCTTAATTTGCCTCTCCTCAGTGATTGTGTGGTTTGCGTGTTCATTAGGCCTTTCCCGTCTCTCCAGGGCTGTCATCCATAAAGGGCTCTGAAATCTTTAGGAGGAAATTACTCCACAAGTATCTATAATCAGATATTGTCATACTCATTCACACATACACAAATGGGTACACATGCATAAATATATACAGTCACAATTTTTCTAATAGTAATTGGTATAGAAAATTTGAAAAATACAGAAGAGAGTAAAGAAGATGAGAAATTATTATTCTGCCATACAGACAAACACAGTTGATGCTTTTATTTCCTTTCAGTCTTTTTTCATACATAGATGATGATAGATAGATAGGCATAGTTGTGATAATGTATATAATTTTTGATTCTGGATTTTTCAGTTAACATTATAGAATAAGCATTTCCTTGTAACATTTAAAAAATCTTTATTAACCTCATTTCCAATGCCTGCTGATGCTATAATGACTCAGCAATAACCATGGATTGAGCTCAGAGCTGTATAAATGACTGAAAGCAGGTGGCCTGTTAGGGTCTTCAGTTCCTAGCATCCCAGCTGATTTAGGTGTAACTGGTGGCCTTCGTCTAAATCTTTTCTGTCCCAGCACACCTGAGGGATAGGAGTGGAGAAGGTACATGCACTTGTAGTTTAAATAGCATCTCGAGGTACTCTGACACACACACCCCCAATCTCCACCCCAGCTTTGAGGATCACTGTCCAAATTCCGTGTTCCCTTTTCCTCTCCTCCTCCACTCAGCTCCGAGAGAAGCAGGCATACGTGGAGAAGGTTGAGAAGCTGCAGCAGGCCCTGACCCAGCTGCAGTCCGCCTGCGAGAAGCGGGAGCAGATGGAGCGGAGACTGCGCACCTGGCTGGAGAGGGAGCTGGACGCCCTGAGGACCCAGCAGGTGAGGGGCGGGGCCCTCGGAGTCTGGCGCATGCGTTCTGTGAAGGCCACGGAGCTGAGCACCTGCTGCCCGCCAGGCTCTGCGCTCTGCCCTGAGGATTCAGGGGTAGACGAGAGCTTGCTGTCCTCCGTGGTCCAGCACAGAGGCCAGTGGAGGAACCAGTAAGTCCACTCACTGGAGAGACAAACGTCTTGACAGGGAGAAAGTGGTGACCCCTGGGGGCTGGGTATGGGGGAATGCGAGTGCAGACGGCTTCATAGCGGAGGACATTTGAGTTGGACTTCGAAGGATGAGTTTGTTGGCCATTCTTGGGGAAGCATCAGAGGTAGAGGAGGAGTATGCATGGAGGAGAGAGATGAGAGGCACGTGGTGGGTCCAGGACAGCTGGGGGCAGCCAGCTGGGGGAGCATACAGCTGGAGGCAACGTCCAGTTTGTGGAGGGCTTTTGGTCAGGTTTGAGAGACTGGATTTTTTTTTTCCTGTAGGATCAGGAGAGGAGCCCTCTGGTGGTGTCAGAGGAGGGGCTGGAGGAACAGATGTTGAAGTCAGGGGAGCCAGTCCGAAAGCTGTTAGTGTCATCTAGGGTGTAGTGACAGTGGGAATCCACGGGGGACCTAGAACGGGGGTGAAATTGGGAGGACCTGATCATCAGTGAGTTTTCAGAGGTAAAGGACAGGAAGGAGTCAGGACTATCCCTAGAAAATAATATTGGCCATAAGTTCCGTGTCCTTCTGCCTCTCCCTGTTTCTCCTGGTAACAGCTGTTCATGTAATTCAGCTGCAAATAAACTCAGAGTAAAACACCCCAGCCCAGGGTCCTCGTGGGCCTTGGCAAGAGGAGAAGTCCTATAGCTGGGCCGGGCTCCGTTACAAGCGGGTCAAGGGCTCCTGGTGTGTCATCAGCCCGCGTGGTGGGCAAAGCCCTCTGTGCAGCTGGTGAAGAGTGTGCTCTAAGTTTGGAACCAGGGAAATGCGAGACAGGACTCCATGGAATTATCTGGTGGATAGGGCATAGTGGTTATGGTTGAAACACTTGAAAACACTTGAAAGCATATGCTCTGGCCAGCTCAGCCCTTTCTCATGGCAGCGCACACAGTTCCCTCTGGGCGTATGTACTTGGCTGGAGATGGAGGTGTTAGCGAGATTGCCCAGAAAATCAAGGAGCCCACCCAGGCCCCTACCAACTTGGCTTAGTTGATAGCTCACAGGGAAAAGTGAGTCTGTCTCTGGACTTCTGATCCTTCTAACCTGTGCCGCGTTCTCTGGCATTTCAGGGCCACCCTTCAGCCATTTTCTGTTGCTCCGTTATTGAGATCTGAAGTTCTCCAACTGGAGGGCAGGCTCTCTGGTGTCTGGTACTGTGCTGGCACCTGGTGGGTATTTAGGAGTCTTTGGCTGACAGAATGGGCACATCTCAGTATTTAGAGCAAAAAAGAATGTTCTTTTCCAGTTAATGTGCCACCCACACCCTATAGTTAAATTACTTATCCCTGGATCTTCTATTTTGAGTGCTATGAAAACAGACTCTTCATTCATTTCAGCTACTGTACGTATTCTAAACTATATCTCTCCCATTGATTGCATTTGGGATTTGTGCCAGTGGTATTGCTGTTGCAGGCAGTACTCTAATGAGCTGCCTTTTTACATGTCTCCTTGCAAAAAAATGTAAGAGCTTCCCAAGAGGATATACTTAAAAATGGGATTTCTGGATAACGAATGGGTATGCAAAACATCACTAGATATTGCCAGATCACTCTACAAAGTAAATATACCAATTTATCCAAAATGTATAAGAATGTCTTCCTGTACATTATCATCAACATTTAGTTTTGCAAGATGTCTTTTTCTTTAAGAAAAAAAAGGGGGGATGAAAGGAACCAGACTCAGCTCCATTATCCTTGTTGTGTTTCAAGAAGAAATGTGAATGAAACATTATTTGAAAAATTTCTCTATTGCCACAGAGGACCATTCCCGTATGCACACTCAGACCCACACACACTCAGGCCCATTCTTTTCCTCAGAGCAGCAAACACAGCTTTCCCACTGTTTGTAAAGGATGCTGTCAGATTTCGGCTGCCTGTGGGGGACAGAAGTTTCAGAATCAGGGCTGTCCTGGGGAATTACGTGGCTTGCATTTTGGACTTGTCTTCGGGAGCTGACAGCAGATCCCTAGATATGTACGGCTGACATGAGACCAGAGAGTGGGGAGACAATCTTTAAACAGAACTTTGCTGCCCAGCATCTCTTTAAAATAATATTACAATTGTTTTTTTAATGAGAGTGTTAATCTGTCTCTTCTGTTATGAAAGGCACTTGGGGATCTCCCTACTTTTCCCTGCGTTTGCCTACTCATTAAAAAGATGAGTATTATTTTTTATTTTTTCCTTTAATACTTCGTTTTCTTATTTTACCAATGAGCATGCATTATTCTATAACCAGAAAAGACAAAAGTGTTGTTACAAAGAAGTCCACCAAAACACCTTAATAGTTCCACGTGGCCAATACTATAGTTTGGTTCAACTCCTGCCTGGAGTCTGTGGACAAGTGTGGTGATCACAGTTCCGCTGGCCCCCAGCAGGGGTGACCAGCATCCACCCTGGCGCGTGGGGTCACCCGAGAAACTCTGCCTCTCTGATCTGCTTCCTCTATTTAGTCTGAGGAGCTCACACATGTGTCCACCCCGGATGTGGGCAACCACCTCGCACACTGCTCCTTCACTCCAGGGTCACCGAGGCATTTACCTGACCCCGTTAGAAGGCATACTGAGGTCACACAAAATAAATAAAGCCCCTTGTCATCTCTCCCCTCAACAAAGCAGTGAGACCACACTGCCTGCCTCTTCCCATGGAGAATCATTCTGAAGGGACCATTGAGAGAACAGCTTAGAGCACTTTTGAATCGACACCCCACACAAGGGCTCTGCCGTAGACCTACGCCAGGACACAGCTGAGCCTCTCCACCCGGCCCTCTCCACACAGAGCCCCCAAGTGAGCTCCAGTTACTCCTGCAAGTTATTTCTTCTGGAACCTTCCAGAAGGGTGGGTAGGCTGGAGGTGAGCGGAGTGGCATGGAATCGTGAACTGAGTCAGAGCATAGGCTCGGGGGTTAGGCTGCCTTCTCCTCCTACTACAAAAGGGAACTTTCTGAGGCTTCACTTCCTTGTCTCTAAAATGGGGCACATAACTTATATTTACCATATACTTGTAACTAAAAATAAGAAAATCTGCACAAAGTACTTACACAGTGCCTGACACTTAGCACTTGGTGAAGGAAGAATAACTATCATTGTTGTTCTTCTCTTCATTACCTTCAGGGTCATTTGATGGCTTAGGGCATCTTTGGTGCCCAAGTTACTCCAGCTTTTCCAATCCCATTGAAAAAAAAATGACAAGTGTGGCTGGACTGAGAAGGTCGGAGAGGGAAGATAGGTCAGGACACTAGGACCAGCAGGAAAGAGCAGCTCTCAATGAACAGGTTCTGTTATTAGAAGTAATCTCCCCCTACTTTGGGAGGCAAAGTGTGGTACTTAAGCATTCCTAGAAGTTGGGGGGAAGTGAAATAGAAATAATGGTAAAAGAGGAAGGGAAATTAACATTTTTAAGAACTCACAATCTTTTCTTTTTGGAAAAGAGCTGAAAGTAATTTTCACGTCTTACTTCCACAGTAGTCTTAGGAGGTAGAAGAAAGAAGTGGGGAATGTTCTTGAAGGGCAAAACAAGGCCCAGGGCAGCTAAGAGACCAGCCCAAGGTCATGTAGCAAATTTAGGCCTTTCTCCCAGGTGAACACGCTGAGGGCAAAGATTTTTATCTGTATTGGTCACTGTGGTATATCCCCTGCACAGGATGCGTGCTTAGTAAATATTTGGTGACTAGCTGAACGGGCAGCAAAAGCTGGCCTGCCTGACCCTTAATCTGTTTTTCTGGGCAATGTATGTACCCGTTAGACTGTGCTATCTCTGACTATTGAGTGTCTAAATTCTTGCGTTTATTTAAACAGCTCTTAAGGACCTGAGCAGGTCACCAGCCGAGGTGGCAACACAAGGGATTTGGATAGAAACCATAGATGGCAGCTAAGTGAGGCTGTGGGATCTTTTTCTTGGAAAGTTTCTCAAAGCAGGGTAGTTTCTCATCTCAGTGGACTGGTTTGTTTGTCCTCCTGCCCTGAGGCCGGGTGCCTGGCTTGATGGGGTCGGTGACTTCCTATGCAGGCTGATGAGGACAGGTACACGCTTTCCAGTCTATTCCGGCTTAAATGCCGGCCACTGGCCAGCTACCACTGGATCCTAGAATAACTTGTATTTGTAGCTTTCAAGAATCAAATAGAAGCATATGGTTTACAAAAAGCCCGTAGGCCCGTTTGTCCTCTTCTGTCTGGTGGGATTAGATTCCAGCAGTGCAGTTCAAATGCCCAGCTGTTGCTCTGGGTAATTTATGCGGTTCAGGGTGAAAGGTACCTCTCACCTTGCAAACAACCCTGCATTTAAAGTTTGTGATCACTGGGAAATAGGAGGGGAATGCATGTCCCAGGACAGAGAAGAGCTGGGATGAAATCGTTCTCCCCTTGAGTAGCTTAGGCCCGACTGGTCTCCTAACCCCCGGGTTCCCGTGATGACCCATCTCCACCACTGGCCAGAAAGTCAAACCTCCTCGTCCTCTAAGTCATCTGTTTAGAGGAAATAGTATCCCTGAGTTAGAAGGGAGAAAATCTGAAAAGTGAATATCCTCAGCTCATGAGCTCTTCAGATAAAACAGCCGCTTTGTGTTGTGTTATCCGAATAACACTTCTCTCTTATGGACACAGATGGAGAGAAGGGGCTGGAAAATGAGCTTGACTTGCCTTAGAGGTTTTTCTGGTAACACTGTACTTTGGTTAGCCCTTTAAAGTGTATTAAGTGCTTTCATGTTTATTATCCTCTTTGATTGTTGGGCTTCCATCTGGGGCAGGTCTTAATTTCTGTTTCCCAGATGGGAGGCTGGGCAAACATGCCCTTAAGGCATCTCACGCCCACTTCCTGTACCTTCACATTCTATCTCCCAGCCTCAGGGGAAGCAAACAGCTGAATCACTTCCTTGAACTCTGGAGAAAGTGCCCTAGACCCGGAAGCCAAACTTTGTTCCTGTTCTGGCTCTTGGTATAACTTAACCGGAAGACATTGGACAAACCACTTCCTGTCATGCAAAGCTGGATATAGGCAGACAGACTCGGGTTTGAACCCTGACCCTGCTACTGATCAGCTTAGAGACAAGGAATAGTTCATTCAATCTCTCAGCAGCTTGGTTTTTCCATCTGTAAAATTGGGATAATACTCTCTGTTTTATAGGGCTCCCGGAGAATTAAATGAGATAGAGGAAGTGGGGATAGAGGTTGATGGTGTCAGAATCCACCCGCATTCGGGTCATCAGTGCTGGAGAAGGGAACAAGGGTGAATGTGCTGCAGGATCTGGGTGAACCGTGCGTGCTCCACGTGGGTTACTCTGCCCACCCAGGGTCTACTTTATAGTCCCGATTCAGCATGAAGATGTTACTTCCTGGGCTTCCCTGGTGGCGCAGTGGTTGAGAGTCCGCCTGCCAATGCAGGGGACGCGGGTTCGTGCCCCGGTCCGGGAGGATCCCACATGCCGCGGAGCGGCTAGGTCCGTGAGCCATGGCCGCTGAGCCTGCGCGTCCGGAGCCTGTGCTCCGCAACGGGAGAGGCCACAGCGGTGAGAGGCCCGCGTACCGAAAAAAAAAAAAAAAAAAAAAAAAAAAAAAAAAAGATGTTACTTCTTTCGCATCTCCAGAAACACGGAAACGGCCAGCCAGCCAGCCTGCCGGAATACAATGCCCCGGCCCTCATGGAACTTGTAAGGGAGAAGGAAGAGCGGATCCTGGCGCTGGAGGCTGACATGACCAAGTGGGAGCAGAAGTACGTAGAGGAGAGCGCCATCCGGCACTTCGCCATGAACGCTGCAGCCACTGCAGCGGCCGAGAGGTAAGTCCCGTGGAACTGTGCTGCTCGGAAAAGCACAGCTGGAAAAACACAGAGTGTAAAACACAGAGTGTCCAGAGGGGTTCAGGGATGCATCCCAGGGAGTGAGAACAGTTAAAAATAATTATAAAGTGGCCGTAGTGCTAGTTGGAGAGCAAAGTGGTATAATGTTTCTGAGGATGATTTTGGCAATATGTACCTCTCCCTTGGTTCCAAAATTCTAGTTCTCGACATTTATCTTAAGGAAACCATTATATTATATAAGTGCCTGAAGTTACATAAGTTTTTATCCCAGTGTGGTTGAAAACATCAATACATTTAAAATAGAGTAGAGCCCAACAAGAGGGATTCATTCAATAATTTCAACTCCATCCACACAGCGGAGTACTACGTGATCTTTAAGAATGATGCTGGGGAAGTATACTTTATGCTCTTTTAAACAGTGGGTATGTTTCATGGACCAGACAAGAATATGCAATCCTCATAACAGCCGTGAGAGTGGGAACTATTATTATCCTCATTTTGTAGGTGAAGAAATGAGGCTTAGAAAGATGCAGTGGTTTATTCCAGATCACACTGGTAGTAAGTGTTGAAATTTGTCTGACTTAAAACCTGATTTCACTTGGTTTGCAGTTGTTTGCTGCTGCTGTCAGTTATTGCCTCTGTTGCTTTATCTCCTTTGTTGCAGGCACATAGCCTTATTTTTTCTTTAAAAATTAGCTCGGAATGCTCGATAGTTCACAAAATAATCCCGTTAAGCTCTACCTTTGTCTGAATGAGCAGGTAGTTTCCCTTGACCGCTGGACCTCGCCTGACTTGCGTGGCTGTGCGTTCTACCAGCCCTGCTTTTCACCCATAAGTTATTCAATATATTGAGCATTGAATTGTCCCTCTGCTGCGGACTGTAGGTGTGTGACTGCACCAGGCTTTCTGAGTGTCACTTTATTCAGAACTTACCCAGTTTCTGAAATGGAAATTATAATTCTTGTCTGGTTATGAGCAGGAAACCAGACCGTATTCCCCTGGGAGGACACTAAAGCCCCAATAACAATGTCAGTGTGTTACCTTGGAAGCATGACCCAGGGCCTTTATGGGTCATTGTTGTCTCAGCTCTTTTGATTTATCAGATCAATGCATGCTTGGGGTCCTAGGATGAACGGGACTTGAATGTAAAAGAAGTAGGGGAAGGAACTGGTCTGAGGCATGAGACTCCTGGTTGGGCACAGGATGGGGGTGGGGGGATGTCGTGAGTAGAACCAGCCAGAGTGCACAGATGGTCAGCCCCACTCACGCTGTGCTAGGCCCAGCCTTGGCCGTCATCCTTCGAGCAGGGGAAACACCTCTTGCCCTCAGACCATAATCCTTTGGGATTTACCCAGCCCTGTTGCTCTCTTCCTCTGCTCTGTTTGAAGTCCTGGATGGATAGATGGGATGGATGGCTGGGGACCCTTTCCACCATCCCTGCCTTCCCCCATTCTTTGCTTCCACATGTATCTGTTGAGCATCTAACAGTTCCATGGGGAACTACCCTCCCCTCTACCGACCACTGCTTCCCACAGTCTTGGGAAAAATCAGTTCAGAGGAGGTCATGTTTTTAGCTCCAATCTTAATGTTCTTTTCAAAGAAGACCTCTATAGTTTAGCATTGCTTTTCTGTTGACAAAAAGGGAGAAAAGGAAACTGAAGAACTTTTGAGAAAGGTCAAAATTCTAAGCTCTTATTGCCTAGATCTAAATGGCTACATAAAAATTGGTAAAAATGGCTATTTCCGGCCATTAGGTTTGTGACTTTTCAGCTACTGCTACATACTTCATGTTTACAGGCAGTGATATTTGTATACCAACTGATTTTGCCGTCTCGGTGCATTTTGGCACCACTGATCAGAAGATTGAGAGGCTGGGCCTATTTTGTGTGGGTGGAGAAGCTTTTGAAACTTTTTGAGCATTTCAAAGTAATGTAATATTTTGCTGAGAGCTGTGTGTATGTACCTTTGAAGTCATTTTAGTCTAGTTGTACCTGCTGTCCTTGACACTATAAACATGAATTTTTAAATTTGTCTCCAGCTCTACCTAAATTCTCCAAAAAAAGATCGGTTGAAAATGTTTCTGGCCACTAATTCCTATATTGATGATTTTTGTGTACCATGCAGTGAATTTATAATTTTGTCAGTATGTTTAAAGCATTTCGCTGGTTTTCTGTGTTATTTGGCTTTCTGATTTGTTTTCAGTCAGTTTGCACTTAGCCGCATTCTCACATGTGCCCTCTTCATTGGTTTATTTTATCATTCATGTACCTTTGCTGAGGCCTTCTTCATGAAGATACAGGAGACTTGGGAGTGTAGAGTGATGGTTATGGGCATGGACTTTGGAGTCAGAGATATCTGGATTTGAATCCCTTTCCACATTCACTAACTGGGTGTTCTCGCAAGGTCACGCATTCGTTCATCTTGAAATGAGGATAGTAATGCCTCCTGCGCAAGTTCCTGAGAGAACTAAATGAGATACCACGGGTAGCATGCTTCACGCAGGCCCAGGCATGAAGGAAACACTCGTTCATGGATAGCTGTTGTTAAAAGAGACCAAAAAAAGGCCCCCTTTTTTGCTTTTTTGGGTGTTCTAGAAAAGAGCTGTAAGATTTTAAATATGAATAGGATTGTAACACTGGAATATGAAGTTAAAGGGATGTGAAATATTTGGCTGGATGATTTCTTACTAGTTTAAGATTCACTGATCAGAGACATTTTGGGCCTTTCAGCCCAAGACATACTTGGATCACTTAGATGGCGCAATTATCTTGTTTTTACCCGTCGTCATTAATTAGGAGTAATTAAATTGACAAAACCAGTGGCAGGAGGAACAGTTACCTTTGACCAGTGGTTTTCAGTCAGGCATCTGTTCCCGGCTACACTGCTTTGCAGTCTCCCTCTGTCTGTCCCTCCCCTCGACTAGACTTTCCAAGGACAGGGTGTGTGTCTTCCTCATCTTTGTGCCCTGCTGCCCAGCACGGTTGTCACTCTGAACGGAGCTGAATCCTAGGCAGGGGCTCATCAAAGCGGTGAGAGCTCGAATGCGAACGTGAAGGGGGCTTCAGTCGGAGCCTCGCTGTCCGGGAGGGCCAGTCTCCGTTTCAAGGATTTACTGAGTCCCCATTGACTGTAACATACTTGAAATAGCTGCTATATGGGTGAGAAATAGAAATAAAACGTTAACTCTGATTGAGAAAGTGAGAAAGGAGAAGTGAGCATGGAAGATTACAAGCATAGAAATACTAACCGTTGTGGTAATATCAGTATCCACATGTCAGTAGGTTAAACCTGCAGATGTGCAGTAGTGTCCCTATTCAGAGCACGCCACATAGCTTAGAATTCAATGTCATCAGTAGAAGGGGCAGGGGATTTGGATCTGGGGGTTTTATTTTGTTTTCCTTAGATACTGTCTTAGTTCTAGCAATTTAGGGAGAGAATTGGCCAGGATTTAGGAGAGGGCAAGGGCTGAAGGAGTCTGTGGAGAGATATTTTTAGTGTGGCACCCTTGGACCCCTCCCCACGAGCGTCATTCTCTGTGTGTATCCTGTGTTGCCAGGGACACCACGATCATCAACCACTCGAGGAACGGCAGCTATGGCGAGAGCTCGCTGGAGGCCCACATCTGGCAGGAGGAGGGGGAAGTGATGCAGGCCACCAGGAGATGTCAGGACATGGAGTACACGTAAGAGACAGCTGTGCGCGGCCACCAGGCTCCACTCTGGGCACTTCCCTCCAGACCCCAGTGGGGCCGCCAGCCTGATGTTTGCACTCACACTTCAGCCCTTTCCTGTTCTGAACAGCTTCAAGCTTGAGTTCTCCCTCCCACCCTGCCCCAGAGAGAAGGGAAAGAGTCTACTCAACAACGGGCCTGGAACCTGAAGTCTCTGGGGGCTAATTTCATGTCAGATGCAGGCTAATAACAAGAATTTAGATGCCCATGTGTTTTCTGGGTGTCTGTCTCTACAACATTCTAGACATTACCAGCTGGACAGGGGAAACATCATATTCCAAAGTCTCAGAGATTTTGAGCCAGGATTTATATATTCCAGCCAAAAATAAAGAACTTATATAGCTAATGCATTCTTCTCATGGACTAAACAAGACGTCCAACGGGCTTGGTGACATAATGGAGCTAGCCTGCCGCCCACCCCCAGCCCTCCCCGTGGAGCCCTGGGAAGCTGAGCTTCTCATTTTGCAGATGTGAAAATAGGACTGAGTGGCTGAGTCGTTGGTAAGCTCAGCAAGTTACTATTTGGGTTGTGAAAAGAACTCACGTGTTTTCTGATTCTCATCTTTGACCTTCAGGGAGGAAAAAACAGCTTCTCACAGAAAACCTGTCTGTCTATTTTTCTTTTTCCTCAGAAAATAGGGAAATGGACCCTCCTGAGCAGCCCACCCTGTGTGAGCCTTGAGTCTGTGTGCTTTCCTACTGCTTCTCCATGCCTCCCACTGCCAGGGTCCTAGACACAGTTCAGTCCAGGAGGTCCCTGCTGGGTGGCCGTGGTCACTCAAACTGTGTGTCCTTGGGGTCCCAGGACATCCCAGAGTCTCCTGAGGGGCCAGAGAAGGTGCACCCTTTTCAGCTACTACAAAAGATCCGTCTTCTACAATATGGAGATTGTAACTGAAGACTTCCACTGCGCTTAACTCTCTGTCCTTGAATTATAATTAAAGTCCCTGGGCATCCTGAGAGAAATGTTCATGTTATTCTAGCCAAATGGCTTTTGATCATGACTGTTTTGTTTTGTTACACAGTATTAAAAATCTCCATGCCAAAATCATAGAGAAGGATGCCATGATTAAGGTCCTCCAGCAGCGATCCCGTAAAGATGCCGGGAAGACGGACTCCTCCAGCCTGCGGCCCGCTCGCTCTGTCCCGTCCATCGCTGCAGCCACTGGGACTCACTCCCGCCAGACCTCGCTCACCAGCAGCCAGTTAGCCGAGGAGAGGAAGGAGGAGAAGACCTGGAAGGGGAGCATAGGTGAGCCCCGTCCCTCCCCAGGTGAGCCCCGCCCCCTCAGGCAAGTCCCGCCCCTCCTGAGGTGAGACTGAAGAGAAGCATCACACAAACATTGAGAGGCATCTCCTCTGGCCAAAGGAGTTCAGACACGCTTTCGTGAAAGCAGAAATACTGAGTATTCCCGAGCCTCAGTTTCCTCTATGTAAAGCGGGGAAGGATAATCAGTCACACTTTGGTGGTGGAAGCAAAGACCACCCCACCAGAGTCGCTGTGAACCACGGGTTGATTCACATCATAATTATCATCATTATTGTTGAAAGCTGAGGTGACCCTTCATGTAAAATGTTCTAATGGGAAAAACCCAGAGACCTCAGGCCTCTGAAGTTGGCTCTGCCCCAGACCAGTGGTAAGACTGCTCCACCTCTGCTTCTGTGTCTCGCAGAGCAGGGCGGTGCCTGGAGGTGTCTGCCCTGCTGTACCCCATGGGGTCATGGCAAGGGCAAAATGAGATGATGGAGAGAAAGCGCTCGGGAAGCAGTGCTCTCGAGTGCAAAGTTCTGGCGGCAGTGGTTTGGCTGGATTGTTGTTACACAGGCAGAATGTTGAGGAGAGTTCTGCAGACGTGTGGTCTCAGCCATGAACACGTTTCCTGGGGTGATGGAGGCTGGCTGGGTCTGGAGAGAAGCGGCAGAGCCGCCCGGCTCGCAGGCAGCGCATCCTCCGCTCTTGTCCCCGGCACTCCACACCCCCAGGGGCCTGGCCCTTCTTTGATGCATTTCCCCGGCTCAGAGTGTGTTTTGTTTATCTAAGGAGCCGAGAGCCTGTTTTTCTCAAAACAGAACCCCAGAGGAGCCTGGCTGCTTCGTGCCAAAGGGGATAAGAGCTTCCAGAACGAACGTGACAGACTTGGGGTGATCAAAGGCACCCAGCCACAATCTCTGTTTGAAGTTCCCCCGCGGGTTACTTCTGCAGCCCCTGCCCTCCAAGGAAATGCACTTCAAAGAGGACGTGTGTGGACAGCAGCTGGGATCTTCAAAGACCCTCCCAAGGACACTTAGCTCCCCACCCCAGTTAGAGAGCCTTGGAAGCAGCGCTCAGGCAGGCCTGGTAGGGGAGTCTGAATGTGCTCAGCTCGCATAGAAACCTCCCTGGCAGAGGCCAGTCTGTGACATCCACCCAGGCAGGCATTTCCCTGGGGTCTGTGCCTGTACCCCTTAGCATCTGATGTGTCTCAACCAGGCCTGGGAGCCAGAGGACCCGGCTGCGGGAAGAGTTGCTGTGTTCTCTGCACTGGTGTTCCTCCTCGTTATTGTGATTGGTGTCCACGTGTCACAAAAACAGAGCGGGGCCCTCTGAGGTTCCAGGCAGAGGCACACAGTCAATTCGCAAAGGTACAGTGCACAGTCCCCAAAGTGTTTCCACAGTCTCTTGCCGAGGGGCTCTGGAAGGAGGTAGAGGTGATGACACATACCTTCCTGATGGCTCAGGGGCTCCCAGGGGAGAAGACAGGCCAGTGACTTGGTTCCACAGAACATCCTTGCCAGACGGTGGCTTTTCACCAGACAGGGCGATGAGGTGGCAAGAATACAGAGTGGACTTAAAGGCAGGCACAGCTGGGTTCCAATCCCATTTCTGCTATTGATACTTCTCACTGTGAGATACTTATTACTCCAAGCTTCCATTTCCTTTTCTGTAAGACAAAGGATAACAACAGGCCCTACCTCCTATGAAATGAGATGATGTGTGTGAAGCACCTAGCCAAAGCCCCTCGCTACTCAAGGTGTGGTCCTCGGACCCTTGGACCCTTGGTCCTTGGACCACAGCCTTGGACCACCCTCTCCTGGGAGCTTCTTAGAGAAGCAGACTCTCAGGCCCCACCCACTGACTTGAATCTTCATCTTAACAATATATCCAAGTAATTGATAGGCACATTACTTTTTTTTTTTTTTTTTTTTTTTTGCGGTACGCGGGCCTCTCACTGCTGTGGCCTCTCCCGTTGCGGAGCACAGGCTCCGGACGCGCAGGCTCAGCGGCCATGGCTCACGGGCCCAGCCGCTCCGCGGCATGTGGGATCCTCCCAGACCGGGGCACGAACCCGTGTACCCTGCATTGGCAGGTGGACTCTCAACCACTGCGCCACCAGGGAAGCCCTGCACATTACATTTTGAGAAGCGTTGCTGTAGACAGACTGGATTGAGTTGCATTCTGTTATGAATGGGCATCTTGAAATAGCCCTGGCAAAGAGACGTTATGAATTGCTGGCTCATTAAATAAGTGAACAGACACTCGATTGTGCTTACCGCATTTCCTACAGGCTAGTGTTCCGGAGTGCTGGCACTGTTCTGAACGTGGGCCGTATTTCACCATCACAACAGTGACTGTTCTGTCCAGCTTTGTAGGAAGACATTGAGGAAAAGGGACACCACAGCGCATCATGCCTCCCTTTTCCCCAGCCAGCCCGCCCTCTTCCTGCCCCAGCCTCTCTGCTCTTGGGGCGGGCAGGGAGGGAGAAGAGGGCTGAGTGGTCCTTCCCAGGAGCCCAGCTGGCTTTCTGCTTCTTGGAGGACATGGCTCTCCATTGCAAGGATCTCTTTGGGGAATACTGTACACAGCTCTGTGTTGCCCTGACCAGGAAGCGTGTTTGTTTTGACCCGGGGCCTGTAGGAGACCATCTGTTACCAAGAGTGGAGGGGTGTCGGGGGCTCTTAGGCACAGCATCAGGCCGATGGGACCGTGTCTAGGAGCAGGGAAGCCTTCAGGTTTTCTGAAGCGCACAGCCACTGCCCAGGACTAGCCCTCCTGGGCCATATTAGGCAAAGCAAGCATCGCTCTAGAACACTTTGCAGGAATGCCCTCACCCCTCGGCACTCTGCCTATAAGGTGCCTCTTCTCCATTCTCCCATAGCACCCTGAGAATAATAGTGTCCTATCATTTGTCATGTTATATTAGAACCAATTTACTTGACAACTCCTCCCCCCGCCCCAGACTAGGTGTTTTGGTTTTGTTTTTAAAGAATGGCATTGAAAAAGCTGTTCTTCTGCCCTCAGGGTTGCTGCTGGGGAAGGAGCCCCATGAACACGCATCCGCCCCCGTGCTGCCCACCCCGCCTGCCACAGCGCTATTTCCTGCGGCCCTTGTCACCTCGGCCAGCAGCGCCCACGCGAAGACAGGCAGCAAGGACAGCAGCACACAGACGGACAAGAGCGCCGAGCTCTTCTGGCCCGGTGTGGCCTCCCTGCCCACGCGCGGCCGACTGAGCGGAACCCCTTCCAACAGCCCGGTCCTGAAGCACCCAGCGGCCAAGGGCACGGCAGAGAAGCTGGGTATGAGGTCCCCGCCTCCTCTCACGCTCCGGGGATCCTCAGCGCTCCCTGGCCTGAGAGGGGGAGGCTTTCGTTGAGCTGGGGAGGGGGCAGGGCTCCCAGTCAACTCTGACTTTACGGGTTATCTTCTGATTATGGTTACCCTAATGCATTTAGGCTCTGCATGCCCTTTATTATGCTGGAATTAAAATGTGTGTAGAGACTCCTCACTTATTACCATTTAAAGGAGTCCACAAGTTGCATCTGTCCTTTTAGTGTATGCTTTGTAACTAGCCCTTCCCCAGAAGGTGTGCAGACAGACGCTCCAGGGGACGTTAGGGAATTAGTTCCCGGCCCCCCCCTCCGCCCCCCAGTATATTTGAGAGCTGGTACCAGGCACCACCAGGTCCATCAAGACCAACAGGTACAAAGACATTGCCTTCAAGGTGTTTACTCGTCAAGGATTCGGGGTCGAGAGCACCTCCCGATTGAAGGAGAAGGTAGATTTAAAGTAGGCGAACTGGCCCAATACTCAGGCCAGTTCTAAGTAGGTGCCGTCAAATATTTAAGAGAAGACAGCTTAGGAGGAGCTTGGCAATGAGTCCAGAAGTGGCTTTGGACTGTTCGTAGTCATGGGGTGAGGAGGAGGTGGGAGCTACTGGGCATAAATGAATTGTTTCCTCCAGAGGGGTTCCCTGTGTTTATCCTCCAAAATAGACAAGTAAACACAATGTTATTTTCGGAGATTTAATCCTTGGGGTGCTCTTCTGCAAGGAAGGCAGGGAACATGTGACAAGGACCTGGCTCGTGGCGTGCACGTGATAGTTTGGAGGAGAGGAGGAGAGCGGGGGTGAGGGCTCCACACCAAGTCCCGATGCCACTTTCACCCGCTCAGACCTCTCCCATCACGTCCTAGTTCTGTTCTTTGTGTCCGAATCCCAGGGCCAGTCCTTTAGCTTTGGTCCACCATGGGCTGGGCACTACGGCCTTACCTGCATGCACCGATGGTGAGGGGTGGTACTTAAATGGTTCCGTTTTAGAGAGGGCTGGGAAGGCTGTGCTCCTCCTGGGGAACAGGCTGCTAATGTGTCCCTTCTGTTTGGCAGAGAATTCTCCCGGCCACGGGAAGTCACCTGACCACAAAGGTCGCGTCAGCAGCTTGCTCCACAAGCCCGAGTTCCCTGATGGGGAGATGATGGAAGTTCTCATCTAACACCGGCATCCCTGTTGAATTTTGCAACAGAACTTTGATGAGCAAGGAACGTGGCAAAGAGAAAGAAAGATCAAGAAGGTTGTGGATGGGAAATCAGGAATGATTTGAACTGATCAGGATTTCAGATTCATGAGAACACTTTTTATAAATGTTAAAAACAAAACAAAAGCAGGAGGCCTACATGACTGAAAATGAAGAGGATGTCGTGGATTTTTACTGCATATGGTGGAAGAGAGGAGGTGCATGTAGGTTTGGAAACAAAGAAGAAATAGGAAATGGAATTTTTCCGTTGTACAGAAAATGTATCTCTTGGGGAGGGTCTGTGTACACCCATTCTCTGGTTATAAACAGATAAACCTGGGCATGGATCTTCCTTGAAATACGCCCATTCTCCTTGCCTCTTAGCTTGTTTTGTTTCAGAAGAACCTCCTAGGAATCTCGGAGAGTCCGTCTTGATATAACGTAATAATCTCACCTGTGCCCTCCATGGGGTGTCCTGTGATTGCGTGTGGGTGTGGCAGGGAGGAGACATGTCCAGGGTGATGGGGAATTTAAAAGGCCATCTTCACCTCATTACCTGCTTGGTTTGGACATCTTAGCTTTTCTGGATTGAGCAGTATTTTCTAAACAGGACGGGAGCTTTCTGGTCCTGGTGTGTATCCTCCCTCACTTCTCTGAGTTCATCTCTGTCTCTGCTTCATACTCTTTAATTTTACCCTTTTTTCCTTCCTTTTTTTTTTTCCCCTTTTGCAACAAGCCATGACAGAATTCCTTTGTTCTGGGGTTTATCAGAGCAGTAACTGAATGTTCATCATTCATCATGACCGGTGGGACAAAGCCGTATGGCGGGTCCCTTGGCTGCTTCCTCCACCTTTGAGGAGTTGGGCTGCAGTGGTTGATCTCATTCTGGCCATGAACTAGGGAAGCTCCGACTAGGCGGAAGATCCATGAGCCCTGTGACGTCCTGCATTAAGCTCACGGCCCCGACTTTTTTCTCTCTCACATCAGCTCTTGCGTGGAGTTTGGTATCTTCACCTCATTGCTCTGTTGAGGTAGGACTTTCAGGACTGCACTCCGGGAAGCGAGTGACACTTGACTTGGTGGCATCTAGAATCTCCCCGGGCACTCCCGCTTTCTACTGTTTGTGGCCACCGCTCTGCCCGCCCCTCGCATCCCTCCGGGCATTGTTGATGAGCACGCAGACTCTGTGACCGTCAGCACGTGTGTGTCAGCACATCAGTTCTGCCCTGCCAGGAACTTGCTTTGTAACCTAACAGGCCGGTATCTATACAGTGTGGTCAGGTTTTTCAGGATTTCAGTTGGGAGCAACTTGTCCAAAGTAAGACGGAAACACCAGGTCAAAGAGCCAGGAGTGAGTGAGGTCGTGGGCCTCATCCCTGTGCTGTAAGGTTTCCCATCTGACTCCTCAGATGCTCAGATATCGGCTTTCTTTACAAATCTAGAAGGGGCTGGATCAGAAGAGAGAAGCTAGTCAGGCCGTCAGATGCTCACGCAGGGCCCTGATAGTTTTCTCCCTGCAGGGTAGCCGGATCTGTGTTTTCCCAGGTCCCTTTCCTCATGCTTACTTAAGGAAAGAAAAAAGAAAAAAAGCCCCAGGTCTGAGGCTTTTTCAAGTCCCACCCAGATGAAGCCCTGAAGACAGCATCACTTAGGAAATTTTGCTTGGGTGGCTCATTTTAGAGTTGGGCTTTGGAGTGTAACCTGGGTGAAGCCTCCCCATATTGAGGTGGTGGAAGGATGACAGAGGTGTGAGCTGGAGAGGGAGAGTTGGGGAAGGAAACCAGTGGCTTTGCCCAGGGGGCCTGTGAGCTGCCTGGTGGTCAGGAGAGTGAGCAGAACGGGTGCTGCTCAAGCCCTGCTCTGCGGTAGGCGCCGTGCATCACGCCTGTTGCCTTCTGCAGTCCTACGTTAAGCATCGCTGAGGACTGTGCAGCCTGGGAAACCAGAGCAGCCCTGGGTGTGAGGAGGGAGCGGTGAGACCCCATGGCTGGTGTGGGGGCCAGGTGAGTATGGACACGTCGGGGCAGGGATGGGGCAGAGGGATCCCCGTCTCAGTCTCAGTTCCCCATCACTTTTTATAGGTGATGAGGCTCAGTTGATGGCAACTAACTCTCTTAAGGACACTTTGACCCCTGATTAACATGGGGGATGGAAAGAAAACGTCTAGAAATAAGAGGGCACGTCACCTCTGCGAGCCCCCATCATCCGTGTCTGGGCTACCCCAAACATGGGCTGTGTCCCCTAGAAACGGGTGAGAGTGACAGCTGCAGCCCAGTTTCCCGCAAAGCCTCATCTTTATGCCCCAGCACATCTCGTTGGCAGCTCAGGCACAAGGCTCATTTGCTTTCCTTGGTCCCCCGAGTTGCCAGGCGTGTTAATTGTCAGAATGCAAACACAGACATCACCATTTTTCAGTTGTGCTGTAGTCCTTAATCTTTCTTTCTTCTAACCCGCTAAGACTCCTCCGTAAGAAGAGGGACCTATAGTTTTGAAATGTCTTCTTCTGTGGGCCCTGACACTTTTCATCTTCATAGCTCGAAGCCTTGCTTGCATTTAGGAGAAATGCAGCTACTGAACTCCCACTGTGTGTTCTGGCCGTTGACAATATATGATCTCACTGGATTTTCAGAAAATAATCCTAGCTCCGTTTTTTTAGTGCCAACTGTATGCAAGCACTGGGGTAAGTCCCTTTTAATGAGTCCTCAGACCACATGGGAGCAGGGGCGAGTTTATCATCCTTGTTTCACAGAGGAGGAAACTGGGGCTCAGGAGGTCAAGTCCCTCCCCCAGGAGAGGCTGGGATCTGAGCCAAGGCTTTGGGAGAGGAGCTGTGCCTTCGCCACAGGCTGGACTGCCTCTGACTTGGGGATGATAAGTGCCACGGCTTGACCCGCTCTGTCCCCTCTATGTGATGTGTGCACTCCTAGACACACACACACACACACACACACACACACACACACACACACACACACACACACACACACACACACACACACACACACACACACACAGCTTCCTGCCCCCTTGCCACCCCGGGAGCTAAGAAATAGGACTAAAGCCCAGAACTGCTAGAACTGCCCATAAACACAGGTATAGGTAGGAGTCTTTGTGTTCCGTTGTAAGCAGGACCACAAAGTCTGTTTAAAAAGCACTTACTTGCGAGTGGTCCAGAGGCCGGGCCTTCTCCAGAACTTTTCAGTGGTGTCGGATAATGAACTCGCGAGCCCTGTCTCAGGGTGAAGGGTAAAGGCCTTGGCCTTGTGTGGTGACGTGCTGGAGTAACTCCGCTTCTTCCTTCAGTGTGTCGCCTGGCGGTTTCTGCGTGCTGCCCGGGGTACTGTATGCAGCAGGAGATGTTGCTGCTTTTGGGCACTAATTTCAGAGCGTGTGCAGAACCTTTCCTTAGCCTTTTCTTCTTAGCTTTTCTTCTGCTTCCCAGAGTTGGGAAGCCAGCCACAGTGTCGTGCCCAGTCTGCTTGGAGCAGGCATGCAGGACAAGGCTGCCACGTCCCTCCCAGGGCTTGGGTTGGAGGGCAGAGAGTGGAGGCATGTCTCTCTTCTTCAGTTTTGCAGAACTTGCTCTTTGGAACCTATGTGTGCATTTGACTACACAGGACTTGGGTTGGATCGAGACAGTTGCTCCCAATGGATTGTGAACTTGGAAGAGAGAGTTCCTTGGTTCTGTGGCTCAGCGGGGAGGCTGTTGGAATGCCCCCTGCAGAGAAGCCAGCCATCACTGCTGTTCTCTCCTGGGTTTGCCTGCAGCCTCCTGTGTCCCTAGGATGCTGAGCGCTAGCAATTGCAGGTGGCTCCTGCATCCTTGTCTGTAGCTAATGGCAAGAGAAATTCTCCCTACAGCAGCCTGAGTCCCAGGGACTGATGTGAACACAGACGTCAGGTGGGGCAGCGCCCGGGGGGCTGTGGAGACTTGCAAGGTGGAGGAGTTGCAAGGTTTTGAGGCAGGGAACTCACGCTTGGGCTGCTGGGAGCTGAGCAAAGAGGTATGTTTTCCAGAACAAAGTCCTGCTGCGTGTCTGCACTGGTGCCAGCGGGGCATGCTTCTCTCTGCCCCCAGTGATCTCACACTCCTAAGCCTTGGAGGACGGTGGTACAAGGGAGCCGGGCAAGTGTTCTTAAACAGAGAAGGTCCAGCCCACAGTTGCCCGCTTCTCCTCTCCAAGTCTGACACAGCCATGGTATACGCTTTATAAATGTTGGTTTTCTCTTCTTTTTTCTTGCTAATTAATCAGTGGGTTTAAAATGTCTTCATTCAACATGAGGATTGTTTAATGGGTTTGCCTCTGGTGTGTGGCTCCATGAGAGATGCGCAGAGTAATTAAGAAGTTACCAGAAGCTGATCAGCTGGGAGCATGGAGAAGTCAGCATTTCAGTAAATGGATTTCTTCTGGAACTGTCAATAATGAGCAATCTTTTTCTGTCCCTTTTAAGTAGTATCCCCTTCTCTCATCTGGTAATTTAATGTATAAAGACACGTATATGTCAGTGCGTACATAGGAGGTGTGACTGTAAGGTTGTATGTCGAGTTTCTTTTCTTAACATCCAGAAGATGCAAGTGTTTCATCTCACCCCACGTTGCTTAAGAGGTGACCCTTTGCGAGACTCTGTGCTGATTACTGCCGTGCTAAGTAGAAACATTTTGCAGACGCCTCTGTTAGAATGGATCTGGGGGCCTGGCATGTTCCTCTGGTTATCCTTAGAGTTGAGAAAGCATCATCCTTTGAAGGCAGGTTTAAGTTTGGAAATAATCCCAAGTCATTCACTCAGTTGGATAAATAAAGATGGGTGATTAAGGTAAGTCACATCCTTTTAGCTTTTTCCTTTGAAAGAAGTCCTTAAGATGTTTCTGGGGGATGAGTCTTTGGACCCTCAGAGGCTCTCAGAGTGACCACTTCAAAGGAGGACAGTCATCGTTAGTACATGTACCTTCCAGAGGCTTCGTTGTAAAAAGCCTGCTCCCTTGCCACGCCTTGTATGTGTTCACGTCTCTGCGTACACGCGGGTGTAAGTACACATTCACGAGTCGCCGCCTCCAGTAGGAATTCTGTAAAACCCTGTTAGACTTAAGTGCATGTTATTGTCATGTTAGGCCAAGACTGAGGTGTTTCTTTGTCATGAAACTTCGCTTCCTCACGGAATTAAAATATTGTTTTTTCAATATAATGAAGTACATATACAGTATTTTCTTGTATCAGCTCCTGAAGTTTTGGTGCCCAGTGGTGTGTTTACATGTGGTTTGCCTAAGATTCCGTTCACATAGAGACACCTGTAAGTATTTATTACAAACCGGAATGTAAGCAAATTGATCCATAGTGATTTTCTTTGAATTAAGGTGTTTTCCCCTTTTGCGGAGGGGAAGGGGAGGCTCCTTCTCCGCGTGAGGCTCATGCAGAATCTGGGACATTCTGTGAGGCTGGGCAGGCCATGCACCCACCTCAGCAAAGCACCAACGGCCGGGGTGCCGCCACACTTCCCGCCAGCTGTGTGTGTCACCGCCCTGCTTGGTGGCGTGTGCGTGTTCCCTCCAGCAGACTCTGCTGTAAGATTCTGGCATCTTCGATGTGCTAGTCTGTATTGAAGCAGAGGTGGAGGGTGCAGAGCTGCACGGCCAGATGGGTCTGTGTCCAGAGTGGGGAAATCCAAGAAGACGGCATGTCCCTCACAGCAAATGTTGATACTGTTGGTCAGCCAAAGATTTTCATATTCTTTGCTGCTTAAACTTGTGCCTTAATATTGTATATAATAAATGGATAAAATGGCTCTCTCCCTCACGCTTGCTCTTTTCTGTCCCAAGGAACTTATATACCAGGTGCTCAGTAAATGTTGGTTGAATTTCATTTCATGTTACTGCTGGAAGCAGCCTCACTTGCTGTTTGGCTTGCAGAGGCAAGAGGCATCCCGCGTGCCCCCCTCCCTCCCCCCAGCCCCTGTGGGCCTCATGCTTTTGATCCCAGGAGGAAATGAGTCATCCAAACCCCTGGAACTTGCCGTCCACCCTGCCACCCACCCCTCCAGACAAATACAGAAGGAGGAAACGCCGGGGACGTGGGCGCGGGAGACGGTGGCCACTTTGATCACATCTGAGTGTCCTCTTTGGGCGATCCTGGGTTCAGGGCCTGCCAGTGACCACCGTCACTCAGGAATTTACCCCAGCAGCCTGGGCCCTGAGTCTGAGCTGGAGTCGGAAGCGTCTCTGTGCCCCATGATGGACGTGGCCGATGTCGCTGCCTTCTTAGTGTCTTGGAGTCACAGGAAACGTGGGGGGCTTTGGTAGAAAGAAGTCACATGGTAAAGTGGTGAAATTCAGGTGGGAGCCACAGTGGCTGAAGCAGGAGAAAGGGACAAATTCCATGAGAGTCCCCGAGTGAAGGGTCCCCCCCTCCTCCGCCCGAAGGGGACAGTGACCTGGGAACACTGCTGGGGAGGGCGAGGTGCCCTCTGTTTGTTTTCTAGTTGTGTCTCTCTGAGCAGAAGCCTCTCGCGCCCGCCCCTGGCCCGAGCATGGGTAGAGCTTCCTAAATGTGAGTGTAGGGAGAGCGAGGGATGCACCTCTTGTCCCCCAGGGACGGCCGGTGTGGTTTGCACGCATTACCGTCTTCAGTCCTCACAACAACCTGGGCATCCCCATTTTAAAGACAAGGAAACTGAGGCTGAAACAACCTTGGGCAAGTAACGTGTGAACGATGGCAGGATTTGAACCCAGATCTACCTGACCAGGAGCCCGTGCACTTGCAGTGAAAGGTGGGTAGGGGCTGGGAGCTTGGGTTCTGACCTGTCCTGCCTTCTACCCAAAGGAATTCTCTGCAGGGACCCCCAGATCCCTGCACGTGTGCAGATGTGACTCATGAGAGTAAAGGGCAAACTGGGCAGCTCCCCAGCCTCCACCTCCCGGGACTACTACGGAAAGACAGCTGGAGGCCCCGCATGCCTCAGGGCTCAGATGAGGACCCTTCTGAGCTGGCATCCACCTCTGCCATCTCCCTGCCCTGACTCCGTGCTTGCCACTTGTGGGAGGTGCCCAGGCCTCTGTCCTGGATCCCGGGCTGGGGCCTCTGCACTGCGGGGAATGGGAGCAATGCCTTTTACATTGCCTGGGCTCATTGTAATCAGGAGTTACGCCCCAGGTGAGAAATAAATCAGGAGTTCTGAAATTCCTTTCTTAAAATATACAAAGCTCGGTGATGAAATAAAAGGAGCTTTAGGTCTTTAAAGAATGTTGCCGTTTTCCTGTTTCTGTGGCCCTTTTATCAGGCACAGCCATGTCTGCGATGTGCCTCCTTTACCTGCCCTGTTCTTGGCAGGTAGATGTTCTGTCTTAGCGAGTCTGTCTCCCTCAAAACTCTCCCCTTATGCAGCCCAGAAGGAGACCCTTCCCATGTGGTGTGGATTTCTATCAAAGGGTGACTCTTCCCAAGTTCCTGATGTGAAAACAGAGAATACAGGGCTCACAGGCTATGTAGCTGGGTAATTTGGAGTAAAATAATGTGAACCTTAGTCCTAGTGTTGGAAACATACTACGGAACTTTACATCCTGACTGGTTTCAGCCCTCTGACTGTTTGAGGGAGGAAGGACCTAACATTTATTGAGTTGGCTTTGGAATATTGCTTCACCTTCACAACCTCCAAGGTAGGTGAAGGCATCTTCATCCCTGAGTTTCAGATGAGGAAGTAGGCTCACGAGAAGTGTAGTGCGTGTCGGGCTGCACGTCCAGCCCAGGCCGGCTTGCTCTAGGTCCCCATCCTTCTCTCCTGTACTGCATCGTGGCCTTTGACTTTAGTGGCTTTTATTTTTAATGGTCTGTTTGCTTGTTTTTGGTTTTAATAGTTATAGAGAGAATTGGTAGGCAAGTGGCTAGTTGAAAAAAAGAAAACACTTTATAGAGAGAAGAGAATCGATAGGCAAATGGCTCTTTTCAGAAATGTATTTCCAGCAGAAGGCCTGTGTGGATGGACGGGCTTGATCCAAGCCTCTGGTCTCTTTGCAAGATGAGGACTTAACGTAGAGCGGCTTGACTGTGTACTGACGCAGGTGCACTTGGGGGGCGGCACCAGAGAGAAGGGACCCAAGGTAGATGTGGTCGCAGGGCCCACTTTCGGGCTGGGGTCCCACTCTTGTTTTTCCTCAGGCACAACCTGAGCCCACAGAACTGCGGTCCAGAGATGCTGAGGGTAAAACGGAAGTGCCTTTTATTTCCGGTCAGATGAGTCCTGGATTGTCCCTGACGGACATCTCTGTGTGGGTCTCCCCAGACCTGGTCCAGACCTGGTGCCTTCCCTTCCACCTCTGTGCTCTGCTCGCCGTGCCATCCTCTCCGTCACCTCTGCTGGGGCTCCCTCCCGTCCCCTGTTCCTGGCTACGCACTCCACCTTCCCATGTTGTTTCTCTCCTTTCATTCTCTCCATCCTCACGGCCTTAGCTCCAGACCTCATCTCTCACTTGGACAATTTCAGGATCCTCCTGCCTCCCACTGCAGCCACTGCATCCCTGACACGGACACCAGAGAAACGAGGAATGACCGGCGTTTATTTATTGTCATTATGCAACCCCACGCTCCTGTGAGCCACTCCTACCTTAGGACATTGAATTCTTACGGTCATGTGAGGCCGGCGCTGTTATTAGATCCCCATTTTACTGGAGGAGAAACTAAGAGGCAGAGAACTTAAGTCTCTTGCCCCAAATTCTAGAGTTTGTGGATGGCAGGGCTGGGATCCAGACCTGGCAGACTAGCTCCAGAGACTCCAGGCCACACTGGTCCCCTCAAGCTGTTAAAGTCTGATCACATCACCCCCTCAAGGGGAACCACAACAGAATTATTAGCTCCCAGTGGCCTTCAGAAGAACGTCCAAACTGCTGATAAAGCCTTCATGCTCCATAATCCTCGGCCTCGGCCCAGGCCCCAGGCTGGTTTCCTGCCACTTCCCTCCCTCCCTCTCCGGCCCTCAAGTCACCCCGCCATCACTTCCATGCCCCGAATCTGCTCTGTGCGTTTCCATTCCGGCCCTTGGCTCAGAGCCCCGCTCTCTGTCTGTCCAAGTCCTACTCGTCCTTTAAAGTGGAGTTCCAATGTCTCTTCCGTCAGGGAGGCGATCCAGACCCCAAGTGTCAACGTACATCGGCCTTCCTCCATTAGTAGCTGAAGCACCTCGAGAAAGTTGCTGAACTTCTCAGAACGTCTCACCTGTAATATGACATGGGGGTGGTACCGTGTCTGTTTCTCCACTAATATGAATCGGGCCCTAGTACATTTCATGACACTCTATAGGGGCTCGAGCACGTGTTGACCGAATGAGTCAACCCTGAGGATTTCATGGGGGAAGAGTTGGAAAGTGCCCGCCCATGGTAGGCCCTCCACACAGGACGGCTCTGAGCATCGTGGCATCTCCCAGCCTCAGTCCACCTCCTATTACAGTGAACGCATACAGGAGTGCCTGTCGTCAGCTCGTCCATCTGGGGTAGGAACCCTGTCCTGTAGCCAGAGTAGATGCTCATAAAGGTTTGAACCGAATGTGAATTCTCCCAAGCGGCTTGCATGTGTTCAGCGACTGTTTTCAGGGAAACCGGCAGAAGAAACCAGAGTAAAATCCAACTTAAAAATGATGCAAGTAGGGCTTCCCTGGTGGCACAGTGGTTGAGAGTCCGCCTGCCGATGCAGGGGACACGGGTTCGTGCCCCGGTCTGGGAAGATCCCTCATGCCGCGGAGCGGCTGCGCCCGTGAGCCATGGCCACTGAGCCTGCGCGTCCGGAGCCTGTGCTCCGCAATGGAAGAGATCACAACAGTGAGAGGCCCGCGTACAGCAAAAAAAAAAAAAAAAAAAAAAATGATGCAAGTAATCCACGTTTGTTATAAAAAGAACAATCCCATGATATGGAAGTGTACAAAATAGAAGCTCTAAATCCCTGTAAGTCACCACCGTGAACAGTTGTATACAACCAAATAGGTAGGTATACAGATGTGAGAATGAATATTAATTTTAAAATAAGACCATGCTATTTCACACAAAATTCTTTTTCACTCAATAATAGATCAGAGGCAGATTTCTCTACCCGCATATATAGGTCTATCTTCTTGTCTTTGGTGGCTGCATAGTGTTTCTTTGTATGGAAGAGGGGAGCTGATTGAAGTCCATGCTCCGTTGCTGCCCCCACCAGCTTCCCTACAGCATTTTCCCAGCAGTTAAGGGAGAACTAACTGCTAAGAAAGAGGCCAAAACTTACAATTTGTGTCAAGCTTGGCCAAACGCTGTCCCCAAGTTCCTCCAGGGCGTCGTAACATTTCCATTGGCCTGTCCAAGCACGATGACATGGGGACCCCAAGGACTTGACAGTGCCATGGCCCCAGCTGATGGTTCAGGCCCAGCCTAGCCTCGCCTGCCCTGTTTCTATCCAGAAAACCTGCCAGCTCTAACTGACAGGCTCATTTTCCATCCCATGTCCTAGCCTTCGGCCCGGAGAAGGACACGTTTTCCTGACATTATCCAGCTCAACACGAGGCCAGTCTGACTTTGTCCAGTGATGTTGATTATGTTGATCCCTGTCTTGTCCCCGGCATTTTCATTTTGCGGAGTGTCTATCAGATTTTTACAAATATTTAGCTTTAGGAATAGCCTGTAAACAGAAGCTCAGTTCACAATTCACTTATCACGTTATTACTGAAAATTAATTATGCGCCCAGCACATGTCAGATCCTGGGGGCGGGAAGCCAGGAGGTACAGATCGCTCTGGTGATTCCAGCCCCGAAGGAAGAGGAGGGGAGACTCAGGTGAACTGACCAACTACTGCAAGCCAAGCATTTTACATCAGTCACTGCATGGGGTCTTCAGGACAGCAAGTACAGGGAGATTTGGAGAGGTTCAGCAAATGACCCAAGGTCCACCCTTACCCAGGTGAGTGGCCCGGTGGCATGTGAGCCTAGGTTTGGGTGCATAAAAGTCAAGATTTTCCCATTATAACCTGCAGCCTCTGCGTTTAAGTCTAATTGAGGTCGTGGGTACAGGAAACAAATTGCTCCTTGCTTATCTTTGTTGGGGCAGGTACACCAGGTCCCTGGACGGATCTGTTAAGACCCCACCACCCTCGGCAATTGGGAATCAAGCACTGGGCTCAGCCACGTACTGCCGTCCCCAGCCGGGGTGAGGGGTGTATGTGGGAAGAACAGAGGTTCCACCAACTTTTGCATGTGGCAGTCTCACAGTCGGGACCCAGTGAGAGAACCCAGGCTGAATCTTTTCCCCCTTCTTTTTTGGGGGGGGCGGTGTTAAGTTTTTTTCATTTAATTTTTATTTTATGCTAGAGTATAGTTGATTCACAGTGTTGTGTTTGTTTCAGGTGTACAGCTAAGTAATTCAGTTATACATATGCATATATCCAGTCTTCTTCAGATTCTTTCTTTTCCCCCTTCTTCCATCTCTAAGAGCTCCACAGCCACCAGCAGGGCCCATCAGCTGTCCTATCCCAGCCTTTCCAGAAGAACCACGGAGAGGGGATCCGCAAAGGAGCCCGTGATGTTCCCTGCCCTCCTTTCTCGCTGGTCTATTTACTTTCTCAATCCCATTTCACCTGGAAGGGAGGTAGTTGGAGGCAATAACCATAAGCAGTATCTTTATTTATTTAAAAAAACTTGGGCGGAATTCCCTGGCAGTCCAGTGGTGGGGACTTTGCGCTTTCATTGCCAAAGTTCCGGGTTCGATCCCTGGTCAGGGAACTAAAATCCCACAAGCTGTGAGGTACAGCCAGAATAATAATAATAATAATAATAATAATTTTAAAATTAGATGTCAATAGTTTATATCTTGAAAAATAAAAAATCTCTTTCCCACTGTCACGTCACTGCTCCCCTTTCCTACAGAATTCACAGACTCAGGCTTGGGCACATGTCACAGCTGTCCAGGAATGTGCAACTGACGTCATACATCAGTAATAAACAGACGTAATCGGCGGAAAAGGCAGAGCCAGCCTTTGCTCAAGTCATCTGTGCCTCTCAGTCAAGACCGACACAGTGATCTGGAGAGGAGTGCATTTCATTAGGGCTTCTGGCAACAAAAAAACACCACCACCCACATTTGCTTTCTGTAGAGTAACACCAGGCATCCAATGAATGGCTGATAAATGTGAAATCTCTACTTAGTAACATCCGCACCCTGTGCAAAATGCATTTCTTCTAAAGAACCTAAGTGTGTCTTTTACTGCTATTTAGTTACCTGCTATTAGCGCTGCCTAGCGATGGCTATGTGATTCCTGGTTACACAGCTGAGAGAATGAGAACAGAGAACTGGGGCACCTTCCCAAGGTCACGGTGAAGTACCAGCAGAGCCAGATTAGAGCTGGGCTCCCCTGCAGCCCTTTTAGTGCTTTTCGGGCAGAGGGATCCCTCTGTGCAGATGCTGTGTGGGCATCGGGTCTTTTCGGAGCCCTGCCCCCTTTCCTGCCTGGGGATCAGTAAACCAAGAAGTGATGGGTGTGATGTGACTCGGTCAGGCCATCACCTGAGAAGAGCTTCACATCTAACTCATACGTCTAAGGAGCCAAGAGATATCATAAAGGCATAATTCCAGGCTCAGAGGTTGAGATTTCTCCCAGTGTCAGAGCCAGGCAGGTAGGGCCCAGGACTGTGGGATCACAGCAAACAATGCTTGAGGACTCTTCCTTTGACAGCCTCAAAACCTATGACACTATAGTAGTGCTGAGATGAGAATGACCACAGCAGCAAGATGGCAGATGAAAACAGACAAGGGCCTCTCCCAGGGATAACAGAGCTGCTGGCAGATGCAGGGCCCCTTTGCATTTGAGAAACAGGGTTGGAGAGACATCTCCCATCACAGTCTGGTAGGGACCACCTGTAGCAGCTGATTCTTCAGCATTCTCAGTATGTGGAGGATGTATAAAGCATCCCAAATAACGCGTGATTCACACTGAGAAACACGCTTAAAGGGAACACACACATATTCAACAAACCTTTATTGTGTTAGATGAGAGATGCAAAGATAAATAAGATGCTGTACCTGCCTTCCGTGCCCCACGCCCCCAAGCTCATAGTCTGGGTGAAAAGACCAGAGGGGACCACAGTACCATGTATAGTAAATGTTAAACTCACGGGTTGTACAGATTGTTCTGTTGGTCTAAAGAAGTGGGGAAATAGGCAACGTGTGAGTTGAACGTGGATGAGTGAGAAAAGGAGACAGTGCTGAGGGCAGAGGGCAGGGGGTCAGTGGGCACAGAGGCAGGGCGTCCCCAGGAAACCACGGCTCTCGTCTGCAGGGGCTGGTGGGGATGAGTCTGGGCGGTCCTCTAGGTCCGTGAGCTGCCGTGCCAAAGATTCTGGCCCTTGTCCTGTGGCCATAGATGTTGGGAGCGGGCAAAAGTATATTTAATCGGGACTGTGATCCAATAGATGCTGTTTTATAGAAAGATAACCAAGGGTATTGAGTCCACACTATGAGGAAGGGACAATAATGACATTGGGTATTTCTGTTTCTATGGCCATATCACAATTGCTCCCAAACTTAGCAGCATAAAACAACCATTTATTTTGCTCATAACTTCACTTTGGGCAGGGCTTGGGGTGGGGGGCGGTGGTATTTCATCTCTGCTTTGCTCAGCTGAAGTGGCTCAAAATCATGGAAGCTACAAGAGTGGGGAGTCCAGGGGCATCTCCCTCTGTGATCTCTCCCAGGGTCTCTCCAGTGTGGCAGCTTCAGGGTGGTTGGACGTCTTATGTGGTAGCTCAGGGTGTCAAAGACATATATATATATGTATAGAGAGAGACAGAGAGAGGGAGGGAGGCAGCACGCCCAGCAGAAGACATATTGCCTTTTATGACCTGGCCTCAGATGTCACGCAGCATCTCTCTGCCACGTCTATTCAAGGCATTTACAAGGACCTGCCAGGGTTCAAGGGAAGGTGGGGGGCAAGCAGGATAGACTTTATCTCTTCAAGTGTTTGAAATGGCAAGGTTCTAGAAGAGCACAAGGGACTAGAGATATTACTATTGCCGTGACCATTTTGGAAAATTAAGTCTGTCACACGAGGTACATGTCAGAGCCAGTATCCTAAGTTATACATACCTTTTCTCATCTTACTCTCCCCTCTACCTATGAGGTAGGTATTATCCAGCCCATTTTATATATCAGGAAATTGAGGCTTGAAGATGTTAAGAGGTCTGCCTGAAATCACACACCAAGAAGGGATGGAGCTGGATTCTGTGTGCAAGTCTAATGACCCCAAGGTCTCTTGCCCTCTCCCTGCTGCAGCTTCAGGCGTGGGAAAGAAAGCACGGAGGCAGACTAATTCAAAGACATTGTTCTGCCCAGGAATGTTGTCACCACTAAGAAGGGCAGGTGATTTATGAGCTGAATAGGAAACTGAATCAACAGATCTGCAGACCAATTGAATTTGTGTTGTGTCTGCGTCATAGATGCCAGATGACAAGCATTTCCTGTGGTCGTCAGTGCAACTACCAAGCAGGCAGAGCTGACAGTTGCCACTTACCAAGTGCCAGGCTCTGTGCTAAGTACTTTCTGTGCATTAACTAATATTCACAATAACCCTATGGGGCAGGTATTATTGTTGCTTCTGTTATTAGGCTTAAAGGCATTAATTAATGTTGCATAGAGAGGGCATCACCCCCAAGGGCCTCCCACCTCCCTTCCATGAATCCCTTCCCCAACCAGCAACATGATGTCATGAATAGATGAACCAATGGTCTCCCCTCTCAGGGGCACCACCAGCCATGGAGTGGTTAGGAAGGCCCCTCTCTGGAGTCAGACTGGTCAACTGGAGACCAGCTCCACCATTTACTAGCTGTGTGAGCCTGGGCCAGTCACTTAACCTCTCAGTGCCTCAGTGTCGTCATCTATAACATGAGGATACAGTCTGTTTCTCATAGAGATTCCCATCAGGAGTATAAGACATGTCTGGACAGTACCCAGTGTAGACCTTGGCCTGGAGAAAGCACACGATGGATGTCAGCTATTGTTCTTAGTGTAGAGCCTGGTGCCAAGGGCTCCTTGGGATTGACTTGCAGACGGTGAGTTCTTATGGTCCAGGGACATGCATTGTTTTCTTCAGAGGGCCAGGGAGCAACTTGTTTTACTAGCCTTGTTGGGATGGAGGTGGGGGGTCAATCTGTCCAGCCAGGTGCAAAGGATAAGCCAACCAATGAGATGACGTGGCAGCGGGGAGGGAGGAGTTTGCAGACACCGTGCTGCTTCATGGATGCTGCAAAGTGCAGAGAGCTGGTCCCAAAGCCAGGGTTGTCACTGATGCACTGAGTCAGGGCCCACGCAGCTGTTTCCCGTGATGGGGGGAGGCCTGGATTTAGGCTCCTGTGCTTTGGGTTAACAAAGGAGCTATGGACGAGGAAGCAGGAGCCACCTATGATTGTCAGCATCTTACCACCTGTGACCTCCATTCTTAGGCAAACCTGCTTTTGCTTTCAAGGAGAAAGAAGAGAGCTCTCTGGTTGTACACAGGGAGGTACACAGTCCTCCCTTGCACTCTGCATCCCCCTGTATGCTGATCTTTTCAGTTTGAGCCAGGCTGCAGTCCCTCCCTGGTGGTAGAGCTGGCATCTGGTGGACAGGCACCCTACATTTTGGAAGCACGGTTGAGAGAGAACATAGCGGAGAGGAGTGACTGGGAGCCTCTGGGCTGGGTTCCTGCCCTTGGTTCCTGTCGTCCCAGCCCCAGAGCGCTCCTGTCCTTCTGGTGATTCGGTTAGGTGCCAAAACATCTCTCCTGTTGCCCAAACTGGCAACTTGGGTCCTTCTGGTCCCAAGTAAGGTAAGCACAGGAGGGCTCCTGGCTCAGCCCAGGCAGCTGGCTTCTCACGCCCACAATGAGGATAGAGAATTCACAGCATGGCCTCCTTCCAAACATCTCAAAACCGGACCCCAGTGTGTCTTCACTGGAGACCCCCATTGTCAGACCTCTGATGGTTCCAAATATGAGAGAGTCTGCCCCTCTTTCTATAGTATCACCTCTGCAGGCTTCCTTGTCAGCTAAATCTGCACTTTGTTCCTTTCATTTCCTTTCCTTTTTGAAAAACAAGGATCAACGTTAAAGACTATAGATATGCCTCAGATTTCCACCTTCTTGACAGTAGCCATGGGCCTCCGGAGAGTCCCGAGATGAGGAATGATCCCTTCCGCCTCGCTGTGCGTTTCAAGCGGGAGTTTTACAAAACTTCTGTTTATACACAGCTTTCAAAGAGCATGTCAATTTTGTGTTCTGAAAATCTCCATCCCTCCTTTTTCTCACCTCCTTTGAACTTGGCCAGCATCTCCCGCAGGAGATCTGAGTGTGGGCTTTCTGCCTTTCTGACGTCTGTTTGCTGGCTTGTTTGTACCTTTCATCTTTCCCACAAGGATTCCAGGTGGCTAACAGCAAAGTACACACACACAGAATGGTTAATAAAATAAAAACCGGAGACCCTTGATGTTTGTGATTTTAAATTCCCAGTTTCAGCTCTTCTTTAATAATGCTGAAGATCGGTGACATAAGAGAATTTTGAAATCTCTTAAAAGTCGAGCCACTTGGCCTCAGACCTTTCCTAGGAGGCAGGACAGTCTGTACACTTCAGAGTCAATAAAGCGTTGCAGGCTCACCCCACTCTCTCCCCAAGGCCAGCAGTGCCATCTAGGACACAGCCAGAAGCAGGCCAGGGTGGCAGGCCTCCTGACGCAACTCAGCTGCCTGCCTGACTCATGAGGCCTCAGTCAAGGCTGTGCTGACGCCAAAGGGGATGTTTGTGGGGGAAGGGCAGGAGTGTCCATACATTTCAATGCGTTTTCCTGCCCCTAGTGTGTTTGATAGTCAGATGCAACTTCGAGAATTTCTATAATTGCTGGAGAGGGTGTGGAGAGAAGGGAACCCTCTTACACTGTTGGTGGGAATGCAAATTGGTTCAGCCACTACGGAGAACACTATGGAGGTTCCTTAAAAAACTAAAAATAGAATTACCATATGTTCCATCAACAGATGAATGGGTCAAGAAGGTGTGGTTTACACACACACACACACACACACACACACACACACACACACACACACACGCACAATGGAATATTATTCAGCTATAAAAAAGAATGAAATAATACAATTTGTAGCAACATAGATGGACCTAGAGATTATCATATTGAGTGAAGTAAAATATCATATGATATCACTTATATGTGGAATCTAAAAAATAATACAAATGAATTGATTTACAAAGCAGAAACACGGTCACAGACATAGAAAACAAATTTATGGTTACCGAAGGGGAAAGGGGGGGAGGGATAAATTAAGAGTTTGAGATTAACAGATACACACCACTATATACAAAATTGATAAATATTAAGGATTTACTGTAGAGCACAGGGAACTATATTCAATATCTTGTAATAACCTATAATGAAAGATCATCTGAAAAAAGTATATATATATATATATATATATATATATATATTCCCTGAATTACTTTGCTGTACACCTGAAACTAATAAATATTGTAAATCAACTATACTTCAATAAAAAATTTAAAAATAAAAGAATTTCTAAGTGACAACCCTCTGTAGTCCCTCCTTCCGTACAGAAGGCTGCCAAAGCCTCCTGTTTGGGTCTGGGATTTTGCCCCACTTCCCAGGTAATAAGCTAGCCTGTTTCTGTTCCATGGAGGCTGGCAGAAAACATGACACTCTTGAGTCAGAGACAAAGGACTTTGTTATTCGTGGCACAGGAAGCAGTGTGAGCACCATGTAGGTATCCATTTTCCACACCCTCACGTCACACAGGGTCATGCAGAGGGGCCCAGGTGGATGCTGTCCACGCAGTGGGTTTGCATCAAAGCTGGAGATCACTGAGCTTGAGGCAGCCGCTGCTCTTATAGAGTGTGGTAAGCAAGCTTCCTCTCTGTCCAGAGGGAGACATTATCCCATTCCTCAAGGTTGCTTGCTGCAGATACAACCCTGAAAAATGGTCCGGGTAAAGAACAGTGAGGGCTTGGCATACCCAAGATAGATCATCTCTGTCAACAACTTTCCTGTTAAGAATTCGGGGTGGGATTTCCCCAGCTGCCCAGTCTCCTTGGGCTGCAGCCAGGACGGCAGAGGGTTTCTCAGCTCTTGGTCTGTGACTTCCACATTCCCAGTCCAGCCTTTGGCTCCACACCACTGAGTGCTGACCAGACATACAATAACAATGATGGTGGCTGAACTTGGCGGAGCCCGTACTGTACCTGGCACCGTGCCAAAACCTCTGCATACATTATTTCATTTAATCCTTGCAACAACCTTTGAAAAAGTGTGACTGCCCTTCCTACCCACTATTAACAGATGAGGAAACCAAGGCTCAGAGAAGCTAAGGAAGTTGCTGCCTGTCAGCCAGCTAGTAAGTGATAGAGGCCAGTTTTGGCCCACAGTCTGGCTGCCTCCACAATCCATGCTTGTTATCTTCTCACTGGTGCTTCTGTTCCTTTCCTGGTCAAGAAGGAATGAGCTTATTCTTTTTCTTTCTTTCCCCCTTCCTTCCTTCCTTCCTTCCTTCCTTTCTTCTTCTTTCTTGCTATTATTATTATTAGCAAATTCTTCTTCACTGAAGGGCATCTTCCTCTGACCTCCAGCCTCTATCCATACCCAAAGGTCTGGCTGGGATTCAGCAGGTTGTCATAGACTTTGGAATTAGGCTGAGCAAAGGTACATATAGGGGCCAACTGAGCCGGAGCAGTCCTCAAGGCTGATCTTCTGGGCTTCTGGAACCACCCATCATGGCTCTACCTCCTCACAGAGGAGTGACTGCAGCCAGGCCAGGGCTGCTGAGAGCTCAAACGGCACCTTTAGCAAAGTAGAAAAAGGCATTCTCCCTCAAGACACTTGATTACCATTTGCTGGAGAAGTATGATTATGCACATTCACATCTAAGGAGATGCCTAAGTTCAAGTCACCTCCTGCAATTGGCTAGTGCCCAACCTATGCAACCATACTGGTCAGGCCGAGTCACACAGACCCGGTTCTACACTAGTTCTGCCATTTACCAGCTGAGTGATCTCAGGCAGGTCACTGGGCTCACTGAAGCTCAGTTTCTGATAGAATGTAGTGTTGCCGCCTTGTCTAACTTGTTCACAGTTTTGAAGAGGGAAATAAGGAAGAGCTGTTGCTTAAGACCCAGGGGAGAATTTTCTTCTTGGGATAAGATGGAAATATTAAAAATCAGAGACTGGGACCTAGTCCCAGAAGGACATGCAACCCTCCCTACCTCCCCATCCAGCCACAAGGGGGGATAATGGGAATCCTTTTAAGTCCTTATGTGTTTTTTTGTCCCAGTGAGAGAGGAATTGGGCTAGTAATTGAGGTTTGTCTTTTGTTTCCTCTGCTCCTACCTTTTCAGTGACCTATTCCTTCCACAAATCTTACCCCTTTCCCACCCTGCTCCTCTTCCCATTACTTTTCTATTCTTTCTCCTATTCAAGTCGACTTTCAAGAAATGATTGGTAAGTCTTAATCATTCTTTGGAAAGTTGCTTCTAAATAACTTTAGGCCCAAGAAACCCTCAAATCTAATCAGCACATTTGGACCTCAGGGAAAGCTATTTGGGAGCCAGTTCCTGCATATGACATGGAAATATCACCAAAAAGATGACCATCTGTTCCACCTTTGAAAAGCCTATAATAAGGGAGACGACCTGGTGTCAGAGCTTGCTCCTCTGATAGTAGCCCCCTCTAGTGGTCCACCGTGGGAATGGCCACCATTCTCGCTCTAGGATCTGGACTTGGAAGTTCTGCTAGTCCAGTGCTGGCTCCCGGCAGATGCCCAATGCTATAAACAGTCATAACAATGAGGTGAGACATTATTTGGGTTTCGTGGTCATCTTCTGATGTCTAGAGGGAAGAACTTCACTCTCTCCGATTATTCAAGAGCTCTGGTCTCTAGGTCAAACTCAGTCATTAGCTGGGGCAACTCTTAACTTCAGTTTCCTTATCTGTAAAATGAGATGAAAGATGCCTGGTGTCTGTTTCTCATAATACTGTTGTGAGGATCAAAAGAGACAGTAAGGGACAAGGGAGGTGAAAGCTCTTTGAAAACTGCATCCGTAAATGTCATGATGGTTCTGGTATGCTGTCCTAATAGAGGAGCCACTAGCCACATGTGACTATTTAAATTTAAATCGATTAAAATTAAATGGAAATAAAAATTCAGTGCTTCAGTCACACTGGCCAGGTTTCAGGTGCTCAGTAACCACGTGAGGCTAGTGAGCTACCATATTACAGAGCACAGATCTAGAACATTTCTATCATCACAGAGAGTTCTGTTGGACAGCCCTGCAGCTGTCCAACAGAGAATTGAAGAACAAGCTTTACATTCCCCAGTTCTGTTCTGCCCTACAAGAAGAGAGCTCTCATGCAGCAGTTTGTAAGTCTAGGAAGATGCCTAGATCACAGTCACCTGGGGGGTACAACTCAATTTGGCATGGATTCATTCATTGTGTGTGTGTATGTGGGTGTGTGTGTGTCCCAAACAAATACACACACACACACACACACACACACACACACACAGAACCTGCTATGCATCTGCCAAGCACTGTGCCAAGCTCATTGTCCTACCAGGAGGAGGGCCTGGGTTGCTGAAGTGTATTTCTGCATCAGGGTCTCTGGATAACGGAGTATGAACAGTGCAAGGAAATTTCATTCGCATGTCAACCTCCTACCTCAGAGACACACAATTGAAGCAGCTCCTGTTGCCTCTGGGAAGACTTTCCTACTCTCTCCTACTGTCTCTCACACTAGGCTGTGAGACCTCCTATTCACTCCCATATTCCGCTGTTCTTCCTTTTTCATTGCACTTATTATATTGTATTGCAGGTTGCCTGTTCGATTGTTTTCTGTTAAAATGTAAGCTCTCTGAGTCAGGGGACCAGGTCTGTCTTATACTCTCTTGTACCTTCAGCCTCCCATACAGGACCTGGCCCATGCACAGTAGATGTTCAAAAACTTAATGAATGGGTGGTATTTATAGGTGGGTGGATTTCTCTGTTCCTTCATTTGGGGTCCTATATTCCCCCGCATAAAGCCCTCAGTTATGGAACTGCTGGAGATTCTCTTTATGCTGGGCCACCAAATCCTTTGGCCGTATCCCTCGCCCTAAAAGGGAGGCACATGTTGAGTGGGAAAGGCACAGTTCGATTTCTGTTTCTGGCAGTTCGGTTGATGAAAACAACTAAAATGCTGGATGAAATTTTTAAAGCGTATTTTTAAAAACATTGCTGATGCACACAAAAACGTGTACACAAATGTTTATAGCAGTGTTATTCAAAATAGCCCAAAGTGGAAACAGCCCACATGTCTCTCATTTGATGAAGAACAAAATTTGGTATATCTATGCAATAGAATGCTATTCAGCAATTAAAAGGAAGGAAGTATTAATACAACAATGGTGAACCTTAAGCAATCTGCTAAGTGAAGGAAATCGGTCCTAAAATACCACATATTACATGATTTCATTTATATAAGATACCCAAAATAGGCAAATCTATAAAGACAAAAAGTAGGGCACTGGTTGCCTGAGGCTGGGAGAAAGGAAGATTTACTGCTCATGGGCACAAGGTTTCTCTTTGGGGTGATAGAAATTCTCTAAAATTAGACTGCAGGGATCGTTGCATAGCTCTGTGAATCTACTGAAAACCTGGCTCCTCTGATGAATTTTATCAAAAACTTAAAAATCAATTATTACCAATCCTTCACAAACTCTTCCCACTGCCCCCCAAAATAGAACAGGAGGGAACACTTTCCAACCCATTCCATGAGGTCAGTATTACCCTGATACCAAAACCAGAAAAGATATTACAAAAAAAACAACAACAGCAACAACAACTACAGCCTAATATCTTTTTGAATATGAGCTAAAATCCTCAACAAAATAGTAAAAACTAAACCCAACAACATGTAAAAAGGATTATATACCATAATTAATCTATCTATCTCAGGATGCAAGGTTTGTTCAACTTCCAAAAGCAATTAATATAATAAAACATATTAATAGAATAAAAGACAAAAACAGTATGATCATCTTAATAGATGCAGAAAAAGCATTTGATGAATACAACATCTTTTCATGATAAAAACATGCAATAAAATAGGAATAGAAGGGAAACTTCCTCAACCTGATAAGGGTAATTACCAAAAACCCACAGCTAACATCACACTTAATGGTGAAAGACTAAATGTTTTTCCCCTAAGTTCAGCAACAAAACAAAGGATGTCTGCTCTCATCACTTCTATTCAATATTGTATTGAAAGTTCTAGCCAGGGCAATCAGACAAGAAAAAGAAGTAAAAGGCATCCAGATTGGAAAGGAAAAAGTAAAGCTATTTCTATTCACAGATGACATGATCATGTATATTGAACATCCTGAAGAATTCAAAGCAACTGCAGGAACAAGAAAAAAAAATTAGAACTAATAAATAAGCTTACCAAGGTGCAGGATACAAGATAAATATACAAAAATCAACTGTATTTCTATAACCTAGCAATGAATAACCTGAAAATGAAATTAATAATACAATTCCATTTACAATAGTATCAAAAAGATTAAAATATTTAGTAATAAATATAACAAGATTATTATAAAATCTGTACACTGAAAACTATAAAACGCTCTTTAAAGAAATTAAAGTAACCTATGGAAAAACATACATGTTCATGGAGCAGAAGACTTAATTAATATTGTTAAGATGGCACAAGTCCCCCAAATTATTTACAGATGCGACATAATCCTTATCAAAATCCCAACTGCCTTTTTTGCAGAAATCAACAGGTCAATCATAAAATCCATATAGAAATGTAAGAGATCTAGGATATATCAAACAATCTTGAAAAAGAACAAAGTTGGAGGACTCACACTTCTCAATTTCAAAACTTACTACAAAGCTACATTATCAAGACAGCGTGGTACTGACGTAAATTTAGACGTATGGATCAATGGAATGGAATTGAGTCTAGTAATAAACCCTTACATTTATGGTCTCTTGTCCTCAGTTCCTGAAATCAGAGCCACAAAGGCAAAATGGGTGTCTTGTTATTTATAACAGCAGTCCCCAACCTTTTTGGCACAAGGGACCGGTTTCGTGGAAGACAATTTTTCTATGGACCGGTGGCGCGGGTGCGGGGGGATGGTTCAGGTGGTAATGGGAGCGATGGGGAGCGGCAGATGACGCTTTGCTCGCTCACTGCTCACCTCCTGCTGTGTGGCCGGGTTCCTAACAGGCCACTGACCGGTGCCGGTCCGTGGCCCGGGGGTTGGGGAACCCTGATTTATAACAAGCCATTTTCCACCATAACTGGGTTTAGGTTAATGAGGTGACTTTTGGAAAGCAGGTAAGGACGAGGGCTGGTTGCCATGGGAACCAACCCTGAAGACAGTGTTTGAACTTTCAGTCTCACTCCTCATACTCCAGGGAGGGGAGAGGGGCTAGAGGTTAAATCGATCACCAATGGTCAATGATTTAATCAATCATGCCTCTGTAATGAAGCATCCATAAAAACCCAAAAGGAGGAGGTCCAGAAGCTTCCAGCTTGTGGAAACAGAACGCTCCCAAGTGCCACAATGCCGGACGCCAAACTCCATGAGAACAGAAGCTCCTTTGTTCAGGACCTCTCCCCATGTATCTCTGCATCCGGCTGTTGATTTGTATCCTTTAATACCCTTTAAGATGAGTTGGTAATCTAGTAAGCAAACAGGTTTCTTGAGCTCTATGAGCTGCTTTAGCAAATTAATCGAACCCAAAGAGGGGGTCGTGGCAACTTCCAATTTATAAGCTGTTGATCAGAGGCACAGGTAACAATCTGGACTTGTGACTGGTGTCTGGCGCCACTCTAGCAGATTAAACAAACCCTAGGAGGAAGTCTTTGGAAACTCCAATCTGTAGCCAGTTGCCCTGGGCTTGCCATTGGTGTCTTAAGTGGGGGACAGACTCATAGGACTGAGCTTTCAGACTGGAATCTGAAAGTGTCAGAATTGAGTTAAACTGTAGGACACCCAACGGGTGTTTGGAGAATTGCTTGGTGGTGTGTGGGAACCACCTCTCACTGCCATCCCTCCACCCACCCCCCACGTTGGAATTGGTCCCAGAACTTTTAATGCACTTAGCATATTTCAGGAAGAAGTACAAGGCAGGCTCTGGACCTTTATAAACTGGGTCTTTGCTGACACAGCAGAGCATGAGCCCAGTGAAGCAGCTGTCTCACTGCTCCCAGTGTCTTCCTTTTGCCCTGAGAGCAGCTGCAGTCAGTCCCTATGACAGGCACGATCTCTGTGAGGTGATGTCATTTGTGGCTCAGAAGACGAGCTATGGGATCAAAGAGACCTGGATTCAAACCTTGATTTTGATGTTCCTACAAACTTTGGGCAACTTAATCTCTGAGTTTCAGCTTCTGCACCTGTTTGGGGATACCATTTGTCTCCCAGGGTTGCTGCTGGCAACCTGCAACTGTTTACTTAGACAACCCACATCAAATTCCCAGCACAGGCCTGGCACATATGCAGCAGTCAGCAAATGTCAGGTATTCTTATCACTCATTTTGCTTTATAGAGATTTGGCAGATCTACTTGCAGGACGTAGGAAAGGGAGAGGAGGTTTTGTTTTCTCTCTGTGCTTTGATGATCCTGCAGGTACTTAGGATGAGAATCCAGACAGCCTCTTTCTGGCTGTAGATTCCTTATGGAAAATGGGCCTAAAATGGCCCTAGAGAGTCCCATGGCTGTTAAAGGAAGTAAACACTGGAAGGCTTACTATATCTATACTACTCCTCAGGCCCTCCACACCCCAGGGCATGCCAGTTCCCATTCAATATTCAGCTTTTATGAGTATTTTTAAAACTTTCCTTTGAACATATCTGTAGGATGGTGTCCTCAAATGTCTTGTCCAGGCGACAAAGTTCTTTATTAACAGATGCAAAGAATGGCTACATCCATTGCACACCTCATCTTAGCATGGTTCTCTTCATGATCCACCTATTTTTAAGAATGGTGCTTCTTCTCTCTAGTTTCTTATGGCTCTGAAATGTTGATGCTTTCATTTCATTAACAATGGCTTCCTAGGCCAAATGTTGGAAAATCTCAAAAATAGGGGAACTCATTCATTCATTTATGCATACCATAAACGGTGGGATTCTCATACTGAGTACCAATTCCCTGCTCTCTGGGATTTCTGTTAGTTGACTCAGTATCAGTTATGTACTGAGAATTGTGCTAGGTCCGGAGTGCACCAGGGTGAGCCTACCAGATGTAGCTTCTGATCCAGTGGGGGCTACAGACTCTTAATAGACGGTTATGATGCTGGGGGATGACCTGAAGGAATGGGATGAGAGTGGGTGTTGGCTGATGAACTAGAAGAGTTCTTTCTGCCTGAGGTGTGGGATAGAACAAAATTGCAGGTTGGGTTCTTGGGAAGAAGATGCTGAGATGGAGTTTAGTAGGGTGTGAGACGTTCCATGGGGTCAACTCCTGAGAAAGGAAGGCAAAGGAAGCAGGACGGGGCCAAGGAAGAAACTGAGCTGCAATGCAGTCTCAACAAGCCTCAGTCCACCGGGTGTGGGGCTCTGGAAAGAAGATTGCCAGTCACAGGGTTCCTAGTGGGGCTGACACTGCTGGGCCTGTCCCTCCCCCGCCTTCCTCAGCAGCTGGATGAGGCAGCTGTGCGGCTGTCAGCGGTGCTGTCCACTCATGCATTCCTCACAATAGAGCAGCAAGAGCTTCCCTGAAGGGGAACCTGGGTCTTCTAGCATCATGTCTATCTCAGAGGAACGACTCCTAGAATAGATAACATCTAAACCAAGATGTGAAGGACAGACACCAGGTACAAAGGTGGGATGGGTGGGGAGTGGGAACGGGTAGAGGGAATAGCCTGTGAGCCTGTGTGGAAGCTTGGAGGGACTGAAACAGGCCGAGTTCTGGGGAGGCGTGGCCAGGGGGGCAGTGTACAGACATGAGATTGGAAAAGTGGGAAGGGGGCTCGTGGGTCGCATGCGTGGGGTGTGGGCTTCATCCTAAGGGTCGTGAGATGCACTTACAGGTGAGTCCACTGTGGCCTCCACTCTGGATGGTAGGTTGGGAGACGAGGACAGGTGGGGATCAGAGGGATGGAGGCTGGAGGCCCTGCAGGGAGAGCATGAGTCCCCGGGGAATGCCCCCAGGGAAGGGTGGCTCCCTCCATGTGGAAGTGTGCACTGGCCCATGGCTCCCTCTGAGGGAGGAGGCAGAGGCCTCCTGAGCCTTGGGGAGGCCTGGCATCTTCTGCTGTTGCACTCTTGGGAGAGGTCCAACTCCACATTTCTCCACCCACGGCCCATCTTATTCCTCTATATCCTCATCAATTTCCTCTTTCTCATATCATTTTGAAGCAAATCCCAGACATTATGTAATTTAGTCCATAAATATTTCAGGATATACCCCTAAAAATAAGGATATTAAAAACAATAAAATAAAACCATGGAAAACAGTATGGAGGTTCCTCAAAAAACTAAAAAGAGAGTTGTCATATGATCCAGCAATCCTACTCCTGGGCAATACCCAGACAAAACTATAATTGGAAAACATACATGCACCCCTATGTTCATAGCAGCACTATTTACAATAGCCAAGACATGGAAACAACCTGAATGTCCATCAACAGATGAATGGATAAAGAAGATGTGGTACATATATACAATGGAATATTACTTGGCCATAAGAAAGAATGAAATAATGCCATTTGCAGCAACATGGATGGACCTAGAGATGATCATACTAAGTGAAGTAAGTCAGAAAGAGAAAGACAAATACCATGTGATATCACTTATATGTGGGATGTAAAAATACAACATAAATGAACATATCTATGAAACAGAAACAGATTCACAGATATAGAGAACCTGTGGTTGCCAAGGGGGAGGGGGTTGTGGGAGGGAACGACTGGGAGTTTGGGATTAGTAGATGCAAACTATTATATATAGGACAGATAAATGACAAGGTCCTACTGCAGAACACAGGAAGCTATTTTCAATATCCTGTGTTAAACAATAATGGAAAAGAATATGAAAAAGAATATATATGTATAATTGATACATAGGTATATATGTATTTCTTGCTATACGGCAGAAATAAACACAACATTGTAAATCAACTATACTTTAATAAAATTAATAAAAAAATAAAACCACAATACTAATATCACCTAAAGAAATGTCATAGTTTCTTGATATCAAATGAGATATCAAACTTTCACTTGTCTCGAAATGTAATAGACGTTAACTTTTTACAGTTGGTTCAAATCAACATCCAGGCAAGGTCCACTCACTGTGTTTGGCTGATATTTTTTTTTTTTTTAATTTAATTTAATTTTATTTTTTTGGCTGATATATTTTTGTCTCTTTTAATTTACATGTTTATCTCCCATCACGATTCCCCTCCACACAAAAACCACCCCCACTCCCACAATTTATTTTTTGAAGAAACTGAGTCATTTGTTTTATTTCATTTGTTCCGAGTCTGGATTTTGCTAATTACAGCCCGAAAGCATATATTTAACATGGTCCTCTGAATTTTCTCTAAATCGTGAATGAGGAAAATATTGAATCTAGTAAGATGGAGTTTTCAACAGGACTAGACTGGACTGGATTTTAATTCCTCAGCTTCACAGGCACACCTTGGGACCTGCCTAGCATGCTGGTAATAGATGGGGAAGAGATTCCACAGGGCACAGGTGAAGGCAGAGATCAGGGAAAATTAAAGCAGCAACGTGCTTGTGTCCTGTACAGCTGATCAACAAACTAAGAACCAAAGCAACTATGACTACCACAAACATTCTGATGTTGATCTCCAACTCAGTTCCAGTTGATTTCTTGGACGTGCGTAGGATGCTTTCTTTCCTCGAAGTTCCGCCCAATTCTTTTTTTTTTAAAGTATAGTTGATTTACAAAGTTTCAGGTATACAGCAAAGTGATTCAGTTATATATATATAAACACACACACACATATATATAATACATATGTATATTATTTTCCAGATTCTTTTCCATAATAGATTATTGCAAGATATAGAATATAGTTCCCTGTTCTATACAGTAGGTTCTTATACATGGATTCTATTCCCATATAGGTCATTACAGAGTATTGAGTAGAGTTCCCTGTGCTACACAGTAGGTTCTTTTTAGTTATCTATTTTATATATAGTAGGGTACATGTCAATCCCAATCTCCCAATTTATCCCTTCCAGCTCCCCCCTTCCCCTCTTGGTAACCATAAGTTTGTTTTCTATATCTGTGACTCTACTGCTGTTTTGTAAATAGGTTCACTTGTACCATTTTTTTTACACTCCACAGGCAAGTGACATCATATGCTATTTGTCCTTCAACGAGAGAAAACTTGGTGATAGACTTGGAACTAGAGGAAGAGGACTGTGTTGGAGATGACAGTTGAATCTAGCTTGTGCAGCTAGATTGCAGGACCATTGGCCAACACAAGTGACAATGCAAAAAAAAATAAAGGATCATGTGTTCATTTTGAACTGAGTCTGAAATGCCACTGAAATGGTTAAGTAAAGACGTCAAGGAAGCAATTGAATGAATGCATCTAGAAGTCAGAGGAAATACCTGGGCTGGAGAAGTAAATATATTTGTTATTTGTAGGTGGGCATTAAACCTATATGTTTGAGGTTTTGTGGGGAGATCACATGAAAAAAGTACTGAGAGGGCTTAGGCTGAAGCCCTGAGGAACTTCATGGGAGGAACTGAATCAGAAAGGTCAGCCTTCGATGGAGATAGAAAAGGAAAAACCAAAATAATAGAAGGAAAACCAGAAGAGAGTGGTGTTCCTGGAAACAAGATTGGATCTGTGTTTTAGAAGGACCCCTATGGCCATCGTATCGTGGATGGATAGAGTCAGAGAGATGGGTCAGGTGTGCCTTTTTTTTTATTCTAAACACTGACGACCTTCAGCCACAGCAAAAAAGTAGCCTGAAGTGTGAGCTTTCTGCCTCACTGCTTCGCCGATGTAACTGAGGTCTGCTGCCTACAGGAATAAGAGACTCCTAGGAATCAAACCACTGTTTAGTGAGTCACTGGAAAGAATTCTTGATCTTATGTTTCTCTTCCTTTGTTTCTTTCAAATGCAATTTTGCTACGCTGAACCCATTTAAAAATAGCTATATCTATGGAAAATTAGGACTAGAGAGCCACTCAGGCTCCTTTTGCTTTAAACCTCCAGTACCTTGTTACCTCACATGAAACAGTAGCAATTATGCTTTTATGGGTCTTCCCAGTTTTCAAACTACATTTTAAATCCCCATGCAGTGAAGATGAAACCGTTCAACTGAAAAGTGGGGACAAAGCTACATTTTCTTGAAAGGGAACAAGTTTTTTTTTTATCTCCAGCTGCTGCATTAAGAACATTTGATGCCCAGGAAAGAAAAAAGCTACTGGAAAATGGGGCATGGGAAACTTCTCCCACTGTAGCTACTCAGTTTGCATGAGCATATTCGTAAGCATTTTGTAGGAGGCAGTTTTCAGAAGCGTTATTCATTCATTCCATAAATATTTATGGAGAATCTATTTTGATCCAGGCATTGGGCAAGGCACTAGGATGGTTAAAAGCATCTCCAGCATTCCCTTTTAATGCATGACTCTGTGCAGTTGCAAAGAGGAACCAAAAACAACCAGAGCAGTTGAAGTCTGGGCAGCTGAAGGCATCAGCATAGCTAAGACAGCGAGTCTTTGAGCGTTCCTAGACTAAAACTGTCTACAGCAGCAGATCCACCGTGACTCAAGGAAATCATCCCTGCTGTGTCCTGATATGTACCCGAATGGAATCTGGATGATGAAGGTGATTCAGAAACAGGACGATGGAGGAGGAGAATGCAGTCCCGGACACGCACACCCTGGCCACTTGCCTCACCAATCGTAGGGAAGCCTTGTTCCTAAGGCATTATGTTGGTGTGCGGCTGGTGTGTTGTGTACAATCCAATAAAGATGGGTAATGGTGACCCTGCTAAGAGCTACATAAACACCGTCACAATCCTCACAGCTACCTTATGCAGTGCTTACTCCTATTATTCCCATTTTAGAGAACAGGAAACTATGACCTAGGTAGCTAGTCACTTGCCTAAGAAGACGCAATAGCGTGAGTACTTGGCCCAGACTTCCCTGACTCCCAAGCCGTGCTCTGAGCCCCCATGAGATTGGGGCCAACCCAGACTTAATAAACCCGGCCATGCTGACTCCATAACCTGTGTTTGTTTCTGCTCCATTCGTCCCTTTGCAGTTCTTATGATACCCTGAATTAAAAGAGCCCTTTCAGGCATGATTTGGGAAAAGTTTCTGGCAGGATGGACCAACAGCTGGAGACGCCAACCAACGGCTGGAGTCGCCATTCCAGGGCCAAGATGGGGCGGACAAGGGGAAGGGTGCCCTTTCCAGAACCATCCTGAACAAGGCCCATTTCACGACTTTCACCTCTAGTTGGTCCTCCCAAGGCTTTAGGAGGTGTGACGGCTGCATACACTGAGGTTCAGATATAAATTCCAAATGGAGGAGCTGGGACGCAAACCACGGTCTTGCCTCTAGGGCTGCTACCTCTGCACTTGGTGAATAACAGATGCTTGTCATTTGCACGTGTGCCATCTGGAGAGAAAGTCCCTGGATGTGCAAATATGTAGCCGGCCAGGCAGGCTTTGTTATTATTTGTTTTCTTTAAATCTCAGAGATGAAAACCTGATAGTTTCTCCTGAATCTGAGCATAAAGGAATCCTTGGGAGAGATGGGTTTGGGGGTTAAATCAGCCAGTTGCACTGAGGCCTAGGGGTGTGTGTGTGTGTGTGTGTGTGTGCTGGGCTGTTATATAATCTTGGTAAGTGTCGGTACCAGGTGTGGGTGTGGCACCCTGTGGATTATGGTGTCTTGTTTTTCACTATTTAAAAATATACATTTTGGGGGTGGCTAGCCCTTTACGAGGGTGCTTTTCCTGCAGTGTGTTTTCCTGGCTCTGTGCAGAGTTTGGGGCCTGTCCGGAGGACTATAGGCCTCGCTTGACAGATTCATTCATTGGGTCAATTAATAGTGACTGAATACCTGCTCGAGGCATGTACAGTCAGGCCACTGAAAACGGCCGTTCTCTTGCTTTCTGTACATCCCCTCCTTGACCAGTCCCTGTCTCATTCACATGACTATCCAATCCTCTCAATTATAGGGTTTAATCAGTAACTGCCTCGTGCTTTCTCCCTGCCCCAGCCACTGGTTTCCCTGGTAACTGATGAGCCTACCTGCTATCAATCCCCCCTATAAATGGTAGCCTCCTTCTCCCCCAAGACGTGAAGATTGCTGTCATGTCCTGCCTGCAGTTTACCGTCCATGGTGGTGTGTCCCTCCAGGACCCTGTTGCTTTGGACATATAAGATCCCCTGTCCAATAAACCACTGATGTCTCTGTTGCTGTCTCTGGGCTCTTTCTTCGGTCTTGAGGCTGGGCAACTACATGACTTTCAGGCCTGCGAGGCGTACAGGTGGATCCTGGAACTTGTCTGTCTGGGCTGGAGTCCTGACTGGTCTACTTAGTAACTATGCAAATCTGGTTAACTTCCTTGAACTCTTTGTGCCTCAGTTTCCACATCTGTAAAAAGAAGATAAATAATAGATCGTGCCTTGTGAACTGGTATGGGGATTAAATGGTTACTATTTCAGAGCAGAGAACTCTGCCTGTCTATTGCTCATGACACAGAGAAGCACAACGCCATGAACCTGCCCCCAGGGGCTGGCAGACCAGCTGCAGGGCTAACACTCTGTAAACAGTATAACACAAGGTCAGAGAAATATGTATCCTGAGATATGTGCAACAGAGCATCATGGGGAGGATATTGGACTTGATGGGCTCTTTCTTTTTCTAAGTTTTTTTTCTTAAGTGTCCTGTTCTTCCCTTGTAGTTTTCACAATGTCATTTTTCTAAGGCACAGCATTCTAGATGTTTAGAAGAAGCCACTGATCTCTCAGTCCAAGCTCCTTATTTTACAGCTAAGGTAACGAGGCCCAGAGAGGTGGAGTGAATTGCCCAGGGTCCAGAGCTTTTTTATGGTAGAACTGAGTCCCAGACCATTGCTCCTTTCCATTATTCTAAACAGCTTTCTAATGTGTTGGATCTCTAACGTAAAGGGCACAGAGTTCACCTTAACAGCCATCTGTCCACTAGAGCCTGAGGCTGGGAGGAGAGAGATATTTAAAATATGCAGAATGGGGACTTCCCTGGCAGTCCAGTGATTAAGACTTCACTTTCCAATGTAGGGGGTGTGGGTTCGAACCCCGGTCGGGGAGCTAAGATCTTACATGCCTTGCGGCCAAAAAAACAAAGAACCATAAAACAGAAGCCATATTGTAACAAATTCAATAAAGACTTTAAAAATGGTCCACATCAAAAAAAAAAAAAGGCAAGTTTAATAAATAAATAAAATAAAATCTGCAGAATGTGTAGAAATCTCATCTGGGCTCAGAGGTTTACCTAGCGCCCCAGCGAAAGCCTTTTTCAAGACTTCCAAGGACAGAAAAACCTGGAGGGAAAGGGGCTGTGCATAGGTGTGCCAGCCTAGAAGACATGGAGAACAGTGTTTAGTGGCTACCAAGGCCTGGGAACCCATAAGTTGTAATAACTCAATTAGTTATTAGTGTCTGACATGGCCCAGGTACTTTGCTAGACATCAGAAATGCCAAAGTAAACAAGACAGTCATAGACCCTGCTTTCATGGAGAAGAGGTTCTTAACATGGGGCAATTTTGCCCGCCAGGGGCTATTTGACAATGTCTGCAGGCATTTTTTTGTTTGTTTGTTTAAAACACCTTTTTATTTTATTTTAGTTTTTAAACATCTTTATTAGAGTATAATTGCTTTACAATGGTGTGTCAGTTTCTGCTTTATAACAAAGTGAATCAGCTATACGTATACATATATCCCCATATCCCCTCCCTCTCGCGTCTCCCTCCCACCCTCTCTATCCCAACCCTCTAAGTGGTCACAAAGCACCGAGCTGATCTCCTTGTGCTATGCGGCTGCTTCCCACTAGCTATCTATTTTACATTTGGGAGTGTATATATGTCCATGCCACTCTCTCACTTCGTCCCAGCTTCCCCTTCCCCCTCCCCGTGTCCTCAAGTCCATTCTCTAGTAGGTCTCTGAAGGCATTTTTGATTCTCATGATTTGGGTGGGTGGCAGGGTTGCTACAGGGGTGCCGTCAGCATCCAATAATACATAGGGGAGCCCCCATGACAAAGAATGGTTTGGCCAAAAATGACAACAGTGCCGAGGGTGAGAAGATCTGTCATTAAGCATAAAGTCCATGCCAATTAAACAAGTAGTTAAAGTATAATTAGTGTCACGGTAGAGGAAGCTCAAGACACTGTAAGAAGCTGTACTATGAGGACTTAACCTAGAGAGCAAAGCAGGTCTCTGAGAATATGGGATGTTTAAACTAAATCCCCAAGGATGAGTGGGATGTTGCGATGCAAGGGAGTAGGGATGGGAGACCCAGGAAATGGGGGAGAGGGAGTACAAAGACCTGGAGGAGAAACAGATCTCTCTTAAGGAATCAAGAGATGTCTAGTGTGGCTGGAGCAGTCTGAAAGTGGAAGTCACGAAAGATGAGTCACAGAGGTTCTCATAAGACATCCCATTAATACACATTAGGTGTCCACCAGGAACTGTGCCCTGTTCCCATGCTGGCGAGTCCTACCTGAGCCCACTAATAGCACTGCCTTTGAAGAGCTTCTAGTCTCAAGAAGTGAAGGATTTTGGCTTTTATCCTAAGGGCAATGGGAAGCCATGGAAAGGCTTTATCCAGGAGATGACAGAGTAAGATTACCTTTTTGGAAAGCATGCAGAGGATGGAATTGAGGGCAGCAAGAGTGGAGGCAGGAGGACCAGTTGGAGGTTGTTACCATAATCCAGATGGTGAATGAAGATGGCCTGAATCAATAATGGCACCAACCATTATCCCAAAAGCAAAAGGACCAGAAAACAGGGGCCCATCAGTGAATGATCATATTTAGTTTCCTAATGCCGCTTAGCAAACAACTGCAAGCTTAGTGGCTTAAATCATCACACATTTATCCTCTTACAGTTCTGGAGGTTGGAAGTCTAAAGTCAAGGTTTGGACCGGGCTGCACTCATTCTGGAGACTCTAGGGAAGAATCTGTTTTCTTGCCTTTTCCAGCTTCTAAAGGTTACCTGCATTCCTTGGCTCGTGGTCCCTGCTTCCGTTGTCATATTTCTGTGTTCTCCTCCACTTCCACTGTCACATCATCTTCTCTGACTCAGATCCTCCTACCTTCCTCTTAAAAAGGTCCTGTGATTATACTGGGCTGCCAGGATAATCGATGATAATCTCTCCTATTTTAAGATTCTTAACTTTCACCTGCAAAGTGCCTTTTGCCGAGGTAACATATTCATAAATTCCAGGGATTAAGACATGGACATGCTTAAGGGGCCATCATGCAGACTCCTACAGGTCTCTCACAGCTGCTGCATCCTTGCTCATTACTGTGGAGACCACTCACACTCCTTGCTGATGGATGAGCCCCATCGGTTCTTCTGGAAATGTCGGTCCCACCGCCCCTTCCCCCATAGTCACTCCCTGCATGGGCTCTTTTGGTTCTTACCAACAGGCTCAATGATTTTCAAAAGGATGTTCTGAGTCAGGGTGACAAAATTAGGGGCTTCCAGGCTCAGATCCACATTTGTCCCCAAGACTCTATACCTAGATGTTGAGCTGAGGGGCAGACTCACCTTTCCATTCATTTATTCCAGTGTTAGGAAAGAGGTTAAAAAACAAAACAAACAAAACCCCCAAAAAACAAAATAAACAAACAAAAACCCCTCTGATTTACCATGATCAGTTATGCTTCTTTTAAGATGCCACCGTTGCCATGGTGACCAGAGGCTAAAGAGATTCTCACCTCTTTCCCATTTCCCTCCCCTCTATACATTTCCTCAGCAAGTCTCCCTTGCATTCATTTATGGATATCTCAGGGGCACTCTGCTACCTAAAGAAAATCCTCTTTGTGCTGCCTGCAAGTGGGCATCTCTCTGACAAGTGAATCCAGCCTCCAGGATTGATAGGGCATAAGCTGGCAGCTCTTGACCTGCCTCCTCCAGACAGATGGAGGAGGAACTGGCTGATGTGCTCCCAATGAATAAATGATAAGCATCCTGCTGCCAAGTCTCTGTGTGCTGCGAGTGTCAATGCCTGCAACGGGGAGAGATGTGGGGAGGGATCAAGGGAGGACGGAGCTGGTCCACGGAGAACAAGAACCACTGAATCCACTTGTTAGAACCCCTCTTCTGCACTCCTTTCCACGATGACACATCACGTCCCGTGATTACGTACCTCATGCCCCCCACTGCCATGGTCTGATGTCCATCAAGACCCAGGAGGCTGGACTGGAGAGACCGGGGTATACGATCTAGGACAGAAAGATGTGATGTTGTTTTCAGCTGTGTGACTTCAGGCACGGCAATCTGCCACGCACAGCCTCCCCATCTGTAAGCTGTGATCAAGACCTCTGTCCCACCCGCTCTGCGGGATCCTTGTGAGTGAGGGTCAGATCAGATCACTGGTATGAAGGTGCTCCCTGAACTTGGTATGAGACTGCACACGTGATGATGACGATGATGATGGTGGTGGTAGTGGTGACAATGCCATAAAATTGGAATCATACCGTATGTAGCCTTTTCAGACTGGTTTCTGTCACTTAGCACTTAAATTTCCTCCATGGATTTTCATGGCTTGATAACGCATTCCTTTTTATGGCTGAGTTGTATTCCACTGTATAGATATGCCACACTTAGTTTACCTATTCACCCATTGAGGGGCATCTTGGTTGCTTCCGAGTTTAAAGCTGCTATAAATATTCATGTGCAGGTCTTGTGACATAAGTTTTCAACTCATTTGGGTATCTGGGAGCTTGATGATTGCTGGGTCATACGGCAAGCTTATGTTTAACTTTGTAAGAGACTGCCAGATTGTCTTCTAAAACGGCTGTACCATTTTGCATTCCCATCAGCAATGAATGAGAGTTTCTGTTATACCACATTCTTGCAAGCATCTGCTGTTGCCATTGCTTTGGGTTTAAGCCACTCTAATAGGTCTGTAGTAGTATCTTATTGTTTAAATTTGCCATTCCCTAACAACATAATGTTGAGCAGTTTTTCGTATGTTTATGTGCCATCTGTATGTCTTCGCTGGCAAGCTGTCTGTTTAGAATTTTGGGCCATTTTAAAATTAGGTTGTTTTCTTGTTGTTGAGTTTTAAAAGTTCTTTGTGTACTTTGTTAACAGTCCTTTATCAGATATGTGTTTTGCTGAGATTTTCTCCCAGTCTGTGCCCGTTTTTTCATTCCCTTAATAGTGTCTTTCGCAGAGCAGTTTTTACAAATTTAATGAAGTCCAACTTATCAGTTTTTTCTTTCATGGATTGTGCTTTTGGTGTTGTATCTAAAAAGCTATTGCCAATGCAAAATCATTTAGATTTTTTCCTATGTTATCTTTTAGAAGTTTTATAGATTTGTGTTTTACACATGTAAAGTCTATGGTCCATTTTGAGTGAAATTTTGTGAAAGATGTAAAGTCCATGTCTAGATTCACTGTTTTGCCTGTGGATGTCCTGTTGGTCCAGCACTATTTGTTCAAAAGACTATCCTTTCCCCATTGAATTTCCTTTGCTCTTTTGTCAACGATCAGTTGACTATATTTGTGTGTGCCTCTATTGGACTCTCTATTCTGTTCCATTGATCTATTTGTCTATTCTTTCACCAGTACCACACTGTCTTGATTACTGTAGCTCTACAGTAAGTCTTCAAATCAGGTGGTGTCAGTCCTCCAATTCTGCTCTTCAGTACTCCGTTAGTTATTCTCAGTCTTTTTAGTAGTAACTTTAGAATTGTTCGTTGATATCCACAAATAGCTTGCTGGGATTTTGGTTTCAATTGCATTTTTGATCAAGCTGGGAAGAACTGACATTTCTACATATTTGAGTCTTTCTATTGATAAACATGGAATATCTCACAATTTATTTAGTTCTTCTTTGACTTCTATCATCAGTGTTTTGTAGTTTTCCTCATATAGATCTTATAGAAATTTTGTTAGATTTATCTCTAAGTATTTCTATTTTCGGGGGTGCTAATGTAAATGGTGCTGTGTTTTTTATTTTAAATCCCAGTTGTTCATCGGCTGGTATATAAGAAAGCAATTAACTTTGTATCCTGCAAACTTGCTATAGTCATTTATTAGTTTGGGGAGTTTTTTGGTTGATTCTTTGGGATTTTCTATAGACAATCATGTCATCTGCAAACACAGATGGTTTTATTTCTTCCTTCCCAGTTTGTATACCTGTTATTTCTTTCTTTTTTTTTTTTCTTGCTTTATTACATTAGCTAGGATTTCTAGTACAATGTTGAAAAGAGTATTGAGAGGGCACATCCTTGCCTTGTTCCTGGTCATAGGGAGAGAGCATCTAGTTTCTCACCATCAGGTATGATGTTAACTGTAGATTTTTGGTAGATATTATTTTTTATTGAATTTTTAAAGTTGAGGTATAGTTGATTTACAATATGGCAGCTATTCCTTATCAAGTTGAGGAGGTTCCCCTTTATACCTAGTTTTCTGAGACATTTCATCATAAAATGGGTGTTGGATTTTGTCAAATGCTTTTTCTGCATGTATTGATATAATCATACTTTTTTTCTTCCTTAGCTTGTTGATGTGGTGGATTACATTAGTTGATTTTAGAATGTTTAACCAGCTTTTTACACATTGTTTGATTTGATCTGCTAATATTTTGTTGACGATTTTTGCATCTATGTTCATTTTTTATTTTTATTTATTTATTTTTTGTGGTATGCGGGCCTCTCACTGTTGTGGCCTCTCCCATTGTGGAGCACAGGCTCCGGACGCGCAGTCTCAGCGGCCATGGCTCACGGGCCTAGCCGCTCCGCGGCATGTGGTATCTTCCCGGACCGGGGCCACAAACCCGTGTCCCCTGCATCGGCAGGCGGACTCTCAACCACTGCGCCCCCAGGGAAGCCCTATGTTCATTTTTTAAAAGCTCTTCAGGTGAGCCAAATATAGTTTGGTTGAGGGTCACTGACATACAGAAACACTCAGCCATGTATTCTGAGAAGTATATGTCTGGGGATATTCATTGAAGCATTGTTCATAATAGATAATATTGGAAAACACATAAATGTCCATTAATAGAAAACTAGCGAAATCAACTATGGTACATTCATACTGTAGAACACTGACAGTTAAAATAGAATGGGTAGACTTATACATACCGACTTGTTAAGATGTCTGGAAGATATTTTTAAATGAAAAAAAGTATGTTGTAAAATAATTGCTAGTATAATCCTATTTTTAGTTACCTCCTCAAAATTGTATATTTCTCCACGTTTGTAGGTATGTAAGGGCATAGAGAAAGGCCTGGAAGGAGGAATTAATAAATTGATTACTCTGGGAAAAGTAGTGAGATTGAATTGGGGTCTCATTATCTTTATTACTTAGACTTTTTACAGTGACAATGTATTAGTATAGTATTTGTGCACTAAAACATATTTTTAAATTAAGATGTTGCTTACTAAGTCCCAGGCCCTGTGAAAAGTTGCGAAAACTCCAAAATGAATAATACGTGGTGCCTGTTCTAAAGGGCTTATAGTCTGATGGAAGGGATAGACCTGTAAGAACAAGGACAATAAAGTATTATTCATACTATGGTGAAAATCTGTACAGGTCACAGTGGGAGTTTAAAGGAGGAAGAATCAATTAATTCTACCTTTGGGTGGGTGGTCGGGATAAGGAAAGGCATCATGGAGGTAGAAACCCGGAGCTGTATCTTAAAAGATGAGTCATGTTAAATAATTAACCCAGAAAGAGATGGCTCTAATGTCATGGTCGCCTACATAGCAAACCAAAACCCAAGCTTGTAGAGGCTTCAAGGTTACAAAATCAAAACCCAAGGACAACTAATCACAGACAGCTGGGCTTTAAGCTACTGCCAATCAGTAATGTCCTTGCTTTGCTTCTACCTTCTCTCCGTAGACGCTTCTCCCTGGCTCCTGTCGTTGGAGCATTCCTAACCGCTTCTGGTTTGGCACTGCTCAATTCAAATCAATAAATATTCAAAGAAACCCTTCACATTTTTAATATGCTTCAGTTTAACTTTGAACAGTAGAGAGTTGCCAGGCCCTTGTGGTGTGGGTATGGGGTGGAGTGGTGAACCCCAGGAGGGAGGCTGGTTGGGAGTTCCAGGCAGAGAGGACCTTGTGCACAAAGGTGAGGAGGCATGTTGGGTGTGTTTAGGGATTGTGTGGCTATGCCAAATGTTCAAAACAGGTAAGACAGAAGGTAAGACGGAAGAAGCACAGGGAACTATGTTCAATATCCTGGGATAAACCATAATGGAAAAGAATATAAAAAAGAATATATATATGTATAAATGAATCACTTTGCTGTACGGCAGAAATTAACACAACATTGTAAACCAACCATACTTCAATAAGATTAATTAAAAAAAAAAAAAAGACTGAAGAGGTTAGCCCAGGGCTTGGGGCACGGAGGGTGCACCTTCATGTTCAGAAAGTCACAGGGAGAAGGGGTATCACGTGCCATGCACAGTGCTGGGTTTGCATATCCTTGAAATGAACATGCACAGGGAGCCTCGGGAGAAAGCAGCTGCTGTGACTGTGTCTTGTGTTCTACATCCAGTTCCCCCGCTTCAGAGCAGAGGAATCATTCTCAAATTATACCCGGCCCTCCGTCTCCTCGTTTCTCAAATGGAAATCAGCATATCTCCCTCATAGGGCCCTTGTGTATAATGTATGATATAAAATATACGCTCATCAGCAGTGAGAGTCCCCTCGTTTCCCTCTCCCACGCCCCATCCTGTCTTCCCCGTAGGCAGGCACTCCTCACACCGACCCTCCTTCTTCCTCCCCAAGCCCAGTCCAAGATCCAGGGGCCAGAGAAAAGCCTCTGCCCCCGCAGGAGGAAGCAGAAAGTCAGTGTGGGAAAGGGCTCCAGGAGCGGCAAGGGTCTCCTGAATCTGGGGATGAGAAGCTGGTGGCCGAGGAGATCTGAGCCAGTGTCCTGACCCCCAGCCCCACACTGCAGGGAGCTCTGGTTTCTCCTCTCTAGCTGTTTCTGGGATCTGTGCCTGCAAATATTTCTGTCTGGATTCATCTGCACTTTCAAAACCTCTGAATTAAAATGTTCTAAACTACTGTGAACTAAGAACCCAGCTGGCTCCTTTAAAGGTCACCTTAAAATCTTTACAAGCAAAAGGAATTAGGTTTTCCTCAGAACACTGTGTCCTTAATAATAACACTCCTGGGCACCCATCTCCATGTTATGCGTTTCAGAACGCCTTGCCTGACCTCATCTCATCTGATTCTCTCAAAACGCCACAAGTAGCCGGGCAGGGCAGGTATTACCAGCCCCAGTTTACAGATGAAGAAACCAAAGCTCAGAGGTGGTGTGTCCTACAGAGCTCGTCAGTAGCAGAAATGAGATCATCTCGGGGCTGTTTCCTCCATATCGGACAGGACATGGGCCTGCCCAGCCATGTGGCCATGGGAGACAAACACCCTCTGAGCAGCTGCGATGCAAAGGGAGCCCAAATTTGGGAGGCAGACAGCGCAGGGAGGTCCATATCTGACCCCATAATCTGTGTGGCCCCAGATGAGATGCTATCTAGAGCTCCGTTTTTCTCTTTACGGAACAGAAACAAAAGGCCCTGTGCCTAGATGATGGCATTTTGTAAAAGCCAAAGAGAGTGCTTTCAAAGTGTGGCACGCCAGCTGTACTGAGAGAGGAGGATTCTTCCGGCTGCTATCAATGCCATTGCTATTAGGGACAGCTACATTGCTGGCTACTTGGAGGACTGAATACATGCAGAGAGCCTGGTTCAGTGCCTGGCACACAGTAGGCACTCAGTAAGTGGAGTTATTTTCATTATGTGCTGTGAATCAGTAACTTCCCATTTGGTCTCCAGTTTTATGTCCCCCAGGACCATCGGGGATCCCTAACATCAGCTGGAGACAGCAGAGGTCCACAGAAAAAAATAGCAATTTAACAGGTCAGTGGAACGGAGATCCATACCGCCTGACCCTACAGAGACCAGATGACCCGAGACCAGGTCCATCAGGCTCAGAGGGAGTTCTCTTGGTCTCAAAATTCATATCATGGAATAAAAATACCATTCAATTCCTGGGGATTTGTGGGAAAATCTCTGCCTTTACTGCTTCGTCTTCCTGCCCGCCTGCAGGTCTTAGTGTGGCTCCTTGGCTTCTGTGGCTCAGCCAATGGGGACAGGGGAAGTATCTGGATCACAAATCCGTACTTCTGGCATGAATGGCTTTTACTATTTTCGGAGGCTTTGCAATTCTGGGCTTAAATGAGGCTTTGGGAACTCTGTGGAATTTTCGCTATTCATGCCCCAATTAGCAGGGACAATAAAGGGTTATTTCTGTTTGCCCCTCCTCATAGCCAAGCTGGGGGCGCCCATAAACAAGCCACGGAGAAGTGATTTGGGTGCGGTAATGGGTCTGTTCTCCTAGCATTGCCATTCAAGGGCTGGAGAACATTCATTCAACACGTATTTATTAGTCCCTACTTTGAACTTGAAACTAAGCTGAGTTCTGGGTAATACATCAATAAAAATAAGGTCCCTGACCTTAAGGAATTCATAGTTTATTAGAGAATGCCAATAATTAGTCAGGCAAGTGCAGTTCAGTGGGATAGGGGCTCTAGAAACATGGGGAAGAGGTGTTTTAAAAATTTGGGGGTGTGTGTCAGGAAAGGCTCAAGTGAAAAGTGAGAAAAAGGAAGCTAAAGATAGGATCCAATGGCACCATTATTACACGTAGGACCCTGGACAATCTCTCCATCTGTATGGACTCCAATTTCTTTATGTAAGAGTAAAAGAGAATGGTTGCATTTTGTTATTTCTAAAGTAACTTACAACTCCAAAATTCTATGACATTTTTAATTTAAATTTTCCAAAATATTAGTTGCATGCCCAAATAAAGCTACAGCTATCGAAATCTAAAACAAAACAAACAAACAAAAAATTCATCCATGTGTTTTAGAAACAAAAAAGATGGGGGGAAGGAATAAATTAGGAGTTTGGGATTAACATATAACCACTACTATATACAAAATAGATAACCAACAAGGACGTACTGTATAGCACAGAGAACTATACTCAATATCTTATAATAATCTGTAAGGGAAAATAATCTGAAAAAGAATATATGTATAACTGAATCACTTTGCTGTACACCTGAAACTAACACAACATTGTAAATCAACTATACTAAAAAAAAAAAAAAGGTCATCTTTGTTGAAAAAAAATAAAATCAGGACCCCCCACATAAAATAACATAAAAAAGATAGACTCCAATGGGATAATTAAGGTACAATATCCAATGGGATGTTTAAGAGATGAGAGGAGCCACAGAGGAAACTGAGTAGTAGCAGTGAAACCAGGAGAAAACAGGACATGCAAGCAAGGAAGGAGAAAAAAAAACAAAGGGCAGAGTGCTCAACAGGAAGACACAAACTGAAAAGTGTTTGCTAGATTTGACCATCAGGTCAATGGAAATACTTAAGAGAGCAATTTCACTGGCGTGGTGAGGGAGAGACACCCAGACCTTGGGGGTTATAGATGGAGTGGGATGTAAATATCAATCACTCTTTCAAGAAACCTGGCTGGAAATATGGCAAAATCTTGAATCTGGGTAAATACAGTACACAGGTGAACACTGTACTATTCTTGTCTGAAGAGATTTATACTACTAATTATATTGTATTGGCTGAAGGAAAAAAGAGCAAGAGAGCAGTGGCTAGGTTGAATATGACGGGCAGAGGGTTTGCTTTTTTTAATGAGAGAGGCTTGAACATATTTAAATCCTGGTGAAAAGAAGGGGATAGAAATTGAAAGGGAGAGAAGGGTGATTAAGGGAGAAGAAAGGAGCGGATGGAATCAAACACAAGGGGAAGGAATTGTCTTAACAACCAGGAGAAACACATCTTTTGAGAAGGATGAGGACCAGAAAAATTGTGGAGATCCCCCTTGATTATCCTTACTTTACCAAGTTAAGGCAAAGTTATCCAGTGGAAATCATGGCCAGAGGAAAGTTCTAGAGCAGCTGTTGGAGAGAACAAGTAAGGCAGAGCAAGTGCAGGTGTGTAGTTCTGAATTTCGCAAAGATATTCCTCCACGCGCTCCCAGCCCTGCACCGAGCCCTAAGTTCTGCCCAGCCCAGAATTAAGGGATGACTTTGTCATTTGCACCAAAGTTTTGTCTGTGATAGCTGTGGCTTCGGACTGGGATGCTGGCTAGGAACCTGCAAAAGGCTTGCCAGATAGCCTTGAGGCCCTTCTGAATTTGGAGACTTTGAGTTCATTTGCAACGACTTCAGTCTGCAGATGAGTATGACCGTTTCTAGCCATGTTTTGAAGTTTGAGAATAAGAAGGGAGAAGTCAGATGAGCTAAAATCATCCACAGTTGTGGTTTTGCCAGGTGAGTGAAAAAATAATGTCAATGGGATAACGTAGTTGGAGGTGTAACAAGAAATTTAGTGATGGTCCATGGGATCAACACTACAGAGTGGCAGAAGTGAAGACAGGCTGATAGATGGGAAGTGAGGAGAATGGAGGAATAGAGGACAGGGAGATTTTGATAAGGTCCAAGAACAGATAAGATGCATGCAAGAAAGGGCAAGTTCAGGAAGAACGGAGGTTGGGATGAGAACTCATTGTGTGGTATTTAGCAGCTAGGAGCTGTCACGTTTCTTTTGTAGAAGAGTTCCAGGTAATGACAAGGTCTAGGTGTGGCCATAGGAAGGGCTAAGGTCAGGTGAAGATGAACAGTGATGAGACAGAGGTGTGAGCTGGGGGTTGGATGGCCTGTCCACAGTGACACGGGGCTTCTCTGGTGATGGCGGGACGGGAGTGACGAGGCAGACGCAGGATCAGTGGTGAAGTCCTCCGTGAGTGTGTGTGTGTGTGTGTGTGTGTGTGTGTGTGTGTGTGTGTTTCTGAAGACCATATAAAGATTGAAGGTGTTTCTTGTCCTTTTCATGTAAAAATTATGTTACAGTACTTGACAGCACCTTGTGTTTCAGAAAACTGCAAAATAGAAAAAGCTTGTCTGTGGAGTACTCTGTCATTTTTTATACAGACTTGGTTTTGACTATCGTCCTGTACCTATGACCTTTATGCAGGGGTTAGAGCTCAGATGTATGTTTTGGAGCGGGGAGGTCAACATTTAACCCATTATAGGAGGCTGAGACAGGAATTCGAGCATTTGTGTGTGGAGGGGTAGACGAGCTTCATGTGAACAGCCGAAGGGCAGCCCGCGAGTTGACAGGACAGGAAGGAGCCTCTGAAGAAGAATGCTTCAGCCAGGCTCATAGACCTGTCCTCTACCACAGCCAGACACGCTGCCTCAGGGATCACTGACGTCCTTTATGCAGGATCTTTTGACACCCCAGAGAGGATTCAGCTGGAGGACCCTGAGGTCCCTTCCAATTCTGAGATTCTGTGAGAGATCCTTCCACATGCTGGCAGTTCTAAGGGTGATGACTGTTTTGAATGGATCATGAAATCAAGTGAGTAAGAAACTGAGAGAGGGCTGGCAAACAATTGTCTAGAAAGATGAGAGGCCCTGTGTTTGCTGTGTCTGGGTTAGATGAGGCTCCTGAATGCGGAAACTCCCTCTGGGAAGGGTGTTGAGGACAGATAGGACCTGGCAGCAACCCGTGCACACACTGGGTGGGTTTCCCTCGGCCGCCTGGCCCCAACCACGCTGCAGGGCTCCCAGCTGTATAAGAGGCAGCTGGCAAAGCGCACGGTTCTCCATGGCTGCTCCCAGGGACCGGCAGCAGCACCTTGCGACCTGTGAGAAATATACATTCCCAGGCTCTCCCTGGACTTCCTGAGTCAGACGCTCTGGGAATGGGGCCCGGAAGCCCGTGTATCAACCAGCCTTGCAGCTGAATCTGAAGCCCACCACAGGGTGGGGTGACTGGCACGTGGTTAAGAGCTCAGTCTTAGGTATCACATATACCTTGATTTGAATTCCAGCTCTCTCAACCTGTGTGACTCTAGACAAGTTACCTAACCTCTCTGAGCTCTGGTTTTCTCATAGGTAAAACGGCAGTAACTATTTTATGAGTTTCAGAGAATTAAAAGAGGTAATATTTGTAAAGAACTTTGTATAGCAAATACCAAAAAATAACAATAGCTATTGTTATTGGGCCAATAGTGGCCACTGGTCTCTTCCACGTTGTATACTTAGAATGACCACCTTTAATTCTGTGGCTTCAGCCACCAGGTTCCTGCCTTTTCTATACCCCAAGTTTGTCACATGAGGCTTCTTGGCTGACACTCGACCTGTCAATTCAATTCTGTCCCAAATTCAGCTTGACCAATTCTGTTCATAGAATGCAGAGCTGTCAGCTTGACCTGTCCTAATAGATTAGTTCCTGTGAAGAAACTGATGCATGTTCCCTGTGGAGCTGCAAGCCAGCATTGTGACTCCGGAACCGGGAACCAGCATGAGCTGAACGGCGAGGCCAGATTGCATTCTGGGCAATCTGAACGCTGCCTGGTTGGGGAGTGGCCTTCGCTTCCTGCTACCACACTTACTGTTGTCTGTTTTTCACAACATGTTTTCTTTGAGGGATTCGAAGTGCTTGAAAAGGCTGTTTTTTTCATAACTCACGTCCACAAAGAATGTCTGTGCACATTTTTTTCTCTCGTTTCAACTTATCCTGGCTGCTGTGTGAAACAGGCAGAACAGGGTATGTTTCTCCATTTCACAGATGGGGAGACTGAGTCCTTGGGGTTGAAATGACTTTGTCTAAATTAAGGTCACGCAGCTGGTGGGCATACTGCCAGAACTATAACCCACTTTCCTGAGTTCTGGTCTAGTGGTCCTTCAAATAGACCACAGGGCTTCCTAAAATGAAAACGAAAGTTTCTCCAAACCAGGGGACCTGAGCTCTAGAAGGAAGACATTTTTGTCTGAAATTCCCTTTTCTCTACTGAAAATCATCTTTCTTGCAGCTATTTGGCCTTATTTCCTCTGGCTCAAGTCTCAGAGGGGAAGAGGAAGACCCTTGGGACAAGAAAACAAGAAATTCCTTCCCTGCACCTCAAGTCTAGGTCACCATCTGCTTCCCTGACACCAGGACACTTGACTTCCTGGGGAGCTTAGGATGAGTCAGGCCAGCCCCGGGAGATGGGGTAAAAATGAGGGGCTGCTACTTGTTTTGCAAGGAGCATCTGGGACAAGGGGCTCTCTCTGACAATTTTTGCATGAACTCAATGTCTACTCTGGATGAGAAACTTTTTCTTTTTTTAAACTGGGCTTACATAATCCTTTTCTCTTTAAAGTAAATATGGTAACAACCTTTCTTGGCCCACCTTCAACCCTACCTTGATGTGGGGATCTGGCCAGGTGGCAGGGTTGAGGAGCCGGGCTGAGCCTTGTGGTGACAGAGAGGGATGCTGTCTTTTCCTTGGAACAGCTGTTGGCATCCAGCAACATGCCAAACCCATATTCAAGGCCATCGGCCTCCCTACACCCACTGGCCAGCTCCATTGTGGGGAGGAAAGGCAGGAGTTGAAAGTTGTGGTTTTTCTGTGCAACCCCTTCAGTCTCCTACTTCTCCCAAACACACAAGCTCTTTGCTGCTTGACTCGAAAGGCCTGAGAGAGCCCGGCTCTGGGTTGTTGTCCTGTGAGGGTCTGGAGTGGGTTGATGGTGAGGGGTGGGCAGTGGGGACACCTGAGAGTGGGTGTAGGCCTGAATGCAGTCTGCCTAGCACATGACCATCCTGGTTAGCAGGCGGTCCTGTGGTAGGGATGGGGGAGTCTGCACCCAGGCATCACCCCAGCTACAGCATTGTTGCCATAGCAACCAGCCCATATAGCTGCTAAGAGGACCTGGTCCCACACAGGCCCTGGGGGAAGGCAGCTTCAGAGCTGGGACATGGCTCAAGCCCTCTTTGTTTCTCTCCCACCTTTGTCCTTTCCTCAGTCAGCTCGGGCTGCCATAACAAGTTACAGTAGTCTGGTGGCTTAAACAAAAACGTATTTCCTCAGAGTGCTGGAGGCTGGGAAAACCAAGAACAAGGTGCTGGCTGATTTAGTTCCTGGTGAGGACCCCCTCCTAGCTTGTACAAGGCTTCTCACCGTGTCCTCACATGGCCTTTCCTTGGTGTGTGCACTTGGGAAGACAGAGAAATTCAATTCAGTTCAATTTTGCAGGATATAAACAGTCCATAATAGTCCTTGACTGCCCTGGCCCTTCCTGGGTGAGGAGACTTGTCTTCTATCATCCAAACTTTATAATGACTTGGACTTTATTGAGAACATTTTAGTTAATGTTAAAAATATTAGCTTTAAAAATAAAACCCAATTGTAGACATTTATTCATTTTTAAATGCAGAGCAAAGCCCGCTTAATATATATTTTGTCTATATATAGACAAAAGAGAAAGTGTTTCGTCTCAGATCAAACAAGCATCCATCCTATGGAAGGAAACTGTCTCTCACAGGATATCGAGAAAAAAAGGCAAAGAGCCCACCTGGTCAGATTAATTGATGGCATCTGATTTTCACCTCCCTTCCTTCTAAAGAGCTCTGGCAGTGAGAAGGAGCTTCAAATTAGCCACAAGAAAAAGCAACTGGGCAGAAAACTCCAGAGGCAGTGGCAAATTTGTAGCCAAAGGGATTTGCTATTCTGAGTCTGGGGGCCAGGGAGACCGACTTCAATTCCGTTTCTGCTTGTGTTAGCAGTAAGGTTTACCACCAACTGGATGCTGCACCTTCCTGGACTCTGGGATCTGTGCCTTTCCTGTCTCACCAGCTGCTCTCTCGGAGCAGGAGTGGGGGGAACCAGAGGCTTCCTGTGGGTGTGAAGGCTGCCCCTCACCCCCAGCAGGTGTGATGTCCAGCTGTCCTGCCACCCTGAGCCCAGCAACCATGCTGACCTCCACTGTCAGCTGGGCTCGCCCAGGTGAGATGCCCCTCCACTGACTTGTGGAGTCAGTCGTTCCACAGGGATTTCTTGAGCATCTGTTTTGCAGTAGCACGGGGCCGGCATTAGCTGAATGCACAGATCCTGTCCTCAAGGGTTTGAAGTCTAGGGCAACAAGTCTACAAGCAGTTTAACACAGCACAGAAATACACACAGCAGGAATGAGGGCAGGAAGGGGCAATCAGGAGGACTTCCAGGAGGAGGTGACACCTGATAGGAATCTTCAGGGAGGGAAAAGCTTTCCGGAAAGAGCAAAGGTGCAGGGGTAAATAACATCATGGTGTGTAACTGGGGTGCATCTTATAACTGTAACAAAATGCCTTGTTGAGAGTGACTGAACTCTCTAAGGATCAAGAACCATGGTTAGTTTTCTATACAGTGTGTGTGTGTGTGTGTGTGTATCTATCCCTAAACTCCAAAATGTTCCCCCAAATGCCCTCCCTATGGAAGGCTGTCCTGAGAAATCGTCCATGATGGCCCAGCGCCCATGGTTGTCCCGGAGTCTTGTGTCCTTGTCGGCTCCTGCCTTTCGGGGGTGACTGACCCACGGTCTCTGTCCTCCCGCTCCCCCCTGGCTGGCCTGGGCCTTGCAGTCAGGTGGGGCCGGCCTGGTATCTGATCCTGGCCTGGCTTCTGAGTGGACCAGGCCACCTGTGCCCTGTGCGATGGCGCCCCCTGCAGGCACACAGGCCGGGCTGGGCAGCATTCGCCTGCTCCTGTTAACACTCTCCCACGTGTTACTGACAAGCTTTAGTGGCTTCCCCTGGCTCGGGTAAGGCATGACCAAGGGCTCTGTTCACAGCTTTATAGAATCACAGCTGCAAAGAAGCCGAGTGTGTGCTTTCTCCAAGTAGCTCAGGAGCTAACACAGGGACGGAGCCAGAGGTCCTAGGCGCCCAGCCCCTCGGCGGGAACAGCTGTGCCTCTCCTGTTGGGTACCAATCCATGTAACGTTTCATCTGAAAATCACAGGTGTTGTGCGTTCAGAAGACCTTTCCAAACCTCGCTGACATGAGCCAGAATAATGACCACTTCCAACCTGAGGGCTCCTCGGAAGCTTTACTCTCATCTCCATCCCTGTCCTTCCAGGCCCTTCCTTTCCACCCTGCTGCCCGCGCTGCCCACACCCCCTGCCAATTCCTCATTACCCATCAACGCTTTATTTTAGGAACACCAAATAGCCTCGACCTCACTGCCATGGTTAAGGTTGAAAACTTTCCATTCGTCATTTCTCCATTTCAGTGTAACTCTCTAATGCCTGCTTACGTGTGGTCTGTATCGGTAGTTCTCAAACTTGAACGAGCATCAGAACCATCTGAAGGGCTTGTGCAAACACAGGCTGCTGGACCCACTCCTAGAATTTCTGACTCACTAGGTCTTAGGTGGGGCTCAAGACTCTTCATTGCCATCAAGTCCCCAGGTGATTCTGATGCTTCTGGTCCAGAAAGCCACACTTTGGGAATCACTAGCTTATATGAATGCAATCTAAAGTTAGCACAAATCACTCTTGAGGTGTCAAGAATACAGATGAACTCAGGACCACAAGGAAAGGGCAACACTGAGCAGAGGATGGTAACTTTGCTTAGCTGGAGGTGGGTCTAGAAAAGTGAGATGGTGAGAAGAGGAGTTAACAGAGAGGTTGCTGGGGTAGGAGGTGGGGCTATAGATGACACGTGATCTCAGAATGAAAGTGACTGCTCAGCCCCTTTCACTTTGTAGGAACTCAGATTGTGTTAGGTCCCATATGCTGGGGATAGGACTGTCTAGCAATAAAGGTGATTTTCAAATATCATCATGTGTGTTTATTCATTGACTTGTTCCGTGAAACACTTGTGTCTACTACCTTCAGAGCATGACGAGGGGGCCCTGTGGATACAAAGGCACAAAGTTACCTTCCCTGCCTTTGAGTTGTGCTTCCTATAGTAGATAAACCAAATAAATGAACAAATACGGCACATCTGGCGGTGATATAGAGGTGGGGATGGGGGTGGTATTGGTGATGGTGATGGTGCAAGTGATGGAGGTGGTGTTGTTCATGGTCGTGGTGCTGGTACGGGGAGAGGTGATGATGGTGGTGATGGTGGTACCAGTGATAACTTTCTCTGTCAGGCTCCATCTATGTGTAAGACATAGGGGGAGGAACTTTCCATATCTTTACTTCTCAACAGCACTAAAAGATGGGCACTATTTTCCCTGTTTTATAGATGTAGGAACCCAACTTGTCCGCAATCATAAAGCTTCAAGTTGAATGGCAAAGCAAGACTCACACCCAGATCTCTCTGGCCGCAAGGTACCAGCCCTTCACCATCCTGACTCTGCCACACCAATCTGCACAACACCGGATGTTTGTTATAGGCACAGGGCCTCGAATTTTGTCTCAGGGGAAAAGATGTGGTTAGGTCAAGTCTCTCAGAAGATGTATTGCTTGAGCCGTGACCCTGATGGACAAGGTGGAGGAAGGCTCTCCCACAAAAAAGCAGTATATAGAGTTTGAGACTTTAGCCTACTTAATGAAAACTGCTTTTTTTATTATTTATTTATTTTGCGGTACGCGGGCCTCTCACTGTTGTGGCCTCTCCCGTTGCGGAGCACAGGCTCCGGATGAACAGGCTCAGCGGCCATGGCTCACGGGCCCAGCCTCTCCGTGGCATGTGGGATCTTCCCGGACCGGGGCATGAACCCGTGTCCCCTTCATTGGCAGGTGGACTCTCAACCACTGCACCACCAGGGAAGCCCTGCTTTTTTTAGAGAGTTAAAAGGTTAAAGAATGCAAGCGTAGCCTGACCACCCAGGACAGATGTATTTCCAGAGACAGCTGAGAGTCTGCTTCAGTGATGACAAGTGAGGTTCCTGGGAAAGTGGAGAAGAGCTGAAATTGGCCAAAGACCAACTGTGCTCATGGGAGGATCAACCAGAGCATCCATCAAAATGATGCTGCCGTCTTGGAAAAGCTGAGAATTCAGGGTCATAGGAGCGTCAGTGGGGGCGTCAGACAAAGGAAGTCATGATTAAAAAAGACTCTCTAGTGATGATCATACTAAGTGAAGTAAGTCAGAAAGAGAAAGACAAATACCATGTGATATCACTTATATGTGGAATCTAAAATATGACACAAATGAGCCTATCTACGAAACAGAAACAGACTCACAGACATAGAGAACAGACTGGGTGGGGACCTGGGGGAGAAAAGGATTTTGAGTTTGGGATTAACAGATGCAAACTAGTATATATAGGATGGATAAACAACAAGGTCCTACTGTATAGCACAGGGAACTATATTCAATATCCTGTGATAACCATAATGGAAAAGAATATAAAAAAGATTATATGTATATATATGTACAACTGAATCACTTTGCTGTACAACAGAAATTAACACATTGTAAAGCAACTATACTTCAATTAAAAAAAAAATAGACTCCAGAGAGAGCAGATGTTTCTAAAACGTGTATTCTGCAGGCGGATTTGCTAAAGCAAATAAATGAAAACTCAGTTACTATGGCTGCCTGAAAAGACATTCCAACTTAATGTCATAAAGCAACTATTTGTCATGCTCACAGAGTCTGAGGGTCAGGAATTTGGACACGGCACAACAGGAGCAGCTTATCCTTGCTCCGTGATGGCCTCAGCTGGTTGACTCAAAGGCTCAGGGCTTAAGTCATTTGAGGGTTTGTCCTCCTGTGTGTTGGGTGGTTGATGCTGGTTCACGTCTGGAAATGAGCCTCTCCATGTGACCTCTGCTGGGCTACTCTGGGCTTCCTCACAGCCTGAAGGCTGGGTTCCAAGGCTGAGCATCCTGGGAGAGAGAGAGAACCAGGTGGATGCCATACCACTTTGGATGCTTTGGTCTTGGAAGTCACTCAGCATCATGGCTGCTGTTGAGCCAGCTACAAAGGCCAGCCCAGGTTCACTTAGTACAAATGGGAAAATTCTGGAAAACATGTGGGACTGGAAATACTGCTTTGGTAGTTTTTAGAAAATACAATCTGCCGCAATGAACAATACATCAAAATTCATCTATAAACATACTTAATCCTCCCTCTGACCTGGCCCAACTGTGGAGTCATAAGCTGGTATCCTGTAGACCATATATTCCAGCTGTTTACATATTTTATTTAGACTGCATAAGAATCAAGTTTGCAGATTATCTTGAAAAATCAAGACATTTTCAATTATCTTGAAAAATTTCAGTAATATGAGCTGAAATTCTCATAAGTTAACATTTGCCAGAGCAGGGTATCAGCTGCTCTTTTTAAACCTAGCATGTAGTCTCCACTTTCCCTGTTCATACAGACCCTATCACTTGGGAGTTTTCCATGCATTTCAGCCAATGACATTATGTGCCCGGTCCCCACAGATGCTGAGTTTATGATCCTTGATGTAGAGGACGTGGCTGCTTCTAGTCTAACCACCTATGGAAACTGCCAGAAGAGATCAGATCTAAAGTGGAGCTAAGATGGTATGAACGTAGGTGAAATCATTCCATTTAATACCCACTTGAATTGGTTGCCATGTCTGCTTGTGTTTGCCCTAAATTTGCCTCCCTGAGAGCTTGTAATAAAGACATTATTTGTTCTTAGCTCTCATTGTCTTTGATTTGAATAAAGATCTAAAGTTGGGTTTGGGTCTGGGATGGACAAACCGGCGTTTCAGGACCTCTGTGTGGCCAGAGCTGAAGGAAGTTCATTAGGGGAGCCTACAGTAAGGCCTTCTTACTCTGGGATCAGGGATTAGGGAGTCTGTGAAGCCCTGAATTGATAATACGTAATTACACATATATGCGGAAGAAGAGCGTGTATTTATATAGGTTCCTCACAGAGTTCCTGACCCCAGAAGGTTAAGAATCTCTGCCACGTCTGGAGACAGAAAACCAGGGCAGGGGCAAAGGATTTCATGGACATTTGTTTCGTGGAGAAGCTGAGAGTGAGGCCAGGAGGAGAAAGCAGAGGCCAGGGTAGGCAAGGGGCTGGCACAGTGGGAACACGGGCCCGGAAGCCAGAGCAAGCTTGCCTGAAACTGCTCTTGTCAAAGGTCACCAATAACTTCCATGTTGCTAAATCTGACGGTCAGTTCTCAGTCCCCCTCTCACTTGACCTATCAGCCAGCTGGCCTGATTGATCATTCCTCCCCTTCGAAATGCTTCCTTCAGTGGCTTCCAGGACTCCAAATTCTAGATTTTTCTGCTGGGCTGCTCCTTCTTAAGCCTCCTTTGCTGGGTCCTCATCTCCTCCCTGACTTCTAAACTTTGGAAGGTTCTAGAGCTCTTTTTCTTATAAACATTTACTTCCTTGGTGATATTATTCAGTCCCATGGATTTATACCTATAAGTTTATAAATAACCTATATCTTATAGGTTATAGGCTATAACCTATATCTTAAAGGTTCCCACATTTCTCTCTCTCTTTATATATATTATATCTCTAAGCTTAACAGTGTTTCAGAACTCCATACTCAGATCCCTACCTGGCTACTCTACATCTCCTCTTGGATGATTTAAAAGGGATCTCAGACTTTCTAAAACTGAACTCGTTTCCCCTGCCCTCCCCTTTCCCCAACCAATTTCTCCCTAAGGCTTCCCCAACTCAGAGAAAGGGACCTCCTTTCTTGAGGCAAGAAATCCAGAAACTTCTCTTGCCTCATGTGGCACCATGTGCTTCGCTGCATTTCTCCTACTTTATTTTGTGTTTGTTTGTTTTGCTTTTTGTTTTGGCCATGCCGTGCGGCACGTGGGATCTTAGTTCCCCGACCAGGGATCGAACCCGTGGCCTCTGAATGGAAGAGAGGAGTCCTAACCACTGGACCTCCAGGGAATTCCCTCTCCTACTTTAGAATCAGGATGGCCACCATCAAATCGGGGGCCTAAGTGAGATCACCTGGCCAGTCCCATGTTCCCCATGGTTATTAAAGGTGGAGTGGGGAACCAACCCGGAGTTCCACAAAATGGACCCCAAATAGGGGCAATTGAAATGTGGCCGAGGACCAGCCCATCTTAATGGAAATCTCAACCATGGCCATCTCCCAGAGGAGGCTTGGAGGAACAGAAAGAAACACAAGTGATGTGAGGCCTTGGGTTGCATTTATTTTAGGAGAAGCCTAGTCGGGGACGTGTGTGTGGTGGAGGTGGTGAAGGTAGAATGGGAACCAATCAAAAGGACAACACAGTCTGAAGCAAATTCATGCTGAACAGGAGACAAGTGGCAATTCCCCTGAGGGATGGAGTCCCCGTGCTCAAGGGGTTGCTGGCACCTCATGCAATTTTTCCGTTAATGACCTGCAACAAAAGAAAGGAAAGGGCCCTGATGTGTCTTCCACGAATCCCAGAAAAGCATTCAGAGATGAGCATTCATTATAGAATGCTTAAAAGGAACAGATGACAGGCTTGAAGCTATCATTGCTATTATTTCTGATTCGCTGTGTAGTTCTGCCATTTATATTTATAATATGATTTGAGGGGCAGCTCTCTGAAAACACACACGGTATCCCCCAGGCCCTGACAAGAGCTGCTTTCAGCACATACTCAGGGGTCTAGATCTTGGCATTTACAAACCAGGTGAAGGATCTAGTTTTCCAGAATGCTTTCCCTGGTGCCCAGCTGGAAGTAATTTCTCTCTCTTCTCTGCTCTTTATCCAGCCCTCTACTAAAATTCTCATGGCTTTCTACCCTTTAATCTAGTTACTTTTTGTGCCTGTACCTTCTCTTCACTTATAGTTTGGTCTTGTGGAGGGCAAGAACTATGTCTGGCTAATCTTCGATTCTCTAGAATTTACCACAGTGCCTGACACCCACAGGTACACAATAACTGCTGGATAAATGAAAGAAATGAGAAGAAAAATTAAGGCAGAGACTACCTTTAACCGTGCTCATGGTAGAAATAGCTCCCATTTCCAGTGTTTATTATGTGTTAGGCTTTAAGCTAACAACTTTATGTCTGATTCCAATGCCAGACAGATAGATAGCAGCCTACATGGAATGATATGAAGGGTTCCTGAAAGCCCTCTGCCAGTCTGTTTGAAATGCATACCAGAATTTTCCAAGTAGGACAAATTGAAAGGCAAAATTGGTAATGAGAGATACACCATATTAATGTTAATATATTAATTTTGACTGAGAACTTGTTTTTAATGAATGAATGAACTGTCTTAGTCCATTCAGACTGCTATAACAAAACGCCACAGACTGGGTGGCTCATAAATAACAGAAATTTGTTTCTCACAGTTCTAGAGGCTAAAAAGCCCAAGATCAGGGTGCCAGCCTGGTCAGGTGAGGGCCCTCGTCAGGGTTGCAGACTTCTTGTTGTGTCTTCACATGACAGAAGGGAGCTCTTTAGGACCCCTTTTGTAAGGGCACTAATCCTATTCCTGAGGGCTCCACCCTCATGACCTAAATGCCTCCCAAAGCCCCACCTCCTAATACCATTACCTTGGGGGTTAGATTTCAACATATGAATTTTGGGGAACACATTCATATGTTATTCACATTCATATGCAAATCACATTTGCAATTGTTAATTAATATTGTTTGAGAACGTATTATTTCCAAAGCTCTATTCTAAGTGCTTCACGTGTAGCACTTTTTACAACCCCATGAGACAGGTATTATAATTGTCATACTTCAGTAAATGAGGAAACTGAGGTATAAATTTTAGTACCTTGTCCCAGTTACCACAGCTAGTAGGTGGTAGATTCAGGCTATGGAGCCAGGCAGTCTGGCTCCAGAACCTGTACCCCTAACCACTCTTCTAGGACAGTCATTTCCTGGAGAGGGCATCAAATTCCTAAGAAAATGGGACATGATCTCTTAGAAGAACAGTATGCAAAACAGCTATGTTTCGATGAGGAGGAGAAGCTGGAAGGTGTGAAACATGTACACAGCTTCAAGAAACTTCTGAGTTACCATACTGAGTTCTTGGTGTGAAGTTAGCTGGGCACTGTGGGTGAGGCAGCCACTCAGCCATGCAGCTCAGATCTCCCTTCAAGAGAACCTGCTTGGAGGAGGGTTGTTGGTGAACAGCCTCCCCCTGCTACATATTTAGATCTTCCCAAGCATTCATGTTGAGGCCATGCTCTCCCCAGGATGTTCCCAGCTAATGACTAAGTACAGCAGGAGTACTAGAGCCTGGCCATCCCTGTTCCGTGTAGACCCCTCCAGTGGAGAATATTTGCTGTGGGGTTCCCCATTGGCCTGGCGGAAACTTTCTCCTCTTCCCCAGTGCTCCTGTTACTGAAAGTGGGGGTCCAGCTGCTTGCTGCTCAAAAGCCATTAGAGAGGCAAGATTTGTGGAAAATTTGCTTTATTTTGGATGCTGGCAACTGGGGGTGGGGGAGTGGGGGGGTGGAGGGGTGGGGGGGAGGATGCCTGTACAAAGGCTGACTCCCCCCACCCCACTGACAACCAGGGGGCAGGAGCTTTTATAGGCTGAGGGAGGGGGCTACATGTAGAAACAGCACAGTCAGCTCTGACAGTCATCTTGATTGTTATCAGTACAATTAATCTTCAGTTCCAGGGTCAGTTTGTTCTCATTTTCTTGAGGCCAATCTTGGAATTGTGGCAGCTTATGTCATGGCTACAGTCTGGTCTTCATGTAGTTAACTTCTTCCCGCCTGGGGTTTCAGTCTCTGCAAGACAGCTCACAGGATATGGCTCAGAATAATATCTGTAGCCCTTGAGAAGGAACTAAAGGTCTTGACTTTGCTTACTGACTAAACTATTATTATTTGGTCTCATTTGACTGTTTTCCTTTGCTTCTACATTCTCTTACTTCTCTGATTAAACTTATTCTTTGGTTGAACTTCTTCCACAGAAAAAAGGCAGGCAGAGGACATGGTGGGGAGGGGCAAGGACCATAGGGTCCTGCTCCATTTCACCCTTCTTTCCCTCCATCAGACCTATGCCAGGGACTGATGGCCCACCCCTCTTACTCCTGCTGCCTTGCCCCTTTATCCTTCACAGGTGTTCCCCCCAATAAATCTCTTGCATGTCTGATTTCATCTTGGCATTTACTTCTGAGAGGATCCAAACTGACACAATGAGCAACATAAAAGAAGTGGGGAAAAAAATTTTACTCTCTTAGTCTGCTTGGGCTGCTATAACAAAATACCATAAAGTAGGTGGCTTAAACAACATACATTTATTTCTCACAGTTCTGGAAGCTGGGAAGTCCAAGAGCAAGGTGCTGGCAGATTCAGTATGAACCCTCTTCCTGATTTGCAACAGCTACCTTCTTGCTGTGTCCTCACATGGCCCAGAGATCAGCTCTCTCATGTCTCTTCTTATAAGGGCACTAATCCCATCCATGAAGGCTCCATCCTCATGACCTAATTACCTCCCAAAGGCCCTACCCCTAATACCATCACATTTGGCATTAAGATGTCAACATATGACTTTTGGAAGAACACAAACATCCAGTCCATACCACCCTCCTCTTGTTTTGACTATAATCAACTTAAATTTAAATGGATATATAAGAAACCATTTGGAAATGATTCAAGGCATCCTATGATTTCTGAAATGTATTTATAATTTCCTCTTTTCTCTGGAAAGGTTGGGTAGTTCTTACAAAAATGCATATGACCCAAAAGGAAAAAAATAAAGGGTAGAGGGACTCCAGGCAAAGGAAAAAATAGGACTGGTGAGTGACCAGCAAAGGAAATGTGGAAACAGGTGGGATGCAAGGAATCTGCACAGATTGGCCTCAGAACTTCCTAGTGACCTGGCAGAGAGGGGCCCATGGCCTTGACAGGACTCACCAACTCTGTCAGGTAAAACCAATCTGGTTCTTCCAGAAGATGCACTGCTTCTTCAGTTGCCAAGACTTACCTATGCCAGGAGGAATCCTCCCAAGCTTCCCCATGGGGAGACCCATTGTGACGAGGCACTTGGGGACAGCCCTGAAAAGTGCCTTACGAAAGCTGCAGTTGGATATTGCCTGGGGTGGCTTCTCCTGAGGCTCTGCAGTGGGAACACCCCCCCCCCCCACCCCGAGCATTTGTTCAGTGAAAGTGGTTCTGGTGTTGGGGGATAGACTCATTAGTCTGAGAGCATAGCTAGTGCATGATCTAGCTGACCCAGAGATGAAACTCATAACACGCAGACAAAGGAAGGAACTAGGTATTCCTCCATCCCTCCATAAACATGATTTCTCATCAACCAGGTTCTTTTCATGACTGGAATGCAAAAGAATTCATGCTTGTAGCCTTTGGTAAGATCTGAGGTAAAACTACTTGGAGAGGGCAAGGTTAAATTTCTCCTTTGAAAATTAAGGGGCTGAATCAAGACAATTGTCTGGTAGCGAAGATAATCTCTAAACAAGCACTAAATTTGCACTTAGAGGAAATGGGAAGGAAAGATAGAAGGAAGGGACAAAAGCTTAGCCAACCCCTGTTACCCATAGGTAGGGACTAGACAACCAAGGTCTCATTAACACGCCATTGTTCTATATCATGGCCCAGCATCATCTAGTGCCTCACCTGGGATCACCCAGCCAGGGAGAAGCAGAGACAACATCTAAGCCATTAATTTGAATAAGATCAGGCATTGATCACTTTACCGAAAGAGATGGTTGTACTGTGGGCTCAAATTTCAGGACTGGCTTAAGTCATCACTAAAAATTTGGCTTGAGAAAAGCAAATTGAGCTTAATGGAGAACTCAGGTAAGGAAAGTGATGGGATTCTGGGACAATTGAGTTATTTCTGTATCTCTCCAAGTGTATGACTCATAATCATAACCATTTTACTGCGTCTCAGGCCCCATCTCTCTGAACTGAGAGAATTAGAACAGAGGGGTATTTTTCACAGAGCGTTATCTCCACATGAACTATTATTGTTATTAATCTCCCTTTGTGCTTTCGCAATGGGAAACTGACAGTGCCTTCTTTTCTATAAGGACTAAAGTAGATGAAAGAGAGAGTTTAAACGGTGCTTTTTTGCAGGACACATGCTTTTCTCTTTTTCAGAACAAGAAAGCCCAGGAGCTGAAACGTGCTTTGTAGAAATACAAAGGCGGGCGTTGCAGGGGGAGTAACCCCAATGTTCCTTTCTGAGTTCCTGTTGAGATGTCAAGGGCAGTGGGCTGCGTGGACTCCTGCCCTTTTCCAAGCACATGCTTGGCATGACGTGCTTGACACTGAAGCCGAATCCAGTCTCTGTTCCCTGACAGTGAATTAAATCTCAGAGACAGAGTTTTGGGTGAAGTAGGAAAAAAATAGCTTTATTGCTTTGCCAGGCAAAGGGGACCACAGCTGGCTAATGCCCTCAAAACCGTGTGTCCCCCCTTGGAGAGGGCAGTGAGAAGTCTTATAGTACTGGTTCAAAGAGGCCATGATCATTTCGTGGACATTCTTCTGATTGGTTGGTGGTGAGGTAAGTGGGATCAACATCATCAACCTCCTGGTTCCGACCGGTCTGGGGTCTACGTGCTTGTGGGCAGCACACAGTTAAATCCTTCTACCTGGTGGAGGATTCAGTATCTGCAAAACAGCTCAAAGATATTGTTGTGTGTGTCCCTTGATGGGGAACCAGGAGCTTGTCTCTCCTGACCCTTTGTTCCTCCCTTGTCTCACATCCCCTCCCTTCCCTAATTAACAACTGCTTGAATCTGCCCGTGGAAACTCAGGAAAGGTCATGGAGGCTGAACGAAGCCGATTTCCTATAATCAAATAAATGGGGGACACAGAAAGTCTTTTGGGCCCAGGAGCCCCACAGGGCCCTGCCTCAACATGGAAGAGATTATTGCACCAGGTACTAATGGTATTAGCTGCTAACACTTATAAGGTACTTGGCATTCTGTTGGATTCCCACATCTTCCTGAGAGCAAGTTGTCATCCACCCCGTGTTACAGATGAGGAAACCAGGGCACAGTCCCCAAGGTCTATTCTCTTACCGAAGGTTATCCTGTTAGTGTGCGCTAGGGCCAGAACTTGAACCCAAATATCATTCATAATACTGTGCTCCTCACTACTGGAGATTTGTCCGGCTTATAGTGAACAAATGAGTAAAGGTGACATTTGGGAACCTAAGACTAGGAAGTAAGCACCGTCCCACAGTCAATATAAGTAGTATAGTGTGGACAAAGAATGTCACCTGCCATTTCAGTAAACAAAGGATATTGGGAGAAAAACAGGATACTGGTCCTAGATCGTTAAGGTGCATATCAAAGGAATGATTTCAAAAAGCTCAGACTCTTGCATTTTCCCATACATAGAAAAACGCTAAATTCATTAACTTGGGATGTCTATCTTTTTGTGGGTGTGTGATTAGCAGGAATCTTTTCATGTTCGACTACCTGGGGGTTTTTTTTGTTTGTTTTTGCAAAACTCCTCTATATCATGGCTCCTCCCTTGCCTCTTTGGAACAGTCCCTCAGAGCCATCTGAGAGGCTGCCATCCCGGCCTATAGTCCTCAGTAAGGCCACTGAATAAAACATAATTCTCACCTTTATGTTGTGCATTTTCTTTTCAGTCGACAATAGCTCTTTTTCATGGACCCAGAATATGAAGAGGTCATGGTAGACAAAAAGAAACTCATGCAAGTCAGATTTTTGGTTTTGCTTTCTTGTTTTCCTTTGCTTTTCTTTGCTTGTTTGTAAAGGGGAGATAATAATGTGTGGTTACTTGCCCTATTCAGGCAATTAAAAGTCAAATACTCAGCACCCATTAATTTTTTAGGGGGCAGGAAATGAGAATAAATAACATTAAGCTTCTGTGAGAGGCCAGAAGCTCCCAATCTAGGGTGGGAGAGAGTTATCCCCCAGAGATCTCTACTACACCTAAAAGGAAAATACTGTGGACAGAGAGAAGGGGATGTGCAGATTGCCCCTGCGGGGATCTGGGAAGCTTCCTAATAGATTTCAGCTGGACCACGAGGAATGGGCATGACTTGGAAAGACAGTTTGAGAGGACAGAGTTGGCAATCGAGGGAGGAGGAACGGTGTGAGTGAGGGCTAGAAGCAAGGAGACTGCTGGAACATCTGAGAAACTACAAGCAGACCAGCCTAGGGGCTGAGTTAAATGGTGGTTAATATCATCTTGAACAACAAAGTTTTGCACCATTATTTAGGAAGTGGAAAATTCCAAGTGAGGTTTGGAATGGCCACAACTGATAACCATTGACCTCTTTAGACAGCTGTTTCTTTTTTTTTAAATTTTTATTGAAATATAGTTGATTTACAATGTTTCAGGTATACAGCAAAGTGATTCAGTTATATGTATATATAGTTTCAGGTATACAGCAAAGTGATTCAGTTATATGTATATATCTCAATATATTCTTTTCATATATATATGTACATATATATGCTTGCTTACTTACTTATTTATTTATTTATTTGTTTGTTTGTTTTGCGGTACACGGGCCTCTCACTGTTGTGGCCTCTCCCGCTGCAGAGCACAGGCTCCCGACGCGCAGGCTCAGCGGCCATGGCTCATAGGCCCAGCCGCTCCGCGGCGTGTGGGATCTTCCCGGACTGGGGCACGAACCCGTGTGCCCCGCATTGGCAGGCGGACTCTCAACCACTGCGCCACCAGGGAAGCCCTATATGCTTTTTTAGATTCTTTTCCATTATAGGTTATTATAACATATTGAGTAACTGTTCCTAATAGAGCAGAATTCTCAGAATCAGAGATTTCAGCCTTGAAAGGGGTAAAGGTCATCTCTCTCCCTTCCCAGCCTGCAGCACCTGAGCCCCCTCTCCTCATAACTCTACCTGCCACCCTCCAGCCTCCAGCTCACCCCTCACCCCCGCCGGAGGGTGCCTCTCTGCACCTTGGTGGCTCTGCCACCGTGCTGAAATCTGTGTCTAGGTCCACACCCATCAAAGCTCTCTCCCCATCCACACAACAGCCTCCTGCATGTGTGAATACAAGCTTCCAACCCTCCTAACCAAGCCCTGAGTCTTCTCTGGACTAAATGCAGGGATCTTTTGACAGGTTCAGTTCCCCATTCTTCTTGTTTTCTCTTGTCCTCTTCAGAACATTTTCAGTTATTTCTGCTGAAGTGCAGCTTTGTGCTTTGACTACCCACCATCCCTACCCTCCCCGAGTGCCAGGGTGTACTCCTCTGGCACTGGGAACACAGCAGTGAAATAAATAGACAGATGGCTTGTTGATGAGAGAGGTGGGAGAAGCTGGGGTGGAGCAGGAGACAACTGAGGTCTGTTGATCATTTACCAAGTACCAGGCAGTATGCAAAGAGCTTTACACATGTTATGTCTTATTCTTACAAAATGGGATCATTACCCCCATTTTGCTGATCAGAAAGCAGAAGCTCGGGGAGATGAAAATGCCTCAACCAAAGTCAAGTCAGTGGTGGAGCTGTGATTCGAGTGCACCTCTGTCTGACCCCAGACGGGAGGACAGCTGAGTCAGTAGACCAGCACTGTGTCTTAAACACCTTTGAATCTCCATATTTAGAACAGCATCTTGCACACAGTAGGTGCTCAATTTTAAAGCACTTTTTTTTTTTTTTTTTTTTGCTGTACGCGGGCCTCTCACTGCTGTGGCCTCTCCCATCGCGGAGCACAGGCTCCGGACGCGCAGGCCCAGCAGCCATGGCTCACGGACCCAGCCGCTCCGCAGCACGCGGGATCCTCCCGGACCGGGGCACGAACCCGCGTCCCCTGCATCGGCAGGCAGACTCTCAACCACTGCGCCACCAGGGAAGCCCTAAAGCACTTTTTTAGACACACTTCTAAAAGCACTGACTCACTATTATAGGAAAAACATATTCTAGCTGTATTTCCAGCATATTTTTTTATTGTCTTTTTCTTTTCTGCTTCAAAACCACAAACTTCTCCCATGAGCGATCTTCCACTTTTCCTGGTATGCTGTTGGGCCGTGGTGTTCTCAGGCTTCTGACAGCCTATTAAATAATTATGTTCAATCCTCACATGTTTTATGATGAGCTTTTTTCCAACGACCCCGCTCAGGAGATAATGGGAGGATGGATGTGGTGCTTCAGGGGCTGATAGATGGGCCTGCAGCCTTTGGTGGTTTTCAAGTGGAGGAAAACTGAAACTCAAGAGAAACTTTTTTTTTTTCTGATTTAGATGGCTTCAAACAACGCCATCTGCCCCAGCCTGGCCAATGTCCTAAGGTGTATAATCAACTCCAATGGACTCTGGATTGGAGCCCCTTTGTAGCTGGTGACAGGACAGGCAGGATGAGCCCAGTCCACTCCTTCCTCACACCCACCTCATCTCACCTCCTCCTTGAGTCTTGGTCAATAAAAGAGCAGTAAAATGTGTCAACTCTGAGTGTCAGTTTCCTCTTGAAACAGTCAAGCTTGGCTTCTCTGTCTGACTTTAAGTGCAAGCACATTCTCTTTGGCAACTTTATGAACTTTTCACCCCTAAATTGAGACTTTTCTTCCTCCAGAAAAGAGAGAGGAAAGGAAGGAAGGGAAGGAGGGAGAAGGAACTAACATTTGCTGAACATCTAGGCTTTGTACATGAATATCATTTTTAAAAATTTATTATTTCTTTTGGCCGTGCTGCACAGCATGTGGGATCTTATTTCCCCAACCAGGGATCGAACCTGTACCCCCTGCAGTGGAAGCTCGGTGTCTTAACCACTGAATTGCCTGGGAAGTCCCTACATGCATATCATTTAAACAGAGATGAACATTCTCCGTACACACAAATGAAGAAATGGCAGCACTGCTCAAAGCCGTGGTGTTGGTAAAAAGCAGAGAGGGAGAGAGGAGGGGTTCTAGGCTGGAGATGTTTGTTGAGTGTGAGTCGCTGGTGGGCTATGAGTGGATCCGCTCAGCAGACGCTTGGAAACAAAGAACAGGAGCTTGGGAAATAGACGTGGGCCAGAGATGGAGCTGTGGGGATCAGCCACGTAAAGCTGTACTGTGGCTTCCTGAAAAAAGCATAACCCCGTGGAACAACTCCGTCGCATCTCCACCCAGCTCCACAAGCTGCAGGACTTTCAAAACCCAGGGGACTGTGCCTTTGTTATTCTGTGTGGGTCTTCCTCAGAATGTTAAGGGTAGGGGAGGCAGCTAAGGACAACAGGCAGGAGGGGCTTAAATAGAGGTGACTATGAAATGGAAGGAAGGAGGAGAGGTCACCCCCACAGGACACCCCATAGGAAGTGTCCGAGTAGGGCATTCTTAAAAATGGAGGCAGCCAGGGGACAATAAGACAGCTGAGGTCGGGGTCTGATGCCTATACTCCTCTGTTATCCTGTCCTGTCTGGACTCAGAATGACTTTGGGGCAACTGCCCAAACCTCTTCAGTAAAGCCCTGCTCAACTCCTCCGAGTTTATTATAGCATTGTTCATAGTGGGGGGGAAAACAGAAAAGAAATAGAAAAGAGAAATAAAATGAACAGCCATTCAAAATGTGATTGCCTGTGTAAAATTATTGTAAACTTTCACCAGTGGTGTGCTAGCTCTCTGAAAAAACAAAGCCTCGGATTTGCAGCATTTGCCAATTTCCATGGTGTAAATTCTCCCACCACAGAGTATGTCAAGCTACTTAGCATTTATACCTAGCTTACAAAATTCTTGAATATTTAATAACTAGCTCTTGTGAGAGGTGAGTATTCAATACGAGATGACTCTAGAACACCACAGAGTCTTGCACATAGCCATTAAGAAGGATGAATTAGAATTATACTTATCTTGGAATTATATAATTAGAATTCTATAGCATTATGGACTTATAATTATAGAATTATATTAGAATTATAATTAAAATTCTACTTATCTTGGAAATATTTCTATCAAATTTTGTTGAGTAAGAATAACAAAGGCAGGGAATTGTGTCATACAATCCCATATATGTAAAACAAATAGGTGTGTGTGGGGTGTGTGTGTGTGTGTGGGGGGGGTTATATAAGCATGGAGAAAAACATGGATGATACACATTAGGTTGTTACTGTGGGTTACCCGGTCGGTGCTAATGTGGGAGGAATAGGAGGAGGTGGAGAAGGAGAGCAAGAAACAAAGTAGAAGAAAAATGCTGGGTCTTTTCATCTTATTTTTTAAAAAAATCACCCATAATATATGAAATATAATTATGTTTATTTTACATGAAATTACACATATGTATCAAATTTAAAAAAAAAAAAACAAAGGCAGGGGCTTCCCTGGTGGCACAGTGGTTAAGATTCCTCCTGCCAATGCAGGGGGCACGGGTTCGAGCCCTGGTCTGGGAAGATCCCACATGCCACGGAGCAACGAAGGCTGTGCGCCACAACTACTGAGCCTGAGCTCTAGAGCCCGCGAGCCACAGCTACTGAGCCCGCGTGCCACAACTACTGAAGCCTGTGCTCTAGAGCCCCTGTGCCACAACTACTGAGCCTGTGTTCTAGAGCCCAAGAGCCACAACTGCTGAAGCCCGCACACCTAGAGCCCGTGCTCTGCAACAAGAGAAGCCACCGCAGTGAGAAGCCCACGCGCCACAACGAAGAGTAGCACCCGCTCGCCACAACTAGAGAAAGCCTGTGTGCAACAGCAAAGACCCAACACAGCCAAAAATAAATAAAATAATTTTTTTTAAAGTATAAAAGAAAAAAAACAAAGGCAAAGTGAGGCAAAAGTAATATAAATATGATGAGTGGTGAACAGTATGTATCAACTGACTTTGGTGAGACTTTTACACAATAATTATAAAAGAGAAAGAAGTAAATAATGCATCAATAAAAATACATTAAATTAAAAAAATTCTCATTAGGGACACGTGTATTCTGTTTGGGAAATGAGGGGAAGGTAAGCAGGGAATTATGGAGGGAGCAAGCCTGTCACCTGATGGATGTTGACTTTGTGTTCACAGTGAACCACCAAGCAGGAGGGGGACCCACACACAGATGGTTACTCTCCCAGAGTGACAGTAAGACAAACCCTGACTTTCCCTCCCCCAAGGGTGGCCAGAGAGTTAATCTTGGGACAGAGGAGGAATCCTACCACCCAGGCTAGCCAAACTTTCCAGGAAATAAGTTTACAACTCTTTCAAATGAACTATAACATTATTTTAAAATAGATTTGCGGATATGAGAAATCAATCCACGTAGTCACAGGATCATTAAATTCAAGAGCTCAACTTTTGGGAGCACATCACTTAGATCCCTTCATTATAGTCTGAGTGAGATAATGCAACAGCAATAAAATTTGATCTACAAGACTTTTGGGCTTCTCTGTGAACGTGGAATTCCCACACAAGATGTAGTTAGTCTATCTACCTCTGGCCAAGCTACACTGGGGTTTAACTCATAAATCAGCTTGAAGAATGCCTAGGTGTGGGTTAAAAATATATTCAGAACCTAATGTATCAGTATAATGGTCTCCTGACATGATAGGGCACATTATCCTCACTGTTCTGAAAATATGGTATAAATACCAGAGCTGCCTGAATCACAGGAGGAAAAGGCAGAGATCTGAGTTTGGTTTCCAGCCCTGCCAAGGACAACCCCATCATCCGCCCCGGGATCTGGGGAGTCCTTCTCGCTGTCCTTTCTCAGGGAGTGGTTAGCACAGCTATAACAGCATGCTGCCTCCCGGGCCATGGAGAAGCAGTTGGGATGGTAAAAGCTTCATGAACTGAGGCAATTTGGAATAGGTTGAGGAAAAAAGATTGTGTGTGTGTATGTGTGTTTGAGAGCGAAAGTGTGTCTGTGCATGTGGGTGTGTGTGCTTGACTTTAAAAGCATTTTATCACAACTACTTTGAGCACAGACTAGCCTATGAACACCTGCACTGATACCTACAACAAATGATACTAACCAGGGTTCTTTGCCTCCTTAATCAATAGAAATCGATCAGAGGCCAGACAAGAAACTCTGGCAAGGCTTTAGTGGGGCCCCTGCTGCAGGGCGGGGAGCGAGAACAAATAACAGTTTCCCTTGTTAGCTCACTCCCTGAGGGGGGTTGAGCTGTTTCCGCACATGGGGTGAGGGTAGGGGTGTGCCCAGTGGTCGGGCCAGAAGGGTAGCATAGGTGGTTTGCCCACCCCTTTTGTGGTGTTGTGTGCAGGGGGCATGCACAGTACCCTGCTTTTGCTCTCGGCCCTTCAGAAGTGGCAGCTGGGCTTTTTGGTCTCTCTGTGTCTTGTCCAGAATTTGCCCCAGCTGTGCATGTGTGCAGTTATGTTTAGTCCCTCATAGTTTCTTTGTGTTTTGTTGCTCAAGGAGATGTTTGTCCAGGTGTAAGCATTGCAGCACTGCAGCAAAGGGTCCCAGGTCCCAGCCTGTCTCACAAAGACACAGTATTCAATGTAAAAAAAAAAGACTGTTACATGTAACATACAGTACTGGGAACTTTAAATGCATAACACGAAGTTCCTCCTTTCTAGAGGGAAAGATACAATCTACTGAAGGGATGAGACAAAGGCACAAATGAACTTTTTTAAAAGGCAAGATATATGTGTTAGTATATGCGTGGTATCTGAACCAATGACATCTATTTCTTAGCATAAAGGAAGCTGAGAGGAAAAACAAAAGTTGATGACCCCACTTCATTTTGACATCCAATTTATTCAAGAGGTGCTTTGGTTTAAAAATAGTGACCAAGCACATTTCTTTCCTCTCCCTTACAAGTAACCCAAGGGAGATTCAAAAGATATTGCATGTCTAAACCCAGAACTGAAACAAATTGAGTCCACTCAGATTGAGTTTCTTCAACCTGCACAATAGAGGCTGGAAATAGAAATTAAATTGAATTATGGCTATATATATATATTTACATGCCTTAGACTGTGGCCTGAGAATTATGCCTGCTGAGGTATGTACCTGAGAATTATACCTATAGGACAGGGATTATATTTAAGCAGATAAGATAGATAGATAAATAGATAATTGACTATGTAATATTTAATATTAATATGATATTGATGAAAAAGATATTATAGGTCAAGACAGAAACAAGATAATACAGTGGTTCTCAAACTAAGACAAAATTGGTATCAACTGGAGAGCTTTGAAAAATATGGATGTCTGGGTCTTATCCCCTAAGATTTTGATATAATTGGATAGGACATGGCCTCATCAGGGTTGTTCAAAAGTCCCAGGTAGTTCTAATGTGCGGCCAAGGTTGAGAACCATGAAGATATAGGAGGGAAATTCAGAGAATAAAGAGATCTTGAAAATTTAAAATATGATTTCCAAAATCAAGCAAAAAATATCAGTGAAATAATTGAAATAGAAGTAGTAGAAAATGCCCTAGAAAGTAGAACAAAAAGACAGAGACCAAAATATGAGAAAAAATAAAGGATAAAGGGTTAGTCTACCAAGCAGTTGGAGTTCCAAACAGAGAGAACAGAGGAAATAGAGAAGAGATATTTTCAGAGGGATGAAAATTTTACCGGAACTGAAGGCCATGAATCACCAAAGGACTCACTGAGGATCAAGCATAATTAATGGTAATAGACTCACAACTGGCTATATCACTGTGAAACTTTGGAACAGGAAAGAAAAAGAGAACATTCCACGAGATTATAGACATTAAAAACAAAACTAGGACATAGACAAAGGAACATAAAAATGATTGGCATCAGAGTTTTCAAGAGCAACAATGAAATTTAGAAGAAAACGGAGTAAAGCATTTAAATTCTAAGAGAAGTTTATTTAAAACCATACTCAGGAAAACTGTCAATTAAGTATGTGTGTGTGTGTGTGTGTGTGTGTGTGTGTGTGTGTGGCAGGGGGAGAAGGTGGGGTTGGTAGAATAAAGCTAGATGTAGACATAAGGGACTCAGATATGTTACCCCACATTCACCCTTTCCTAGAAATTTATTTCGGGATGTACTCCATGAAAAAAAGGGCACAAACTAAGAAGGAAGAAGACATGGGACACTGAAAATAGGGGATTCTATGTGGGAGAGCATTAAAAGCTGTCCTATAATTACACTCATGCTGGGACTACTACTCCATCTGGAAGGTTCTAGAAAAGAGAGAACTCGACTGCTTATCTCATATAATGAAATAATTTTTAAAATGAAGATAAATAAATGAAGACACTAGAGAAGAAAATAAAGGCACTATGAAACTCTGAGTAAAAAAGCTAAGTAAGAAAATTTAATCATAATACTGGCATTTAAAGTTCTTTGATCTACAAAATCTTTTTATGTAATTAATCTAGCTTTTAAAAAAATTTATTTATTTAATTAATTTATTTTTGGCTGTGTTGGGTCTTTGTTACTGCATGTAGGCTTTCTCTAGTAGTGGCGAGCAGGGGCTACTCTTCATTGTGGTGCGTGGGCTTCTCATTGCAGTGGCTTCTCTTGTTGCGAAGCACGGGCTCTAGGCATGCGGGCTTCAGTAGTTGTGGCGCATGGGCTTAGTTGCTCCGCGGCATGTGGGATCTTCCTGGACCAGGGTTCGAACCCGTGTCCCCTGCATTGACAGGCGGATTCCTAACCACTGCACCACCAGGGAAGTCCTAATTTAGCTCTTTAAAAATGTTTTCTGCTTTCAATATCATTCTTAGTAAGGCCATCTCAGCTCAACATTAAACATATACTTTACCTATATTTTTCTCCAGTGCATTTATTTATTTTTTCCTTTAAATCTTTAAACCACATGAAATTTATCCTGGAGGACTTGTGAAGTAGCTGTAGGGGAACAGCTCTGTGCTGGCACCCAGGACAGCACATGTGTCTCCATAGGCCACCTGGGCAGGTCTTGAACGCAGCCGATCTGTATCCTGGCAGAGCGCCTTGGGAGCCTGAGCGCCTACAGGGTTATTTCTCACTCCATTCTCTGTCTCTTAAGGGCAGCTTCCCAGGGCCAAGTTCTGATGAGGTTTGAGGCTTTCGGTGTCACCTCCCTTTGGGCACAGCTGGAAGCTATGAAACATAGCTGCCTGATACGGGCTTCTCACTAGGGTGTCCTGTCTTAGCGTTGCTGTCACCTGGTCCCTTTTGTTTCGGGGTTGCCCTGCACAAGGGCCCCAGGGAACTGGCACCCTTGGTTACTTCCTTCTGCTAACTGTGAAAGTCCTAAACTATCGGAATCTAAAAAGAGCTTCTTTCTTTATTGACTGACTCTATTAGCCTTCCTGTGGTCTTGTGCTTGACACTAGCAATTTTTTTTCTACCTAATGGTTAGTAAACTTTCCTGACACCATCTAATGAATAGTTCATTCTTTTCTCATTGATTTTTTTTTTTTGAAGTATAGTCGATTTACAATGTTGTGTTAGTTTCAGGTATACAAAGTGATTCAGTGATACGTGTATATGTATCTTATTTTTCAGATTCTTTTCCATTATGTGTTATTACAAAATATTTAATATAGTTCCCTGTGCTATACAGTAGGTCTTTTTTATCTGTTTTATATATAGTAGTGTGTTTATGTTAATCCCAAACTCCTAATCTATCCTTCCCCTACGCTTTCCCCTTTGGTAACCATAAGTTTTTCTATGTCTGTGAGTCTATTTCTGTTTTTGTAAATAAGTTCATTTGTATCATTTTTTAGATCCCACATATGAGTGATATCATATATTTGTCTTTCTCTGTCTGACTTACTTCACCTAGTATGATAATCTTTAGGTCCATTCATATTGCTGTAAATGGCCCTATTGATTTTCTTGTTTCTTTTTAAAAAATTTCTTATCTGCAAAATTATTTTATGGACCTGCACTTGCATCTGGAGTTTTTACTATGTTTCGTTTTTTCCCATCTCTCTACTCTGTTGCCAGTACCACACTAATTTTTGTATATTTCCAATACATTGTTTATTGGTGGGGAATAGCCCTCTCATTATTCTTCCTTACCAGATTTTTTTTCCTGGATATTCTTACAAATTTACTTTAACAGAAAAATTTAAAGTGATTTGGTCAAAACATCAATTTAAAAAATCCCAACCTCCTGAAATTTCATAATAATTTTTTGGGGGTGGGGAGCTTGTATCTTTACATTATCGAGTTGTCCCATCTAGCAATAGGTATTTCTCTACATTTACCATCTTTTTTTTAATGCCCCACAGTGGAATATTAGCGTTTTCTTCAAAGAGATCCTTCACATTTCCTGTTCAGTTTATGACTATGTGTTTTACATTTTCTGTAGCTATCTTGAATGGGATTGTTTTCCATCATATTGCCTAATTGTTGAAGGCTTTAAACAGGGAAGTGTCCAGGGAGCAGCTCTTTGGTGGATGGAGAGAGGGCGTGGCCTGGCAGGAGGTGGGGGAGCCTGGTCTGTAGGGCCTGCTGCCCCAGGGGCCGTGCTCTGATGCTCTGTGAGCTTTGCCACTTCTGTTATCCCAGTTTTCTCCTCATACACAGCGTTTTCTTCCCTGTGGCTTCTTTGAAGTCAGTGCTTCCAAAGAGTGACTCAACGCCCAGTGCTTAGTTAACCCACGCTCTGGAAATAGGCCTCTGAGTACAAGAGTTAGACTTTCAAGGAGGTGTGAGTATTGAGGAAATTTCAGGACGACATTAGAACCCTTCCCTCTGACATAGTCAGAAGGTTATTGAAGTCCCCACTCCTTTTTCCTCCTTCCTCAGACTCTAGCACGACGGAGACGGCAGGTCCCAGGAAGCGACTTCCAATTAGTGTGGGGCCATTAGGAGACATCTCTCTGCTTCTTTCTCCAGAGGGAGGCTGTTTGAAAATATGATTAGATGAAAAGATCACCCTGGAGAGGGAACCTGGCAGATGCCTCTCTCAGGAGTGTGAACACGACTGCTTTCTTCTTCCTCCTCTTTCCTGTCCTGAAGTGTCTGAGAACTAGGCCAGGCAAGAACAGGACATTTTAAAAACTGAAAATGAAAAACACCTAAAAGAGCTTCCATATAAAAAGATTCCAAGAGCTAGGATGTCTGTGGAAGTGTGATTCAGAGAAAGGTGTGAGGGTTGCATCCCAACACCACCAACACAAACAAAATGGTCCCTCGCATTTACTGAAAGATGAGTCCCAGGCTGATCCTGTTTCTTCCGTGTTCCCTGGACCATGGCCCAGAGAAGAGGGCCCTGGGGCCAATATCCCAGCCCTCAGCAGCTCCCACTAAACTCCTCTCCCTTTCACTTGATCCACCCTCTCCCCTGACCAGTGGTTCAATCTAATTAGTCCTACTTCTAAGAAGGTGTCTCAAAGACAGGACATGTCCCACCCTGCTCCCTGGTGGACATGACAGTTTCTAGAAACCAGCAGGAAACTGACCCAGCAGGGCCTGCTCCTGCCAGGACACCCAGGCCTCTGGTCACTAGGTCCCCTCTTTTCCATCTGGGCCTGGGTGGTTGCCTATGGCCAGGCCTGCACTGGGGGCAGAGGGCAGCCCTTGTTATGTGCCCATCGTGGTGCTAGATCCTGGCGGGAGATGCAGGCACTACCCCTGAGACTCGAGTTACAGCTGTGAAATCTCGGTGTCTAGGTTTTGTCTACCATGTGAGTAGCTGAATATCTCAAGCCACGTCAATACCAAAGATTGTTCTGTGAATGTCTCCCTGCTCTGGCCCACATTTGTACTAGGTAACCTGGTTCCTGGCCACTGCTCACTGGACAAGCTTTGTCTCACAACACAGAGGGTCTGTCGGCCAGTGGACCTACAAGACCATGAAGATTCCTTTCCAGGGAAGCCAGGATCATAAATGAGCGACCTCTAGGCTTTTTGGGTGCAGAAATCTAGTCTTGTGGAGGAAGTGGGTCAGATGAAGAGAGAAGCAGAGTTAAGAGCTGGACAGAGGAAGTGCCTTTTAACTATTGTTAAGATAAACCCCTCCATTGACAGATGAATGGATAAAGATGTATACATACTAATATATACACAATAGAAGATTACTCAGCCAGAAAAAGAATGAAATAATGCCATTTGCAGGAACATGGATGGACCTAGAGATTATCATACTAAGTGAAGTAAGTCAGACAGAGAAAGACAAGTATCATATGATATCACTTATATGTGGAATCTAAAATATGATACAAATGAATTTATTTACAAAACAGAAATAGACTCACAGTCATAGAAAACAAACTTATGGTTACCAAAGGGGAAAGTGGGAGGAGGGATAAATTAGGAGTTTGGGATTAACATATACACACATATATACGTGTGTGTGTGTGTGTGTGTGTGTGCAAAATAGATAACCAACAAGGACCTATTGTATAGCCCAGGGAACTATACTCAATATCTTGTAATGACTTATAATGAAAAAGAATCTAAAACAGAATATATATATATATATATATATATATATGACTCACTTTGCTGTAACCTGAAACTAACACAACATTGTAAATCAAATATATTTCAATTATTAAAAAAAAGGTAAACCTCTATTTCACTTGAGTTTCTATTAGTGGGTTTCTAATCCTAGCAACCAAGCAAAAGCAACCCCTTTCGAGGTCATACCTATCCCCCAACTCAAGCTCTGAGGCGCTAGGGAAACTCTTAATTCAGAACCAGACCTTTATGACAGAACAAAACAACAGGCTTTCAAACTTTTCAGCAGCCCCTGCTATATGCTAGCAGAGGCAAGTAGAGAACGTGGATGAAATCCCTCCTATATGCCTGCCAAGTACTCACCCCTTAAATGAATTCCCATCAAACCCCCTTACTCATCACTCTTGTTACTATTGTTTCATAGGTGAGAAATGTCAGAAGGGCTCTTTCACATGAAGAGGAAGTCAAGCATAGCAGTTACGAGGATGGGCTGCAAATAGAAACTTCAAGGTTTGAACCTCAGCCCTATCCTCTTAAAGATTTATGACTTTACTTGTTTTAAAATTTCTCTTACAAACCTCAATTTCCTTGTTTATAAAACAGGGAAAATAATAATGCCTGCCTTACAGGGAGTGGTGTTGATTAAACGGATGCAGTACAAGCATGTTTGGTGCAACGTTAGTTACCTAGTTAGCTTTAGTGAAACCCGAGGTGACTGAGCTGGGCTTCACATCCAGGTCCATCTGGCTTCAAAGCCCTGGCTCTTGGCACTCAGCATGGGCTCTTAAAGGGATTAGAGTTTCCTCAGTCACACCTAGGCAAGATGTTTTGCAAGGAGGATGTTAGGCATTTTCGCTAGGAAGGTTGTTACTGGCTTTATAGATCTGAGAGCTGAAACTGTAGCATTTATGTGTCCAGTTACATAATGTTCCATGTTGGAAAATATTAGGAAAATGGATAAATTATTGAAATTAGCTTTACTTTGATCCTTCCTGAATCTGTCAGGCTCAAATAGGATATCGAAGTGGATCTCGGGGTAAGGGTGCACCTAAATTGTACCCCCGCGTATGAATTATAAGCCTTTCAGATGCTAAAAAGTTCATATGCTGCTACTTCTTTTCCTCAAGACTTTACCCATAATCCCAAGAACTAGTTTTTGAAATCTAAATAATGCTTCTCACTTCTATAAGCACATCTTCATGTAGTTTTAAGGCACTCATACGTTTCCCATCAAGTGTTAACGTTGATCCAATCACTCGGCCTGAATTTTATTTCCTTAGCTTTGAATAACCCAGTATTTCCTTCCTATGTGTGTTGCTATGAAGAAAATTGAAAACGAATGTAAAGGCACTTTATAAATTGTTAAGTTGGAGATAAAAGTGCTTCAGTACTATTAAAGGCTTTAAAAAAATACTAGTCAAGGTACTCAAATTTACGTGTAAATTGCTCAGTTGGAAGAAAAAAAAAAGCAGGGTATGAACACGGTCAAGACCTGGGCTATGATTCCAACTCTACTCCTGACTCAGGTTACATACAACCTGTATCCAAGCTTCCACTGGGGATCCTAGAGAAGGGGGTTTAAATAAATAGCCAGTGATAACTAACACATTATTTTTGCTTTAAAAGTTTTATCTTTAACCTTACCAAACTCAACATCATTCACAGCTGAGGAATCCTATAAATGCGTCTCTATCTGTAGAAGGCTTAATTTCTAGTCTCACATTTTCTATCAATGTGACATCCTTAAAATCCCAGCCCAGGTTTAGGGAAACTTCATTTTCCAGCTGTGTAGAGACCCTCCCACTTCCCGTATCCATATCCTCCAAGATAACAATTCTATTTCCAAAGGTTTTATTTCATGTATTGTTTGATGTTAAACTCTCCAAGGTTTTGCATCTAATGAGTGTCAGCGTGCAAGCTCTACCTATCTCATTCAAGAGAAACATGGCAGTTGAGTAACCAAAACACAGGTGAACGTCACATGCTTCCTAGGCATGCTTAAGGAGCTCTTGTTTTGGGCTGAGAAAAAAGAAAGGGGCGCCTGCAGAAGTGAGAGGTACCCCATGCTCCCTGACACACACTCAGGGTGCTTCCTGTTTGATGACACTCTTCCATACCAACATGGTGGTCCAAAATGGAATCTCTTTAATTCTTCATCACACTTCTAAAAGATACAGAGGAGATATGAATTAATTGACTTTAAGTCAATGTTAGAGACATGAGGAGAAAAAGTTAACACAAAGAAATACAACACACGAAAGAAAATATGCAATGTTTTATAAGCTGCACACAGTTCAACAAAAAAGGTGGGGACACAGATTTGACACAGATTATTAAAAATATTTATTACAAGCAGATTCCTTTTCCCATATTCAAAAGAAAAACATATGACTGGAAATACTGAGATGGCAACTGGTTAAACCAATTCCCAGTCCTTATCAAGTTAGCAATCAATAAAGGAAAAGATATTTTGGAACTTAAAATTAGGGAAGCCTATACACAATTTAGATCGGGGGGGGGGAAGAGAAAAACAAAAAAACCAAAATAAAGTCATATCGTTTACATTTTACAGCCTTTAATTAAGCACATAAAACTGTACTATTTAATATATTTCTCCATGAACTTTTTGTGAAATTCAGATCGCAGCGTATCATTTACAAATCTTTTGTCTTTCTTCTGATCATCTACACCTTTTGCACAGTTCTTGAAAACAACATCATCATCCCACCTGAAAGAAAAAAAGAAAATAGAACAATCTTACAATGCCTGTATCAACAGACAAGAACACCCTGTGAACTGTAAAGCTTATTCATCACACAAAAAGATGCTCAACCTGTACATCATTCAATGTAGCAATCACACCCAAAAGAATAAAGTAATTCTTAATAGGCTGTTAGCTTGCTTTTTTATAATAGGAAGGGTAATCCTTATTTAGAACATACACAACATTCTTATTATTTCTCCAGTATAAGAAACTTTGAGTTAAAAAGCAGAAATTACATAAATATTTAATGTTTTCAGGTCTAAAACAAAGAGGCAGTACCTGGTTCTACCCTGATTAGTATGGACAGCTCTAGATGATAGCTAGATGATTTACTATAGTTAGATTATGTGGTTTTAAGGATTTTATACATACTCTTTTATCAGTTAACATTTAGTAATCATTCACTGTAGTATTTACAATTTAGGGCAAAAGAAGAAACTATTGGGGTAAAACAATTAAGGCTCATATATTGGCTCTCATCTACATTAAACACAAAGCAAGAGCAGCTGAAGAGCTTAGGGCAGGAATCTCTAGTTCGTTTCTCCTGGTTGGATTTCATAATGTGTAAGCTTAAAAAAAAAAACAAAAAAACACCCACGGATGGGCTACAAAATACATGTTTTATAGAAAATAAAGATTATGATTTCAAAGTATCATCTAGCATATAAAACACAAACTCGTATATGTAATACATAAACTCTCACAAACATATATAAAATGAAAGCCTATATAATGTGTGTGTTTGCCTGTGGATGTATGCACTCTAGAAGAAACTGCACATCGAAAATAAGCAAAGAACGTGGGCATCTTTGAAAACAGTGTTTTAAGTCATCACTGGTGCAGCACAGAGAAATGTGAAAAGCTGAGCAGAGCTAGGTCAAATGTGATCTGCACATTAAGACAACATGTTTCAGTCTCCAAACGATTTTATCTGCATCCAAACAAGGCAGAACTATATAGCTTAATACAAATATAAATCAATGTAGTTTTTTCTCTACCCACTCTCTCCTCAACTCACTCCCCACAGGCTTTGACCCTCCCTCTCAACACCAGCACTGCTCTCCCAGGGCCCTAACTCCAACCGCCACTTTGCAGTACCCACTTCACTTGGCCTGTCAGCAATATCTGACCTAGATAAATACTCCCCTCCTCTTGAAACTGTCTGTGTGGCTCCAAGACACCTACCAGCCTCTTTCGGTTCATTTCTTCCCCACTGGCTGCTCCTTCTCAGCCTAGTTTTTTTTCATTCATAATTCATATAATCAATATTTACTGAGCCCCTAGTATGTACCAGGTACTATTCCAGGTAGGGACAGCTAATCATCTACCCGACCTCGAAATATTACCCCAAGCTCAGTCCTCTGGCCTCCTCTCTGGCTATACTCATTCACTAAGTAACCTCATCTAGTCTTCCTGGCTTCAGGAAACTTCTGTAAGTTGACAGCTCCCAAATTCATGATCTCTAGCCTGGGCTAACTCCAGAACTGTGTATCAAGCTACCTACTCAACATTTCCACACAGACATATAGATCATCCCAAAGTTACCATGTCTTAAATCAGTCCCTCCGCCTCCCCACCTCAGTTCACATTCTTCCCCATCTCTATCCTTTCAACAGCTCGGGTCAAATACCTTGGAGTCTAGTCTCTAATAAAATGTCACCTTTCTTGCAAATCCTCCCTTGCCTATGCAATTGCCATTGTAAAGACTTGTTTTTGTTTTTTACTATGAATGAGTCAGGAAGCCACTGGATGGTTTAGAACAGGATTGAGATCTTTTTTTTAATACTGTTTCAGTAGAAATACCAGGTCTAACACGCACAAAGCCAAGAAAACCAACGATGCCAAATACTGAATTTATATTGCACTGTCCTTTGAACACTCAGCAGGAACAAACTGCTGAATGCAGATACCATGCAGTGCAAGAGATCTTTTATTTTAAAAGGACCATGATGCTGCTATGTTAAGGAAAAAAACCTGGGGGTAGGGGTGGAGAGGGTGGTGAGCATGCAAGCAGACCAGTTAGGGGGACTGCATCACTCCGGATGGAGATGGCAGCAGTGGAGGTGGTGAGAAATAATAGATATGGTTTAAATGTTAAGCCTACAGCAGGGTTTCTCGAACACAGACACACACACACAGACACAGACACACACAGACACACAGACACACACAGACACACACACACAGACACACAGACACACACACACACACACACACACACACACACACACACACACACACACACACACACACACACACACACACACACACACACACACACACACACACACACACACACACACACACACACACACACACACGTTGGTCCCTGGCTGGCATTTGGAAACTTGGATTGCAGGAATCTTCTCACTGTCACTGTGTCTAGACTGTCTACAAATATGTGGTTTATGAACACCTGCTTTCTTTCCAGGACTCCCAATTTTGGTATGTACTAGGCAGAGGTTGCCTATATGAGCAGCCAATAAAAACCCTGGGAGTCTCTAATGGGTCTTCCTGGGCAGCAACACTGCACAAATGTTGCTGCATTTTCATTACTAGGGTAAAGAATGTGCTCTGTGTGACCCCTCATAGGAGGGACACAGCATAAGGAAGCACACACACTTCCTTCAGTGCCTTTTCCCTTTATGATCTGGCTGTGTATCTTCACTAAGTTAGTCATGAGAACAGCTACATGCTGAGCCCCCTGACACCTTCTAGTCTCTGAATGTGAAGGATGGTTTTGGGGACCCTTGACACATATAACTACAATGTAAGCTTTGTAGGGTCAAGGGCTCAGTGCACTGCTCTGTCTCTAGTACTTAGAACAATCTCTGGTACACAGCTGGTTACTGTAAATATATACTGAAAATAAGTTTATTTTCTTTCATTCTCCTTCCATTATTCCAAAATGTGATGGAGAAAAATATCAGTGGAAAGTGGGTATTAGAAGCTTTACATAATATAGTTTGCTATAAAACTCATACTGTCTGTGTGTGTGTGTGTGTGTGTGTGTGTATGTATACATCTCTCTCCAACTCATTATTGTACAGTACCTTCTTTTAACTTTGAAGTTGGCCTGAGGTTGGGATGGGCCAGTGAGATTAAGGAGAGGGTTTCCACTCAGAATGTTTTCCATACGAATCCTTTCTTCTTCAGCCTTTTGTTCTTGTTCCTGCCAACAAGAGGGGAAGATTCATATTTACTTATATTACTTCTGGCATCAATCCTATAATATAACTCATATTTTAAAAGGCTGTTAAGATTTTAAGAGGGAGATTGGGATAAGCATCAAGGTAGTATTGCTTTTTCTTTGTTTTTAAGACATACCGGAAAAGTCTCACTTATCAAAATAAAATAATTGGGCATTTTCATTATAACCATTTCATGCTTGCCATCATACATTCATTAGTCTCTTTCTGACTTTGACATTCTTGACTTGCATATTTAAATCTATTTTCTTTCTTGAAGTACATACAAAATTACATAACTGTTTAAGAGAGTACATCTATAAATATTCTAATAATTTAAGAAGATATTAACATCAAAAAAAACATTTAGCAAAGGAATTATCTCAATTTTTAAGGAAGGGTTATATATAACTGTGATTAAAAATAATTTTATTTTGAATTACTAACAATGTAAACTCGCATCTCTAGGACTGGTGACAAGTTATTATTAACCAAGAATTATGTCATAAAATAAGATAAACCATCGTGCAAAAAATTATATTCAGTAAACATGCATTTCTACTAATTTACCTAAGGTTTACCCATTTTATTCTTATGATTTATTGTTAATGACTTTCTATTTTTATCTGTCTCATCTGTTATCAGTTACATGCTTGTCTTTCTTCACTTTTATTTTAGCATTAACCTCTTTAAACTCAAATCACCCTCATCCTTCTTAGAATTAGAAATATAAAATGTCTAAAATCCTTAGCCATAACTTCTAGATCTACCTGATTCCATGCTATCTTAAACCAAAGACAGATCCCACTTTGCTGTGTTTTGGGGGTGACAGAATTGATGACTTAATATACCAAGGGAAAAAGGACTTTCTGGAAGTCTATTTATAATGAACCTGTGTTAGACCACTTGGAAAAATAACCTGATTTTCTATACAGGTTAAAGATACTTCATTTTAATAATCAAGTGTGAACAATTGATTTCATTTTTATGAGGCCAAATAATTGGGAGGTGAGAAGATGCAATTTTCAGGGAAATTAACAGGAAAATTCCTTTAAGTTATTTTCAGACTTTAAGCAAGCAGAAGTGAGGAGCATCCATCATAGATTAAGAACAGATAGCTTTCTAAAAATTATACACTTATTTTAACAAATTATATTGATGCTAAAAGTAAAAAGACATATCTCTGAGATGCTAGACAAACAGGAGCTCAAGCATACAATGTATCCAAATTTATAATATAACAACATATGTGATGTAATAAGGTCCTGATCATTTTATGTTCAGAATATTATTTCCTTTAGAGTTACTGGTTGATTGCCATACATGGCACTGGGGAAAAAAGGTGCCAACTCTTTCCATACTCAAGTACCAGGTACACTGTTTCACGACTATAGGTATAAAGGATGGACAGCCTGTGGTTTGGTCAAATCTGAACCATCCTGTTTTGTAAGTAAAATTTTACTGGAACACAGTCACAGCCATTTATTTATACACTGCCTATGGCTGCTTGTATCACAATTAGCTGAGTTGAATAGTTGTGACGGAGGCTGTATGGCCTGCAAGCCTAAAATATTAACTATCTGGCTCTTTACAGAAAGTTTCCCAGCCCTTGACACAGGCTGACTGGTTTGAAAACATTTTGGAACATCTCAAAAACCAGCCACTAGAAAGCCAGACAGGGAAATGGGGGACAAATGGAATAAAACTGTCATTCAACTCCAAAAAAAACCACCAACACATTTTGTAACAAAGAAATCAGATGAACCTTGTAAAATTGCCAAGATCTTCTGTCTAAAATGTTTATGCTCCTTAAAGGTCAACCAAATGCATTTAAATGTCTCTTTGCGTATCCACAGCTATTTGGAGGCCAAAAGAATTTGGAACAGAACAACTGCCCTCTTGTGGTGTGCCAGTGTAGGAATGGTCTTATAATTCTACAGGAGTTATGCTATCGTATGCCAAATTCTGACAGGAATTGTATATTTAAATATTTTTCTTCTTCAAATCTGAATTCTAGCAGTCTTCAAAGCCTCTCCCAAAATCTTCCTCTCTTCTGAATTCTTCCCTGACCCTTCTGATCCATTTGAACTCTACCTCCCTAGGTTCTAAGCATTAACCTACATCAGGCTTTTCCCCAAGTCTCTTTCCTTTTTTTAAATAGAGCAATTCTTGGTTCAAATGAAATCTTACACAGAAGCCCATTAAAAAAGCTGCTCTTTTCTGGTTGAAAGTGGAGGCAGGGACTTCCCTAGCGGTCCAGTGGTTACGAATCTGCACTGCCACTACAGGGGACATGGGCTCGATCCCTGATCGGGGAACTAAGATCCCGCCTGCTGTGCAGTGTGGCCAGGGGAGGAAAAAAAAAAGTGGAGGCAGATATATCTACTTGAGTGTCTCACAATATATCAAGTTCAGTATGTGCCAAACAGAACTCATTATTTTTCTCTCCACTGAAACATGCCCATCCTTCGGCATTCCCTGATTAGTGTATAGCACCAACATCAACCCAGAAACTGCCACAGCTAATCAGTCGCTTTCTCTGGTCAATTTTATCTCCTTGATAGCTCTATCAGCATCTGTTTACTTCTCTCAAATCCAACTCCTATCATGCAAGATTCTCATAACTGCATGTGAGGATTATTGGAACAGCCCCCTACTCAGTTCTTTCCTCTATCCTCCACACCTCAGCCAGAGTAATCTTTCTAAAATGCATACCCAACCTTACCATCTCCAGTTGAAATCGACTAGCTCCACAGGTCCTTTGGAAGAGAGCTCAAACTCCTTTAGCACTGGTCTACAAATCTCTAGTGCTCTGACTTGCTCTTGCCTCCCAAGTGTTGTCTCTTACTGTTACTACTATGGGTAACTCACTCAAAGTTTAAAGGTACGTACTATGGATCCTATTTAATTCGTCTGTCTTTGAGTTAGACATTCTTTCCTTCCACTGTGTAAATGTAGAGACTGTGGGGATTCAGAGAAGCTAGGTTATATAAAATTTATTGACAGATGGCCTCAGCAAGTGCCTGGAAAGAAGGCTGGGTCAGAAGACAAGGAGAGAGATAAAGACGGCCTCACTATACCTGTGGGTTCTTTGTAGGCTATGACTACATCTTAATCATCTTTGATTCTTCTGACACTTAACACACACTGACTATATGTCTATTGAACAAATAACTGAATGAAGAGCATTTTGATGAGTATGTCTGAACTATTTGGAAAGAATTTCTAACATAACCAGGAGACTTAGGATGTCATAGGAATCACCAGGTTTATAGACCTACAGGTCCTATAATATCGAGACATGGTAAGGATGATTTCTAATATAAGGTGATATTACTTGATTTAAAGAACACTTCTGCTTTAGTTTATGTGAGAAGATGTAAATATTTAACATGCCGGTTTTACCTTCCTGGCCTGCTCTTCAGCTCTTTCTTTTTTAATTTTTTCCAGCTCCGCAAGAAGAGCTGCAGTATCATCATCATCACTCTCCTCTTCAAAATCTTCATCTTCATCTTCCTCCTAAAAAAGAATGGTGATGGCCCAGGAGATGGGAGACAAAATAGATTATTCATTTTTTTCTATAAAAGTGGCACTCATCAAATCTTTGGAGCAGGATTAATTTTCCTAGAGGGAAAGATAAATGTACCTAAATACGGTTAAAATTAGCAACAACCAAAAAATAAAATAAAACCCCACAAAAAAGCTTACAATTACTTACTAAAATGTCAACCTCTGATGTATTTTAGACATTATAACAGCAAAGAGTATAATGAAGGACCTTTCAAATTTACATAGTCAAATGGGAATTTACATATGAAAATATTTCTAAAACCAGAAAAGGAACACTTTATACTAAGTGTTACAAAGTAACAAAGTATGATACACACTACATACTTTGACCCTGGGAGTCAAAATAATTTTATATAGCTCAAAACAACTAGGAATTAAAGACAGTCAAAGGTACAGAAAAGGCTGCTAAATTCTCAGAAAAAAATAGTTTCAAATGAATAATCATTATATCTCACTTAAAATTGAGTTCCTTATATTGAATTACTGAGTTAATTTTTAATTTAGTCTGTCAACTCTAGAATTACTAATATATATGCTTATTAGATGCTACCCTTGAAAAGTCACTCAGATGTAGAAAACTGCAAATTAATTACAGACTGTGCAGTCCCACTAAATTTTAATGTTAATTAAAGTGCCAATCCTTAAAAATGTTCCACTTAGATCACATTCCTCCCTAACCACAGAGGGAGCCATTAAGTGCATTGAACATCTGGAAGGGGCATCATTGGTAGCAAGTATGGAAAGGCCCCTACATTCACTGCAGGGGATGCTATCAATAAAGAGCCCAGTCTGAACAGTGCCCTCTGAAGGGGAATAACTAGTCCAATTTCCATGGTTTAATACAGGGAATTATTTTTTAGGGAAGCGTATCTTTTAATAGATCTCTTCCTTCTCTGGCTCTCCAGAGATCAAACCTGAAGTTTGATTAACCACAAGATAATGCTTTTTGTTTTAAAATAAACTATAGAGTTTAGCATTGAAGTCAGAGCTATAATTGAATAATAGTAAGTAAAAATAAATACAAATCGCTTCTTAAAGCCAAAAGAATAGATAAAAAGGTATTTCAGAAAAATGGTAAGTAAATGACTATATGGAGATGAGAGGAGGAAGTAAAACATACATCTGTTAGAGGGTCGTCTGCGTCGAGGTTGGCAGCGGGAATCTGGTCCAACCGAGGCTTCTTTGACACTGAAGAGGAGGTTGTATGTTCTGGGGGAAAACAAACATTATCTAGCTTACTGAATCAAATCCTGCATTTCTTATAACATTTTAGGGACCTGTGGGCAAGAAGAGCTTAGGTCTTACGCATGACAGTAGGGATTATAACCACAGTGCCTGGCAAATAAGCCCTTGGCAGATATCTATTGAATGAATTAATAAAAGTATTGATTTTAATATGGGAACTGTAGCCTCTCTCAGGAAATTTAGGAAATAGTTTACATACGCTAGAAATAAAAATGGAAGAATTTCATAGACAGAAACCATGGGGCCTCAAAAAGTCTGGCTGTGTAAGCAGTTAAAAACTCCTTGATCTGAACTGAAACAATGGTTGCTAAATATCCCCAGATCACCTAGTTCTTTCTAACACAGAAACATAAAAAGATGGAATTGGAATCAACTTCATTATCATCTCTAATCCAATCAAATCTTTCAAGAAACTGTTATAGCTCACACCCATATTTAAAAGCAAACAAACAAAAATAGTATTCCATTCCAATTACCACATGAAAGAAAAACTACTGTCAACATAACGTTATGAGAGAAACGTCTCGGGTAGTGTTGGCACCTCGGGTTGGCCGGTCTCTGTTTTTTTCTCTTGCAGCAGCTCTCTCTCTCTCTTCCAACTCTCTCCTGAAGTCACGGTTCCGAACTTCTTCAGGGGCATCCTGAGTGGTCTGTCTAAAGTAGAAACAAAACAGGGCAGAAATACTTCTAAAAAACACATGCCTGTAGTAATGGAAGACAATTCACAAAAAGCAACTTTGTCCTGAGTCCCTGAAGCATAAAGTCCCATTGGGGGAAATGGACAAGATCACCCTAATCTGAAGGTTACTAATAGGCATCCTGTGATGTATCCAATACTTCAAGAAACTCAAACTAAATCACATACTTTCTTATAATAAGGCTGCAGGCTGATCAAAATGTCTTTACTTTTGGTTAGTATGTTAATTCACAGCTTGTTAGAGTAACACTTTTAATCTCATATTGATTAGTACTGACAGAGCCTGGTGCCTCTGAAGTAATGTATTAGTTACTGTTCCATCTACATATGGAAATTCCTTGTTAATTGGAATTTCTGCTTAAGGAATATCTAGTAGCATTTTACAATCATAGAGCATAATTTTAGTGTCAGAAACACTACTGCATTCTACTCCTATGAAAATAGGTAAGTAATAATAACCCACACATGGTACTATCTCATGACCATGTCATTCAACAGATTTGGTCTTGCTTAGTGAAACAAGAAAAACAGAAAAGGCTTCATTACCTATATTTTATCTTTGTATGAGAGGGTAGGTCTCTGCTTGAATATTGCTTTGAGAGTTGGCTCAAATCACCTTCTCCTTTTCCTCTCCCCCCTCTTGCAGGTTCAAAAGTTGGCCTAGCTGCTGTTGTCATCTTCTATGCTTTGAAGAAAAACAGTGTCAAGTTATTTCCAATATGATGAACTCTCATTTTATAAAGTATTAATCAATATCCCTCCTTGTGAAACAATTTCCCTAACTTATCCCCCAAAACTTATAAAATAACCTCAAAAGCTCTGAACAAAACAAATAATGAGGCTCAGGGTGTACAAGGAACATGACAGATATTTAGTCTGTCATGAAGATGAGTTTGTGTTCCTGTTCTCCTTCTGGCTCTGTGACCTCCGGCAAACCACCAAGCTTAAGTTTCTGTCATCTGTGGAATGGGGATACTCCTAATAGGATTATTAAGAAATGATGAGACTTGACATGTCAACACCCTCGTAAAATACAGTACTGCCATGTCCGAGTTTTAAAAAATCTCAGCTCAACCTTACTCCACCAGACTCCTTAAGGTTCCCATTTTATCTAAATCTCGCACAGCAGAAAATAGGATAGTAACTACAAAAACAAAAAAGATATATAAAAAAAATCACTGACAAAGCTACCGAGTGTCCTGGAAAAAAAGCTAGACTTTGATGACAGTTAGAGGCAAAGTTCTCCAACAACCTTTTGTTGATCCAATTTTCTCCAGCAGCCAACGTAACACAAATCAGATCTTTTGCAAATTACAATTTAAGAAATGCTCAAAACACAGGAACCCACCCCCAAAGGTTATGCTACTTTTGCTTTTGAGCAACTGAAGGATACTGCATAGCAGATGTGGCTACTAAACATCCTCAAGCGTCGGAAAAGCAAGTGTTGGGGAAACTGGGGGAAATGGTACACTTCTCTCGATTTTCAAAAAAACGGGAGAGCGATGTACCCAGAGAGGGAGAAACAGGGTTGCCGGCCTCTGGGGGCGCCGCCGCCCCCCACATCCCCCCGGGTTATCATTACCAGCGCCTCTGGGGGGTTCACCTTTGGGCTGTCACCGGGAACCCGCTGACCCTTCACCCCTGCCCCACTCGGCGAGGGGTGGGGGCGCCCGGACCCTGCTTAACGCTGTCTGCACAGTCATCTTCACGCTGCGCTCTCCGCTGCCAGCCCGGGACTGGGGACGCTCCTGACAAGCGCTGGGCTCCACCACCCGCCTGCCGCTCCAGGGCCTCCTCTGCCCGCGCTCGCTTCTCCGCCTCCGTCCCCAATCGCCCTTTCCCGCCCCACTCACAGTCTGCTTTCCTGCTGCCGCTCACTTTGGCCGAGCTCCGATGCAGTTGCCTCAGATCATACAGACGCCATTTTAAATCTTGGCTCCCAGAAACCCCTGCGCCCAGGGCTAAAGCCCAAGACCCGGAAGCAAACCCCAAGCTCTTTAGCCGCCTTTCAGAGGCGGAGGCGGGGACCAATCAGCGGAGGCCAAGGTGGAAGTCGGCGTGACGACAGCAAGGGGCGGGGCTGAAACTGCCCAGGGGGCGGGCATTTGAAATCAGTGCTTAAGAGTAGACCCTAAGCATCATTTTGTACCTTCAAGAGCCAATTACTTAATGTCTCTTCCGTCTTTTACTTTCCCGACCCCCTCCCAGACTCCTTCATTCCGGTACTGCGTGGACGGAAAGCCCCGGGTAGCAGACACCACGTCCCCGGCTAGCGAGAGAGAGCGTAGAAAAGGATTACACCAAACTGTTTAAATCCAACGGCTCCAGCTCCTTTCTCCTGAGCTAGACCCAACAACCCTAGAGAGTTGGGCTACGGAAAGACTAGTGTTTTCATTTAATTGGATATGAAGAAAGAACAAATATGTACGGGGGCAACCACGATCTTTATAAAGGTACCATTCCTGCAAAAATATTAGTCTTCAAAGCAAAGGTTGAATTCGTATTGTTTGTTAAAATTTTTATTTTTTAAAAAGCCTGAGTTCTAGTGGGAGGGAAGGTGCCACTATTAGAGCTTCCTTATGTATTAACCGACATGGAACTTTTAAAACGGTGGGCCCAACTGCCAGGAGCACTAGATGCAGTTATTAATGTAAGATGGCTACTCAGGTGTTAGGTGAAGTTTTAATAAGGCAGCGAACAGGAAAATGAGAAATCACCAATCGTCCTTACTCTTTCCCCGTAAAAAACCACTCTGGGAGCAGGAATCTTGTTTGCTTAGCTCATCTTGGTATCTGATCACATAGTCCTTGGCCACAGTAGATGCTCAATAAATATTTGTTGAACAAATGAAAATTCAACTCCCCCAACTTGGTTTCAAATGTAAAAAGCTCATAAAATTGAACATAGAAAAGCTTTTTACTCCTAGAACTCTTTCTTTGAACTTTACATGAAACAAAACAATAGAAAAAGTCCCTTCCCCCATAAAGTTCAAGATACAAATCTTGATTTTTCTTAGCGAAGCTATTACTCCCCTAGTCTTACACATCTCAGTAAAGGACACTACCATCATACTAGTTACTCAAACCAAAATCCCAGGGCTCCTACTTAAGTTCCTTTTCCTTCATTTTTCTCATCCAGTTTATTTGCAAGTCTTGCCAATTCTACTTTCAACATACACCCTAAATTTCATTCCACTACCCAAGTCCAGGCCACCATCATTTTCCGCCTGGATTGCAATTGCCCCCTAATGATCTTCCAGCTTCCACTTTTCTCCCACAGTCAGTTTTGCCTGTAACAATGAGAGTGATCTTTTAAAATTGTGAATCAGGTAGTGTTACACTCCTGCATAAAAATCCACTGCACTTAGAATAAAAGTCAAATTTCTTAATGTGACCTGATGTTTCTTAGGGTCTGGTTCCTACCGATCTCTCTGGCTTCACTTCTAATCAATCACTTTCCTACACAATAAGCTCTAGCCACAGCCAGCCCTGCATTTCTGTTTCACAAGCAAGATTCCTTTGCACTCTGCTGTCTGTGCCCCAACATAGCTGTATTATCATTCTTCAAGTTATCAACATAGCTGTATTATCATTCTTCAAGTCTCAGCTCAAATAATCACCTCCTCAGTTTTTCCCTGACATCTGCATTTGCACCCCTGTCCCTCCAACACACAAATACCATCACATCACCCTGTTTTATTTTTTCAAAGTACTAAACACTACTGAATTTATTCTGTTCATTGTTTATTGCCTTGTTTCTTGTCTGACAGGCAGCATCACAAAGTCATTAAGAGAAGGGGATCTATAGCCTGACTGTTTTGGTTCTAAATTCCAGATCTGCCCTTTCCTAACTGTATCCTCAGACAAGTTATTTTCCCCTTCTGTGCCCTCAGTTTCCTCATGTATTAAATGGAGATAATTTCTAGACACTACCACATAGTGTTATTATAAGGATTAAGTGAATTAATACTTGTGCTTAAAACTGTCTCAGCAAACAGTATTTGCTAAACGTTAGTTATTATTATTATTAATATTATTTTTATTATTATTGTCTATCTTCCTGTATTAGAACATAAGTTCCAGGAAAGCAGGAACCTTGTCTCTCTTGTTCACTGGTGTATCCTCTGCATATAGAACAGTGCCTGGCACATAATAGGTGCTGAGTAAGTATTTGCTGAATGAATGAATGAGTGATTGATGCACTGTGAAGTAGAGGAATGACATAACAATGGCAAGGAGGTGACACAAATATGGAAAATACCCCTGGTATTTATGTTCCAACTGCCCTTATCAGCCCTGAGTCAATCACCTGGATTCATTTACCTCCCATTTAACCACCTTATCTTTTGGTCACCAACCATGATTAAATAATCATCCCTGTGATTGCATTAACACCAACGTATAGTATAATCAGTCCAAAAAGCTTTGGCTTAAATGGTCTGAAAGTATTAATAAGAAAAAGAAATTTAAAAGTGTACTTAAATGATTTTAAAGTACTAGTAAAAAACCAAAACTCTATAAAGTTTTTTACTTAAATGACTTGAAAGTATTAGAAAAAGAAAATAAAAGTAAGTAAAAAACTTAATTCACCCTCTCAGCTGACAAAAAGCATATATAACCTCCCAAGAATCCTCATAAACCCATTACCACAAAAATCTAGTTAGGCCCTTAATGCTGCCTGCAAATCTTCTCATACTCTCCTAATTGTTTATTTTCCCACTCTGCAATATTATGATTTCCCACATTCCCCTCTTTCTTCAAATCTACACACCTCTTTCACCATCCTTTCCCTCATTTCCTTTCTCAGGAATGGGTGATCTGACTTCTCTGAGAAAATAGAAGCTCTTTTTCTCGGAGGATTCCTCATCTCCCCGCAAGCAGGTCTACCGAGCTGCCTTTGACTATTTCCTTACATTCAGCTTTCATGTGCTGGTAGAGATGAGGTGACCCTAACCTTCTCCCTGTGTTCTGGGTCCAAATCCCTCCAGCCTTCTTAGTAATTGGCATCCTGCTATATTTTCTGTCTCTCATCATCTATGAATCCATACCTTTCAGATGATTCTTATCAGCTTTTGGATATGTTGTAGTATGCTTTAACCTTAAAAAATGCTTCTTCATTTTAATATGGCAACGGCCATATTAATTCAATGTGAAAAGGACTTTTCATATCATAACTGTGATTACAAAACTGACTATTCTTATGTCAGGATATAACGTAGGAATTCCAGCTTCAAAGTTTAAACAAACACTGCAGCCAGTTGAATTAAACACCCGAAAGGGAAGAAAGAAATCATAAAAACCTAGAAAGAAAATTTAAGAGACTATTTGTACTACTTGGGGTCTGTAAAGGCCTTTTGATGAAGGCAGAACACCTAAGAGCTGTAAAAGAAATAATTTAAAAAATTCATCTATATAAAATTTAATTTTATGGCAGAAAATGCCCAAAATGAAGTCAAAAAATAAATGCTAGATTAACAGGTAAATCCTGTAATGCCTATAGCATATAAAATATTACTACTGCTAGTACTACTACTAATATGCATAATATAAAAAATACAACAACCCAATAAAAAAAGGGACAAAGAGTATAAACAGGCCATTCAGAAGAAGCAATTCCAAGTAGATAATCAACATGAATGACACACAACCTCTCTATTAGGAAAATGAACGTAAACTAACAATAGATCATCACATTACAGCATCAGATTGGCAACAATTTTTGAAAGTTAATAATACAGCTGGATGGGATAGGGAAAAAGGGGATCCAATCAGACAGTGAGGAGGCATTGGCTCCCATTTCCCTCACAAAAATTAAAGGTGCTCACATGACCCATCATAAGGCTCCCCCCTACTTAGTTGACCTTCTGTCTTGCTCATACCTGTCTGGCTACAAGCCTTCCTGGTGTTGTTTGAGCATAACACCTGCCTTAGGGCCCTTACACTAGCTATCTCCTTGGTCGAGAACACTCTTACCTGTCTTCAACTCTTTGGTCAAGTGAGGTCAGCTAACCATGACAGCCCTAATTAAAGTTGCAACAATGTTCCCACTTTGTCCTCCAAATCTTGCACACCTTATATCCCTTATCCTGCTCAACTTTTTTACGTAGCACTTATCATCATCCATGATCCTATATAATTTAGTTATGTTTATTATTTCTTTATCTATCCCATGCAGAATATAAATTCTACAAGGACAGGAATCTGTTTTGCCTGGTGAGGTAGGCCAAGCATCTAAAACAGTGCTTGGTACCAATAGGTGCCCATAGATGTGTTCCAAATGAGTGGATAAATGAATGAATGAAAATGAATGAGTGAGTGAGTGAGTGAATGAGTTTTAACAGGAAAAAAAAAAATCACATTTGGATGTAAAAAGTTATTGCCTTGGGCTTCCCTGGTGGCGCAGTGGTTGAGAGTCCGCCTGCCGATGCAGGGGACACAGGTTGGTGCCCTGCTCCGGGAAGATCCCACATGCCGCGGAGCGGCTGCGCCTGAGAGCCATGGCCGCTGAGCCTGCGCGTCCGGAGCCTGTGCTCCGCAAGGGGAGAGGCCACAACAGTGAGAGGCCTGCGTACCGCAAAAAAAAAAAAAAAAAAAAGTTATTGCCTTAATCTCTTTTATATTTTAAAGGAGAAAAAAAGTCATTTTCATTCTGCTAGTCTGAAATCCACATTCGAAATGAAGATACGCGAAGACGCAGAAAGATGATTTCTTTTCAGGAAAATGAAAAATCATGTGATTATCAGGCTCTATATGTGTTATCAAAATTCTAATTCAATCAGCCCACCCCTAATCCAAGCTCAGCTCTAATTGAATCAAACCTCCCTCCTCTTCCAATTGAATCACTTCCCCTGTTTTAGTAAACCCTCTCATTTGCAAAGTTACCAACCCACAAAGTGTGAAACTTTTGCTTGAAAATGAAGGAAAAAGAACCCAATGGTCACAAGTCAGAAATCACACTTAAAAAATAAAGTGATATAAAATGACATCTGTTTAAAATTTTTAACCTGAAAATGACCAATTTTCTAATATAAAAAGTTGGTGCTTTAATCTGTTTTGAAAAGTGAAAAGAATAAAAAATAAAGTAGCTTGCTTTCTACCAACAAAATCCTGTTTTTAAATGAAGATGCTCTGGAGCCCAGAGAGATGCATTCCTGGTGATAACCTCAAGATGAAATTTGCTGATGGTCCAGGCTAGGTTACTGGACAGTATTATAAGTTAAGCACTTCTTACTTAATCGGAGCACATGGCTACCTCACTAGCTGGCCAGTCAGTTATTACTAAGACAATTAAAAGCAAACATATTAAAAAACAGTTAAAACTAAACAACTAAAAATATAGAAAATAAAGGAATAGACAAAAACAGGCCAGGCAAATTCTAAACAACAAAGAACCTTATGTAGCAATATTAATTATCAAAAATATTCTTTAAATAGTATAGCATTAACAAGGACATTAATATGGGCATCTTATTGCATCACAGAAATCCACTAGGAAGTTGTTACAATCATGAACATTTATTCAACTAACTACATAGTCTGGGAAAAATATGAATCAAAAATAAAAAATTAAAAGGAAAAACTGCAAATCCACAATCATGGTGGGAATTTTTTTATCATAAACTTCTCTCAGTTTGATAGATCAAGCAGACAAATTCACAACATTGATACACAGAAACCAGATTGTGTATAGATATGTATGCTTATTGCATTTATTTATGCATGTATATATTTATATATTGCATTTATATACGGATATAAAATCCTTCAACCAAAACAAGAGAATGCACGTTCTTTTCAATAAACAATGAACATGTACAAAATTTAATCAAGTATAAAGCCCCCAAATAAATTACAATAAATGCCTATGTATTCATTTTCAAATGATAATATTTAATCTTGTCAATTTTGAACTTTATATAAATGAATCATATGTGTTCTTTTGTGCTTTGCTTTTTCCCTTAATGTGTATTATGTTTAGCTGTGGTATAATATATAGAAGAATTTCATTGCATAAAAATACATAGTATAACCTATTTATTCTAATAATTATGCTTCCAGTATGTGTTTATTACACATAATGCCACCATGAACATTCTTGGAAATGTGCAGAAGTGCATGTGTACACATTTCATATATATATCCCATCATCACGATAAGAATTCTTCTTGTCCCATAATCTCACCACACTTGATATTGTCTAACTTTTCAATGTCAGCTCATCTGGTGGGTGTATAGTGATATCTTATTGAGGTCTTAATTTTTATCTCCTTGAGTACTAATCTCCTTTCATATTTTTATTGTCCATTTGGATTTCCTTTGTGAAGTATCTGTTCAGTGTTTCTATTGAAATTTTTTTTCTTATTGATTTCTATGAGTTCTTATTACTTTGGGCATCAGTTCTCTGTTACTTATTTGTGCTGTGCATAAATTTTTCACTTCTTGGCTTCTCTTTTTGGTATATTTTGATATACAAAAATTAACATGAGGGTAGTTCAGTTTATTAATCTTTTCCTTAGTACATGTATTTCTTTATTAAGTAATTCTTCCCTACTTTAAGGTTACATTGATATTCTCAGATACTATCTTCTGAAGGTTTTATAGTTAGCCCTTTCACAATTCTACCAGGAATTCATTTTTGTGAATGGTGTAATAGAGGGGTCTTGAAATCTGGTAAAACAAGCCTTCTCACCTTGTCCCTCTTTTATGAATACCTTGCTGTTCTCTGCTCTTTGCACTTCAATATAAAATTTAAAGTGTCATGTTCTATGAAAATACTTTTGGGATTTTGATTGTGATAATGTTGAATCTGTAGATCAATTTAAAAGTCGACATTTATACAATATTGAGTCTTAAAATCTATTAACAGGTTATATCTTTTCCATTTATTTAGATTTTCTTTAATTTCCCCTAAGTAGATTTATATTGTCTTCATAGAAGTCTTGCAAATTTTTGTTAGCTTTAGCCTTAGATACTGCTTAATTTTTAATGCTATTATAAATGGCGTCTTTCTTAAATTTTAGTTGTCTAGTTGTTCATTGCTGATATGTATAAAGATAATTGTTTTTTATATATTGCTATTTTAAATTCAGAGACTGTTCTAAACCCTCTTATTAAGTAAAATAGTTTATTCATAGAACTTTTCAAATTTTTACATATACAATCACTTCTAAGAATGACAACAGTTTTGTTTCTTCCTTTCTGATCTTTTCTCCCCTCCTCCCTTTTTTTTCCTTGCCTTCTTACATTGGATAAGACATCCAGGACAATGTTAAATAAAAGAGGTGATCACAGGCATCCTTGTCTTTTTCCTGCTCTGAAAGGGAAAACTTTTAATTACTAAGTATGATGTTTAATGAAGGTTTGGGGTAGATGTACTTTATTCAATTAGAAATTTCCCTAGAATTTTTGGTTTGCTAAATGGATGGCAGATTTTATCAAACACTTTTCTGCGTCTAAATGAGATTGTCTTTTGATCTGTTACTGTGTGTTATTATATTAATTTATTTAACTATAAACTAACCTTTCATTCCTGGAATAAACCCATCTTGATTATGATGAATATATTGCAGGAATCAGTTTACTCAGATTCTATTTAGGACTTCTGCATCTATGTTCATAAGTGAGATGCCTATTATTTTCCTTTCTCATCATGTCCTTGACATACAATTTGTATCATAAAATATGTTGGGAAATATTCTTTCTTTTTCTGTTCTCCAGGAAAATTTGTCTAAGATTGGAATTACTTCTTCCTTGAATATTTGGTAAAATTTGCTGGTGTATCCATTTGGGGTGTAGAGTTTTCTTTGTGAAAAAAGTTTTGATTACTGCTTCAGTTTACTTCATGGTTATAGATATACTCGGCATTCTATTTCTTCTTGTGTCAATTTTGTTATTTACATTTTTCTAAGAATTTATTTATTTCATCTGAATTTTAAAATATGTTGGCTTAAAGTGCTTTTCAGTATCTTTATTTTCTTTTATATGTCTGCAGAATCTATAGTGATGACCTCTTTGTTTTTCCTAATATTGGTTATTTCTGCCTTCTATTTCTGGTCTTTACCATTTTCACCAGGGGTTTGTTGATTTTATTAGACTTCTCAAAACAACCCAGCTATTGGTTTTGTTTATTCTCTTTATTTTATATTAGTTTTCTATTTCATCAATTTCTGGTCTTATTTTTATTGTTTTCTTTGTTCTACTTTCTTTTCTGTACTTCGACTTTCTGTGATGGATGCTTAGCTCATTTAATTTTCCAGTCTTCTTTCTTTTCTTAGATATTTATTTAAACCTATAAATCTCCCTTTTAATACAGTTTACCAGCATCCCATCAGGCTTGAAATGTAGCATATTCACTCTCATTTGGTTTAAAGCATTTTCTAATTTTATTTTTATTTCTTTATGATTACAAGGTTTATTTAGAAATATATTTTTAATTTTACAGAATTGGGAGCTATCTAGTTATCTTTTTAATATTAATTTCTAACTTTATTATTTTGTGGTCAGAGAACATGTTCTGCCTTCTTTCAACCCTTTGACATTTGTTAAAACAGTTTTATGGCCAGAGTTTTATGGTCAGTTTTGCAAAATTTCCATAGTACTTGAAAAAAATTATATTCTGCAGTTTGGGAGTACAAAGTTCAATATATGAACTTTAGGTCAGTTTTTAAATTGCCTCACTCAAATATTCTATATGGCTTTTCAGCTACTTGATCAATTAGCGGGGTCCTATTTTATGCCTTTCTTCTCTGGGTCTCTGTCATTCTCAAAATTATCTCAGATTAGGTGATAAATTATAGGATGCAACGTAATGTTAAAATTGAGAACCACTTATGAAAATCTGAAAAGAGTGTAGAATTTCTACTAACTCAGTCAATATTCAACATTTTACTGGAGATCATATCTAATTATATGACTTCCATTCCTAAGCAGCTCAAAAAAAAAAAGAAAGAAAAAAGAGTAAAAAAAAGCTATGACTACTGGAAAAGAAGAGATATATTTTTTGTATATATTTTCAGAAAATATTATCTACATGAAAAACTCTAGAATCAATGGTCAAGCTAATAGAACTACTAGGAAATAAGAGGAATAAGGTTTGAAAAGAGATATAAGATCAATTAAAAAATTAATAGAGAAAACTGTCCATAAATTACTAAAAAATTACACTAAAAACTATAAACTTCCTTAGAATGTATCTGAGGAAACAGATATATATATTTATGGATAAAATTCTGAAACTTTATTGAAATACACACAAGATCTGAATAAATGGAGGAATATACCAATTAATGGGTGGGAATGCTATGTCTACACCAAATTTTTATTTAACTTAATGCAATTTCAACTCAAATCAACAGGGTTTTTATAGAACTTGAAAATTTTATTCTAAAATGTATATTGAGATTTAACTTTACTAATCTAGTCAAATTAATTCTGAAAAAGATGAATAAGGACATTGAGACTAGCCTTACCAATTATCAATACTAAGTATAAAGCTATAGTAATTTAGACAATATAGTTTTGGCACAGAAATGGACAAAGAAATCAAAGGACTTGAATGGAAAGGTTAGAAAGAGAACCATACTTATTTTGGAACTTGACATATGAGAGTGAAGGATTCCAACTCAGTGGGAAAATGGTGGTAGACAACTGGACTTCTACAAAAAAAAACGCAACAACAATATAGATCCCTACCTCCTAACAACAGTGTTCTAAATGAGTGAAACTAATATGAAAAACAAAGAAATTAAAAGAGAATAAAATCTTTGTGACTTCAAAGATAAGTGGGTTACTTAAACAAGACATAAGGGAACAAAACATAATGGAAAATATTAATAAATTTAGTTATACTTAATTTTTCAAAATAATCTGAAAAAGATACCATAAACAAATTTAAATGGAGGTGGTGGCTAGGATAAGATATTTGAAACAATACAATAGACATAGAATTAGTATCCCAAACATTTAAAGAACTTTTACAAATCAGTAGAGAAAGAAAAACACTCTAACTTAAAAAATAGGTAAAGGATATAACATAATTATCAAAACACACAAAAGGCCAATAAATCAATGAAAAAGCATTCCACCAGGAAACAAGTCACACATTAATATTAATAACAATATAAAGGAGATCAATTGTTTGGCCAATCAAATCACCAAGAACTAAAAATTTGACACTGTCAAGTGCATCTGGGGATATGGAGAAAGAAACTCTCTTACTCTGCTAGTGACTGTGTTAATTAGGAAAGTCAATAGATAAGCAACATGACATTGCCTAATAAAATACAAAGTGTAGTTTCTCTACAACTTCTCTACAGTTTCTCTAAAAACCAAAATATCTAACCTAAATAAATTCTCACATATAATTACTAAGACACATGTAAAAGGTTTTTAATGCAGCATTTTTTTACAATAAAAAACACTGGGAGTAGTCTAAATACCCAGAAATGCATAAAAAATATATTCTTATGACAGACTATGCATGTATATATATGAATACATCTTGAAGCTATTAATGTTTAATTTAAAAATTAGAAAAATATTATATATTTGGGATAAAATAATTTATAGAAAATAGAAATAGCAGATACACAAAATAACACTATATATGTGGATACACATTACACACACACACACACACACACACACACACATCCACAGGTAGAAAATACACCAAATTCATGGTAGTTGTTGTTTCTGGCATTGGGGAGGAGAAGGAGATTAGGATTTGGGGTTTAGATCTGAAAGGGACTTCCACTTCATCTGAAATATTTATTTCTTCTATTTAAAAGTACTTGAAGCAGGAAGAAGACCCTTCAGAATGTCTGTTCAACATTACATTGGAGATTCTATTCAGGGCAATTAGGCAAGAAAAAGAAATAAAAGGTCCAAATTGGAAAGGAAAAAATAAAGCTACCTTTATTGATAGATGGCATGATTTTATATAGAGAAAATCTTAAGGAACAACTACTAGAACAAATAAGTTCAACAAATTGCGGTATATACAAGATCAGTATACAAAAATCAGTTGATTTCTGTACACCAGCAATGAATAATCTGAAAATTAAACTAAGAAAATATTCCATTAACAATATTGTCAAAATGAATAAAGTGCTTAAGAATAAATTTAACAAAAGAAGTGCAAGACTTCTACACTGGAAACTACAAAACATTGTTAAATAAGAGCTAAATAAATGGAAAGACATTCCATATTCATGCATCAGAAGACAAAATTGTAAAGATAGAAATACTCCCCCAATTGATCTATGGATTCAGTGTGGTCCTTATTATAATTCCTGCTGGCTTTTTTTCCCCCAGAAATTAAAAGTTGATCCTGAAATTGATATGTAAATACTAAGGACCCAAAATAGCCAAAACAGTCTTCAAAAAGAATAAAAATTTTGGAGGAGTCACACTTCCCCATTTCAAAACTTAACTGCAAAGCTACAATAATCAAGACATTGGTATAAGGATAGCTATATAGTTTAATGAATAGCTGTATACTTAAATGGAAGAGGATCAACAAAATTTGAAGATATTTCAACAGTGAAAGAATAGTCTTTTCAACAAATGTTGCTAGAATAATGGATATCCACAAATGGAAGTCTGAAACTGACTCCTTACCTCACACCATACACAAAAACTAAGTCAAAATTGATCATAGACCTAAATGTAAGCTAAAACTGTAAAACTCTTAAAAGAAAACATAGGAATATATCTCCATGATTTTGAGCTAGGCAATAATTTCTTAGTTAAAATACCAAAAGCACAAGCAATAAAGAAAACTGATAAATTAGATTCATCAAAATTCAAAACTTACACACTTCAAAACACATAATTAAGAAAGTGAAAAAATAACCCACAGACTGGGAGAAAATATTTGCAAATCATATAGTCAAAAAAGGACTTATAATTAGGACATACAAAGACCTCTTGCAACTCAATTATAAGACAAATACAAAAATGAGCAAAGGATTTGAATAGAAATTTCTTCAGAAAAGATATATGAATGGCTAATAAGTATTGTAATAAATGTTCAGCATCATTTGTCATTAAGGAAATGCAAATCAAAGCAATGAGATAGGACTTCACACTGACTAGAATTGCTATATATAAAAAAATAGACAAACAGTAACAAGTGTTGGTGAGGATGTTGAGGAATTGAAACCCTCACACATGGCTGATGGAAATTTAAAATGTTGCAGGCACTTTGGAAAAACAGTACAGCAGTTTCTCAAAATGTTAAATATAGAGTCACCATATTATGACCCAGCATTCCACTTCTAGGTATCTATAAAAGAAAAATAAAAGCATATATCCACTCATAGACTGTACATGAATGTTCATAACAGCATTATTCATAAGAGCCAAAAGATTAAAACAACCCAAATGTTATGAGCTGATTAATGGATAAATAAAAATGCGGTATATTCATGATGATGGCATATTATTCAACCATAAAAAGTGACAAAATACTGATACATGCTACAACATGAACCTCAAAAACATGCTGAGTGAAACAAGCCAGACACAAAAGACCACATATTATGATTCTATTTATATGAAATGTCCAGAATAGGCAAATCTATAAAGACAGAAAGTAGATTAGTGGTTGCCTGGAGCTGAGGGTGGATATGGGCTGTGACTGCAAGAAAGTGAACATGAGATTTCTTTTTGAAGTGGTGGAAATTTTCTAAAACTAGATTGTGGTGATGGTTGCACAGCTCTGTAAATATACCAAAAATCATTCAATTGTACACTTAAAATGGGTGAAATTTTTGTTATGTAAATTACATCTCAATAAAGCTGTTTAAAAAAACCACTTGAAGCAAATATGACAAAAGATTAAGATGTCCATTCTGGCTGGTTGGAATGCAGGGTTTTGTTATACATTCTATTTTCTTTATTTTTAATGTTTCTCAAAAACAAAAATATTAAGACACCATAAGTTCCTGGGCCCCAGTTTCAAATGAGATGGATGCATAAATTTACAGTCTTCTGATTATACTCTTACCTTCAGACACTGTCAGTTGTCCCCATTCCCAAAGGAAATGACTTAGAACATTCTTAGTAAAGCTTACCAGTCATACATAGCAAACCCAACTCTTTAGTGCCTGTTAAACATAAGCTAAGAATAACTAGACGTATAAGGAAAAAATTTAACATGCAAAACAGAAACCAAAACATCCTAGAAGAGTGAATTCAGAGAAAACAGACATATGTAGAGAGCAAATAAAACTTTTACAAATCCCTATTAATATTTCAAGAGAGAGAAGAGAAAATCTACAACCATGAAAAATATGAGAAATCTATAATAAAAGGAATATTCAGAGAACAAAAAGAATTTCTGAAAGTCAAAAATAATTGCTAGAATGTTTGGAAAATAAAAGAACAAAGAAGGAAAATAAGAGAAAAATAACATAAGAAAATTAAAGGATCAGTCCAAGAGGTTTAATATCCAACTAGTTATATTTCCAGAGAGAGAAAACTGAAAATATAGTGGGAAGAAATATATTTTAAAAATAGAATAGAAAAGTTCTCAGCAACAAAGAACATGAATCTACATCAAATCTACCACAATAGTTGACAAAAAAGTCTTACCAATCATATTTTAATGAAATCTCAGAAAATAAGGAACAAACAAATAGTCATAAAAGTGTTCAAGAAGTGAAAATAGGTTGCACACAAAAAAATCAGAAAACAGATTTTGGATGTCTAGAAAGTAGAATTTAATGCAACGATATCTTCAGAATTCTGAAAGAAAAGCATAAAGGTAGAACACAGACATTTTCAGACATGTGGACTCGGGTAGACTGTTGTTATATTTGTGGCCAATAACTTTAAAATGTCCTTTTTATATTTGAGGAAATTCCCGCATTATGACCCCTGCCTTGCCAAGGTTGAAGTCATAGCTCAGTTATCCAGCATCTATTGCAGCAAAGACATAGGCATATGACATTGGCTCTTCCAGACGTTTCCTTGGAAGAGCTCAATCTGAAGAAACGTGTGAAAGTCAAATTTGCACAGGATCTGTCCCTAGAGGAGGGTGGTGAGACACTGAACTTTCAGAGGCAGCAGTGGCATAGATTCTAGTTGGTAATGTCCCTTGCTCAGGGTCTTTGGTGCCTTTGACAAGAGGAGGTATAAGAATACTTTAATATGGATGGTCGGATAATTTGGGTGTTGTTCCTGGAAGCACAGTCACCAAACCCTATTCTCTGGTCCTCCTGGAGATTCTGTAAGCTACTTCACAATCTCTAATGAATCTTCCAAGGATGCTTCTGGTGGATGTGCTCCACCAACACAAGGAAGTAAACCAAGAAAAAAGACTGAGATGGGCGGGGGGTGGATTAAGGGATCTAACATAATAGGGAAAAAGAATCCCCAGGATTACAGTGGATAGAAACCCCAGGATGCAGGCTGTGCAACAACCTAAAGACTAACCAGTCCAGATTCAGTTAAACATATGGAGGGCTCCAGGAAGAATATTTCTGAAAAGAGAAATCTGATTTAGTACGTGTTGTGTTTTATGTATTTAGAAGAGATTTGCACTGCTGGAAATGAATTTGGGAATGAATTAATGTGTATAAAACCGAGCAAATGAAATAAGACATTTATTAACTATAGGATAAATAAATTTTTGTTTATGAAAGGCAGTGCAATCATGGTACACTACATGACTCAGCTGTATCTAATATTACATGGTAAAAATTCAGACTTGATTTAACCAAAAAATTTGATATGAGAGGCTGGGGTAGAGGAAGTCTATGTGTGCTGGGATGGAGCATAAGAGAGCTAGATCGACGTCTTTTTTTTTTTTTTTTAACATCTTTATTGGAGTATAATTGCTTTACAATGGTGTGTTAGTTTCTGCTTTATAACAAAGTGAATCAGTTATATATATACATATGTTCCCATATCTCTTCCCTCTTGCGTCTCCCTCCCTCCCACCCTCCCTATCCCACCCCTCTAGGTGGTCACAAATAGATCCACGTCTTTTATAGTCTGTGTCCACAATATCTAAAACTGAAAAGTCTAGAAATACCGGAAAAACAAAACATAGAAAATAGCTAAAATATGTAGGAGTGGTTGCCTTTGAGGAGTGGGAATGAGGGAGAGGAATTATATTTGTCAGGGTTCTTTATTTACATTCTACAGAATTTACTCCAAAGCAAAAGAGGTGTGTTCTGTTTTGTTTTTAGTTTGTTTTTAAGTATTAAGTAGTTTATGGAATCTCTGGGAACATTTCAAGAACCAGGATTATCTACTACTCAAGAAATATATTTAAAATTTATTTAGAGTCCAAAGAAGCATATGTTAGAAGTTGCCTTAAAATTCGAGTGGCTGTGTCTTGGAGATAGGGGTTCAAGAAGACTTCTGCCCTTCTGCCAGATACCACTGTGGCTGTCACAGTATCCATGTAAGAGGAAAAAAAAAATAGAGAAATCTCTGAGGTTAATATTCCCAGGCTCAATTTATTATATGTCACAGTGAAGTCATTATGTGACATTTAAGTTGCTGATTTAAAGGCCAAGTCCTCATCTTTGTCAGGATTTAATTTATGCTGTTCAACTGTATCAGGATTTAATCCATGCTGTGCAGGCCTGACACATCTCCTCTATATCCACACTCCTGGGTATTCCTAACTAGGGAGTCCACATAAATACTGGCATTCGAGATAAAAAAGGTCCAGGAAAAGGCACCTTTTAATCTTCTCTTTTCCACGGAGCTTCTCAAGAAAGGAATGTTGAAGCTTGTGGAGCAGAATCATGCAGGTATCTTAGAGAAAGAAGCGAGCACATCTCACTGAAGGGATTTATGACTTTAGACAAGTGCCCATTAGAGGTGAAAGCAAGCTGTCAAGTAAAACAGTCTGGAGAGTTCCCACATCAACAGTTTGTTTTAAGCACCAAATAAACGGGCCAGACAAATAGTGTTGGTGGAGTGTAGAGGACAGTCGTTTCGGAGACCTAGGGTTTGTAGAGAAGAATCCCTCAAGTAGGAGAGTCTTCTTGAAAGCAGGGATTGTAATTTAGATAAGGGTAAGAGAACAGAAGTGAGGGAGGAAGCACATGGAGTCAGGGATAATGGCTAGATGGATTTGACTGAAGCTGGGAGCTTGTTTAAGGAACTATTGTGAGAGACATTTGGGGAAACAAGAAGAGATAAAGATGGTGGTTTAAACACAATCATTTATTTTGTTCCCTCCAAAACTACACTGGAATGACGATAACAAGATTTTTGTTTTAAGAAGTAATATACTAAGAAAATGGTAAAGGAGATAATATAGTAGCAAAACTTGAAAACAGATGGACAAGTAGAAACTGATTTGTCAAACCCAGGAAATTTGAATGCTAAATTGGCAGTGACGAAAGCCAAGAAGCAACACAATTCCTTAATTGTCTCTAAGAACCCAGAAGGCTTAGGATTTCATGGCACCGGGTGGCTCTGGAAGTGGCAGTTAAAATGAGGCTAAGGAGGGCTTGTGGAAAGTCTGTCTTAGAAGCAGTGAGAACCTCAGATCCCCTCCCTCTGGGCAGCAGGGTAAACTGCTCTCTCACCCTGAACAGAAGACTAAGCTTCATTTTCTAGAGCAGGTGAAAAGGATGGTCTCTGGACTGGGAATTTCCAGGAATTGTTGAGAATGTGGTTGTTATAGGGAAAACCAATTGATTTAGTGAACTTCCCAAGCTGGATATTGGAAAATTCAGGACCCATTTTCCATGTGGTGGGGAAGCCAGGCCTGTCTCCTCAGGAGGAAGATTAGAAGATTCTTCACTGTTGAATATCACCAGTCATAGAGATACCAGCATCAGAGGTTCAGCCAGGAAACAGCCCAGCCAGATCACCATTCAGGGAAGCATAATCTCCAAACTCATCCACACACCCTGAGCTTCTAAACAGTTCTTTATGCTGTACTCTTATATGTGCGCCTACTAGTAAGGATCACCAGACATTTGAGGAAAACCTTAAACATGAAAGATAGAAACCAAACCAAACCAGAACAAAACAAAACAAAAAATAAATAAATAAAAAGAAGTTTCAAAGAAACACACTATACAGGAGGGAAAAATACCTCCAAAAGCCATTGACATTTTAGTATTTTCTGAGAGATGAAATAAGTGCACCTGTGAAACAAAAATAGGACAACGGTGAGGGCAAGGAAGGAAGTTATATACACTTGAAAAAGTAAGGGGACAGAAATGAGCTGTTAAAAATTAAAAGTTTGATAGGAGAAATGAAAAAGACAATAGAAGTTGGTTTATAAGATAAGGATGAGAGAAAATTTCAGAAGATAAAGCATAGTGATAAAGGGATAGAAAATTAGAAGAAGAAAAGACAAAAAAATTGGAGGTCCAGTCCATGAGGTCTGATATCAAAATACAGGAGTTAATGTACAGAGGGAAAAACTAGAGGAAGTTGTCAAAGAAGTAACTAAAAAGTTTTCATAAACTAAAGAACCAGACGGAAAAATTTAAGAGCACTGGGAAAAAGAAAAGCTCCTATAAACTAATAGAGAGGAACACAACAAACTAGGACTAGGAATCATACTTACATCTCCTTTATTCCTCATACCATACTTGCAAAACTATAAAAAAAGTTAATAAAACAAACCCCAAAACCCCAGTTAGAATTAAAGGTATAATTAAAATACAAATTAAAAATACAATTAACATATAAAAAGGAAAAACCCCATAAGATAATATTTATCTGTCTCTGGATGAGCAAATAACTTTCTAACTTTCTAAACATAAAGGCCACGAAAGACATTACAAAGGAAAAGACCCACTCAACATTTTAATATATTAAACTGAAATATATGCTAAAATCATTTAAATTAAATATAAATTAAAGAAATGGCAAACTGGGAAAAAAATATGAACAGATTAAACAAAGGGTGTAATATGTAAAATATTCACATGAGCAATTTGTAAAATGTTCATATACTGTGTAAAATATGCAAAATAGTCACATAATATATAAAATGTTCATGTAAGTAGATGAGAAAAAACACTTGAACTATATAAGAGAAAAATGGGCAAAGGATATGAACCAATACAAATGGCTAGCATTCACTGAAGAAAAAAAGTCAATCTTAGTTGTAATCTAAGAAATATAAATTAAAACTAGAGCTACACTTTTAACCAAAATTTTTCACAATAATTTAGTTTACAAATTATTAAAGATTGTTTTTCAGAGTAAAGTTAACGGTGAGGATGTAAAGTGATATGTTTCTGGAAAGTTTTGGCAATACATGTTAAGGCTTTTAAATGTTTAGAACTTGCAATGCAGTAATACAATTTCTAGAAATCTAATCCAAGGAATTTCATCATTTAACTACTGTTATACCAAATATACTGATCTAGGTACTGAAAAATATAGGATATTTATAAGGGATTAGGAATACTTGTGGAAAAGTAAAAAACAAAATAACTGTCCAATAATAGGGGGAACTTTGAGTCACTTATCTCCATCAAATATAATTTATTTAGCCATCAAATATTATGGTTATAATTACTTTCAATAAATGGTAAGTAGAATTTCTAACTTGAGAAGAAATTTAGTAAACACAGCATTTAGATATTGGCTGTCAGCAGAAACAATGGCTAACGTCTGAGGCATTCTGTCAACAATCCTCATTTGAAATAATAGCTTTGAAATATGCACGGAACATAAAAGACAAGAAGGCTTTCCTGCTGTCCTGAAACTGTTGAGCAATCTGTACAATAAGCAAACAGGACAATGGCCACAGTGAGAGGATTTATTAAACTGACTTCATTTCTTACCTTCCCCAGTTTAAAACACACACACACACACACACACACACACCAGGAAAGCTTGGAGGAATTATTTTTGAAAGACTCCTAATTTCCAGAAATCCATCAAGTCTAATCATTCTGCTCAAAATACTTTTCTTCAATTGTCAGGTTTCCTTAGATGAAGAATTTCTGTGTTACTGGGGATACCATGAATAAGGGTAAAATGGAAGAGTAACTGAAACGAAAGGGTACTTATTCTCAACTAGTACCTGTGGCTCCAACTGAAAGAATCATGGAGGCGGTTTCACAGTAAAAGCAACCATCTGAGACCCATAGAGAAGACATTTGTCTGGAGCACTGAAGGATCACTGTAATTGTAATCGGCAAATTCTGAGAAGTTTTGATTTGCGCAGAGTTACACTTACAAAATCAGAGTGTTTCAGTTGGATGCTCAATATTTGAAGACTAATGTGTATCTAGATTATTTATTTTATATAGATAGTAGGCCGGGCTCATTCCTCCTAGGATCCTTAGAAATGTAAAAAGGAAATAATTTAGTTTATAAAACAAATACAGGGGACTTCCCTGGCAGTCCAGTGGTTAGGACTCTCTGCTTCCACTGCAGGGGGATGGGTTTGGTCCCTGGTCAGGGAACTAAGATCCCACATGCCACGTGGCAAAGCCAACAAAAACAAATACTCAACTCAAGGCTTGTTTTAGTTTTCTATTAATAATTCAATAAGAAATGAAGGCTTGTGTGAACTTCATAATCAGCATTTTATGGTGTATTAGGGGAAAGACCCTTAGCACCGTATTTAAATTTTTGACATTAATTTTCCTTCTAAATTGTTTCACTCTTCTCTTTTCATTTCTTTGAGGAAGTGTTCATATAGAATGAAAAATTTCATTATATATTTATATAGTTTTAAATAAAATCATTGTAGAAGAATTTTTAAGATTAAAAATTAGGGTGAGATGGGCAGATTATCACATGATACAGGTAACTGCTACTTGTAGATCCTCAGGGTCTAGCTTGAGTGGTGACAGCTATAAGTAGGAGAGAAAGGCAAGCTGGATCCTTGGCTCCTTATATAAGGAAGGAGAGCACAGGAATCCTCCCTGGGGTATACAGATGTCGCTGGGGCCTCACAGTAGACTGTCCTGGGATCCCCTGACCTCACCGATTATATGACTAGGGAGAGGGAGATGTAAGAACCAACGGTAACTGGGATACTGTATTCCCATCCTTAGAAAAAAAGATTTCTAAAGGAGGAAGTGAATTTCAGGAGAAAGATGATCAATTTCTACTAAACAAGTTGATTTTCAGGGGCTCAGTGGCCAGTCAAGAAGGAAAAGCAAATCAGAAACGCAGGAGAAAGTCAGTGCTATTCGAGAAAGCTATGGCACTAAATAATATCTTTAAAGAGAGAGTGTGATACTAAAGAATGCCGTGAACATATAAAGGAAATTTAAAAAAAAGAGTTCAAAGAGAAATGAGAATTGAGCTTTGAAATAAGACTGCATTTGTGTAGTAGAAAAAGAAGTGTAACCAAGGAGAAAGAAAAGAACCGGAGAAGACTATCAGTACCCTGGAGGCCAGAGACATTTTAGGAGGAAGGAGGCGCGCCATGAATCAATGATGTAGAGAGATAAAGTGTAACCCATGGAGCAGAACTTGGGAGACAGTGTGATGATTTACAGAGATGAATTTCAGTGGAGAAGTGGGGTCAGAATCAGAAGCCGAGAGAGATGAGGAAATGCTTTTGTAAACGTAGATTATTTTTGTTTATGTTTTGACATGTTGGGTATTGAAATGAAGGAAAGAGAATGGATGCAGCTTAAATCAGGAAACAGACTGATGACTGATGATTTAACTCTTTACGGAGGTGATAGTGATCATTTAATTGACCATAGTTTTGGAATGCATGGGAGGTGTCAATTTAAGGAGTTTAAATGGCAAGATTAGCTCTGGAGAGGGGGAGTATCTTCTCTTCTCCTGAGATAGGAGAATAGGAAGAAAAATGGGGTGTAACCAAGAGGAGAGAGACTGCAGTGTGTGCCAAATGAATTTAGTTACTTATTTTTTTAATAAACATTTCTGGAGTGTGCACTATATAAAGTACCAAGATCCCTTGGAAAATATGATGATGAAAAAGACCTAGACAATGCCCTCAAAGCAGTTTTATATGGAAGATAAGACAAGGGCAAAAATAACTCTAGAGATTGAGAACACAACCTGTTAAGTTAAATATAAATTTTTTTACACCTCAATTTCTTCCTCCATAAAATGGGAATAATGAGAGTACCACCTATGTTTCAAGCATCCCATTCTCTTTCTAGCTTACATGTCCCAGTGTTCTAATAGAAGTATTTGACCTAATGGAGACATTCAGCCCATGAATCAAACACTGTTTCATTCTCCATCATTGCCCTCATGTTCTCATTTCCTTTTTTACCCAAGATAAATTTACTGGCCCATCATTTTAATCACTCTCTTATCCCTCCATCCAATCCATCAAGACACTTGGTCCTCTCTCCTTGAGATACACATGGCTGGAAAACCCTAACCCTGATGAAACCTTACTATTTGCTTTCTTCCCATCTTTCGAGTCCCCTTGTCCATGGAGGAAAATTCCACAAAGTCATACAATATGAGTTCAGGAAACACATCCAGAGCAAGGCACACATAGGCTCTGCATTTCTTCAGCATCTACGTGGAGAGGCATCCCATGTTGAGGAGGGTTTTGTTCTAGTGGAAGCCCCTTCCCCATTGCTCTTCCTTCATATAGGGCCTTGATGACAGCCACTTTATTAGGAAAGGGACCTTCAGACTGCTTGCGGAATTAAGCTGCCTAGATATCATGCCAGCCATGTACAGGAGCTGTCTGGGAAAGCCAGCAGCCCCATACGTTAGGAGGCACCTGGAGACTTTGGATCCTTTTGGATGCTATAGCCCTCCAGTCATGGAAGGAGTCTAGGCTAGCCTATTATTCAGGCATCTTAGGATGAACATCTAGGATCATTTTTGAACAATGCTTCTCCTTCATGACAATCTATCCACAAGAAGCTTGAGTGCTCATCAGGTGTTTCTGAAATAGGAAGAGAGACATCATTTGATTTCCACCCAATCTTTAGAGGCTAAGTTAACTGCATTTGTCACACTCCCTCAGGGATGAGCTAGATTGTCAACCACTTCCCCTCCCCACCATTTATTACCAATATATTCTATAGAGACCTCGAGATTGTTACTTTTATCCTTTGACATTAAAGTTGGAAAAGGAGAAGAGTGCATTGATCCTCCATTACCTACCTTCTGCATATTCCATGGTGCATGAGGCTCCAGGGCAGAGGTACAAGGAGCTACTACGGCTCACTCAAAGGGCCCCTGCCATCAGTATTCGGGTCTGCAGCAAACATTAATTTGATGCACTCTTACAAAAGCTACCAGCAGGGGTCACAGAGAGCAAGCTCTTCCTTGGCTATTATTTTGTCCCTGATCCCAGACCCAAAGGATAAGGGTTTTATGTTAAAGCCAAATAGTGGTGACCTCTTTGGGGAGAGGGGTGGTAGAGGATCAGGCCCCAGCCCCAGCTTCCTCTTGTCTTGAATGGACCCCAGATAGCATATAGGGACCTCGGGCACCTCTTGCAGACCATAGGAGATGTGGGGAGTTTCTATTACTTGGAACAATGGCAGGCCAGCTGATCTTAGTCTTATTGGGGAGACTACAGGGTGAGAAAGGTTAAATGCTTTTGTTCTCTAAAGACAGTTGAGCTCTTCCTCACAGATTTCTTTAGCATGGTTTTCTTCTCCTCTCCCTGGTTCTTGTGCTGACCAGATACTAGTGGTGTTTAATGCCTTGACCACTGTGCTAGCTTCTCCCATTCTGGCAGCTTTCCCAGGGAAACCCCTTTGTTCCTAAAAGGACCCTGAAATTTGTATTACCTTTAGATGCCATATATTTTCTTGTAAGAAATCTTAAAGGAAAAATTTCAGGCAAAATACCTGTGCTTTGTGGGCTGATAACATTAAAAATGAGGTCTTTTACTAGACAGTTGGGAGAGACGGTTGCATTCAATTTTGTTGGAATAGGGAATGATGGAGTTAGGGTGGGGCTGATTTGAGTAGAATCTGGAAGAGTTACATGGGTACTGACCAACAGTTCAAGTTTCATTTGGAAATATTTTCTTGAGACAGTACCTGTTTTCCTGGAAGGAAAATTGTCTCTACTTTTATCCAAAGCAAGACGATCAGAGGAGACTTCACTGACAAGGTGATGTTTGCACTGAGGCTTGAGAGTTGCCTGGGTGCAAAGACCATCAGACAAGAGTTTACCGGCCTTTTTTGAGACACAGCCAGGAATGTGTTTGGAAGGAGAGAGCAAGGAGCAGGGTAGAAAGGGGTGAGGTCAAGAGGTGATAGTGGGCCAGATCACTTAGGGACTGTTAGGACATTCGAAGGATTCTAAGTGGGGTGGAACAGGTGTGCCTGAAGTTTGAGGACAGGGGAAACTGAAAGAGAATATTTGAACAGTGGAAATGAAGGGAGCTTAAGAGGATTAGGAAACAGTAGTAAGGGAACACTTGTAATTCGGTTAATGAGATAGTTTGCTTCGTTTTTTTTTTTTTTCTTTGTTTATTTGTACACATATATTTTCTGTCCTAAAATTATAACTATTACATATGCTCCATACAGTTCAAGTTGAACTTGGCGTATACATAGTGAAATTTATTTTTGGCATTGTTTTCAATATGTTTTTTTTTTCACACACACGCACTGTATTTTATTTTTACAAGAGATAAATAAACTGACACCAAGCATTGTAAATGGATTACTACAAGAAAAGCAACAATGATTGCAATTACCAAATACGAAACACACTCATACTATGTCATAATAGCGACATTCAGTCCAGTAATCCTCCACTGTAACAGCTCCTTTACTTTGCAGTGAAAATTGACTTGTATATTTTTTGCCTCTGAGTTCTTGTGGGATTGTTTTTTTAATTCAAACAGAACGTCATAAAAATTATAATCATCTTCCTAAGTTCACTCATTCCCATGTAAGTAACTATTTTTTCTTCTTGATGTTTTGTAAGACACTTTTATGAATTCATCAGTTTGCCATTAGAGTTCTGAAAATGCTTATTCGTTCAGTTACACAGTATAGTTAGTTACCAGAAACCTGTACTTGTCAGAGTGTTTTCCATGAATTCCTTGAACATGAAACCCTTTTATAGGAACATTTTTGCAAAAGCATCAGAGTACACGCAGTACTCTCTCTAAATGATAAAAGAGTTAAAAATGACCACAGTTAAAGATTTGATGAAAGTTCATAATAATGCAATTGACAAGGAAATTTAGTTATTTCTGAGATATACATTTTAAAGTAATAACTAGAATTATGACTTATAACGTTATACCAGAACATATAAGATTTTTAGAAATTTCATGTAATGTCTGAAACATTTATATTAACGTATTTCCATACAAATAACCCAAAAAAGTTTATTATTAGGTTTTTTTTTGTTGTTTGTTTGTTTATATTGCAGGTTCTTATTAGTCATCAATTTTATACACATCAGTGTATATATGTCAATTCCAATCACCCAATTCAGCACAAGCACACCACCATCCTCACCCCACCACAGTTTTCCCCACTTGGTGTCCATACGTTTGTTCTCTACATCTGTTTCTCAACTTCTGCCCTGCAAACCTGTTCATCTTTACCATTTTTCTAGGTTCCACATACATGCGTTAATATACGATATTTGTTTTTCTCTTTCAACTAACTTCATTCTGTATGACAGTCTCTAGATCCATCCACGTCTCAAGAAATGACTCAATTTCGTTCCTTTTTATGGCTGAGTAATATTCCATTGTAAATGTGTACCACTACTTCTTTATCCATTCATCTGTCAATGGGCATTTAGGTTGCTTCCATGACGTGGTTATTGTAAACAATGTTGCCATAAATATTGGGGTGCATGGGTCTTTTAGAATTATGGTTTTCTCTGGGCATATGCTCACTCGTGGGATTGCTGGATCATATAGTAATTCTATTTTTAGTTTTTTAAGGAACCTCCATACTGTTCTCCATAGTGGCTCTATCAAATTACACTCCCACCAAAAGTGCAAGAGGGTTCCCTTTTCTCCACACCTTCTCCAGCATTTGTTGTTTCTAGATTTTCTGATGATGCCCATTCTAACTGGTGTGAGGTGATACCTCATTGTAGTTTTGATTTGCGTTTCTCTAATAATTAGTGATGTGGAGCAGCTTTTCATGTTGATGCATCTCTTTTTTCTACCTTTAATGAGAATGTTACTTCTGTTCCACTGTTAAGAATGATCCTTGGTAATTTTTACCTTGAAATTCTTCATCTTACAAAACAAGTTTCTCTTGATGCTTTGCAAGTAAGAATTGTAAAATCATGAATGCATTTTGCATTTCATCAAATGCTTTTTTGGTACCTATAAGATGATGGTATTTTTCATTTACTTTGTTAATATTCTGAATTATGTCATTAAATTTTCCAATGTTGAATCATCCTTCCATTCTATTTGGTCATGATGTATTATAATTTTATTATATTGCTGTATTTCGTTGGATAACATTCCATTTTATGCTTTCATGTGTGCTTATAAACAAAGATGGCCTGTAGCTTTATATTTTATTTTCCTTTTTTTCGTTTTGCTATCAGAGATGAGAATAACTTCATCTGAGTAGCTTTCCAACTTTTTCCATACTCTGAGACAATTTGCACAATAAGAGTTAACTGTTTCTTGAAACTTTTCTAGATTCACATATAAAATGATGTGTCTCCTGGACTTTCAGCAGTCATACTTTGAACCAGATTCTTATACTGGGGTATTAGTCAAGATTTCTGGTGTTTCTTGGATCCATTTTGGATATGTTTCCTCTCCAGAAAATTATTCTTTTCTCTTATCTTTTGAAAATCTTGCTGTCAAGTTTCTCCTAAGATTCTCTTTTGAGATTTAAAAAATTCTGTTGTGCACTATTTCATTCCTAGTGGTTTATTTACCCCTTCTTTCTTAGGCTCAGTTATACCCATGGTTTACTGCTATCATTAATTTCTTCCAAGAATAATTTTGGTCATCAGTGTTTGGTGTTGTATGTGTTTTCGTTCATTAACTTTGTCTTTATTCTTTGTTATTGTTTTACTCCTACCTCTTCTTTCTCTTCTTCTATTTTGTAGCTTCTTCAATTGAATGTTTAGTTCATATATTTTCAATCACCCTTCCTTTTCCTTTTGGTACGATGAAAGATATCTGTCTCCTTTAATGCTTTTAACCCTAAACTATATTTCAAAATTTATTTAAATAATTTAAATAAATTTAAAAAATTATTTCACAGAAATTTGTAAAAATCATAACTTGATGATTTATGACAGTGAGTCATTCTGATGGCTGTGTAACCAGCACCTGCCTTCAGGATAGAATAATCACATTATTCTAGAGACTTCCTCACACCCCCCACTCACAACCTGTCTCTCTCACAAAAGTAACCACTACTCTGACTTCTAACATAGATTACGTTGCCTCCTTTTTCTCTTTATATAAATGGAAGCAAAGAATAGGTATTCTTTTGGGTCTGGGTAATTTTGCTCAGTATTCTGTTTATAGAATTATTCTTATATTTTCATGTAGTTCTTGTTTATCTTCATTGCTGTATTGTATTCCATTGTATGAATACACTATAGTGTACTTAACCATTCTAATGTTGACTGGCATTTGAGTTGTTTCCAGTGTTTGGCTACTGAAATAATGTTGTTCTGAACATTCTTGGACTTGACTTTCATTGCACAGACACACACACATCCTAGGCATGAATCAAAGCACATGGGTAAGTTCAGTTTTAGTGGATTCTGTCTAAATAGTTTTTCAAAGTGAATGTAGTGATTCCCATTCTCCTTACCAGAGTACAAGAATTTCCACTGTTCACAACAACATTTATTGTATTGTCAATCTTATGAAATTTCAGCCTTTCTTTGAATATGCAATTATATTCCATGGTGGTGTTTTGTTTGTAGTTCCCTAGTAACTATTTCCAAACATTAGTTTGAAACCTGTCTCTATTGTATTTTTTCTTAAGTTTTCTTTTCAATACTGACCTGAAGACACGACATTTGGGATACCCACCCAGGGCTGGGTGATTCACTAGACCTCAAGAGGCCAGAGCCAAGTGTCGACCAAGGACATCACAGACTTGCAGGCTCAGCCAGCACCAGTCCTGAGCAAGGCTTCTGCCCAGCGTGGAGTCCCCTGCAGAATCAGCAAGCCTAAGAAATATTATCAACTCATTGCATTAAAGTCTACTGGGGGTTCCTGCTGATATACTCCAACCCATTTTTGAAAAAGTAGTGTTTTCCAGCATCCTCACCTATCCAGAACATAAGTAAAAACTTGGGAGTTTCTTGCTTATTAATGAAAGCTATGAAGTCTAAGTCCAACTGGGCCCAGAACCCAAGTTGTAGCATAATGGTATTTCATCCAACCAAGGAAGAGTTTAATGATTTCGATACATACATTGCTTATATGGAATCCCAAGGTGCACACCGAGCAGGCCTGGCCAAGGTAATTCCACCCAAGGACTGGAAAGCCAGAGAGACCTATGATGATATCGATGACATCTTAATAGCTGCTCCCCTCCAGCAGGTGATTTCTGGGCAAACAGGAGTGTTTACTCAATACCACAGAAATAAGAAGGCCATGACCGTGGGTGAGTACCGCCACTTAGCAAAGAGTGAAAAATATGGGACTCCACCACACTTGGATTTTAAGGACCTGGAGCGAAAATACTGGAAAACACGACCCTATGGTTCACCAGTATATGGGGCTGACGTCAGTGGCTCCTTATTCGATGAAAACACGAAGCAGTGGAACCTTGGACATCTGGGAACCATTCAGGACCTGCTGGAACAGGAGTGCGGCGTGGTCATCGAAGGCGTCAACACCCCCTACCTTTACTTTGGCATGTGGAAGACCGCCTTCGCCTGGCACACGGAGGACATGGACCTTTACAGCATCAACTACCTGCACTTTGGGGAGCCCAAGACTTGGTACGCGGTGCCCCCGGAGCACGGCCGGCGCCTGGAACTCCTGGCCAGGGAGCTTTTCCCGGGCAGCTCGCGGGACTGTGAGGCCTTCCTGCGGCACAAGGTGGCTCTCATCTCGCCCACGGTCCTCAAGGACAACGGCATCCCCTTCGGTCGGGTCACTCAGGAGGCTGGAGAGTTCATGGTGACGTTTCCCTATGGCTACCACTCTGGCTTCAACCATGGCTTCAACTGCGCCGAAGCCATCAATTTCGCCTCCCCGCGCTGGATTGATTATGGCAAAGTGGCGTCGCAGTGCAGCTGCGGGGAAGGCCGTGTCGCCTTCTCCATGGACGTCTTCGTGCGCATCCTGCAACCGGAGCGCTACGAGCTGTGGAAACGCGGGCAGGACCAGATCGTGGTGGACCACACGCAGCCCACGGAGCCCAGCAGCCAGGGCCTGGACGCCTGGAGGGAGGTCCCCGCGCCCTGGGGAGCCGCTCTGGGCCTGAGGCACCACCAGCCACGCCGCGCTCGGCGCCCCCGTGGGCCTGTAGCCGCGGACGGTGAGACCCGCCACCGAGTCCCTGTGAGTGCTGTGTCCCGGCGCTCCTCGCCGGTCCGGGGTTCTTGCTCGGCCGCCCAGTTCGAGGCTGAGGCCACCTGCACCTCCGGGGAGCCCGGCCCGACCCAGCCGCCGACCCCAGGTCCATCTGCCCCGGATCGCCACCCAGCTGGAAGATGTGGCCCTCGTCGTCGTCCTTGGGAACAGGGGACTCAGGAGCCAACTGCTCCCCCCAGGGCTAAGAGGAGGCTTTCCTTAGACATTGTTCAGGACCCAGAGGCTCAGCCCCTGCCTGTGGATGCACCCTCGCCGGACAACGCTGACCCGCTCAGCCCTGGGCTCCAGCATCCCGCCAAGGCTTCTGGGTGTGGTTGTGGCCCTGTCCCCTAAGCGCAGGGGATGCCTTTCTACCCCACTGCTCTTGCGTGGGGATCCTTTGAGACTGGTCGCACTGACATTTCAGAGCTTTGGCTATTTGCACGTCACTAGTCTTGCATGAGAGTCCCTCCTGGGCTGCCGCTGGACCTGCTGGGTCCGTGGTGCTTACCAAATTCGCCAAAGTTTGTTCTTCCTTCCAGACCCTGGAATCTTTGGACACTGCTAACTCCTGTGTCACGAACTGAGGATTCATGCACTGGACACTCTAGTGTCTCTGGAAACTAGGTCCTGCTGAGGTCGCCAGAGCCCAATCTACCTCAGACTCCCATCCCGTGGGCCAGCTCTGGATGCTGCTCAACTTCTAAAGAATCCTGGGCTTTGATTAGCCTCCAGTCTCCCTCCTTTTCCTCTTCCCCCTTCCCTTCCTGCTTTTCTTGCCAAACTAGGCCCTTGTGACCAGTTAGGTCAGTAGAGACTCAGATAATAATTGATAATCTTTCTGAGTCTTTGATGTATTTAAAATGTGTTCTCTGCCAGTATGGTAACCAGAAAGATAAAATCTGACTTTACTAAAATATTAAAGGTAACTGGAATATTAAAATCTGACTTTATTTTGTGTTGTTCATTCAGTCAACTGAGAGTTGGTCGTTTTTCTTGCACTTTTCTTAATAATTATATCAACACATTTCAAGCAAAACTTATTTTTCTGAGCTTGTTGCCTTGTGTGATGTTGGTGAGTGAGTTTGGGGTTGATTGTTGGGTTCCAGCTGGCTGGCTGTGTTGGGGGATTTGGTTTGCAGCCCTATCTGAAGGGAGACTTGGAGGAAATCACCTGGCACCTGGCTGATCCAGGTTGCTAGGAGAGATGAGCAAACACAGGGCAAAAAGTGCCAGCATGTGAAAATCTTCTCTCCAAGTCTCCACTGCCTTCTCAATGCTCTACGTACATTTCACATGGTTAAGTCATTGATACATCCCAATAAACAAATCCACAAATAAATGAACAAGACAATTTCAAGTGGGCATATGTTCTGTGAAAAGATTAAAGGGGATGGGGTGATAGTGCAGAATGGGCGGTGTGGTTCCGGTGGTCAGGGGATACTTCATAAAGCAGGAGACCTTTCTGAGTCCCAAATGACAAGAAGGAAGGTCCAGAGCTGATGTCCACTTGGATAAAACAACAAGTGTAACAGCCCTAAGATAGAGCTTGGTGCTTTTGTGTGTATAGAGAGGAAGCTCATTTGTATCTGGGGCTAGAGAAGGGAGAGGCAGGATCTTGTAGCTCATGTTAAATATTTGAGATTTTTCAACTTGAAATGAGAAGGCATTGGAAGTTTAAAACAGCACTTGACATGATATAATTTGCATATTTAACTAATCACCTTAATTGTTCTGTGGACCCCTTGGGGGCAGGAGAAGTAGGTAGAACATCTAAGTAATACAGGTGAGAATCGATGGTTACTGACTTAGGCCATAGTGTTGAGAATGCACAGAAGTGGCCAAACTCAGAATAAATTTTGGAAATTGAAAATGATAGTTTGGATGCAGAAGGCAACATTTCAGAGAATCAAACCACATCTCTCTTCCCTCCAGCTGTCCCCTACAGAATTTCAGTAAGATTCTGGAATTTGAAGCACCATGTAAAACTACAGGCAGGAGCACGGAAAAAGTAAGGCTTCTTTGAAGTTCTGATTGAGCAGTAGCAAAAGCCCATGTGTCCTCCCTATCACCATGCAGCTAGGCAACTCTGTGGTAGTATATTCTGTGGAAAACTGAAGCTGAGAGACTGAACTCCGGATCCTCAGTGGAGGATGGCAGTGAGATGCTTGGCTGAAAAGATGATTAAGCCCTGTATTGAGATGGTGGAACCACATGATGGAAGAAGACTGGAATTACTGGGAAGGCAGCAGCTCTGGAGAGCAACTGGACCATTGTAGATCTCATATGAGCAAGGAGTAACCTTTCATGTGATAAGTAACTGAGATCTTGAGGGCTTTTGGTCCTTTAATTTAGGTCAGTTGTGGATATGGCAGTGCAGAGAAATATGGGAACTCTGAGAAGCCTCTATGAAGAAAGTAGCCTGGCTCATATTGCTAGTTTAAATTTTAGAACCTGAAATTTTCCTTGTTACATTTCAGGGATATCACAATCTCTTCCCGGCAGATACACGCTCCAAATAGGCTAGGATAACAAAATTGGGGGTTTTGAAGGAAAAGAAACAAAAATAAATTTCAGAAAGTATTTCTTCCACTACACTCCTTATGTTATCACTCACTTTTATAGTTGAAACAAAATTTCCTTTGCCCAATAAAAAGAAGCAATGTTAAAAATACAGTTTAGTTTTACCAGTACACTGGTTCCTAAATTAGTGTTCTTGACCTAAGTAAGCAGTTTTCAAAAGAAGATTAACAAATGGCCAACAGGCCCATGAAAAGATGTTCAACATCACTAATTATTAGAGAAATGCAAATCAAAACCACACAGGGGTATCACCTCACACCTGTCACAATGGCCATCATCAAAATGTCTACAAATAATAAATGCTGGAGAGGGTGTGGATGAAGGGGAACCCTCTTACACTTTCGGTGGGAATGCAAATTGGTTCAGCCACTATGGAAAACTGTATGGAGGTTGCTTAAAAAAACTAAAAATAGAGCTACCATATGATCCAACAATCCCATTCCTAGGCGTATATTCAGAAAAGATGAAAACTCTAATTCGGAAAGATACATGCACACCAGTGTTCATAGCAGCCTTATTTATAATAGCCAAGACATGGAAACAAACCAAGTGCCCCTCAACAGATGACTGGTTTAAGAAGAAGTGGTACATACATCCCATGGAATATTACTCAGCCAGAAAAAGATGAAATATTGCCACTTGCAGCAGCATAGATGGACCTAGAGAATATCATACAAAGTGAAGTAAGACAGAAAAAGACAAATATATCACTTACATGTGTAATCTCAAAAACAATACAAGTGACCCTATATACAAAAAAGAAACAGGCACACAGACATAGACAACAAACTTGTGGTTAGGTAAGGGGAAAGGGAGCAGGGGAGGGATAAATTAGGGGTATGGGATTAATAGATACACACTACTGTACAGAAAACACATAAGCAGCAAGGATTTGCAAAGCAAAACAAAACAAAACAAAAATAACACAAGGATTTGCTATATAGCACAGGGAACTGTATTCATTATCTTGTAATAACCTATTATGAAAAATAATCTGAAAAAATATGTATATAACAATCACTTTTCTGTACACCGGCGACTAACACAATATGGCAAATCAAGTATACTTCCATTAAAAAAAAAATTAGTCTTCTTGAAAGGATCAGGAGCTGGGGGTGGTAATGAAGGGGGTTCATCAAGCAATTCTACTGAAAATTCTATTTTATTTCAAGTCAACCGGCACACTCAGTTTGGATACTCACAATCTGGACCACTCTTCTCAGGAAAAGATGCCCAAATCCAGCGTTCTTCCATGTCCAGTAAGTTTTTGCTATACTTAATCTTGGAAAAGCAAGGGACATTGACAACGACAATTACATAGAGGCAAGGATAAGAGCCACCTTTGTTCTCACTGCCACGATCTCTCCTAGGCCTCTCTCCACTTCTGAAAAATAACAATCACGAGTCCAGTGTATATTCGTCAAGTTTGTAGACAAAAGGCTACGAAACCGAAAGTAGTATGTCGTGTGGTTTTAACAACTTACTCCCACCATCACATTTTAGAAAAGTCAATATTACAGTTACAAGATCTGAAGACTTTCATATCTATAGTTCCTAGTCAGTTCAACAAAGTCAACTAGATCTGTATAATTTATTTTATTTTGTTCACTCTGCTGACGATGGACAATAGGGTCATTTCCAAGTCTTTGTTATTTCAAACAATGCTTTAGAGAACAGCTTTGTATATAGGATTTCTGGGTTATATTTAGGTTCACTTTTAACTTTTTAGGCAAAGCCAGCTTGCCCTCCAATTTCCACCTCTATTGGCAGTGTGGGAGGGTTCTGGTTTCTCCATATCTTGACCCACTTTTTTATATTGTCAGACCTAGTCAAAATGGGCAGAGAATAGCTTCTCTGATTGCTAGGGATCCTGCACATCTTCTTGTATTTACTGGCCATTTGGATTTCCTCTTTCTGAGTTACTTATTCTAAAGCTCTGCCTACTTTTTTTGGTTTGACTATTTTTTGTTGTTGTTAATGTAGAAGTTATGTGATATTCAGAATACTAATTCATTGTCTATTTCATGTATGATGACAAACTTCTCCTAGACTGTAATTTCTTTTAATTTTTGACATCATTGTATTAGTCGGGGTTCTTCAGAGTAATAGAACCCATAGGAGATATATGTATAGCTCTTAGTAGGGGAACTCATTCATTTGGTTATGGAGGCTGAGGAATCCCACGATCTGTCAGATGGGCCGTCTGCAAGATGGAGAGCGGGGAATATGGCTGGGTCTGGGTTCGAAAGCCTGGGAACCAGGCGTGCCCATGTCAGATGTCCCAAAGCAAGAGAAGACGGATGCCTCTGCAGATGTAAAAAGCAGAGAGTAAATTCACCCTTCCTCTGCTCTTTTGTTGCATTTGGGCTCTCAGTGGTTTGGGTGATCCCAGCTGCAGTGGTGAAGGTGATCTTTACTCTGTCTACTGATGCAAGTGCTAATCTCTTCCCGGAACAGCCATGCACAACACACAGAAGTAATGCTTTACCAGCTATCTGGGCATCTCTTAGCCGAGTCTACATGTGAAATTAACCATTAGAGTCATTAGTTTGGAATCATTTAAATATATCCGACATTCCCATCATGGTACTTTTGGTTCTCTAAGACATTGTTCCACCCTGAGTTCATAAAGACATTCTTCAGTATTTTCTCTTAAAATTCTATGCCGTATCCGTCTGTAATGCACCTCAAATTTATTTATGTAAGTGGTATGCGGTCAAGCTCCAATTCTACCCCCGCCCAATAGTGCGAATGCCACTACCACATATTGAATAGCCCATCCTTGCCCATTGGTTTGGTACACTACCTCCATCATAGGCAGACTCCCACATATCGATCCATGTGTCTGTGTCTGGCCTCTCTATTCTGTACGTAGATATATTTGTCCATTGCGGCTCAAATATCACAGTTCGGTGGAGGAGAAGTCACCCCTCTTTGTTCTTCTTTTAAGGAATCATCTTGGAGATTCTTGCTTGAATACTTCCCTACTTACTAGATCCGTCACCTTGAGCAAGTTTCTTAATATCTCCTTGATGCGGTTTCCTCATATGAGAAATAGGGTTCATAGGATTTCCCTTATAGGGTCACTATGAAGATAAGGCATAAATAAATTCTTCTATGCAGAGTGCATTGAACAGTGTCTGGCATTAGATAGTCATCATATATTAGCTTTTTTTTTTTTTTTAATTTTGCGCCGACGCGAGGGGTCCCGGGAGCCATCCTAAGGGCCAGGACGCGATTCGGCCGCCAGGCTCCACACGGGGTCTCACCGCCAGAGGCCTCCAGCGCAGGGGCGGTCCCGAAGCACCCAGGACGCAGACTGGCCTCCTCGAACCCCCCGCCAGGGGCCCCCGTCGCGAGGCTCGGGACCACCACCGCCAAACACCCACGAGCCGCGGCCGGCCCGCGACAACACTCTCCCGCGCGCACACCGGCCGCCACGCCGGTCCCACACACACCTCCGCTGGGCCCGACTCCCCCGCCTCGGGAACCGTGAGCACTCCACCCGAGGACGCCGCCGGCCGAGGCGGCCAGGGGGGCGACACCCTCACGTGGACGAGGCCGACTCGGTCCCAGACGGGGAAGGGGGCGCGGAGGGGTCGGGGCGGGAGAGGGCCGGCGGCGACGGGGAGGTGGCGGCACGAACACACGGCGAGGGCCGCGGGGCAGGGAAGCGGGGCGCTGCCCAGGGAGAGGAAGGGCCGAGACACGACCGGGCCAACAGGAAAACAAGCGCGGGGTCCCAGCGCCACACACACGAGGGCGGTCCCACGACGCCTGAGACGCCGGCCGGCCCCAGCCACCCTGGGGCCTCCCACGACCCGGCCCCGCCGCCAGGGCCCGCGTGCGACGGTCCCCCCGCGTGGCACGGAGGGACCCGTCCACCCAAACTCAACCTCTCCGTCCTCGCCAGATCCGCCTTCATCTAAGTCCGACCCCCGGGGCTCGCGCCCCAGGGAAACGCTCCCGAGCGAGGCGACCCGCACCGTGCCCACACACCGCCAACGGCTGCGACTCGCGGTGAGGGCAGGCGCGACGGGCTACTCGTGGCTGCGGGACTGGGAAGCCGGGACATCCGGGCGTCCCCGCCCCCTTGGGCTCGCCACCGGGGTCACCGCACGCGCACGCACACGCGCACGCGCACGCGCGGCCCCGCGCCGGACGCAGGCCTGGCGGGACCCTCCCCCGAGTCAGAGGCGGGAGGCGCGGCCCGCGGTACGCCAAGAACGACGCTCGGCCACACCGCTGGGCCGGCGCAAGCCCTCCCGCGAAGGCGAGGGGCTCTGCCCACGTTGTCTGGCAGTCGCCACCGTGACCACTGCACGCTTGAGAGGGGCAGCGGCTGGGGGTCCGGTACCCCAAGGCTGCCTCTCGGATCGCTAGAGAAGGCTTTCTCACCGACGGTGCGTCATCCCCCACCCATCGTCTCTCCCCTTTGGGCCCACGGAGGCGCTCCACGAGCCGCCAAGTCCACGACTGGGCGGGGGTTGGGCGGGTGGGTCTGCGGTATGGGTAAGCACACGGCCCACAGGAGCGTTCGCCTCCGGGCTCGTCCATCGGGTTCCGGAATGAGGGAGCACGCCCGAGAAGAGCGACAGACCCCCTTCTCACAGGCCCCGGCCCAACACGATCGCACCCACGCCCGCGTGCGATTCCCCCCCGCCAAAAGTGGTGGCGTTCACCTGGCCACAGTCAGTCCCCCCAACAGCACACCGTGGGAGGATGATGGCGACGAGGCGGCACCTGTCCCCCACCGAGGGAGAGAAACAGAGGCACGCCTCCCTTTACCCTCTCGACCTCCCCAGGAGAGCCACTCATGGGACACACCACCGCAGCCTGGACCCGAGGAGCACGCTGGGAAAAGGGAACGACACCACCGCTTGGCCTCCGGCACCTGAGGGACGACCTGGAGCACTCCAGGGGCACCACAGAGCACCAAGCAAGGCACGCTCACGCGCCAGCAGGGGCGCGCAGCGCAGCGGCAGGACGGCCCCCCCCCCCCCCCACCAACGCGGGGAGGACCGCTCAGGAGGCCCAGGCCAGTGAGGTGAAGCTAGAGTGTCTTCTGCGTCCCAGGACCACGGCCCCGCCCACGCCGTGAGGCAGCGTGCGGGAGACCGAAGGTCAGGGCTGGAGACCATCACCCCTGCCTTCCACACACCCCTCGACAGGCCGGGAGGGCGTGACAAGAGAGACGATGGGCCCGCGGACAGAACAAGAAGAGTGGTCCCGTTTGCCAAGAATGTCCGTCCCTTGTCTGGCGTAACTTAGGCCCGGGCCAGGAGAGTGGGACATCACCACATGGATCACTCAATATTCGATTTTTTTTTTTTTTTTTTTTTTGCGGTACGCGGGTCTATCACTGTTGTGGCCTCTCCCGTTGCGGAGCACAATCTCCGGACGCGCAGGCTCAGCGGCCATGGCTCACGGGCCTAGCCGCTCCGGGGCATGTGGGATCTTCCCAGACCAGGGCACGAACCCTTGTCCCCTGCATTGACAAGAGGACTCTCAACCACTGCGCCACCAGGGAAACCCAATATTAGCTATTTTTAATAATATTCTGTTAGAGGTACAGAGAAACTTCTATTGATCAAAAAAAAATTGAAAAAGAGAGTGAAAAGACAAATCAAAGAGTGAGAACAGATATCGTGTTACTCATACCCAGTAAAGAACTAATAAGCAGAACATATAACTACCACCAAGACAGACAACCCGGCAGAAAAATGGACAAAATACTTGATGAGGCACTTCCTGAAGGAGCACCTCCAATCAGCCAATAATCATCAGAAAAATTGGTTCACCCCTATTAGTAACCAAGTAAATGCAAATCATTATGAGGTACCCCTGTGCCCTCACCTGATCGGCTAAAACTGAAAAGGCAGAAAATCACCAAAGGTTTGCAGAAGTGAAGGGTGATGAGCACCCTTGCGTGCAGCTAGTGCGTAAACTGGTAAAATGTGTTGAAAAATTTTGGCAAGTTTAAGTTTACATATTCTATGGCCAGTATACACGTCAGAGAATTTTCAGAGCAACGCTGTTTGTGAGAGGCCCAAAGTGGAAGCAACCCAAAGCCCCATCAACAGTAGAAAGTTTATATGGTTGAATACTTTACAGCACTGAAACAGAAAAGTCCAGCTGCATGCAAGGGCATAAGTGATGAAAAACTACACCAAAAATATGCTAACGGACATAAATACAATTGTGTTTCTTCAAGGTTATATAAAGTTTTCAAAAATGGACAGAGTTTTAATTTTATAATGTTTACCAAAATTACTATGTGAATAGTTAGGATAAGGTCAGTCCAGGAGGCAGAAGGGGCTGTAATCTGGGCAAAAGAGCACAAGTCAGGCAGCCAGGTGCCTGGCAATGTTGCATTTTTTGACCTGGGTCGTGGTTCCACTTCTGCTCACTCTATAGTTATTTGTTGAAGTGTACATATATGCTTTATAGATTTCTGTGAACACTTTATATTTCATAATTTAAAATATTTTAAAAAGTGCTCTAAAAGATTATGTCACATAGTGGTTCATAGAATCATTTGGTTTATAATGTGCTGTATCGTAGACTGTTTCCAAAACTCAGATTATGTTTCAATTTTTTTCATTCTAGTATTGTTTATTGATGCCTTCTCCTGTTTATTTACAATATTATATTTAGTAATACCTAAATTTTTGGGCAGTTTTAGATTTACAAAGCATTGAGCACGTGGATCAGGGAGTATTGACCCGACCCCACTCCCATGTCCCCCTATTAGTAACATCTTAATTCCCATGGTATATTGATGACAATTAATGAACCAATGTCAATATGTTATTGTCTACTAAAGGCTATCATTGGTTCAGATTTCCTCACCTTTTACCCAACATCCTTTTTCTGTTCCAAGATCTCATGTAAAATATCAAAGTACATTTAGTTTTCATGTCTCCTTAGGTTTCTCTTGGCTGTAACAGATTCTCAAGACTTTCCTTGTTTTTGACCAAAAGTTTGTATAGACACCTGACAATCTGGGGGAATACTGGTCAGGTATATTGTAGGATGCCCCTCTATTGGAATTTGATGCTTTTCTTATGATTATCTTGGGTTTCTCTGTGTTTTTGGAGGAAGATTACGGAGGGAATTTTGTCACATTTTAATCACATCATATCAAGGACATATACTATCAAAGTAATTTATGGCTTTTTTTTTTGGCCACGCCTCGCAGTTTGTGGGATCTTAGTTCCCTGGCCAGGGATCAAACCTGGGCCCTTGGCAGTGAAAGCGCAGAGTGCTAACCACTGGACTGCCAGGGAATTCCCAGTTTATAACTCTTGATGTTGGCCTGGTTAAAATGGTGTTTGGCAGGGTCCAGCTCTATAAAATGACTACCCCTCCCCGAGTCCCATCACCACTTGCCACTCTGCACCAGCTTCTCACACGCAGGGAGCACTCTTTTCCTGTAGCAGGGAGTACTATATAATTTATTAACCGGTTCTTTCTTTATTTTATTTTTTAAGTTACAGACTTCTATTTTATTAATCATTTATATTTTTGTATATGGTTGTTTTCCCTTTTGTTTTTTGAATTGTTTTATCATTTTTATCTTTTTTGTCTTGCAAATAATTCTGAGGTATTTTGGTTTAGTTTTTACTAACTACTTGCAGACAACATAAAAATCAATAGATTTTTAGCTATTATATGGATATTGTTGTAGATGTTCTGTGGATACTCATTTTTAAATAAATATGGTGGTGTTCCCTTTTTTCATTATTGACTTTCAATTTTATTTCATGATTGAAATAATAGATTGATCAAGATGGTACTCAATACGTTGATTCTAAGGAATTTTCATTGAGATTTATTATGTGGTCTTAACAGAGGTAAATTTTTGTAAATGTTTTATATGTGTTGAAGAGCATTTTGCTATGTGGTTGCTGTAGGAAATATAATCAAAGTTTTTAACTTAATTTTTTAAACTTTTATAACATTATTTTCTTCTCTCCTCATGTATCAGTTTCTGGAAGAACGGTGTTTGAAAAGAAAAACAAAAAACCTCACACCATGATTGCAAATATGTCAGTTTTACGTTATAATTCTCAGTCTTTCTGTTCTATGTCTCAGTGCTATGTGTCTAGGTGCGTAAAGTGCATCATTGTAATCTTTCCCACGAGTTTTTCTTTTTCATAACTATAAGGTGCCCTTCTTTTACCTTATAAATACATTCGATATTAATTGCTGCTAGACCAGGTTTCTTTTGTTTAATATTTGCTTGGTTTGACTTTCCCACTTCTTTTATTTTCAACCCCTTATTTCTCTGTAAGATTGGTTTAAAAAATCAAAAGTGCGCAAAGTGGGCTGACCAACGAGAGCAATTACCGTTGACTGGTGCTGATCAAATTATACCTTTGCCCAGGTAGCAAGCCAGAGCCGTCAGGACATGGGTCTGCATTTGGAGGCCAGCTACCCAGAGAACACTGTCTCTCTCTCTGGGTCCTTGAATATCTCCAACTGGAATTAGGATTTTGTTGGTAGAAGATAGGTCACTTTATTTCTGTAATTTGTGCTTATGAGCAAAACAGTTATTTTCCTACCAGAAGTTTTAAAAAAATGAAACTATTTATGCATATATAGAGAGAGAGCGAGAGAGAGGGTACTATACATTTGGATATCCTTTTATGAGTTTTTATTTTTAAACTGTTTTCCAACTTGTGAAGTTAATTGTTTTCTTAATATTTTCTTGGTAAAAATCATAAAGATTTTCAGGAAAAAGCACCTCATTTAGTGAACTGCGATCTAATGGGAATGAGAGGGTTTCTAGAAGTGGGTAAGGAGTGTGTCAATTGGAAGGGACTTGTAAAATATGTGGGATCAAATTAGAGATTTTGATTGGATATGAGGGTATTAGATTTGGGGTGGTACTGATTGAATTGAGATTGGTGTGGGACATATATAGCCAGCCTTTGACACAGCCTGTTTCATTCAGAGGCTGAATCCTTCAAGGAAACCATTTTCTGGGTCCTGTGTATCATCATTTGGAATTAAGATTTTAGACTGGCAGAAGGCAGGCACTTTTTTGGCCTTTTTTTTTTTTTTTTTTTAAAGCATAAAGATGAAAAGGATGACACTTTATACCAGAAAGCAACTTTTTTTCCCTGGTAAAATTCCCATTTATTTATGCATTTAAAGTACAAGCATTGCATTCATATCATTTTTAGATTTCTTCATTGGGGCCATGTATTTCTGTTAGTAAAGGGATTAAAACCATTTTACTCTTTCACTTTATAATTGATTGTTAACTGGTGTATGGGATCTATAGATTTTGTTTGCTAATCAGTGTCTAGAAACTTGGTTGAACCCTATATTTCTTTTTTTTCTTTTAACATCTTTCTTGGAGTATAATTGCTTTAGAATGGTGTGTTAGTTTCTGCTTTATAACACAGTGAATCAGTTATACATATGTGCCCCTATCTATTCCCTCTTGCAACTGCCTCCCTCCCACCCTCCCTATCCTGCCCCTCTAGGTGGTCAAAAAGCACTGAGCTGATCTCCCTGTGCTATGTGGCTGCTGCCCACTAGCTATCTATTTTACATTTGGGAGCGTATATATGTCCGTGCCACTCTCTCACTTTGTCCCAGGTTACCCTTCCCCCTCCCATATCCTCAAGTCCATTCTGTAGTAGGTCTGCATCTTTATTCCCATCTTGCCCCTAGGTGCTTCATGACAAGTTTTTTTTTTTTTTAGATTCCATATATATGTGTTAGCATACGGTATTTGTTTTTCTCTTTCTGACTTACTTCACTCTATGTGACAGGCTCTAGGTCCGTCCACCTCACTACAAATAACTCAGTTTCATTCCTTTCAATGGCTGAGTAATATTCCATTGTATATATGTGCCAAATCTTCTTTATCCATTCATCCTGTTGATGGACACTTAGGTTGCTTCCATGTCCTGGCTATTGTAAATAGAGCTGCAATGAACATTTTGGTACATGACTCTTTTTGAATTATGGTTTTCTCAGGGTATATGCCCAGTAGTGGGATTGCTGGGTCGTATGGTAATTCTATTTTTAGTTTTGTAAGGAACGTCCATACTGTTCTCCATGTGGCTGTATCAATTTACATTCTCACCAATAGTACAAGAGGGTTCCCTTTTCTCTACACCCTCTCCAGCATTTACTGTTTGTAGATTTTTTGATGACGGCCATTCTGACCGGTGTGGGATGATATCTCAGTGTAGCTTTGATCGGCATTTCTCTAATGATAAACGATGTTGAACATTCTTTCATGTGTCTGCTGGCAATCTGTATATCTTCTTTGGAGAAATGTCTATTTAGGTCTTCTACCCATTTTTGGAGTGGGTTGTTTGTTTTTATAATGTTGAGCTGCATGAGCTGCTTGTAAATTTTGGAGATCAGTCCTTTGTCAGTTGCTTCATTTGCAAATATTTTCTCCCATTTTGAGTGAACCCTATATTTCTAATAATTTGTGTATCAATGCAAATTAGTGATTAGATATTAATTAGAATGTTTCAAGTATTTACACATTAAGGATAATGCTTGTTAAGGATGTGTCTATTTGTGTTGTGTACTTTTTTCCTGCTTTTGTTTACATAGGCACTCTTTCTATAGTGGTAGATTTTTATCTGCGTCCCCTGTTTTATTATAACGTGATATGCTTGTACTTTTCTCTCTTTTCTCTTATGCTTATGTTTTTACACTTTTAATGGTCTGCAAATTGCATTTTGGTTTCAGTCATCATTTCTATTGGGTGTTATGTTTTCTTTTGTAATTGTTTCAGCTTATATCATTGTTTTCCGTTCCCTAATTTATCTTTTGGGTTAAGCCATCCAATTTCTTGAGTTGAGTGCTTAAGTCCTTTCTTTTCAAGCTTGCTTAATGTCCTTACTCTTCAGTTAGATATTCCTCTTTTTCTGTCTTATGATTTGTCCTAATTCTTTATTTTTAAATTTCAGCTTGATTGCTGTATAATTGACTTTTAAAATTGTAAAATATTCAGTCAACTTTGTGGTGATTTGATATACATTGTGAAAGGATTCCCCCCATCTAGTTAATTAACACATTTCCTTCACATATTTACTTTCTTTGGTAAGAACATTTAAATCCTACTCTTCTGGAAAATTTCAACTATACATCACATTGTTATCAACTATAATCACCATGGTTAACATTAGCTCCTGAGACTTTATTCACTGTGTACCCTTTTACCCTCCCTTCCCTGCCCTCCCCCACAACCACTTTTCTACTCTGGTTCTGTAAGTTTTACTCTTTTTTTTTTTTTTTAACATTCCACATATAAGTGATACCATGCCATATTTGTCTTTCTCTGTCTTATTTTACTGGACAAAATACCCTCCAAGACCAACCATATTGTTGCAAATGACAAAATTTCATTCTTTTTATGGCTGAGCAGTATTCCATTGTATCTATGTACCACATCTTCTGTATCCATTCAACCATCGCTGGACATGTTGGCTGTTCCCATATCTTATCCATTGTGAATGTGGGAGGGCAGATATCTCCTTGATATTCTGTTTTTATTTCCTTTAGCTATATACCCAGAAGTGAGACTGCAGCATCATATGGTGGTTCTATTTACAATTTTTGAGGAACCTCCATACTGTTTTCCATAGTATGCACCATAGCTGTACCAGTTTACATACCTACCACAAGAGTGTACTTTTTGCCGTTAAATTCAAACTTTGAAATTAAGATTGTTATACAGTTTTCTTTTATTTGATGTTAAATCAGTTTGTTTTGTCATCCACTTATTTTCAATATTTTGTACTTTCTTTAGGCTTGGCTTGGAAACTTCCATGAAGAGACTTTCTGCTACAGTGAGGTGAGAAGCCACCCATGCGCTCAAGCCTGGGAATCTGGAGAGGTCTCAGGCACTTATACCCCCAACAGAGGAAACTCACAGAGCTGCAGGCTGAGGCAGGACTTGGCTCAGAGAGGCGTCTCCTCTGGGAAATACTGGATTTCCTTTGGCTCCACAATGCTGACAAGAGTGGAATCCTTCTGGTGGATTGACAAGCCTGGAGAAGATACCACCTCGTTTGTTTAAAAGTTCAAGTCTGAGTTCCTGCCTCTCAGCTCTATCAAAACTTCTTTAAAAATAAAGGAAGTATAGGGAAGAGGTTACTCCCCAGCATTCTCAGGTATCCAAAGCATACCTAAGAAGCTGGCAGTCCGTTGCTTATTCTGTTGCCGCCATGCAGTCTAAGCACTTTGGGAGCCAGAACCCAAGTTGTAAGATTACGATCCTCCACCCCAAAATGGAAGAATTTGAAGATTTCAGCAAATATATTGTTTACTTCGAGTGGCAAGGTGCACACCGAGCTGGCCTAGCCAAGGTAATTCCACCGAAAGGATGGAAAGCCAGACAGATGTACGATGATACCGATGACATCTTAATAGCCGCTCCCCTGCAGCAGGTGACCACTGGGCCGGCAAGTGTGTTTACTCAGCACCACAAAAAGAAGAAAGCCATGACCGTGAGCGAGTATCGCCGCTTAGCAAACAGTGAAAGACACCAGACTCCATTCTATTCTGATTTTGAGGAACTGGAGCGAAAATATTGGAAAACACGCCCCTATGATTCACCAGTATATGGTGCGTACGTCAGTGGCTCCTTATTCGGTAAAATCCTGAAACAGTGGAACCTTGGACACCTGGGAACCATTCAGGACCAGCTGGAACAGGAGTGCGGAGTGGTCATCGAAGGCGTTAACACCCCCTACCTTTACTTCCGCATGTGGACGACCGCCTTCACCTGGCACACAGAGGACATGGACCTTTACAGCATCAACTACTTGCACGTCGGGAAGCCCAAGACTTGGTACGCGGTGCCCCCGGAGCACGGCCGGCACCTGGAATGCCTGGCCAGTGAGCTTTTCTCAGGCAGCTCGCGGGGCTGTGAGGCCTTCCTGCAGCACAAGGTGGCTGTCATCTCGCCCATGGTCCTCAAGGACAACGGCATCCCCTTCTGTCGGGTCACTCAGTTGGCTGGAGAGTTCATGGTGACGTTTCCCTATGGCTACCACTCTGGCTTTAATTGGGGGGAAGCCATCAATTTTGCCACCCAGCGCTGGATCGATTATGGCAAAGTGGCCTGGGAATAGGGCTCTGCATGACCATTGGAAAGATCTTCGTCAGAATAAGGGAGATTTCAGGTGAGCACTCTTAGGATGTTAAAAATGGGTGGTTGGGTGGGGACTCTAAAAGGGACCTATAATTACCAGCTGCGAAGGGACTTGGATGTTAGAATAGTAACATTAACACCAGAGCTTTTTAAGGTACTGAAATTGTGTGTGTGTGTGTGTGTGTGTGTGTGTGTGTGTGTGTGTGTGTCTTCTGTTTTCCTGAAGCAATATGGAATGGAGACTTTGTTTTCTTGGAGCAGCACGGAAATAGGAAGGCAGAGAGGCTTTATCTTCCTTTCCAGCCAGGCTTGGAGATGGAACAATAAGAAGAGTGTGGCCATGAAGAGGTGAGGAAGATGGGCCGTGTCCCTGGCATGCACTGTAGAGAAGAAAGGAGACTTGGGGAGGTCGGCATTGTCACCAGACTGTGAGGCCCCCTTCCCTGGCCCCTCTCCAGAGCTGCAGAAGCTTTCCTTCCCCATCATGGCAGAGAGGGTGACCCCCAGGGGAAGCTGACTCTGTCCATTATGAAGTTTTGTCCTTGGTGTGGGTGATTCCGGAAAGGCTATTACTCTGGATAGTAATAACAATTCTCTATTCAGTTCTCCTTCCCTATCACCTCCCCTGCAGCCTCTTATTTTTCTTTTAATGGTGAAGTAAATAAATGTGATGCTGTTGATGTGGTTTTGTGTTGTCCCTCCATCCACAAAGTCAGTCCATCCATGGACCCCCTCTGTATGCGTATGTGCAAAGTTGAACCTGAAGCGTGATGTCTTTTGTAAAGCAAACTTTTCGGTAGTCACTGCTTTGAGCTTTCCAGCAGTTACTTAGAGGGGAGAACTGGACTTAGAGTCAGCAGAAATGGCATTCAAACCTGCGCTTTGCTACTTTCTAGTCGTGGGACCTTCAGCAAACAAATCATTGATATTCTCTGAGCCAGAATTACAGTGCGAGAATTTTGTGAAGATACTGGGGATGTAAATGTGACCGGCATGTAAGAGGTGCTCAGTTAATTTGATGTGCATCTGTACACTCTCCTGGCCTCTAGGGCCAGCCCAATGCCTAGGACATCCACTCGTATTCTTTCTGTGATGCTCAGTTCTACTGTTTTCCTAACCACACCCCCAGGCTTACACGTTACTTTTCTTTTAATTAATAGACTTTGATTTTGCAGAGTACTTCGCAACAAAACTAAGTGAAAAATACAGAGGATTCCAACATACTCGTTCCCAGGCTCCTCCACCAGCATCCACACCAGAAAGTAACATTTGTTACAATCGAAGAACCTGCACTGACACCTCATTATCACCCAGAGTCCTTAGTTTAATTTATTCACTCTTGGTGTTGTACGGTCTATGGATTTGACCAATGTATAATGACATGTATCTACACTTATAATACCATACAGAATAGATTCATTGCCTAAAAATCCTCTGTGCTCTGCCTAATCATCCCCCCTCCCCCCCGACAACCACTGATCATTTTACCGCTTCCATAGCTTTTTCTTTTCCAGATGATTTCTTTCACGTAGTAATATGCCTTTAAGTTTCCTCCACGTTTAGTGGTTTTATAGCTCATTTCCTTGTATTGGTGAATAATATTCCATTATATGATGTATGACCCTTTATTTATCCACTCGCGTGCTGAAGGACATCTTGGTTGCTTCCAATTTTTTCTGCAATTATGAATCCAACTACTATAAACCTTTGTGTGCAGGTTTTGGTGTGGATGTAAGTTTTCAGCTCATCTGAGTAAATACAAAGAGTGTGACTGCTGGATTGTATGGTGAGACTATACTTAGTTTTGGAAGAAAGTGCTAATTTTTTTTTTTTTTTTTTTTTTGCGGTACGCAGGCCTCTCACTGCTTTGGCCTCTCCCGTTGCGCAGCACAGGCTCGGGACGCGCAGGCCCAGCGGCCACGGCCCATGGGCCCCGCCGCTCCGCGGCATGTGGGATCTTCCTGGACCGGGGCACGAACCTGTGTCCCCTGTATCGGCAGGCGGACTCTCAACCACTGCGCCACCAGGGAAGCCCTGCCAATTATTTTTACCGGTAGAAAACTGATACTTTTTTTTTTGCTCATGATCTACTGCATGTTTGCACAAAAGGTCACACATATCCATTTGGAAATTCAACTCCTTGTCGTATTTGTCCTTGTTGCAGTGTTACAAAGGCAAGGTAAAGATTTCACAATCAGTCAAGAGCCAGAGGACCCAGCCTGTATTCAGACTCCTACACCAGCTTGTTTAGTAGTCTTTCAACAAATCAGGTTTCGATGGCTCTCCACTTGCCAGTTTAGGAAAAGTGAGCTCTTAACCACATTGCACCTCTGTTAGAGTTTGCACATAACAAGTTCAGATCAGGGCAAACATAATTTGTGCTAAATAAATATTACCTATTATCACTATTACTTAGGAGCCCAAAGTTGTAAGATGGACATTAGAACCTGTACTTAAACATATCCCATAGAGGTTGGAGTTCGGGTCTTGGGACTCCTGTAAGATTTGTATAAAAGGTCAGTTATGGATCTGTCTGACTACCTGGCCACAATGAATTATTCGTAGACATTAACAATTACACCAATTCAGTTTCCGTGTGTGTAAGGATTCCTTTCCAGATATTTGGAAATAACTTCACCATGATATTTATGTCGTTAGATTGTGACCATATATGGGTCTTGAAGTTGCTTTTTCTCCCAATGTTTGTGTTACCTTTCATCACTTTAATAGGAAAGCACAAACAGTTGGTAGGAATTGGCTACCGAGATAAGTGGAATGGACACTGATCTGAGTTGAACAGATCCTGGTGAGGAGCAGCCCTTGCCCATCCCGCTCTGCTCACCAGCCGCTCAAACTGAAATGCCTCCCAAGCTCCTTGTCATTGACCTGCAGTGATTACAGGGTAATAGAGAGACCCTTCTCACGGTTCCTCAGCAAGTGGTGGGTGTTAGGGGGATAAGCAGTTTCAGGGAGGACAGAGGAAGGGCAGAACTGAGCCCTGTTGGGCATAGATAACACGTTGGAGGTGCCACTCAATGAAAATGCAACATTTGTGTGGCCGGGTTTCTGGATTTTTCTAGGATCCTGGCATCTAGTATCCTCGTGCCCTAAATGTTCAGGCCCCTCTGCCTAAAAAAGAGCTACGTCCAGGCCTGTAGACCTCAGAGAGCATCTTTTCTTTGTCCCATCTCTCAGAGAGTCTCTTCTCAAAAGCTTCACATGGTGTCTATATATTTCAGTGCTCGTTCACTCACTCTCTTATTATTTAATTCATTCATTCAGCACATGTTTGCTAAGCACTTACCATGTACCAGGCACTGTTTGTGGAACTGGGGACACAACAGTGAAAAAGGCAAAGTTTCAGTTCTCCTGGAGCTTATATTCTCATTATAAAGAGAGACATAACAAGTCAAGCAGTCATAAGGGCTAGGAGAAAAGATAAAGCAGAGTAAGGGGTTAGAGGGTGACAGGACTGCTGTGTCGGAGAGGGTGGCCTCTTGGGAGTGTGGTCTTCGAATGCGCACTGTGGACAAGGGAGTGAGAGCATCATTCTAGGCAGAGGGACAACACATGCAAATACCTGCGGTGGGGGCACCCTTAAGGGGCTCACCGATTAGCAAAGTGGCTGGAGAGTAGGAGAGAGGCGGCGGGAGCTGAGGCGGGGGAAGGAATAAAATGTCCTAACTCAGTAAACGCAAACTCCTCCCACTGAGTGATTGGGGCCATTAGTGTTTTAGGTGACCTGGGGATGGAGAAATTTGGGGGTCACAGAGTCTTTGAAAGCACGGATAATTCACAGCCATCCCTGGAAATGGCTCTATCGTTCCTACCAGATGCAAATCCCGAGAGCAGAATGTCTGTATGTTCTTGTTTCCTGCTGTACCAGCTGACATGTCACGTTTCTGACTTGTATTGCATTAGGTGGGACTTCAACAGAGCCAGCAGATCACTGACATTCACTAAGTTGACAACAGCCATCTCAGCTATGTATGAGCAACAGCAAATCACTGCAGTCAGTATTTTGGAATTGTGCTGAGGCCCATATTCACATAATGTGGAGGGCAGTGAAGGAATCTCCTCAGGAGACTTCAGGAGAAATCCTCTGGAAAACCAGCTACCAGGGGAGAGAGCAGGTGTGAGAGTTGAACGGCCTATAGATTTAGAATTTGAGGCTATGCATGGGAAATCCTGGCGCCAGAGACGGATAATTTTTAGGAAAGAGCTAGGATTAAGAATTTGCAAAGAAAGAGCTTAGGATCCATTCCCTGGGAATGTCAAGGGTCTATTGCATAAGTTTCTTTTTCCTGAGAAACTCCTTAGTAACCAGGTGACCTAACCTCAGCTCTCTTGTGGTATATCACCTTGACTGTACTTACACACGACCCTCTAGGACCCTGAGTACTTTATTACCCTATGGTTTAGCTCATGGATTGAACCAGATTAAAACAGTAGAAAATTATCTTTCTTGGCTTTCTCTGTTTAGTGAGGACTCAATGAATATTGTCGATTGAGTGAATGACTTGAAACCACCAATAGAAATGAAAAAAAGAGCTAGTATCATAAGAAACACCTAAAATAAATGAATAATTCCTATTACAGCATAATTGCTTTCATGTTAATTGTCTTTAAAAATAAGATATCCCGTTCTAAGCTGGGGTTTGAAATAACTTACAGAGCCAGAGAATAAACTCTGTTTGTCTTATTCCAGTATGAGACCTTCATTCATTGACTCCACAAATATTAAGCACCCTCACCGTGCCAGGCTAGTCCTACATTCTAAGGAAACATAGTATGACGTTTATGGTCTGCTTGGAGACAGACAGGCAGTTAGGCAGTTTCACCACGCCACAGCTTCTTCCCAGCTACCATAACCATAGCCAGGCTCTCCCCCAAACTGCTGGTTTTAGAGCCTCTGAGAAAAGGTGCCTTTTACTGGGAACAGTCAGCCTCAAGTTCAGGGCCAAAGCCTCTTGGGGCTCTCAGAGCTGTTTCAGTCTGTTGTCGGGCTCATGGCAGCTCTCTTGTTCAGTTTTCTCAATCGTACCTGACAAATGGGCACAGGTCACCTTTTGGGAGAATGATGGCTACTCCGGGCATTCCTTTCTCACCAGGTGTGCAGGGGGATGGGACTGGCTTTGAATGCTCCCACTGGCTGCTTCACTCTAGGAAGTGAGTGTGGCTTACTGTCAAATCCCTCCCTTCCTCCACTCATGACATTGATATTCCTTGGCTCCTTTAGGGAGCCTGGTCATTTCAATGCCATTTCCTGTGTTCCATTCCGTTTTCCCACCATCTCCCCCCTTGCTGTGGACCGAATATGTCCTCCTTAAATTCATATGTTGACACCTTAATCTCCAGTTAGGGATTTGCAGGTGGGGCCATTGGGAAGTAATTAGATCATGAGGGTGGAGCCCTCATGAATGAGATTAATGCCCTTCTAAAAAGAGAGATGATTATCCTCTTCAGCATGTGAGGGTGCAGCAAGAAGGTGGCTGTCTGTAAACCAGGAAGAGAACCCCCACCAAGAACCTGACCATGCTGGCACCCTAGTCTTGGACTTCCTGCCTCCAGAACTGTGAAAAGAAAATGGTGCTCAATCCCCCCACTTTATGGTATCTTGTGATAGCAACCCAAATGGATAAAGACACCCCCGTAACTGCTTGTCTGCAGTTCACACTGGCTACTCTAGGAGAAAGGTAAAAACAAGTAGGCTAGAGACAGGAAACGTGGTTACCATATTATGAGGGTCTACAATGTGCCAAGAACCTGACTTCCAATTTGTATACATCGTGCACTTTTCTTTCCAGAAGCTCAGTCTGTAGAGTCGGGCAGATGGAGATTGGAAGCCCAGCTCTGCCTTTTGCTAGGGTGACTGGTAAGTGACTCAGCACTCCGAGGCCCCTGCTCCTGGGAGAGCCAGCGGGGCCCAGCACACACCCTGTGTCCAAACACAAGGGCTGCGCTCATAAAACCGTGTGACCTCGGCAGGCTGCTTCTGGACATGATAATAACAGAATCCACAACAATAGTATGGTTGTGAAGCTCAACTGACTTAATATAAGTAAGAGACTTAGAGTAGTAACTAGCTTGAGGAAAAACAAGCTATTATTTCACATCTAGTTGAAGATATTTTTTTTAAAAATTGTGATTTCAGCACAGTGTTTGATGAGAAGCACACAACAAAGTCCAGCCATTATTGAAGTTATTATTATTACTTATTTTGTATTACTTTAATAATATTATTCATTACTATTATTAGTTTCAGACTTAGAGGTGACAGACGTGGGGTTGTCCCTGCTAAAATACTTGAAAGGAGAATGACAAAGGAAAAGACTATAGCTTCTTCTTCCTTTTTATTAACTTTTTATTTTATATTGGAGTATAGGTGATCAACAATGTTGTGTTAGTTCCAGGTGCACAGCAAAGTGTTTCAGTTATGCATATACATGTATCTATTTGTTTTCAAATTCTTTTCCCATTTAGGTTGCTAGATAATATTGAACAGAGTTCCCTGTGCTATGCAGTAGGTCCTTGTTGGTTATCCATTTTAAATATAGCAATGTGTACGTGTTAATCCCAAACTCCCTAACTATCCCTTCCCACATTCCCCCCAGTAACTGTAAGTTTGTTCTCTAAGTCTGTTTCTGTTTTGTAAATATGTTCATATGTATCATTTTTTTTAGATTCCACATATAAGCGATATCATACAATACTTGTCTTTGTCTGACTTACTTCAGTCATTATGACAATCTCTAGGTCCATGCATGTTGCTGCAAATGACATTATTTCATTCTTTTTAATGGCTGAGTAATATTCCATTGTATATATGTCCCACATCTTCTTTATCCATTCCCCTGTCGTTGGACATTTAGGTTGCTTCCATGTCTTGGCTATTGTAAACAGTGTTGCAGTGAATATTAGGGTGCATGTATCCTTTCAGACCATGTTTTTCTCTGGATATATGCCCAGTACTGTGATTGTGGGATCATATGGTTGCTGTATTTATAGTTTTTTTTGTTTTTTCTTGCGATACGCGGGCCTCTCACTCTTGTGGCCTCTCCCGTTGTGGAGCACAGGCTCCGGACGCGCAGGCTCAGTGGCCATGGCTTACGGGGCCATCCGCTCCCCGGCACGTGGGATCCTCCCGGGCCGGGGCACGAACCCGTGTCCCCTGAGTTGGCAGGTGGACTCTCAACCACTGCGCCACCAGGGAAGCCCCCTAGTTATAGTTTTTTAAGGAACGTCCATACTGTTCTCCACAGTGGCTATACCAATTTACTTTCCCACCAATGGTGTAGGAGAGTTCCCTTTTCTCCACACCCTCTCTAGCATTTATTAAGTGTGGATTTTTTGATGATAGCCTTTCTGACTGGTGTGATGTGATATCTCACTGTAGTTTTGATTTGCATTTCTCTAATAATTAGCGATGTTGAACATCTTTTCCTGTGCCTCTTGGAAAAGGTTGTAGCTTCTTATCAATCAAAGCATGGCCAGGATTCACAGCATGGACATCGCCTTTGATTTCGGTGAAGTTCAGGAGCTCAGACTTCGGCCGCAGACCTACGACTCAGAGTCTGCATGTTAAACTAGATCCCAGGTGAGTCAGGGGCATGTTCAAGGTGGAGAGGCACTGCTCCGGTGCGCTGGAAACACACTGATGTCTAGATCCTCCCCCCATCCTCTCACCACCCCAAAATTCCAGCTCCATTGGCTGCAGTACAAATGTTAGAACTGCTGTGCAGTCATGCTTGACACCCACCCATCTATCTTTTGGTCCATGGGCAGTTAGGCTGCAGGGGTCGATGGGAGTTTAGTTTCTTCAGCAAGTGCCAGTGAGAGGGTTTGTTTGTTTTTCTCTCGAAATGCCCAGTGGAAGGATGGAGGGACACGGAGAGAACACATTCTTCTCTCCCACCCCCGCCGTTCCCCGTCTTCATTCCAACTATGGACACGTGACAAAGCTCTGTGCAGGCTTCTTGGCCAATGTTTCTGTTTCTCTGGTTGCTGTTCACAGTGTCCAGCTCTGCTGGCTGGCAGTCTATCTGTCAGGCCCGTGTACCTGGGGCTTGGCTTTTCGGTGGTGGGAGTTCGTATTTCCTTGAAATGGGTTCATCTCCTTCCTTCATCCACTCCTGCCCACTGCTCACAACACCCAGAGCCTGCTGACCTTTCCTGTGAGACCCTTGACCCCTGGTAGAAAATTCCCATTGCCACCCGGCTCAGGCCGGTTATCTAAGTGACTGTTGCTGTGAGGAGGGCGGCTCATGCCCCATCGTAAGGCCAAGGACTCTCCTGGGGCCAGTCTACTATTGTTTTGTGGGAATGAGGGTCATGGGGGTGTCATTTTCTGAATTTTCCAGAGAAGCTAACAACTTGGGATTTTATGAAAAAAATCATGTAAATGTTGACAGCTAGTTAAAAAAAAACTTCCAAGTCCTGATAGCCAAACAAAACATTTCTGGAGCTCAGACTTGCCCCCTGTTCTAAACAGCCCATTTGGATTGCAAAGATTCCACAAGCCATGGAGGCTAATCCAAATGATCTCGCTGGACCTTTGGAGCTGCTAGAAAAGGGGAGACACCCGGAATCCCCTAAGCCACGTGATCAAGGGTTTTTAATCCAGTGACTTTTTAGTTTGGTAGCCCCTCTCCTGAAGGCACGTCTTCCTTAGGCCTAAGCATGGCTGTTTCTCACACTCACATCTAAGACCTCTGTATGTCCTCCTAGGGGGACAGGGGACCTCTCTGCCTGACCTGAAGCCAGATATGGTAGGAGTTGTGCAGGGCAGTTGTATTTCCCTAGGACAGCAGAACGGAACGAAAGAAAGGACGGGTTACACTCTCCAATCTTCTCCCTCCCCTCTTTTCTGCCCTCCCTGAATGACAGACAGCCCCAGCATTTGACAGAGCCCCTTGTTTAACGCTGCCACGTCTCTGCTAGTGACCGAATGTTTCTCCCTCAGTATTGTCTTTATACAAGATGATGTGACTTGTGTTTGTTGCTAATATTATATCTGTAACAGATGGCCCCATTGTTGGGCCCTCGGTCCATGTGGAGCAGATTAACAATGCAGAGACAAAGGCCTCAAATACTCGGTGACTTTTAGAGCAGAATTTGCCGCAAGGGACAGGGGCCTTACACTGTGTTCAGCACGGTGATCGGACAGGCCTGTGAGAGAACAGGAATTGCGACCACAGTCTAAATGCCATTGGAATTGTAGGCAGAGCTCTTGGGGTAAACGGGCAGGGAGCATAAAGCATCCAGAAGAGGCATCCGCATGTGGAGACAAAGAGTAATGTGGTTAAAATGACAGGTCATCTAGTCACCACTGGTGGACAAAATTAGGAGACAGGGGAACTAGGTAATAAGTCTAGGGAGACAGTAGATAGTTCAGTGAACATGGCCAATCTCGTGGTTCTTTTTGCTGCTTTCCATTTTTCTCAATAAAGCCTTTTAAGACAGATCAGAGGAGGGTGGTCTCCTACCATGTACCTCCTGGATCTTAGCATGGACCACTGGGACTTTTCTCTTCCTTCCCTCATCTTCTTATTGCAAGATAATTTGTGTTTTATCTTTATTTTATTATAGTATAGTAGATTTATCTCTACAATGTTGCATTAATTTCTTCTGTACAGAAAGGAGATTCAGTTATATATATAGATTCTTTTTCCTATTCTTGTCCATTATGTTGTATCCCAGGATATTGCGCATACTTCCCTGTGCTCTACAGTAGGCTCTTGTTGTGATCCATTCTATACAAAATAGTTTGCAGCTGCTATTCCCACACTCCCCGTCCTCACCCTGTGTTGTGTTTTTCAATATCTGCTGAACGTGTTTTTTTTTTTTTTTTTTTCCGATTTTTTTTTAGTTGCGTGAACCTTGGCAAAATTACTGTTGCACAGCGAGGTGGAGAGCGCGTCTCATTGTCTCGCCTGCTACACGGGCCCACACACTAGCAGGCATTGTCCTAATGAGCACTTTCTGCCCACAGTGATCCCAGCGCTAGTGCCCCAGAAGGCTACCTGAGACTTGGTCAAGGCCAGTGGATCAAGGGTTTTTTTGGCCTCTGGAGGGTTGTGCTGCAAAGGTTCTGTGCTATCTTGATTTGGAATTGAATTGTCAAGGTGAATCCTGCAGCTAACCTGTTTATAATCTGAGTTTAATCTTTCTGAAAAGAAAACAAGAGCCCTAAAAATACCTGTCTTGTAAAATCCAGATTTTTATAATTGTATTTTTTTCCCCCTAAGTGAAAGACTGGCCACCTACCTACAGTGAAACTATATGGAAGGAACAAACTAGCGTTTACTCAGTTTTGCTATAGTTTAAGTGTTTCACATTGTTTAGTTCATTTCATTCTCATGTCCAAAATGTCACATAGGTATTTTAATTCCAATTTTACAAATGAGGGACTTAAGGCTCAGAGAGCTCAAAAAGCTTATAAATGGCAGAGCTTAGATTTAAATCAAAGTCTCCTGATACCCAGACCTCTGCTTTTCCCATTTATCTGCACTTCTGGAGTCCTTTTGCAATTGCCAGATACTGTTATATTCAGACTAAGACAGACACATATAGACACAGATAGGACTGAATGTTTGCCTTAATGTTTTTTGCAGTGTTAAAAATAAACAGCCATTATTTTAAATTCATAAGTAGTTATAATGGAATAGATACTTAGGCAAATAGATTTCTGAAATAAATGTTTAAAGTTCCATGTTGAAATTCAAGATGACCTGGTAGAAAGCTGAGATTGTGAGTTCCAGGACAGCTGAGACCATGTCTTATACACTCTGTGTCTCCCGCAATTAGCCCTGAGCCTAGCCCACAGTGGGGAGGAAGGCACTCAGTGTCTGCTGAATGAATAAATAAGTGTCTCCTGTATCCACATCAATATTTGGAAAAATGACACCATCTACTTAAGTCAAATGGTCCTCCTTCACCCACTGAACAGACTGTTGTCTTCAACATTACTGCCATAGACTGAGTGTTTGTCTCCCTCCAAAGTTCATGCGTTGAAACTTAAGTGATGGTATTTGGAAGTGGAGCTTTGGGGAGGAGATTAGGTCATGAGAGGAGAGCCCTCATGAAAGGGATTAGTGCCTCTAGAAAGAGACCACAGAGAGCTTGCTTGCCCCTTCTGCCATGTGTGTATATAGCAAAAAGACGGCCATCTATGAACCAGGAAGTTGGTTCTCACCAGACACTGACTCTGCTTGCCCCTTGATCTTTGACTTCCCGGCCTCCAGAACAGTGAGAAATAACTGCTTGTTTGTAAGCCACTATGATATTTTGTTATATCATCCTGAAAGGACCATGAAAATACTAAATAATATTAACAGGGGTTAGGCAAGAGAGCCAAGCCAAGCAGTTTATCCATATCTGGAGAAGGTGGATTTTGGTCATCTTGCTTCATCAGAACCTCCATTTCCTGTTTGTATTATAAAATGACTCAGGGCTTTGGTGATCTATGAACAACTAGTGAAAATGAAATACTCCTGTGAGTTTTTTAAAAATGTATATTTATGGAACCTACAGTGGTTTCCAAACTTCAACTGAATTTAATACTATTTGCTTTGAAAACGAATTTCATTTTCCCACTTGTAAGTTTTTCCGTATAAAATTTTAAATACGGAAAAATAAAACAAAATAATTTTACTTACCTATGGTGCAAAGCCAGTTATTGAGCTTTTCTCAGTCTTTTATTATCCTTTGCGTATGTTCACAGACTGTGATCATACCATGCATATATTTTTTATTCTACTTTTCTAATTATTCTTTCTAATATAAACATATTGATAGAACTTCATTTTCCTTTGTTCCTGGCAAGTAAAAAACACTTTCATAATACAAAGGCAATATATGATTTTTCCAGTTGAAGAAAACAATACAGATGAAAGATACACAGATTATTCAAAATGAAGAAAATTTAAAATATGGAAGTTTAAAACAGAATGTTCTGCTTTGTCCCGTTGACAGTCGAATACATTTTAAAGGGGACACGCAATCAGCAAGAAACAAAAGGCCAGGGAAGCTCCTTTTGATCCCCTGTCTAAATATATAATATTCACTCATGTCTGCGTGTCTGCCATCTGAAAAAACTCCTTTTGGGGCCCAGAGTTGAGCTGAATTAAAGTTGGTCGGGGAGGCTTAGGAGTTGCTTATAGAACTAGTCTCCAAGGTGCACTAGAGCAACACTGGAAATTTGCTGGTATTTAAAAAATGTGTTTATTGCATCTTCTCTTAGGGATAGCGGGGTCTATAATTGGAAAACAAGACTTTCATTAGTCACTTGGGGAATGGTAGTCCAAGGGTCACTATCCTCTTAAGAGGAGAAGTTGGTTAACTTAGGGCTTTGGATTTGTTCCCTGCTGTATGCAGATTTGGGGTGAGAGCTGGATTTCTGAGCCTCAATGTCAGAGCTCCTACTTCTCTGCTGTGTCTCAGAGTATCAGTTACTCTAATAAATGATTAGGAAAAGAATGTTGACCTAAAGAGGCATAAAGCTTTTACCTGTCCAAGGTATCCACATCTCAGTGGGTCTCAGTTATATCACCTTTCTGAGCTTCTGGCTAAGATAAAGGGATGTGTACCAGATGCTTCCCCAAACTCCAGGCTAAGTATGAAGTACAGCTTCTCTCTTGCCTGGGAAATGGGTCAGTCATGTTATCATTTGCCATTGATATCTTGGACATTGGTTTAAAAATGAGCTATATAGCTTGGCTCTGATGAAGTTAGAAGACCTATATATATATTTTATATCTATGTCATCTATTAAATATTCATTTAGTACTGTTTATGTGCTATGTATTTTTCTAAGCTCCTTGTATCCTGAATTTCATCACATCTAAGATGCCACTGATTATAAGCTACACCATTATTTTTCCTACCACTGAGGCAACTAAACACTGCTATGCTATTGACTGTAAATTGCACCTCAATTTCAGACATGTTAAAATGTGAAAAATGCATGTCCTAGAATCAATGACACATGGTATATTAATGCATGTTGTCATAATTAAAACAACTCTAGGAGGTAGGTTCTATCATTATCCTCATTTTGTAGATGAGGAAACTGAGGCATAGATAGGTTCCACAATATGCCCAGGATCACACTGCATTTGCACCCAGACAGTCTAACTCCAGGGCCCAGCTCATAACCACTACACTCTTCTCCCTGCAGACAAGGAAAGTAGAAAAAAAAAAGTTTCAGAAAAGTTATTTTAAAAATTTCTCTGCATGAGGACACTCAAAGTTATTCCTGTCTGCAGTTGTCCCCTAACATCTGGATCAATATCCAAAAGCTGAGCAATCCGGAAGTGCAAGGAGTTCTATGGACCATATGTCTTTGTTAGTGCAAGGTCATGGGGTGAGAGTGTGCATGTGGACACATGGCTGCTTCTCTGAGGACTGAGGTTGTCTAGTGTTACTTCTAGACATCATCCAAGGTTTAGCTTTGCCAGAAAGAAGACCGTTCTGCCCACAGTTTCAGGAGAGCGTGATTCAGCCTCCTGTTGGCTTGGGTGTCAGCCACCACTTTTGACTCTGAGGCCTTCTTCTTCTCACTTGAGGGTTAAGCCTGGTGTCCTTTCTTAGGTTTAGTCATGATTAGGAAAATGAATCAGACATCCTCACCCAAATCGGAGCTACTCCTCAGCCTCCTTGCCTCTTCTCATAATCCAAATGGGGTTACGTTCCTCACTACCTGTCAATTTCATACAAGGGTTTGACACTCAACAGAGAGGAGTGACAAAGAAGTAGCTTCAGGGAGCTAGAAATTTAATCATTATTCTAGTTTACAAGGCACAGTTTCAACATATCTCATCATTAAGTATGATTTTACACCATTGCTACTGTCTTTCCAGAGCTACTTCTTCCCAGATTAGCTTCAGCGACCCTTCTCTGCCCTCATAGCACATAGCTCTCTTAAAGAGCACTTCTCACACTGTATCGGAACTCCTTGTGTGTCTATCTGTCTTCCCTACCTACTTCAAGTTCTGTGGTATAAAGTTCTGTATCTGTCTTGCACTGGACTAGAGGTGACACAGAATAAACTGCACGTTAGAGAACTCACTGGGGGCATGAAAATTCCTCAGTGTTGCCCTTCCCTGTCTAAGGCAGAGCGTCAGTTAACTTCTGCTTTCTTTTCTGGTTACCCATGGAGCCCTGCGAGGTGCTGGAATGAGAGCAGGGACAAAGTCAAACCTCATTCCTCCCTGAATAGTGGGCATCTAGCCAGTGCTCATGGTAGAGGTTTTAAAAACCTTTTGAAAATGAATGAATGAACTAGAGCCATGAGACTCCAAATGAAATTTTATGGGCTTTCTCCCTTACTTTTATTCATTTATTTACTCAGTGTATTGAATACTTACTGTATAGCAGGCACTATGTTTATGTCTGAGGGGCAAGGTAGCAATTAGATACAGGGGAAATACTGGGATCAATAGGCAGGGGAAATACTGGGATCAATCAGGGAGTTCTCTGGTGGTCCAGTGATTAGGACTCCGTGCTTCCACTGAAGGGGCCTGGGTTCGATCCCTGGTCAGGGAACTAAGGTCCCAAATGCTGCAAAAAAAAAAAAGGCACAATCAGAAAGGGCCCTTAACATCACGTAGGTCAGGAGGAGGGCAAGGGGTGAGTGAGGACATGCTTGTTAGGAAGATGGATGGCTTGAGGACCTAATGTTTAGCTGGATTGTGTTTTAAAAAAAATGTAAATGAAAGAGATGAAGGGATGGGAATACAAGGTGAGAATTCCAGGCCAAGGGTAGTATTTTATGATGCAAAGTCTCAGGGACAAGAGAGTGTACTCTCTGTGGTAGAAACGGCAGGAAGTTGAATAGTACGGCTCAGAGCATTGATGGCAAGATGGCACAGGCCAGTGGTGAGGCCCAAGAGGAAGGGATCAGATGTCAGTGGTTTTGGGGGTCAGGTAGGGAGCAGGGTTTCATCTTAAGGCAAATGAAGACCAATTGACGGGCTGTTAGAGTAGGATGATGTCATCAGATTTATTTTAGGAAGTCACTCCAGCTGCAGAATGGATTGGTGGGGATGAAGGGATTCAAAACTGGGTATGAGAGATGAGGTGGTGAGGACTGCAGGGCTGGAGAAGGGTCCAGTTTGACTCATGTCTTCAAACAGCTTGGAAAAGAACCAAGCAAACCACTGAAATCCAAGTAGAATGTCATTTTATTCCACATCAGCCATTATTCTTCCCCTTCAGGTCTTTGTTGACAGCTATCGACAGATGTTGGATTGGCATGGGTGTGAGTGCAGAGGCCTAAGAGGATCTGGGTTGAAACCTCGTCCCCAGGAGAAGAGAGTCAGTGGCAAAGAAAAGGGACCAGAGTTGATCAAATGGAGACAGCGAATTATCGCTCATAAAGATGCTGGGAAAGACAGGCTTCCCCTAGAATGAGCTGTCAGTAAAACTTTAATTAGATCAAAGTACTCCCATGACGTACTGTGTTCTAGGATCTTGGGGTGAGGACATTTGTAATTTGCAAAAGTAAACTCAATATCATCATATAACTTCTCTTTGGAAAACAAGCTAACAAAAAGAAGCTTTCTTGTTTGTACTATAAACTAAAAGGAACTAAAGTAGAAAAAATCAGCCTGGCTGTGGGATGTGCAAATGTTCTGTGTTATGTGCGTGTTGGTCACTGACAGGGGTCTTGGGAAAAAGTAGAATTTGCTGAAGGCGGTGGGGGAGTAGTGGCAGAGATAGTTATGCTTATCAAGGGGGGGGGCAGGGATTAAGAAAGTTTGAAAAACAGTGAATTAAAATCATATAAATGCTTTAGTCATAAAAACTGAAAATTTATTTATATATTCTGCATTTTTTGAAACAACATAATTATCAAATTTGACATCTATTACTCCAGAATCTGTGGTAGCCAATGGGACCCAGAGACTAAGGAGGTACAACCCTGTCCCCCAAAGTACATGATCTACTAGAGAAGACAGACAGAGGAATGATGAATACCCTTACATGACAAGTAGCATAATAGAGCATGTATAAAGAACATGAGAAAGAGAGGGATTGATTTCTAGTTGTTTAATTGTGTTTAGAGTTGACAACATGAATCGACTTTGGGGAACATGTATAATCCTAGATAGTAATATAAATATTAAACAATCCCATGAAAACCCTAATCCTCACAGCCTCGCATGGAGGACATGGCAGAGGTGTACAAGGGTAAAGATGACCTGGCTGAGGGACAAGTACCACGTGACCAGGGTCATCAACTCCAGATCAAAGGGGACTCCAATTCAGGTTGTTACTGTGACATCACACTGTATGTGCCTTTTTTTAATTAAGAAATAAATTTAGGTTTCATTTCAAGGGTCAAACATAGTCAACCTTTTCAGGTATTGAAGCCTCCAAGGAATTGGTTCTGAAGCTCCAAAATGTGCTCTTCTGACAATTTCTCTCCTATTTTATAGGCTCACCTCATGGATTTGCTGTGACTTAGAGGAAAGGCCAGGCTTAGGGAGCAGACGGGCCTGGCTCAAATCTGGCTCAGGACTCACTGATTATGCCCTCTTGGACAAGCATCTGAACTCTCTGGTCCAGTTCCCCACGTGGCACGCTGAGGAAATATGACTAAATAATAAGATGTGAGTGAATGCACCCTAGTAGGCTCTCTGCTTCTGTCTCTACCACCACCGCAGTAAAGGTACCATCTCTCATCTGGATCTTTATAAATGTTTGTCTTCATTTATTCTGGGCCACTGCAGTCTGTCCATTTCTTCCCAGAAGACAAATGTGATTGTGTCTCCGCCATTGAAAGATCAAAAGCCTCACCATGATTTTTATAATATTTCTTTCCAAACTCCAGGACATGAGTCATTACTGGGTCATAGAAACGACATTGTGGGTTACCAGCAGCATATTTTTTAAACGGGAACACAATAGAACACAACAGAAATACTAGATTGCAATGTTAATTTTAAGCATAAGGATTGTTACATGACGCTTGTTTTCTCAATATGGGTCCAGGTTTTAGTATTTTCTGAGAGAAGAAATAAGTGCACCTGTGAAATAAAAATAGGACAATGGTGGGGGGCAGGTAAGGAAGCTAAATACACTTGAAAAAGCTAAGGGGACAGAAATGAGCTGTTAAATATTAAAAGTTTGATAGAAGAAATGAAAAAGTCAATAGAAGTTGGTTTACAAGATAAGGATGAGAAAAATTTTCAGAAGATAAAGTATAGTGATAAAGAGAGAGAAAAGTGGAAGAAGAAAAGACACAAAAATTGGAGGTCCAGTCCATGAGGTCTGATATCAAAATACAGGAGATAATGTACAGGGGGAAAAACTAGAGGAAGTTGTCACAGAAGGAACTAAAAAGTTTTCATAAAACTAAACAACCAGAATTTTGAGACGGAACAAACTTAAGAGCACTGAGAAAAAGAAATGCTCCTATAAACTAATAGAGAGGAACACAACAAACTAGGACTAGGAATCATACTTACATCTCCCTTATTCTTCATATCATACTCGCAAAACAATAAAAAATTAATAGAACAAACCCCAAAACCCCAGTTAGAATTAAAGGTATAACTAAAATCCAAATTAAAAGTACAATTAACATATAAAAAGGAAAAACCCCATAAGATAATATTTATCTGTCTCTGGAGGGCAAATAACTTTCTAAGTTTCTAAACATAAAGGCCATGAAAGGCATTACAAAGGAAAAGACCCACTCAACATTTTAATATATTAAAATGAAATATATGCCAAAACCATTTAAAATTAAATATAAATTAAAGAAAGAGCAAACCGGAAAAAACTATGAACAGATTAAACAAAGGGTTTAACATGTAAAATATCACATAAGCAATTCGTAAAATGTGCATATACTGTGTAAAAAAGCGAAATATTCACACAATATATAAAATATTCTTGTAAGTAAATGAGAAATAACACTAGAACCATATTAGAGAAAAATGGGCAAAGGATATGAACCAATACAAATGGCTAGATTCACTGAAGAAGAAAAAGTCAATCTTAGTTGTAATCTAAGAAGTATAAATTAATACTTGAGCTACATTTTTCACCAAAATTTTTCACAATAATTTTCTTAACAAATTATTAAAGATTGTTTTTCAGAGTAAAGTTAATGGTGAGGATGTAAACTGATATGTTTCTGGAAAGTTTTGGTGATACATTATAAGTATTTTTAATGTTTAAGTCTTGCAATGCAGTAATTCCATTTCTAGATATCTAATCCAAGGAATTTAATTATTTCACTAATGTTTTACCAAATAAACTGATCTCGGTACTGAAGTATAGGATATTTATAAGGGATTAGTAATACTTGTGGAAAAGTAAAAAACAAAATGACTCTCCAGTAATAGGGGAAACTTTGAGTCACTTATCTTCATCAAATAGAATTTATTTAGCCATCAAATATTATGGTTATAATTATTTTCAATAAACAGTGAGTAGACTTTCTAACTTGAGAAGAAATTTAGTAAACACAGCATTTAGATATTGGCTGTCAGCAGAAACAATGGCCAATGTCTGAGGCATTCTGTCAACAATCCTCATTTGAAATAATAGCTTTGAAATATGCACGGAACATAAAAGACAAGAAGGCTTTCCTGCTGTCTTGAAATTGTTGAGCAATCTGTACAATAAGCAAACAGGACAATGGCCACAGTGAGAGGATTTATTAAACTGACTTCACTTCTTACCTTCCCCAGTTTAAACACACACACACACACACACACACACACACACACACACACACACACACACACACACACACACACACACACACCAGGAAAGCTTGGAGGAATTATTTTTGAAAGACTCCTAATTTCCGGAAATCCATCAAGTCTAATCATTGTGCTAAAAATACTTTTCTTCAATTGTCAGAATTGTCAAGTTTCCTTAGATGAAGAATTTCTGTGTTACTGGGGATACCATGAATAAGGGTAAAATGGAAGAGTAACTGAAACGAAAGGGTACTTATTCTCAGCTAGAACCTGTGGCTCCAATTGAAAGAATTCATGGAGGCGGTTTCACAGTAAAAGCAACCATCTGAGACCCATAGAGAAGACATTTGTCTGGAGCACTGAAGGATCACCGGAATTGTAATCGGCAAATTCTGAGAAGTTTTGATTCGCGCACAGAGTTACACTTACAAAATCAGAGTGTTTCAGTTGGATGCTCAATATCTGAAGACTGATGTGTATCTAGATTATTGATTTTGTATAGATGGAAGCCCGGCCTCATTCCTCCTAGGATCCTTAGATATGTAAAAAGGAAATAATTTAGTTTATAAAACAAATACAGGGGACTTCCCTGGCAGTCCAGTGGTTAGGACTCTCTGCTTCCACTGCAGGGGGACGGGTTTGATCCCTGGTCAGGGAACTAAGATCCCACATGCCACGTGGCAAAGCTAACAAAAACAGAAACAAATATGCAACTCTAACCTTGTTTTAGCTGTCTATTAATAATTCAGTGGGAAATAAGGGCCTCTGTGATATTCATAATCAGCATTTTATGGTGTATTAGGGGAAAGACCCTTAGCACAGTATTTAGAGTTTTGACATTAATTTTCCTTCTAAATTATTTCACTCTTCTCTTTTCATTTCTTTGAGGAAGTGTTCATATAGAATGAAAAATTTCATTACATATTTATATAGTTTTAAATAAAATCATTGTAGAAGAATTTTTAAGATTAAAAATTAGGGTGAGATGGGCAGATTATCACATGATACAGGTAACTGCTACTTGTAGATCCTCAGGGTCTAGCTTGAGTCGTGACAGCTATAAGTAGGAGAGGGAGGCAAGCTGGATCCTTGGCTCCTTATATAAGGAAGGAGAGCACAGGAATCCTCCCTGGGGTATACAGATGTCGCTGGGGCCTCACAGTAGACTGTCCTGGGATCCCCTGACCTCACCGATTATATGACTAGGGAGAGGGAGATGTAAGAACCAACGGTAACTGGGATACTGTATTCCCATCCTTAGAAAAAAAGATTTCTAAAGGAGGAAGTGAATTTCAGGAGAAAGATGATCAATTTCTACTAAACAAGTTGATTTTCAGGGGCTCAGTGGCCAGTCAAGAAGGAAAAGCAAATCAGAAGCGCAGGAGAAAGTCAGTGCTATTCGAGAAAGCTATGGCAATAAATAATACCTTTAAAGAGAGGGAGAGTGTGATACTAAAGAATGCCGTGAACATAAAAAGGAAATTTAAGGGGAAAAATAAAAAGAGTTCAAAGAGAGATGAGAAATTAGCTTTGAAATAAGACTGCATTTGTATAGTAGAAAAAGAAGTGGAACCAAGGAGAAAGAAAAGAACCGGAGAAGACTATCAGTACCCTGGAGGTCAGAGACATTTTAGGAGGAAGGAGGCGCGCCATGAATCAATGATGTAGAGAGATAAAGTGTAACCCATGGAGCAGCACTTGGGAGACGATGTGATGATTTACAGAGATGAATTTCAGTGGAGAAGTGGGGTCAGAATCAGAAGCCGAGAGAGATGAGGAAATGCTTTTGTAAACGTAGATTATTTTTGTTTATGTTTTGACATGTTGGGTGTTGAAATGAAGGAAAGAGAATGGATGCAGCTTAAATCAGGAAACAGACTGATGACTGATGATTTAACTCTTTACAGAGTTGATAGTGATCATTTAATTGACCATAGTTTTGGAATGCATGGGAGGTGTCAATTTAAGGAGATTAAATGACAAGATTAGCTCTGGAGAGGGGGAGTATCTTCTCTTCTCCTGTGATAGGAGAATAGGAAGAAAGATGGGGTGTAACCAAGAGGAGACAGATTGCAGTGGGCGCCAAATGATTTTAGTTATTTATTTTTTAAAAAACATTTTTGGAGTGTGCACTATATAAAGTACCAAGATCCCTTGGAAAATATGATGACGAAAATGTCCTAGACAGTGCTCTCAAAGTAGTTTTTTTTTTTTTTTTGCGGTATGCGGGCCTCTCACCACTGTGGCCTCTCCCGTTGCGGAGCACAGGCTCCCGACGCGCAGGCTCGGCGGCCATGGCTCACGGGCCCAGCCGCCCCGCGGCATGTGGGATCTTCCCGGACCGGGGCACGAAGCCGTGTCCCCTGCATTGGCAGGCGGACTCTCAACCACTGTGCCACGAGGGAAGCCCTCAAAGTAGTTTTATATGGAAGATAAGTCAAGTACAAAAATAACTCTAGAGATTGAGAACACAAGCTATTAACTTAAATATAAATTTTTCTACACCTCAGTTTCTTCCTCCATAAAATGGGAATAATGAGAGTACCACCTATGTTTCAAGCATCCCATTCTCTTTCTAGCTTACATTTCCCAGTGTTCTAATAGAAGTATTTGACCTAATGGAGACATTCAGCCCATGAATCAAACACTGTTTCATTCTCCATCATTGCCCTCATGTTCTCATTTCCTTTTTTATCCAAGATAAATTTACTGGCCCATCATTTTAATCACTCTCTTATCCCTCCATCCAATCCATCAAGACACTTGTTCCTCTCTCCTTGAGATACACATGGCTGGAAAACCCTAACCCTGATGAAACCTTACTATTTGCTTTCTTCCCATCTTTCGAGTCCCCTTGTCCATGGAGGAAAATTCCACAAAGTCATACAATATGAGTTCAGGAAACACATCCAGAGCAAGGCACACATAGGCTCTGCATTTCTTCAGCATCTACGTGGGGAGGCATCCCATGTGGAGGAGGGTTTTGTTCTAGTGGAGGTCCCTTGCCCATTGCTCTTCCTTCATATAGGGCCTTGATGACAGCCACTTTATTAGGAAAGGGACCTTCAGACTGCTTGGGGAATTAAGCTGCCTAGATATCATGCCAGCCATTTACAGGAGCTGTCTGGGAAAGCCAGCAGCCCTGTTCGTTTGGAGGCACCTGGGGACTTTGGGCCCTTTTGGATGCTATAGCCGTCCAGTCATGGAAGGAGTCTAGGCTAGCCTACTGTTCAGGCATCTTACGATGAACATCTAGGGTCATTTATGAACAATGCTTCTCCTTCATAACAATCTATCCCCAATACCATTGAGTGATCATCAGGTGTTTCTCGAATAGGAAGAGAGATATTATTTGACTTCCACCCAATCTTTAGAGGCTAAGTTAACTGCATTTGTCATACTCCCTCAGGGGTGAGCTAGATTGTCAACCACTTCCCCTCCCCACCATTTATTACCAATACATTCTATAGAGAACTCGAGATTGTTTCTTCTATCGTTGACATTAAAGTTAGAAAAGGAGAAGAGAGTATTGATCCTCCATTACCTACCTTCTGCATATTCCATGGTGCCTGAGGCTCCAGGGCAGAGGTATAAAGAGCTACTGCTGCTCACTCAAAGGGCCCCTGCCATCAGTATTCGGGTCTGCAGGAAACATTCGTTTTATGTACTCTTTTTTTTTTAATCTTTATTGGAGTTTAATTGCTTTACAATGGTGTGCTAGTTTCTGCTTTATAACAAAGTGAATCAGTTATACATATGCATATGTTCCCATATCTCTCTTCCCTCTTGCATTTGATGCACTCTTACAAAGGCTACCAGCAGGGGTCACAGAGAGCAAGCCCTTCCTTGGCTATTATTTTGTCCCTGATCCCAGACCCAAAGGATAAAGGTTTTATGTTTAAGCCAAATAGTGGTGACCTCTTTGGGGAGAGAGGTGGTAGAGGATTGGGCCCCAGCTTCTTCTTGTCTTGAATGGACCCCAGATAACATATAGGGACCTCTGGCACCTCTTGCAGACCACAGGAGATGTGGGGAGTTTCTATTACTTGGAACAATGGCAGGCCAGCTGATCTTAGTCTTGTTGGGGAGACTACAGGGTGAGGAATGTTAAATGCCTTTGTTCTCTAAAGGCAGTTGAGCTCTTCCTCACTGATTTCTTTAGCATGGTTTTCTTCTCCTCTCCCTGGTTCTTGTGCTGACCAGATACTAGTGGTGTTTAATGCCCTGACCACTGTGCTAGCTCCGCCCATTCTGGCAGCTTTCCCAGGGAAGTCCCTCTGTACCTAAAAGGACCCTGAAATTTGTATAACCTTTAGATGCCATATATTTTCTTGTAAGAAATCTTAAAGGAAAAATTTCAGGCAAAATACCTGTGTTTTGTGCACTGATAACTTTAAAAATGAGGCCTTTTACTAGACAGTTGGAAGAGCTGATTCCATTCAATTGTGATGGCATCAGGAAAGATGCAGTTAGGGTGGGGCTGATTTGAGTAGAATCTGGAAGAGTTACATGGGTACTGACCATCAGTTCAAGTTTCACTTGAAACTGTTTTCTGAGAGAGTACCTGTTTTCTTGGAAGGAAAATTTTCTCTACTTTTATCCAAAGCAAGGGGATCAGAGGAGAGAGACTTCACTGAAAAGGTGATGTTTGGGCTGAGGCTTGAGAGTTGCCTGGGTGCTAAGATCATCAGACAAGAGCATACCGGCCTTTTTTGAGACACAGGCAGGCATGTGTTTGGAAGGAGAGAGCAAGGAGCAGGGTAGAAAGGGGTGAGGTCAAGAGGTGATGGTGGGCCAGATCACTTAGGGGCTTTTAGGACATTTGAAGGATTCTAAGTGGGGTGGAATAGGTGTGCCTGAAGTTTGAGGACAGGGGAAAGTGAAAGAGAATATTTGAATGGTAGAAATGAGGGGAGCTTAAGAGGATTAGGAAACAGTATTACGGAAGCACTTGAAATTGGGTTAATGAGATAGTTTGCTTTGTTTTTTTTCTTTGTTTATTTGTACACATATATTTTCTGTCCTAAAATTATAACTATTACATATGCTCCATAGAGTTCAAGTTGAACATGGAGTATACATAGTGAAATTTATTTTTGACATTGTTTTCAATATGGTTTTTTTCACACACACACACTGTATTTTATTTTTACAAGTGATAAATAAACTGACACAAAGCATTGTAAATGGATGACCACAAGAAATCAACAATGATTGCAATAACCAAACACGAACCACACTCATACTATGTCATAATAGTGACATTCAATCCAGTAATCTTCCGCTGTAACAGCTCCTTTACTTTGCAGCTGAAAATTGACTTGTATATTTTTTGCCTCAGAGTTCTTGTGCGATTTTTTTTTTATTCAAACAGAAAGTCACAAATATTATAATCATCCTCATCAGTTCACTCATTCCCATGTAAGTAACTATTTTTTCTTCTTGATGTTTTGTAAGGCACTTTTATGAATTCATCAGTTTGCCATTAGAGTTCTGAAAATGCTTATTCGTTCAGTTACACAGTATAGTCAGTTACCAAAAACCTGTACTTGTCAGAGTGTTTTCCATGAACTCCTTGAAGATGAAACCCTTTCATAGGAACATTTTTGCAAAAGCATCAGAGTACACGCAGTACTCTCTGTAAATGACAAAAGACTTAAAAATGACCACAGTTAAAGATTTGATGAAAGTTCATAATAATGAAATTGACAAGGAAATTTAGTTGTTTCTGAGATATACATTTTAAAGTAATAACGAGTATTATGACTTATAACATTATACCAGAACATATAAGTATTTTAGAAATTTCGTGTAATGTCTGAAACATTTATTTTAACGTATTTCCATACAAATAACCTAGAGAAAGTTTAGTATTAGCTGTTTTTTTGTTTGTTTATACTGCGGGTTCTTATTAGTCATCAATTTTATACACATCACTGTATACACATCAATCCCAATCGCCCAATTTAGCACACCATCATCCCCACCCCACCGCAGTTTTCCTCACTTGGTGTCCATACATTTGTTCTCTACATCTGTGTCTGAACTTATGCCCTGCAAACCGGTTCATCTGTACCATTTTTCTAGGTTCCACATGCATGCGTTAATATATGATATTTGTTTTTCTCTTTCAACTAACTTCATTCTGTATGACAGTCTCTAGATCCATCCACGTCTCAACAAATGACTCAGTTTCATTCCTTTTTATGGCTGAGTAATATTCCATTGTATATGTGTACTACTACTTCTTTATCCATTCATCTGTCAATGGGCATTTAGGTTGCTTCCATGACCTCGTTATTGTAAACAGTGTTGCCATAAATACTGGGGTGCATGGTTCTTTTAGAATTATGGTTTTCTCTGGGTATATGCTCAGTCATGGGATTGCTGGGTCATATAGTAATTCTATTTTTAGTTTTTTAAGGAACCTCCATACTGTTCTCCATAGTGGCTCTATCAACTTACATTCCAACCAACAGTGCAAGAGGGTTCCCTTTTCTCCACACCCTCTCCAGCATTTGTTGTATGTAGATTTTCTGATGATGCCCATTCTAACTGGTGTGAGGTGATACCTCATTGTAGTTTTGATTTGCATTTCTCTAATAATTAGTGATGTTGAGCAGCTTTCCATGTTGATGCATCTCTTTTTCCTAACTTTAATGAGAATGTTACTTTTGTTTCACTGTTAAGAATGATCCTTGCTATTTTTTACCTTGAAATTCTTTACCTTACAAAACAAGTTTCTCTTGATGCTTTTCAAGTAAGAATTGTAAAATCATGAATGGATTTTGCATTTCATCAAATGCTTTTTTGGTACCTATAAGATGATGGCATTTTTCATTTACTTTGTTAATATTCTGATTATATCAGTAAATTTTCCAATGTTGAATCATCCTTCCATTCTATTTGGTCATGACATATTATTCTTTTATTATATTGCTGTATTTCATTGGATAACATTCCATTTTTTGTTTTCATCTATGCTTATAAACAAAGAAGGTCTGTAGCTTTATTTTTTATTGTCCTTTTTTCGTTTTGCTATCAGAGATCAGAATAGCCTCATCTGAGTAGCTTCCCAGCTTTTTCCATACTCTGAGACAATCTGCACAATAAGAGTTAACTGTTTCTTGAAACTTTTCTAGATTAACATATAAAATGATGTGTCTCCTGGACTTTCAGGGGTCATACTTTGAACCAGCTTCTTATACTGGGGTATTAGTCAAGATTTCTGGTGTTTCTTGGATCCATTTTGGATATGTTTCCTCTCCAGAAAATTATTCTTTTCTCTTATCTTTTGAAAATCTTGCTGTCAAGTTTCTCCTAAGATTCTCTTTTGAGATTTAAAAAATTCTTTTGTGCACTGTTTCATTCCTAGTGGATTATTTTCCTCTTCTTTCTTAGGCTCAGTTATGCCCTTGTTTTATTGCTATCATTAATTTCTTCCAAGAATAATTTTGGTCATAAGTGTTTGGTCTTCTATGTGTTTTCTTTCATTAACTTTGTCTTTATTCTTTGTTATTGTTTTACTCCTACCCCTTCTTTCTCTTCTTCTATTTTGTAGCTTCTTCAATTGAATGTTTAGTTCATATATTTTCAATCACCCTTCCTTTTCCTTTTGGTACGATGAAAGATATCTGTCTCCTTTAATGCTTTTCACCCTAAACTATATTGTAAAATTTAGTTAAATAATTTAAAAAATTATTTCACAGAAATTTGTAAGTATCATCATAACTTGATGATTTATGACAATGAGCCATTCTGATGGCTGTGTAACCAGCACCTGCCTTCAGGATAGAATATTCACATTATTCTAGAGACTTCCTCACACCCCCACTCACAACCTCTGTCTCTCACAAAGGTAAGCACTACTCTGACTTCTAACATAGATTACGTTGCCTCCATTTTCTCTTTATAAAAATGGAAGCAAAGAATAGGCATTCTTTTGGGTCTGGGTAATTTTGCTCAGTATTCCGTTTATAGAATTATTCTTATATTTTCATGTAGTTCTTGTTTATCTTCATTGCTGTATTGTATTCCATTGTATGAATATACTACAGTGTACTTAACCATTCTAATGTTGACTGGCATTTGAGTTGTTTCCAGTGTTTGGCTACTGAAATAATGTTGTTCTGAACACTCTTGGACTTGACATTCATTGCACAGACATACACATATCCTAGGCATGAATCATAGCACATGGGTAAGTTCAGTTTTAGTGGATTCTGTCCAAATAGTTTTTCAAAGTGAATGTAATGATTTCCATTCTCCTTACCAGAGTACAGGAATTTCCACTGTTCACAACAACACCATTTCTTGTACTGTCAAGCTTATGAAATTTTAGCCTTTATTTGAATATGCAATTATATTCCATGGTGGTGTTTTATTTGTAGCTACCTAATAACTATTTCCAAACATTAGTTTGCAACCTGTCTTTATTGTATTTTTTCTTAAGTTTTCTTTTCAATACTGACCTGAAGACACGACATTTGGGATACCCACCCAGGGCTGGGTGATTCACTAGACCTCAAGAGGCCAGAGCCAAGTGTCAACCAAGGACATCACAGACTTGCAGGCTCAGCCAGCATCAGTCCTGAGCAAGGCTTCTGCCCAGCATGGAGTCCCCTGCAGAATCAGCAAGCCTAAGAAATATTATCAACTCATTGCATTAAAGTCTACTGGGGGTTCCTGCTGATATACTCCAACCCATTTTTGAAAAAGTAGTGTTTTCCAGCATCCTCACCTATCCAGAACATAAGTAAAAACTTGGGAGTTTCTTGCTTATTAATGAAAGCTATGAAGTCTAAGTCCAACTGGGCCCAGAACCCAAGTTGTAGCATAATGGTATTTCATCCAACCAAAGAAGAGTTTAATGATTTCGACAAATACATTGCTTATATGGAATCCCAAGGTGCACACCGAGCAGGCCTGGCCAAGGTAATTCCACCCAAGGACTGGAAAGCCAGAGAGACCTATGATGATATCGATGACATCTTAATAGCCGCTCCCCTCCAGCAGGTGATTTCTGGGCAGGCAGGTGTGTTTACTCAGCACCACAAAAAGATGAAAGCCATGACCGTGCGTGAGTATCGCCGCTTAACAAACAGTGAAAAACACCAGACACCATTCTACTCTGATTTTGAGGAACTGGAGCGAAAATATTGGAAAACACGCCCCTATGATTCGCTGGTTTATGGTGCGGACGTCAGTGGCTCCTTATTTGATGAAAACACGAAGCAGTGGAACCTTGGACACCTGGGAACCATTCAGGACCTGCTGGAACAGGAGTGCGGAGTGGTCATCGAAGGCGTCAACACGCCCTATCTTTACTTCGGCATGTGGAAGACTGCCTTTGCCTGGCACACGGAGGACATGGACCTTTACAGCATCAACTACCTGCACTTTGGGGAGCCCAAGACTTGGTACGCGGTGCCCCCGGAGCACGGCCGGCGCCTGGAACTCCTGGCCAGGGAGCTTTTCCTGGGCATCTCGTGGGGCTGTGAGGCCTTCCTGCGGCACAAGGTGGCTGTCATCTCGCCCACCGTCCTCAAGGACAACGGCATCCCCTTCGGTCGGGTCACTCAGGAGGCTGGAGAGTTCATAGTGACGTTTCCCTATGGCTACCGCTCTGGCTTCAACCACGGCTTTAACGGCGCAGAAGCCATCAATTTCGCCTCCCCGCGCTGGATTGATTATGGGAAAGTGGCGTCGCAGTGCAGCTGCGCGGAGGCCCGGGTCGCCTTCTCTATGGACGCCTTCGTGCGCATCCTGCAACCAGAGCGCTACGAGCTGTGGAAACGCGGGCAGGACCGGACCGTGGTGGACCACAGGCGGCCCATGGAGCCCAGCAGCCAGGGCCTGAACGCCTGGAGGGAGGTCCGCGCCGCCTGGGGAGCCGCTCTGGGCCCGAGGCACCACCAGCCACGCCGCGCTCGGCGCCCGCGTGTGCCTGTAGTCCTGGACGGTGGGACCCGCCACCTAGTCCCTGTGCCTGCTGTGTCCCGGCGCCCTTCGCCGGTCCGGGGTTCTTGCTCGGCCGCCCAGTTTGAGGCTGCGGCCACCTGCACCTCTGGGGACCCCGGCCCGACCCAGCCGCCAACCCCAGGTCCATCCGCCCCAGATGGCCACCCAACCGGAAGATGTGGCCCTCGTCGTCGTCCTTGGAAACAGGGGACTCAGGAGCCAACTGCTCCCCCCAGGGCTAAGAGGAGGCTTTCCTTGGACATTGCTCAGGACCCAGAGGCTCAGCCCCTGCCTGTGGATGCACCCTCGCCGGACAACGCTGACCCGCTCAGCCCTGGGCTCCAGCATCCCGCCAAGGCTTCTGGGTGTGGTTGTGGCCCTGTCCCCTAAGCGCAGGGGATGCCTTTCTACCCCACTGCTCTTGCGTGGGGATCCTTTGAGACTGGTCGCACTGACATTTCAGAGCTTCGGCTATTTGCACGTCACTAGTCTTGCATGAGAGTCCTGCACTTTTCTTAATAATTATATCAAAGCATTTCAAGCAAAACTTATTTTTCTGAGCTTGTTGCCTTGTGTGATGTTGGTGAGTGAGTTTGGGGTTGATTGTTGGGTTCCAGCTGGCTGGCTGTGTTGGGGGATTTGGTTTGCAGCCCTATCTGAAGGGAGACTTGGAGGAAATCACCTGGCACTTGGCTGATCCAGGTTGCTAGGAGAGATGAGCAAACACAGGGCAAAAAGTGTCAGCATGTGAAAATCTTCTCTCCAAGTCTCCACTGCCTTCTCAATGCTCTACGTACATTTCACATGGTTAAGTCATTGATACATCCCAATAAACAAATCCACAAATAAATGAACAAGACAATTTCAAGTGGGCATATGTTCTGTGAAAAGATTAAAGGGGGTGGGGTGATAGTGCAGAATGGGCGGTGTGGTTCTGGTGGTCAGGGAATACTTCATAAAGCAGGAGACCTTTCTGAGTCCCAAATGACAAGAAGGAAGGTCCAGAGCTGATGTCCACTTGGATAAAACAACAAGTGTAACAGCCCTAACATAGAGCTTGGTGCTTTTGTGTGTATAGAGAGGAAGCTCATTTGTATCTGGGGCTAGAGAAGGGAGAGGCAGGATCTTGTAGCTCATGTTAAATACTTGAGATTTTTCAACTTGAAATGAGAAGGCATTGGAAGTTTAAAACAGCACTTGACATGATATAATTTGCATATTTAACTAATCACCTTAATTGTTCTGTGGACCCCTTGGGGGCAGGAGAAGTAGGTAGAACATCTAAGTAACACAGGTGAGAATCGATGGTTACTGACTTAGGCCATAGTGTTGAGAATGCACAGAAGTGGCCAAACTCAGAATAAATTTTGGAAATTGAAAATGATAGTTTGGATGCAGAAGGAACACGTGACTCCAAGTCTAGTTGTTACTGTGACATCACACTGCATGTGTCTTTTTTTTTTTAAGAAATAAATTTAGGTTTCATTTCAGGGGCCAAACACAGGCAAACTTTTCAAGTATTGAAGCCTCCAAGGAATTGGTTCTTAAGCTCCAAAATGTGCTCTTCTGACAATTTCTCTCCTATTTTATTGGCTCACCTCATGGATTTGCTGTGACTTAGAGGAAAGGTCAGGCTTAGGAAGCAGACGGGCCTGGCTCAATTCTGGCTCAGGACTCACTGATTATGCCATCTTGGACAAGCATCTGAACGCTCTGGTCCAGTTCCCCACGTGGCACACTGAGGAAATAAGATTAAATAATAGGATGTGAGTGAAGGCACCCTAGTAGGCACTCTGCTTGTGTCTCAACCACCACCCCAGTTCAAGCTACCATCTCTCATCTGGATCTTTATAAATGTTTTGCTTCATTCATTCTGGGCCACTCCAGTCTGCCCATTTCTGCCCAGAAAGCAAATGTGATTGTGTCTACGCCATTGAAAGATTAAAATCCTCAACATGATTTATATAATATTTCTTTCCAAACTGCAGGACATGAGCCATTAGTGGGTCATAGAAACAACTTTGTGGGTTACCAGCAGCATGTTTTTTAAAGGGGAACAAAATAGAATACAACAGAAATACTAGATTGCAATGTCAGTTTTAAGCATAAGGATTATTACACGAAGCTTGTTTTCTCAATATGGGTCCGTGTCCTGCTGAAAAATGTTTGACGGCCTCTAGCCTATGATCCCCTGAATGCTGTGTCTCCTGCCTCCTTTAGCCCTATTTCTCATAACCTTCTCCCAGGTCTCTGTTCTCTACCCACACCCAACTTCCTTAAATTCCTCCAACATATCATGTTCCCTTCTGCTGGGAGACCCCTTAGCCCATGCTGCTTTCCTCTTTGCCTAGTTCATGTCAACATCTTGGTCTCAGACCAGACAACACTCTTCAGGCAAACACGCCCTGAATCCCCGGAGGGGCAGGTTCTCAGAGCTCCACGTTCAGTGTGTGTCATTATTCCTTTAATAGCTTGTTTCTTTGATTAACGACAAGCTTCCCCACTAGTTTTCGTCTGCAGGACCGCAGGGACCCTATTCTTGTTTACCACTGTACCCAGTCGCTGAACCCAGGTTGGCACATAGGCACTCAAGAAAGAAATATGAATCAACCAACCTACCAACCAGTGATATTGGCCGGTCTCGTTTCTTTCTTGGTTTTGATTCTAAGCCTCGAAGCACCAAGTAAACCACAAGAGCTGTCCTATTTCCCTAGGTTAGGAATTTCCTAGAAGAGGATTTTTAACTTGGGTCTCCTGGCTTCTGATCTGCTGAAACTTCATCAAAGTTGTGTCCGTGTGTTGGCGGATGAGCATTTCGCTGGGAAGGGGGAGACTGATTTCCGTCGGATGTCACTGGGGGTCCCTGCCCATCAGAGCCAAAGAGCCACAGTTCTGTGGGCATCTCCTGCCGCCTCTTTGCATCCTTGAGGATCCCTGGGGCGCGCTGGCTCAGGAGGCTTCTAGGCTCCCAGCCCCAGGGACGGTTACTTCCCGTTTCCTCCGATTAAGCCGACCCGGTTCATACCGTTCAGTCTTGGGAGCGCGCGTCCCCGAGCCTGCGAGCGCAGACTGCAGAAACCAGGCGTGCAAGTCCGGGTGCATCCCCGCGCCTGGCGCCGGGCCTGCGCAGCCATCTTCATGGAGCAGGGTGAGAGGGAGGCGCGGCCTCGGGACGCGGACCCGCCCCTGCCGCCGGGGCCGCCCAGCTCGGCCCGCAAAGCTCTAGCTCAGCCGCGCCGCCCCCTCCTTCCGACTTACCCGCGGCCCCGCTCGGCGGCCTCGCGCTCTCCCCGCCCGGTCCGCAGACGCGCCATGGGCCCCGCGCGCTGTTTGGCGCTGGGCGGCCTCCTCGCTCTGGCGGGGCTGTTGGAGGGCCGGCTCGTGAGCGAGCAGGAAGACGGCTTCGGCGAATGCGACCGATTCTTCTACGCCGGGACCCCGCCCGCGGGGCTGGCGGCCGCTGCCCACGTGAAGATCTGTCAGCGCTCCGAGGGCGCCGAGCGCTTCGCCACCCTGTACAGCACCTGGGACCGTATCCCTGTGTACTCGGCGTTCCGCGCCGCGCGCCCTGCGCCCCTGGGAGCCGAGCAGCGCTGGCTAGTGGAGCCGCAGGTAAGCGAGGCGCTTCCCAAGCCCGGCCGTTGGGCTGGCCTCCCAGGGCACTTTGCAGACACCGTGAGCGGTAGGGCGGGGAAGGGCAGCCCCAGCCTTCGGTGCCAGCGTCGGGAAACCCGGGTTTCCACCCGCCCCACCGCGCCCCCGGAGTTACAGACTGCCTCGTCCCCTGTCAAAGCCACGGCCAGAGCTGGGCGATCTGCGAGCCTTCGCTTAAGCCTCAGGGGTCCGAGGCCCCCAGTGGGAGGTGGTTCTCTCTGCACTTCAGAGGAGACATCTGCAGTGTCTCATTCACTTCCTGAATAATGAGAACAGTGAGACGGAGACCCAAGAGACCACTCAAATCTTCGGGATGCCTAGGCTGGGAGCGCACAGGTCGTTGCCACAATTCTGTGGGATGGGTGGGTGAGTGGGCATTTTCATGCCCATTTTACAGAAGAGGAGATCAAGGCTCAGCAGGGCGATGAGACTTGCATAAAGATGGGGCAGGTCTTTTGGCTAGAAGTTCACTGCCCTTCCTACTAGGAAAAAGCTTTTCTTCTGCAGAGGCCACCTGAGCCTGAAAAGCCTTCCCTTCTGCACAGGACATTGAGTAAATTCGATCTGAAGTTAATGTTGGGTTAGGACAATGAAATAAAGGTATGGATTTTTAGAAATGCGATGGGATAGTTACAAATAGTAGGGACATTGACTACCTCCTACTAATGGGAAGAACAAACCTGTTTCTCCTGGCTCTTCATATCTATATTATCAGACCACTTGGAAATTGTGTCATCTCTCAGGGTTTTCTGTTCTGTCTGGTGAGAGTGACCAGACACTCCAAGAGGCTCTCAGAGGTCCTGCTGAAGCTGCCTTCACACACCCTGCCCTAGGTCTGCGCAGCCAGCCTCCTGTGGAGAACACCCTGCCAGGCTCCCCTGTCCCAGCAACCAAGGACACCCGATCTGGGGGAGGAGCTGAACACTCAGCCCACCCATTCTTTTTTTTTTTTTTTTTTAGAACTGGTTGACCTTGATCTTTTCTTGTTTTACTTTTTTTAATTGAAATATAGTTGACTTACATCAGCCTGCCCATTCTTGATGGCCACAGCTGCCTAGGCATTGTGAGCAGGGGACTGGCGTTCAGCTGTTTTATTCAGAGCCCTGGGTTGTAATTTCTATAATATCATTCAGTTATTTCTGGCTCTAAGACCTTGACCAGCTCTCAGGCCATCTGCACCTCCGTCTCTTTACCTTCTCCACAGCCTGTTGATGTCAGAACCTTTGAGATCAGGCATGAGAAAAAGCCTTTGTAAAGTATACACACTTAAGGCATATAGTAACCTAAAGTTAGTTTGCCCCCATCTGCACCCCTAGAGCTCTCTGCGTTTCCCCCAGTTCCCCAGTATGCATGTGATTGCAGACCTGTGAGGAAAATAGAGGACCTGGTCCTTTCTCACCGAGGATCTCATGGATGGCTTGGGGAGACAGAACGTACATGTGAGGAAGACGTGGGATGCATGCTGAACAAATTTCAGTTAAATCCAGAACTACCACATTTAGTAATCACCCACTGTGTGCCAGGCACTTGGGGTGCCAGGGGAACAGTGTAGCTCTGGGACTCAAAGGCTTCCTGGTCTGCTGGGTGACGAGGTGGTAACACCTCTGATTAGAGCCATGCTGCATGGGTTTAAGCCTCAGTTCTTCCACTGACTTGCTGTAAACTTGGGCTGGTTGACTTAGAGGTAATAACAGGGTGATTTTGAGGATTGAATGAATTACTCCATATAAGGTTCTTGTGCCTGGTATATCAGTCCTAGCTGTTATTATGACATAAGCAAAACATCCTCAGTTTAAAAGGGTAGAAGAAGTCTTACTAGATTTAATCCGTCTTGGAGGTGACGGGGTAAGCCTTTGGGTCAGGGTGACGTTTGTGCTTTACCTGAAAGGATGAGGCGGAGTTCAGAAGGGAGACAAGGACAAAGACATTCCCAGCAGAGGGGACATGCTGTGTGAGAAACGCATGGCTGAGTCAGGGATTAGTGTGTGGGGAGTGGTTGGAGCAGCTAACCCAGTACAAGTGAGTAGATGACTCAGTGAGTAGATGACTCAAGTGCTCAGAATAAAGAGGAGTGATGGAAGGGAGGGGTCGGGTATGAAGGGGTGATCAAGGAAGGTTTGGGGCCGGGGTGTGGAGCAGAGCCATTTATGCAGTTATTGAAGGAGCCCAAAGGAGCATGACTCATTCAGCAGAGAGGAAACGGACAGAACCTTCACATAGGCAGTGGAGACCGTGGGCCCTGGTAATGAGGGATAGGACTGGAGAGGTAAAATAGGATGCGGAAGGAGGAAGGAGCTGGTGGGGTGGGAGGGAATAATTCCAAATGGCAGCTCCAGAGGTGAGAGGTACAGTGGTTCAGAAAAGCACAGGAGACCAGAGTTCCCGACTGGGGAGGTGGGAAGGGCCCAGTGGCTGAGCACAACTGGAAGGATGCTTTTCTCTGCAAGACAGCTTTGTGCTGCCCGTCCCTTCCCACCGCAGTGTCCAGTCAAGTCAGCCAGGAGCCAGGGGCTATTAGGAAGGAGGCAAGGAAGGAGAGAGGGGGGAGAAGCCGCCAGATTGCCATGCTGGCAGGCTCTGGAGCACACTGCAGCAAACCTGCCCCCCCCCCACCCCGAGGCCTGCCTCCCAGCCAGTGTGCCCACTGCAGAAAGATGCTCAGCGCTCAACGTGGACTTCTGGCTGCTTCCAAGCACTCTGTAATGCTGAGTCACCTTGTGCCCACATCACCTCTTTAGGAAGTTAGTGTTACCAAGAGGCCCAGCAGATAGAGGAAGAGGCAGGGGACCAAAGGAGCTGGGTGCTTGCCTTCCGTAGTTAGTCAGGTAGGGCTGTGCTGACCCTGAGGTTCCTGAAGCTCAATTAGGGCAGCTTGCAAGGCTGTCCTGCAGTTTCCCTTTGGGGAAAAAAAAAAAAACAACAACCGAAAACCTCCTGAATCGAAGATGATAGAAACTTAAGTCACTCGTGCGTAAAACCTTTAGGGTGTTGTAAGCACTCTTGTGCTTAAAAACACAGGGACCCAGACTTCCACCCTGCAGAATGCAGTTTACAGGGGCCCCATGCCCTGGCTCCTGTCTGTAGTTCCAGCCTGTCTCCTACCCCTCCCCACCCTCATGTACTGTTCTAGCATTATCTAGCTGCCTGGAGTGCCTCTCATAAGCCATTCTGTTGGTCACATTTGTTCCTTTGCTCATGCTGATTCCTTTTGCCCCAAATGCCCTTTCTACACTGCCCCCGTCTTGCCCCTCACTGCCTCCCTACTCCATCCTTTAAGACTGCCGAGGTGTCACCTCCTCCAGAAGGAAGAGCCCACCTGGGTGAGGTCCACTTCCTGAGTTAGGTCCACCCCACAGTGCTCCCTGTAATTTCTCTAGTTTTTTACTTACCACACTGTTTTATACCTACCTGCTTGTGGGTCCATCTCTCCAGCGGAGAGACTGAGGGCTTGCATTTCTAGTGCCTAGGACATAGAAAGCACTCAGTAAGTGTTGGATAAAACCATTTGATGTTCGGAGGTTCAGTCAGGCAGCAGTGGGTGAGATATTCTGCTTGGGCTTCCTTGGTGGAGAGCTGCCTGCTTTAGAAGCTTGCCTCCCAGCTAACCAGCAGCCACTGTTCCAAACATATTCCATATGCAGATCTGGAACCTTCCTCTAAATCCACCCCACCTGTTCTAGCTCCGGCCTTTGGAACTACCCCAGATGATTTCGATCTCTTTAGCATCAGATGACAGGATCCCGCATCTGAGGGGCCTTCTGAAGGACATAATGAGAACTTTAAAAGGAAGCGGAGGGACTTCCCTGGAGGTCCAGTGGTTAAGACTTTGCCTTCCAGTGCAGGGGGGTGCAGGTTCAATCCCTGGTCGGGGAGCCGAGATCCCACATGCCTCCTGACCAAAAAAACAAAACATAAAACAGAAGCACTGTTGTAACAAATTCAATAAAGACTTTAAAAATGGTCCATATCAAAAAAAATTTTTAAAAAAGGAAACAGAGGAGGAGACAGAGGGCTGTTGTGGGTTTTATGTGGAATGTGGTCACCTTTAAATTGAGAATGGGGAGAAGGCAAGAAAGAGATGAGACAGTGTGTCCCTATTAGCAGGACAGAGATGGTCCGGAGGGTTTGCAGTCAAAATTGAGAACTGGGTTCTGGTTTAGTACAGGGAGCCTCCAACCTTTTAGTTGCTCAGCTCATTTCTGTTTAATGGAAGAATTTTTGGATAAGGTACTAGTGATGCCTTTGCAAAGGATGTTGTCAGTTCACGCTAGAAGCCAACGTATAAGACCCTGTCATTTTTAAAAAACAATTTTTTTTGGGGGGGGCCATGCCACGCGGCATGTGGGATCTTAGTATCCCGACCAGGGATCAAACCCGTGCCCCCTGCTGGGGGAGTGCAGAGTCTTAACCACTGGACCGCCAGGGAAGTCCTCAAGACCCTGTCATTTTGTAAACGTGAATATTGGAAGGAACTGGTTTTATATTCTGCTTATACTTCTTTAATCTTACAAAAATACTGTGAGGTAGATCTTATTCTCTTCATTGTAGAAATGAGGAAACTGGCTCAGAGAGGTTAATTGTTGTGCCCAAGGCCACACAGCTTGGATTTGAACTCATGACTAGTTGCTCCTAGTCCGGAGCTCTTTTGATGAATCATGGAGATCTTTGACTTCCCATGGATCCACTGCATTAATGGTCATAGGACTTCAATTCTCATCTTTTATATGGAAATCTTCATTTCTACTCCATTTCTCTTTCCCAACAGTCGTAGGACAAGTCAGAGCACATATTTGGCCACGTGAATGTTGCTTAGGTGTCAGTGGCTCCAGAGAGAAGCAGATAGTCCTGCTAACGGCAAAAGTGTTTTCCTAAAGGGCCCAATGAAGTCATATTTCAAATCTTAGTAAATGTATGTGAACAGTTGTCACAGCTAGAACCTCGATTAAGTCCTTAATTTTTAATTTCCATCAGTGGCTTCTTGCTTGCACTTCCTGAAACTGTTTGACACACTGTTTCATTTGTTCTAACATCAGCCCTCTTTTAATTGTGTCAGAGAACAGATATAAAGAAGATATACACATCTCTGGGTAAGGGACACAGCAAACAGGACAATTCTGATTCTTCCTTCCTCATTAAGAAACGTGACTTTAGGGGCTTCCCTGGTGGCGCAGTGGTTGAGAGTCCACCTGCCGATGCAGGGAACACGGGTTCGTGCCCGGCTCCGGGAAGATCCCACATGCCGCGGAGCGGCTGCGCCCGTGAGCCATGGCCGCTGAGCCTGCGCGTCCGGAGCCTGTGCTCCACAACGGGAGAAGCCACAACAGTGAGAGGCCCGCGTACCGCAAAAAAAACAAAAACAAAAACAAAGAAAAAAAACATGACTTCAGATCCCTGCTCTGCCACTTACAATCTGTGTGATCAAATTCTTCCAGTCCTATTTTTCTGATCTGTTCATTAAAGATGATAACAGTGTTGACTTCACTGATTCAATTGATTTTGGAACCATCCCTGTGAGTCCGGCCAGGAAGCGCCGGACTCACAGGGATGGTTCCAAAATCAATTGCTCACAATTTCTTCCTTACTGGAGTGCAGATAGTAAAAACAGCAGTCATACATGCTACCCTTCACTCCATTTTTCTCCTTTTCTGGCTTTTTCTTCATCTTTGAATTTAGTGTTTCCATCTGATTCGTGGTCATTCTCAGAAGCGAGTTAGGGTACTTGCCCTGTATCGGCAGAACATTTTAGTGATGTTTTGTCCTGGAACAGTCTAGTGGTGATGGAGCTGTGCACCATTCTTTCAGCCCAGACTTAAATTTGGACAATCCAGGAAAGGAACTATCATTTACTGATCCCTTACTGTGTGCAAGGATCTTCACAAATTAACTCATTCACAGAACACCTCTAGGTCCTATGACCCATGGTTTATAGTTTAGGAAACTGAGGTTCAGCGTCGTTAAATAACTTATTCAAGGTCACAAAGCTGCTAGATGGCAAAGTCTGGATTGGAGCTTATGGCTGTCCCACTCCAGAGCTCTTAGCTCTCTTTCTGCTCTACCATGCTGCTTTCCACTGACAATGTCAGTATTTTCTCTCCGGATTCCAAATTGACTGATTTGTTATTTTATTTTATTTTATTATTATTATTTTTTTATTGCGGTACGCGGGCCTCTCACTGTTGTGGCCTCTCCCGTTGCAGAGCACAGGCTCCGGACGCGCAGGCTCAGCGGCCATGGCTCACGGGCCTAGCCGCTCCGTGGCATGTGGGATCCTCCAGGACCAGGGCACGAACCCGTGTCCCCTGCATCGGCAGGCGGACTCTCAACCACTGCGCCACCAGGGAAGCCCTGTTATTTTATTTTTATTTTACTGAACTGATCCAGTTCTTTGGATGATGTCTGGCTTGGCTTCTAACACACCATCCTGGAAATCTCAGTTATAGCTCATGGTGATTGAATGGAGCATTCCTTGAGGAATAAAGATTTTATTTGTTGGGCTTTAATTCCTCTTCCTTTTAAACTATCAGCTGTCCAAGCGGAAATATGAGAAAAGAAGTCCTCCCGTTTGCCAGTAGCTTTCACTGCCAGTGATCTGATCTCGCTCCTAGAATTCCTGTTACTTCAAAAATGTTTTTCCTTCATGTTGTGTATCATGTCTCCTGAGTGGTCACGTACCCTTTTGGTTAGTAGAACTTGACATCTATGGCAGCAATAATTCCTTGCCTGCTGACATATCTATTTGGCCACTGAAAGGAAGGAGAAACAAAAAAGAAACCAACTCATAGGGTGAACCCAAAATAGAAGCACCATTTAGTATTCCAGTCATGCTTTTATTTACCCAGTGCCTGACAGACGTGTGGCTCATTCAAAGGAGGTCAAATGAGGGCATTTAATATTTTTAATCAAAACTGAAAATATGAGTACTTCACCTTTTGCAGAGCAAATAGTTGGATGAAATAGGATTTGAAAACATAAATTAGATTACATGTTCCAGTTGACTTGCACCTTCATTTCAGCGGTGGCTGAATTGCCCAGGATGCATGACTGAACAGGGACCATGTAAGGAAATGGCCACTGTTTATGTATCTGAAAGACTGGGCATCCATCATAGTCTCAGGACACATGGAAACACAGGGAAAGGAAAGCTGGGTTTATGAACCATAAAAAGACCTTTTGTCATTCTTGGATATTTGTGTTGTATCTGGAACCATGGAACCCATGATAACATTGAACACCTCCTTCACAGCCAAGTGGACCGTTCGGGATGGTTGATGGTCTTGCTTCTGCACCTCAGTGGACAGACTTCACCCCTCTAATCCCTACCATCTACACCCTGAGATCCAAGCTGCGACCATCTTCATCCAGGCCTCTGCAAAACAGCTTCCTGACTGGCTAACCCATCCCACCTGGGTCTCCACCTGGAAGCCAGAGAAATTCAAAACATTCATCTCATTGTATCTCCAGTGGCCTGACTGGAAACGCTTCAGGGCTCCCCATTTCTCTTCAGATAAAGACAAGTCCTTATCAGGGTCTCCAGAGTCCTGCGTGGTTGGTCTCCCATTCCCCTTCTGGCCTTATCTGGCGTCACACATTGCCAGGCCTTAACGTCCTGCCACTTCGGCTTCTTTCTATTTTGTTTTTGTTTTTGTTGTTTTTTATTTCTATGTTCTCTCCCATCATAGGACCCTTGTACCCGCTGGGCTTTTTTGTCTTCCGTGATATTCCCACTTAGGTCAACTGCCCATAATACTCTCTAGTGGCACCAAACACACGTTTCTTTGCTAGTGTGGTACAATAATACATTTGTTGCGTGACTGATTGAGTGCCCCCGATTAGACTGTAAGTTCCCTGAGTGCAGGGCTCAGGCCTGTCATACTCACCATCGCATCCTCATTGCTTAACACACTGGCCAGCAACCTTTTCTGTAAAGGGCCAAATAGTAAATAGTTTAGACTTTTGGGCCATATGGTCTCTTCTGCAACCATTCAACCCAGCTGTTCTAGCACAAAAGCAGCTGCAGACAATGCATAAATGAGTAGGTGTGGCTATGTTCCAAGAAAACTTTATTTATGAAACAGGTGGTGGGTCGGCTTTGGTGCACAGGCTGTAGTTTGCCAACTCCTGGTCTAGCATGATGCCAGCACTGAGTAAGTGCTTAATAAATGTTGTTGAGTTGTGAGCATCCAGCAGATATGGGCTGAACACCAGCGGTGAAATTTGAAAGCTTTGCAGTCTTATTCCTATCATGGCATGGCAGCCTTAGATCTAGACCTACAGACAGTTTCCTTGAACCTTTTTAATGGGGTGCTGGTGGTGGTTCTTTATCATATTTAGGGTTTTTTTTAGGATTATAAAAGTAATATGTGCTTATGGTAAAAAGATTCTTCTGAGCATTTTGGAAGTATATAAAGAAAAAGATCCGCTTTTCACAGATAGCCAATCTTCACAGTTTGTGTGTTTGGGTGTATGTGTGTGTGTAACATTCCAGAAATTTCCATTACATATAGAGAGACGTGCACTCTCACATCCTTTATTCTAGTCAAGGCTTAGCACCCTTTTGGACTCTGTGAAGCCACATCTAACGAGCCTCTCAAACAGCACACTTTTTGATGGGCAAGTCTGCACAGAAACATAAACAATTTGTCTCATTAAGCATTTTCGCTAGAAATAGAAGGCCTGGGGACTTGAAATGCAAAGTCTATTTCATCAGCTTTTTCTCTCAAGTCTGTATCATGTATAACTGACTGATGGCCTGAAATAATCCTGCTTTCTTCCCCCTCTCCTCATTCCTGAGCACAGGAGGTGTTATCCTTCTCCTCTCATAGAAGAGACGGGGGCCCGGGGAGTCACTGGTCTGCCCGAGGTCACAAGGCCAGTAAGTGACAGAGTTGACAGAGCTCCTTATTTCTAATCTGGTATTCTGTTCGGTCACTAAACCCTGCTGCCAAGTAGTCTCACCTTTAGAGGAACTTGAAAAGCTCATGAAACCCAAGAGAAGAGGTCAAAGAAATGGAAATGATTTTGCCTGGGGGCAGATTTACTAGCCTCTGAGGATGTATGTGACACAACACTGAGAAGCAGATGCTGTCTCTTTTGTGCTAAAGACAAGAGGTCTTAAGCTTCAACAGCTTGAGGAGGGTTGAGGTTGGATGCAAATAAATCATTTCCTGACATGAGAGCTATGATGCTGTGGAAAAGGGTCCAAGGGCCATCAAGTCCCCTTCTCTAATGATCTTTAAGATGAAGGGTACGTTTTGCCTGTTGGCTTTGGAGAAGGGCCATGTCTTATAGTTAGTTACAATCTTGTGTGGAGATTAGCTATGCGCCTTCCCCAGTTTTCAGATGAGGGTGATGCATAACTGAGTTGATAGTGAGTGGTACCTCATAGGCTGCCGTTCTGCACCCAGGGAGCTCTTTGACCAGGCTTGTCACTGCTCTTGCTTTTCTGCTTCCATATCGGATGCCCTTCTGCTCCTGGGGCCTCCTGCCCCAGGCCAGTCAGAGCCTAGGAGTTTCCTCTCACTTATTTACATCATAAATGTGGTCACAGCCAATCAGCAACAAGAGTTCATCATCAATTTGTTCTCTTCTCTGTCAATGAATTGGGGTTTAAGAGGTAGGTATGCAATTAGAGGGATCTTCAGGGGCAGACACAAGCTCACCCTGTTTATTATCTGTTCATCCCTTTATTCATTCTGGGGCAGCAGGGGGAGAATGTTAGCGTTGCAAAGGCTGAGTCCCCAGACCTCGTCTGCTTGTTGATCCTTTTATCAGTGTTGTTATTGTTGTCAGCATCACAACCATTTATTGAGTTCTTGGGTCTAAGCCCAGAAATAGGAACCCATGATGTGCCCTGCCCTCAGGTGTCTTGTTAACGTAGTCGGGAAGGCAGACCAGGCATAAGAAGTGGTTTACTTAACTCTCTCCCACCAGACTCTTAGGCCTGAAGGGGCGAGGATTGGACATACGGAGTTGTTAAGAAGATTGGTTTTATAGTGAGACAAAACTGGGCTGAGCCCCAGCTCTGTCAGTTACCAGCTGGTTGACCTTGGAAATGTTACTGAATCTCATGGATTCAGTCCTCATCTGTGGCCTGGAGCTCATAAATCATCCCTACCCTGTGGACGAGTTAGGGCGGTTCAGTATGACTGCGCTGTGTCTACACTCTCAATACGTGTATGTTAAGCATGTGGAATGAATAAGTAACCTTTGCTTCCCAGCCAGTGCCTGCCTTGGAGACAACCAGGATGAGGGTTACTGTGCCCTTAGGTCTGACCCAGTGTTATTGCTGAAATGCCCTTACTTCCCCCGTACTCCTGCTTCATTGCTGCCTTGCCTGTGACAGGTCTCCACTTTTTCTGAGTTCAGCTGTTCCTGCACTATCCTCTGTGTTCCTTTCCCCATTGATACTCTCTGAAGAATTTAGTAGAAGTGCCTTCTCTCAGTCCCCGGGTGCCCCTCTGATCTGTTCCAGATCTTCTGCAACCAAGGCACACGTGTCTCTTCCTTTGTGCCCAAGATTTAATCCAGGTGTCTAGACGGTTCGGTTCCTGGCCTGCAAAGTCCCTGCCCCGATTCACTTGGGTTCTCATAAGAGTAAGACTCCTGAGGTTTCAGGCTTTTTTTTTTTTTTTTTTTGCAGTACGCGGGCCTCTCACTGTTGTGGCCTCTCCCGTTGCGGAGCACAGGCTCCGGATGCGCAGGCTCAGCGGCCATGGCTCACGGGCCCAGCCGTTCCGCGGCATGTGGAATCTTCCCGGCATGTGGGACCTTCCTGGACCGGGGCAGGAACCCGTGTCCCCTGCATCGGCAGGCGGACTCTCAACCACTGCGCCACCAGGGAAGCCCGTCAGGCTTTTTGATACATGAATCATAAGCTTACCCAGGCTTATTTGGGTGAAGGGCAGGACCGTTGTACGAGATCACTGGTAAATTCACAGGCACAGGAACAGGCCTTAAAGGATCCAGAACAGGGAAACTTCTAGAAATCAAACAGCCCCACAGAGTCTTCAGGATCTTTCTCCCACCCTCCTCTGTCTTTTCTCTCTTAACGAGTTCTTCTGCTTTCCCATGGGTCAGGCTGGCTGCCAGTCCTAACGTCCATCTAGCAACCTTCACACCCTGACTGTTGTCAGGCTTTGAGCTTCTTGTATCGAGAACCCAAGAGAGCCATCTGGTAGGCTGCTGTCCCTACCAGGCTGGCTGTCCCTTGGTTATGCCTGGCAAGGAGGTGGGTAGGAGAGGGTCATGTGCTAAGAAATACCACTCTTTTAGAGATAGTGTCAGAAGTACTTGGTTAATTTAGAAGTAGGGGTTGAATGTGGTGCATTGGCTGACAGGGTAGGCATATCTGGTGGTTGGCTGGGAGAGCCCAGAGTGGGCAGCCAGATTAGACTACTCAAGGGACCCTCACTACTCAACAGAACCCATTCTGCATACCAACCATGTGTGTAATTCATGCTACGAAAGGCCCCGGGGTGGGTGTGATCTCCTAGGACTGGGTGAGCTGGGGTTTTGGGAAGGCTCTTACTGAGGCTATATCAGCCAGGGTCTGGGAAGGAAACAGGTGGAACTCTCAAAGTAGTTTAACTGACAGAATTGAATGAAGAAACTATTTGCCGAGAATTAAGGGAGGCGACAAGATATGGTGAAGTACCCAGGGCCTAGCCATCGCGGGAAGCTGTCACCATCCCAGGCCTGTGGGGTCAGCGGGGAGCTGGGGAGAGCTGTGACTGCAGAGGAACTCAGCCAGAGCCAGGACCACAGCAACCAGGTGGGAAGGGAGCAAGGGAATACATCCTCTCTCTTCCCCACTCCCACGGGCTGCCCCAGTCAGAAGCCAGAGGGCCAGAGAGCTCAGATGATGTGGTCCCGAGAAATCAGCCTCCTGGGACACAGAGCAGAGCACAGGGGAGTGGAGAGTGGATCTGGGGGGCCAAAGGAGACCACCCAACACAGGAGCGGTGAGGTTGGAGCTGGGCCCGGGCACCCAGCTAGCATATAAGTAGCGGAGTGGAATGGTGAAGGCCCCCCTCCACCAGCGTTGACAGGGGCAGCAGTACAGAGGGAAGCAGGGCAGCATTTACATCACAACCATGTAACTGACTCGGCTGGGGGACAGGGATTGTCCTTTTCTGGTTGAATGTAAGGGAAGACTTGAGAGAGGAGGTTGGAGAAATTGGGGGTGGGGGGAGTCGTGACTATGCTAGTTTGTCATTTAACCCGGAAGTATAGGATGCTACTGAAGATGTTAGAAAGAGCAGTGAGGTATGACCCGAAAAGTATAAATAAGCAAAAAGAGACTTCTCACTTCACATAGGAATAAGGCAGGAAATTCATGGTTATCCATCTTGGGGATCAGAATATTAGCTGCTCTGATGGGTGGAGGATCCAAATGGCCCTGTAGTACTTTATTCTCTTTCTTGGCATTATCATCCCAGCTCTTGTGCTTTGTGGATAATACCTCTTGGAAAGTATTAATAGCCTGTGAATAAATTAAGCCCAGCTGGGCCACTACCAGAAAGGATGTAGTAAGCAATTGTGTTTCACTGCTGTCCATGGACCCCCTGCATCAGCATCACTTGGGGTGGTGGTTAAAAATGCACTTTTGGGGCTTCCCTGGTGGCACAGTGGTTAAGAATCCACGTGCCAATGCAGGGGACACGGGTTCGAGCCCTGGTCCGGGAAGATCCCACATGCCGCGTAGCAACTAAGCCCGTGCACCACAACTACTGAGCCTGCAGTCTAGAGCCCGCAAGCCACAACTACTGAGCCCGTGTGCCACAACTACTGAAGCCTGCGTACCTAGAGCCCGTGCTCCGAAACAAGAGAAGCCACCGCAGTGAGAAGCCCGTGCACCGCAACGAAGAGTAGCCCCCGCTCGCCGCAATCAGAGAAAAGCCCTTGCGCACCAACAAAGACCCAACACAGCCAAAAATAAAATAAATAAAAATAAAAAAAATTTTTTAAATGCACTTTTGAGCCCCACCCCAGGCCTACAGAATACACCTCTGGTGTGAAGTACACAAATCTACGTTTTTAAATGATTTATTTTTTATTTTTTGGCCGCGCTGCGCAGCATGAGGGATCTTAGTTCTCCGACCAGGGACCAAGTTGCTTCTAATACAGATTGAATTTGGAGAACTCTAGATTTAAGGAAATATCACTAATGTGTTGTAATAGCTGTCCAGGCAGGGGCTTAATTCCACCAGACACAAAGGAGAATCTGATAGGGATCCAGACCAGGGGTTCTCCATTTAGAATCACCTGGAAAACTTTTAAAAAAACATCGTGGGGCTTCCCTGGTGGCGCAGTGGTTGAGAGTCCGCCTGCCGATGCAGGGGACACGGGTTCCTGCCCCGGTCCAGGAAGGTCCCACATGCCGGGAAGATTCCACATGCTGCGGAGCGGCTGGGCCCGTGAGCCATGGCCGCTGAGCCTGCGCGTCCGGAGCCTGTGCTCTGCAACGGGAGAGGCCACAACAGTGAGAGGCTTGCGTACCGCAAAAACAAAAACAAAAACAAAAAAAACCACATCGTGCTGATCTCCAAGCACTACCCCCCCACCTTAAGCTTTTTAAAGCTTCCAGGTGATTCTAAGAACCTCTGATCTCTGAACACAGAAGGTGGAAAAAATTAGAAGTGGAGATGTCTCAGTTTAACTGACTTGTTTGAATTCTGTAACACATTGTCAAATGCTAAGAATAATTGCTCTGGAAAAGAAAACAAGAGCACAGAATGGAAAACTGGCTTCAGTGAGTGAAGAGGAAGATGACCAGGGGTGTTGTAACTTGAGAAGGTACCGGAGGTCTGGAGAGGTCTTAAAGGCGCCCGCGCACTTTCTCAGGCTCCCGGGAGGAGCAACTGGAGGTGCTCCGCGGGAATTTGTTTGCTCTCGAGGCCGCCCCCTGGCCTCTTCTCAGGCCTCCCTTGCCTGTACCCAGTGCCAGTTTAGGATTGGGGCATTTTTTTTGAACCTCCCCCCTTTCATTTTTATTTTTTCAAATTCTGAAGACAGAGGAAGGTCTGAAATGGAAGTGCAGCATCCTTTCATTCCCTCCTCTGTTACACCACCTTCCGACTTAGGAGGAGAGAACTCTTAGGCCGTTTGTCTCCCTTCTGCACGGTTCACCCCACACAGACATGCGCCACGCGCCTACGATGTGCGCAGCACAAGGACAGCTGGAGACGCTTCCTCCTCTCCAAAGGCAGGGAGGTGTGTGGGCAGCTTGGGGAGCCCAGAGGAAGGGTGATTCAGGGGGAGGAAGGCTGTTCAGGAAATGGAAAGCCCTGCATTTCTCATTCCTTATTAAAAAAAAAAAAAGGAAAAAGCATCCTTCTAATTCTTCTAAAGCTGTTTCTGTTCCCAAGAGGATAAAGAATATTTTAGATGCCAAGCAGGGAGGATTGTTTTTTTTTTTTTTTTTTTTTTTCTGAAATGGGTGGGTCGGAACTCTGCTTACTTCTTTCCTGAGAGCTGAAAGGCCTGGTGGTTTATTCCTCCCCAAACGTCCTTCCGCGGCTCTTGTGGCCCCTCTGGCCTCTTGTTTCTTTTCTGAAAGGCAGCTCTTTCCCAAGCTGGGTATTTTTCGTGGTGGGTCCTCAGATCTAGTTCATTCTTACTTGTGGGAGTGTGCAGAGGGCCTGTCTGCAGCGTCCAGCTCCAGCTCTGATAAGATTATCTGATGTTCCAATTTCAGCTGCAGTTTTAGTTCCTTGTAAGGGGGGGCCCTCTAACCCACCTGGCGATGGGCAACAGGGTGACAGCAACTCATTAATGTCTGTGTGTGTGTGTGTATCACGTTTCACACAGCAGAAACAAAATTGGAGCACCCGCTGTTCCACTCGTCTAATGATTTAACTCTGGTTGAAAAATAAAACAGACCCCAAAGGAAATAGCCTCTCTGTCCCCACAGAGTTAGATGGGAGCTCACTAGGTCTCCCCATCACAGGATCTTGTCTGAATCATTCCCAGCATGTGCTTATCTAGCTTCAGCCTAAGATTCTGCTGAGGAAGGAAACTCCACCCTTCCCAGGGCGAATCAGTGCAAAGTTTCACCACCATTTTTTTTTTTTTTTTTTTTTTTTTTTTTGCGGTACGCAGGCCTCTCACTGTTGTGGCCTCTCCCGTTGTGGAGCACAGGCTCTGGACGGGCAGGCTCAGCGGCCATGGCTCACGGGCCCAGCCTCTCCAAGGCATGTGGGATCTTCCCGGACCGGGACACGAACCCATGTCCCCTGCATCGGCAGGCAGACCCTCAACCACTGCGTCACCAGGGAAGTCCCTCACCACCATTTTGATCATCCTTCTTGAGGACCAACTTTCCCAGGGAGAAATCCTGGAGCAGAACTAGAGGACAGTCCATTTTCTCTGGAGCCCCTCTTTTCTTGTCTGCAAATTGGAGGAAATCATATGTGCATGTGTAGGTTATTGTGGAGCTCAAGGGAGATAATTCTTTCAATGTGTCGCAATTAGCTCACTGGTATAAAGGGCAGACCCTTCCCCACTTTGTCTTTGGAGATCAGCCTGCCCAACAGGATGGTTCCCTCATGTTCCACACTCCTCAGCACTGTTCGCACTCCTGGCAGCCACTCGTCAGCAGCAGGGCCCCCCTCGACCCCTGCACCTGCCAGCTGCTGACACAACGCACCCAGTCTTCTCCCCGAGCCAGACTTGCTTCTCACTGCACTTGCTTGGTCCCCTCACATCAGCAGGGCCATTAGCTGTCACCTGCAACCCTTGGCCCCGTCCCATCCGGACACCGACGAGTGCTGAAGCTTCATGTTTGTGTCCTGCAGAGCACTGCCCCTGTCCACAGCAGCTTCCTTTCCCCCCGCCCCAACCAGTGACAAATTCCCCCATTGCAAATCTGGACCAGGTGACATTGGTCCCTGAGGTGTGTGTGGATTTCGCAGCCCAGGAACCCTCAGGGACAGGGGCTTCTGTTCACTGGCCCCCTGCCCCTCCAGCCCGTCACCTTGTCATAGTCCCTGTGAGATGCTCTCAAGCCCCAAGATGCTCCCTTGTACGGAGACCTAGGTAGCCCCACCCTCCCGATGCCCCCTCTTCCTTGGATGCAGGTGGGGGGCTGGAGGACAATCTTCGCTTAAACCTGTAAGCCCTGCTTCTCCAGCTAAGGCTGCCTTCACGTAAAAACTTCTCAAACGGAGGTGTGTCTGCAGCCTCCTCTTGCCCATATCCAGTCACTTCCACCACCTGTCTTCCTTCCTGAGCCCCCTGTGGAAATCGCCCTTTGAAGCCTCACTAATGACACTTTAATCATCAGGGCCCCCCGGCTTTGTCTCCATCCTTCCCTTTCCTCTCCGAGCAGGTGCCACACACTGATCCTCCTCTCGGAGAAGCTTTGTCCTCCCTTGACTTTCATGTGACACTAGAAGATTAATTCTCCTAGGCTCCATCAGTTTCCCAGTTGCCCCTTCATCCCCTCCCTCCCCTCTCCCCCATCCTCTAGCCTGGCTTCCCTGTGGCTTTTGGCCTCTCTTCTTCACCTAGAGGCATGGGCAGGGCTAGGAGCTTTTGATTCTGTGATGATGCTGGGCATAGGCTTGGCTCTGCCACTTATGAATTGGGTGAGCTTGTAGCTGTCACTTACCTGAGTTTTAATTTTCCCATGTGTAAAATGGAGATGATGATAATACTTACGTGGTAGGGTTGTATGAAGAGCCAATGGGATGCAGCAGTGCAGTGTTTTCTAAATGATAGTCATTTGCAGACCTGCTTCACAAGAGTCATCCTATACTAGCATTTACTTGAAATTTGGTCTTTGCATTGACTTTAAATCAACTCATTGGAAAATAAATTTAGTCTTATCCTAAATAATCATATCCATGAAATCATGTGTAGGAAATGCTGGTTATATCTTTCCCAGAACACGTTAAACATAAATGCATAACTATTAAAATATCAATAGAAACATCCATTGGTTCACTTCTCATTGTCCACAAGGCACCATGGGGTTACATGCACTGCAGTGCAAGTCTTTTTTTTTTTTTTAAGATTTATTTATTTTTACCTATTTATTTATTTTGGCTGTGCCAGGTCTTAGTTGTGGCATGCAGGATCTTTGTTGAGGCACACGGGACTTTTTTTTTTTTTTTTTTTGGCCGCATTGGGTCTTCGTTGCTACGTGCAGGCTTTCTCTAGTTGCGGTGAGCAGGGGCTACTCTTCATTGCGATGCTGGGGCTCTAGGCATGTGGGCTTCAGTAGTTGTGGCACGCGGGCTCAGTAGTTGTGGCTCTTGGGCTTGGTTGCTCCGCGACATGTGGGATCTTCCCAGACCTGGATTCGAACCCGTGTCCCCTGCATGGGCAGGCGGATTCTTAACCACTGTGCCACCAGGGAAGTCCCACGTGGGATCTTTTAGTTGCAGCATGCAGACTTCTTAGTTGTGGCACGTGGACTCTTAGTTGTGTCATGTGGGATCTAGTTCCCCAACCAGGGATCGAACCCAGGCCCCCTGCATTGGGAGCATGTCTTACCCACTGGACCACCAGGGAAGTCCCCTACAGTGCAAATCTTATGTGAGTCACACCACAGTGCCTGGACCCCAGAAAGCGTGTGCATCAGGTTGAGCCTTTGTAACTCCTCTGTGGCCAATCTCACCTTTGTGCCCAAGCTCCAGTTCTGTATCTCCAGCTGCTATCAAATATTTATGCCTGTCAATGTAGTCTCCTCTAAAGATCAGCCTGTCCAGTTTCCCTCCACTGCCCCTCATTTCCGGGTGACCTTGGATCCAGCCTTGGACATCATCTTTTACCTTCCACGGACTCTCCTGCATCAGCCTTCACATCCCGACGCTCCTTCCTTCCAGAATCTCGCACATGTCCTTCCCTATCCATTCCCTCAGCTGCCTTGTGGTCCAGGCTTTCCTGGCCAGTGCCGGCAGGTGTATATCTCCCTGAAATTATACATCCCTAATGACGCTCCAGCCTCAGAAGCCATCAGGGAATGTCCCCTGTGTACAGGTCAAGTTTAGACTTGAAAGCATAGCGTTGAAAGCACACAGAAAGCAGAATGGAGCAGTAGTGCGTTAAGGTCGCTGAGGTCACACCATGTGGGTTTGCGACCTCACCCTCCCTCACCGAAAGTGTGACATCCTCACGCTACTCAACGACTGAGCCTCAGTTACATCTTCTACAAAGGAGGTCATAGGGCTCCTGTTAGGATTTAAAAAGGTATGTTCTGTAAAACACTTACCATGGTGCCTGCTACATAGAGAGTGCTCTATGAGTCGCAGTTATAATTATCCTATGATTAGTTATCTGTTATGTCAGATCATTTATAGTCTGGCCCCCGGCTATCCCTTCCAATTAAACCTTTCACTTTTCCTTACTCAGAGTCGCATTTTCACAGGCTGCTCATCTCTGCCCTCAAGCCTTTGTGTAGACGTCTCGTGAAGCCTTACTAACCTTTCTATTTTTCTAAGTTTATCAAAATCTTGCACATCCTTCTAACCCTGCCTCAGCTTTTGTTTTCTCCAAAAAGTAAGATATCTTCTCTGACCTCATTTATTGTGCCCTTCCTTCCTCTGGATCCGATTTTGCTCTTTTTCTTCGTCGCGTTTATTTGGCACTTAACTTTATCTGCGTTGCACTGTTGTTTTTTCTCGGTTTCCTACTTAACTTTGTATGTATCCGTATCTTGTTTCCTTAAGTTGAGCATGAGTTTCTTGATGTGGAGGCCTATTTTGAGGCATGTGAAGCAGTGATTAAGAGCAGCAGCTGTGGGGATGGACTTCCTGAGTTCATGCCATGACATCACCACTCACTAACTGTGTGACCTTGAGTAAGCTACTTCATCTTCACGTGCCTCAGTTTCTCCACCTGTCCAAATGTGATAATAAAAGTACCTAGTTTTCATGAGTTTAGATGAGTGAATACTTAGTGCAGGCACTTACTGATTTAGTACAAGTGAAATTCTTAGAATAAGGCCTGGCATATAGTACCTGATAAGTGTTGGTGGTGTTATTATTACCAGTCCTACTGCTTTCTCCTACAGTAGTGATCACACATAAATGTGCTTAATACATATTGTTGAATGGGTGCCTACTTTCCCTCCAGCTCTCCTCAATTTTCTATTAGTCCACTTTTCTTACATGCATATTAGCAGGAAAATTGAAAGTCTCCTTTCATTTAATTCCAAAGCAAAAAAGAAATCCCATGGGTTTAAATAGCTTTGGCTGTCTGGTTAAAGGAAACAGACCAACTCGTTGAGAGAGAGAAACAGTTTTGTTTTGTTTTGTTTTGTTTTTTGGTGCTAAATTTGAAGAGGAATTTTTTTATAAGATTATTTATGGGGCAGGATGCTGGTGGCTGGGGAGCACACATTCTTCTAAAACCTACCTAGCATGCTGTGATTAGGAAAAAAATTTTCCATTAAACCCAGGAACTGTATCAGATTATATCGGCAGCCCCGGAGGACTAGGTCCACAGGGAGGTGGATTACACAGAGAGCTTTGTGCCTGTCCCTTCATCCAGCGATTCCGCTGGGAAACCAAAGAGAAAGATTAGTGGTGCTTGCAAAAGGGCAAGTGCAACCCAGAAATTGTAATCTGAAATTACATCTTACATCATAGTTGTATTTTTGTCTTTAGGGAGCAGTGTTGTCGGTAACTTACTGTAATTACTATAACCAGATCCTTAAACTATGTCTGCAGAGAGCATGGAAAAAAAACACCTGCCCTTTATGTGACAGTGTCTCAAAGAATATATTAGACTTTTAAATCAAATATTCTTATTATTTTTAGTACAGTGTTCCATACACGAATCAGGTATTTTAGTTACAGACACACTTTGCCATTCCTTCAGAAAGTGAGAGCCTACCAAGACATAATGGTTGTTTTGTAGAGTTAGGAAGCATGATGATGAGGGGGAGCTGTTATACCAGTTTTATTTAGATTTTCAGATGACTCTTTAACAAATGACATTAGAACATTAGTCATCTTGAGATCAAAAGAAAGTTTTGTCATAAGTTAAAAAACTGGTGGAAGTGGAAATCATCATGGGCATTTCTCTCAGTGGAGATCAGTTAGCAGACTATTATAAGGGCCTGGGATTTAATATGTTTTATAAATTATATGGTAAAGTGATTTCATAATGGAATATCCATTTTTTTAATGACTGTAAGTTGCAAATACAAAATCAATGGAAATAAATTTCAGTAAGACAGAAATGCCTACATGAACAGACAAGAGAATTATAGGTGATAGATAATGCAAAGGAATTGGTAAAAATAAACAAAGAAAAACCAGACAGAATCAGATTGTTTGTACGCTGGCTGATGTGATTTGGCAAAGATCTGGGAGTCCCTATATCCTATTCTTAGTGAGAGATTTCAGCCTGTAAAGTTCTTGACACATCAGTAAACGTGTTGGAAGATACTGTTCTACTTACACCAAACAGGTATCCAGTAGGTGGTCTAAATAGAAAAAAGGAGATTTAAGCGAAGTAAGTAAATTTGGGTATGATAAATCCATAATAAGTTATAAAAGGAAACAAGGCATACTTTAGGAGAAACTTTATAAACCTTAGATGGGGAAAAACCAAGTTTCTGGGCAGATGTGGAATGCCTCTCCTTCCACTACAAACACATAGAAATGTTGTATTAAAAAATATTATATGTATGTATTTAAATTAAATTCATATTTCAGCAAAAAAGTAAGAAGAATTTTCAGGTGCCAGAAATATATAAGAAATCAATAGCCAAAGCTATATGTGGGAAGCCACAGGGATGGTAGGGACTAGGGCGCTAACCTGCCTGGGGACAGGAATCAAGATTACATAACCTCTTCATGACATGGGTCTGGAACTAGGCTCACCAGGTAAAGCTGGGGGCTGGCAAACTGTTGCTGCACTGGTGAACCAGGCATGAAAACTACCTGCAAGTTGTTATAGGGAGTAGCTGCCCACATCATGTCATTAGTGGAAATAGTCACCCTCCAGAAATAAGCTTAAAGCCATCATCTTTCTTTTGTATGGGTCCAAATGTGCACTGCTTTCTCCATGTGGAAACCCTGAACTGAGAAAATAACTCAGAAACTAGTCCAGAATCATTGAACTCTTTAGGGCTCTGGCAGAGGCAACTGTGAAAGCAATCCTATTAGATTTGTTTTTGTTTTCATTTTTGCCTTTTTTTTTTTTCAACAAAACATCATGGACCTCTTATGAAGACAAGCTTATGAGCAAAAACTGCTAAGCACTTAAGTATACATACCACCTTGAAGTCAACCGATAGAAGCAACAAAATAAACTGAAAAACCAAATAAAATAGACAGATCTTAAAGGGACTTTAAGAATGTCTAAACTATTGAAAGATAAAAAAGAATTCCTCAAGAGAGGAAAAATAAATAAAAAAGGAGACTATGAAATAGAACCAAATAGAAATGCTAGAAAAGAAAATAAGATTCATTGAAATGAAAAACAAAAACACCTCAACAAAGTAGGCAGTAAACTAAACATAGCTAAAGAGAGATTTAGTGAATTGGAAGATAGATCTAGGGACTCACCTGGAATGCAATATACAAAGTTAGTAAGGTATAAAGTATGAAAAAGAACATAAATCACAAAAAAGGATAGAAGGAGAGGCTTTGATGTAATTGGATCCTCAAAGGAGAGAATAGAGGGTTCATTGAAGATCAATATGTGGTCTCATAAAACCTTCTTTGGTATTTTTGTCGGAGATTTAAGACTGTATTAGGCAAGCCTTGGGAAGTTTCTCTATTATTTATTTTATGTTTTAATTTTGACTGGTAGCATCCATACTAATTTATATACATTATATACATTAGTGTATTGAACTATGGCCAGACAAGACAAGCCTAGAATGCCTGACACAGTCTTCCTCCATGAACTTTTGCTGTGTTTACTGTTCTCTGTTACAGCTGCTGATGTAGAGAAAAACAGCAAGTAGCCAAGTGAGGTGCTAACAGGAACAGTGCTTCTGGGGGAACCAGCCAGCTGACCAGTCTCTAAGGGTAGTAGTACTCTGGAAACTACTCTGGCCAGTTGCCTGCTGCCTATGCTGCCACATTTCTTAGACTGTGAAGCTAGAGGCTCAGCTTCCATGTGCTCTGGGCAAAGGCAGAAAGGAAGCATGAGGGCCAGCCTGTACATGTTCCCTTTTACTTTCTCCTTTCCACTCTTTCTCCATTCTGGGGACTGCAATTCCAGGGGCTCACACATCAGCTTATCTCCCTGCAACCTTAAGGAACTTCATTTATTCTGTGACACAGAGAGAAAAGGAGACTTCAGTGGTTATTTTTTACTCTCTGGTGGAGAAAACTGGTACAGCAGTGTTCTTTAAGATGGGTGAAAATATGGCTTAGTAATAAAGAACATGTACCTTAGGAATAAAAAGACTGACCTCCGTTCAGATCCTGTCCTGCTAATTATTGGATATCTTTTGAAAAGTTACTTCATCTTTCCGTGTTTTAGTTTCCCCGTTTGTAAAATCAGCTAAAAAATACCTTCTGTAGAATGTTATATTGAAAGCATTTACTTGGCAGTTAAAAAAAAATTAGTTCTTGACCTCCTGTTATATCACTATGTAGGTACAGAATTCAGGCATTCTGTCTTGATTTCAAACACTATAGTCTACCTTGTCATCAAACCATAGGGCCAAATTTGGGGTTCATAAGAATACAGTGACCATGGATACGGGGTTCTGAAGAAAGCAAGGGGAAGGGGAGGGAAGATGTGCTCTCTTCTGCCTGCACATCCAGAGCTTATTGTTTAGTTTCTGCTTTGCCTAGGGAGGCCCAGGGCAGGGAGGTGCACAGGGCCCATTGTGGAATTGGGCCCTGGCCTTCCTAACCACTTCAGTTCATACTGGCCCATTTCCCGTGTACCTGCGAACTGTGGGCAGAAAAGGCTTAACCACGGCAGCCCCTTGAACTCAAGTGGCACGAGAAGATGCAGAAGCAACCAGCTCAGTCTCCTCTGACCTTGGCAGCTGGGAGACCGTGCTCTGAAGTTTGGGAGTAAATCAACCCACAGTCCTGGTTTCTGCCTAAGAGCAGGATATTGTGTTGTCTCTTACACACACACACACACACACACACACACACACACACACACGAGTCTCTCTCTCTTTCTTTTTGTCTTCCCCCTGTCTTTTTTCCCTCCCCTTTTCTCTTCCTGCCTGACTCTCTTTTGTTCCTTCCCCTTGCTCATCCAAGAATCTCTCTTTTCTCGTGTTCCAGCCTGGCTTCTGTCCTTGTAGGCATTATTTCATCCCTGGGTGGCTCTCGGGCAGAAGGCGAACCACTGTGTTGACCTGTGCTCTGTCACACAGCTACCAATGAAAAAACCAGCTCCAGACTTCCGCTAGATGGGATAAAGCAGCTACCCCAGGCTAACTGCAGACACAGTTCCCTAGTAACCATGGAGAAACATGCATCCTAAAATTCCCGACCTTCCACCCAAGACTCCATAATCTTGGCTCTGCCATATCTCGATCTCACGATTCAGGAATGAAGTTGATATTTCCATGGGGTGTATCTTTCAGCTATAGAAGAGCAGCGGCAGCCGCTCTGCAAAATGAATGTGCTTCTTATTTCTGTCCTGTGAGGATGTGGTAGGAGTGGAGACCGTCCAGGAGCGTTTCTACTTCTAAGACTGGGGGAAGGGACAGAACAACCTTGAAGGGTGAGGCTATGGCTTACTTCATCATTAGACTTCAGTGAATATTCCTGCTTTTATACCAACTTGCTCATCTGTTGCCCTGCTAACCCTACACAGACATGCATGAGCATGCCTACCTTTGCCATTGCAGAGCTGGAGAAATGCAGAGTTGGTTGCCCTCCTGACAGGAGGTGCAACGATCACATGACCTTGACTCCCTTAGGTTTAGAGACAGGTTTAGCGAGTCTAAACCTAGGGAATCAATTAGTAAGAATTTACTTATTTTAATTAGTTTCTTTTTTGTTTTTTTTCCTTTTGAAAATAACATATAAATAATTTGTGGGTTGATGTGGGTAGGAGAGGTACAGGGAGAGAAACAAGAAAATAGGGGGGAAAAAAAAGTATCACTTTCACCCTCAGGAGTCAAACAACCATTGTGGACATTTTCATGTGTTTCCTTCCAAAGTTTTTTCATGCCTATTTTTAGAATTAAAAAAATTGTTGTCATTTAATTTTATAATCTACCTTTTCCTTTCAACATTATAGCACATATTTCCCCATTATTACAAGTGCTTTTTAATGGCTTTGAGATATTTCTTTAATGGCTATAACACCATTTATTTAACTGTTCCCAGTTTCTGAAAATGTAGGTTGATTCAACTTCCTGCTATTCTAAATACTGCTGTGATGACCATCTCGGATGAACAAGAGTGCCTTGAGATTCTAGTAGGTGTCAGTCCTTGACTGCGTCCTATATACAGGGTCCCTGGTGTCAAGGAATTTACAGTCTAGTTTGGGAGCAAAAAATAGAGTTCTAGGTTAATCCTGAGCTCCTTCCTTTCATCTTTTCAGATTGGCAAAGTGAAAGTATGTATTATACTGCTGAATTTAAAAAGAAAAGAAAAAAAAACCAGAACCAAGAGGGATGTATATATTGATCATTATTGATATATAACACATGGCTAGATTGGCCTGGACAGAAAATGCATTGTTAATGATAGCAAATATTATGAGGAGATGAAATTCAAAGAGAACTTGGTCTACTTTTAGCTTGGCCTGGGAAGTATCTAATAACTGACAATAATCTATACATTTTCCCCTGTTTGATTTATTTATTTATTTTAAAATTTATTTATTTTTGGCTGCATTGGGTCTTTGTTGCTGCGTGCGGGCTTTCGCTAGTCGGGGTGGGCGGGGGCTACTCTTTATTGCGGTGCATGGACTTCTCATTGCAGTGGCTTCTCTTGTTCCAGAGCACAGGCTTTAGGTGTGCAGGCTCAGGAGTTGTGGCTCACGGGCTCTAGAGCGCAGGCTCAGTAGTTGTGGCGCACGGGCTTAGTTGCTCCGCAGCATGTGGGATCTTCCCGGACCAAGGCTTGAACCTGTGTCCCCTGCATTGGCAGGCAGATTCTTAACCACTGTGCCACTAGGGAAGCCCCAACACCACCACCGCATTTGATTTAAATGCTCTGATTAGAGTTGAATGTTTTTCGTATATCTCAAAGTATGTAAATTTCATTTAAGGAATATGTTCTTTAAATTGCAGCTCACATTGGTGGTTGACTATCTGAGTTACAGTTATGATTTTTATGGGCCTGCTGAGATTTACTTTTCCCCTTGTTTTCATTTTTAAAATCGATTTGAATCTCATGGAAAAATATTCCCCAAAAAGGCTATGAAATTTATAAAACCACAGCAGACTGAAAACCAGTGTCCTGATGGTGTATTTGTGAGTGTGTGATGGGGTATTACTGCAGGGCAGGAGTGGAGTGTACACAGAGAGTGAAATAGGAAACAGCCCATTTGAAAGATGTTTTCAGACACCAGGATTGTGGGATATTAGAATGAAGTGTGTGTACCCTTCCAAACCTAAGCCTTGCAAGTGTTGGTGTGATAGGAACTTTGCTCGCGTCTTGGCAGAATGATCCAAGGACACCCTGTCTGCTGTGAACAGGGAACGCATCTCAACCTCTCTTTCTTCTTTCAGCTTGATGACCCCAACAGCAGCCTTGAGGAGGTGATGGATGAGGCTGATGCCATCAGCTCTGTGAACAATCTGGGAAGCAAGCAAGCCTTGCATGCAGATTACCTGGGTTCTGAATACCAGACAGGACAGCTGTACCCGTTCTCCCTCAGCAGTGACCCCGACACGGCCACGTTCACTCTCACAAATGCAGCTCCAATGACCCCATCCTTCCAGAAACGGTGGTACATGAATCTCAACAGCCTAATGGACCGGGCCCTGAGCCCACAGTGTGGCGATGGGGAAGAGCTCTACATCATCGCAGGTGCCGTGCCTTCAGACCTCAAGGTCAAAGACAAAGTGACCATCCCGGAGTTTGTTTGGCTGGCAGCCTGTTGTGCTGTCCCTGGAGGAGGCTGGGCCATGGGCTTTGTCAAGCACACCGGGGACCGGGAGGTCATAGAAGATGTGATGGTGAAAGAACTTGAGAAACTGCTTCCATTCACGCCTCAGCTGTTCCAGAACAACTGTGGGGAAAGTGAACAAGACACAGAGAAGATGAAAAAAATCCTGGAAGTGGTCAACCAAGTCCAGGATGAGGAGCGAAGGGTAGACTCTGAAGGGGACTCTGGGACCCTCTCCAGCACGAGGAGTACCAGCTCCACTCTGCTGCCTCCAGAGGCATCTGGGGAAAGGAGTAGCCTTTTGAGAAAACTCTTGGGCTTCGCTGCTACCCCATTCATCAAGCTTTGCCAATTAATTTATTTCCTTGCAGTCAGAATCCTGAAGTACCTTGTGTATTTCCTGTGGTATGTCACCAAACAGGTGACTTGTGGTCTAGAAAGTTGTCTTTACCGCCTGGGGTCAGCCACCGTCTCCTACTTCTTGACCATTGGGGAGGAGCTGGCCAGCATTCCCTGGAAGGTACTCAAAGTCATGGTCAGGATCACCAGGGCCATTCTCCGGATCCTTTGTTGCCTGCTGAAGGTTGTTTGCCGTATCGTGGGCATCCCTGTCCGAGTCCTTGTGGACGTGGCCACTTTTCCTGTGTACACCATAGGCGCAGTTCCAATTGTGTGCAGGGACATTGCAATGGGCCTTGGTGGCATCATTTCTCTGTTCTTTGACACTGCTTTTGGCACCATGGGTGGCCTATTTCAGGTCATTTTTACTGTCGGCAAGCAGATTGGCTACAAGATTACTTTTGACAATCCTGGGGAATTATAGAAAAAAAAAAAAAACTGAGTGCCCAGTCACAGTGAATTTGATTTGTTTTTTTAATAGAGAAAGCTGGAATATTTTGCCTATGTAATGGGTTTCTGTTCACTGTCAATTATTGTAATATTTTGGCCTTTGGTGGGGGGTGTCTGCCTGTTTTTGCAAAGGAAAATGATACAATTTTGACTTCACCCAAGAGAAGTGTTCAAGGTGAGATTATGTGTAGGTCGCCTGCTGTGATGTGGGTGAACTTCTAAGCCATCACCTTCAGTTATTCACTCTGATACAGGTGACCATGTGAGAGACTCAGGTGTTCATCTGTGATAATTAAAAATTACCGGAAAGGAGGACAACTTTAAACCAAAGGCTTTCCAAGAAAAGTAGAAAGGAGTCTTGTTCCTCCTATTAATCTCTGAGACTTAAGGCAAAACTGATATAAATATTCCTGGCCAATTTGTTATCATTTTGCTTCTTTTTCTCCCCAACTCAGCTGACCTGGTGAGGTAAAGACATGCTTCCCTGTTGAAATAACTTTCTTAGGACATAGAATCTGCTATATCTCTTAGCTTTCCATGGCTCCCAAGGACCTGTAAGGTTGTTTTGGTTTTTTTTCTTCAAAGTTGAATTTCGCTGCACTTTTTCTTTTAGGTAATGATAAGCATTTTATGGCAAACGTGGCATAACAAATTCTGAATGCAAGGACTAAGGTTGTTTGCCCCTGGAATGCTTTAGTACAGCCCTCCCAGGTAAAAAAAAAAGGGAGTGCATAGGTCAGACCCCTGCTCTGAGTAGGTGCTGTAGGTCCGAGGATATCCTTAGCCAAGCTTGGATTAACTTGACATATATTAAATCTCTGACTGAGAAGACAGAGCTCAAAGACCTACATGTTAAGCTAATATGAAAATTCATATTCTGCAACATACTAGATCATTCTTTCTTACACTTCAAACAAGTACCCAATACCAAAAGTAGAAAGTAGTAAAACACTCTGACTTCTGTCCTTAAATGATTGCTTTGGTATAAAGGTATAAAAAAGAGCCCCCAACTAAAAACTCTTCTGGCCATCTCGGAAAAAAAAAAAAATCCATATACATATATATAAGTTTACATATGGATAACCTTGATTCAGAATCATTATCTCAGGAAATTATTTTTTAGTGTGTTTGAGGCTAGAAAACATAACTCTCCCGTTAATTCAAGTTCTATGTGAGAGCTAATCCCCAATTTTTTGATTAAGCACTTGTCATTTTAAATCTTGCACTGAAAATGATTGACAGGAAGAAACTGAAGCTCCCAGATTTTGCTCTGCCTTCCACAGCTGAGATGGAATCACCTGGATTTTTCTGAGTTTTCTAAAGAATTGCTGTGGGGTATAATAGAAAAGGACCAAGGGTAAACTACTGATTTGGGGATTGCAGGCCACCATGCATCTGAAAGTTTGATGCAGAAACTTGGGGTCCAGAAAGGCAACAAGGAGAGAAGGGTGGGTCAACCATTTGCATCAAGTCGGTGGACAAGAAATAGTGTAGTGAGAGTTACATTTTGTAGAAAAATAATTGAATTGGACCCAGAGTGGAAGAGCAGCCAGCAAGCTGCCATCCTGATCAATTTGTGATGCAAGGTAAGGTAGTATGACACCAGACTGCGAACGTGTCGTAGGGAGCTATGCACCAGATTGCCTAAGACTCTGAAGCAGTATTTTACCAACACTTCTGTTAGTGAGCATAAAAATCTGTAGTCGGACTTTCCTTCGTTTTAGCAGCATGAAAGTACACGAGGAGCAAGGGTTTGCCTTGGGACTGATGGGTCAAGAATCCTGCTGGATGAAAGAAAGGGAATTTCAGAAGGGACCAGCGAGATGGTCTGACCAAAGCCTCATTTGATGAGGAAGCTGAGGCCTGATGCTAGCTGATGGCGTATCAGGAGCCAAGGTCTTCTGCATATGTCCCATCACACCTGGGATGTCAGATCTGTGGTCCAGCTGCCTGCCTGGGCCAGGGCAGAGTTTTCTCCATCATCCGTCAAACAGACTAGGCTCTGATGGATCAAATGGGTTTGGCCTATATGATGAAACAGCTAGCCATCCATGCATAACATCATGCTTACTGCCTCCCATGGACTCGATATCCCCTCAGAGTACTTATTTGCATACTGAAAGACCCAAAGAGGGCATCCATGGTAGCTTGAGTCCCTTGGCACCATGGAAGGAGCAAGGTATTTGAACTGCTGCTTGAGAACCATTTGAAAATGTCTTCCTTTTCAGTTCCAGTTGTTTAGCGTCTTATTTATTTATTATGGTGTGGCTTTTTTTGAAATCTGCAAAGGAAAAAATATCCCTGAGTTTAGGTGGCTGAGACCCTTTGCTCTGGACCACTGGTATTGGCTGTGCCTCTGGTTCACTGGCTCCAGCAGGTGACTGGACTGCTGGCCTGTTCCCAGTGACCTACTTTGGGCTTTGGGGTGGGAGTTTGGGTTGATGAGCCCCATCTCTGGCTTGAAGATTTTTCTGTGGCTCTGTTATATTCTCAGGCCTTTGGGGACGTCAGCCAACTCTTCATCACTATGGAGCTGATTTTCTAGTCTGGATCAGACATGTCTTTGGACACTTTTCTTTTCCATTGTGCCTTTTGAGTGTTTGCTTCTCAGCATCAGCACTTGCCCCTAAATGCAGACGACGGTGTCAGGAGAAGGAACTAGAGTGAAACCCTGGTCATTCGTTCAGTCATTCATCCATCAAACGTGTATTTGGACAGCAAAGTTGCAGAGGTCGACGATACATGGACCCCATGTTTGAGGAGTTCAAGCATCTAGTGGTGAGGACATGGTGCAGCGGATCCACGTACCACATCATGGGAAGCCTGCGATGGTACTAACAGCATAAGCCTGAAGCACAGCAGGAAAAACCACGAAACCGTGGACACTGGGGAATCCTTTACAGAGGGTGTGACAAAAGTCAATTTGACATTTTAAAGCTATGTACAATGCTGTGCACCTTACAATGCTCAATAAAGTAATTGTTGACCATGCATCAACCATTCTGGAAGATATCTAAAGGGGGAGAATCCTGATGGCTGTAATGAGGTGTGGGGGGTTATCTGTGATTTTAATTTTTTTCCCATTTTCTTCTTGATCCACATTAACTCAAGCTGTTTCCACTCCCATCTGGATTTTTTTTAAAAATTTTGAATCATATGTGAGAAAACAGAGAAGGTTAGATCAGTGAAACAAGCCCTAGAACTTCTTTTCCATGTTGTTTCTCTGAAAAACTATCTGGGACATGAAATATTTGAAGCACCCGGGGCTTATTGCTTCACTGACTCTGAATCACATAGCAAGTTATAGAAACACTCTGATTTGTTTATTCATTAGGAAACACCCCCCCCCCCGCCAGTGTGAGAAATGACAAGCAGTCTTTGGAGGGAGGTGGTCCTCTCTGTGGCCTTTATTAGGGCACCCAACCTTGGGGTGGAGGTGGCAGGAATTCTTGGCTGCCTTCCCAGTGTGGGCAGGGTCTTATGTGTGATTCTGTGTCTTGTTCAGCATTTCACCTAAACTCATCACAGTATGAGCTTTTCAAAATGTTACACTATGAGCCATATAGTGTGGACTCCTTGACCTTTATAAATGGGTTCTCAGACAGAATTCTCATTGTCTCTTTCTGTTGTTATTTACTCCCAGATTATGGCTTGATTTCTAATAATTACACTCCAAACCTATTGCTTTTAAGCTTAAATTTCAACAAAGAAAGCACTCATGACCACTTGTCTTCATTGATTGTATGCAGTGACTAGGAGTTCACAGAGAGATGCTCTCAGGAGGGGATCAAGGTCACTCCTGGAGGCCATGTTGCCTAATGGTTAAGAGCGCAGGCTCTGGAGTCCAAATGACTTAGGCTTGAATCCTGGCTTCCCTGCTCAACAACCATGTGATATTGGGCAAGTTACCACCCAAAGCTTTAGCTTCCTTGTCTATGCAATGGGGCTAATTATTAGTACCTACCTCAGAGAGTTGTTATGAAAATTCAATGAGTTAATGAAGATAAAACATTTATCCCCATGCCTGTCACATGGCGAGTGCCCAGTAAATGTTAACTGTTGTCGATATAGCTATTGGTCATAATATCCATACACCTTGGATGAAATGATGAAGTTGCCTTAGACCACAGGATGTTTCTAGATCAGAGCTGGAAGGGTTGAAGTACGGTCTGGGAGTTGAGGTTATGAATGCAAATGAAGGAATCCAGAGCCTCAGTGGTGTCAAGATACCTGAAGAGACAGGTGACGGCTGGACCTAGAGTCTAGAGAAAGGAGATTCTGAGAACAGGAACTCTGCATGTTTTTTAGCACCTATTCAGGAAGGGAGGCATGAGCATTTCTGGTCTGTCTCTGGAGTAGAGAAGCATTTCCCCTCCAGAACCTTCCTTGCTAAGTCCATAGTTTTATAACAGACTCAGCTTCCCAAGAACCCTATTACTTGGAAGAGAGTTAACGAGACAGAGAACATGTACACATTCGCGGCTGAAAAGGATGATGACCCTCCCTGTAAATAGTCAATACTATTTATTCTTCAGCCTCTTATGAGTTAAGACATTATGAATTAGTGCCCGAAGACTAACTGATCCTGGAGTATTGATTGGATAGAATTTCTGGGCCATCATAGTTAATCCTTAGACCTTGCACTAGAATGACCACCCTCCTTCCTCCACCAACTCGCTCTCGCCAGGTACAGCCTCCAAGAGGCCCTGCCTGTCAGCCTCAGTGCCATCCTTGGGTGATCTCATCCCATCCAAAGCAGATGCTGACAACACGTTCGTACTTTGGAGGCTTGAGTATGATATAAAACTGCATGCTCTCTCTGAAGATGGCATACCTTTCAAAAATGAGATTATTTTTATAAAGAAGAATCCATACTAATTAAATGAACCAAAAGATAATTTTGATAAATAATTAAATTATAAGAGGTCTACTTATTCTCTGTGTCCTAACTTGGCCCACTTAATGGATCACTCTGGTTCAAACATTAAAATTAGAAGGGTCATGCTGGCAGATGCCCAGAGCTTGTGGACTTAGCTCCTGAACCACCCTTTTCACTGGCAAGTTCCACCCCTCTTCTTGACCACTTTGCCAGGTATCTTTTCATCCCTCCGCCTCCTGCTGTAACTGATGCACGTATTAGGTACCTTCGGAGTTTCTAAGATTTGACCCTTCAGGACCAGTCTTCCTTCATTTGATCTTGATCTAGTTACATCCCCAGAGAGATCACTTTTCCAACCAGAGCGCCTTCCGATGGACAGTTCCTCGGGCAGCCCTAGCGAGGAGGGGTCCTGCCTCATGGGCACTTACACAACCTGAAGGCTCCTGAGCAGTGGGAGAGGTTCATGAGGGTAACAAAAGGGCTTTGGCTCATGCAACAACCCAGAGCTAAACTTATATGAGTCTAACTGGCCTGACACCCTTCTCCAGGGAAGACCTGTGAACCTGATCCAAAGGGCTGGTGTACACTTGTTTACTCTGTAAGCAAGACGAGAAGAATGTGTGATGTATAGTGGAACCTTGTACAGAATAAATAATAGCTTTGAGAAATAAAAAAAAAGTATAGAAAAATGTAATTCATGCTTAATGAAAAGGGCTTTGAGAGTAAAATAATTTGGTGGTGGTTGGGATAAGGTGATACCTAGAGATGTTTCAAACCAGCTCTCATTAAGATTCTCATGTATGTCTATAAGTCCTTCCTAAATACAAGTATAAGTTTGGACACTCCTTGCCCATCTAAACAAGTTTATTGGTTTTCTTTTCATGTGAAGGTGGCAGACTCACCTACATAGAACCCTAGAGTTTTCAGAAGTACTTTCATCTGCAGGGATTTGTCTGATATTCCCAAACATTGCATACACTGGAGTATTGACAGGTGTACCCACAGTCGTCTAGACTTTGACAGCAGGAGTCTAGAGTTCCTTAGGGAGTATTTCTCTTTTGGATAGGAAAGGGCACACTTGCTAAGATGGAACAATATTCAGTTTAAAAAAAAAGTTTTTTAGGTTTATTTGTTTATTTACTTTTTACTTTATGGGTGCAGAGAGAAGTTCCATCCAGTACTGTATGGATCAGTGCTACTCTGATTTGGAACATCACTATCTAGAACCATCCCGAAGACTCCATGTTATAGGAGAGGCCATGTCCTAACAAGAGCTTCCAGGATTTCAGGCATCTTTGGAAGAAAAACAAGGAGCTCAAGATCAAATTTGCCCTGAATTCTGCACTTCAATGCTTCTACAAAGAGTTACGGTATAGGGCTTGGGGTTGGTTTTGTTTGTTGTTTGTTTGTAAGCCTGCACTCTGGATTCTGTAGACCCGGGTTCAACTTTTAGTTCTCCTACGACACTTTTGGGAAAGTCTCCAAACTTCTGTGAAATTTAATTCCTTATCTGTAAAATGTGGATAATAAAAGTATCAACCTCAAAAGGTTTATGTAAGAACCAAATGAGGGGAATTCCCTGGTGGTCCAGGGGTTAGGACTCGGCGCTTTCACTGCCGAGGGCCGGGATTTAATCCCTGGTCCAGGAACTAAGATCCTTGCAAGCCGCGAGGCGAGGCCAAAAAAAAAAAAAAAATCAGAAGAATCAAATGAGATAATATGCTTTGTAAACTATAAAGGATCACAGAAATATAAAGATTTATTATTATAGAAGGCTCCAGGTTTGGTTCTTTTTTCTGAAAAATCAGTGCATAGTTCTTTTTTAAAAAAGGTGAGTAGACACAAATGAAAATTAAAGCAGTTATCCAGAAAGTGTACATGGCTTAGCCAAAAATTGGGTTTGACGGTAAGCGTTGTACGCGATGCCCTGATAAGGCTCTGAACTTCAGGTCCTCAGAATTCTGCCTCTTGTCTATCCTTAAGTCCTATGTTCTTCCTTTTTTTTTTAAATTTACTTATTTTATTTATTTTTGGCTGCACTGGGTCTTCGTTGCTGCGCGCGGGCTTTCTCTAGTTTCCGTGAGTGGGGGCTACCCTTCGTTGCAGTGCATGGGCTTCTCAGCGCGGTGGCTTCTCTTGTGGCAGAGCATGCATGGGCTTCAGTAGTTGTGGCACGTGGCTCAGTAGTTGTGGCTCTCAGGCTCTAGAGCACAGGCTAACTAGTTGTGGCACGGGGGCTTAGTTGCTCTGTGGCATGTGGGATCTTCCTGGACCGGGGCTTGAACCCGTGTCCCCTGCATTGGCAGGCAGATTCTTAACCACTGCACCACCAGGGAAGCCCAAGTCCCATGTTCTTAAAGTCAGTGAAATCCGTCTTCAGTAGACTGCTCTGCACTCACGTCATGCCTGTTTGCTTTCCTCCCATATGAGTAAGCCGAGTCCCTGAAATATTAGGCATTAAAAAGAAGACACCATATGAGTAATAAATAATAAGAGCTGAACAAGAAATGGGTGCCAGGGAGTGAAAAGTCCCAGGGGAGTCTCTGAGAACCGGCGGAAACACCCAGACCTCCCCGGCAGCCTACCAATGGGAGGACAGCCCGGGCCTGCCACTGAGTCACTGTCCTCAAGAACACCAGACAGCAGCTCCTGCGATTATGATTCTGGAGGCTGTCTCAAGTCTCTGATTTCCCAAGCTATTTGTTAATGCGGCATATCCAGATGTATCCTCTTCATGGCATTTAGAAGGAAACTTCCAGGGAAGTGAAAGTTCCAGGAGTGAGGAATCAGCAGGCTGGTCAAAGGGGAGGGCGCTCCTGGGACCCAGGAGATCTGAGTTTACTTCCTGTGAGTCACGGCGCCTTTTCTGGATGCCACTGCAGGACCATCTTTAGGATCTTGCCAAATTGCAGGTAATAAATCTTTGCTTTTCAACAAGTACTTTCACATTAATGAGTCACAGAGATTAAGTTTGATCAATTTCTCTCTCCTATTTGAGGGTTCCCCAAAAGTCGGAGAAAACTCCTGGGACATTATTGCGACGACAGCAGAACATCATCAACATCGTCATCATTATCACTTTCATCATTATTATGATTGTCATCAGTTCTTCCCCAACTTGCAAAATTGATGAGCGGGGTTACCCTTAGGTGGCAGCCAACCTGAGAGCATTTAAGAAATGTTGTGGGCTTCCCTGGTGGTGCAGTGGTTGAGAGTCCGCCTGCCGATGCAGGGGACGCGGGTTCGTGCCCCGGTCCGGGAAGATCCCACATGCCGCGGAGCGGCTGGACCCGTGAGCCATGGCCGCTGAGCCTGTGCGTCCGGAGCCTGTGCTCCACAACGGGAGAGGCCACAGCGGTGAGAGGCCCGCGTACCGCAAAAAAAAAAAAAAAAGAAATGTCGTAACACTCATGCTCCCAAATAACCGCCCTGCGTGCACCCCCAGCAGCCTGCAGTATTTCCAGAAATCTCCCCCCTTGGCTCCCTTCCCTTAGGCTGTCTCTTTCCTATGAAAATACAAAGAGCAGCCCATTGTGTTAATACTAGCAACTTAGAATAAATGATCCTATGAAATCCTTCCCGCTGGCTGGATCAACTCCCATAGGCAGTAATTGTTTTGCCAGGTGAGAGGCGTGGTGGGAAGCACTGTGCTGAGAGGGTCAGGAAGTGCCTTAGACCAGCTTCCCATGGGGCTGGAGCCTGGCCTAGGCGAGCCCTGTAATGTGACGGCTAGGGACAAAGTGAGGTGTCCTCTAAAATCTTAGAAATAATGCCAACAAACTGCTCTCTACTTGTCAAATAGAAGATCAGCCCATAATAGATCAAAGTAGAAATGTACACCTGAAAGAAGGCTCATCACCTGTAGTGTGCTAGTTAATGGTGAACAACCAGCTTGCTGAGGGAAAGAAAAGACCCTGATTTGTAATGTTTGCCAATTTCTCTGGTATAAACACCCTCACCATGCCTGATTTCCAGCTGCCAACGTAACACCACTGAAAGCAGAGTGGTGAAGAACACAGTCTGCTCTCCAGAGCTGGCCACACACACCACAACTCCAGAATCCAACTGAGGGCATTACGACATGTATAGAAAAAGTGTTTCCAGCACAAAGGGAGGTGCTCAGTCATCGTATGGCAGGGAAAGAACATTTGCCTAGACAGCCACTGACTCTGCCCAGATGAGTACTCTCCAGGAGAGAGCAAGGCTTGGCAACTTGAACTTCGGATATTTCCAAATCCAAAGACTACATCACCTGCCCTGCAAAATGAATGCACCATTATTTTTGGCTCAATGCCATTAAACTTCGACCTACCTAACACCTCTTATTCTATCCCATTCCCACCAAGAAACTTTTGATTGTGACCTGGCTTCGGATGATGGTTTGCCTCCGAGGCGAATGTACACCAAACACATAGACTTCAACCCCCCTCAACACTGCTTTATTTCAGCAAAGTTTTTACAAAGTGGCTTTGAATTATGTTTTGATTCCTGTGTAACTTAAGACCATAATGTATTAAGACGCTGATGGAAGTGTTCCAGTCTACAGATCAGTTCTGTTTTTCAGTGTAAATTAATAAAATATCATATCAAAATGTCCCACTCAATCTCTCATGTGTCCTAGTGTAAATCCCTTTCTAAAAGCCCATCACTTCTGGAAGCTCATTAGAGCCCACATCTGAGCTTTCAAATACGAGACAATACCTCAGGGTGCAGCGTCCAAACCAACACAGAGAATTCTACACAGCCCTGGTTAGCTTCCCCTGAAACGCCATGGCCACCTTTCCATCTCCTTCCTCAAGACTCACTTCTTAGCACTCTATCCTCTCTCCATGAATCAGATATCATGAGGATGTATTGAAAATCAGTGAAAACTCATTTGCTGCCATCGTACTTCAAGATGGCAAAATGCATTTGTCAGGATCCTTTCGTTGCATGCAACAGAAACCTCTTTGAAGCTAGCCCAGTCCCAAATTTACTAGGTCATGTAACAGAAGCTGGGAGAGGGTCTTTTGATATCAGGGACTCACATGATGATGGAATTCTATCACACTATGTTGTCCTTATTCTCCCCTAGAGTAGATGGTCTCTCTGTACAGCATGGAGCACGGTCACAGGCAGCTCTGGATAGTCATCCTTATGGCCGCATATCTAGAGAGGAAAGGAAGCTTCTCTGTTAGCTCTGGCTAGGAGAATCCCCAGGGAGTTATTTTTTTTCTTTTTCTTTTTTTGCCCAGTTGGGTACATTCTTTCTTGGGCCAATCACTGTGGCCAGGAAAACATGATAAGATGATTGACCCAGTCTGGGGTCAATGATGTTGGTGTGATGTTGGTGGTACTTGTCATAAGAAAGATGAAGGAGGGGGTGTAGGACAGACACCTACAAGAGACCCACATGGACTGACTCACAGCTTGATTTAAGACAGAGTGATGCCCTTTCAATATATAAGGTGCGCTGTGATTATAAAGTCCTTTCACATTTATCAGTGGACATCTGAACCACACCTATTTTGATTTCTGACTTCTCTTAAAAAATAAAAGCTCTGGTAACTCTGGGCCAGCATTTTTCTAAGGCCATAATCATCTAGAGCTGATTAGACAGTTCGTCATGAACGCCATTTTTTCTTGATCACCTCTCTGAACCACTTTGCTCATTTAAGTTACTTGGTTTAGCTCTTATAGCCACCTGGGTTTGCTAATCCCTAACATCAACTCATTTCATTTATATTTATCCTGTGAGCGCTAATTATCCAAATTGTATAGATTTTAAACCAAGAGTCAGAGATTCAACTGACTTTCCTAGGATAACACAGTTAGAAGGTGAGATTCAGAACCTAGATCTTAGATTTAAGGTTGTTCAGGATTACCATATAAGGTTGTACAGGTTGTACACTGCACATTGTGTCTATGTGAATGGAGTCCTCTAGAGTTGTGTAGTTAACACTATATGTGGAAGCCCTAAGACTATTTTCCCTTTCATTTCACCACAGTTATAATACTGTCAAATATTTGGTTAAAAGAAGTCAATTGTCAATTCCTTCAAATGTTTATTATAGAACAAACACTCAGATGACTAAGAGAAATGATGAATGATCAGCTTGGAACAAAGACCAGCAAGTCTTGACATGGATAGATGCTTCATCCAACTTATGGAAATGATGCAGTTAAGTCTGCAATGAAGAACTTGCTCCCTAATGGCCATAATTGTGTTAAGGGTGATTTCTCTGTCTTGCAATTTCCCTTACTTTACAAGTAATCCAATCTCTTCCCAGATTTCAGTTTCCACATAATTAAAATGAGAGATTTGTACTCAATTTTTCAGAAAGACAGTAGTGCATAATCCCAACTGAACATTAGAATCACCAGGGATCTTTTATTTACTTTTAACAGATGCTTAGGTCCCATCCCTAAAGATTTGAACAGAAACTTGACCAAAAAAGATATACATATGTTGGGATTTCCCTGGTGGTGCAGTGCTTAAGAATCCACCTGCCAATGCAAGGGACACGGGTTCGAGCCCTGGTCCAGGAAGATCCCACATGCCACGGAGCAGCTCAGCCTGTGCGCCACAACTACTGAGCCCACGATCCTAGAGCCCGTGCTCTGCAACAAGAGAAGCCACCACAATGAGAAGCCTGTGCGCCGCAACGAAGAGTAGCCCCCGCTCGCCGCAACTAGAGAAAGCCCACGCACAGCAACAAAGACCCAACACAGCCAAAAATAAATAAATAAATTCATAAAAAAAAGATCTACGTATGTCAAAAAAGGAAAAAAGCACATGAAATATGCTCTCAACATCATTAGTCATTATAGAAATTCAAATTAAAATCACTGTGAAATGTATTATATACCCACACCCACAAGAATGGTGAGGATGTAGGGCAACTGGAACTCTCATTAACTGTTGATGGAAATGTAAACTGGTACAAGCACTTGCAAAACTGTTTGGCAACATCTTAAAATGTTAAACATATACCCACTGTATGGTTCAGTCACTCCACTCCTAAATATTTACGCAAGAGAAAAGAAAACATACATCCATACGAAGACTTGTACATGGGTGTTCAGAGCAGTTTTATTTATAATAGTCCCAAACTGGAAACAACTCAAATGTTCAGTGACAGGTGAATAGATAAAGAAATTGAGGTATATCCACACAAAGGAATGGAATACTACTCAGCAGTGAAAGGGAATTGACACACAACCACATGGGTAGATCTCAGAATAATTCTGAGTTAATGAAGCCAGACCGAAGAAAAAGAAAATACCATTTGATTACATTTGTGTAAAATTCTTGAAAATGGAAACTAATCTATAGCAACAGAAAGCAGATAAATGTCTGCCTGGTGGTGGGATGGGGGAGGATTACAAAGGGCATGAGGAAACTTTAGGTGGTGATGTCTGTGTTCATTATCTTGATAGTGGTGATGTATACTTATGCTGACAAATTGTTTATTATATACCAATAAGATAACATATACAATACAATGTATATCAGTACAACTACAAAAATACTGCTACCTGGATCTCAGGTGCAAGATTCTGATTGAATTGGTCTAGGCATAGGTGTTTATTAAAAACTTCATATACACTTCTGTTGTACAGCTAGGGTTGGTTTTATGATTTTAGGTCATTACAGTTGTCCTGTGCCAGGTACTTTGAGAGAGTCCTTCCCTACTTTGTGGACTAGAGCAGAAAGGAATGGTCCCACCAGAGCTGATTCTCATCCAAAAGGATGCAAAGTGCTCAAATCCATTGCCTCAGTGCCCAGGGGTCAGGTCTGGCTGCTTGGAAGCTGGAGCTACCTTGGACTTTCACAGAATAGAAACATCCCTTCACCCCCAATGTTTATCCATCTCCTCCAGGCAGCCTGATGCCTTCTTGTGACTTCCTTTCCTTTCAAAGCTGCCTTGGCTGAGAATGTTGATGATATTTAACGTAGATAAAGATGTCAGTTGGGAGGGCTTGTATGTGTAGAACAGTGTGATTTGCCCCAGCAAGCTGCCTTCTAGTAGCACCTGTTGGTACAACCCTGGGCAGGATGAGAGGCTGATACCAGACGCTTAGGCTTCAAAGCTAAGGCAGCAAAGTGTGGATCCAGAATCCCAGGAAGCAGAGGAGAAACCCCCCCCCATCCCGATGTTCCCAGTGATGGCAGCGAAACGTGGCCAGTGGCATAGACCAGCGAACGTGGCAGTCAGGAACTCTAACTAGGGGGATGCTGGTTTTGCCAAGGCTCTTTCTACTCAGCCCAGAGACACAGTGAGAAAGATATTGCTTTAAGCCCCATTCTATTCTATATTTATTATTAGTTTGGGAAAGTCTTTTTTTTTTTTGCGGTACGCGGGCCTCTCACTGTTGTGGCCTCTCCCGATGCGGAGCACAGGCTCCAGACGCGCAGGCTCAGCAGCCATGACTCACGGGCCCAGCCGCTCCGCGGCATGTGGGATCTTCCCAGACCGGGACACAAACCCGCGTCCCCTGCATCGGCAGGCAGACTCTCAACCACTGGGCCACCAGGGAAGCCCCATTTAACCTCACTGTAAAATGGAGATCAAAAGGTCTTTCTCATTTACTTCCACAGAGATATTGTGGGGATCAAATAAGAACATGGATGTGATCATGCCTTATAAACACAAACGGATGATTATTTACATGCTTATCTCATCGTTTTATAGAACGTAGAAGCAAAGGCATAGACTCAATTGGTAGGAAACTGGATAAACCTGAGGAATGACATCACTGCACAGTTTCCAGAAACTAGATTTGCTGTGTACATGACTTGCTGGTACTGAAATCATAACATAACAATAATAGCTAAAATTCTTTGAACACTTACACTCTAGACATTCTGCTGAAGTGCACATCTGTTTTTTACAAAGGAATTTTACAAAGGAAGGCACTGAGGATTAGGGAGGTTAACACCTTGTCCAAGGTCACACAGCCAGGAGTGAACTTGGATCTTGACATGCCACAATCCAGCTTCAGAGCCCATAGTTATAACCAGCTAAGCTTTCTCCTCCAAGGGGATGTCTCTCTGCTCAATATTTTAGTAAATATCTCATGTGCCCTCTGCAGACATTCTCTCTCAATCCCAAATCAGGCAGGGCTCTGCCAGGAATCAGGAGACAATGGGTCTTTGTTCTAGAATTTTCTGTGCTATCTGGAGATGACACTGGATGTTTGTGAGGGGGTTTTCAAAACAAATATTTTCCCTCAGAATCTGAAAATAAGCCTAATAAAATAAGATAGGGTTTTCAGATAGGTTGCAAAATGTAGGGTGATCTGCCTTTAGAGTTTCTGGTTAATATTCATCTGTTGAACACTTCATGTCCTCTAGGCTGTGTGTTAGGCATGGAGGGTAGACCAAAAATACAATTGTGTATTTGTATGCCTTACAGTACAAGTTGGTCAGGGAGAGGGGAAGACTGATAAATGTAATATAGCAGACAGACAGCAAACATCCTTAATATGTACATATTACAAAAATGCCTAAGAAGAACATTGTTGTCAAAGTTTCGTTGTTATATAAAGTCACAGTTTGGGCTTCCCCGGTGGTGCAGTGGTTAAGAATCTGCCTGTCAATGCAGGGGACACGGGTTCGAGCCCTGGTCTGGGAAGATCCTACATGCCGCAAAGCAACTAAGCCCATACACCACAAGTACAAAACCTGCGCTCTGGAGCCCACAAGCCACAGCTACTAAGCCTGCAAGCCACAACTACTGAAGCCCACGCACGTAGAGCCCGTGCTCCTGAACAAGAGAAGCCACCGCAATGAGAAGCCCGCGCACTGCAATGAAGAGTAGCCCCCGCTCGCGGCAGATAGAGAAAGCCCGCGCTCAGCAACGAAGACCCAACACAGCCAAAAATAAAAAAATAAAATAAATTTTAAAAAGTAAATAAAGTCACAGTTTATCTTTTTGTAAGGAATGAGTTCATAGAAAGGCAAATTAGGAATGCAATCTTTCCCAAATGACATCTTTCACTGATATGTATTTTTACTACCAATTTTTTTTAAATGGGTAAAGGATTTCAAAATAACATAAGTTCCCATTTTGAGAAGGGAAATGATTTTGTAATGCAAAATTATTACCAAAACACTTATCATTAAGAGGGGACGCAGATTTACAAATGCCTTCAGCCACTCTGACTAGAGGTGAGGTTGTAGAACAGGGTGTCTGCCCATTTCATCCCCCATGTGGACAGGTGCTTAACTCTGGCCTTCCCTGAGCAATTCCAGCTCCTACATTTGATTTCAAAAGACTGTGCAGAGTCATCTGCAGGCAAACCAAGATTGAGTAGTGCTGATCATAAGAACTGAGTGGGGGCTTCCCTGGTGGCACAGTGGTTGAGAGTCCGCCTGCCGATGCAGGGGACATGGTTTTGTGCTCCGGTCCGGGAATATCCCACATGCCGCGGAGAGGCTGGGCCCGTGAGCCATGGCCGCTGAGCCTGCGCGTCCGGAGCCTGTGCTCTGCAATGGAAGAGGCCACAACAGTGAGAGGCCCGTGTACCGCAAAAAAAAAAGAATTGAGGGGACCCTGAAAATATTAGAGCTGTGTTCCATCAAAGAGAGGATGTGCCCAGGTAGTCTTGGGGAATCTCATAGCCTTGCCAGTTTGCAGCAAAATGGTCCAGATGGAAAATTCAGAGAAATCTCGGAGAAAATCCAATCTTCCTTTGAGAAGGAGGAAGGATTTTGGCTCAACTGCTAGCCTGTGCTGCCTCCTAAGCCCCTCTTGCTGCCTTCAGCCTGTTTAACCTGCCCAGAAACTGTCCTCTGAGTCTTCCAGTGCCTTGGTCTGCAGGAATAAAATTGAGTCACATGAGGAATCCATCCTTAAGGAACTCATGGTCAGGTTGACCCTCTGATCTGTCAGTTCATCAAGTGCCTTTGCCTCCCAGCTTTTTTACTTACGTGTTCCCAGAACAATGTGACCCTGGAGAATTATTCATTTATTACCAGCTAATATTGTGTTATAAGTGAGAAAATAGATGAAATGCGCTTGGCCCACTGATGGGCACATAGAAGGTGCTTCCAAAACAGCCTCTGTTACACCAGCAGGGTTGTGAGCAATCGTGTCTTCCTTCCTAACTCCACGGCAGGCCGTGGAGGCCAGGTGTGAAGTCCAGCTTCAGATTTCTGGTACTGTAGCAAGCACTCGCATGTCAAAGCCCCAGAGCCATGATCTTCCTGGGAGAGGTGTTTCATGCTGCTGCGTGCAGGGCTCCAACTTCCAAGCTGTTGGGGTGAACAAAGAAGATAAGGAAGGTGATCTGACCATCAACACACATCTCTCACCAGGACACTTACATTAGGACTGAACCGCAGAATCACTCACTTAGAGAAACTAGATATTCTCTAGGCAGTTCTCCAAACACTAACATTATGTAAGGGCACACTATTGCTTTCTTTGCAAGGCAAAGTAGAAACAACTTTAAGGGGCTGGCTTAGACTGGGTCAGTGAAAAGAGTAAAGAAGAAATCAACTTTCAATAATGAGCAACTATGTCCACCCCTATCCACTCCTACGGAGGGAGGTAGTGTTTCAATGAAAACGCACTGAACGGTGAAGAAACTCTAGGACCTCTTTAGAGGTACATTACTGAAAAATGTAAACAGATCTTATCCATGAAAATGATTTTATTCCTAACCCTCATCACACAAATATTCTTTCTCTTGAATGAGTATCCCAGTCAATCTAATTGGACCATGACCTAATATCTAGTCAGGCATAGCTGGGTATAGGTAAACACTGTGATCATGGCTAAACATTTTTTTTTTAATTGGAGTAGAGTTGATGTACAATGTTGTGTTAATTTCTGCTGTACAGCAAAGTGATTCAGTTATACATATATATGCATTCTTTTTTAAAATATTCTTTTCCATTATGGTTTGTCCCAGGATATTAAATAAAGTTCCCTGTGCTATACAGTCGGACCTTGTTGTTTATCCATTCTATATATAATAGTTTACATCTGCTAATCCTAAACTGCCACTCCGTCCCTCCCCCAATACCCTCCCCCTTGGCAACCCCAAGTCTGTTCTCTATATCTCTGAGTCTGTTTCTGTTTCTGGATCACGGCTCAGCTTGACCCCATTATATGCATTGCTTACAAAAATAGAGGTGATCCTCTTAGGGACTACATGAAGTGTTTCCTGAAGCCCTGAGGCTGCAAGTGGAGCCCCAACCTGCTGCATTTCCCTGAGGGCTCTTTAGAAGATCATCTTGCTCTGGGACTTAACACCCTCTGGTGTGGTTTCTCCTCCTTGCCCGTTAAAACTCAGGAGCCCGACACGCTACTACCCTGGGCAGGGCTCTACCACTCTCAGCAGTCATGCATTTGAAGTGTCACTTTTACCTAAGAGATCTTTGCAATCTTTCAGTTGCTAGTGTTGCAAAAAGCAGCTGAAGCCTGGCAGGGTCAGTGGGAGGAAGATGAAGGTTGTGCACCATGATGTGAGTTGATCATGATGTGAGCTATCTTTACCACTAAACTGGGAAAGGAGAAAGAGGAAGATGATGGAGACTTGCTTGATGGGAAAACAGATGGAGGCCTTTTGGACCAATGTCAAATGGAAGCAAGAATGAAGGTTTGATTTTTCATAGGCTTTCTTGTCCTGACTCCGTGGATCCATCTCTCTCTAGCAGGGATGCAATGATTTCCCAAATCCTTCTCATTCTAGGAGGGCTCAGCAAAATATCTCAGACCCATCTCACTCAAGAGGTGTCCATCATGACCCTCCAGACACATTGCAGTCTAAGAGGGCTCTTGACTCCTCAGAAACAATGCAAACTAGGAGAACATATCAACATGCCCCAGATGCAGCTCTTCCTAGGAGAGCTCATCATGACTTCCCAGATCGATCTCTCTCCAGGAAGACCTGTCATACTGACCAGACACACCTCAAACCAGGAGGGCTTTTGACTCCTCAGACACTTCTTTACAACCCAGCAGGACCTGTCATGATTCCCCAGTTTTGGCTTTTCATGTCCATTACTTCCTGCCCCAAACCAAAAGAAGTAGTGAGATACTAGAAAGAGCCTCTGAGGACTCTCTCATCAGTCATTTTCAAAGGACAGTAAATATAAATATAATTTAGACTCTCTTCTCCATGAAAAAAAAAAGCAAGCAAAATCCTATTCTGGAAGTAAGAAGCTTCATGACTTCAAAGGCTCTTTTCCCAGACATAGGGAATTTCAGATAAACTCTAACCAGAAGTTATGGCTTGGGATCTACTTCCCACTGGAATGAAAGCAGGGTGGCCTCTGACCCAGACCTATCTTCCTTGTAGGATAGACCTTGACCATGGAGCTTTGATTCTGACTCCAAGGGAAACAGGAGACGAGCTTTTCTGTTTCAAATCTGACCTCACTCATTCTGGATGGGTCAACCTCCTGGAAATAAGGCTGGGTACAGGCTTTCTGAGAGTCTCAAACAGACTTGGTATTAACTGACACACAGTGAGAATCATAGAACCTTAGGAAGTGAGATGAAGGAATTATGGAGTTTGAAGATGAATTCTAAAATGCCAAAGCCATATTTTAAGATAAACCCAATCAGATGAGGAACTTGAAACTGGATTGTTTGTAGCAAAGGAGAAAAGCAGAGAAGATTGGGGGAGTCTGCCAAGTGGGGTAAGGAGCCAGAATAACAGAATGTAGAGGAAACAGTGATGGAGATGCGGATGCCACTGGAATGTTACTTGGATTGGTTGCTCAGGGAAAAACAGGGGGATCTATGGCCAAATTCATTGAGAATAATACGCCCAAGGAGAACGTGAAAAATAAAGGGAAGCCTTGTGGCAGTGGCCTGGCACCTCCTCCCAACAGATTTGAAATCTGGCCTGGATATCACAGGATGGAGTAGATAGATCCAGTATTTTTGAACTAAAGCATTTGCAGGTTTGTAAGCAAGAAGGTAGTAGAAGAACTTGCCGGTAAGAGGAGTGTTGAGGATATGTAACTCTTGTGACTGAGGGTACGGTCATAAGGGTGTAAAGACCCAGCTGCTGCATCTGCCTCAGCTAACAATCGGGGCTCCCCCAGACCAGCAGCAATTTATTGGGCACCAACTCTTATCCTAGAAGAAGTTGGGACTGGAGTTCTAACTAGGGGCACCCTCAGCTTCTCAGATATTTCAGTATAGAGGAAACACTGATTTTTCAATACGCTTAGGACATCAAGAGTTTGTTATGTTAGGGTTTTTCTCTCTTTTACTTTTCTTAATTAAACAAATGCACATTTATTAGAGAAAAAAAAATCACAAAGGCCCTCAGCTTGAACTTCTGGCATCAGTGAAGGGTAGAGTCAAGACCAGAGTTTGGGGGTGTCCTCCCCTCCCCCCCCCATGATATGAATACACTGTAGCAACAACAAAAAATAAACAAATTGCTAAATAAAAGAGCCCTGTGCTATGTAAACTATAATTACAACCATGCAGAGAAACACTAATACAAACAAGTGATAACATTTTCAAATAAGGAGGAAGAGAATGAGCAGGAGAAGGGGTCTGACTTATATGAAGGGGAAACTATAAAGAAATGAAGCAAATGTTGGTCTATTCATGCCCAGGGCTCCTGCTCCCCATGCCTGTGAGGTGTGGGTGGGGCTCTCAGCAGGTGAGTTAGGCTGGGAAGAACAGGCCCAGCTCAGGTGGCTGTGTGCTCTGCCCTGGTGGGTTATACAGTGTTCTCTTCCTGTTTCTCAAGAGAAGACAATAGCGTTCTCAGATGTGCCACAGAACTTATACTTATCATTTAAAATAAAAATTCTAACCCGTAGATTTGTGTAAAGCTCATGGTTTGTGAAACACTTTTTAAAGGTAATTTTAAGAAGCCATGAAACAGGGCTGTGTGTGGGAAACAGTGACAGCAAATAAACTGTAGCAGCTATTAACTACCTGGCTGGAATGAACTCAAAGTGAACTTTTTCAGAAACTGGTTTCACCTGTCTATTAAAACCCCAGCCTATTAAAAACTTAGACTCGCTTGGAGCTTGAGAATGCAGCTTATGCTGGTAATTTTCCCTGCTGTCCTTGTTTGAAATGAACTTGAATTAAAGGAATTTTTGTCATTTTTCTGAACCCACACATAACAGGATGCAATTTTGTTTGTTTTTGTTGTCTTTTGTTTTCTCCCCTACTCCTCCCCTTCCTCCCCCTCCCCCTCCCCGCCTCCTCCCCCTCCTCCCCCTCCCCTCCCCTCCTCCTCCCCTCCTCCTCCCCCTCCTCCCCTCCTCCTCCTCCTCCCCCTCCTCCCCCTTCTCCCCCTCCTCCTCCCCCTTCTCCCCCTCCTCCCCCTCCTCCCCCTCCTCCCCCTTCTCCTCCTCCTTTCTTCCTGGTTGATCTAGGAGCTGGGGCCCCAACAATGAACAGGACCCAGGTACTGCCCTCAAAGAGCCCATGCTGGTGTTCACATGCCCCTGATGAGGGTCAGCATGAGCAGAGGTGGGTAAGTGGATGTGTAAATAGTCAACTTCAGGATATGGAGCAAGAAGACAAAGAGCCTGAGAACTGCCATTCAAACTACAGGTTGATACACAGAAAATACAGCAGCAGGAGCCAGTGCACAGGGAGGTGAAATCACCAGAGCTGGCCGACAATGAAATGATTCACCCCATTCAATGCTGGGGAATGTGTCCCTCTTCTCCGCAGATGGTACGCTGTGCAGAAACTGTCCACGTGTTCGCCTCTGGCCCTGGACTGAGTCTTAGGCATCTTTGTGTTTGATTTCCCAGCATTACCATCTACCACCCTTCCCGGCACAGAGCAGGAGTTAGTAAATAATTGTTGGGTTAAGCAAACATTCAAGAAGGAATGTCCTGACTCGGTGGGAGGTTGAACTAGAAGATTCCTTTCTACTCTGAGGTTTTCTGATTATAGAGAGAGCCTGGCATGTGACAGGTGCTCACTAAATATTGAATCAGATGATGCCTGCTTAGGATTGAGTTTATTTGTACCCATGTTTTAGCTCCCATATAAATCAGCTTGCCTTTTTCTATAAGCGTAGTAATCCTTAACCAAGCACTTTGCTAATCAATTTGCATGCATTACCTCATTTACTTCTCACAACAAACCTAGGAGGTAGTATTTTGGTTCCTGTTGCTGCCTGACAAACTGCCCCATAATTTAATGGCTTAAAACAACAATTTATTATTATCTGTCATGGTTTGTGGGTTGTCTGGCCTCAGTGGGGCCATACTTTTTGGGGTCTCACGGGGCTGCAGTCAGATGTTGACTGGGACCACATGCGTTTGAAGGCCCAGTGGTTCTGGACATCAAAGATGGCTCCTTCACTTGGCTGGCAGTGATGCTGGCTGTCGGCCGACGCCTACACGACGACCTCTCCCAGGGCTTGGGATTCTCACAGTACGGTGGCTGGGTTCCAACAGGGCACATTATAAGAGACCCAGACAAAATGACTTAGACTCATATGATCTATCCTTGGAAATCCCAGAAATTGCTTCTGTTACATTCTAATGTTCAAGCAAGTCTCTGAGGCCAGCCCAGATGCAAGAGGATGAGAACTAGATTCCATCTTTTGATGGCAAGATCATTTCAGAAGAGCAGTGGGGATGGGAAACACTGTTGTAGGCATTTAAGAAAGATATCATCTGCCCTAAGTATGTACTATTAATAACCCGTTCTACAGGTGAGGAACTTTTGCAACGATTAGCTAGGTGATACGGTTAGCTGGCTTATTTAAGATCACCAAATCCACAGTCCTTCTGATTTCTTCACCATTATGCTTGACCTAAGACAGTGTTCTAGAACTTTAATAATGAAAGAGTCACCCCTTTCAAAGATACAGGATTAATTTCAAGAATATAAAAACAAATTCTACTAAAATTTATAAACTAGAAATATAGTTCTAGTGGGATCTGGGATGTCATGTTTGAGAAATACTATTTAAGGAAGGACTAACATTCGTTGAGTTGCTCCAGTGGTCCACGTTCTTACACACTATATATAAACTCATTTAATCCTCACAATAATCTTTTTCCTTCAGATGAAAAATGAAATTTTGAGAGGTTAAATAACTTGCCTAAAGTCACACCGTCACTAAGTGACAGAGGCAGGATTTAAACACAGGTGTGTCCCAGTCCACTTTCCATGTGCTTTCCATGCAGCTCCACAGTGCAGGTTGGGCTCCCAGGGATCAGACTCTGAGATGAGATTAGCGTGAAGGAAGTTAACTGAGGAGTGCTCAGGGACCACACCTGTGAGGGAAGGCAAAGACACAGGACATGGCAAAAGAGAAGGTGGGCTGTGATGCAGTCAGAACAAAGAACTCAGCAGGCCCATGAAGCCCTCTGAAACTGGCATAGCCCTTCAGAGTTGTCCCGATTAGGGGCAAGGGGTCTGGACCTTTACTACCACCCTATCCACCATAGCAGGCATCACAGTAGATGGTTGCAGAATAAACAAATGCATTAGTGGTCAATCCAGATGGAAGTGTAAAAGGGAGGCAGCATCACAGAGGGGAGGGATCGCGATGGGTAAGGGCAGCCAGCCCTAGCTCTGGGCCAGGAGAGTCTTTCCTGCAGGGCTCTAGAATATTCAGTGCCCCCCTCAAAAGGAGAAGCCAGATCTCTAAGCCTAAACAAAGTGCTAAGATGCACACTCCAATTTCCTCTATGTAACCTGTCCTAGGAGCCCTCAGGGCAAGCTGGTACATTTTTAATGTTGTTGAGTTTAGGCATGACCCCACATTGAATCAACTTACAGTATTGAATTTATTTACTCTAGGATTCCAAGTTGTGACACACACCCAATGAAGAGTTCCTAAAAGTAAATAATTCAGGAGCTGTTTGCTCATAGAGGCCGGTGATGAGAAATTGCTATCATAAAGACAGTCATCTTCAAAGGGCAGCCGCCCAGGAGGGTGGGATGGAATAAAGGAACCGCATGTTTCCCAGGCCTCAACATTCAGTCTCTGTGGGAAACGGGAAGAAGGAGAGCAGGGAGAATTAGAAGTCAAGAGGGAAGAGGAAAAGATGAGACAACTTAAGGGAAATAGGATTGATTTATTGAATATATGTTATCTCACTTAATCCTTTTTACAACCCTATGAACTACTCTTTTTTTTTTTTTTTTTGCCGTACGCGGGCCTTTCACTGTTGTGCCCTCTTCCATTGCGGAGCCCAGGTTCCAGACGCGCAGGCTCAGCGGCCATGGCTCACGGGCCCAGCCTCTCCGCGGCATGTGGGATCTTCCCGGACTGGGGCATGAACCTGTGTCCCCTGCATCGGCAGGCAGACTCTCAACCACTGCACCACCAGGGAAGCTCTGAACTACTCTTTTTTTAAAAAAATTTTATTGGAGTATAGTTGATTTACAATGTTGTGTTAGTTTCTGCTGTACAGCAAAGTGAATCAGTTATACATATACATATAACCACTCTTTTTAATATTATTTTCCCATATAGGTCATTACAGAGTACTGAGCAGAGTTCCCTGTGCTGTACAGTAGATCCTTATTAGTTATCTAATTTTTTTAAAAGTCTTTACTGAATTTGTTACAATACTGCTTCTGTTTTATGTTTTGGTTTGTTGGCTGCGAGACATGTGGGATCTTAGCTCCTCGACCAGGGATCGAACCTGCACCCCCTGCATTGGAAGGTGAAGTCCCAACCACTGGACCTCCAGGGAAGTCCCTAGTTATCTATTTTATGTATAGTAGTGTGTATATGTCAATCCCAATCTCCCAATTCATCCCTCTCCCCATTTCCCCCCGGTAACCATAAGTTTGTTTTCTATATCTGTGACTCTATTTCTGTTTTGTAAATAAGTTCATTTGTACCATTTTTTTAGATTCCACATATAAGTGATATCATAAGATACTTGTCTTTCTCTTGTCTGACTTCACTTAGTATGATAATCTCTAGGTCCCTCCATGTTGCTGCAAATGGCATTATTTCATTCTTTTTTATGGCTGAGTAATATTCCATTGTGTATCTGTTCCACATCTTCTTTATCCATTCCTCTGTTGATAGACATTTAGGTTGCTTCCATGTCTTGTCTATTGTAAACAGTGCTGCAATGAACACTGGGGTGCATGTATACTTTTGGATTATGGTTTTCTCTGGATATATGCCCAGGAGTGGGATTGTTGGATCATATGGTAGTTCTATTTTTAGTTTTTTAAGGAAGCTCCATACTGTTCTCCATAGTGGTTGTACCAGCTTACATTCCCACCAACAGTGTAGGAGGGTTCCCTTTTCTCCACACCCTCTCCAGCAATTATTGTTTGTAAATTTTGTGATGATGGCCATTCTGACTGGTGTGAGGTGGTACCTCACTGTAGTTTTGATTTGCATTTCTCTGATAATTAGTGATGTTTAGCATCTTTTCATGTGCTTTTTGGCCATCTGTATGTCTTCTTCTTTCTTTCTTTTTGTTTTGGCCATGCTGTTTGGCTTGTGGGATCTTAGTTCCCCACCCAGGGATAGAACCCAGGCCTTGGCAGTGAAAGCTCCGAGTCCTAACCACTGGACCATCAAGGAACTCCCTGTATGTCTTCTTTGAAGAAATGGCTACTTAGATCATCTGCCTGTTTTTTGATTGGGTTGTTCATTTTTTTTTTGATATAGAGCTGCATGAACTTATTATATTTTGGAGATTAATCCCTTGTCGGTTGCTTCATTTGCAAATATTTTCTCCCATTCTCTGGTTTGTCTTTTCATTTTATTTATGGTTTCTTTTGCTGTGCAGAAGCTTTTAAATTTAATTAGGTCCCATTTGTTTATTTTTGTTTTTATTTTCATTACTCTAGGCAGTGGATCAAAAAAGATATCGCTGCGATTTAGGTCAGAGTGTTCTACCTATGTTTTCTTCTAAGAGTTTTATAGTGTCTGACCTTACATTTAGGTCTTTGAACTACTCTTATTACAAGCTTTTCAGAGGAGGAAATTGAGATTCAAAAGGACTAATTGCAATCTCATGGGTGTGGGAAGAAACAGGAAGGGAAGGAGAAAGGAGTGAAGGGAGGAGAGAAGGGAAGAGACTGGAGTTGGGCAGGTTGATCAGAAAAGGGGGACAATTTTTGAAATGTTGCCAAAACATACTCATGCTGCCAGAACACCATGCTTCCTCCCTCTGCACCCAAACTGGGAAACCAAGAGGGACATTAAGTCCCTGAACCCCCAGACCTCATTCTACCTTCTCCTTCTCCCTTCTCATACCTGCAGATCCTGCCTGAGGCACCCAAAGACCTCTGATGGCTTGTCTTTCCAGAGGTTTTAAACACGTGATCACAGAAATCAGTTTTGGCTTCAATTCTAATAGAATTTTCTTTTTAAATTTATTTTTAAAATTTTTATTTTTATTTATTTATTTTTGACTGCATTGGGCCTTTGTTGCTATGCGCAGGCTTTCTCTAGTTGCAGCGAGCAGGGGCTACTCTTTGTTGCGGTGCGCGGGCTTCTCATTGTGGTGGCTTCTCTTGTTGCGGAGCACAGGTTCGGTAGTTATGACACATGGGCTCAGTAGTGGTGGCGCACAGGCTTAGTTGCTCCACAGCATGTGGGATCTTCCTGAAACAGGGCTCGAACCCGTGTCCCCTGCTTTGGCATGCAGATTCTTAACAACTGTGCCACCAGGGAAGCCCCTACTAATAGAATTTTCAACAATAAAATGAACACTCTCTGTACTACAGGAACTTTCAAATATGTTATTTCCTTTACTCTTCACAATAACCGTGCCAAAATAAAGAATTATTATTTCTATTTTTGTAGAAGATGAATCTGAAGCTCTGAGAGCTTGAGTAACTGGTCCAAGATCACACAGCTTGTGTCAGAACTGGTACTCTAAGCCAGGTTGGAGCCTACACACTTTTCACTTGACCGTCTTGCCTCAAAATTACTGAGGTCCATGAACCCCACATATATTGCCCTGGTCTTGCTTTTGATTGATCCAAACATTCAGGGTCCATCAGGGGCTGCAGATTTTGCATCGATCAGTTACCAGTACTGGGCATTTTACCTTTATTTAGGTAGTTCAATTTTTTTTTTTTTTTTTTGGTGACTGTTGGTATCCAGATAGCATACAGGCCTCCCTCAAATAAATTAAACTTCCCATCTGTACTAAGCCATTTGGCAAGAAGTGGTTCACAGCCAGTGCAAATAGAGGAAGAATGCAGGGAAAGGGGTGGGGTGGGGTCGGGGAAGACGTTTGTAATGTATGGAGCTGTGAGTGCCAGCACCGCATTTTTGCCTCCCCGCAAATAACCAGCACCCCCATGTCAGTATTCACCCAAGAAGCTATTCAGTCTCTACTTTGGGTCTGTAGTCCCTTAGTGACCCCACAGCCAGCACCCACTGCCCCGTGCCTTTGGCAATCATCCTTGGCCTGGGACTGGCTCTATCCTATGTGGATGCTGCCAATAGCCCCTCAAAGGATGGGAGCCCTGAGGCTCTGCCCTTCTGCAAGGTGGCTGGCAGGGACTAGGTGCTCCCAGGTCCTGGCAGTGCACTGAGAGATGGGTGCGAGCATTGAGTGAGGGTTGACAAGCCAGAGCCGGAGAGAAGAGGACCATTCTGGAAGCACACCCAAAAAACAGACGGCACTGCCCTCTCAGAACCGAACGAGGAGGCAGGAACCCCCTCAAACAGCCACACTGTGACCACTGCTATCAGGCAACCAAGGAGGTGCGTGAAAGGGGGTGGAAAGATGTTATTTCTCGGGGCATATGGAAGAACTGGAGTCAAGCAAATGCCAGGGACAATGTCAAAATGGCTTTAATCCTCAACCCTGGGTGGTGAAAAGAAAAAAAATATGTATATATAATTTCTCTTAGCGCTGAGTTTGAGATCCCCTCTGCCATTTACCATTGTGGGACCTGGCACAAGGCACAGAAACTAAGGGCGGGTTATAATTCCTCTGGACAAGACTGCCAGGGAGGATTCAAGGGCTGGCACACACGGGGCGCAGGAAAAGTTAGTTCCCTTCTCTCTCACCCCCTCGGAAGGATTAGGAAGGATGCTTTGCTTTCTTCCCAGGTCGAGACCTCGAGGAAGAGCAGGGCTTGCGACTGCTTTCGGAATTCTCTAAGGGGAGGGCCCTGGGCGTGGCGGGCCGCAGCTGCCTCGAGGGCCCGCTACAAAGAGGCATTGTTCCCGGCCTGCCGGCTGGGCGGCGCTGGCTCCGCCGCGGGCCCGGGAGTGGGCAGGTTTGCTCCCGCCAAGGAGCAAGCACGGGGGCCAACCTCCAACAATAGTTTTGTTAAAAATCAGGAATGCAGCAAAGCGCCAGAGGCCGTTTATTTTCCCTCGGGGTGGGCCGGAGAGAAAGCCGCTCCCTTTCCTGGGCGGGATCGAGTCTTGTCCCGCCGGCGGTGTGGCCGCACCAAGTTCCGAGGTCCCCGGGGAGGCGGCAGGCCCCTTCCTCTCGGCAACTGCGCTCCTTTCCCAGCCCCACTCAGCCTGTTTTCTTCGGCGCCTGAAAAAGATGTTACGGCTCACAGGCCCGAAACCGGGATAAACTTAAGCTACCCTCACCCCACTGTAGTACCGGGAGATGGAAAATAGACACACACACACACACACACACACACACACACACACACACACACACACACACCCCATCCCACCCCACACACCTCGTTCCCTTCTACAAGGACACCCGGCGCCTCCTTTGACAACTTCCCAGCCCCACGACGGCGGTGGTGGGGAGGGCGTCTCCGCTTGGAGGAGGGCGGCTGGGTCGCCACCCAGTTCCCTGGGGGCTTGTCCGCTG